>NC_069784.1:18612500-21487500 GCF_027406575.1 Nycticebus coucang | reverse complement strand
TTAAGTTAACCTGACATCTTCCTGTTGAATCCCCTACAGCGGTGATGGAGGACGCTTCCAGCAACCACCTCCCTCTAGGCTGCCTTCCCAGTGCCTTTTTTTTTTTTTGAGACAGAGTCCCACTTGTTGCCCTCAGTAGAGTGCTGTGGTGTCACATCTCAGAGCAACCTCAAACTCTCGGGCTTAAGCCATTCTCTTGCCTCGACCTCCCAAGCAGCTGGGACTACAGGCTCTCGTCACAATGCCCAGCTATTTTGTAGTTGTTGTTGCAGTTGTCATTGTTGTTTAGCTGGCCTGGGCCAGGTTCGAACCTGCCACCCTCGGTGCATGTGGCTTGTGCCGTAACCCCTGTGCTACAGGAGCCAAGCCCTTTCCAGTGCCTTTTCTGGCCCAAGGCCTCAGGTGTGGGAGAGGCCTGGGAAGGGCAGGGAGTCTATCGCCAGACTCAGGCAGAGGGGCAGAGCCAAAGTGGTAAAGCTAGGACATTGTGTAAGTCAACTCTGATTTTGAGAGTTGTTTTTCCTTAAGGGATTGTCTGACATACCAAGATGTATAGTATACATACTGTGGAAGCTGAGGAAGGTGAAGTAAGAACAAATGTGCTACTTAAATCGGGTCTAGGGGAAGAAAGAAGATTCTTTTAATTAGCTTTTCAAAACCACTGTGCTCACAAGGCTGGGATCAGAAAAACAGGATAAAGTATCTTTGTATACCTGTGTATGGAATATTTCGAAACCCTTATTATAATTGTACGACATCAATAGAACTGCTGTTTCTATAAAGGTAGAGATTAGAGATAAAAATCTACTGTGTGCTTAAAATGTTGGTCTGTGCTAGAAGATTAGAGGACAATCTCCCTTTTCTATATGGGCACATTAATTGAATTAGCAACATTTATTAAACTCCCTAAAAGCCTCACCTTATTTGGGTTGATTTAAAAAAAGAAAAACATAAAATCCACCTCTCACCTGAAAAAAAAAAATTATTTAAGTAAAAGCCCTTGGGAAGCAGGGATGTTTTCCTGCTCACCATTTCCTTCCACTGTGGCGGCCTCGGAGTCCGTTTGGTCTCCGGATGTCTGTCACCTTTAGACTCAGATTTTACGAGCGCTGACCTCATTTGCTTCCTTTGTTTTTAATTGTCCAAGCCGCAGAGAAAAAGCAGGTGAAGAATACCATCACGGCCGGCCAAGTTAACATACATAAATGGCACTGTTACACGGGGAGGCTGTAATAAGTCATGTGACCGAGAGCAAAGGCAGCCCAGCGTGCAAAGGGAGCAATTTTCTGCCCTGCAAACAGCACTTCAGGTGCTGTCGTTCATCTTTCTGTGACTTGCTCTGTCAAAGTCCGCCCAGAGCAGAGGTGTTCAGGGACCCAACAGGCCATAAGTGTCCAGCTGAAAAACCTGGGCGATATCCCCAGGCCCTAGGAGTTCACTTTTTCAGCTGCACTGATTTACTTCAGAATGCTCCTTCAGGGAATTTCTGCCTTCCATTGCTTTAGGTTCCCGTTTTCTTTCTTGTCATCTTTAAAAATCCATTAAAGATCACGCAGGCAGTTTCTGCAGGCTCAAATTTCTGAGAGTTTCTGTCGCTTAATAAAACAGACCGTTTCGGTGGGTCTTTGTGCTTTTAGGGTTTGGATAGATTAAGACTTTTAATTAGAGGTGGTGATCGTCTATCAAGAAAGCAAAAGATGGCTGAAATGCTCTGGGAAGTCAACGTTTTCTCATCCGGGGATCTGAAATGGCTACTTGGCTCACAGATCCGAGACAGAAACACTGACTCTGGATCACCAAAACAGAAGGCAAAATTAAAAGATGCTCCCCGACCCCCATTTTTCTTTAATTTTAATTTGTTTCAAAGTCCTCTGGTTGCCAAGGTTAAGTGGTTATTGTCAACACCCACAGAAGGCTGCTTCAGGAAAAGAATTTTGGCTTTTAATTTGTTTACAAATCCAATTTCCAAGCGTGCTCCTCTCCCAGCAAAGCAGAAATATCTTCTGAAATCTTGCCTGTAATTTGTGTTTCCTCCCACTGAGTCTTCTGTCTTCGCCCTTCCACACAATTCATTTGTTGTATAATATGTATGCAGCCTTCTCCACAATACAGGAAGATTATATTCAAATGCCACCTCGCCGATCATATCATATTAATTCAGATTTGTCTATCATTTTGTGTGGTTGCTGCTTTGCCTTAGGTATTATAATAACAATACCTCACCTGTCATATCCCACTAGCACTGCCTCACCTAGAAAACTGCTCTAATACTGCCTCGGATCTCATAGACCTTTTTTATTTTTGAATTATTATTTTTTTTGCACAAGCTTACCTGTTACAGCATAATAATTGAACTTTTATTGGAGGCCTCCACATATATTTTTATTATTTTTTATATCTAGTCTAGCAATTGTTACATGCTGATTCTACAGCAGATTGAATCATTCAAAGCCAATCTTCCGCACTCATCTGTAAAACATCTTGTTCCCTTTTCAAACTACTGCCAATCTCTCTTTAGGTAGCTTTAGTAGGTAGTATTTCCAGATAGATGAGCAGCTATTCAAAGTGTTATTTATTTGGAGATTTTAATATTAGGCAATATTACGTGGTTCTATGAAAGGATGTCCAGAAGTCTTGAGTTGGAAATCTGAGCTTACTATTTCATTTCTTGGGACCCCAATTTAGATGTGCATGTTCAAAAACTAAATACAATTTCTATGAAACAAACTTCGCAGAGAAATCCAAAATGTGGCAAATGCCAAATAGAGATTTTTTTTTCCCCCAAAACAATGTAGATGAATTTTACATTCAGGCATTTTTTTTTTTTCTTTTTAAATTGTGAACCCTGCTTAAGTAATTTCAAGTATCCATCGCCACAGGTAATTTGGTCTCAGGGAGTATGGGAGCTCTGGTTGTTTCAACGTGGCATGCTGAATTAAAAGAAGGCTACTTCTTAAGTGCTATGTAATGAAAACAAATGGTACATTTAAAGCCTGCCACTGCCTTATAATGTACGCCATGTTCCAGAGAGAAGAATAAGTTGCTGGGGACAAATACCATCTCACTAGTTAAGAAGCCATCACCAACGTCTTTTCACATAATTAAACTGGACATGTTTTTAAAGAATGAAATGACAAAGATACACTGTTAAGCTGCAAATAGTATTCCATGGCATTATCAATTGCAGAGATTCCAAGGTTTGCAGATTAATTGCAAGAAGGTGCTAATTTGAGTGCTTTAAGCTCCATTCACAAGCCTGTTTACATGCTTTGTTCCACCTGGACCGGTTTGGAGGTTTGTCAAAAACCTAACAAGCAGAAAAATATTGCATTTGAAAATACACATGCATGTTTAATTAAGCTAGGGCCACTGAACATTCCTCAATATATTTAGCTGTTGAGGCTTAAGTGCCATCAGAGCATCAGGCATTATCACCTTTTGAAGTATTGCCGAATCTTTAATATTTAAAGCACAAGGCAGACTGTAATAAAAAATTCTAGCAGACCCTAGAAGATTAAAGACGCATTATAAATGTGACAGTTTGTAAATGGAACACCAGTATTAAAGGATCCCCCGATATTTCACAGTATATTTTTCATGTGTACGCTAAATTATGAATATAATTAAATAGCTGTAATGATTCTCCAGGAGTGGACAGCAGATTTAAATGCCTACGATATTTGCGATTTGGCTACACAATAGGGATTTATGCCCACAGTAGCCTGAATGGGCAAAGTAAATCTTTCCAGCAGATATCAACCATAGCACTTTTAAATCTACTGAGAACTTCACTCACCCTATCTGATGTGTACCCTTTAGAAGTCCAAAACCAGGATAAGTCTGCACAACAGTCTATAAATATGTTGGAAAAGAATTAACTAGGGTGTGATTCCCAGAGTCATGTGTCTTAAGAGCCACATTCACAATCACCATCAAAGAGGCCTGCGATTTGTATATTTCTTGGCACACTGATCTATCTGATCAAACACATGCAGTGCCTGGCACAGGGTAGTTCTAAGTAAATATTTGTGAAATGTATGAATTAATCAGTGAATAATAAATATAAAATGATGCCCCCATCTTAACACCTTCATATTTTCAGTAAATGAATTTTCTTGGAAACCAAATTTAGGTTGATTTAGGAAATACATGAAAAACAAGGGAGGAAGTACTACGTTTTGAGCAAGAGCCTGTATCACAGTGTCTTTTAGTTATCAAATATTAATACTTCTTTGGGAGGTGAGATTGTTGAGGCCTTATGAGACGAGGCATTTCTCTGCTGCTAATCACCTATGGGGGTCTGGCGGAGTCACTGGGACTCAATCAACTTCAGCTTTTATATCTATAAGATATGGATAATGATCTCCTAAGAATTGAATGACAAGTAAGAATTATAAGACTTGAATGTAAGAATTGAATGACAAGTCCTTCACTTGGTGCAGACACATAGCAATTGCTTAATAAACAAGAGCTTTCCATTAAGAAAGGCAGCACACATTAATGAGTAGGAGCAGAGATTCTGGCCCAGACTCCCTGGGTTTGCATCCCGGCTCTGCCACTCCTCCAGCCGACCTTGGGCAGGTTATTTGACCTACCCATACCTCAATTTCCCTGAGAAACGGAAATCATAGCAGAATTTATTCCTTTGGGTTGTTAAGAGGATCGAATGAGTTAATATTGTAAAATGTTTGGAACTGGGCATGGTGCATAGTTAGCAAACAAGGTTTGTGAAATAAAGTAAGCATTAACTCTTCTCCTGCTGTAGGAGACTCTTCTGAAAACAGGTGTAACTAGTGTAACTCTCTCAGAGGCAAATGGACTGTGCTTCATGAGGGCCCAGGACAGACCTCTTAGAAGTCAGTGTGGTATATACAAAGAATAGCAGGAGCGGATTTCCTGGCTTAGACCTCGGGGCTCACAATGGCTTCTCCAAAATCCTAAAGACAGTGCAACTATTGGGAAATGTGCCTCAGTATAAATAGCAAAACAAGAGCATCTCAGCCATCTACACATACAAAGCTGAAGTCACCTCTTAACCGCTCTGCTGAGATCCAATGGCTCTTCCCAGTCCCTGATTATCTAATTAACTGGCCATATTAACTCTTGCTTATGGGAAAACCTGCTTGTTTCAAGCGCTCTACAAACATTGTCTTTTGATTTCTCACAACAACCCTAAGAGGATAGCACCATTGTCATCATTTTATAAATGAGGAAACTAAAGCACAGAACAGTGAATTTGTGTAAGGTCTTAGAGTGGCAAAAGGCGGAGTCAGAACTCACCCCTGGTGTTATTAATTAATATGCTCTACTGTTTGTTTGTAAGTGACTTTGTGTCTTTGTGTGATTGTTCAGAAAATTCAGACTGGGTTTTGCTTGAGTTTTAGTGAGTCCTGGCGTAGAGGTAGATTTATAGTGTATGCGTGTTTACTTCAAAGGTGCCTGATAAAACACAACTTGAAATGCTATCTTCCAGAAGAAACGGTAAGTAAGAATGGAGATCCAAGGGGTGGGAAAGTGTTCTTCCTTCTGGGAAGAAATAAATTAGAATCCAAACCTTATCCTTTTTGAGGTTCACTATTACAGGTTGAACATCCCTTATCCTTAATGCTCAAAATTAGAAGTGTTTCATATGTTTTCAGGTTGGGTGATATTTGTCTCTATATAATGAGCTATCTTAGGGGTGGGACTCTAAGTCGAAACACAAAATTCAATTAGTTTTGTACACACCTTATACACACAGCTTGAAGGTAATTTTTTACAATATTTTAAATAATTTTGTCCATGAAATAGTTTGTGTTAATGTTTCCCTTTTTTTTTTGCCTGTTTTCAAATAGTTGATTCTAACTTTATTTTTTTTTGTCATTCCCAAAGAAAGGTTATGATCGCTTTTTTTTATTATTAAATCATAGCTGTGTAAATTGATATGATCATGGGGCCTCATTCACTAGCTTCACAGACCATTTGACACACTTTCATCATACTGGTTAACATACCCTTCCTGGCATTCTCTCAGTTACTGTGCCAAGACACTTACATTCCACATTTACCAAGTTTCACATATACCCTTGTAAGATGCACTGCTGGTGTAATCCCACCAATCCCCTTCCCTCTACCCACCTCCCCCCTCCCTCCCCTTCCCCCTTCCCCCTATTCTTAGGTTGTAACTGGGTTATAGCTTTCATGAGAAAACCCTAAATTAGTTTCATAGTAGGGCTGAGTACATTGGGTACTTTTTCTTCCATTCTTGAGATACTTTACTAAGAAGAATATGTTCCAGCTCCATCCATGTAAACATGAAAGAGGTAAAGTCTCCATCTTTCTTTAAGGCTGCATAATATTCCATGGTGTACATATACCACAATTTATTAATCCATTCGTGGCTCGATGGGCACTTGGGCTTTTTCCATGACTTAGCAATTATGAATAGGGCTGCAATAAACATTCCGGTACAAATATCTTTGTTATGATGTGATTTTTTGTCTTCTGGGTATATGCCCAGTAGAGGGATTACAGGATTGAATGGCAGATCTATTTTTATTATTTTTTTTTTTTTGGCTGGGGCTAGGTTTGAACCCGCCACCTCCGGCATATGGGACCTGCGCCCTACTCCTTGAGCCACAGTCACCGCCGCAGATCTATTTTTAGATCTCTAAGTGTTCTCCATATCTCTTTCCAAAAGGAATGTATTAATTTGCATTCCCACCAGCAGTGCAAAAGTGTTCCCTTCTCTCCACATCCGCGCCAACATCTCTGGTCTTGGGATTTTGTGATATAGGCTAGTCTCACTGGAGTTAGATGATATCTCAAAGTAGTTTTAATTTGCATTTCTCTGATGATTAAAGATGATGAGCATTTTTTCATATGTCTGAAGGCCACGCGCCTGTCTTCTTCAGAGAAGTTTCTCTTCAAGTCCCTTGCCCAGCCTGCGATGGGATCCCTTGTTCTTTTCTTGCTAATGTGTTTGAGTTCTCTGTGGATTCTGGTTATTAAACCTTTGTCGGAGACATAACCTGCAAATATCTTCTCCCATTCTGAGGGCTGTTTGCTTGCTTTACTTACTGTGTTCTTGGCTGTGCAGAAGCTTTTTAGTTTGATCAAGTCCCAGTAGTGTATTTTTGAAGCTGCTTCAATTGCCCGGGGGGTCCTTCTCATAAAATACTCTCCCAGACCGATTTCTTCAAGGGTTTTCCCTGCACTCTCTTCTAGTATTTTTATAGTTTCATGTCTTAAGTTTAAATCTTTAATCAAGTGAGAGTTTATCTTAGTTAATGGTGAAAGGTGTGGGTCCAGTTTCAGTCTTCTACAGGTTGCCAGCCAGTTCACCCAGCACCATTTGTTAAACAGGGAATCTTTTCCCCACTGAATGTTTTTAATTGGCTTGTCAAAGATCAAATAATGGTAAGTAGCTGGATTCATCTCTTGGTTCTCTATTCTGTTCCAGACATCTACTTCTCTGTTTTTGTGCCAATACCATGCTGTTTTGATCACTATCAATTTGTAGTATAGTCTGAGGTCTGGTAGCGTAATTCCTCTTGCTTTGTTTTTATTTCTGAGTAATGTCTTGGCTATTCTAGGTTTTTTCTGATTCCATATAAAATGAAGTATTGTTTTTTCAAGATCTTTAAAGTATGACAGTGGAGCTTTAATAGGGATTGCGTTGAAATTATATATTGCTTTGGGTAGTATGGACATTTTAACAATGTTGATTCTTCCCAGCCATGAGCATGGTATGTTTTTCCATTTGTTAACATTTTCAGCTATTTCTTTTCTTAGAGTTTCATAGTTCTCTTTATAGAGATCTTTCATGTCCTTTGTTAGATAAATTCCCAAATATTTCATCTTCTTTGGCACTACCGTGAATGGGATAGAGTCCTTAACTGTTTTTTCAACTTGACTATCGTTCGTATATATAAAGGTTACTGATTTATGAATGTTGATTTTGTAACCTGAGACGCTGCTGTATTCCTTGATCACTTCTAAGAGTTTTGTAGTAGAGTCCCTAGTGTTTTCCAGATATACAATCATATCATCTGCGAAGAGCGAAAGTTTGATCTCTTCTGACCCTGTATGGATACCCTTGATTTAATGTTTCCCTTGTAGTATCATGTCGGTGTGCAAAACATTTCCAATTTTGGAGCATTTTGGATTTGGGCTTTTCTGATTAGGGATGCTCAACCTGTATTAGAATTATTCTGACAGATTAAGATGATTCAAGCTAAAGCTTTCTGCTGGAAAAAAGCATAACCAAAGTTCCCAGAAGGTATTCTCACCATAATGGAAGTGGATATGAACAACTTTTGTTCATAGCAAAATCCTCTAGACTGGGATAAGACAGGAGGTAACAGAAAAGGACTGGTTTCTGCCCAGAGAATGACTCGTGTGAGAAATGTCTTTTGATGCAGTGACCTGGCTTAGTGATCATTCTTTGGAAACAACGCCTGAACACTGAATGTACAATGAAGAATCACAACATCAGGAGACTGAGGGTGGTAGCTGTTGCAGTCGTGACCCCCCTTTGTTCGTGTTTTCTCAGATCTGTGCCCTGAGGAATTGCTTTCTCACACTGGTCTGGGCTTGGCCATGTGCCTTTGACGTGCTCTGTCCAAGGGGCAACAGTAAATGTGACATAAGCAGAGATTTTAAAACGGCTTGCCCTTTGGGGTTTGTGCTCCCTTGTGGTTCTTCTGTCTCTACTACCATGTATGAGAGCCCGAGACAGCCTGCCACATGGCGGTGCAGCTACCAAGTAAAGTCCGGCCACCTTCCAGGTGGATCAGTGGGGCATCCTAGATCACCTCGCTGCCAGTTGGCCTGTCAACCAATTTCAGAGGCTTGAGATAACCTAATAGAGATTAGCCACCCTTGGCCAGCACCCCTCCCCACCCCAATGCTTTCTAAGAATCATGAACTAAATGAATTTTTTACATACTTAGTTTTAGGTGTTTGTTACATAGCAAAACCTAATTCATACTGATTCCGGGGCATGGGAAACTTCTGTAACAAAACTAAATATGTCCAGCATTGGTTTGGGCAAAGTAGAAAAGCTGGAAAATGGCTAAGAAACTGCTATGACAACCTGGAAAAATCACAAGCTCCTTGTTATAAAATGGTGCAGCAACTGGCCAGTAAGTTTTGAAGTGGTTTGTAGCACTTCAGCAGTAGCTTACTGAAACACGAAGTGAATTTTTCCAGGAATAGCTGATGCTCAACAGGGTGCTGGATCAGTAGCACACGTAGTTCATTCTGAAGAACCACTAAGGCCTCTTCAGGGATCTGCACTAATTCAGGTGGCGTCTGGTGACCATCACGGAGCATGACACTGGAGGATAAATAACCTTTGCTCATTGCCACCCTTGTACCTTAGAAGCTACTGCAGAAACAGCAAGGATATCACTGTAGCAGCAGGCAAAGTCTGATTCCCTCCTTTAGTTATTCACTCATGCGTTCAACAGATATTTTTTATTTCTTTTTCTGCTAGATCCTAAGCATACCATAGAAGAAAGAAAGACAAGAACAGACAAAGAAAGAAAGATTTAGGGAACTTTCAGTTGACTACATAAAAGAAATTCTGTCGACTGACTCTCAAAAGAATATCATTTCAACAAGCGCATAATTAGTGCCTACTATGTGCCAGATATTGACCCCATGGTTATATCGTCATTAAAGAGAAATAGGGAAACACAGTGACAAAAATGGTCCATATTCAATAGCAGTCAATTCAGGGATACCTCCTAAGGAAAGTGTTAATGATAACAGGAACAGCTTTGAATCAGGAGTCTGACTCTTTTTTTTTTTTTTGTAGAGACAGAGTCTCACTTTATGGCCCTCGGTAGAGTTGCCGTGGCCTCACACAGCTCACAGCAACCTCCAACTCCTGGGCTTAAGCGATTCTCTTGCCTCAGCCTCCCGAGTAGCTGGGACCACAGGCGCCCGCCACAACGCCCGGCTATTTTTTTGTTGCAGTTTGGCCGGGGCTGGGTTTGAACCCGCCACCCTCAGTATATGGGGCCGGCGCCCTACTCACTGAGCCACAGGCGCCGCCCAGGAGTCTGACTCTTAGTTCTGCCACTGGTCATCTGATGTTCTGCCACTGACATCAATAATAGGTATTATTTATTTGGTGTTACTATGGTATGCCATGTAATATGTCCACTATTTTAAGATGCACTATTCATCTCAATTTTATAACTATCCTATGTGCCATTATTATTATTCCAATTCTACAAGTGGTAATGTTGAGGCTCTAAGAAGGGATGTTAATTGCCCAATATCTCAGAAATCAGTGGCAAAGCCATGAATAAAATCCAGTTCTGACTCTTGAGCCAGGACTTTTATTTACTGTGCCACATTGCTAACCAAGTGACCTTGGAAAAATCATTTACTATTTCTAAGATCCAGTTTATTCACACTTAGAACAAAGAATTCACAAAGTCCCCAAACTGCAGATGCTGGCGTGGATGTGGAGAGAAGGGAACACTTCTACACTGCTGGTGGGATTGCAAACTAAGACAACCTTTATGGAAAGAAGTATGGAGAATCCTCAAAGAACTGAAAGTTGACCTTCCATTTGATCCTGCCATTTCATTACTAGGTATCTACCCAGAAGAACAAAAATCATTTTACCACAAAGACATTTGCATCAGAATGTTTATTGCAGCCCAATTCATAATTGCCAAGTTGTGGAAGCAACCCAAATGCTCATCAATTCATGAATGAATTAACAAATTGTGGTATATGTATACCATGGAATATTATTCTGCCATAAAAAGATGGAGACTTTACATCTTTTATGTTTACCTAGTTGGAGTTGGAACACATTCTTCTTAGTAAAGTATCTAAAGAATGGGGGGGAAGTATCCAATGTACTCGATACTATTATGAAACCAATATATAAGCACTCACATACTCATATGAATGATAAAACACAAATACAGTCTAGGGGGAGTGGTGAGGTGGGAGAGGGGAAGGGAAGGAGGGAGGATGATTGGTGGGAGAAGAGAGGGTATTTGGTGGGATCTCACCTAACGTGCACAAAGCAAGGGTATATTTCAAAATAACTGAGACTAAATTTTTTTTTGTGTGTGTGTGTTTTTTTTATGGCCGGGGCTGGGTTTGAACCCGCCACCTCTGGCATACGGGACTGGTGCCCTACTCCTTGAGCCACAGGCGCCGCCCAACTGAGACTAAATTTTAAATGTCTTACCACAAAAAATAAGCAAGTGAGGTGATGGCTGTGTTATTCAGTTTGATTTAAGCATTCCACATTATATATCAAGTCATCACATTGTACCCCAGAAATGTGTACTGTTATAATTTTAATTAAAAATTAATAAAAAAATTAAAAAACAAGGAATTCAAACCAGATGACCTCTAAATTCCTTTTATTTCTAATATTTTATAATTCAAACATTGCTTATTACTCATATCTACTTAGTGAATAAAGTTTGAAAAATCTTGACTAAAGATTGCAATAGGTTTGGAAACATTTCCCTCGATAGAAACTTTCTGACTCTAAATCCCCTACACCTTTCAGGATAATGTGGCCGTGTTCTGACTTTCAAATCTCAGATCCAGCATTCTCCCTCGTCTTATTCCTTCTCCATTTCTGTCTCTCTACTTTTAAAAGAAAAGGGAAAAGAAAATCTTGGGGGTGGGGGGAGAAGAAGGGACTTGAAACAATACTACTTCCAATTCTACTGCAACAAAGGTTGGAAACTTAAATGTGTAATGGAAAATCTCTTTTCCAAATAAATGCATGAAATGGCTCAGCCCTAAAACGACACAATCTTGCTAAACTGCTCATATTGCTGTTGTGGATAATACCTACCACATTACATTGTTTTATAAAATACCACATAGAAGACTTCTAGGTAACAGGGCAAATCAACCACAACCAATTTTTTCCTTTCCCTCCTGATAAAATGAAAATGAAAGTAGATATAAACCACAAGCACTAAGAGAATGGAAAAGGAAATATGGGAGGATGAAATATCTCAATGTATTTTTGTAATCATGAAAATTGATATAAAGTGGTAGCTGCCTTAGCAGATTAGAGGAGGCTATAGCCACCTATGCAAAATGAAAGAATTATGAAAAGCAAGGGTTTGTAGAACCTGGAAATGCTCAGAATTGAAGGTATCGCAAATGTGTGTGAGTGCACGTCTGTGGTATGGGAGGAGGGAATAGGGTGTCTCATAAGTGGTGCTGACATCAGGATAGCAAGTAAAAGTTTCTTATACACTACAGCATTATCGGGCCCATAAATTCTCTCCTCATCTAATGCCAGACAACTTCTGTTCATGCAGGAGATCAAAAGAATGTTTTCTGGATAAATTATGCTAAAGAAACTGAATTTGGCAGAAAAACAAAACAAAACCAAAAGCCCCATCAAGGAGTGAACTTGAGCTCCAGGTCTGAGAGGTTTGTGGGTGAGGATTCTCTTCTGGCTCTGGCTAATTACCTTGTTTCACTGACAGCAGCCAGAAGAGCAGAGCATTTAAAAAGATCTATTTGAAGATATAACAGAGCTACCAAGACAACCAAGACTTAAGGGACTAAGACCCCAACTCTAAGGAAAGTGCAAACTGGTGAGACACATGCAGTATTGGTTTTCTCTTCAATTTACAAGGGAAGACTTAAGAGGCTGCAATCTTATGAGACCGGAGAGACAAAAATATAAGTTTGGAGTTTAATAGATGTAGCGCTTCATGTAACAATCTAGACCCCTCGAGGCTTATACGGTAGGAATAAGAGCAAATTTCAAACAGACTAGTCTCACAAAGTTTGCGACTTAGCCTTGAATCCCTAACTGGATGCAGATTTTCTCCAGACCAAAATACCTGCCAGAAGCAAACATACATTAATTCTGGAGGAAAATAACATTATCCAGAATATGAAAGCTTCTGTGCAAGTTTACATACACAATGTCTAGGATTTAATTAAGCAAACAACAGGGGGGAAACAAAAGCACATTAGAAGACAAAGACAAATGACAAAGAAAAGGAGAGAAAATGAAAACAGCACAAGAAATCTAAATATTGACATTATTAGACAAGATTCTGAAATAACTATGATTGATACACTATAAAAAAACCTTAAAAATTAAAATTCAGCAGAGAAATGAAATCTATATAAACAAATGGGTATTTTTCTAGCTAAAAAATATAAAATACGAAATTAAGATAGCAACATGTGGTTTTAAGAAAAGATCATAGTTGAAGAAAGGATTAGTGAACTGGAAAATATGTTAGTAAAACAAAGACCTAAAACAGAAAATAAGGTGATTATAAGAAAAACATAAAGCACCAATGGGACTCATGAAAGATTTTTTTTTTTTTTTTTGAGACAGAGTTTCATTTTGTCTATTGCCTTGGATAGAGTGCCGTGGTGTCATAGCTCACAGCAACCTCAGTCTGTTGGGCTCAATCTCCTGATACTAAAGGCATCCCCTACAATGCCGCACCATTTTTAGAGACAGGGATGTTGCTCTTGCTCATGAAAGACTCTTTACTAGAGATAAGCTGGAGCATTTCATAGGTAATGTATTGGTTTTATGTACCCACAATTATATAATTACTACAACTTAATATGAACCTAATATTACAGCATCAAAATGTATGAAGAAAAATTGAACTAAAAAGATGTAGACATAGCTACAAGAAAGTTTAAAACTTATTTTGAAATCTGTTAGGACAAATGGAAAAAAATCATTAATGATAAAAGATTTGAACTCAACAACTTCTCATTAACAAATACAGAACATTAGTTCCTAAAACTGAAGAGTACATATTCTTTTTAAATGGACATGCAACATTTTCTAAAATGTACCATTTTCTAGGCTATACAACAAATCTCATGTACTTTGAAGAATTAATATCATTCAGAACGCTTTCTTACCCCAGTAGAAATAACTAGAAATCAGTAACACAAATCCCCCAAACTTTGGAAATCAAAGAAAACACATTTTAGTAATGCAAAGATCAAGGAAGAAATGAAAAAAAGCAAATAATATTAAATTAATATTAATAATGTATCAAATCAAGTCTCACAATACAGGTCAAGCCATGCTTAGACAGAACTATGACAATTTAAGTATCTATCTGAAGACAGTAGAAAAAGAATAGGAAACTAAACCCAAAGAAAGTAAGATGATTGAAATAATAAAAATAAAAGCAGATACTAATTAAATAAACCTTCAATGAGATGATTCATGAAACAAAGAGTTGGTACTTTGAAAAGACTAATAAAATTATAAAAACCTGGTAAGGCTGTTTAATAAAGTGAGAGAAGGCATAGGTTACCAATATCAGAGATTTTAAAAGTAGTTGACACTACAGGTTCTACAGATATTAGAAAGATAATAAAAAGGTGTTACAGACAACTTTAAGGCAATTCATTTGAAAATATAAATGAAAAGATTAAAATTCTAGGAAAACACAATTTATCAAAACACAGAAAGTGTGAAGTCTTATATATGTTAGAAAAATTTAAGTATAATTTAAAATTGTCCCATAAAGAAAATTCCAGGCCTTGGTGGCTTCATTTCTGATCTTTCCAAATACTTTAGGGATAAAAATATACCAATCTTATACAAACACCTCTAAAGAAGGGGAAAAACAGTACTTCTCAACTCATCTTATAAGGCTAGTATAATCTTGAAAACAATCTAATGAGGTCATTAGAAGAAAGTGAAATTATAGAACAGTATTTCTTATGAACATAGATGGAAAAATCCCAAACTAAGTCTTAGAAAATAAAAGCCAGCAATATATGAAAAAGAGATACTCAATGACTAAGTGTAATTTATTCATTCTAAGAATGAAAGATTGAATTAACATTTGAAAATGTAAGAGATATAATTCACTACATTAACTGAATAAAGGAGAAAAGCCACGATTATTTCAATAAATACAGAAAAGCAAATGGTAAAGTCAATATTTTGGTAAAAATGCTCAAAAGAGAACTATTACAATCACAAAGAAGACTTAGCAAGGCAAGATCTACATGTTAATGCAGCAATCAATTATATTTCTTTTACATACAACCAAGATGATTGAAAATAAAAGTGAATACATTGTAGTAATTTTATAGATCAAATACAAAGGAAGAAATCTAACAAAATATTTGCAGAATATTTATTTTAAAACTGCAGCATGTTACTGAAAAAATAAAAAAAAAGTCTAAAATAAAAATAGAGAGATGTACTATATTCGTGAACTGGAATGCTCAACAAGGCAGTGTGGCAAGATTTCCCAAATCAATCTATAAATTCAGTGTTCACATAATATCACCACAGCTCTTTTTCTACACCTTGAAAAACTGAATTCTGAAATGTATATGAGAATGTAAAGGATTAAGAATCATCAGGAGCAGAGGTCAGCAAACTTGTTCTGTAAAGAGCCAGATGATAATTATCTGATGCTTTGTGATCCACACTGTCCCAGCTGCAGCTACCCAACTCTGCTATGGTAGTCGGAGTCGTAGATCATATGTAAATGAAAGCTCGTGAGTGGATTCAGAAAATGTGGTATATATATATATATATATATATATATATATAAATATGTTCACCATGGAATGAACATACTCAAAAAGAATGAAAGATTGTCTTTTTTTTTTTTTTTTGTAGTTTTTGGCTGGGGCTGGGTTTG
The DNA here is from genome assembly GCF_027406575.1 of Nycticebus coucang. Taxonomy (NCBI): domain Eukaryota; kingdom Metazoa; phylum Chordata; class Mammalia; order Primates; family Lorisidae; genus Nycticebus; species Nycticebus coucang. Next base: position 21,471,850 of record NC_069784.1, on the reverse strand, counting down.
AACCCACCACCTCCAGCATATGGGACTGGCGCTCTACTCCTTTGAGCCACAGGGACCACCCTGAAAGATTATCTTTTGCAGCAACTTGGACAGAACTGGAGATCATTATCCTAAGTGAAGTATCTCAAGAATGGGAACGCCATACGAACTCTCTAATAATTGGGGACTAATCAGTGGACACACACAGGCACAAAGTGATGTAAAGGACTTTGGACATCAGGAAGAGGGGCAGGGAGGAGGGAGAGGAAAAATCTTTCTATCAGGTACAATAAACACGATTCGGGTGATAGACACACTAAAAGCCCTGACTTAAGCATTATAAAAACTATCCATGTAACAAAAACGTCTGTACCTCCTTAATATTTTGAAATTGAAAAAAATAGAAACAGACCTTGATCCTGAGAATGCCATGCATGTGTCCCAGGGCACTGGCACCTATAGGGTCCAGACTATGCATTTAGGAGCAGAAAGACTTAAGCCTAGAGGTATTTTCATCTTAAATCCATGCAGATTTGATCTACCTGGGAGAAACAACAGTAGAGCTCCGGAGTTACTTACTGCATTCAGATAAGGTTGCTGGTGGGAACTCTTTATGCCGTGCAGAATAGCTCTTCAAAGGGTTTTATTTCAGGGTTTTTTCTACATTAGGGGGAATTACAGTACTTAAATCCTCCATTAGGTTGCTATTGATTCTGACCAAACCAATGCCATTCAGGTATTGCCTTTTAAGCTCTTTTTTGCTATGCAGACAAATTGTGCAATTAGAGAAAATAACATTTAGGAATTTTCCATACATCCAAACATAGATAAGGCATTTTGGCAAAATAATAATAAGAAGAAGAATTTTATTAACTTAGGAAGGGTTTTTTAAACACAGGGCGTGATACAGCAGTTTGATGGTGATGATGATGGTGAGAGTGACACTTTTCAGCTATTTTCCCACTATTCCATTGTGGGGGATATCTTGTGAGCAATTAAACAAGCTTGTCTTCAATGTCCATTTTGAAATATAATATGAAGAAACCACTTGTCAAATTCTTCTTTCAGTATTCTTCATAACCTTTATTAATGGGATATTTCATTTTCTTGCAGGCTTTGGATAGCATACAGAAACTGATTTTTATCTATCTATAGCATTTTCCATAAATAATCATTAAAAGTGGAAGCTGTTTCCAAGGCAGCAATTCTTGTGTGAAGCCTGAAGTTGGTGCTGAGATATTTGTTTGTTTTGTTTTGAGATAGAGTCTCGCTTTGTCACCCTCAGCAAAGTGCTGTGGGGTCATAGCTCACAGTAACCTCAAACTCTTAGGCACAAGCAACCCTCCTGCCTCAGCCTCCCAAGTGGCTGGGACAATAGGTACCCACCACAATGCCTGGTTATTTTTAGAGACCGGGGTCTCCCTCTTGCTCAGGCTGGTCTTGAACGCCTGAGCTCAGGCAATAAATCCACCTTGGCCTCCCTGAGTGCTGGATTACAGGCATGAGCCACCTTGCCCGGCCAAGATAAAATTATCTTGACATTAAAAACAATTCAAATGTAACTTGTCCAGAGTTACATTTGTACTTAGTTGCAACTGACCAAAAATTTCAAAGAAATTCCAAAAATTTCTCAAGGTATTATCTGAAGATCACTAGTTACTTTAAATACTCCTTGAAAAAAGGAACTTTATGGTCAAAAAGGCTGGGAAGTGCTTTCTCTTAGTTTCACCATGAAGCTCTGAGAAGTCTTGTGTTAGAGAAACATGTTTAACTGTATGCCATCCAGTGTTTCCAAAATTATTTGGCTGAAGTAAATAATTTTATGATAGTCTACAGAAAAAAATGTGTATGTGAATTTATTCTGGTTAGCTGACTTACAGAAGCAAAGCTTTTAAAATCAATTACCTGACAATAACGATGGTCATTATGGTACCTTTCTTCTCTCTACGCCCCCACCCCACCTGGTTTATTGAGGTAAAATTGGCTTACAATAAGCTGCATATATTTAAAATACACAATCTGGTAAGTTTTCACATCTGTATGTACACCCATGAAATCAACATCAGAATTCAGGGAATGAAGATATCTACCACTCCTAAAAGCATCTGCATGTTCTTTTGAGATGCCTCCCTCCCAGATGATGTTGACTGCAAATGATGAGAGTGCACAACCTTGTCTTGCTCCTGACTTTAGAAGAGAATCGTTCATTTAGGCTTTTATCATTAGGTGCGATGTTAGCTATAGTTTTTTGCATATGTCTCTTGTGAAGTTGAGGAAATTCCTTTCTATTCCTAGTTGGCAAATGTTTGTCAGGATGAATGTTTGATTTTCGACTTGGCAAAAGGCAGCGAGAAGGCAAGAGAGAGGAAGAACACAGGAGAAAAACAGAGCCTGAACCCCCCCCCCTTTGATAATAAACTTATTCCCGCGATAATGGCAGTAATCCATCTGTGAGGCTACAGTCCTCCTGGCCAAATCATCTCTCTCTGTTTGGTTTTTCTGATGTGATTAAGTTACTTGAAGCCAGTCTGAATCTTTTGTGTCTTGCTTGCTTTTAAGCTCTATTGGGTAGGACAAGTCCAGGGTTAATATTTTTCTCCCACTATCATAGCAAAATCTTTCTGATTCTTCTACACAGTTCCCAAAGCAATGAAGTTTTCCATTCTGGTTGTTGGTAACAGCCTCCGTTCCTGCCCCTGTATGAGCTAAAAATATTATTCCTTATAATCTCTTTTGGTTGCTCTTTCTCTAGCTTTGAGTAAGTTCTTTTTTTACTAAATGATAACTGTGTATTTATGGGGTACATTGTGCTGATTTGATATACAGTGGGGAATGCTTACATCAAACTGATTAACATAGCCATCACCTCACTTACTTATTTGTTGTGGTAAGACATTTATACTCTACTTTTAATAGTTTTGAAGTGCACCACTGCATTGCACACAATACATGTGTGTGATCATCAATACTCGGCCAAATACTCCACAGAGACCCTCGGGGGTCCTCAAACTAATGGCCCACGGGCCACATGAGGAGGTGTGATTGTATTTGTTTCCGTTTTGTTTTTTTACTTCAAAATAAGATATGTGCAGTGTGCATAGGAATTTGTTCATAGCTTTTTTTTTAAACTATAGTCCGGCCCTCCAATGGTCTGAGCGATGGTGAACTGGCCCCCTGTTTACAAAGTTTGAGGACCTCTGCAACTCTAGTGCTTTTCAACCTTTTTTGTCTCACAGCATACTTGAACCTATCGTTAAATTTCCACAGAACACTTAAATTATGCTAATCAAAAAAAGAGTTAAAAAATATATTTAGAACTTATTTCAAAAATAATTTAGTTAACAATTTTTTTTTTTTTTGAGACAGAATCTCATTATGTCGCCCTTGGTAGAGTGCTGTTATGTCATAGCTCACGGCAACCTCAAACTCTTGGACTTAAGCGATTGATTCTCTTGCCTCAGCCTCCCAAGTAGCTGGGACTACAAGCACCTGCTGCAAAGCTCAGCTATTTTTTGGTTGCAGTTGTCATTGTTGTTTAGCTGGCCTGGGCCCAGTTTGAACGGGCCAGCCTCGGTGTATGCGGCCCACTGAGCAACGGGAGCTGCCTTAGTTAATGATCTTTAAAAATTTTCGCAGCACACCTAAGATCCTCTCATTGCACACCAGTGTGCCAGAGCACACTGGTTGAAAACCATTGCTCTAAAGGCTTTCTGTGTAGCTTTCTTCTTATCGGTACCTTGTCCTGTAAGCAACAGCTGCCTTGGGCACCTTGGATTCCTAGCCTTGCGTCTTCAACTTAGAGACCATCAGTCTCCTGAATTCTCTCCCTCCCCCTACACTGCATCTAGGAAACCCTCTTCTGACTGTAATCTGGGGCAATCACAGGGTTTGCCTCATTTATTTTATTTTTTTTTTGAGACAGAGTCTCACTTTTGTTGTCCTGAGTAGAGTGCTGTAGCATCACAGCTCACAGCAACCTCAAACTCTTGGACACAAGCGATCCTCTTGCCTCAGCCTCCCAAGTAGCTGGGATTACAGGTGCCCTCTACAAGGCCTGGCTATTTTTAGAGACGGGGTCTCGCTTTTGCTTAGCCTGGTCTTGAATTCCTGAGCTCAGGCAATCCACCTACCTAGGTCTCCCAGAGTGCTGGATTATTTACTCACCGTGCCTGCGCCTCGTCTCATTTATTTCCCTCCTCCCAGAGAGCTCTCTCCTTCATGGTTTGATGTCCAATGCTTTATTGCCTTGTTTCTTTTTCTTGCTTTCTGGGATTTTTTTCATTGTCCTCAGTGCTTTTTTTCTTGTTTGGGTTTTTTTTTTTTCTCCTAGTTGTTTCAGGCTGGAAGGTAAACCAGAACCTGCTAGTCGTCTGCTTGTTGAGGAATATATTACCAGTCTGTGGGAGTCTCTTTATATGCAAGACACGTGGTCACACTCTGGGCACAGACTATCAATTAAGTAGAAAATCTTCAACCTATAGATTTTGTTTCCTTCATTTTCCAGGAAGGCCATAAAAGATGAACAGTGCCTGGCCTTTCCCTTTTTCCTGTAATCATTCAACCTCCCCTGAAATGATGCTGACTTATTTGCTTGGGAAACATCAAAGTCAAATTTAGCCCTGAAACCTGGGTGAAACTGACTTTCCTCATCTGGGCAACGCTTTGTCTCTACATGTCCCTGAATTTTCTAGGTCCTATTTTCCCAGCACACAGTGCAGATCTCTGTAGGTGAGCACAGAGTAAGCATTCTGAGCCTTTGCTGTGCTAACACGCAAAAGCTGTCAGAAAAGAAATAGACGAGATTGGAGTAGATATCTATGAGAAATGTAAAATGGCCAGGCTTCCTCCCAGAAAGCCATAAAAAGCCCCAAGTTAAAAAGCCAACCTACATTTGGGGAAGCTAAGGCGCTTGGCTTCTTTTAGGTTTAGAAATATGTAACTTTGGTGATGCTATTCATTTCTTACATTTTCTTTTAATTTAAATAGATATATTCCGAGATACATCAAAACCATTCTGGGCTTTCTTTTCTTTCTCTCTCTCTGCTCAGTCTCCACACCTGCTACGCTCTAGGGTGGGGGTGGGGCTGGTGTATGTTTAGATCCCTCCAGCATGGTGATAATTTTTTCTGGCCAGCAGAGCAGTCATTATTTATTATACTGAGCTCTTCTCCTTCCCAGTCTCCTAGTGGGCACATTGCAGGGGCTGCTGGCTAGAAAATTAGCCCAGGGAGCTGCTTCTGTTGGTCTCTTTCTTCATTTTACTAGTAAAACAAATTTAACTGTAAGGTTCTCTAGCCCTGCGCATATATGGGTGTGAGTGTGAGTGTGTGTGCGCGTGTGTGTCCATCCACATGGGTTGGAAGCATACTGCAGGGGCGAATAGCGAGTAATTTAACTGCAGCTCCCTCACACATTTTACTCCCTTTCTTTCTCCAGAGTGACTGCAGAAGGACCGTATGCTCGTGTATTTTTGCTCCACATTATAAGCCGAGCGTGTGGCTTTACGTGTCATCTCACTGTTTCTGCCGGGTTGTTTTCTGGCTGGATGTGATATCGTTTCATCCATTGTCAGGGGGCTGCCCCAGATACTGGGATGCTCAAGAGAGGTGACACTTACTTGCCATGTGATAGCAAAGGCTTCTGTTTATTTCTGTGGCTGCTCCTTCCGCAACCCTCTGCGGGATCCCTGGATATCCGAGCTGATGGGGAAGCTGAAAACCACACAACCTCACTGAGGCTTTAAGGATTTTTGCTTATGGGTGTTTTTAAGTAAGCACCATGCAACTGCAAACTACAGCGTACAAGAACGACTTTGTTGTTTTAAGTGTCCTTATTATTTTGAGTCTGTTCTGGGTCACACTTCTGCAGTTCCACGAGCTTTTAACTAACGGCATTGTTAGTCCCACACAGCGTGGCTCTGGAAAGGTGACTAATAGTCACTTGGATGGGCTAAAAGCGGGGGTGATGCTTCAGACCTCCTCTGTATCTCAGCAACATCCTGTTGGGTGCTGGGCACTCTCAAAGTACCTGTTGACGGAGTGACTGATTTAGGACAAAACAACCTATTTTCTTTGGATAGAGTTTTTGCTCCAAGCCAAATACACTAGCCTTTTTCTTTTGTAATGGTCTGCCTGCTTGAAGAGCTGAGAAGTTAAGAGATTTTAGGTAGAGGTGATGGAGAAGAAAATGTTAATCCAAAAGGGTCTGTCAATTTCTGCAAATGCTACAACCTCTCTATAAGACTTTCGTTTCGATGACAAAGGCAACACACTGTCTCTCCAATGTTGGGGGGGGAAAAGGGAAGATAATGATGGGAGACATATAGAAAATAATACCTTAATGGCTTGGGTTTTTTCTGTGTTTTATTTTAGACAAAACTGTTCTCTATATGCCATTGATCAACAGAGGGAAGAGAAATATCCTGGCTTTTGGAAGAGGCATTGTCAGTAGTAACGGAAGCATAGGACTGTGAGATTAATTCCACTTTGGGAAGAAACACTTTGGAAAATTCCATTTTCCATTGTGCTGTAAAGTAATCTATTTAATTGACTATCTGACTATTTAGCTTTCTAAGGTTTTCAAGTTGTTTTAACAAGACTCTCTGTAATTAGGTCGAAGTGGTATAAAATAGTTACTGGTACAAAACTACAGTTATTTTATATTTGTATCTCATTAACGAGCCTTTAGATTAACATCACCAGTTCATTTCTGGAGAGATGTCACTGTAGACAGTACAACCCTTGTTTCCAGCTCTCCAGGCAAAGCGTGTATAACCCTTAACCTAAAACAGTGTCTTCCACTGGAGACATGTGTGAACGCTGGTCCTGTCTTCAGCCGGCCTTGTGCCCTCAAGTGGGAAGCAAACAGTTGTCTGACCAGTTTCAGGACGTGGGGTGGGTACATCTCAAGGAAGGGAGAATGTGTAACAGATCAAAAGTACATTCGCTGACCGAATCTCCACATTCCAGATACTCTGGGGAAGTCAGGCCACCCCATGATGTGCGATGCTGCTCCAAACTATTTGCAAGAAATAATCTAAATGTCAAGTTGTGGGTGTCACGGGGCACTGCACATGTTGAGACAAACCAGAGTGTGAGGAAGCTTAGAGGGAAGTTGGTTTTGAAGGGTTGTGCAAAAAGAAACCCCAGTCCTCAAGCACCGGAGGGGTGCAAAGAGCCCAAAGAACCTTTGTTTCGTCATTTCCCAATTCACTTTGGAAAGAGCAGAGTCAGTGTTCCGGGTGTTTATATGTTCAAGACAATTTAGTACATTCACTCAACAAGCACTTACTGAACGTCTCTTCTGTGCCAGATACTGTTCCAGACTTTGTGGGTCCTCTCTAGGGGCACAACAGAGAACACAAACCGGAAGTGAGCCTCCTCCTGGTGCTATGAAGGAAGATAAAGCATGATAAAAATAGAATAGCAGGAATGGGGCAAGGCCTTAAGGCTTAGTCTATGTAGAGGACTGCGAAGGGGAGACCCTGATAGGGCGACATTGAAGAGCCTGAGTTCCTTCAAGTCCCAATTCTCTTGAGACTCTCATGGCCTTTTTCTGAATTATCACACTTACCCTTATCTGGACAATCAAAGGGGTACTGATTAGGTATTTCTCTCAAATCCATAATCTGCTCCATGGCCAGGAGTCAGTTCAACTGAAATTCTCAAGAGCAGAAGTTTGTGAAGTGGATTCCTGTCCTCCCACTTCCCTCTGCTCTCTAGGCAACAAAGTGTAGGCTTTCGTTTGCCCAAATGAACCATGAACCAAGAAAGGAAAGGAATTATAATGTCCTGGAGAAACATTACGAGAGGTAAATTTCAAGGAAAGAAGGTCCCTGGAAGAACACAGACACCAGCCTTCAATTTATGTCTTGGTTCTTGTACTTATCAGCTGGGTGATCTTGAATTAACTACTTAACTTGCCTATGCCTCAGTTTCCCAAAAGCTGAGAATAATAATGGTGCTCACCTCAGTGGGGTTTGCTAGGAATTAGATGCGATGTCCCTGTGAAGCTCTTAGCATGGTCCCTAAAACGTGACATGCACTCAATGTTTGAAATGATTACCATCACTATTACGGGTAACAATATCATGCCTTGGCACGGCTACCTTTCTGTACAGCCACATGTTCCATGAGAATGTGTAAGGAATTTTCTAGCCAGCATTGCTCTTGATTTTATTTCATTTATTCATTCATTGAATCATTAATTTATTCTAAAAATAATATTAAATGGCTGGCAGGTTGCCAAGCACCAGGCCAGGATCTGTGAGGTGTGAAGGATATGATGCTTTTTGACTTGATGTAAAGAGAATTGAAGCTTCAGAAGGTGAACTTTGAAGTCCCTTGCAGGTTGGATTGCCTGTGATCCTAAGGCACTTACTGTCCAACAGACAGAGAAGTAGAAGTTCTGAGAAGTGCTGGGAAGTGCTGAGATCCGCAGAGGGCCCCAAGGCCTGCTTGGGCCTCCCTTGCCTCAGCCAAGAGAAAGTAACTGGTTTACAGGATTCCCCAGTCTCTTCCAATTCCTCACAAATTAAAAACACAGTAAGAATCCTTTACCTGTGCACACTGTTGTAGGGTTTGTCAGCCACAGTCACACACATCATCTTAAGTGATCCTTTTACTCCATCTGGATGGAAAAGTGTCTTATCTTTATTTTAGAAACTGTGGCTCAGGGAGTTTTGCTGGATTGTTCAAGATCCTATAGTGTCCCAGCCAGAATTCCTACAAATGGAGCAGTCCATCTACAAATGGGAGGAGTCCTAGCGTTTAGGAGACACAGTGCTCCTGACTGTTAGGTGGTCCTCCTTGGTTTGGGAAGCCTTTCTTTCATGCCCAGGCTGCCTCCCTGGGGCGGCCAGCTGCTGCTGAGACTATGGAGGGCCCCGCATGCTCCACAGGTGAGCCAGCCTGCTCTGACAGTCCACCGGGAAGGGACAATAGCACGATGGTTTGTGCCCATCCCTGGCCAGGGCTTAAAAGCAGGACTTCTGTATCTGATTCCATATGGTTTACCTCCCATACCCCTGGTCCCTAGGGGGCAGATGCCCCGGAGACACTGATCCCCCTCCCTTCTCCCTCCTACCCCGGCCCCTGCAGCTTAGCCCTGTGTGGGAGCTGGCATGTGGGCTGTGAGTGTGCATGACTGCCTAGGTGAGGATGCAGAGCTAGCACCCAGATGTCAGATACTGCCGCTGCCCCAAGGCAGGAGGAGAGCCATGGGAGAGCGCATGGCGCCCCTGCCCTCCTCTGTTTTGGGCTGCCTCCCTGTCTAAGCCGCAGTGGCAGCGCTCTGAGCCAGTAAAGGAGCTGGCTGGGGCCAGCAGCTCAGAGGCCTGCTCCGCAGCCTTTCTGATGACCACTGGGATAATTCAAAGAGAAAGAGTAAAACTCACCCCGAGGTACGCAGAGTGCAGGCCTTGCGCACCTCAGGGGGTCTGTGCGTGCCTTCTGCGATGCGACTTCCCGTCTCCACTCCTTTGCCACTTTACCTGGCTCACGTGGCCCCACAAGGCCCAGGTTCTCTTTTCCTGAAGGGTTTTTTCCAGGTAGCTCACACAGGAGTCTCTTCTTTTATCATGTCGCAAGATGGCACACTGCTGTTTGTCCCACAGTATCTTGCAAAAAACTGATATTCCAATGATGTTATTAAAAAGTGGCACCTTTCGCCGCACTGCGAGAAAATCTTTCTAGTGGGGGCACGGAGACTGCGATCTGTTTTCCCCGAGGAGCTCACTTCAACCACAGCATTTGATGTATGGTGACATCTCCCCCACACCCTGACGCACGCGCGCGTGCACACACACACAGATCTGCAAACACATTTCCTAGCTGAGATGAATAAGGAAGTTAAGGGACTTGGTCAAGGTCACACACAGGGACAAGGCAGTCAAGTCATTTACACAAGGGCATAAGGCATCCAGCCAGTGCTTTTAGGCTCTTAGTCCTTCTCCCTGACCTCTGATCATCCCCCTCCTCACCTCCTTTTCAGCTGAATAAATGTGTAACGCACGTAGAAATGCCACTGCAATTCAGTATATCACTTTTGAACAGTGGCTTTTAGCTAACAAGAGTGTTGTTAACTCTTACTCCCTGCGGGCATTTCTCAATTCAGGGTTGTGTGTTTTTATTTTCGCTTTCTGGGAACTCAGATCCAGCTCTGCTCAACATAATATGCAGATCTGTGTGCTGAGCAAAGTCAGAAACAGAGACAGGAGGTCTGGTTCTAGTTCGAGCTCCACCCCCTGAGCGGTCAGGGGGCCGTGAGGTCATTTCTTTGCTTCTCCAAAGTTCAGCTTCATCAGAGATGAAGCGCAAACTATAACGCCCTTCCTGCCAGCCTCACAAAGATGTTATGGGAAAGAGATTTGATTATAAGCTTGAAAAGTTTTGAAATTATTAAAAGAAAACATGGCTTTCTGTCTAGAGGGATCACAAAATACTGAAAAGCTAGTGGTTGTGTGTGTGCTCCTGGGCACACTGTCCAACTAACCCCCTTGAGTCCTCATAAAATGAAGAGGCAAAACCTGTTTGGCAGAGCTGCGAGGAGGACTAGGTGAGGGTGTCTCCTTTCATCGCCTAGCAGAACACGGGGCACCAAGGAGGTGACTGTGGGGTGCTACTTCCTTTCTCCTTAATGCCCCCCCGCTCTTAGCACACAGACTCGGAGACCTTTGACAGACATCTCATCGCTGACTTGTTCTTTTCTTAAATTTCAGATTAATGTGAGGGTACAAACAATTAGGTTCCGATGTTTGCATTTGTAAGGTAGAGTCCCTGTTGTAGTTGTGTCCCGCACCCAGGTGTGCCCTGTACCCTCACACTGGGCCCATTAGATGAGAGCATGCCCATCCCATCCCCCTCCCTTCTTTCCCCCTCCCCCAAGCTTTACTTGTTGAATATCCACTGACTGCAACTGTGTCTGCTACATTGCCAGAACTCAATCAACAGACTGGCCATGAATGAATGTTTAGATTAGGGATGAAAATGAGAAAATAATACATTTAGTTTCAAGAGTTAATTGTAGTATTTGACACTGTCCACTGACCTGGCTTCCTAATTGGGAACATGGGAATGAATTTGCCGGTTTGATTCATATTAGAATAATTAAGTGGTGATTTTTGTGTATTTAACTATTGGCTTAGGATGATTCAAATCTAGCAGCAATTTTATTCACACAAAACAAATCTGACTTATCATCTGGCCCAAGTCAACCCTGCAACAACCAGTTTCACAGCAGGAATTCACATAGACAAGTAAACACTTGGGGAAAGGAAAATTCCCTTGTGAAGTAACCACATGCCTCATCAGAACGGTCTCAGAAATTAAGAACCAGTTTTTAAAATAGCTGTCAAATTAAGCTGGCTAATTATTCTGGTGTCCAGCTAGTTGAGCACAAGAGGGAAGGAGAGGACTAAAAAGATCTAATAGTGCCCTGGGTGAAATTATACATGGCAACATGGGTAACTATGTTTTTTACAAGGTCTGATTTTATATTGCATTTCCTGGTATTTTTTGAAAGTTGCTCTAAATGGATTTGTTTTTCAGGGCATTTGATTATATATGCATCATATATATAATGATGTAATTTTTAACATCACTCATGAAGGTGTCAGATAATAATCCTTTCCATTAAATTCACCCCCAAATTAACTTCAAATATTTTGAGTGTATTAAAAAAAAATGAAAACATTGTCCTAGGTGAGACTGGAGCCAAAGGGTTGGACACAGAATATAGAGAATAGGAAAGGGAAAATATCCTAAAGCTTTGAGAACTTGTGTTTGAATATCTCCTTTCTCCTGCTCCCTGAGAAATTAATGAACAGACAACCCTGAAACTTCAAAGCAGTAATACCCTGCTTTGGGAATTGCAACCTCCATCTTGGTTGTTTAAACATGAGCACACATAGAAATGATGGATCAGCATATCTTTTCAAGCTTTTTTTTCCTGTTGAAAATTAATCAACAACCCTCCAGTTATTTATGGGTTAGTAAATGAATAAGAAAAAAAGTTAAATCTGTCTAAAAACAAAACACGAATGTTTTTCAGCGCTATAGTAAGACATGGCCATAGTGAGACGCTGTAACTGGGCAGAACAATGGGAGGTGAACAGTTTGCCTCCGCCATCACCCTTCAAGAGTGTTTGGTTTTTCCTTCTTGAAAACCATGCCTTCTTGACAACTATGCCTGTGCAAGATTTATACGTGTATATCCTCTCTGCCCTCTTGCATTTTAGGGGGTAGAGATAGATGTGAACGTCTGGGCCTGCCTGACTTCTGTCTGTCTCTTTGTATATTAGGCTGTGCACGCGATGGTTGTGTGATCAGATGTTGAAGCCAGATTGTCTCAACTTACAAACTCTTACGATTCTGGGTGAATTATCTAACATAGTTATGTCTCTGCTTCACCATCCATGATGTGGAATGATAAGACTCCACCGAGTGACCTTGTTGTGAGGATTAAGTTTATATAGCAAAGTGTCCAAACAGTGCCTGGTTCAGAATAACCCCTCAATAAATGGTAGTTGTTGTCAAGTTATTATCATAGCCACATCTGGTTGTTCCAAAGCTCCAAAATTATTGCCTTTATTCTGATCACATATATTCTCAGCTCATGTCTCCTCCAACTCAAATACATATTAATATATGTCTTAATGGGGTGTAAGAAGTAAGGTTATACATTTTCTCCCTAGCTGATCTTTCCTCCAAAGCACCAGTACTTCAAAAGCTATAACCAGTGTTCCTGAAAGCTTTCAAAACTTGGAGTGAACTCAATCACTTTCTCATTTGGTTTCTCTCCTGTGCTCTAGATGTATATGGCCTATTTCCGACTGATGGGTTTATAGCTGAGCTACACTGCATTTTAGGAATCTGAAGCACAAAAAGAAAGTCCTGGCTTCAGAAGGGCTCATGATTGGCCAGTTTATCTGTTAAATAATATGCCAAATACCGAGGAAATAACAAGGAGGAGAAAATTGCATTCACACTTCTTTATTGGTGCCATGTACAGTGTTTTGCCATCCAGCTGATGAAGCAGTGCCATTTCCCCAAAAGCCTCACATCCCAAGACTAGCTGGAGCCTCATTCAACCCTTCAGCCCTGCGCCCAGCGACTCCCTGCGCCTGTCACCCTTCCTTCTCACTGATGCCCCTCTGGTCAGAGCAGGACAGCAGCTGTCTGCTGTGGGTTTGTCGCCTTTTCCCTGACTTCTGCGTGACCTCTGCCATGTGGTTCTCTGTTCATCTTCATAACTGGCTTCTAGTTGCCTGAGTGTCACCATGGTCTGTGTCAGGCCACTCCCCTGACCTATGACACAAAACCAAACCCATACCATGCACAAAAATGCCACCCCCAAGACATGTAGAATATGGGGTCAGGAAATGAGGAGGTTCATTGATTTATTTTATTATCTTTGCAAGATAGCAGCATTTAGGTTGCACAAATGTAACTATTTTTGTCAATTTCCAGAATTGATGAATACATGGATAATAAGGAGGGCTGCTAAAACAACCCAGAGTTAGCCAACCACACGCTTCCCAAACAAGCTGCATCTCATACAGCACAAGCCGGGCAGTGGTGAGAATTGACTGTTACCAAATTTGTTAAAGCAACTTATAGGTATTTAAACTTAAGTAAGTTTTTACAGTTTGAGGTAATTGGCCTATTTTAAACAACTGGCAACACACACGCACTGTACTTCTCTCCCATCCTTTCTCCACACCCCCTGCTAAATGTTTCCTGGCACACTGACAGCTCCACGGCACTCAGCAGCAGGGTGGCATGCGGTGGTAGAACGCGACCTCTCACCCTGTCACAGGGCCTGAGCAGAGATTTGCCACTGGGTAGACAATTTGGGCTAGCAGCAGGGCATGTGGCCCAGGTCTGCGTTTCTGACTTGAGGCCCAATTCAGGAATGGGTGGGAGCCTTGTCAGGTGGTGAGTGGGGAGTGAGAGAGACTTCCGCAGTAGAGCAGAGTGGCTGGGAATTCCACATCAGAGGCAGGCCTGGGCGATGCAAACTCCTGCTCAGCCAGCCTCACTAGCTGTGTGCCTCGTTTCCTTCCGCCTCAGTTTCTTCAGCTGTAGAATGGGGATACACCTATCTCACGTTGTGTGGAACAAGCACGATAAAGCATGTAAAGCATCTTGTGTGGTACACAGTAACACAGGATAAATACCAGCAATTACTAGTAGTGGATTATGAATATGAATATGTTCAGTCCTGCCATCAGCCAAATGTGCAAATTTGAAATATACTTATTACTTAAAACACTTCATGGTCCGTTAAAAAAAGTCTTTTGATCACGATACAAATCCATAATGACAATCAGCCTTAATGGCAACTTCTACAATCAGGGAATGCGCAGGGCCACGGTCCACATGCTCAGAAGTTGCAACCTTGAACGGATTTTTAGCAGTGGGTATGCCACTTCATTTTCTGCTCATTTTGATGCCTCAGACACTAAAGATCTGGAAAAATCTTGTTTTATTTAGATTTGTTTATTTGTTTGTAAGCACCTCAGTGGAACACTGAGAATTCCCACGGCAGGTAAGCCCATTAAGTCCCAGTCCCACTCCCTTCGTGAATTCTGGGCAATTAGATCAGCTCATAGACACAGTTAACACAGAAGCTGTTCTGTTAGCCACTCTCCAAGGCATAGAGGAAGCTAGAGAGTAAAACTTAAGCTTACAGGATATCTGCTTTCATAAGTAGGATGTTCCCTTGGGTGAGGGAAAGAGAACTAGGTGGAGGCAAAAGAGCAGGTGATTCCTTTTCCCACTCTTTCCCCACCCACGCTTACCTCAACTCCTGGCATTGTTGACTGCATGAAATGGGATTACGGTGAAGACCACAGGCAACCTCCAAGGGGAAAGTAGTCCCAAAGGGCAGCCTAAAGCCTACTATGGGCAAGAAAGAAGGATCACCCACTGTCTCTGCCAGTGGGAGACACAGGCTGGGCAGGGTCTAACAGGGTCTAACCCACTGCTCATTCTTCAAGAGCTTGAGGCCTTAAAGTTGAAGGTGGGCAGGGGCAGCCTGAATCCTGAGTCACTGCAGGGGAGCAGTTGTTCCTGAGAGTTACTTAGACCCACAGTAATTTTTAAAAATGAGACATACACGTTTGTTGTGTTAGTCTCTGAGATATTCTGTCTCAACTTCTGTTTTTTAAAATATGGAATTATTAATATAACCTGCCTCATAGGATTTTTGTAATGATTAAATGATATATGCAAAGGCCTTATAACAAGGTTTGGCACATAGTAGATACTCAATAAATATTTCATTATTAAGATTCTCCTTTGGCCCCACAATTCTATTATATTATGCTTATTAGATGTTATCCTAAACCATCCTTTCCTGCAGAAGTATTTAACAGGAAATGCTGCCTGCTATGGACTAAATTGTGCCCCCAACCAATTATATGTTGAAACCATACCCCCCAATGTGATAGTATTTGGAGATAAAGCCTTTGGGATCTAATTAGGTTGTGATGAAGTCATAAGGGTGGGGTCCTCTTACTTTAAAAAAGGATCAGAAAGCATCGTCTCTCATTCTCTCTCTCCTGGCCCACCCTGCTCCTTCTCCCCTCTGCTCCAGAAGGCAGCCATTTACAAGTCAGAGTGATTTCAACAAGAATCAAATCAACTGGCACCTTGATCTCGGACCTCCAGCTTCTAGAACTGTGAGAAAATGAGTGTCTGTGTTTAAACTGCACACAGTGGTGCTTGTTATGACAGCCTAAACAGACTAAGACATGTGCCTTCTGCAGGCTTCCAGAATACTCACACTGCTCCAAGCTAACAACTATTGTATTGAATTTGAATTGTGTACTTCTTTGTTAATGTTCTTTACCAAACTTTGAGCCATTTAAGGGGCAAGAACTGTATATTTTCTCTCTCAAAATTCTCATATTTATCTAAGTAAGTGAATGTTCCATAGATATTTGTTGAATGAAAGAAGAGTGAACTCTGCCTCTTTCTTTCAGCCCAATAAAACACTGTTGGGTGGGGCTGACAGTGTGTTGCACAACTCAGAGAGACATCAGTGGTCACTGAGTTGTTCTCAAGGATAGTGGCTGCTTCCTGATGGCCTTGGATACAAGAGGTGCCTGAAATCATCATAATATCCTACTGGGTGAGATAGGGAAAAGTGAATTGAGTAGGAAAGGAAAAGCTTGACATCTGGCAGAGTCAATGTGTGATTAACAAAAGAATTGCTCTGTGGTTAATTGGAGTATTGCAGTAACTCCTAGTTGCCAGCTATAATAGAGAGCTTCTCTATGAGACAATGGAGTAATAAAAACATTTCATTTCTGGGCCAATATTCTGGTCTGAAAAAATACACTGAGAAAAACTATTATATTTATTGACACTTTTTTTTTTGAAACAGAGTCTCACTATGTCTCCCTTGGTAGAGTGCCATGGTGTCACAGCTCACAGCAACCTCAAGCTCTTGGGCTTAGGCGATTCTCTTGCCTCAGCCTCCCAAGTAGCTGGGAATACAGGCGCCCCCACAATGCCCAGCTATTTTTTTGTCGCAGTTGTCATTGTTATTTAGCTGGCTCAAACCCGCCACCCTTGGTGTATGTGGCTGATGCTGTAACCACTATGCTACAGGCGCTGAGCCGGTATTGACACATTTTGGTACCTATTATCTACATAGTCCCAATTCGTAACAAATTAAATTATAATAAGATTTATATTTTTGTATTTTTCTAAGCATTTTACATGTATTATTTTGCAATAACCCTTAAAAGTAAACAGGCCAGTAAAAGTGTGGTAGATACCAACCAATTTACAATATCTGCCTAGCACTTTCTTGGCCTGTTTTGGAGAAATGTTCTCCCTCATATTATAAACCATTCCATGCTCCCAATATTAAGGTTCTAGGGGAGTTTCCAAACATAGAACTCCTCTTCCTGCCCACCAAAGGACCCAAGATAAGCCAATCAAAGCTCTTCACTAGAATGGTTTCCATGGGAACTAAAAAAAAAGATCAACTTTCTATCTGGTGGTAGAGTTGGAGTAAATAAGCGCAGGATTTGCCTGTGGTCATGTGTCTCCTCTTATGGGAAACTCTTCTTAGGAAGAAAGAGACCAATATATTGAGAGAAGCAAAGGCAAGCAATGTCTTGAAGAACTAGCTCCCTTCTGGTTGTAAGTGACAGAAACTCAATTTGAAACAGCTTAGGAAAATCAGGGAATTCATTGGCTTATTTTACCAAATTGTGGAAAATATCATGGCATAATTGAGCCATGAAAATAAAGCTAATAATATCCTCTGTCTTCTAGAAGTAACTACTGAGGTTCAGAGAAGTTAAATGAGTTATGCAAGTTATAAAAAAGGAAATAGAGATTAAATGTATACACTTACTGTATGCTGGGCAATGTATTTGTGCTTTCTATACTTTCTTATAAGAAGGTGCTATTTTTCTTATTTTACAGGTGGAAATGGAGATCACATAGCTGGTACTGGCAGACCTGAGATTAGAATCCAAGCCGGTCAGGTGCCAAAGCCCATGATTTATCCCTCTTATTAAACAGCAAAACCAGATATGTCAAGCATTGAGCAAGTCTTCTTTCCACTACATGCTGGTGATTCTCCTCAAATCTTTGAGACAAAAGTCCAAAAATATCTTCACAATTTACCTACATGTTAAAATATACTATCTAGCCCTCATCACTTTTTGTAATAGAAAAATACACTGCTCCTCTGTAATCACTCATCACCTGTCTAAATACTTCTTATATTAACATTACTACATTTTATATTCCTGGATATAGAGCTGGTTGCAAGAGGTGTTGATTCTGAAATAGAAACCAAATTTGTCATTCCAATGTCCTGTCAAATATAATAAAAATGTAAGATCACAAAAATCTCGATTTGGTACTTTGGCCAAGCCTTCACCAGAGATGTTATGAAGTGATGTGTTCCCTAAGAAAGTCTAGTGCAAAGAAACCAGCAACAAGGAAAGGACGGAGAGTGAAAGAGAACTCCAGAGAAAAGACAGACAAATGTAGAGTAGAAGTATTGAAAGCAACGCGTAGAGAAATGGCCAAAGGAGCATGTGATCCAAACAGTGCATGAAGTTAACCAAGATGAGTGTGAAGAGTGGACGTCCTGAAACAAAGGAATTGCTCAAAAAAACCAAAGATTACTCTAAAGAAGAAGAAAAAATCAGAGCAGATAAAAGAGTCCAAAAATAGGGAAATACAGAGTCAAGCACTGGCATTCACCAGCAGAGAAGAAAATCCTAAAGAGAAGACAATGCCCAACTCACAGCACACAGCTTTGGTTCACAATTTTCCTTTGGAGAAGAAGTTTCTGGGAAAGCTGATAGACCCTCTAATGTGCTTAACTGCTCTGCTGCACCTCCCAATACACAGCCAGAGGTGGGAAGTGGGACACATTTCACAGAACAAATTCCACTACCATTCCAATGACTCCAAAAGTGGATAAAAAGTTTGCAGAAAACCTATCACATGAGTTATAGAAAGAAGGTCAGCAGTTACAGACCATGAATGATTAAATAAAAATGAAAGGCTGGGGCCATAGACAATGCCCAAAGTTCTCTGCACTCCTGCCCAAGCTCTCCCCAAGGCAGTTCGACTGAGTGCCAAGTCCAAAAACACCAAGACAGTTCACAGAGCATTTGTTCCCTCCAGAGGATGCAGAAACCAGGCACCATCTCAGATGTAGACAGCCAGCTCTCCTTGAACACTGAACTTGAATGCCTTAATCTGGGCCTTCCCAGCTACAGAACTGTTACTTCTTCAAGAATGATACCCAAGAGTGGAAGCTGCTATCTTCAAAGATGAAGCGACTGATTCTCCTTAGAAAATGGAGTGGAGGTGCTAGGTTAAAAGGTAATATCCGCAACCCGTGACCCATGATCGGCGCCCACCTGGACCTCCATAAGAGCTGCGCTGCAACCCACCACCCGCGTCTGCTGGGCCTCCACATGCCCTGGCCAGGAACTCCAGGAGCTGCGCAACCCCACATCCTCCCTCCTGTACCCTCCCTGCCTCCACACTGGCCCGTTCATCAGGCCAGGGACTCTGGTGGCCGTGTACTCTCCAGAGCCCTCCCTGCCTCTGTGTGGAGCCCTTCTCCTGGCCAGAGACTGCTGGAACCTTGGGCCCTCTGTGCCAAAGTCACTGGGCACCAGGCACTCCCAGAACCGTGTGCACCACCCCCTGCCCTGTTGCTGGATCTGGGTATGTCACACTCCAGAGCTGCTTCCACAACCAGAACTCCATGGCTGGGACAGCCCCAGAGGAGCTACACAGGGTCACTCCCTACAAAGATCCAGCAACAATACAGTGATCCTGCTGAGGTCTAATCTTGGAGAGACACCTCACCAACTCTGAGGACAGCCAGAGGCAACGGTGAAAAACAATTATGAGGAGAAATTAACAGAAATACTTTGGCAATATGAATAATCAGAGTAAATCAACTCCCCCAAGGAACAATGGGGCAGACACAGCACAAGATCCCATGCACAAAAAAATAGCTGAGATGTCAGAAATCGAATTCGGAATCTGGATAGCAAATAAGATCGAATTAGAATTCCAAGCAGTAACCCAAAAGGTGTCTCAAGAATTCAATGAATTCAAAGACCAAATGACCAAAGATTTTGACACATTGAGACAAGAAGTTGCAGCCCTCAAAGATCTGAGAAACACAGTAGAATCCCTCAGTAACAGAATGCAGCAAGCAGAAGAAAGGATTTCTGACATTGAAGACAAAGTTTTTGAATGCTTCCAAACTCTCAAAGAGGAAGAGAAATGGAGGACAAAAACAGATCACTTTCTCAGAGAGCTCTGGAATAATTCGAAGAAAACCAATATTGGTCTTATAGGGATCCCCAAAAGTGATGAAGTGGCTTCACAAGGCACAGAGTCTCTTCTCCATGAGATTATGAAAGAGAACTTTCCAGACATGCCAAGAGATTCTGAAATTCAGATAGCAGTTTCAGAATTCCAGCATGACTCAACCCAAATAAGACATCCCCCAGACACATCATAATCAATTTCACTAAAGTTAATATGAAGGAGAAAATTCTGAAAGCAGCCAGACGAAAGAAAACCATTACCTGCAAGGGGAAGAATATTAGAATAACTGCAGATCTCTCTGCTGAAACCTTTCAAGCTAGAAGAGGATGGTCATCAACTTTTAATCTCCTAAAACAAAATAACTTTCAACCCAGGATCCTGTACCCAGATAAACTGAGTTTCATTTATGATGGAGAAATTAAATACATTAATGACATTCACGTGTTGATGAAATTTGTCATAACTAAACCAGCTCTCCAGGATATTGTCAGACCTATCCTCCATAAAGATCAGCGTAATCCTCCACCACAAAAGTAAAGCCACCCAGAAAATTTTGATAAATTCCAACTTCCACAGTCGCAAAAGGATTAAAAATGTCTACCGGACTCTCGAAAGGCTTATCAATATTCTCAATTAATGTGAATGGTTTAAATTGTCCTCTAAAGAGTCACAGGTTGGCTGACTGGATAGAAAAACTCAAGCCTGATATCTACTGCATACAAGAATCTCATCTTACGTTAAAAGACAAATATAGATTCAAGGTGAAGGGATGGTCATCTATACTCCAGGCAAATGGAAAGCAGAAAAAAGCAGGCGATGCAAACCTATTCACAGATGCAATAGGCTTTAAAGCAATCAAAATAAGGAAGGATAAAGATTGACACTTCATATTTGTTAAAGGTAATACTCAATATGATGAGATTTCAATTATTAATATTTATGCACCCAACCAGAATGCACCTCGATTTATGAGAAACTCTAACAGACATGAGCAACTCGATTTCCTCCAGTTCCATAGTAGTTGGAGATTTTAACACCCCCTTTAGCAGTGCTGGATACATCCTCCAAAAAGAAGCTAAGCAAAGAAATTTTAGATTTAAACTTAACCATTCAACATCTAGACTTAACACACATTACAGAACATTTCATCCCAACAAAACTGAATACACATTCTTCTCATCAGCCCATGGAACATACTCCAAAATCAACCACATCCTAGGCCACAAATCTAACCTCAACAGATTAAAAAAAATAGAAATTATTCCTTGCATCTTCTCAGACCATCATGGACTAAAAGTTGAACTCAATAAAACAGGAATCTGCATACCCATACAAAAACATGGAAGCTAAATAGCCTTATGCTGAAGGATAGATGGATTATAGACGAGATTAAGAAGGAAATCACCAAATTTTTGGAACAAAACAACAATGAAGACACGAATTATCAGAACCTCTGGGATATTGCAAAGGCAGTCCTAAAAAGGAAATTTATAGCACTGCAAGCCTTCCTCAAGAAAACAGAAAGAGAGAAAGTTAATAACTTAATGGGACATCTCAAGCAACTGGAGAAGGAAGAACATTCCAACCCCAAATCAGCAGAAGAAAAGAAATAACCAAAATCAGAGCAGAATTAAATGAAATTGAAAACAAAAGAATTATACAACAGATCAATAAATCCAAAAGTTGGCTTTTAAAAAGATTAATAAAATAGATAAACCTTTGGCCAACCTAACCAGGAAAAAAAGAATAAAATCTCTAATTTCATCAATCAGAAATGGTAAAGATGAAATAACAACAGACCCCTCAGAAATTCATAAAATCCTTAACAAATATTACAAGAAACTTTACTCTCAGAAATATGAAAATCTGAAAGAAAACCATTACTTGGAAGTACGCCACCTACCAAGACTTAGCCAGAACGAAGTGGAAATGTTGAACATGCCTATATCAAGTTCTGAAATAGCATCAACTATACAAAATCTCCCTAAAAGGAAAAGCCCAGGACCAGATGGCTTTACGTCAGAATTCTACCAAACATTTAAAGAAGAACTAGTACATATATTACTAAACCTCTTCTAAAATATAGAAAAAGAAGGAATACTACCCAACACATTCTATGAAGCAAACATCACCTTGATCCCTAAACCAGGGAAAGACCCAATAAGAAAAGAAAATTATAGACTAATATCACTAATGAATATAGATGCAAAAATACTCAATAAGATCCTAACAAACAGAATCTAACAACACATCAAAAAAATTATACACCTTGACAAAGTCGGATTTATACCAGGGTCTCGAGGCTGGTTCAATATACGTAAACCTATAAATGTAATTCAGCACATAAACAAACTAAAAAATAAAGACCATATGATTCTCTCAATTGATGCAGAAAAAGCTTTTGATAATATATAGCATCCTTCATGATCAGAACACTTAAGCAAATTGGTATAGAAGGGACATTTCTTAAACTAATAGAGGCCATCTACAGCAAACCCACAGCCAATATCATATTGAATAGAGTTAGATTGAAATCATTTCCACTTAGATCAGGAACCAGGCAAGGTTGCCCATTGTCTCCATTGCTCTTTAACATTAAAATGGAAGTTTTAGCCATTGCAATTAGGGAAGAAAAGGTGATCAAGGGTATCCACATAGGGTCAGAAGAGATCAAACTTTCACTCTTCGCAGATGACATGATCGTATATCTGGAAAACACTAGGGATTCTACTACAAAACTTTTAGAAGTGATCAAGGAATACAGCAATGTCTCAGGCTACAAAATCAACACCCATAAATCTGTAGCCTTTATATATACCAACAATAGCCAAACCGAAAAAGCAGTCAAGGACTCTATTCTTTTCACAGTAGTGCCAAAGAATATGAAATAGTTGGGAGTTTATCTAACAAAGGACATGAAATATCTCCATAAAGAGAACTATGAAACTTTAAGAAAAGAAATAGACGAAGATGTTAACAAATGGGAAAACATACCATGCTCATGGCTGGGAAGAATCAACATTGTTAAAATGTCTATACAACCCAAAGCAATATATAATTTAAATGCAATTCCTATTAAAACTCCATTGTCACATTTTAAACATCTTGAAAAAATAATACTTTGTTTTATATGGAATCAGAAAAAAACTTGAATAGCCAACACATTACTCAGAAATAAAAACAAAGCAGGAGGAATCACGCTACCAGACCTGAGACTGTACTATAAATCGATAGTGATCAAAACAGCATGGTATTGGCACAAAAACAGAGAAGTAGATGTCTGGAATAGAATAGAGAACCAAGAGATGAATCCAGCTACTTACTTTTATTTGATCTTTGACAAGCCGATTAAAAACATTCAGTGGGGAAAAGATTCCCTATTTAACAAATGGTGCTGGGTGAACTGGCTGGCGATCTTTAAAAGACTGAAACTGGACCCACACCTTTCACCATTAACTAAGATAGACTCTCACTGGATAAAAGATTTAAACTTAAGACATGAAACTATAAAAATACTTGAAGAAAGTGCAGGGAAAACTCTTGAAGGAATCGACCTGGGTGAATATTTTATGAGGAGGACTTCCCAGGCAATTGAAGCAGTATAAAAAATACATTACAGGGATCTGATCAAACTAAAAAGCTTCTGCACAGTCAAGAATGTAGTAAGTAAAGTAAGCAGACTGCCCTCAGAATGGGAGAAAATATTTTCAGGTTATACCTCCGATAAAGGTCTTATAACCAGAATCCACAGAGAACTCAAATCTATTAGCAAGAAAAGAACAAGTGATCCCAGCTTAGTGTGGGCAAAGGACTTGAAGAGAAACTTCCCTGAAGACAGACAGACTCACGATCTACAAACACATGATAAAAAGCTCATCATCCTAAGGGAACACTTTTACACTGCTGGTGGGACTGCAAACTAGTACAACCTTTTTGGAAGGATGTATGGAGAAACCTCAAAGCACTCAAGCTAGACCTCCTATTTGATCCTGCAATCCCATTACTGGGCATCTACCCAGAAGGAAAAAAATCCTTTGATCATAAGGACACTTGTACTAGACTGTTTATTGCAGCTCAATTTACAATCGCCAAAATGTGGAAACAGCCTAAATGCCCACCAACCCAGGAATGGATTAACAAGCTGTGGTATATGTATACCATGGAATACTATTCAGCCATTAAAAAAAATGGAGACTTTACATCCTTCGTATTAACCTGGATGGACGTGGAAGACATTATTCTTAGTAAAGCATCACAAGAATGGAGAAGCATGAATCCTATGTACTCAATTTTGATATGAGGACAATTAATGACAATTATGGTTATGGAGGGGGAACAGAAAAAGGGGGAGGGGGGTGGGGCACACTTTATGGGGGCAAGACATGATTGCAAGAGGGACTTTACCTAACAATTGCAATCAGTGTAACCTGGCTTATTGTACCCTCAATGAATCCCCAACAACAACAAAAAAAAATCTGCTGTTAACAAAACAAAACAAAAAAGCTCATCATCCTTAATCATCAGAGAAATGCAAATCAAAACTACTTTGAGATAACACCTAACCCCAGTAAGAATAGCCCACATAACAAAATCCCAAAACCAGAGATGTTGGCATGGATGTGGAGAAAAGGGCATACTTCTACACTGCTGGTGGAATGCACACTAATACGTTCCTTCTGGAAGGATGTTTGGAGAATACTTAGAGAACAAAAAATAGACCTGCCTTTTGATCCTATAATTCCTTTACTAGGTATATACCCAAAAGACCAAAAATCACAATATAACAAAGACATCTGTACCAGAATGTTTATTGCAGCCCAATTCATAATTGCTAAGTCATGGAAGAAGTCCAAGTGCCCATCGACCCACGAATGGACTAGCAAATTGTGGTACATGTATACCATGGAATATTATGCAGCCTTAAAGAAAGATGGAGACTTTACCTCTTTCATGTTTACATGGATGAAGCTGGAACATATTCTTGTTAGCAAAGTATCTCAAGAATGGAAGAAAAAGTATCCAATGTACTCAACCCTACTATGAAGCTAATTTATAGCTTTCATATGAAGGCTATAACCCAACTATAGCACAAGAATATGGGGAAAGGGCCAAGGGAGGGTAATGGGTGGGGCCACACCTATGGTGCATCTTAGAATGGGTACAGGTGAAACCTACTAAATACAGAATACAAACGTCTACATACAATAACTAAGAAAATGCCATGAAGGCTACGTTGAACAGTTTGATGAGAATATTTCAGATTGCATATGAAACCAGCACATTGTACCCTTTGATTGCATTAATGTACACAGCTATGATTTAACAATACAATAAATAAATAAATAAAAATGAAAGAAAAAATGGAGACTAATAACTAAGAAAATAAAGTTATAATCATGAGAGAAAATAAAAGGAAATATGGAGAATCATTTAGCAAATAATGGTGGATTTCTTTAAAAGTTGAGGATTGGGAAAACTTTTGGGACTATGAAAGTCTGAAAAGAGGAGGCCTCCATGAACTCAATTGCCCCCCAAAACTAGACAGGGGCAGACCCCAAAGGCAGTGTTAAGGATTTTAATGTGTAGTCTAAGATCTGTAGGAAACTACTACTGACCTCAAGGGAAGGGTGGGATGGTGAGATGAAGGGGTAACAGAATCAGATTTGCATTTTGAAGATTTCTCTAGCTGGAATATGGGGAGTGGATTTGAAGAGGGCTAGATTAGATGCTGGGAGACCAGAAAGCAGGCTATGTCAAACCGTCTAGGTAAGAGACGACAGCAGGTTAGACTAAATTGAAGGTAGTGATGAAGGATAAAAGTGGGCAGATTTGAGAGATATTTTAAGAGCTGAAATACATAAGGCTTTATAAGCCATTCGACATGGAGAACAAGAAAGAAGGTAATGAGGAAAAAGATTAACAAGGTCTTATTATAATAGTTTTGTCATCCTCTATTAAGTAGGACTCTTCAGGTTGCAATGGACAAAAGTCCAACTGAAACTTGCTTGGACGGAGAAAAAAACAGCATTTGCTTCTTTAACTGAAAATTCCAGAGATAATTCTAAATTCAGGTGCCACTTTGTCTGGGGACTCAAGAAATCTTACAGGGTTTCACCTTTTCCCAATTCTTGGTTCTGCTCCTCTCTACATTTGGCTTTGTCTTCAGGAGCCCCACATCATGGCAAGGTGATTGTCACTAGTTCCACATCAACAAAATTCAGAGACAACAAGAAAGTGTCTCTTCACAGGCAATCCCATACAGCCTCAGATCAACAAGCAAAAAGTTCCAGGGGAGAGGATAAGAGTCTTCACCTGAAGGAAATTCAGGGTACCACCCTCAAAGCAAGGAGAAGCAGATGCTGGTGACCAAAAACCAGTGGCTACTTATGACACATTTCCAATAAGGTCATAGCAGCCTAGACAGATGCTCCTCTCTTAGAAATAACAAATTAATTTATAAACATGCACATGTTCCATTGAATAAAAACTGGCACAGTTTTTAGCTAGACTATTTACGTCGTACAAGACAAGGTTTGCAAAACTTTTTGACAACACGAAATTGAGGATGGATTGAATCACTTGCTGAGAACCAAAGTATAATTTTGCAATCGATTTGTTACTCGAAGTGAAATCTTTGAAATAATTTCCAGGCATCATTTTATTCCTAGGAAAGAATAATTGTTGTGTAAATAAAACAAATGCAATGCATGTTTGATCTCTAAACTAATTGATAGTTGTGCCATGGTCCTGACTATGTAGGCAAAGAAGCTAAGAACGAAGGATGCATGTGGTAAGCCAGCAGACCCGACTCAGATGCAGCCAGCTTGTTGATTACTCATAGCTGCTGTTTCCTTGCAGATTTCAGATTGTAGATTGCTGACAATGGATAACAGTGGTGGATTACTTACAACATACAACACATGTCTCCACTGTGTAGTGGTAACGTGCAGACTGCCTGTGCTCACATCTTGTCTCCTCCACTTACTGGCTGTGTGACCTAGAGCAATAACCTCCCTGAGCTTCAGTTTCCTTACTGTATACTGGGAATAGCAACAGTATTGCTTTAAAAGGTTTTAATGAGAATTAAATGAGTTAATATTGTAAAGTCCTTATCACGGTGCCTGGCACATAACCACTACTATATATGTTGTTCTGTAAGCTTGAGAGTTTTATTTAACCTGAGTTTCAATTTCCTTATCCACAAAGTAAACATAATAAAACCTACAACTTCTCAGGATTGTTCTGAGATTTAAGTGAGATAATTGTATGTGAAGCTCTGTATGAGGATACAGAATTTTGTACGAAGCAGGACATTCAGCAAATGTGGTTCTCCTTTCCCCCTTCAAAGACTGGTAAACTATTCATATTAGTATACTAAGCATTGGAATGGATATAAGCTCTTTCCTTGCCTAATTGTTCTTTAATTCTACATTCTCCAATATTTCACTTTTGCCCTCACCATCTACTCCCACTAAACTGTAAACTCCTAAGTATCGTGGCTGAACTGATCACCACTGCCTGCCCAGCAGTGGGCACATGCATTGTGCATGCTAACTGGCACTTGCTAAACAAATAAATGGCTATTTAACCCATCCTTTCCATGCATTTTGTCCACCTAATAACATCCTTAACTTCAAGACAGATTTGGCAAAATGGACCACTCACAATACAGACAGTTTTTCCCTGTGTGTGTAAAAATTCCATCTATATAAAAATAACCGAGCAGGGCTGCAACCAGCTGTCAGTTCGTGTAGACATGTGTGAGCACAGAGCCCCGTGTGATGGGCATAGCTCTTGAGTTGCGCTGCCTTACACTCTGTCAGATGGAATATGTTAGGAAAGGAAGTGTTAGCCCACAACTTTAAAGTTACAAGTAGGTATTTTGCAGATAGAAAAGTAAGGAATTTGAGAGATGTATACTTAAAAAGCAAACAAACAATGCTTTGCTTCCAAAGTTTAAACTTAAAATCTGGCTGAGCTTAGTCCAAAGTATTGGAACAGCAGAAACTTCAGGATGCTTCTCATCATTTGGATCCTCTTCCATTATTTCTATTGTCCTAGGCAATAAATTTCAGTATTTGATCACATGGTGGCAGATTCCATGCTATCCCATTCAGGTGTCCCCAGTTTATCTATAATGATTTTCCTCTTGTCAGCTCATTTCTTAAACCTTTGCTGAATCTGGTTTCAGTGGTACTATAAACAATCATCATTGCATTGTAAAACTGGAAACTCTCCACTAAAATAGTGTTTTGATCTGGGTTGCCATAGTAATAAGTGTACGCTCCCCTCTTTGGAGGCCTTGTTATATGAAGTATCTGTGATTTGCTCAGAATGGCCCCAGTTCATCTGTCAAAATGGGTTTTTCCTTTTTTAAAATAATGATCTAGAAAATCCCACAGTGGCCACAAATATTTTACAACCATAACGAGGAGCATTGGAGTAGTCAAGCTTTATAAATCTATGCCATTATTACATTAGAATAAATCACGTTTCTCAGGTATATTACATAGGCCCGTGTAAGCCTAATTCTAAATCCACTGTTCCACGAGGATGCAGCTGTTTATAAGGAAAAGAGAATTATTAAGTGTGACTTCAAAAATATATCATATGTCAGTTCATGTAGAGAAACCCCGGAGCAAAAAAAAAAATGGAAATTACTTCTTATTTCGATCAAAATACTGCAAATAGCTCTTCAGGTTCAAACTTAGTTACAATTAGAAAGTGATGAACAATGATTTTTCATAACAGCGTGAAATTGTACATTCTATTCACGTTTGGGTTCAAGTTATTCATTGGTAGGAGGGGATAAAATGAGAAATCCTGCAAATCTATCCGTGTCACCATGAAAAAAAATAATGAGGGTACATTATTTAAAATAAAAATGTTCCAGTCAGTTACAATAATTTGATACAGGAACTATAGTATTTTTTTCCTGCAGGAATGAGAGTAAACAAGCACTATATCAACAAACCAGCAATAGAATCTACAAAAAGGTGCAAGATCATTTTTCATCTAAGACAAATGGTGAAGTTGGTTACTTTCCGTAAGTCATACCAGCTACAGAGCTGTTTTGTGAAATTCACTGCTGGCTATTGCCTCATAATATCTGGTGTGGGAATATTAACTACATCAGTGGGCGAAAGAACAGGAAGAATCCATCTGTATTCAATGAATTCTAATTAAAAAGTAATTACAGCACAATGATGTTGCTGCCAGTTTTTCCCCTCTTCCCGACCACAAAGCACACACACGGCATGTTAGTCTCGTGCTATTTCTATCCTGCTAAACAACCAGAAAGGCAGGCAGGAACCAGACCCACGTTTCCTTCCATTTTTCAGGTGACTTAGTTTTAAACAACTGCAGCCCCAGAAGACATTCAGGGCCAAGAGGTGATGCACATCTTCTGTTATAATTGACCTGGGCTTTGAGATTTCTCTGTCATGATGGATCCCAGAATGTTGCATGATGGGAAGACCCTTGTTATTCCTCCACCAGCCGAGCCAAACGGACAAGATCAAGTAGGCCTGGGACTTGGGAAAAAGGGGAAGAAATATTGACAGATAAGCAACCTCTCCAGGAAATGACAGGCAGCTGGAGCAGTGTCGGATTCAGCCATAATCCTTTAACCTCATGTTCAAACTCTATAATCTTTCAATGAGATGGAAGAGAAGAAAGAAAAAAGCAAATTGCTTAATCAAAGCCCTTAATGTGTGACCAGGATTAGTAACTAAGTCAGAATAACAACTTGCAGGTATAAAAAGGCTTCATAAAGATGGCCTCAGTCGTATCTGCAGGATGAAAATAAGGAAGAACAAGCTGGCATTTCAGTTGGCACAGATACTTTTCTCTGTGAGCAAGCAGGCATTTGCAACTGATTTCCTAACTACCTGGAATTTTCCTTTCATTGCTAAGAGGAAGGGCCAGAGCCTGCATTTTTTTTGGTTGCCAAAGCTCCCATTTCACCCACATTCTATTCTTCATCTAACAGACAACATAACAGGTGTCAGCTGGCTCTCTGTCTACAGGAGAAGAATCGGCACTGGCATAAGTCATTTGCTGCTGAGGGCACTAGAAGGTGTCAGGGTTCTTCCTCAGAAAGGAAGTGCTAACAGACTAAAGTGGCTGTCAATTCACATTAAAAATGGAAAATAACAGCACCTTCGATTTATACAGCATCTTTGGAGGCAACCATTCATGTTATACTATGAGTTTTTCTGTTAACCTTCAGAAACAGCGGGAAGTTGCCTTAGGTACCCCTCCTGCAGCAGGGCAGGATAAGGTCCTGATGAGCGATTTGTGATTACCTTGATTGCACGTAACAAGAGAAATCTTGTTGAAAGAAAGTATTTCAGTTGTTTGGCTTACCTTTTCTGCAATGCATTACCAGTCTTTCATGAAAATGATTTATACCACTGCAACTGGTTGGTCTGGGCTGAGCCCATGGAAGAATAGGTGTGTATAAGGTCTACAGTTAACCCCATTGCCTCTCCTCTTGATTTTGTATCAGTTATCTATTGTTGTATTATAAATGTCCCTAGAACCTAGCAGCTTAAAATAATAAGAATTTATTTTCTCAGTTTTGGAATATCACAAATCTGAGAATGGCTTATGTGGGTGGTTCTGCCTCAGGGTCTCTTATGGGGGCTGCATCACCTGAAAGTTTGGTTGGTGCTGGAAAAAAGCTTTCTTGTGTGGCTGTTGACAAGACTCCGCAGTTCTTCAATGGCTGTTGAGTGGAAGCCTTAGTTCTTCATCATGAGGGCCTCTCTAAAAAGCTCAGGACAGGGCAGATAGTCTCTCCCAGAGCAACTGATTCAAGAGAAAAAAAGTAGGAGGGAGCCCAAGATAGAAACAGAACTGTTTTTTATAACCCAATGTTGACAGTATTGCCACTTCTGCTGTAAGGTACTTGGTCGCACGGACCCACCCTGGTACAGTGTGAGAGTGGGAGGAATGCACAAGAGTGTGAACAATAGGGGGCAAGAATCACCAGGGCCACCTCTGGCTGGCTACAGTAATTATGCTCCTAAATACATCTGAGACCTTTGGTTATTTTCTCAGATGCTAGGAGGAGCATATTGGAAGATAGAAAGGTATAGGTATACTGTGTGTGTGGGTATTTTGCTTGTTTCAGAAAGAGCATTATGATGTTTACTATTGGGCCAAAAATTAGATTTGACTCCCTTGGTTCTGGGCCCCTGTCATAGCGGAGTAATTGCAGGTGGAGAGACTTGCACCCCATTTGGGACAGCACCATGGAGCCATGACATGTGGCAGTGGCACCTGCTATATCCACAAAGGAGTCAGGAAAAGGAGGGTTTTACTGGAGGACCCTGGCAGCATGGTGCAGAGATGCTTCTTCAAAAGGCCTGCAAAGAGGACAGACAGAAGACCACCAGCAAACATGTTCCTAACCACACACGGGGCTCTCCTCAGAAAGTGACAATACCTGGAATGTTGAGATCTTGCCATGATGCCTATGAACGCTAATAAATCAACGAAGTTCATTAACAATGGCCAGTGTCCTCGTTTAAACTTTCAGGCTGGTGAGATTGCAGTGTATAACTATAAATCTGCAGTATTCACTCTGAAGAGGGCATGGTAATCTAAATGACATGGGCCCCGTCCCATCACAGCCTGCAAGCAAAATATGCAAGGAACAAACTAGCAGATACCCCGGGATCATTGACATCCCTGCTGAACCAGCTTTCAATGTTTCCATCTCTTGTTTTGTCTCTCACTCTCTTCTTTACAGTATATCTATTGCTTATCCCTGCTCCTCCCCAGATGAGCTGACTACTGAGCTCTTACACTGGGCTTTGACTAAGTTTTCTCCTTCCTGATACACCATTTCCCCAGACATCCCTGGAGCAGATCTTCTAAGAATGACCTGTTTGTGAGCTAGAAGAACCTTACCCCATTCTTCTTTGTACCTCTAATATCTAGTGTAGCATCTGACATAGAGAAGGCCCTCAGTAAATGTTTGAATTGAGCTGAATCATTGCTTTAGTCCTAATTCATCACAGATCTTATTCAACACCAAAGCATAGCCTCAACTTTGAGGAAATTTGTACCAATGTCCTAATTCTCAGCAGGCAAAAATGTTATTCTTTTCTCACTTACTCAACTTTAACATTTGCTACTCAACTACTAGACTACTCTATATGCTAGTTTTGCAGTGATGAGCAAACCCATAGGACATTTGATGTTATGAAATTTAGAATCCAATTTATCTAATAGGTGCCTAGCAAATGCCAATAGATGATATAATGATATATGATAGTTATTCTCAAATATATAAAGAACTATCTCATACAAAAAAAAGACTAAATTGATATTTAAAGGACATAATGGGTTCTATGAGTGGCAGTTACCAGGATGTGGATTTTTAACTCAATTATAGTAAGGACATTTTATTATGGGAGTTGAACACTGGGAAGAAATTGTCTTGAGAATTAAGGAGTCTCTTAGCACTGAGAGGGTGAATGACCATTGGCCAAAGGATGCTGTATTAATA
The DNA here is from genome assembly GCF_027406575.1 of Nycticebus coucang. Classification (NCBI taxonomy): domain Eukaryota; kingdom Metazoa; phylum Chordata; class Mammalia; order Primates; family Lorisidae; genus Nycticebus; species Nycticebus coucang. The sequence goes on along the minus strand of NC_069784.1, from coordinate 21,439,516 downwards.
ATAATAATACCAATAATAATGGTGGCTAACATTTGTAAGGTTCTTACTCTATACTCTGTGAAGGAGGTACCATTACCATTACCATCACCATTTTGTAGATGAAGAATGATGGCCCAAGTCAATACTGAAATCAAACACAAGTAATCCAATTCTGGAGTGCCACTTACCCCTCTACTACTATTGAAAGAATTCATCAGTGAGTAGAATGTAGGCAAATGTTCCTTCCTAAGAATGAGATTTTCTGATGCTGAAATTCCCTTCAAGGGCACCTATGAAACGGAGGCACAGGGTTTATAGTTATCTCTGATAAGTGTGGAGTGTGGAGATGCACAGAAAGGCCTACTGCAACTCTCCCACTTCCCACCCCACACTTCCCAGGAGAAGCACCAACTGACTGGTCTCCACAAACTGTATAAGTCCCTGGCTTCTAAACTTGAGCTTAAAATCTTTGTGTAAACACAAAGCCTTGATTTGTGACTCGTAAAGAAGTCACAATCTTTACGAAATTGACTTGTAAGCTGGTGACTCGTAAAGAAACTATTACAGAAGGAAATTTTGAAAGAATCGGATCTGCTTTAGTTTAAAAGAAAAAGGACACAAGTTATCAAAATCTATGGGATTCAGCAAAAGCAGTCCTAAGGGGAAAATTCATAGCCTTAAATGCCTACATAAAAAAGACAGAAAGATCACAAATCAACACTTCATTGAATCCTTTTTAAGGAGCTTGAGAAGGAAGAGAAAACCAAACCCAAACCCAGCAGTAGAAAAGAAATAACAGAAAATTGGTTCTTTGAAAAGATAAACAAAATTGATAGACCTTTTGCTAGATTAACCTAAAATAGAAAAGAAAGGACTTAAATAAACTTGATCAGAAATGAAAGGAGATATTACAACTGATATTATAGAATTACACATCTCTGTGAATACTGTACAAAGCTCTATGCACATAAACTTGAAAACATTTAAGAAATAGACAAATTCCTAGAAACCCAGAACCTTCCAAAGTTCCATCAGAAAGAAATAGAATTCCTCCCAAATAGGAGTTGTCCTTAATTTATCTCTTCCCAACCATCACCCCCCACATCTAGCCCAACAGCAAATCCTGACTCAAATTTATCTCAAATCCAACCACCTCACTATCCTTATCCAGATAACCATCACTCCTGCCTGGGATGCTCTTAGAGCACCACTGCTTCTATTCTGTTTCCCCTATAATCCAACACCCAGAGGGAATTTTTTAATTAAACATAAATTTAATCATGTCACTTCTCTGCTTAAAACCCTCCAGTGGCTTCCCATCACATTTAGAATACATTCCAGATTTCCTATTCTGGCAATCAAACCCTCACTGATCTGACCAGCCTGTCTGTTCTACAGCCTCTCCTACATTCTCTCCAGTCCCTGACCTGTGGTCTGGTTGTCAGGTACACCACCCTGGTGCCCACAGGGAGCCTCACCCTTTCTCACTCATCCTTTCTCATTTTCATGTTTACCTTCTTTTGATTCGGAGCACAGCTTAGAGATCACCTCACAGAGAGTCCTCCTCCCACCCCATTCCTGCCTAACTCCATTCTATTGTAATGGAGTTACTCTACATTTTATTGCTTTACCTTCCTTGTCTATAGAGCTCTAACTCTGATTTATTTCTGTCTGGTATCTTTCCTTTCTCTACTCCTTTATGCTTTCTTGTCTGTCTTCTCCACCAGAATGCAAAGACCCATTGGTAACAGCTAAATCCTCAGCTCCTAGAACAAAGCCTGATGTCCAGTAAGTATCCAATAAGTATTTGCTGAATAAACAAAAGATAAAGGCTTAGCGAGGTCCTGGAAATGAACGTCCATTCCTTTGGCTTCGGCTTATACCCAAGCTTTCCTGGTCACAACTGGATAATTCCAGGCTTTTCATGTCATGATAATGAGCTCAGCTCTGAGGTCTTGTAACCACTGAATAAAAAGCCTAACTCTTGGGGCAGATTTGTGAATTGTGTGAAATCAAGCATGAAAAAGAAACCAAGACTTTCCTACGTGGATCTAATTTGTGAAGATAACTGCTAAGAAACTAGAAAAGGTTGGAAGGAAACTTCAGGATCAGGCAATCCCCCATTTGCTCTCAATGTTATAAGCGCTCTGTCCATTGAAGTGCTATCATCGATAGAATCTGCCAGAGACCTACAACTTGAGTTCAGATTTGATAAATTAAAACCATGAGTGCCTTATGCCTTTGAGGTAGTTGTGAATTGCATTGGTATTGGCCAAATTGAATGAAATCAGATTGGAGGAATGAAATCAGAATGAAAAGATCAGATGAGTTGATCTTTTTTCCCTTGAAGTCACTGTCCTGAATAAAACTCCAATATGATTCCTATTGAATCAAACCTTTCAGTCAAAAGGCAGTTAAGTCCTTATGATATACACACAGCTATACATATATACATATCATACACATACAGCCATACACATAACATCTGGGCACAGCTGGATCTGGAGCCCTGAACTCTTAGCTGTTAAGCCTCATTTCCCTTTTGCTTGTGCCACTCACAATCATTCATCAACTAGTAGGGTTGTAATTCCCAATGTAAACTACTCATTTTGTATTCAGATATGGACAGCAACCTCTGGAATAGCCCCCCAGATATCCTATCCTAGGGGCCTCCCAAACTTCTGCACTGTGACATTGTTTCTGCACCCATGCTACAAATTGGTTTCATGGTTCCCCACCCCTGATACTCAGGGAATGTCTGCTCTTATGGAGAAGGCTTCACTCATCTTCCTTTCTTAAATCAAATCAGCCTCACAGTTAAAAAAATAATATGAAAGGAATTAGCATCTGCTTTCACTCCCCAAGTGTCCTGATTTTGATAATAAATGATGTGGTAATAATATATGAGGACATTTAGTCAGTGTTTTTAAAAAATATCTAACTTGCCAAATATTAATTTTTTTCAATGACTCTTCCTTTTGAGAGTGAAGTGGTGTCATTTGTCAAGCAGATGAATGAGGAAGGGAGAACAAGTCCTATGAGTTGACAGCCTGGCACCGTGACAAAGGGCAGGGCAGGAGACCTGGTGGCGAGGCTCACCTTTCACCAGGCTCACACCCACAAGGTTTCCAGGACAAGACAGTGGGTCTGAGCTACCTGCAGAAGAGGAAGCAGATTGTCAAACCTTTCTAATGCTGTAATTTTACTCTGTGTTGACCCATGTTCCACCTGGCCTTTGGCAGTTGGCTAAAACTGCATTGTCTTTAAAAATTGTTATTTTTAATTATTATAGGTACCTAATGGTTTTATATATTTATAGGGTACCTGTGATATTTTGACACAAGCATTCAACGTGTAGTAATGAAATCAGGGTAACTGGAGTATCCATCACCTCAAGCATTTATCATTTTTTTGTGTTAGGAACATTCCACCTCTACTCTTTTAGTTATTTTAAAGATCACTGTAACTTAGTGTTGACTACAATCACTTTGTTGGGCTATAAAATTTCTATCTATCTATATTTTTGCATTCATAACTATCCTCACATCACCCCCTCCCCGACTACCCCTCCCAACCTCCATGATTCTACTCTCTGTCTACATGAAAGCAATTGTAAATTGCATTTCCAAAAGCACACATTTTCCCCAAGAGTGGAGAAAAACTATTTAAAACAAAGGCCCCAAAGCTTACATACATTACAGAGAATAATCTCCTGTTCACAATTATGGAAATATCAATTATCCCAAAAGCAGTTAGTTTTGCAGTCCATTCAAACACGGAAGATAAATTATTATACTTTTAAAAAAATGATGACCATGGAGAGAAGATTTTAATGACAGGAAACATCATTAAATAAGACCATTTTATTTGGGCAACACAAATTATTCCTTAACATTTCTTTTTGCATGAATCACCAAGCACTGTATATTCACTAAAGTATTTTAATAGAAAAGGTTATATTTTTTACTCCTTCGCTAAAATTTTGATCTTCTACGTCTAAAATAAGATGGCCACTTTCTCTATAGAATTGGTTTATATGGAATATTATGCAGCCTTAAAGAAAGATGGAGACTTTACCTCTTTCATGTTTACATGGATGGAGCTGGAACATATTCTTAGTAAAGTGTCTCAAGAATGGAAGAAAAAGTACCCAATGTACTCACCCTTATTATGAAACTAATGTAGGACCTTCACGTGAAAGCTATATCCCAGTTATAACCTAAGAATAGGGAGAAAGGGGAAAGGGAGGGGAGGGAGGGGGAAGGAGGGGGATTAATGGGATTACACCTGCGGTGCATCTTACAAGGGTGTATGTGAATCCTAGTAAATGTGGAATGTAAAGGTCTTAGCAAAATAACTAAGAAAATGCTACAAAAGCTATGTTAACTAATGTGATGAAAATGTGTCAAACGATCTATGAACCAAGTGTATGGTGCCCCACAATCATACTAATGTACACAGCTATGGTTTAATAAAAATAAATAAAATAAATAAATAAATAAATAAAGAATTGGTTTATAAGGTAACTTAGTTCAACAAAGTGTGCTATAGTTAGTATGAGGCACTTAGATACAATATTTGATAATGAAAGTGTTCTTTAGAAAGTCAAGAATGAAACTGACTCCATCTTCTTTTTTTTTTGAGACAGAGTCTCACTTTGTTACCCTCAGTAGAGTGCCATGGTGTCATAGCTCACAGCAATCTCAAACTCCTGGGCTCAAGCCATCCTCTTGCCTCCACCTCCCAAGTATTGGAACTACAGGTGCCTGCTACAAAACCTGGCTTTTTTTAGAGACAGGGTCTCACTCTGTCTCAGGCTAGTCTTGAACTCCTGAGTTCAAGTCGTGCCCTGGCTTTGACCTCCCAGAGTGCTAAGATTACAGGCACGAGCCACTGAGCCTGGCTTCACCATCTTTTATGTTTAAAAATAGTTTGGGGGTAAGAACTGGGCCTGTGGATTCTGTTGTCTCTGGAAAGGGATGGCTTTTGATTATCAGCAGGTGGAGTATAGGAACTTAGCACTGAGCTCAGTATCATTCCCCTCCCCACCAAAAAAAATTAAAAAAATGTTTAGATAAGCTATGTTTGTAAGTGGAATCACTTCGAATTGCTCACTACTTCCACAAAACCCAGCTACTGACCCCTAGCATTTCCCAGAGCATCCTGGAAAGGCAGGACATAGGCAAATGATTCAGGAAATGACTGAAGTCTTTGCTCTTTATGTGGTCCATGGCTAGATTCCTTCTCATGCTCTGCAGGCGGGTTACAAAATCAAAGCACTGTTTAGAAGCAGTAGAGAAAGAAAATAAGAAGTAAGGTACTGATTGAATGGAGAGGTAATTAACCATGCAAAATGGTTTTGAGACTAGAGGAGGGAAATAAGCCTTAAACAGGGTGTTTCTGTTGCAGACAAACTTGCTTTAAAGTGTTAGCATTTAAATAGTCACACCTCTGGATTTGAACTTAACACTCCATTAAGCAGCTGAGGGAGCTCACACCTCTGTCTGTGGCGCCTTTCACTCTTGTTGAAGCCCAAGGAAGGGGACAGGGAGGAGAGGGGAGGGAGAAGAGGAAGAGTAGCTCAGAATGGAGCAGCAGCAAAGGCAGCAGTCTGGGTTCTGCCTGCTGCCCTGGCGCAAGCAGCATCTGCTTTCACTCCTCCAGTGTCCTGACTTTCACTCCTCCAGTATCCTGACTTTCACTCCTCCAGTGTCCTGACTTTCACTCCTCCAGTGTCCTGACGTGTCCTTATTTGTGGTCAACCAAAGGATAGTAACAATGCAAAGTTATTTATATTTGTAAATTAAAATGGAAATAACATTTTTTCCTTGGAAGGCATGCTTTGGTTTAAAACTTCTATGTCATTTCATATGTGAAGGCTAAGGGTTCATGACTCCAGGAGGAAAATCTAAGAATTAAAATACAAGGCCAGGCTCAGTGGCTCACGCCTATAATCCCAGCACTCTGGGAGGCTGAGGCAGGTGAATTGCTTGAGCTCAGGAGATTGAGACCAGCCTGAGCAAGAGAGAGACCCCCATCTCTAAAAATTGCTGGGCATTGTGGTGGGTGCCTGTAGTTCCATATACTGGGGAGGCTGAGGCAAGAGGATCGCTTGAACCCAAGAGTTTGACGTTGCTGTGAGCTATGATGCCATAGCACTCTACCGAGGGCAACGAAGTGAGACTCTGTCTCAAAAAAATAAAAATAAAAATACATTGGGAAGGGGCCCAGGAGGCTGCATGGTTGTCATTTTGAAAGTGAGAAACTGAGGCTCAGAAGTTGCATTGCCTGAGGCCACACAGGTAGACGTTGGAAATAACAATCAAGTCTCCTAAATGTAAGTTGTACATTTTTTTTTTTTTTTTTTATTGTTGGGGATTCATTGAGGGTACAATAAGCCAGTTACACTGATTGCAATTGTTAGGTAAAGTCCCTCTTGCAATCATGTCTTGCCCCCATAAAATGTGACACACACTAAGGCCCCACCCTCCTCCCTCCATCCTTCTTTCTGCTTCCCCCCCCATAACCTTAATTGTCATTAATTGTCCTCATATCAAGATTGAGTACATAGGATTCATGCTTCTCCATTTTTGTGATGCTTTACTAAGAATAATGTCTTCCACTTCCATCCAGGTTAATACGAAGGATGTAAAGTCTCCATTTTTTTTAATGGCTGAATAGTATTCCATGGTATACATATACCACAGCTTGTTAATCCATTCCTGGGTTGGTGGGCATTTAGGCTGTTTCCACATTTTGGCAATGGTAAATTGAGCTGCAATAAACAGTCTAGTACAAGTGTCCTTATGATAAAAGGATTTTTTTCCTTCTGGGTAGATGCCCAGTAATGGGATTGCAGGATCGAATGGGAGGTCTAGGTTGAGTGCTTTGAGGTTTCTCCATACTTCCTTCCAGAAAGGTTGTACTAGTTTGCAGTCCCACCAGCAGTGTAAAAGTGTTCCCTTCTCTCCACATCCACGCCAGCATCTGCAGTTTTGAGATTTTGTGATGTGGGCCATTCTCACTGGGGTTAGATGATATCTCAGGGTTGTTTTGATTTGCATTTCTCTAATATATAGAGATGATGAACATTTTTTCATGTGTTTGTTAGCCATTCGTCTGTCGTCTTTAGAGAAAGTTCTATTCATGTCTCTTGCCCATTGATATAAGGGATTGTTGGCTTTTTTCATGTGGATTAATTTGAGTTCTCTATAGATCCTGGTTATCAAGCTTTTGTCTGATTGAAAATATGCAAATATCCTTTCCCATTGTATAGGTTGTCTCTTTGCTTTGGTTATTGTGTCCTTAGCTGTACAGAAGCTTTTCAGTTTAATGAAGTCCCATTTGTTTATTTTTGTTGTTGTTGCCATTGTCATGGCAGTCTTCTTCATGAAGTCTTCCCCCAGGCCAATATCTTCCAGTGTTTTTCCTATGCTTTCTTTGAGGATTTTTATTGTTTCATGCCTTAAATTTAAGTCCTTTATCCATCTTGAATCAATTTTTGTGAGTGGGGAAAGGTGTGGGTCCAGTTTCAGTCTTTTACATGTAGACATCCAGTTCTCCCAACACCATTTATTGAATAGGGAGTCTTTCCCCCAAGGTAAGTTCTTGTTTGGTTTATCAAAGATTAGATGATTGTAAGATGTTAGTTTCATTTCTTGGTGTTCAATTCGATTCCAAGTGTCTATGTCTCTGTTTTTGTGCCAGTACCATGCTGTCTTGAGCACTATGGCTTTGTAGTACAGACTAAAATCTGGTATGCTGATGCCCCCAGCTTTATTTTTGTTACTAAGAACTGCCTTAGCTATACGGGGTTTTTTCCGGTTCCATACAAAACGCAGAATCATTTTTTCCAAATCTTGAAAGTACGATGTAGGTACTTTGATAGGAATGGCATTGAATAGGTAGATTGCTTTGGGAAGTATAGACATTTTAACAATGTTGATTCTTCCCATCCATGAGCATGGTATGTTCTTCCATTTGTTAATATCCTCTGCTATTTCCTTTCTGAGGATTTCATAGTTTTCTTTATAGAGGTCCTTCACCTCCTTCGTTAGGTATATTCCTAGGTATTTCATTTTCTTTGAAACTATGGTGAAGGGAGTTGTGTCCTTAATTAGCTTCTCCTCTTGACTGTTATTGGTGTATACAAAGGCTACTGACTTGTGGACATTGATTTTATATCCTGAAACATTACTGTATTTTCTGATGACTTCTAGGAGTCTTGTGGTTGACTCTTTGGGGTTCTCTAAGTATAAGATCATGTCGTCAGCAAAGAGGGAGAGTTTGACCTCCTCTGCTCCCATTTGGATTCCCTTTATTTCCTTGTCTTGCCTAATTGTATTGGCTAGAACTTCCAGCACTATGTTGAATAGTAAAGGTGACAGAGGACAACCTTGTCTGGTTCCAGTTCTAAGAGGAAAAGCTTTCAGTTTTACTCCATTCAGTAAAATATTGGCTGTGGGTTTGTCATAGATAGCTTCAATCAGTTTTAGAAATGTGCCACCTATGCCTATACTCTTCAGAGTTCTAATTAGAAAGGGATGCTGGATTTTATCAAATGCTTTTTCTGCATCTATTGAGAGGATCATGTGATCTTTATTTTTGCCTCTGTTAATATGGTGGATAATGTTTATAGACTTGCGTATGTTAAACCAGCCTTGCATCCCTGGGATGAAGCCTACTTGATCATGATGAATGACTTTTTTGATGATAAGCTGTAATCTATTGGCTAGGATTTTGTTGAGAATTTTTGCATCTATGTTCATGAGTGAGATTGGTCTGAAATTCTCCTTTTTGCTTGGGTCTTTTCCTGGTTTTGGTATCAGGGTGATGTTTGCTTCATAGAATGTGTTGGGGAAGATTCCTTCTTCCTCAATTTTTTGGAATAATTTCTGCAGTACAGGAATAAGCTCTTCCTTGAAGGTTTGATAGAATTCTGGAGTGAAGCCATCTGGACCAGGGCATTTTTTAGTTGGAAGCTTTTTTATTGTTTCTTTGATCTCAGTGCTTGAAATTGGTCTGTTCAGGAGGTCTATTTCTTCCTGGCTAAGTCTAGGGAGAGGGTGTGATTCCAAATATTGATCCATTTCCTTCACATTGTCAAATTTCTGGGCATAGAGTTTCTGGTAGTATTCAGAGATGATCTCTTGTATCTCTGTGGGATCAGTTGTTATTTCCCCTTTATCGTTTCTGATTGAGGTTATTAGAGATTTTACTTTTCTATTTCTAGTTAGTCTGGCCAATGGTTTATCTATTTTATTTATTTTTTCAAAAAACCAACTCCTTGTTTCATTAATTTTCTGAATGATTCTTTTGTTTTCAATTTCATTGATCTCTGATTTGATTTTGGATATTTCTTTTCTTCTACTGGGTTTAGGCTTAGATTGTTCTTCTTTTTCCAATTCCATAAGATCTCTTGTGAGATTGTTGATGTGCTCTCTTTCTGTTTTTCGAATGTAGGCATCTAAAGCGACGAATTTTCCTCTCAAAACTGCTTTTGCAGTATCCCACAGGTTTTGGTAGCTTGTGTCTTCATTGTTGTTATGCTCAAGGAAGTTAATGATTTCCTGTTTTATTTCTTCCTTCACCCATCTGTTATTCAACAGAAGATTGTTTAATTTCCATGCCTTTGGGTGGGGTTGAGCATTTTTGTTAGAGTTGAGTTCCATCTTTAGTGCCTTATGGTCTGAAAAGATACAAGGTAAAATTTCAATTCTTTTGATTCTGTTGATATTTGTTTTGTGTCCCAGGATATGATCAATTTTGGAGAATGTTCCATGGGGTGATGAGAAGAATGTATATTCTTTATCTTTGGGGTGGAGTGTTCTATATGCGTCTATCAAGCACAGTTGTTCTAGGGTCTCATTTAAATCTCTTACATCTTTGTTTAATTTCTGTTTAGAGGATCTGTCCAGCTCTGTAAGAGGTGTGTTAAAGTCCCCTGTTATGACGATATTATCAGATATCATATTGCTCAGACTGAGTAAGGTGTGCTTCAAGAATCTGGGAGCATTTAAATTGGGTGCATAAATATTTAGAATTGAAATGTCTTCTTGTTGTAGTTTTCCCTTGACCAATATAAAGTGACCATCTTTGTCTTTTTTGACTTTAGTTGCTTTAAATCCACATGTATCTGAAAATAAGATTGCAACTCCTCTTTTCTTCTGAATTCCATTTGCCTGAAAAATTGTCTTCCAACCCTTGACTCGGAGCTTTAATTTGTCTTTTGAAGCCAGGTGTGTTTCTTGCAGACAGCAAATGGATGGCTTGTGTTTTTTAATCCAGTCAGCCAATCTATGTCTCTTCAGTGGGGAATTCAAGCCATTAACATTTATTGAGATAATGGATAAGTGTGGTAGTATTCTATTCATCTTATTTGGTGAGAGTCCATTGCTTAGTTTTATCTTTTGCATCAGTGTGGAGGTTAGGTTCTGTCCTTTGATTTCTGAGTTCTTACTTTGCTGCTGATCCATTGTGGTGGTCAGTGTGCAGAACAGGTTGAAGTATTTCCTGTAGAGCTGGTCTTGTTGTGGCGAATTTCCTCAATGTTTGTATATCCGTAAATGATTTGATTTCTCCGTCAATTTTGAAGCTTAGCTTAGCAGGGTACAGAATTCTGGGCTGGAAATTGTTCTGTTTAAGTAGATTAAAGGTAGATGACCATTGTCTTCTTGCTTGGAATGTTTCATTAGAGAAGTCTGTGGTAACTCTGATGGATTTGCCCCTGTATGTCAACTGGCGCTTACTCCTGGCAGCTTGCAGAATCTTTTCTTTTGTCTTGACTTTGGACAGGTTCATCACAATGTGTCTTGGAGAAGCTCGGTTAGAGTTGAGGCGACCCGGGGTCCGATATCCCTCTGAAAGCAGTGTGTCAGAATCTTTGGTGATGTTTGGGAAATTTTCTTTTATAATATTCTCTAGTATGGCTTCCATTCCTCTGGGGCATTCTTCTTCCCCTTCTGGAATTCCTATAACTCGTATGTTGGAACGCTTCATAAAGTCCCATAATTCTGACAGTGAACGTTCTGCTTTCTCTGTCTTCTTTTCTGCCTCTTTTACTGTCTGAGTTATCTCAAGAACTTTGTCTTCTACCTCTGAAATTCTTTCTTCTGCATGGTCTAACCTGTTGCTGATACTTTCCATTGCATCTTTAAGTTCCCTAATTGACTGTTTTAGTTCCTTCAGGTCTGCTATATCCTTTTTATATTCTTCATATCGTTCATCTCTTATTTGATTCTGTTTTTGGATTTCCTTTTGGTTATTTTCCACTTTATTAGCAATTTCCTTCATTGTTTCCATCATTTCTTTCATTGTTTTCAACATGTGTATTCTAAATTCCCTTTCTGTCATTCCTAACATTTCTATACTGGTGGAATCATCTGCAGTAGCTACCTCATGGTCCCTTGGTGGGGTTGTTCTAGACTGGTTCTTCATGTTGCCTGGAGTTTTCTGCTGATTCTTCCTCATGAGTGATTTCTTTTATCTGTTTGCTTGCCCTAATTTTCCTTTCACTTCCTCTTGCTCTTTAAGTTCTTGTGCCTGTGGACTAAAGGTTACAGGACCAGAAGGGTGAGAAGGTTGAAGAGCAAAAAAAAAGGGGATGAAAGAAAGGAGGACCGAGTGATAAGAAAAAAAGAAAGATAGAGAAAGGAGAGGGGGTGGGTATAAGGAATATTGACAAAAAGAAGAGAGGCACAGAAAGAGGGAGACAGGGCAATATAGGTGTACAGTAGGGTACTTTGACACAACCTTAAAAAACCCCACCTTCTGGGGGTTCCCTTGAGGTCAGCAGCTCTTTGCTAACCTGATCAGACACAGTACCCCACCTCCACCAAGTAGAGAGGAAAGACAAAAATGCTATAAATCAAACCAAAAGAAGCAAACAGAAAACTTTACAGGGATAAAATTGGGTGAAAAACCAAATTATATCGGTAGAAACACTAGCAAAAATGAAGTTGAAGTTATTAAAAAAAGCTGCAATGGGAAATTATAATTAAACTAGGAAAATTGAGAAAGAAAAAGGGATCTGTGTGGAAAAGATTGAAATTAAAAAAACAAAAGAATATCAGCAACGTCAAAATAAACAAACAAAAAAAACAACCAAGCAAAAAAAGAAAGAAAAAAATACACAACCAAAAACAAAGCAGTTTGTATATGTTATTGAATATTGTCTGGGCAACACGTGGTCTTCTGGGGTATGAGATGTTAGTCACAGTTCAGATACGACTGGAGGCTGCTGATTACTCAAACCCCAGCAGGTAGACACCCTGAATCTCTCTTCAGCCTACTTAAAAGGCACTTCGAAGTTGTAAACTTGTTGAGCAGAAGCTTTCCCAGCTTTCTTGCTGGAATCGCTGCTGAAGTGGCTATCCACTTACTCAGTGTGCCAAGACCGGTCTCACTCTGCCCCTGAGGGTTAGGGCTGCAAGGCGGCTCAGACCCCACCCTTAGGCTACTTGGTTGCTGGGTTACCAGCTCCCACCCGTTTCTAGCTCTGCGACCCTGAGGGCGGAGCTTGCCGGGGCAGATCGCTGACAATGGATCCGTGTGACCCACCGCCAAACACTATTAGCTCCGTCTGGCTCAGCGGCTCAGACTGGGGCCCTAGACAACGGCCAAAGTTCTCGCACTCCCGCTCAGGCCTTCCCCAAGGCAGTTCAACTCAGTGCCAAGTCCAAGGACATCAAAACAGTTCACAGGTAAGGCCTTTCTGGTTTGCAGTCTCGCTGCTACTGAACTTACAGTTGTGGGCGGGTTTAGACGGATTGAACACACGCGACCCCTTGCCGGTTTTCCACGGATTTAGTCCTCCTCTTGGGGTCCAGAAGTCTCTCGCTGACTCCCTGTATCCTCCGTAAGTTGTACATTTTGATGTGTTGAATATTTTTAGGAATGTAAATCATGTTTTCAAGAATGGAGGAATAAAGTACAGGAGTTGTAAGCTATACAGATGACCTTGACCAGCTCAGAGGTCTCAGAGAACAGGAGGAGGGTTTGGGGACACAGTACAAACACTGGCTCTGGGGATAAAGTTTCTGAGGCTCACTGATGATGTCAGCTGATGAGGAGATGAAGAATTCTCCCAGAATAAACAGAAGCTAGGAAACCAATCGACTTCTGGCTTTGTAATTTAATAGCTGGTTAACCTTGGTCAAAGTTACTGAATGTCTTGGCCAGGTGTGGTGGCTTATGGCTGGCTGTAACCCTAGTATTCTGAGAGGCCAAGGGTGGTGGAGTGCTTGAGCCCAGGAGTTGGAGACCAGCTTGAGCAAGAGTGAGACCCTGTCTCTACTAAAAATAGAAAAACTAACCACATGTAGTGGCTCACACCTGTAGTCCCAGCTACTGGGGAGGCTGAAGCAAGAGGATTGCTCAAGCCCAAGAGTTTGAGGTTGCTGTGAGCTATGATGCCATGTCACTGTACCCAGGGTGACCCAGTAACACTCTGTCTCAAAGAAAGAAAATAAAAGTTACTGGATGTCTTTAAAATTCCTATTTCCTCAACTATAAAATAGGTATAAATGAATATTCGCCTCGGGTGACTATTGCTTAAATAAAATAGCATATGCAAAGCACTTGGCCCAATGCCTGGCACATAGTTCCCCACGTTCAGTAAATGTTTATATGCCCATTGTCACCATCATCTTCGTCATTAGCAGCATCACAGCAGCGTTTTTCCTTCAGTCCTAACCTGACCCACTTTGCATCGATAGCTGACTTCACAATTCCATGCCACCCTTTTTATTTAACAACATAATGCCCTGCCCTAATCTCATTTAGTGCCACATATCTCATAGAGATAAATACTATTGTTCCTCTTTTAACAGATCGGCAAACAAGCTTAGAGAAATGAAATAATGTGGTCAAGGTCACACAACCTGTAAATGATAAAAGCAGAATTCAGACAAATTCTTCTTGTCTTTTCCATTTGTCTCTGGTAAGAAATTATAGGGTAAAGGGGTGAGGTGAAGGGGGGAGAAGGTAGAATGGCAGCTGGGAGCTGCTGAGAGGTGGGTGGCTTGGGAAGGTGACAGGGTGCCGAGCACTGGACTGTCCTGCACCTGTGTCCACATAGGCTCAAGGTTTTCTCTACACAGTCAATCAAGGGATGTGAGCTTAAAATCTGAAGGGAGCTTGGTCCCGGCCTTCAGAGTCAGAACTGATGCTATTTGTCTCCTCAGCAGAAAACACCCTGCTAAGACCCCTAAAAGAAAGCCAAGCTGGGACGGAAGCCTCAGTGTCCCTTAGGTCTGTGCCTATAATGAAGACAGGACCTGGTCCTGCCAGGAGACGGAGCAGTGAGAAGTCCCTGTGCACTTGGCACTTTCAAGCCTTCTGGTGGGCGGAGACAAGGTCAGGGAGGCAATCTCTTTGTGGTTCATGCTTCTTGGTCATTCATTGGGCTATGTGGTATTAATTTGGTCATCATCAGGACTCTTTCTGTGACATGGTGGTTAGCATCATCACAATTAATTGATTTGGAGTTACTTCTAAATACACAGTTAGGACTTTCAGTAAGGAGCAGAGAAATTCAGCTAATAAAAGATAATTAGTAAACACACAAGCCAACAGAGGCCAAAGCAAGTAACAGATCCTCTGTATTCACACACCTGAGGACACCCATGATGGAGAGACCAAGGATCTCTGCCCTCCCCCAAGTTCTCTGGTTGTGGCTCCATATGATTGTGACTTTCAGAAATTATGACAGCATGCTTTGGAGTCAAGCAAACTTGAATTTGAAGCTTGTCCCTACCCCTTCCACCCTGTAACACTGGACAAGGTGATTTAACTTCTCTAAGCCTTCATTTCCTCACATAGAAAATAGTGGTGATAACGCTAACCTTATAATGCAAGCTATGTACTTATTTCTTTCCTGGCACATAATAAATGCCCTATCAATGGCAGCCACGCTATCCTGCTAACGTCCCTGCTGAGAAGTTCAAGCTGTGATAGAACACATCTCTTCATAATTCTCGTCTCCTTCTTTAGGGTACATCTACTGGATTAGCCTTTGGCTCACTTGCCAAAGTGAAGTAAGAGGAAGGGTAACAATCTCTCTCCTTTCCTTGACCCTATGCTGATTATCAATCACATCAGTTCAGTTATGGAAACTGTTCATCAAATCTGCAAATTATATCAAGCCAAGAGAAGTGGCAAACACATTCACTGAAAGAATTTAGACTACCATATTCTCACAGATTTTCAAAATGAACAGCAACTAAACATGATAGAATGGAATAGGGACACATAGTGGGTCTTCATTTGAGTCCAAACAAATGCCAGATGCATGAGGGTCAGACTGAGAAAGAAACAAAACAACCCCCTCCCCCAAAATTCTCATAGACTTCTTATTCATATGTAAACTCAATTTAGTTCACACTGATATTTCTACCAGAATAATGGATGTAAACTTGCCTGATATGTAGACACATGGCCTACGGCCTAGAACATAGTCTGCCTGCTGTGACTTGGGTAAGGTTTGGCCCTGCTGTGTGTCATCTGGAATTCGATTGCCAGGGTTGCAGTGGGGCCTGGTGGGAGGCATTTGGATGAGGGAGGCGGACCCCTCATGAGTGGCTTGGTGCCTTTCTCCTGGGAGTGGGTGTGTTCTCAGTCTTAGTTCCCATGAGAACTAGCTGTTAAAAAGACCCTGGCATCACTCCCCTCTCCCTTCTTTCCTCTCTTGCCATATGATCTTCCCGTGTTGGCTCTTTTTGGCTTCCACCATGAAGGGAAGCAGCCTGAGTCCCTCAACAGATGCAGAGGTTGATGTCTCGCCTGTAGAAATGTGAGTTAAATAAACCTCTTTCTTTATGAATCACCCAGCCTCGTGTATCCCTTTATAGCAATGTACACGAAGATTTTAGCCTTTTATCCTCCTTTCACGAATGAAAGGAGATAATGTATTCTGTAACACTAAGGTTAGGCAAGACCCAATATGTAGTTGGGTCATTCTTTGTTAAGGAGACTCAAGTATCAACAGATGTTTGTACCAGATGCCATTAAAGTCCTTTTAAACCAGAAGGTGTCTTTATGATAGTTTGTGCCATCTCCCAGAGCCAATAATCTTGTCTGAACACACATTTAATCTTTTTACGATTTCTAAAGAAAGTGAACAAATGACTAAAAGGTCACAGATGTAGGTTTCTTTGTAAATTATGAATACCAAGCTTCCCAAGTTCAATTCTTTCTCAAAAACAATTATTTTCCAAAAGAAGGTATGAATTGGCTTCCCTTCTCCCTGGGCACATCCCAGCTATTTCCTCCTCTGGGATTGTAATCAGCCACGCTTGCCCTTGGAATGCCCCACCATCCTCTCTCTACCAGTCCATCATCCTCTTCAGAATCTGGCTTCACGGGCTAAGTGTGGTGGCTCACACCTGTAATCCTAACACTCTGGGAGGCTGAGGCAGGAGGATCCCTTGAGCTCAGGAATTCTACAGCAGCCTAAGCAGAAGTGAGGCCTTGTCTATACTAAAAGTAGAAAAATTAGACCTTGTAGTGGGTGCCTGTAGTCCCTGCTATTCAGGAGGCTGAAGCAGGAGGATGGCAAGCCCAGGACTTTGAGTTTGCTGGGCTGATGGGCCATAGCACTCCAGCCTGGGCAATAGATTGAGACTGTGTCTCAAAAAAGAAAAAAAAAATATGGTTCCTTGTTAGCCTCCTCCTAAAAGATCTCCTTGTTTCTCCTATTATTTTAAGTTGCTCAAATGTCTCTGTATTACACCCAAATAAATGTGCTCACATGGTGCCTGTGAATCATTCTCTAGTTGTTTCATGTTTCTGTGACTCTCCACCTGAATGCCAGACTCCTAAAGGGCAGTGAATCTCTGTCCATGAGATGAAAGGAATAAACAGTCTGGACTTTTCTAGTGATCATACAACATTGGGCACAAAGCACCCACTGGGGTCCTAAGACCCATGAAACAGCAATGAAATTCCACTCGGATCAGATGGGCCGATCTGACTCAGAAGATCAGACACATTTACATTCTGTTCTTCGTAGTTACACAGTCCTTCCAAATCACCAGGACTGCACACATAAAAGTTTCATCTAGCCACTAGCTCTAGCTGAACATATCATAGGTTACTCAAAGTGCAATTTATTTTTAATAGAAAAATTGATTCTGGAATGAATCATGAAGTAGCCTTTCTTTTTTTTTTTTAACTTTTTTGGTAGTAGACTAACCTTTTAAAGACTAGCATTCTTGCCCAAGAGAGGGGCATAAAAGTTTAAAAGGTTATTTTCCACACTTCATGTAACCTGCATGCTCACCTTTCCTATCTCCTTGCTGGATCTGCACCCAGGGTGCCTGTGGCGCTAACTCGCTGAAAATATCGGCTCCATTAATGTATGATTTACTTCTCTTTACTCGGCAAAGTACAGACCCCACATATTTCAAAGCAAATTCAAGGCTTTGTGATTCATTACTTACTCCATGAGACGTGCTGGCATGGAATTCTATCTCTTCAAAACTTGAAAGAGCAAAGCAAATGCCAAAGAGAAATCTTCCCTGACCCACCCAGAGGAGAGGCTTGCCCCCTGACATGAGTCTCTATGGCATCTCAACTACTGCCCTCCTTAGACTTATCATAGTCCATCATGACTGTTTGTTTACATGTCTGTCTTCTGAGTTCCCCAAGGAGCTTTCTTTTTTCTTTTTTTTCTATAGACAGAGTTTTACTTTATCACCTGCGGTAGAGTGCCGTGGCATCACAGCTCACAGCAACCTCCAACTCCTGCGCTTAGGCAATTCTCTTTCCTCAGCCTCCTAAGTAGCTGGGCCTACAGGCGCCCACCACAATGCCCAGCTATTTTTTTGTTGCAGATTGGCCGGGGCCGGGTTTGAACCCGCCACCTTCAGTGTATGAGGCCAGAGCCCTTTCCACTGAGCCACAGGCACCACCCCTCCAAGGAGCTTGGAACAGCCAACTCTCAAGAGAGCAGAATTCTACCCTGCCCCTATCTTTGTGGCCGTATGTTCTGGGTGCTAATGTGTGCCATCTAAATCCTTCTTGGACAAGGTGCCGATTCGCCCAGATGTTGAGTTGCTGCCTCACAGCTGCCCCACGGCTGAGTCTCTCTTTGGGAACTGCACCCAGTTGAGGGCAGGCATTAACCAACATCTGGCAACATGAGGACATGCAGGCCCAGACTCATCGCTTCTATTCAGGGTAGCTTCAGATCTCTGCACTGTCAGCTGACCCTTTGTTTGCAACTGCAGCACAGCTTAGCTTCCCTTCACCGGGGCCCTGCTTTTCCCACTGCCTCACAGTAATTGCTTCTGATAGCCCCTTCCAAGAAATCTACACACGTGTCCATCTCCAAGTCTGTTTCTCAGGGAAACCCACTCAAGATGCTCCATGTCCTAGCACACAGTCTAGGGCTTAGTAGGTGTTCCATTAAAATCTGGTAAAAGAATGAGTGAGTAAAGAACAGAGAAAATTAATAAATACAAACAATTATATATTCCAACATTTTACTTCTACTGCTCTCCACACCCTCCCAGGGTTGTGGTTCTTGGTGGTCAGCATACACGATTATTAACACAGTGTTAGCCAATACTCTAAATGCCAGGAAGTCAGAAACAGCTCAGGCTGTCCTTGTCAACACCCAACAGAAAGGAGACTGTTCCATGTCTTGAATGACTTACTCTCATCTCTACTAATTTCTCCCCTTCTTAAAAACAAGTACTAAAGAGAAAATTACAATTATGGCTAAAGAGAAAATTAGAATTATGATTTAATAAAAAAATTGTTAAGAGGGCCAGCCCCCTGTCAAGTGATACCTTGGGCTGCCTCCCACCAGCAAAAAGCCTCTCATCAGATGCAGCCCCATGACCTTGGATTTTTCAGCCTCTATAACTGCAGAAACCCCGTTGACAAGGCACTGCTCTTTCATGATGTCCACAGGCACGAGAACTTAAAGAGCAAGAGGAAGTGAAAGGAAAATTAGGGCAAGGAAACAGATAAAAGAAATCACTCATGAGGAAGAATCAGCAGAAAACTCCAGGTAACATGAAGAACCAGTCCAGAACAACCCCGCCAAGAGACCATGAGGTAGCTACTGCAGATGATTCCACCTATAAAGAAATGTTAGGAATGACAGAAAGGGAATTTAGAATACACATGTTGCAAACAATGAAAGAAATGATGGAAACAATGAAGGAAACTGCTAATAAAGTGGAAAATAACCAAAAGGAAATCCAAAAACAGAATCAAATAAGAGATGAATGATATGAAGAACATAAAAACGATATAGCAGAGCTGAAGGAACTGAAACAGTCAATTAGGGAACTTAAAGATGCAATGGAAAGTCTCAGCAACAGGTTAGACCATGCAGAAGAAAGAATTTCAGAGGTAGAAGACAAAGTTCTTAAGATAACTCAGATAGTAAAAGAGGCAGAAAAGAAGAGAGAGAAAACAGAAAGTTCACTGTCAGAATTATGGGACTTTATGAAGCATTCCAACATACGAGTTACAGGAATTCCAGAAGGGGAAGAAGAATGCCCCAGAGGAATGGAAGCCATACTAGAGAATATTATAAAAGAAAATTTCCCAAATATCACCAAAGATTCTGACACACTGCTTTCAGAGGGCTATCGGACCCCAGGTCCCCTCAACTCTAACCGAGCTTCTCCAAGACACATTGTGATGAACCTGTCCAAAGTCAAGACAAAAGAAAAGATTCTGCAAGCTGCCAGGAGTAAGTGCCAGTTGACCTATAGGGGCAAATCCATCAGAGTGACCGCAGACTTCTCTAATGAAACTTTCCAAGCAAGAAGACAATGGTCATCTACCTTTAATCTACTTAAACAGAACAATTTCCAGCCCAGAATTCTGTACCCTGCTAAGCTAAGCTTCAAAATTGACGGAGAAATCAAATCATTTACGGATATACAAACATTGAGGAAATTTGCCACAACAAGACCAGTTCTACAGGAAATACTTCAACCTGTTCTGCACACTGACCACCACAATGGATCAGCAGCAAAGAACTCAGAAATTAAAGGACAGAACCTAACCTCCACACTGATGCAAAAGATAAAACTAAGCAATGGACTCTCACAAAATAAGACGAATAGAATACTACCACACTTATCAATTATCTCAATAAATGTTAATGGCTTGAATTCCCCACTGAAGAGACATAGATTGGCTGACTGGATTAAAAAACACAAGCCATCCATTTGCTGTCTGCAAGAAACACACCTGGCTTCAAAAGACAAATTAAAGCTCCGAGTCAAGGGTTGGAAGACAATTTTTCAGGCAAATGGAATTCAGAAGAAAAGAGGAGTTGCGTTCTTGTTTTCAGATACACGTGGATTTAAAGCAACTAAAGTCAAAAAAGACAAAGATGGTCACTTTATATAGGTCAAGGGAAAAATACAAAAAGAAGACATTTCAATTCTAAATATTTATGCACCCAATTTAAATGCTCCCAGATTCTTGAAACAGACCTTATTCAGTCTGAGCAATATGATATCTGATAATACCATCATAACAGGGGACTTTAACACTCCTCTTACAGAG
Organism: Nycticebus coucang; assembly: GCF_027406575.1. Lineage (NCBI taxonomy): Eukaryota > Metazoa > Chordata > Mammalia > Primates > Lorisidae > Nycticebus > Nycticebus coucang. The sequence continues at coordinate 21,419,002 of NC_069784.1, read as the reverse complement.
CTGGACAGATCCTCTAAACAGAAATTAAACAAAGATATAAGAGATTTAAATGAGACCCTAGAACAACTGTGTTCTATATGCTTGATAGACGCATATAGAACACTCCACCCCAAAGATAAAGAGTATACATTCTTCTCATCACCCCATGGAACATTCTCCAAAATTGATCATATCCTGGGACACAAAACAAATATCAACAGAATCAAAAGAATTGAAATTTTACCTTGTATCTTCTCAGACCATAAGGCACTAAAGGTGGAACTCAACTCTAACAAAAATGCTCGACCCCATCCAAAGGCATGGAAATTAAATAATCTTCTGTTGAATAACAGATGGGTGCAGGAAGAAATAAAACAGGAAATCATTAACTTCCTTGAGCATAACAACAATGAAGACACAAGCTACCAAAACCTGTGGGATACTGCAAAAGCAGTTTTGAGAGGAAAATTCGTCGCTTTAGATGCCTACATTCGAAAAACAGAAAGAGAGCACATCAACAATCTCACAAGAGATCTTATGGAATTGGAAAAAGAAGAACAATCTAAGCCTAAAGTCAGTAGAAGAAAAGAAATATCCAAAATCAAATCAGAGATCAATGAAATTGAAAACAAAAGAATCATTCAGAAAATTAATGAAACAAGGACTTGGCTTTTTGAAAAAATAAATAAAATAGATAAACCATTGGCCAGACTAACGAGAAATAGAAAAGTAAAATCTCTAGTAACCTCAATCAGAAATGATAAAGGGGAAATAACAACTGATCCCACAGAGATACAAGAGATCATCTCTGAATACTACCAGAAACTCTATGCCCAGAAATTTGACAATGTGAAAGAAATGGATCAATATTTGGAATCACACCCTCTCCCTAGCCTCAGCCAGGAAGAAATAGAGCTCCTGAACAGACCAATTTCAAGCACTGAGATCAAAGAAACAATAAAAAAGCTTCCAACCAAAAAATGCCCTGGTCCAGATGGCTTCACTCCAGAATTCTATCAAACCTTCAAGGAAGAGCTTATTCCTGTACTGCAGAAATTATTCCAAAAAATTGAGGAAGAAGGAATCTTCCCCAACACATTCTATGAAGCAAACATCACCCTGATACCAAAACCAGGAAAAGACCCAAACAAAAAGGAGAATTTCAGACCAATCTCACTCATGAATATAGATGCAAAAATTCTCAAAAAAATCCTAGGCAATAAGTTACAGCTGATCATCAAAAAAGTCATTCATCATGATCAAGTAGGCTTCATCCCAGGGATGCAAGGCTGGTTTAACATACGCAAGTCTATAAACGTTATCCACCATAATAACAGAGGCAAAAATAAATGATCCTCTCATGATCCCCACATGATCCTCTCAATAGATGCAGAAAAAGCAGATGATAAAGTCCAGCATCCTTTTCTAATTAGAACACTGAAGAGTATAGGCATAGGTGGCACATTTCTAAAACTGATTGAAGCTATCTATGACAAACCCACAGCCAATATTTTACTGAATGGAGTAAAACTGAAAGCTTTTCCTCTTAGAACTAGAACCAGACAAGGTTGTCCTCTGTCACCTTTACTATTCAACATAGTGCTGGAAGTTCTAGCCAATACAATTAGGCAAGACAAGGAAATAAAGGGAATCCAAATGGGAGCAGAGGAGGTCAAACTCTCCCTCTTTGCTGACGACATGATCTTATACTTAGAGAACCCCAAAGACTCAACCACAAGACTCCTAGAAGTCATCAAAAAATACAGTAATGTTTCAGGATATAAAATCAATGTCCACAAGTCAGTAGCCTTTGTATACACCAATAACAGTCAAGATGAGAAGCTAATTAAGGACACAACTCCCTTCACCATAGTTTCAAAGAAAATGAAATACCTAGGAATATACCTAATGAAGGAGATGAAGGACCTTTATAAAGAAAACTATGAAATCCTCAGAAAGGAAATAGCAGAGGATATTAACAAATGGAAGAACATACCATGCATGGATGGGCAGAATCAACATTGTTAAGATGTCTATACTTCCCAAAGCAATCTACCTATTCAATGCCATTCCTATCAAAATACCAACATTGTACTTTCAAGATTTGGAAAAAATGATTCTGCATTTTGTATAGAACTGGAAAAAACCCCGTATAGCTAAGGCAATTCTTAGTAATAAAAATAAAGCTGGGGGCATCAGCATACCAGATTTTAGTCTGTACTACAAAGCCATAGTGGTCAATACAGCATGGTACTGGCACAAAAACAGAGACATAGACACTTGGAATCGAATTGAAAACCAAGAAATGAAATTAACATCTTACAACCACCTAATCTTCGATAAACCAAAGAAGAACATACCTTGGGGGAAAGACTCCCTATTCAATAAATGGTGTTGGGAGAACTGGATGTCTACATGTAAAAGACTGAAACTGGACCCACACCTTTCCCCACTCACAAAAATTGATTCAAGATGGATAAAGGACTTAAATTTAAGGCATGAAACAATAAAAATCCTCAAAGAAAGCATAGGAAAAACACTGGAAGATATTGGCCCGGGCAAAGACTTCATGAAGATGACTGCCATGGCAATTGCAACAACAAAAATAAACAAATGGGACTTCATTAAACTGAAAAGCTTCTGTACAGCTAAGGAGACAATAACCAAAGCAAAGAGACAACCTACACAATGGGAAAGAATATTTGCATATTTTCAATCAGACAAAAGCTTGATAACTAGGATCTATAGAGAACTCAAATTAATCCACATGAAAAAAGCCAACAATCCCTTATATCAATGGGCAAGAGACATGAATAGAACTTTCTCTAAAGACGACAGACGAATGGCTATCAAACACATGAAAAAATGTTTATCATCTCTATATATTAGAGAAATGCAAATCAAAACAACCCTGAGATATCATCTAACCCTAGTGAGAATGACCCACATCACAAAATCTCAAAACTGCAGATGCTGGCGTGGATGTGGAGAGAAGGGAACATTTTTACACTGCTGGTGGGACTGCAAACTAGTACAACCTTTCTGGAAGGATGTATGGAGAAACCTCAAAGCATTCAAGCTAGACCTCCCATTTGATCCAGCACTCCCATACTGGGCATCTACCCAGAAGGAAGAAAATCCTTTTATCATAAGGACACGTGTACTAGACTGTTTATTGCAGCTCAATTTACAATCGCCAAAATGTGGAAACAGCCTAAATGCCCACCAACCCAGGAATGGATTAACAAGCTGTGGTATATGTATACCATGGAATACTATTCAGCCATTAAAAAAAATGGAGACTTTACATCCTTCGTATTAACCTGGATGGAAGTGGAAGACATTATTCTTAGTAAAGCATCACAAGAATGGAGAAGCATGAATCCTATGTACTCAATTTTGATATGAGGACAATTAATGACAATTATGGTTATGGGTGGGGAAACAGAAAGAGGGACGGAGGGAGAGGGGTGGGGCCTTGGTGTGTGTCACACTTTATGGGGGCAAGACATGATTGCAAGAGGGACTTTACCTAACAATTGCAATCAGTGTAACCTGGCTTATTGTACCCTCAATGAATCCCCAACAATAAAAAAAAAAAAAAATTGTTAAGAGGGGGAAAAAAAGAACTTCTCAGGATAATATAACCCTATTAGAGTTAAGAACTAGAAAAATCCCCAAATCCAAATATTATAGTCCAGAACTGCCAAATGCAGAGGACAGCATATTTGTGGAATAGAGCAGGCAGCACAGGTCCCTAAACTCTAACCAAAGTATAGCTAAGCATGAAAGAAAGGTTTTCTGAATCAATGGCATTAACATATGTGGAACAAAGTTACAGAAACATGACGTGGGTGGGTGGGGAAGGCTGCACTGAGATAAAAATCGGTGAACAAGAAGACAGAACAACAGAAATGACCCAATCTCTACAACAAAGAAAAAATACATTAATTAACACAAATAAACAGAATCTCGGGGACATGGAGAGCAGTAACAAGACACCTAACACTTGTGTCATCACGTCCCGGAACAGACACTTCTTAGGATGTAATAATTTAGATGATGTGGACCAACTCCTTCCAAAATCAACGGAAAATACAATAAAATACATCTTTCAATAGCCCTATAACTATTAAAAAAATTACATTTATAATTTAAAAACTGTCAGTAAAAAAAGAATCTCCAAGCCCAGATAATTTCACTAGACAATTCTACAAAATATGTAAAGGACTGATACAATTCTATGTACTTTCTTCCAGAAATAGGAAGGAACACTTCCCAACCCATTTTAGGAAGTTAGTATTACCCGGAAAGGAAAAGAACACAAAAATAGTATTAAAAAAGATGAGGAAAACTACAGACCAAAATTTCTCATGAATATAAAACAGAAAAAAAAAAATCCTTAAGAAAAATATGAGCAAATAAAATTCAGCAATAAATAAAAAAATTATGTCATGACCAATGGAGTTTATTGTAGGGATCCAAAGCTAGTTTAATTTCTTAAAATCTATCAATATAATTTACTATAATAATAGCCTAGAGGAAAAAAAAAACAAACCATGATGATTTCAAGTGACATAGAAAAGGCATTTGACAAAATTCCACATCCTTTCATGATGATAACTCTTAGAAAAGGAGGAATAGAGGCAAATTTCCTCAACTTGCAAAGAACATCTACAAAGTTAAGAACTAGAAAAATTTACAAAATACCTTCACTAACATTATATTTAATGGTGGAAGACTGTGGGCTTTCCCCTATGATCAAAAACAAGGAAGAGATGTCTATCTTACTGCTCTTATTCAACATAGTGCTAAAAATTATAGCTACTGCAGTAAGTCAAGAAGACATACTAAGCAGACAATTAGAAAGGAAGAAGTAAAGCTGCCCCTATGTGGAGATGACATGATTGGTTTCATAGGATATTCCAAGAAATCTATCAAAAAACAAAAGAAAGGAAATTCCTAATAAGTTCAGCAAAGCCACAGGATACAAAATAAGTGTACAAAAATTAATTGTACTTCTATATACTAGCAATAAACATGTAAATGAAAAAATTAAAAATACAATACCATTTATATTTACCCCCAAAATTGAAATGCTTAGGTGTCTCTCTAGCATGTACAGAATGTTAAAAACTACAAAATGCTAATGAAAGAAATCAAAGGAGATCCAAAGAAATAATAGATACACTGTTTTTATGTATTGAAAGACTCAACATAGTAAAAATATCGAGTTTTTCCAAAAGAATACACAAGTTTAACTGAATTCCTATCAAAATTCCAGCAAGAGATTTTCTATTTTTCAAAATAATCTTTCTAGCCAGGATTATTCTAACATGTATATTGGAAGGCAAAAACATCCTAGAATATCTGAAAATATTTTAAGAATAAAATGGGAGCAATCACTAGATTCTAAGACTTATAATAGAGTTACAATAATCAACTTCCTGGTTTTGGCAGAGAAACAACTCAGACTAATGGGACAGAATGGAAAAACTTAAAATAGACTAACCCACAAACTATGTACTCTGATATTTGACGAGGGTACAAAAGAAAGAACCTCAAGCTGAGTTTCACACTTTATACAAAAATCAACTCAAAATAGAAAGTAGACTTAAATGTAAAACTATAAACTATTAGAAAAAAATAGAATATTTCTGGGATCTAGGTCTCAGCAAAGAGTTCTCAAACTTAACACCCAAAGTGTGATTTATAAAAGGAAACAATAAATTGAACTTCAGATTACATTTTATTAAAAACTTTGGCTCTGTGCAAGACCCTGTTGAGAGGATGAAAAGACAAGTTGCATACTAGGAGAAAATATTTGCAAATCACATATCCAACAAAGGACTAGTACCTAGCACATAAAACTCTTACAGCCAAAAGTCAAAAAATAAAGTAAAACAAAATCCCAATAGAAAATGGACAAAGGGAGAGGTGGAGCAAGATGGCAGCCGAGTAACAGCTTCCTTGCATCTGGGCACCGTGAGTCTGGGGAGATAGGACTCCAGGCATCTCTGGCTGGTGGGAACTGCCTATCATCACTCCTATGAAGATACAGGGAGTCAGAGAGAGACTTCTGGACCCCAAGAGGAGGACTAAAACAGTGGAAAACCGGCAAGTGGTCGCGTGTGTTCAATCCGTCTAAACCCGCCCACAACTGTAAGTTCAGTAGCAGCGAGACTGCAAACCAGAAAGGCCTTACCTGTGAACTGTTTTGATGTCCTTGGACTTGGCACTGAGTTGAACTGCCTTGGGGAAGGCCTGAGCGGGAGTGCGGAGAATTTTGGCCGTTGTCTAGGGCCCCAGTCTGAGCCGCTGAGCCAGACGGAGCTAATAGTGTTTGGCGGTGGGTCACAGGGATCCATTGTCCAGTGATCTGCCCCGGCAAGGTCCGCCCTCAGGGTCGCAGAGCTAGAAACGGGTGGGAGCTGGTAACCCAGCAACCAAGTAGCCTAAGGGTGGGGTTTGAGCCGCCTTGCAGCCCTAACCCTCAGGGGCAGAGTGAGACCGGTTTTGGCACACTGAGTAAGTGGATAGCCACTTCAGCAGCGATTCCAGCAAGAAAGCTGGGAAAGCTTCTGCTCAGCAAGTTTACAAGTTCAAAGTGCCTTTTAAGTAGGCTGAAGAGAGATTTAGGGTGTCTACCTGCTGGGGTTTGAGAAATCAGCAGCCTCCAGTCGTATCAGAACTGTGACTAACATCTCATACCCCAGAAGACCACGTGTTGCCCAGACAATATTCAATAACATATACAAACTGCTTTGTTTTTGGTGGTGTATTTTTTTCTTCTTTTTTTTTTGGTTTGGTTGTTTTTTTTTTGTTTGTTTATTTTGACGTTGCTGATGTTCTTTTGTTTTTTTAATTTCAATCTTTTCCACACAGATCCCTTTTTCTTTCTCAATTTTCCTAGTTTAATTATAATTTCCCATTGCTGCCTTTTTTAATAACTTCAACTTCATTTTTGCTAGTGTTTCTACCGATATAATTTGGTTTTTCACCCAATTTTATCCCCGTGAAGTTTTCTGTTTGCTTCTTTTGGTATGATTTATAGCATTTTTGTCTTTCCTCTCTACTTGGTGGAGGTGGGGTACTGTGTCTGATCAGGTTAGCAAAGAGCTGCTGACCTCAAGGGAACCACGCAACTGGGCACCCCCAGAAGGTGGGGTTTTTTAAGGTTGTGTCAAAGTACCCTACTGTACACCTATATTGCCCTGTCTCCCTCTTTCTGTGCCTCTCTTCTTTTTGTCAATATTCCTTATACCCACCCCCTCTCCTTTCTCTATCTTTCTTTTTTTCTTATCACTCTGTCCTCCTTTCTTTCATCCCCTTTTTTTGCTCTTCAACCTTCTCACCCTTCTGGTCCTGTAACCCTTAGTCCACAGGCACAAGAACTTAAAGAGCAAGAGGAAGTGAAAGGAAAATTAGGGCAAGCAAACAGATAAAAGAAATCACTCATGAGGAAGAATCAGCAGAAAACTCCAGGCAACATGAAGAACCAGTGTAGAACAACCCCACCAAGGGCCCATGAGGTAGCTACTGCAGATGATTCCACCAGTATAGAAATGTTAGGAATGACAGAAGGGGAATTTAGAATACACATGTTGAAAACAATGAAAGAAATGATGGAAACAATGAAGGAAATTGCTAATAAAGTGGAAAATAACCAAAAGGAAATCCAAAAACAGAATCAAATAAGAGATGAACGATATGAAGAATATAAAAAGGATATAGCAGACCTGAAGGAACTGAAACAGTCAATTAGGGAACTTAAAGATACAATGGAAAGTATCAGCAACAGGTTAGACCATGCAGAAGAAAGAATTTCAGAGGTAGAAGACAAAGTTCTTGAGATAACTCAGACAGTAAAAGAGGCAGAAAAGAAGAGAGAGAAAGCAGAACGTTCACTGTCAGAATTATGGGACTTTATGAAGCGTTCCAACATACGAGTTATAGGAATTCCAGAAGGGGAAGAAGAATGCCCCAGAGGAATGGAAGCCATACTAGAGAATATTATAAAAGAAAATTTCCCAAACATCACCAAAGAGTCTGACACACTGCTTTCAGAGGGATATTGGACCCCAGGTCGCATCAACTCTAACCGAGCTTCTCCAAGACACATTGTGATGAACCTGTCCAAAGTCAAGACAAAAGAAAAGATGCTGCAAGCTGCCAGGAGTAAGCGCCAGTTGACCTACAGGGGCAAATCCATCAGAGTGACTGCAGACTTCTCTAATGAAACTTTCCAAGCAAGAAGACAATGGTCATCTACCTTTAATCTACTTAAACAGAACAATTTTCAGCCCAGAATTCTGTACCCTGCTAAGCTAAGCTTCAAAATTGACGGAGAAATCAAATCATTTACGGATATACAAACATTGAGGAAATTCGCCACAACAAGACCAGCTCTACAGGAAATACTTCAACCTGTTCTGCACACTGACCACCACAATGGATCAGCAGCAAAATAAGAACTCAGAAATCAAAGGACAGAACCTAACCTCCACACTGATGCAAAAGATAAAACTAAGCAATGGACTCTCACCAAATAAGACAAATAGAATACTACCACACTTATCAATTATCTCAATAAATGTTAATGGCTTGAATTCCCCACTGAAGAGACATAGATTGGCTGACTGGATTGAAAAACACAAGCCATCCATTTGCTGTCTGCAAGAAACACACCTGGCCTCAAAAGACAAATTAAAGCTCCGAGTCAAGGGTTGGAAGACAATTTTTCAGGCAAACAGAATTCAGAAGAAAAGAGGAGTTGCAATCTTATTTTCAGATACATGTGGATTTAAAGCAACTAAAGTCAAAAAAGACAAAGATGGTCACTTTATATTGGTCAAGGGAAAACTACAACAAGAAGACATTTCCATTCTAAATATTTATGCACCCAATTTAAATGCTCCCAGATTCTTGAAGCACACCTTACTCAGTCTGAGCAATATGATATCTGATAATACCATCATAACAGGGGACTTTAACACACCTCTTACAGAGCTGGACAGATCCTCTAAACAGAAATTAAACAAAGATGTAAGAGATTTAAATGAGACCCTAGAACAACTATGCTTGATAGATGCATATAGAACACTCCACCCCAAAGATAAAGAATATACATTCTTCTCATCACCCCATGGAACATTCTCCAAAATTGATCATATCCTGGGACACAAAACAAATATCAACAGAATCAAAAGAATTGAAATTTTACCTTGTATCTTCTCAGACCATAAGGCACCAAAGGTGGAACTCAACTCTAACAAAAATGCTCAAGCCCACCCAAAGGCATGAAAATTAAACAATCTTCTGTTGAATAAAAGATGGGTGCAGGAAGAAATAAAACAGGAAATCATTAACTTCCTTGAGCAAAACAACAATGAAGACACAAGCTACCAAAACCTGTGGGATACTGCAAAAGCAGTTTTGAGAGGAAAATTCATCGCTTTAGATGCCTACATTCGAAAAACAGAAAGAGAGCACATCAACAATCTCACAAGAGATCTTATGGAATTGGAAAAAGAAGAACAATCTAAGCCTAAACTCAGTATAAGAAAAGAAATATCCAAAATCAAATCAGAGATCAATGAAATTGAAAACAAAAGAATCATTCAGAAAATTAATGAAACAAGGAGTTGGTTTTTTGAAAAAATAAATAAAATAGATAAACCATTAGCCAGACTAACTAGAAATAGAAAAGTAAAATCTCTAATAACCTCAATCAGAAACGATAAAGGGGAAATAACAACTGATCCCACAGAGATACAAGAGATCATCTCTGAATACTACCAGAAACTCTATGCCCAGAAATTTGACAATGTGAAGGAAATGGATCAATATTTGGAATCACACCCTCTCCCTAGACTTAGCCAGGATGAAATAGACCTCCTGAACAGACCAATTTCAAGCACTGAGATCAAAGAAACAATAAAAAAGCTTCCAACTAAAAAATGCCCTGGTCCAGATGGCTTCACTCCAGAATTCTATCAAACCTTCAAGGAAGAGCTTATTCCTGTACTGCAGAAATTATTCCAAAAAACTGAGGAAGAAGGAATCTTCCCCAACACATTCTATGAAGCAAACATCACCCTGATACCAAAACCAGGAAAAGACCCAAACAAAAAGGAGAATTTCAGACCAATCTCACTCATGAACATAGACGCAAAAATTCTCAACAAAATCCTAGCCAACAGATTACAGCTTATCATCAAAAAAGTCATTCATCATGATCAAGTAGGCTTCATCCCAGGGATGCAAGGCTGGTTTAACATACGCAAGTCTATAAACGTTATCCACCATATTAACAGGGGCAAAAATAAAGATCACATGATCCTCTCAATAGATGCAGAAAAAGCATTTGATAAAATCCAGCATCCATTTCTAATTAGAACTCTGAAGAGTATAGGCATAGGTGGCACATTTCTAAAACTGATTGAAGCTATCTATGACAAACCCACAGCCAATATTTTACTGAATGGAGTAAAACTGAAAGCTTTTCCTCTTAGAACTGGAACCAGACAAGGTTGTCCTCTGTCACCTTTACTATTCAACGTAGTGCTGGAAGTTCTAGCCAATACAATTAGGCAAGACAAGGAAATAAAGGGAATCCAAATGGGAGCAGAGGAGGTCAAACTCTCCCTCTTTGCTGACGACATGATCTTATACTTAGAGAACCCCAAAGACTCAACCACAAGACTCCTAGAAGTCATCAAAAAATACAGTAATGTTTCAGGATATAAAATCAATGTCCACAAGTCAGTAGCCTTTGTGTACACCAATAACAGTCAAGATGAGAAGCTAATTAAGGACACAACTCCCTTCACCATAGTTTCAAAGAAAATGAAATACCTAGGAATATACCTAACGAAGGAGATGAAGGACCTCTATAAAGAAAACTATGAAATCCTCAGAAAGGAAATAGCAGAGGATATTAACAAATGGAAGAACATACCATACTCATGGATGGGAAGAATCAACATTGTTAAAATGTCTATACTTCCCAAAGCTATCTACCTATTCAATGCCATTCCTATCAAAGTACCTACATCGTACTTTCAAGTTTTGGAAAAAATGATTCTGCGTTTTGTATGGAACCGGAAAAAACCCCGTATAGCTAAGGCAGTTCTTAGTAACAAAAATAAAGCTGGGGGCATCAGCATACCAGATTTTAGTCTGTACTACAAAGCTATAGTGGTCAAGACAGCATGGTACTGGCACAAAAACAGAGACATAGACACTTGGAATCGAATTGAACACCAAGAAATGAAACTAACATCTTACAACCACCTAATCTTTGATAAACCAAACAAGAACTTACCTTGGGGGAAAGACTCCCTATTCAATAAATGGTGTTGGGAGAACTGGATGTCTACATGTAAAAGACTGAAACTGGACCCACACCTTTCCCCACTCACAAAAATTGATTCAAGATGGATAAAGGACTTAAATTTAAGGCATGAAACAATAAAAATCCTCAAAGAAAGCATAGGAAAAACACTGGAAGATATTGGCCTGGGGGAAGACTTCATGAAGAAGACTGCCATGGCAATTGCAACAACAACAAAAATAAACAAATGGGACTTCATTAAACTGAAAAGCTTCTGTACAGCTAAGGACACAATAACCAAAGCAAGGAGACAACCTACACAATGGGAAAGGATATTTGCATATTTTCAATCAGACAAAAGCTTGATAACCAGGATCTATAGAGAACTCAAATTAATCCACATGAAAAAAGCCAACAATCCCTTATATCAATGGGCAAGAGACATGAATAGAACTTTCTCTAAAGATGACAGACGATCGCTTCTCGGCCTTTTGGCTGAGATCAAGTGTAAAGATGACAGACGAATGGCTAACAAACATATAAAAAAATGTTCATCATCTCTATATATTAGAGAAATGCAAATCAAAACAACCCTGAGATATCATCTAACCCTAGTGAGAATGGCCCACATCACAAAATCTCAAAACTGCAGATGCTGGCGTGGATGTGGAGAGAAGGGAACACTTTTACACTGCTGGTGGGACTGCAAACTAGTACAACCTTTCTGGAAGGAAGTATGGAGAAACCTCAAAGCACTCAACCTAGACCTCACATTCGATCCTGCAATCCCATTACTGGGCATCTACCCAGAAGGAAAAAAATCCTTTTATCATAAGGACACTTGTACTAGACTGTTTATGGCAACTCAATTTACCATTGCCAAAATGTGGAAACAGCCTAAATGTCCACCAACCCAGGAATGGATTAACAAGCTGTGGTATATGTATACCATGGAATAGTATTCAGCTATTAAAAAAAATGGAGACTTTACATCCTTCGTATTAACCTGGATGGAAGTGGAAGACATTATTCTTAGTAAAGCATCACAAAAATGGAGAAGCATGAATCCTATGTACTCAATCTTGATATGAGGACAATTAATGACAATTAAGTTTATGGGGGGGGAAGCAGAAAGAGGGATGGAGGGAGGAGGGTGGGGCCTTGGTGTGTGTCACACTTTATGGGGGCAAGACATGATTGCAAGAGGGACTTTACCTAACAATTGCAATCAGTGTAACCTGGCTTATTGTACCCTCAATGAATCCCCAACAATAAAAAAAAAAAAAAAAAAAGAAAATGGACAAAGGGCATGCACAGACATTTCACTGAAGAGGATATGTAGATGGCAAATAAGCATGTGCAAAGATATAAATGTCAGCCACCAGGAAATGCAAATAAAACCACAATGAGATATCACCACACGCTTATCGAATTGGTTATAAGAAAAAATAGTGACAAAACCAAATGTTGGTAAGTATGGGGAGAAATTAGATTACTCATATGTTGCTGGTAGAAATACAAAATAGGACTGCCCATCTGGAAAACAGTTTGGCAGGGTTTTTTTTGTTTTGTTTGTTTTCCCAGAGTCTCACCATGTTGCCCTCGGTAGAGTGCTGTAGTGTCACAGCTCACAGCAACCTCCAATTCTTGGCTTCAAGCGATTCTCTTGCCTCAGCCTCCCAAGTAGCTGGGACTACAGGCGCCCACCACAACACCCGGCTATTTTTTTAATCACAAACCCAGAGCTGGGTTTGAACCCACCACCCTCGGTATATGGGGCCAGGGCCCTACTCACTGAGCCACAGGTGCTGCTCCAGTTTGGCAGTTTTTTAAAAAAGCTAAATATCCAACTATCATATGACTTAGCAATTATATTCCTGGGCATTTATCCCAGAGAAATGAAAACGTATGTTTCACTTCATTAATGTACACAAACCTGTACATTAATGTTGACAGTAGCCATAGTCATCATAGGCAAAAAATGGAAACAACCCAGATGTCCTTCAGCGGGTGAATGGTGAAACCACCCCTCGCACAGTTGTACCAAGGCACACGTGAACTAATGATACGATGCATGTGCTACAGCTGGGGTGGATATTCAGAGAATTACACTGAGTGAAAACAGCCAACCCCCCAAGTTATATACAGTATGATTCACTTAATACTCTTGAAGGAACAAAATTTAGAAATGGAGAGCAGATTAGTAGTTGCCAGGGCATAAAGAGGGGTAGAGGAGGGAGGAATTTGGGTGTGTATATAAAAGGCAGCAGGAAGGCAGCAGGGCGCGCCTTGTGGTGATGGCAGTCCTGTGCATATTTACTGTGCCAGTGCACACACCCTGACTGTGCACTGCACCATAGTTTTGCAAGATGTTACCATCAGGAAAACACTGGCTCTCTGTATTATTTCTTACAAGTGCATATGAGCCTACAAGGATCTCAGATTAAAAAAATCAATCCATTAAAAGATGAAAATTGTAAAAAAGAAAAATTGCAAAGAAAAACTTAAAAAAGGGAGGCCAACATTGGACAACATTGGATTCTTGAATCTGACGCCAAAAAGGATAAGCAACAACAGAAAAGACAAATTATACTTCGTGAAAATTTTAAAAGTTTGTGCATCAAAAGACACTATCAACAGCGTAAAAAGGCAACCCACAGAATGGGAGAAGATATTTGCAAATTATATATCTGACAAGGGGTTACTATCCTGAATATATAAAGAACTCCTAAAGCTCAACAACCAAAAACCAAGCAACCTGGCTTAAAAATAGGCAAAGGATCAAAAAGACATTTCTCCAAAGCAGATGTACAACATCAACCAATAAACACATGCAAAAAAAAAAAAGCCCAATATCACTACAAAACAAAAGAACAAGGAAATGCCACTTCACACCCACTAGGACGGCTACTATTCAAAAAAAAAGAAAAAATGCTGGCAAGCAGGTAGAGAAATTAGAAGCTGTGTTCTGTTTCTGGGAATGTAAAATGGTACAGCTGCTGAGGAGAACAGTATGGCGATTTCTCAAGAAATTAAAGATAGAATTAGCACCTGATGGGGCAATTCCACTTCTGCCTATACATGTATAAGCCAAAGAACAGGTGTTTATGTTCATAATAGCATTATCCATGGTAGCCGAACCATGAAGCAATCCAAGTCTCCTCCCCCCAGATTTAAATGTTGAAATTCTACGCCCCCCAATATGACGGGGGGGTCTGTAGGAGGTGATTAAATCATGATAGAGGGCTTACAAATGGAATTAGAACCCCCATAGAAGGGATCCGGCCGGCCCGCGCCCCCTTTCTGCCCTGTGAGGGTTCAGTGTGAGGGCACAGTGAGAAGTTGGCGGTCTGTTACCTGGAAGAAGGCCCTCACCAGACCTCACCATGCTGGCACCCCAAGCTCGGACTTCCAGCCTCCAGGACTGCGGGAAATAATTTCTGTTGTTTATAAGGCCCCTGGTCTATGTACTTTGTCACAGCAGCCCAAAATGACAAAGAGAGATGGTAAATTTTTAATGTGTATTTTACCATAATAAAACAAAATATGGGGGAGGCACAGACTTTATGAGTGTTCATTCAGAGCTATCCAGACATGGAGGGGAAAAATTGTACCTGAAGGTACTTGGTTAAAACTGTACTACATCATCAGGCTTTTCCTTTTCCAGAGCCTGGGTGAACCGCCACTCACAACCTGCCACCCCTTTGCTGTCCATGAACCCGACCCCTGCAGCACCCTGACTTTCACTGGCTCCGCAGCGGACCTTCCCACAGGGCGGGGAATCTTCCTGCACAGCGGGGTGGGCCGGGGCGCGGGGGGTGGGGGGGAGAGGCAGGCTTATTCATGCCACAGCTCCTGTGGGTAGAGCTCCAGCTCCCTTGCGCCCACGGCCGCTGCCAGAGGAGCTAGGGCACGGGGACCTTCCTCGCCTGGCCTGATGCGTCGTCGCCCACACGACACCACCACCCTGTGCGCTGCTGCGCGTCCGCCAGCCCCCTGTCGTTCTGTCCCAGCTTTGGGCTTCAACTGAGACAACGGTGTAGAAAGAGCACTGACGCCCACATCCTTTAGTTTAGTTTATTGATTGATTTGTCACCCTCAGTAGAGTGCAGTAGCATCATAGTTCACAGTAACCTCAAACTTTGGGCTCAAGCTATCCCCTTGCCTTAGCCTTCCAAGTAGCTAGGCCTACAGGCACCCAACAATGCACAGCTAGTTTTTCTATTTTTGGTAGAGACCCTGTAGCTCTCTTTCAGGCTGTTCTTGAACTCCTGAGTTCAAGTTACGC
The DNA here is from genome assembly GCF_027406575.1 of Nycticebus coucang. Classification (NCBI taxonomy): domain Eukaryota; kingdom Metazoa; phylum Chordata; class Mammalia; order Primates; family Lorisidae; genus Nycticebus; species Nycticebus coucang. The sequence continues at coordinate 21,403,400 of NC_069784.1, read as the reverse complement.
ACACAACTAGGCCTCCCAGAGTGCTAGGATTGTAGGCATGAGCCACCCTCCAGCCTCAAAGCATCCTTTATTTTAAAGTGGAGAAATCTGCCTTTGAGACAGGAATTCACAGTCCGTGGCCTGTTTATACTCAAATTGTGAATTCTTTGCCACAGTTCTAACTCTTTTCTATTCCAGGTTGCCTGGCAGCCAACTTTCGGTTTAGCTTACATAAAGGCATACATATCATATCTTACATACATATCAGATATGCCAATAGAAGGTATTTCCTGTAGCTTTTCCTGTTTCCACCTGTGTACCCTTTCCTGACATGTAGATACTGAATCTGATTCTGCTCAGAGCTTGCCAATTAAGACCTTTCCTATACAATTCTTATATCTCCAGGTCTGTATGTTACATCAAGTTCAAAACTGGCAACTCCCCTTGACACCTACTGATGACCTACTGATGTGTAAGTGGCTCACACAGGGACCAGTGAGAAAGGTGGGCTTCCCAGTGGCACAGGCATTTAAATCTACTCCACCCAGTAGCTTGTTCTAAGCAGGCACTCCAGTGCCTAGGGACCAACTCACAGACTGAGCTCTTCTGGGGTTTCAGAGTTTTCTTACCCAGAAAATAGGATCAACACCACTGCCATCATGAATTATTCAGCACCTGCCTGGGCTACTCCTTGGTGAATGATGAAATAATGAAAGTTGACAAAATTGATTTGTGGTGAATTTTTAGTGAATCCAAGTTCATGGCAAGTGAGCAAGAGCCAGTAAAGCTCACAAGTACTTGACCACAAGAACAGTCAGCCTGCAGCTCCTTTGGGAACATCACCATGTGGCCAACAGTGTAGCCAGGCTGAACGTTCTGTGCAAGGGATCCTTTTTCTCCCAAGGGTTGGGGGAAATAAATGTTGTCTCCCACTGAAGCAGAGCCACTTGGGGCACCAAGTCAGTTCCCAGCTTGGGAACTTGCCGACTCTTGAAGCATATCATGAAGAATTTAAATTGCTAGATAATTAGAAGCTCGATAACCAAATCTCTGAACATAATTTTAGCTGCTTAGAAGAGTGCTAAGAAAGGCAGGCTTCAATTCAGCATATTTTGAATTTTGCATGAGGGTTTCACTAATTAAAAGGAAAAAAGTATTGGCGCCATGTTTAATCCTTTCATTAATCTCCCTCAACATATATTCTGCTGCCCGTTATTAGATAATCATTAAATGTAAAATATTAAACTGTACATTTGACTTTATTGATCACTTTATGGACTAAAGATATAGCAAGTAATTACCTGCCAAGACAGATTCATTGATTGGGCTGTCATCGGGAGAGCTGAAATTGACACATAGTTGATTATTTTTCTAGTATGCTGTTTTCATCAATTATTTTGTCTCATTCTTTTGCTTATCAAGAATTTGTATTTATAGTCAGTTTCTATTTAAGAACCCCCCAAAAAGAGTATTCATCATAAAGTCAGGTAGGTGGTTTTCTACGTAGATCAGACACATTGAAGTTCAAGTGTTAGACTTAGTTTTGTACACTTGGGTATTTTATCAGTTTTGATACCAGGCAACTTTGCACTAGTATTTTATCTTTCTAAGCCAGGGTTACCATACTTCAGTAAAATTGACAAACTACAGTTTCACGGAATTCCTAACTTGGAGTAGATTTATAAAGAAGTGCTATTATGGTGTTTGGGCCTGTCCCCTTTTTGGTTAAATCATGGAGATTTAACCAAAATAATCATTAATAATCATGGATTTAACCAAAATAATCATTATATTTATACAATATTACTTTCCACATTTTGTATTCCATAAGAGCAAGACCATGCATGACATGCATGTTTTGTTTTGTTTTTTAACTTTCTCCCACCTCTTTGTTTCTGCATTCAGTAGGTAGTCAAATAAATGATAACAGGAAGCTCTTGTGAGGTTGTCTGAGATAGTGGCTGCTTTGAACAACCCAGTTTCTAAGAAGTTGAGTTCTGAATTCCAATTAGAGGTTTGGATTTTGACACAGTGTAAGTGTGCATTACACTTCTTTTGGGTTCCTTGGGACTAAGGAACTCAAGTCACCTTCAATATTGGAGGAGTGATGGCTGATGATATTAATGAATTAAGCTAAAACCAATTTTACTTAAGCATCTTTCCAATATTAACATAGAACACAGCCTGGTGTCATGGAAACAACATTGCACATGGGTTAGAAAGTCTGGCTTTGGGGCTTAGCTGCCCTGGGGAGTGACTCAACACTTTGGGCCGAGTTCTTCTCATAAATGAAGCGGTTGGGCCAGATAGTCCAAGGAAAGGCACTTGTCACTTTGAAATTCTACTATGCTATTTTGCTTTGAGTTAGGATACAGTCTTCATGGCACCTCACTTCATGTATCTGGATAAAGGAAAGAAAATGATTTTCTATTAACTTGTCATGACTTCAGCTTTGGAAAATACTTCTGGGTGAGCAACAATTATCTTTGAATTTCCAAGTAAATCTGCAGTATATTTCTCTGTAATTATAGAGAGCTATGGAGATAGTTTTTTTGGACTAGAACTCCACATATCTTTAGGGCAGAGATTCTCAGTCTTTTTATTTTACTTTTCTTTTTCTTTCAAAATTGTTTTTAAAAATCTGATTGAAACTACAAACCCTCTCCCTAAACAATGATGGAACTCATAAATATAACATATTGCCAACAATTTCAGGTTAGTGGGAAGGACCATGGTGTTTCCAGATTGAGAATCCGCCTCTAAGCCTTTGAAAGGGCCAAGTTATTCGTTAACCCTCTTGTCTCTGATACCTGCTAGCTATGTGACCATAAACATTGCTTAACCATTGTGATCCCTTTGGAAACACAGGGATGATAACATCTACTAGCAAGTGGCTGGGAGCATTAGCATCATGAGCATAAGGAAAGCATCTGTGCCTGTCACACAGCAGTGGGCACTTGCTCATCAAATGGGTTTTTTCTTTTTCCCCTGCTCTTCCTTATTTTTAAAATCTCCATCAAACCTGCATAACTATATGCCTTCCTTTTGCAGTTTGGGGTCCCAATTCCTTTTTGCATTATCCACAGCCCTCTTCACTATTACCCCAGCTTTCCGCTCTAACTGAATATAGTGTAACTTCTGTAAAGTGACCATCCAAGGGACAATAGTAAACTGGTCAACATAGAGAGGTGGTCAACACCAGGAACTAGGCCTACTGTATTGATATCTACATGAGCAGCATGTCCAGTCTATGAAAATTAGGTAGTGTAAGGAGGCGGTCAGGGAGATGGTCCACTATGGAGGTTCTACTGTATTTGTATTATTCAGTCTTACACAATACACTTGGATGTCTTCCTTTTTGCATAAAAATTTGTTTTCTACTATTTAGAAATAGCATTATTGTGCTTCTTTTATCAAAATGGAGTTTGTTTTTAATTCTCTAGATTTGCTACTTCTGAGATAAAGCCTTAGTCACATTAGCATGGCCCAGAATTTCCCATTCTAAATCTTTCCTGGGGCTGAAAATTAATCTTTCCTTAGGCAGTACCTAAAGGGTATGTGTATTGAGTGATCTAAAGATCAATTAAACAATGACTGAGCTTCAGTAAGGAAACTGTTTCTTCACACAAAAAGAGGCAATGGTAGCTCAGGTAGAATCCAGGAACATTGCGCTTAACTTCCCCAGGCTCTTGGGAACACAGGGGTAACAAGGGAAGCTACTGGGCTTCAAGCTGAGTGGGTAACCTTGTGCCTCCAGAGAGTGAACAGTCACAGAGCCAGTTACCTGCCTGGCGAAAGTCAGAGGTTACAGCGCACGAGCAGTCCAGAGGTGGGTTTTTTTGTTTGGTTCTGGTGCCTTCTTGCCTGAGCCTCTCAGGTAACTCTTAAGAGCTCTTCCTACAGTGGTAGCCACTATTTGGAAAATGTCTCTCTGTTCTAGGACCAGCCATCAGTCCTGTTCCCTCTTTTCCTCTCTCCTCTCCTCGGTTATCAAAGAGCTCAAAGGTCAGGTTTAAAGTTTTGCTTGTGGAGTTGGAGGCCCCATTTCAAGTTTTTGGAGTTTATACCAAATTTCAGGAGCTGACCAGGAGATGCAGTCCTTTGCTAGAATGGATTGTCCCTTGCCAGTGTCACGATCTAAATTAGTGAAGAGACAAATGGCCTCAGATAGTTATAAAAAGCAAAGGGTTTAATTTTCATCCTGGCATGGGGTAATGTATGATGTCTTCTCATCCAACAACCTTCCCAAGCGGGAGCTGGTGCACAGGTGGGGAGGGGTTTTGGAACAGCTGGCCTGAGCCAGTGTGGCTGGGTGACAGGAGTGGAGACGGAGACGAAGGACGAAGGGAAGACGTAGGAGGGCAGCTACATGGAGGGGCAGCAGAGGAGCCAAAAGAGAAACATCTTCAGGAAAGGGAAGACAGTGGGAGAGATGCAGGGCCAGGAAGTACTAGGCAGCACGCAGAGTGAGATTCTGGATGTCTGGCAAGTTCAAGGACAGCCTGACCTTGGGGAAGTTTAGACCACTTGCCCAGCCAGTGGCAATAAAGGTTGAGTTGTAGAATGGAATGATTACAAGATCCATTCTTGGGCCACTTCTCTTGGTCATCTAATTTATATTGTGGATTCCAATAGAAAACTATATTTTCAAGCTGGAAGTTGATAAGTCCCAAAGTTTCGAATTCTTAAGGAGACATCCTCATGGGGAGTCTTTAGGTGGGGCTGACTAAATGTTGCCCATGGTGATAACTAGGAGAAAGAAAAAGGAAAGGAAAGGACTTCAGGGATGGTCACACATTGAAACACTGCAGAGTCTGAGAGGGTGTCTCCGATTCAGACCACCTTCAAAGTTCTGACCAGATATCACATGTCCCCAAGTCTGAGTCAGACTGAAACTGAGGGATCTGGCCAGAAAATGAGCATCCTCAAGTTCCAACTCAGATCAAAACCCTGAGATCTTCCCAAAGCCAGGTATTACTGGGCCTGGGTGAAGATTGAAGGAAACAGTTAGGGGGCACCCCTCTAAGTCACCCCCATGAGTGGTAGACCTGGTGCCAAGTTTTCATTCTAGGCCAAATCAAAGAGAGCTGCCACTCCTAGACTCAAGAGCACAACCACCTCCAAAGGCCATGGGATTCACCAACTTCCAGATTGTATTGAGGCCACTGAGAAGAATGTTCTGGAAGCTGCCTAGCAGAGGAGGGAGCAGTCTCAAGACAGAGGCAGAAAAGTGAGTTCCCTGAGACAAAGGTAAAAAAGTGAGGTCTCTGTATGGGCCACCAAATGTTAGGATAGGAGCTTGTAGTGCAGAAAGAGAAAGAATTCTCAAAGATTAGGACAGGTTTAAAGAAAAATTGATTTTCCTTTCCAAGAGAGTAAAGGGCATGGCATGAAAAAAAGAAGTATCAGCCCTGAGAGTGGAGGGTTGAAGTTTTATACTGGGGGTGATAACAGACTGATAACATGAGGTGGCTCTGAAGGGGGCTGGGTTTTGTTGATTGTTTGTTTGTTTCTTCTCTATGAGAACAGCCAAAACAACTTTGAAAAATAATAAAATTGAAGAACCCTACCTGACTACAAAATTTACTGTAAAACTATAGTAATCAAGACTATGAGTGATTATCCTGGATTATCTGTGTGGGCCTAATGTAACCACTAGTGTCTTTAAGAGGAAGGCAGGAGGACCAGAATTAGTGCTCAGACCTGGGACCACAACAGAGTTGCAGTGGTACAAGGAAGGGGCCATGAATCAGGAAATTCAGGTGGTTTCTAGAAGCTGAAAAGAGCCAGGCAACATATTCTCCCTAGAACCTCCAACAGGAACCAGCCCTACTGACACATTAATGTAAACCAGGGAAACTGGCTTTGGACTTCTGACCTCTAGAACTATAAAAGAATAAATTGGTGTTGTTTCAATCTTTTAAACTTATGAAAATTTGTTTAGGAAATAAATGGGAAGAAATTGGAAAGTAGCATGGAGAAACTTTTGAAGGTAGTGAATACATTCATCACCTTAATTTTGAAGATGTTTTGTGGGTATATACACATGTTAAAAATGCATAATTTAAATTTGTGTGTTTGTTGTATATCTCACACACACATACCAGTAAATGGTGCTAGGGCTATATACAGGGTGGATATAAAGTTCTTGTGCAATTTAAAGTTATAAATATTTAAAATTACACACAAACTTTTATGTTTACCCTGTGAAAATAGTTTAATAGAGTAAATTGCACATGAACTTTATGTCTACCCTGTATATATACATATATATGTATATATGACATATATTGATATATGTGAGTGACTGTGTTCCTATATTTTCTTCTAAAAATGGTAGTTTTAGGTTACATTTCACAGCATTGGCTCTACCTGGAACTAGTGATTGCCTAGGGTATAATGTAAAGATTTACTTTTATTTTTCCCCACAAGAGTAATTCATTGTCTTAGTGCCACATATGGAATTGCACACTTCAGCAAAGCTGCTAAACTGTATGTGACTTATAATAGCAACAAAAATGGAAGATGCCTAGAAGTAAATCTACACAAAATAACATCATTATGAAAAAAATGCATGTACCTTTATTGAAAGATATTGAAGAAGACACATGAATAGAGAAATGTACCATGTCTCGGATTAGAAAGATTCAATAATATAAAGTGATCTATTGTCCTTAAATTAATTTATAGATTTAATATATGCTTTTTTAAAAATTCAGATTAATATGAGAGTACAAAATGATTAGGTTCCATTGTTAGTGTTTCTAAGGTAAAGTTCAGGTTGTAGTTGAGGCAGTTGAGCCCTTCATCCAGGGGTGTGCTGTACACCCTCACACTATGTCCGTCAGGTGAGAGCTCACCAACCCCCCTCCCTCCTCTCCTTTCCCCTTTTCCTTTTCTCCTCTCCCCCCACTTGAATATAATTGTGTTATTCTCTCATATGGGCATGTAGTTGTTTTTCTATTAAATTCATATTGGTATTGAGTAGATTTGATACTTGCATTCCCATTCTTGTGATACTGATATACTTGTGTTGTACTGGTATACTCTTGATACTAATATACTTATTCTCTCGTATGGGCATGTAGTTGTTTTTCTATTACATTCATATAAGTATTGAGCACATTGGATACTTGCATTTCTATTTTTGTGATACTGTTTAAATATATACTTTTAATAAAAATTCTAACATACATGAAGTGGGGTGCTTATTACATATGAAGACTTACTTAAAGCTCTAGTAATGACAGCATTGTGATGAGGCCATAGGAATAGGCAACTAGAGTAATGGAGCAAAATAACAGATATAGAAAAGAGTTGGAATTGCAAATCAGTGGAAATTTATTATTCAATATACTATTCAATAATTGGTAGTAGGACAATCACTTACTCTATAGAAAGAAAGAAACATAAATCTTTGCATTAGCATCATTTAATGACGTGTCTGCATGCATATGCCTGGGTGCATGCATGCTGGCTCTTTTTCAGGCACTATGACTCCAGAGATGAAGAGCAAAACGTCTTTTCAGTAAGGGGCACCCAGATTAGGTGAGAAAGGGAATAGTAACATCAATACTTATAGAAGTGGAGCCATAGGCTGCCGAGGAAGGTTAGGGAAGGTGGGCTTCAAAGAAGAAAAGATGATTACTTAAGAATGAAAAGGGAGTTTATCAAGTGAAGAAAGTAGAAAGAAGGAATCAAAAATAGAGGAGGGTTATTTGTAAAAGTCCACATTTATACAGGTGTTACCCAATAGCCTCACTGGGAATATGTGTCTTAAAAAGAAAATGTTGTTGGGGAAAAGTGACGGAGACATTCCTTGGGATTAAGAAGCATCGCATTTTTCTCTCTCTCTCTTCCTCCCCTGTTTCCCCCACTTCTTTCCTATTGTAACTCATCCTTTAAATATGTGACTCTTGGAAGTGACTCATTGGCTCACTAATGACAGCTGGAACAATAATACTCTTTACAGCCAATGGAGAGGTTTTCCCATACAAACATGAAAAATATTCTAGGTATATGGGTAGCCTGCTTGGACTTGAACCCTGCTTGGCTCAGACACGGACCTGCTGTGTCTTAGTTCATTGTCACTAATGTGTGTGCCTGTGTCTATGTTTATGAGAGATGATTATAAATTCAAAAGGTTCTTAGTGTCATATTTCTGAATGAGCGCGCTATTTAGACTTCTGTCTTAGTCTGTTTTGCATTGCTAGAGCAGAATACTTAATTCTGGGTAATTTATAAAGAAAAGAGGCTTATTCAGCTCACAGCTCTGGTGACTGGGAAGTCCATGATCAGGTAGTTCACCTGGTGAGGGACTCATAATGCTTCAGCTCACAGCAAAAAGTAGAAGAGCGAGCAGACCTGTGCAATCAGATCATGTGGTGGAAGAGGAAGCAAGAGAAAGAGAAATCAAGGAAGCCAGAATCTTTTCAACAGTGCCCTCTGGTGGGAACTAATCCATTCCTATGAAAGCGAGAACACAGTCACCCCTGAAGGAGGGCATTAGCCTATTCATGAGGTACAGGTCCTTGACAAAGCTCCAGGGGAAAAATCAAATGGTGTAAAATAATCATGGGGCGGAATCAGCAGAAAAACTCTGGTAACATGAATAACCAGAATAGATCAACCCCCCCCCCCAAGGAAAGATGTGGCAGATGTAACTGAAGATCCCATTCATAAACAGCTGGCTGAGATGTAAGAAATCAAATTCAGAATTCAGATTGCAAACAAGATTAATAGAATGGAGGAAAATTTGGAATTAGAAATTCGAGGAGCAATTGAAATGTTGGAATTAGAAATTTGAGTAGAAATTCAAAAGTTGTCTCAAGAATTTAACAAATTTAAAGACAAAATCACCAAAGATTTTGACGCACTGAAGCAAGAATTTGCAGCCCTCAAAGATCTGAAAAATACAGTAGAATCTCCCAGTAACAGAGTGGATGAAGCAGAAGAAAGAATTTCTCACATTGAAGACAAAGCTTTTGAATGCTCCCAAACGCTCAAAGAGGAAGAGAAATGGAGAGCAAAAACGGATCATTCTCTCAGAGAGCTCTGGGATAATTCGAAGCAGGCTAATATCTGCCTCACTGGAATCCCTGGAAGTGATGAAGTAGCCTTGCAAGGCACATAGGCCCTTCTCCATGAAATTATGAAAGAGAATTTTCCAGACATGCCAAGAGATTCTGAAATTCAGATAGCAGACAGTTTCAGAACCCCAGCACAACTCAATCCAAATAAGACATACCCCAGGCATATCATAATTAACTTCACTAAACTTAATATGAAGGAGAAAATTCTGAAAGCAGCCAGACATAAGAAATCCATTACATACAAAGGTAAGAATATTAGAATGACTATAGATCTCTCTTCTGAAACTTTTCAAGCCAGAAGAGGGTGGTCATCAACTTTTAATCTCCTAAAGCAAAATAACTTTCAACCCCAGATCCTGTATCCATCAAAACTGAGTTTCATTTATGATGGAGAAATTAAATACTTTAATGACATTCACATGTTGAAGAAATTTGCCATAACCAAACCAGCTCTTCAGACCTATCCTCCATAATAACCAGCTCGATACTCTACCACAAAAGTAAACTCACTCAGAAAATTTTGATCAAACTCCAACTTCCACAGTGGCAAAAAAATTAAAAACGTCCACTGGACTTTTGAAAAACTTGACACCCAAATTTTACCAGACTTATCAATATTCTCCATTAATGTGAACAGCTTAAACTGTCCTCTAAAGAGGCACAGGTTAGCTGACTGGATACAAAAACTCAGGCCAGATATTTGCTGCATACAAGAGTCACATCTTACCTTAAAAGACAAATATAGACTCAGGGTGAAAGGATGGTCATCCATATTTCAGGCAAATGGTAATCAGAAAAAAGCAGGTGTTGCAGTTCTATTTGCAGACACAATAGGCTTTAAACCAACAAAAGTAAGGAAGGATAAGAATGGTCACTTCGTATTTGTTAAAGGTAATACTCAATACGATGAGATTTCAATTATAACATTTATACACCCAACCAGAATGCACCTCAAATTATAAGAGAAACTCTAACAGACATGAGCAACTTGATTGCCTCCAGCTCCATAATAGTTGGCGATTTCAAAACTCCTTTGGCAGTGTTGAATAGATCCTCTAATAAGAAGCTGAGCAAAGAAATTTTAGATTTAAACCTAACCATCCAATATTTGTATTTAGCAGACATCTACAGAACATTTCATCCCAACAAAACTGAATACACATACTTCTCATCAGCCCACGGAACATACTCCAAAATTGATCACATCTTAGGTCACAAGTCTAACCTCAGTAAATTTAAAGGAATAGAAATTATTCCTTGCATCTTCTCAGACCACCATGGAATAAAAGTTGAACTCAGTAACAACAGGAATCTGCATATTCATATAAAAACATGGAAGTTAAATAACCTTATGCTGAATGATAGCTGGGTTAGAGATGAGATTGAGAAGAAAATTGCCAAATTTTTGGAACAAAACGACAATTAAGTCATGAATTATCAAAACCTCTGGGATACGGTAAAGGCAGTCCTAAGAGGGAAATTTATAGCACTGCAAGCCTTCCTGAAAAGATCGGAAAGAGAGGAAGTTAACAACTTAATGGGACATCTCAAGCAACTGGAAAAGGAAGAACATTCCAACCCCAAAACCAGTAGAAGAAAAGAAATAACCAAAATTAGAGCAGAATTAAATGAAATTGAAAACAAAAGAATTATATAACAGATCAATAAATCAAAAAGTTGATTTTTTGAAAAGGTCAATAAAATAGATAAACCTTTGGCCAACCTAATCAGGGAAAAAAGAGTAAAATCTCCAATCTCATCAATCAGAAACGACAAAGATGAAATAACAACAGACTCCTCAGAAATTTAAAAAATCCTTAATGAATATTACAAGAAACTTTATTCTCAGAAATACGAAAACCTGAAGGAAATTGGCCAATACTTGGAAGCATGTCACCTTCCAAGACTTAGCCAGAATCAAGTGGAAATGTTGAACAGGCCAATATCAAGTTCTGAAATAGCATCAACCATACAAAATCTCCCTAAAAAGAAAAGTCCGGGACCAGATAGCTTCACGTCAGAATTTTACCAAACCTTTAAAGAGGAACTAGTACCTATATTACTCAACCTGTTCCAAAATGTAGAAAAAGAAGAAAGACTACCCAACATGTTCTACGAAGCAAACATTACCCTGATCTCCAAACCAGGAAAAGACCCAACAAGAAAAGAAAATTGTAGACCAATATCACTAATGAATACAGATGCAAAAATATTCAACAAGATCCTAACAAACAGAATCCAGCAACACATCAAACAAATTATACATCATGACCAAGTTGGTTTTATCCCAGGGTATCAAGGCTGGTTCAATATATGTAAATCTATAAGTATAATTCAGCACATAAATTAAAAAACAAAGACCATATGATTCTCTCAATTGATGCAGAAAAAGCTTTTGATAATATCCAGCATCCCTTCATGATTAGAACACTTAAGAAAATTGGTATAGAAGGGACATTTCTTAAACTGATAGAGGCCATCTACAGCAAACCCACAGCCAATATCACATAGAATGGAGTTAAATTGGAATCATTTCCACTCAGATCAGGAACCAGACACAGCTGCTCATTGTCTCCACTGCTCTTTAAAATTGTAATGGAAGCTTTTAGCCATCACAATTAGGGAAGAAAAGGTGATCAAGGGTATCCATATAGGGTCAGAAGAGATCAGACTTTCGTTCTTCGCAGATGATATGACTGTATATCTGGAAAACACCAGGGATTCTACTACAAAACTCTTAGAAGTGATCACGAAATACAGCAGTGTCTCAGGCTACAAAATCAACATTCATAAATCGGTGGCCTTTATATATACCAACAATAGTCAAGCTGAAAAAACAGTTAAGGACTCTATTCCATTCACAGTAGTGTCAAAGAAGATGAAATATTTGGGAGTTTATCTAACAAAGGACATGAAAGATCTCTATAAAGAGAACTATGAAACTCTAAGAAAAGAAATAGCTGAAAACATTAACAAATGGAAAAACATACCATGCTCATGGCTGGGAAGAATCAACATTGTTAAAATGTCCATACTACCCAAAGCAATATAAAATTTTAATGCAATCCCTATTAAAGCTCCACTGTCATACTTTAAAGATCTTGAAAAAATAATACTTTGTTTTATATGGAATCAGAAAAAACCTCAAATAGCCAAGACATTACTCAGAAATAAAGACAAAGCAGGAGGAATCACACTACCAGACCTCAGACTTTACTATAAATCAATAGTGATCTAAACAGCATGATACTGGCACAAAAACAGAGAAGTAGATGTCTGGAACAGAATAGAGAACCAAGAGATGAATCCAGCTACTTACCATTATTTGATCTTTGACAAGCCAATTAAAAACATTCAGTGGGGAAAAGATTCCTTATTTAACAAATGGTGCTGGGTGAACTGGCTGGCAACCTGTGGAAGACTGAAACTAGACCCACACCTTTCACCATTAACTAAGATAGACTCTCACTGGATAAAAGATTTAAACTTAAGACATGAAACTATAAAAATACTAGAAGAGAGTGCAGGGAAAACCCTTGAAGAAATTGGTCTGGGCGAGTATTTTATGAGGAGGACCCCCCGGGCAATTGAAGCAGCTTCAAAAATATACTACTGGGACCTGATCAAACTAAAAAGCTTCTGCACAGCCAAGAGCACAGTAAGTAAAGCAAGCAAACAGCCTTCAGAATGGGAGAAGATTTTTGCAGGTTATGTCTCAGACAAAGATTTAATAACCAGAATCCACAGAGAAGTCAAACGTATAACCAAGAAAAGAACAAGTGATCTCATCGCAGGCTGGGCAAGGGACTTGAAGAGAAACTTCTCTGAAGAAGATAGGCACATGGACTACAGACATATGAAAAAATGCTCATCATCTATAATCATCAGAGAAATGCAAATCAAAACTACTTTGAGATATCATCTAACTCCAGTAAGATTAGCCCATATCACAAAATCCCAAGACCAGAGATGTTGGCGCGGATGTGGAGAAAAGGGAACACCTCTACATTGCTGGTGGGAATGCAAATTAATACATTCCTTTTGGAAAGATGTTTGGAGAACACTTAGAGATCTAAAAATATATCTGCCATTCAATCCTATAATTCCTCTACTAGGTATATACTCAGAAGACCAAAAATCACATTATAACAAGGATATTTGTACCAGAATGTTTATTGCAACCCAATTCACAATTGCTAAGTCATGGAAAAAGCCCAAGTGCCCATCGATCCACGAATGGATTAATAAATTGTGGTATATGTACACCATGGAATATTATGCAGCCTTAAAGAAAGAAGGAGACTTTACCTCTTTCATGTTTACATGGGTGAAGCTGGAACATATTCTTCTTAGTAAAGTATCTCAAGAATGGAAGAAAAAGTATCCAATGTACTCAGCCCTACTATGAAACTAATTTATGGCTTTTATATGAAAGCTATAACCCAGTTATAACCTAAGAATAGGGGGAATGGGGGGAAGATGGGCGGAGGGAGGGTGATTGGTGGGATTACACCTGTGGTACATCTTACAAGGGTACATGTGAAACTTAGTAAATGTAGAATATAAATGTCTTAACGCAATAACTAAGAAAATGCCAGGAAGGCTATGTTAACCAGTGTGATGAAAATGTGTCAAACGGTCTATAAAACCAGTATATGGTGCCCCATGATCGCATTAATCTACACAGCTATGATTTAATAAAAAAAAAAAGTTTCCATACTACCATATTATTTACAGTTATACATCAGTCAATATAAATTGAGCATCTTTAACATATTTTTAATCTGTCACTTGTGTATTATTTGTTACACATCAGAAAGAAATGCTTGCAGAAAAAAGACATATCATAAAGAGTAACTGTTTACAACTGACCATAGGTGTTAAATTTTTCTTAACTGGTGATTTCTTTTACTTGTTAAAACATTCATAAACCCTGAGGAGAAGCAATATTTTCTATGTTTGTAACTCTAAATCTATGAGTATGTTGCTGGCATTGGACTGAAATTTATATTTATACTATTCTGAAAAAGATTTGCTAAGTTAAAAATAAAAAATTAAAAAAATAAAAAAAAGATTTGCTAAGTTGTTTTATAGTGTAATTAGATTACTAGGCCATAAATAAATACGCTTTAGAAAATATAGATAAAGGATGATGGTACTTGTTTTAGTCTGTTTTGTGTTGCTGTAACAGAATATCACTGAACTGGGTAATTCATTAAAAAAGAAACTTATTTCCAACAGTTCTAGAGACTGATTAAGTTCACTGTGTTGGGGCTAGCCTCTGGGAAGGGCCTTTTTGCTCCGTTATCCCATGGCAGAAGATGGAAAAGCAAGAGAGCACAAGGGAGCAAGTGGAAAGAAGCCAAACTCACCTTTTCATCAAGACTTCATGCCTGCAATAACTCACTCCTGTGATAACAACATTAATCCATTCATTAAGGTTGAGCTCATGTGACCCAATCTCCTCTTAAAGGCCCCACCTCTCAATATTGTTGCATTGGAGATTATGTTAGCAATGCATGAACTTTGTGGGACATATTCAAACCATACCATTACTAATCATATTTGGGGTTTTTTTGTTTGTTTGTTTTGAGACAGTTTCAAGCTGTTGCCCTGGGTAGAGTGCTGTAGCATCACAGCTCACAGCAACCTAAAGTCCTTGGGCTTAAGCGATTCTCTTGCCTCAGCTCCTAAGTAGCTGAGATTACAGGCACCTGCTGCAAAGCCCAGCTATTTTTTGTTGCAGTGATCATTGTTGTTTAGCTGACCCAGGCCAGATTTGAACCCGCCAGCCTCGGTGTACATGGCTGGCACCCTACCCACTGAGCTATGGGCACTGAGTACTAATTATATTTGTATCAACAATTAACAAATCATTATAAATGAGCCTCATCAATTTACATACACAGAAAGAAAGATTTGCACCAATTCATTCATTCATCCAGGTATTTATTTTTCACTTATTTATTCAGCAGAAATGTGTAAGAAGCCTGTCTAGGTCCAAATTGACAATTGTGCTAAATCTCCATTGTAGTCCAGGGGTCCTCAAACTGCGGCCTGCGGGCCACATGAGGCAGTGTAATTCTATCTGTTCCCATTTTGTTTTTTTACTTCAAAGTAAGATATGTGCAGTGTGCATAAGAAATTGTTCATAGTTTGTTTGTTTTTTTAACTATAGTCCAGCCCTCCAATAGTCTGAGGGACAGTGAACTGGCCCCCTGTTAAAAAAGTTTGAGGACCCCTGTATAAGGATTTTCATGGAACTTGACCAAATGTCAGGTCAAGATCAATGCTTTTTCACAATGGGCTATGGATCTCTTACGACAGAATTATTTGGGAATTTTTTTTTTTTAATTGTTGGGGATTCATTGAGGGTACAATAAGCCAGGTTACACTGATTGCAATTGTTAGGCAAAGTCCCTCTTGCAATCATTTCTTGCCCTCATAAAGTGTGACACACACCAAGGCCCCACCCCCTCCCTCCATCCCTCTTTCTGCTTTTCCTCCCCCCATAACCTTAATTGTCATTAATTGTCCTCATATCAAAATTGAGTACATAGGATTCATGCTTCTCCATTCTTGTGATGCTTTACTAAGAATAATGTCTTCCACTTCCATCCAGGTTAATACGAAGGATGTAAAGTCTCTATTTTGGGGGGGAATCTTTTTTAAAATTCAGATTCCTAGACCATACTCCACTTCTCTGTTAAGATAGTCTGTAGAAATTTACAATTGAATGGATTCTCAAGAGGATTCTTAAAGATCTCAAGTTTGAGCCTCAATGTTCCAGAGTTTCTCACTCTTCATGACAATCATTCTGACCACCTTCATTTCAGTTTTTCCCTCTTCCCTCTTCCATACCATCCCATTAATTTTAACAGTCTTCTTTGATTTCTTTGAGCCAACCTGCTTGCAATAAGCATCTGAGGAGTTAAAACAACCTAAAAGGGATGTACATTATTAACACCAAAAAAAAAAAAAACCTATGTTGTGAAATAGACCCTACCCCTTCCCTTGCCTTCATTTCTTTTTTATTCTGTTTTTCATAAATGAAGGTATTGACTTTGGTCATTGTAATCCTGAAACTACCTGTAAGTTGCACCACAGTGAGGGGTTCTCCACTGAGCTGTGCATCAGAATCACCTGTGTTCCATATATTCACCAGGCAAGGAAAAAAACTGAACATCTTAACCAGAGTTACAAAGGAGATATATATATCTCCAAACTTGAACTTCAAGAAATGAAAACCACTATGTCTGAGATGAAAAATACACTAGATGGAATTAATAATAAGTTAAACATTAAAAAAAGATCAGTGAACTTGAAGACATGGCAATGGCAACTATCTAAAATGAAACACACAGAGAATTAAGTTTAAAAAACATTAGTAAGCTATGGGGCTACTTCAAGCAACCTGTATATATGCAATTAAAGTTCCCAAAGGAAAGAGTATATCAAAAACATGCTACATAAAAGAATAAATTGATTAATAGGAAGTTAAAACTGTAAGTTTCTGCCTTCAAATTCTTTTGAAGAGAATTGAAAAGCCACAAATCTGGAGAAAATATCTGCAAATCATAAAAACCTATGTTCAGAATATATAAATAACTCTTAAAATTTAATAAGAAAAAGATAAATTGGCAAACATTCTGAGTAGATTGCTTCTGTTCAAAGATTTTTAGTTGGTGGATGAGCACCTGAAAATATGCTTGATGTCATTAGTCACTAGAGAAGTACAAATTAAAACCCCAATGAGACACTACTACACACATGTTATAATAATAAAACAATAAAAAGATTGACCATACCAAGTGCTGGCAAGGGATGTGTAGTAACTGCAACTTTCATATATTGCTAGTGGAAATGCAAAATAGTACAACCACATTGGAAAACAATTTGGCAGTTTCTAAACATCATACAGATACACAAAAACAACGATCCAGCTATTCCACCCCTAGATATGCACCCAAGAGAAATAAAAGCATTATGTCCACACAAAACTTGTACAGAAATGTACATAGAAGGCTTGTCTGCAATAGCCAAAAAAATTGGATACAACTCAAATCTCCATCGACAAGCAAATGAATAAAACAACTCTCAAGCCTACTCCATTGATCTATTATACATTTTATGCTTCTTTTGTTAAATCTTTTACTAAACATTTTCTTCTTTTGGCACTGTTGTGAACAGAAATGTTTCTTAATTTCATTTTCCCTTAGAATCCTTTTTATTTCTGTCAAGTCAGTAGTAATACCCCCTCTATCATTCCTAATTTTATTGATTTGAATCTTTTTTTCTTAGTCACTCTATCTAAAGGTTTGTCAACTTTGTTGATCCTTTCAAAGAAACAACTTTTGCTTTCATTGATTTTCTTTATTGTTCTTTTATTTCCTACACTCTTTTTTACAACTTCCTGTGAGTCTATAATTATTTCTAGATAAAAAGTTAAAAATAAATAAAAAAAGATATTATGTACATATAATAGAATACCCAGAAATAAAAAAGAATGCACTAGTGATATACATAAAGCTTGTATGAATCTCTAAATTATTATATTTTAATAAGTGAAGGAAGCTAGATAAAAAAGAGTACATCCTGTATGGTACCATGTATATTAAATTCTATAAAATACAAACTAATCTTTGGTGACAGAAAGTGGGTCAGTGGTTGCCTGAGGACCGGAGGTGGTAGAGGTGAGGAGCAGGGAGAACAAAGGGCCACAGAAAATATTTGGGGGTGATGAGTATGTTCATCACCTCATTCTGGTGATGGTTCCACAAATGTATTCCTGTGTCAAAGCAAAGAAATTGTCAAAACTTGACAATTTATGCACTTTAAATAAGTTCAATTTATTGTATATCAATTATAACTCATTAAAGCTACTCAAAAGTAAATGGTGGGACGAGAGCAGGGATGTATTAGAGCTAAGTGATTATTATAAATAATCCCTGGGACCAAAAACAAAAGATTAGGAGGGAAAGCTTTTGTTGCTTATTCCAAATGGTGCAGTGTCTCAGTCTTAACATTTAAAAAAAAATTTTAATAAAGAACTGAAGCTGAAATAATTTGTCCCCTATTTGATTCTACTCCTATCCCAAGAATGGGCATGTATACTTTGTAAAACCTGAAAGTTGTAAAGACTTTCTAATTTTGTTGTCCTAATGAAACAAACAATCTAGAGTTCACCCTCCCTTTTCTCTTTCAGTTTGGAGGCCCTCCAGTCACACACATGCATGTTATGATGGAACATGAAGCTGTCTTTACCTGGGAAGCTCAAGATAAGCTGTAATACTCTCAAAGATCTTCATGTCTTTCAGTCTGGTCAAGCTCTGAAAACAACCAATGTGATAGCACATTAAAACAGATGGTTTCACACTGAGCAACACCCAAACCCAAGATTGCTCTTGACTTCTAACCACCCTGCCTTCATGCACAGGCTCTAAATGGGGGCAAGAAAGTTCTGTTAGTACAGCTCCCACTCTCTGTGGCTCTCTCTGCCTCTTATTTAAAGGGATCTCTCATTGAAGACAACATAAAAAGACTGGAAAATTGGGCAGCACTTGTGGCTCAGTGAGTAGGGCACTGGCTCCACATACCAAGGGTGGTGGATTCAAACCCAACCCCGGCCAAACTGCAACAACAACAAAAAAAGACTGGAAAACCCCCAGACCCATTCATATTTATCATCACCCAGATCCTTTGATGATCAAAACAATTCCATTTTAACAACTACTGCTTGCAGAATTCTTTCATTCCTTCAACAAACATTCATTGTACACTTACTCTGTTTTCACATGTTGAATGAAATATACAAATTCTCTAGATGTTGGGGGGAGCATAGTGATTGAAAATAAACAAGCAAATAAATGTAGAGTGAAAGAATATACATAGAATTTGAAGCATTATGTTGAAAACGCAGGACTCAATAAGATTAAAGCAAAACTTTACCCCTATAGCCACTTTAACTATAGTCAAGATCCTGATTTGCCACAGTGCTCGCCACTCTGTTTTCAAATTCCAGGGACACACAACAAACTCTTTCAATGGTCTTTAATGCATTCTTCAGACAGACTGTCCTCCTAGCCTCTTCCCTTTGCCCCTTTTATAATATAACTGTGTATGATGAGCTCAGGTTTGTGAGACTATTATCTGGCAAGCTCTATGTGTGGTCTAGCTAGCCCTTTGTTCAGGTATGAGCACTAGGAACTCACTGTTTTGTATCCATGCTCTGTTTGAGTTTTCAGCGTTTATTTTATATTCTGATAGAGAATTATAGATTGTTGACATTTTGTAACAGGAAAGGACCAAGAATATCATGTAATTCAGGTGGAAAACAGGTTTTATCTCTCATTCTAAATTCAGATGCATGGTGGTGACTTTCTAGAATAAGAATGAGTAAGGGGGCTCAGGTTGAAGCTGCTGAGAACACAGTGAGAGGTCACAGAGGTTGGCCAAGGGTGAGGCAGAGAGTAGGGACGGAGGTATGCTGGGTGTCTGCCAGCTCCAGTCATTTTCAGCAGGAGGAGTACATAGAAGGAGATAGTTAAAAGTTTCTGCTATACATTCCATGGCTCCTTATTACCTATAAAATAAGGCTTAAACTTCTTAACTGGTAATCAAGAAGACGTGAGCTGGTTCTGGTCCACATGGCCAGCTGTATCTTCTGCAACTGGCCTTGCCCTCTATGTTTTGAGGTCAGCAACAATGAACCACTTGTCTTCCCTCAAATCCATGAAGAACTTTTGCTTAATTGGGATCATTCTGCCCACCCAGATTGGTCTACTCCCAACTTCCCCCTACTAAATCCTCCCTCAGCTTCCTGTGTTCTCCAGCACTTGCTCTGGGCCTCTGTCAGCACCAATGCAGCTGCCTGGTTCTGCAAGGAGATGTGTGGCTGTCTGCGACACCCTCTGTGGCAGAGACTGTGACATCTCTCCTCATACCTCCTCCCAGCTTCCTCTTTAGTGGTAAAATCCCTGACATTTAGCCGAGTACATAGGCAATAGAATAGCAATAAGATTTCCGAGCCTTCCTTTTGGCTGGGTGTGTGTGACTAAGTTCTGACCTGACCAGTGTGACTTAAGTGGAAGTTTGATGGGCAACTGCTAAGAAATGTCCTTAAAGAGAGGCTCTCCATTGCTTTCTCTCCCCTTACCCTTCCTCATCTTTAGAATGCAGTCACAATGGGGGAAGCTTAAGCAGATGACAGACCATGAGAAGAAAGCCATGTGTTGAATATGGTAGAGTCAACCTGATTAAAAAATAAAGTTAACAGACAAATCCAGACCTGGACTGTTTACCTCCTGACTTTGTTTATCTAAGAGGAAATAAATGCCCCTCCTGCTTAGGCCATAATGTTGGGGTTTCTGTTTCCTACAGCCAAATTGTAAGTGTTACAACCTTCTTTCCTCCCCATTTAACTCACTCCACACAGTAGGCAATAGACACCTCAAAAAGTGAATTCCAGCAGATGATGGAAAACTCAAGAGCTGACAACAGGGCCAGGACCAGTGGCTCCCACCTATAATCCCAGCACTCTGGGAGGCCAAGGTGGGTGGATCCCCTGAGCTCAGGAGTTCGAGACCAGCCTGAACAAGAGCAAGACCCCATCCCTAAAAAACTAGCCAGGCGTTGTGGCCAGCACCTGTAGTCCCAGCTACTCAGGAAGCTGAAGCAAGAGGATTGCTTGAGCCTAGAAGTTTGAGGTTGCTGTGAGCTATGATGCCATGGCACTTTACCCAGGGTGACATAGTGAGACTCTGTCAAAAAAACAAAAAGCGCTAACAACAACCAGGCAAGTGACATCTGTGTGTGAACTGTTTGGGTTTGAGAAGGACTCTGGAGCTGTGAGCTTTGTGGTAAAAAAGAAGCTGTACAAACTAAATATAATAACTAGTTTGATGCTTTGCATGTGTTAAATAAGCTAATGAAGCTTTGAACGAAGACAGTTTCGGATTCCCCTTGACTTAATAATATTTTCCTCCTCTAAATGTCCACACAACTTTATTTCAATAGCATTTTAACCTCTTTCTTCTTTTCATTACGATGACTTAGAAAGCTCACCTCCTACTCCTGTTTGTCAACTCCTTGGGGTCAGTGGACATGTTTTATGGATCTTCAGGCCTCCAGGGCACCTCAGGTGCTGGCTGGCATTTGCCGATTGCTTCTGCACTGGTAGAGGTGGCCAATGGCTCAGAAAACACACTCCAAACATGACTTCAAATCCATTTTCGTTTCCTGCCCAGCCCAGACTTGGGCCCAATCCCAGTAGGTGGTACTCCTTTGTCTAATTTACTGTCAGTCGCTGGTAAACAGAAAGCGTGGGGACAAACAGCTCAGGACCCAGATGCTGCAGCCGGCACAGCTGAGGCTTAGCGCCGAGATGCCCCCCTCTCTGGCAGGCTCTGCTGCCCGCCTTCTTCTGCGGACGCCCTGTTAGTTTCTCCTGCTTGTTAAACAAAGTAAAAACCCACCTGCTCAGCCTGAGCAACTGTTTTCAATCAATAATTAAGTAACTTTAAGGTCCCGATCTATACAAACTTATCAATCTTTTCACCGAAAAGGAATCAATAGAGAAAGACGAAGCATCCCACTAAACCCTTTTAATGGCCGTGTTTGGGCTGTGAGAAGCAAGTGAATTGATTAAATGAGTGGCCAATATTGGCCTGCCAAGGCGATTCTTTTCTCACTTTCATCAACATTCCCACCAACCCAGTTTAACATTCTCTCGGTGTGATGTGACTTTGGTAAAGTTCTGCCCTAAATGTTCTGCTCAAGAGGGATGTTCAGTATGAGAACGGTCCTGAGTTCATAGGTGTGATTACTGGTAACTAATGACACCTGGGCGTTAGGTTGGTGCTTTACGGGAATCATTACATGTCTGCAAAACTCTATGAGCTAGGTATTATTATTAATTTCCATTTTACAAATGAAGGGACAGAGGTTTTACAAAAGTGAAATACTTGGCTGCAAATCACAATAACTAGTACATATTAGAGCCAGCGCTTTCACCTTGTTCAAATATCCCCTACCCTACTGAGCATGCTGTTGGGTACACCAATATTATCCACCTGTGGGTAATATTATCTCACTACTGTGGGGCCTGCTGCTCACTCTTATGTAGGGGACAGTGGTGGTCTGGGCTCTTAATATGTACAGCCAAAAATACAATGAGTAATCCCTTTGGACTCCATTCACTAATTTGCATTTTGGCCTATTGTCGCCATCATTCAGAACATTCCTGGAGATTTGTTTTCAGAATCCACAGAAGCCACCAACTCTGTGCTCTCAGTGAGTTAGGGTTAAAATTCCAGCTCCATTATTTCCTGGCTGATCACGTTGGGCAAGTTCTTGATTCCCTCTGAGCCTCAATTTGCATATTTTCATATTGTGGATAAAAATAGGTGCGTTGAGAGGACTGAATGAGATTGACCATGTAGAGCACAGCGTGGCTCACACAGTGTATTTGTTATTAGCTTTTGAGAACAAATTTTATTCTTCAAAAGTTCATTTGAAATCAGTCTGATAAAGAAAAGAGGAGTATCTTGGTCCATTTGTTCTGGTTCTTTACCTTGTAACAACTGGGTATTTTATAACCAGAGATATTTCTGATAGTTACTGGAGGCTGGAAGCCCCAGATCTAGGTGCCTACAGGTTGGTGTCTTGTGAGCACCCAGCCTCTGCTTCTAGGAAGATGCATGTTGCTGCATCCTCCAGTGGGGAGGATCCCTGTGTCTTCACATGGCAGAAGGGTCTGAAGGGGCAAAAAGGGGCAAACCCCCTCTATCAGGCCCTTTTATAAGGCCACCTAATCCCGTTCATGGGAGTAGAGCCCTGTGGTCTACAGATCATACCTCCAATACTATTGAGTTGGGGACAATCAAACCATAGCAAGGACCATCCAGTTTAGGGTGGAGCCAAAACTTAAGTGTGGCTCCGAACACCTGCTTAGGGGTGTTGACTGCCTTGCTGGCTGGCTGAGCAAGCTTCCTAACACCCTGGGTCACTGCCACTTCCTCCAGATAAACCTAGGCCTCCCATGATGACCCTTTCAAAGGCAAACACACAATGAATGTGTGCTTTCTAGAAGTCCTTAAAAATAAAAAATCACACCTTATGCAATAAAACATATGAATTGCACAGACATAATGTTGAATAAGAAAAGATAAAAAAAGAAGAGAATGTACTATATGGGCCAGGTGCAGTGGCTCATGCCTGTAATCCTAGCACTCTGGGAGGCCAAGGTGGGAAGATGGAGTTCAAGAAAACCTGAGCAAAGCAAGACCCCATTTCTACTAAAAATAGAAAAAATTAGCTGGGTAAGATGGTACATGCTGGTAGCCCTAGCTACTCAGGAAGCTGAGGCAAGAGAATTGCTCAAGCACAAGAGTTTGAGGTTGCTGTGAACTATGACTCCAGGGCACTCTACCCAGGGCAACAGAGAGAGATTCTGATCAAAAAAGAAAAAAAAAAAAGTATATACTGTATGATACTGTATGATTCAATTTATATGAGGCTCAATGCTAAACCAAACCAATCTCTGGGGATAGGAGTGGGAATAGCGCCTCCCTCTGGGGAAGTGGTGCCAACTGAGAAGGGGCAGGTGGGAGCCTTCTGAGGTGCTTGAAACATTCCATGTCTTGAACTGGTCAGGGGTTGTGAGCACATACACATGTGACAATTCATCAAGATGGACACTTAGCATTAGCCACTTCACTGTATTTCTGTCATGCTGCCATAAAAAACAATTTTTAGAAGTCATACTTAGTGTTCATAGTCTCGCTCGGCGACCTTCTCTTCACCTCCTCACCCCCATCGTAGGTAGAGGGAAGCCCTGAGGTGGAGCTGGGCTCCTCTGGAGACAACAGAGCAGGAGGCCTGTGCAAAACACTCCATTTGAGATGAAAAACCAACCATGGGCCCCGCCACAGAAGAGATTCATCGAGCCTTTCGGCTTCAAAAAGCAACTCCAGGCTCGGCGCCTGTGGCTCAAGCGGCTAAGGCACCAGCCACATACACCTAAGCTGGCGGGTTCGAATCCAGCCCAGGCCCGCCAAACAACAACGACAGCTGCAGCCAAAAAGTAGCTGGGCATTGTGGTGGGTGCCTGTAGTCCCAGCTAGTTGGGAGGTGGAGGCACGAGAATTGCTTGAGCCCAGGCGTTTAGGTTGCTGTGAGCTGTGATGCCACAGCACTCTACCCAGGGTGACAGCTTGAGACTCTGTCTCAAAAAAAAAAAAGCAGCTCCAACCTTCACATTCAGAATTAATTTGTAGATTGGATTTCTTATTTAAAAAACATGAGGGAACATCCAATTTCAAGAACTTGAATGCAGCACGTGTGTGCATGTGTGCATGTGTGCGCGCGTGTGTGTGTGTTCCTGTCTATGCATGCAGGGGCACAGACTTTTCTTTTTTTGAGCTTTGAAAGAAGCTTCCCCTGAATGTGTGTATTCCCAGCATTTACCAACTAGACCATAAGTATGAAAAGATGGGTTTTTATCTTTAACATTTAACTATCAAAAAAGCAGAGGCCATAGAGTTAGAAGGGACCTTCGCAGTGGAGGTCATTGGCTCGTCTTCCTACTCTGTCCAGAATCCTTCCATGGGCAGCCCTGATTGAGGGTGGAGATACTCCAGTGAAGTCTACTCTAGACTTCTAGAGAGTTACCGTCTTGTTTGCCACTGGGTCATCTGAGGATGTGAGGGGCTGAAGGGTGGGTATGGGCCGAGGAAAGAGAAGAGCCACCAAATAGCTTTTACGTGTAATCAACGCAGGGCAATTCAGCAGCAATAAGAATTGCCACATCACCCCTTGGGCTCTCCACTTTGTCATCTAAAGTCAGCCACATTAAGTTTAAAGTAATTCGTGCTCAGATTGTTGGAAATAGGCATGTCAGAGAAATGCAAAAGTTGCGCTGGCATTTTAGGTCTGCTCTGCCCTTCAGCGGAGAAGGAAATCTTACCTCCCATTACAGCTGCCCTGGTTACCAAGGAATCTGCAGCTGCCCTCAGCTGTGGGAAGACACTGAACACGCTTTCCTTCTTTGTAAATATTTTTTTCAAAGGTTCACTTTTTTGAAAGAATAAATACACATTCTATCTGTCAAGACTGAAACTCCCCTTTTCCATGTCTCCTTGCCCTTCATGGAATTGCTCTCCCGATGGAGCACAGCTGAGAAGTGTTCACTTATGCTCTGTAGGAAAGGATTTCCATGCGACAGAATGGAAAATCTCAAACTACGAAAGTGACCTGAAAATTGCACAAAGCACTTACTAGCTGCTGATGGGCCTTTGTCATGAATAATTATTGATCTGCAGGGTCTACAAGCTAGGTAGCTAATGCTAGGGAGGGTGCAAACGACACATTCTAGAAGCGAGCAGATTATTTCTGTGTCTGCAATCTATGTGGTCACACTGCAAGTACTTGCCACTGTATGTTTCTTTTAAAGAGAAAACACATAATATTTATGTAGCAAAAGGTAACAATTGATAATGAGCATCAATTTTAAGTAAATTTCCTATTTTGGCTTTGTTACAAAGCTGGCTAAAGTTTTCACTAGAAAAATAGAAAACTAACTAAATCTTTAGATTTAGAGAGAAACCAGAATTGAGAAGCCCTTTTTCTCAAAATTATGGATGAAATATTTGCCCAGAGCCCTTCATCACTCCCCCGTTCAAATGTTTAAATGTAATGTTCAGAGCCCCAAGACAACAAAAACAGATCAGCTCTTGCTTCTGCGGCAGGTGATATGAGTATAATGAGAAAAAGCCCAAATAATCATGTAGCATAGAAGAAAGAAGGAAAATCCATATTTCCTAGATACATACCATGAATGGGCCATGTTAGACTAACTCCAACCTTTTACGATGCCAAGAGGATTAAATCAAACAATGAGCACAAAGAAGATCGCACAATGCCTGGCATGTAGCAGAAATTTAACAAATTATACCCATTTATATCAGGTGATATGGGTATGTTTGTATTTATTTGTTTTTACTTTTTAAGGTCACAACAACTTTGCTACTTAACATTGAGACATTTTTAGCATTTTCTCACTTATTATAGTAATTTAAAAAAAACTCAAGCTAATTAGAAAAAAACTCAAGCATTACAGAAAGACAAAAGGGAAAAAAGCATATGCCTCCCCAAGCCAGCCACCATCAACATTTTGTTGAAAATTCTTTCATACTCATCTCAATCTACATCTACACCCCACCCCCCGCATTCACATATATACAAGTGACGTAAGTGGTATCATATTGCTGATGCATTTTGAAATCTGCCCCTTGAATTCAACAACATGCCCTGGTATCTACGAGGTAGATATTATTATTTCTACTTGGAAGAAGTTGAGAAATTCAAGGCTCAGAGAAGTTATATGTATATTTTCCCAAGGTCAGTCATTTTGCTATTAAAAGAGCAGAGTTAAAATTTGAATTTTAATCTATCTAGTCCATACAAGAAGAAACATACCATGATTGTAAATTTCCCTCAAGAATTATTCAACTGTGTGTACATTTACTTCTATAAACCTTTTTTGGCAACTTGTTTCCAGTACATACGAATGGCAAGCCAGTAATGTCAGGAGTAATTTTAAAAAGAGAGAATTGGGGTTCGGGACTTAGAAAGGGAAGATAAAGTGGATGGCAAAGTAAAAGAAGATTCTGCACCACACCTTGGAAAAGATCAGGGAAGATGGAAGGAAATTGCTCCAGTCTCAAAACTGTACCTGTGGCTAAGGTGGGAGCAAGAACATATTTAGGAGGGACAGATTGAAACAGGAGCCCAGGCTAGATGCAGACCTAAGCAATCTAATCCCAAGGCCTTTCAGGGAGGGAAGGGTGCCCAATACTTCCTCAGCAGAGCGCGACTGAGGATCTCCAATGCCTTTTCCATTTCAGGCAGCCTCTGACACCACTGCAGGAATTCGAGATGAAGCATCAAAGATGAGGATTCCCAGCTAGAAAAGGCACAGAACATTTGATAGGAGGAGAGAAAGACACACAAAAAATGCCTGTTAGTATGGACATTCTCTTTAAAAATGGTTATTAGCATGCGTATTGGAGCAAAACAAATTGGCAAGCATCCTATTGAAGTGATGGGAAGAGAAATCCTTAAAAGTTTCACTTTACTGTCCAGGCTGGAGTGCCATGGCATCAGCCTAGCTCACAGCAACCTCACCTCCTGGGCTCAGCAATCCTCCTGCCTCAGCCTCCCAAGTAGCTAGGGCTACAGGCTGTACTGTCACACACAGCTAGATTTTCTATTTTTAATAAAGATGGGGTCTTGCTTTGCTCAGGCTGGTCTGGAATTTCTGAGCTCAAGCAATCATCCGACCTTGGCCTCCCAGAGTGCTAGGATTATAGGCATGAGCCACCATGCCCAGCCTCCTAAAAAGTTTCAGTCAAGCTAAATATGTCAGTGGGAAATAAATGTCCCAGGCATGATTACTGATTTGGGGAGGAAAAGTCATTGATGGCTATACAGGTAGGTAAGGTTTATTTTTATGATTTAATTTCTTTTATTTTTTTTGGTTTTTGGCCGGGCCTGGGTTTGAACCTGCCACCTCCGGCATGTGGGACTGGCGCCCTACTCCCTGAGCCACAGGCGCCGCCCATGATTTCATTTCTTTAATAGAAAAGTATTTATAAGAGCTTTCATACATAGACTTCTGTCCTTTATCTTAATAATTCTATTTTTTTCCCATAAGGAAAAAAACAGCCACTTCCTCAAAAGTGAGTTTTCTCACCGTAGGGGTTTTCCAAATGTTTTTTAGTGTATTAGCCCGGCATTTATACTAAGAATGATGATGTGGAAGGACAGGGAGAGATGGGACAATCCGTAGTTCCTTTTCCTGATAGGCCTTCCTTACTCATGAGGGAGCAGAAGGTAGAAAACATTGATAGAAAGTACTCACATCAAGAAATGAAAAAAAAAGTTGAGTTAATTTGGTGCTGGGTTTCCACTGTTCTGGTAAGAACAAAATACGTATGTTTGTATGAACTAGCAAATACACATTGTGTCATTTCAGTGACTCTGCAAACTTGTTAAATGCCCTTATTTGTATTTGCATTTAAAATAAGCATTCTACAATTTAAAGTACAATTAGCATGAATATTAAAATTCATGCTAATAATATAAGTTTATAATTTTTTTCTTTACTGGGAATGACATTTTAAATAGCAAATAAACACCATGACAAATGGAGAGAATGACTTCAGGTGAAAGAAAAAGACCTCGTATTTTGGTTCCTTTAACACAACTATTTTCCCACTTTTTGAACAGGGGCCCCGTATTTTAATTTTGCACTGAACCCCACAATGTAAGTAGCCTGTTCTCTGGCTACATACATTTGAGAGTAAAAATAATTGCCTGTTAGTTTTTCACTGACTCATTGTTCCGCTCCAAGTTCAGCACTCGCGAAACTAAGTGCTAAGCCAGGTCTCGACCACACTGGACCACATAGACTAGCTTCCTTCCTTGAAATACGTCTATTCTTTATGTTTTAATGTTCTCTAACTCAGATGAGACTTTTCTCGTTGGGTCCACATCAGTGAAGTTGAGTTTCCTGTTAACCGCAGTGAGGAAGCCCACTTATTCCTATGTCTCAGCTTCAGATATGGGAGCAATGTCATCGCTCACAGTAAATCCACAGCCACACTGACTATGGCATCCTAGATAAGAATTCAGTAAAAAAAAGTAAGGGAGAATTCCAGGTGCCTGGATTTCATCACAATCCTACCTCTGGCTAAATATGTGCTTTATCTGCACCTGTTCTGATGTCCCTACCTGAAAAATGGAAGTGTGCCCGTCTCACACCTATTGAGTTTATAGCGACTTTGTAACCATTAAAGAGCTGCCCAACTGCAAAAGCCTTTTCAGCAAGAGGAATCTGTGCATGTACCAGGTGGCAGCAGCATTTGTTGTGTCTCACAAAGATACGAGGAGCTGACTTCCGAAGAGAGTGCAGTGTGGTCCACAGACATGCGAATATCGGATGTTGGTGAATGGTGGAGGAAGGCAGAGAGACCCTGGCCAGGGCAGGTTATCCAGCAGCACCAGGGGAAATTGGTGTCTGGGGCCATCTTCTGACCATTCTTCCGAAGTTCAGAGCCTCCCCAGGGAGGGCACAGGCTGATGTGGTCAGGAGGTCCAGTAGCCCCCTCTCAGGTCTGAACTGCATTGAATGGTCACAAAGCCTCAATCACATGCACCAACTCTCTTAATATGGTTAACCAAGGCATGTGTGGGCTGGTCATAGTCCTTGAAGATCACTGTCAAGTCCCTGAGGGAGGGCTGCAAATGCACAGCACTTATTCTTACCCCCAGGAAAATGAAACAGCAGGGAATTGTGCTCCCACATTAGAGAGAGAAGCAACAGATCAAGGAACCAGGCCAGGGTCTCCCACTAACTAGCCTACGTGCCCTCAGCAAGTCACTTAGCTTTCTAAGCCTCAGTTTCCTCATCTAGTAAAGGAGAGTTTGATAAGATTTCCTTTATCAGCTTAATCACAACATGACTTTTTCTGTGTCTTTCGTCTACTGTCTTCTCCTATCAACTCTTTTCAAAAACATGCTACCCATTCAGAGGTCATGGGACCACATCTCTTTAGTCCTTGAATCCCTAGTACATACTGAGAGTGACTGGCACACAGTAGGTGCGCAAGAAATACTTGCTGGATGAACATTTCTTTGGAACAATCTCTGTGAGTGGATGTTGCTTTCTATTATTCCTTTCCAGAGAAAAGAGACAGAAATCTATGGCCACATAATAAGATGGGGAAATCATTCTAATAGTTGATAACACAGAATACATTGAAGCAATGCTCAGTCACCATACATTAAGTCTTTTAAATACAGCTTTTAAACAGCTTTTCTTATTAGCCAAATGAAATATAGTAATCCTTTAAGTCTCCTGTGTCAGATTATCAGCTATTTCAAGTAAGTGTTAACATTTCTGTCGCTGGCAAAAGTGAATTATGTTTTCCTTCCCAAGCTTGCATCAACATGCCCAACAAGCGGGCCGCACACGCCTCTCTAATGGGACAGTGTGAGGTGCCACTGCTTGCTGATTATGAAGCAGCCTGACATCTGGGGGGTGGGGAGGGAATGTCAGCCCCACATGCAGCCCCAGCAGGGCTAGGCAAGCTTTGCAGGGCAAGTGAATGAATGAATTGGAATGTCATCATGGGTGAATAGCAAGACACCTATGACCACTCTGGCTTTGTTCTATAAATAGCTGGCACAGAAAATTCTAGATGCTGTTATCCCTTGTGCATTTCTGTGTCAGGGTTAATGACAATATGGAGGATATCAGTCACTTCATACTGAAACTTCCCTTCTTTAGAGATCTGGAAATATTTCCACTAGGAAAATTCAGCTGGGGGCATAAAGTTCTTATTTTGCGAACCAATTAGTTGTAGTGTATCAGAGACAGAAAGAGATCATAGGAAGAGAACAATTGCAACAAATCAAATTTCTCAGCTGTGAGCAGACCTGGAAGCTGGCTCCTCATCGCCTCTCTGGCCCCCTCCTGGTCTCCAGTTTGCCAAGCTGCTGCACCCCATTACATCTTTTCGCTGTTCTTCCTTCTGCTTGGAACAATCTCCCCATGTCGTCCACCTTGAGGACTCTCGCTTGTCCCCCAAAGTGATGCTGAAATAGAACCTTTTCTACGTTCCCTAGCACTTTGTACCCGCCTCTATTGGCGCTTCCAAAGCCCATTCTATTCATATATATATATAATCTTGCCTCTTCCATTAGATGGTGAATTTCTGGACATCAGAAATTATATTTCATGTTGAATTTCAAATGCTCTGGCATATGTCAGAAACAACAGAAATGTTTGTTGAATGAATTCTAACTATGGCTACAACTTGGAGCATCTCATTTATTTATGCTGCAACACAGAAAAGTAGGCATTACTTCCATTTTAAAGCTTTTTTTTAGATAACTTGCTCAAAGTAACAAACAAGAGAATATTTACTGTTAAAACTAAAGCGTCATTGATTCTAAAATTTAAACCCCTTTCATTGTCCAAAGCTCTGTCTTCTCATAAGGAAATAATGTTTTCTGAACAGCTACATGACTATACTAAGTACTTTCATATGCAAATTCCCCTTGAATCCTCAGAAGGACCCCATGAAAATTTGTCCTATCTTCCTTTTATAGGTAGGAAACAGAAGCTCAGAGAGGTTAAGTAACTTTCCTAAACCTACAGCCACATTATATCCAAACCAAGTCATTTGACTTCCGTGTTAAAGGAATCATGCAATGGAATTGTGAGGGGATATGTTAGCGGCAGGGCAGGAGGGCCAGGAAGGCAAAGCGGAAGGGAGCCCCAGACTCAGTGTTGGGAGGCCTCCAGCCAGTCCTTGCCAACACCTCCAGTAATCAATGAAATCAGCTCTTTTTAAAGCCGAAATAATCAAGCCTAAAGCCAAAGACCCATAATTTTCTTTCTTTCTTTTTTTTTTGCAGTTTTTGGCTGGGGCTGGGCTTGAACCCACAACCTCTAGTATATGGGGCCGGTGCCATACTCCCTGAGCCACAGGCACTGCCCTAATTTTGTTTCTTTTTCTCTCCTTCTTTTTCTTTCTTCCTTTATTCCTCGTCTGCACCCTTCAATGTATACTCCATGCTCCAGGCGCCGTTCCTGCTTCCCAGGACGCAGAGCTCCCTGCCCCCACTGTGATACTGTGAACTCAACAGAACTCTACTCTCAGATAAAACAACAGAACTTCACCCCAGCCCTGGGGACCCTTCTTTCCCCACACAGCAGGGCTGTGTGTTCCTTCTCCACAAGATTGCCATGGCAAGGGTGTAGACCGGACGGTGAGGCCAGACGCTGATACGGACAGGTGGGGCTCCCTTCGCACCCACTTGATTCCCAGCTGAGTCTGGCACTCCATGGTGACAACAGGAGGCAAGGAGGAGACTGAGGTGGTTGATGCCTAAAAGCCACCTCCAGTCACAGGCATTCAGAAGAAGCATGAACAGGGCCACACATGAGAAGCCATGTGTGTCCCCAAATCCTGGGTGCTTTCCCTATGGTACCAGAACTTTCTGAGGTTATAGGTTCAGTAAGTTTCTTTTATTTAAATAATTCAAGGCTGTCCCGCCGGTAATTTTAGCCCTCATTTACTTCATAAACCAATTTCTTTTCCACACCCTCCCCTAAATTGGACCTAAACCTTTCATAAGTTGGACATTAAAAAATATATGTTCCTCCACCCTTAAATTCTGTTTACTGCATTTACAAAAGGCATTTCTCCTTATTATTTCATCAACATGAGGACCACTACCACCAGTCCAGGTACCTGGGGCAGCTGCAGTCTAGACACCACCTCTGTCCTCGGTCACCTCACTCTTGGGGTCCCGATGGTGCAAAAACGCTGCTGGCTCCCCTCTTGCTTCGCCTGTACCCACAGCCTCCCATAAAGTCACTGACTCAGCAAATCGCGTTGCTATGAACTAAATGAATGTTTTTTCCTCTCTCAAGGGAAGGTACTTACTTCTGGTCAATCTTAAGGAACCCTACTAATCTTAACACTATTAGTATTACTAATAAAATTACTATCATTTATGGTATACTTACTACGGGCCAGCCATTGTGCCGAGTGCTTTATGTGTGTTATCTAAGTTACGTCTACAATAATCCTATGTGGGAGGTATTGTTTTTATTATTTTCTTTCCACAAATGAAGCTCAATAAGGCTGAGCAACTTATCCAAAGTTATGCCCGTGATAATTATTTATGCCTGTCTATAAATCTGGGTCCTTGCAACTCAAAGACTGTGTTGTCATGACTTCCTCCAAGGAGCTTACCCTCTACTTGTTTCCCCAGAGCACGGGCGGTAGTCAAAACCCTTGGATGGGTCCTGAGTGGCAAGTATTAGTCAGTAACTCTGATTCTTAGAGAAGCTGACATCATCCAGATTCTAAAGTCTTTGTGCTTTTGTGGTCTGCCTCCTAGGAAGGGGAAAAGTCAATGTTTAGAACTTTTGTACCAGTTAAATAAAGCCACGATTGTGTTGTTTGGGAATTAAAAACAACACCAACAATTCCATGATAGTTGAAACAACTCCAGCTGGATTGAAGGTGTGTCTCATCTTAGAAAGAAGGGACCCAGTGGAAAGACTGGAGTTGGGAGGTATGTGTCTATTTCCCAGCTCCACCACCGAGCGGTTTTGCGGTCTTGATCCTTCTGACCTCAATTTCCTCATCTTTAGAAAAGGGGGAATATTATCCCTCTCCCAGAATCCTCACGAGGACCAAAGAATACCAGGCTTGGAGTGGCACTGGGCACAGGGCAGGCATGAGGGTGGTGTCTGAGGTGTAATTTATCTGAATTCCCCGAGATAACTGAGTAAGAGCAAGTTAAATCTGAAATCAGACCCTAATCTCTTTAGACGTGTTTCCTTAAGCCTCCTAAGTTAATAAAACTTTACATTGATCCGCATTCTTTTCACGCCTGTGTTTGTGTTACGTGCGTATTGAGGTGTGTGGTGAAAGAATTATCTTTCCCAACCTTATCCTTTGGGTCTTCTCCTTGCATTAACCTCTATTTGAAAAGACTGGAAGCTAAATGTGAATAAAAACTACAAAGTTTGCCCAACTAGAATTTGGGTCAGTGCTTGGGAACCAAAATCTTGCTATATTGCTACATACATAAAATTTCTGGGCTCTTCAGAGCTGCACTCCAGCCCTTGCTCTATCACAGAGATGCCTGTGATCCTCTGACCTTTTGATCAATTGCTCACCTATCATCTAACATCTGCTGCTAAGTGAAGAGCAGGATATCCCGAAGAGTAGGCTTTAATTATTAATATATGTTAATAATATATTGCATTACCCTTTCACTGGATTACAAGCTTTAGGATATAGTCAAGTTTTATAAAGTATTGTCAATTTAAATAGGCGTGGCATTTTTTAATAAGTCAGTGCAAACCAAATCTGTTTACCTCATGTACCCTCTGATCAATTATTGCCCAGGGAAGAGAAATGCCTGTAGTACGGATTTAATTATCTTTGTTCACTCCAATTCTATTTTGACTTTTTCTCTGGAAGCAGCACCCATATTTTCCTGGAAGTTATACCTGGGCCCAGTTCACGGGGATCAATTAAACAAGCTACCTCTTCCTCTGTCTCCAAAGCTGGGCATGGGCCCCAGAACGGGTAGCATGCAGTGTTCCTGTGGTTCAGCTATGTGACCCAGTTAGAACTCATCAGGACTCATCCCAAGACTTTTCTCATCTGAGAGCGTGTGTGTATGAGTGTGTGGGAGAGAGTGTGAATGTGTGAAGGGCTATGGGAAGGAAGGAACAGTTATGTGGGCCATGTTAGCAGTGTTGAAAGGGAGGCAAAGAAGGGGTATGAGCCTTACTTTAAAATCTGAGGAATTACTTCTAGAAAGATCCTTGCTACCATTTATGAAACCCTTTACTTTGTGCTAGCTAGCTGTGCTAAGCACCTTATATGAACCATCTCCTTTAATGGAGGTAGATTATACTGTAATTATCCGCATTTTACACAAGAAGCAGCTTGCCCAAAGTGACACAGCTAGGGAGTGAGAGCCAGGATTTGAACTAAGATCTGTCCCTCGCCAGCTCTTACTATGGATAAACTGGTTACGTACCAGTCTAACTAACGATTTACAAATTCCTAAATTCCTCAAATTACCCATGATACAGATTTGCTAAATCAAGTTTATGTAGATGAGAAAGAAAGAAAATATTTGACATTGTATTCTCCTGGTAATTAAAATATTTTGATCATTGTACTTGTACAATGGGTGGGGTTTTTTTGTTTGTTTTTCTGTTTTGGGAGGATAGAGTCTCACTCTGTCACCCTGGGTAAAGTGCTGTGGCGTCATTGTACCTCACAGCAGCCTCAAACTCTTGGGCTGAAGCGATTCTCTTGCTTCAGCCTCCTGTGTAGCTCTGTGATTATGGACATGCACCACTATGCCCAGGTAATTTTTCTGTTTTTAGTGGAGTTGGGGTCTAGCTCTTGCTTCGGGTGGTCTCGAACTCCTGAGCTCAAGCAATCCCCCAACCTCAGCCTCCCAAAGTGGTAGGATTACAGATGTGAGCCATCAACAATGGGTGTTTTGAAAAGACAAATATGCGAATTAAAGCCTGTATTCTTTTTCCTAGCTCAACTGGCTTCATCCCTCCATGGAATTTAGACAATGGAGCTCTCCTAATGGTCACAGGAAACCCAGTGTTAAGGGTTGCATGTCCCTTCATTGATAAAAACTTTTGGAATTGGAAAGGTAATTAGAAATTACCTTGAGATGTTGACTTTGAATTTAGAAACATAGAACTGGAAAAAAAAAGTAATGGATAATTTCTGATGACACGAACAAACCTATGAAATATGCATTTCTCTCCTCCCCATCTTGCATCAACTCGTTTGGTATTTCAGTTTGTGTAATAGTTAAAACTCCTGGCAGAGCAGAGGCAGTAATTGCAAACAGCTGTAAAGTATTACTCATCTTGCTGATCAAAATGACTTCCCGCTAAATAAACCATGAAAAAAGCTTTTCCACCCACAGAGAAGTGAAGTGTAAATGATATATAGACTTCACCATGAAGAGATCAACAGATTGCATTTTCCTATAACTATGGTTTTATACAGCGACAGCCACTTTCAAAAACAGCTTAGAAACTCAGCTATGTTCAGGAAAAAGAACTTGGGTAACAGCATTAACTTGGCAGTGGGGATCCTGGAAAGTATTTGCATTTACAAAGCTTTGGGGACATCTGCCTTACTTCTCTTAGACTTTGCAACTTGATGAAAACTTGCAGTGTGGCTTTGTCCATGCCTGTTTTGGACATCCTTCCATTTACCTTACACTTCTGAGATGTTCACGTCCAAGGAACATTAGGTAGGGAGTCATGGCTTGATGTTCTGTCATGGGTGTGAGGTTTAAGGGCACGTGGTGGGGGTAGTGCTGATGATGTTGGTGCTACTGTAATGAGCATCTAGCTAAGAACAATCTGTGCTGGAGCCTCAGAGCTGACCACTGATGTCACCCAGCTACCTACCCACCCAACACTGCCCGGTCCTTGTGTTTCTCTTAAACTAGGGAATTCACTGGGCTCTATACATGAAATTTAAAAAGTTAAAACTCTCTGTTATTCTTTTTTTACTTCTGATTAATGTGAGGGTACAAACAACTAGATTACAATGTTTGCATTTGTTAGGTAGAGTCCCTCTTGTGGTTGTGTCCTGTACCCAAGAGGTGTGCCATAGACCTTTATACTGTGCCCATTAAGTGGGAGAACATCTTCTCCCCTCTCCCTCTCTCTCCTTTCTCCCTCCATCTTTTTCTCCCTCCTTCCTCCTCCTCCCAATTTGAAATGAGCTGAATTTTTCTCTTACGTGGGCATGGATTAGATTATCTGCTGAAACACATTCTTCTTAGTAAAGTATCACCAGAATAGAAAAGCAAGTATCCAATGTACTCAATACTAAAACAGTCTCTTGCACAGTCCAACATAAAGCTTTGTCTCCCATCTATCTTTTTCCTCAAATCAACACTCATATATAAATTGCTACTACACTGTTTTTCTAGCCTTACTTTTTTCTTTTTTTTTTAGTCGACACATAATAATTGTACATATTTACGAGCTATAGGTGATATTTTGATAAATGCATGGAATATGCAATGATCAAATCAGGATAATTAACATATCCATCACCTCAAACATGGGTATTTCTTGCTGTTGTAAACAGCCAAAATCCTCTTTTAGTTTTTTTGAAAAAACATAATAAATAAAATATTTTTGAAAATATATAAAAAAATTATTGGCAACTATATTCACCCTACAGTGTTACAGAATACTCATTCCTCTATCTAACTGTAATTTCAAACCTGTTAGCCAATCTCTTCCTATCCTCTCAGATTGTAATAATCACAATTCCACTCCTACTTCTGTAAGCTCAACTTTTTTCAGCTCCCACATGTGAGTAAGATTATTTGTCCTTCTGTGTAAGTTTTATTCTCTAAAGAGAGTGAGAGTTTATACCAAGATTAACCAACCCTCAAGGCTGACTCAAGATATACAGAGAGTGCCCCCCCAAAAGGTAAACACATTTTAAGAAAGGAAAAACTGTATTAAATTTGTAATTCTCAAGTCACATTTGACTTTTGTAATCAAGAAGTACTCAGTGTGACTTGTATCCATCTTTTGTTATCAGCATATATTAACCATTACAATTTTTTTCTTTTTTTACAGTTTTTGGCCGGGAATGGGCTTGAACCCACCACCTCCAGAATATGGGGCTGGCACCCTACTCCTTTGAACCACAGGCACTGCCCAACCATTACAAAATAACCCCAGTAAGAGTAGCCCACATAACAAAATCCCAAAGCCAGAGATGTTGGCATGGATGTGGAGAAAAGGGCACACTTCTACACTGCTGGTGGGAATGCACACTAATATGTTCCTTCTGGAAGGATGTTTGGAGAATACTTAGAGACCTAAAAATAGACCTGCCATTCGATCCTATAATTCCTTTACTAGGTTTATACCCAGAAGACCAAAAGTCACAATATAACAAAGACATCTGTACCAGAATGTTTATTGCAACCCAATTCATAATTGCTAAGTCATGGAAGAAGCCCAAGTGTCCATCGATCCACAAATGGACTAGCAAATTGTGGTACATGTATACCATGGAATATTATGCAGCCTTAAAGAAAGATGGAGACTTTACCTCTTTCATGTTTACATAGATGGAGCTGGAACATATTCTTCTTAGCAAAGTATCTCAGGAATGGAAGAAAAAGTATCCAATGTACTCAGCCCTACTATGAAGCTAAATTACAGCTTTCACATGAAGGCTATAACCCAACTATAGCACAAGACTATGAGGAAAGGGCCAAGGAAGGGGAAGGAAGAGGGGAGGTTATGGTGGAGGGAGGGTAATGGGTGGGGCCACACCTACGGTGCATCTTAGAATGGGTACAGGCAAAACTTACTAAAGGCAGAATACGAATGTCTACATACAACAACTAAGAAAATGCCATGAAGGCTACGTTGAACAGTTTGATGAGAATATTTCAGATTGTATATGAAATCAGTACATTGTACCCCTTGATTGCACTAATGTACACAGCTATGATTTAACAATTAAAAAAAAAAAACAGAAAAAAAATACAGTTCTTTTCCTTTCTTAAAATGTGCATACATTATTGGAACCCTCTGTACATTACAGAATTACTAAACTTCTGGAAACTGCATATTCAACATGGAAAATATTTAATGCCACATGTGTAAGACTTTTGCCAGCTGGAATCTGAACATCGAAAATTCTGAAGGGCTTACTCTACCTGCTCAGCACAAAATGTTTTTAATAAATGCACATATTTATGTGCAAAAGTATAGAAAACAGACTCCAATATATACTGCAAATTGATTTTAGCAATTTGCCCT
This sequence comes from Nycticebus coucang, assembly GCF_027406575.1. Lineage (NCBI taxonomy): Eukaryota > Metazoa > Chordata > Mammalia > Primates > Lorisidae > Nycticebus > Nycticebus coucang. Next base: position 21,364,883 of record NC_069784.1, on the reverse strand, counting down.
GGGAATAGAGTAGTCCAGGACTGGGGTGATGGGAATAGGACATTAGCTAAGTGATGGTGCTTTACTTCTTAAAAAGTAATTACCGAAACCAATACAATGAGATGTTAATTGTGGGAGTTAGGAAAACTGGTGTTCATTACATTCTTCTTTGCATGTTTCACTATCTTTTTCTTAAAAGAACAAGCAGTAAAGGGAAACATTTATTAAAATGCAAATGAAGGAATGGGCAGCTAAAAACAAAAAATCCTAATTCTGGCCAGGCGCAGTGGCCAGAATCTAGCATTATAATCTAGCTTATAATCTAGCATTTTAGGAGACCAAGGCAGGAGAATCACTTGAAGTCAGGAGTTCGAGACCAGGCTGAGCAAGAGTGAGACCCTCACTCTATCAGAAAAAAATATATAATAGAAAAATTAGTTTGTGTGGTGGTGCATGGCCTATAGTCCCATCCACTTGGAAGGCTGAGGCAGGAGGGTGATGGCTTAAGGCCAGGAGTTTGAAGTTGCTGTGAGCTATAATGATACCACTGCACTCTACCTGGGTGACCCTGTCTCCAAAAAAAAAAAAAAAGGAAATGTAATTCTGAGCATCTACATTTTCTATCAGCCAGAGCAATCAATGAAAGAAATGCGGTGGGTTAAACAGTTCCTAATGCCTACCATTTTACCAGGAGAAAAAACCTTGCCATGGGGCTCAATTTGGAAAGAATTCATCATGAGAATCTTAACAGATAAGTCCTTGCATGACATACTACAGTACAAGGTCTTCGATAGCGATGCCACCCAAAGTGCAAAGATCCTGGACCTGTAGGCATCTCAAATCAGTTCTCAGTAAGTCATCTGGACGTACTGTGAAATTACATCTGTACAGACAATTCAATTTAAGGGGATAGCGCAATGCAATCCAAATAGATGGCTTTCTTCTGATCTGGCTTAACATAAATCTTGGAAAATCTGGAGGAGTGAATGCTTAATAGCTCCTCCGTTCTCAAATCCTCTTCTTCACATGACAGACAACATGACCTGTGGGACACATTGCCAAGGGCACATTTACGTTGTGCCCAGTTCCCATACAAGATAGCACATGACTATTTTACTGAGAATGGTGTCCTCAGAGGGTCAATCCGAGCCCCATGCATAGTTGGGCAAGTATGAGTATGAAACCAACTATTCACCAGCCATCACTGATTTGATTGTTAGTAATAATCCACACTTTTCCTTTAACAAGACAAAATGTGATTTTGACACTGGGGTTGGAATATTGGTCAGAGGGTAAAGCTCTCCCTTATTTGTTGTTGCCAAGCTTTTGAGAGGTGTTTTCTCTAGGGCAAGATGTCCATTCCTGTCCCTATAGCCAGAGCAAAAGTGAAACAAATGTGACTGAAAAAAAATGTACCACAGTCACCATACCCACCATAAGGTAGACCTTGTTTCTGTTGTTGGGAGGTGTTGTAAAATTGGGGTGCAGTAAAAGGAGCACGCAGCTAGAAGTGTGGGGAGGTGTCCCTGACTGCAGCTCTGCCTCTGACTTCCCGAGTGATGTCAAGCTGGCCACCCAAAGACTGCCCTCCATGTCCCTCTTTGTAAACTGCAAGGCAGTTGAACCAGTCAATGGCTTCTACATTTTCTCTGAGCTCTCATACTCAAGGTTGCTAATGGTGTTTGTTGGCAGGATGAACCACACAATTTGTAGGGCCTAGTAGAAAGTGAAAATGCGTGGCTCCTTGTTCAAACATGAAGAATTTCAAGATGGGCACAGCAGAGCATTAAACCAAGAGCAGAACACTTCTGAGCCCAGGGCTTTCTGCAACTGCACGGATCACAGGCCTGGAAGCCAACCCAGGTGTCAGCTTCCCATCATGAAGATGGTTTACCACTCAGGAGCTCGGCAGTGGGAGCTTCCAGGCTGAAAGTAAGAAGGGAGCACATGTTGGGTCCATCACAGCTGGAGGACAAAAGAGAGAGAACGTGACAAGGGCCCAGGCACAGTACAGGGTCATGAGGAAGAGAGGAGAGTCATGGAGGGCCACAACAGAAAACTGCTACTCTGCGAGGTCTCCTGTCCAGAGCTCGTCATGATAAGGACTGCTCCAGATTTCAAAGCCTTCAGAGAAGATGTTAGCTCGGCTCTGAAACTTGGGCAGAGTCTGGGTAGCAGGCTACCTGCCACCTTGTTCTTCTGTCTCTTTCTCTTAGAACGAATAGCTGTATTGGGAAGCCCAGCAGACAAGCCTGCTACAGGTGGCCACAAAGCAGACAGGTGACCACTACCCCCCTCCTGCTGAGATTGCAGCCACGTGGGGATGGCAGTGGTGGCCTGGGCCTTGCACACGTGAGAACAGGTTGCATCATCTGTGGCACCAAAACACCACACTTCCGCCTGACCTAGTGCATCGTCTCCGGTCTCGGCACTCACAGTGGATGGTCTTCATTCTATGCACAAATGTCCATGAAAATCATTGACCAGCCATTCCTCAGAGCATGGTGGGTGGAAGGGAGAGAGGCAGGGGCCCACCTGCCTCCACCCAGGTGCTTCGTATCAGAGAGACCAGCCTGGGTAATTTTCTGATGTGTGGCAGAATGTTGTCAGCAGACCAGTCAAACCTACGTTCAGTGTTGCCTATAATGAGGTCTTTCGTGTCAGGTGACATTAAAGAATGAGTGGTGAAGAAACACCTCTGGTGAACCACGCTCTGATAGCCTGGGAAGGCGGCTTTCAAACCACTTCTGTTACTGGGCTTAAAGAAACCGGGGAGGCTTAGTGAAAAAGAGCATATGACTGAAGGCCAGAGGACTTGAGGTTCAGCCCTCAATCCCCATTTACGGGTCGAATGACCAAAGATAAGTCATTTGTCCTGCTGTGTTTCTGTTTTTTCCATTGAAAAATGGCAAAAATAGAGGGGACATTGTGGCCATAAAATGAAGTAAAGGATAAACCATACATTTAAAAATAAAATCACTCTGGGGCGGTGCCCATGGCTCAAAGGAGTAGGGTGCCCACCCCATATGCCGGAGTGGTGGGTTCTAACCCAGCCCTGGCCAGAAACTGCAAAAAAAAAAAATTAATTAATAAAATAAAATAAAATCACTCTGCAACTAGTGGGTATAACCTGAGTTTCCTAAGACCTTAGAAGCGTTACACATCCAATAAAATAAGTCATGATGGTAACAGTAATCTTTCCAGGTAGCCCCCAAGGCAGAAACTGCTGTTATTTCAACCTTCCAAATCCCTCTAAGGTTATCCATAGAACCTAGAAAGGACACACATTCAAATTAGCAAAGTCATATCAAAATTTGAAGGAAAAAAATGAAAAAGAGGTTTAAGAGATTTACCCCACCAATCTCTTAGTAATTTTCGTGCTCATTATCAGTAAGCTGTGTTTTTCTTGCAAAGGAGCTACTTGGGCGTGCAGTGACTTGAGATAATTAAGAATGCATTTACATTTTATGGAGCTACAAATGCCCTCAGCATTCTAGGATCTTGCATAAGATTTGCGCATGGTACTTCCCCCCCAATCAGTGAATATTAAAATATTTAACCTGTTGTCAGGCAGTAACTTCTCAAGACACAGGACTTGATTCAGTGATGCCAAGAAGTCAGAAGGAGGTTTGTCAACAGAGAAAAAACACATCTGCCCTCCAAATCCTGACTTTGAGAGTGCTTTCTTCCTTTTAAATTGCTGGAAGAATTTCATTAAAATTTCCCAGTTAAAATAGGAATTGGAAGGACCATAGAGTAACTCAGGAAAGGATGGCTTTTAACATAGTCTCCAAATATCCACACGAAAAGGGATATCGCAAATTATTGGCCCTTTGAAAAGTGAGGATTCCAAGAAGGTGGGGAATTGGGACAGATGATCTTTCGTGGTCTCTTTCTGCCCTAAGATCTATGTAGTATATAAAGATTAGGATTTGTGATTGCCCCCCGTCCCAGTCCTCTGAGTCACCTGGAGAACAAAGAGCCAGACTCCATTTGGTACCGTGGCATTGTGCTGGACGTCCCCTGGAAAGAGAAGCTCTCTGTCACAAGTAGCTCCTGAAATATGTTTTCCAAGGGCAGCAGATGCAAACCTGCCCCATCCCCATTTACAAATCTCACTGGTCACCCTGCAAACTGACATGTGAGCTGGGGAATGCAACGGGCTGGACTGGAAGCAGGCCACTGCATTGCAGCCCTGCTGCCCTCTTATTTGAGCAAGTGCACATAAATAATTGAGCAAAATAAATTGCAGCCAACACTGTCCACACAGCGCCAAGCAGTCAAAACCACCTGGGACTAGGTATATGAAGAAGGGAATATAAAAACAGAGTGTTTAGGAGTGTGATCCGTCTGTAGTTCTAATTTTCAAAGTCAGAAGAGACCCATCCCCTAGGAGACTGGACCCTGCTTAGAAAGACATTTGGACTAGGCCATAAGATAATATGAAAATACCAAAAGAATAAAAATAAGGAAGAGAAATAGATATGTAACTTTATCACGGGACTCCTGTGGTATCTCACCACACCACGCTCATGAACCCAAAAGAAAGCAAAAACTCCAGCTAGTGTTATAAATCCTGGTCAGCCGAATGATTTCACATGTTGCAGCCTGACTTAAGTTATTCATCGTAGAGGCTAGCAGCTCCCCGATGCATCCTTCCATGTCACTGGACAGGGTAAAAATAATAAATTGGCCATTGTGAGCCACTCGGAGTTTCGCGGGGTTGAGCAGAGCATATTTTATATTCTTCTCCAGGAACTGCCTCTTGTTGGTAGTAAATGGTTGCCGGCGCTGCTGTTTCTCAATAGACAAGTCCTAGAAATAAAGATAATTCAATTTTCATTCACTCTTAGCTCTCCTGCTACCCATGTTCTTCCTTGACACTGGCAAGGCTGTACCTGTCTTCCTGGCTGCAGTGGCACTTGTATGGTTTGTCCCTTGCCACAAAATGCCGTGAGTCACTCTGAGAAACCCGTCACCTGGTGGAGACCACTCTAGTGAGTACAAATTGTCCCATGGTTTTTTTAGCCGGTCTTCTTCCTTAGCTCATGTCTCTCTTAAAACAAAGATATGAAGGTTGTTGATTTAGCAGCAGCTCCTAAAAGACAATCTAATTTGACTTAGAGCTTTAAAGGTCTCCATTAAAAGAGAAAACGTAATAACAATAGTAGCACCCTCTATTACTCTATTAAACTAAAATTAAATTACCACTCTTCCATTGTTGGAGTGGCAAGTGTAATTTCTATCACTTCTTTGAAAAGTAATATGGCAAATTATTAAAGACCACCCAAATGTTTGGACTTTTTGGAACCAATAACCTCACTTATGAAAAATTCATTCTAAGAACACTCGTCAACAGGAAAAAAACAAGTAGTACATATGTGTATGTTTTTGGCTATGAAAACAATATAGAATGTATTAAATGAATCTGTATACAAATGGCTATGTACATTCTCCTATAATGTTAAAGATTAAAAGCTTAGCAAAATATATTCTCTGATTGCAACTATGAAAGAAAACATACATCGATATATAAAGACAAAGAGGATAAATGTGCAAAAACAAGTGTTAGGGTAATGGTTTACGGTGTATTTTTCTTGCTTTCAAATTTATCTTGAGTATTATTTTTTATATGTCCACCACTACAAAAAATATATTCTTTTTTTATTTTTTGAGACAGAGTCTCACTCTGTGTCCCAGGCTAGAGTGCCGTGGCCTCAACCTAGCTCACAGCAACCTCAAACTCCTGGCTTCAAGCAATCCTCCTGCCTCAGCCTCCCAAATAGCTGGGACTACAGTCTCCTACCACATCTGGCTAATTTTTTATTTTTAGTAGAGATGGGATCTTGCTCTTGCTCAGACTGGTCTCATACTCCTGAGCTAAAGAGATCCCCTCGCTGATTCCCTTCTCACCTCAGTCTCCCAGAGGTTTACAGATGTGAGCCACTGGCTACTACACAAGGCCAAAAAAATATATAAAAGGTATCAAATCTCTTAAAGGTACCCTACCAGTGTTCGGCATTTCTCCTGAAACTGGGTCTGGGTGATTCAATCTGCTCCAGTTTTTTTAACAAGATGAAACCAAAAGTTATCCTTTTCATTGTTTTTGTAATGGCTGGGCAGTTGGCTTTAATCGCATAGCTGGCTTCTTTGTTTTAGATGCCTTCCCTTCAGTCATTTTCATGATCCTTTGCATGATTTACAAAAGCTGAGTAGTATGCTCTGATATCTCCGTAGCCCTTCTTCTGCACTGTCACAGGGTTCTTAGGTGAATTTTTTGGAACCATTATCCTCCATTGGCAAAGGTAGAATGCAGAGGCAGGAGCTGGGGTTGTAGAAACCACCAGCTGAGAATCCAAAGTACAACACACTTCAAACCACTCAAATAAGATGCCCCTTCCCCCCGCCCACCCAGCAAACATTGTCTATATTGGACAAAACGAAAGGTAAACCACAGTCTCAAAACAATATATATTGCCTGGGACAGTGACACTGGTATTTGGAAATAAATGCAATTAAGAAACCAGGCAAAGTCAGCATGTCATGCAGCCTACAAAAGGCCAGCCACATTGTGTTTATTTTAATATTGTTTAACGGTAACACCTAATAAAGAGAGCATCATGATTGTGTGAACTAAATTTTCAGTCATAATGAATGCTACAAACTTAACCTTCCAAGTTTAAATAGGCTACAACGTCTTGGGAAAAATGCAAGAAAAATTATTTGATAAAGGTGACGGTTTTTCACACCTGAAAATAATGTTTTTCTTCCAGCCTATCTTGATCAACAGCCGGCAGCCACACATTGCAGATATAATCTCAAGACCTTGTGGCATGTACTTGTCACTACATGCATAACTTACTATGGACAGAGGATCACGGAGACTTTGAACATAATTTCCCACACGACAGGAGATTAAATAGACCACATTGGAAGAAGGCAAGAAGAAGCTAGGTCTCTGGAGTACCAAAAAGTAAACTTCAGCCAGTTCTAGAAGCAGCTAAGCAGCAGGAAATATACTTGCAGATGGGCTACTTACTCAATAGTTCCTGCTTGTAAGAACTCTAGGGAAAGTATGAGTTATCAGGTAAGAGCGTAATAGGAACAGGGCCAGCCCGGGAAGATTTGCAGTGGAAGGAAATTTATGTCTTTCTCTCGCTTCTTCCTTTGTGATGCTGCCTTTCTTGGGGTGTTCCCTCCCTCGGAAGACCTTGCTTATCACTCCATCCCAACCTGCTTTGGGGACTGCCTTCCTACTGCCTTTAACAATCTGTTACGTCAGTGCCTTATCTCTCAGCGTGTGTATATAAATATTAAGCTTTCTCTCCACACTGTGTTTCCTAATGCAAGAATATCAGATATTGATGGACAGAAAGAAGATACTAGGGCATAATAGCACTTTCCCAGTGTTCCCAAAGACATTTCACGCAGCAATCTACAGCATGGCCTTACTGTGGCTGGTTGTCTTACTTGTGAAAACAGAATAACAGGAATACCCACCTTGCAGGATTGTTTAGAAGATTAAATAAGTTTATTTATGGAAAGCTCTAGAGCAGGGCCTGATGCATAGGAAGCACTCAATATGTTAATTATTATTATCATCACATTATTTGATGTAAATACCTTTCTGAAACAAAGTCACACAAGAGCATGATCAGTTAAAAAAAAAAAAAAACATGAATGAAGAGTATGCTTGGGGCTGGCCTACCATGAAGAATGGGAAAGAACACAGGTTTTGAAGGTCAACCGCTTGTGCTCTAAACCTAATGTCACCATATGGCCACTGTGGGACACTGGGCCTCAGATTTCTGACCAGAAAAATGGGGGAACAACGTGTGTCATGTAGAGTTGCTGTGAGGATCGAACCAGCTAAGAAATGTAAAATACTGGACAGTGCCTGACACAGAATAAATACTTAATAAATGGCAGCAGGAAGAAAAATGCTTTCTTCAAACAGAATCTTATCTTCAAAAATTGGTTAAGAAGGAACAAGTTTTGAGGAGTATTGCTGTTGGAACTGCAGACTACAGATAACCCCGAGGATCTGACTGAACTGAGAAATTAGAGCTCAGGGTCAGCCAGTGTCTGGACTGGAGAATGTGTCATAGATGTGCAGGCCCAAAGGACCTCCCAACCCCCCAATCCTGAATTAGGCAGACTTTCCCTTCAGTCTGTGGCTGAGCTGGACTGCAGACCTCCTCTAAAGGGAGACATGAACTTGGACATCTAGAAGAGAGTTTACTCTGAAAGGAGAGAAACAAATACTCAACAAAGGCTGAATATTACCAGCTCGACTACTTCTTCTGAACACATTCCTCTTCCTAGGGGAGGACTGAATGAGTTTATGGTGAGAACTACAAGCATTTCTCCCTTATTTTTCCCTCATGAAAGAGAAAGGGGAATGCCATCCCTCTGTGAGAAATCGCAGAGTATAGAAGTTCCCCCAATACTTGGCTTTGACATATATATGTGGTCTGACAATTAAATTCATGAACTCTTCCTAGGAAAATGCTACATATCCTATTGCTGAATATCTATGGTCACCTTGGAAGTACTCCCCTTGAGAAGTTATGCACCAAAGCCAGTGCCTAGTCTACCCTTCAAAGCAATTTTGGAACTCTTTTCTGGAATGGCTATCAAAGCTGTCATCATATTATCGTTGATGTCCTGAATGTTATCAAAATGTCCTCCTTTCAATATTTTCTTTTGTCTTATAGTAAAGAAAAATGTCACTGAGGGCCAGATCGGATGGATAGGGAGGATGTTCCAATACAGGTATTTGTTTACTGGCTAAAAACTCCCTCATAGACAGTGCTGTGTAAGCTGGTGCATTGTCCTGATGCAAAAGGCATGACTTGTTAGCCAAGATTTCCAGGTAGGATTTTCTATTAATATTTACCTGGTCTGCTGTGCTTCTCACAGTCAGCCAACAAATCTGATACACAATTTGATAAATTTTGCGATGTTTTCAACCAATTCTACTTGTTCCTGGCTGCCCTGACCTCCCTTCATCAGTGTGCTTCCTCACCCCTCAGAAAAATATTTAATCCATTTGTACACTATTGTTTTCTTTATGACATTATCCCCATAAATGTGAACTAACATGTCCCTGACTTTACTTCCACTCTTTAAGTTCAACAAGAAATTTATGAATGTTTGTTTGTTGCTCGAATTCAATCTCCAAATTACAGCACAAAAAACATGCAACAATGATGAACACAACTCAGCAAGACACTGCCACATGTCGCCATGAACATGACTGTGAGACACTGCTATACCAAGGTAATGAACCCTTGCCAAGTTATTTGTATAGTGCTGCCAATGTAAGCACACAGTGGCAAATTCACAAACTTAATTGTCAGACCTCGTACCTCTCTGTATGTTTTTATATTTATATGTGTGTGTGTGGGGGGGTTGATTGTTTGCTTTTTGAAACAGAGTCTCACTCTGCCACACTGGGTATAGTGCTGTGGCATCACAGCTCACAGCAACCTCAAACTCCTGGGTTCAAGTGATCCTCTTGCCTCAGACTCCCAAATAGCTGGGACTACAGGCGCCCACCACCACACTTGACTAGTTTTTCTATTTTTAATAGAGACAGAGTCTCATTCTTGGTCAAGCTGGTCTCAAACTCCTGAACTCAGGCAATCCATCCACCTTGGCCTCCCAGAGTGCTAGGATTGCAGACTATGTCTGTATGTATTATACAAAGAATATAAATGGGAATATCCTCCCAACTAATGTGTGATAGACACATTATTAATATGAATAGCATTTAATCTCCCTGTGATAGCTTGTTTTGGAGATGACTACCCTCCATTCCTGCCCACCCCTTTCCTCCATCTAGAGGTAAAGTTTATTTTTTCACCCCATTGAATCTGGACTAGCCTGTGACTGCTTTGACGGGCAGGATACAGCAGAAGTGACGCAGCATGGATGCCAAGGTCAGATCATAAGATGTCTTACAGTTTCTACTTGGCTCACTTGGAATGTTTGCTCTGGAAGAAATAAACCTCCTTGTAAAAATCATACTGTCTTAAAAGGCCCATGCTGTGAGGAAACCCAAGCTAGCCATGTGGGGAATGAGATGCCTCACCAGCCCCCAGCTGCTCTGGCCATCCCAGCATCAGACGTGAGAGTTAAGACTCCATCTGAGACGTCCAGCTCAATCAGTTCCTCAGATGACTCCAGCCTCAGCTGAAAACTTGTGAGAAATTCCAAGTTAAAATCACCCAGCTGGGCCCAGTCAACCCACAGAAACCATGAAAAATAATAATAATGTTGGCGGTGCCTGTGGCTCAAGGAGTAGGGCACCGGTCCCATATGCCGGAGGTGGCGGGTTCAAACCCAGCCCCGGCCAAAAATCACAAAAAAAAAAAAAAAAAAATAATAATAATAATAATAATGAATAGTGATTTCAAGTGACTAAATTTGGGGGGTTAGTTATGCAGCAATAAATAAATACTCTATTAGTCTTTATCAGATTTTTCACTAAGCCTGCTTTCTTCTTCTTCTTTTTTTTTTTGTTTTTGATTCCACACAAATGGCATTTGAACAACTCAAACTAATTCTTATTAAAGAAACTTTAACATTAAAGATAGGTGATGCTTGGCATTTATTTTGGTGGTATCTGAACAAAACAGAAAAATTCTCCCACAGTCTTCACAAAGGCTTGGTCCTTAATCCTCAATTAAAATGCTTTCTAAAAACAAACGAAATTGGGTTCCTTCAAGCGGGCTAAATGTCACATCTCTAATGTAAATAATAGATTTGATAACAGAGAGAATGAATATTTACCATGAAACTAATTTCCTATCATTTGATGCCAATTAAGATTGTAATTGCTTCCTCAGTATCACCAGATCATTCACAGTTTCAAGAAGTACGAGCATATTTGGTTACATTTATTTAACTTGTGTAAACTCTTTTGTGATTCATTATTTTCAGAGGAAAATGGAACTTGAAGTCAGAAACAATTCTAAACTAATTTTCTATAAAGGTAGACCTCAAAATCAGAGAAATTACTTAAGCCTGTCCTGCAAATGAGTTTCTTCCCACAAGCTTGGTGTTCAAAGGAACTCAAAAGGGCAACCAAAGATATATCCAGATAGTAATTATTAAGAATTAGTCTTCCTTGCCTAGAAAGTCCGTTTTGTAGATGTGATGGAATTTTTTGTGAAACACATTCTCTTAACCTAGGTTATAATATCAAGAGATCAAAACGCCATGACTGGAACACAAGGTAGGTGCTGACTTATAAGTGGAAGGCAATCACACGTTGGCCTGCTAGGAACGTTTCGCCCAACACTGAAGATTCTGTGTCTGCACAGCAATGCTCCTTGCCCGGCCTAGGAAACCAGCTGACATGACACTTGCACTCTTTCAACTCCCCTGCACTCTTTATCTCTTTGTTTCTCTGAGTGTCTGTTTACCCTCTGGGGGGTAGGGGAAGGAGAAGAAGAATATGTGGATTTAGGAATTAGCACATGAACTAATTCATGTAAAAGTGACCTTCTTGAGCTCTGATTTTTATAGCAAACAACATATAGGTAAGAACATGAAGAGGAGAACTCTCCAACTCCCCAAAGCCCAGGCCAGTCTGTTGAGCACTTTGAACACCACCGGTAGCAGCTTATGTTAACTCATAGAGACAATAAGTAAATTGCTGTATTGGTATAATTTCTACCTGAAAGAATCTTACTAGGATCGGATCTGTGTTTAGGGCTACTGTGGGTGTTTCTATCTCATAGGCATTTCTGCTGTTTTAACCACATGATTCCACCTGCTAATCTTACCATTCCAAATCATCTCAACCTGCTAGCCGACTAAACATGGAAGGCAGAGGAGCACTTTCTCACTTACAGTTGTGGGTGAATCAAGCGGGTCTGGTATGTGAGAGCCTCCCCACTGTGGAACTTAAAACAGGAAGTGTGTCTGTTTTTGCCACCTGCTCTGGGTACGTGGCTAAATCTTAAAACAAAAGATGCCAAACATAGATGTAGCAACTTTGGGCTTTAGCGAGGGTCCGTGAGTCATTGTCACTGGCCCTGAAGCACAACATTCAGTCCCTTCTCCTAGCTCTGAAATACTTAGGAGTCCTTTAGACCTCTCGTAGGAATTCGGAACCACAGGAAGGAAAAAGTGAGGGTGAGGGAGAGGAGAGTAAGAAGGTAAAGGAGAAAATACAGGCAGGAGAGACTGATCTCCAAGGATACATAAAGAAAGGCTTTTCTCTTGACACAGTTTTGAATTATTGCTGTTACTGAAAATTGAAGTCAACCAATCACAGACTGAATTGAATTAGAACTTTTCAAATGTGTGTTGCAAGCAATTCTAAATTCAGCAAATCATGATATGAGCAAGCAAGTTCTTGCCAAAAAGCAAACATGAGGTAAGTCAAGTAAACAGAACATCATTGTCACCAAAGGCAACCTAAGAGATGATAGTTTTCCTTTTTTTTATTATCTAAGTTAATGGAAAAATTGTGATTTTTTTTCATTGAGTAAGAAAATCAATAGAATTGTGACTTACATTTCACAATCTAAATGGCTGATTTTATACACTGTTGAAAACCTAATTTTATATCTTAAGATATACTTTTTCCTTGTTTTGAAATGTTTTAAGGGGACATAGCCCCATCTTTCCCTAGTGCTTTGTGAATACTGTTTTCTCTAATGATTTTTCTCCAGTTTCTCTGAGGAGCTATTGTAACATCAGGACCTTACCTAGCAAAGGAACTCAAAAGGCAAAATAAAATATACCGTAGGTGAGTCAGAAATGTGAAATCCTATAAAGGCTGTGGCAGATAATTTAAATGGAAGCTATTTTGATTGTCACTGAAAATAACAACTGAGCACCATACTGGCGTGCATGGTACCATAAAACCCTTGACAATTGTGGATTTAACATTCATCATCCAGAATGTTCTTAAATGGCCCTGAAAGTCCATAACACATAGTAATCCGTAATTTTGCTGAGGCACGAATCTCAATTGCCTGTGCCGGGAGCCAGGCATGAGTCATTTAATTAGATAACATGACTCTGTTCTCTATTTGTTTCCTTGGGGGAGTTTTATGGACTTGGGGATTTGCAAAGTTCTCAGATTCCTTCACATGCATTCTGATATTTAACATAGTGTTAGAAACACCATTCAAAACAATAGTAAAGGTTATTATGAAAAAAAAAAAACAATAGTAAAGGGGGTGGCACATGTGGCTCAAAGGAGTAGGGCACCGGCTTGGCCCCATATGCCAGAGGTGGTGGGTTCAAATCCAGCCCCAGCCAAAAACTGCAAAAAAAAAAAAAAAATAGTAAAGGGGAAAAGCATACAAATACAGGAAAATGTCTGAGGTATTACAACTTCAGCACAGAAACAGACATGCTGAGAAACCTCAGTAAATACTTACTTGTGTTGATTCATTATGAAATGAAATAACACATGTCAAGCATTTAACACAGTGTTGGACATGTAGGTGAGATGCCCTTTACGTCTGTGTTCCTTTTTCTTTACTTCACGTTTCCTATTGAAATATTTCTCCTGTAGCTTTCACTTGCAGATGAATACCTTTAAATGACATAAAGAGAGAAAAAATACCAGAAACTATCACTGATTTATTTATTTTTTTAAGTCCTTTTATTTATTTATTTTTATTGTTGGGGATTCATTGAGGGTACAATAAGCCAGGTTACACTGATTCCATTTGTTAGGCAAAGTCCCTCTTGCAATCGTGTCTTGCCCCCAAAAGGTGTGGTACACACCGAGGCACCACCCCCACCCCTCCTTCCCTCTCTCTGCTCTTCCTCTCACCACCCCTCCCTCCTTCTTTCTCTCTCTGCTCTCCCCTTCCCCTACCCCCACAGTGACCTTAATTGTCATTAATTGTCCTCATATCAAAATTGAGTACACAGGATTCATGCTTCTCCATTCTTGTGATGCTTTACTAAGGATAATGTCTTCCACGTCCATCCAGGTTAATATGAGGGATGTAAAGTCTCCATTTTTTTTAATGGCTGAATAGTATTTCATGGTATACATACACCACAGCTTGTTAATCCATTCCTGGGTTGGTGGGCATTTAGGCTGTTTCCACATTTTGGTGATTGTAAATTGAGCTGCAATAAACAGTCTAGTACAAGTGTCCTTATGATAAAAGGATTTTTTTCCTTCTGGGTAGATGCCCAGTAATGGGATTGCAGGATCAAATGGGAGGTCTAGCTTGAGTGCTTTGAGGTTTCTCCATACTTCCTTCCAGAAAGGTTGTACTAGTTTGCAGTCCCACCAGCAGTGTAAAAGTGTTCCCTTCTCTCCACATTCACGCCAGCATCTGCAGATTTGCGATTTTGTGATGTGGGCCATTCTCGCTGGGGTTAGATGGTATCTCAGGGTGGTTTTGATTTGCACTTCTCTAATAGATAGGGATGATGAACATTTTTTTCATGTTTATGAGCCATTCATCTGTCTTCTTTAGAGAAGGTGCTATTTATGTCTCTTGCCCATTGATATATGGGATTGTTGGCTTTTTTCATGTGGATTAATTTGAGTTCTCTATAGATCCTAGTTATCAAGCTTTTGTCTGATTGAAAATATGCAAATATCCTTTCCCATTGTGTAGATTGTCTCTTTGCTTTGGTTGTTGTCTCCTTAGCTGTACAGAAGCTTTTCAGTTTAATGAAGTCCCATTTATTTATTTTTGTTGTTGTTGCAATTGTCATGGCAGTCTTCTTCATAATGGCCTGGGGAAAGACTTTATGAAGAATACTGATTTATTTTTTAAAAATTATTTTTTATTTCAGTAATGTTTAGCGCCAAATATGCTCCAGATAAAGAGGTCTCTGTTTCAGAGCCCACACGTGATGTAGCAGTCTGTATTATGTGAGGCGACAGAGGCATTGATTATACATTCTCTTAATCTGTAGCATTACAGTGTGACAGGATTAGGAATCTGGGCCCATATGCAGATGTTAGGGTGTGTGGCAAAATTGAGACACTTCAATAAATTTGCTTTTGAAGATTAGAAATGGGTGCTTGATATACCCATTTGGCTTTTCTCGGTGTCTGAACACAGAATCTCCGTAATCCTTCTGGCAGCAATCTCATTAACGTGTCTTTCAGAACACATTACATTTATACGTGTAGCATGTCTCCTTAAAAATCAAATAAGGCTCACTTTTCATTAAGATGGCCTTTTTAAATGAGTCAATATTTCAATAAACGACAGTGAAATAACTTTTCTCAAAGCTTTGGTAATTTGCATATTTCCGAGATATTCAAATGAAAGATGCCCAAAATGCAGCCATCGTTGTTGTATAGCTCAGAAAAACTGAGTGTTTTTGCTGTATCCTTGTAACAGATTGTCATCATGAGAGGATCCTAAGATTTCCTCTTTGTATTTGGACATTTGGGGGGAGAGGAGGTATTTTTAATAACACCTTTCCCTGCACTTACAAAGGACTGACAAATAATGGAAATCAGCCAATTGTTTGGTCATCAAAACATGAATATGGTAATTCACACCAACAGGAATACTGAGCTACCGTCCCTTCAATCAAACTAATGAGAAAGCCATTATACATTTGCATGAAAATAGAAATTTAGGGTGGCATTACAGTATTTCCATTGTAATCTGCTTCCCCCACCCCACCACCACCTTAGGTTTGCAAACTGCTTTAGCAACCGTCAGCCAAGAAATGTGCATGTCATCTGCAAATCACACATCACAGATCTTAACTCAAGTGATTGCAGAGGGAGAAGTGCTGAAGGCTGAGTAGGGGCCAGAACAAGACTTAAAAGTGACGCGAAATAGCGAGCAAAGAGGGCTGCAATTGCCTTGGAGCCTAAAATAGACTGAGCTTCAATGCCATGGAGAAAAAATCACTAGCTTCTCCATCATTTCTTTAAAGGTCAAAATTTTTGTAGGTGGACTGGGAGAGCAGTGGATTGTAGATGTGTTTAACAGCAGGGTATTTTCCGCTGCCATGACCAGTTAAGGAAGATTTTCAGAAACACACCTGCTGGTAAACAGTTTGGCCCTACTCTGGGTCATCTGCCTTCTCCGGTCTCCTCGCAGCCTGGATTCTTACCTGGGTAGAGTCCCAAGCCTCACATCAGTCAAAGCTAGGCTTTCAGCACAGTCAATTACAGTTTTAAGAGAGGCGCCTGGGCGGTTTTCAGGGAGGTTTTATGGTGTGGAAGCACACAGATGAGGCACACGGCCTGGGCTCACTTCACTTCCCCTTCACGCTGCTGGCCCCCAGGTGGGCACCTCTGTGTCAAGCACTCGGTGCAAACCAGCTAAGTTTGGTTACTACCTCTGGGGAGCTCCCCCATGGAACTTGAGGGGACCAGCTGTTTGGGTGCCTCTGAGATAGGTCACTCAAGGATCTACGATATTACACTGATTTAGTGACTGCTATAAAATAAGCAAGCCATCCGGCAACCCCATCCTAAACCCATGGTCAGAGCCAGACAGGAGTCTTCCATCCGGATCCACACTTGCACACCAGTCTTCCAGGGTGCTTATCAATAATGGCACAGACCTAGGAGCTCCTTCCAGATGTCACAGGTTCCCATAAAGAGCACATCTCTGGATGTAAATGTGGGAAGACAAAGTCCCAGTGTAGGGAAATTCCCAAAGTTTTTCTTTGAGCAAAAGGCATATTGGAAACCACCTATTCCACAAACTTGCTCCGTCTCAAATGTCTTGGGTTCAAATGAAAATTCAGCACTGATTATAAATTACATCATATCTTACCTTCCTGCCTGAGACCAGTAAGTGACACATCGTACATATGGACGGATGTGACCATGGAAGAGGAGTAAGGGGTGAGCAGAAGGTGTCTGATGGGAGCTTACTGTCCACAGTTGTCTTAAAGATGCCATTTCAAATATTCATGTAGCCATGCATTCAGATTGGGGTGGCAAATTATTTAACGTGACCTGTCCTGAACATGGGACTCTCTGAGTATGTCATGGGACATACTTTCCAAAAGGACATTATTGGGATAGAGAGGTTTAAGTTCTTAGTTCTTTTCCTTTGGAAGGGACATAGAACATCCTCCTTTCAACACTTTGCAGTACCCACTTTTACATTTGGCAAAGAAATAATAGTCATGAACATTAACTTTTTATATAAGTTCCTTATTTAATTCATTAAGGTTCCCCCAAGCGAACTAAGAAAGGGCCACAGTTGTACAACCTTAGCAAGTTACTTTAGCTCTCTGTGCCTCATTCCCTCACCTAAAATGAAAGAATAATAGCATAGTATATCCATAGGATTGTTGTGAAGAATTAATTAGCAAGTTAAAATGTGAAAAGTGGTCAGAATAGTGCCTGGTACATAGCAAATAATTCAGTAACAAGTTCAGATTAAAAGGTTGCTGTTGTTCTTATTGTTATTGTTACTAGATCTTTGCAACCTTGTCCACCATCTTTCCCTGGATGGAGGTAGGAGAGGGGGATAGAGGAAAGATACTGGTGAAGAAGCAGAAGGAGGCTGGGCCGGTGCCTGTGGCTCAAGCAGCTAAGGCATCAGCCACATACACCTGAGGCGGCAGGTTCAAATCCAGCCCAGGCCCACCAAACAACAATGATGGCTGCAACCAAAAAATAGCTGGGCATTGTGGCAGGCGCCTGTAGTCTCAGCTACTTGGGAGGTAGAGGCAAGAGAATCACTTGAGCCCAGGAGCTGGAGGTTGCTGTGAGCTGTAATGCCATGGCACTGTCCCGAGGGCAACAGCTTGAGGCTCTGTCTCAATAAAAAAAGAAGTGGAAGGAGGCTTCAGTTGACAGGAGGACAACAGAGCCCAGCAGCTCTGTTGTAAACATTGCTGCAGCCTCTGCTATGGTCTGTTTTACCTTTTCAACTCTCATAGCTCCCTTTCTCTGTTCATATACATCTAGATCTTTCATAGGAACCAAATGAGATCCTCTGAAGACTTTTTAGAAGTCAGTGCAGGGCGGCGCCTGTGGCTCAGTGAGTAGGGCGCCAGCCCCATATACCGAGGGTGGTGGGTTCAAGCCCAGCCCTGGCTAAACTGCAACAAAAAAAATAGCCGGGCGTTGTGGCGGGCGCCTATAGTCCCAGCTGCTCGGGAGGCTGAGGCAAGAGAATCACGTAAGCCCAAGAGCTAGAGGTTGCTGTGAGCCGTGTGAGGCCACGGCACTCTACCCGAGGGCGGTACAGTGAGACTCTGTCTCTACAAAAAAAAAAAAAAAAAGAAGAAGTCAGTGCAGATGGAAGAATGAATAAAGCCAGAGCACACAGATGCAAGGACCAGTATGGATCATGGAAGGGAACACGGCAGTAGAGGGCTGGGGGGTCCTAAGATTTGATCTCACACCACCAGGATTTTTGTGAATGATACTGCAACAAAGGAGAGGAAGGAATTTCACTGGGGAACTCATACCATTTTCTTTGCCCTTAATCATTAAGGGATCCAAGGAAAAATGCTTTCGCCCAGCCTGGGAGATGCAGAGTAGCACGCTGTCATGCCAGGGCTGCCTCTGTCTGCTGCTTCAAAAATGCCCAGCACCCAGGCCTGGGAGGAAAGCAAGTGGTAGTTTATGCTAAAATGCCAAAGCCATTGAAAGTAAATGCACATAATAGAAAGAATTTAAGCAGCTGGTGGATGTCATTACATTCATTTCTCAAGGAGGCCTATATGCTGGCGACACCAATCAAAGAACTAGGTCATCTCCCAACAGTAATTTTCCTGGAGGCCATGAAATTCTTGCATGGATTTCATCCCCCTTTGGCTGAAGATGCACTGAGAACAGCCAGGCTGGTGAGGGCTCCGGCAGCCCATAGGGCTGTCATCAACTCCATCTGAAGAGTTTATACCCTTAATGGGATCAGAGGTCTCATCGGCAATCCTTTGTAAGTGCAACAGAGAAACTATCTCTCCCTCGCCGCTGATTCCACACCTGACAATTCTCCTATTTATCAGCTAACAATTATTGTCTGAAAGCAAGTCAATTACAAGAGGAATTTATGAAGTCCTTAACAACTAAAAAGAAATTTGATGGAATCTCTTCGTTCTGTCCAGAAAACTGAAATGTGAACTGTCTGAAAACAGGACTAACTTCACATATATTAGCACCACATCATAACACATATCGTTAGGACATTAATTCTTGTGTGTCTGTGTTTATCCAACAAGTTGGAGCTATATAGAAAGGGCAACAAAAGCCTATGGTTACTGTACGGGGTGGGCATTGGTCATGGCTTTGAAAACGCCTTCTCTGTGAACCCTTCCCAGCACCCCAGGAAGAGCTCTGCTCTCTTCAAATCTGTGTCATGGCTCAGAATTTATTGTGGTGTTAGTCACCTATTTCCTTTTATCTACCACTAACTGAGCCCTCTTTGAGGATGACTGGGGTGGCAGGGGAGCCCTCAGCTCTCTGCCAAAATGTTTAGGTTATGGATAATTGCTATTGCACCAATGTCTTCACAGTTTAACTTCACCTATTTAATTTAGCTTACTATTCCCAATATCCAACATGTGTATGGCACATAAAGGGCTTGAGAACAATGGTCCATTAAATATATAAATAAATCTTGGTATTAATTCGGTCCTAATCAGCATTGCCAAAGGAAAAAATCATTCATAAGGGCATATTTTGTTCAAGGAGAGGGGGAGACTATTAAGTTAGGGACCACCATGGGGGAGAGACTGGGTTCCCCTCCCACTCCCAAGGATAAGTGGAAATTTACAATCACAATTTATAATCACAGGGTGGGGGATTGGTGGATGGAAAATTACTAAGAGGGAACATAAGCGGTAAGTGAGACTTTTTTCGAGACCAACTCAATAGAATTCTTGCTGAAGACAGGACAACATGGTAAGATATTGAGAAATGGTGTGAGATTTTCACTAGCCTGACTTAGTGGGAGTCCTGTTCTGATTGCATTCCAGGAGGACAGAGAGGGAAGCCCACTTTCAGGCCTAGTCCAGCAGAGGGTTCAGGAGACCCTGGCAATTTTGATATGAGGACAATTAATGACAATTAAGGTTATGGGGTGGGGAGGAAAAGCAGAGAGAGGGAAGGAGGGAGGGGGCGGGGCCTTGGTGCCTGCCACACCTTCTGGGGGCAAGACATGATTGCAAGAGGGACTTTACCTAACAAATGCAATCAGTGTAACCTGGCTTATTGTACCCTCAATGAATCCCCAACAATAAAAAAAAAAAAAAATTGATTCAAGGAGAAAGTCAGCATTTTGAAGAGATTCCCCTCTTATTCTCTAAAGCTCTGGCTAACAAATACTCATGAAACTCCTAAGCAGCCTTCAAAACACCAGAGTCCATTCTGGACACTGAAATCACAGAATCCAAGGACATCCGAAGAAGGTGATCGCTTTGAAAAGGAACCACACACTTCCAACTTGTTCTGTGTTGTAGATGCTCTGACCCCCAGGCTTCAGGCATAGAATGGAAGGAAATATTTTGAATAGCTCTTCGTAAGGGGTGTGTGAAGCCTCATCTCTTCCCCTTATTCTGGCTGTTGCTACACAGCCAGCTGGAGCCGGACAGCACCTGGCTCCAGTTTCTACACATAATCTTGCTGGCTGTCCTGGACGTTCTACCGCCAGAGACTGGGACAGCAGCTGGAGCCTGCTCAGCCATCCCTGGGCACACTGGAGGAGTCCTTACTGGAGGCCAGTGGATAAACATAGCTCTCTAACCACTCTAACTTACATTCACAAGGCTCACCAGGCTCTCCCCAGAAGGAAGGAGCCTTAGTGTCCACCAGGGGCCATCAGTTCAGCAACACTGCTGGGTGGTCCTCCCTTCATGTTTCACTTTTCTCAGTTGTGATGCTTCTTCCTCTGGAACTACTTCCCAAAAGAAACCACTAGCTTGTGTGCCTTTGTTCGGGCGCTGCTCTTTAGGGAAAAGCAAGCAGAGTCCAAGCCCTTTCTGACTGGGTTCAAGCATGATCTGATGACAAATAAAAAGAAATGTAATACCTTAGTCTACGTTTCCATAAAATACAAAGAATGTATAAAGGATTCTATAATTCAGGACATAAAGTCAACCGTTGCATTATTTTTTAACTGTCCATTAGCAATTTATATATTCTTCTTTTGGATTTATACAAGAAGCGAAGCCGATAAAACATGGTTTCCTAAAAACACATCTTTAAATATGTTTGAACATGTTAAACATGTTCCCAGAAAAGAATGAACAGCTACTTCCCTAGAAGCAACCGGCTTAAAATGTTACTCTTAAAATGTTTCTGTTGTGAAACAGAAATAACCTTATCCAAACTTAACATAAAGCCCAAATTGGTGTGGCCTAGGTTTTTCTCCCCATCCATTTCCCCTTCACTCATGTTCATCATGAGTGAGATTATTTGCTTAATCTCTGTGGTCCCATCAGACTGAAGTACCATGATGGTGAGGGCTGTGTTTGCCTCATTTACAAGTACAAGCTCAGCATCTGGTTCTGCAGCTGGCACACAGTGGGTCTTCAGTGATGTTCCTGGAATTAAACTGAGTAGTGGAATTGAATTTAACTACATAAAATGTAAAGTGCCTAACAAAATCTGCACCACTCGTGTGCTGACTCGAAGACCATCCTGCACAGCATCAACCACCTGTGTTCTCATCAGGAAGACTGAGTTGATCCAGAAGCCCCTTCTACAGTGGAGACATAGCAAAGGGTCAGGCTGCTCAGGAGAGAACCCAGAGTGAAGGGACCTGACTTCCCTGACATTCAAACATGGATTCTAACATAAACTCTTTCTCTCTAGCAAAGTCACTCAGTTTCTGAATTGTCTTTACCGGTACTAAGATGAGAATAATATTAAATCTTGAATTCTGGGACTGAGGAGCAAAGTCAGCCAAACACCCAGTGAACCTACCTGGACCATAGAGCCAAGGGTTTATTGCCACTTTAATATCAAATAGCAAATGACCAGGGTATTTATCAATAATCTTTTATGACATTTAAAATATTATTCAAGACTTCTACTGGATGTTCAAATAAAATCTTTTCTGCTAACTTCCATTAAAACTCTTTCTTTTCTCCACTTTTCTGCCTTACACGAAGTAACTCCCTTAGTGTTTAAAACTCAGTTAATACCTATCTTAACTCAGTCATTTAATCGTATGGGACTTTCAGCTTTTCTTTTCTTCCTTCAGTGAAAATCGGTCTAATAATATCATAAATCTTACACTTCCACTCATAAGCAAACTATGCCATTAGTCCTAGAATTGAACATAGGAGGCTAAGTAACACCAACTTCCTTGCTCGCCCGTTGACTAACTCCATGGCCCAGGGCAGATAATACACCTTCTCCAGCCTTTCTTTCCTCTGTTATAAACAGAGGGATTGATCTCCAGCATGCTTGTCAGCTGTAACAGTCTGAGAGCGCTTTCAGAGATGAGTCGTGATAGGTGTTTTTTTAATTGTACTGTGTCTACTGGCGTGCTTCATTTGTCTAGTGATGCTAATGACTGTCTTCATCATAAATGACAGCATTTTGGAAATCAGAGTACCTCCTACGTATTGATGGCTTACTCCTTCAGTCTCAAGTTGTAAGTGTTCTTCTGCACCGATGCTGGTCTGCCCAGAAGGAGGTCTGGATGAAGTTGGAAACGTGAATGAGTATAGACTTCCTCTGCAAAGCTGGCCGTATCTTGCAGAAGGCTGAGTTTGTAGTTTGTATGCACCTTCCCTCAGCTTTTTCCCCTGACTTTTTAACTGTCAAATTGGGCAAACGATAGAAGCAAAATGTTGTCTTTTTCTCCATACCAGAACCAAATCGTACACAATTAATGATAGCTTGTAAGTGTTATGTACAAGCTGAAGGTAAGGAGACGCTGATGCCATTGTCTGTGGTCATGAATTTTGAAATTTCATGAAAGACGTAAACATTAGAATATAGGGGCTACAAATATATTCTGAAAATAGTGATGATGTGTTACTAAATCCCAGTGCACATCTTGTAAATGATCACAATGTCAAAGCTTGTAATTTAAGATGAGTATATACAAGGTCTGACAATTAAGTTCATGAACTCATCCTAGAAAAAGTGCTACATACCTCATTGCTGAATATCACTAGAGTCACCTTGGAAGCACTCCCCTTAGGAAGCTAAGTACTAATGCCAGTGCCTAGTTCACACTTCAAAGCAAATTTGGAAGTCTTTTTCTACAATGACCATCAGAATTATTATCATACACCACACAAAAATATACAACAATAATTATAAAGCCATTATCATTGGTTCCTTATCATGAACCCCACTCAGTAAGACATGAATGCAGCTGTGAGACACTGATATACCAAGGTTATAAAACCTTATAGAGTTGTTTGTACAGCACTGCCAACATAACCACATGGTGGCATGTTCATGAATTTAATTGTCAGATCTCATATAATGACAGCTCTGATGGTGCATAGCTTCCCAACAGGAGTACTTTGAAGGGGACCATACTGATATTCACTCTGGTCAATGAGCTGTGCAGCACATTTTTAAGGATGAGTTCGCAAACTTAATTATCAGGCCTTGTATGTCAGATTCCAAATGGACCCCATCAAATCATGTAATTATCTCACTTTTTCCCTAAAGAATGACCATGACAAGTTAAGGAACCTACATTGCGATTCCCCAAATTGTCCTTAAGATAGAGACCCTGAGGCCACAAAGTTTCAGTCGCAGAAATTCATGAACATATTAATTAAGTTTTAGAGGAACTTCTGCTCAAGAGAGAACCATGATTTGCTTTTAATTTAAACATCCATTTTAAAGAAATCAGAGCTGTTCATCAGAAATCATATTTTTTAATTTCACTTGATAGTTATAAATGAATAATAATTTGAATAATCTTTCCTCAAGCTTATCCTTTAGAGTAGGTGCGTAGATGTATTTGTTGCTGTAGGGAATTACATCCTGACCTAGGTGCTATCAATAATGTATTGTCTAATAAGTCAAAAAACAAGCAGATCAATAAGAAGGAGTTTTCTGGAATTACATTCAGTGCTACAGAAATGATTGATGATTTCAGAAATGCAAGGTCTAACTGATAGATAATCAAATTCATCCCTGTTTACCTTACAATAATTCTGAATCTTCTGAGGTCAAACTCACTGCTATTAATTACATTATTCTAAGGTTTTTTTCCCAGGCCTTATCTGTTCTTTTCCAATCTGATTAATACTCTTTGAAAGTTATTTTTATGAAATAATTCACAAAAATTATAGCAAAAACTTCCATACTTGCCACCAGCCTTAATAAACAAAACATCACAACCATAATTGAAGAATCTCATTCCCCTCCCTTATTTCATTCTCTTCCTTTTCCATACCATCAAACATTTATACATGTGTGTTTTTATTTTTATTAAAGAAAAAATATGCTATTCAATCTTCACTATAAGCTTTTGAGGTAACTATTATCATCATAGTTTTTTAAAATTATTATGGGTATATAATAGCTGTATATATTTATAGGATATGTGTGTATCCTATAGGCATAAATATATGCATATAATTAAATTAAGGTAATTGGGGAACCTATCACCTTAGATATTTAACATTTCCTTGTTATAGGAACATTCCAATTCTACTCTTTTATGTAAAGTACCATATATACCCTAACTTCTTGTTGATTATAGTTATATGTATGCTTTTATGCCCTTGGTCTTTTATAAGTGCTCCAAAATTTAAACAAATGGCTTCACACTGTATGTGTCAACCGTTCGCTTTTATTAATTTAATAATATGTGTTTGAGAGTTAGCCACATTGATATATGTAGTTGTTTGTTCATTTAAACTGCTAGATAGTACCACAATTCAGTTATTTATTCTTTTACTGGTAAATATTTAAGATTTTTATCTAAGTTTCAATTGTCTTACAAACAATGTTACAAGGAATAGTCTTACATATGTGACTTGTGCAAGAGTTTCTCTATGATATATAGCTAGGAGTGAAATTCCTGAAACACTGAGTTGATATCTTCAACTTAATTCATTTTACCAAATCTCTCTCTAAAGTATAAATTGCTCCAGTTTACATTCCCACCAGCGAGTACAGTCCCCACCGGCCCACTTTCTTTCATCATTTAGTATGCTCACCATTTTTATACTTGCCATTCTGATAAATGTAAAATGGTATTTTACTGGGTTATTAATTTATATCACTCCAGCTCTTATCTTTGTAAGAATACAGACCCAAGCATAAGATATTCTGAAAATTCTGTCTCCACCATCCCACTCCTCACCCCCATTCTGCTGGGGAAAGGGGACCCTTCCATTGCTTCCCTCCATGCAGAGGTGTGACAGTCATGACCTCCCCTTCCCAGCATTAAGTCAGAAGCCATGACATTATCATACTTGGAAGCTAACAAGTTAGGCTGCCATAATTTTATATACATATACTGACAGAAGACACAAGACCCTGGGTCAGAGAACCAGACCATTTATTACTCACAGCATGACTCCTGTCTCATAGAATTACTCAGTAAGTCATATGCACAAGATTGCACTAAGCTGCCCACTATCACCTCTTGTTCCTTCATACTTAGGATAAATGACCAGAATTGTAAAACCCATTTGCTTTCCTAAGCAACTGGAGAAACTTACAACCCTAAAACCCTTTTTATTTCTACAAAAGCCATGCATAGCAACAGAGAAAACTTTTGGTATATTATTTTTCATCCTTTGTTTTGGTTTAGCCAGTTAAAAGATCAGAATCGTGGCATCGTAAACTCTGGTAAAACACAATTTCATCTCTTTTGAAAACCAATTCTGCCATTTAAAAACTAGTTGGCCTTGGGCAAGTTTCTTTTTTTTTTTTTTTACTATTAAATCATAGCTGTGTACATTAATGCAATCGTGGGGTACAATGTGCTGGTTTTATATACAATTTGAAATATTTTCATCTAACTGGTTAACATAGCCTTCATGGTATCTTCTTAGTTACTGTGTTAAGACATTTATATTCTACATTTAGTAAATTTCACATGTACGCTTGTAAGATTACACCATAGGGCGATCTGTAGAAGACTAAAACTGGACTCACGCCTTTCACCATTAAGTAAGAGAGACTCTCATTGGATTAAAGATTTAAACTTAAGACATGAAACTATAAAAATATTAGAAGAAAGTCCAGGGAAAACACTTGAATAAATCGGCCTGGGCGAATATTTTATGAGGAGGACCCCTCCCCCAGGCAATTGAAGCAGCTTCAAAAATATACTACTGGGACCCGATCAAACTAAAAAGCTTCTGCACAGCCAAGAACACAGTAAGTAAAGCAAGCAGACAGCCCTCAGAATGGGAGAAGATATTTGAAGGTTATGTCTCAGACAAAGGTTTAATAACCAGAATCCACAAAGAACTCAAATGCATAAGCAAGAAAAGAACAAGTGATCCCATTGCAGGCTGGGCAAGGGACTTGAAGAGAAACTTCTCTGAAGAAGACAGGCGCACTGCCTACAGACATAAAAATGCTCATCATCCTTAATCATCAGAGAAATGCAAATAAAAACCACTTTGAGATATCATCTAACTCCAGTAAGATTAGCCCATATCACAAAATCCCAAGATCAGAGATGTTGGCGTGGATGTGGAGAAAAGGGAACACTTCTATACTGCTGGTGGGCATGCAAACTAATACGTTCCTTTTGGAAAGATGTTTGGAGAGCACTTAGGGATCTAAAAATAGACCTGCCATTCGATCCTGCAATTCCTCTGCTAGGTATATATCCAGAAGACCAAAAATCACATTATAACAAAGATATTTGTACCAGAATATTTATTGCAGCCCAATTCAAAATTGCTAAGTCATGGAAAAAGCCCAAGTGCCCATCAACCCATGAATGGATTAATAAACTGTGGTATATGTACACCATGGAATGTTATGCAGACTTAAAGAAAGATGGAGACTTTACCTCTTTCATGTTTACATGGATGGAGCTGGAACATATTCTTCTTAGCAAAGTATCTCAAGAATGGAAGAAAAAGTATCCAATGTACTCAGCCCTACTATGAAGCCAAGTTATAGCTTTCATACAAAAGCTATAGACCAATTATAGACCACACCTTTGGGCAAGTTTCTTAATTTCTCTGAGAATTAATGACCCCCTTCTGTCATGATAATGATAGTGCTTATGCCAAAGAGTTCACAGACATAGATGAACTAGGCCAAGTAAAGTATGTGATACATAATAAATACCTTGGTATTAACAACTATTTTTACTCTAAAAGTAAACATCCTTTTGTGGAAAGATGTTAATGTTCCTGAATTTAGCAACAACTCTTGCCCTAATGTTATTCCAGTTATTACTTTCAGAGATATTTAGATTTGGCATATGACATTGATTGAATATGTATACACTAGGAGTTTTTTTCACAGTAGAAATTATGCCACCTGTTTTACAGATAAGGGTATAGGATAAGAGGTTACTTGCCTTCAGTCGTATAGCCAGCAAATGGCAGAGTCAGAATCTGAACTCTTATCTGTTTACCTCTAATGAAGGATGTAAACATTTCACCAAAGGATCCCACTCATTTTACTTAGCCATGAATGTGAATTATGGCAATAAATCAGATGACAGGATTTGGAATAGAAATCACACCAGATTCCCCTGTGATCTTCATTATCAGGGAAGTCTATCTCTACCAAACACACACACACACACACACACACAGAAAATATTTAGGCTTTTTTGGGGGGGGTATCAAATAATCCCTTATTGAAATATTTTCCTTTGTACTTTTTAACTGGCCAGACATGCCACTGCACCACTGCTGATGTCATCTATGATGTCATGAGGGTGGCAGTCATCAACATTGAAGACCCCTGACTGGACAGTCCCCAAGATGTCTTTAATGTTTCCAGAGCATTCTCTGGCTAAAGATGGTTGCCGCATCTCTCTGGTAATGTTGGAATCTCCTTGAAAGTGATATTTACATTATGTTTAATGTTTTTCTGTTTCTCTCTGTCTTTTAGTGGTTCCCTGAGGGCTTTGATGATCAGGGCAGAGGCAGAAGGCACCACTTCAATCTGAGCCTGTTGGTTCTAGATAGTCAGTTTCACTGTAATCCTCAGACCCTTCCACTCACCAGTTGTCTTGGCAGTATCACCACCAACATTTTTGGAGACAAACCCAGGGGACCAAACTTGGGGACCAGGGCAGACCTGGCACCAACTTCACCACTGGTGTACCTCAGGTACACAACTTTGATCTTGTTGGGGTCAAACTTGAATGGCCTGGTGGAGGCAGCTGGTGTTGGATGAAGCCGAATTTGGGACAACCAAAGAAAGTCACATCTTGGCCTCCTTTGAGCCAAAAGCCAAAAGCAGTATTTAGGCTTCTTAAGTGAGTATGGTAGTTAGCAGAGCCTTTTGATAAAATGTTATTCAAAATTCAGTTATGCTTTAAAGACATTTCTTTTTTTTCCGAATGTATTTGAAAAAACTGAGCAACAACTCTAAGAAAGCTTCTCTGACATAGGAAACAATCCCAGGTCAGAGACACCTGAACTCGAGTACTTTACAACCAACTTACTTTATAGTTTTTATTTTTACAAACCTGCTAAGCAGTAAAATGAGCAAGAGGTATACAAGAATATCAGAATTTTTAGTGTTGTCAGATTCAGTCAGAAGGCTTTATCTGATCTGAGTTACGCTTTAACTATGTTAACACAGAAATACAGCATCAATGTCGGTGGCTTAGACTTAAAGAAGCATGCTTAGTATTGAATAGCATATTTAACTTCTGTCTTTCCTATAATCTAAAGACTTATCTGAAGTTATACAATAGAAAAGATCAATGTTTAAACTCTAAAGGACTATTAAGTGTAGAAATCTACTCCCCAAAGTCCTTCATCTTTTAATATGTGATTAAAGCACTGTAATGCCGCAAGTGATGATGTGAGATTTTCTGTGGGATTAGTCAACCCAGTGCAGACGTGGCACCAACTTCGCCTCTGTCCTTTGCGTCTTGCTTGAGCAGAATTCTGAGATATCATTGCCTATCTATTTTTCTCATTGTTAAAGTTAATTTCAAAATAAATAATTCTAAGAACCTATCCGTGTCATACCGACATTATATTTTTTCTTCTTTCAAAAATTATCTTTCTTCTTGTCACTCAGATCACTTTTCAGAAGACCTCCCAAATAAATGCTTAGAAATAGAAGCTCCCTGAGCATCTCTTTGACGTACTTGCATATGTACTGCACCACCTAGAAATACAATAGGATTAACCCATTTCCTTGGCCCTTTAAGGTACATATGAGGACTAAAATAGTTATTCTCTTCCACTCTGGGCAGACTCTTAGTTTAACTTTTAATTACTTCCTAGGAATGCCTGCTTCTACCCGATTCACTTAAGCAGACATAACTACAACCGCAAAAACACTGTTGACTGATGTCCTCCAGAGACCTGTTCATTACCTGTCATTAAATGTTTTAAAAGTTTGCATAATTGATCCAGCCAATAAGTCATCATTGATTTATGGGGTTCTGTGCTGAAGAGTTGCTCTTTAAAAATTCATAACACCGGTATGTGTCTTTACAATCCATTAGCTGTTTACGTACCCACAGTCTTAGCATTGATTGACCTTGGACTGAGATTCTCATGGACCTCTTTTTTTTTTTTTTTGCAAGTCCTCAGTATAGAAAAGCAATACTTCAGCCTTATCCCTTGACAGATATACTTTGATTTTTTTTCCCCTCCATCAAAACGAAAACTTTACTTGAAATGATGAATAAATAAAGCATATTCCATAAACAGCTCTTCACTATTATTTAAGCTTATGGCTGCGTTGTGTGAATCTCCTTTCCCCACCATCAGACTCAAGTGTGTAAATGTTCTAAAAGGCTTTGAAAGTTTTATGATGATTTCAGGGGATGGAGGAGTAATAGCTGAGGAGTGAAGCTATTAGTTTTAATATTTATATTGAGTGCTCTGAAACATTAATGTGACAGGATGTAAGATCAGTGCAGTGGGATATATTTACTTCACAACCACTGCCACGTGGCAAAAGAGAAAAAATGTCTCTGTGGGTTTATTTTCTAAAACTTCAAGGCCAAAGTTCAGTGTCTGTGGGAGTTTTTTGGTTTGTTTCCCCTTTTCACAAGATTTAAAGTTTTAGTTAACAAATACATTAGCTTTTCTTGAACTTGAGCTGTTTCTAGAAAGCAGAAATGGACTGCTAGACAAATCTTGACACACGGTATGTTAGTTTGTGTTGGTCTGCATGCAAATGTCCTCTGAGCCTGCCATGGTGAATACCATCCACCAGTTGGTCATATCCAACCGTGTCTTGGGAAACTTTAAACAGTGATGATTGTAAAGCTGGATTGAGAAACCTTCAGGAGAGCTGCCCTTAGTAACTTTATATGGACAAGTAAGGCAAGGCATTTCTGATTTCTGGATTCTGACAGTCCTGGGTTTCAGTCTCAGCTCCACCGTGAATGCTGTGTGGCTCAGGTATATTCCATCATATCTTTAAACTCTCGTTATTGATTTTTTAAGTGAGAATAATAATTACAGCAACTCATATAGTTCTAGTGATGTAGATGAGGTAATCCCTGTAAACACCTCACATAAGCGATATTCCCTATTGTTATCCCCATAATCAAAAGAGCAAATGCCTTGGGAGGGGCTGTAGTGTGTAAGACACTGAATTTGTAACTATAATCAGATGTTGGGGTGGCAAGCATCAGAGGTATTACAGATTAAGTTTCAAACCACCTCAATAAAGCAAATAGCACAATAAAGCAAGTCACATAATTTTTTTTGTTTCCTGGTATATATTTATGTTTACAGTATATCATAGTCTATTAAGAGTGCAACAGCATATGTCTTTAAAAAGTGCACACTTTATTTTAAAAATACCTTATTGATAAAAAATACTAACAGTCATCTGAGTCATCAGCAAGTTGTCATCTCGTCTGCTGGCGGTGGGTCTTGACTTTTCTGATGGTTGATCAGGGCGTTGGCTGCAGAAATTTCTTTAAAATAAGACAATATAAAGTTTGCCACATCAATTGACTTTTTCTTTTTTTTTTTTTTTTTGAAGTCACCACCGTATCAAATTTATTATTCCAATGGCACTAACACAGCTGGAGTTGCTCATGGTCACACCACATAGGACTCCCTGCCTTCTAGAAATTACCTACCCGCTGTTCCTTCCTCCTTTCTGGGAGAAAAAACCACTACGGGCCTCTTAATGCATTCATTTAAAAATTTTTGGACATCTGAGTTTCCCTCTGAAGAAATGGAAAAAAAAAGTTGAGTGTCCCATCCCTCCTTCCTCTGCCCCACCGGCCAAATCAGTCCCTATAAAGAGGGCATTTCTGCTGTCCCCGCAATCTGGAAATAAATATCAAAAGGAACAGCATCAAGTGTTAACGCTGAGCGATGGCCCCAGAACCTCAATTGACTTTTTCATGAAAGATTTTTCTGTAGCTTGCAACATTGTTTGCTTTTTTTCAAGATCATTTTATTTTATTTTATATATTTTTTTCACTTTCTTTTTTTTTTATTGTTAAATCATAGCTGTGTACATTAGTGCAATCAAGGGGTACAATGTGCTGGTTTCATACACAATCTGAAATATTCTCATCAAACTGTTCAATGTAGCCTTCATGGCATTTTCTTACTTATTGTATGTAGACATTTGTATTCTGCCTTTAGTAAGTTTTGCCTGTACCCATTCTAAGATGCACCCTAGGTGTGGCCCCACCCATTACTCTCCCTCCACCTTAACCTCCCCCACTCCCTTTCCCTTCCTTGGCCTTTTCCTCATAGTCTTGTGCTATAGTTGGGTTATAGCCTTCATGTGAAAGCTATAATTTAGCTTCATAGGAGAGCTGAGTACATTGGATATTTTTTATTCCATTCTGGAGATACTTTGCTAAGAAGAATATGTTCCAGCTCCATCCATGTAAACATGAAAGAGGTAAAGTCTCCATCTTTAAGGCTGCATAATATTCCATGGTATACATGTACCACAATTTGCTAGTCCATCCATGAGTCGATGGGCACTTGGGCTTCTTCCATGACTTAGCAATTATGAATTGGGCTACAATAAACATTCTGGTACAGATGTCTTTGTATATTGTGATTTTTGGTCTTCTGGGTATAAACCTAGTAAAGGAATTATAGGATCGAATGGCAGGTCTGTTTTTAGGTCTCTAAGTATTCTCCAAACATCCTTCCAGAAGGAACGTATTAGTGTGCATTCCCACAAGCAGTGTAGAAGTGTGCCCTTTTCTCCACATCCACGCCAACATCTCTGGTTTGGGGATTTTGTTATGTGGGCTACTCTTACTGGGGTTGGGTGATATCTCAAAGTAGTTTTGATTTGTATTTCTCTGATGATTAAAGATGATGAGCTTTTTTTCATGTATTTGTAGATCGTGCATCTGTCTTCTTTAGAGAAGTTTCTCTTCAAGCCCCTTGCCCACCCTGAGGTGGGATCATGTGTTCTTTTCTTGCTAATACGTTTGAGTTCTCTGTGGATTCTCGTTATAAGACCTTTTATCGGAGGTATAACCTGCAAATATTTTCTCCTATTCTGAGGACTGTCTGCTTGCTTTACTTACTATGTTCTGGGCTACACAGAAGCTTTTTAGTTTGATCAGGTCCCAGTAGTGTATTTTTGATATGCTTCAATTGCCTGGGGAGTCCTCCTCATAAAATATTCACCCAGGCCGATCCCTTCAAGAGTTTTCCCTGCACTTTCTTCAAGTATTTTTATAGTTTCATGTCTTAAGTTTAAATCTTTTATCCAGTGAGAGTCTATCTTAGTTAATGGTGAAAGGTGTGGGTCCAGTTTCAATCTTCTACAGGTTGCCAGCCAGTTCACCCAGCACCATTTGTTAAATAGGGAATCTTTTCTCCACTGAATGTTTTTAATTGGCTTGTCAAAGATCAAATAACGGTAAGTAGCTGGATTCATCTCTTGGTTCTCTATTCTGTTCCAGACAACTACTTCTCTGTTTTTGTGTCAATACCATGCTGTTTTGATCACTATCAATTTATAGTACAGTCTCAGTTCTGGTAGCATGATTCCTTCTGCTTTGTTTTTATTGCTGAGTAATGTTTTGGCTATGCGAGTTTTTTTCTGATTCCATATAAAATGAAGTAGCATTTTTTCAAGATCTTTAAAATATGACAGTGGAGCTTTAATAGGAATTGCATTAAAATCATATACTGCTTTGGGTAGGATAGACATTTTAACAATGTTGATTCTTCCCAGCCATGAGCATGGTATGTTTTTCCATTTGTTAACATCTTCAGCTATTTCTTTTCTTAAAGTTTCATAGTTCTCTTTGTAGAGATCTTTCACATCCTTTGTTAGGTATACTCCCAAATATTTCATATTCTTTGGCACTACTGTGAAAGGAATAGAGTCCTTGACTGTTTTTTCGGCTTGGATATTGTTGGTATATATAAAAGCTACAAATTTATGGGTGTTGATTTTGTAGCCTGAGACATTGCTGTATTCCTTGATCACTTCTAAAAGATTTGTAGTAGAATCCCTGGTGTTTTCCAGATATACGATCATATCATCTGCGAAGAGTGAAAGTTTGATCTCTTCTGACCCTATGTGGATACCCTTGATCACCTGTTCTTCCCTAATTGCAATGGCTAAAACTTCCATTACAATGTTAAAGAGCAATGGAGACAATGGGCAACCTTGCCTGGTTCCTGATCTAAGTGGAAATGATTTCAATTTAACTCCATTCAATACGATATTGGCTGTGGGCTTGCTGTAGATGGCCTCTATTAGTTTAAGAAATGTCCCTTCTATACCAATTTTCTTAAGTGTTCTGATCATGAAGGGATGCTGGATATTACCAAAAGCTTTTTCTGCATCAATTGAAAGAATCATATGGACCTTATTTTTTAATTTGTTTATGTGCTGAATTACATTTATAGATTTACGTATATTGAACCAGCCTTGAGACCCTGGGATAAATCCCACTTGGTCATGGTGTATAATTTTTTTGATGTGTTGTTGGATTCTGTTTGTTAGGATCTTATTGAGTATTTTTACATCAATATTCATTAGTGATATTGGTCTATAATTTTCTTTTCTTGTTGGGTCTGTCTCTGGTTTGGGGATCAAGGTGATGTTTGCTTTTAGAATGTGTTGGGTAATATTCCTTCTTTTTCTATGCTCTGGAAGAGGTTTAGTAATATAGGTACTAGTTCTTCTTTAAAGGTTTGGTAGAATTCTGACATAAAGCCATCTGGTCCTGGGCTTTTCTTTTTAGGGACATTTTGTATAGTTGATGCTGTTTCAGAACTTGATATAGGCATGTTCAACATTTCCACTTCATTCTGGCTAAGTCTTGGTAGGTGGTGTACTTCCAGGTATTAGACGATTTCTTTCAGATTTTCATATTTCTGAGAGTAAAGTTTCTTGTAGTATTCATTAAGGATTTTTTGAATTTCTGGGACTTAACAGACATCTACAGAACATTTCATCCCAACAAAACTGAATACACATTCTTCTAATCAGCCCATGGAACATACTCCAAAATCGACCACATCCTAGGCCACAAATCGAACCTCAGCAAATTTAAAAAAATAGAAATTGTTCCTTGCATCTTCTCAGACCATCATGGAATAAAAGTTGAACTCAATAACAACAGGAACCTGCATACCCATACAAAAACATGGAAGTTAAATAACCTTATGCTGAAGGATAGATGGATTATAGATGAGATTAAGAAAGAAATCACCAAATTTTTGGCACAAAACAACAATCAAGACACGAATTGCCAAAACCTCTGGGATACTTCAAAGGCAGTCCTAAAAGGGAAATTTATAGCACTGCAAACCTTCCTCAAGAAAACAGAAAGAGAAGAAGTTAATAACTTAATGGGACATCTCAAGCAACTGGAAAAGGAAGAACACTCCAACCCCAAACCCAGCAAAAGAAAAGAAATAACCAAAACCAGAGCAGAATTAAATGAAATTGAAAACAAAAGAATTATACAACAGATCAATAAATCCAAAAGTTGGTTTTTTGAAAAGATCAATAAAATAGATAAACCTTTGGCCAACCTAACCAGGAAAAAAAGAGTAAAATCTAATTTCATCAATCAAAAATGGTAACGATGAAATTGCAATGTTGTTTGATAGCATTTTAACTACTTCTTGTATCCTGGGATGTGATCTAGTAGAACTTCATTCAAAATTAGACCAATCTTCTCAAAACCTGTGGCTATTTTATCAACTAAGTTTATGGAACATCCTAAATCCTTTGTTGTCATTTTGACATGTTCACAGCATCACCAGAATTAGATTCCATCTCAAGAAACCACTTTCTTGGCTCATACGTAAGAAGCAACTCCTCATCAATTCAAGCTTTATCATGAGATTGCAGTAATTCAGGCACATCTTCAGGCTCCACTTTCTAATTCCAGTTCCTTGTTATTTCCACCACATCTGCAGTGACTTCTTTCTCTGAAGTCTTGAACCTCTCAAAGTCATCTATGAGGGTTGGAATAAACTTCTTCCAAACTCCTATGAAATGTTGATATTTTGACCTTCTTCCATGAATCATAAATATTCTTAACATCACCTAGAATGATGAATCCTCTCCAGAAGGTTTTTCAGTCTACTTTTCTCAAATCCACTAGACAAATCACTATGGCAGCTATAACCTTTTATGACATGTAAGTTAAAATTACTCTTTGACCCATCAGTTGCAGAATGAATGTTGTGTCAGTAGGCATGAAAGCAACATTAATCTCCATGCGCATCTCCATTAGAGCTTTTGCATGACTAGATGCATTGTCAATGAGCACTTATATTTTGAAAGTAATCTATTTTTCTAAGCAATAGGTCTCAACAGATGGCTTAAAATATTTAGTAAACCATGCTGTAAACAGATATGCTGTCATCTGGGCTTTGTTTTCTCATTCATAGAGCACAGGAAGAGCAGATGTAGTATAATTTCTAAGGGCTCTAGGATTTTCACAATGACAAATGAGCAGTGGGTTCAACTTAAAGTCACCTGCAGCATGAAGAGTTTTGAAGCCAGTTTTCGACTTTTCCTCTCTAGCTATAAAAATCCGAGATGGCATCTTCTTCCAATAGAAATATGTTTGTTGTTTAGTGTAGCCACCTCCATGGGTGAATTCAGCCAGATCTTCTGATAACTTGCTTCAGCTTCTTCATCAGCATTTGCTTCTTCATCTTGCATTTTTATGTTATAGAAATGACTTCTTTCCTTAAACCTCATGAACCAACCTCTACTAGCTTCCAACTTTTCTTCTGCAGCTTCCTCACCTCTCTCAGCCTTCATGAAAAGAAGTTAAGGCCTGCTTGAATTAGACTTTGCATTCAGAACGTGGCTAACTGGTGCAAGAGGCCTAGCTTTTGGCCTGTCTTGGTTTTCCACATGCCTGTTTCATTAAGCTTAATTATTTCTAGCTGTTGATTTAAAGTGAGTCATACATGGCTCTTCCTTTCACTGGAACACTTAGACGCCATTATAGGATTATTAACTGTCCTAATTTCAATATTGTTGTGTCTCAGGACATAGGAAGGCCTGAGAAGAAGGAAAGAGAAGGGGAAAGAGCTCTGTGATGGAACAGTCAGAACACACACAACATTTATTAAGTTTGCCATCTTATAAAGCAATTATAATAGAGGTCTGAATTCAACACAATTCATAGAGATCCAAAATAATTACAATAGTAACATCAAAAATCACTAATCACAGATCACTGTAACAGATACAAGTTTTCAAAAAGTCTGAAATATTGTGACAATTACCAAATTGACACAGACATGAAGTGATCACATGCTATTGGAAAAATGGCATTGACAGACTTACTCAATGCAGGTGGCCACGCACTTTCAATTTGTAAAAAAACACAGTATCTCTGAAGCACAATAAAGTGAGGTATTCCTGTACTGGGAAAACAAAAACATTAAATCGCAAAGCAAGAGCAGAAGTGTTCTGGAATAAAGCAGACTTACAAAACGGGTTCAAGTCTTAGTGCAGCCATTTGCTGCCTGGACAACACCGTGCTTGTCAGTTCATCATTCTTCTTGTACAAAATGGGGATAGTGACACTTCACATAGTTACTGCAAAGATTAAAGAAGATAATGCTATCCCAGCACAGAGGTATGTGCCTGTGGTTCCAGCTACCTGGGAGACTGATACAAATAAAACTTTGGGTGCAAGGTCAGCCTGGGCACCATTGCCAAGACCCCATCTCCAAAAAGAAAAAGTAAAAAGGAAGATAATGTGAACGATGGCTGTGATAAACAGCAAATTGCTAAAAATGTGCTTGTTCAGCCAATCTCAGGTTTGGGGAGTTAGACTTGAATGATCATAAGACTTAGGTAATTTTAGATGTTGGCACCAATGAAAACACTCATTATGAAATAAAAGAGTAAGGAGTAAGTCACGGTAAAGACCAGCAAAGGTCTGGCTTTATGCTGTGTGATCATGGCAGGGCTGGTGGGAGCTGGGCATTTAAGAACAATTTCAACATTAATAGGCAAAGAAAAGCAATTGAATAAAATCATACTTAAAATGGGATGAGTATTATGAACAGAAAGCAAATGAAGGGGAGTCTTAGAGTGAGGGGATGGTAGAAGTAAGGGGTGGGTTTGCCTGAACGCTGAACCCTGGGAGATGAAGTTGAAAAGTGAGCTGGGGAAGATGGATAGCCTTATTAAGTATGAAGCTGAAGAGTGGTCCTGTAATCCTGGAGTCCATTTTTTCCCCCTTAAGCAGTATGACATTTAAATATAAATTAACTTTTTTAACTTTTTTACATCTAAGTAAAATGAGAACATAGTTTAAAGCAGCTGTTATGAACCTTGACTGTAAATCTAAATCACTTAGGGGAGCAGTTCTCAACCTGTGGGTTGAGACCCCTTTTTTCCATTTGTAACAACGCGGCAATTAGGAAGGTTAAGAACCACTGACTTAGGAAGTTTTAAAAATCCAAGGACAATGCTCCACCCCAGGCCAATTAAATCAGAATCACTGGGAGCCAGACCCAGATATCAGCATTTTTAAAGTTCCCAGGTGATTCTGTTGCAGCCCAGGTTAAGAACCACTGATTTAAAATGATCATCTGTACTGCAACAAAAAAGAGCTATTCCTCTGTTCCAGGGTTCCTTTCCTTTAGTCCCATGTTCTTTTCTTTATTTCAAATTAGTATGAGGGTACACATGTTTAGGTCACATTTGTTTTCAATCCTAGGGTAAAGTTTAAGTTGTAGTTGAGCCCTTCATCCAGCGGATGTGCTGAACACTCCCACTTTGTGTACATCAGGTGAGATCCTGCCAATTGCCCTCCCTCCTTCCCTCTCCCCTCCCTCTTGCTAGACTATATTTGTGTTTTTCCTTTTGTGTGGGTGTGTAGTTGTTTATACATGGTTTCATGTTCGTTTTGAGTACATTGGATACTCTTTTTTTTTTTCACTCTTGAGATACTTCACCAAGAAGATAAAGTTTCAACTCCATCATCCAGCCATCCACAAAAGGCATAAGGTCTCCACCTTTTCTTAAGGCTGAATAGCACTCCACTGTATATATTACACCATAATTGGTTAATACATTCATGGGTTGATGGGCACTTGGGAGGTCACAGCTACTTTTCTTTTTTTTTTAAACAGAGTCTTATTCTGTCACCTGGCGAGAGTGCCTGGGAGTCAGCATAATTCACAGCAACCTCAAACCCTTGGGCTCAAGCTACTCTCTTGCCTCAGCCTCCCAACAGCTAGGACTATAGGCACCTACCAGAATGCCTGGCTAGTTTTTCTATTTTTTAGTAGAGATGGGGTTTCTCTCTTTTTCAGACTGGTCTCTAACTCCTGAGTTTAAGCAATCCACCCTCCTTGGCCTCCCAAAGTGTTAGGATTACAGGCGTGAGTTACCGCACCTGGCCTAGTCCCATATCCTGAATCCATAATTTTTATCGTCTCCTATTCCCTATGTATTAGTCTCTGTCTTTTTTTTTTTTTTTTTTAAGTAATGAGGATACAAATGCTTTTGGTTACATGGATCACCTTTGTTATGCTTGAGTCAGGGTTATAAATGTTCCCATCACCCAGATAGTGCTCATTATACCCTTTAGGTAGGTTTTCCCCCATCCCCTCCTCCCATCTCCCTCCTACTCAATTTCCACTGATGTTGCCTGCCCTCTGTGCACACATGTGTTCATCGTTCCAATTTAACCATGGGCACACGTGGTGCTTGT
Source organism: Nycticebus coucang (assembly GCF_027406575.1). Lineage (NCBI taxonomy): Eukaryota > Metazoa > Chordata > Mammalia > Primates > Lorisidae > Nycticebus > Nycticebus coucang. The sequence continues at coordinate 21,325,701 of NC_069784.1, read as the reverse complement.
TTTCCATTTTTTGGATACTTCACTTAGGATAGTGGTCTCCAGTTCCATCCAAACTATTGATACATGGGAATTCTTGACTCTGCTCACATTTAAAAATAAGGTACTGGAAAGATTATGAAAAATTCCTTTGTATGGATTATGTAAAATTTTTGCCAACTGTTGGGCTTTATGGTAGATACATGGTGAGCTGGTGTTTTCATTAGCAGATACACAAATGTCCATATCCGGGAGTCTTTTCTCTGAGATTCCTCAGTCTCTTAAAAAGAGGCCTCCAGACTTCTCCCTGGGCACTCTCTATGAGGGGACACATGCAGTCTGTGAGCAGGGCAGGGAAAGGATGCCAAGTGCCTTCCTGGCCAACATGTCATTACCTAATGCCCATGTTTTTTTTTTTTTTGTAGAGACAGAGTCTCACTTTATGGCCCTCGGTAGAGTGCTGTGGCCTCCACAGCTCACAGCAACCTCCAACTCTTGGGCTTAAGCGATTCTCTTGCCTCAGCCTCCCAAGTAGCTGGGACTACAGGCGCCTGCCACAAAGCCCGGCTATTTTTTTTTTTGGTTGCAGTTTGGCCGGGGCTGGGTTTGAACCCGCCACCCTCGGTATATGGGGCCGGCGCCTTACCGACTGAGCCACAGGCGCCGCCCATGCCCATGTTTTTTTAACACTGCACCTCATCCTTAGCCCCATTCCCCAAACCAGCGCTGTCCTGAATCAGTGTTTGCAAGGATTAAATCTTTGCTCTCTGTAGTGAGTGGGGAGAGGGTGAACCCTGGGCTGTTCCAGACCAGACAGGGGGCCTGCAAGTCCAAATGCTCCAGGTGCTAACCTTCCACTAATTCTGCTGATTTGCCTTACATCTCCTGATTTCTTCACCCCATTACGTGGTACCTGGTCTCCAGCCCTAGCCGTTGTCAGGTGAATTTGCTCACTACTTACTAGCATTGTCCTCTGTAAGTCCTATGTCTTCATGTCCTTGCCCTGCTGAGTCATTTCCTACTGTCCATTTCCTTCCTGCCATCAGAACGTGTCTTAGCCTCTTCCCAACCTTTGTCTCCTTTCCTGATTTTTGGTCCCTGTAGGTTTGTGTAATTTTTTTTTTGTTCTTGGAATATTATTTTAATGAAAAATTCACGTGGGAGAGGAGGGAAATACTTGTGGTCATTGTGTCCTGTTTAAAGAGAAGTCCTACCTCTTGGGACTGGGACACAATGATAAGAGGGACTTTACCTAACAAATGCAAGCAGGTAACCAGGTTCTTTGTACCCTGAGTGAGTCCCCAACAATTAAAAAAGAAATCAAAAAAACAGAAGTCGTACAGGTTTGCGTGCAGGGGTGGTGGTGGTTGTTTTTACAAATATTATGCAGAACTATTAAAAAAGATAAATGTGGAATCACTCCATGTAAGTGAGGAGTCAGAGATCTTCCCATTTCCTCCTTTTTTTTTTCCTGTGAACCCAGAACAACTCTGAGAACCCAGAACAATGCCCAAAGCCATGGGATAAAGGTCTGGTCTGAGGTGAGGGCTGTGGTCTCCACTTGCTGCCCTCCTGGGTTTCTGCTAAAAGTGGAGCAACCAAGGATGCAGGAGAGAGTTGTCTTGTTCCCTGTATGATTTGACACATTTCTTTTTTAGATTCTGTTATTCATCAAAGTGTCCTTAAGCACCTTCTTCCTAAAGATGCTTAAAATTGTGTGGGGGAGGCAAAGTTCAACAAAACAATCTTACTCTGAAGAAATTTAGGAGCTGGTAGGAAAAAACTGTCACATCACATGCCTTTCCAAAGGCTCTCTGCTCACTTTACAAGTCCTCCAGAGGTGAGCGGCCCTCCTGCCATTCCCTGACCCCATCTCGTCAGCATCAAAACACACTGGTCTCTGAGAGGGCGAGGAGGTTCTGAGAGGCGAGGTTCAAAGAGGAAACCATGAATGGTGAACAGGTGAGTGTTGCACCTGTGAAATAAGCATGTTCTGATTCCAACTTCTCTCAACTCCCCGTCTCAGCAGAGAAATTGACCAGTGGAAGCTCTTATCCAATGCTAATTCACATTCTAATACTTAGTAAGTATTGTCCAGGTCCAAGTTCAAAATAGGAAACACATATCACAGGGGAAACTCTTGATGGGCACATTCTCATTTTTAGCTTCTTTTCTTTCCTCTCTCCCTTCCCCTGAGTTCCTCCCTTGGCCTTTCTTCATTTAAAAGATTCACTTTCAGCAACACCCCCAAATGCTCACTTGGAGACAAACAAATATGCTCTTTCTTTGTCCCTAGCTGTGGGTCCTTTAATTTAAAGGTTACATGGCAAATATTTTCTATCCCAAATGTCAGAACAACCATGGACTTCCCTGAGGGGACTGGTTTTCCAAAACTCCGTGAAATCAGGTTGGCAGGCCAGGAAAGACGTAATGCTTCAGCTACACGTATCCTTTGAAAAACCACGGGAAATAGCACACTCAGAGCCCTCACAGCACCACAGGGGAGCGGTCCAGGCTGGGGTTCCTGGGGGGCTCCCCAGCATCACGGGTAGCAACCTGCCCACTCCAAGTCAAGACCATGGCCTCTGACACTATCTGCTCATGGGTCCTGACAAAGAAAATCTCCAGATGTACACATCTCACTCAAAAAGAATAATTAAGTTTAAAAATCTGTGGGGGGAAAATCTCACACACCCCTGCAGGCTTGTTCTCTGGGGTGCCGCACCATGCTAACTCAGCAGTAGCAGCAGCTATCAAACGAATCCTCTTCCCTCTGTGGAACTCCAAAGTGCTGTGCACACTGTGGGGAAAATCTCACACAAGAATTCAGATTGGGAGACAGATTCTGGACCCCTTTTCATAAATCCTTCCCTGCCTTCATAGTGAGGGAAGGATGAAGACGGCAAGAAGAGAGATGTGAGAAGGTTACTCCCTGGTCCGCGGCCTTCCCCCTTCCTCTGCCTGACTCCGAACTTCGGGCTCTTGCGTGCTTACCTGCTGTCCACCCCCTCGCGTTCTGCGAAAAGGAAGAATCAAAGGCATACTGGAAGATGATACCAAGGAAATCAATAAGAGTAAAAGAAACTGCGCGTCCCGAGGGGCCGTGGGATGGAAGGAAGTGAGGCATATTGGGAGGCATCGTACAGGGGGGAAGCCCGAAGAGAGAAGTGACAGAAAGACCAACGCAGGGGCGAGAGGACAGTACTTTTCTAGACTCAGTGGGTGAGAAATTTCTGCAAGTTTACTTGGGCAAAACATTGGAAGATAACAAATGATGTGACTATTATCTTTTGTCTTGGTCCAAGTACTTGAGCTTCTCTCGATGTTTGAGATATACCAGAGAAACTCTGAATTTTTATTGAGACTATAGGTCTTTTACTAGAACACTTCACTGGTATGAAACCACATGGCAGAAGCTTTTCAAACCTGCCCAGAGAGTAGTTCTATACATGTTTGAGCTGTCTACTCATCTTTTCTGCAACGCTAATGATATTGTCTTCCATTCAACCACCTCCCGAGAATCAGCCTTCTAGGCAGTTTTTCTTCCCTTCCTTAGGAAATGCACATGGTCTTCATTCAAAACACTCATCAAGCTGAGGCCTGGGCAGCAAGTAGAGTATATGTTTGAACCAGTGAAAAGATAAAAACGACTCTGATTGATGCACTACCCTTTGCCTGCCTGTTCTAGGATCCCCTTCTCTACCCTGGTCTAGCCCTGGGGGCTGACCTGCATGGTCTGATTAATAAATCCCTTGCCCTCTGACTTTCAGTTGAATTTGAGTGACAGGGAGCACCAGAAGGAGATCCGTGAATAGCAATGAGCTGTTTATTCCCTGAACTCATTTTCTGCTATAGAAGAGAGCCGCTCAACCAAAAGCACAGCCTCTATCAAGAGGTCCCCTCGACAAGCTCTGTCTCCCTCCCTGAGTTCTGGTAACTACTCGTTCCCTTGTTCATTCTGTCCTGGGGTTCACTAACATTAGGAGTTTGGCACTATCCCTTGTGAGTTTTTCCTGCTTCTCACCCACACTCGAGTAAATAGTCTTTACTAGAATATCTCCAAATTACCCAATTAAAGTATGCAATCTGTTTCCTGCTGGACCCTGACTGACATAGCTGGCAGAATAAAATTTACCAAAGCAAAATGCCTAGCCTAGGCATTTCAGAGGGTGAAAATAAGGCTGCTATTTATTAAGCATTCATAAAAATAAACATAAACTCAGAAAAAAGTCTTGTTACATAAGAAAGAATTAAATTATAACAAATGAATCCCATTGATTATATAAATTCCTTTACTTACGAAGTCTATTCTGATCACTACATTCTGTCAAAAAAAAGGGGTGATGAAATATTGTATAATCACTTTTCTTTTTAAGTTTCTAAAAGAAATAAAATTAAACTCAAAATGCTACTTTCAATAATGGAACTAATCCTAATAGACTGAAATAAAAGCAGTCTCTCTGGAATAGTAAAGATTATAAATAAACTAAAAGTGAAATAGAAGAAGTAAGACCTGCATTAGAAGCAGTAAAGAGCAGAATTGCCACTGAATAAAATAAAGTCAGTGGTTGAGAAGAATTCACCTGAAGTGCTCACTCAGTCATAACATAGAGACAATATATAACGTAGCTGAAAATAAGCTGAGCTCTAAGTGAAGTTACCAAACAGGCCGTATATAATATTCAATAAGCAAAGCTTTCTAATATATCAGAATATTTACAAAATAAAACAAGAAAAAATTCCATTCATGTTAGAAACAATAAGTGCTACTTAATATACTACAGTAGAACCTCTATAGTTCACCACTTCCCTACATTGACCACCTCCATAAGTTGACCTAATTTTCACAGACCAGACATCCACCACATGTACGTATCAGTACAGTAGCCCTATTTCCTTATGTCGACCACCTCCATATGCTGACCAGTTTGTTATAGTCCTTGGGTGGTCAACTTAGAGAGGTTCTACTATATTTATTTATACTTATATTAACAATGAATTACTTTATGGGGATGTATAAAAAAACTGTGAAGTTTTATTTAGTTATAACAAACAGAATGGCATGTTATATTATAGGGCAGGAAGCTCCACTATTGTAAAAATGTCAATCATTTCCAAATTAATTAGGGTTTAAATGAAATAATAATCAAAACTCTTTGGAGACTTTTGTGCAGAATGAGATAATAGAAATCAATGGAGAAAAGAGAGATTATTCAATAAGTTGACCTGAAAAAAAAAAGTGTTCAGTTTTACCTTGTGTTATACCAAAACCAATCCCAAATGGATTGAGAATCTACTGTTTTTAAATTCCACCACAAAAAGCTAAAAAAATTGATAAATGCTTATAATATCTTGGGGTGAGAAGGAATTGCCTACATAAAAGGAATGTAAAATATCATAAAGAAATAGTTTCTTCATTTTTTAAAAAGTTAACTTCTATATATCAAAAGATACTAAAGTAAGGGCAGGTTGCTGTAACAGAGACAACAATATGATAGTGTCTTTGTGTGTTCTTGCTGCTACAACAGAATGCCAAAAACGACAGAAACCCAAGTCCAAAATCAAGGCGCTGGAGGATTTGGTGTCTGGTGAAGGCTTGATTCCTAGTTCAGAGGCAGCTGTCTTCTCATTATAACCTCACAGAGTAAAGGGCAAGTTAGTCCTCTCTGGGGCTTCTTTTTCACAAGGGTACTCCACCTTCATCCTCTCAAAGACCTCATCTCCTAATGCCATCACACTGGGGGTTAAGATTTCAAAATATAAATTCTGAGAGGACATAAAAATCAATCTATAGCAGATGGCTCAAAGGACAAGCATTTTCTGTGTTCTCACCAATGTTCTCTCAAACTTTTTGCTCTGCCATCTCTTAGGGCTTCAATCTCCAAGCCCCAACCTATGGACCAGTCCCAGGCCCTGGCCTGTTAGGAAGCAAACTGCCCAGCAGACAGCTGGAGGTGAGCAGCAGACCAGCGAGCAAAGCTTCATCTGTATTTACAGCCGCTCCCCATTGCTCACATCACCACTTGAGCTCCACCTCCTGTCAGATCAGTGGCGGCATTAGATTCTCCAGGAGGATGAACCCTACTGTAAACTGCACATGCAAGGGATCTAGGTAGTGTGCTCCTTATAAGAGTCTGATGTGATATAATGTGCTTGAATCACCCCCAAACCGTCCTCTCCAGCCCCCAGTCCAAGTGAAAACTGTCCTCCATGAAACTGGTCCCTAGTGCCAAAAAGACTGGGGGCCACAGTGCAAGGGCTTTCTTGTTGCCTGTATGATTAAAAGTGGGCCTAGACTACCTCTGAGAGTAGGGAAGGAAGCACGTGAAGGAATCCCTCCCCTTGTTTTAAAAGACCTGGTCAGACAATGGTAGACATTACTTCCACTCACACTGTATTACGAAAAGTTAGCCGCATGGCTTCATTTAACTGCAAGGAGGGTTGGAACATGCCATCCCTGCTTAGCTATCCACAAGCCTATCTGTAATTGACTATAGAAAAAGAAGGATCAATTTAGGTGGAAAATAGCAATATCCACCAAACCATGATGAAGACAATTGAAAGGCAGAGAACAAACTGAGGAAACACACTTTCAGCAAATATGGAAAAAGGTTTTCATCTTATAACATAAAGTTTATATAGCAATCAAAAAGAAAAACATCAATGCACCAATAAAAACTAGGCAGAGGACATAAACAAACAATATAAACATTCTATAAATATGAAAGCTACACAGCATTGCTTGTAATAAAATTCACTTTACATTGAAAACATTAAATGGCATTGTTTATCAATCTGTGTCCCCAAGTCTTTTTTTTTTTTAATATTTCTGAGACAGAATCTCACTCCGTCTCCCAGGCTAGAGTGCAGAGGCATCATCATAGCTCATTGCAATCTCAAACTCCTGGTCTCAAGCGGCCCTCCTGGCACAGTCTCCTGAGTAACTGGAACTACAAACAAAGCAATACCATGCCCAGCTAATTTTTCTATTTCTTTTATAGAGATGAGGGTCTCGCTCTTACTAAGGTTGGTCTCAAACTCTTAGCCTCTAGCAATCTTACCGCCTTGGCTTCCCAAAGTGCTAGGATTAGAGGTGTGAACTACCAGTACCTGGCCCTAAAATCTTGCTTAATGATCATTCACAATGCTGCTACAGTGTGGGAAGAACACTTGGGTAGAGTGTTCTGCTGTTCAGCCTTTGTGAAATGCACTTTGTTAGAATACACAAGAGCCCTTTCTGTGCTCTTCTTATAGAACCCTGTGTCCTCTTTAGAAACCTACCCTAAGGATGGGCGGCGCCTGTGGCTCAGCGGGTAGGGCGCCGGTCCCATATGCCGGAGGTGGCGGGTTCAAACCCAGCCCCGGCCAAATTAAAAAAAAAAAAAAGAAAAAGAAACCTACCCTAAGGAAATAATCCAAGAAGTAGTCAGAGAGGTATGTGCAAATATGTTCACTGTAGCACGAACAATTGGAAATAAGCTAAATGTCTGACAATCAGAGAATGGTTAAATAAATTATGTGTAGGGAGTAACATTACTGCTATCTCCCTGTTCTCAACCCACCTTATAGACAAGATGACTCGGTTCATCTCCCCATTTGGGAAGTACTGGCAAGGAACATATTTTACACAATTTCTTCTCTCTTTGTTCTTTTTTCAGAAAAGAAAAAAGCAGCTTATCTTGTTTCAGAGACTTTCATATCTGTTGAGCCTCCTGCTGTATAGGTAGGGTTGGCGGGAAACACATTCCATTCTCTCCTACACTGAGGATTCTTAGGGAAAGGCCAGGATTCCCCCTCTGCCTCTTTATGGTAAGTGTCATGACCTATGTCAGAATCAAGACCCGCATGTTCTCAGATATTTATGAGGCAGACCTAAAACTTCCATTCATGTGGGTCATTGAGTATCTTGGCATTTACCTTGTAGACTCAAGTATTCAGGCAGAAGCATCCAATAGTAGGAGATGGGAGGTCCCAGATCCTAGTCTCTTTCTTCAGGTAACTTCAGGTAACCTCCTCAGGCACTTCTGAACTTGAGGACTTATGGGTCCATAGTTGATAAGGGCACTTTGTTCCCTATGGGGTTCCTTGTACCTTTTTTCTATTGGAGGGACCAGCACTCCAACCTCCAATATCAGAAACAGATACAAGAGATATAGTACCATTTTGTTTGAGATTTATATTGGTTTTTATAAGAAATGGCTAATGGAAGGTCATTTCAATAATATGGCAAGCTGAATATCTTTCTAGGAAAAGGCATATAAACATGCTGGATAATTTTTAATAATCTTTTCAAGCTATAGGCAAACCATAATGAAAAGTAATGAGATTCTCATAGGCTAGGTCATGTTTGACAAAGAGGTAAGACTGTCAAGGTGGTGGCTTCAGCTTGATATGCTCAAAGGAGAAGCAGCTTCGGTCCCATACAAAGTAGGAGTTGCATCAGAGCCTCAGCCACCCATCCAAGCCCAATAAAGCTAGGTCCATTGAAAGATAACTCTTCCATAGGGCAAACATGAAATTTTTCTGCCCCACCCATAAGGATGTAGGAAGGAAAATTTCCAATCTCAGCCTCAGCTCATAAGGGGGTCAAAAAAAAAATCTTTGTAAGAATTTCTGTTCACGAGCCAGTTGTCACATGAGTTTGGGACTAGAATTCACATAATGGTATGGCCTCAAGTACCCAAGTCATGAATTTGGTTGAAAGAGTTCCCAGTCATCTGGCAGAATAAGGAATTACATGACAGAAAAACAGTCCCTAGGAACACAGCTCTCTCTCTCTCTCATACACACACACACACACACACACACACACACACACACGCACACGCCCACACACACCACCACCACCACGAACAATTATTAACAGAAGGAAATGTCCAACAATTAGACCTGCAGAGATAATTCAAATGCCTAGATGCAAAATACAACATACACATGAGTATATGTTTAACATTTTTAAATAAATGAAAAAAATGAATAAAAGCATGACTGAGGAATAAGAGACTATCTGAAAATCAGCAGGCAAGCAAATTTGAAAAAGAAACAAATAGAACTTCTAAAAAGTAAAAGCACAATGAATACAATTAAAATATGAATTTCTCATAAGGAGACAACTTAATAGGAGCAAAAAAGAAATGATCATATCTGTATTGTGATAGTAATTCCTACCAAGAAAAGACTGGGAATAATCCATGTGATCAATAATTAATTGACATAAACATTTGCTAAACCTAAATAAAAAAGGCATATTAGACATAGCTGAAGAAAGTGTTTGTGAACTAGTAATTTGTTAACATCTGGTAGTAACTTCTACATGTATATGTTTTTATAATTTAATATTTCACAAAAATATAATTTACTTATTGCAATTTACAAAGCACTTTTATTATAAATTTCACTTTATTCTGGCAATAATCTCACAGGCTTTTTTAGGGTGGTTAATTCTTCAAATAGATCAGAGATTCTTTGAAAGCAAAAATTCAAATGGATTTTTGGTCTCTCACAAATAACTATATGTAATCAACAGATATGTCATCTGTTGAATGCGTATAGTTAAATCCATTTAATGTTTCTCTAATTTATAATGCATTTAAACAAAATATCCACTCTTCCCTTAAAAATCTTTCTCCAACTTAAAAGTAGTTCTTTTTAGCAAGTAATTTTGAAATCCTAAAATAAAAGGATTATTTTATTAAACCTACATAAATATCATTTAACTGGGTGCCCAGGCTCAGATCTGCCCTCACATAATCATCTGATTTGGAGAAAAAGAAGGGGTATAGGTGAATTTGGTAAATACTGATTTTCTACCAATTCCCAGACATTTTTTGGTAATTTACATTTGTTATAATCTCAGTAGTCCTTTAAGAAAATGCTTCTGTAGGGGTATCCAACATGCTGATTTTGTGAGGACTTTTTTTGCTTATCTATTATGGCAGATATCATGAAAAGTATGCAGGGATCTTTTTGTGTGTGTGCTCATCAGCTTTCCTTAGAGTTTGTTTAATGTTTGGCCTGAGACAATTCTTAATCCTCCCATGAGAAAAAAAAAGATTGGACACCCCTGAGTAATCATCTTCTGTATAAAGACAATAGATAAAGAATTATTATTTATTGGATGCTGTATTTTATGCCAGGCCCTGTGTTATACTTAACGTATTTTTTTCCTTTAAATAGTTAACCAGATTGTTGGGAGACAAGATGGCTGACTGAAGCCAGCTTTCCACAGAGGCTCCCGTCCAGAAGGAGAGTTAAAGGACAAAAATTCAGCAAGTAACCTGGTGGATTTGAGCTGCACTAAGAGAGAAGGCTGTAGAACCCCGCTGAGGTGGGATACAAACAAAAGGTACAAAATCCATCACCAAGCGGACGGGAGTCCCCTCCCCCAGGAGAATGGCTCAGAGTGCCCCACAAACAACCGGTCAGAGTTCAAAGGTTCTCCCACTACACTCCATGGGAGAGACCCTCTAAAAACTGGACCTACCTCCCCTACTAGGGTGCCACGGTGTCCTCCTGCCAGGCATAAAACTGTATAAACTGTATATAGTCTCTACCTGGAATTCTGAGCTCCCAGCACTCCCCTTCACTCACACTGGGGTCTGGAGGCCAGTCCCGGTCGGTCGGCAGAGAGGGGACTGCACCAGAGTGGTGGTTCCCTGAGGCAGAGTGCGACAGCTGTCTTTTGGTGACAATACGGCCAGGCATAAAACTGTGTAGATCTCTGTGTGTTCTCTGCCCGCGGCCCCAGGCTCCCAGCGCTCCCCGCACTCCCCTCTGCTCTCACTCCAAGGTCTGGAGGCCTGTCCCCCAGGGGTCCAGACTCTTGGGCGATTGCTCGAGGGGTGTAGACAGTGCTGGGCTTCAGCTGGTCGGTGCAGACTCTAGGGTGCGGGAGCAGAGAGGGGACGGTTGGCCGGAGGGGAGCTGCACCGGAGCAGCCATTGCCTGAGCCATGCTATTGCTCTTTTGCTAGCAATACGGCTCACTGCCAAATATTCTGAAGCCACACCCCCTGTCTCCCTGGGCAACCAGAGACTCTGAGTTTGCCTGAGGCAACTCCAACTTGCAAACCAGGGAAACTCCCAGGGCAGGGCTGACCCAGAGGTCCGCTTTACTAAACCTAAGACGCACCTGGCCCTCAGGGGATCGTCAACCTATAGACAATACAAGAGCAAAGACAAGCTGATTTGGAGCTCAATTCAGCTTCTCTTCTGCAGGGGAACCACAGAGTTGTTCTGTTCTGTTCTGTCAGTAACATTAATCAGGGGCGAGACTGGACCTGAGTGAAAACCCCTCAACCTTCATCAAGCACCCAAGGTTGTCAGGCGTCACCCCCTCCTGCTGGAGAGAGGCAGAGTGCAGCAGCCTGGCAGACTTCCTTGTGATTCAAGCAGGTACAAACTCCTGGAGTACCGATTCACTACAGGCAACTGGGTCAGCCAACTGCAGGGCTATCAGTGACTGGATGTGAAGTGGTGCAAGGTGGGGAAGGAGGCAGCAACCTTCCCAGACTGATTAATTGGCTGGTTGGTTTCTCCTGACTCCACGCAGCACAGGAGCAAGCCACACCAGAGTAGTCACCAGACCCCTGTGATCCAGTATGAGACCTCTTAAACTCTCTCACCCGAGACAGGTGCAGACTGAGACAATTGATTTGGACCTTTTTGAACTGAACCAATCGCCTGAGGACAAATCAGGTGGTGCCCTGGGTGCACGGTGGTAGGAAGGTTTGATTTTTCTTTTCCAATTGTTTGCCAGTGGGGGGATGGGGTGACTTAATCACTGATATTTCTCCACAGATGAGACTTCAATCCAAAGTATCTGTTTCACTAGGGTGGAACAGAAACCAGCTGAAAACAAGACAGAACCACTTAGCCCCACCACACCAGACAGGGCCCCAGTTTCTCAGGCCACAACACTGTACAGGCCCTCGACAAAGCCCCAGGGGAAAAAAATCAGAGGGAGTAAAACAACCATGGGGTGGAATCAGCGGAAAAACTCTGGTAACATGAATAACCAGAATAGATCAACCCCCCCCCCAAGGAAAGATATGGCAGATGCAATTGAAGATCCCATTCATAAACAACTGGCTGAGATGTCAGAAATTGAATTCAGAATTTGGATTGCAGACAAGATTAACAAAGTGGAATTAGGAATTCGAGGAGAAATTCAAAAGTTGTCTCAAGAATTTAACGAATTTAAAGACAAAACCACCAAAGACTTAGACACACTGAAGCAAGAATTTTCAGCCCTCAAAGATATGAAAAATACAGTAGAATCCCTCAGCAACAGAATGGAGCAAGCAGAAGAAAGGATTTCTGACATCGAAAATAAAGCCTATGAACACTCCGAAACTCTCAAAGAAGAAGAGAAATGGAGAGCAAAAACGGATCATTCTGTCAGAGAGCTCTGGGATAATTCAAAGAAGGCGAATATCCAATCATAGGCGTTCCAGAAACAGATGAAGTGGCCTCGCTGGGCACAGAGGCCCTTCTACAGGAAATTATGAAAGAGAATTTTCCAGACATGCCTAGAGATTCTGAAATTCAGATAGCAGATAGCTTCAGAACCCCAGCACGACTCAACCCCAATAAGACATCCCCCAGGCATATCATAATTAACTTCACTAAAGTTAACATGAAGAAGAAAATCCTCAAAGATGCCAGGAGAAAGAAAACCATTACCTTCAAAGGGAAGAATATTAGAATGACTGCAGATCTCTCTGCTAAAACTTTTCAAGCCAGAAGAGGGTGGTCACCGACTTTTAATCTCCTAAAACAAAATAACTTTCAACCCCAGATCTTGTATCCAGCTAAACTGAGTTTCATTTATCACGGAGAAATTAAATACGTTAATGACATTCATATGTTGAAGAAATTTGCCATAACAAAACCAGCTCTTCAGGATATTCTCAGACCTATCCTCCATAATGACCAACCCAATCCTATACCACAAAAGTAAACTCGCTCAGAAACTTCGGATCAAACTCCAATTTCCACACTGGCGAAAGGATTAAAAATGCCCACTGGACTTTTGAAAAACTCAATACCCAAAACTTCACCAGACTTATCAATATTCTCCATGAATGTGAACGGCTTAAACTGTCCTCTAAAGAGGCATAGGTTAGCTGATTGGATACAAAAACTCAGGCCAGATATTTGTTGCATACAAGAGTCACATCTTAACTTAAAAGACAAATACAGACTCAGGGTGAAAGGATGGTCATCCATATTTCAGGCAAATGGTAATCAGAAAAAAGCAGGTGTTGCAATTTTATTTGCAGATACAATAGGCTTTAAACCAACAAAAGTAAGGAAGGACAAGAATGGTCACTTCATATTTGTTAAGGGTAATACTCAATATGATGAGATCTCAATTATTAGTATCTATGCACCCAACCAGAATGCACCTCAATTTATAAGAGAAACTCTAACAGACATGAGCAACTTGATTTCCTCCAGCTCCATAATCGTCGGAGATTTCAACACTCCTTTGGCACTGTTGGATCGATCCTCCAACAAGAAGCTGAGCAAAGAAATTTTAGATTTAAACCTAACCATCCAACATTTGGATTTAGCAGACATCTACAGAACATTTCATCCCAACAAAACTGAATACACATACTTCTCATCAGCCCATGGAACTTACTCCAAAATCGATCACATCTTAGGTCACAAGTCTAACCTCAGTAAATTTAAAGGAATAGAAATTATTCCATGCATCTTCTTGGACCACCATGGAATAAAACTTGAGCTGAGTAACAACAGGAATCTGCATACTCATACAAAAACATGGAAGTTAAATAACCTCATGCTGAATGATAGCTGAGGTCAGAGATGAGATTAAGAAAGAAATCGCCAATTTTTTGGAACAAAACAACAATGAAGACATGAACTATCAGAACCTCTGGGACACTGCAAAGGCAGTTCTAAGAGGGAAATTTATAGCACTGCAAGCCTTCCTCAAGAGAACGGAAAGAGAGGAAGTTAACAACTTAATGGAACATCTCAAGGAAGATGTTCCAACCCCAAATCGAGTAGAAGAAAAGAAATAACCAAAATTAGAGCAGAATTAAATGAAATTGAAAACAAAAGAATAATACAAGAGATCAATAAATCAAAAAGCTGGTTTTTCAAAAAGGTCAATAAAATAGATAAACCTTTGGCCAACCTAATCAGGAAAAAAAGGGTAAAATCTCTAATCTCATCAATGAGAAACAACAAAGATGAAATAACAACAGACTACTCAGAAATCAAAAAAATCCTTAATGAATATTACAAGAAACTTTATTCTCAGAAATATGAAAATCTGAAGGAAATTGACCAATACTTGGAAGCACATCACCTTCTGAGACTTAGCTAGAATCAAGTGGAAATGTTGAACAGGCCCATATCAAGTTTGGAAATAGCATCAACCATACAAAACCTCCCTAAAAAGAAAAGCCCGGGACCAGATGGTTTCACATCTGAATTCTACCAAACCTTTAAAGAGGAATTAGTACCTATATTACTCAACCTGTTCCAAAAGGTACAAAAAGAAGGAAGACTACCCAACACATTCTATGAAGCAAACATCACCCTGATCCCCAAACCAGGAAAAGACCAACAAGGAAAGAAAATTATACACTGATATCACTAATGAATATAGATGCAAAAATATTCAACAAGATCCTAACAAACAGAATCCAGCAACACATCAAACAAATTATACATCATGACCAAGTTCATTTTATCCCAGGATCTCAAGGCTGGTTCAATATACGTAAATCTATAAATGTAATCCAGCACATAAACAAATTAAAAAACAAAGACCATATGATTCTCTCAATCAATGCAGAAAAAGCTTTTGATAATATCCAGCATCCCTTCATGATCAGAACACTTAAGAAAATCGGTATAGAAGGGACATTTCTTAAACTGATAGAGGCCATCTACAGTAAACCCACAGCCAATATCATATTGAATGGAGTTAAATTGGAATCATTTCCACTCAGATCAGGAACCAGATAAGGCTGCCCATTGTCTCCATTGCTTTTTAACATTGTAATGGAAGTTTTAGCCACTGCAAGTAGGGAAGAAAAGGTGATCAAGGATATCCATATAGGGTCAGAAGAGATCAAACTTTCACTCTTCGCAGATGATATGATCGTATATCTGGAAAACACTAGGGACTCTACTACAAAACTTTTAGAAGTGATCAAGGAATACAGCAGCATCTCAGGTTACAAAATCAACATTCATAAATCGGTAGCCTTTATATATACCAACAACAGTCAAGTTGAAAAAACAGTAAAGGACTCTATCCCATTCACAGTAGTGCCAAAGAAGATGAAATAGTTGGGAATTTATCTAACAAAGGACGTGAAAGATCTCTATAAAGAGAACTATGAAACTCTAAGAAAAGAAATAGCTGAAAATATTAACAAATGGAAAAACATACCATGCTCATGGCTGGGAAGAATCAATATTGTTAAAATGTCTATACTACCCAAAGCAATATATAATTTCAATGCAATCCCTATTAAAGCTCCACTGTCATACTTTAAAGATCTTGATAAAACAATACTTCGTTTTATATGGAATCAGAAAAAACCTCAAATAGCCAAGACATTACTGAAAAATAAAAACAAAGCAGGAGGAATTATGCTACCAGACTTCAGACTATACTACAAATCAATAGTGATCAAAACAGCATGGTATTGGCACAAAAACAGAGAAGTAGATGTCTGGAACAGAATAGAGAACCAAGAGATGAATCCAGCTACTTACCATTATTTAATCTTTGACAAGCCAATTAAAAACATTCAGTGGGGAAAAGATTCCCTATTTAACAAATGGTGCTACACCCAGCACCAGCAACGTGTAGAAGACTGAAAGTGGACCCACACCTTTCACCATTAACTAAGATAGACTCTCACTGGATTAAAGATTTAAACTTAAGACATGAAACTATAAAAATACTAGAGGAGAGTGCAGGGAAAACCTTTGAAGAAATCGGGCTGGGCGAGTATTTTATGAGGAGGACCCCCCAGGCAACTGAAGCAGCTTCAAAAATACACTACTGGGACTTGATCAAACTAAAAAGCTTCTGGACAGTAAGTAAGCAAGCAGACAGCCCTCAGAATGGAAGAAGATATTTGCAGGTTATGTCTCAGACAAAGGTTTAAACCAGAATCCACAGAGAACTCAAACGCATTAGCAAGAATAGAACAAGGGATCCCATCGCAGGCTGGGCAAGGGATTTGAAGAGAAACTTCTCTGAAGAAGACAGGCGCCTTATGACATATGAAAGACAGTCAGCCTTCAGACATGTGAAAAAATGCTCGTCATCTTTAATCATCAGAGAAATGCAAATCAAAACTACTTTGAGATACCATCTAACTCCAGTGAGACTAGCCTATATCACAAAATCCCAAGACCAGAGATGTTGGCGCGGATGTGGAGAAAAGGGAACACTTTTGCACTGCTGGTGGAAATGCAAATTAATACATTCCATTTGGAAAGAGATATAGAGAACACTTAGAGATCTAAAAATAGATCTGCCATTCAATCCTGTAATCCCTCTACTGGGCATATACCCAGAAGACCAAAAAGCACATCATAACAAAGATATTTGTACCAGAATGTTTATTGCACCTCAATTCATAATTGCTAAGTCATGGAAGAAGCCCAAGTGCCCATCAATCCACGAATGGATTAATAAATTGTGGTATATGTACACCATGGAATATTATGCAGTCTTAAAGAAAGATGGAGACTTTACCTCTTTCATGTTTACATGGATGGAGCTGGAACATATTCTTCTTAGTAAAGTATCTCAAGAATGGAAGAAAAAGTACCCATTGTACTCAGCCCTACTATGAAACTAATTTAGGGTTTTCACATGAAAGCTATAACCCAGTTACAACCTAAGAATAGGGGGAAGGGGGAAAGGGAGGGGAGGGAGGGGGGAGGTGGGTAGAGGGAAGGGGATTGGTGGGATTACACCAGCAGTGCATCTTACAAGGGTATATGTGAAACTTGGTAAACGGTCTGTAAAGCTAGTGAATGATGCCCCATGATCATATCAATGTACACAGCTATGATTTAATAAAAAAAAAAAAAAAAAAAGATTTTAGGAACTGGACCATCAAAAAAAATAAATTAATTAAAAAATAATAATAATAAATAAATAGTTAACCAATTTCCCCAGCATTTATGTGACATTCTCCCAGAAATTTCTCCTGCATGAGGTAAGGTACCAGTGGAATAACCCCTTGACACTGCTGTGCCCCCATCTCTTTAGAAGGGAGACAGGAACCACAGACCACGTCCATGGCCGTGTTAGTCTATGGGGCTCTGCAGCTTTGCTCACCTTTCAGTCTAGCCTCATTTGTGTAAATTCTGTCATGTAATTGGGTACTACCAGAGCCTGCTGAAAGATCCAAGTAAGCCACTCAGGAAAATAAATCCTAACACAGACTGTGGTGGCCATGAGCAATTTGAAACTTAAGCCAAGGTCATGGCAAGAGTCCACCCACTGCACTCCTTGCCCTGGTGTATGTAAGGAACTGAGCAACAATGCCCATGTGGAGACAAACTTCCCAATAATTTTTTTTTTAAGATTAATAACAGCAAATACCCACGTGGTGTTTCCTTTATGCCAAGTGCTCTTCTAAGCTCTATGTGTAAATTCATCTCATCTTCTCAGTGAGGTAGTAAGTATTGGTAGCTCAATTTTTAGATGAGGAATCATCTGCTAAGATCATAGGTACCACATGGCAGAGCCAGGGTTCAAATACCTGCAGTGGTTCCGGGGTCCACATTCTTAACCATTTGCTCCACAACCTCCTGCACACTGATCAGACATTCTTACCACAGGGATATACAAAGGGCTTTGATAACTAAAACATAATACACAACACATGTACTCTACATCTGTGCCATTGAGGGCTTACGGAAAGTAAGAATTCTTGCAAGATTTCAGTCTGTAATTCCTTTTCACCTCAGTGCATGACAAACTTAAAGAAGAGTGCCTCCAAGTGATTAGAGCTCAGTTTCTGCATATGCCAGATCAGACCTCACCCATTCATTTCAAACTTCTTCACAAAGCAGTCAGCGCTACTGTGCAGACCTCTGCCTTGGAGCAAGCACCCCTACTGCTAGCTGGCTCTTCTTTAAGCCTTAGTTCTTCAGCAAGGAACCCTTTCCAGTTTTGCAGGAGCGGTGGAAGATAATTAACTTTGTTTCTCTAGTAATCTACTTCATCGTTGTCTATAAAATTCTGTATCTCTAGTCCTTTTGCCTTTAGGTCCTATAGATGTTGTTAGAATCAAAATGGAGTCACTTATGCCAAACTCTAACAAAATGCAGTTGGGAGGTCATGACAGAGGGGCTCTCACACACACATTTATGTTAAAAACTACTCTAAGGAGTCTCTGAAAACCACAACCTTGCCCAAAGGCCAGGTGACCTTACACAAAGAACACCTCTATGAGGATGTCCGTCCCTGATGTCACCCTTGTTATCAGTCCTTGTAGCCAAGGTTAATTGCCTCCAAACAACTTGTGCAACCTTCTTCATTTCACCTTTAAAAGCTTCCCCTCTCCCCAACCTCTTCAGATGGACGTGTGACTTGTCATAGCTTACATATTCTGAATTATACTCCCCATCATTTATTCCCAAATAAACTCATTTATTTTGAGAGCCACTCTCCCTGTTATTCTAGGCTGACAAGGCTATAAATCTCTGTAGGGCACAGTCCTCTGTTATAATCAAGTTATGGCCATGATTTCCAGCTAAGAGTACCAGCAGAGGCCTTAAAATGCAAAGAAGGTGTGGGCTTGTCTCTGACAGCAAGTCCGGGAGGGAGAACTGGCCAATGGGTGTGAGGAGATAAATGTGAAATTAATCAACAGAGGTATGGGGAAGAAAGTGTACCATCTGTACACAGTGGGTGACAGAAGTAACTAAGGAAAGTGAAGCAGCTGGGTCCCAAGACCTCGTTGGAAAAATAGTTTGGGTCTAGGAAAGGCCCCGGAGTCCCACTCCCTGGCAACCTCATTAGTCTCCTGCCACTTCTCTCTCTGCCACAGTTTGGCTTTCATCGCTTCCACCCCTAAACTCTTCTATTTGGTGACCAAGGTAGGAATTTAGAACCATCTACTCAATATCAAGAAGTAGGTTGGCCCCTGTCTTAATCTTCTTGTTAGCGCTCAGAACTCCAATTTTACTCTGAAGTCGAGGTTTAAAATATAGTCACTTCTTAGGAGAAATCTAATCGGAAAGAGAAATTCAAACAGTCCACCAAGCTGAAATTGGACCTCAAGCTATTCCCTAATTCAAACCAAATCATTTAAGTTATCATATGCTTCATTTTCAAGGTACTTCTCAATTGTGACCAACGAGAAGTATGTCCCACTGTGCAAACTCTACCTAGGATGGAGTTGACGACAGCAAAGGTCACTCCAGAGATATTAAGCTTCACCCACACTGCCTCTCTGACTTCCCACAGAGAAGAGCACCAGGAGTCCCAACGAACACCTGTTGTGTTTACCCTTCCTATGTCTGTGGTCATGAGTGATTTCACAGTCCTGATTCTGGCTCACTGGACTAGCCTTAGAGTACCATCAAGTTGATTTTCAGAGGAAACTTCAAAATATGCGATAGGTCCTGATGATAAAATAAAATAAAACAAAACAAAACAAAAACCTGTTGACAGCCAGAAAGAGAAGCAAGGTACATTACTATTGCATTGGCATGCTTTTTTAGAGATCAGGGGAAATAGGACAGGAATGAGTCCTATTACCGTTACAGCCTATTGCATTCAGCCGTGATGGAACAGAACTGGCAAAGTATATCCTGAGGTATTTTCACTTCATGCATTTGGCATTGTTGTTACTTATTGCATTTAAGATACATAGGTCTGTTTACTCCTCATGTTTCCTCACAGAGAAAATATTAACTGTGGAAAAAAGAATATTTGATGTTACAAATTATCCAGCTTGCTAGTCTCATTGCTCCGTTAGTATGCAACTGTTTGTTTAGCTTCCCTTAGCAAATGAAATTTCAAGGGTATTTCAAGGACTATAAATAATATAAAAAGAAAGGAGAGCCCTAAAGAATTTTTCTTTCCTCATCTTTCTTTCTTCTTCTTCTTTTTTTTTTTTGTATTCAGGAACAGCGCTGAATCATGCATATGTATGAAAAAACAAAATCAGGTTAGCTAAGAAATTGGAAATTGCACTCCGCTAGAACATTTGTCTTGCTCTAGAGATCTTTGTTATGGATTTGAAGGACTAATAAAAAATCACCAGCATGACTGGAACAGATGTTTTTTATGGACTTGGGTTGTTAATAGTCTTTTTAGCTTCTCCTAAGGACTTAAGCAGATTCCTCAGTACCTGAAATTATGTTAACATTGTCCAAAATGTACACTAACAAGCTACATTAAAAATGCCATAAATTGGAATAGGGATACTGAAAATTTCAACAGATGCTAGATATATAAATAGATGAATGAATAAATAGAAGACATTTCCATTTATTCTTTGGAGAGATAAATGAAGATAGATTTTAGACAGATCAATAATAGCATGAAATAAACATAACAAAAATAATTTGCTAATCACTGTTTTCTTCTTAAGGCAAGAGATAACCGCTTTCCTCACCAGAAATTGCCAGAATCATGAGAAGCACAGAATAGAAAATAAACTCAAAATGCTGCTCCTATGTTTACCTTGATGGTGTGCTTGAAAGTGTTTTTCCAGAGTATTTATATGCAATGTTCTTTCTTTCTAAGCCCTTACAAGTTGCTCCCAGTGGAGGCCAAAATTGATCAATTTTGCAGAGACCAAAATAGGTAAGAAACAGCAGCAAACAAGCTTCCTGGTGTCCCTGGGAAGGCTATTTGTTGCCATCTTAAACTTCATGAGTAGGTGCAAATGGGGCACCTGCCCCCAGCCTTGCCCTCTCTCTGCCCATCTCAGTTGGAGCACACCCCTGCTGGGATGCCCAGTCCCATTTAGCTTGAGGCCATCTTGCCATCTGCTTCCTCAATTCCTGGTGTTGCCCACAATTTATTTTGCTCTCATTAAGGAATGATGATATAGGATGAGAGACAGGATCAAACCCGGTAGTGTGGGACAATGCTGAGCACTTTCTCCCTCCCCATTAATCAAAACAATATGCTGGTTTCATTTCCAGCTCTTCATTTATAAGCTATGTAAGCTTGAGCAAGTCTGTCGAGGTCTGAGCCTCAGCATATTCCTCTGTTGAATCCAGGTATATATTATTTATTTGTCAAGATTGTTGTGAGGGAAAAAATGGGTTGTTGTGATCTAGGGATGACTAATTCACAAGTACTTAAAATAGTAAGTGACACATGGTAAGCATTCAATAAGTGGTCATCACTACCATTCATTTATTCATCAATTCCACATACATATTTTGAGCTTTTCCTATGTATTTGTTATGTGACATTATGAGGCTATAGAAAAAAACAAGACCCTGACTTCTCAAAACATTCCTCTTCCAGGGCCAGGCACAGTGGCTCATGCCTATAATCCTAGCACTCTGGAAGACGGAGGAAGGTGGATTGCCTGAGCTCACAAGTTTGAGACCAGCTTGAGCAAGAGTGAGACCCCGTCTCCCAAAAATAGCCGGGCACTGTGGCGGGTGCCTGCAGTCCCAGCTACTCAGGAGACTGAGGCAAGAGAATCACTTGAGATAAGAGTTGGAGATGGCTATGAGCTATGATGCCATGGCACTCTATGGAGGGTGACAAAGTGACTGTGTCTCAAAAAGAAAAAAAAGTTCCTCTTCCAGCTGAAGAAACAGTAGATAAGTAATTACTCCCAACAGCACATAATTAAATGTATCAAAAAAGGCATAAGTGTAATTAGAGTTGGAACATAAGGGTGGGGGTGGCAGAAGACAGTTTGAAAAAGAGATGGCTGAATTTTTCTGAAAACTTGATGAAAACCATATACCCACAAAAGCAAGAAGAACCTCAGCCAACCCCAAGCAGAGAAATACAAAGAAAACTATACCAAGACACATTATAGTCAAATTGAAGGAAAAAAAACAAAGGTATAGAGAAAATCTTAAAATCCTCCAGAGAAAAAAGACACATCATAGCAGAACAACAATATGAATAATTTCTGACTTCTGATCAGAAATAATTCAAGCCAGAAGATAATGAATAACATGATTAAAATTGCTGAGAAAAAAAAAATAAAAACTGTCAACTTAGAATGGTTGGTTAGACAGTGGAAATGTATATCAAAACTGGAGATGAAATAAATGTATTTTCAGATAAACAAAAATAGAGAGAATTATAGTCAGCAGATTCAGATGATGGGAAATGTTAAAAAAAAAAAAGAAAAGAAAAGAAAGTTCCTTAGCCTGAAGACAAATAATACCAGATAGTAAAACAAATCTATGGGAAAAAATTAAGAACATAGAAAATATAATAGATTATGTTCCTTGAGTTCTTTAAAAGACAAAAAAACCCAGGGTGTGTGTTTAATAGCATACTAATAATATATATCTTGCATTAAAACAGTTGCACAAAGAAAAAGTAAGATAAATGGTAATATACTGTTGTAAGGGTCTATATTAAACATAAAGTGGCGTAATGTTAATTTAAAACAGAGTAACATAAACAGGACACATTGCAATGCCTAGCTACTAAAAATTAAATAAGTAAATAAAGTAGTGCATCTAAATGTTAATAGAGGAGAAAAAATAGAATAATAGGTTGGGCATGGTGGCTCAGGCCTATAATCGTAGCACTCTGGGAGGCCAAGACAGGCCTGAGCTCAGGCGTTTAAGACCAGTGTGAGCAAGAGCAAGACCCTTGTGTATTAAAAATAGCTAGGTTTATGGCCAGCACCTATCGTCCCAGCTACTCAGGAGGCTGAGGCAGGAGGATTGCTTGAGCCTAAGAGTTTGAGGTTGCTGTGAGCTATATCCCCCAGCACTCTATCCAGGGTGACAGAGACTCTGTCTCAAAAAAACAAAAGAAGTGCTCGCTTCGGCAGCACATATACTAAAATTGGAACGATACAGAGAAGATTAGCATGGCCCCTGCGCAAGGATGACACGCAAATTCGTGAAGCGTTCCATATTTTTTGTTTAACATAATAAAAAAAAAAAAAAGAAATAATAAAAGTACTTGAGTAATCCAAAAGAAGCTAGAAAAGCAGGAGCAAAGAACATAGGGGTCAAACAGAAAACAAATAGCAAAATAGTAGATTTACACCTGGAAATATGAATAATTGCATTAAATGTAAGTGGATACACATAACAGCTGAAAGTCAGAGCTTGTCAAACTAGATAAAAGGGGAAAAATATATAATTAAAAGAGGTACAGTTGAAATACAAAGATATAGATATTTGGAGGTAAGAAGATAGAAGATGGACAAGCAGATGTATACATGTCTCAGCTAGTGTGGCTATATTAATATCAGACAAAATAGAATCAAAACCGGAGAGATCACTGAAAATAAAGAAGACACTTGGTAGTGATCAATGGGCCGATTTATTTAAAGGATACAACAATATTCAATGTGTATGCGTCTAACAACAGAGCTTCAAAATGGAGCAAAACCTGACTAAGCGCACACTTACACCTAGAGATTTCAGCTTTCCTCTCTCAGTAAATGATGGAACAAATAGACAGAAAAACAGTAAATATCTGGAAAATTCAAATAACTCTTACCAATAAACTTGACCTACGTGTCGTTAAGTGAATGTATCAACCAAGCATAGCAGAAAACACATTCTTTTCAAGTACATATAGAACATTCACCAAAAGGAACCATGTTCTGGGCCATAAAATCAAATCTCTGTAAGCTTCAAAGAAACAAAATTATACACAGGATGCTCTTTGATCACATTGAAATATAAAGCAGAGAAATAACACCAACAGTTTTTCCTTTGAAAAGATTAATAAAGTTAATAAGCCCCTAGAAAGAAAAAGAATTTTTGTTGTTGTTGTTGTTGAGACAGGGTCCCACCCTATGCCCCTGAGCAGAGTGCAGTGGGCGTGGTAGCTCACTGCAACCTCAGACTCGGGCTGCGGGCACCCCGCTTTTAAGGAAGGAAATGAGCTATCAAGCTACAAAAAGGACACAGAAGAATCTTAAATGTGTATTTCTAAGTGAAAAAAGAAAAGCTATAATCCTGACCTTATAAGTTGACAGAGACATTACAAGAAAAGAAAATTATAAACCATAATTCTCACAAAATGTGAGTAAATGAAATCCAGAAAAGAATAATAACACATGGGGTGGCGCCTGTGGCTCAAGGAGTAGGGCGCCGGTCCCATATGCCAGAGGTAGTGGGTTCAAACCCAGCCCTGGCCAAAAAAAACACACACACACAAAAAAAAAAAAAAAAAAAAAAAAAGAATAATAACACATGATCAAGTAGGTTTTGTACCAAGGATATAAAGTTGCTTTACCATTCAAAAATCAATCAAATTATTTCATCACATTAAGAGAATAAAGAGGCTCGGCCCCTGTGGCTCAAGCAGCTAAGTCGCCAGCCACATACAACTGAGCTGGGGTGTTCAAATCCAGCCTGGGCCTGCCAAACAACAATGACAGCTACAACCAAAAAAAATAGCCAGGAATTGTGGAGGGCACCTATAGTCCCAGCTACTTGGGAGGTGAAGGCAGGAGAATCACTTGAGCCCAGGAATTGGAGGTTGCTGTGAGCTGTGATGCCACAGCACTCTACCCAGTGTGACAGCTTGAGGCTCTGTCTCAAAAAAAAAAGAGAATAAAGAATAAAAATCAAATGATCATCTCAGTAGATACAAAAAGTTAATTTGACATAATTCAACATTATAATAAAAATTCATCAAAGTAGTACAGGAAGGAGCTTTACAGAGGGAATCTATGAAAAACATACAGCTATTTAACGGTAAAAAATCGAATACAGGCAGATCCCAAGTTCCAAACATCTGACTTGCATACAACTTGCACTTATGAATAGAGGCTATCACAGGTAATAGGTAAATGTACCTGTTCCAAGTTACACACAAATTCAACTTAAGAACAAACCTACAGACTCATTTGTAACCTAGGGGACTGCCTGTACTTTCCCCCTGAGACCTGAAAGAAGATAAGAATGTCTGTTCTTACCAAAACTACTCCACATTATACAGAAATCATAGAGAGTGCAAAAAGGCAAGGAAGGAAAACAAAATCAAAACAGCAAATTGTTAATAAAGACATAAAACAATATTTACCCAAAAACAGTATGATTATGGGCATAGACAATCCTAAGGAAGTCACACACCCCCAAAAGCCACAAACTACAACCATAAGTGAGTTTAGCAAGTATCACTTTACAAAGCCAACATTTAAAAATGTATTGAATTTCGGGCGGCGCCTGTGGCTCAGTCGGTAAGGCGCCGGCCCCATATACCAAGGGTGGCCAGTTCAAACCTGGCCCCAGCCAAACTGCAACCAAAAAATAGCTGGGCATTGTGGCGTGTGCCTGTAGTCCCAGCTACTTGGGAGGCTGAGGCAAGAGAATCGCTTAAGCCCAGAAGTTGGAGGTTGCTGTGAGCTGTGTGAGGCCACGGCACTCTACCGAGGGCCAGAAAGTGAGACTCTGCCTCTCCAAAAAAGAAAGAAAAAAAAAAAAAATGTATTGAATTTCTATGTTTTAGCAACTGGGAATTGAATTTGAAAAAATACTATTAATGGTAGTACTCAAAACATTAAATATAAATATTTACATATAAATTATCAGAATGTAAGACCTATACACTGAAAACTATAAAGAACTGAGAGAAATTATAGTTAACCTAAATATCCTAATAAACAAAAAGTATACCATAGTTAAAGATCAAAAATTTTAATGTTGTTAAGACATTGTGATACACTAAATTGTGTCCCGCCCCCAAATTCATACATAGAGGTCCTAATCCCCAGTACCTCAGAATATGACCATAGAATGAGGTCTTATGGGCAGGCATTAGTCTAATATGACTCGTGTTCTTATAAGTAGAGAAAATTAGGGCACAGACAGCACACAGACTCAGGGAGAAGGCAGACATTTGCAAGCTAAGGAGAGAGGCTTCAGAAGAGACCAAACCTGCTAACACCTTGACCTTGGCCTTCTGGCCTCCAGAACTGTGAGCAAATAAATCTGTATTGTTTAAGCCACCCAGTCTGTGGTATTTTGTTATGGCAGCAGCAGAAAACTCATAGAGATTTAGTTCATCTATTGATACAATGCTATTGTAATCAAAATCCAAGCAGGCATTTTTGTAGAAACTGATATATTTATTTTTAAATTTATATGGAAAGATAAGGAAAAAGTAATTCATGTGAAAAACCAAAATAGTTTTGAAGAATATAAAAGATTTACTCTAACCTGATTTATTTTTTATTTTGTTTATTTATTTATTTAGACAGGTCTCACTCAGTAACCCTGAGTAGACTGTTGCCTCAGAGCTCACAGCAACCTCAAACTCCTGGACTCAAGCAATCCTCTTATCTCAACCTCCCCAGTAGCTGGAACTACAGGCACCAGGCACCAAGCCTAGCTAGTTTTCTTTTTCTTTTCTTTCTTTTTTTTTTTTTTTTTTTGAGACAAAGTCTCACTTTATCACTTTCGATAGAGTGCTATGGCGTCATAGCTCACAGCAACCTCAAACTCTTGGGCTTAAGGTTCTAAAGTAGCTGGGACTACAGGTGCTCACCACAATGCCAGGCTATTTTTTTAGAGATGGGGTGTTGCTCTTGCTTAGGCTGGTCTCAAACTCTTTAGCTGAAGCAATACATGGGTTGGCCTCCCAAAGTGCTAGGATTATAGGCATGAGCCACCACGCCCAGCTTACTCTACCTGATTTATTTATTCATTTATCTATCTATTTATTTATTTATTTGAGACAGAGCCTCAAACTGTCACTCTGGGTAGAGTGCCATAGCATCACAGCTCACAGCAGCCTCCAACTCCTGGGCTTAAGCAAGTCTCCTGTCTCTGCCTCCCAAGTAGCTGGGACTACAGGTGCCTGCCACAATGCCCGTGTATTTTTTTTTTTTTTTTTTTTTTTTGGTGTTGTTGTTGTAGCCATCATTGTTGCTTGGTGGGCCCAGGCTGGATTTGAACCTGCCAGCTCAGATGTATGTGGCTGGCGCTTTAGCTGCTTGAACCACAGGTGCCAAGCCAACCTGATTTAAAGAAATAATAAAACTACCATAATCTAGGCAGTGAGAAATAGGGTAGACAAATAGATCAAATGAACAGAATAGAGAATATATAAATAGACCCACATCACATATATATATATATATTATCACTTGATTATTCATAAAGGTACTGAAACATTCAGTGGGGAAAGGAATGTTTTTAACAAATGACTCTAGAATAACTAGATAACTGTATGAAAAAACATAATTTCAACTCCTAACTTGTTGGGAACCAGCATAGGGAAGGGGAACAAACCAGAGTGGAATTGGTGGGGCCTTAGAAAAATACAGCACAAGAGAAGACACGGAAACAAAAGATGGGATCAGGAGGGCTGACTGGGCTCATGGCTGCAGCCAGCACCAAAGCACAAAATCAGCTTCATTTTATAATGTCTGTACAGGGTTGTCCAGGGGGAAGTAGCATAGACAATAGGGGGAAATAGCATAAACAAAAGACATATTTTTGGTTTTACAGTATGATAAGAAGATTAAATGACTTGAATAAAGACAAATCATCTTATTAAAGGTTTCTACTCAACTTCATTAACATATGACAAGAAGGGAGAGGCCACAGAATCTCTGCATAGTTAAAACAAAGGAAGAACTATGTGACTTGGGAGGTTCTACTTAACTTCGTTAGCATATGACAAGAAGTAAGAATGCAAATATCACAAGGATCTCTGCATAGTTAACTAGACAAAGAAAGAGCTATGTGACTTTTGGCAGAGGGATCTGTGAAGAAAGGAATATGACTGTTTGGGGAATGGAGGAGAAGAACTTGGGGGCTCATTCCCTGAATATTCCCCAGGCTGTGAGGGCTCTGCCATCCCACAGCCCGCTCTCCAAACTAACTCAGACCATGCAGAAAAATAAATTTGAGATGGACCATAGACCCAATCACAAAAGTAAAATTTTCTAGAAAAAAAACACAATATGTTCATAAAATTGGGCTAGCAAAAATTTCTTAGGCAAGACTTAAAGGACTTTAACCAGAAATTTTATAAAATGACAGATGGAAACTTTCTGAAATGTAAAGCTTCTGCTTGTCAAAACAAGAAAGAAAATGAATAGGCAAAGAAAGTGTAGGAGAAAATATTTATATCACATCCATCCGGGGAAGAACTTATCATCAGAATATCTAAACAATACATAAAGAACTCCCACTAATTAAATACTAAGAAGACAACTCATTGAAAATGTCATCAATGGATTTGCACAAGCTCTCATAAAACAAGATATAATTCATGCTCAGTGTGAGAGAGGATACCTGAGAAGGGCGAGGTCTAGGAGAACAGTTCTTCTCAAGGAGACCACAAGGATACACCTGCAGGTTGCTCTCCATGGTGACTCAGCTCTTGGGAATTTGTAAACTTAACTTCCTGGAACTTGGAAATTTTCAAGTTCTGTGAAATCCTATATTTCTGTAGGGGCTGGAATAGCATCTCCTGCTTGATTCAAACTGACCAATGAGAAGGGTACCTGTGGGGTGGAACTTTTTGACTGTCCATAAAAAGGGAAAGACCAAGCCAGTCGGGGAGCACGGCCATTTGAAATTCTTCTATGCCATAAGCTCCCGGCCAGTAAATAAAGCCCTTCCTCCTATAAACGTAGTATTTGGGTGCTCTTTCTCTCCATTGGGCCTCATCTTCCTACAACAAATACTCAAAGAGAAGACGCTCAACACCATTAGTTACCAAGGACATGCAAATTAAACGACAATGTGATATCTCTATCATAGCCAGTAAAAGACCCAAAATTAGAAAGACAGATAAAACTAAATGTTAGAGACAATGTATAGTGACTGAAACTTCATAAATTGCTGGTAAGAATATAAAGTTGAATAATTATTTCAGATGACCAGTCATCAATTTTTTATAAAGTTAAATATACCCTTACTGCATGACTCATTAATTCCACTTTTAGTATTTATCCAAGAGAAATTAAAATGTGTCTATAAAAAGACTTGTAGAAGAATGTTCATAACACCTTTATTAACAGTATAGTACTAAACTGAAATCCACCCAATTGTCTGTCAAAAAATGAACAGGTAAACACATCATGGCTTATTTACACCATTGAATACTACTTTGCAATAAAAACAAACAAATGATTTACTTGCAGTGTGTGTTCTTTTTTTTTTTGCAGTTTTTGCCAGGGCTGGGTTTGAACCCACCACCTCCGGCATATGGGGCTGGCGCCCTACTCCTTTGAGCCACAGGCACCGCCTGTAGTGTGTGTTCGTAAATATATGGAAATCGTACCTCAACAAAATTAAAATATATATTATATCAGAAGTTGAGTATTAAGAAGAAAAGTAAAGCAGAGAGAGAGGAAATGGGGAGCCCAGGGTTTAGATCATCTGCAAAGTCTTCTGCTGCTGGTGTTTGAGGAAGAAATCTGAAGGGAATGATCAATTGGGAGGAGAGTGTTCCAGGTAGAGGGATCAGAAAGGACAAATTCCTTAAGGCAAGAGCATGTTTGGCTTGCTCAAGGAACAGCAAGGAGGTGAATGCATCCTGAATGATGTGTTTAAGGGGGACCATGCTGTGAAATATATATTTGTTCTTCTCCAGTTTCCTGGCAGCACAGCTCCTAAAGCCCTCCAGTCTTTCCTAAGTGATAAGTGCCTTTTGTATGCTAATGAGATGACTGGTATCTGGGGACACCTACATAGCCTCAGGGTGAAGACTGGTTGCCAGAGGAACAAGTCACGTGATTAAAGGGTTGGTGCTTTCTCAGTCTGACCCCCACACCTCACTTCCTGGGAAGGCTGACTTATCACTAAGGGCCAATGATAAAATCAACCATGCCTACCTAATAAGCCTCCATAAAACCCCAAAAGGGCAGGGTTCAGAGAGCTTCCAAGGAGCCAAACAGGGAACAGTTGTTGGAGTGAACACAGAGGCTGTGAAGCTCAGCATCCTTCCTACAGGCCTTGCCCAGTGCGTGTCTTCATCTGTATCCTCTGTAATATCCCTTAAATGTTAGAGCCACGTGGTGGTGGCTCCAGGTAGTCACTAAAATAATGGAAAAGAGTAAACAAACTTTTAGCAAGAAAAAAGGTTATCAACTATTAACAGTTTTGCAGCAAGCCAGGCCTCATCCTAGCTACTGCAGGCCCCATGGAAAGTGTAGTTTGGGGATTTTATACACAACTTTGAGAGCTACCAGCTGCTTCTTAGAAATCTCCCAGGGTTAGATAAACATTACTTGACTTCCTAAAATGCAGAAAGGAAAAAGCAACTTTTGTCAGATGCCCACTTTGCTTTCGTTTCATGTCTATAATTCCCAGCTTTACTTGTGGAACCATCCAAAGCTTCTAACTGCATGAAAAACAAGTGTACCATTGTGTAGCTGGGTTCCTGTCCAGAATTAAAAGTTTCTGTGGTAGTGGTTAAAGGTCAGAGGAGTAGGTAAGCATCATGAGAAATGAGGAACATGGGCTATGGAGAACCCAAATTTGGGGACAGAAGGCCTGAGAATAGGCTACAGCACTTAACGCCTCTGATCTTGTTTTTCCTCATCTGTAAAACAAGATTAAAAATGTTTGTTCTGCCTACTTTCAGGGGAGAAGAGACTAATACAATATAATATAATACGTGAAAAATTGTTTTGGAAAGTATGCAACTTTAGTATCACGGGTAGAGATCTGTATTCAAATTGTCTGGACATGAAAGCAGTCACATTTTGACGAAGTTAGTGCTAATAAACGTAATATGAGAAAAAAAAAAAAAGAAAGAAAGAAATCTCCCAGGGTCTTAATCATTTATTTCCAAAACAAAATGTTGGATTTCAAGGCAGTTGCATCTCCTAAAATGTTGGGGGTCAGCTGTCTGTGTCCTTTGGAGTGCTCTTGATTGAAAAATGACCATGGTATGGGATTCTCTCATACAGGGATGGACAGGGACCCCCATTTTCTAGGCCTGGGTGAGCTCGGAAATCAGTCTTATGACAATTCCCCATCTCTCTCCAGACTGGAGCAAGGTCACAAGTAAACAGCCTGCCTGCTCCTCTAGGCAGTTTCTCTTGGGGTAGGGAGCATACACCTACGGCTTCACTTTAGGCCTGGACTGTAAGGACTGCATTCCTTCGCTAATTTTTGGATTATTTTCTGTCTGCAGGCTTCTTGTTGTGACATATTTCAGACGTACATTTCCAATCAGGATAGGAAAAGCAGTGTATAAAAACCTAGACAGAAGGTCCCACTTGGATTCCCTCCTTCCCCCTCTTTCACTTATCTCTTTATCTTTCTTTTTTTTTTTTTCTCCCTCCCTCCTTCCCTCTGTCTTCTCTTCCTTTCCCTCTTTATCTTTCAATAAACTCTGTCCTTTCACTTACTTGTGTGGTCTGTGGTTTCATTCTTCCAACCCCAAGCAAGATCAAGAACCTGACCCAGAGAAATTCTGGCTCCAACCAGACACCCCAAAGTAAGGCAGACATGAAACAAAGTTTATTGAGAAAGAGAAAGGTTTATAGAGTAAGAGCAAGGTATAGACTTACAGAACAAGATACATTCACCACAGACAGTGAACAGGCTCCCATTGTGGTGATGAAGAAAAGGCAAGGGCAAAGGTTATGGCCAGTGGTTCTCCTTTACACCACCTGGATCAGACTTACCTTGTGGTTCAGAGGTCACCCTGGAACCAGAGTCTTGCTGCACATGCAGACTTCCCAGGAGACTCTCTGAGAACCCATAGGGGGAATGTGGATCACATGGTGAGTCTTAAGGCTATTCTAGGCCACCTTTACGACTCTGTTGCACCTGTTGTTAGGCTAGGGAGTCTTCTACATCCTTTTGCACTTGGCCTGCTAAGTTCTAACTGGTAGAATGGTAGGGTGGGCCCTCCTCCCCAGGTGTGAGCAATCACTTGGGACAAAATTAAGGTGTACCAAGTGATTGAGACCTGGGAGCCTCACCTTGTCCTCCTTCCCTGGGAGAGCGGTTCCTAACTACCTACCTAACACAATGATTACCTGAGTTCTGTGAACCTCTCTAGACAATTAATTGCACCTAGAGAAGGGGTCATGGGAACCCTGATATATAGCAGGTGCTTGCGACCAGCGTCTAGAGTAGGAGGGCAGTCTGTGCGACTGAGCCAGTCACCTGTGGCATCTGATGCCGACTCCAAACGATGGTGGGAGAATGGAGTTAAATGACAGGACACACGATTATTTCCCACTGAAGGACTGATGGTTGGTGGGGAGAAATGCCCACATGTTTTGGTGACTAGAGGTTAAGTGTTTTTTCTCCTTAGGTACCATTAGGAAATGAGATGGGAGAGGAGGGAGGTTCAGATCACAAGCACTTGACAGGGCTTGTGAAGACTCTGGGCTTCGCTCTGAGTGAGTGGAAAGCCACAGGAAGTGTTAGAGCCGAGAAGTGGCAAGATCCTTTATAAAGGATCACTCTGGCTGCTGTGATGAGAATAAACTCAGGGTGGAGGCGATGGTGGGTAGAAAGAAGCTAGGACACAGCAGAGAGGTGAGTTAGAGGCCACGTTAGTGGTTTCAAACCAGAGTAGTGGCAAGAGTGAAAAGGGATCATAGTCTGGATACATTTTAAAAGTAGAGCAAGCAGGATTTGCCAGTGGATTAGATGAGCATTAAGATAAAGAAAGCATTAAGAAGGGTAAATCTGCATTTTTTAGCATGAGCACCCCTGCGATGTAGTTTCAGGGCTAGCAAGCTCAGCCACCTCAGTTGCTGCACCTTCCTGAGATGTCCGCCACAGTCATTGCTAACCCCTGTCCAAGCTCAGCATGTGCCCAGGACCTGCCCTTAGGGAGTCACCCAGGCCCCCTTGCCATCTCTCCTCCTGAGGCCACCTGCCCCACCTTACTGTCTCTGGGCAAATGCAACTTCTGCTTTTCCGCCATTCCCTTTGGATGTGGCATTCATCTTCACCACCTGGTCTCAGCCCCACCCTTGTCAGTGGACATTGTCTTTTCAGAAATCCCCCAGCTCCCTGCCGACAGCCTCAGGTTGTCGCTGACTTACACCTCTGCAACAAACCCCCCCGTTCTGGCAAGACACCTATGTTGACCAAGAGAGACGTTCAGACATCACAAGATTTCAAAGCAAACCGTTAGGTAAAACCCTGTTCTATACAAGATACCCAGACAAAGGGTCAACTGGGAGCCAAAATCCCACCCAGGCTCTGGGCTACAAGATCTGAGCCCAGTGCCAGACTGCAGCTTGGAAGCTGCAGCATTAATTCTTAGTTTGTCCATCCAGAGATGTCTTTTATGAAAGCCTCCTTTTCCCAATTTGTCCTAAGGTAGCAATTACACAAAAGAAGTCCCTATTTCAAGGGCAGCCATACGGAGAACTCAGATTCACTTTTTTTTCCAGCTAACATTAATAGAGCAACTTAAACTGCTGTCTCTCTTGCTTAGAATTTTTGTAAAATTTAAGTGAAAGAAAAGACCAACCTTCACTGATAGCAGCATATCAGAAGGCCATTTTTCTCGTAGCATCCCTTGTCTTGTCCCACATTCACACAACGCTGTTGTTTCTCTTCCAGTCCAGAAATGTAAACAGCTTTTGCTTATTTCTACTGAACATGGTTCCTTTTTCTCTGATGTTGTCTCGATTGAACCTGAGAAGCTGACATAATTGTGCAATTCATATCTAGTGAAAGTTGAACTTTGAACAGTAACTGAAGATCTGAGCAGGTAAAGGCATCTGACAAGAGTTTGTACTTGACAACACCAGCCTCTCTTCTCTCCTGAATAATAATATAACCAATTCAATGCCTTCTATTTTCCTGCTGTTGCAATGTAGAATTCAAGGGTTCTTATGACCTGTTTATCGGGTAAGAACTCAATTAATTTGTGTCCAGACTCATTAATTGTTCTTAATTCACATTTGACTGTTGTGTTTGGTCCCTGACCTCTGTCACACTTTTGCTTGGAAATTTCCCTCTTGGTAGAAACACATCGTGCACAGCCAACTCACTGCTGATTCTGATTGAGACTTTGCTGCCACCACAGGTGCTAAATTTCCCTGAACACATCTCAAAGATAGGTTCAGAGAGGCTACTTTTTAAAGATAGATTTTTTTTATGGGTGAGTATACAAAGGGTGTCAAAAAATGCATGCACATTTTAAGAAAGGAAAAACTGCATTAAAACGGTAATACTCAAGTCACGTTTGACTTCTGCAATTACAAGAGGTACTCAAATGTGACTTGTATTCATCTTTTATTATTGGTATATATTGAGTATTACCAATTTAATACAGTTTTTTCCTTTCTTAAAATGTGTATATATTTTTGACACCTTCTGTGTTGTGTGTGTATATACAGGGTGGATATAAAGTTTGTGTTCAATTTATAATAATTGAAATAGGAAAAACTGCACATGAACTTTACATCTACCCTGTATGTGTGTGTGCACATATACATATACGTGTTCTGATAAGCTCTTTCCATGTAACTACAATTCATAAAAGAAGGCTTGTGGCACAATGCACACACAGTAGGTGTTTTGTGAATATTTGTTAAAAGAAAGAGCAGTTATTGCTGTCCCTGTAACTAGACTGGCAGAATAGATTTGGTTCAGGTCAGATCATCTCATAAGGCCTCAGTCTCCTCATTTACAATGTCAAGAAGATGGAAAAGATAGATTCTGAGATCCAGAATGGGAGTGTGTTAAGTTCCCATCTCTCTAGCACAGTTCTAGAAAGTGTTCCTTAGGTAAAGTAAAGACAAAGGCTGAGGGTGGCTCAAGGAGTAGGGCGCCAGCCCCATTTCCTGGGGGTGGCAGGTTCAAGCCTGTCCCCAGCCAAAACTGCAAAAAAAAAAAAAAAAAAATACACACAAAGGCTGAAAAACAAGCTCCTGGAACTCAAAATGGGGAGTTTCTTTGGAATCAGTCCTCCTTAAAATTTTACAAAAATTCTAAGCAAGAGAGACAGCAGTTTAAGTTGTTCAGTTAATGCTCTCTGTAGTGGACAACTGTGGAGACCAGTTATATATCCCTGGGGAGTTTTCTCAAACAGCCAAAGCAATCTGGAAATTCAATAAATCTAGCCAATATTTTGAAACACGTCCTATCCCTTTACTTTTATTTTTTACCTTTTTCTTTCAACTCTATATCATTTTTAGAAGAAAATTCACCTTTAGGGTCTGGTTTGTTTTCCAGGAACTCAGCTGACTTTATCTCCTGGTAATTCATAGAGGTATTGTGAAAGTACTTCTTGGGGAAAATCTTTAGGCCATTTAGTTTTTTTCCACCCTTTGAGTAAAATCACTGATCTTATTGTGACTAGGATGTTGACACATTTAAAGAGAGAAAAACTAAGTAGATGCTCAGGACACAATCTTGCAAGTTTTATGCTTAATAAATATTCTCCCACTCAGGTTGTTTAATTTTTATCTCTTTCATAGTCATTTTCATGGATAGTTTAGTTAAAATTGAAGAGGCAATTCTAAAGATTAGTCAGAGACATATCACTAACCTGGGATTCACAAGAACAGATCTCTACTTCAGTTCTAACTAGCACTGTTGAACTGAGACATTATTCAAAAGTATCGTGGAATCTGAAATTTGGGAGGAAATATAGATTGTTCTCAACAATGAAGAATTTCTTTAAAAGAAAGCCTCGGGCGGCGCCTGTGGCTCAAGGAGTAGGGCGCCGGTCCCATATGCCAGAGGTGGTGGGTTCAAACCCAGCCCCGGCCAAAAAAAAAAAGACTACCCTGGATGGGTCACTTGGGCGGCGCCTGTGGCTCAACGGGTAGGGCACCGGTCCCATATGCCGGAGGTGGCGGGTTCAAGCCCAGCCCCGGCCAAAAAATAAAAAAAAAAATAAAAAATGAAAGAAAGCCTCTTTGCTATAGCCTACATAAATACTTCCTGTGATTAAAAAAATAATAAAACCTTACTATTTCCTACTTATTTTCATTGCTGAAGAGGTGTGGTAGAAAGATCTTTCTCAGCTATCACTTCCATCCGTTGGTCCTAGTTCTGTCTTCTGAAGCAACAGAGAGAAAATCAATAATAGCTTACATTTTTTATTAAATTCTGACCAAAACGGAGTACTAGAGACTCCTGCATTACACAACTAGAAAAATAAATGAAATATATGAAACAACGCATTTTTTGACAATAGAAAACAGGTAGCATAGGACTGTGATCCCTGAGAAAGGGGAAACAAACAGGGCGAGCCGGTACTTGCTGAGGTCACTACCTCGAGGCAGTTCCTAGTCTGCAGCGTAAGATAAGGTCCTAACAGAACCCAAAGTTCTCACTGAAGTTAGGAGACAGAGGGAGATCAGAACTGTAAAACAGCTCAAACTTACAAGAGAGGAAGTCAGGGAGAGCGTAGCTTCACAGAGAGAAACAGCTCTGCAGTTTTGCCGAGTCCCTCAAGTCTTTTGGCAAAGATCCCGATCTTCACATTCACAAGAGTAAATTCCCCAAGGCCCCCGGGTGTATGAACCTTCCGAAAAGTGAAAGACCAAACAATTCCCAAAGCTCATTTCATATTCCTACCAGACAGAGTGGACAAACCTCATAATATACAGGGAATCAGGCAGAATTATAAGAAGAGTTTATCTTAGTAGCTGAATTAAATTATTCATCAAATAAAAGCTGCCCTGCCCTAACCAAGGTTCAAGCAAGCCACAGAATGATATGCAGTAAAACCTCTGCAAGGGGATCACTCAAGGGACGCTGACAAACTGGCCAACGTATGAAGAGGGGCAACACAAGGAACTTCCATTGAGTACATGTGGTGCATGTCTAGTCTATGAAAATTAGGTCAACTTAAGGAGGAGGTGATCAAGGTAGAGAGGCGGTCAACTGTGGAGATCCTACTGTAACTGATTCCAAGTAACTTAACTACATATCAGAGTAAGTTCAACACTATTTAAAGGAATAAGCTTAACCCCGAACAAAATAAAATTTACAATTCCTGCTGTCTAGTGTAAATTACAGAAAATACTATGCCAAATGAGGGAAAAAATATCAATCACTAAAGTCAGACACAGAAATGATAGATGATAAAACTAGAGGATGGGGACATGGAACCTACCGTTATACTCTATAGTTTCAAGAATATGGAGGAAAACATGGGTATGATGAGGAGACCTACTGAAGGGACATTTTTTAAAAGGACCAAAATGGAACTTCTAGCAATAAAAACTAAATATCTCAAATAAAAACATACTGGGGTGGCGCCTGTGGCTCAGTGAGTAGGGCACCAGCCCCATATGCCGAGGGTGGCGGGTTCAAACCCAGCCCCAGCCAAACTGCAACAAAAAAAATAGCCGGGCGTTGTGGCGGGCGGGCGCCTGTAGTCCCAGTTGCTTGGGAGGCTGAGGCAAGAGAATCGCTTAAGCCCAAGAGTTAGAGGTTGCTGTGAGCCATGTGACGCCACAGCACTCTACCCGAGGGCGGTACAGTGAGACTCTGTCCCTACAAAAAAAAAAAAAATCAAATAAAAACATACTGGATGGGATTAATAGCAGACTAGATGCTGTGAAAGGAAAAAAGAAATCAGCGAACTTGAAGATATGGCAATAGAACTTATCCAAAATGAAGCAAAGACAGAAAAAAGACTTAAATATTGAACAGCACCAGTGACCTACAGAATAATAATTAGTCTAATGCACAGGAAATTGGAATATCAGAAAGAGAGTGGGGGTAGACAGAAAAATATTGAAGGTATAATGCCCCAAATTTTTTCAAAATCAATCGTAACTACAAACTCCAAGATTGAAGAAGTCCAACCAACTTCAGCACGAATGACCATAGAGCAAAGCACATGAAGGCCCAACAGAATCATATTACCAAACCAGCAATAAAGAGAAAATCTTACAAGCATATCAAGGAAAAAAATAGATATAAACATAGGAAGAGAGATAAGAATAAGATTAGACTTCTTATAAGAAACTAAGGGAGAAAACAATGAGTTGCTATCTTCAAAGTACGAAAAGAAAAAACTGTCAACCTGGAATTCTATATCCACTGAAAAAAATTTTTAATGAAAACAAAATAAACACTTTTCAGACAAATGTGAGCTGAGAAAATTAATTGCCAGCAGAACAACACTATATAAAGTGATTTCTTTGAGCAGAAGATAAATGATAAGAAATGGAAACCTAGACAAACACCAAGAAATGAAGAGAGAGCTAGAAAGAGTAAATATATAGAGCCAGAAGACTATTTTCTCACTTTTAAAGATAAATAACTGCTTAAAGCAGCAATAATAACAATAATAGTAGGTTTATAAAATATGAAAAATTAAAATGTATAATGATAGCAGAAAAAGGGGGAACTAGAGTGTTATGTGTTTTGTCCATTATCTGTGACATATGATTAAAGTACATTATGATAAGTTAAAAGCATATGCTGTAAATGTTGCAATAACTAGAAATAAATAAAGAAAAGAGAGATAGGCAGTTAATAAGCTAATTATGAAGAAAATAAAAAATTTTTGAAACCATACACACAATTTTTTAAAAGCCAGGAAAAGGCTAGGCACCTGTGGCTCAAGTGGCTAAGGTGCCAGCCACATACACCTGAGTTGGCAGGTTCGAATCCAGCCTGGGCCCAACAAACAACAATGATGGCTGCAACAAAAAATAGTTGGGCTTTGCAGCGGGTGCCTATAGTCCCAGCTACTTGGGAGGCAGATGAAGGAGAATCGCTTGAACCCAGGAGTTGGAGGTTGCTGTGAGTTGTGATGCCACAGCACTCTATCCAGGGCAACAGCTTGAGGTGCTCTCTCTCAAAAAAAAAAAAAAAAAAAAGCCAGGAAAAGAAGAAAAAAGGAACAAAAGGCTGGGTGAGGCGGCTCACACCTGTAATCCTAGCAATCGGGAAGGCTGAGGTGGGTGGATTGCCCTGAGTTCATAGGTTCGAGACCAGCCTGAGTCAGACCCTGTCTCTAAAAATAGCCAGGCATTGTGGCAGGCACCTGTAGTCCCAGCTACTAGGGAGGCTGAGGCAAGAGGATCACTTGAGCCCAAGAGTTGGAGGTTGCTGTGAGCAACAAAGTAAAACTCTGTCTCAAAAAAAAAGAACAAAGACAAGACAAATAGAAAATAGTAAGTTAGCGGATTTAAATCTGGCAATGTGAATAATTAAATTAAGAGTAAGTGGTCTGGCCAGATGCAGTAGCTCATGCCTGTAATCCTAGCATTCTGGGAGGCCAAGGCAGGAAGATTGCTTGAGGTCAGGAGTTCAAGACCATCCTGAATAAAACAAGACCCTATCTCTACTAAAACTAGAAAAATTAGCAAGGCAGGAAGGCAGCATCTGTAGTCGCAGCTACTCGGGAGGCTGAGGCTGGAGGATTTCTAAGCCCAGGAGTGAGGTTGCTGTGAGCTATGACACCACTGCACTCAACCCCGGGGTGACAGTGAAACTCTGTCTCAAAAAAGAAAGAAAGAAAGAAAGAAAGAAAAGTGTGTGATCTAAATACTTCAAGTAAAGAAATAAGTTGTCAAGAGTGGATTAAAAAACAAGACCCAAATATATGCTGTCAATAAGAAACTTTCTAAAGATACAAAAAGATTAAAAATTAAAAATAGGGAATAATAGATCACATAAACACTAACAAAAAGAGAGAGGGAAAAAGGAAAGAAGCTAGTGTTTCAATATGAACTCTACAAAACTATGTTAGCATCGTATGCACACCAACATAAATGATGAATAATAAATATTTTCTTTATTAAATAGTAAAGAAATTAAAAGGGACATTTTATAGTGATGTGAAGTAAAGGGGCGAGAAACCCCAACATTCCTAAACATGTATGTACCTAATAACAATCTCAAAATACATGACGCAAAAAATGAGAGAACTCAAAGTACAAACAAATTGTGATTATAGTTGAAGAGTTCAACACTTTTACATCTGTCACTTACAGAAGAATTAAACAGAAAATCATTAAAGATGTAGATTTTGCAGAGTTAAACAAGGGACCATCCTCACTTCTCTTGGTTATAACTTGAAGGACTTCTCCTCTCACTACGTCTGGCCTCATGTCAACTTCTTTCTCACCCTGTTCAGCACACATACACGGTGTCTGGAGTCTAACCTAAGTTATACGTGATACTTTAAGAAGCCAATAAACAAGGTGGGTGTAGAAGAATGAAGACGGCAAGGTAATGGGGGGGGGTCATTTTTCTGCTTGCTAGATTGGTAACTCAGGCAAGCAAAAAGCCTCTATTTCTTTTTTTTTTTTTTTTTTTGTAGAGACAGAGTCCCACTTTATGGCCCTCGGTAGAGTGCCGTGGCGTCACACAGCTCACAGCAACCTCCAACTCCTGGGCTTAAGCGATTCTCTTGCCTCAGCCTCCTGAGCAGCTGGGACTACAGGCGCTCGCCACAACGCCCGGCTATTTTTTGGTTGCAGTTTGGCCGGGGCCGGGTTTGAACCCGCCACCCTCGGTATATGGGGCCGTCGCCCTATCGACTGAGCCACAGGCGCCGCCCAGCCTCTATTTCTTTTGTATACAGTGACCCACAGACTATATCTTTGCCTTTCACAAACGTGTCCAAATATACATTGATTGAGTCGCACCTGAGTCCACACATTTTTGTATGTGCATTGGCTCATGTTGTCAGACACTCCAAGAAGCATCCTTCACTCCCTGAGAGTCTTTAACAAAGACCCTGCATTCCAACATGCACTGTCCTTTTTTTCTAGCCTTAACAATTTAGATTCTTTCCACACATTATGATGAATAGCCTACCTTAAATAATAGCTTCTTCTCCATAGTAAGTTAATTAACACCATTCTCAATGTAAATTGGTAAACTGACCAACGGGAGTAATTTGTCAGTCCAAACATTCTCGGAGAAAGGATGCATTTATATTTTCTTTCTCTCTCTCGCATGTCCCCACTCTCACTCTGTCTCTATTTCTCTCTTACTTTTCCTGTACTGTCAAATGGAATCCT
Source organism: Nycticebus coucang (assembly GCF_027406575.1). Classification (NCBI taxonomy): domain Eukaryota; kingdom Metazoa; phylum Chordata; class Mammalia; order Primates; family Lorisidae; genus Nycticebus; species Nycticebus coucang. The sequence continues at coordinate 21,284,624 of NC_069784.1, read as the reverse complement.
AATCTTACCTAAGTGATTACCTTGCAGCTTTGAATTCCTTTGCATAAAATGTTTCTATTCATTAATCATTCAATCACGCAACCACGAAGGAAAGACTGTCAGTGACTCTCCTGCCTGATGGACTGACTTTGACGGGCCACAGCTCAGGAGCTTGCCAGCTGCTGACTTGAGCAAATCTCTAAATGTTCACAGGCAACTAGCCTAGGCACTGCTTATCCTACCGCGCACCCTTTCCACCATGCCCAGGGCACCCAGAACAATTCACATGGGCAGAAATTAAAATAAGAGAAGGGAAGAGGAGGTGGATAGTAGAAAATTCGGAGCCTTTTATAACTTTTGATTATCTAGCATTATGTAAAAGTCTTTGTATACATTACAATTTAGCATCAAGGAAAAGTTTCTTAAGAAAAAAAGTATTCTTTTCCCAGGAAATTTACCCTCCTTTTGTAGTCCATATCTATACATGAAATATTCCTTTCTTATCTCTCAGCCCGTCTCTAAAATAGTGTATTACTGTGTCACACCATCTAAAATGCATCTTCCTAGTAAAACAAGATAAAAATAATATCAAGACACAAATAATATGTTGCTTCCTTTGCTAAATATCAGGAAAACTCCTCAATTATATTGAATGGTTCTACTATCTTAATAGTTCTTCATTACCACTAGGTTAAAAAAAAAAAGTGACTAGCTTCAAAATGAGCTGTCAAATCTATTCAAGACCATGGAGTCCCCAAATCAAATTATTTATAAAACGTAATTTTCATGAGCTCAATATTGGGCTCAGAAAATCACAAAAAAAAATTTTAAAAGAAACTATAATCCTCACAATGACTACAAATAAAATCAAAACATTGGACTTAGACTTGAGGATGAGATGTTTGTAATTATATAGCTTTTGATCCTATAACAAGTATGAATCCAAGAATGACCGGAAAAAAACAAGCAGAGCCAACTCTTACTAAAGGGAAAAGCAGTAAGCTCCACCTCTTCTTTCTGGTATGTTCCAATTATTTCATGGTGGTAGTGATTAACCTTTGGATATTTCATAATGTGCCAAGTGTTTTCAAGTACTTCATTTAAGTCTCGGTGCTAAAGGAATCAGGTTTGAGCTTCTGTAATATGTGGGACAAAAAAAAAATGTATGTGGGATAGCATCCATTGGAAGAACGGCGAAAGCTTGGGAAATGTGAACTTCTGGAAATGCAATCACAGTGAATTACCATGGAGCCTAGAACATGTTCCATGGGCCACCGGTCTCATAACTATGCCACCTGTAGAGATTAAGAGTACTAAGGTGTAATTTGCCAATAAGGGCAAGCCAGATTGTTAATAGCTGTTCATTATAATACTATCTATTCGTTTACTGCTTACTTGTATTTAAAGTTAATATAGAACTGTAGCATGTGGACTGTGATCGTGACAGCCTGTTAGGCAAAGCTAATACACAGATCATTGTCTAAGTTGCCTGAAAAAGCCCTTGGCTCTTGAAATCCTGAAAGAAACATTAACTTTGTTCAAGCAAAAAACTCAGGTGATGATTTCTGCTACAAAAGAATTTGGTTTCCCTGTGTCTGTGGAAGTGAAAGTCCATTTGGTGGAATGAGGGACATGTACTGGGGTGTGCCAGGAGCCATACCTTATAAGCAAGGATGAGAAGCAGTGGTACTCTACATTTTTCTTTATTCATTTACCCCATTCACAATTACTTTTCTTTCTCTTCCAACAGAATTCACATTTCTGTGTCTTTTAGAGAATGGGAATAGGATTGCTAATTGTTTCAGAGGGTGTGTCAAGAAAGAGGGGATAATAACATCAGAGAAGTAGGGAGCTGTTGTAAAAGGAAGAACGTGAACTTTGTAGTCAAAGCATTCAAGTTCAAGTTCTATTTTTCACTGACTGTGAGACCTTAGGCAAGTCACTTATGCACTCCACACTTCAGTTCACTCGGGGCTAAATTGAGATAATTGTGTTGTTGGGAAGATTTGTCCTTACAGTGCAGATAAGGTGCCCTGCATCTAAGGAAGCTATTACATACTAGCAGCTAATGGCTCCCAACCCAAGAGCTTGAGGACACCAGAGGCAAATCTAAGCCCAAAGTCTAGAGACTCTGAGAACCTATCAACAAAACACTCATTTTGTACATTTATTTATTTATTTATTTATTTATTTATTCAATCACTCCAGCAACAACCACAGACTCCACCCATGAAGCACCTGCTCCGGGCCAGCCACCCTAAGAGCTTTGTGGACCCTGACCTTCCCCCATTCATTGTCTTGTGGGCAGGAAAGCCTCTTAACAAATAGAAGCCATGAAGTGTTTTATAGAGACTTTGAGATGAGCAAATTTCTTCTATTCACATCTCTTATGCCCTTTGTTTTTGAACACGAACCCCTGAAGTATGAGAACTTGAAATCCAGCGCCAGAACCTGGTTTCGTTAGCTCTGGTACCTGTTCCCTGTCACTGTGTGTGTTAGTAATTGCATGTGGCTTAGTTAGGTGTCCCAGATTCCGGGAGTTAGGGAAATTATGCATAGATCTGCCATTAACACTAATGGAGGGTTACACGCGCAAATCCTCCACACACAAGAAGAGAATAGACTCTTCTCATTCATACATAATAGATCTGTAGAAAAATTAGCATGTATGCTTTTAGGAGCTGAACTCTGAAGATGTACCTTTTATGGGAAATATGTAAATAAGGAGAGAGGATCTGCTGAAGGACAAGTGCTGTAATGTGCTCCTTTTCTGATGCCTGGGCACCTTGTCAGTTTTGCTGCTGCATAAAATAGGATGGGGCTCGCCTCTGCAGAGATTCGCCAGCACATTCAACTCCTGGTACATTACCGAATTTCCCTGGGCAGCTTACTTTGCCAAATTCACCAGTTCTCCTGGGGAAAGGGAAGTGGGACAGAGCAAATGATCAGTCAGCAAGCAAGGACCAATATGAATGTTTGCCACAGACGTGCTCTTTTTTTTTTTTTGTAGAAGATATTATTAAATTGCCTTCTGGTTCAAGAAATACGGTATCCGTCGTAAGACTGCGATCTCCCTAGTCAGCTGGAGCCATCCCTGAAGGCTGCAGAATGGCCGGCAGGCTGGTTTTGTCTGTGAAAGGGAGGGGGTCTGTGTCTTCCATTTTGTTTTGTTTGGGGTTTTTTTTGCCTCAGCCCACAGACAGGAAATTCTGTCTCCACAGTTTCTCTGTCATCTCCTTCTGATCTCCCCAACGGCAGAGTTGCTAATCTGACATTTATTGGACCACCTATCACTAAAGTCATGGCAGAGAAAGGTGACTCGCATCTAGAAGGCAGGCCAACGCCAGCCTCTTTCCTCCAAGGGGAGTCCCACTGCTCACACCCAGTAGCCTTTCACTTGCTTCCTGTCCCGTGGGCATGGCACCCAAGGCAGGCTACTCTACAGGCCCAGCCTCCCTTCTAGCTGTCTGTTCTAGATCCCTGCTCACTGGTTGGTTACATAGACTTGGCACTTGCTCTATAATCAGGTGGGTAGGAGGGTGGATTAGGAAACTTCACCGGGGTGTCCAGTCCCACTTACCAAGGTTACCCTGCATTTGGAGAGTGATGGTGAGAGTTGCATCAAGGCTTTCCTAGATTCCAATAAAAGTCACTGAACTCTGTCCCTTATATGGGTAACTTCCTAAACATGACCCAGAAGAGAAGATCGTTGAGACACCAAACCTCATCCTCAATACCTAACATTTAAAACTGCTCGTAATTATTATAGTGTGTCCTTTATTCAATCCTTCATTCACTCATCAGTATTGGCATATCTTCCTAATTCCAGGCACTGCCTAAAGCTGGACATACTCCCAGGAAAATGGGGTACACCTTCACTTTGAGGACCACACAATCTAGTGGAGAAGAATGAGAAGTCAAAGGAAATTTCCAGATAATGAGAAATGTTATACTAGAAGCAAGCAGGGGTGATAAAAGGGGACAAAAATAGGGCAGTGCCTGTGGCTCAAAGGAGTAAGGCACTGGCCCCATATGCTGGAGGTGGCAAGTTCAAACCCAGCCCCGGACAAAAACTAAAAAAAAAAAAGGACAAAGATAGAGGCATTGACCCAGGCTCTAAAGCCAGGTATACCACTTTTTGCTGAGTAAAGCTCTTGAGATATAGTCAATGAGAAATGACAAAGGCCAGGGTCAGCCATAAGGATATAACTGCAGGTACGAAATGTTCAAAGTGTGCCCAAGTCAGAGGCACTTGAGAGTGCTCAATCCTCTCCTAGAACTGAGAAATGCTTTGGGGGGAGAAGTGTTTATAATTCAATGTGCTGAATCAATCACAGGTTTACTTTCTCCTTCTGTGATATCCTTAAGGCTTTGATGGTTAACACAGTGGTTCTACACGAGGTCCAATCAATGGAGGGAATGAACTGAAGTGATTATTTCCAGCTCACAGTTTTTTGTCAGTTGTGTCTATCAAAACACTGTATTCACTCTAGGAGATTATATTAGTAAGCAGAGAAGGGCCGTGCCAGCGAGGGCCAAGCAGACACCTGGAACTGAGGTTTTAAAAGAGTTTGAGTGTAGTGCTTTATCTGATCCAGGACCACTATCACCTGATAGCAGTGGACCCCATCCTACAAAACACCCTATTCTGCAGATCCCCTAAAGCAGCGGTTCTCAACCTGTGGGTTGTGACCCCTTTGTAACAATGAAAATATATCGCGGCATTAGGAAGGTTGAGAACAACTGCAAAGCTTGCTATAAAGCAAAGACAGATCCATAAGGACACTTGCACTAGACTGTTTATTGCAGCTCAATTTACAATTGCCAAAATGTGGAAGCAGCCTAAATGCCCACCAACCCAGGAATGGATTAACAAGCTGTGGTATATGTACACCAAGGAACACTATTCAGCCATTAAAAAAATGAAGACTTTACAGCCTTTGTATTAACCTGGATGGAAGTGGGACACATTATTCCTAGTAAAGCATCACAAGAATGGAGAAGCATGAATCCTATGTACTCAATTTTGACATGAGGACAATTAATGACATGGTGGGAGTGGGGGTGGGGGAAGGGGAGAGCAGAGAAAGAAAGAAGGTGGGGTGGGGAAAGGAAGAGCAGAGAGAGGGAAGGGGGTGGGGCCTTGGTGTGTGCCACACCTTTTGGGGGCAAGACATGATTGTAAGAGGGACTTTACCTAACAAATGCAATCAGTGTAACCTGGTTTCTTGTACCCTCAATGAATCCCCAACAACAACAACAAAAAAAAGCAAAGATAGATCAAGAAGCGTGGAGGAAGACACAAGTGAAGTTCTTCTACTCTGAAGACTTATAACTACCAAGACATTGCCAGAATTCCTAGTCCCCAACTCAAGCCTTAACCCCTGCCATGCCACCTCCTCTCGAAAGATTATGGTCACAGAATTCCACAGTGGCCACAGCCCGTGGTTCACATGGAAAGTGAACAGCACATGCAGACACACAGAATAACTTCTCCTGGAGTCCAGAGGAGTCCAGAGACACTGAGTCCTGGCCATAGCACTGCCCTGGGAAATCACAGTCATGGAGCGATTTGGACCACTAGCTTCTGATTCATTGTTCTCCTAAAAATTTAATAATGCAAATCTTTTTCAGAATCATTTGCATTTTCCTAAAAATGGGTGTGGAATGGAATGCATAGGAAAATAGAAACAAGAGGTAAACCTCAAAGCAAGTACTGCAATTAGAATAAAAGCAGAGATCTGATAGCATAGAAAAACCCATCCTTCCATTAGTCAAAGAAAAAGAATTTAAGTGTCACTGTAATCAAAGTGTGTTCCTATCAGGTATATAACATTGAAATTGACAATTTTGTAAGAAAATCAAGTCAAAGCTCAGAATTATATCTTTTATGTAGCTTAAAATCTCAATTAGACTGTATCCCAACTATTGATTTTTGTCCTCAATGACAGCACTTGGAAAGAGAGAGTTAAAAAGGAAAAAGAAAAAAAAAAAAAGAGAAAGATTGAACTGGCATTGCACATGCAAATGAAGGTATTATGGTAGTGGGGGCTTTTTTCCACTGAATAAATTTACATTTACATCAGTTAGATCTGATGTAATTCTGCAACCAATGAAACTTAAATATATCCATATTTTGTCATAAAAGCCCTCACAGCTATAACCTTTTGATTAAGATCTATTGTAAAACTAAGAATAAATTTCAGTCAACCTATTTTAGATTTGACAACTTTTATTACTCATTTTCCCCAGAAGTACACTTTAACTGTATTTTACCAATACTCTGTAGGAGAAATCTTCTCTGGTTTTCTAGGTAATTCCCCAGATTTTGTAACAATGTCATAAACTGATGAAATTTTATAAACTCTCTCCATAAAGAATGAATACTAGAAATCGTCTGCTCTTGGCAGAGGTCATGTACGTGTGTGTGTGTGTGTGTGTGAGTTACCTGGCTACTATTAACATTTTCCCACTGAACCAAAAATTGATCACAAAATTAAAGAAAAGGGAAAAAATGGTGAAGAAATCATTCCCCTGAGTAGTCACCCTACCCCTCGGTTTCTTGGTTAGGTTAGCTATTGCAAAAAGAGTAAACACAGTCCTAGGCATTTGACCTGTTCACTTAAGGAGGCAGCTTCAATTAGTATGCAAGCAAAACTGCACTGAAACAAGCAACAGCCGGGCTCTAACGCGCTGAGTGATCTGCCGATGTAATTACAATTTGTTTTATCACAGTCATTTCACATGGCAAATTAGTGAAGCTCAGATTAGGGAGCTTTGCATGGTGGGGCTGTGCCAAGATTTTTAAAAAGTAACCTGCCACTAAGTTATCAAATTCAGGGGGAAAATATAATTTACAGGACTAGTAATGATACCCATTTGTTGAGTGTCCGTGGGCCAGATGCTGTTAGCTGAAATCTTAATTCTCCCAAAAGCCAACTTTTATAAGACATTGTTAGAGAACCACAAAAGAAGTTATAGCAGTAGCTTTTAGTTTTAATAAGTCTTAAGGTTAGTTTGTCTTCATTAAAATATAGATTCCAAAGTCCTTGCCCCCTAAAAAATATAACCTATGGTTTTAGACTAGGAGGACCTAGGAGTCGGTATTTGTATGAGGCATCTGGTGATTCAGCCAGTGGAGCTTGGGAGGGGATCTCATCATCATACCCTGAGCAACACAGGTGTCTATCAGTGGGTAACTTCACCAGTACCCTGCACCATGTGTGAAGGTAGTGACAAGAGGGCCCCTCAGCCACTTTCCAAAGAGATGACCACACTCCTTAGCATGCAACTATTTCCATTACAGGTGACCTCCTGCAGTCAACGATGGGTGAGTGGCTACCTTAGTCCCCAAATTCCATCTGCTATCTCTGACTCTTCTGGCTCTTTATTGCCAATACCCACTCAGTCCTTTTCTCCTGTGGTTTTTCCTGTGTTCTCTTCCACTCCCCAGGTCTTCCAAGTCCTCAATGGGACTCCGCACATTTAAAGAGGCCTTGCCAACAACAAATGTACTTTAAATACCCAGCACCATGTTGGAATCCATCCCCAGTGCTCAGAGCATGTGCCCAGCATACACAATTCTATTTTCTGCTTCAGGCTCCAGAGTAGGAAATCTCAATCTCAGAATTCCCATCCTTAGGCTCAAACTCCTCCAGATGAAGGGTGGCTGCTCAAACGCCTGCACTCTGGTTTCTGCCCTCTCCCTGCCTGGCTGCCTGCTCCATTTAACTTACAGTACCCCAGGAGCAAGAGCTGCGCTAGGTCCTCCCTGAATTCCCAGGGCAAGGCACATAACAGATGCTTAATAAATGCTTTTAAGTCACATCAAGGAAATTGACCGAACGATGAATGGGGAGTGGGGGTGAAGACAGCCTATCATGTCAGCCATCTCCGAGTCTCTGCACTTGTCCCTCCCACTTCCTTCACTCAGCAGAAACTAGGTACAAATTTTCTCCTAGATATGCCTATTGTCATGATATCTGTAGACTGGACAAGAAGTATCCCTGAACTTGAACATTAGACATTAGAAGGGAGTTACTGTATTCTCAAGAACCAGTTTTTGTTCTTCAGTTTTTGCTTCTTCATTTCCTTTCTGTCATAGACTATACCAGGTGTCCTCAACCTTTTTGAACAGGGGGCCAGTTCACTGTCCCTCAGACTGTTGGAGGGCCAGACTATAGTTTAAAAAAAAAACAAACTATGAACAAATTCCTATGCACATTGCACATATCTTATTTTGAAGTAAAAAAACGTGAACAAATACAATCACACCGCCGCATGTGGCCCGCGGGCCGCAGTTTGAGGACCCCGGACTATGCTGTATTCTCGTGTGTGTTGTTTTGTGTGTTCTTTAATTTTGTTTTAGAAGAAACTATCAACCTTCCCTGTTTGTGGAAAGGCTTCGTCACTGAGACACATAGAAAGAATGGTTGATGGTGCTGGGTCATCTTCGCACTCTTGGGAAGTACAAAGTATTTGCAAGGCTAATTCCCAGTGCTCATCCCTGTGCTGTTAGCAGCATCCTGGTGGCCCACACCCAGTGGGCAGGCACAGGTCCTGAAACACGGGTTCCCTCAGGAGCCTTGGCCACATTTTGCTGCCCCGCAGGTTATGGTGGCAGGAGACTGGACTGGGTTTCTCCTCTTAGTTTACTGCAGAGATTTATTTATGGTTCATAAATTCAGGCAGAAGTACCAGGGCAGCTTGGTTTATGGTGGCACCCCGTCAGTTTGGTATGTGTGCTAACCAGGCTCTTTTTTATTTAAAAAAGTCACTATGTTTAACACAATGTTTAAAAATAATTCATTCCTTAAAAAGCCATTACAAAAAAAAAAGAAAAAGAAAAATTAATATAGCCCTGGATTCATTTGATCTCTTGTTAGAGAAATTAAAAGTCAAATCATAAGACCGATGGCTCTGAGATGGTGAATGTTGAGAGAGAGAGAGTCTGTGTGTGTGTGTGTGTGTATAAACAAAAGGAAATGAGTGGAGGGAACAGATTCTCACAGTATCGAAAAAAATAATCATACAGATATAGATATAGCCATATATTGAGATTTAGATACAGACACAGATGTGTGAGGAAAGATCTAAATGTTTTTTCTTCCTCCAACCCTGCAAAGACCTAGCATGGCCTCACCCCAGTGATTCTCAAACTGGTGAAGAACCAGTTTTTATTCTTCCGTTTTTGCTTCTTCATTTCCTTTCTGTCATAGACAATACTACAAATGCACTAAAATGAATTCTTTTAAAAATAAATTAAATAAATGCGCACAAAAGAAATGGCCCAATCCGGCAGGCTCCTCTTTCCTCACGCTCGCCCTCGTGCTAAAGGAGGAAAGTAGACACCAAATCATACAAGAACCCGCATCTAAAATTCTAAGACTGTCAAGTGAGCAAAAGACGCGGGTGATGGTGATAACAGACACAGGACAGCTCCCCCTGTCCCTCTGGCCCAGTGAGTTCAACGATGCAGGCACGTTCTAGTAGCCAGCGGCAGCTCAGCAGACAGGACTGCCAAGGCAGGAGCCACAAGAAAACCAATTTCCTTCCATTTTTCCTTTTTTTTTTTCCTTGTCCAAAGTATCATGAAGACTCATGTAACCTCGTGGTGTGCATATCTGTTATTTCTCTTCTCCTTTAATTAGACATATTTCTCGCATTTCTCTAATCGTGTGCAAACAGTTCTTACAAGAAGTGAGGACTGGGGAGACAGGACTTGCTGTGAGATGTGAATTCCTAAGGGTGGCAAGAACATGACTCCGGAGGGTGACAGCAATGCCCAGGCCCTCTGGGTGGCAATATTCATGGAAGAGGGACTTTGAACTCCTGGATGTCCTCAAATCTCTTCTCGTGTTAGCTGCCGTTCTGCTGTTCTGCCCCCTTCTCTGCATACGCTCCTGTAATGTACTATTTATCCCTGAGACGGTCCCTGCTCGCTGCCTCTGCCTGCAGCAGCTCATTTTTGTCTTTCTTTTGGAAGGACTGGCTTTATCAGGGGCCTGTGGCTTTGTATGTGCTGGCCCTTCCTGTCTCAAGTCTATTAGAAAGTACAGCCTATAAGTACGAAGCCAATAAATAGAATAGCAATGATAAAAATGTTATTTTTCTTCTCTGAGAAGTCTCCCTTCACTTGATGAGATATTTCTGCCCCCACAGGAGAGTAATGCTCTGCTCAGAGCTCACAGAGGGAGGAATAGACGTTACAGACTTTCCTCACTTGTTCTGTCTAAGCCATGAGCTTCATTTGTTAGCTTGGCCTTGTTGACTATAGCAACTCACTGTGGCTCATGGTTTATTCTCTCAGCTTTGTTCTTGACTTCCTGTGTGGGCGGGAGGTCAGGGGGGCTGCTTGGCCCTCACTGCACACACAGGGCCTCAGAAAACATCCCCTCTGGATGTTTTATAGCCACAGACTTTGAAGTCAGGCAGAACTAGGCTCAGGTCTTGGGCCCACCACTTAGCATCTTCACGGCCTTAAGCAGGTTCCTGAGAGTCGCGGAGACCCAAGTGTAGATCATCTATAAAACGGAAATAACAATAGCACCTGCCCAGAGGGTTAGTGTGAGGATTAAATTAGATGGCACATACAAAGTGGGTATTGCAGTACCTGGGACATGGCAGGCATGGAATAAAAGTTAGCCATTGTTGTCATCTGTCCTTATGGGCAGGGGGCAGATGGTCTTTTAACAGATAACAAGCAACATTTGAAGAAATTGAGCTTAAAAATTAAGCATAAGTGAATACCATGGTTTGTTCAGATGAGCCTACCCATTTACTCAGGACACGCCATTCAGGACCACTTAGCACCCATTACAGGGTTAGGTTAATAAGGCAGAATGCCCCCATGAAGAGTTCACACATCCTGGAAAAATCAAACCCATAAACACAGAATCAAAACTCTATGTCATCTGTGCTGGCTAAATGAAGATCTGCGGGTTTGTTATGGCCTTGGGAAACCTGATTGCTGTAAAAACCTACCTGAGGTAATGGCCCCTGAGCTCCGGCTTGCACTTGAAACAGATTTGAGGACAAGTGCGAAGGGGTGAGGAAGGGGGCATACTTCCTTGGGGCCTGATCTAAAAGGGCACCCCCCAAACCCAAAAGATCCAGGGCCCAAGACTATCAACAGCAAGTTGCTACCGCAGACTCACCACCACTCGTCAAGGCAACTGACAAGACACAGCCAAATCTTCCCATTTAAATTCACCCTTGGCACATCTTTCTGCTGGGTGTGCCGCCCCTAGAAGGGGGCAGGGGCTCAGGCCACTGCTTTTCTTTCCACAGTTGTTTATAAAATCGAAAAGGAAAAAAAGCAGCATTGGTCTCAAATAAATCTTTTCCTCCTTCATCCAAAGGATTCAAGCATCAGGTCCACTGTCTCTGAGCAAAATGTTCTGTGTGTTCCACGTGTGACCGGAGGACTTAGGCAATACCTGTATGTGATAAAGGGGACGGGGTCACAGCTTCAGTGAGAGCTGTTTTCTTCCTCTCTGTTTTTAATTTTCTTTCTTTCTTTCTTTCTTTTTAATGCCTTCTTAAAAGGCAGCAGAAAAGGCTCTCCTTTCCAGAAGATTTCCTGGTTTGAGGGAGGGTTAAATAAACAAATGATAACAACACCAATCAGCCCTCTTTGCTTACAGCCTGCAGAGTCAATCTGCCTCCTGGCTGTGGAGTTACCAGCCAGCAAAGGCAAACTAATTAGACACAGACAAACACTTAGGCAATCACACCTTGTGAATGTAAGCGTCTTCCTGTCATTTGGCAAGTCTCTCAGCTGCCTCTGAGCGTGAGACAACAAATCCCCTGCAAACAAGTTCCCTCGCTCTCCCCGTTAGTGAGACCTAACGGATCACAATGGCTAGAGGTGAAAGGTGGCAGTCAGGTAGCGACAGCTCTCCAACAGCCCATATTAAAACAGCAGCACTTGTTTAGACTAGCCTATTTGCACCTACCTACAGAGGGCCTTTTAAATGTAATTATTAGCCTCTGCCGCCCTGCTTAGGATTTGAAAATATCGTTCATTTTCATCTTGCTTCAGCTACCGCTGCTATCTCCCATTCAGCCTCAGTCACCTCATCTTCCCACGACTAAGTGTAGAAACGAGCATGAGCCGGGAGAGCTGAATTAACAAGAACAAGTTCGCAGGTGAGCTATGTGACAAAAGAAAAAAAAAAAGGATTTGACAATATATTCTAATCACTACCTGTCTGTGGAAATCTTGAAAAACTAAATGGCTTTTCTTAGAGAAACCAAAAAGGTACTACAATAATTGACCAAACCTGTAGATGTAAAGCAAAGACCTTGGAATCTAATAACAGTGTGCCCAGGGTGCCGCCCGTAAGGAACTGCATGTTGCTTTAAAAAAAAAAAAACAAAAACAGAAGAAGGCTGGCATCTATTGACAGGCTGGGTCAAGAGTTCTGATAACTGCTCATCATAGTATAGAATTTGGCCTTTGACATCTTAAGTAGCTGGAAGGCATGGTCCCACCTGACCTCACTCTGTATTATACAAACAAATGCATTGCCATGTAAAAGTTTGGCTGATACATTATAGACCTGTAGGTCAAAGACCAGAATTTCTAAGTCCCCCGAATGGTTTCCATCTCTGCTCGTAAGTATCCAGGTCATATTCGGGCAGAGCAGTGAGGCATTTTATCTACCCACTATTAATTGTTAAATATCTGCTGTTGCTTGGAGCTGTGCTCACTTAAAAATGCTGCAGTTGACTTTCTGTCGAAATGGTTTTCAGTCTTGCTCCTCAAACCTTATTGGTGCCTGAGCTACACTGTAGTTTATGGCCATCACTTGTTAATGGTTATAAACAGGGATGAATTTTTCTTTTTTTTAAGCATCAGCTTAAACTGTCACTAAGGAGAGACTTTTGTATAAAGGAATGGATAGCTTCCTGTTTTCTACCTGTGTTTTTATCCTTTGTCTCTTCTCCTTTATCTTCTTTCTCTCTCCCTACTCCCCACCCCCTGCCCCCATGGAAGGGGCAGATTCTATAGAAGTCAGTTTCCAATTTTAATGCAATCCCTATTAAAGCTCCACTGTCATACTTTAAAGATGTTGAAAAAATAATACTTCGTTTTATATGGAATCAGAAAAAACCTCGAATAGCCAAGACATTACTCAGAAATAAAAACCAAGCAGGAGGAATCATGCTACCAGACCTCAGACTATACTATAAATCGATAGTGATCAAAACAGCATGGTATTGGCACAAAAACAGAGAAGTAGATGTCTGGAACAGAATAGAGAACCAAGAGATGAATCCAGCTACTTACCGTTATTTGATCTTTGACAAGCCAATTAAAAACATCCAGTGGGGAAAAGATTCCCTATTTAACAAATGGTACTGGGTGAACTGGCTGGCAATGTGTAGAAGATTGAAACTGGACCCACACCTTTCACCATTAACTAAGATAGACACTCACTGGATTAAAGATTTAAATTTAAGATATGAAACTATAAAAATACTAGAAGAGAGTGCAGGGAAAACCCTTGAAGAAATCGATCTGGGTGAGTATTTTATGAGGAGGACCCACTGGGCAATTGAAGCAGCTTCAAAAATACAGTACTGGGACCTGATCAAACTAAAAAGCTTCTGCACAGCCAAGAACACAGTAAGTAAAGCAAGCAAACAGCCATCAGAATGGGAGAAGATATTTGCAGGTTATGTCTCCAACAAAGGCTAATAACCAGAATTCACAGAGAACTCAAACGTATAAGCAAGAAAAGAACAAGTGATCCCATCGCAAGCTGGGCAAGGGACTTAAAGAGAAACTTCTCTGAAGAAGACAGGTGCACGGCCTACAGACATATGAAAAAATGCTCATCATCTTTAATCATCAGAGAAATGCAAATCAAAACTACTTTGAGATATCATCTAACTCTAGTAAGATGAGCCCATATCACAAAATCCCAAGACCAGAGATGTTGGCGTGGATGTGGAGAAAAGGGAACACTTCTACACTGCTGGTGGGAATGCAAATTAATACATTCCTTTTGGAAAGATGTTTGGAGAACACTTACAGATCTAAAAATAGATCTGCCTTTTAATCCTATAATTCCTTTACTAGGCATATACCCAGAAGACCAAAAATCACATCATAACAAAGATATTTGTACCAGAATGTTTATTGCAGCCCAATTCATAATTGTGAAGTCATGGAAAAAGCCCAAGTGCCCATCGATCCATGAATGGATTAATAAATTGTGGTATATGTACACCATGGAATATTATGTAGCCTTAAAGAAAGATGGAGACTTTACCTCTTTCATGTTTACATGGATGGAGCTGGAACATATTCTCCTTAGTGAAGTATCTCAAGAATGGAAGAAAAAGTATCCAGTGTACTCAGCCCTACTATGAAACTAATTTATGGCTTTCACATGAAAGCTATAACCCAGTTATAACCTAAGAATAGGAGGAAGGGGGAAAGGGAGGGGAGAGAGGGGGGAGGTAGGCGGAGGGAGGGTGATTGGTGGGATTACACCTGCGGTGCATCTTACAAGGGTATATGTAAAACTTAGTAAATGTAGAATGTAAATGTCTTAACACAATAACTAAGAAAATGCCAGGAAGGCTATGTTAACCAGTGTGATGAAAATGTGTCAAACAGTCTATAAAACCAGTGTATGGTGCCCCCCCATCAAAAAATAATAAAACTCAACAGTTAACTATAAAAAAAAAAAAAGAAGTCAGTTTCCAAGAGAGCCTTGAATGAGAAGAGTGATCAGGGCCACAGAAACTCCAGGAATACAAAACAGTATGGGATAAGTCTCCAGGGTAGGAAAGAAAAGAGACCACCTGTAAAGAGAGAAGCTAGAAGGCACGTTCACGCTCTATGGATTGACCCACTACTTGATGCCAGGTACTGTGCTAAGCAAATGGGGTAAGAAGAAAAATGTGAAATGGTCTCTGCTCAAAGCCACAGAAGAAAAGGGAAATTATGGCAACTGTGAGATGATTCTGACCTTCACCTTCCAATTCCAAATCAGCCGCTTAGCAGTGTGTTGGCTGTACTGTTAACATAGAATTCAGAATTACCAGAAAAGGTTGCTGCTCAAAACTCAAAATGAGGACAAAAATTCAAATTCAAAACAGCAAAGAGGTTAGAGGGGAAATGGAATTGCTTTTTCTAGTAAATAACATGGTTTTAACAAAATCTTTTAGAGAGGAAAATAAGAGAAATAGAATGAGAGTATTGCTCTGTTCTCCCGGCTCTCCTCTCAAAGCAGGAGATGGATGTGGGGACACAGACCAGGGCCCTCCCTCCAAGACTGGGTCTGTCCAGTCAGCTCTTTGTCCACACTCTGTAACCCGAATTTAGAGCTGTGACTAGACCATAGGATGATAGCAGAAAAGAAGATTATGTTCATTGCATTTTGCTTCAGAAAGCAGAGAAGCACAATGTCTTTTAGGACTATTGCCATCAAAAAGCTACTTACAAGTCCCAGTGCTGAAGCAGGGGTTATAAACCCAAACGCCTGTGGGTTTGAAGTGACTCAGCTGTATAGATCAGGAAGGGGCAGAGTCGCAGGGGGTGGTGTGGGTGGGGGAAAGTTCTCCAATTGCACCTGCCATGAGATTTGGCCCTCTTTCCTACCAGTTCTTGCCCCTGCCTTAAAGGGTTAACTTTGACTATCTTTAAAATGCTGGTATTTGAAACAACACTTTCTCAGAAGGCTCTAGCATGCTCGAGTTTGACCAGACTCTTTCATAATTATAAAAGATGGACTAAGCTCAGATGCCAGGTTCCCCTTTATATTTTTAACTTTCTCCTTCTGAATGAGAGCAGTAGGAACTACCGGTATCAACTGCTTGACCCAAATGATGCCATGATTTCAGCAGGAAAAGGTGGTCTCAACTGGGGAGTGAGGTGGAATTATGCAGGATTCAGGGCTCCATATGGCCCCTCAGTCAGGGGTGCCATTAGAGAACATCAAATGCATTACCTTCTCTCAAAGAGCTGGCTGGGGGCCTTCTCATTCCACCTGACCACCTGTCCCCTCTTCCTTCTCTGTACTAGTGCTGGCACACTCAGCTCTTGCCAGTCACAGTGGAGGTGGGGGAGGTGCCGAGATGTCAGGGAACTGCCAGCTTGACCACTGGAGAGAAGTCAGCTGTCCTTCTAAGAGAAGGTCCAAGAGAGCTACTTGTTCAGAATCCAAAGGTCATTAAGGAGTATTCATTCTTTAAAGAGCCATGAGGGTGCACAAAGATGGGAGAGGCCAGGCTCATAAATGTGTGGGCAAGGGTTTCCGCATTCCCCAGGCTCACTGGAACCGTTTGTAATGCAAGGCAGGGTGCTCTGCCCTTGGCTCACGTCCAGATGGGAATATTTTGCATCTGTTTGTGAAGCCGGGTGTTTAGAGGACAGAAAAATGTTTTTGTTAAAACAGAGTAACTCAGGAATGGGAAACTAAGTATAGACAGAAGAGTAAAAACAAACAAAATTACAACCCACCCCCACCTCCTAACTCTGCCTAGAATCAGCGATGGCTTTCAGAATAGCTTGCTGTAGCCTGAGTCTAAACTGAAGACAGTCATCATCTGCTTTTACATCAGGACCCCTCCCTCATTTCCACTCATTATCTCTTCCCAGTGAAGCCCTCTGAATAAACCTGGCCCCCTCCAGCCAGCCTTTCCCCAGCAGCATGGCGGCAGTGCCGGGCTCTATGCTTGCAACAAGGCAAGGCAGAGCTCTTCACCGTGTGTAACTCCCACAAATGTCAGTTCCTGGCTGGATATGAGGACATGGACCTCCTTTCTCCTCTGAGATAGCACAGTGCAGGAAGAAGACAAATTCTAAGCACAAAGCATAAAAGCTTTAATGCTTTTTATTTTTTTTTTATTAAATCATAACTGTATACATTGATATGATCATGGGGCATCATACACTCGCTTCATAAACCATTTGACACATTTTTATCACAGTGGTTAATATAGCCTTTCCGGCGTTATCTCAGTTACTGTGCCAAAACATTTACATTCTACATTTACCAAGTTTCGCAAATACCCCTGTAATATGCACCACAGGTGTGATCCCACCGATCCCCCTCCCTCTACCCACCACCACCCCCCCTTTCCCACTTCCCCCTATTGTTAAGTTGTAGCTGGGTTATAGCTTTCATGTGAGAGTCCCAAATTAGTTTCATAGTAGGGCTGTGTATATTGGGTACTTTTTCTTCCATTCTTGAGATACTTTACTAAGAAGATGTACTTAAAACAGGCCTAAGTCTATAGAGTAAGTGCTCAACAAATGTTAGTTAATTAACTGACCAAGTCTCCTCTCCCAGCCCATGTCCGGGAGGCTCCCCATGGTTCCCCTTAAAGGCTTTGCTGCTGCCCAAGAACACCCTGCTTCAGAAACCTCTGCTTTAAGGTGAAATCATGCCGAGAAAAAAAAAAAACACCTGCACAGCAAGGCGCCAGCGAAAGGCATGACTCAAAAATGGCCAGAGGCACTTGAAAGCCCAATTTCACTTTTATTCAGTAACTTCACTTTTTTTAAGATGAATCATTGATGTGGAAAGAGAACTTCAACTTCCCCCAAACTCACTGAAAACCTCTCCTGGCTGGAGATGGTGAAAGACCTCCCTAGACACATGGGAGTCCAGATTTCACATTCCCTGGTTTCCAACTTGAGCTGTCACTCTCTGTTGTCACTAATTAAAGGTGTGTTCAGCGACGCTATCCGTTGACTCATCTGTTTTCCAGAGACTCTTGCGGTCACTTGGAAATTCAGTTATTTGTCTATGTTATATGGTGGCAATGGGAAAATGGAAAAGAAGTAACTGCTAATGAGCTTTATTGGTACAGGCTAACACCTTTTACTTTACATTCTTACCTGCTCTTTTCCGGAGAGAACCCACTCTCTTGTCTTTCTGCCATACACACCAACTCAGATTACTGACATCTTAATCAGCTTCCAAGACCCGTCTCACATGCAGTCTACTCCATAGAGTCTTTATTTTCTCCACTAGATAAGACTTCTTCCCCCTAATTCTGGTGTCACACTGCCTTGGATCTAATACTGGCCCTGCACATTCCCAGCTGCAGAACCCTTGGTATATGGAGCCCGCACCCTACTCACTGAGCCACAGGTGCTGCCCCCGTGTGCCCCAATTTACTCATCTGTAAAATGGGGAGAATACAACCTAACTCAAAGGGCTATGAGAAAAAAACAAAATCCTTGAACAGCGCTTGGAATGTCCTGTGGCTATACTGACCCCGTGATTTAGCCATTTAATCCTAGGTATTTACCCATATATCCATTCAAAGATAGGAATGTTCATAGTAGCTTTATTTGTGATAGTCATAAACTGGAAACCACCAAAATGCCTATCCCACAAGCAAATGGATAAACAAAGTCTGGCACATTCACTCAACTGATGTAGATGAACTGTTGAAATGTGTTCCAATGTGAACGAGTCTCAAAAGAATTATGCTGTATGGAAGAAACTGGTCAAAATATAAATGCTGTATGATTTATATGAAATTCTAGAAACTACAAACAAATCTATCATGACAAAAAACAGATATTGGCTGTCTGCAAGTCATCAAGGCATGTAGGGGTGGTGGGGGGAGGGTTACAAGCAGGCGTGAAATGGGGGTGAATGATACGTTCATTATCTTGATTATGTAGGTGGTTTCCATGGGTGTGCCCAAGTGTCCAAACTTATCAACTGGTATACCTTAAATCAGTAATTTGTTCTTGGTCAATTATATCTCAATTAAACCATTAAAAATTTAAAAAACATTTAGAAAGAATGTTATGTGGCATACGCAAGCCCATGAGGCTAAGAGTTGCTACTGGCTATTAGCTATGAACTCCAGGAAAACCTTTATTTCTCAAAAAGCTCTCACCTGACTCCCTTACTTATGTGGTATCTTGTCCTGCTACCTCTTTCTACTTGTCTTATGTGTGTAGAGAGGTGTCTGATCTCCCCTGGCCAGGAGGGTTTTAGGTGATTTCAGAGTGGAGACAGCATCTCTCGTCTCATGGCTGGTTCACATGTGTGTGCAATGAATACTGAGATTAAACACATATGCTTTCCGGAGTGCCAAGCGTATGCTTAGCTCGTAGAATATACTTGTCGTCTTTGTACTGACATAATCTTATACTAAGAGGAAGAATTCAAATGTCTGTATCAAACATGTGCCTCTGCGTGAAGTATATGTCTTTGAAAGTCTCCACATACCACAGAGAAACAAGAGATAACACAAAGTCAGGTAACCCAAAAGACTAAAAAAGTCTTGGCGCACCCAGAAAATTTTCCCAACATACAGAGCTGTTGTTGGCACTTGCCCGCCCTCCCAGCAGCATACAAGTGCTACAGTGGGTGCCAGAAACAACTGGGGACCAGAGCAAGATGCCCTGCCCATAGCTGATCTGTTGTCAGCTTCATTCCCTGCAGAGCAGTAGTGATACTGTGAGATAGGACAGGAAGCCTTCAACATATGGTTTCTAATATCGATTTTTAAAGTGTTCTCTTGTGAATGCAAAGTAAATCTGAGGGGTTTCTTAATGCTCCCGGACCTTGTCTGCGGTCAGCACAAACCTTTCCTACATTCTTTTCTTCTCTAATCTTTTAGGATTTCCCCCCTAAGAACTCCTTTTGTCTGTTTCTTGGTGCTGATGCTCCTACCCTAGTACTTGGTCTGCAACCCCCACCCTTTCCCTGCCTGGTAGAGGCCACGTCCTCCCACTGACAGCTCCCACCGGCTGGCCCCCATCTATGGCGCCAGCTCTGACCAAGCTCCAGCATGGAACACTATTTTCTTCCCTCGCTTCTTCAGGCCCTCAGGGCCAATGGCTCCACACTGTTGCTAGTCCTGGACCCTGCAATGCTCCTTGCTGGATCCTGACTATGTAAATAGTCCCCCCTCCTTTCCCATGCCATTCTTTCAGAGGCCCGTCTGAGTGGGCCTTCTGTTGCCTACTAGGACCTGTCTAACGGACCAATCTCATTCCAAATTGCTATGTTTACATAGAGGATCCCAGGAGATTTGTCTCTTTGGAGACCAATCGATTAGACCAATCAGACTAGCAACAGTGGGAAGCCATTGGCCCCAAGGGCCTGAAGGAGCAAGGGAAGAAAATAGTGTTCCATACTGGAGCTTGGTAAGAGCTGGCGCCATAGATGGGGGCCAGCCGGTGGGAGCTGTCACTGGGAGGATGTGGCCTCTACGAGGCAGGGAAAGGGTGGGGGCTGCAGCCAATCAGCCAGCTGGAGTCCATGGTAGAAAGGAAAGGGCAGAGAAGGAATCTCACAGAGACGGTGGGGAAGGGCGAGCAGAGACTGCCCCGCACGGTGCATAGCAAAGCCTACGTATCTAAATCTGTACATGAAATTGCTCCCTGTCAGTCTCTGCACCACAGCACAACTCCGTCATCCACACAACCTTCCAGGGAAGTCTAAAGAACTTTCTACTTGTTTGACTCTAACTCATCTTTGTTGGTGTCACTAAGAAAAGAAGTCATTTTAATTTCTGAAGATGGAACGTAGGATGATCTTACTCATGATTGCAATTCTCTCGGGTATTCCTGAGATTTGTGCTGTGTCACTCTTTCGGCTATGGACACATTTTAAGGAGGGAAATTTTCTTTCTTCAGTCTATTATGCCTGGAATAAAAACAGTAATTACTACACCATCTTTAGATTGTGCTTTTTTTTTTAAGTGGGTAATTTCATGGGCTCCAATTCCAGGTAGGAAGCAGTAGCCTCAATCCTGGTTACTAGTCAGCAACCACTTCAGAATGTTTTTCTATCTAGTATAGAATCCTGCCACCTGCCCCAGAATCCCAATCAAGAATCACGAATTTAAAATTATGAACATATGATTAGGAAGCGCCACATGGAAATTTTTATCCAGGCCTCTTTGATCTATCAATAAAAATTAACATCATTCTGTTATGTTTTTAAAAGATCTCCCACGTTAGTCCTGAGAAAATTCATTAGTTAAAGGTATACACCCAAGGAAAATAGAAATTAACTTCCATATAGTTTCATGCTCTTAAAAAGAAATGGATTTAATTGAAACAGATAAAATTCAGACAGAATTAAAACTAGTTTGTGGTTAAAGGCTAGAGCAGTGACACTTCTGAAAATTACAACAAACAAACTAAAACTTACCTCTATAGCTTTCCTAGCCCAAAAGAAACCCTCCAGAAAATATCTAACACAACGTCTCCAACAGGAGCAATCTGTCCACTGAATGAGCAAAATCTTCTGCTCATGTCTTCAACCTCCTATTTGATTTTATTTGCTTGTTAATACTTCTACATTTTGGGTGGTGCCTGTGGCTCAAGGAGTTGGGCACCGGTCCCATATGCCGGAGGTGGTGGGTTCAAACCCAGCCCCGGCCAAAAAACCACAAAAAAAAAATACTTCTACATTTTACCTTCTGGCTTTTTGAAAGCACTTATTTGTGGACATGTTCTATATGAATATTTTGAGGTCAGAGAATGGTGTTGCTCATTTCTACATCATACCCCACAGTGCTGGTCCATTTTAGCTGTTCAGTCTATGTTTGTTGAATTAGTACATTACTTTACAAACAAATGTTTTTGTTTTTTTTTTTTTTCAAATGAGCTGAGTGAAAAATATGCACCTGTTATTAATGATGTTTTCCATCAACCTCTACCTTTCCCATCAAAGCAACCCATGGTACCATACTCAACTCTTCTACTCAAAGTCCAGACAAGAAAAGAAAATCTAGGGCGGCGCCTGTGGCTCAGTCGGTAAGGCGCCGGCCCCATATACCGAGGGTGGCGGGTTCAAACCCAGCCCCGGCCAAACTGCAACCAAAAAATAGCCGGGCGTTGTGGCGGGCGCCTGTAGTCCCAGCTGCTCGGGAGGCTGAGGCAAGAGAATCGCCTAAGCCCAGGAGTTGGAGGTTGCTGTGAGCTGTGTGACGCCACGGCACTCTACCGAGGGCCATAAAGTGAGACTCTGTCTCTACAAAAAAAAAAAAAAAAAAAAAAAAGAAAAGAAAATCTAGATCCCAGATCCAAAGATCCCAAGCTCAATTTCAGCCTTGAAAATGCCATGGGTTTCAGATCCAGAATTTCAGGAAATGGTCTTTTTCAGGCAAATGTTTATGTCATTTAGCTGAACTTGGTATGATCTCTTGATTTTCTGTTATGATTAAACCTCTCCACAGGTCTCTCCTGATGAATAACAAGCATCCACCATTTTTTTGTTCTCCATGTCATTTTTAGTGAAAGTTTAACGCTATCTACAAGATGAAGGATATTGTTTAAAAAACTAAATAAATCAAAAAGAGCTGCAGACATCATTTGATTGCCAGGAACTTTAATAGAAGAAGCGTCTGGAAATACCACCCTTGAAATCACGCACATGATGAAAAAGAACCGGAACTGATGAATTTTAATATAACTAGGCAGAAACCCAAGGCCTGTCACACCAGCTGGTCATTCTTGTTTTAGCCATTAAAAGTGGCCTTTTTTTGTGGCTAACAACAGAAATGTCGGTCAATCAGGCACAGCTGTAGGTCCGGGCATGGAGCCCACTCTCAACCTTGCCCCTTCCTTTCTCTCCCCCAGGCTAGGGTGGAATGAAAGGGCCAGAATTGGCAGCAGGCGCAGGGAAAGGGAAATCCAAGATGCTTAAATCCAGATGAAAGATGGCTCGCTGCAGCATCTCAGGCCTTCGCCCATTAGGTAAAGTTTAACCCCTGCAAAGCAGGTCATTTGGCAAAAACAGATGGAAAATACAAACTTCAGGATGAAAGACAAGGAGGCGGTGAGGGGACGGCCCTGCTGCATATGGTATTCCATTAATAGGTATCACACTCCATAATGGGAGCATTTTATACAAATGTGTTCTTTGGAACTCAGCCAAGATCAGGGCACCCTAGTGAAATCAGAATGCACAGCTAATGAGCTATTTTTGGTGAATTTGGCACTAGGGACTAATAGAACCAATTTGTCCCCCAAATGTTAAATCATTTAGCGCGTCTATGGAGGTGCTAAGTGCATCTAGAACTTTTCAGAGCTGTCAATAAAAATTAGAGACTACTCAAAAGCCTTCAGTCTTGGCTCGCGATCCCTTATCCTCAGATTATAGGGCTGCTGGGCACCTGAGGACACTCAAGAGCAGAGCCTACTTACTAGCTGCAGGAAGCAGGTGGTCAGACCGAGGTGCAAATGTGGTCCCCTGGCTGACAAGCGGTTGAAGAAACAGCAGGCATCCTCTATCAGCCATAGCTGTCAACCTGGGCAGGCTCCCCTGTCACCACTGGAATCTTCTCCCTGCTCCCCAAACTCCGTCAAGCTTCTTTCCTTTCTTCAGCACTGCCATCTCTTAGGCCCTTCATGGAAACTTTCAATTCCTCCCTCCCATTACCATTTTCCTGTATACTTCTCCATTCCCTCTCTACCAGCCTTCAGCCCTATCACTGGAATTTTTAAAACTGTCTGCAGGAACTCCCTCCCACCTGCTTCCCTCACCCCTAGCCATCCTGCATATGAATGGAAGATGAATCTTCATTAACTAACACTCTCAAAAAGTTACTCACCTCTCTGGAAACTTTCAATGGCTCCCTGGCACCTGCCACATCACCTCTGAGCTCAGCTATCTGACTGTCAAAGCTCTTTATAAGATGATCCCATTCATCCAAGATAGCCTTATTTTCCACACACTGTCTTACCCTGCTTGGCTCAGGAGTATCATTAACCATCACTGAATAAATAAATCCCTGCTACTGCTCACCCTGGAGCCCACTACAAAGAGTGAGCAAGTTACACAGAGCTGCCAATGTGAGAAACAATAAACTCAAGAAATAAACCCTGCAATTTAAAGTATCTGCCCTTGTGAATTACAATTTAGGACTCCAGTTTAAAAAAAAAAATTACATATATATTCACTTTCTTAGTCTATGGCCCACCCACCCCACCCCCACACAAAAGAACCCCCCCCCATTGAATTCATATTTGGTACAAATCTGTCAAACTAATTTTTATGCTGCTATAACAAAGAAAAGCAATTTTATTGAAATAGCTGATAATCGCACACCTGCCCTCCACTCTTATTAGACGGACCTCTCGTCCACACAACTGTACTCACACTGCCTCTGCGCCTTCACACCCACGTGGCTCTTGTTCTGAGCGTGTTCCTTCTTCTCTACTTCATCCATCCAAATCCCCTTCTGTGATTAATAAAATGTGGTGTATGCATTTTATGGAGTACTACCCAGCCATGAAGAAAATGGTGATCTAGTATCTTCTTGGACGATCTGGAGGGAACTGAAAACGATTCTTCTAAGTGAACCATCACAAGGATGGAAAAACACACACATGTACTGAACATAGAACTCAAACTAATTGATCAACATTTAAGAGCCCACATGGAGATAAATCTCAATGAAAATCAAGCTGGGAGGAGTGGGAGGAAGGGATGGGTAAATCCACACCTATTGGGTACAGTGCACACCGTCTAGGAGAAGGGCATGCTTACATGTGTAACTTTGATTCAATCTGTACAAAAACAAAGTATGTAAACAAAACATCTGTACCCCCTAAAATTCTGGAGAAAAAAAGCAAATTCCATTCTAGAAGGTTTAGGCCTAGCTTCACCCCCTCTGGCACATCTGCCCTAAATACCCACACTCTCCAGGATGTTATTCTTGAAACAGTACGTGTGATTAAAGGTGAATATTCTCTTTAGTACTGATTGCTAATTACTTCCTAGGAGTCATTTTTGCCTCCTCAAGGAGAAGGATCATAATTTAAATGTATGTCCCCACATAGTGCTATGGTCACAGTAAGTACAAATAAATACCCTTAGTTTGGCCAATCAATTTGTGCTTTAATTTTATCCCTATAAGTGCCTAAGACAGTGCTTAAGCTATAGCAGTAGGGGCTCAAAAATTCAGCTAATCAATAACCAGACACTTTTGTGAAGCATTGTTTAGTCTATTTCAGATATTAGGTTGAAACTTTCTCTATCCTGTGGTGGTTGTGAGAAGGCTAACTGAAACTTTGCCCTCCCTCTGCCATTACAGACACTTATCCCTGAGAAGCAGCTTTCTTGCATCTAAGTGAAGCCACCAATGGAATGTAAGTGATGATCATTTGCGGCCATTGTAACTTAAAAAAAAGGGTATGCCTTCTCCACCTTCTCCCTTCCCAGCTGCATCTGCTACCTGGATGCAGATCTCGTGAGGCTTCAGAGGACAATGTGGGGGTAAGGGGCTAAAAGTTGGAAGGAACTGGGTCTCTAAATGGATCCACGTGGAGGAACCTTCCGACCAACCAGGATTACCTGTGCTAGACTGTCACAAACACGAGAAACAGATTTTTATCATGTTTGGCTACCAAAAATCTGGTTTGTTACAGCTACCCCATCACTTCTTACCCGCCTCTGAAAGAGTAAAATTGCCACTGAGGGGAAGAGCAGTTCAAAACGAGAAGCAATTAAACTCTCACTCATTCATACATGAGGAGTTATCATGTTCAAGGCTAATTGGCTTCCAGAATGTGCCTCTGAACATTTAATGAGGAATTCAGGCATGTTCCACCAGTTCTAACAAAATGATTTTATTGTGTGTTCTAACATACCCATGGTTACAAGGATTACAAGAAGATGCCTTAATTTCCTATCTCCAGCCCAAACAGCCTCCTTGAAGCTAAAAAGCTTAATAATTGCTACTAGATATCTCCAGCTAGCTCTTCCTTCCACAGGCCCCTCAGACTTGTGATCCCTAACCCTCATCTCATCTCCCTCTCCCCCCCACCTCCACGATGTTACTCCTCCTCCTGAATTTCCTAAGTTTGCAGCACCACTACTTATCTGAAAATGCACCTGACTCCCATGAACTTGGATTTCTCTGTTCCTGTGCTCTTTCTACAGAGTTTGGTTACCTCTGCCACAGCAACAGTGACCACGATTATGCATCGTCCCTCTCTCCACCAGACTATAAACTTCTTCAGGCAGGGATCACATCTTTTTATCTGTGTAGTCAACCACATTCAAGGATTTTCTCAGTTAAATGTCCAACCCATTGTTCACGGGGAAAAAAAGAAGAAGGAATGATCATGGACCCAAACTAGATAGCAAAATTTTCAAACAACACAAGGAGAAAATCTTCATGACCGTGGGTGGATCAAGGAGTTCTTCAATATGATAACAAAAGCATGATCCATAAAAGAAGAAATTGATAAATTGGATTTCATTTTTAAAAAGCTTTTGGGCTTCAAAAGACACTATTTAAAAAATGTAAAGGCGGGCGGCCCCCGTGGCTCAGTCGGTAAGGCGCGGGCCCCATATACCGAGGGTGGCGGGTTCAAACCCGGCCCCGGCTGAACTGTAATCAAAAAATAGCCGGGCGTTGTGGTGGGTGTCTGTAGTCCCAGCTACCTGGGAGGCTGAGGCAAGAGAATCGCTTAAGCCCAGAAGTTGGAGGTTGCTGTGAGCCGTGTGACGCCACGGCACTCTACCAAGGGCCATACAGTGTCTCTACGAAAAAAAAAAATGTAAAGGCAAGCCACAAGCTAGAAGAAATATTAGCAAATTATACTTCGTATAGGACCTATATTCGTAATTTTTTTTTATTATTATTTTTTTTTTTTTTTGTAGAGACAGAGTCTCACTGTACCGCTGTCGGGTAGAGTGCCGTGGCGTCACACGGCTCACAGCAACCTCTAACTCCTGGGCTTAAGCGATTCTCTTGCCTCAGCCTCCCGAGCAGCTGGGACTACAGGCGCCCGCCACAACGCCCGGCTATTTTTTGGTTGCAGTTTGGCCGGGGCTGGGTTTGAACCCGCCACCCTCGGCATATGGGGCTGGCGCCCTACTCACTGAGCCACAGGCGCTGCCCGTAATTTATTTTTAAAAACTTTACAATTCAATTATAAAAAGACAAAGGACCCAATTTAAAAGTAGGAAAAAGATTTAAATAGACATTTCAACAAAGAACATATATAAATGGCCAATAAGCTTATGAAAAGATGTTTAACATCATTAGTTCGTTGATCCATTCATGGGTTGATGGGCAGTTGGGTTGATTCTACATCCTGGTGATTGTGAACTGAGCTGTGATAAACATTCTAGTGCAAATGTTCTTATGGTAAAATGATTGTTTTTCTTCTGAGTAGATACCTATTAATGGGACTATGGAATTAAATGGAAGGTCCACTTTTAGCTCTTTGAGGATTTTCCATAGAACTGTGGTATATGTATACCATGGAATACTATTAAAAGATTAAAAAGATAAAAACTCTACATCTTTTGTACTAATCTGGATGGAGTTGAAGCCATAAAAAAGAGAAACTTTATATCTTTTGTGTTAATCTGGATGGAATTAAAGCCATAAAAAAGATAGAAGCTTTACATCTTTTGTATTAATCTGGATGGAGTTGAAGAACATTCTCCTTAGTAAAGTATCACAAGAATGGAATCTCAAGTATCCAACGTACTTAATACCAATATGAAACCAGTAGATGAACAACTACACGCCTACACAAGAGAAAAACACAATTAAATTCAAGTGGAAAGAGAAGGGAGGGGGGAGAGGGAAGGAGAGAAGGGAAATGTGTTCTCACCTAACAGGAACAATGTAGGGTATGCGGCCCACCTCCTGTGTGAAGGGCTCGACTACAACTTGGACTTTACCTGACAAATACAAACACTGTAACTTAATCATTGGTACCCTCATATTAATCTGAATTTTTTTTTTAAATCATTAGTAATTAGGGAAATGACAATTAGAAACTCAAAGAATTATCACTTCATTCTCACTAGAAAAACTATGATAAACTATGATTTTAAAAAGATAGATAATGTGAAATGTTGGCACAGATATAAACTAGAATCCTTGAGATGCTGTTGGTGGGAATGGAAAGTAATGCAGCTACTTTGGAAAATAGTTTGGTAGTTTCCTGAAAGTTAAACACAACTTTAGCACATGACCTAGCCATTTTACCTGTGATATCTACTCAAGGGAAATGAAAATGTAATCCGCACAAGAGAAGCAAAAACATGTGTCCACATAAAAACTTGTGTGAGAATGTTCAGAGCATCATGATTTATAACAGCTAAAAAATGGAAACAATCCAAGTATATCTCAACTGATAGACAAAAGCGAATTATGGCGATGGTGGCATAACTCTGCAAATTTACAAAGCATCAATGAATTATAGACTTAAACATCTGAATAATGGATTCTTTTTTAAAAATGAGAGTTTTATATTTATATAGACGCGATAAATACCACTACAATGACAACTTACATTTCTGTACCTACCACGTGCAGTGATCTAAGCACTTTACACATGTTAACTACATATATGTGGAAGCCTCACAACAAGGCTATTTAGGTGTCATTATTATCCTATTTTTCACATAAAACTGAGGCACAAAGAGGTTAAATAACTAGCTCAGCGTCACATACCTAAGAAATAGTTGATCCGCAGATATTGGGAGGAAATGAAATCGTCAAATCACTACAATGACTGTATCAAAAAGACGTCTTGTTTTTCTCTAATAATTGTGGGAAATAAACACTGCATTATTTATTCTTTTCCCATTTAGTAACAATTTAAGAATAAAAAATTTATTCTTAAAAAATTACACGAGTTTCAGTTCTTTCCAGTCATTTTCATTCTGTAAAACTGGCATTTCTGTTAGGATGCTGCTATGGGAAGACAAGATTTCATATCAGCACCATTATTTACTATCAAAAACAAGCCTTATTCATCTAATCTTCATTCCGCTCCAGTCTGTGGATCCACCTCCCCTTGAACATAGAAGGGAGTAAAAGGTACCAAAGTTCAAAGTCTGTGAAAGGGGAGCTCCCACTTCCCTTCCATCCCTTTGCCCACATCTGTGGCCATCTCTCCAGAGGGTCCTCAACAGGTCCTCAACATTCCCCCCTTGTTCTCAAACCTGCCACTTCTCCCTGCCTTACCAAAGGCTGTGTGTAGGATGGCACAGAAATTGTCCCTTAAAGGCTCACATTTATGATCCTTACAATAAAAATTGCATTTATCCTAGCACTCACAGAGGCCAAGGCAGGTGGATTACGTGAGCTCAGAAGTTCAGGACCATCCTGAGCAAGAGCGAGTCTCCATCTCCACTAACAATAGAAAAACTGAGGCAAGAGGATCCTTGAGCCCAAGAGTTGGAGGTTGCTGTGAGCTATGATGACTCCATGGCACTCTACCTATGGGGACAGCTTGAGATGCTGTCTCAAATAAATAAATAAATAAATAAAAAGAAAAATTGCATTTAGGTAAAGAAATCTGTTGGTGACGTCTAGGCTCACTGGCACCAGAAGTAACACTCTGTAAATAAACAGAAAAAATATTAAAGCCATGGAAACCATAGATAGAGGTAAACTGAGACGTGTGCTATACTCTCTGCACATTACCAAATCACTGAACGGTCAACTCAAGTCACACGAGTGACATAAATGTGAGTAGAGAAATAGGATCTCACCTTTCAAAAGAGAGAGAATTTTAAGTCTGCTCAGGGCCACGTAACCCAAATCTGCAGGTGATTGAAATGTTGATATTCTGACATAACTGAAGAGGATTCAACTTATGCAAGCACTCCCTGCAAAAGTAAGATCTTTTTTCCTCCTCCACCTCCTTTTTTCCCATCCTACCCTCCAGATTGTGAGTATTAACTCCTTTCTGCTGAAGCAGAATCAATAATCTCATTTCTTCATTACAAATCTTAAGACAATCATAGCAAAGAAGAAATGGAATTTGACTTACTGATGCTTAATTATTGATGTGGACTTTTAAAAACATATTTGGTTCTCTGAAATGCTTTCTGAGAACTGTGCTCCATTTCTCCCGGCTCCCTATTCTGTTTGTTCTTGGCCTCTTCGCTCCTTTTCGATTCTCTACAGGTTAGCAAGTGCTGCATTGTCTGCTTTTGAAATGTGTCTTTAGGCATGCTTTTGTTTGACAAGGAATGCCAAGGCTGAGCTGACAAAGTCTGTTTGAAAATCTTTTTCCAGGTATATAAGATCAGTAAGCCTGTTCAATGTATACTGTGATTAGATTGTTCTCTTCAGATATTTATATCAACATTTCAGTTTTAGGGAGAGATGTTTTCTGAGCCTACCTGTCAGAAGGAAACTTAGAAAAGGTAAGGAACTCTATCATTTAGATATTCAAATGGAGAAATCCGTTTGTGGTAGAGTTGACATCCTCCCCTCCTATAACTTAAAAGAAAGGAAGTAGGCTGCAAGTTCAAAGTCGCCACTCCTCCCACAGGCGGGTGCAAACGTCTCCTTAGGACTTCTGGCCCTCTGATATGGGATTTCAGGTTTAACTTGGAAAGATTTAAAAGGTTTTAATCCTAAGAGTTTGCTGTGTGCTTTCCTTTTCAGAGTAGGAGAAATGTGGAGTGGGGGTCAACAGCATGAGAAAATGCAACTATTAAAGGAAAGTTTATCTCTATAAACCTATATGGTAGGATTATAGCAGTTTATAAGTATCTGGGGACTTTTTTCATCAAAAAGGCTTTAGTGTTCAATTCAGTTTAGTAAATATTCATTGTGTCACCTGATACATTTAAAAGTGCAATACATTTTGCTTAGATCTTCCGAAAAAGAAACATATTATTTCAAAATAAAAATCTATTTTAAAAATGCTACTCACTTTTGGGAAATGAAGCTTAGCATATTGAAAGAAAGGAGTGTCACCTTGACCATCAGTTAACCTAGACCCCACCAATCAGTCATGCTACTTTGCTCTACAGGCCTGCAAAGGGCAATATAATAATAATTTAAAGAAATGGGTGGCGCCTGTGGCTCAGTCGGTAAGGCGCCGGCCCCATATACCGAGGGTGGGGGGTTCAAACCCGGCCCCGGCCAAACTGCAACCAAAAAATAGCCGGGCGTTGTGGCGGGCGCCTGTAGTCCCAGCTACTCGGGAGGCTGAGGCAAGAGAATCGCTTAAGCCCAGGAGTTGGAGGTTGCTGTGAGCTGTGTGAGGCCACGGCACTCTACCGAGGGCCATAAAGTGAGACTCTGTCTCTACAAAAAAAAAAAAAAAAAAGAAATGAATGGAGGATCATATTAGCTAAGAGATGTAATAATTATTAAGTATTTTAGTAAGCTCAAGCAGAAAGAATAATTTTAAATTTGGCTTATCAAATGATTGAATCTAATGACCCTGCCTTTACCACCCCAGTTAGCCAAGACATTCTACAGTTTCTCAATACATATCCCACAATTCAGACTGTTAACTAGTTAAGACTGTCCCCAGTTATATATGGACAGCCTTTGTATCTATTAAAGATTACAATTTGTTGTTTTATTTTATTATATTTTTGAGACAGAGTCTGACTATGTTGCCCGGGGTAGAGTGCCATAGCATCACAGCTCAGAGCAACCTCCAACTCTTGGGCTTAAGTGATTCTCTTGCCTCTGCCTCACAAGTAGCTGGGACTACAGGCACCTGCCACAACGCCCGGCTATTTTTTGGTTACAGTTGTCATTGTTGTTTAGCTGGCCCAAGCTGGGTTCAAACCCAGCCTCAGTGTATGTGGCTGGTGCTATAACCACTATGCTACAGGCACCAAGCCTGTTAGTCATTTTATTAATCACTTTTTATGAGTAACCACAGTTCTAGGTACAGAAGATATAACTGTAAATGAAACAATCCTTGAACTCAAAGAGTGAGAGCCCAGTAAAAGTAGAAAAAGAAGATAGGTTCTCAACAAGGCCAAAAGTAATAAAAGAACTTAAAGGTCCCAGCATATGAATACTAATAGTAATGGTATCAGCTGCTTGAAATGTCTCACAGAATAGTATGGGGTGAATAGAACAGGTAGTTAAATAAAGTTTGAGATTGTATGCATTTTTCCCTTAACGAGCATCTTAGACAATAATGGTTTTATGTCGTATAATCTATCATTTATGCCCAGGGCAAGACTGACATAACTATGTTCCTTTTTCAAAACAGTCTTCAATCAAGAACAGCGAGTCATATACCACCTGATTCTGTCACCAAAGCATATGAATGCAAGACGCTTTCCCATTAAAATCACTGAGGACTGGTAAACTTATTTTTCTTATTTTTAAGTGGTAACCAATGATGGTGATATCCATCAATCCAAGTTTCTAAATTCCTAGGAGCAGCGTGAGGGAACAGGGGAAGAAGGAATTTACACAGAGGCATTTTACACGTCACTGGGGTCTGAAGGCCAGAGCCTCGATTTGAGGACTGTCCCGGACACTATTTATCTTAACCTGAGATGCTTTCTACACACCTAAGAGAAAAGAGAAAAGGCACTCCTGGATGAGTTGAGTGCTCATTTTCACCCCAAAGCAGGTAAGTGATGAGCACTGTTCCAGATGGATAACGGGTCCTAATGTCCCATTCTAGCTGCTGAAGAGCAGCGGCTAGAAAGAAGGTGCGTTTCTTCGTGTCTCTTTAAGGTTTAGGCAGCCTGGTGCAGCTGCTTCAGAGTCTCCCACACACAGAAGGGCTAAACTTACACCCGCTACTCGGAGTGTAGTGTTAAGAAACGCTACAAGATCATTCTTGTCGTGTGGACTAGAAAAGTGTCAGAATCAGTACTGGTGAAGTGAGACAGAAAAAATAAATGTCACTCTAAGAAGGCGCAGCACTGCAGTCCATCCGTTTCAGTTTGCATTCCTGCTAGCTTTCGCTGGACACATTATACAGCATCTCTGGTTTTTCTACAGAAATTCCAGGGTTGCCTGCAAATCCCCAAGATGAGAATACCTAATGTACTATGGTGTTCCTGGGCTCACAGATTCAAATGATAAAAACAAACAGGGCTTTGCAAAACATGTCTAAAACCAAGATACATGCTAATGCTTATTATAGGCTACCAGCTTAAGACAGAGGGCCCCAGAGAGAAACCCTTCAGAATTCCCTAACTACACCCACTTCAGGGCTCGTTTCAGGAGCAGATAATCATTTGTTTGGGATGCACAGAAGGTGAGCAGGGAATTTGAAAGGTGAGGGAGGGATTATTCTTATTGGGGATAAAATGGAAATTATTTACTCTAGCAACCCTCATTATCCTGCTGATTTCCATCCTGCTGACATTAAGAGGTCCTCTCATCTCCCCCCCACCCCCCGCTCCGCCTCTGCTCTTACGATTTTCTATTCCTTTTGATTTCATGACAAAAATTTGCAAGTCTGAAACTTATATTGCACCTGAAATGTTAATATTCAAGCTCCACGTATTAAAAGGAGGGACGGGAAAGGCCCCACTTTCAAATCCGCAGTCTGACACACGAGTCGCATGTCCGCCCATCAGCGCGTTATCAACACCAACACTGCTGTGCTGGGCTTTCTTCTAGTGCAGCCGTTCCGTGCAAAAATTCCAAGTTCATGTCAAGATCGAGTCAGAAAGAAAACATTTTTTTTTTAAGTGCCTGATGTGCAGGGGAAAAAAATGAAGCCTAATTAATTGCTTTTTTTTCTTTTCCCTTTTTCTTCACAAGACTAGAAATACATTTTGCTTGTGGTCTTTTGTTGTGATGAGTGGATCTTCCTGAAAAGGAAGATGTCTCTTAAACCAGAAATATTCTCAGGGCATGGGGAAGAAAATCCATTAAAGAGTTTAATTCTGCTAAAATAAGATCCCTAGCTGCCCTGTGCCTGAGGCAACTTGTACAAAGGGTGCGATTTGAAAACTTGATGAAGAAGGTTCTGCCGCTGCTGCTCGGTGTACCAAGGCCTGGTCCAGGGGCCCACTGTGTCCTAACTCTGCCCCCAATCCAACTTTCAGCATAGCACTGCCTCCCTTCCCGGTCAACTTGAAAGAGTCAGGCTGCTTAGAATCCCAGCTCAATAAATGTGTTCACAACGGGATCATAAGTCTTAGTCTCTTTATTGGTAAAGCAAATAAAAAAAAACTTGATTTCAAAATTTAGCTCACAAGGTTGTCCTAAGAAAATAATTTCTATAAAGCACCCAGCACAATGTCCAACATATAGAAGGTACTCAATAATTATTACTTTCCTTCTCCCCAAAACATATCCCTACCAAGAACTTACTCTCCCCTAAACCTTTTTGATGGAAAAAAAACAATAAGTGAGGGATAATCATGCAAATGAGCAATTTATTATGAATCTAACAGAATGCAAACACCCCATTGTGTGCTGTACTAATTACATTCAAAGCACTTGCCTTCAATAATTTGTCCCAAAGGGGGATTATGCTTATTGATGTAGACCTGGGTCTACATCAACAAGTCAACATGACTTTGATTAGTTTCCAATTTGTGTAGTTTAGAAAGGAATCTAAAGAAACTCCCCCCAAAGCTCATCTTTCTGAAAACTCCTCGAGGGAAATCACAGGGAACTTTTGCTCTAGAACAGGGGACCGTTTCTCAGACATCTCATGAACCACAGCAAAAGAGACTGTGTAACAAGAGTCTGGGGTCCCAAAGCCACCAAGATGATCATAGCAAGACTTTCATCACCATGGGGCTAATTCCTTGAAAACTGGAGCTTTATCTCTCAGTCACAGAAGCTGATCTCATTCTCTCCCAATTTGGAAGTAAAGCGAAGACTATGTTTTTTTCAGGGAGATGGTAAGACCCCAGAGAGTGTCAACAGCTGGGTATACTTCTATTAGCCACTCAGAACTCCAGAGTCAGGCCAGATGACAGACATCATAAGACCTCCCTAAAGAGGATAACTTTACTCCTCAGAATAGAAGAAAAGACCCAGAATCCAACTGAAAGCATCTCTCACCACTCAACCCAACTGGAGGAGGGTCAAGGTGTGGGGGATGTTCATCAGACCACTGATGACCATGGTTGATGATGAGGCCTTAAGATCTACTTGGAAGCCCATCACAGTGTCAAAGAAAAAAGGGATAAAGCCATCTGCACATACATTGAGTTGTTCTAATAAATGAAAGCCAAAATGCTTTGGCTATATCACTTTCTAGTAAAAGACAAGAAAAAGGAATATTTTAGGAGTTCTCTCCAAGCAAAACAGAATAAAACCCTCGGTCTGATTCCAATCCCATTATCCCAGGACCATTCATCTAATGCAAAAAAAGTAGCTCTTCATCAATTTATCATTAACAAGAGTATTACTACCTAATATAAAAAATCTGCTCTTCCCCCGGGATTGTGTTAATAGGAGGCTGAAGCCAGATAACAAGCCTGGGAACAGGTTGGCAACAGGAGGGAATGCAATATACATGCTCTGAATTCCCAGCAAAGGACACTGCACAATTGCCTTCCAGCACACTCGAAAAAGGATGGAGGGAGCTAAAGTGAGAAAAGTTTAAACTTCCGCAGGGGCACCTTCTACGTATGAATTATTACTTCTGTGGGTGTGGGGGTGGGGAATCCATGCTTTGTTTCAACACACATTCCCAGGGGCTCCTGGTTTCTGTCCAGTTCCCACCCTCTCTTTAGAAGCGCGCAGACTTGCAGTTTGAGAGTTATGCATCCTGGAATAATAAGACAACATAAATGAGCACTTTTCAAAAGCTAAGATGCCACTGTTAGCTCCTTATTAGGTCATCTAGCAAAAATACCAAACACAAGAATTGTTCTAAATTTTCTATTGATATTAATTAATTTAGAACCCACCATACATCTGAGGAGTATGTGTTATTATTTTCCTCATTTTACTGATGTGAAAAAGGAGGCAGAAAGAGGTCTAATAACTTCCTCTAGGTTACAGAGCTAATATATACATGGTGGAGCTAGGAATTGAGCTCAGCAATTCTAACGTTGAAGTCCTTGCTCTTGAGCTATATACCACAATGCCTGTCAATGACACCAACAATAAAATAAGAGCAGACAAATAAATACGTGGATTAGAACTCAGAAATAACCAATGCACAATCAAACATTCAAGTTGGATGCTTCAATTAGACTGTAAACATTGGAGTCAGCCAAACTCAGTTTCAAAACTTAGGCAGCCGCTGTAACAGTGATTTTTAATCAAGTGCCACAGCACACTGGTGTGCTATGAAAGGATCATAGACATACCATAAAAATTTTTAAAGATCATTAGCTAAATTATTTTGGAAAGAATTTCAAAGCTCAGTAAGTATATTCTTTTTTTTATGTTTTTTTTAAACAACATAATTTAAGTGTGCCATGGAAGTTTAACTATAGGTTCAAGTGTGCCATGAGATGATAAAAAAAGGTTGAAAAACACTGCTCTACAACATACCAGTTGGCTCAATGAACTGATGTGTATGTCCCATCAAACATATGGGACATATGTTTTCATATGTTGAAATCCTACCCCCCAAGGTGATAGTGTTAGAAGGTGGGAACTTTGGGGGGTGATTAGGTCATGGGAGCAGAGCCCTCACGGATAGAGTGTACTTACTAAAGAGGCCCAGAGAGCTTCCTCACTCCTTCTACCAGGTGAGGACGAAGTAGCTGTGCTCCAGAAGACACAAAGCAGATCCTCACCAGACAGTAAATTGCCATTGCCTTGATCTTGGACATCTCAGCCTCTAGCACTGTGAGAAATAATAATTGCTTTGATTTACAAGCCACCTAGATTGCAGTTATTTTTGTTACAGCAGCCCAAACAGACCAAGATAGTTAAACTTGAACAAGTTCTCTACTATCTCAAGTCTTGCTTTTTTCATCTTTAAAATGGAAACAATGGTAATACCTATGTCACAGGGTTGTGAGGATTAATTAAGACATTGCCGGTCTACACACACTTGCATATTTCTGGCAACGTAATTAGTTCTCCATAAACATAGCTATCCTAATTAACATAATCATCATTATTATTTATTACCTATGCAGATTTCCATGGTAGGTGAGCATTTGGAAATGATCCTTCTTCACTGTTTTCAGGCTCTTTCCTATTTTCAAAGTCCCTGTGTGAGATGACTGACGAGGACTAGGGGTGTCACTGCAACTAAGCAAAGCAAAGCTGAGGAGCTCACAGGGTCCAAACACCTCAACCTTGGCTTTATCAGCAAGTTTCTCCAGCTGAACCAGTCCTGCCCAGGCCTGTCAGGTATTCCCTTAAAATATAAATCATTAAACCCAGTAAACGGGGCGGCGCCTGTGGCTCAGTGAGTAGGGCGCCGGCCCCATATGCCGAGGGTGGCGGGTTCAAACCCGGCTCTGGCCAAAACTGCAACAACAAAAAAATAGCCGGGCGTTGTGGCGGGTGCCTGTAGTCCCAGCTACTCGGGAGGCTGAGGCAAGAGAATCGCGTAAGCCCAGGAGTTGGAGGTTGCTGTGAGCTGTGTGAGGCCACGGCCCTCTACCGAGGGCCATAAAGTGAGACTCTGTCTCTACAAAAAAAAAAAAAAAAACCCAGTAAACCACAGACAAAGCAGACTGTCCACAGCAGATGAAGCTGTGAGGCCGAGCAACCAATGCCAGAGACTTTGAGGAAAGGGAGAGAAAGCAACGGCGTTTATTATGTAAAGAGTTACTTAGAAAAAGCTTTAAGCAAGTGGTTTAGATTCCCCTTTAATTAGGATCAATGATTACTTCACCTTCATCTTTCCATGAGCTCCTAAACTTTTAAAGCCACTTTATCTTCCTGGACCTTGGCTTCACCATCTGTATAACGAAGAGATTGGACAAGGCAAGACTTCCAACCAATGCTCCACTCTGTGCAGTCTGTTGGGGCTGACATGATGGCTGTATCACTTAACTCATCTCTTATTCTTTTCTCATCTCTTCTATCTTTTCTAAGTATAACATTTGAAGATATTAACCACATTTTTTATTGAGTTTCAAAAACTATTTTACAAATGCAAACACTAAGACACCCAGCAATGCTCTAAGTGTGCCAATTCCCTACCATGACACAGAGAAACTCAAGATAACAAGTCTTTTTAAATGTCTGGAGATCAGCCTCAAATGAAGAAAACTGTAGTTAAAACAACTCAGGATGTTCTTGGATAATGGCAAAATTATCTCATTTAATAATTTTTTTATTAACTCATAGCTTTGTACATTAATGCAATCATGGGGTACAATGTGCTGGTCTTATATACAATTTGAAATATTTTCAACAAACAGGTTAACATAGCCTTCACGGCTATGTCATTTAATTAGATGTACTCTGTGTAGCTCCAGAACTGGAATCAATGGAGTAACATTACAAGAGGGAGATATTGGATAACTTTGTAAGAAATAACTTTCCACCCAAGATAATGGTTCAAAATAAAACTTGCATTTTATATGCCTATGTTCATAAGAAAGAAATGGGAAAAAAAAAAAAAAAGAAGAAGAAATGGGAAGACTTTCTAAGATGCTTAGAGGAAATTCCACAGCTGGGACCAAAAATGAGGGGTGCATATTGAGCTCATATGTCCTCTCAGGGTCTTCCCTCAATCCTCCCTTATGTTTAAGAACCTCTTCATCCATGATCCCCAAACACCACTTCACTAGCTTAAATAGAGCACTTACATGCGGTGTTATAATTTTTGTTTATTGGAGTCACTATTACCAAAGCAAGAGTGTCTCATTGTCTGTCCTTTGTATTTCTCTACCATATGGCCCACAAGTCACCCATAAAGTCACCACACATAAGGAAAATGGGAAATTGTAGCTAAATATACTTTTATTTGCATGATATCCATTACCAAATTTTATGAAGATATGAATAACATATAGAGAATATTTTGTAATGTGTAACAAATCTTGGTTGAATAATTTTAAAAAGTTAATGCCCAACGAGGTCAAAAACACTGTGTCTTCAGAGAGGCTTGCAACCCAGCTAGTCAAACTCAACATAGCTAAAATCAATTTTATATGACTATATATAATACCTTGTACACAGTTAGGACTTCATAAATGTTTGAGAAGTGGTTCATTTGACTGCTGTGCATGACGCACTGAATGGAAGCCTGGAACACCCTCCAAAACCCGACGCACCTTCTTGATGATCACGTTCCTCCAAAATCCCAGGTGATTACTCCCAATCTCCCAAATTTACTCACATTCGCACTCCCGCACTTTAGCTCAAGACTTTTCTATCACCTGGACAATCTTCTTTCCCCCTTCCCTTCTCTAAAGAACCATGAGCCTTCCCTCCCCAGAAGTCTGTATCATTTATTTACCACCTAATCAGTATGTCTAGTCGCCACCCATTCATTAAGCAAACAGCCATTGACTGGTCAGCATGTGAGGGCTGAGCTAAACTTTAGGGGTGCAGATGGAGAAGACATAATTCCTGCCCTCAAGAGAGTCACAGTTGACTGAAAGCCAAACATTGTCTGCTAAAACAAACACTACACAGAATGTCACAGAGGAAATCCTAAGGTGGCTGCAGGTGATGGTGGTGAAGACAGGCAGGCAGAGAAAGTTCCTGGAGGGGGCATCACCAGAGCAGGGTCTGAAAGAAATGATGAAAATGGGCCAGGTGGAGAGAGGAAGAATCTTTTCAGGCAAAGTGACATGTGCAAAGGCTGCAGGAAGAGAAAGCTGAGTGTGGCACATACAGAAGAGATGAGAGAGGGCACGGAGACGCAGCACGAGCTGAAGAAGAAAGAATAGTGGTGAAAAGCCCACACGAAGGAAGAACTTTTGAAGGACTAAAAACAGATTTGGTTTCTACAACGTTACTCAAGGCAAGTGTAACTGAGAGGGAGGTGAAGTCCCGGGCCAGTGATTTTCACCCGGTGTGCCGCAGCACACAGGTGTGCTGTGAGAGGATCTTAGGTGGGCTGCAAAAATTCATAAAGATCATTCATTAAATTACTTTTAAAAGAAGTTCAAAGCACAGTAAGTGTATTCTTTTTATTACTCTTTTTTTTTTCCTTGATCAACAGAATGTAAGTGTGCTGCGAAAGTTTAACTATATAGGTTCAAGCGTGCCGTGAGATAAAAAAGGTCGAAAAAGACTGCCCTAGACAGAGAAGCAAGTGATGAAGCTATTTTGGTCAGCTGTGTGTGGAGAAAACTGAAGCCCTCTCAGTGGGGAAAATGGGGCACAGGAGATTGGATCTGCAGCGTTGGGCAAAGTTACAGCCCCTAGGGAGGCAGGGATAATTTTCAGAATTCTGACTAGGACAGCTGAGTGGCCAAGTGTGCTATTAACTGAGATAGAAATACAGTTTGGGTGAGAAAGATGAGTCTGAGATGCCTGGGAGATGGTTGAGTAGGAGGCAGCTGCATAGACAGGTCAAAACGTGGAAGTAAGAACTGGGCTGCAGGTGCAGCTTTGGGTGTCCCGAGCAGAGGGGGGAAGACATAAGATGGAAACCGATAGTATCGTGCAGGGATAGTGGGGGAGGAGGAATGAAGGAAGGCACCCCACTCCATCTTCACCCAAAACGTTCTCCACCCTGAGGCAGAGAGAACTAGGATCCTCACTTGTCCCAAGTCACCACATTTCTTGAGGAAAGGAACCAAGATTTTCATGAATCCTACTGGGTCTGGAAGAGTTTGTCTACTGGTGATTAATTGGTATTTAAATGCTCCCCCTTTTTATTCTGTGATGGCAGAAGCTTTGAAAGCCAACCTTTGCTGTCATCACCAACCCTGATTTTGTGTCCTCCTGTTAATCTGCTCTCTACTTTGCCTGAGCAGCTGGTTTAACATTTAGAAGTTTGGATTGCAAGAGGGACTTTACCTAACAATTGCAATCAGTGTAACCTGGCTTATTGTACCCTCAATGAATTCCCAACAATAAAAAAAAGAAAAAAGAAAAAAAAACATTTAGAAGTTTGTTTTTTTAACTAATAAACACTCTACTTTTATTTTCCCGGAAGGTCATTGCAGCCAGACCACTTTATTCTGCTGTTTCGATTTCAAAACTAAAAGGAAACTTAAGCTGGAAAAAAAAAGAAAGAAAAGCAATATCCCCTGGACATGAAAGAGCTTGAAATCTCGAAGAAGCCCTGGGAGGACTCTTCACTTTCCAGCCATTGTCCCCTACAATTGTAAGCTCCCTGAAAGACAAAGAGTCAGTGTCTGTGTACGCGGGTCCCACATAGCAACTAGCAGATGACGCTACACCTAGGAACTGCTCAACAACTATTTATGAAATCAGAGATTGTTTAGAGAATTATACTTGTTCCTAGGCATACTTCTGTAGCTCTGGAGTCCGTTCCATACTACTTAACACAATTAATTCCTGTCCTGTTCTTGGGCTATTTTCAGGGGTGCTATCATTGGAATCACAATTAGACAGTAAGCTTCTGGAAGACAGGAATGCTGACTTTATTTTGAGCACCAGCAGGTGCTTGATAAAGCTCAATAAAGCTTATTTTAATATTTTTTTTTGAGACAGTCTCACTTTGTCACCGTGGTAGAGTGCCATGGCATCATAGCTCACAGCAACCTCAAAGGGACCCTCTTGGGCTCAAGTGATCCTCTTGCCTCAGCCTCCCAAGTAGCTGGGACTACAGGTGCCTGCCACAATGCCTGGCTATTTCTTTTTTTTCTAGAGACTGGGTCTTCCTCTATCTCAGGCCAGTCTCGAACTCCTGAGCTCCAGCAATCCACCTGCCTCAGCCTCCCAGAGTGCTGGATTACAAGTGTGAGCCACCATCTCTAAATAAATTCTAAAATGAATTTATCCTGTTCTCTTATGCCTTCTAAAAAACAAAAAAGTTATCCATCTTAGATTAAGCAGTATTGATTATGAGTATTTTGAAGCACACCCTAAACAATACGAATTCCTGTGTGTCGCCTAAATGAGTCATTCATTCGGGAGACTTTCCACTGAATTAGGCTTCAGCGAGCTGAATGTGGGGCAGCACTGTGACCTTCAATTGGTGATATACATTTCGCATACAGGTTTATAAGCAGCATCAGTAATGCAGTATACTTCTTGTGAATTAAATCATCGAAGGTTTGCAGTGCAATGCAGGAAATTGTGCTTACTGCACAAACCTTATAGAAAGGTGAGGCCGAGAAAGAGAAGACAGAAAAGATTGAGAATATATTCTGGGAGGTCAAGGAGGAGAAAAGGCTGAGCTCATCAGAGGAAATCTGCATAATGAACTCCGACAGACCAGGAGGGTACTGCTCAACCTCTATGTGGCTTCACAAAGATCCTTCCCTTTCAGAAAGGATTGCAGTAAATCTTTCCAGAAAGTATCACAATAGGATAACTGGGTTTCTCTCAATAGTCCCACTTTGAGTGGAGAATGAATGCCATAATCATTTCAACCTGTCAGCTGATCATTGATAAGACCTATACCTCCTTGGCATGATACATGGTCAAAACACAAATGGGTATAATTTCCCCATTGTATAATAAGAGTCAATAAATACCATCCTGAAATGGCACCAATCAAGAGATCGTAGCCCAGAGAGGTAACCAAACAACTTCTCAAGGTGCTCAAGAAAAAAGGGTGATATATCTAGCAAGGCCCTAGAGTGGCCTCAAGCTGAAATGCACAGAAACACACCCAGTGATCATGGCCTGGGCGTGATCATGTGCATACCTTAATTTATTCCTCGCTTTATTTTTTTTTAATTATTAAGCTCTGTACATTAATGCGATTAAATTTTTTTTTTTTAATTATTAAGCTCTGTACATTAATGCGATCATGGGGCACCATACACTGGTTTTATAGACTGTTTGACACATTTTCATCACACTGGTTAACATAGCCTTCCTGGCATTTTCTTAGTTATTGTGTTAAGACATTTACATTCCACATTTACTAAGTTTCACATATACCCTTGTAAGATGCACTGCAGGTGTAATCCCACCAATCACCCTCCCTCTGCCCATCTCCCCCTCCCTCCCCTCCCTTTCCTCCTTCCCCCTATTCTTAGGTTATAACTGGGTTATAGCTTTCATGTGAAAGCCACAAATTAGTTTCATAGTAGGGCTGAGTACATTGGATACTTTTTCTTCCATTCTTGAGATATTTTACTAAGAAGAATATGTTCCAGCTCCATCCATGTAAACATGAAAGAGGTAAAGTCTCCATCTTTCTTTAAGGCTACATAATATTCCATGGTATACATATACCACAATTTATTAATCCATTCGTGGATCGATGGGCACTTGGGCTTTTTCCATGACTTAGCAATTACGA
Organism: Nycticebus coucang; assembly: GCF_027406575.1. Classification (NCBI taxonomy): domain Eukaryota; kingdom Metazoa; phylum Chordata; class Mammalia; order Primates; family Lorisidae; genus Nycticebus; species Nycticebus coucang. The sequence goes on along the minus strand of NC_069784.1, from coordinate 21,241,648 downwards.
ATTGGGCTGCAATAAACATTCTGGTACAAATATCTTTGTTATGATGTGATTTTTGGTCTTCTGGGTATATGCCTAGTAGAGGAATTATAGGATTGAATGGCAGCTCCATTTTTAGATCTCTAAGTGTTCTCCAAACATCTTTCCAAAAGGAATGTATTAATTGGCATTCCCACCAGCAGTGTAGAAGTGTTTCCTTTTCTCCACATCCACGCCAACATCTCTGGTCTTGGGATTTTGTGATAGGGGCTAATCTTACTGGAGTTAGATGATATCTCAAAGTAATTTTGATTTGCATTTCTCTGATGATTAAAGATGATGAGCATTTTTTCATATGTCTGTAGGCCATGCACCTGTCTTCTTCAGAGAAGTTTCTCTTCAAGTCCCTTGCCCAGCCTGCGATGGGATCACTTGTTCTTTTCTTGCTTATACGTTTGAGTTCTCTGTGAATTCTGGTTATTAAACCTTTGTTGGAGACATAACCTGCAAATATCTTCTCCCATTCTCATGGCTGTTTGCTTGCTTTACTTACTGTGTTCTTAGCTGTGCAGCAACTTTTTAGTTTGATCAGGTCCCAGTAGTATATTTTTGAAGCTGCTTCAATTGCCCGGGGGTCCTCCTCATGAAACACTCGCCCAGACAGATTTCTCCAAGGGTTTTCCCTGCACTCTCTTCTAGTATTTTTATAGTTTCATGTCTTAAGTTTAAATCTTTTATCCAGTGACAGTCTATCTTAGTTAATGGTGAAAGGTCTGGGTCCAGTTTCAGTCTTCTACAGGTTGCCAGCCAGTTCACCCAGCACCATTTGTTAAATAGGGAATATTTCCCCCACTGAATGTTTTTAATTGGCTTGTCAAAGATCAAATAACAGTAAGTAGCTGGATTCATCTCTTGGTTCTCTATTCTGCTCCAGACATCTAATTCTCTGTTTTTGTGCCAGTACCATGCTGTTTTGATCACCATCGATTTATGGTAAAGTCTGAGGTCTGGTAGCGTGATTCCTCCTGCTTTGTTTTTATTTTTGAGTAATGTCTTGGCTATTCGAGGTTTTTTCTGATTCCATATAAAACGAAGTATTATTTTTTCAAGATCTTTAAAGTATGACAGTGGAGCTTTAATAGGGATTGCATTAAAATTGTATATTGCTTTGGGTAGTATGGACATTTTAACAATGTTGATTCTTCCCAGCCATGAGCATGGTATGTTTTTCCATTTGATAACATTTTCAGCTATTTCTTTTCTTAGAGTTTCATAGATCTCTTTATAGAGAGATCTATAAAGAGAAACACATCCTTTGTTAGATAAACTCCCAAATATTTCATCTTCTTTGGCACTACTGTGAATGGAATAGAGTCCTTAACTTTTTTTTCAGCTTGACTATTGTTGGTATATACAAAGGCTACTGATTTATGAATGTTGATTTTGTAACCTGAGACGCTGCTGTGTTCCTTTATCACTTCTAAGAGTTTTGTAGTAGAATCCCTGGTGTTTTCCAGATATACAATCATATCATCTGTGAAGAGTGAAAGTTTGATCTCTTCTGACCCTATATGGAATCCCTTGATCACCTTTTCTTCCCTAATTGCAGTGGCTAAAACTTCCATGACAATGTTAAAGAGCAGTGGAGACAATGGGCAGCCTTGTCTGGTTCCTGATCTGAGTGGAAATGATTTCAATTTAACTCCATTCAATATGATATTGGCTGTGGGTTTGCTGTAGATGGCCTCTATCAGTTAAGAAATGTCCCTTCTATACCAATTTTATTAAGTGTTCTGATCATGAAGGGATACTGGATATTATCAAATCTATTTCTGCATCAATTGAGAGAATCATATGGTCTTTGTTTTTTAATTTGTTTATGTGCTGAATTATACTTATAGATTTACATATATTGAACCAGCCTTGAGACCCTGGGATAAAACTGACTTGGTCATGACGTATAATTTGTTTGATGTGTTGCTGGATTCTGTTTGTTAGAATCTTGTTGAATATTTTTGCATCTATATTCATTAGTGATATTGGTCTATAATTCTCTTTTCTTGTTGGGTCTTTTCCTGGTTTGGGGATCAGGGTGATGTTTGCTTCATAGAACGTGTGGGTAGTCTTCCTTCTTTTTCTACATTTTGGAACATGTTAAGTAATATAAGTACTAATTCCTCTTTAAAGGTTTGGTAGAATTCTGACGTGAAGCTGTCTGGTCCTGGGCTTTTCTTTTTAGGAAAGTTTTGTATGGTTGATACTATTTCAGAACTTGATATGGGCCTGTTCAAAATTTCCACTTGATTCTGGCTAAGTCTTGGAAGGTGACGTGCTTCCAAGTATTGGTCAATTTCCTTCAGATTTTCAAATTCCTGAGAATAAAGTTTCTTGTCATATTTATTAAGGATTTTTTGAATTTCTGAGGAGTCTGTTGTTATTTCATCTGTGTCATTTCTGATTGATGAGATTAGAGATTTTACTCCTTTTTTCCTGGTTAGGTTAGCCAGGTTTATCTATTTTATTGACCTTCTCAAAAAACCAACTTTTTGATTTATTGATCTGTTGTGTAATTCTTCTGTTTTCAATTTCATTTAATTCTGCTCTAATTTTGCTTATTTCTTTTCTTCTACTGGGTTTGGGGTTGGAATGTTCTTCCTTATCCAGTTGCTTGAGATGTCCCATTAAGTTGTTAACTTCCACTCTTTCCGTTCTCTTGAGGAAGGCTTGCAGTGTTAATAATTTCCCTCTTAGGACTGCCTTTGCGGTATCCCAGAGGTTCTGATAATTCGTGTCTTCATTGTTGTTTTGTTCCAAAATTTACAATTTCCTTCTTAATCTCATCTCTAACCCAGCTATCATTCAGCATAAGGTTATTTAACTTCCATGTTTTTGTATGAGTATGCAGATTCCTGTTATTACTGAGTTCAACTTTTATTCCATGGTGGTCTGAAAAGATGCAAGGAATAATTTCTATTCCTTTAAATTTACTGAGGTTAGACACAGTTATGATTTAATAAAAAAAAAAAAAATTACTGAGGTTAGAATTGTGACCTAAGATGTGATCGATTATGGAGTATGTTCCGTGGGCTGATGAGAAGTATGTGTATTCAGTTTTGTTGGGATGAGATGTTCTGTAGATGTTTGCAAAATCCAAATGTTGGATGGTTAGGTTTAAATCTAAAATATCTTTGCTCAGCTTCTTATTGGAGGATAGATCCAACACTGCCAAAGGAGTGTTGAAATCTCCAACTATTATGGAGCTGGAGGAAATCAAGTTGCTTATGTCTGTTAGAGTTTCTCTTTTAAATTGAGGTGCATTCTGGTTGGGTGCATAGATATTAATAATTGAAATCTCATCATTTTAAGTATAACCCTTAACAAATATGAAGTGACCACTCTTATCCTTCCTTACTTTTGTTGGTTTAAAGCCTATTGTATCTGCAAATAGAATCGCAACACCTGCTTTTTTCTGATTACCATTTGCCTGAAATATGGATGACCATCCTTTCACCCTGAGCCTATATTTGTCTTTTAAGGTAAGATGTGACTCTTGTATGCAGCAAATATCTGGCCTGAGTTTTTGTATCCAGTCAGCTAATCTGTGCCTCTTTAGAGGACAGTTTAAGTCGTTCACATTAATGGAGAACATTGATGATAACTCTGGTAAAATTTTGGGTATCGAGTTTTTCGAAAGTCAAGTGGACATTTTTAATCCTTTCGCCACTGTGGAAGTTGGAGTTTGATCAAAAGTTTCTGAGTGAGTTTACTTTTGTGGTAGAGGATTGGGCTGGTCATTATGGAGGACAGGTCTGAGAATATCCTGCAGAGCTGGTTTGGTTATGGCAAATTTCTTCAGCGTATGAATGTCATTAAAGTATTTAATTTCTCCATCATAAATGAAACTCAGTTTAGCTGGATACAGGATCCGGGGTTGAAAGTTATTTTGCTTTAGGAGATTAAAAGTCGATGACCACCCTCTTCTGGCTTGAAAAGTTTCAGCAGAGAGATCTACAATCATTCTAATATTCTTCCCTTTGTAAGTAATGGATTTCTTATGTCTGGAATGTAAGAAATATTCAATGTTAGAATCCTTCAATGTCAGAAATCCTTTCTTCTGCTTGCTCCACTCTGTTACTGAGGGATTCTACTGTATTTTTCAGATCTTTGAGGGCTGCAAATTCTTGCTTCAATGCGTCAAAATCTTTGGTGGGTTTGTCTTTAAATTCATTAAATTCTTGAGACAATTTTTTGAATTTCTCCTCTAATTTCTAATTCTGACATTTGAATTGCTGCTCAAATTTCTAATTCCAAATTTTCCTCCATTGTATTAATCTTGTTTGCAATCCAAATTCTGAATTCTATTTCTGACATCTCGGCCATGTGTTTATGAATAGGATCTTAAGTTACATCTGCCATATCTTTCCTTGGGGGCGTTGACCTATTCTGTTTATTCATGTTACCAGAGTTTTTCTGCTGATTCTGCCCCATGATTGTTTTACGTTGTTTGGTTTTTTCCCCTGGAGCTTTGTCCAGGACCCGTACAGTGCTATGGTCTGAGAAACTGGGGACCTGTTTGATGTGGTGGGGCTAAGTGGTTCTGTCTTGTTTTCAGTTGGTCTCTGTTCGACCCTAGTGAAACAGTTACTCTGGGTTGAAGTCTCAGCTGTGGAGAAATACCAGCTATTAAGTCACCCCACCCCCCACAGGCAACAATTGGAAAAGGAAAATCAAACCTTCCTACAACCACACACCCAGGGCACCACCCGAATAGTCCTCAGGCGATTGGCTCAGTTCAAAAATCCAAATCAATTGTCTCAGTCAGCATCTGTCTCAGATGTGAGAGTTTAAAAGGTCTCTGGCAACTGGATCGCAGGGGTCCTGTGACTACTCAGATATGGCTTGTTCCAGTGGTCCTTGGAGTCAGGAGGACCAACCCAGCAAATAGATCAGTCTGGGAAGGTTGATGCCTCCTTCCCCACCTTGCACCTCTGTCACACCCAGTCACTGATAGTCCCGCAGGGCTTTGACCCAGTTGCCTGTAGTGAACAGATACTTCAGGGTTTTGCACCTGCCTGAATCACAAGGAAATCTATTTCTGCTCAGCCAGGCCACTGTACTCTGCCTCTATCTAGCAGGGGGAGGTGAGGCCTGACAACCTCGGGCACTTGATGGAGGCTGGGGGGTGTTCACTCAGTTCCAGCCCCGCCCCTGATTGATGTTACTGACAGAACAGAAAAGAACAACTTTGCGGGAATTTGTTTCTGTCCCTGCTAAATTCCACTGCAGAAGAAAAGCTGTTTTGAGTTCCCAGAGCCTGAGCCTCAGGCCCTGTCTTTGCTCCGGCAGGCTTGTATTCGGTTACCTGTCAGTTCTAGCCTCCTGTCTCCCTTTGTCTATAGGCTGATGATCCCCTGAGGGCCAGGTGCATCTTAGGCTCAGTTAAGCATTCCTCTGGGTCAGCCCCGCTCTGGGAACTTCCCGGCTCTGAGCATGCATTTCTAGTCCCTGCGCTCCACCCAGGCTGATACTGCCTCGGCAAACCCTTTACTCATGGGGCCTGCGTTTCCATTCCAGATCTGTTCTGTGGTGGTTGCCACCTGAGTAGATGCCTGGTTTCCTCTGGTTGCCCAGGGAGACAGGGGCTGTGGCTTCAGAATATCCGAGAGTGAGCCCTATTATTACCAAAAGACGGCTGCTGCTCTGCGCCTCAGGGCACCACCACTCCAGTGTGGTTCCCTCTCAGCTGACCATCCTCTCCTCACTCCCGTGCCCCAGAGTCAGCACTGACCAGCTGCAGTTTAGGCCCTGTCCACACCCCTCGAGAAATCACCCAAGAATCTGGACTCCTGGAGGACAGGCCTCCAGACCTCAGAGTGAGAGTGGAGGGGAGTGCTAGGAGCTCAGAATTGCAGGTAGAGAATATATACAGTTTTATATAGTTTTATGCCTGGCAAGAGAATGCTGTGGCACCATAGTAGGGGAAGTACATCTAGTTTTTAGAGGGTCTCTCCCATGGAGTGTAGTAGGAGGACCTTTGAATTCTGCTTGTTTGTTTGTGGGGCACTCCGAGCCATTCTCATGGGAGAGGGGACTCCTGTCCACTTGGTGATGGATTTTGTACCTTTTGTTTGTATTCTTGGGGTCGCAGCTCACCTCAGCGGGGTTGATGTGCGTTCTTCAACCTTCTCTCTTGGTGCAGCTCTAACCCACCTGGTTACTTGCTAAATTTCTGTCCTTTAACTCTCCTTCTGGATGGGAGCCTCTGTGGAAAGCTGGCTTCAGTCAGCCTTCTTGTCTCCACCCCCACCCCTTCCTCACTTTCTTTTGAACATTTAGAGATGCAGGCATTCTGACAAAGTATATTCACAGCTACTGCAAAACTTCAGGTTCGACATCTGAACATTAGAAAATCTGGCTCAGCAGGATAGTATGGAGTGGGCTTACAGCGGGCACATAACAGCAAAGGGATCCTTAAAAAACTGAAGTAATTCTGCACCACCTAGTAAATAGTTGCTGCTAAAGCCCTTGAGTGCCCCCAGCTTTCCCCACCTTTCTTCCTAGGATATGCCAGAACTTTCCACTAAAGGATTAATGTCTGGCACTGCAGTGGACCTCACATGCCTGTTCCAAGCTATCAGAACAATCTGGTGTTTGATTCAGCCTGATCAACCTCTTGTCTCCCTAGAGGAGAATAAGGCAAAGGGGTCAGAAAGTTGCTACGTGAGCCTGAGACCAAGCAAGTGCTAGCCTTGCTAGCCAAGGGGGCCCAATCTATGGAGTCACAAATTGTGTTTGGTTTCCAGCTTCCACTAAATTTTTATGTTTGACTAATTATATCATAAACCTATAATGCTTGTTAGTGCAATCTCTATCTCCCAACCTAGAAACCCCTAGACAACTACCAGTCCTCAAATTGCAGGAGCCAACCTAGTCCTGAACCAGATAAATTAAAACAAGTCCTTTCTAAAGAGGCCTACCAGAAAAAAATAGAGACAGAGAAAAGAAAAAATAGGAAAGAAAAACAAATCCATGTCTACCATGCCTAGACACAATTGTAGTGCAACTGTTATACATCAAATTACGGGGACAAAATCTTAAAAGATACCACAAAAGAGAGGATGGAACACATATAAGACAATTAGTTCCTCACAAGGCTCGAGTAAAAGTAGATGCCAAAAATTACATCTTCAAAACACTTAGGGAAAATTATTCCCAACGTCCAGTTTTATAAGACTAGCTAAATTAGTCTTTAAGACTAGTTGACTAGTTATAGCACTTCTCTGAAGCATACATCACCAGATACAAGAAACAACATGAAGAAACTGATAAGTTTTTGGTGACATGGAGTAAGAATTGACTATTAATAAAAATAATGATGACTAATTTGGGAGGAGGTGTTTAAATTCAAGGTGACCCTAAAATTGGAAATAATAGTAATATGAAAAATACTAAAGGAAAGTTCAGATTAAAAGCATTTTAAGGTCTATATTTTGTTCAGAGAGAGGATAGAGTTGTTTTCATTTAATTTGCTATATTAAATATGTACATTAACCATTTAAGGAATAACCAGTCAAGCACTTTCTTAGCACAGCAGTCTCATGATCTGAAGAATAACCAGTGCAAAAAAATAGAAACAAAATTAACATCCAAGCTAGAACTAGGAACTTTTTAAAACATGAAATGCAATAGAACAGCTGTTCTCTCCTGGACAATTTCTGAATCAGTGACCATTTGAGCTAGCCATCATATGAAGTTTCCAATAGAAATTTGTGCAGGTCCTATCCTTTAAGAACCTTCATGAGGGCCCTGACAGTCTTCAGAAATTACACCTGCTTCTGTGGGGAATTCTCTTTTTGGAAATAGGTTACTCTCAAGGCTAGGCACCTGTGGCTTAAGCAGCTAAAGCACCAGCCACATACACCTGAGCTGGCGGGTTCAAATCCAGCCCAGGCCCGCAGAACAACAATGACAGCTGCAACCAAAATTAGGTGGGTGTTGTGGCTGACACCTGTAGTCCCAGCTATTTGGGAGGCGGAGGCAGGAGAATCACTTGAGCCCAGGAATTGGAGGTTGCTGTGAGCTGTGATACCATGGCACTCTACCCAGGGTGACAGCTTGAGGCTCTGCCTCAAAAAGAAAATTTTTTTTCCATGGAAATAGGTTACTCTTATTTCCTTTTAGGTATACTTGTGTTTAAATTTCTTGACCTAGATAAAAGCCATCTTGGGGAAGAATTAACCTGAGTAAGTCTCTGTAGATGATCAGTATCAAAAGACAAGGGCTTGGAAGGAGCAATTTCAGCAAAAGTTACAATAAGAACATCACCTTTTCAGGGAAAACTTTTCAGGGAGGTAGTAGAAGCATCTGGAAAGCTCACAGCACAAGTTTCCAGTTGTTTATTTTGGGGGGGAAAACTATACCCCAAGAAATACACTAGAAAGTTAAAGTAAAAGTTTAATTGTGCTGAGTAATATTAGAAAGACAGATTTAATTACAATCAGATGATGAGGAAAGATTATCAAACACCGAAACTCACTATAGAAATATCTTGACTTATACAATTGTAATATAATGGCTTAGATACTGTCTCATTCAGTTGAGGCTATTCTAAGGGCTAGAAACTCTCTTAGAGAAAGATGTTACGAATTTGGAGATGAAGTAATTTGCAATTACAGCTCAGACTCTCACTCTTAATCCTGATAATAAATCATTTTGTATTACCCTTTGAGCAGCACTCCCCAACTCAAATGATATTGAAGAATAGTAACCATCAGTTTCCTCTATGAAGGAAGCACAAAGGGCAAGGCAACTCTGATTTTAAATTTATTAGAATTTATATTTAGAATTTACTATTTAAAAGAAATATCATGTAAATACTTGGGGGAAATAGGACATTGCAGAGTAAAGTCACTTTATAATTCATCTGTTTTTAATACAGTAGGATGTTCTTGCTTTAAGGGATATTAATTGTATTTAATTATTCTCTTCTATTTAAAATCATATTTTAGAAGATATTAGCTATGTGGATTTTATGCCCATGTTTCAGGTTACACTAATCTGTAGTATGTTTTATATTGTAAAATAAGCTACACTGTAATATTACCATTAACCCCATAGGTGGGCAATAAGTGTCCATTTTTCCATGATAATATGTGTTATTTTTTGCCGTTATGTTCCACAAAATGAATTGTTTTTGTGATGATTATTTTGCTCAACCTGAATTATCTTCATTTTTCTTTATTGCATGCTACCTTACTTTCTTCTCCACTAATGATATCCAACATCATTGTACCAGAACCTTCTTGAAGATTGTTCATTGATTTTTGTTGTTATTTTGCTAGAGAGTATCGTTATTGCTTCTTCCCATGTTTACATGTAAGATGTGTTTATCCAACACTGAAACTCCAGAGATTTCCTGTTTGTTCATTTTATCCCTCAACAAACATTTGTTTCATATCCACTGTGCAACAGGTTTTGGAAATGCAAATACTCAACAAGACAACAGAGGCCCTTAGTCTCTTGCTCACTTCACCCTCCTCACCTGGCTAATTCTTACCCATCCTTCAAGTTAAAATATTTGAGATGAACTAGGTTGGTGACTGAAAACTAAACATTGGATTTGGCATGGGGGGGGGAGTCATTGGGGACTTCATTAAGAGCATTTTCAGTGGGGTAGGGAGTGTGTCAGAATCTAGACTACAGTGAGGAAGCAGAGCCAATGAGAACAGACTTTCATTTCAGAAGAAAAGTAACACAAAGGAGAAAACAGACATGGCAGCAACTGGAAAGGAAGAAATTATCAAACAGAAAGGTGTTTGGGGGAGAAATGTGAATATGTTTATAAACTTAAAAGCAAAGAGCCAAATAGTTAGGAGAGGGTAAAGATCAGGAGGGAGTGAAGACATCTCACATAAGTAGGCTCCAGAGCAATGTGTAGTCATCAGCTGTGGGCACAGCTCGAAGATTCTTTCTGAGAAGGAGGACTGTCTCTTTGCCTGGCATATGAGTGAAGGTAGGAATGTGAGAACAATTAAAATATAGAATGGGAAAGTAGGGAAGGAAGAATAAGAGAAATGTCTCTTATTTCCGTTGAGAAAAAATGTAATGGAATAATTTTCTAAGAGAAAGACAGATAAATAAGAAGTAAGGAGTTTGAGAACAACAATAAATGTTCAGAACAACTTCCAAGAGGAAAGTGTGCAGTGGGTTCCCCTTTTACCCAACTCGATCCATTCTCCACACTTTTCCACCCTGTCCTGTGCCCCAAGAGGTTGACAGTTCTGGATTGCAACAGTTTCCTATTTCTCTGGCTTTGGGTTGGCTTCAACCTACAGGAGAAAGGACAATTCAGGACATCTGTTCCCCTAGGTTTCTTTCTGCCTGTTTAGAAAGAGACTGTCCTGCAGCCAGTAGAAGACTCCGTCTTCAGGGACACAGCTCCTGTCAGAAGCCTTCCCTTATAGCCCCACACCCCACACAGCAGGCTGAGGGGGAATAGTGGCTTTTCCTCTGTTGCTAGACCCCAGGACACATCAAGACTCTTTGCTGGTTTCCCATAACCCTACCCACATGAGGGCAAACAGTCCTTTCACACCACGTTGGGGTATGCCATTCCTGTCCTACCTGAGACCCTAACTAACGCAGACTGCAAGAGGAAGCTCAGTGGAGACGAGTAAAAGGATTGTCATAGGCACGGGTGAGTTAGGGGGTTTAAGTCTGACGAGCTTATTTTCTCTGGTTAATCTTGTTGCCTGTGAACAGAAGCAGATGAAGAGGATGGCGGGATTTATTGAAGCACACTGGCAAAAGAATGCATGCACCAAAAGAAAAAAGGAGAAGAATTGAGGATGCTAGTGAATGGATCGTGAAAATGTCTTAGACCTAATAGTTGTGCTTTTTATGTACAGTCTGAGTTCAAGAAAAACACTCTTTTCTACTTGTTTCTCAAGTTTCTATGATTGAATTATAAACTGGCTTGAACTTACTAATATATTCAACGAATTTTCAGAAAATAGGAATATACATATATACGCACCTCAGGTCATTCCAGATCTGAGTGTGTTACTGGACTGGCATTTTCTAGTTTAGAAGAGAAACCACATTTTCTTGACTGTATTATACTTTATTCTACCCACTTTGGTGCCAACTTCTGTCTTCCTCTTTGCTGAATATTATTTACTATGAAAAGCCCAGCTCCGAGTCCATCTCCTCTGGGCAGCCTCTCCCAACCAGAGAAGGCTCTTCCTCCCTGAAGGCACCCACTCCTTAGGGATATGGCCTGTCTGGTCTTGGATTGTCACTTGTCTTTGTTACTATCTTCCCTAAGACTGAAGTCTTACAGTTTTGTGAACTCATCCCAGATCCTAGAAGCGCTTTGTACACACCAAGTGCTTAATAAATGTATCAAGGGACGGGTTTGTTCGTTTTTGAGACAGAGTCTCACTCCGTCACCCTGGATAGAGTATCGTGGTGTCATAGCTCACAGCAACCTCAAACTCCTGGGTTCCAGAGAGCCTCTTGCCTTAACCTCCCAAATAGCTGGGGCTACAGGTGCCCTCCACAATGCCTGGCTTTTAATAAATGTTTATTATTAACTGATTACTTATCTGTGATACAGAACGTTTTAAAAGATCATAATAATTCAAAGAAAGCTATTTAGTTTCATTTTATCTTATATGTAAAGCAGCAAATGCAGAGAACATATGAGCATGCAGGCTAGGAAGATGATCATATTGCCTGTTTGGTAGCATGGGTGTGACTTATGAACCATCACTATGTGCACTCCTAATTTCCAGTAAAGACCACTCATCCCTAAGATGGAAGCCCTGGAGAGCAAGTGGAATAGGGCTGTTTCCTTTCACCACACCTGGTCTTAAGCCTTCTGAGAACAATGACCAGTCTGTTCCCATTCCCAAGGGGGAATGACTAGGAATAACTGGAAAATCAGACTAAGCAAATCAAGTCCCATGAAATTCTGCCATTTTAGAGACCTGGTCTGAAAATACATCTGAGTTAGTAGTTTTGATAACTTGAAAGCAACAGTAAATTTTCCAAAATGAACTTATATTGTTTAACGGGCTTTCCATGAAAAACATATTAAAACAATTCCCTTTGAACTTTGCATTTCACTTTTAAAACCACTGGTAGAAGTAACTCTCACCCTCTCTTGAAAACTACGTCACCTTTAAAACAAGCTCATCATTTACTAACAAAGTTGATAATCTGGTAAACAGAAAAAAAGAGTGTAAAAAGCAGCATTTAGGTGGCGAGTCCTGCTCTCAAAAAGAGATTGCTTTTACACCTCACCACACCTCCCTCTCCTCATCTCTCTAAGGTGGCTTTAAATTCTTTTTCTTACTGTCAGCCTGATTTCCCTTCAGTGGTGATTCCTTAAACTCCTTCCTGCTCATAGGTCATTGCATTATATTTGGGTGTCCATGATACGAAGCATTGTGCTCCACCTCAAACTTGGTAGGATATCTCAAATGTTTTATTTAGCTTCATTAAGCCTATTCATTCTCTTTTATCAGATTGGCATAATATCCCCCATCCTACCTTTCCCAAAAGGATACAACTAGGTCATGCATTTGACAATATCACCCGTAGATGAAGAGGAAGAATCACTTTATGTTTCTTTATAGGAGTATCTTCTTTTATATAACTGTTATTTCTCAGAAGTTTCTTTTTTTTTTTTTTTTTTTTTTTACAGTTTTTGGCCAGGGCTGGGTTTGAACCTGCCACCTCTGGCATATGGGGCTAGCGCCCTACTCGTTTGAGCCACAGGCGCCACCCTTCTCAGAAGTTTCTTGTAGATGAAGTACAAATTTAAATTTCCTGGGGATTCTCACACTGAAGAAAGCTCATGAAGAAATTTTTTTTTTTTTTGAGACAGAGTCTCACTATGTCACCCTCAGTAGAGTGCTGTTGCGTCACAGCTCACAGCAACCTCAGACTCTTGGGCTTAAGCGATCTCTTGCCTCAGCCTCCTGAGTAGCAGGGACTACAGGCATCCAACAATGCCCGGCTATTTTTTGGTTGCTGTTGTCATTGTTGTTTAGCAGGCCCAGGCCGGGCTCGAACACATCAGCCTTGGTGTAACTAGCCAGTGCCCTACTCACTGAGCTACAGGCACCAAGCTGGGAAATTTTTTAAGGATGAATCTGATGAATAATCAACCTTGATTCATCTGAGATTCCACATTGGGCTAACTTAGATGGTGACAAAGATGATGACAGCCATTATGATGCAATTACAATTCATTTATAGTTCACAGGTTTTCCAGACACTTTCACACACCTCTCACCTCTCTTAACCCGCTCCACAAAATAGTGGCCAGGTACCACCATCCCCACTCAACAGAGGAAGAAATGGAAGCTCAGCGAGATTAATGATTTGTCCAAGGTGATGCAGCTAGCAGACCTGGTCTGAAGGCTCAGAAAGTGTCAAAGCTCTTACCCTTGACCTGTGAAAAATAGTTCAAGGACCAAAAACTGCAAGCATGAGGAGTCATCTGTGGTCTGCATAAATGCAAATAATTTTCTCCAAGTATTCATGACCTTACAACCTTAAAATTCTAAAGCCAAAGTCTCCAACAAATAAAATTCTGAATGAATGGAGGAGACCACTGACACCTTCAAAGTAGAAAGACAGTAAATTCAGTATCACAAGGATTAAACGCTAGTCATTCCAGCTGTGGTGCCGTCACCAAATTTTGTATTAACAGCTGCAATTAAATAGTAGCTACATTATATTTAAGGGCATCCTGACAGAATCTTTGTATTTTCCACCAAATATAAAAAGGACCTTAAATGAACTTCAAAGGATGGGAAATAGAAAGATAAAATGGTGTCACCTATATGCCTAGTGTGGGAAGAGGGCCTCACTGACCCTGGAGAAAAAAGCCAAGGTCTCCAATTTCCACAACTTGGTTTGGAAAATATCTTAGGCAGAGGTAGACTTCCTGCTAATGAGATTCTAGATAAAAAAAAAAAAAAAACTCCTGCCAAACTTCAACCTCTCACTCCCAACAAGATAAAAATTCCGGAAGGAATGCAGTGTAGGCATAACTACAATGAGCTCATCCAAGAGCCCGCAGAATCTGAACGATGGACAGAATTTCCTTATTGATTGGAAAGGGCCACCTTTCAGTTCATACAGTGAGCCTGGGGTGGATACCCAAAAATTCTTTCTCCCTTTTTCCTTCTTCCTTTCTCTTCCTCTTCTGATCTCCCACCTTCCTTCACTGTCCCAGTGCAATCCTGGTTTTGCACCACTTCGTCTGGACCTTTTCTATCAAGAATAACAATGAATGGTAGAATGAAAGATGTGCGGAGGACAAGAAAAACCTATTCTGTCAAATATACCTAAAGAGAAATGTATGCTTCCAAAGTCACATTTTAAATACATATTTCTATAAACTGATTCAAATTTTCCACTCTCACTCTTCTCCACCAATAGTCTCTCCCAATGGAAGGGATGTTTGAAAGAGGTATACCTTTTTCTTTGTTTACCTGTAAACCACAAGTAGGTAATTTTTTCAATTGATGGGTATTGTTGATAAAGTCCTAATTAATATCCGGTTCATGTTTATTTGCTAAATTCTGATACCTGATATAAACAACTCTCTATTGCCAGAAGTGATTAGAGCCTTGCTGAAGTCTGTGGTTGAACTGAGTTGTGTTTGGATTGTTCTGAATTTCCATAAACAATGGAAACTTACAGGAGACTGGGTCACTTTCCAGACTACACTTCTGCAGTTATATGGCAAAAAACAGACCCCATCTTTTGGAAAACTGTGCATATTTATTTGATGAATTACAGTTCAAAGGATTCTGAAAGTGAAATATCCTAAAATATGGTATCTTTCTTTAAAAATCTGAAATAAAAACAGAGCATTGTGTGCAACAATCAAGGCTTCTGCTTCTCAAATGCGGTCTGCAAGAATGGATTCATTTATTCATTCATTCATTCAAACAAACAAATTATTGCAAGTGAGCGTTATTTGTAGGACAGTGTGAAAAATCCTGGGTACACATCAGTGAACAGAACAAGACAGACAGGGTACTGGTTCTTGAGGAACTTGAGAGGTTTCTCTAGAGAGCAAAAAAGCAAATAAGCAAACTAAAGTAATTATAAATATTTTTAAGATATAAGAAAAATTGAAAGAGGGGGCTGAGTAGAAAGTAAAAGGAGGTTGGATATAACTACTTCAGAAAGGATATGAAGGGAAACCTTCTCTAAGCAAGTGCAAATTAAGCTGAGCCCTAAAAAGCGAGAAGCTATCATCCTGCAGAACTGAGGAAAGAACATTTTCTCAGGAGAGAAAATGCAAGGTCCTTGGGGAGTGACTGGGCTTGGTGTGTTCGCTGCATCAAAAGGAAGCCAGAGTGGCTGAGTGAGCGAGCTCCGAGAGGTAAGCAGGGGCTACAGAAGGCATTGAAGGTCATGGAGAGAAATTTTTATTTTATTCTGAGGGTAATTGGAAGCTCCTAGAGATTTAAACAGGAGAGTGACATAATCCAATCTGTTTTCTATGGCAGTGGCTACCATGCAGAGAATGAGCTGGCGGGGTAAATGAGTGAATGTGAGGATACAGGAAACTTCTGTGACAGCCTGAACAAAAACAAATGAGAGCCTGGCACTGGAGGCAGAGTGAGCAGATGAGGACATACTTGGCATACATTTTTGAAGCAAAATCAAAAAGCTAGGAAGATGAGGGCAGGAGAGGAATCAAGTGTAAGTCCGACCTTCTGGCTTGGTGGATGGTGGCTCCATTTAATGAGATGATGAAGAATGCTCCCCCTGTTTTTTCTGTTCCAGCACAAGGCCTGTGGGACAGTGAGGCCCTAAGGGGTTATATCCTTTTCTTGTTAGTAAACATCCTGTGGGGATGGCATTCTTAACCTTTTTGCATTGCCAAACAAGGAAACAGAAGAGATGGCAGACACAGTCCAAAAGAAGTGCAGAGCTGCCTCAGCTCCTATTATTAGGTTCTCCAGCCACAGCAAGAATGTAGAGTTCCAGCAGCCAAGACAAATTGCACGTTAGTTATGCTCAAGAGAATAGAAAACCAGCTACATAGAAACACAAAGTCACATTTTTTCAAGGGGATTAGGCCTCGGGGATGAGTTGAATTTTTTAGTAGATTGAGTTGCATACTCAATCTACTTCTGTCTCCTAGAACCAAGTTCTTCAAATAAGCCCAAATTAAGGAAAAATGATTGCCACTGGGCAGGGGAAATTGACTACTTTGGGGAAGGCCTACTAAGGGATGAATTTAAGGTCTTCCCCTTGGTAAATGGGCTCCTCTGTTAAAACTTGTAGTCAAAGACTCTTCTAGCAAGTTAGGCTCTAAGTGATTAGCTTAAAGAAAATGATTCTAACATCTTTGCCTCTGCAGAGGGCATTGTCTTAAGGGAATCACAAGGCTGAGGCCTAATAGATTAAGGCAGCATTGGGGCATACACCACTTCTGCTGTAGTCCATAAGATTTCAGATGTCTCTTTTTGTCCACATCTTAATGAGAACTCAACTAACATGGCCTTTGGCCATGTTCTTTCTCAACAACCTACACCATTAGTATTTTCATGCCATGAAAAATCTAGCTGTAAGAACTGTTAAGGAAATCCTGAAAAGGTAAAGTCATTGGAAAAGAATAACTTAATACCTGAAGGAGGACTGAAAAGAAATGAAAGAATTCATTACATTACTGGCATTGGTCCAAATGCCCACTCCTCTCTTACTAATTATTAGAACATACTATCCAGGCAAGACTTCTAGGAGGAACTAGAAACATTTCAATAAGAGACAGTTAAAGGGGGAGTCAGGCTTTGTATCCCTGATTGGAAGAAATGTAAGATATTAACTGTAAGATGATTCTTGAAGCCATTCAAAACACTTAGAGTATAGAAGCAGAAAACTTAAAGTTAAAAACTAGAACTCAAAGACTTAGGAGGATCAATTTATTTTCCTTTTAAACCCAGTAATCTGAAACTTAAATCACCTATTTCATAAAGATTAACAAAATCAACATTAATCACAGTCAAAACACTGATTCTGAATACACATGATGTATTTAATGTTGATTAGAAACTGAAAAAACATTCTTCTATTTATGGATTAGTATCATACTAGTTCTGTAAATATTTACACCTGTTAAGGATATCAGGAAAGAATGTCAAGCAGTTCACTAATAAATTTTCAAAGTCTTAGAAAAGTAGACTTCTTGACCAACTCCCAGGAGGGAAAAACATCATAAAAGTGATTTCAAAATCTATAATCAATTCTTTTGCATATGCCACTGGCCAGGAAGGAGTTGTGAAAATCCAGACTCTGCCAGCAAGACATCTTCAGTAAACAGAAACCCACAAATTAACTTCATCTTCTCTCCTTATCTTGTTTCTACAGGTAGGAACTTTACCTCTCTGCCATGTTTTTCCTACCTGGAGACCAAGGGATTCTATCTTTACCCATGACACTCACTATGTCACCAAACTATCCCTTCAAATGTTTGATCACCATGGACTTTCTCTGGGACACTGTGTGCTCTTGCTATTTTCATAGGCAGTTTCCATGATTATCTATAAATATTTTATAGTTTCTTGGTTCTATTCTATTCCTTATAACCATAGTTGTGTACATGTTAGATACCTCTGTCATCTTTATCTGTCAACTTTTCTTTGTTTTTTCGTTTTTTGTTGTTGTTGTTGTTGTGACAAAATATACATAGCATAAAATTTGCCATCTTAATCATTTTTAAGTGTATGGTTCAGGAGTATTAAATACACTTATTTTGTCATGTGACCACCACCACTATCCATTTCCATAACTCTTTTTATCTTGTAAAACTAAAACACTATTTCCATTAAACAATAATTCATTATTTTCCCTAATCCTAGTCCCTGGCAACCACCTCATATAAAATATCTGTTCTTTTGTATCTGGCTTACTTCACTTAGCATAATGTCTTCAAGGTTCATCCACATTTTAGCATGTGTCAGAATTTCTTTCTTTTTTAAGACTGAATAATATCCCATTGTATATAATTTTCTAAAGCACCTAAGCTGTTTTACATTTCCACCAATAGCACACAAAAATTCCAGTTTAACCACATCTTCACCAATGTTTGTTTCCTGTTTTCTCATAGCACCATCCTAATGGAGATGAGGTGGTAATGCATTGTAGCTTTGATTTGCTTTTCCCTAATGACTAGTGATGTTGAGCTTATTGATCATTCATATATCTCATAAAGAGAAATGTGTGTTAAAGTCCTTTGCCCATGTTTGGCTCCAGTGTTTATTTATTTTTTTGTTGCAGTTCTTTATATATTCTGTATATTAATGTCTCATCAGACATATGATTTGCAAATACTTTCTTCCCTTCTATGATTTATCTTTTTATGTTGTTGATGTCTTTTGATGCACAAAACTTTTAAATTTTCATGAAGGCCAATTTGACTATTTCTTTTGTTACCTATGCCTTGTCATATTCAAGCAATCATTGCTAAATACAATGTTGTGAAGCTTTTGACTCATGTTTTCTTCTAAGAGTTTTATCAAAACTAATGCAAGGCTGTCAGTTTTTGCTATTTCTGTTCAATAAAATATTGGAGGTCCTAGCCAGGGAAATTAGGCAAGAAGAAATAAAAGGCATCCAAATTAGAAAGAAAGAAGTAAAATTAAATCTGTCTGTGTATATGATCTAATATATTTAAAAACCTTAGCAATGTAGCAGAATATAAAGTCAACACATAACCATTTGCATTTCTATCCACTTAATGAACAATCTGAGAAAGAATTTGCAAAAACAATTCCATTTACAATAGCATCAAAAAGAATAAAATACTTAGCGAGTTACTTAACTGAGGAGGCAAAAGACTTGTACAATGAATAGTATAAAACATTGCTAAAAGAAATTAAAGACATAAATGAATAAAAATACATCTTATGTTCATTCTCGGGAAGAGTTATTATTAAGATATCAATGCTGCTTAACGTGATCTATAGATGTAATGCAATCCCTATCAAAATTGCAGTGACCTTCTTAGCAGAAATAGAAAAGCTCATCCTAAAATTCATATAGAATCTTAAAGGGCCCTGAATACCCAAAGCAATCTTAAAAAAGAATAACAAAGCTGGAAGATGCACACCTCTGGCTTTTAGAACTTACTACAAAGCTATAGTAATCAAAACAGTATGGTATTGGCATATGGACCAATGAAACAAAATAGAAATAAAATAGAGACCTCAGAAATAAATGCTCACATATATGGTCAAATGATTTTTTACAAGGTGCCAAGACCATTCAATGGAGAAAGGACAGTCTTTTCAACAAATGATGCTGGAAAGACTGCAGATCCACATGTAAAAGAATAAGCTGAGCTCTTTTACAAAAATTACCCCAAAATGTGTCAAAGATCTAATTATAAGACCTAAGACAATAAAAATATTCATTTTTATTACTTTTAAATTTTATTTTAGATGATTTCCTAACCATAATGTCTCTGACCTTGTTTTCAATTGTGTATTCTTTTCAGGGAGCTTGATGAGACTTTTATCTCTGCATTGGTTTGTTTTCCCATTTCTTTTATTTCTCTAGAGAGGGCTACCAATTTGTTTTTCATTTTCTTCTATTGTCATCTCTTTTGAAATTTTTTTTATCTCTTTTTTAAGCTCTACTTTTTCCCCCAGAGAGAGATCATGCTGCCCGTAAACTCTTTAGGATACTTTGAAGTTTCCCTTAAATTTGTGGAATAATTGACATGTGTCATCTGCCTTTTGCCTTATCCTTTGCTCTCTTACTCTATACATATGACCCTTGTTTGTTTTTTTTCTGGTGTTTTTTTTTTATTAAATCATATCTGTGTACATTAATGCAATCATGGGGTACAATGTGCCGGTTTTATATACAATTTGAAATATTTTCATCAAACTGATTAACATAGCCTTCACTGCATTTTCTTAGTTATTGTGTTAAGACATTTATATTCTACATTTAGTAAGTTTCACATGTACCCTTGTAAGATGCACTGTAGGTGTAGTCCCACCAATTAATCACCCTCCCTCCACCTGTCCTCCCCCCTCCCCTCCCCTCCCTGTTCCCTTTCCCCATATTCTTGGGCTATAATTGGGTTATTACTTTCATATGAAAGCTATAAATTGGTTTCATAATAGGGCTGAGTATAATGGATACTTTTTCTAGTGATTTTTCATATTTCTCAAGGCAAGTCTATCTGAGGCCAACATTACTTGAAGACTATTGTGAAGAGGGACAGCCTAGAGCTTCCAGTTGGGTGTATTATTTCAAAAACCTTCTCACCAAATTTGCCCTCCATGCTGAGTACACATTTTTCACAGGATGTGTTGTGTTGTATCCAGTATGTGCTGTGATCGTATGAATTCAGCTTCCTCTCTCCTGCAGGTTTCCTGCTAGAGCCAGAAAGCTGGGGTGCCCTGCACACCATACATGGTTCCCCTCAGCTCCACCTCCCTGCTATTCTGTGGCCCCTGGCTCTGCATGGTTACACTCCCATTTCTTCTCTAAGCCGCATTCCTCTAGATTCCATGAAGTTGGACAAGGGATCCTTTGGACTTAACTGTATTATGTACTTTTAAAGAAATCTGACAAGGTTTTTAGTGTCTGCTCCCAGTTTTAGTCTCAAGTTCTCCTGAACTGGCCAGATATTATTCACAGTAAAGTTTTTGTATTTCATCAAAGATGAAGTTTTCTTCTTTTTTTTTTTTTTTCCTTACTTTCATTGCTTTGAGTAAGTTTCAAGGAAGGTTGGTAGCTAAATATATAGTAGAACCTCTGTAAGTTGACCACCAAGAGACTGTCACAAACTGGTCAACATACAAAGGTGGTCAACATAAAGAGCTTCCATTGAGTACATGTGGTGCATGTCTGGTCTAAAAAAATGAGATCATGTTAAGGAGGTGGCTGGTCAGTGTTGGCAGAAGGTAAACTATGGAGGTTCTACTGTACTTTAATTTTGCCTTTTTTAACTGAAAGCTCCCTTATTCTTTCCTTGACCCATTGCTCACTTGCTTCTACTCCATCATGGAGTCTCTCAAATTGCTCTCTCCAAGATCACTATTGACTTTATAATTGCTAAATGAAAGCTTTTTTTTCTTCCTGTCTTTTCTCTTATGTCTCCTAAATCCTCACTCTCTTGCTCTCTTTCAGTCTTTCCTAAAATACAAATAGATATTCCTGCAGGGTTCTTCCTCTTCTTTAAATTGTCTCCCTGATCAACTCCATTCATTCTCAAGATTTAAACTAGCAGTGTATACTTTACTCCCAAATGTTTCTCCTCTTTCCTAATCCTCTCTTCTAAAATTTATGCAAAATTTCCAAAGCCCATTTGACAACTTCACCTGCATATACCACTGGCATCTCATGCCACATATATTCTACATGACCATTTTTTTAACCTAATGATTCTCAGATTGTTAACTGGTATGGTTTGACGTTTGTTCATTTGTTTATCTGTTTATTTAAAAAGTTGCCATGTGTATTAGCCCTCTAGGGCTGTCATAACAACCTGGGTGACTTAAAACAAAAGTCATTTATTCTTTTGCAGTTCTGGAGGATAGGAGTCCTAAAACAAGGTGTCAGAAAGATAATGTTTCCTCTGAAGGCTCTAGGGGATAATCCCTCCTCCCCTCTTCTAGCTTCTAATGGTTACCAATAATCCTTGGTGATTCTGGGCGTGTAGCTGCATCACTCCAACCTCTGCCTCTGTGATCACATGGCCTTCTTCTCTGCTTGTGTCTGTCTCTCTGTCTCCCTCTTCTTTGTATTATAAATACACCAGGCATTGGATTTAGTGCCCACCCTGATCCAACATGATTTCATCTTGATTATATCTTCAAAACACCTTATTTCCAAATCAGGCCACATTCACAAGTTCTGAGGGTTAGAACTTAAAGATATCTTCTGGGAGGGCCACAACTAACCCCTTGCATTATGTCACAGTACATTTAGAAGATGTTGGTTAAAGCAAAAATAGACAGATTTTCTCACTATAGAACTTCTCAGGGCCTTTAATAAGCTAATGAGAATTGTACTTTTGAATCTGCAACAGGAGTAATCATATGGAGCTTTTCCCAAACATGACCCCAAAAGACTTTGTCATAGAGCCCTTCATAGAACTAGTGTTCCCATAACAGACTTTGTAGGCTCTGCACCAGTACTTGTCAGATTTTCACGTCCATAGGAATCACCTGGGGATGGCATAAAATGCAGATTCTGATTCTGTGGGGCTGGGATGGAGGGCTGAGCACCTGCATTCCTTACAAGCTTCCTGGAGGTGCTGATGCTGCTGGTCCTTCAACACACTTTGAGTTGCAAGCTTTTAGGAGAAAATTTTGATTTTCATGAATTATGTTTATCTTTTTATATTTCCTATCTTGGTTAATGGCATCACTATCTACCCAGTTACTCAACCAGAAATTTTGATATTAAATTCCTTTCCCTCATCCTCATTTCTCTCCACTTGCAATCAAAGTTCTTGCCAACTTGTCTTTCTCTCTCCATTCCCATCATCTAAGGTCAGGATTTTAGTATCTTTCTGGGTCTGGTGAGCAGACTCCCAAGACATGTTTTTGCCTTTAAACTTCATCCCTCCAAACTGCTGACAGACACATACTTAATCAAGCCAATACCTCACGTTACAATTTACATTGACACACCAACACGCACCAAATAAGAGCACTGCAATAATGTTTCAGGTCCTGTAAAATCTGACCAGCAGACTTTTCTAGCTTTGCTCCTAGTACCAATCCATTATGTCCCATATGCCATGGTGACACTAGGCTGCTGGCTCTGTTCTAAACATACCATGCATGTTCTCATTTCCTAACCTTGTTCAAGCTCCTCCCTGGTCATCAATGTCTTTCTCCTACTTTCTCTGTCTGACAAAAAAACCTCTCATTCTTCAAAGTCCAGTTTAAATATCATTTTTTTACTAGATGTTTCCCAATTAGAGTTAGTTTCTATATCCTCTGTGTTCCCATAGCATTTTGTCCATAACTTAGCTTACAATAATTTTTTTTTTTTTTTTTTGTAGAGACAGAGTCTCACTTTATTGCCCTCAGTAGAGTGCCGTGGAGTCAATACTCACAGCAACCTCCAACTCCTGGGCTTAGGTGATTCTCTTGCCTCAGGCCTCCCAAGTAGCTGGGACTATAGTCATCTGCCACAACGCCTGGCCATTTTTTTGTTGCAGTTCGGCCTGGGCTGGGTTCGAACCCCCCACTCTCGGTATATGCAGCTGGCCCCCTACCCACGGAGCCACAGGCGCTGCCCAGCTTACAATATTTTTAATGCTGTCCATTTATACACATTTGTCTAGTTAGCTCCCCAAAGGCAGCAATTATTTATTGCAGAGTAAGTGTTTATTAATTCCTTTTTCTTTTTTTCTTTTTTTTTATTGTTAAATTATAGCTGTGTACATTAGTGCAATCCCTTGTACCCATTCTAAGATGCACCATAGATGTGGCCCCACCCATTACCCTCCCTCCACCAAAACCTCCCCCTTCCCTTCCTCTATTAATTCCTTTTTCCTCAAAAAATTGCAACCCTATTCTTTTCTTTTTTTTTAATTTCAGATTAATACGAGGATACAAATGATTATGTTACATGGTTGGTGTTTCTTAGGTAAAGTTCAAGTTGCAGCTGAGCCCTTCACCCAGGGGGCGCTGGATGCACATCGTGCCCATTAGGTGAGAGCTCTTGGTCTCCTCTCTGTGCTCTCACGTCCTCCCGTCCTCCCGTATCCCCCTGCCCCTCCCTGCATTTGAGTTCAATTGTATTCTTCTCTCAAGTAGGCCTGTAGTTGTTTTTCTATTGGGTTTCATATCAGTATTAAGTACATTAGATAATTGCTTTTCCGTTCTTGTGATACTTTACTATGAAGAATGTGTTTCAACTCTATCCAGGTAAATACAAAAGATGTAAAGTTTCTGTCTTCTTGTAATGGCTGAAGCCAACCATATTTTTGACAAGTAACTAAGGCAAATGAGCCCGTTAGATGGAAAAGACTCAAATGGCTCTCAAGGATTCTTCTCAAATCGTAGAGCATAGTCTATATGAATAAAAATGTAGATTACTTGAAGCCAGCCTCAGACCTACTCCATCAGAATTTCAAGGGGTAGGGACCCTAAAGTCTCACTTTTAGTAAGAAATCCAGGTGATTCTTAGCAGGCTAACATATGAAAACCATTGCCTAAAATTTAAAATAAACAGTTTACTGGTACTTGTGCTACCAATGAGTTTTTCAATATTTGAAATAGAAGTTCTCCTGATCAAAGATTTAAAAAAAAAGAGGCAATGAAAAAAATTCAAAAGCATGTTTAGCATCAATAAAGAATGGTAATATAATAAAAGGAAGTTGGGATGAGTCTTTTGAGCAGAAAACTTGCTACTGAGCCTACAATAACTCTATTTAACATTTTCTGGCCAATAATAACCTAAAGCAGGTACAAACTAATTATTTTAGTAAAGTTTGGCCATTCTAATTACTACATCTTTCTGAAGTAGGAGAAATTTTCTTTACTTTCTTTTTTTCTCTGCAGTACTTAAAACCAACTGATTCCTAAATCACGGTTGAAATCACCTCCTCTTCATTACTGGAATCCAGACAAAACTAAAGGCCATCTTGATGAATACAAGAGCTAAATGAAAGTTAAATTTGTCACATTCTTCACCGTGGTGCTGCACACTTTCAGAGTTTCATAAAATTAAAAAAAAAAAAAAAAACCCACATAATTAGTTTAGCTTTACCAGAAAAAAAAATTTTTTTGAATGACAAGGTCAGGCTCCTGACCTTTCAGTAAATTAGAGAAGATTGCCATAAATTGCACAATATAATGAAACACCAATTTGCATATTTGCTGCTATATTAAAAGGGATCAGTTTTAGCTCGCAAAGCAGAACAAACAAAAACATGCATTTTAATAACTCAAATTACTCCCAGGAAGTGACCCTCAGCAGAAATCCTGATTATCACGACTTAATTAGAAGCCTTGGAAATCTAAATCCTCCTTTAAATCCTATTCTGGGTACAGTGAAAGATGAAGCCATGAGTTTTGTCTAAGATTCAATATTTACTCTTTACTAATATGTTTGCTGGAGAGACTTCCCAAGCATTATAAAGACATACGAGAAAAAATTTAATATTCAAAGAAAGAGTGCACAAAACCTGTGTTGGCTTGCAGGTGCAAAGCAATTAACAAGCTGGCATTTACAGTACTTTTAATTAATTAATTAAAAATGCAAAGCTGACTTTCATTTCTTTAAATGTTTGAACATTTTATCCATCAATAATACATGCTGCTGGGTGACAACATCTGGTAAATGAAAAAAGTTAGTCCAGCGTTGAAGGAAGGAAGGGGCTCGAATCTGGAATTTGCCACTGCCTCTCCCTCACTTCTCCACCCCCTCTGCCTGCTGGCGTGGTACTAAACTTAGTGTCAAATGAGAGGGGAAATGGTCTGTTGCCTACCCTGGATCATAAACTAAACGTGACAATATTTGATGTGACATGTTAACCTTGAACGGGAATGAAAACAGCAAGGCTTATCACAATTATACTCACCATTAAGGACTTGGCCGTTCTGTCTCCTTAGGGGAGTAGAGTTGTTTGGAATGGAAGCCATGTATCTCCATCTTGTTTATAAAGGTTAAAAACATAATTAGCAGAGGGAATTTCAATAATTTGCAAAGGAAGTAGGTAATGGCTTCTAATGAAATGCTGCTGTGACTAATTTTACAGCTGGACGCTGCTCGAACAACGACTTTACTATTCCCCGTGAACGCGTTTTGGGTCAGTACATATTTAAAAACAATGCCAGTAATGTACTTTAATTAAAACATAAATACTACAGTATTACCTCAGTAGGCATTCACTCAGCTGGAACTAACTGTATTTGCTTAATCTACAATTTTAGATGTATTAGCAAAAATAAATGTTGGTGAATGTAAGAGCCTGATTACATATCTTGGGTAAATTGGTGATAATGAGTCAAGAGACTTTGTGTTCATTCACATATATTAGAATAAGAATCATTATGAAATTAAAGCTAAGATTAATCCTGCTAATGACACCACAGAGCATCTGGGAATAAGATAACCCAGATGTCAGATTCACTGTGCTACTGTGCTGCTATTTGATAGAGTAACCCTTGAAGTGTTCTTCTAAGGCAGATAGCTGCTGCCTCCCCAGCCCCCCCAGTCCCAGCACTTGAAATGCAAATGAGTGACAAGATAGTCTAATAATGAGAGCAGATTCTAGCAGTAAAGAAAATGAATAAATTAAAAAAAACACTCTGCACCACTGATAAGAACAAGCAGCAGGCACCCTGATGTCCTCAATTAGGGTGGATGACATCTGCTGAGCATTTCTCTCTAATAAAGCCCTCACTCGGTATTCCAAAGCACACGATTCTAACACTGTTAACATTTTAATGTCCTGGGCGTGCGTGGTAACATTAATTACAAGATGATTTGGATGACTTCTGAATCTCTTTTATGTCTTCGGCAGAAGAGAACACAGCATTGCAGCTTTGATATCATAAATAAAATGGGGACGCCTGCGAAGCATGAAAGGTATCCTGAAGTCGCTCACATCTGCTATGTTATCCTGAACCTCTGGAGCCAGGCAGAGAGGATCCTCTGGGCATTTACAGAGGGTGGGCAGCTATGGGTTTCAGAGGGGAGCAGGGTGGGTCAGGAGGATTTTTTTTCCTCTTATGCTAGAGGTGAAAATATTGTTGCTGTTTTTAATTCCTAATGAGCTTAAAGTCCAATTAATATTTTTCTAAGCACAATTTGCCTTCCTAATAGCTATTTTCATGAGCCTTGGCAAATGTCACCAGGGCTTTCTTATTTGCTGGCTGGGAGAGAGGGCCAGTTTCTCCCCTTCTTCAACAGAAGGATGCAAGTACAAAGTACAGGCGCTAGGGGGCATCCTAGATGAGGAGCGGGGCAGAAGAAGGCAAGATTAAAAGGATGTCTTGTGTCTCCCACTACATTATACAAGCAAATACGAGTATTATTTCTCTTATATAGGTGAGGAAACAAGGGCACAGAAAAATTATATAACTTGCTTGCAAATTATAAACATGTTGTAAGCAGCAGAACCAGGATTTGAACCTCCGTCTGACTGAGCTCCAAGTCCATGACGCTGCTATTCCTCTCCTCTCCACAGTGGCCACCCCTAGAGATGTTCGTTTTTGTTCTGGGTCTCAGTCTGTGGGGCACATGGTAAGTCTGTTTCCTTGCACTCCTTTGAAGCTAGCGCAATCGTGTAAACTTCTTCGACCAGTAAAATGCAAACAGAACCTTTAAAAGAGACTGTAGTTCGCCCTGTCCCCAGGGAAGAATAATGGATGTGTCTCTTAGCCTGGATTTGAGGATAACTTGGAGCAGAACCCACAACCCTATTAATGGACATGACGACCAAGCAAGAAATAAACCCTGGTTGCATGAGCCTCTGAGATTCTGAGGTTGGCGCCTGGCGCAAAACCTAGCCTATCCCAACACATGCACTGCAACAGCCACGTACAAACATGTAAAACCCCCAGCTGGCTTCAGGAATGAATGAAGGAGGATGGGAAAAATAAAAGTGAGAAAAGATGTCACTCCAAAGTTGGCCCAAGAACTCAAAGACTCTGAGAAGAAGGCGATTTAATTAACCCTAGTGGGCCCCATTTACATCATACCGCGTGTGAATGGCTCCCCCTAGAGTTTTACGTCACCCAGATTACAAAATCTTAGGCAGCAGCCCTGTTATTTCTAGCCCTGCTAGTCTGAGAATCTGGCTCCCCACTCATTTTATAGATTAAAGCAGATTTACGGGATGCGCAAGGCATTGAATTCATAGCTGCAGACAGTGAACATGTGCCCAGTCCAACAAGGGGCTGGCTCACTCAGAACATCAGAAAAATTCATCACAAATTTATTAGGGCACTTGGCCGTGAATCAAAATTAATTCCAGGTATGACAGATTACTGTTGTTAGATCCATGTGAAATGATGTTACACAGCCATAAACAAAGATGTTTTATCCAAACGTGAAGAGAAAAAGACAAAAGACCCTTTAGGCTTTTCATAATTGACTGGCCGTGGCACTGATTTGCTCCACCCAGGGAAGGGACGCTTAGGAGAAAAGAGAAAATCAGACACAGCAACGAGGCAAAGCACTGGCCGATGAAGAGGGCAGCCCCCTTTCTCTCTGGTGTCTCCTTCCTAGCTCTGCTTGGACTACTCCAGTGAAAAATTCCAATTCTCTATGCTGACCCTCCCTATTCAAAGGATCGACATTTGCCAGAACCAAAGCTGAAAGCAACTCAAAGTCTCCAGCTACGGCCACACATCACAAGCACCCCAGGACATCCCCCAAGGTGGCAGAGCTAGCGGACTAGACAGAGCAAGCAGGGACTGAAGCAATAGGTAGAACTTCCTTAAACTGGGCCAGAACGGGTCTCAAGCAGACAGACCTGGCACAGCCACAGCACACCCCTCACGCCACCCCTCTGGCACTACTCAGGGGCTGCCCGGGAGCATTAAAGAGGATTCTGAGTGTACAAATCTCTGAGGATAACTCAGGAATCTGGCAGCCCCACTGTTTGGCAGCCCGAGCCCTATCTTTCCACTTATGCTGCCAAAAACGCAGTTAGTTAAAAGTTAGTAAGAGTGCAAA
Source organism: Nycticebus coucang (assembly GCF_027406575.1). Lineage (NCBI taxonomy): Eukaryota > Metazoa > Chordata > Mammalia > Primates > Lorisidae > Nycticebus > Nycticebus coucang. The sequence continues at coordinate 21,212,971 of NC_069784.1, read as the reverse complement.
CATCTAAGAAAGTTCTAACTTGGGTTAGGAGTAGTAGGTGATCCCTTCGAAATGAAGGGGAGCAAAGCAGCTCAGCTGTTTCCAAAAGCACAGGGGTAAGCTACGCTTAGATCTGCAGCCCTGCTGCAGGAAAGGTACTGTGTCACCTTCAGATTATATCCTAATATGCCTTTGCAATGAGCTCCTTTCTTCCCCAAGAATGCCTTTCATGAAGATTCAGTGAAAACCTCCTCATCCTGCAAGCTATAAATCAAGTCCACATAAAGCCCTCTCAGACTTTCTCAATCAGCTGTGAGCCCGCCTCTTTTGCCCTGCACCTCACTCATATCACTGACCTCCCTCTGCTGTGTGATACCTTCACACGTCTCCTGCCTCCTCCAGGCGGCAAGCCCTCGGAGGATAGAGATGGTGCTGGTTTCCCCAAGCCCTGGCAGGGTGCCTGGCACAGAGAAGCACCAAGTCCCTCCCTCCTGAAAGACCTTCTTGAATATTGACAGTGGAAGGCAGATTCAAGGTGCTGGTGCCTTCTTGGAAGATAAATAATGCCCTGTATTTTCTTTTTTTTTTTTTTTTGTAGAGACAGAGTCTCACTTTATGGCCCTTGGTAGAGTGCTGTGGCCTCACACAGTTCACAGCAACCTCCAACTCCTGGGCTTAAGCGATTCTCCTGCCTCAGCCTCCCGAGCAGCTGGGACCACAGGCGCCCGCCACAACGCCCGGCTATTTTTTGGTTGCAGTTTGGCCGGGGCCGGGCTTGAACCCGCCACCCTCGGTATATGGGGCTGGCGCCCTACCGACTGAGCCACAGGCGCCACCCTGCCCTGTATTTTCTTATCAAGTCTCAAGGCCTGGTTCAACTATCTCTTCTGACAAACACATAATACTTGTTTCTCCCTTTCCTAAGGCTCCTGCACTGCCTTTATACCTTCCCAGATCCTTTTTGAGTTTCTTAATAAGGTGCCCTTAGATAAGCCTCACCCAATTAGCATTATTTTGTGCCCAACTGTGACAACGTAACTGAAAGACCAGGGGACACGTAGGATGAATGACCTGAGTTCTCGCGACTGAGTGGGCTTCTAGGTGTCTTTTTCACAGAATAATTTATGGAAACATCTCTTAAACGCAGACATTGCCATCTGTTTGGCCTTCACTCTTGAGGGGAAATGAAATGGGAAGATAGTCCGTCTGTTTGCAACCCAATATTTTTAAACTCTTCTCAGTATTTGGCACTCTTGGTATGACACCTTTGAAAAATATTTCAGAAGCAATCGATGAATGACGAACAATGTATTGTACGTGAACTTGGGGCCAGGCTCTGCGTTAGGCATTTAAAAGGCTCAGTGAACTCAGTCTGGTGGGGGAAAGACAGGAAAGGTTTTAAAAAATTAATGCTAATTAGAGATACAGTCACCACCAGTTCCCCAGTCTAAGGATGTGGGGAACAGTGGAGGTGGCTTTTGCACTTAGCCTTGAAGGTGAAGGAAGACCAGGCAGATGATAAAGAAAAACAAAGTCAAGAGAGAACAAAAGTCTGAGTGATCTGACACACCTAGAACGGTGACACCAGAGGCACTGGAGGCAATCAAGCATAGAGGCGGGGGAGCCGTGTCCGGGGTCTTGAGTGTAACTTTACTGAAAGTCACCCTAAAGAAGAGGGTGACATAATGCAGCCTGCATTTTGAAAGGGGTTTTTTGTTATTGTCATTTTTTTGTTTTTTTTTTTTAAGACAGAATCTTACTTAGTCACCCTCAGTAGAGTGCTGTGGCATCACAGCTCACAGCAACCTCAAACTCGGGCTCAAGCAGTCCTCTTCCCTCAGCCTCCCAAGTAGCTGGGACTACAGGTGCCCACCACGACACCCGGCTATATTTTAGAGATGGGTCTCACTCTTACTCTGGCTGGTCTTGAACTCTTGACCTCAAGCAATCTACCCACCCCTCCCAGAGTGCTAGAATTATAGGCAAGAGCCACTGTGCTCCGCCTCGATAGGGTATTTTTTAAGGCCATTGGGGAGAGGGCCATAATTTGAGGGACCACTCAGAATCTTATGTGGAAATTCTAAAGAACCAAATTTTCCAGTTTCATCTTTTTCTAATCAGAATAAAAACAAATTGATAGTCTAAGTAATCGTTTTATTCAGCAAAAAAATGTAAGCACTGTATTTGATTAAAACTGGCTGGAAAGATTGAATTTTTAAAGAATTTTAGCCTTTTACCATAAAAACTGTTGCGAACATTAGGCTTCTTGTTTAGAACCTGCTTATTGCCGACGCAGATGAGGCCCCACAGTCAACTGCAGAGAGAGCAGAGAGGTAAACAACCAGAATGCAGGGTGCATGCCGTCACGGAGGTCTCCGTATGAGAAGGTTGCAGAGAGCAGGAGGGGTGGACAACCTCGCAGGCAAAAAGGAGATCAGGTCGTTTTGTTACCACCCAGTTAAGTTCACGGGCTGCTGCCCCAAAGAAAGCCCGTGTCCAGAGACAGCAGGTTTTACAGCTAAGAGTTTATTCTGCGTATTGCTAAGTGGGGAGATGGAAAGAATTTCTCATATCTGCCTCCCCGAAATTTGGGGAGACAGTGTTTTTAAAGACAGTTTGGTGGACAGAGGATTAGGCAATCAGGGTCTGCTAATTGGCTGGTTTGGGGGCAGCACCATCAGCCCCTTGGCCACTGTGTGGGTGGATCAGCTGATCCCCTGTAATCCAGTCCCTCAGGTGGAGGTAGCCGGTGGTCCGAGACCAGTTGAGTCAGTTCCCTGGTCTGGTGTGTCAGTCACTGGAATGCAGAATCTGGAAAATATCTCAAAAACGACCCCTAGGTTCCAAACAAGTGATGTTATTTTTAGAGAAAAGTTAAAAATCTTCATGGCTGACATCTGTGCCCTCTAGCATAGCGAATGTAGAGAAGCAAACGTGTGACTATTATAAAGCAGACTAGGAGCCAGTGGCTGATTATTATCATTATTTTAGCTAAGCCTGTTCTTTTACAGAGTTTGGTTATTAAAATTATTTTTACTAAACCTGCACCTTCACCGTGTTTTGGGGCCCTAACTTTAGTTCTCCCCTTGCAGCCCTTCATCAATTTGTAAAGGCAGTTTCAGTTTCATAGGGCAATCTGCAGTGGGCTATGAAGTATAAGTAGGAGTTCTTCATCAGCCAAAGTAAAAAGAAAACCATTCTTTTCTTTGAAAGGAATTTCTTTCTTTTTTTTTTAGAGACAGAGTCTCACTTCATCACCTTCAGTAGAGTGTCCTGGTGTCACAGCTCACAGCAACCTCCAGCTCTTGGGCTTAGGCAATTCTCTTGCCTCAGCCTCCAGAGTAGCTGGGACTACAGGCGTCCGTCACAACACCCGGCTATTTTTTTGTTGCAGTTTGGCCGGGGCCGGGTTCAAACCCGCCACCCTTGGTATATGGGGCCGGTGCCCTGCCCACTGAGCCACAGGCACCGCCCTGAAAGGAATTTTTAATATGAGAGACATCTTGTCAGCAAAATGGGAAAAGCTACTTCAAACCTGTCTCAAGAAAACCATTCTTGACTTTTCAGAAAAGCAATAAAAGCCTAGTTCAAAAAGATGAAGACTCTCCTCCCTGATATCAATCTCAAAGCTTATCCATGTTTCCTGTCATTAACTTTCATGAACATGCCATCCAGGAATTTCTGTTTACCTTATTAAAAAAGCTTTATTTTCCCTTTGTGGAATTAAGAAATTAATGTTTATTTATTTATTTTTTGTTGTTGCAGTTTTTGGCCAGGGCTGGGTTTGAACCCACCACCTCCAGTATATGGGGCCGGTGCCCTACTCCTTGAGTCACAGGCGCCACCCAAGAACTTAATGTTTATTGTTAACTTCTCACTTGACTAAAATTTACTTCCTTTCCGTTTCCAGGAATGTGTCCATCAGTCCTACTTTCCCCAGATTGTTGAAGTGGTTACATTGCTTCATTTGGTAGTCCTCATCCTCTAATTTCCAAAAATCTCAACTTTTTTTGTCTATCTTTCTCTTATTTTTTCCAAACCAGCCCCAGGATCATTTGTAGTCTATAGGCTCACTCCATCCTCCCTACCCATCTAGAAACTAATTTAATGACCTAGAAACTGCTCTCCACACATCACCTGTAACTCTGCCACCTCACTTGCTACATATCAGGACACGTCAATCTGTATGTCAGCTGCTCAATGTTCCTGAAGTGATATGTAATGTCCAGAATTCAATCCAAGGCTTCCAGAGACAAAGGCACCAAAGGATTGCATTAAATGTGGCATCACAAGCCTGGGCTTTTAATTATTTCACCTGTTCCCTTGTGCCCCATTATTTCCTGATTTTTCTGTAACTATTCTTGGTAAGCAGCTGTTACTGCAACTCTTGTTTAACCGTAGTTGGTTCTTTAGTGTCTCTCATTTCCTCCTTGGGTAAGAGAGCTCCTTTAATAAAAGTGCTCGTCTCAGAGGAAACTTAAATCCCACTGCCTCCCTCCAGTCTTGCACTTAATGCTGTGTGTTTAACACCACCTTGGGGATTACACTTAAATCCTGGAAAATCTTTAAGCAGCAACACACTGGCAACAGGAAACTCTCCTTCCCCTGAGATCTCAGGGACAGGAGAAGAGCGAGAGTGGTGGGCTGGCAGAGAGGGTGGACGTCCAGGGCAAGAGGTGGCCGGCAGGCTCTGCCTCCTCACCCAGCAGAGGGCCCCAGCACTGATGCTCTTCCAAAGGCCTGGGATTTACAGGATGAAATGAATAAACATCATCTCAGGAAGAGACGGGTGGTCTTCATAGCCATTATTTTTCATCCCTGCCTGCAATCGAGATCTTATTTATACCATCCCAAAGAAAGAATTTTGACAACTTTTTAAGATCCTTTCTGTATGGGAGATTCACCTGCATCACCACCACCACCCAGCGGTTAATCCAGGTTTTAATAAGTTTGACTAGGGGTTTCTTCATTGCCTTTAATCAAATTTTTTCTGGCTAAAGCTAAGACCAATCCATTTTGCTCTCCTCATTATAGAAGCAAACGGGGACATTCTCTAGGAAAGAATTTTGCATACATTATTTTCTTTATATAAAATATGTATAGGTGGGGCAGGATGGCTCACACCTATAATCCTAGCACTTTGGGAGGGCGAGGCAAGAGGATCACTTATGGCCGGAGTTCAAAACCATTTGGGGCAACATAGCAAGACTCTGTCTCTTTAAAAAAAAAAGTTCTAAGACATTTACATTCTACATTTACTAAGTGTGATGAAAATGTGTCAAACGGTCTATAAAACCAATGTATGGTGCCCCATGATCACATTAATGTACACAGCTATGATTTAATAAAAAAAAAAGTTATAATTAGCTAGGCATGGTGGTTCGTGCTAGCAGGCTGAGGGAGGAGGATCATTCGAGCCCAGGAGTTTGAGGCCACAGTGAGCTACAACAATGCCACTGCTCACTCACACATGTAAAAAGCATTAAATCAGAAGCAACCCCAGTGAACACTGTTAGAATTGCCTCCTAGATGGATTCTTACAGAATCAAGGTGCATTCTTCATCCTACACACATTGGCTGGGCATTGACTCTACACCAAAAACAGTGCTGGGCATGGCATTGCTATTACTGTCTGTTTGATGACCAGGCTTTTGATAAGGTTTTTTTTTTAAAGTCCATTCAATTTCATTACAAATGGGTCTCTGACAATCGGCAAGGATTTTTTGGACTCCAAAGCAAATAGTAAAGAAGGAATAAAAAGAAACATTCTCTTTTAGAGTTATAGTTTTAATAAAAGGCTGGCGGGCACGGGCTGTAATGATTAACCATGCCAGATAAGGAGAACTTTTATGATGCAATGAAATACAAGATTCATTTGCTGCAGTCTTCCAAGCCAGAAAACCACCTGGTGGATGGGATGTTCAGACTCTGCTATTATAAGAAAATTCAAGGACATGAACAAGTGATAAACCAAATAAACATTTTGCCTTCCAAAATCCATTGCACATTTTACCTCTTGAAATACCAAGGCTTAAGAAAAGACAGTTTTGATATGAAAGAACAAAGGGAAAGTTATAGCAGGATGTATGAGATCAAGTCAGTCTGCTTAACTATGGGGAGGGTAGCAAAACACACTGTTCCACTACAGCCTCGCTTTATGGCCCCACTGCAAAATGAAAGCAGTTGCTGACACCTCTCTTTATGACTCTGAGATGTTTAAGAATTCCCCCTATTTCCTGTTCCATGTCAGAGTTTGAGGTTTCCTTCCGACTTCCCTAAGAAGTTAGGTATAGTTAGGTCTCCAACTCCTCTGTGTCAAAAAATGTGAAAAGCTCTACGTATCAATACTTAAGTTTGCTTAGAGATTTAATAAACAGGAAAAGCCGTCTGGTGGAATAAAAGAGTTAGCAAAAATTATATTTCTACCTTAAAGGAGCTGAGGAGATTTAATACTCCAAAAATTTTGCTTTGATTTTAGACAGTTTCCCTCACTCTGTTTAAAGCCATGAGCATGAGCATACAGGCCAGCCTTGGACAAGATATTTTGTCCTATTTGATCCTACAGATAGAACCTTGGTAGAACTGAGTAATTCTCAACCTCAAGTAAATTGATTATATATTTCCATTAGCTTTTTAAGAAGTTGGTTTTCGGGCGGCGCCTGTGGCTCAACGGAGAGGGCGCCGGCCCCATATGCCAGAGGTAGCGGGTTCAAACCCAACCCTGGCCAAAAACTGCAGCAAAAAAAAAAAATAATAATAAGTTGGTTTTCAAAGTAACATGCGCATTTCTTGTCATAGAGGCAATAGAGTCTATCTGTTCATGAACGATTTCCTCACTGGTGCTGATTGCAAAGCTACGTGCCTGTTACACCTTCCAAGAGGATATCCTGATTTCCATCATCCATTGTCCAAAAATTTATAGAACATCAGCTCTCTGTCTAATACTGTGAGGAACACATAGGTAAATAGGTTAAGTGCCTGTCCATCCTTAGGTCAGCCACAGTCTAACACCAAATGCCAAATGGATGCCTTCCTAGTTTATCAAATGTACAGCAATAAGTTGGACACTGATCACTGACCTAGTTTTCCAAAAGGAGAATCACCCTTCCATCTTTATGACCCTGTGTTTCAGATGACATAAACAATGCGTATTTCTGCCTATGGGCCTGTCACTAACCCTCACAAAGCTATTGCTAAGTCCTAGAAATCCAAAGACTGAAAAGATGCCCAAAGAAGGCTGGACAGCTCTCTGCCAACTTCAGGATTTTCAGCTAATGATGCCTGAACACAGTCATTGAGGTCTTTTTCCCTGAAGCAGGGCTGTTCACCCCCCACATCCCATTCCAGGATTATCCACTCCAAATCATGTGATTTTTTAAGATCAAATACTTCTCAGCACCAAATGTAGAACTCTGCAGAGAAAAATGAAAACTAGATGACTCTGATCCTTGACTTTTTTCAAAAATCTGTTTTTATGACATACTATCAGTATATTTCCCAATTCTTTGATAACCACTGGAAATATCAGTATTCTTTTTTAGTACCTGTTTTTGGAAAAATAAAATGTGGCCTACTTAAACAGGATGAATGAAGAACTACTTTGCCGCTACTACCAGCCTTGGCTGCTGCTATTTAGAGAAAAGAAAGACAAGTACTTTTTTATACTGAGATATAATTGCTACCAGTCATTAGTATTGCCAAAAAGTTACATTGGATGTAACAATGCCTATTCTACACCTAGATCTGTTCTATTTAGGGGCACTGGCATGGATCTTTACTGGTTCAGAAATAATGATCTCAAGCAACAAATAGACTTATCTATTGACTTTGGCACACTTTAAACCATTGTTTATCTTGGAGGTTGTGATGTACAGGACACAGGATTGTAAAGCTGGACATGCTGTAGCTATGTGAAGCTTTGGGGGCATTTTGTTTTTAAAGTAAAGTCAAGTATCTAGTTAAATCTATTTTAACAATTTCCAGGCTACTTTATTATATGAAGTAAAAGGTTGGACCCTTGAGCACACATTTATTTTGCTACTAGAACAGATTCACAACTCTTGGTCTGAGTTGAACTCTGCACTGTAGATGCTCTTGGATCCTCTTAAAGCAGAGAACAGGCCCTTCTCTCCAGGCAGCCTTCCTGGTTCGACTTCCACAAGGGCGGGTCAGCCTTCTCCGTGCTTAATCGTCTATTGTGAGGGACATAACCATTTGTTTGACCCTATACATCAGCTACGCAGCAGATGCTTTGGGGAGAGCATTTTAAATTCTCACCTTTAAAACAATGGCATTTGGAAGGATGTCCTGGTGGACAGAAGCAATACATTCCTCCAAGATCTCTTAGTTTGACTGCTGGCTAAAGCCAGATTACAGAGAGCTGGGTGCTTGGATGGCATTATTTCAGCTGACTGTGGCAAAATGTTTCTATTTAAATTAAATTTTGGTAGGATACAAACTAGTCTGCTTTCAGGGGCTGACTTTAAGAAGTATAGAAGTCTTTGCAAATAAAGATTTGAGAAATATTTAGGTAATGAAACCTTTGATCTTGATAACTGACTGCAGGTGCTATGAAGAGGCTATGAAAAGAGAGTTAAGGAAGAACAGATTTCTGATGCAGACTGGGGCTCAGCTGGAGATACACAGTTTGAGGTACGTGTGAAACATCACATACTTGTGTCCAGCATATACTTGACTACATGAGTCAGAAGTTGAAGAAGAGGTCAGTGCTAGAGCAATGGGCCCACAAGAGAAAATGTGGGCAACATCGATGGTCTAAGACAGTGTTTTTCAACCTTTTTTATCTCACAGCACACGTGAACCTATACTTAAACTGCTGGGGCACCCTGGTTGAAAATCACTGGTCTGAGAGGTCAGCCTAGGAGAAGATCCCAGGAGACCCATTTTAAAAAAGAAAATGTAATGATACATCAGCCACAATATTAATATTGCTACATAAGAAGTTATTTTGTACTGAATGACAGGCAACTGATAACGTAACTGGAAACTGAAAATAAGGATGCCCATTAATTTCACTGAGTTTAGGAGCCACGAAAGACTTGTGCTGAGCAGGTGAGCTCTCACCAAATAAGGTAATTCTCATTCATTTTCCTTTGATGAGAATATTTCAATAAAGAGAGAAAAACACTCAACTGCTTTATCAAAAGAAAACTAAGATTTCAAAATAGACACCTGCTGGTCAAGAAAAAAATGCACAAATGTATAACAAATTACTGACAGTATCTTTTAGGCACATGGTTAGAAGAGACATCCATTTTCTTGTACATTTCTGTAGTATTTGAAGTTTTCTAATGATTAAACATTTTTACACAAAAAAAAAATTAAAGGTTAAAAGAAAACAAGGTGAGCACCTGTGTACCTTTCTAATAAATTGTTAGCCTTTATCCAATGCTTTCTTCAGTCCTCACCGCCAAATTTAAGGAAAGCCGTTTCATTTTACCTATGTCTGCTGGACTAAGAAATGCCAGGGAACTGGGGTTTAGGGGAACACCATGAGCTCGGGTGGGAGAAACTAGAATCCAGTCAGTTCTTCGGGGGACTTGCTGCTGCTCTGTGGGGGATGACTCAGCAGAAACGGAAAGCTGGTTCCAGAGCATCCGCTGGCTGTGACCCGGGCGCTCAGCTCCTCTCCCCACGTGGAAGGAGCGCCTCTCGTCAATGTCAGCAGCCCCTTCCGCTTCGGCTGGTCTTCCCGCCAAAGTTCCTTGATGCTCTGCCTTAACCTCGCAGCTCTGCTGAAACCCAGTTGAGGACTGAAAGGTTAGTGCCCCGGGATCAAGAGGACTCCCACCCCCTGCCCCAGAAGGGCTGTTAGTGTCACATTTGCAGTTAGAAACCGACCCCCTGTCGCTCACACTGATGAACCTAATGGTTTCCTGGAGTGCCGAGGTCTGCAGCCATCTGCTCAGCTGGCAGCTCGCCCACGTCAAAGGCGATACGCCACGTTCAGAGAGGGACCGGGTATGGATAGCAGCCACAGAGAGGTCTCCGAAGTAGGCCTGGTGGATGTAACAATGCCTTGTTTGCAAGACGACCCCCCCGGTAGCCGGCAGCCCCTCTGCTGACGATGGTTGGCATAATGTCATCAAGACCAGTTTTGATCCCGTATCCCTTTTCCTAAGTAGTTGCCAGATGTGGAATTATGAACTTAGTGGAGGTATAGCCTGGCTGGCAAGGCTTTTTCTAGGTGAGCAGGCACAGGACAGAGGGTACAGCACTGCGTGTGGGGTGGCCTTCCCCGGAATATTTAGCTGTCACCAGGGCTGGGTTCTGGCGTCTGGCGAGGCTCCAGGGCTGGGAAATATGCCTGCCCACAGGCCTCTTAGACATGATTACATATGTGTAATTCCCTGGGACATACTTATAACTAAAAATTTATTTGTTGTTTATCTGAAATTCTGTGTAGCTGGCGTCATGTTTTTATTTGCTACATCTGGTAACCCTATTCTTGCATCAAGCTTAAAAAGAAGGAATGAAAGAAGCAAATTTCAGGCAATTGGACCTAGCCTAGGACAGTTGGCAGAAGTAATGTCAGAATCAGGCAGCTAAGGGAAATCATCTTTCAGCCGAAAACAACCCCTTACACACGTGCAGAGAGCCTGCAATTATTGAAGGAACTCAATAAGCAAGTCTTGTTGGCAGTGCCCAGGGTAGGGCGCCGGCTGCATATACCAAAGGTGGTGGGTTTGAACCCAGCCTGGGCCAGCTAAAACAACAATGACAACTGCAACAACAACAATAACAAAAAATAGCCGGGCATCGTGGTGGGCACCAAGTCCAACCTACTTGGGAGGCTGAGGCAAGAGAATCTCTTAAGCCCAAGAGTTTGAGGTTGCTGTAAGCTGTGACACCACAGCACTCTACCAAGGGTGACAGAGTGAAACTCTGTCTAAAAACAATAATAATAATAAGCAAGTCTTTTTTTTTTTTTTTTTTTTTTTTTTTTGGTTTTTGGCGGGGGCTAGGTTTGAACCCGCCACCTCCAGCATATGGGACAGGTGCTCTACTCCTTGAGCCACAGGCACCACCCATAAGCAAGTCTTGTTTTAAATGCCAGTGGCATCTTTCAAGCTTTCTCCTCTGTCACCCCTCTATACACACAAACATGCGCTCCTCCAACCAAAACACTGCCCCTACGGGTCCCTGCAGTGCTGTACACAGCCCAGTCATCACACTGCTCAAAATGCTGCCCTCTCTCATACCTGGCTCGTGGCAGTTGCTTAAAAACCATAGTTACTACTATTGGGGACGATGGTGGTGCTGTCTTTATATACCATGGGCCCACAAGCAGAGTCCCAGCAATTGGCTCCCTGGGTTTAGATCCAGCTCTTTCCCTTAGAAGCCCTGTGACCCTAGGTAAGTTATTCTGCCTCTGTGTGCCTTAGTTTACTCACCTATAATATGGTCATATGTGCCATGTATGACAAACCGGAAGTGCCACGTAAGCATTGGCCATTATTCTTGTCATCTTTGAAGGGTTCCCAGCCCATGCCAGACCAAGATGCTGCAAGCTGCCTCTGAATTTTCTCAGCATGTTAGCAGCTCCCAGTGTATTGACTGTCAAGATATGTCTTGTTTTCGCAACTGTCCCCAGAGCTTAATCTGCACTCACTGAGTGTTGGATGATAAGGACAATGGAGCTGGAGACCCCATGTCAGCAGGGAGATGAGCCTCCTGACTCGGAGCACACATGGATGGACAGCTAGCTGATCGCCTCTGTTTACTACACCTGCAGTCATCAGGCACCGTGTTCGAAGCTGGACATATTCTCTTTCAATTAGTGTCATATCAACTTTAAGAATTAGGTCATCCTTTTCTGTTTTTACAGATGAGAAAACTCAAGCTTAGAGAGGTTCTGTTGCTCACTTAGATCATACAGCCTTTAAGGTATTTCAAGATTCATCCTCATGGCATCTGATGCTACCACCATTGCTCTGGGTAGGCTGCCATGCTGTTTTGCTCTGGACAAATTACTTAAATTAGCTGAGCTTCAGTTTCCTTGGCTGTGAAACAGGGATAATAACAGTAATTCTGAGAATTGCAGTGAGGATTAAACGAGGTGATTCACAGGAAGTGCCTAGCCCAGTAGGGGCTGTGTACTCATCACACACTCAGAAGGTACTTGGTGTTGACAGTAGTACTGAAAGTGAATGTCATAGTTGGGAACTGAACTTCAGCTAGTCTGACTTCAAAGTCCATCCTCATCACTCCTGTCCTGTAATGCCAACTGAACCCAGACCTCAAAAGCACATAACAAAAACAAAGCCTCTAACTCCAGGACTGATTCAATAATTAATACCTCTTTTAGGTTTTCTTAAAATCTTTACCCTGGAACTACAGCATCCACAGTACCTTTCTCTCTAGGGAGTCTGTGTGCCCACATCCATGCTGGAAGTGTGTTCAGCTCTCCAAAAGGTCTTGCCAAGTCCTGGGCTGTCTCCTGTGACACCACATGTCTCTGGCATAGACCAGAGTCACTGTTTGAAATAACACTTACCTGTCCCTATCCCCAGGTGACAGCAAGGGCTCTGGCTCAGAGTCTGTCTCCATGACCCCTCAGCCATTTACCAACCTCTTTTTAAACTCAGGTTTTGAAATCTGTGACCATAGATGAATAATAATTACTCACAGAGCTAGGGTAAAGGTCAAAATGAAATGACATGACAAAAATGCCAGGTTCACAGTAGGCATTCAGTATTTTATTTATAAATATTTGATGCTGTATTAACTTAAAATTCATAGTTCTATTAGCTTTATAAGCAATAACTCATTTGACCCTCATAATAACACCATCAAGGTAGGGATTTTTTTTTTTTTTTTTTTTTAGTGAGACTCTGTCACCCTGGGTAGAGTGCTATGGTGTCATAGTTCACACAAGCTCAAACTCCTGGGTTGGAACGATCCTCTTGCCTCAGCCTCCTGATTAGCTGGGACTACAAGTATGCGCTACAACGCCCGGCTAGTTTTTTCCTATTGTTAGTAGAGATGGGGGTCTCACTCTTGCTCAGGCTGGTCTTGAACTCCTAAATTCAGTGATCCACTCACATCAGCCTCCCAGAGTGCTAGAATTACAGGCATGAGCCACTGCGCCCGGCCAAAGTAGGGATTATTTTTACCCCATGTTATAGATACCAATGCTAGGGTATAGAAGGGCGAAACAACGTTGCTAAGGCGGCGCAGCTGGCTAGAGCTGAGATTAGAACCCTGGCAGGTTTCATACTTCTGGCCACCACTGTAAGTGTTCATTCTTCTTCCTTCTACTGACTTTTCTAATAAATCCCATAGGATGAATATGTCATCCCTACAGTCCTTTCTGAAAGTGATATGTTGGGATCCCAAATCACTAATCCACACGGGGATAACCAGGACAGCTGGCGAGAGGACAAATGATGTTAAAATCTTTCATGAAGCCCTTTATGACGCAGATCCTGCTTACATAATTCTACAAGACCCCTTTGTCCCAAACAAATGTGACTGCTTATCATTCCCAAATCGGCAGTCCTGACTCCTGCTTCCATTACATCATACGTGCTGTTCCCTCTGCTGTTCCCTCTGTCTAAGATCCCCTTATTCCCCACCCTCATTTTCTCTCTCTTTCTTCTAACTCCTACCAGTACCTTCATTCTTCACTTTACCAGGCGAGGCCTCCCTGATCCTCCAAGTTGGTTCGCCCACTCGCCACTGAGATCCAGGCAGTGTCTTCTATCAAAGTACCTGTCACACAGGACCACAACAGCTGACTGACCTCTTTGTTCCCTGCGCTTACTTGACCATGAGCTTTCTGAAGGCAGGGAACATATCTTAACCTATCTCTGTGTCTGCAGTGCCTAGCCTGGTCCCTGTCATGGAATGGAATAGGCATTCAACGTAAGTTTGTTCCAGGAAGGAACAAAGGTTTGGGTGACTTGGAATTCTCTTTCTTCTCTTTCTGTCCTTTAACGTCTATATCTCACTTCGTTCCCAAAGGGAACATTGTCCCCATATCATTGGACAGAGAGGCAGAGAAAGCCATTGGAAGTGTCAATAATAGACTTGGAACACTTTCTCTTTAAAGAGAAAATAGTATGGAAATGGATCACTTTGGTTTGCTGGTTCCTTGTATTCTCTGAGATTGCCAAAAATACTCACTAAAAACACATAAATCTGAACAGCAAGTTAGCATTTGATCAGTTACATCTAAGAGTTATTATTCACCAAATCTAATTGGTTGAGTTATTTCCATTTAGTTTTTTTTAAAGAAAGACAATGCTCACTACTAGTTAGAGGATTTAATTCTAATTCAGAAAAAAAACATATTTCTATCAAATAAGTTCTGAATACCAAGTAAAACAAGCTTGACTCTGGTGCAACAAGGTGTATTGTTTAAGTTATTTCTTTTTTTTCCACAAGTATGCTAGCTAGTAAAGACACATAAAACACACAAAATGAAATAGAAGTGGTAAATATCTCTCAAATTGATGCCCTAAAATGAAGGAGAAACTGATGGGCTCTGGTACTTGCTGTTTGAATATAGGCACAAGGGTCTGAAGAACACAAAAATGAAAAAACTCCTACTTTTACACCTTATACAGAAGCATTTCTGCTTTCAGATTTTCTCTGGCCTTTCTATGGAAAGTATTTGTTCCTAAATTACTTTGTCCAATAATCACGATGCTCAAGAAAGTTATTTCTGCTTCCATAGTCATTGTAAGTCCAATACGACACCATTAAAGAGCATTGTTAAAGCTACTTTTTCATAATTCATTCAAATATAAATTGGAATAGGAAAAGTGTCTCTTTCAATGTTAGAAGGACCCAGATAGACTATCACTTTCACCTAAAAAACATATCACCACCAAAATAAATTTATATCAAGACTTGAGAGTACAAATTCAGTGCACAAGGCCTCCATATGTGTCGATGTACCTATGTGTGTGCTCTTTCTCATTAATGTATAATAATTATACATATTTCTGGAGTACTATGCTTGCATGTTTGTGAATGTAAATGTGTGTTGAGACTATTTGGATAAGTAATAAATCACACAAATAGGACTATTTAAATAGCTACTATGATAATGCCATTTTCTCCAACATTGGCTTCCATAGCAATGTTCCCATTAGCTAACAGCGCAATGCAGTTTGGTAATTGGCTGTCATATCCAATCTTCATGAAAAACTGTATATCCCAGATGTCCCCACTACACAGGCAACTCTATCTTGAAAAATCAAAGAAGTTTTGCCCTAACACGGACAGAATAATGATGAGAACCAAGTAATGGGCTTACCCTCTTGGCCCCAAAAATCAAGGATGAGGCTATCGTTTTGGTTCTTAAACCCTGCTCAGTGGACCGGCCTCTGGGGATGCTCTTCAGGAGGTGAAAAGCAGTGTTCCCCCAGCATCGCCTATCCTCAGGGCCCTCATCAAAGAAAGAGCATCTTCCACATGAGAGATCTTACCCTAGCAGCTCTGGCAGCCAGCCACGACACTTCTGCACTTACAAACAAAATTCCAAGGGAAATAATATAGATAAGATTAACTGAGAAATAGACATGATTGGAGAGGTCAAAGAAAAAGAGGGCTAATAAATCAGATGCCCTACTCGTTTTTTATTTGGTTTCAATAATAAATAATTTAACATAATAATTTATGTGCATTTAAAAGGCTAGGTAACAGAAGCTCTAGGTTAAACACGACTTTCACAAACCTGATATAATATCTTTCTAAAAACAATTCATATTTATTAGTGGAATAAATCCTTAAAATTCCTTTCCAAAGGCTTATCAAACCAAATTGGGTCCCAGTCCAACAAATTGTATTAGAAATCCATGTAAGGCTGCTCACTGACTTATTAAAAGATCTGCATGGCTATTTCCAGTTCACCAGGAAACCGTCTATTTGGACATTTGGTCAAATGCTGCCCTCTAGTGAGAAAACTCTTTTAACTCTACAACAGACCCTGAGGTTACAAAGCATTCAGGGGCTTCAAAGAAAAAACACTGGAATGAGATCATCCAGTAGAATCCTCACCTAGAAACCACAGTTATTCTAGATTAAAATATTCATTTCATTTTTACTTTGTTAATAATGCCTATATTTTCTTTCTAAAATTATGTTAGGACAAGTAAAATATTAAAATTACCATAATAACATAGCTTTGCCTGTGCAACCTTTAAATGTTTTTAAACTCTTCCATTTAATAATCTAATAATAGTAACCAATATTAAAGTTTGAAATGTTCTCTTCTTTTAGCTAGTGATTCAACTAAAAAGTACAAATAAAATTAAATGAGTAATAATGTAGTTTTCCACACACACATGAATGAGTAAATGCTCTGGTAGAAAAAGTGTGTTTTAGGACGAAATTGGCACTGTCAGGATTTACAAAGTTTAGACTAAAAATTGAAAAATGCGGTGAATATTCCACAGAATGTTTGCATTAAGAAGCTACACTTTGAGTGGCACCTGTGGCTCAATGGGCAGGGGGTGGCGGGTTCAAACCTGGACCCTTGCTAAACTGCAACAACAAAAAAAATAGCTGGGTGTTGTGGTGAGCATCTGTAGCCCCAGCTATTTGGGAGGCTGAGGCAAGAGAATCGCCTAAGCCCAGGAGTTGGAGGTTGCTGTGAGCTGTGACAGCACAGCACTCTACTGTGGGCAATAAAGTGAAACTCTTTCTCTACAAAAAAAAAAAGAAGAAGAAGAAGAAGCTACACTTTACTTCTATTTTATTTTGCTGTAAAAGTCAAGATTTCTAATGTTCATAGGCAATACAGGAGTATTGCTATCTCCTTGAATAGAAAACTAGTCACTCCTAATTTAGCAGGGGAGAATAAGGAAAATTTCTGCTTCCAAACTGCATCACAGAATTTTAGTTCATTTTACTCACTTAGCAACAATAATAGGCATTTCGCATTTTTCAATTTTTTGTCTAAACTTTGTAAATCCTGACAGTGCAAATGTCTTCCTAAGATACAATCTTTCTACCAGAGCATTTATTCATTCATCTTTTACTTCTTTCAATGAACCTTTGTGACTGCCTAGTCTCAACCCACGCTCTGCTAGTCACTTCACATCTAATAATTAAAAAGAGATGGACCTTGGGCGGCGCCTGTGGCTCAAAGGAGTAGGGCGCTGGCCCCATATGCCGGAGGTGGTGGGTTCAAACCCAGCCCTGGCCAAAAACTACAAAAAAAAAAAAAAGATGGACCTGGTTCCAAAACATGTGTACCTTACAGCTGGAATGTGGGAGACACACGTGTGATTAAGTAATGGTGAAGCACTGTCAGAAATGCTGGAGTGGGGGGTAGGCCTGGAGCTCTCCAGAAAGATGTAGGAGAGACACCTGCTCGTCACTGGGCGGGCAGAAATGCTCTGTTCCCCCCAGGAAGTAAGATTGGAGCTTCAGCCATAAAAAGCCCTCAGAAGGTAGTGCTAGCCAGACAGACCGATGTCTTTGCACAGAAGCAATTCGTTGTGACGTTTTGTGCTTTCCTCAATGTATCATTCCCAAGTAGATATGCAGTGATGGTGGTTTCACACTCAGCTCCGTCACGCTATTTCAATTAAATCTCTCCACACATGTAATGTGAAATAGTCCTATTTCAGAAAACCGTGTTCTCCTTTCTTAATTTTAAACACATCTATAGAACATTCTGCTTTTCTTTTTCAAGGAAAAATAGAAAAAAATTAAATTATTGTGTATAGCTCCTTGCACCCTGTGTGGTCTTAGGAAAGTCACACAGCTACGGTCTAGGATCCTTTCAGCTCAAATATTTTGTGTGTCAGCAACCTTATATACTGTATAAAAACTACTCTTCATTGGAAAATATTGCATTTATTGTTGACTTTCAGCTGTTCATCCTCAAATCAACAGAGTCATAGAAGAAATATTCTTGTTTGAGAAAGATTTAATCTCGTCTTTTCTTTCTTTTTTTCTTTTGGCTGGGGCTGGGTTTGAACCCACCACCTCTGGCATATGGGGCCGATGCCCTACCTCTTTGAGACACAGGAGCCGCCCAATCTTGTCTTTTCTGATTAAATTTTTCATCATGGGAAAAAGGAAATAGAAAGTGAAGTTTTAAGGAAAAATTTTATCAAAGTTCTGGTTCTGGATAAAAATGTCAGCAATATATCAGGAACACATCTCTGTAAGAAGAATTAAGCTCAGGAAACTTGCTATGTGACAGACCTTTTAGTTCACTTTAACATTCTCTCTAAACTTAAACATGCATGAGGAAAATTTTTTATTTGCCTATTAAAATGTCTGTTCTAGAGACATTTATTTCTTGATAAATGTCTTGAAACTAATCTGAATGCATAAAAAGAATTTTAAAACAGAGCTAAAAATATATACATATCAAGGAAGGAGGCCTGGGGTATTTCCAACTCAAACTGCGTGTAAGTAGACTCAGTAACAACTTTTAAGCGTCACTCTAAAGCTTTGAAGAACAGAGGAAAGCCATACAAAGTAGGAGCTATGTCCTTTCAGGAAGAGTTAGGAAATCTGGGCTCCGCCTGAGAGTGTAATAACCACAGCGGAGTCACTTTGCCTGTCTGTGTTTGAAAATTCTCATTTGGCCTGTTCCTTAGATGTCACTGAGTTAAAATGAGGCTCTCTGAGCTCATCTTTGTGAGTGGACATTGAAAACCACAGCAAACTGGCAACAACTTAAACATTGCCAATAGGGAAAGGATAGACAAAAATCTCATGTACTCACATAATGAAATACCACATGCAAAAATAAAAAGAATAATTTGAATTTATAGCTATATATACATATATACTTTGTATACATATATATCCACATATTTTGTATACATATTTATCCCCACATGGATAAATCTTTTTGGAAAAGGTATAATGTTAAGTAAAAAATGCAAGATACAGAATGATATACCATTATACTACTTAAACTTTAAAAAAGCACCCAGGCCAGGCACGGCGGCTTATGCCTCTAATCCCAGCACTGTGGGAGGCTGAGGCAGGAGGACCTCTTGGGTTCAGGAATTTGAGATCAGGCTGAGCAAAAGCAAGACCCCATCTCTAATAAAAAATAGAAAAGTTAGCTGGGCAAACATCTTGGCCATAACTTTCACGAAAGACCCTGAGCCAGAACCACCCAGATAAGCTATTTCCAGATCCCTGATAATCTAAAACTGCATGAGATAATAAATGCTTATTGTATAAATAAAAAGAAATTAGCTGGGCGTTGTGGCGGGCACCTGCAGTCTCAGCTACTCAGGAGTCTGAGGCAGGAGGATCATTTGAACCCTGAGTTTGAAGTTGCTGTGAGCTAGGGTGATACCACAGTACTCTAGTCTAGGCGAAATTCTGTCTCAAGCAAATAAATAAATAATAAAAACCACCCCAAGTTATACTATTTGTTGTTTACGAATTACTTATAAATATAGTATAAAACTGCCTATTTTTTTATTTTATTTTTTTTTTTAATTTTTTTATTAAATCATAAGTGTATACAATGATATGATTATGGGGCATCATACACTCACTTCATAAACCATTTGACACATTTTTATCCCAGTGGTTAACATAGCCTTTCCGGCGTTATCTCAGTTACTGTGCCAAAACATTTATATTCTACATTTACCAAGTTTCGCAAATACCCCTGTAATATGCACCACAGGTGTGATCCCACCGATTCCCCTCCCTCTACCCACCCCCCCTTTCCCACTTCCCCCTATTGTTAAGTTGTAGCTGGGTTATAGCTTTCATGTGAGAGTCCCAAATTAGTTTCATAGTAGGGCTGTGTACATTGGGTATTTTTTCTTCCATTCTTGGGATACTTTACTAAGAAGAATATGTTCTAGCTCCATCCATGTAAACATGAAAGAGGTAAAGTCTCCATCTTTCTTTAAGGCTGCATAGTATTCCATGGTATACATATACCACAATTTATTAATCCATTCGTGGATCGATGGGCACTTCGGCTTTTTCCATGACTTAGCAATTATGAATTGGGCTGCAATAAACATTCTGGTACAAATATCTTTGTTATGTTGTGATTTTTGGTCTTCTGGGTATATGCCCAGCAGAGGAATTACAGGATTGAATGGCAGATCTATTTTTAGATCTCTGAGTGTTCTCCATATATCCCTCCAAAAGGAATGTATTAATTTGCATTCCCACCAGCAGTGCAGAAGTGTTCCCTTTTCTCCGCATCCACGCCAACATCTCTGGTCTTGAGATTTTGTGATATAGGCTAGTCTCATTGGAGTTAGATGATATCTCAAAGTAGTTTTGATTTGCATTTCTCTGATGATTAAAGATGATGAGCATTTTTTCATATGTCTGAAGGCCGTGCGCCTGTCTTCTTCATTGTAATGGAAGTTTTAGCCACCGCAATTAGGGAAGAAAAGGCGATCAAGGGTATCCATATAGGGTCAGAAGAGATCAAACTCTCGCTCTTCGCAGATGATATGATTGTGTATCTGGAAAACACTAGGGACTCTACTACAAAACTCCTAGAAGTGATCAAGGAATACAGCAGCGTCTCAGGTTACAAAATCAACATTCATAAATCGGTAGCCTTTATATACACCAACAACAGTCAAATTGAAAAAGCAGTTAAGGACTCTATCCCATTCACAGTAGTGCCAAAGAAGATGAAATATTTGGGAATTTACCTAACAAAAGACGTGAAAGATCTCTATAAAGAGAACTATGAAACTCTAAGAAAAGAAATAGCTGAAAATGTTAACAAATGGAAAAACATACCATGCTCATGGCTAGGAAGAATCAACATTATCAAAATGTCCATACTACCCAAAGCAATATATACTTTCAACGCACTCCCTATTAAAGCTCCACTGTCATATTTTAAAGATCTTGAAAAAACATTACTTCGTTTTATATGGAATCAGAAAAAACCTCGAATAGCCAAGACATTACTCAGAAATAAAAACAAAACAGGAGGAATCACACTACCAGACCTCAGACTTTACTACAAATCGATAGTGATCAAAACAGCATGGTATTGGCACAAAAACAGAGAAGTAGATATCTGGAATAGAATAGAGAACCAAGAGATGAATCCAGCTACTTACCGCTATTTGATTTTTGACAAGCCAATTAAAAACATTCAGTGGGGAAAAGATTCCCTATTTAACAAATGGTGCTGGGTGAACTGGCTGGCAACCTGCAGAAGACTGAAATTGGACCCACACCTTTCACCATTAACTAAGATAGACTCTCATTGGATTAAAGATTTAAACTTAAGACATGAAACTATAAAAATACTAGAGGAGAATGCAGGGAAAACCCTTGAAGAAATTGGTCTGGGTGAGTATTTCATGAGGAGAACCCCCCGGGCAATTGAAGCAGCTTCAAAAATACACTACTGGGACTTGATCAAACTAAAAAGCTTCTGCACAGCTAAGAACACAGTAAGCAGAGCAAGCAGACAGCCCTCAGAATGGGAGAAGATATTTGCAGGGTATAACTCTGACAAAGGTTTAATAACCAGAATCCACAGAGAACTCAAACGCATCAGCAAGGAAAAAACAAGGGATCCCATCGCAGGCTGGGCAAGGGATTTGCCTATTTTTTTAAATGGACAGTGACCATCCCTCAAAAGAGAGAAAAAGAAACAAAACTTGAGGTTAAAGGAGCCTTCAACTAATCGTATAATTACCTTGAAACTATAAGCAAATATGACAAAATTTAACCATTAGTTCTGAGTCTTGAGAATAAAAGAGGACTCCCCTGCTCCTTTGTGAATTGCTTTTCTACATTATATCTTTTAGATTTCTTTTGAAAATTATTTTCAGCTAACAAAATAAAAATAAATAGCAAGAGTGAAGCCCCCTTCGTAGACAGGCTAAATGGTACTGGTGCAGTGATTCAATCCTACCCATCTTTGTTTTATGATCTTCATCTGTGGATCAATATATGAAACCATTTGATAAGCGGCTCAGTCTATATTTAAAAGGAGATGAAAGCAAATGTCTACAGAAATAGATCTTGGAGTTTAAGTGCAGACATTCATTCCAGTAAAATAAAATTTTCTTTGGGACACAATTTCAATTCCAGACAACCTGAACCTTTTGTAGTTTTGTTGTTTCATTTTGGCTGGGGATGGGATCGAACCCACCACCCTCAGTATATGGGGCCAGCACCCTACCCACTGAGCCACAGGCACCACCCCAACCTGAAGTTTTTTATCACCAAAGATCCTTTTCCCGGTCTCTGCTTTCAAATCCTCAAATAAAATTGATTTTGGTAATTTTAAAAAAAGGTAGGTGGGGAGTCAATCAAATTCCATCATATTCTTCATGTTCACGTCAGCCCAAGATGTTTTTCCAGTACTCCTGTCCAAATATTAAAAATCTGACTAGAATCCCTAATTTAAAATTTCAGATCCATGAGCCTGTAAAATCAAGCTAGAAAATATGGGAGTTGGCTTGTTCAACAGAAGTAATTTACGATGCCAACATACTCTTCACACAAAATGAAAAACAAATAGCTGTTAAAAATATGTTCAACTGTTCACTTCAATTTACAACAGGAGAAATGTGATTTAAAATTATACTAAAGTATCGTCTTTTTATTTATCAGACTGACAAAGATAATTAAGGCCACTTAATGCATGATCAGGGTGTAGGGAATTAGACTGGCTCATCAAAACTGGATGGAGTAGGAATCAGTACAACCTCTATAGAAGATAATTTGGCAATATCCATCCAAATGACAAGTGTGCATTTCCTTTGACCAGAAATTACATTTCTAAGGATTTATCCTACAGAAACATTTTGTACTGTGTTATGTGTCACATGTATGGGATTATTTTTGCTATGGTGATTTTAATTGCAAAATGTTGGAAGTACTTTAAATTGTTATCAATTGAATTATAGTTAAATGAATTATAATGCAATCATAAAAAGGAATATAATGCTGCCATTAAAAAAAAGAATAAAGAAGCTCTCCTGATTTGATATGGAAAGTCTCCAAAATCAATTATTAAGAACCCAAGTGCAGAAGAGTATATGAGAACACTCCCATTTGTATGAAAAAGAAAAGATAATATGGACATAGAATGTTTTTGAAAGGACAGACTAGAAAATGACAGTACCATTATTTCCTGGGAGGAGAGAACAGGGCATCTGGAAGATATCTCTGAAAGGTGGACTTTTCACTGGATACCACATTTTGAACCTCCTGAATGTGCTACTTGGTTTTTAAAATTGAGTTAAAATTTAAGTGACTACATAATTTTAGCTATAATGAGAGATCTTTGAAATATGTCCTAAATTTTAACAGGTTGCTCTCGTAAATGTTAAGAGGACCCTCTCACCTAAAAAAAACATAAAAAGAGAAACTTGGAGGGAAAACTTCTCATAGCAAGGAATCATTCTGTCCATGCTAGTGATTAATCTCATCTGAAGCCACTATACCAAAATCCACCCAGATTTTGTTAAAACTAAGCCCAATTTAAGATATTCAGCTAACCTTTGCTAAATGAAGCCCCAATTAAAATTTGTAACAGAGTTTAAAAATCCAATGGTATCTTTCCCTTCCTGATTTTCAGTTTAATGGTGAAACTCAGTAGGTGTAACATAAAATACAAAAGTTATTTTTTCTTTTGGCAAAGCAAAAATTATCTTCTATGCTCAAAAATACATCAGCATCTGTAATGTAGAAGCAACAGCAAAATCTAAATAATGCGAGCTGCACATTTCAAGTAGATGAAATTCAGTACAGTCAAAGCATAAGCCATATAACCGGTTGTCATGTAGCAACAGAAATTGAAATTTTATCTTAAGTACCCCTGGGGGAAGCCATTCACCTTAACAGGTAGTTACCACTAATTTGCATCTGATTGTTGGTTTATGTTTTATTTTAGCCCATTAACAAGAAGGCTATTAGGAGGTTAAGAATTTTACAAAAAAAAAAATCTTAAACTGGAACATTCTAAGTGGGTATTTCTGTGGCTTGTTTGTATATTTTACTACATTTTTATAGAGAGGAATCAATTGCTTCTGAAATGTTTGTATTGTTCTGCTTTTCTGTTGTTGTTATTTTCCTTTTCTTCAGATACATTGCCATCCTTCCCCATGTACTGGAGATCCAAAAATTATGACAAACAGGCTCCTGTTTCCACTTGCTGCAAAGGGTCTCCTATCTACTCTGTGCTGGGGCCAGGTGGCCTTTTCTATGCTCTGGGACAGTATTTGACAATCTCTTGCTAGGTCAGGGCGGTTAAGTTTTTCTTCTGCTCTGAAGAGTAGTTTCCATTTCCCATATGAAGACATTTCCTTTGTGAAACTCCAGGTAAGAAACTCTTCCCAATGCCTCCCTGGGCAGCCTGGTGCAGAAAAGGGATAGTCTCTCTATGTATTAATCAGCATTGACTTAAGAATGAACATTCAGAGAAAAATTGTATCACCTGACCTCACTGTCATAGAACTGAATATTTGTAAAAGGAAAAGAAGGGGGGAAAGGAAATTTTTCAATCTCTAGTAAGTGAAGATCTTTCTATAAATAACAATATATGATATCTTGAAAATACAATGGCAAGTTCTTACATGGACTTCCCTTTTAAAGCTATGATAAGACATTTTAAAACCAACTGCCATTGGACGCCCACACATCTAGAGAGTTGCAGTAAGCTTTTGGTGCTTTTCTTTAAGGTAAAAATACTGCTTCATTTTTGATGGGTTTCTCTCTCCTGGAGGACATTAAAAACAAGTTTCACAACTAGCCTTTGCCATGAGCTCCCACCCCACTGCTTCCTCACTTCCATGGACCTCACCGTTTCCCTGATGGATGCAGTGGCTGCCTGGAGCTGCCTATGATAATAACTGTGACGCCCGCTTCTCTTCTTTTGAAGTTGTAGATTCATTAAAAGAAAGCATTGCATCTTACTAGAGAACAGGCTTGGTCCTCCATTACAGTGACGTTTCTATCACTTGGTTACGAATGACAACTATAAGTTAGATTCGCACAGACACACACACATCTACACATCAATACCTGCAAAGTCTACAAATCTGCTGTCTACCCATGGGGGGCAGCCCTAACCAGCCCTCACATATGGGCTGCTACTCCGAGTATACACTTTTAAAGGCACAATCAGCACTTAAGAAATCCCTTCACCATCACTATCAACTGCACCTGTGGCTTTATCTTCCTTTTTACAAAATTCCCTCCATCGATCTTTTATTGTTTTCTTTGCTGGACATTCACTTTGTGAAACCAGCTGAAGCTCTGTGTACAAAATTACATCGCAAACCTGTACTCCTCCTTTGGCACTTGCCCAGGTTAAAAATGGCCAGACTGACTTGTAATTTGGTTAAAATAAATAAATAAGTAAACAAATAAATAAATAAAGTGTCCCCAGGTTAAGACCCTGCATTCCAAGTTTCAGCCCAGAGTGAATTTGTATGGCCAAGTTATAAACCCCTGAAAATAGGAAACTAATGCCACGAGGATTTAAAATAATAGAAAATGTTTCACATAATATAAATCCATAAGCAGTGTATTATATTTAAGTCTTAATATCTACATACTTGGATTATCTTATAGCTTGACAATCACACAAAGTAATCTCCCTCCCTCTTCCCCTTCCCTGTGACTCCGGGTTCCATTCCTGTGTATTAACAATGCTCTGGGCCATAAAATACTGTATTAATATTAGTTTGTCACAGCAGACTAAATTTAGAACAACTCATTAATATGGGAGTGTTAAAGGCAGTCAGCCAAGAGTTCCAGGGACTAGAAGCTCTTAAGGCTGTAAGTTATGCAGATATGCCACTTGAACTGGAGAGCCAGCCATTCTTTTTGTTACTAATAAGAGATTCTCTTAGTTCTAAGCTGATTCTAATTCTAATTAAGAAATGTGGGAAAAGGCAATTTTGCCATTGTAGGTATAGTTGATGTGCAACCGGAATAAGTCTTAGATCATCCCGCTTGGCTTCCTGGTCGGATAAGATTAGGGGCACACGCATGGAATGAATATTCTTTCTGCCATCCTCAAAAAAAAAAAAAAATACCTCCACTGCTGTGTTTGGGATCGTGTAATCATAATGGATGTTTCTGGAAGAAGTCTAGTAATCAGTGCCTTTTCAAAGCAAACCTTTTGAGGCTTGGAATCACCCCAGTCGTACAAAAAGTTTTGACTTTTTACAAATAAAAAACCTTTCAAATGGATTTTCTGGACCAGTTATGCCTTTCTTTGGGCTTGTCAAATATTAATTTTTTTTAAATTTAGTCCCTTGCTAAGCTACAAATATTCATGTTTAACACCAAGTAGCGGTTCAGGGGCCGACGCCTTGGTATGTACCTTTTGAATGATGCATAGAAAGCAGCAGTTAGCACAAAGAAAAAGCCACCAGATTGGTCTCAGGGAAACCCGGTGTCTGAATTTTTCATGACTCCTCTAGCACTTAAAGAATAAAAAAAACTGGCTACTAGTGTTGGGAGACCGACATCAGGAAGGTCAGAGCCTGAAACAGGCGAAAGAATCCGGTCTTGCCTGGGGAAAGTGAAAAGGGATTTAAGCTGCTTAGGAGAATTAGAAGGAAAAAAATTTTCTTTTGTTTTGTTTTGGTAGTCACAGACCCCAGAGTAGCAAAACAAAACCTATAAAAAAGTATGCAGCCGTATCTCTCTAGGATTCCTGATTTTTATGTCTCTATGGACAGCAAAACTTACCTACCCTTTTGGGTTATTGTTAAACTCCCTCAATCAGGCCTTTTCCAGAATACTTGCTCACTTTTATAGGTCCTCTCTCCCAAGGAAACCGAGGAAGAGGGCGGAGAGAAGCAGTCAATTATTTGTTTCCCTAGATGAGTTTGCAAACATCTCCCATAGAGGTGAGGGGCAACTGGGGAAGACGGTATCTTAATTATATAGATACCCAGCGACTCGAGACCAAAAGATGTCCTTCGTTTGATGGACTTTCCTGCATTTGATGATGATTTAGAGAAAATCTCAATTGAGTCCTGGAAAACAAATGAGTAACTCCTATGGAAAGAAAAAAAAATTGTATGGTGTTTAAGCAACTGATGACTTCACCTGTCACCATCTCATTAAGCTCTTAATGAGTTCTTTTCTATTCTTGGTCACATCTGATTTTTTTTTAATATAAGTCCCTTTGAACAGCTGGGAGTAAGAATTGCCTTTGATCACTGAATTCTTCTGAATTTTCAGTCAAAATGAGACCATTTTCATCCTGACTTGGGGTATTTTTATGAGTTTATTTCCCCCAAGTACTTCCCTGGGCATAGTTTTCCAGGCTGCGAAGAGCTTGAACAATTAATGTATACATTTTTACATAAATGTTTATAAATTTAACAAAGGGAGAGAGCTTTGCCACAAGAAGCCTCAGCTCTTTTGAAGGCAGTTTTCTAATGATGACCCTTGGCGTGTTGGACCACATGGGATTCCTCTGAGAAGAGTCGGATGAAAATTAGTCTATTCTCATTTCAAACAGAATTTTGCTGAAGTCCTGATCAGAGCATCAGCATGGCGTCCAGGGAGACAACACTCGCTACTTGATTCACTCCGCAGCCTCCCTCTCCTGGTAATTGTTGCAGGAGCACATAGTGACAAGGCTCTAGGATGAGAGCGGTCTGGATGTACTCTGGCTGTTACGCTCTGTTTAAAGATTTAAACCATCAGGGTATGATAAGGCTTTTTGATGTTCATTGAACACGGAGCTTGGGTACAGAAGAAGGGGAAAGGGCTTCACCAGAAGGCAATCATCTTTCAGAGCCACAGTAAGACGGAGAGAGGTGGGGAAATCTCAGCCTCGGCACAGACACGGAACAAAGGGAGATGAAAGGGGCAGGGTGAGGACGGGGCCAGCTCTGGCTGTGAGGCAGAACTCGCTCTATGAGAGTTCGATGTCTTAAAACACAGGGAGAACATTTAGGGTTCCTCTTTCGTTAAAACACACTCACGTTTCAGGGAGGGGGGGTGGGATAATGCTAGCTGTAAATTTGCGTGGCTTCCGTTGACCCTGGATTTCAAAAAGCCTTCCATGGCTTATTTTGAAATTATTTAATGAGTATTTACTTTGAGTGAGATAAATGTCATCTCCAGCACGCACCCCCACAAACCTGGAAGAAGCCCTTCCTTCAAGTACAGTTTCAAGGTCCTCACGGGGTTTTCTTCCCCCAGAGGTAAATCCTGCATGTTTGTCTTAAAGAACATAATGATCAGAAGTGAAAGGGGATAAAAAGCGCCCCCGACAGAACCGTCCCCAATTTTTTCAGATCCTCTTCTTTGGCAAAATATCAGGGTTCTATTACCCTGTTCACAGCTCTCTCATACCATTGTTACCTGCGCTTTGATTGTTCTAATGAGACAGAAAGGAAGCCTTCTCCATGTTTTGTCTCCCCTGCCCCAAGCAGGATTGGCTGTATGTACCAAAGTTTTGACAATGTTGGTTGAGCTAATGAATGAATGAATGACCCTGAGAAATTACACGTGGATATCAATTTCTTTTCTGTGCCTCCGTTCAAAGTTTCAGAGAAATGCTACATAAAGAAAGCAAAAAGTTGTGGATTTTTTTTTCTCTTCCACCCTCTGCCCCTGCCAGCAAACAGCCTAGCAAGGCGTGGTTGATGACGGCCGACATGGCTTTATTTCCCCCATCTGTAGAATAGTATTACTAAAAAGAGCTCCCTCTTTGGGGTGAAAAAATAATCCATCTGAAGCGCCTACTATAGTGTTTGACATACAGTAAAATTTTCCAAAAATATTAACTAATATTGTTAAATTTTTCTATTAATTAACCAGTATTGTTAATCATTGCTATTATTAGTATTGCTCTTCAAAACGCTTGCAGATATGGTAGCATCAGAAGGAGATTTTAGAAAAATGTCATCAGTGCAATGCAAAGGTGCGTTCCTTTCTAGCGACATGAGTAGTCTGTGTGTGACCTTCTGGCCTCCTCTGTCCTGAGATGTGTTCTTGTTCCCGCCTCATGTAATTGCTCTCTAATTAGAGGTAAGACCTTCCTCTCTTAGATGTCAGTAGGGGAACTTGAAGTGGGTTCCACCAATCAGACACCAGGAAACCCAAATGTGTCCTGTTTTAACCTAAAAAATGAAACACCAATCAAAGCAACACAGTCCTCTGCCCATTTCCTCTCAGATTTCAGTTCAGTACAACATAAAAACTGCAGCTTCTGAGCAGGCAGAAAGGAAATGAGGTCCCAAACCCAACTTCATCTCAGGAAGGCCACAGAGCCCCTGATCCCAGCACCCCTCTCCCAGTGAGTCCTGCCGCAATAGAAGCTGCCAACCACCACTGACCAATAGTTATTCACATGTGTTGTAACTCAAGCACCCCACGTAATCCTCACAACCCTGTAAGAAAGGCATTTACAGATGAAAACACTGAGGTATAAGGGGATACTATCAAGAAAATGAAATTTTCTTACTGACATTTTCGTTTATTTCTCTTCTAACATTTTGCTTAACAACTTGCTGGACTGGTCTAGGGCACTCAGTTTCTCTGAGGTTGTACCAATTCCTCAACTTCTCTGGTCTCAAAGTTCTCATGTCCCTCCCTGGAGCAGGGGGGAATGTTGTGGTCCAGTCTAGCCCATTGTCCTGTATTTATGCCACCCGCTGAGCTCTCCACCCCCAGCTGCTGCCCCCTGCTGGCACTAGAATTTCTGTGAAAACTGCACACCTTATGTAATGATCTTCCTCTCCAATTTCCCAGGCCTTCCCGCCTCTAAAACTGGAAATGGGAGCATGTCAACCATTACCATTACGGAAAGAGGCCATTTTAGCAGAGCGCAAATCTAGGGAACACTATGGCCAAATAACTTGCCCTGTGATTGAGGCATAAGGGAGTAACCGTTTCCTTTTCTCTAGCACACTAACACGGAGAAAGTCAATCCTCTAAAAACAAATTGATTGATGATATAATTTAATATCTTCATCAGATTTCTAGCGGCAGAATCATTCAGCTACCAGCACAAACATCTAAGGCGGAGGAAAAGAAAAATTGCACCAGTTGCTTTTCCTTTATTGCACTTCCGGGTGCTCTAAGAAAAAACTCTCTCCAGAAAATCAATAAGGCAGATTGTGCCCAGCAGTCCCCCATTACAGAATTAAATCCATATGCCAACACAGAACAATGAAGAGACCCAACTAGCAAGGGATCCATTTGCTTTGTTTGACTTTGGCTGCCAGGGAATGAGACCACAAGACTGGATGTAATTTAATGCAAACCTTGGCCTATCCCGGTCATGCATATGACTGACCCTCAGGGCACGACCATCAATTTTCTATTAAAGATCAGAGATTTGACATATCAAAGTCAACATCTAGCTGAATAACTGCAGTAACTTGATAATAATTCTTTTGTGGATTTCACAGTGGCTTTTCAGTAAAGTATCAGAAAGGTAGCCGATTTCAATCCTGACCTGGCAAGATCTGAATATGAAATAAAGGATTTCAGCTTGATCTCCCCATGATGTGAGGATGAATGTTCTGGTAAATGTTAACTTAGTGCTCTGAATAGCTCAGTAATAGATGGGTTTAGGCAGTAATAGGTTTAAAATGTCAACTTATTGAATAATAATTTCATGTTGTACAAATACTATGTGTAAGAAGGGATTTGTTTTGCAAATTTTGAAATAAATGAATGGATTTATAATGTCCTTGACTGTTTCATTGTTCCAGTAAGAATTTTACAGAAGAATCATAATAAGTTTGTGCCTTCTCCAGTCTTCTTGTTTTTCTGCATTTGTCTCTACATCGTCTTTATAATTACTGGGCCTTCTTGAATTCTGGTCCTTAATTGAGCTCTTCCCTGTTTGGGTCTCCAAAGCCAGACCGATAGCATTACTTTCTAGTAAAAATAAAAACTCAATTATCCCTTCCTATAAAATGTTTCCTGACACCAATAGCATAAAAACCTTTCACCAACCCAGCTGTAAAATGTTCAACTGTTCAAAATATGAGAACTGAAAGAAATTCTGTTTCCATAGCTGAACTCAGCCCTTCAGTCCAATTATAAGCTGACAGCTCTATAAATCCTGGAGGACCACAAGTGTGGGTAAAATCGAATTGTGATTGGGACACAGAAGACCAGGGACAAACACCTTCACCACAGGCTGTGGAAAAGGTGCCTAGATTCTGCAACTAGCCCCCCCACCCCCACCCCACACCACTTCCAACCATCCTGTATGGAGTAAATATGTTTGCTTAGGGAAATAGGAGACGCCAAGAAACCCTCCAGATGAGTTGTCTGAATACTTCAGATCTCACTCTTCACCCCAGCAGTCCCCCTCAGCTTCCTGAAATGCTCAGGAGGAGAAACCAAAGAAGCCCTCTCTTGCCCATCACCCTGGCACTCTGAGTAGCTCTTGATCTAATGGACAAAGGACATCTCAATTCCCCACAAGCTAGAACCCCTTTCTTTGGTTTATGAGGCTGCCACCTGGGTAATATATGCACTAAATGGTCCTGGACAGATCTGCTCATGCACTGAGCTCCATGATTGAGCACATCTCTGCCTGGTAACCACAGGGAGGTCCTATCCTACTCTGGGTTCCCCCAAAAGCCGAAATGAGACAAAGATATGACTGCTAATTGAAAGATGAAGGGAACATCGGTTAAGAGAGTAAGACAAAAACATGAAGGCAGCAGGTAAAGGGTGCATTATCAAGCCAGTTACAACCACCTTGGGTAATTGGAACTTAGTCCAAGTGCTCTTAGTACTAAGAGCACTCTGAGCCAGTATAGAACACAAGCCTTAAGATTACCCCACTCAAGGAGCGAGGGCATTGAAGTACTCATACAACTCTCTGATCAGTCATTGGTCAAGGTTGCTTTTGTGGGGCATTAATTTCTTGGCATTTCCAGCCTACTACATGGGTGCCCAAAGGGATTCAGGAGCCAGAGAAAGCCATTAGAAAAAAATGTTCAGACTGGAAGTTGGAAGTCAGGTGCTATGCTTAGAAGTAGAAAAAGAAAGGGATATAGGCAAGGCACCCCCAGTCTCTGCTATAAGCACTGACCTTTTATTAATTCTTGAAAGTTTTCTAAATCGTTTTTAAGTTATAAAGGTAATGGTTTGGTCAGGCATGGTGGCACATGCCTGTAATTCTAGGCAGGAGGACCACTTAAGCCCAGGAGTTTGAGACCAACCTGAGCAAGAGCAAGACTATCTATACAAAAAATAGAAAAAGTAGCCAGAAGTGGCAGCACATGCCTATAGTCCCAGTGAATCAGGAGGCTGAGGCAGGAGAACCAATTGAACCAAGAGTTTGAGGTTGCTCTGAGCTATAATGATGCCACAGCACTCTTGCCCAAGCAACAGTGCAAGACTCTGTCCCAAAAATATCAGCCGGGCATGGTGGCTCACATCTGTAATCCTAACACTCCGGAAAACCAAGGCAGGAGGATTGCTTGAGTTCAGGAGTTCAAGAAGAGAGGAGAATAAGATGTTGGTTTTCCTACCCATAGCCCAAGACTGCACTCGTGCAAATGTGCTCTGACTCAAATGCTTCCAAAACAAATTATTTTTTTCCAAATGGCATCTCAGTTTCACCCAACCAAATCTTTTAATAAATAATTGATAACCAGAATTAATTTGAAATTTCCTTTTTATCAACACTCAATTACCATATGAATTTAATTCTATTTCTTTGTTATCCTATTTTAAATGTTAATAGATTTGTGATACAGTTTATTATCTGGCAAAAATTGTCCTCTCTCTTTAACCTGTAGAATTTTTCCATGTTTATTTCTCCAAAAAAGCTATTATGTCACTTTGTCAAGATCAAAACAAAGTTGGTGGTTTTTTTGGAATACGTGCTTATCTAAATTAATTTAGGGAGAACTGGCATGTTTACAATATTCATTCCCCCTACTCAAGAACGAAATATATTTTGTGTAGTTTTGTTTTTTTGTTTTTTAATTTTGTTTGTTTGCTTGTTCATTCGTTTTTGCTATGGGACATAGAAGAATAATTTTTCCTATTTATAACAAACTATTATCATGTTCTCCCTTGAAAAGACTTAAAGTTGTCTTTATATATGTCTTGTATCTTCCTTGTTAAATTATTTCTAAGTAATCACATTTGTAGCTTTGTTAAATGTTTCATCCCATTATATTTTCTAACTTCCTTTTTTTTTTAGACAAAGTCTCACTCTGTAGCCCTGGGTAGAGTGCCCTCGAATCACAGCTCACCACAACCTCAGTCTCTTGAGCTCAAGAGATCCCCTTGCCTCAGGCTCCCCAATAGTTTGTACTATAGGCTCCCACCACATCCCCAATTAGTTTTTCTATTTTTAGTAGAGACAGGGTCTCACTCTAGTTCAGGCTGGTCTTGAACTTGTGAGCTCAAACAATCCGCCCACCTCAGCCTCCTAGAGTACTAGGATTACAGGTGTGAGCCACCTGGCATATTTTCTAACTTCTTGCTGTTTCTGTGTTAGCTATTGGCTTTTTGTGTGTTAACTATATACCAGCTACCTACTGGATTATTATTACAATTATTCTCTTATTGTCTGTAAAGGCTTTTTTTCCCCTAGTTCTTTTTTTTTTTTTTTTGGATTTTCCAGATACATAATATAATATATAATTACATCTATAGAAATAATAATGTTTAAAATTTTTCTCTTATAATATTCATATATCAATCATTTTTCTTTGCCACTTGCACTGGCTAGTATTTTTTAAACAATGATAAGGAATTTTGTGGTATGGTTTCCATTTATAAATTCTGAGAACAAATGAGTGCACTCGGGAAATGGCTTTTAAAGTGCACCGTAATAGGGCAGTCCAGTGAACTATGGGAGGGCCTGACTGATTGGGACCCATGAGAGGAAAATGATGGTTTGCCATTGAAGAGAAGGGGAAAATTACATCAGATGATTCGATTTCTTGGTGGCAAGAAATAATAATTTTTTAAATGATTATTGATTTGGCAATTTGTGCCAAATTGTTGGCAATTGTCTTGATCCTGACTTTAACTGGAATGCTTCTAGTATTTTAAT
Source organism: Nycticebus coucang (assembly GCF_027406575.1). NCBI lineage: Eukaryota > Metazoa > Chordata > Mammalia > Primates > Lorisidae > Nycticebus > Nycticebus coucang. The sequence goes on along the minus strand of NC_069784.1, from coordinate 21,179,007 downwards.
AATAAGAATGATGCTGGATTTTAAATATACATGTATTTTTTATTATATTTTTTTTTCTTTTTTTTTTGTTATTGTTGGGGATTCATTGAGGGTACAATAAGCCAGTTACACTGATTGCAATTGTTAGGTAAAGTCCCTCTTGCAATCATGTCTTGCCCCCATAAAGTGTGACACACACTAAGGCCCCATCCCCCTCCCTCCATCCCTCTTTCTGCTTCCCCCCCCATAACCTTAATTGTCATTAATTGTCCTCATATCAAGATTGAGTACATAGGATTCATGCTTCTCCATTCTTGTGATGCTTTACTAAGAATAATGTCTTCCACTTCCATCCAGGTTAATACGAAGGATGTAAAGTCTCCATTTTTTTTAATGGCTGAATAGTATTCCATGGTATACATATACCACAGCTTGTTAACCCATTCCTGGGTTGGTGGGCATTTAGGCTCTTTCCACATTTTGGCGATTGTAAATTGAGCTGCAATGAACAGTCTAGTACAAGTGTCCTTATGATAAAAGGATTTTTTTCCTTCTGGGTAGATGCCCAGTAATGGGATTGCAGGATCGAATGGGAGGTCTAGGTATTTTTTATTATATTAAGGAAGAATCTATCTATTTTTATGACAAAAGAGTTTAATTCAGACATAGGTGTTTGATTTTTCAAATATCTTTTCACTATCTATTGAGGAAATTTTCTCCTCTAACCTAGTTATATGGCAAATTATATTAACAGATTTCCTAATGATAAATTATGAATTCCCAAAATGAACGTATTTAGTCACATGCTTTTGCTATGGCATTGGATTCCATTTGCTGTAATTTACTCTGGAAGATGAAAGTATAAGTGGCTTCTCCTCCCACCATCCTTCAGTGGTGCCAGAATGTTGAGTTTTCTTCTGAACCGAGGGGTTCTCTCAGGAGCGACTATCTTGATAGTTCTCCAGCTGAGGAGGCTCCCTGCAAGGGCAAGACAACACCAGCAGAAAAAGCCTGGCAGTCTGGGGTGGCGCCTGTGGCTCAAGGAGTAGGGCGCCGGTCCCATATGCCAGAGATGGTGAGTTCAAACCCAGCCCTGGCCAAAAAACCAAAAAAAAAAAAAAAAAGCCTGGCAGTCTTCCACCTTAGGCGGGAGCTAAGGGAAGAGTTATAAAAGCTCAGCTGGAGAATGGGTATCGAGCACGGGAAACCAGTGCACCCCAAAGGTCCCCACAGGGATCGCCAAAGAACCCACCAAATACCCAAAAGAGAAGCAATTTTGAACTTGTACCATTTGTTAGGAATAGTGGCCCAATTCAATGCCCTCCTGTGAAGCATGGCATTGCCCATTTATCTCTCTTCTCATTCTTCTGACCCTAGCGCAAGAGGATGTAACAGCATAAAGAAAGGGGGCAGAGTAGAACAAGACAGAATAATAGCAGAAAGAAACGCCACTAGCCTCCCCGGTTGGTCTATAGATTTGCAAGTGGAGTCTAAGCTTAAAAGGAAGTAGAGGAAGGGAGAGGTTTGGAACTGGGTGAGAGAATGAAGTTGTGTTTTGAACTGAAATAGGCATTTTAATTCCTACAAATTATACAACTCAAAAACCAAATATGATTGGAGAAGCTATAGAATATGTCCAGGATAGCCAAGGTGTGAGGGAGACCCGATAGTCCATATTTGAAGGCAGAGGTGAGACATATGGCATGGTAAAAAATCCCTTTGACAATCTCCCAGGAAGGGGTTACAGCAGAGAATAACACTCCATCTTTCATTAAATCCCAACAGAGCAAGTTTTCCTTCCAGCACCAGAACAGATTGCATCTATTTCAGTTGAGCACAGATGAAGTAGTTGGCTGAGTTTGCTGCCATGTTGTGGGAAAAATATGTACCTTTAAACAAAGAATCACACCCAGCACAGCAATATGCTCACACTATGAGAGGCACTGCAAACCTGGGTCTGCGTGAGAGAAGGGAAGACAGAGCCTGATGGTTTCCCAAATACTGCTTATTCAGGACGATAAGCTCATTAAATGCAATGATGAACAACATGACTTACTTGCCTTAATTAAACCTTTCTCCTTCCTTTCTCACTCTTTCCTCTCTCTCAACTTCACCCAACTATTTGTACAGTTGGCCCTTGAACAAATGGAGGCATTGACCCTCATGCAACTGAAAATTTATGAATAATTTTTGGCTCCCCAAACAACTACTAGCCTACTTTGACCAGAAGCCTTACCAATATCATTAAAAAATTAACATATTTTGAATGTTATATGTAGTACATACTATATTCTTACAATAAAGTAAGCTACAGAAAAGAAAATGTTATAAAGAAAATCTTATTATGCAGCCTTAAAGAAAGATGGAGACTTTACCTCTTACATGTTTACATGGATGGAGCTGGAACATATTTTTCTTAGCTAAGTATCTCAAGAATGGAAGAAAAAGTATCCAATGTACTCAGCCCTACTATGAAACCAATTTAAAGCTTTCTTAGAAAGCTATAACCCAATTATAACCCAAGAAGAAGGGGAAAGGGGGGAAGGAGGGGAGGGGAGGGGGGAGGATGGGGTGGAGGAAGGGTAATTGGAGGGACCACACTTATACGGTGCATTTTACAAGAGTACATGTGAAATTTACTAAGTGTAGAATATAAATAAATGTCTTAACACAATAACTAAGAAAATGCCATGAAGTTTGATGAAAATATTTCAAATTGTATATAAAACCAGCACATTGTACCCCATGATTGCATTAATACACACAGCTATGATTTAATAAAAAAGAAAGAAAGAAAGAAAGAAAGAAAGAAAGAAAGAAAGAAAGAAAGAAAGAAAGAAAGAAAGAAAGAAAGAAAGAAAGAAAGAAAGAAAGAAAGAAAGAAAGAAAGAAAGAAAATAAATCATAAGAAGCTTGTGTGGTGGCTCAGGCCTGTAATCCTAGCACTCTGAGAGGCCAAGGCAGGTGGATTGCTTGAGCTCAGAAGTTCAAGACCAGCCTGAGCAAGAGTGAGACCCCATCTCTAAAAATATCCATGCCTTGTGGTGTGTGCCTGTAGTCCCAGCTACTCGGGAGGCTGAGGCAAGAGTATCACTTGAGCCCGAGAGTCTAAGGTTGCTACGATGCCATGGCACTCTAACAAAGGCAAAGAAGTGAGAGTCTGTCTCAAAAAAAAGAAAAGAAAATCAGGGCGGCGCCTGTGGCTCAGTCAGTAAGGCGCCGGCCCCATATACCGAGGGTGGCGGGTTCAAACCCAGCCCTGGCTGATCTGCAACCAAAAAATAGCTGGGCGTTGTGGTGGGCGCCTGTAGTCCCAGCTACTCGGGAGGCTGAGGCAAGAGAATCGCTTAAGCCCAGTAGTTGGAGGTTGCTGTGAGCTGTGTGAGGCCACGGCACTCTACCAAGGGCCATAAAGTGAGACTCCGTCTCTACAAAAAAAAAAGAAAAGAAAATCATAAGAAAGAGAATTTATAATTAGTAGTAATTAAATGGAAGTGGATCATTATAAAGCTCTTCTTCCCCATTGTCCTCATGTTGAGTAGGCTAAAGAAGAAGAGGAATAGGAGGGGATGGTCTTGCTGTCTCAAGGGGGCAGAGGTGGAAGCAAACCCACTTACAAGCGAACCTGTGCAGAGTAGGGTCTCAGGGAATCAAAGAATTCAGTGGTTGTCACCCCACAGAAGATAGAAATGGCCCACCCCAAGCCCACCTTCCTGAACAGGAGGCACCAGTGTCCCAGGCAGCAATCCTTTCCTTCTTAGTTGAACTTGGAAAACCATCTCTTAAAATTTATAGCAACAAAAATAATGCCTTTTATTACAAAGATTTGAAAGTAGTTTCTTAAGCCCTTTCAGGGGTTGAATGAGAAAATCCCCCCAAAGGTCAAATCTTATTCAAAGATATTAAATATGGCAAGTTTTGGAGTCCTGGCTAGATCCACGTTGTCTGACTCCTGATTCAGCACTCCACAGCTCACTGCCTCTGAAGTAGAGAGCTGTTAATAAAACTTTAAGACTTATTACTCCTAGAATAATACTGTACTGACACTAACTATAATCAGATATTGACATACTCATAAAAGGTTCTTTTTTTTTTTTTTTTGAGACAGAGTTTCACTTTGTCACCTTCAGTAGAGTGCTATGGCATCACAGCTCACAACAATCTCCAGCTCTTGGGCTTAGATGATTCTCTTGCCTTAGTCTCCAGAGTAGCTAGGACTACAGGCACCCACCACACGCCCAGCTATTTTTTGTTGCAGTTTGGCTGGGGCCAGGTTCGAACCTGCCACCCTCAGTATATGGGGCCAGTGCCCTACTCACTGAGCCACAGGTGCTGCCCCTTATAAAAAGTTCTTAAAAGAAATTTGCAAGGGTGGCGCCTGTGGCTCAGTGAGTAGGGCACAGGTCCCATATGCCATAGGTGGTGGGTTCAAACCCAGCCCTGGCCAAAAACCACAAAAAAAAAAAAAAAGAAAAGAAAGAAATTTGCAAAATATCAAGAATTACAAGCCCATAAATGGACACTAATAGAGGCATGAGGCTAAGGTCAAAGATAACTATGTCTACAGGAATCTCAGGTTTTTATTTATAACTTGATTCCAAGCCCCATGAACCAAGGTGAGATGCATGAGACCATACCTTTGTTGTTGTGGAGTTGTTCTTTCAACTAGGCCTAGTCCAGCTTTGCTCACTGATTTCTTGGACCTCTTAGGGTGTACCTGAAGAATGTGATCTTAGGCTAGGATTCTCTGCTTCTAGAGGCAGCATGATATAATAGGGCTCTGGCTTAGAAGTCAGGAAACTTCCAGGCTAGTCCAAACTTAGTCATGAACTAGCCAAGTGATTCATGTAATCTTTCTGGACCTCAGTTTCACCATCTTTAAAAACTGAATGTAACAGTTTGACTAAGCTTTCTCACAAGGTACCCTGAAATCCAGCCACTGCCTCTGCCCCACTGTCATCTTCAGTCTCCAGAGTCTTTACTTGCTGTTTTCAGGGACAGAATCAGAAATCTGACTAGGATTGTGCCAGCCCAAGAACAACCTTTGGATACAAGCCCATCATTATAGCCCCTAGGCAATAATGCAGGGGATAATGGAAAGAAACACCCTTTTCCTCTCCAACTGGTAATTGGTAAAAAGAGCACTAGGAATCAGATCTTCCAACTCTGCATCGATTGCACTGCCCACTACCTCACAGTTCAGGGCCCTCAGCATGGCATGGAAGGGTCCCCATTGATTGACAGGATAGAGAAGTGTGACACTACAGCATGGTTGGAAGGAGGAAAACCAAAATATTGATGAACATCTTAATAATGCCACCACGTACACCATGCTGTGTCTCATGCTGGACTTTGACCCATTTTGTCACCCCTCCCTGAGACAGTCTGTCCACCTTACCCCTTCACCTGAATATCTTCTCATCCAGATGGTTTCACTTAAAGTTCCTCTGAAGACTTTGTTGACCCTAATCTGCAATCACCACCATCACCACAGCTGGAGAAAGGACCCCTCCAATATGCCCAATCTCACCCTGTAACTGTAATAGATCATACTATTTTGGTTTCAGTTTGATTCTCCTTTTTTTTGGTTGCAGATGTCATTGTTGTCTAGCAGGCCCGGGCTGGGCTCAAACCCACCACCTTCAGTGTGTGAGGCTGGTGCCCTACTCACTAAGCTACAGGCATTGAGCCTCCGTTTGACTCTTCTTCACTAGAATAGAGAAAAGCATCCCAAAAGCAAAATCCAGTCTGCCGCTGGTTTCTATAAAGAAAGTTTTTTTGGAGCACACTCACGCATATCCATTTACATTTTGGCTAAGGCTGCTGTCACCCTACGTCAGAGTCAAGTCATCACAGAGAACATCTGGCCCCCAAAACGTAAAGTATTTGCTATCTAGCCTTTTAAGAAAAAATTTGTCACCCCCTACACGAGACCCTAATCTCTGTGAGAGGAATAGTTAGTTCTATTCTCTGCATCCCAGCACCTGCCAGAGCCATTGGCTCATACTAGTCCTTCCGTACATAGCTGCTGAATAAATGAAGAAAGTACATGAGTGTTGACAAAATTAAAATCATCTTTGAGTAAAAAGGACAAAAAACAGAGAATGGAGAGCATCAGAATTTCATATTTGGGCAAGACAAACTCTTTCAGATTCTCTGTTCCAGCTACACATCCCATCAGTCTTTTAAAAATTATAAACTCTGGGAACCAAAATTAATCTTGTAAGTGTCAAGGCAACTAGAATTTGCCACTACTTAGAACAAATTAAGCAACCATGACACTTATGAAATATTTTTAAATTACAAAATTACAAAATCCACATCCATTTGCTCTGTAGAATATTTCATTCTCTTTGATTAACAAATCTGACTTAAATGAGGTGCAGGCCCTTTCCCTCAGTATTGTACAGCCTTCAAAAGCACCACAACTGGATAGGAATTGCCTTCAAGCCTGATCTACGAGGAAACATCAGTGAACTGGCTCAGAGCTTCCAGAAGTAAACACCCAGCACTGTGTCTGGGCCCTGGTGATTTTACAGCATAGGAAAAAGAAGATCTTAAAATACCGGCCAGACCTGGAAAGTACAGCACCCCAGCTTGTTTATAACAGCAATTTCAGCTAGTACAGATCCACAATTTATTTGCAAACAGATTAATTAATGTTTCAGCAGCTGTTTGCAGCCAGTCTGTGATCTCGCTGAGCACAGATGACACTTTTTCCTCTTCTATCCCATAGGGGTAATGTCAGCAATGCTTAGACTGGGTTTTTACTGTATCAGCCCACATGATAAAATCAGTCAAGTCATGAAGCAGCAAAGATGGCTTTACAAGATCCCCAGGCCACCATGTCTCGGGTGATTCCCCCCTTCCACCTTCTCTGGGCTTCCTTTTAATTATGGCCCCAAAATGCCAGTTTGCAAACCAATCTGCAAGATGAAAACCTGACATTTTAAAAAATTGTTTTTCCCTTCTACTTTTAGGTCCCTCAGGGCTGGTGTTCAGCAGTGTGTTCCAGTGGGGGTAATAAAAGCAAATGCTTGAATATTTTTTGGTAACCTGCCAGAGAATAAACAAATGGAAGAACAAATGCTGATGTGAGTAACACGCCGGATGAGCTGGGCAGATCGCAGCTGACAAAAGCAAGGCAGCTCTTCTGATTCTATTTTGCTTCTTGAAGGAAAAAGAAACAAGGAAGACAAGACAAAATCCCCAAAGCCTCGCTGAGCTAAATTTCCTTACTCTCCTTTGAACAGACTACACAGATTTTGTTGACTAATTGAGATCAATCCCAGTTGTAAATCGCCTAGCTATCCTACAGCTTTAATTAAGCTACCAGAGGGAGCTGTTTATCAATTAACACTTGTTACAAATTATTAGTAATTATATGGACTTTGTGTATATATCATAGCCTGCAAGACCAAAACTGTGTTTCCCAGTTGTTAGAGAAGCAAACTGAATAGTTAATGGGCCATTTGGATGAAGGCACCAGTCATCACCATAATTACAGAATTCCTTCTTTGGCAGAAAGATTTAAGGTGAGTTTCAGCACCATCAGCAGTAGTTAAATAAGTACCACTGTAAGTGATATTGGCCAGGAGTGTGCCAGACCATATTAACTGGTGGACTTTCTAATACGGACTTCAGGACTGTATTTACCTTTGAGTAACAAGCATAATGAAGAAGAGGATATTTGGTAAAAGTTGATAATGTATGCAAGCATTAAAGCTACCTATTGCGGTATGCACCACATTCTGTGATAATTTTAATTGGCTTAATTGAGATGCACAAGCCTGATTAATGTTTAATTCCTTTATATTAAAAAAAAGAGTCAAGTAGTTCGACATTTCTTCAATTATGTTAGATCTTTCTAGACTTCAAAGGAATGTTACATTAGACAGCTAGATACAGGGTGAACTGATTAAAGAATAAAGACTGCTCATTATAATCTAAGAGTACAAAATTGGTTTGTGTAGCCTTTGAAAGTCAAAATTATGAGCTAAAACTTGAGCTACAGTAATTAACCCAATTTATAGCCATTCTTGCTTATCTATTTGCTTATGATTAGTAATTTTAAATGATCCATGAGATTGATTTACAGATAAAAAGCCCATTCAGGGAGCCAAAATGCTTTGTCCATGATTCTTAAAAACGCTGGAGAAATGTATATAGTAACACTAGTAAACATCTATTGATCAGTGAAAACCATCGGTACAAAATTATTGGATAGTTAACCTCATTATTCTAGATGGACAAAATGCTAATTTGTATAATATATTTGCAAAAAAATTGAAATATTAACTTGTATTTGCTGTGGCTTTCTGGAAAAATGAAATCAACATAAAAGTATAGATTTCTTAATTATCAACTCTTAATTACTTTTAATTAATAAGTCCTTTAAAAGGAATACAGATAAAATAAAATCTGCTGTGGCATTTAACTAAGTGTACCACTTTTACTTCTATGGGAGTCACCCCTCCCCCACATGCATGTATTTTCCACTGTGCTTTAAATTTGCTTCAGCTGGTGGTATGGTGCCAGATTGGTAGAGGATGGGGCAGAAACCAAGAGGAATCAGGAGATATTAGAGAAGTATCTATCAGAAATAAATATTCAGAGTGACTAGCACATTTGCTAAATTTTAAACATCTCCAGGACCTCACTAATATGGGAATAAGAAAATTCAAAGATGGCTTGGCACCTGTGGCTCAAGCGGCTAAGGCACTAGCCACATACACCTGAGCTGATGGGTTCGAATCTAGCCTGGGCCCAGCAAAAACAATAACAGCTGCAACCAAAAAATAGCCGGGCGTTGTGGCAGGCACCTGTAGTCCCAGCTACTTAGGAGGCAGAGGCTGGAGACTCGCTTGAGCTCAGGAGTTGGAGGTTGCTGTGAGCTGTGATGCCACGGCGCTGTACCCAGGGCGAAAGCTTGAGGCTCTGTCTCAAAAAAAAAAAAAGAAAAGAAAACTCAAAGCTTTCCATCTGATGAGGGACACAGAAAACTGAGGCAGAGAAAAAAACTTCATCAGAACTCTACTCGGGAAAATCCAGAGGCCCAGAGCAAATCACATTTTCTGGGACCATAATATTATGGTCCATATAATATTATGACTCCATGTTACTTTCTGTATGAGCGAATGTGTGTGTAACAGTACTTTTCAGAGTGGCTTTCGTGGAACACAAATTCATCCAGCTACTCCATAAAAAGGGGATTCCAAAGACAAGTAAGCTTGGAAAACTTTGCACTATATCCCTCCCTTCAAGAATCGTAATACTGATTAGCATATTAAATGCTCTACACTTTTTACTACAGAGCTTCTTTTCCATCAAATACCAATTAATATTAGCCAACATCCTCAGACCAAAATATGATTCTGAATGAAATACTGGTGTTTGTTTTTTCCAGAGCAATGTTTATCACCGACCTCCAAAGACATGAACTTCTCCCATCTCACCTGCTGTATTGGTGGAACAAGGTCACGGGCCCTAACAGCGACACGGTCCTACCCTCATCACCTGTTGCCAGCAAGCACTGAAGAGCAGTGAGGCTTTCACACTCACTGTTTCTAGCTGCCTGCATTGTTCTGTACCTGGTACTCCAGATAGCACATGTGCTAGAGTTTGCAACTATAAAAGAGATGGGGGAAACATGTCCTGAAGTTGGGGAGGAAAAGATGAGCCATTAATAACTAGATGAACATATGATTCCTATAAAACAAATTTAAGAACTAATCAAACACAAAATAATAATAATTCCTTTCTCATTGCTCAGTAACGTGAATAAACAAAAGCTAGGCCCCACAGACGCAGAACGATGTGGATGTTCTGTGTGGGTTTTCTCTAGCTGTACCTGCAGAGAAAGACTAGAAGCACTGATTCCTCAGTCCTGATGACCAATTGGCACCGAGATCTTGGTGTCTAAACACCACTGCTCACCTCCATGAATAGGACTCTATGACAAGATGTGTGGTTCCAGGGCTATGGTAGGATATGTATGACATGCACCTAGAACATTTTGCTATACCAGAAAGTAAGGAAATATTCGAAGGCTGATGGGGACATGTCAGAAGGACACAGAATCTAGCTTCAAAGGACTCCCAGTCTCTTACATCTAGGTCAATTTGAGCACCAAAATAACTAATTATAGTAGCAAATTACAACCTATAGAATATAATAAGACGGTGTGATCCTCTATGAAAGGAAAGGAGGGAGGGACGGAGAGAGGAAAACTTTTCTGAAAATAAAATTGCCAACTAATAAATACAGTAGGAATGATGAAATTCAAATCACCATCTGACAGTTGCCATAAATAATAATAACAGTTTCATGTAAGGATCATAGTGAATATTAAAATTAGTGGATATAGCTTGATGAGAAACAAGATATTTGCATAATCTCCAAGTATTTTTTCACAAAACACTAATGACCAAAGGTAATTTTTTAGTGGAGAAATCTGGCAGACATCAGGTGGACCAAGTGATCAAAGTCATCACCAACACCGACAAGATGTATCGACATCGTGTACCTCCTGAAGTGATGCGCGGGGAGGAACACAGCCACAACACCACTTCTGCAGTTTCCCTGGAAAAGCTGGGCTCTGAATCTAATCACGATGAAATATTAAACAAGCACAAGCTGAGGGACTTTAAAAAAATGCCTAGCCTGTACTCTTCAAAAATGTCAAGGTCATGACAGACAAAGACAAACTGAGGAATTGTCCCAGATTTTAAAAGATTAAAAAGACACGCTAACTAAATGCAAAGAGTAATCCTGGCTTGGATCTTGAATCAAATTTCCTTTTCCTTTTGCCATAAAAGGGCATTAAAAAGACAATTGGCAAAATTTAAGTAAGGTTTGTAGATTTGTTAATTTCCTGATTTTGATCATTATATTATGATCATATAAGATCATTTCATGGTTTTTAGGAAATATATTGTGAAATACATAGAAGCAAAGTTAGATAGCTGAGACTTAGTCTCAAATGATTCATAAAATAACATTTTATATCTATGTATGGATGTATCAGGAGAGAATGGGAGGGCATACAGCATATGGTAAAATTTTAACATTTGGTCAATCTAGATGAAGGATATAGAGGAATGTACTATGATTTACAATTTTTTGAAATTAATTCAGAATTGAAAATAAAATAGAAAAGAAAAGCTGTAGTCCTGGAAAGGAAGTACTCTCAGAAGAGCCCTGAAATGTATGTATTTGGCTGGTTATATACAGCCTTTCCAGTTAGATTCCCAAGGGCTGTGTTGCCTTCTGTTTACTTGAAGGTCATTTTCAGGTATTCGGCCCCTGAACCATTCTTCCTGTCTGCCCACCCCTGGCCAAAGCCCAGGACTAGGTGACTTCCCATAGGATGTGAACCCTAGAAAGAACTCTGCACCTGCTTCAAAGAAAATTCACTGATAGGCCTGTACACCACATGTTGCCAAGGTCACATGGCAAAGCCCAGCTGCTACCTCTGGGAGAACATGAATGAGGGTGGTATAAAACTGTGAGTAATCATAGAACGAAGGTCTTCAAATCATTGTTAGAGGGAAAGAGTAGAGCTTTTGAGTCTTCTAGGCTGTGAGACCAACCATTACTCTTCCCTTTCAAAACCTTGTTGTGCTTTATACAGTGCCACAGCTACAGCAGGTTGGGCAAGGAGCTGCCACCGGGAAAGCAAGATGACAGCTGCTGGAGTAACTAAGAAAATACGCACCAAAGAAAAAAAGTAGAAATGTTTTGCCATTGAGATCCCTGAATGCTCAGTGGTACAAGCTAACAGTATCAGGTAATTAGTGATGAAGATAACTGCTAAGAACAAATGATGACAGATAGTATAGGCTTTTTTTGAGACAGACTCTCACCTTGTTCCCCTTGGTAAAGTGCTGTGACGTCATAGCTCACAGCAACCTCAGACTCTTGGGCTCAAGCCATCCTCTTGCATCCCAAGTAGCTGGGATTACAGGCACCTGACACAACGTCCAACTATTTTTTAGAAATGGGGTCTTGCTCTTGCTCAGGCTTGTGTAGAACTCGTGAGCTCAAGCAATCCATTCACCTCAGCCTCCCAGAGTGCTAGGATTACAGGTGTGAGCCATCACACAGGCCTGATAGCACAGACTTTTAAGTGTGAATGCTTCTCAACTCGTTCCCCTTCCTGATTTTGTCTTCAGAGACTGAATTCATTGAAAAAAAAAATACTAGAGGCCAAGGTGGGTGGATTGCTTGAGCTCACAAATTTGAGACCAGCCTGAGCTAGAGTAAGACACTGTCTCTAAAAAATAGCCGGGCATTGTGGCAGGTGCCTATAGTCTCAGCTACTTTGGGTGACAAAGTGACACTCTGTCTCAAAAAGAAAAAAAAATACTCACTGACAATAAAATGTTTAGTGGTATTAAGCCTTGATAGGTACTGTCCTTATTTAAGGTGTATTACACCCCAAATCACTTTCTGTAACTGATAAAATGCAAGATGTTGCTTATTAAGAAAAGCAGACATCCCCCAGAATTGTAAGGAGGGAGTAATGGTATAATCTCGAGGACTTGGGCAATAGCCTCGAGGAAAATGCAACTGAAGTTGAAATACTATTGCTATGTTAAGAGATTTAAGAGTGAGTCAGAATCAAATTGGATTTAGCCCCGGTAAATTTGGAATAATAGAGCATTATTTCAGAAGAAGAAAGTAGCTCCTAAAGATGTTTTCTCATTCTGTTGTGCTTAGTTTTGCCATCATGAGGCCTTGAACAAGTCACCTGAACATTCTGGGCTTCAATTGCTGAGTGGAGAACTGCATATAGAAGGACAAAAAGTGTGTAAGAGAGATCAGTTAGCGGTCTATTGCTGCAACCCAGGCCAGGACTAATGGAATCTTGGGTGAGGATGGCGACCATGCAAGTGTCAAGTGAGGGAGTTAAACCAAAGAGCCTAGGAACTTACTTGTAGGACTTTCTTCCCAACTAAAGCTGAGGGAGAAGATCAAGGCTATGTATGCCTTTGGCTCTCTAAGCTAACTATCAACCTGACTCATTCACTTAACATTAATAATAATATTTATTAAATACATATTAAGTACTACAACCTATGCAAGGTTCTAGGACCTGTACAGTGGTGAATAAGATAGATGGCATCTCTGCACCCACAAGTTTATAGCCTACTTGAATATAGAGATAAGCAAATTAGCCATTACAGTGCAGTGGAAGAAGAGCTAAGATGGGGGAATTCAGAAGCTAAAAGATCACAAATGATCTCACCCAATTTGGGGAGAATCAGAGAAGACTTTGGAAGAGATAACATCTAGGCCGAGAACTAAAAAATAAAAATAAATTACTCAGTTAAAGAAAAGTGGGCAGGGTGGGAGAAGGGATGATTTCTGGGCAGAATAGCAGAGAGAATAGCAGGAATGAAGGCACAGAAATGAGAAAGGGTAAGTTGGAGTTGCTGACAGTGGTCTGTGTGGACCTGAGGGTGTCAAAGATGGGCAAGCAGGCAGGGGACCCACAACCCCTGTTCAATGAAGGCAATGGAGAGGGCTTGAAAAGTTCTAGCAGGACAGAAACAGTCATTCATTCATTTAATAAATAATTACTGGGCATCTAGTATGTGCCAAAGATGGTTCTAAATGCCTGGGAAATAGCAGCTAAACATGATCAGATATATATATTAGAACAGCAAGTTTGACTACTTAATGAGAACTGTGTAGAGAAGTGAAGAAGAGACAAGAAGAGCAGTTAGCAGTTCATTGCTATAGTCCGGGTAAGGACTAATAATGGCGTGGTCCAGGCCTGTCTGTATACATGGAGAAAACTTAAACATTTAACCCTTTGTCCACTCTTATGTCAGACCTTCTCCAACATAATAATTTTTTTGTTGTTGTTTATAAACAAAAATAAACAAAAAAACACTTTAATTATTTCATGTAACCTAAAATAGATAATAAAATCATCAGGTATGTTCATATTTATGTTTTTCTGTTTTGAAATTGTAGTATAACTACAAGTAATCCAGCATCCTCTTTCCTACCCCAAATAAATCAGCGCTGGGGAGGATATGGGTGGCAGAAAAATTGGACTAGAAAGGGTTTTAAATTTAAAGACTTTAAGAGGCACTGGCTCCCTTAGCCAAGAGTTTCATTGCTATGTTTAACAATAGGAAAAGAAATTGTGGTGATGAATAGCATTTAGCATGCTACAGACTTCATCTCTGAGAAAAGAAGGCTGTTGAAGCCTCCCAGTGAAACCTTAAATTATTGCTTTGATATCGAGCTTTCATCAAGTTCTTTACTGGATCTGTCCCTACTTACCCATACAAACCATTATTAAAAGTATAGGAGCCAATAACAAATAGATGTAAGAAATAATTAAAAACCTTCCAACAATAACAACAAAAAATCCCAGGACCAGACAGATGGCTTCATGCCTGTATTCTACCAAACGTTTAAATAAGAATTACTACCAATACTTCTTAAACTCTTCCAAAACATAGAGCTAGAGGGAACACTTTCAAACACGAATCCAGCATTACCTTGATACCTGAGCCAGACAAAGATGATGAAAGAAAAGAACTACAAGCCAATATCTCTGATAAACATTGATGCAAAAGTCCTCAACAAAATATTAACAAACTGAATTTGACAGCACATAAAAAAAAGATTATGCATTATGACTAAGTGGGATTTATCCCTGGTAAGCAAGATTGGTTTAAATATGAAAATCACTCAGTGTAATACATCATGTTAACAGAATGAAAAATAAAAACCACCATGATCATTTCAATTTATATAGAAAAAGCATTTGACAAAGTTCAGCATCCTGTAGCTGTTTAGGTAGAGAGGTAAACTTTGTCAACATAATAAAAGCCATTCATGAAAAACTCAACAGCAGACATCATAATTAATGAGGAACTACTAACGCTTTTCCACTAAGATCCACTGTAAAGCAGGAATTTCCCCTCTCACCACTCTATTCAACATAGTATTGAAAGTACTAGCAAGAGTAATTGGACAAGAAAAAGAAATAAAGACATCCAAGTCAAAGAGGAAGAAGTAAAAATATCTCTATTGGAAGATGATAGGATCCTGTATTTAGAAAACCCCAAAGATTCCACACCAAAAAAAAAGAAAAGAAAAAAAACCTGTTATAACTAATAAATTAATTCAGTAAAGTTATAAAATACAAAATCAATATCCAAACATCAGTAGCATTTCTATACACACCTGTAACAACAGCTATCTCCCAAAGGATAAGAGATAACAAACATTGGCAAGGGTGTGGAGAAAAGTGAATCATAGTACACGGTTGGTGGGAATGTAGATTGGTACGGCCATCATGGAAAACAGGTTCCTAAAGAAATTTAAAGTAGGACTACCACATGACCCAGCCATCCCTCCTGTGAGAATATACCCAAAGGAGATGAAATCACCACCTCCTAAAGATATCTGCATGCCATATTCACTGCAGCGTCATTCTCAACAGCCAAGATGTGAAGACAACCAAAGTGTCCATCAACAGACAACTGGATGTTTTACGATGTGGTATATATGCAGAATGGAATGTTATTCGGCCTTTAGAAAGGAGGACATCCTGTCATTTGCCACAACATGATGGCCCTGGAGGACAATAAGCTAAGTGAGATGAACCAGACACAAAAAGAAATACATCACATGATCTCACTTATATGTGGAATAGTAAATATCTATTCCATGGATTGGAGGAGAGGAGGAAATAGGGACATGCAGGTCAAAGGATACAAAATAGCAGACCTGTAGGATGAGCAAGTATACAGATCTAAGGGACAACAAGAGGACTAAATAAAATTGTACTAGGGGGGTTTGTAAAAGTAGATATTAGCTGCCCTTGTCACTAGAATAAAGTAACCATGTGGGATGATAGATGTGTCCATCTGCTTTCCTATAGTAACATTTTACTATCTATATGTTTCCCAAAACATTGCATTGTAAACCTCTAATATACACAATAAAATGTGTTTAAAATTTTTTTTAAAGTACATGAAATCAGAAAGAAAATCAGTCTGTCAGCATACCTGGTTTCCATCTATGCAGAAAAGTAAATACAACTCAGAAAATGTGAGCTAAACATAACCTTTTTCTCAGTCACTAGAAATAGCGTTGGAAGCTTCTAGTGACAACTTATTTCATTATATTCTAATGATGTAAACTGCTCCCTCAGGATGATTTAGCTTGCTGCAGACAAAATGCTTATTGCTTCTTTACTCACATAGAACACAAATGAATTGCTGAGAAACTCAAACCTAATATTCAAGATTTTAAGCCAACCTAACAAACCCGCAGAATTCTATGGAGAATAAAGACGATTGAACAGTAATACATTTTACAGCCTGAATTACTGCCATGAGGCATTCTGTATGTGAAGTCTATTAATCCAGGGTTCATTCTGAAGCCTAGAATTTGGGAAGTTGAGGGAATTTCTTGGCATGGTTCCAAACCTTCCTCAGCCAGAACTGGGCAATCAACTGATTCTTCAGCTAGAGTCCGTGGGTAACTCTTGGGAGTAAACGCCTGCAGAGAGACCACATGCCACCTCCAGCCGTGGGTGGTTTTTAGGTAATGGTTTCTAAATATTGTCCAGAAGACCAGGTGTTTCAGAATGGTCTGGGGTGATGTCAGAAGCAAGGATTTTGTGGACCTACCTGAGGCCTCCTGAATAAGCACCTTTAGGACAATGGCCTGCTATTTTAAGGGATCATCTGAGTGGCATCAAGCACATGAGCTGGACAAAAGCATCTCACTTGCTGTATTCACCAGAGCACCTGTTCAAACACTCGAGTTGCCTCTGGTTTCAACTCTGACCCTGCACTCCTGAAATGCTCTCCTGCTTCCATCTTGAGGAAACTAAGGCTCGTTTCACAAGAAAGCCTGAGTGGTCTGGAACTCAAGGTGATGAGGGGAACTGCCAAGATGATATTCTTTACTTCCCAGGAAGCAGGAACCAGAGTCTGTCATGCTGCCTACATAGCAGTGTGCTGGCTGACAACAGGCGAGTGATGATGATGATGATGATGACAGTTACCACTGATTTATCACCACATCTGTGTCAAGCTCCACGGGAAGGACTTCATTTGAAAGCATCTAGGAGATGGGTACTACTAGTCCCATTTTCCTTTTGAGAAAATTGAGACTTATAGAATTTATAAAACTTGCCCAAGCTCACGAGAGGTAGCATCCTGGGTTCTCATATATTAAGTACATATACCCTGATTCCAGCATTCCTTGTTTTCTGCCCAGAGAACTTGAAATCATGCATAACCAATATGGTTAAAATCAGAAAGTATCTAAAATTCCATGTAGAAAGCTCATATCCTCAAGCCAGTGTTATCCCAAGTTAAATCTCCTTACCTTTGAAAGACGATGTTCTGTGAGATAAATACCAAAAAGTGAAAGTCCTAGTCTGCCACTTACATGTGGACAATCTTGGATAAAATCATTTAAATTTTCTGAGCCCCATTTTTCTTCATTGATATAATAGGAAAATATATGCCCAGATAAGAGAAAAACTCAATTCCATTAAAGGATGAGGGAGAGGAAAGGGAGGACGAGGCTGGGTGTGCTCCCACTTAATGGGCACAATGTGAGGGCATAAGGCTCACCTTCTAGGTATGGGACTCTACCTAACAAATGCAAATATTATAACCTAATTGTTTGTACCTTCACATTAATCTAAAATAAAATAAAATAAGATAAAATCTAAAAAATACCTACCTCTTATGGTTGTACATGAAGAGTAAATGAGATAATAAATGTAGCCATGTCCTGAAGTGGACTATAAATTACATATAATAAATTATATTCACTTATTCCACTAATATTTATTCAACATTCACTATGTCCCAGGCACTGGAGATGTAAATGTGAAGTGGACACCATCCCTGCATTTCAACAGAGTTGAGAGTCTAGTCAAAAACAATTATAAAATAAAATGAAAAATGTCAAAATGGAGGGTATATGTAAACAATAAGGGTGCTTAGGAAAACCCAGCCCACTCGTGCGGGCTTAAAAGGCTTCCTGGAAAAGAAAAAATCTAAGTGAAAACCTGGAATTAACCAAAGAAAGAAAGTGGGAGGAGATGGCAGAAGGTAAAGGAGAGTCCAAGATCTCTACTAAGATTTTGTTTGAATAATAACAACTTTGGCAGCACCCATAGCTCAGTGGGTAGGGTGCCAGCCACAAACAACAAGGCTGGTGGGTTCAAACCCGGCCCGGCCTGCTAAACAGTAACAAAAATATGACAACGACAACAATGAAAAACAAAACAAAACAAAATAGCCGGGTGTTGTGGCAGGCGCCTAAAGTCTCAGCTACTTGGGAGGCTGAGGCAAGACAATCACTTAAGCCCAAAGAGTTTGAGGTTGCTGTGAGCTGTGACACCACAGCACTCTACCGAGGGCGACATAGTGAGACTCTGTCTCAAAAAAATGTTTTAAATAATAATAGCAACTTTTTCTGGTACAAGAAACACTGAAAACAAAGCATGTTTGGAAGAAACAATAATAAATTCTGTTTTGAATGTGGAGAGCCCAAGGTAGCTGTGGACAGCCAGGGAAAGCTGTCCAATATTAGGCAGCTGGATAAAAGAATCTGGACCTCAAGAGACTGATTTTGCATAAAGCTATATATTTGGAAATATTTATCATGTAAGATAAAACTTGAAAGCATGAAAAAGTTACATAAAGTAAAAGAGTCTAGTACAGGTAGAAAAAGAGGCTACAAAAGACTTTGGGTTCTAGTCTTTCCTGCTTTCACATGGACCTTATTCCAATAGCCAACACTCTTTGACTTGTTATTTTTTAACCTCTACCTTTTTATTAACTCTTTCTATGGTATTTAAATATACTGAGTCATTGTCATCAGAAAGATGAACGGCTTTTGTCCACCCTGTAACTCTCTCCAGTTACAGCCCTGCTCACTCCCTCTCCTTCTGAGCTGAACCCGTTACAATAGAAGCTGACGGGTGAAGTCTCTTCTCTTCCCAACTCACCCTGTTCCTGCTGCTGTCCCTGCCTCCCCACTGACGCACACTTATCAAGCGTTTATTGAGGTCCTCAGTAACCTACTTGTCGGTTAATCCAAAAGCTGTATCTTGGTTTGTATATGATCTTAACTGACTTCTCTGAGATTTGGGAGACTAGACATGTTGATTTTCCTTCTCCCTTAAATGCCTCTTCCTTTG
The DNA here is from genome assembly GCF_027406575.1 of Nycticebus coucang. Taxonomy (NCBI): domain Eukaryota; kingdom Metazoa; phylum Chordata; class Mammalia; order Primates; family Lorisidae; genus Nycticebus; species Nycticebus coucang. The sequence continues at coordinate 21,159,827 of NC_069784.1, read as the reverse complement.
GTCCCCTTAACATGACACTTTTTAGCTTTACCTCCCCACTCACCGAGTGTTCCTCCCCCATCTCTTTGGTTGTCTCTTCTTTCTCTGTCTCTCTCTTTCTCTCTTTAATTATTCCTCAGGATTCTTTCACAGGCTCTGTTCTTACTATACAAACATGTTCTCTCTCCTTCCCTCAACCTGGTATTTAATCCATACCATTAGCTTAGAATAGACAGAAGCCTGACTCTTTGGTTTTAACAGAATACTAGGGGGAAAGGATGGCTGTAGCCATCAATAACTTTCTTAGATTTGATTATAAGAAGTTAAAAGACTACCAATCTGATGGCTTATATTGTCTCTAAAAAGTACCAGGTAGGGTCTTCTGCTGAACATGTGGTAGAAGGTGATAGGATCTGAGAATATTAGGAAAGAAGGAGATATTGAAATAATCACCGTGGAGGACTAGAAAGAACATTAATCAGGAAAATATAAAAAGATTACTGCTATTGAAAGATGTGGAGAGCCTAGTTGAAGTTGAGAGTGATGGTTTTAAATGTTCCCAAAGTCCTGTGGTTTTCTCTGGAAGTCAAATTATAAGCATGGAGGAAGCCACAAGTGGTTTGATCTAAGGTGGGATTTTCAAAGTGAATCCACAAAGAACAAGCATGAATCCTATGTACTCAATCTTGATATGAGGACAATTAATGACAATTAAGTTTATGGGGGGGGAAGCAGAAAGAGGGATGGAGGGAAGAGGGTGGGGCCTTAGTGTGTGTCACACTTTATGGGGGCAAGACATGATTGCAAGAGGGACTTTACCTAACAATTGCAATCAGGGTAACTGGCTTATTGTACCCTCAATGAATCCCCAACAATAAAAAAGAAAAAAAAAAAAAAAAAAGAACAAGAAAAGAGTAAAAGAATTAATAATAACAGCAAGAGAATGGCCAAAGTGTTGATCCACGTATACCTATGCTTGGATGAGAGTAAAGTATAATTAGGAGGGATCTGAGAGTCTTAACAGCCCCCAGGAACAGTTGTAGCCAGCCATAACTGAGAACAACCTGGGAAGCCCAGTGGGCTCCCAGAGAGTGGGATTAAGGATTTTATTGCATCAAAGGTTGTACAGTCTAGATGAGGACAAAGCCAAGAACATGGCCATGGTGGTGGCTGAAGATGAATACAGGTGATGGTCATTGGAAATAAAAGGTGAGTTTATACCACTGGAGGGGCCAGTTAAAAAGTCATTCCTGGCTCGGCCACATACACCAGAGCTGGCAGGGTCGAATCCAGCCCGGATCTGCCAAACAACAATGACAACTACAACCAAAAAAAGTCAGCCATTGTAGCAGGTGCCTGTAGTCCCAGCTACCTGGAGGCTGAGGCAAGAGAATCGCTTAAGCCCAAGAGATGGAGGTTGCTGTGAGCTGTGATGCCACAGCACTCTACCCAGGGTAACAGCTTGACGCTCTGTCTCATAAATAAATAAATAGTTATTCCTATGAATTCATCATCCCCCATCTCAGACATAATATAGTCTTTTTCTATGCTCTTTCTCAAAAGCTCTTCTATTATTGCCAGATGCTACCATATTCTAATTAGCTTGGTCTCGGTTTATCTCTACTTGACTGTGATCTCTTCAAGAAGAGGTGTCAGATCTTTCTTCCCAGCCAGCACAGCACACACAAGATCAGTTAGCATACAACATGGAATACATGAATGAATGCCTGGTGATAACTGTTTAATGTGACTTCATATCACAGGCCTTTTTCTCCAGTTCCTGAAATATTTCATTGCTGCTATTTATCTATTAATAAAATTATGCATTTTATGTCTTATCTATCCATAATTCTCTTTCAATAAGAATACATTTTCTTTTTTCTAAAGAAATTATTTTCTAAAGTTTAGATATGGAACCATGATTATTATTTTCCCCTCAAATAATATTTCTACATCACTTTACCTTGCATCAGAACCATGCCAAGGGTTTGACTACTATAGAATTTAGTATCTTCATATAGATCCTTCCTTGACATAGAATCATTGTGTGATGTGTGAATGATTTATTAGTTGCCTTCCATAAGTCAGGCAATCCTCTAACAGGGTCTGGGGATAGAATGATGAACAGGACAATTGTTTTCTTCAGTTAGACCTGTAGACAGAGAAGGAGGCAAGACAACGGCCCAGGAATGACTATATTCTTCAAGATACATTGAAATAACCACAACCCCTAAAACAAATGCAGACTCTCACATATGCAGAGTCCAGGGAATGTTTTGGTAACTTTCATGGCAGCTGCCCTCCACATGGTGACTCACCGCTGCTTCTCCATGTCACACATGCTTTCAGAATTGCTGAGGCAAAGGAGGAGAGAGAGGGAATGGAGCACAGAATCAACATGACCAATTCTTCTCACAACTCCCGAAATCAAACCAGATGGCCACAGCTAAATTCAAGAAGGTAAGAAAATGCAATCCTCTCATTTCCTCAGAAGAAACAGATTCTGGTAAACAATGGAAATGCCTACCATAGCAACAACGCAGAAGGGTATTACATGTGTAAGAGAAGATGAGAGAGAGGTTTGAGGAGGCAGGGAAGGCCTGCTGGAGGACTGATATTTAATCTGAGAGCCAAAAGAGGAATAGGATTTAACAAATTAAATAGTTGTTTACAGGTGAGAATCCTAGTCAAAAGGAGCAGTCTCTATAAAGTCATGGAATGTTCATCCCCTTGCCTGGTCCTGATGGTGCTACAGAAGTTACAGTCAACAACACGAAGTCAATGGTGGAGTAAAGCATCAGGGCTGTAGGGATCAGTGATAAGCCTGTACACACACACACAAATGGAGGTGTATGTGTATATGCACACGCATACTGTTTCAATATGCATAAATAATTACACGTACGGATTTATCTGGTCCACATGCCATTGATATTGTATTTTCTCTGAAACTGATTATAAAAAGCAATGTCTCGATATCCTTTTTGTTTTTAATACTTTGAGGGAATGGAGATTAATTAATTTGCTTATGGCACACTGCAATTCACAAATATCTCTATAAAGTTTTATAAAAGTATACTCCAAAAAAAAAAAGTACAGAGGGGAAAGCTGTGCGTCACTGGTGTTTTCATCGTACTGCCTGCCTCCACTACCATTCTAGGGCCATGAATGCCCTGATGTGCTGAGAATTTCCAAGGCTCCAGAACGAAGTTCCTTGGAGTCCACTGACAGGGACAAAGGAATTTCCCAAGCAACTGGATCCACACAAAGGAGTAACAAGTTAGTTGTGTATCCCAACCTATTTCTCCTGCCATCTTCCGCCTGCAGAGCTTCCTCTCTGCTGTACTGTTGCACCATTACACAATTACTTCAAGCAGCATGAAGCTTTTAACATAACTGCCTAGCACAGGGGAAGACCACAATTGTCAGTTATTTACTCTTGAGCTCTCATTGAATCAACCATTGCTTGTTAAGCTACATACTTTGAAACCTCCGCAGTTAGTAAGAACTATCATCCCCATTTTACAGATGAGAAAACTGTGAATGGTAGTATAATATCACCAAAGATACCCACCAAGTAGTAGTGGGAGCAGAGATTTAAATGTAGGACTATCTTGATATGAACCCTCTTTAAAACTATGCTTAAATTATGACCAATCGAAGTAGCACTGCCAGGCTCACTTAGAATGAAGACAATACCATATCTGATTGAAATATTCTTCATGCATATTAAGGAAGGTATAAACCAGGAGCCTAATCCACACTGTAGCGATGGTGACCCACGGCCACACCCCTCAATGAAATACAGTAAGTCTTGCCATTTAATTTTACAATTTCTTTCTGATACTTTTATGACCCCTCCAGATTATTTTTAGTTGGTGAGAAGCAACTCAACTCTCAGAATCCTGAATCTCTTTCACTCATCTTGAACACACTTGTTAGTGCAGATTAGAACTTGTTAAAGATTAATTCTTAAAGCATCCTCAGCTTTCCTTTCCAACAAAGGAAACATCAATTATAGGCTCACACATAAACTTTGCCCCTTTCTTGAATACTTGCTGCCCTTTATAAATCTAGATTTCTTCCCCTTGAGTATTCCTTCAAAGGAGAGATTTTATTGCCTCCAGGGGTTGTTAAACTGATTGCAATACTGCCTATTTAGAGCAGTTCAGTGGGAATTAAGCTGGTTCAATGCTGTCAGACCTAGAATATAGCTGTCAAATAGCATTACAAGTAAAACACCCTTGATAAGAAATAATGACCAAATGTCAATCTGTTTTTCACTACCCTTACTACAGACTTCTCCTGCCACACACAAAAAGCAATGTTTTACACTTTATAGTAATAGGACATTTCTGATATTGCTGTTAAATTTCTAGCAGTATTTTCAATGATAAAAAATACAGTTTTAAATGCAATCTGGGCTCAAACGTTGATGGAAGCTTTCTTTTTCCTTTTAAATAAAGTTTTGGCAAACTGTTTCAAAATGAACACATTTTATTAAGGCAAGTAAGTGCAGAGTTATTTTAAAGCCATTCTTCAGTTTTATTATTCAACTAATATAGTTTGAGTCTCTTCAAGTTTGGTATTGTGGTAGACATTAGGGTACAAACATATGGTTTCTTGTGAGCTATTTTGAAGAGTCTAGATTTAATTCAGCAGGCAATGAGGAGTAAATGAAAGATTAAACATAATCAGATTGAAGATTAACATAGTTACAGTGCAGTCCCTCTCGTCTGTCATTCTCTCTCATCGTCTGTTTTTTCTTCCTAGTACTGATTACAGTTCATATTATGCAGGTTTATACCCTTCTTCCCACTAAATTATAAATCCATGAAGACTCACTTTTTTCATTATTATATACCCAGAACCCAATACAGTGCTTGGTATAGTAATTTTGTGCAAGATTAAATGAATGAATTAACAAATATTGAAGGAGTTTAAGACTGCACTTTAAAACATCAGTTAGAAGACTCTTGCTGTTTATAGACAATTTACGGTGACCTAAAATAAGGCAGTGATATTGTTGCAAAATAGGACTTGATTATATATTTAATGTGGGTAGTATAGAAAAGTAAAGCATTTAAAATAACCCATAAGTTTTTAATTTGATCAAGTGAATGTTGATGCCCTCAACTAGAAAATAAAGGATAAAAGACCACTCAATTACTGACTAACAATTATTTCTAAATGTTAGGCATTATAGAAGATATACCAAGAAACAAATAATGTATAATACATAATTCTTTTAAAATGTGTTGTATATCATTTTTAAAGATTTTTTTATAAAGAATGTTTAAAGGATAAATTACTAAATGATTTAATCAGCGATTTATTCAATTTAATCAATTAATGATCCATATCACACTGATTACCAACAATTAATCTTTCCCCTTTCCTCTCTCCCTCTTTCATCCTCTCCATCCAAATTATTTTTAATCTAAAAGGATAGAATATCAATAAATCATATCAAATCATTTCCTTTTCCTGAAAAGATTATGTCAGTACAATAGAAGAAAATTGCCATGTCCTAGATTGCAGAACAACAGATTTGGTTTCCAAACATTATTCACCTCCCTACATTCATTTTTACTACATTTATCATTCCACTGCCCAAAAAGTATTAATGGATTTCTTACTGCATTTAAAATTACATTCAAAGTCACTAGCTTTGCAGTGCAAGCCTCTGTCCTTTGAATTCTACCTGCCTTTCAGTTTGCCTCACATACATAACCAACGTCACCCAACGTCACCCTCAGAGGCAGTTTTGTGTTTTTGGCAACATGAGAAAATTAATCTCATTACACTGTAGCCATGCTTCCTGTCTTTGACCAAGAACAGCTTGGCTGTTTCAATAGGCTTGTTTCTGAAGGACTTTTGCTGTTTCAAAAATCAAACTCATTCCTCCACAGGAGAGATTTTTTTCCATTACTAAAAATATTACCAATAACAATAAAAAGTACAAGATCTAGAGGAAATTCTAAAGGAGATGTTCTATAAATAATGTAAGTAGGGATACCATCATTACAACAGGTGCCTACATTTCCCAGGTCACAATCTTGAAGGGACTCATTCTCGTCAGATGTGATGCAGTTTTTATAGCTGCTAAAAATATTGGTTTATGGGCAGAACCTGTGGCTCAGTGAGTAGTGCCCCAGCCCCATATACTGAGGGTGGCGGGTTCAAACCCAGCCCTGGCCAAACTGCAACAAAAAAATATTCGGGTGTTTGTGGTCCCAGCTACTCAGGAGGCTGAGGCAAGAGAATTGCCTAAGCCCAAGAGCTGGAGGTTGCTGTGAGCTGTGATGCCATTACACTCTACAGAGGGCCACAAAGTGAGACTCTGTCTCTTAAAAAAAAATTTTTGGGTTTATTTCTTTAGAGTTTCCAGTTGGATTTTTAAACTCTTCACTTTCCTTTGTATAAAATCTTATGTCAAATAAATGGTTGGCATTCTTTTTTCAATTTCAATTAATTTTTATACTATTTAGTGTGCTTTCTAAACAGAAAAGACAAATAATAAAATCAATATATTAAGCAAAAGATTTTAATGTTTTCTGCTTATTATATAAGCAAATAAATTAGATTAGAACAAAATGTTATTACAATACTTACAGAATTTTTTACATCAGTATATCAACAAGTAAATTGTTTTTAGCTCATTGGCATCATTGCTGAATTTACTCTCCAAGGTTAAAACTCTAAAATATTTAAGTATTCTTAAGATTTGTGTTTTACCACTTTATACCCAAAGACAAATAAATAGGAGTATATTCAAATAAGAAAAAATATTTTTAGCTGCTAAATAAGGTATAAAACCAGGCAATTTTTGCGATATGTTAATGGTAAGGCTATGCCTTTGAAATAAATAAATAAATAAGGCATGCCAAGCTTCAGTCATGTTTCCTGGGCTGTTTGGAACATTCTACATAGCTGATAAAAGAACAAATACAGAACTGAAATGAGAAGGGCATCAGTCATAAAAATTCAGAAGATTACTTAAAACAAAAGCTTGTAAACATTATATAGGGGGAAATGTCACCATTGGTTAAGCAAATTACTTTCATGTTCATAGGAAATGAAATGCAATGCCTTTCAAAAAAAAGTCTTTTTTAAAGACTTCAAATCAGTTTCTTTTCAACTGCTTACCTGAGTTCAACTCAGAGTTGCTGTGAGCTGTTTACCACTTTTCTCACTTGGCTTCATTACAGCTAAGTGGTTTCCAACCACTAGATCGCCCTCTCTAATCAACAATCCGACCATTCTCCACACCTGCTCTTACCTACCTTTACGCGGGCTTAAGCATGTAAGTGATCCTTGCCCCAAATATTCTTGGGCAATGGGGAGAAAAGCCAGCAGGCATTGAAGACCCTTGTTGTCCTTTTCCCTTCTCCATTAATTTAACTAAATTTTTATCTGTCCTTCCAGTCAATCCACATCTGAAACTAACCCTTCCATGCCCTCCATTTCCTTCCATCTAGTACTGAGACCTCCGGCCTCAGTCATCCCCTCTCTGCTCTTCTCTCAGCCCTGCCCTTGTCACTAGCTCCTTCACCTCAGCTTTAAAGTAAATACACTCATTTTCTTTCTTAATTTTCTTCTTGGTCCTGTTACTCCATTTATTTAGCACATCTTTCCCTTTACTTCCAAAAGAGTGAGCCAGTGTTGTAATGTTCCAAACACACTGTAGTAAACAAACTATTACTTCACATCCAATTTACGATGCCACCATATATCTATAGATCTGTGTGCCCTGTTAATTTTGTTTCTTTTTTCCATTTGTTCTTATCTATGTACCACATGGTTTATTATAAAATAGCTTCGCACGTGTTCCTTCTCTTCATTACTGTTTTTCACAGAATGACAACTCTACCTGGATATTTGTTCCATGTAAAGTTTTCATAAAGTTTGTTGAGTTCTTGACAAAAATCCTAATAGCACTATTATTGTATTTGCATCAGATAGAGGAAGAATTTGGTATTTTTATAATAACCTCACCTATGAACTCCATTTATTCTGATCCTATCATCATTCCACTTATTCTGATATTTTTGTGTCTCTTAAAAAAGTTTAAAACTTTTCTCTTTAAAAGTCCTATGTATTCATTTTTTTAAAATGATGATCTAGTGTCTTTTGTAACAACCTTGATGGAGCTGGAGACCATTCTTCTAAGTGAAGAATCACAAGAATAGAAAAAGAAATGCCACGTGCACTCAATACTAAATTGGAACTAATTGATCACCCTTAAGTGCATAGGTGGCAGTAAAACACAATGAAAATACAGCAGCTGGAAGTGGGGAAGAAAGGATGGATAAATTCACACCTAACATGTACAATACACACTGTCTGGGGGAGGGGCACCCTTATAACTTTGATTCAATCTGTACAAAGCAAACTATGAAACCAAAATTTGTGTACCACCATAATGTTTTGAAATACATGAAGGAAAAAAATGTCCTTCTTTATTGGTTAATTCCTAGATACTTTACAGTTTTTGTTGCTATTGTGAGTATCTTGTTTTTCATTATCTACTAGCTGGCTACTGTTGGGATAGAGGAGCACTATTGATTTATGTAAGTTGATGTTCTATCAAGTAACATTGTTGAATTCTCATATAGGCTCTAAATTTTAGACTGCTAAACTCTGACAGATTTTCTATGTTGATAATTATATACATACAAATTACATACAAATGATGACAGTTATGTATCTTCCCTAATTTCTATACCTCATTTATTTTTTCTTATTATATTTGTCGGAATCCTCAGTACAATGTTGAGTAACCATTAAAATGTAGATAAGGAGTATCCTTGGATTTTCGTGAACTTTAAATTCATCTTTGTTCAGTATTGTGCTTGTTGAAGATAAGTAAAATAAGATCTTTATTATATCATATCCTTTCTATTGCTAGATTTCGGAGGTTTCTTTTAAAGGATGTTAAATTACATCGAAATTTTTCATACGAATTGAAATTATCACATAATTTTTCTCCTTTAGTCTCTTAGTGTGGTGAATTTCTCTGATAGATTTTTCACCTCCTAAACCATCTTTGCATTCCATAGATAAATCCTATTTGATTGTAATGTTATTATTCATAGTAATGTCAGATATTTGTTAGCTCATATTGCACTTAGAATTTTCTAAAAAATAAATAAATAAGAGGGGAGAGGGAGGGAAAGAAAAAACTAGAATTTTCTTCATAGTTTTAAAACATGTGCATAAGTAAAATGGATCTGTAATTTTTCCCCTCCCATACCATTTTGATCCAGTTTTGAAGTCAAAATTAATTTAACCTTATTTAAAATGAAGATGTCCTCTTTCTTTAAAAACTGATAAGAGTGATCTAGAAAACCACCAGGACTGGGACTTCTGTCACAGTGGTTTTATTCCTCTAGTATTTCCTGCTAGTATTGTATGTTCCTCTAGAGCAGTTGGTTCTAAAGAGAACCAACCCCTCTGGGAAACCTGACCAGTAATGTCTACACGAAAGAGAGGAGCTAAAGCCCAGGCCCTAACTTGTTCCTCTTCTTGTGAGTTTAAGGAGTATAAGAGAGGGGAAATTGTAGTGGAGAAGTAGTGGAGAACGTCTGGCACTAAACTCTAGGTTTGACCATTTCCTACTGGTGTTTCAGGCACCAGATAACCATGTCTCACAGGGAACCCCTGCCCTGGTCCTTCCTGTTACCAAGCCTTTGCAGCGTGAAGACTTCTGGCTTTTATACCCAGCCTGCCTCCAGTACCACCCTGATGTCACTCCCCTACTCCCACCAGTTGCTGGACTGGTACCACAATTTTTCTTTGATGACAGTACAGGTCATGACATACCCAGGACAATGGGGAGGAGGAAAAGAAATGGCACAACTAAAAAGTTTTCCTGGCTTGACGTCCATAGCACAGTGGTAAAGGCACCAGCCACATACATTGAGGCTGCTGGGTTTGAACCTGGTCCGGGCCAGCTAAACAATGACAACTACAACAAAGAAATGGCTGGGCATTGTGGCAGTGCCTGTAGTGCCAGCTACTTGGGAGGCTGAGGCAAGAGAATTGCTTAAGCCCAAGAGTTTGAGGCTGCTGTGAGCTGTGACTCCATAGGCACTCTACCGAGGGCGACATAATAAGATTCTGTCTCAAAAAAAAAAAAGAAAGAAAGAAAAGTTTTCCTCTGCCTCTTCCTTCTCCTTGACTGCCACCTTTGTGCTCTGGGCCACCATTGTTTCCCATAAAGGGGCTTGTTTTTCTTTTTCCCCAGTGATTTGTCAAAATTTTTATATCCTTTTCTCTGATCCAACAACTTTTTGCATGCTTCATGTCACAGCTTCTGTGTTGAGTTCAAGGGGGGAGCCATAGTTCATGTTATATCACCATGAATTTTTCTTTTTTTGTTTTTTTCTTGTTAACGTGAGGATACAAATAGGTTACAATATTTGCATTTGTTAGAGTCCCTCTTGTAGTTGAGTCCCGCACCCAAAAAGTGTGTCATATACCCTCATACTGTGCCCATTAAGTGGGAGAACACCAATCCCCTTCCCTCGCTCCCTTCCCTTATTACCCCTCCCCCAAACTTGAATTGAATTGAGTCTTTCTCTTACATGGGCATGTATTAGATTGTCTACTGGCTTCATATTAGTATTAAGTATATTAGATATTTGGTTTTCCATTCTTATGATACTTTACTAAGGAGAATGTGTTTCAAGTCCATCCAGGTTAATACACAAGATGTAAAGTCTCCATCTTTATTATGGCTAAATAGTATTCCATGGTGTACATACACCACAGCTTGTTAATCCATTCCTGGGTTGGTAAGCATTTAGGTTGTTTCCACATCTTGGCAATTGTAAATTGAGCAGTGATAAACAATCTAGTGCAAATATCCTTGTGATAGAATGATTTCTTTTCCCTCTGAGTAGATGCCTAGTAATAGGATTATAGGATCAAATGGTAGGTCTAATTTGAGTTCTTTGGAGATGTTCCATACTTCTTTCCAAGGAAGCTCTATGAGTGTGCAGTCCCACCAACAGAGTAAAAGTGTTCCCCTCTCTCCACATCTATGCCAGCATCTGCAGCCCTGGGACTTATTATGTGGCCTGTTCTTCCTGGGCTTAGGTGATATTAGGTAGGTAGTTTTGATTAGCATTTTTTCATATGTTTATTGGCCATTCGTCTGTCTTCCTCAGAGAAGGTTCTGTTCATGTCTCTTGCCCAGTGATAGAGGGGATTGTTTGTTCCTTTTTTATTGATTAACACTACTTTTCTTATTTGTAAAACATGATCACCTCTGAAAAAATGGAAGCATTCAGAAAGGCAAGGATTATTGAATAATCTTAACTAAGATGCTCAGATGCATACCTGAGGTTCAGGATACAGCTGAACACCAACACAAGGTAACTTTCATTTAGGGCAGATCATAAGATTACCAAGACTGACACTCTCTATGTGCAAGAAAATTATTGAGTCAATTCCCAAATATCTAAAAGATGTAGGCTGGAAAAATTAAGAAGAAGCAAAGAAATCTTTATCTATCCAGAACACATTCTGCCATAATTACTGATTTCAAGATCTGACTATCATTTGACTACACAGAAATTATTTAACCTCTGTATGCCTTACAGGGCAATAATTGTACCCACTTTGTAGGGCTATTGTGAGAATCAAATGTATTAATAAATGTAAAGAGTTATTAATAACATCTGGAATATAATAAATACTCAATTAATGTTGGGTATTATTGGCATATTTTCAAATATAAATACTAGAGAAGCAAAAGAGCCCCAGGTTAATAGTCAGAAGTCCTCAGTTCTAAGTTTAGTTCTGGTATTAATTCACTGTATGACATTAGGTAATTCACTTTATCTCTCTTGTGCTTAATTTTCTTATGTATAAAATGAGGTGGTTCAACTACAAGTTCTCTAAGTCCCTTCCAATTGTATGATTCCAACTGTATCATGTTCTTCACTAACTGGAAGCTGAAATGAATACACATAAAGCGAGAATCAAGCCTTTTGTTCCATAAACACTTACAAAGGCAGTGTGCAAAGATAAATAAAAAACACACGTTGCCAGAGGAGAATTCACACTATCATAGACAACCTAGGGTTTGACCACAAAAGAATGACAGCATATTCTGTGGGCTAGAGAAGTTGTACCATAGGTTCTGCTTCCAAATTTAACTGTAATGCATACTGCATCACTCCAAGGAACAAGACCAATGCTGGCTAGACAATTAGCATACAGTTACTCTGGCCAGAGGCAAGAATGAGCACACTGACAGGATGCACAATTATAACAAATAGCCTCCTATTTGAAAGTATGTAGAGTTAGGGATCAAGGAGGATTTATGACACTTTTCTGTACAGGAGGAATCAGTCACCCTCCCCAACTTCCAAAATTATATCCTTCTTTCTCTAGCTAGAACATTAAATCACCATTAAAATGCAGTTGACCCCAAGAGGAGCGGGAGTCATCTATACCTGAGTATGAATGGTTTAATCAGTTCTTTTCTCTTGACAAAGGGAAGAAAGCATGAGGACAGAGTGCCCCGTTAGAGAGAAAGGCAAGGCAAGGAGATAACTGTAAAAGTCCTGTAATCTCTTGGAACTCACACTTCACTTAAATAAAATTTAATTAAATTATATATTATAGGTCAGGTGCAGTGGCTCACTGTAATCCTAGCACTGTGGGAGGCCAAGATGGGTAGATTGCTTGAGTTCAGGAGTTCAAGACTAGTCTGAGCCAGAGCGAGACCCACCCTCTAAAAATAGCTGGGTGTTGTGGTGGGCACCTGTAGTTCCAGCTACTTGGGAGGCTGAAGCAAGAGGATCACTTGAACCCAAGAGTTTGAGGTTGCTGTAAGCTGTGACACCACGGCACTCTACCAAGGGTGACAAAGTGAGACTCTGTCTCAAGAGTCTCAAGAAAAATTATATAATTATAATAACAAATAAGCAGATTTAGTAATATGCACAGTGACCCTCTATAAACACACACCTTACAAGGGGAGTCAATGCTCACAAAAACAACAGAGTGGCAAGCTGACACAGGAGCATCCAGCCCAGCATGGGCACAGCTGGCATGATTCCTAAGGGAATGAAACATGTGGCTTTGTAAAGAGCTTCAAATCTACTTCACAATTTTGCTTAGGATTGGGTCTCTTACTATTACCAAACTTTACCTCTGCTAATTCATAAATACAAAATAACACAAAACCCAAATAAGTAAATGTCATCACATTTTTGAGCCACATGCCATGGCAAGTACCTTTATTGTGTGCTAAATGCAAGGCACTGTTAGGTACTTTACTAAGTTTGACAATTAAGCTTGCAACTTGTTCTAGAAAAAGTGCTACATACCTTATAGGTGAATATCATTATGGTCGCCTTTGAAGTACTCCCCTTGGGAAGCTATGCACTGACATCTGCACACATTCACCCTACAAAGCAATCTTAGAACTCCTTTTCTGGAATTACCATCAAAGCTATCACTGTATTACTCTTAATGTCCTGAATGTCATCAAAATATCTTCCTTCCAATATTTCATGTAAAGAAAAAGTCATTGGGGGCCAGATCGGGTAAATAGGGAAGGTGTTCCAATACAGTTTTTTGTTTAGTGACTAAAATCTCCCTCACAGACAGCACTGTGTGAGCTGGTGCATTGTCGTGATGCAAAAGCCATGAGTTGTTAGCCATGATTTTCAGGTAAGATTTTCCTGTTTCTCTATCAATATTTACACGGTCTTCAATGCTTCTCACAGTCAGCTGATGATTGTGATGCATAGTCAGCTATGAATTTTTGCCATGTTTTTGGCAATTCTGCTTGTTATTGGCTACTTTGACCCCTCTCCCTCAGCAATGCTTTGTCTCCTCTCCAAAAAATATTTAGTCCACTTGTACCCTGCCATTTTCTTCATGGCATTATCTCCGTAAACTTAGACGAACATGTCCCTGATTTCACTTCCACTCTTGCCAAGTTTAACAAGAAATTCAATATTTGTTTGTTGCTCTAATTCAAGCTCCAACACCCTCACAAAGGCACACAAAAACACGCAACAACCATAATGAACTCCACTCAGCAAGACACCACCCCATGTGAACACAACCACAACTGGCAGACACTGATATACCAAAGTTGTAAAACCTTACCAAGTTGTATCTACAGTGCTGCCAACATAAGCATACAATGGCAAGTTCACAAACTTAATTGCCAGGCCTCATATGTTTATTACCTTATTTGGTCCTTACCATCTAGTATGGTGTAGGCATTATTTTTTCATCTTACAAATGAGGAAACTGGGGCACAGACAGATTAAGCAATTTTCCCAGAGACAGAACATCTGTGAAGAGGCTAAACCAGGGTTCAAACCCATATCCACCAACTCCAGAGGCTAAGCTCCTTGTTACTATATTTTGCTAAATTTTATGTATTACTGTGAAATATTACCAACAATATATAGGTACCATTCATTAATTAAAACTTGTCAAGCACTGAATGCCAGGCCTTGTGCTGTACACAGGGAATACACGAATGAGCATGAATAGGGCTCTATGTCAGAGGAAATTGGAATCTAGTAAAGAATAAAGCATAGTAAGACCACCTGGGTTCAAATGCTAACTCCACTTCTCATTGGTGTGTAAATCTCAGAAAAGTTACTTAATCTCTTTCAACTTCAGTTTTCCTCTGTACAAAAGAGGATCATAAAAGTTCCTACCACAAGGGATTGTTGGCTGGAATCATGAGGCAAATATGTTAACATTTAGCATAGTGCTTAAAAAACACTAGACCCCCAGTAAACATTAGCTAACATGATGACTTACTATCACCAAAACATGAATACTCACAGGACATAATCACAAAGCATCATTATTTTTGACTTCTACTGTCACTCTAAAATTTATATGGTGGGGGAAATCTCAATATCATAGCAACCTTTCTGACTACTCCTAAGTAATTAAAAAAAAAAAGCATTCTGGTCACTTTAGGCCATAAAGCTATCTCAATTTAGAAATGAGGAAGCCCAGTCCCACATAAGAAGTACATAACTTCTAACCCGATCTAATGTTAAATCCTCTCCCAGGCTGGCCTCATCCTTTCCCCTTGCTCCTACTGCCGCTCCAGTCCTTAGCAGTCCCCACAACCCCCCAGCTTGTTGATCTGGTTTCTGACTCTGCCGGAGGCAAAGAAAGTGGGATGGAGGAGAAGTAAAAGGGAGTCAGAAGCTCTTATTTTGACTGATCCTCTTTGAGGCCGGGTTCTTGCTTTGGAGGTCTGATACTTTTTAAAAATAACTCTTTCTAACAATTGCCTGGGTTCTTCAGAGAGCCCCCTCAGAAAATAAAATGAGGAATATCTGACTACTCCTCATCTGCCTCTGGCGGCCCACCTCTTTCCTCTGTGTCCTCTGTCTCCCCTCTGGGCAGCACTCTTGGGAAGGATTTTAAATGACTCCAGACTGGCTCAGTCCACATGGCTCACATTTGCTTCAAGGGAAACTCCCCAACTCACTCAAGGAGTGTCCCCTTGCTCCTGCCAGTACAGCAGCTGACCAGCCTGCCTTTGCCTTTACAATTTCCAAGGAAGATTCAGAAAGCAGCTGTGAGGCGGCGCCTGTGGCTCAAAGGGGAAGGGCACTGGTCCCATATGCCGGAGGTGGCAGGTTGAAACCCAGTCCTGGTCAAAAAACCACACACACAAAAAAAATAAATAAATAAATAAATAAAATAAAAAATCTATTAAAAAAAAAAAAAGAAAGAAAGCAGCTGTGTCTCCCTAACTGCCAGAGACATACATCTTCACTTGGTCACTGTGGAACCCCTCTGGACCTGATATTGAGATAGAAGCACTCTCCATGCTCCTCCTGGTGGGGGCGGGGCACTCAGCCCAGCATTTGTAAACAAATCCTCAAACACAGTCATGCAAACATCCCTAAATCTTTTGATCCATTTCTTAATAGTCTGCCAGGTCATTATTTGTTCCAAGCTTCAGTGAGCTATTCTGGTGGCATATGAGGAACAGCTCCAGGTGCTCTAAATCACAGAATAGTGCCCCTGTATCAATAAATTCTCATTTAGCCCACAGAAAGAAAGAGAAAGAAGAAAGAAAGAAAGAAAGAAAGAAAGAAAGAAAGAAAGAAAGAAAGAAAGAAAGAAAGAAAGAAAGAAAGAAAGAAAGAAAGAAAGAAAGAAAGAAAGAAAGAAAGAAATCCTCATCAAACTTCTCATCTCCATTCTCTTGATTCTTCAATATCTGCAAGGTGGGTGAGTTTTTTTAAGCATCAAGAAACTCATTTAAACTTCTATCTTTGGATGGTACCTCACTTTGGAATTTCATACTGACTGCAACTTGGTGCCTCAGTCAAATCTTCTGATTTAATATTTGGTTATTTTAGTTTTATTATCATTTTGCAATATAAAGCAACTTTATACAATGAGCTAAGTGCTATACTACAAATACAGTAGAACCTCTATAAGTTGATCACCTCTTGAAGTTGACCTAATTTTCATAAACCAGATATTCACCACATGAATGCATCAGTACAGGAAGCCTAGTTTCTTACATCAGCTACCTCTGTATGTTGACCAGTTTGTTGACTCATACCTTGGGTGGTCAACTTACACAGGTTCTACTGAATAAACAATGTGCTATGGTAACACAGAAGAATAAACAGATTTTACGCAGGATTGAGAGTAGAGGTTGGACATGGAAGGTGTCATTGAAGCAATGACATTTGAATTGAGCCTTCAAGGATCTACTTGCGTATTTAACAAATATTTATTGCATTTTCTAAGCAATATTCTGGGTGCTTAAGACAGATCAGTAAACAAAACAAAGATCCCTGCTCTCACTGAGTGTACATTTTAGTAAGAGGATGAGAGAACAGACGATGAAAATAATAAATTATGTAACTTATTAGATTAGAAAGTGATAAATGCTACTGGCAAAAAGAAAAGTAGGGCAGGAAAGAAAAGCTCATGAAACAGAAAAGAGGAAGGAGATTACCAGGGGGGAAACAGTATGAACAGAGGCCTAAAAGTTTAAGGAGAATGGCATAATCGAAAAACTGAAGATAATGTGGTGTGACTGGAATATAGACCAGTATTAAAGATGTGTACACAGCCTCATCCCAACTCAACAATTTTCCCTGAGCACCCAGTTATCTGCTCCCACCTTTCTCTAGAAACCATGAGTATGTCCTTTGTTCTTATCTCTATGGATACACATCTGACAGCTACTAAAAAATATATATAAGAACTAAAAAAATTGTTTTTTTCTTTTTTTTTGAAATTCCATAAGACATTGAGCTGAAAAGACTTTGGCATCTATTCAACAACAATCAAAAACATAATTATCAAACACCTATCATGTTAGGCAATGAGTTACGAAAATGTGCAAGGTAGATATGGCCTCCCTCCATCTAACATAGCATAATGAAAAAGGAAGAAGCAAGCCCCTCCCCCCTGCATGAGCCCAGCCGGATTTTGGTACACTGAGGGCTGTAGTAGGACCACCAGCTCAGTTACATCACCTGGGGGAAGACATCACAGCCACTAGAAACAGAAATAAGAAGCGTCATTCCACTTGCTTCATAGGCAGTTAAGAAAGCAGATGAAAACTGAGAAATAAAATGGCAAGAGATTGGAATGAACAAACGTAAGGTCAAAAATGGATTAGGTCAAAAAGTGGTAGAATGCTTTCCTTGTCCCAAAGCTGCACATCCTGGCATGCTTGTAGAGAGAAGGAAACACTTTTATACTGTTGGTAGGATTGCAAACTAATACAGCCTCTTTGGAGAGAAGTATGGAGAATCCTCAAAGAGCCTAAAGTAGACTTTCCATTTGATCCCACAATTCCATTACTAGGTATCTACCCAGAAGAAAAAAATCATTTTACCCTAAGGAGATTTGCATCAGAATGTTCAGCACAGCTGAATTCACGTGGAATCAACCCCGAGTACCCAACAACCCAGGAATGAAGTAATAAACTGTGGTATATGTATACCATAGAATACTATGCAGCCATAAAAAACGATGGAGACTTTGCATCTTTTGTATTAACCTGGATGGAGCTGAAACACACTCTTTTTAGTAAAGTATCAAAAGAATGAAAATGCAAGTATCCAATGTACTCAATACTGATATGAAACCAGTAGATGAACAACTACATGCCCACACAAGAAAAAAAACACAATTAAATTCAAGCAGGGAGAGAGGGAGAAGAGGGATTGGGGAGTGTGGAGGAGGGAGAGGATTTGGTAAGTGCTGATATAACAGGTACAAGGTGAGGGTGTAAGGCACACTTCCCTGGGTGAAGGACACAACCACAACTTGGATTTTACCTAACAACCACAAACAATGTAACCTAATTGTTTGTATCCTCATATTAATCTGAAATTAAAAAATAAATTAGGTCAAAAACCAAAGAAATATAAACTATTGTGAATGTGGTTTCATTCCCCACCCTTATCGTGGATCAACCTGACTTGAGAAAACCCAGCCAAAACCAGCAATCAGAACTATGGACTGTATTGACCACGACCATGACTATAATAGCAAATGTATCTTAAAAGTGCGAATGAGATGGATCTAATGTCTTTTGCTCTTTAAACACAAACCAGAAACTTCAGGATGCAGTTAGCCCTCAGACTAAAAATTTTCCATTGCAATTCTAATCCCAGCCCTTTTATTGAAATCGCTTCAGACTATCACCAGTAAAGAAGTTAAAATTCCCTTTTATAAGGAGCTTGCCATAATCAGCTTGAAGATATCCTTCCCCAAAGTTAAGCTTCAGAACCATATGCTGTACCCAAAGGCAGCAACTTAGAACAGAAATTATTTTCTACAACTTTAAAAAGGGGATATTTTTTCATTAATAAAAAGGATACAATGGGGGAAAGTTCTTGAGTTTATATGCGACTCTCCTTTGAAAAGTGGGGCTCGGTTGCCCCCTGCTGTCCATTATAAGAACTGCTTAAGGCAGAACTATAATCGCGCTAAATTATTGAAGAACAAATTTCTCTCTCTCCAACCCTCTCTCTCTCTTGCTCTCATATCACTCCCCTGCCCACACTTAGTTCCAAAAACTCTCTTCTTCTAAACCAAATAGTCATCTAAACAGTGCTTACCTGGATTCAGTAATAAGCACCCTGGGGGCAGCACACCTTCAGCACACGGAAGGCACCATGATTTGTCTCCAGAAATCTGCCCCATCTGTGCTCTTCCTGGAATACTCCTTCAACTTTAGCCTTCATTTTCATGTTGACAAACTTTCCAATCCTCGTCACCCAAGCTTTACTCATAGCTGGATATCCAGCCAAGGCCTTCAACTCAAAATGACCCACACCAAGCTGAGTCTCTTCCCTCAAAAACCAGCCAATACCCAGCTTTCCTTCTGTGAGCTTGATTTCTTTTAATGGTACTACTATTATCCATTCTCTCGAGTTAAATAATCTTATACCATCTCCTGCTAGCCTCTTGCACCGAATTTCAGGTATTCCCTTCTTCTATTCACTTTTTTTTTTTTTTAATGAGATAGTGTCTCACTATGTTGCCCAGGCTGGTCTTGAAGTCCTGGGCTCAGTGGATCCTCATTCCTCAGCCTCAACTTTCCTCTCCACTCTTACCCAGGTGGGCCCTCACCATTTCTGTCTGGAATGTTACACTAGCCTTCTAACTCCCATCTGCACCTCACACCAGTTTGTCTTCACCCCAGTACATCTTGGCATTGATGGCAGATTTATCTTCCTGTAGAAAAGTTCTGTCCATGTCACTCTATCTTCCCCTTGTCACAGTGTAAAATCCAAACTCTTTAGTCCGGCATACAAGGCCTCCATGATCTGATTCTACTACTGTCACCTGAGTGACCTACACTCTCCTGAGCCCCATGAAGCACATGCTATTGCATAGAGACAACACAGGATTTTCTTCTGTGTCTTGCTGACACATTTTCCTTGAATGCTCTTCTTCTACCACTCCCTTCACCCCACTTCTTTATGTTCAAATTGTATGTATCTTTTAAATCCTCAAATTCCACTTCTTTCACAAAGTCTTCCCTAATAGCTTCAACTAAAATCTTTCTTCCTCTGAAATCTAATTAATCTACCTGTTCCTTCATTTGGTTCAAATGAGCAAATATATAGTTTTTACTGTGTACAGGAATATGTTGTCTGAGCACATTGGGGCAAATAAAAACAGATATGATCCCTGTTCCACACACACCCCTTTTCTTAGAGACAGGATCTTGTTCTGTTGCCTGGGATAGCCTTCCAAGTAGCTGGGACTACAGGCAGGTGCCAGTATGCCTGGCTAATTTTCCTATTTTTGCAGAGATGGGGTCTCACTCTTGCTTGGGCTGGTCTCGAAATCCTGACAAGTGATCTTCCTGGCTTGCCCTCCCAAACTGCCAGGAGTACAGGCATAAGCCCAGCACTATCCTTGTGTATCTAACAGTTTAATATTTTTCACTTCCCAATCTGCATGCTTTTACTCCTCAAATCATTTTCTCCTCAGACTGAAAATTCCATAAATGTAGTATGAAATTCTGCATTTATGTATATTTCATTCGTTTTTATGTCCCTCTCACACATAATTACCTAGAAGAGTACATTGCATGTGCTTGTTAATAAATATTTGAACAAATTAATGCAAGTATTAAATGTTACCAGATAGCTAAATTTCAGGGTCATTACTTTCCAAGCTCAAATACCTTATTAATTGAGCATCTCACAAATTCTATGAATTTGCTGACTGAAAAATTCTTTTTCACTTAAATTGTACTGCCACTTTTCAGAGTTAAGGGCATATACCTTGGAATCAGACAAAACCAGACACGAATCCCAGCACTGCTACTTACCAAGTATGTGAACTAGGGGAGAAGAGGTCTGAAAAAAACACTCTGAGCTTCTGTCTCTTTATGAGCTTGGGTGATCAGTAAAATAACTTAATAAATGCAAAGCAATTAGTGCAATGGTGGCACATCAAGTCTTGACAACTTGAGGCCACTACTGTTGTTATTTATTTATTTTTATTGTTGGGGATTCATTGAGGGTACAATAAGCCAGGTTACACTGATTGCATTTGTTAGGTAAAGTCCCTCTTGCAATCGTGTCTTGCCCCCAGAAGATGTGGCACACACCAAGGCCCCACCCCTTCCCTCCTTCCCTCTCTCTGCTTTTCTTCCCACCCCCATGACCTTGAATTGTAATTGTCCTCATATCAAAATTGAGTACATAGGATTCATGTTTCTCCATCCTTGTGATGCTTTACTAAGAATAATGTCTTCCACATCCATCCAGGTTAATACAAAGGATGCAAAGTCTCCATTTCTTTTAATAGCTGAATAGTATTCCATGGTATACATATACCACAGCTTGTTAATCCATTCCTGGGTTGGTGGGCATTTAGGCTGTTTCCACATTTTGGTGATTGTAAATTGAGCTGCAATAAACAGTCTAGTACAAGTGTCCTTATGATAAAAGGATATTTTTCCTTCTGGGTAGATGCCCAGTAATAGGATTGCAGGATCAAATGGGAGGTCTAGCTTGAGTGCTTTGAGGTTTCTCCATACATCCTTCCAGAAAGGTTGTACTAGTTTGCAGTCCCACCAGCAGTGTAAAAGTGTTCTCTTCTCTTCACATCCACGCCAGCATCTGCAGTTTTGAGATTTTGTGATGTGGGCCATTCTCACTGGGGTTAGATGGTATCTCAGTGTAGTTTTGATTTCCATTTCTCTAATAGATAGGGATGATAAACATTTTTCATCTTTGTTAGCCATTTGTCTATCTTCTTTAGAGAAAGTTCTATTCACGTCTCTTGCCCATTGATATATGAGATTGTTGGCTTTTTTCATGTGGATTAATTTGAGTTCTCTATAGAGCCTAGTTATCAAGCTTTTGTCTGATTGAAAATATGCAAATATCCTTTCCCATTGTGTCAGTTGTCTATTTGCTTTGGTTACTGTCTCCTTATGTGTACAGAAGCTTTTCAGTTTAATAAAGTCCCATTTGTTTATTTTTGTTGTTGTTGCAATTGCCATGGCAGTCTTCTTCATGAAGTCTTTCCCCAGGCCACTATCTTCCAGTGTTTTTCCTATGCTATCTTTGAGGATTTTTATTGTTTCATGCCTTAAATTTAAGTCCATTATCCATCTTGAATCAACTTTTTGTGAGTGGGGAAAGGTGTGGGTCCAGTTACAGTCTTTTACATGTGGATATCCAGTTCTCCCAACATCATTTATTGAATACGGAATCTTTCCCCCAAGGTATGTTCTTCTTTGGTTTATCGAAGATTAGGTGGTGGTAAGATGTTAGTTTCATTTCTTGGTTTTCTATTTGATTCCAAGTGTCTATGTCTCTATTTTTGTGCCAGTACCATGCTGTCTTGACCACTAGGGCTTTGTAGTACAGTCTAAAATCTGGTATGCTGATGCCCCCAGCTTTCTTTTTATTACTAAGAACTGCCTTACCTATATGGGGTTTTTTCTGGTTCCATACACAACACAGAATCATTTTTTCAAAATCTTGAAAGTACAATGTTGATTCTTCCCATCCATAGCATGCTATGTTCTTCCATTTGTTAATATCCTCTGCTATTTCCTTTATGAGGATTTCATAATTGTCTTTATACAGGTCCTTCACCTCTTTCATTAGGTATATTCCTAGGTATTTCATTTTCTTTGAAACTATGGTGAAGGGAGTTGTGTCCTTAATTAGCTTCTCATCTTCACTGTTATTGGCGTATACAAAAGCTACTGATTTGTGAAAATTTATTTTATATCCTGAAATTACTGTATTTTTTGATGACTTCTAGGAGTCTTGTGGTTGAGTCTTTGGGGTTCTCTAAGATCATGTCATCAGCAAAGAGGGAGAGTTTGACCTCCTCTGCTCCCATTTGGATTCCCTTTATTTCCTTGTCTTGCAAAATTGTATTGGGTAGAACTTCCAGCACTATTATATTGAATAGTAAAGGTGACAGAGGACAGCCTTGTCTGGTTCCAGTTCTAAGAGGAAAATCTTTCAGTTTTACTCCATTCAGTAAAATATTAGCTGTGGGTTTGTCATAGATAGCTTCAATCAGTTTTAGAAATGTGCCACCTACACCTATACTCTTCGGTGTTCTAATTAGAAAAGGATGCTGGATTTTATTGAACGCTTTTTCTGCATCTATCAAGAGGATCATATGATCTTTATTTTTGCCTCTGTTAATATGGTGGATAACGTTTGTGGACTTGCATATGTTAAAGCAGCCTTGCATCCCTCGGATGAAACCTACTCGATCATGATGTGTGACTGTTTTGATGATAAGCTGTAATCTATTGGCTAGGATTTTGTTGAGAATTTTTGCATGTATATTCATGAGTGAGATTGGTCTGAAATTCTCCTTTTTGTTTGGGTCTTTTCCTGGTTTTGGTATCAGGGTGATGTTTGCTTCATAGAATGTGTTGGGGAAGATTCCTTCTTCCTCAATTTTTTGGAATAATTTCTGCACTACAGGAATAAGCTCTTCCTTGAAGGCTTGATAGAATTCTGGTGTGAAGCCATCTGGACCAGGGCATTTTTTTGGTTGGAAGATTTTTTATTGTTTCTTTGATCTCAGTGCTTGAAATTGGTCTGTTCAGGAGGTCTATTTCTTCCTGGCTAAGTCTAGGGAGAGGGTGTGATTCCAAATATTTATCCATTTACTTCACATTGTCAAATTTCTGGGCATAGAGTTTCTGGTAGTATTCAGAGATGATCTCTTGTATCTCTGTGGGATCAGTTGTTATTTCCCCTTTATCATTTCTGATTGAGGTTACTAGAGATTTTACTTTTCTATTTCTCATTACTCTGGCCAATGGTTTATCTATTTTATTTATTTTTTGAAAAACCATCTCCTTGTTTCATTAATTTTCTGAATGATTCTTTTGTTTTCAATTTCATTGATCTCTGATTTGATTTTGGATATTTCTTTTCTTCTACTGAGTTTAGGCTTAGATTGTTCTTTTTCCAATTCCATAAGAGGGCTTGTGACTTTGTTGATGCACTCTCTTTCTGTTTTTCGAATGTAGGCATCTAAAGCGATTAATTTTCCTCTCAAAACTGCTTTTGCAGTATCCCACAGGTTTTGGTAGCTTGTGTCTTCATTGTTGTTATGCTCAAGGAAGTTAATGATTTCCTGTTTTATTTCTTCCTGCACCCATCTGTTATTCAACAGAAGATTGTTAAATTTCCATGTCTTTGTGTGGAGTCGAGCGTTTTTGTTAGAGTTGAGTTCCACCTTTAGTGCCTTATGGTCTGAGAAGATACAAGGTAAAATTTCAATTCTTTTGATTCTGTTGATATTTGTTTTGTGTCCCAGGATATGATCTATTTTGGAGAATGTTCCATGGGCTGATGAGAAGAATGTATATTCTTTGTCTTTGGGGTGGAGTGTTCTATATGCGTCTATCAAGCACAGTTGTTCTAGGGTCTCATTTAAATCTCTTATATCTTTGTTTAATTTCTGTTTAGAGGATCTGTCCAGCTCTGTAGGAGGAGTGTTAAGGTCCCCTGTTGTTATGGTATTATCAGATATCATATTGCTCAGACTGAGTAAGGTCTGTTTCAAGAATCTGGGAGCATTTAAATTGGGTGCATAGATATTTAGACTTGAAATGTCTTCTTGTTGTATTTTTCCCTTGACCAATATAAAGTGACCATCTTTGTCTTTTTTGACTTTAGTTGCTTTAAATCCACGTGTATCTGAAAACAAGAACGCAACTCCTCTTTTCTTCTGAATTCCATTTGCCTGAAAAATTGTCTTCCAACCCTTGACTCAGAGCTTTAATTTGTCTTTTGAAGCCAGGTGTGTTTCTTGCAGACAGCAAATGGATGGCTTGTGTTTTTTAATCCAGTCAACCAATCTATGTCTCTTCAGTGGGGAATTCAAGCCATTAACATTGAGATAATTGGTAAGTGTGGTAGTATTCTATTCATCTTATTTTGTAAGAGTCCATTGCTTAGTTTTATCTTTTGCATCAGTGTGGAGGTTAGGTTCTGTCCTTTAACTTCTGAGTTCTTACTTTGCTGCTGATCCATTGTGGTGGTCAGTGTGTAGAACAGGTTGAAGTATTTCCTGTAGATCTGGTGGTGAATTTCCTCAACGTTTGTATATCCATAAATGATTTGATTTCTCCATCAATTTTAAAGCTTAGCTTAGCAGGGTACAGAATTCTGGGCTGGAAATTGTTCTGTTTAAGTAGATTAAAAGTAGGTGACCATTGCCTTCTTGCTTGGAAAGTTTCATTAGAGAAGTCTGCAGTCACTCTGATGGATTTGCCCTGTAGGTCAATTGGCGCTTACTCCTGGCAGCTTGTAGAATCTTCTCTTAGGGCAGCACCTGTGGCTCAAAGGAGTAGGGCACCAGCCCCATATGCCGGAGGTGGCGGGTTCAAACCCGGCCCTAGTCAAAAACGCAAAAAAAAAAAAAAAAATAGAATCTTTTCTTTTGTCTTGACTTTGAACAGGTTTATCACAATGTGTCTTGGAGAAGCTCGGTTGTGGAGGTGACCTGGGGTCTGATATCCTTCTGAAAGCAGTGTGTCAGAATCTTTGGTGATATTTGGGAAATTTTCTTTTATAATATTCTCTAGTATGGCTTCCATTCCTCTGGGGCTTTCTTCTTCCCCTCCTGGGATTCCTATAACTCATATGTTGGAACGCTTCATAAAGTCCCATAATTCTGACAGTGAACGTTCTGCTTTCTCTCTCTTCTTTTCTGCCTCTTTTACTATCTGAGTTATCTCAAGAACTTTGTCCTCTACCTCTGAAATTCTTTCTTCTGCATGGTCTAACCTGTTGCTGATACTTTCCATTGCATCTTTAAGTTCCCTAATTGACTGCTTTAGGTCCTTCAGTTCCGCTATATCCTTTCTATATTCTTCATATTGTTCATCTCTTATTTGATTCTGTTTTTGGATTTCCTTTTGATTATTTTCCACTTTATTAGCAGTTTCCTTCATTGTTCTAAATTCCCTTTCTGTCATTCCTAACATTTCTTTATAGGTGGAATCCTCTGCAGTAGCTACCTCATGGTCCCTTGGAGGGATTGTTCTGGACTGATTCTTCATGTTGCCTGGAGTTTTCTTCTGATTCTTCCTCATGAGTGATTTCTTTTATCTGTTTCCTTGCCCTAATTTTCCTTTCACTTCCTCTTGCTCTTTAGGTTCCCGTGCCTGTGCACTAAGGTTTCGATGAGTCCTTTATGGTCCAGGACCAGAAGAATGAGAAGGTTGAGGAGCAAGAAGGGATCAAAGAAAGAAAGAAAGAACGTAAAGAAAATAGAGAAAGGAGAGGGGATGGGTAAAAGGGAATAATGACAGAAAGAAGAGAGGCACAGAAAGAGGGAGACAGAGCAATATAGGTGTACAGTGGGTACTTTGACACAATCTTAAAAAAAAAACCAACCTCTTGGCGTGCCCGGTTGGGTGGTTCCCTTGAGGTCAGCAGCTCTTTGCTAACCTCATCGGACACAGTACCCCACCTCCACCAAGTGGAGAGGGAAGACAAAAATGCTATAAATCAAACCAAAACAAGCAAACAGAAAACTTTATGGGATAAAATTGGGTGAAAAACCAAATAATAGGGGTAGAAACACTAGCAAAAATGAAATTCTAATTATTGAAAAAGGCAGCAATGGGAAATGGTATTTAAACTAGAAAAATGGAGAAAGAAAAGAAAAAATCTGTATGAAAAGGGTTGAAATTAAAAAACAAAACAACAACATCAAAATGAACAAAAAACAAAAAAGCCGTATATATATCTTGTTGAATATTGTCTGGGCAACAGGTGGTCTTCTGGGGTATGAGATGTTAATCAAAATGCTGATACGACTGGAGGCCTCCGCTGATTTCTCAAACCCCACAGGGGTAGACACCCTAAATCTCTCTTCAGCCCTCTTAAAAGGCACTTTAAACTTCTAAACTTGCTAAGCAGAAGCTTTCCCAGGAAAGTGCTTGTCGCTGGGATCACTGCTGAAGTGGCTATCCACTTACCCAGTGTGCCAAAACCAGTCTTACTCTGCCCCTGAGGGTTAAGGCTGTAAGATGGCTCAGTCCCCGCCTTTAGGCTGCTTAGTCACTAGGTTACTAGCTCCTTCCCGATCCTTGCTCTGTGACCCTGATGGCAGAGCTTGCCGGGGCAGTTCTCTCACAATGGCTCCCTGCGGCCCACAGCCAAACACTATTAGCTCCGTCTGGCTCAGCAGCTCAGTTGGGCCCTGGACAACGCCCAAAGTTCTCCACACTCCTGCTCAACCTCTCCCAAAGGCAGTTCACCTGAGTGCCAAGTCCAAAAACACCAAAACAGTTCACAGGTAAGGCCTTTCTGGTTTGCAGTCTCACTGCTACTGTACCTATAGCTGGCGGCAGGATTAGACCAAACACACGCAACCACTTGCCAGTTTTCCACTGTTTTGTCCTCCTCTTGGGGTCCAGAAGTCTCTCACTGACTTCCTGTATCCTCAAAGGAATGATTATAGGCAGATCCCACCAACCAGAGATGCTTGGAGTCTTATCTCCCCAGAATCATGGTGCACAGAAGCAGGGATGCTGTTACTCAGCCACCATCTTGCTCTCTATCCTCTATTGTTATTTATTTTTATTTTTTTTCTTTGAATCATAGAATATCAATACTCTTTCCCAGAGCTTGTTGCTATTTCAGTAGCGGACTTGCTTCCTTAGCTTCTATGACAGATTCTGGTGGAAAACTGCCTCAACAGTCACTCCCAACTCTCTTCTTCCCTCCCATCTTCTACAATACGCAGCTAGGAATAGTTAGGTATGTGACCTAGTTCTGACAAGAGACATAAGCAAATGAATGCTGGAGAATTCCAAGGAAAAAAAATTTTTTTCCCAATTACAAAAATAGGTATGTCAGGGACTGCCTCCACTACCCTTTCTTCCTGCCCCAAGTATAGACATATCACATTGAGCTACAACAGCACCTTGAGAGGATGAGGGAAAGGCCGAAAATTCTGAGATGGTGACTCAGACAATACTGAGCAGCTGAACCAGTATGAGCAGTCATCTATCTCCACATTTCTTGTTATCTGAGAAAAGTAAACCCATTTTGTTTAAGCCAACCTACTTCAATTTTTGTTGTTTGCAGCCAAGAACAATCAAAACTGATTCTCAAGGGTGGCACCTGTGGCTCAAAGGAGTAGGGCGCCAGCCCCATATGCCAGAAGTGGCGGGTTCAAACTCAGCCCCAGCCAAAAACTGCAAAAAAAAAAAAAAAAAAAAAAAAAACTGATTCTCAGCCTCCTAGAGTACAGCATATGTAAAAGAACATTATAAAAAGAAAAATTAATAATAGCTCTGTTCTTTAAATATTCTTTAATGTATAAATGTCAAATATCTTATGAAAACCTCATATAAGAGGGGTTCTAAATGTCTAAAAGGGATTAAAACTAAACTAAGAATCACCCTGAAACCAGTCCTGAGGAATGAAGCTACAAGAACCCATTAAGAAAACCTTGGATGGCCAGGCACAGCGGCTAACACCTGTAATACTAGCACTCTGGGAGGCCAAGGCAGGTGGATCGTCTGAGGTCATGAGTTCAAGACCAGCCTGAGCAAGAGTGAGCCCGTCTCTTAAAAAAAATCAAAAAATAGCCAGGCTTTGTAGCTGGCACCTGTAGTCTCAGCTACTTGGGAGGCTGAGGCAAGAGGATGGCTTGAGCCCCAGAATTTGAGGTTGCTGTGAGCTAGGATGCCACAGCACTCTACCAAGGGGGAGGGGAGGGGAGAGGAGGAAAGAAGGAAGGAAGGGGAGAGAGAAAACCTTGGTTGTTTATTGAGTGTCTGCCACCATTCCAGATCCTGAGGATACAGTGACAATTAAAAGACAAAACTCTCCTTCTCTTGAGGCTTACATTCTAGCAAAGGAAGCAGGTGATAAACCAAGGAAACAATTTTAGATAGTGATGAAATAATCAACAAAGCACACAGACCATCTATAAAATGGGAGAAAATATTTGCAAGCTATACTTCTAATAAAGGGCTAAAGAATCAACAAGATCTCAAGAAAATAAGAAGGAAAAAAACAATCCCATTAAAAAGTGGGCAAAAGACATGAAAAAAAGCTAGATAGACAAATGGCCAATAAACATATTAAAAAATGCTCAACATCACTAATCATCAAGGAAATGCAAATTAAAACCACAAAGAGATATCACCTTATCTCAGTTAGAATGGGTTTTATTAAAAAGCCCCCAAACAACAGATGTTTGTGTGGATCAGAGAGAAAGGAAGGCTTGTACACTGTTGGTACAGACTGCAAATTAGCACAACCTCTATGAAAAACAGCATGGACATTCCTCAAACAAGTAAAAGTACAATTTGATCCAGCAATCCCACTACTGGGGATTTATCCAAAAGGAAATCATTTTATCAAAGACACCTACACTGGAATTTTATGGCAGGACAATTCACAATTGCAAAGATGTGAAATCAAACCAAGTACCTGTCACTTTATGAGTTTAACAAAATGTGGTATAACCATGGAATAGTATTCAGCCATAAAAAAGGATTAATTAATGCCTTTTGCAACGATGTGAATGGAACTGGAGACCATTATCCTGTGGGAAGTTATCTAAAGCATGGAAAAACAACCACCACAAGTACTATTAAACTACAACTAATCAATAAGCACACATGTGCACAGAGGGAAGAAAAACTCTAGTAGAAATCAAACTCCACAGTGTCACACAGACAAGAATTTTTTTTTTCCACAACACTTACCAATGTTATAATGAAATGTGATTCAAAGACCTGCTGTGGTTTCTAATGATTGTACCATTGCCATTAACTTCAAATTTTCTCCAGAAGGAGCAAATAATTTGGGATGTCTTAGCAGAAGGGAAACCCATGAAGTATACAGAGCATGTTTCTTTTGTGCTACCTAGAGGCAGGTTTTAGGCCTTACATAATTTGGGTTGGTTTGGAAACCAGTATTGTCAGACACACACGGGTTAAGTTGGTCGTTCCTGAAGAGCAATTACCTTTTAATTGCCTTTAAGATTGCTAAGGTCAAGGATCATGCCTGTTTTGTTCCTAACTGTATACTTGGCTCCTAGCATTAGTGTATGGCACATGGTAAGCACCCAATATATGTTGCTTGAAGCATTATTTATAAGCATCCGGGCTTGTAAAAATTTAAGAGATACCATACAGTAAAATAAAATAGCTACACATATTTAATTCTTTATAAAATGAATACATACAAGAGAAAAAGAGCTGTAACACTCATTCACCCAACAAATTCATTTTGGGGACATATACTATGGGGCGTGCACTACGTCAGAAGCTGCAGACAGAAAAAAGAGTAAGATCCAGGCTATTCTGGGAAGCAGAGATCTGCAACATATAATGGAGACACGTCTACAGAATTTCTGTGCATGCTTTGATAAAGTACGCTGGGGTGGGGACTGAGGGGGTTGGCAGGATTGGGAAGTGACTAGAGAATAGAGGGAGAGAAAAGTCAAGAAAACCAAGGATGCTCCCTAGAACAGCAGAATCTAAGCTGCTTTTGTGTTTACTTAGTTTTGGGCAAATCCTAATACCTTTTAGCAGAGCATTTACAGTTCAAATTCCACTCCTAACTTCTAGACCAGTGGTCCTCAAACAGGAGTGATTTTGCCTGCCAGAAAACACTTGGCAATGTCTTGAAACATTTTTGATTGTCACATCTGGCTGTATGCTACTGTAATCTATTAGGTGGAGGCCAGGGATGTTGCTAAACATGCTACAAGGCTGTGGTCCCCAACCCCCAGGCTGCAGACCAGTCTGTTAGAAACCCGGGCACACAGACTTGCCTCCTGAGCTGCATCTCCTTTGTCACCCTATCCTTCCCCGACCACTACCACCCCCGACACTAGAAAAACTGCCTTCCATGAAACCAGTCTCTAGTGCCAAAAAGGTCCTGTCTGTGGCCTACCGGGAACTGGACCACACTGCAGGAGGTGAGTGCACATCTCTATTTATAGCTGCTCCCCATCTCAGGCATCAAGACCTTAGCTCCACCTCCTGTCCGTTTCCACCACTCACACCCCTTGCAGGTCTGTGGAAAAATTGTCTTCCATGAAACTGGTCCCTGACGCCAAAAACGCTGAGTGAGGACCCCTGCTACAAGGCACAGAACAGCCTCCCATAGCAAGGAATTATCCAGTCTAAAATGTTAATGGAGTGAGAGAATTAGAAAGTACTACACAAATAAAAACACAAATACATCATTTAGTCAAGGTTTCTCTAATGCAAATAATGTGATCACGGAAATCATTTAATTAGCTGCCTCAACTGTAAATCAATAAAGTACAATAAAACGATTTTTTTGTGATGACTATGAATAAAGCACTTAGGTCTATGATACATACAATTCAAATATTTATATTAATCAGTCATATTCATAACATTACATATGAAACCCAGGCTCTCAGGAAAACACTGCCTGATTAGAATTCCAAACTGAAGAATGTCATACTTAAATAGAAATTGTGGTGAGGTTTTTAGAGTTTTTGTATATATATAGCTTTCAGTTTGTAAGATGGAAAAGGCTTAGCCCATTCCTTTTGAGTTTAAAACTATATTACACAGTCATATGTTCGGCATCCTTTAGCTGGATATATTTGTTCCCTGTGGGAAGTTTATAACTTGTAAAAAGAGTTTTATGCAGAATACGAATTGGGAGTATTACATGACTGCCTCTTGAGGACCTTAAGCTGTGCAAACAATATCACTTTATCCGACGAAGTGGCTTTGGATTGGTCCATCTGTTCACCCTGGGGCTGTCTAGAACTATAGATCAGGGACATCACTGTCATACCCCAGCTGCTGCAGAAAGCTACTGGAAGAAAAAGAGATTTATGAGTATTTTGGTTATACTGAAGCAAGAATAGAGAAGCTATACCACAAGGAGCCTAGTGGCTCTAAATTGTAGGCATTATGCAAAAATAAAATGCAGAGCAGGGTGTCAAGGGAGTCCTCCAAGAGCAATAGGACATCTTTGTAAAATCTCTAAAGAATAAATTTAACAGTTATTAAAGAACACCACCCTGTTGTTGCCGGCACTGAACTTTATACACCAGAAAGGATACATGGGATTTTCAGGACAACATCTGTTATTTAACAGTGATAGTGACCTCAGCACTGACAAGCAATTCAAATCACAGTTGACTGGGGCCACACAGTTGACTGAGGCCACTTGGGGGTGGCCAAGTTTGGAGTTTCATCATTAGCAGATTACTAATATCCATGTCAGTTGAGGAATTTTCCAAAGGGAAAAAAACACCATGGAGAACAACTATGATTATTATATGAGAAATTCGTAAATTATTCCCCTTCATTTTGACCAAAAGGCCTGTACAAACCTTAAAGAGAAATGAGTAGATGCAACACAATCTTCATGTGTTGGAAAGACTAAAACTAGGTCAAAATGAATTTGGGAAAACACAGCCATGCTTCTATATTAACTTTATATAAGGATTTAACAAGCCAATACTTCTTTTTCTCTTTTATCTCTAATTAAAAATAAAAACAATATACCTTGGAGATTTTCCTAAGTCAGAACACACAGATTTTTAGGTAGCAGTAGGAAAACTAAAACTTAAATGTTGAGGACTAAGCACCTCAAAGAACTAAATGCATTCATTTAATCTATGTAACAATCTTGCAAGTAAGATACCATTATCTTCTTTTTATAAATGAGAAAACTGAGACTTTTTTCCTTAATCTAAATGTTGCTCCCAGTATACACAGAAGTAGAAAATACTATAGTTGGGGTAGGCCATGGGAAGCGCAAATAAGGAAGCTCTATTGAATCCCAATGCTAATAAGCTGTGTTACACTATTTTGTCACAGGAATTACATTTTTATTAGTGTCAGACACATGAATATTAAAATTAATCACTTAGAAGAGAAAGCATTAGTACTGAAAGTTGATCATGAGCTACCTGCAGTACTATACCCACATGTCCAATTTTTTACTTGGTAGCACCATTTGAGTAACCCACAAGCAATGCCAATTCAACATGCCCCCAAATTTATTATTTTCCTCACCTACCTGTTTCTCTTACCTCCAGAAATAGGATCAATATATTTACCTTGTTGCAAGGAAAAACAAATGGATCATAAGAAACTATTAGCAGTGCTATTATCTGGGTGACTGGATTCATGGAATTTTTATTCTTTATACTTCTCTGTATTTTCCAGATAACATTTACATCATAATACATCATCGTATCCTTATTGCTTAAAAACAAAAAACAAAAATCGATAGAGCAAAAATTAAGTCCCCACTATCTCAATACTTTAACTTCCTTCCTCAAATGTAAACACCATTTGTATATCTTTTCATACATTTTTCTAGGTAAATACATTTTAAAGCATTTTTGTACAAATATAATTTGAATATTATATATTTACACATACATAGTTTTTTTATAAGTGAAAATCTAATATATATTGTATGTTATATTGTAACTTGCTTTTTCCCCCCTTAACAATATATCTTGGAGATTTTTCTAAGTCAGAACATACAGATCGCCATCATTCCTTCTAAGGGCTATACACTCAGTTATGATGCCTGTACCATAATTTAATTATTCCCTTTATTGATAAATATTAGATTGTTTCCAATTTCTCATTATTCCAAATAATGCTGCAAAGATGATTCTTATAGATATACCCTGTTCCAGCAATTCTTAAGACTAAATTTTTTCCCCAACGTTTTCTTCATTTCTTGTGCTTGGATGCACTTTACAACTGATGGCGTATCACCACCACCAACAGCCCGGTGGTATTTTTGTGTAAAAAACATTTTTTTTTTTCATTTTGACATTTTCCTGTAAGAGTTAAAAAGCATTAGCCTCAATACATTTTAGATGAAATAGGTATCTTTTCATTTATGTGCATGTCAGACACTTGGGATTTTAGCCAAATTACTTAGCTATTTATACGTGATATTGCTGAGATAAAGGGTGTGTGCATTTTGAATTTGCTGGGTATTTCCAACTTGCCCACTATATCAGGTGAAACAATTTATGCACTGCTTTCCTCAACAGTGGGTTATTATAAATTTTTGAATAATTTACCAATGTAATAGTTGACAAATTAGAACTCTCTGTTGACTTAATTTACTCTTTTGTATATGGGTCATTATGAAAGTTTTGAGGTATATACAAAAATCAAGAAATGTAAAATCCGCATAAAATCTGTATGGATGGAAATGAATGAAGCCCTCCCAGAGACACTATTCAGTTGAGCAAGTTGAAACTTGCACAAGTGAATTAGAAAAGACACCACCCGCTGTTTCTTAGAAATGAAATGAACAGGCTCAGCGCCAGTGGCTCAAACGGCCAAGGCGCCAGCCACATACACCTGAGCTGGCTGGTGGGTTGGAATCCAGCCTGGGCCCGCCAAACAATAATGATGGCTGCAACCAAAAAATAGCCAGGTGTTGTGGCGGGTGCCTGTAGTCCCAGCTACTTGGGAGTCGGGGGCAGGAGAATCGCTTGAGCCCAGGAGTTGGAGGTTGCTGTGAGCTGTAATGCCATAGCACTCTACCCAGGGTGACAGCTTGAGGCTCTGTCTCAAAAAAAAAAAAAAAAATGAAATTAACAGACTATACCCAGTCTATCTCAGCTAGCTGGGAGTGGCGGTTCACACATATAATCCTAGTACTCTGGGAAGCTAAAGTGGGAGAATTGTTTGAGCGCAGAAGTTTATGACCAGCACAGGGCAGACCCCATCTCTACTAAAAATAGAAACTTAGCCAGGGCATGATAACAGATGCCCACAGTCTCAGCTACTCAGGAGGCTAAGGCAGGAGGATTGCTTGAACCCAGGAGTTTGAGGATGCTGTGAGCTAACCTGATGCCACAGCACTCTAGCCTGGGGCAACACTGTCCCCCAAAAAACAATCTGTCTCAAAACTTTTGTAATGACCTATATCTATAGTCTTATCTTTATTGCAAATATTTTCTCCTCTTCTATTACTCTTCTTTCAATTTTGTTTATGGTGTCTTTCACCCTGTAGCTTTTTTTTCACGTGTACCAAATTTGTCATTCCTTACGGTTCTGAAGTTGGTATCTTGCTTGGAAAGCCCTTCAACTAAGGAAGGAAAAATCAGTTAAAAAAAAAAAACTGGGAAAGGACAGCCAACAGATTCTTTTGTCTGCTTGTCTTCTAAGAATGAATAAAAAGCCCCTTGTGGTAATCACAAAACACCTGGAGCAGTGTCACATTTCAGTGGCATATATGCTCTGCTTTTTACACTTTTTTGAGTCTCACTTTACTTGGCAAACAGCAAGCTGTTTCATGGCTGTAACTTGGAGTAATTCTGTGGACCACCAACGCTGAGACAGAAGTGAGAATGACTTACCTAGTTCATTAAAAATCTGGCTTACCATACAACTGATGCCCTATCTCACAGCTGCCTCTAAAACTGGAGTAATTCCTTAATTCTCATCTGTATGGCTGTCAGTTACTTGGCTCTTTTGGTTTCATCAGGAGCTAATTCCTTACTTTTCATCTTTCGAAAATACCTCCCAACACCCTTGTTGTCTTTCTAGTGTGTTTATAAATGTATCTTTATTACTGTAATTTTTTATTATATTTCTTCTGTAATTTTAATAGAACTTTAGAAAATAACAACTTAAACCCAGTATGGCATTTTGATCTGCAATTCTCCCAAATTCATACTTTACACTCATTTAATAACCTATCTACTTAAGAGTTGCCTTCCACACTCCATGCTGTCTCATACTTCCCTGTCGTAAAGGAAGGCAATTTGTCACCATCAAGACCTATAATACTTAAAAAAAATTTTAAAACAAAACCCAAGAAAATTAGGGAAAGAGAAAAGGAAAAGTGAGAAGAGACTAAACTATCATGGCTGTTTCTCAGGAGGCCTCAAACAGCGACAGGGCCTACTTAATTTACCATTGCCAAGAATCTGTCCTCTAGCCTTATAGATTCTCTGGTTTTGTTTGCATGCCAAATAGAGGCCCAACTCTCAGGGCAGACACTCTATCAAATAAAGCCAAATTGTTAACACAAAATATTAACTGTTAACTGTTGCGTGAACTAGAACATTTCTGCCTGAACAACTACTCCATTTTCTGTCCATCAATAGATGTCAGACTGTAATCAAAAGTTTGCTTGTAATCAATGCCATTGAGACAGTCCCCGGGTTACAAACAAGATAGGTTCTGTAGATTTGTTCTTAACAGATACATTTACCTATTACCTGTAATGGCCTCTGTTCATAAGTAAGAGTTGTATGTTGACTTCGATGTTTGTAGTTTGGAGACTGCCTATACACTAAAAATGGTTAGAATGATAAATTTTATGCTGTGTATGGTTTACCACAGTAAAAAAAATAAAAAAGTTTGCTTATATTCAAAATAAGGACAATCTGATAGACCAATAAAATGTTAAATAATATAATATGTCTAAGATAATCTGACAGTCTTTATTTCTATGATAAGAACAACCTTGCCAAGAAAAATAGAATTCTTGGCTGGGAGTAGTGGCTCACACCTGTAATCCTAGCACTCTGAGAGACCAAGGCAGGAAAATTTCTCAAGGTCAGGAGTTCAAGACCAGCCTGAGCAAGAGCAAGACCCTCATCTCTACTAAAATAGAAAAATTAGCCAGGCATGGTGATGCATGCCTGTAGTAGTCCCAGCTACTTGGGAGGCTGAGGCAGGAAGATCACTTGAGCCCAGGAGTTTGATGTTGCTGTGAGCTAAGCTGACACCTCAGCCAGAGACTCTGTCTCACCAAAAAAGAAAAAAAAAAAAGAAAAGAAAAACATAACTCTTAAATAAATTTCAACATATGCTATCAACATTTGCCTTTGTTAAGTTCTTTTTTTTTTTGCAGTGTTTGGCCGGGGCTGGGTTTGAACCCACCACCTCTGGCATATGGGGACACTGCCCTACTCCTTTAAGCCACAGGCGCTGTCCTATAAGTTCTTTTTTGGGGGGTCTATGTATACAAGACAGAGCTTGGTACATAAAAAATCTACTATACCTACTAAAATCACAATGTAATTTTAACTATTAAATTTTTTTTTTTTAAACGTTCAATTTTCTGGCTCCTAAAGGTCGGTTAGAGATTCCAAATGCTTTAATAAAATATTATGGAGAATCCCTCAAAACTATGTCTATCTAGGCTCAGCGACTATAGCTCAGTGGCTGGGACACCAGCCACATACACTGGAGCTGGCAGGTTCAAACCCAGCCCGGGCCTGCCAAACAACGACGACAACTACAAGCAAAAAACAGCAGGTGCTGTGGCGGGCACCTGTAGTCCCAGCTACTTGGGAGGCTGAGGCAAGAGAATCGCTTAAGCCCAAGAGTTTGAGGTTGCTGTGAGCTGGGGGCGACAGTGAGACTTTGTCTCAAAGGAAAAAAAAAACCTATGTCTATCTACAAAAGGACAGAAACTCCTATTTTGATATAAAAGAGTAGTTGTAAGGCACCAGAAATTTGTTTGAGGGCCCTATCAATATTCCCAAAGTGCAATCACTGACCACCACCTTCAAAATCACCTGGGATACTTGTTAAAAAAATACATCTCGGGTGGCGCCTGTGGCTCAGTCGGTAAGGCGCCGGCCCCATATACCGAGGGTGGCAGGTTCAAACCCAGCCCCGGCCAAACTGCAACAAAAAAATAGCTGGGCGTTGTGGCAGGCGCCTGTAGTCCCAGCTACTTGGGAGGCTGAGTCAAGAGAATCGCTTAAGGCCAGGAGTTGGAGGTTACTGTGAGCTGTGTGAGGCCACAGCACTCTACCGAGGGCCATAAAGTGAGACCCTGTCTCTATAAAAAAAAAAAAAAAATACATCTCCCAGCTGGGTGTGGTGGGAGGCTGAGGTAGGAGCCTAAGACTTCGCGTCTAGCCTAAGCAACACAACACAGCAAGATCCCATCTCCAAAGAAAATTAAAAAATATATATCAAAAGAATATGCTCTAGTAAATCTAGGGTAGTGCCCCCAAATCTTCACTTTCACAATTTAAGAACTACTGCCCTTTTCTAACAATTAAAATAACCTGAAGAACGAAGATTCCGCCAAGGAAAGCTGGTAGGTATAGGCTACAGAAAAATGCAAAGATCTTTCTAAAAAAGAGCTTCATCAAAAAAGTAACAGAAGGCCATTGTGGCTAGTGAGAAAAATGGCATGATATAAAGTTGAAAAGGTAGGCCAGTCTGATTGCCATGATAAGGAGTTTGGATTGTACAAGTATAAAAGAAAGCAGGAGACTAACTTTATCTGAATTGCATTTTTTGTTGTTGTTGTTGTTTTTGAGACAAAGCCTCAAGCTGTTGCCCTTGGTAGAGTGCTGTGACATCACAGCTCACAGCAACCTCCAACTCCTGGGCTCAAGCGATTTTCCTGCCTCCACCTCCCGAGCAGCTGGGACTACAGGCGCCCGACACAACGCCCAGCTATTTTTTGGTTGCAGCAGTCATTGTTGTTTGGCGGGCCCTGGCTGGATTCAAACCAGCCAGCTCAGGTGTATGTGGCTGGTGCCATAGCTGCTTGAGCCACAGGTGCCGAGCCCTGAATTGCATTTTTAAAAGCTTACAGTTCTGTGTAGTGAACTGAGTCTAGCAAGGTAAAGGTAGAAGCAAGATTAGTGGGTAATTTCAATAGTCCAGGGAAGAGATGATCATGACCGGTAGAAGCAGAGGTGGAAGAATGGGCAAATAAATTTTGGAAGTAGAACAGATAAGACTTTCTGATAGACTGGAGGTAGGAAATGATAAAAAATAGACATCTATCTTAAACAACTGTATAGGTTGTAAATAAACATCTTTGGTTATTTAGAACTATGTATCTCACTTCTTAATATCTTATTTTTTAATTAATAAGGAAAACAAGTAATACTTAGAAAATAGAAGTTGAAAGGTTATAAAAGATCTTATATAAATCCTCATTACAAAAGCAATGGAAATATAAACATTAGGGATCACAAAAATTAATCCACCTATAAATTAAACTGCCCATCTATAAATCATGCAATAGGAAATACAGAAATTTGAATTTCTGAATTAAGCCCAATAAAAAAATACTTTATTAATACTTTGCAATGAACTAGTCTGTATAAAGTCTCGTGCTTTCCACAAAAAATACTAGTTAAATGCACTCTCATTCTAAAACCTTTACCTAGAAACCTAGAGGTTGTTACACAAGGTTCTTGTTATATAAGATTCTTCTTTTTTTTTTTTTTTGTCTTACTCTGTCACCCAGGCTAAAGTGCAGTGGGGTCACCACCACTCACAGCAACCTCAAACTCCGGGGCTCAAACAATCCTCCTGCTTCAGCCTCCCAAGTAGTTGAGATTATAGGAAACCAGCACCCCACCTGGCTAATTTTTCTATTCTTAGTAGAGATGGGGGTCTTACTTTTGCTCAGGCTGGTCTTAAAAACTCCTGATCTCAAGCAATCCTCCCACCTTGGCTTCCCAGAGAGCTAGGTTTATAGGAGTGAGCCACCAAACCTGGCCAGGATTCTTCCTAAAAGTTTTGCATCTCAATCACATTACCAGATACATTCATTTTTTTAAATCACCCTACTTAGTATCTTAAGAACAAAATATTGAAGCCTACAAAGTAAATATAGACTCTTACACAAAATTCTAATTTCTCTAGTCTTCAATTAACTTTCTCTTATTTGGTTTCAAATCCCTGCAATTAGATGTAAACGTCTATTAGATATTCCTAGCTTAAAGGTAAACAAACCTATCTCCCCTCAAAAAAAAAAAAACCAAATTGGTCCAGAAAATCTAATTTTAAAAGTCCCGTTCTATGTAAAAAGTATCTGTGAAATTCTACATAATCATCCACTTAATACTTTCAAATTTAATATGCCCAAATATTCATCCATTCAATGCCTCAAAATTTTTAGAAGCTACTTTCATTGAAATAAAGCACCTGTCTCAAAAGAGGCCAAAGATTCAAAGAAATAGAGCACTACTTTTCAGTAACCTAATCATTTGAAAATACATTGTTAATGAGATCTTCAAGTATACAAGCCATAAAAAGTAAAAAAGAAAAAGAAGAGAAATATTTGGAAAAGAAATAATTATTCTGAATAAAGATAATTTGCTTCTTGCTTCTTCAGCCAAAAACAAACATGACAAAAGAACTTACGCAACTACGGAAAACTTATTTGTATTCAAGTGTATTTTCAGGAAGATTTCAAGATCTGACATAGGAATAGAGAAAAGGAACAAACTAAAACAAGTATAAACAAGGCCAGTTACAAGCTGACCTCTATTTGAAATGTGTTAAAAAAAATATTTTAGTCATACATTTTAAAAATATGATGATTGAGAAAAAATTTTTAATTCAAGTCTTCTCAATCATCTTGAAATACTTGTGACCTGAACTCATATGTTAAGGCAAATCTTGATTTTCAATTATTCATTTAATTGATGAACTGCTTCATTTAAATTGCTAATTCAGGGTGAAAGATTTTATAAAAAACATTTTATTGCTACAAAGGGAAACATGGTCACAAAAAGCCTGTAAGTGGATCTTCAACGCACATTACTATTCAACATCCAAGGCTATAAAAAAATACACAGAGCACAAAATACTTGCCCAATTTACCTCTTCTAGGGTAAGTATTCAAAAAATTAATGCACACTTGAATATTCACTCCCAAGAGCAGCATTTAAGTTCAAATGATTAGAACAGATTACTAACAATATACAGTAATTATCTTTAACACCAATAAAGTAATAAAAATCAAGCTTAAAAATTATACAAACAATTGATCAGATCTAGTTTGGTAACTATAAAAACTAAACTAAAATAGTCTAGTCTTACCTTCATTTTATTAAACAAATGCCAAACATTTAGAAATTATATAAAACACAATTTTAACATGTGGAATGCATGCAAGACGGGTGTTAACTCTTATTTTTAAGCTATTAAAATTCTTACCCTTTTCCACATTAGCACAGAAATTTAAAGCTCCTTGTAAATCTAATACCTTATATTTAATTTTCTTCAGGCTGCTCAATGGGGAAATCAGAAGGTTCTTCCCTTGCTTCTTCTTCCTCTACTGCCCCCGCTTCTTCCACTTCTCCCTCTGCCCCTGCGTCCCCACCTCCTTCTGTGTCCCCCTCGCCCTCTACTCCTCCAGTTTCTCCCACATCCTCTGCTTCCTCTGCTTCCTCCGCTTCCTCTGCTTCCTCCGCTTCCTCTGCTTCCTCTGCTTCCTCCACTTCTCCTCCCTTTGATTCTTCTTCTTCCTCTTCATCCTCCTCTTCTTCAATAGGCTCATCGATCTTTTCTTCATCCTCCTCATCTCCTTCTATTTGCTGATCCTGAGAATGATCTTCAATTTCAAAAGGATTCTCACCCTAAAAACATGTGAAATGCCTTTTAAACCGCCACATTCATTTTTACATCAGTGAAATTTTTATGTGGTATATCATGAAGAATAAATACTATTTAAAGGTTTTAACTTATGACCAGGCCATTATTTATTGAATACCTCCTTCTAACCAATATGGGTACATAATTCACTGAAGCCATTACTTTACATTCCATAAACTGAAATACTTAAAGGTCATATTTTCTTCTTAACTGAATTTCTAAAATCATATATTTATGTGTATGTGTGTAAATATATAACAAATAAGTGGGGGGGGGGGGCTCGGCGCCTGTAGCTCAGCGGCTAGGGTGCCAGCCACATACAATGAAGCTGGCCGGTTGGAATCCAGCCTGGGCCTGCCAAACAATAATGGCAACTACAACCAAAAAATAGCCAGGCTATGTGGCAGGGACCTGTAGTCCCAGCTACTCGGGAGGCTGAGGCAAGAGAATCGCTTAAGCCCAGGAGTTGGAGGTTGCTGTGAGCTGTGTGAGGCCACGGCACTCTACCGAGGGGAAAATACTGAGACTCTGTCTCCAAAAAAAAAGAGTGTGT
Organism: Nycticebus coucang; assembly: GCF_027406575.1. NCBI lineage: Eukaryota > Metazoa > Chordata > Mammalia > Primates > Lorisidae > Nycticebus > Nycticebus coucang. Next base: position 21,117,900 of record NC_069784.1, on the reverse strand, counting down.
GTGTGTGTGTGTGTGTGTGTGTGTGTGTGTGTGTGTGTAAAACAAATAAGTGGTTTATGGTAGAAAGAAAATAGATGATGCAAAGATTTACATTGTACTTAATTATACCAGTATTTAGTGTACAACTGTACAACTGTTACAGGATCTCTTTAAAACTCAAATGAAAATCAAGTATCTTCTTTTATCTACTACATAACATACTTTACTTATACTTCAAGAAAGACAAATCTTTAATTGGGTAAACACTTGCAGATACAATTTTATTTTAATATTTTATTTAAATACTTGAATTATGTATCTGTGTCAAATCTCAATATAAATTAGACCAAATGAGAAAGCTATAATAACCTGGTAAGAAATGAAGTGGCAGTAAAGGATATTAAACAGGCAAGTATTAGGAGTGGTTCTACTTTTAAGATGAGCCAGGCAGGAATGTGCAGGAAGAGGCAGAGTAGTAAGAAAAGAAATACTAGGGATTATTCTAATAGCCCAGAACAGGAAAATGTAAAAGTTGCAGTGACAGTATGAACAGAATAGGTAATTAGAATCCCAATTCCAATGGAAAGGAAACAGGAAAGAAGTAGGTAGGTTAGGTGACCCCATTAGAATTTCAGATATCTAACCATCTAATAGGTGGCTATAAATATGCAACTCAAGAGAAAAATTCAAAGTAAGACATTTACATTTGTGAATTGCTTGCACAGAGTGCACAGTAAGCAGGACAGCTCTGGGGTGGCACTAGAGGAGTTAAATATTAAAGGGGGCGGGAATAAAACTATGAAAATACCTACACTGTATGTACATGGGGGCAGAAGTTAGAAGAGAAGGAATACTTGGTGCAAGAAGAAACCCAAGAGTGCAAAATATTATCTGGGGGCGGCGCCTGTGGCTCAAAATATTATCTGGTAAAATAGTTTCAAGAATAAGTGAAAGATGAACACCATCAACTGAGGCAAATAGATAAAAGCACAAAAGGATTGAAAAGGATCACTAGAGCTGGTCATCGTCATAGCTTAATGAGGTTCTTTAGGATTTATTATACCATCCCCTTTACTTTTTTTTTTTTGAGACAGAGTCTCACTATGTCACCCTGGATAGAGTGCCGTGACATCACAGCTCACAGCAACCTCAAACTCTTGGGCTTAAGCAATTCTCTTGCCTCAGCCTCCCAAGTAGCTGGGACTATAGGCACTCTCCACAACACCCGGCTATTTTTTGGTTGTAGTTGTCATTGTTGTTTGGCAGGCCTGGCCTGGGTTGGAACCCGTCAGCTCTGGTGTATGGGGCTGGCGCCCTAGCCCAGTGGTTCTCAACCTTCCTAATGCTGCAATATATTTTCATTGTTTTAAAAAGGGGTCATGACCAACAGGTTGAGAACTGCTGCTAGCCGTTAAGCTACAGGCGCCAAGCCCATCCCCTTTACGTTTGTATGTTTAAAATGCTAAACAATAATACTGTTAAAAGTTTTAAAGGCCCCTAGATTTGATAATTACATCACTGGTAATCTTAGAATGGTTTTAAAAGTATGATGTAAACGACAACAGTCGTCCAAGAATGTGTCTTCATAATTATCTGTGAAATTCTCAAAATACACAGGCCCTGGTTCCACACAATGAGATTTTAATTATTAGTCACATCCTAGAGCTCTTGCTAAAAGCACAAATTGCTAAAAAAAAATCCGACTCAAAATTCCCAGGGGAGAAGCCTGTTAACCACCACATTGAAGAATTTCAGGAGATAGTTAAGAGAGAAATTTGGGAAACATGAGTTCAGAAAGTCTTAAAAAATGCAAAGAATGCTTTTTGGTCATTCTTAGCCTCACAGGTGATTCTGACTATATTCCTCCAATTGAGAATTACTAGTTTAAAAGTAAATAATAGGAAGTAAAAGGCACATGGAAGGTAAACTTTTCAAATGGTGGGAAGGGAAGAGATAACGGGGAGGGCCAAAGTCTAGGAAAAGTTAAGTCATTTTTAGTTTAGGGAACACATAAGCAGTCTGGGGAAGACCAGGAAAAAAACAAGAAAAATATCAGATGCAAATAAGGGAAGACATGATGATAAAACAAGTTCCCAGATGAAAAGCAAAGAAAAATATTTTCCCTCACAGATAACACTAAAGACAACATTTATTGAGCTCACATCTAATGGTCTCAATCTCCCTAATGCAAGAGAAGAAATAAGAATATGAGAAGTGAGAAGAATAAGAATGAAATTTGGGATATGTGATAAAAAGGTCTGGAATAGCCACTACAGGGAACACATACTTTGATAGTTAATATGTAAAATTATTATGAACTGAGTGAAAATCTTGTAAACACAGGACTGGCACAATTATATGGTATTTTTTAGCAAGATAGACAATTAATAAAGCTAACCACAAATAGCACAGTGCTGAAAACTGCTAACTGGTAAAAGAATAAAATTTCTTATTGAAATGAACGCCCATGAGTGCCCAGAGCAGCAAGTGAAGGCAAAACCAAATGATACAGCTGGAGAATTACCAAAGATTGATGGTTATTTGATGGGGGAAAACATTTAAAAGCAGGGCAGCGCCTGTGGCTCAATGGGTAGGACACCAGCCCCATATACCCGGGGTGGCAGGTTCGAACCCGGCCCCGGCCAAACTGCAACAAAAAAATAGCTGGACGATGTGGCGGGCACCTGTAGTCCCAGCTACTTGGGAGGCTGAGGCAAGAGGATCATCTAAGCCCAAGCGCTATAGGTTGCTGTGAGCTGTGACACCACAGCACTCTACCAAGAGCGACAAAGTGAGACTCTGTCTCTAAAAAAAAAAATAATAAAAAAATGAAGAAAAGATTTAAAAGGGTATTGTATCAGCACTTGACAGTGAAAGATTTTTAAACCATGACCAGAGCTGACCATGAGCAGAGGCTAGATGTTCTGAGGAATGACAACAGGAGGAGAAAGAAATGTTAAACAAAGCGAAATCACTGAGTCATGTGACTCCAATGTTTCTTGAATTTTAACATGGATATGAATCTACTGGGATCTTGTTAAAATGAAGATTCTCATTCAGTGGGCCTGGGTATGACCTGAAATTCTGCATTGCTAATAAATTTCCAGGTGATGCTAATACTGTTGGTCCATAGGTCACATTCTGAGTAATAAGGTTCTAGAAGAGTTCTAAACTCAGGTGCTTTCTCTACAATATTCACACGAGCAAGACATGTCCACCAGTGTCCTCTCCCATTTCATGAATGACTCAATAGTGTAGCTTGAAAATAATATATAAAAATTCTAATTTTGTGTTCTTCCCTCATTAAAAATTATTTTCATACATGAACAGAAACTACTAACTTCTCAAAAGTTATGACAAAGAGTAACAATCTAATTTTTCCTAATTTCACCATGATACTCTTATCTTTTTGATAAGGGTATCATAGCTACTAAATTAAGTACCATACCTCCCATAAACCTGGATTTCGATTCAGGACTGTATTCATTTTTTTTTTAATGTATTGTCAAGAATGTAGTAAACAGTGATGATATGATTAACAGATAAGAAAATAGGCCCCCCACAAGGAGCAAGCCAATATAACTGAGATTATTCAGCTTGGAAGTCACTGGTTGAGGGATAATTAAATTGAGGATCATTAAATATCTATCAGGTTTCTTCACAGAGGAGCTGTTACCACAATAGCCAAAATAAATGATACTTCTTTAAGCTACAAAACATTTACTTACTAACATAAGTAACAGACTAATGAAAAACTTTAGCATAACAGATCACTTCAGTATAGAATGATTTTAAGTTATGTATGATTTTCTAATGACTCACAGACTAAATTCTAAAATTTATTTCTGTTAATTTCCTGAATAATAATAATTTCTTATTTGTACAGTATATAATAAATTTTATGTCAAAGTAGACTCAAACAATACCAAATCTCAAAAACGCTAAAGAGTAGTCCAGGTATACCCAATTGTTCACATCTGAGTTGCCTAATATGAGGAGCAAACTTTTTCTCTGCTGCCTTCCTGATTCCATAAGGGGGTGTCTACTGGAGCAAATGTCTGTCCTTGGCAGAAGAAACTGGCTGTACATAATTCATTCCATTCTGGGTCTCCTCTTGTGGGTCGTCCCAGCAAATGAAAAGGTACATTCCAGTTTGCTCTATGCAGTGTGGTAAACTAGGGGAATCCTGTTCCTGTCCATATGGGCTGATAACAGAAGTTGGGGGAATTTACAGCTATCTAAATCAGGAGCAGAATATTAAAGTACACAATAACTACTACATGCCTAGGACATAGTCTCCAAGTTTATCTTATTTTTAAATCAAGAATAAAGCTGACATTCTGATTCTAGCCAACTCTTACGTATCTCTCAACTAATTCAGAGCTAGAAAGGGGATAAGAGAATAATCACTTAATATTCCTCTCCTGGCCAATCACAACAATTAGGAAAAAATCCAAGATGCTAAGTAAAATTTGTGAACATGAGTACTAGATTGAAATATCAAAAAGGGTTACTATGTCACCATTTAATTATTACAGTACTACGTTATTACCTGAAAAGCTTTTGCTCTGAAATCTTACCTTAACAAAACGTTCATATCGTGCCTTCACTATTGGATTATTTAAAATGCTTGTAGCAGTCAAGACACTCTCTCGTTTTATTTGTTCCTTATAAGCCTATTAAAAAAAAAGCACACACACATACACTGAGGGTACTTGAAAACTGTGAGATGAGAACTATTCCTATAATTGAAACAGCATTTATGGGCCAGGCATGGTGGCTCACACCTGTAATCCCAGCACTCTGGGAGGCCGAGGCAGATAGATGGCTAGAGCTCAGGAGTTTGAGATCAGCCTGAGCAAGAGGCAGACCCCATCTCTACTAAAAATGGAAAAACTAGCTGGGCGTTGTGGTAGTTGCCTCTAGTCCCAGCTACTCAGGAGGCTGAGGCAAGAGGATTGCTTGAGCCCTGAGAGTTTGCCCCAGGGTGACAGAGCAAGACTCCGTCTCAAAAAAAAAAAAAAAAGAAAAACAGCATTTATGTTCAAATTCTTAGATTTAAATGATTTACTGTCTCACAAAGCTATGGAGCAGTGATTTTCAACCGGTGTGTCATAGCACACTTGTGTTCTACAAAAGGATCTTAGGTGTGCCACAAAAAAAAAAAAAAAAAAAAAAAAAAAATTTTTTTTTTTTTTTTTTTTTTTTGCAGTTTTTGGCCAGGGGCAGGTTTGAACCCACCACCTCGGGTATATGGGGCCGGCGCCCTACTCATTTGAGCCACAGGCCCTGCCCACAAAAATTTTTAAAGATCATCAATTAAATTATTTTTGAAAGATGTTCAAAGCACAGTACTTTCACTCTTTTTTTGATCAACATAATTTAAACAGTTTAACTATAAGTTCGAGTGTGCCGCGAGATAAAAAAAGGTTGAAAACACTGCTATACTAAAAAGGTTGAAAACACAACTACGACTATGACCGTGATCCGAATCATCTATAAATTAAAGATTCAAGCCCGTCAGCTTCAATAAAAAACTCAGTACCCAAATACTACTAGAACTACTAGACAGTCGCTTTCTCTTCTTTCTGCTCTACATCTTCCTCCCCAGCTTGACTAATTTGCTTTTTTTTTTTCTTGGAAACAGAGTCTTACTCTGTCACCCTCCATAGAGTACAGTAGCTTCACAGCTCATAGCAACCTCAAATCCTTGGGCTTAAACGATTCTCTTGCCTCAGCCTCCCGAGTAGCTGGGACTACACGTACCTATCACAACACCCGGCTATTTTTAGAGATAAGGGTCTCACTCTGGCTCAGGCTGGTCTCAAACCTGTGAGCTCAGGCAATCCACCCACCTGGGCTTCCCAGAGTGCTAAGATTACAGGCGTCAGCCACCATGCCTGGCCTCAGCTCAACTAATTTTCATGCTATAAAAAAGAATAATTTGTCATACAAGAGAAATTAGTCTTCCTCCAGGCTGTCATTATCCAGGGGTCCTCAAACTCCACATGAGGCGGTGTGATTGTATTTGTTCCCGTTTTGTTTTTTTACTTCAAAATAAGATATGTGCAGTGTGCATAGGAATTTGTTCTTTTTTTTTTTTTGGCCGGGGCTAGGTTTGAACCTGCCACCTCCGGCATATGGGACCAGCGCCCTACTCCTTGAGCCACAGGCGCCGCCCTGTTCATTTTTTTTTTTTTTTTTAAACTTTAGTCCTGCCCAACAGTCTGAGGGACAGCAAACTGGCCCCCTGTTTAAAAAGTTTGAGGACCTCTGTATTATACAGAGGAAGAAAGATAATAATATGGAATGTCTAGTTGTCAAGAAGGTATCAAAGGAATATCAAGAAAAAGGAAAAAGATTAATAAAAGACTATATATGCTCAAAGTACCTAAAGAAGTCTGAATTAAATGAGGTTCACTTCAACACAAAATAGAAATTTAAGATTCTGGCACGCTCTACTTAAAACTTAAGTCTTTAATAGTTATTCTTTAAATTTGCTTTTTTTTGGAAACAGAATATCACTTTGTCACCCTGGATAGAGTGCCCCGGTGTCATACCTCACAGCAACCTCAAACTCTTCGGCTAAAGCGATTCTCTTGCCTCAGCCTCCTAATTAGCTGGGACTACAGGTGCCCGCCACAACACCTGGCTATTTTTAGAGACCAGGTCTAGCTCTCGCTCAGGCTGGTCTCAAATTCATGAGCTCAGGCAATCCACCCACCTTGGCCTCCAAGAGTGCAAGGATTACAGGCATGAGCCTTGGTCCTTGGCCCTAAATTTGCTTTCTTAACAAACTATTTCCCCACAACATGAACATTAGTGTTGCTTGAAGTAACTTTGACTAAATAAAGCCAGCCAATATAAAAAAGAATATGCTAATATAATAAAAAAACAAAACAGTACACCTGTAGTCCCACCTACTGGGGAGACTGAGGCAAGAGAACTGTTTGAGCCCAGGAATTTGAGGTTGCTGTGAGCTATGATGCCACAGCACTCTAACGAGGGCGACAAAATAAGACTCTGTCTCAAAAAAAAATAAATGAATAAATAAATAAGTAAAACAGTAAATTGTCCAGGGATACTCTACTCAAAAAACGTAACAATAGTCAGGCACAGTGGCCTGTAACCCCAGCACTCTGGGAGGCTGACATGGGTGGATTGCTTAAGCTCAGGAGCAAGATCAGCCTAAGCAAGAGCGAGACTCTGCCTCTACAAAATAGCTGGGCATCTATAGTCCCAGCTACTTGGGAGGCTGAGGCAAGAGAATTGCTTGAGCCCAAGAGTTTGAGGTTGCTATGAGCTATGACACCACGGCACTCAACCCCAGGGCGCCTAAGTGAGACTCTGTCTCCAAAAAAAAAAATAATAAAAGAAGATAATAACAATCCTACATTTTGGGTGGCGCCTGTGGCTCAAGGAGTAGAGCACTGGTCCCATATGCCGGAGGTGGCAGGTTCAAACCCAGCCCCGGCCAAAAACCACAAAAAAAAAAAAAAAAAAAAATCCTACATTTTAATTTTTTTCCCCCAACCATCAGAAAAAAAAAAATCAGTAATAATCAAATCTTTCCTTTTTGTTCTAAAGCACATACCTATATACTCACAAAATTATTTTGTATCAACTTAAAAAAAGTTAATAAAAATAATAGTTCAATAATTGCTATGATTTCCTGAATACTCACCATTACCAGGTACTATTTTAATTGCCTTATATGTTTTATTGATAATTTAATCATTAAAACAATTACATCAAAGTAGAACGATTACCCATCCTTATTGTACAGATAAGAAAACTTAGACAAAGAAAGGTTAACTTAGTTTAACATGTTATACACTGAACCAGGATTCAAACCCAGGAAGTCTTGCCCCAGAACCTACAATCCTTTTTTCATTCATTCATTTTTGATAGAGTCTGGATCTGTTGCCCAGGCTAGAGTGCAGTGGCATCATCATACCTCAATGCAACCTCAAACTCCTGTGCTCAGGAAATACTCCAACCCCAACTTCCTGAGTAGCTACAACTATATAAGGTACATGTCATCACACCCAGCCAATTTTTTTTATTTTTTCCAGAGACCAGGTCTTTTTTACATTGCCCAGGCTCATCTCCAACTCCTGACCTCAATCTATCCTCCTGCCTCAGCCCCACAAAGTGCTAAAATTATAGGTATGAGCCACTGCACCTGGCCCAGAGCCCACACTCTTAACTACTACACTCTCCAATGCCTCTCTTGAGTATACTCAGTTATTCACATATGAAAATGATAGGATTATATGTAAAACAATGGCAAAGGACTGATGTATAATTCAATGGCTTTATTAAGACAGATCAAAATTTACCTGCTTCCCTTTGATGTGATCAGGCGATTTTAAATGCTGCTGAACTGAACTGTGCAAAGCGGGGATATACACACTACAAGCGCTGCAGTGAACAGTCTCTACTTTCATCATGTGATCATCTGCAGTGACACCTACAAAAGAAATCCAATTGTTAAAGAAATGATTCATACATTTCTGACCAACCATGTTTTCGTTAGTGTTTCCATGATTATTTATATCAATCCTGTTTATTCCAAAAATAGGATTAGTCTATAGGTTTATGTTGAGCTTTTCTGCCATACCTCATAAATCTACATATATACATTTAAAAATACATAAATTAAAATTATAATTACATTGTATTTCCTATTCAGGTTAAAAAATCATACTCTGAAGTTTATAAATCCATCCCCCAAAAAAATATAAAGGAAAAAAATGTTGATTTTGTAAAATAAAAATTTCTATAATTATGAATATGGATAAGTAGGGAAAGGGGAAAAGATAGCAAAATTGGATTCATAAGGAAAAAATATATTTTAGAACTTGAAACTGGTGATTGGGGTTGATTACAGGTGAAGGTATAAATATCATACAAGGGAAAGGTGAAATGTGAGAGAAAGTGGGAACTTTTCGGGAATTGCAAATAATTCAGTACAGCTGGGACGAAGTATAAAGAAAAGACCAAAGGTGACAACCAAAGAAAGAGAAGGGCCTAGATCAGATCAACCACTGTGTTGCGGCATACTGGTTGGTGCGCTATGACAGGATCTTAGGTGTGCTGCGAACATTTTTAAAGATCATTAGTTATTTTCAAAAGAAGCTCAAAGCACAGTAAATATGTTATTTTACTTTTTTTGATCAAAATAATGTAAGTGTGCCATGAGATAAAAAAGGTTGAAAGACACTAGCCTAGATCATAAAGAGCTTTGTGTGCCTCATCTAATAATTTGAACTTTACCCTATAGAAGATGGGGAGCCCCTGAAAGTTTCTGAAGGAGTAAGATCATGAAGTAGAATTAAACATATAATAAAAGACTGAAAGAAGGCAAACTAGTCAGGAAATGCTACAATTGGCAAGAAAACAGATGAGAGTTTGAACAAATGCAATATTTTAAAGAGAAGTAATGAAGTAGATTTGGCAAATATTTAAAAGACAGAACCAACAGGACACAATCTCACAGATATAGTAAAGGAAAAGTATTGAGGATAACTCTAGACGTCTAGCTTTGTAGATGGTGGGGGCCCTTTTTCAAGATAAATGAAGTTGATAATTGCAAATTTTTGTTTTGTTTTCTTTGTGGGGTAGGGTATGCTCAAGGAGATGATAATTTTTGGATGTACTGATTTTGTACAGTACAGTAGAGAGATACCAGCAGTTAGATGTATGAGACAGAGTTTAGAAGAGGGCTGGGCGCAGTGGCTCACGTCTGTAATTCTAACATTCTGGGAAGCTGAGGAGGGCAGATCGCCCGAGCTCATGAGTTCAAGACCAGCCTCAGCTACAGTGAGACTCCATCTCTAAAAACACTCAGGCATTGTGGCAGTGCTTGTAGTCCCACCTAATCGGGAGGCTGAGATAAGAGAATCACTTGAGCCCAAGAGTCTGAAGTTGCTATGAGCTATGACTGCAAGGCACTCTTCCAAAGATGACAAAGTGAGAGAAACTGTCTCAAAAGAAAAAAAAACAACAACAGCCTGAGAAAGAGTGAGACCCCATCTCTAAAAAATAGCTGGGCACTATAGCAAGTGCCTATAATTCCAGCTACTTGGGAGGCTGAGGCAAGAGGATCACCTGAACCCAAGAGTTTGAGGTTGCTGTGAGCTAAGATGCCACGGCACTCTACCGAGGGTGACCAAGTGAGACTCTGTCAAAAAATAAATAAAAAGAGTTCTGTGCTAGAGATATAATGTAGTAATAAACATCTTGATATTAATTTAAGCTAAGTAAATTCATCAGGAAGAAATATGAAGGGAGACAGTAATGGGACTAAGAGTACTGAGAAATATCAAATTCTAAAAGACTGATAGGATAGAGAAAGAAAAGCACCGAGAGTAAAAAAAAAAAATGAGAGAACATTAGACCAGTGAGGTGCCACAGAAACCAAGGAAAGAAAATAATTCAGAAAGAAAACAGTTAGTGAAAAATGTTACAAAAGATGATTCAAAAGAACCTATGGAAGTCAGGGTCAGTAACATCTGTCAGAGCAGTTTCAGTAGACTAAAGTAGTAGAAAGTTGTTTACTATGCATAAAGTACTAAGAAGTGAAGAAGCAGAGAACGGTGTGGGTTTTGGTTATTTAAAAAGAAAAAAAAAATTTTTTTCTACTGGTTATTTAAAAAGGAAAAAAAAAAAAAAGAGCTACTCAGGAGGCTGAGGCAAGAGAATCACCTAAGCCCAGGAGCTGGAGGTTGCTGTGAGCTGTGTGAGGCCACGGCACTCTACCGAGGACAATAAAGTGAGACTCTGTCTCTAAAAAAAAAAAAAGGTTTGGGAGAACTAAACCCTTTTCTTTAGTTCCTTTTGTTGGCTGGGGTTTTTTTGTTGTTGTTGTTTTTTAATGTAATATTTTATTTATAGGCTCCAGAGACAGAATCAAAAGAGAAGGAAAGACTGAAAAGCAGAAGAGCTCACAATTTGAACTTAAGAAGATGAGAGGGAATAAGAGGGACAGGGAATAGACAGAAAATATCTTTCTTCTAGAAGAAAAGATGCCTTTTCCTCTGAAACTGAAATGAAAGAGGTAATGGTAGGTAGTGATAAACTTATAAACATGAGAACAGGAATCAAAGAAGTTCCTTTCTGAAAACTCACTCGGGGATAAAGCAGTATGAAATGTGTATTTTATAGCTCTAGGAGCTATTGTTTTCATTGGAATGGGTTACAGGTTATGGAACATAAAATACACATGTAAATTTATAAAACTATTTAACTATATACCTTCCATAACATCTTTTTCAATTACTTTGACTGCTTCTGTCTGATTATTTGTCTGTTGCTTACGAATAGATGTTTTCTTGAATTTATTCACCATACATTCCTAGAAAACAAAATAGGAAGAATCCAAATACATTTCAATGAGCACTTAGTATATGCTTAGCACCATGCTCTTCCTATAGAAGATACAGTATCTGCTATATAAGAATTAAAATCTTTTCTCAAATTTCTGCATTCTGTGACTGTATTCAATTTCCAATTCTTACTAGTTCATTGAGGATAGTCTCTGGGTCTTCAGTGCTTGACACTATATAGCATCTTTCATAGGTATTTTTAAAAAACTGGTTAATAATACAAAGCAAACTAAAACAGATCCCAGGCTCTCTGCATCTAAATTCAAACTGCCTCCTTGACAAAATCCTCTGTTGAATGATCGTTCATGATAATAATGAGTTGTTATGAGGTTCAACTAAAATAATGAATGAAAGTATGCACCACTAACCCCAGGTGCATAGTAAACCCTCAATGAATGACAGCTAAATCTACATCAATAAATAGTTGTTAAAGGAATTCTTTTTGTGACACCTCAGCTAGAAACTACTATAAAAAATGGAATGTTATTTCTTAAACAGTACCTTCAAGTTCTATCATTATACGAATCCACATCTAATGCTGGGTTAATTTTATAACAATACTTTCTTTAAATAAATAGCATATTAAGTTTTTAGAAACACAAAATGAGATAGAAGATTGTGAGAAATGAAATTATAAGAAAGTCACAACAGATAAATGCCTCTCACTCCAAAAACAGCTACTTACATGCAAAAACTCCATAACTACTTTATCAAATTTGGTTTGTTTCTGAATATGATCTAATGTCTCCTGGTGTGAAGAACTTTCCAGATGCAGTTCAATATCTTTTTCTTCAAATGTTCGAAATTTACAAAATGAACATGTAAATGCCATTCTAAAAAGGAAAACAAGTTTTTCTTTAAATATTTATTGGTTTATTCACTTAGGAAAGAGTTCTTAAGAATATACCATTGAAACTAATTTTACCAGCATAGATGATTTCCTTTCTTCCATTTTACGAATGACTTAAATTTAGTTTAAGTCAGAAAAAACAATACTACTTTAAGTGCCTATTTTAGACAGCACAGTCATGATACCAGTTTGTATTTCTACTCCACCTTGGAGCACTGGGTAAGAAAAACAGAATGAGTGATCTATTAACTATTCACTTTAAACCTAGGCCAATTAAAATGTCCAAAGCAAACCTCAAGAAGTCTCAAGTTCCAAAGCTCTGTAACTTATTTTACATGCTGTTCATCATCAAGCTTCTAAACCACTAAAGTAGTATCAACAAAGTCAAGTGATAACACTGACAACCATAATTCATTTTCATGGAGCTCTTGGTCCTTGACGTATGACAACAGACTCCTAACTAGTTTCCTTTTCCAGTCTCATTTTCCAGTTAACTCTTTGCAATGTTATTAGATTTACTTTCCTAGTTGAGAAACCAGACTCTGAAACTAACGTCTGGGTTTATATCCTAGCTCCCTTTTGTGACCTTGGGGCTTGGTTTTATTATCATAATGAGATGAGAACCTTCGCAGATTTTGTTAGGATTTAAAAAATTAATACCCATGAAGCCCTTAGAACAGTTCCAGGCACATACTAATTATTCAGTTAATACTGTTACTTCCTAAAGGAGGTAAGAGCACATGTGGTTCAAAAGACTTCATTGGTTCAGTAAGGCTGAAACAGCAAAGTCAGAAGCCTTTCAGTTGCCATTCAGGCAATTTTCTAACCTCTCCTGTCTTCTGGTTTTACCTACCAAAACCTCGAACAATATCCCACACATAATGTGCCTTCATTAAATGTTTAAATTAGATTACACCTTTCACCTCACTAGTCACTTCACTCCACACATAGACTTCCATTTCCTGAATATCAACAAAATATTCCTATTTCTTTGCTTTTACACCAAACCACACCGTCTACCTGAGTTGCTTCTCCCCACTCGTCCTGCATCCCTAACATGCCTAGACCAGTTCAAGTATCATTTCCATCATGCAGCCTCCCCTGGTTTCCCTGTCCTCTTATTTATAAGTCATCTCTCATAAGACTACTTTGCACTTCCCTTTTGGCAATATTCATCATATACTATTGTTTGTGTATACCTGCCACACATCCATCCCTATTCTCCGTGTTCCCTTAAAGGTAGGTATACATAGTCACCTTTCCATCCTCTTTATGATGGTGAAGGCATTCAAATATCTGAAGGAATATATCACAAGAATAGTCATTTACTCAATCTCTAATTCTTCTAACAAAGTAAAACTGCTTTGGTAAATTAAAATAATTTTAGACTATTTTAAAGGATTCTTATCAAAAAATGATAATTTAAATGAACTGATATACTTTGAGTTATATCATCAGGTTTATAATTAGAGATAAGGAGAAAAACAGCTAAATAAAAGTTCAATCTTTCATTTTCTCCAAATGGCACTTATACAGACTGTCCAAAAAGTTCTTGGGTGTTAGCCGGGCGTTGTGGCGGGCGCCTGTAGTCCCAGCTACTCGGGAGGCTGAGGCAAGAGAATCGCTTAAGCCCAGGAGTTGGAGGTTGCTGTGAGCTGTGTGATGCCATGGCACTCTACCGAGGGCCATAAAGTGAGACTCTGTCTCTAAAAAAAAAAAAAAAGATTTGTGGATTCTTCCCTTAAAATTTTATCTTTTATTATAAAATGAAAGAAACAAGAAAAAAAATTTTATCTTTTATTGGAGCATACTGCAAGGGTACAAGTCAAATCTATCAACAATAGAACATGTATGTCTTAACACAATAATTAAGTAAATGAGATGAAAACTATGTTGATTAGTTTGATGTAAGCACTCCAAATTGTATAAAAAATCAGTACATTGTACCACACAAATGCATTAATGTATTCATGATCTATGTGTATATGACTTAATAAAAGGAAAAAAAAAATGTATCTTTTAGGTTGGGTGCAGTGGCTCATGCCTCTTCCTAAACTCTGGGCAACCCAGCCAGGTGGATTGCTTAAGCTCAGAAGTCCTGGACCAGTATGAGGAAGAGTGAGACCCCTGTCTCTACTAAAAATAGAAAAACTAGCTGGGCATTGTGCCAGGTGCCTACAGTCCCAGCTACTTGGGAGGCTGAGGCAAGAGGATCACTTGAGCCCAAGAGTTTGAGGTTCCTGTGAGCTATGATACCAAGGCACTCTACGGAGGGTGACAAAGTGAAACTCTGTCTCAAAAAAAAAAAAAAAAGAAAGAAAGAAAAGAAATTTATCTTTTAAAGATAAAGTTTTAGCTACCTAGAAAATTCACTAATGTGAACATTTAGTTCCTTTCATGCTACACAGAGTCAACTTGTAAAGAACAAATATATATTTTACTTGGAAAACATACTGAATTTACTTTTTTTTTTTAGGAGACAAGAGTCGCACTTTGTTGCCCTTGGTAGATTGCCATGGCGTCGTAACTCACAGCAACCTCAAACTCTTGGGCTCAAGCAATTCTCTTGCCTCAGCCTCCCAAGTAGCTGGGATTACAGGCAACTGCCACAACGTCCAGCTATTTTTAGAGACGAGGTCTCACTCTGGCTCATGCTGGTCTCGAACCTGTGAGCTCAGGCAATCTACCTGCCTCAGCCTCCCAGAGTGTTAGGATTATGGGCATGAGCCATGGCACCTGGCCTGAATTTATTTTTAAATTTTATATTCTTTATTTTCTTAGCTTAATTAGTGCTTGGAAAGATTTCACAGAAAATTATGGGGGGGAAAAAACAATTATAGTCCTTTTAAAAGATTTTCTAGGGTCTTTTCTTTTCTATGAACAATTTATATTTTGCATATATACCTGCATTTTCTCCATTTTATTATGGACTTTTTTCATTTTTAACATGGGCCTAAGAGCTGGTAAAGGGATGTATCAAACCTTACATATACTTGATCATTCCCTATAGCTAGCAACTGGTTCCTTTGGGGGCTTTTCTAAGTAATATTATAATGGGCATCTTTTTAGATTATTTTCTTGGAGAGATCAATGGGCATTGGAAATTTTCAGGTATTTTTAAAAACTGGTAAATTGCTTTCCAACAGTTACATTATACAGCCACCAGCAAACTAGGATAGGTCCTTTGCACGTTGGCAAATCAGTATTTCTTTTATATTCACTATTTAAACTTTCAGTTTATTTAAATTACCGCAAGTTTCAACAACATCCCAGACACACTCGCACTCTGTTCCCCAGGCTAGTGTGTAGTGGAGTCATCTTAGTTCACTGCAACCTCAAACTCAAGCAGTTCTCCTGCTTCAGCCTCCTGAGTAGCTGGGACAACAGGTGCAGGCCACCATACCTGGCTTATTTTTCTATTTTTTGTACAGACAGGTTCCTGCTCAGGCTGGTCTCAAGTGCGAGGATTACAGGCATAAGCCACTGGGCCTGACTTTCCTAAAATTATTAACTAGCTATCATTCCTTCACCAAATTAAGTATTAGACATCTTAGTTCTCTTAGTTTTTGAAAAAACTTAGAATGATTTTTACCTAATTTAGACATTAACCATTTCTTACATTTTCCAAGTCTGTGGGCTTTGAAGTTTTAAGTTTTTATTTAGCCAAATCTATTCTATTTTTTCTCTCATAACTTATTCTATAAGTAACTTTTATGACTGGGGGGAAAAAAAATCTCCTTTCAGACCAGTTTATTTTCTATAATTTTCCTTGTTTAAAGTTTTCCTTTTTTTTTTTTCATGTTTTTAATCTAACCTATTTGGATTTGTTCAAGATAGTATATGAACAAAAACCTAAACCCTTTTTTGTTATTATTTGTTTAACCAATTCTTCTTTTGTTCATGTCTTTGGTATATTTTATATTCTTATATATAATGCAGTCTATTCACAGTTAATAATTCTATCCCATTGATTACCTTTGACTATATGTTTAAGTATTACCAATGTTTAATGTTTCAATACATAGAAAAGCGAGTACCTACTCATTTATTCTTTTTTAGAATTTTCTTTGGAACACAGATTGGAAAAATTATGTATTTATAATATTTAGTATCTTTTCCAAGAATATCACTATTTCACCATATATGCAAATTAAGTCTTTGTGGTTTTCTTCAAATTGCGACATGTATTTCTTTTAGAAATACTATTTCTGGCTGTATTTTTCAGAGTACCATTATGAATAGAATCTTATGCTTTTTAAGTGGTAATTACATATTTGATCAGATGTTTCCTTTGAATCAATTGATATATTTGCCTTTTCTAGGAAATTATCTTTTAATGGGCCAAATTTTCGTTTGTTTGTTTGTTTGTTTGTTTTTGAGACAGAGTCTCACTATATCACCCTCAGTAAAATGCCAGGGAGCTCACAGCAACCTCAAACTCTTGGGCTCAAGTGATTCTCGTGCTTCAGCCTCCCAAGTAGCTGGGACTACAGGTGCCCACCACAACACCCGACTATTTTTTGTTGCAGTTGTCATTGTTATTTAGCTGGCCCCGATGGGTTCAAACCTGCCAGCCTTGGTGTATGTGGCTGATGCCACAACCAATGTGCTACGGGTGCTAAGCCATTGGCCAAATTTCCTAACTCTACTATGCACAAACCTGTATCCATCTCCATACTTCTCGCTGTTTTTCTCTCTTCTGCGCCTTTGTTTCTCCCGTCGAGCCTCAATTCGTCGCTTTTCTTCTTCTTCATTTTTAGGATCGGTTTTTGCTAGGATATCATATAAAAAACTAAAATCAATTTTTTATTTTCCCTTTCCAATCACCAGTACATTAAGTACATACTTACGAATTTACTTAAACATGGTAATCTAAATTGAAGTCACAAAAAAAAAACAGAGTTTGAGACTCCACAGTATTTCTGAAACTTCACTGAAGAAACTTCATTTACTTGAAAGCCATTATCATGAATTTTGCCATATTTGCTTCTCATTCACTGTGATTATGTGCTACATATTTTTCTTTAAATGTGTTCATTTTTTTCTTATTATTCTGAGCAATGATATCCTTACCACCTAAAATCATGTTAAACACCACATACTTTGGGAAGCATTAGAGTAACCTCACCTAACATGTTAATGTAAAGGAATCCAATGAACACTGGGAAGCCCTGGATACAAGAATTCGGATTTATACTGCAGTAGCTCTCCCCCCAAAAAATTTATTTTTGGAGGGCGGGGAGACAAGGTCTTACTCTGTTGCCCAGGCTGGGATGTAGTGGCACAATCACCACTTTACTGCAACCTCCAACTCCTGGTCTTTGCTTCCTGAGTAGCTAGGACTACAGGTGCGTGTCACCACACCCAGCTAATTTTTTGAATTTCTGCAGAGACAGTCTTACTATGTTGCCCAGGCTAGTTTCAAACTCCTGGCCTCAAGCAATCCTCCCAGCTCTAACTCCCCAAGTGCTGGTATTACAGGTGTGAGCCACTGTGTTCAGCTCCAAAATTTCTTAAAATGTATAAACTCCAAATTAAAAGTAGATTCTTTTTCTTTTACATTTATATTATGACAAAATACACAAAATAGAAAATTTACCAATTTAACCATTTTAAAATATATAATTCAATTGAATTAAGTAATTCACAATGTTGTGCAGAACTTTTGCATCACTCCATTAAGCAGTCACTCCCCATTTCAATTCTACCCCAAGGTCCTGGAAACCATTAATCGTATTTCTGAATTTGGACCTATTCTGAATATATGTCATATAAAGGCAACCACGTTGTCTGCTGTCTTTTTGGTCTGGCTTCTTTTATTTAGCATGGGTTTTTTGTTTTGGGATTTGTTTGGGGTTGCTTTTTTTTTTTTTTTTTTAAGACAGAGTCTCCCTCTATTGCCATGCAGTCAGCCTAGCTCACAGCAACCTCAAACCCCCAGGTTTAGGCAATCCTCCTGCTGCAGTGATAGCTGAGACTACAGGTGCCTGCCATAACACCTGGCTAATTTTTCTATTTTTTTGTAGAGAGTGGTCTCAAACTCCTGAGCTCAAGAAATTTTCCCTCCCTGGCCTCCCAGAGTACTAGGATTACAGGTATGAGCCACCATGCCTAGCCTATTTAGCATGTTTTCAAAGATCATCCTTGCCTAGCTGGGTGTGGCTCACGCCTATAATCCCAGCACTTGGGAGGCCAAGGCTGGGTGTGATGGCTCACGCCTGTAACCCTAGCACTCTGGGAGGCTGAGATGGGTGGAATGCCTGAGCTCACAGGTTCAAGACCAGCCTGACCCAGAGTGAGACCCCCATCTTGAAAAACTAGCCAGCCATTGCAACAAGTGCCAGTAGTCCCACCAACTTGGGAGGCTGAGGCAAGAGGATCACTTGAACCCAAGAGTTTGACATTGCTATGAGCTAAGATACCATGGCACTCTACCAAGGGTGACAAAGTGAGACAGAAAGAAAAACAAAAACAAAGATCATCCATGTTGTACCATGCATGTCTCAGTACTTCCTTCCTTTTTATGGCTTAATAATATTCCGTTATACAAATACACCACTTTTTAATTCTTCACCTGTTGATGAACATGTATACTGTTTCCACTTTTTGGGTACTGTGGATCATGCTGCCATAAGCATTCATACACAAGTTTTTGCTTGAATACCTCTTTTCAGTTCGTTGGAGTACATACCTACAAGTGGAACTGCCGAGTCATATGAACGCTTCATGTTTAATTGTTAAAAGTTGTGAGAAACAGATTAGTGGTTCCTGTTTCTAATCTGTTTCTCACAACTTTATTTTCCCATTAGTTTCTCACTAACTTTATTTTCCCATTAGTAAAATGTGAGGGTTCCCATTTCTCACTATCTTTGTCAACACTTGTTATTTTTCACCTTTTTAATTATGACCATCCTAGTAGATAGGCATTGCAACCTCATTTTGAGCAGATTCTTTCTTATAATACATTTAACTTTACACTTGAAAAAAACACATCTATTTTCTTGTAAACTTTTTATTTTATGCGTTATTTATCCTTTTGGATTGTGTCTGGCCTGAGTAGCTGCAATTTTTTTATGTCATTTTTCTGGAATGCTACTTCTTTTTTTTGAGAGAGTGAGTTTCACTTTGTCACCCTTGATAGAGTGGCATGGCGTCACAGCTCACAACAACCTCAAACTCTTGCGATTCTCTTGCCTCGGCCTCCCAAGTAGCTGGGATTACAGGCGCCTACCACAAAGCCTGGCTATTTTTTACAGATAAGGTCTCACTCTTGCTCAGGCTGGTCTCAAACCTGTGAGCTCAGGCAATCCACCCACCTCAGCCTCGCAAGTGCTAGGATTAAAGATGTGAGCCACCACACCCAGCCTTGGATTGTGTCTGGAAAGGTACCTAGCATAAAAATCATGAAAACTTGAAAACTCATAAACTTAACAGTAAACAAATATTTAATTAAGCATTTGCTATGTATACGGTGAGATGAATTTCAAAATTATACAAAATACCTCAAATTTGGGCGGCGTCTGTGGCTCAGTGAGTAGGGCGCTGGCCCCATATGCCGAGGGTGGCAGGTTCAAACCCAGCCCCAGCCAAACTGCAACAAAAAAATAGCCGGGCGTTGTGGCGGGTGCCTGTAGTCCCAGCTGCTCAGGAGACTGAGGCAAGAGAATCACGTAAGCCCAAGAATTAGAGGTTGCTGCGAGCCGTGTGACGCCACGGCACTCTACCCGTGGGCGGTACAGAGAGACTCTGTCTCTACAAAAAAAAAAAAAAAATACCTCAAATTTGGCTTGGCACCTGTAGCACAGTGGTTACAGTGCCAGCCACATACACTGAGGGTGATGGGTTTGAACCCAGCCCCTGCCAGCTAAACAACAATGACAACTGCAACAAAAAAATAGCCGAGCATTGTGGTGGGTGCCTATAGTCCCAGCTACTTGGGAGGCTGAGGCAAGAGAATCACTTAAGCCCAAGAGTTTGAGGTTGCTGTGAGCTGTGATGCCACAGCACTCTACCACTCTACTGAGGAAACATAATGAAACTGTCTCAAAAAAAAACAAAACAAAAAACTATATGATACGTTGTACCTCTAGCCAAATGACAATATAGTTCCCTATTTACTAATTTTCTACAAGTTATGTATGTACTCTACAATGTAGCAAGACCTTATATCCTGGAAAATTCAGATGTCTTTTAAAATGCCCATTTACATCTGACAGAGAAGGTCTAATTTAACTAATGGATTTTTGCCTTCATTCTCAGCTACACCATACTATTCTCAAGTTTTGTTTGAGACAGAATCTCAAGCTGTCACCCTGGGTAGAGTACCATGGCATCAGAGCTCACAGCAACCCTTGGGCTCACTCCTACTCTTAGGCTCAAGCCAATCCTCTTGCCTCAGGTTTTCTATTTTTAGTAGAGACGGGGGTCTAGCTTTTGCTCAGGCTGGTCTCAAACTCCTGAGCTCAAGCAATCCACCTGGCTCGGCCTCCCAGAGTGCTAGGATTATAGGCATGAGCCACCAAGCCCAGCCTATTCTCAAATTTGTTAAAAGGTTGTGGGCAAACAGTGACATATGTATCTGATTTTTTTTTTTTTTTTTTGAGACAGTCTCAAGCTGTCGCCTTGGGTAGAGTGCTGTGGTGTCATACCTCACAGCAACCTCAAACTCTGGGTTTAAGCGATTCTCTTGCCTTAGCCTCCCAAGTAACTGGGACTATAGGTGCCCACCATAATGCCTGGCTATTTTGTTGCTGCTGTTGTTGCAGTTGTCGTTGTTTTAGCTGGCCTGGGCTGGATTCGAACCCACCAGCCTCAGTATACATAGCCGCTGAGCTATGGGCACTGCCATACATATCTACTTTAATGGCAAATAAGTTCCTGTACTCAACTTTGCAATATATATTTAAGTACACCTGCAAAAGATATCTTTGTAATATGTCCCAAGAGGATCAACTGAATTGTCTATTATAGTAATATCTAGTACAATTTCAAATTTGATACACCAATCAAAATACTGTAAAAGGCATCCCAACAATAAATATTCCACTTAGTATCAAGTTTCCAGAATTTCAGAACATTATTTGTTTTTAAACAATAAAGATACCAGTTACAAAGCACAACAGGAAAAGTGTATCAACCATAGCATTTAACCTTTCTTGAGTTTTACAGTTCATATTCTAAGGAAAGAATACAAAATTATAATTTCTATTTTTTTCAAACATGATGCATTAAAATTCTATAATGTTATAATTTTTTAAAGCTTTTTTAAACATAAAAGGGGAGGGTGGCACCTGTGGCTCAGTGAGCAGGGCGCCGGCCCCATATGCCAAGGGTGGCGGGTTCAAACCCAGCCCCAGCCAAACTGCAACAAAAAAATAGCTGGGCGCTGTGGCGGGTACCTGTAGTCCCAGCTACTCGGGAGGCTGAGGCAGGAGAATCACCAAAGCCCAGGAGTTGGAGGTTGCTGTGAGCTGTGTGACGCCACAGCACTCTACCAAGGGCAATAAAGTGAAACTCTGTCTCTACAAAAAAAAAAAAAGACATAAAAGGGGAAAAAATAATACAAAGCAAATTTGTTACAACTGTATGGTTGTTTAAGAGCAGGGTTTCTAGAGCAGACTTGCCCTGGAATAAATCCTGGCTTTGCTATTTACTAGTTAGTTGACCTGGGCAGCAAATTATTTAACTTTCTGTGTCAGCTTCCTCAGCTGTAGAGGGTTTGATACTTAACACCTGAGAAAGTTGATGTGAGAATTACATAAGTAATATATGCTATGGCTCTTGAACACAGTACACTGTGTGCAGTAAGCATTCAGTAAGTGCCCGCTTACTATTATTAGCAATTACTATAATTCCACTTTTATCAAATTGGGTATTTTTATTAATCCATAACCTACTTAAATGGAGATAAAATTTAACAAAGAAAACAAACATACTGTCAGTGTTTTAAAACTATACACCCAACTGTGAACTAGGACTGACCTTCATCTCCTTGCTTCTTCCTCTCTACCCCCCTTTTTGGAATTATTTGAAGGCTATCACTACTTGTTTATCAACTCCAGCAGTAAGGAACACTCTCTAATAAATCCATTATAACAGTTACTACATCTTAATTTTTAAAACTGGATATAAAAAATTTGACTACAGCAACAATTTTGGAATACTCATCCATTACAATTATCTGAACCTTTTCTGGCCCCAACTGTATTTAGTAATCAAACATTAACTCTAAAGAGGAGAATAATTTGTGCATACTTGCAATATCACCTACTTAGAAAATAGTCTTTAGTCTTCAAGGCAAAAAAAATAAAAATAAATAACAGTGTATTATACAGGCAAAAATAGACAAAATATGTATTATTGTGTATTATTTTACTATTACGTTTTCATACAGAATGCTGAAAAAGATATTCCCTAGGCTTTTATATTTATATCCTTGACTTGATCCAATTTGGTCAAATACATTTGATCCCATTTCAAGATACATTATAAAGTTAAAAATAAAAGTAACACAATAATTTGGCTCTGAGCTTTTCTATTTGTTTGAGACCTGGGTCTTGCTCTGTTGCCCTTGCTAGAGTGTACTGAGGTCATCACTGTAACCTCAAACTCCTGGGCTGAAGGAATCCCCCTGCCTCCCAAGCAGCTAGGTCCATAGGCAAACGCCACCATGGCCAGCTAATTTTACTATTTTCTGAAGAATGGATCTCACTCATGCTCAGGCTAGGCCTGACCTCAAGCAATCCTCCTGCCTCAGCCTCCAAAAGTGCTACGATTACTGGAGTGAACCAATGGACCTGGCCTGAACTTTTTTTTTTAGACAAAGTCTCACTTTGTTGTCCTCAATAGAGTGCCATGGTGTCACAGTTCACAGCAACCTCAAACTCCTCGGCTTAATCGATTTTCTTGTCTCAGCCTCCCAAGTAGCTGGGACTACAGGTGCCCACCACAACACCCAACTATTTTTAGAGACGGGGTCTCACTCTTGCTCAGGCTGGTCTAGAACCTGTGAGCTCAGGCAATCCACCGGCCTCACCCTCCCAAAGTGCTAGGATTACAGATGTGAGCCACCACACCTGGCCAAACAGAAGACCTGAACTTAAAAAAAAAAAAAGATTTATAGAGATATAATTCATATACCTCACAATTCACTAATTTAAATTGTATAAACTAGTGGTTTTTAGTATATTCAAACATGTACAACAATCACCATAATTAATTTTAGCACTTTTTCTTCACCTCACAAAGAAACTGGGTATCCTTCACGTATCACCCCTCATGTCCCACCCCATATCCCAAAATAAACCACTAATCTATTTTCCGTCTCTATAGATTTCCCTATTTTGGACTTCCAAATGAATGGAATCATGTAATATACAGAATTCTGTGACTGGTTTCTTTCATTTAGCACGATCTTTTCACAGTTCATCCAGGCTGTGGCATGTGTCAGTGCTTCATTCCATTTTATGGACATTTATCTACTCATACTTTGATGGATATCTGGGTTGTTTCCATTTGGGGGCTATTAAATGCTGCTATAAACATCCATATATACATTTTTTCACATATAAATTTCTGTGAACCTATATTTTCATTTCTTTCGTGTATATAACACCGAGTGGAACTGATGGATCATATTAGTTTTGTTTAATCATATTAATTATTAACTGATGGATCATATTAATTTTGCTTGAGAAACTGCCAGACTGTTTTCTAAAATGGCTGCCCTGTTTTACATTAGTACCTACCAGCAGTAAATGAGAGTTCTCATTTCTCCACATCCCTGCCAAAGCTTATTATCTTTTTGATTCTAGCCATCCAGTTGGATTTAAAATGGTATCTGATTATGGTTTTGATTTCTATTTCCCTAATCACTAATTGTTGAGCATCTTTTCATGTACTTACTGACTATTTATCTCTTTTGGAGAAATGTCTACTCATATTCTTTGCACACTTCTTAATTGAGTTGTCCTTCTATTATCGAGTCTAAGAGTTTTTTATGTATTCCAGATACAAGCCCCTTATCAGACATATGATTTGCAAATATTTTTTCCCATGATGGTGTCCTTTCAAGCACAAACGTTTTCAATTATGATGAAGTCTGATTTATCTCTTCATTTGTTGCTCATGCTCTTGGTGTCACATCTAAGAACTCTTTGCCAAATTCAGTCATAAAGATGCAACCCTATGTTTTTTTCTAAGAGGTTTTATAGCTTGCATGTTAGCTTTTGCAAATGGCTACCCAGTTGTCACAGTACCATTTGTTGAAAAGACAGACTATGTTCTTCCCATTGAACAGTTTTAACACACTTATTAAAAAAACATTTGACCAAAGGCAGGTGCAGTGGCTCAGGCCTGTAATCCTAGCACTCTGGGAGGCTGAAGTGGGTAGACTGCCTGAGCTCAGGAGTTTGGGACCAGCATCAGCAAAAGTAAGATCCCATCTCTAAAAATAGCTGGGCATTGCGGCAGGCGCCTGTAATCCCAGCTACTTGGGAGGCTGAGGCAAGAGAATCCCTTAAGCCCAAGAGTTTGAGGTCACTATGAGCTATGACGCTATGGCACTCTACCAAGGGTGGCAAAGTGAGACTCCATCTAAAAAAAAAAATTTGATGTGTATGTTTATTTCTGGACTCTCAATTCTATTCCACTGATCTATATGTCTATTCTTATACCAGTACCACACTATTACCACTGCTTTGCAGTAAACTCGGAAATTGTGAAGTACAAAGTCCTTCTACTTTGCTCTTCTTTTTGAGGATTATTTCGGCTATTCTAGGGCCTCTGCAATTCCCTATGAATTTCAGAATCAGCTGGTCAATTTTTGCACAAAAGCCAACTAGAATTCTGATAGGATCTGTGCTGAACTATAGATCAGTGTGGGGAATCCTGCCACCTTAACAATGTTAGTCTTCCAATCTAGAAAAACATTTATTTAGCTTTTCCATTTATTCAGATCTTCTTTAATTTCTTTCTTTTTTTTTTTTGTAGAGACAGAGTCTCACTTTATGGCCCTCGGTAGAGTGTCGTGGCCTCACACAGCTCACAGCAACCTCCAACTCCTGGGCTTAAGCGATTCTCTTGCCTCGGCCTCCAGAGCAGCTGGGACTACAGGTGCCCGCCACAACGCCCGGCTATTTTTTGGTTGCAGTTTGGCCGGGGCTGCGTCCGAACCCGCCACCCTCGGTATATGGGGCTGGCGCCCTACCGACTGAGCCACAGGCGCCACCCCTTCTTTAGTTTCTTTCAATGATGTTTAGTGGTTTCTGAGTGTAAGTTTTGTACTTCTTTTGTTAAATTTATTCCCAAGTATTTAATTCTTCTTCATGCTAACATAAATTAAACTGTTCTATTATTTTCTTAATCTTATTTTCAGATTGGCTCTTAATTTTTTAAGTCAATGTAAATATAGAAATATGGGGCAGCACCTATGATTCAGTGAGTAGGGCACCAGCCCCATATACCGAAGGTGGCAGGTTCAAACCTAGCCCCAGCCAAACTGCAACAACAAAAAAAAAAGCCAGGCGTTGTGGCAGGCGTCGTGGCAGGCGTCTGTAATCCCTGCTACTCGGGAGGCTCGGGCAAGAGAATCGCCTAAGCCCAAGAGCCAGAGGTTGCTGTGAGCTGTGGTGCCACAGTACTCTACCAATAGCAATGAAGTGAGACTCTTTGTCTCTTTTAAAAAAAAAAGAAAGAAATATGATTACATCTACAAGTCATCATGTTCAGAAGATTAAAAGCAAATTAATTTTCTAGAAGAAAAAGATTTTTCTAGTACTAAGGACTATGAAAATTTTTCTGCTTTGTCCTCACAAAGGAGATTCTATGTTATATGACATACCACTTCCTCCATAATACCTCCAACAATAAATATTACACCCTAGAAATAGTTTTGAATCAAAATAACATACAAGGGGCCGGGTGCGGTGGCTAGGGTTACAGGTGGCTCACACCTGTAACCCTAGCACTGTGGGAGGCTGAGGTGGGTGGAATGCCTGAGCTCATAGATTCAAGAGCAGCCTGAGCAAGAACGAGACCCCCTGTCTAAAAAAAATAGCCAGGAGTTGTGACAGGTGCCTACAGTCCCAGCTACTCCCGAGGCTGAGACAAGAGAATAACTTGAGCCCAAGAGTTTAAGGTTGCTGTGAGCTATGATGACACAAGACTCTACCGAAGGTAACAAAGTGAGACTGTCTCAAAAAATAAATAAATAAATAAATAAATAACATGCAAAGCCTTTTTAAAAATATAGATGCTCTGGGGCAGTGCCTGTGGCTCAGTGGGTAGGGCGCCGGCCCCATATACTGAGGGTGATGGGTTCGAACCTGGCCCCAGCCAGCTAAAACAGCAGTGGCAACTCCAACAAAAATAGCGAGGCGTTGTGGCGGACGCCTGTAGTTCCAGGTACTCGGGAGGCTGAAGCAAGAGAATCACCCTAGCTCAAGAGCTGGAGGTTGCTGTGGGCTGTGATGCTACGGCACTCTACTGAGGGCAACAACAACAACAACAAAAATATATATATATATATATATATACACACACACATACATATATAGATATAGATGTATACACATATATAGATGCTCTGGCCATACCACATAAGATTTAAGAAAAAGGAGTGAACCCCAGCATATAAATTTAAAAAACACCTTATTCAGGGCGGCACCTGTGGCTCAGTGAGCAGGGCGCCGGCCTCATATACCAAGGGTGGCGGGTTCAAACCCAGCCCCGGCCAAACTGCAACAAAAAAAAAAAAAAAAAATAGCCGGGCATTGTGGCGGGCGCCTGTAGTCCCAGCTACTCGGGAGGCTGAGGCAGGAGAATCACCTAGGCCCAGGAGTTGGAGGTTGCTGTGAGCTGTGTGACGCCACAGCACTCTACCAAGGGTGATAAAGTGAAACTCTGTCTCTACAAAAAAAAAAAAAAAAAAAAACACCTTATTCATGTGTGATTAATAAGTGTACTAGGGAATTCAGATCTATTAATAATTTCTATAATTATGTTTTTTTAACTGTTTTTATATGTAACGTGGAAAAATTTTCTAAGTGTATTAAATTTTAAAAGATAAGAAATATCTTGAACCATAGCAATTACATTTTCTTACTTACTAGGTGACTTGCTGAGGCTCATCTTCTCCATAGGTTTTGCTAGCTTGAGTTTCTTGATAAAAGTTCCACCAGGTTTATTAAATGGCTGCATGATTTTTCTCTTTATTCCTCTTGCAGCAGCAACTGTCACATTGGTGGGTTTGTTTTGATAGTCAACAACAATTCCAGGTCTATGAATGCTTCCAAAATCACCCATATGCTGTAAATTTGTGAAATCAAGAAATATTAGCATGTTGTCCAAAGATAAAAAATGAATTCATACAAAATTTTCATGTTATCTATCTACTAATTTTCACCTGAAAATTCCCTGGAATATAGCTACATTTTACCTGTCCATTTTGAAAAAACACATTGCAAAACTTTGTATTATTACATGAACTCAAATCCATCGAATCAATATTTTTATTTCCAGTAGAACAAATAATGGGTATTTGCTACCTCCTTTTTCATTCTTACAATTCAAAATTACTTAAGATCATAAACAACATATGTGCCTGTCAGAATGTTACCACTTGTACAACTCTCTGACAACTCCTCTTCAGAGTTCCTAATTGATGTTTTCCCATGAAAGACCTTGAAAGAAATCTTTATTTTACTAAAACTTGGCTTAAAACTAAGATACACAAAGAAGACCATATTTGTAGTTTGAAGTAAAAAAGATCCAGAAAACATTTAGTATTTCTCCCTGTTGAAAAAGGGAATGAGAAGGCGAGATGGAACATTAGTATGAAATAGGAGAGTTAAAGCATAACCATGCATCAACTTCCAAGACACACTTCAGATAAAGAATTGCATCTGACGTTCCATTCACATTCTTACCTAGAGAAACATATTCTGACCCCAAAACCCAAGAAGCAAAAGTTTACAGATGAAGAGTCATGCAACCAAACGACTCTTTATGTCCCTTCCTCTTCTCCTGTCATTAACAAAATCCACTACACCAAGAGGCCACATGTCCACATAAATTTATTCTGCTAATCTTACTTTTGGAAAATAAAGATTGAGGAGTAATCTGAAGAGAAGGACCCAATGGGAATTGTACAAGTGAAGATTGAAAATGAAGGTCCTATGGATGCATCTACTTCATTAACAGAAAGGAAGAAACCAAAGTCCATTTAGACTAGAATGGTAAATACAAACTGCAGGACTACTTGTTTTACTATCATGAAAACAATATTGATATTTGAAGTCTCATCAAAAAAAAAAAAATTCTCCTTTGCCTAAAACAATATACAGCATGGAAAATGTTAAGTTTTTTCCAAATTTTCAAACTGGAATGGATTTTCAATTTCAAAATCCAAGGCCCGTTACATCTACTACTTTCAATTAGCCTACAATCATTAAGTGTCATGGAACAGCAACCTATCAGATGCTTACATTTGTATATTATGCTTAGGAATACCTATCAAACCTAACAGTGTTTCCAGGTAACTTATGTAGTCACATCAGAAAAGTCTTCATTAATAATCCATTAAAGGTGCAATGCATTTTTACATAAGCAAAGAGTAACTGCAAATTTTCTACACCAAGTATGACAGGCTATTCTGATATACCAAAGGTTACTGAACAGTCAAAAACATGTACCCTGCTACATTTTTTTTATCCTAAATACCTTCCTCTGCAAAGAGAATATTAAGAACAAGTGACTTTAAAAAAATTCTTACAATACTCTTTAAATGATCAAACTACCAATAACCCCACACTCTACATACACTTACTAGGTAAAATTTCCATATCAAGTTACCTATGAACATAAAGCATAATCTTTACACTATACACCCTAAAATTAAACACTTGAAAACTAGTAAATTTATCCATTTAAGCAATAATTTACAAAGTATTACTTCCTAAGAAAGAGCCATAAACATGTCTGTACAGGTAGGAAATTGTAACTCAGTAGTAAAGCTAGTGACACAGGAAAAATGAAACAACCAGCAAAACGTATTGTAAGAGAGTAAGTTAGGAAAATTACACTCAACACAAATTCTACAATCTGTCATACACAGCAACTTTTTCACCCTGTATACTTAGCTAAACTATCCTGATCACCAAGTTTTAGTCTCTTTGTTTAATGTAAAACATGGAGCTTTGAAGAAATTCTATTTGCTAGAGTTTAGCAACAAAATATAAACATTTTATCATACATTGCACCTTTAACCTACTCAAAAATTCAAAAAGCCCTCAGTGACCCTTTCATAATAATCTAAGTACTGTTCCACCAGCAAAACTGCTAGTGTTTACAAGGAAAAATGCAACTCCTTTTAACCCCTTTTAGACCAAACCTAATGTCCTCACCTTTTTAATAAAGGGAGATTTGGCACAACTTTATAATTATCTCAAACTGCCACTTATTTTCTCAGGTGCTGAAAAAACTTTTACCATCAACCTAAAAATTACATTTATGACTCAGCTTTTGCTTCAAAATACACTGGGATGAACAGTGTTTACTCTAGTTGAAAACGATGGTCTTGAAAGGGTTTAAAAGAGTGACTAGTGAAAAGAATCTGAAAAGATTCTGTTGTACTTACTCCTCGGCCTCGGCCTCTGCCTGTTGATGGTCCTCCAAAAGCATCATAGTTTCTGCTTCCAAACGTACTTTCAGGATAAGCAGGCGTTCCTCTCCCCCGAGAGCCTACAGGTGCAGGCTTCATATGGGGTGAAGAAAAACTGCTGTAGGAAGAGTAATTCTCTCTTCCTCTGTCCTCCATAAACCCAGGCCTCAATTTTGAACGGGAGTAAGGTGCTTCCCAGCTAGCCCCGCCCTGGTTTCTACCTCCGAAAGAGTCAAGGCTATTCCGGTAGGAGCTCTCAAATCGACCACCATAACTACCTCCGAAGCGGCTTTGTTCGGGTTCATTAAAACCATAGCCAGATCTGTACAGATCTCGCCCACCCAGAGAAGACCTGGAGTCGTAAGACTCATAAGGTCCAAACCTGGAAAAGTTGCACAGTGAGGGAAAAAACAAAAGTAAGCTTACTAATGTTAGACAATTCAAAAGACAAATTATCAGATGACATTTATCAACTAAAATTCATTTATATCATACTGCTTTGCACTCTACTTTTGTTTACACTTGATTAGGGCTGGGCAGTTAAACATGAGACCAGATAGAAAGCTATCTGAGTCAAGTTCTAAATAGGAATTGAGTTTAGTAAACCTTAGCTTAAAAAATCTGATTTTAAGCAGCTTTTCTATTTTATTAGGAAGAAAAGATTTGCCTGTCATTATTCAAGCCCAGCCCTAGTCTTGGAAAAGGTCATTCGCTCAAGTTCACAAGCTATTCAAATTTTCTTTGAATCCATCCCTACTATTAAAAATTACAAAACATTTACAATATTTTGGCTTTCAAAGGGACACAAATTAAGGACTACATAGATGAAGGCTCTTTGTGACACACAGAGATCTTTTTGCACCCTCGATAATCTATATCACAAAACTGCTTCATTTTGTCTGTAGTAGTCAAAATTGAGGAATTATCTCTGGTTGTAAGAATTTGACAATCTGCCAAACTTCAGCCAAGGTTCATAAACAATCCTCAATCACTTTTTATTTATAGACTAGAAAATCTAACAAATCTAGAAGGATAAACACATAAAATGAAACATAAAAGTAAAAGATCACCGACATATGTGTATACCCTCAGCATATAAATTTCAAGGCAGATGAGAAAGAATACATTTATAATGTCTTCAATTATTTGATAAATTATTTCCTGCCAGGAAATTATCACATAAAACTACTCTAAAAAAGAGAGAACAGTCTCCTTAAGGTTTTAATAGAGACAACAAAAGAAACAAATCATCTTCCTTCTCACAAACCCAAAGCATGGATTACAAGTTACTTGATGTCTTACAATAGTTTTATAAAGGCTCACAATTACACGAGATAAAACAGTTAACATCTACAGAAACAGTTTATGCACATTATATTTACAATATAATAGGGCAATAAGTGATATATTAAAACATGTAAATGTATTACATTACTTCAGTTATTTACAGATCACTAAACAGAAGGTGTACCATTTATTTCTGAATCCTTATAACCATATAAAAATTATTTCTTTTCAACTACATTTTTCAAAACATCTATCACATGAATAAAATTGAAATAATTGTTCATTCTATTGATTTTTCTCTACTAAAAACCATAGTGGCCACTGGAAGCAAGAAGGAGGAAAGTAAGCATCAGTCGGTCCATCATTAAGGAATCTGGATCCTTCAATTTATGAAGAAGGACGACGGTGTCAAATGTCTCCTAACTAGTTTTATTTATATTCAGCAGGAATCTTTGTACCTCATAAAGTAGACACCCTTTCCCTGAAAATATAGTCAACCGTAGACCCTGTAGTTGTTTAAGTAGGTTTAACTTTACACAGTATCAACAGTCAAATACGTAGTATAAATACAACCTAGACTATGGTCAAAGGTATTGTTCATGGCTTTAATACAATGTTCCTAGCCTAGAGCACACGTGTTCTTAGTGTAAATAAAATAGTACCTGCCAATAAATAACCTGGACGTGACTTAAAGAATATTTTTATTTTTACAATATGCTTTTCCTAATACAAAATTAATAGAATACGTATCTTAAATGTTTCTTAGAAATGGAATGCTGCTAGACTGATTCAATTAAATCCATTCAAGTCAGAGTGTTTTGTTGCTTTACATAGCACCCCACATTAGGAAAGGTTTTTTATTATTATTATTAAGAAAAGGCTTCACAAATAATATTTTTAATAACATATTTCTGTATCATTTGTTCAGGACATTTTGATTGATGAGGAGTTAAAAGTAAAAGAAGTTTTAAAAAAAGTTGACCCCTAAAAATATTATCTTACTCTATTATACTAAAATGATAATAGTCTTTTGGGGTTAGCCTAAAATAATGTTTGCCAGTGATCCTGAGATAAATTCTTATACCTATTAACACCTTTAAACATTAAGGTGATTATTCAATACCCAACAATGAAGTTTAAGTATCATAACATGCCTAAGAAATACTTAAAATACTATGTCCAGAATCTTATAGTTATCTAATTATATTTGGCCAAGTGATTAAGCAATTTACCTGCTACCCCCACCACCACCACTGTGATTGTCCATGCCATATGACTGGTTTAGGTAGGAATCCATGGATCTTTGACCCCCATAGGATCCATGGCCATAGTCACGATCCATCCCTATAAGAGTTTAAAAAGAAAAAAATTAAAAAATGCTCACCTTTACTGGCACTCAAAAGAAGAATTTTTAGATAAATATCCTTGAATGTCAGACCTCCATAAGATCCAGGACCATAGTCACGATCCATTCCTAAAAAAGAGTAAGGAATTGTCAGTAAAATGCACTTAATTATCTTGAAGAATCTCTGCATAAAACATAAGCTATTCACATCAATCACCTGAGATAACAATTCTTCATTAATATTTAAACTAAACTCACATGAGACATTGAGGTAAAAAACACAAAGAGGATAAAATACTGAAAAATCAGACTTGCTAACAAAGCCTGGTATTTCAAAGAAAATATACTATCCAACTTTTACATTAGAATTATTTTCAATTTAACCAATACTAATTTGACTACAGAACTAAAAGGCCTTAAATTAGGTACTATAGCATATGTAAAAATACTTAAGGAAAATTTTTGTCATAAGTGTACTATACTTTGTTTTCTGCATCTAATTGCCCTCAAAATGTTTGAAAACTCAGAAATCACTTTTCAGTTAGCCATGTTCACAGAAAGAGATTTTTTTTTTTTTTTTTTTTTTTTTGAGACAGAGCCTCAAGCTGTCGCCCTGGGTAGAGTGCCATGGCATCACAGCTCACAGCAACCTCCAACTCCTGGGCTCAAACGATTCTCCTGCCTCTGCCTCCCAAGCAGTTGGGACTACAGGCACCCGCCACAATGCCCGGCTATTCTTTGGTTGCAGCCGTCATTATTGTTTGGCAGGACAGGCTGGATTCGAACCCGCCAGCTCAGGTGCATGTGGCTGGCGTCTTAGCTGCTTGAGCCACAGGCACCAAGCCGAAAGAGGTATTTTTTAAAAGTAAAGTCAGACTGAGACTATACCTACAAATAATAAGAACTCAACAAGTATTTAAATCCTCAAATTCCCTTGAATAAAGAAAATGAATGTAAATTCTAGCAATGTGAACACTATAAAAATTCTAATACATTAGTATTGCATATTTTATTACACTGCAATTCTACCTATATCCCAACTCTGACATGAAAAATAAATACATCAAAAAAGGTAACAAAGTTAATTTAAAATGACTATGAAAATAAAAAATTATGGCATTTGTTTCCTATGAAATCCTTTAAAATCCTCCATTACTACCCCCTGAATTTTATGTATAACCACAATAGTATATACAGAGCAAATGCCTTAATTTACATTTTAAAAAAACTAAATTAGGCTGGGCGTGGTGGCTCATGCCTGTAATCCTAGCACTCTGGGAGGCCAAGGCAGGTGGATAGCTTGAGCTTACGAGTCCAAGACCAGCCGACCAAAAACAGCCGGAGCAAAAGCCAGATCCCTGTCTCTACTAAAAATAGAAAAACTGAGGCAAGAGTTGGAGGTTGCTGTGAGCTATGATACTACCGCACTCTACCGAGGGCATCAAAGTGAGACTCCATCTCAAAGTAAATAGACAGATAGATAAATAAATAATAAAACAATAAATTTTATTTATAATCATTTAAATATTTCTAGTCCTAACAATAATAATGACAACTTTTTACTACTTAGAATCTTGTAACTTAAACCTTAAATCAACAAATTCAGTCTTCCCATTTTATTGATTTGGGAACTAAAGTCCAAAGAGATGAAATGATTTTCCCAATATCCCATAGTTACCTTCCTGTCTAGCCTCATGCTTTCGCTTCTACATGAAACCTTTCCCTTTACTACCTCAAATACCTGCTTACTGAAATATTCTGATCTTTTAAAGTCCATTTAAAAAAACTGAATTCAAGAAAACTTTTATTGAGGTTCTCTCAGCTATGTATCACTATGGTTCTGAATATTTACAAAAGCCTGTTAACTCTAATGTGGTACTTATGATACTCTGCTTTATACTCTCTTTTTTGGTGGTTTCATCTTAAATTTATACTAGTCTTGTGGTAAGGGTTTGTTATTAATTTTTCTATGTATCTTAGAGCAGCAGTTCTCAAGAAGTAGTCTCCTGACCCCTAAGAGTTGCTGAGACCCTTTCAGAGATTCACAAGGTCAAAACTATTGCCGGGCGTGGTGGGTCATGCCTCTAATCCTAGCACTCTGGGAGGCTGGGGTGGGTGGATAGCTTGAGCTCACGGATTTGAGACCAGCCTTAGCAAAAAGCAGGACCCCATTTCTACTAACAATAGAAAAACTGAGGCAAGAGAATTACTTGAGCCCAAGAGTTGAAGGTTGCTGTGAGCTATGACGCCACAGCACTCTACGCAGAGCAACAGCTTGAGACTCTGTCTTTAAAAAAAAAAACTGAAATATTAGAACATTATTTGCCTTTTTCACAGTTTGACAATGCCTTGAATACATAAAAGCACTAGTGGGTAAAACTGCTGGTACTTTAGCACAAATCAAGGCAGCGGCACCAGTCTATACTAGTCATTATATTCTTTAATATCAGTCACAGTAAAAAATAATAAAATAAAAATGCCACTTTTTTTTTTTTTGGAGACAGTCTCACTTTGTCGCCCTTGGTAGAGTGCCATGGCATCACGGCAACCTCCAACTCTTGGGCTTAAGTGATTCTCTTGCCTCAGCCTCCCAAGTAGCTGGGGTTACAGGTGCCCGCCACAACACCAGTTATTTTTTGGTTGCAGTTGTTATCATTGTTGTTTGGCAGGCCCGGGCTGGATTCAAACCCTCCAGCTCCGGTGTATGTGGCTGGCGCCCTTAGCTGCTGAGCTACAGGCGCCGAGCTGCTTAAGAATATTCTTGATGAAGCAGTAAGGATTATTAATTTTATTAAATCATGACCTTTCGGTAAACATCTTTTTTATATTCTGTATAGTAAAACAAAAGTACACATAAAGCAATTTTGCTACATATCAAAGTATCACAATTCTCTCCAGGAAAAGCCATTATGCAAGTGTTTGGTTTGTAAATTAAATTATCCACACTCTACAGGGAGCACTCTTTTTACCAGAAAGACTGACAAACAAAAGCCATGGTTTTCAGATTTGGGGATTTGTAAGACATTTTCTGAAAAATCAACTAAATGATGATTGCATTAATGTACACAGCTATGATTTAATAAAAAAAATCAACTAAATAAAACTATTACTTCAAGGAAAACAAATGACAGTCTTTGTTGCCAATAATAAAATATATGCTTTCAAGTGAAAATTAGAATCCTCTAAAACTTTGACCACCTTGAGCTTGACAGCTTCCCAAAGCTTTTTTATTTTATTATTTTTTTTTGGAGAGACAGTCTCACTGTACCGCCCTCAGGTAGAGTGCCATGGCGTCACACGGCTCACAGCAACCTCTAACTCTTGGGCTTACGCGATTCTCTTGCCTCAGCCTCCCGAGCAGCTGGGACTACAGGCGCCCGCCACAACACCCGGCTATTTTTTTTGTTGTTGCAGTTTGGCCGGAGCTGGGTTTGAACCCGCCACCCTCGGCATATGGGGCCGGTGCCCTACTCAATGAGCCACAGGCGCCGCCCCCAAAGCTTTTTTCTAATAAGATTCGTGGTGGTATCAATGAATATTATTTTTTGTATTGCACAATAAAACCTGTCAATATTTGAGAAATCTGGGCAGGTGCGGTGACTCACGCCTATAATCTTAGCACTGAGGGAGGCCAAGGTGGGTGGATTGCTTGAGCTCAAAAGTTCAAGACCACCCTGAACAAGAGACCCTGTCTTAAAAAAAAAAAAAAAAAATTGAGGGCGGCACCTATGGCTCAGTTGGTAAGCGCTGGCCCCATATACCAAGGGTGGCGGATTCAAACCCGGCCCCGGCCAAACTGCATCCAAAAAATAGCCGGGCGTTGTGGCGGGCGCCTGTAGTCCCAGCTACTCGGGAGGCTGAGGCAAGAGAATCGCTTAAGCCCAGGAGTTGGAGGTTGCTGTGAGCTGTGTGATGTCACAGCACTCTACCAATGGCCATAAAGTGAGACTCTGTCTCTACAAAAAAAAAAATAATAAAAAAAATAAATTGAAAACTCTGCATAACTCAGTTTCCAAATAACTAATGCCTGATATTACAGTAAAAAAAAAAATTCAAAGTGTAAGACACATCAATGGATTTTAATATAAGAATACAAAAAGTTTGTCAATATATAAAATATGTTAATGAGATATTTTAAATCTTTTTTCATACTAAGACTTCAAACCCAGTGTGCAGACTATTCACACTCCAAGTGCTCATAGTAATATGTAGCTAGTAGTTACTATATTAAAGAACAGTTCTAGACTAATAAAACAGTCAACTATTTGTCTCAGAGGTGGTAAATACATAGTATAATTTATACTTAGATCTCTCAGAGAACAATTGTGAAATTAAAATTTTCAAAATAAAAAGTTTTCATCTAAAGCCTCACATTAAAAAATAATCTTAGTCGGGCACAGTGGCTCGTGCCTGTAATCCTAGCACTCTGGGAGGCTGAGGCCAGTGGATTGCTTGAGCTCAGGAGTTTGAGACCAGCCTGAGCAAGAGTGAGATCTCCATCTCTACTAAAAATAAAAAAAAATGAAGCAAGAGAACAGCTTGAGGTTGCTGTGAACTAGGACGCCACAGTACTCAACCAAGGACAACAAAGTGAGACTCTGTCTCAAAAAAATTATAATAATCTTAAAATCAGGTTTAGTAAAGCACACAAAGCTATTTTTGTTATTTCTGCTAGTTTCTGCTTTGAGTTAGTAGAGGCTGCCTTTGTACACTAAGCCCTTTAGTTTTTTAAATTCTAAATGTTTTTTATTTCACTATGCAATCATATAGTTTTTAACATTTATGGAACACTAACCACGTTGTGACAGGCACTGTAAAGTGCAAAAAAATTATTAAAGTTACTTTTGTACAGCAGTGATTTGGGTTTATTGTCCACAGTATTATTATTCAGTTAATTAAAGAGAAGTCTTTATATTGTACACAATCTGTGTACATTTTATAGAAATACACAGTCTATAAAATGACTATCTATAAACAATTTCTCTTCCTAGCCGGGCGTTGTGGCTGGCGCCTATAGTCCCAGCTACTCAGGAGGCTGAGGCAAGAGAATAGCTTAAGCCCAGGAGTTGGAGGTTGCTGTGAGCCGTGAGGCCACGGCACTCTACCGAGGGCCATAAAGTGAAACTCTGTCTCTACAAAAAAAAAAAAAACAAAGGGCGGCGCCAGTAGCTCAGTGAGTAGGGCGCCGGCCCCATATGCCGAGGGTGGCGGGTTCAAACCCAGCCCCGGCCAAACGGCAACAAAAAAATAGCCGGGCGTTGTGGCGGGCGCCTGTAGTCCCAGCTACTCGGGAGGCTGAGGCAAGAGAATCGCGTAAGCCCAAGAGTTAGAGGTTGCTGTGAGCTGTGTGATGCCACGGCACTCTACCCGAGGGCGGTACAGTGAGACTCTGTCTCTACAAAAAAAAAAAAAAAAAAAAAAAAACAAAACAATTTCTCTTCCATATTACAAAAATGAATTTTTAAAATCACTTTTAAGTAGGCTGGGCGTGGTGGCTCTCACCTGTAGCATTCCACAAGGCCGAGGCAGGTGGATCTCTTGACCTCAAGTTTCAGATCAGCCTAAGCAAGAGCGAGACCCTGTCTAAAAAAAATTAGCTGAGCCTTGTGGCAGGTGCCTATAGTCCCAGCTACTTGGGAGGCTGAAGCAAAAGCATCACTTTGAGGCCAAGAGTTTGAGGTTGCTGTGAGCTAGGTATGACACCACAGCACTCTACCAAGGGCAACAAAGTGAGACTCTGTCTAAAAAAAAAAAAAAAACTTTTAAGAAAGTAATTTACTAAGAAAAATAAAACTGATTTAATAATTTAAATCCAATCTATTTCATCACTTGGATCTATCATATAAATAATAAGCACAAAAATTTTTAAACTTAGTTACAACTAAAAGAAGGAAATAGCTGTAGAGTAGTGGGAAAAAAACTGACTTATGACCAAAATAATTCGATGTGTGGCATTAAGCTTGAATGGGACTACTTTTCACCATCTCTGCACTTCCAGCATCCTAGTGCAGGCTACTAGCGTCTAACACCGAGATTATTACACAGCCTCCTAACATTTCTCCACTTCTACTTTTGCTCCCTATTTATTATTTTATCAAAATAATTCTGATAAAATATGAGTTAAATCACATCCAATGCTCAGTACCCCCCAATGGCTTCCAATTTCACTCCAAGTAAAAGCCAAAGCCTTAAAATAACCTATAAGTACCTACGCTGGTAGTTCTTAACCAGTTGTCCCCAGGAGACACGGGCAATGAATGTCTGAAAACATTTTTGGTTATCAACTAGACAGCAGGTTCTGCTGCCATCTAGTGCACTGAAGCCAGAGATGCTGCTAAACATTCTATAATGCATAGGACACCCCATTACAACAAAGATTATCCAGTCCAAAATTCCAATAGAGCACAGAAATAGAAACCCCACCCTATATGATCTCCCCCTCACCTCAACATCATTATCTACTACACATGCTTGTTTATTCCACTCCAGCCACTCTAGGCCCTAGCTGTTCCTAGAAGACAACCGGTATACCATAAAAACCTATTTTTGCACCTGCTACTCACTCTGCCTGGAATGCTCTTCCCATCTACTGCACTGTTCGCTCCCTCAACTCTTTCAGGTCTTTGCTTTCTACTCCTTCTTATATATGTGCAAATTATCTTTCATTTTCAACACCTCTGGCTACACCTCATCGCTCTAACCTTCCCTTAAGATTGCTCAGCAAAAATCATCTGCTCTAGTCAGGCCAATCTTCTCAAGTCTCTCTGCAGTACAATGTGCTCAACCCTACCTTTATTTCTGCTGTCCCCACTACCTGGAATGCTCTCCCTTTTATTGTCTGCTGTTTGTATAAAAAGTATTAAGAAGAAAGAAGAAGAAAAAAAATACATGGAGACACTGGAAATATAACTTCCTCCCAAGACATGGTGGGAAGAAAATCTGCATCTTCTAATAATTTCAATTTCATTTCAGTTACTGGAAAACACAATGCTAACAATGAAGTGTATTTTGGGCTTTGGTATCTACACATCTTTTATTTACTAAAGCCTGTAACAGTCTCCCTATAGATAACCTCGTAGTTTGCACACTCACCTCCCTTAAAGTTTATGCTCAAATGCCATCTTTTTGGTGAGTTCTTCCCCCAACAACTCTAAAATTACACACACATATATTTGTCCTGCTTCCCTATGTTATTTTTCTCCCTAGCAATTATTATCATATAACATACAATATATGTCACTTCTTTACCTTGCTTACCCCTATTTCACCCACTAGACTGGGAACTCCACAAGGGTAGGAATATTTGTCCATGTTTTCACTGGTATATTCCTACCTCTGAAAACTATACAAGTAGGCACTAAACAAATATTTGTTGAATGAAGTCAATCAAACCAAGTCCCTGAAGTTAAGTTCCTCATTTGTAAAATATTGATAACCTAGACCTCAAAGTATTATCAAGCAGTGGTCTTTAACCACAGGTGCATTCCAGAAGTCAGAGTGCTTTCACACAATACACACAGCCAAGGATCACTGGCTCTGAAATTTAGACTCAAAAGATCTGGGATATGACCTAAACAGACAGACTTTGGAAAAGCTCCACCTGCCCAGAGGATTCTAACAATTACCCCCAGATAAGGATTCTTCAAACTAAAATTAGGAGGAAAAAAAATAAATAAAAGTCATAACAATAGATCTTTTTGCAACACTGTGCATTAATTAAAACTGTGCATTAAGTAAAAACACGGGTGGCGCCTGTGGCTCAGTGAGCAGGGCGCTGGCCCCATATGCCGAGGGTGGTGGGTTCAAACCCAGCCCCGGCCAAACTGCAACAAAAAAATAGCCGGGCGTTGTGGCGGGCGCCTGTAGTCCCAGCTACTCGGGAAGCTGAGGCAGGAGAATCGCCTAAGCCCAGGAGTTGGAGGTTGCTGTGAGCTGTGTGATGCCACGGCACTCTACCGAGGGCAATAAAGTGAAACTCTGTCTCTACAAAAAAAAAAAAAAAAAGAGTAAAAACACTTCTGGCCCTGCATAATTCTGTATTTCAAGTCCTATGTTTAGACATTAAATCCATCTCTCCAGTAAATCCTACTGGAGGTCATGACCATCTATTATTCTAAAACTCTCTCCCTCTATCTCTCCCCATCTCTGGCAAAATTTCTTACTTCCAGTTTAAAATCCTGGATTCCCTTTTACTCAACCCTCTCAATTTTCCACCTATTACTAGTCTGCCTGCACATTAAGCTAATTTTCTCTAAAAACCACCTTAATATTTTTTAAATTACTATTGTCACCCGCCAAGTTCAGATCTTAAAATCCTTATATCTAAATTCATAATAAAATGGCTTTCTAGCTGACTTTCTAGTTTTCAATCTAACCTACATGTAGATGCAAATTAAACTTCCTTTGGTAATTTTATTACATCACTCAAAAACATAGTCTTCAGCACTCACTTAGTATATATTAACTACTTCCTATATTTGAGCTTTTTTAGCCCACATTAAATCCAAAATTTCTCTTCATCTGTAAAAATAAAAATTAACTGTACAGTAATTATTCCCATAAAATGGCATTGTCTTCTTCGGTAGTACATTTGCTTCATTTTTACTTTGTAAATAGATTCTATTCTGTACAACAGTCGGCTTTTGCATTTCTCTGGCAGTCAAGAACATTTAATGCCACTCCCTGAAGTCCTTCAGAAAATTTTTTTTAATCTCTGAATTGTTCTGTGTCATTTTTATGTGTGTTGTTATCATAGCTGGCAGGGCCTTAACTCAAATAACTATCAAAATGACATTCAGTTGTATTCTGCCTAGTTTTCATAGTTCTATCTAGCTTGATAGTTACAGTTTAATACCATGTTTTTTATCAATAAATAATCAGGCTTCTTCATGTGCTCCTCTAGACAACGCTTCATACATTAACACATTTAGACACATTGAGGAAAATGACCTCAAAAACAAGGTTAAAATGCACTACAATATAAGCTATACAGAATCAAGCCAATAATTCACTTAATCTATATTAAACAATTTTACCAAAGCCTCTAATTCAACAAAAGAACTCAGCCAGTGTCTTCTAAAACTCATCACTCAGAATGCAGCCCAGGGCCTTTTGGAGAAATTAAAAGAATCATAATTCTTTTCACAGACAAAAAAAAAATCAAACTAGTCTGAATAACTCCAAATTTTTTCTAATCCCACATTCAAATACTAATATAGTATGACACCATTAACACTGAGAAGTGATATATCAAGAGCCAAAACAATGACTAAAATAGGTAGAACTGGCCTTTTACAGTGGATACTTTATTTTTATGAGGAGGAAGAGAAACGTTGCTGATATGAAACCAGGAGATGAACAACTACACACCCACACTATGAGAAACACAACTACTTTCAAGAAAGGGAGTAGAATAGAGAAGTAAGAGGGGAGAAGGGGGTTTGGTGTGTTCTCACCTAAGGGGGACAATGTAAGAGTATATGGCACACCATTGGGTAAAGGGTTCAACAACAACTTAAGACTTTACCTAACAAATGCAAACAACGTAACTTAATCGTGTGTACCCTTATGTCAATCCAAAATATAAATAATAAAGAAAAACTGAAATTATTCCCTTGACAAATTTAAGATAAAATAAAAAAAGATACTTACCATTAAAGCCTTGGTAAGTATTCCTGCAAGCAGAGTGTGTATAATCTATGAAGACACATTTAACAAAAAGAAATTAGGACAATATTAGCAAAAACCCTAAATTATATATCCATCTAGTCAATAACAAACACAATTTTTTAATGCTATTAACTCAACCATCTGCAAAAATGGGGCACAAATAATTAACCAATGCCCCATTTGAGAAAACACTTTTTTTTTCTTCACTACCTCCTCAAATGGCAAGTTTATTATCCAAGTTATAGTAATGTAAGAATTAGCTTATAACACCTGATATACAATAATAGCCAATAGAAGGGATCCAGTACTAATTAACACTGAGTAACAAAAAGGAAGGCAGATAGGCGGCGCCTATGGCTCAGTGACTAGGGCGCTGGTCCCATATACCGAGGGTGGCGGGTTCAAACCCAGCCCCGGCCAAACTGCAACAAAAAAAACAGCTGGGTGATGTGGCGGGCGCCTGTGGTCCCAGCTACTTGGCAGGCTGAGGCAAGAGAATCGCCTAAGCCCAAGAGCCGGAGGTTGCTGTGAACTGTGACGGAACAGCACTCTACCGAGGGTGACAAAGTGAGACTCTGTCTCTAAAAAAAAAAAAAGGAAGGCAGATAGAGTAAATTATGTAACACAAAATGCAAAGGCAGAGCCTTGAGAATTGATTTGATGTAATACAAGATTTCTTCCAAGTATTTCTTTTACCACTTCATTTGCTTGCTAAAGACATCAAGATCTTATCTGAACCATACATATGCATGTATGTACATGAGT
Organism: Nycticebus coucang; assembly: GCF_027406575.1. Taxonomy (NCBI): domain Eukaryota; kingdom Metazoa; phylum Chordata; class Mammalia; order Primates; family Lorisidae; genus Nycticebus; species Nycticebus coucang. The sequence continues at coordinate 21,074,956 of NC_069784.1, read as the reverse complement.
GTGCTATATCCATCCAAAATAGGGCATCACTGAAAATTACATTGCCAATTTTCTTGTCAAAATGTAACAAATGCTAAATCCTTTAGTTAATTTTACAAATAAATAACTGAAAGAACTGAATATAATGCAATGGTCATACAGGATTTGATTTAGATACAATTCCATCTTCCTTTTGATTTAGTCAAATTCCATCTTCCAAATACAACAGTGGTTGAGGATGGGCAATGAGAGGGAACATTTTATCACTGACATTTAGTTTTATCACTGACACAGTTTAGAATTGCAGGCATATGCCGAAAATAAAAAAGACCTAATGGGCTACGCCTGTGGCTCAGTGGATAGGGTGCCAGCCCCATATACCAAGTGGCGAGTTCAAACCCGGCCCCAGACAGCTACAACAGCAATGACAACTGCAAAAAAAAAAAAAAAAAAAAAAAGCCAGGCATTGTGGATTGTGGCAGGTGCCTGTAGTCCCAGCTACTTGGAAGGTTGAGGCAAGAGAATCACTTAAGCCCAAGAGTTGGAGGTTGTTGTGAGCTGTGACGCCACAGCACACTACCAAGGGTGACAAAGTGAAACTCTGTCTCAAAAAAAGACCTACTAAGTTTTCAATTATCTACAGAAAATGGATTCTCTTATTGCCTTGGGGGGGTAGGAGAGAATTGCTCTTCTACCTAGTTAGCGTGGGCTGCACGTTGGGTGTTGGCTATACAAATTTTAGCACAAAACATAATAATAAATTGTTTATTTTCACTCCCAATTCTAGCCACTTCATTCATAGTTTAAAGGTATCTCCATCAAAATGAGCCAAAGTCCAGCTAAAACAAACAAAAACAGCAGTGTGCTACTCTTAAAAACTAAAAATTCCTGGGCGGTGCCAATGGCTCAGTCGGTAAGGCACCGGCCCCATATACCGAGGGTGGCGGGTTCAAACCCGGCCCCGGCCAAACTGCAACCAAAAAAATAGCCGGGCGTTGTGGCGGGCGCCTGTAGTCCCAGCTACTTGGGAGGCTGAGGCAAGGGAATCGCTTGAGCCCAGGAGTTGGAGGTTGCTGTGAGCTGTGTGATGCCATGGCACTCTACCGAGGTCCATAAAGTGAGACTCTGTCTCTACAAAAAAAAGAAAAAAAAACTAAAAATTCCTATTTCAAAGTAACCGAAAAGTAATCACAAAAGGGTTATTCCATTCCCCTTTCATTTACTTAAGATATGACAGCTTTAACTCTTTGTAGCATGAAATCATACCAACAACCAAAAGCTCATTCGTTAAGATATATGCAGAGATCACACCTCACTTAATGTTAAAAATAATTTTTTGGTGGGGTAGAGGATTACAACTACTTAGTGAACTGGTTTTATTTAGCAATGCCTGGTTACCCGGCATTAAGCCCAGTTTAATCACACAAGACCTTTCGCAGGTTTCCCTAATGCTGTCACTCCATACCATTTTATCTTGGTATAAATTCCTATGAAAACTTGGACAAGATTTGAAGTTAAGATGAAGACCACATTAATTTTACTTTGTGAGCCTGTGAAAATGATTTAAAGAACCGGTGTCAGAGACGACTGGAAAGGTACGGCCAAAATAAGAGTCTATTTAATCGGTAACTCCCACATGGGCGGCGTTGCACAGGTCTGGCTGTGAAGGGCATTTGATGCCTGCTCTGCCAACATTCTGCCTGACTTAAATCTTTTCCACACACAACCCAAAGAAAAGCACTCTGGTTACAGATTGCTAGGGATTAACAATCAAATGGGTTTTGTGGATAAATTTCCCGGTCCGCGAAACAGGAAATACCTACTTTCCGCTCTGTATAAGCCTAGCTATACAAATCGCTTACAGACGCCCTTTAAACTCACCTTAAACTAACACAGTCAAAAACATCCTCGCGAACAAGCCTCTGAGAATTTTATTAGGGAACAAGTAAGCCGGGGTTGGGGATTAACTGAACCGACGACGCGGGGCGCTGCCCCGCAGGGCGAGCGCGAGGCGAGGTGGGGGAGGCCGGGTTCGCCCGTCTGCCCCACACCGGGAAGTGGGAGGCGTCGGGGCAATTTTCCCGCACCCGGGCCGGGGCGAGTCCGGGGCCGGGCCCTGCGGCCCTCGCGCTCCGGGCGCGTCCTCCTCGGCACTGACACCGCCAGGGAGTTCCCCGGTCCCCGCCGGCAGCAGGCGCCGAGGGGGCCGAATCTGGGCGTACAGGGCCCCCAGAGGGGCCGCCTCTGGGCGCTGGGCCCGCGGCGGGCGGGCGGCCTTCAGGCCCATAGAACAAAGCCCACACGGCCATCTTGAGACGGTAAACAGACCCCCAGCGTCGGCCAACCCCCCTCCCGCCAGCCTGCAGACTAGCCACAGGCAGCGCTTACCGTCCTCGAAGTCCATGGTGGAGGCTGGGGGCCGACGGCGTCGGCGGCGCTGGGCTGAGCTGTAGCCGGCGACAAGCGCCCGAGACTCGCGGTTCCACACACGAGATCAGTAAGCTCGACCGCGAGCGGCGCTACTCGCCCGGGAGCCGCAGGCCACAGCGAGGCTGGAGGGTGGGGCCGAGCTGCACCTCCCGCCGCCCCTGCGCGGCCTACTATTGGCTGATGCAACTGGTGGGCGTGCCCTCGCGTGGGGGCGGGAAGCAGGTCTGCTTTTCACGCCGCAGGGTGCAGAGCCTCTGGAACTACCCCAAGGGAAGGAAGGTGAAAAGGAGACGCCGAAACCTGGCGGGGTTGTGGGAAAGCGAGCCGAGAGTACTAGGAGGGCTGGCTGCGGCCCGCCATGTTTGAACCTGGCAAGCGCGAAAGGAGCTAGTTGGAATACCTTCTTCCTCCTGCCCAAGCTAATAAAACCTCATGCTGCTTACCTTTGGCTTTTCATTGGCTGGCTAGTGATGACTGATCAGATTTAAGTATTGGTGCAGTTTCCGCCATGGAGATGTTTTTAGAACTCTGGTAAATTTGAAAAGCAACATAAAAAATTGCATATAGAATCTGATAACTGCTATGTCAATAAATGTTTTTGAAAGATAAAGAATGGAAATAAAGTGGAAAGAAAAATTCCAAAACATGAACTATGATTCTTTTTGTGATGAATTTTTATATACACCTGCATATTTATTCATCAATGTGCTCCAAATTTCTTGAACTGTTTGATAATGTAAAGTATATACTTGAAGCCCCATCCTGGTAGCTCATACCTGTAATCTTAGCACTCCGGGAGGCTGAGGCTGGAGGATCCCTTAAGCTCAGGAGTTCCTGACCAATCTTAGCAAGAGCGAGACCCCTGCCTCTATTAAAAATAGAAATACTGCGTGGCACCTGTGGCTCAAAAGAGTAGGGCTCTGGCCCCCAACCGGATGTGGCAGGTTCAAACCCGGCCCCAGCCAAAAATTGCAAAAAAAAGAATACAAAATATATATATATTTATATATATATATATTTTGAATACAAAATATATATATATTTATATATGTAGCTATATATATATATATTGGCTGAGAGTCCAGGCAGGTGCCTGCAGTTCCAGCAACCTGGGTTGCTGAGGCAGGAAGAGCACTTAAACTCAGGAGTTTGAGGTTACTATGATCTAGGCTGACACCACAGCACTCTAGCCAGGGCAACAGAGTGAGACTTTGTCTCCTATGGCCAGGTGCATTGGCTCACGCCTATAATCCTAGCACTGTGGGAAGCCAAGGTGGGTGGATTGCCTGAGCTCAGAAGCTGGAGACCAGCCAGAGTGTCTTTTTCTAAAAAAAAAAAAAAAAAAAAAATGCTGGGCATTGTGGCAGGCACCTGAGGCAAGAGAATCCCTTGGGTGCTCTTGAGCCCAAGAGTTTGAGGTTGCTGTGAGCTATGACTCTATGGCACTCAACCCCAGAGCAACTGAGTGAGACTCTGTCTCAAAATATATATATATGTGTATATATATGAAATAAAATGAGATGTAATATTTATTAGCAAATAGTGTTTATAAAAAGTTCTCTTTAGTAAGAGGGTCTTTACCTAACAAATGCAATCAGTATAACCTGATTTCTTATACCCTCAATGAATCCCGAACAATAAATTTTTAAAAAAATAAATAAAATTTTTAAAAAGTTCTCTTTAGCCAAATATTATATTTCATTCTTTTTTGGAGATATAGTTATTAACAGGGTGGAATCTATTATCCATCTAAGTCAGTGCTGCTTTTTTTTGTTTCTGTTTTTTTTTAGAGACAGAGTTTCACTTTGTCGCCCACTGTACAGTGCCGTGGCATCACACAGCTCACAGCAACCTCCAACTTCCTAGCTTAGGCAATTCTCTTGCCTCAGCCTCCCAAGTAGCTGGGACTACAGGCGCCTGCCACAATGCCCAGCTATTTTTTTGTTACAGTTTGGCAGGAGCCAGGTTTGAACCCGCCACCCTCGGTATATAGGGCCAGGGCCCTGCCCACTGAGCCACAGGCGATGCCCTTGTTTCTGGTTTTTGTTTGTTTACTTTTGTTTTGAGACAGAGCCTCATTCTGTCACCCTAGGCATTGGAGTAATATGACGTCATAGCTCACAGCAATCTCAAACTCTTGGACACAAGAGATGCTCTTGCCTCGGCCTCCCAAGTCAGTGGGACTACAGGTACCTGCCACAACACTCAGCTAGTTTTTCTATTTTCAGTAGAGAGGGAGGCTCACTCTTGCTCAGGCTGTTCTCCAACTCGAGAGCTCCAGCAATCCACCCACCTCCCAAACTGCTAGGGCCATAGGCATGAACCACCACGCCCAGCAAGTCAGTGTTTTCGATCATGGCACTTTTAGCAAGTGCCAATTCTCAGCCCTCTCTTCAAGGATTCTAATTTGATGATAAGCCCAAAACTGTCACCAAAGTAATTTTTGGTTTATTTTCAAGATACTTACAGGAAATACTTTTGGAAAAAGTTCTCTTCTATTTCAGTAACTAGTACTTCTTGAGAAAATGTTAAGTCTAGAAAAAGAAATTTGGAGACAGACTATGAACTAGTTATGAATTTGAAGATGTAAATAAAAGATTTTAACAGTTCACAGAGAGGGAAGATTAGTGACTGAAGGTGTAATCCAGAACTTGAAGGATGAGCTTCAAACAAACTGTCCGGAAAAAGACAATTGCTTTGGTAGTTCGGATATTGACCATAGGCTTTTTTTTTTGCTCACCGCAGCCTCGAACTCCTGGGCTCAAGTGATTCTTTTTATATATATATATATATATATATATATATGAAATCTATATATATATAATCTATACATATATATATATAGAAAGTGGTTGCAACAATGAGTTGACGATTGATAGAAAACCATAAATCAAACTATTTGCTCTTCTTCAGGGTCTACCCAGTTGCTGGAACCAAATTCCAACAAGGTAACCTCTGGAAAACCAACTGGGAAAACCAACTGGGAAAAAAAAATCACTGATACAGTATATATCTTACTGTCACCCCAAATCTGGGCAAGGCATTGTTTCCTCATCATTTTCCTTCTCCATGGTGATTGAATCATCCCATTCTCTACCCATTTCTTGTTACCTTCTTATTTTCCTTCTGTACAGATGCTCCTCAACCTACTGAGGGTTATATCCCAATGAACCCATCAGAAATTGAAAATATCACAAGTCAAGAATGCATTCAATACACGTAACCCACCAAACATTATAGCTTAGCTTCACATACTGTAAAAAAGTACTCAGAATGCTTACATTAGCTTACAGTTGGACAAAATCATCTGGCAGCACAGCATTTCAAGAGAGTACCCTAATGCATATGGTTAGCCAGGGAAAAGACCAAAATAAAAAGTTGAAAGTACAGTGTTTATTAAATGCACATAGCTTTTCCACCACCATACAGTTGAACCAGTTCTGTACATTTTCTATTCACTTGTGCTAAACATGTTAAAAACTGAACTCATAATTTTCCTCCTCAAACCTGCTCATCTTGCTGTGTTCTTTCACCTCAGTTAATGGCATCCTGGAGCAACCACCACTAATCCCAGCCAGAAGCCTACAAGTCATTCAGTCAAGACTCAGCCCTCCCTTGCCCTTCCACCCCCATCAATTCTGAAGTCAGCTGATGATCTCCCACAATTTCTTTTTGGTTTTTTTTTTTTTGGCCGGGGCTAGGTTTGAACCCGCCACCTCCGGCATATGGGACCGGCGCCCTACTCCTTGAGCCACAGGCGCCGCCCTCCCACAATTTCTTAAACCTGCCCCTTCCTCTTTATCCCCACTGCCACTACCTGAGTTAGTCTCTCATTATCTTTCTCTAAAACTATTGCCTTAGCTTCCTAAACTCTATGCCCTTCAGCCTCCTCAGGGTTGTGGTGCTCTAAATGCAACTCTGAACATGTCACTGTGCGTCTCTGTCACGGATCAGGTCTCGTGAAAAGCTCCTTAACCTAGAGCACGCACGGCAGGATGTGGCCACTACTTCACCTCCACCATCTCTCTATATTTCCTTTGCTCCCTCTCTCCCACACTCTCTCTTTTGATTAGCAATGTCAGGCTACTGGGTCCCAAACATCCCTATGCTTTTTCATGACACTGAACTTCTGCTTCTGTTGTTCCTTCTACTTGGAACACCACCTAGTTAACCCTGCTCATCTTCAAAACCTAGCTCATGATTTATTTCTTCTATCAAACATTGCCAGATCCCATCCCCACCCTCTAGGCCAGTACTTCTCAAATATTAATATGCATAGAATTCACGGGGAATTTGTTAAAACAGATTCACATTCAGTCAGTCTGTTGTGGAGCTGGAAAGCCTGAATTTCTAACAAACTTCCAGGAGATGCTGCTGCTGGTGGAACCACACTTGGAGTAGCAAGCAAAGCCTGTGGCTCTGTTATTGTACCATCTCCCATGCAGTAAGTACCCTGGCTTGATGTAGCTTCACATCAAAAGCCCTTTGAGATTAGAATTGAGGCTCCTTTGTATGCTGAGTGCTAAACACACATGTTTACCAAGTAAGAGTGAATTCTCCCTGACTGTTCACTTTTCTTTCTTCTTACCATTTTCCCTTCAATTTACTTTTTGGCAAAGGAAGGATGCTATAATCTGAGGTCTTCAGGTCTTGTCATGACTGGAAAGAAATGAACATTTCACTGTATCTGTGTGCCATGTGTGAACATATATGCACATACACACACTCTTTTCTTTTTTTTTAATTTTTTTTATGTGTTTTTGGCTGGGGCTGGGTTTGAACCCGCCACCTCCGGCACATGGGACCGGTGCCCCACTCCTTGAGCCACAGGCGCCGCCCAACACACTCTTTTCTTGAAAGAGAAAAAAGTCAGACAAGGAATTCCTAACTCCAGAAGAAACCTGTCCTTACCACAAATGCATGGGGAGCCAGAACACACATGCCTCTTCTCCCCTGCCTTCCTCTTCCCAAACAGCGCTCTAACAGGCAGCACTGCATGAGACTCTACCACGCTGTTCTCTAATTCACTTATTCAGCAAATAATGATTGAGTGCCAACTACAGGCCGTGCTACATTTCCTTTCTCCATTGTCCTCTTTCTCCCACTAACCCCTCCTCAGATCCTAGCTAGGGTAGCTGTCCTGTTCTCACTTTTGGGGGCTCAGATTTTTACCCTAAGGGATTGATAGTTTGTACAAAGTCTTATGCCATTTCGTCTTCCACGTATTTCACCGAAGTGATGGGTAAGAAAAGGGCCAGACCAGCAAAGCCTATTGGAAAATTAAAAAGAAGAGGACTTTTTATATGCAGAGGTGAAAAAAGGACTTAGGGGCTGAGATCAGGAGAAAACTACAGGGAGAAGGAGGAAATGAGAGGCCGCACCTGGGACCTAATCCTGAGAGAGTTGCCAGAGGAGCCCCACCCTGGAACCCGAGAAGAGTGAGGTGAATGGGCTCCCTGAGGATCCAGAGGCCTTTGTTTCTCTTTACCTAACCCTCTGCTTACACTCGTTCTGCTCCAACAACCCAGAGCCATCTGCCCCGCCCTGAACAAGTTATGTGTTTTCGCACGTCCTGCGTGTTGTCCTCTCTGCTTCTGTGATGTTACCCTCTCTCCCTTTGCCACTCTTCAGGCTCAGTATACATGTTGCCTCTTTCTGTTTTTATTTATTTATTTTTTTCTTTAGCCAGAGTCTCACTCTGTTGTCCTGGGTAGAGTGCTGTGCTGTCATAGCTCACAGTAACCTCAAACTCTTGGGCTCAAGCAATCCTTTTGCCTCAGCCTCCTGAGTCGCTGGGACCATAGGTGCCCACCACAAGGCCCAGCTGATTTTTCGTTGTTGTAGGGGATTCACTGAGGGCACAAGAAACCAGGTTACACTGATTGCATTTGTTAGGTAAAGTCCCTCTTATAATTGTGTCTTGCCCCCAAAAGGTGTGGCAGACACCGTGATTTTTCTATTTTCAATAGAGACAGGGTCTTGCTCTTGCTCAGGCTAGTCTGGAAGTCCTAAGCTCAGGCAATCCTCCCGCTTCAGCCTCCCAGAGTGCTAGGATTACAGGCATGACCCACAGGGCCCTGCCTGATGCCTCTTTTTAAACCTCTCCCTACATTCTTAATCATTATCCCCTTCACTCTTTATAACCTGATTAGCAGTTATCACAGTTGGATTTCTGCTATAATTGGTGAATAAGTTAGGTATACCCTGTCCAGTTCCTCATTTACATTTTGGGTGGAAACCTTCTTTAAGACGGCTGTCCACAGCACACTGTCACTAAATATGCAGAGGCGGGAGGAGCTTCGGCCAAATCACTGCTGCAGACAAGACTTAGACTGAAATTGGGTGCACAAAATTCATCTGCACAAAACTACTACACCTGGCCAGGTGAGGTGGCTCATGTGTGTAATCCTAGCATTCTGGGGGTGGATCGCCTGAGCTCAGGAGTTCAAGACCAGCCTGAGCAAGAGCAAGAACCCATCTCTAAAAATAGCCAGCATTGTGGCAGGCGCCTATGCTCTCAGCTACTCTGGAGGCTGAGGCAGAAGCTATGATGCCATGGCACTCTGCCCAGGACACGGAGTGGGACTCTGTCAGAAAGAAAGAGAAGGAAGGAAGGAAGTTAAAGAAAAAAAACAAAACAAAACAGTATGCCCTACGATTATTTGAGAGAGGAAGAGACCGGGTTGCAAAGGAAAGTCTTGGTTACTGCTTTCCTAACCGCCCCCTCCCCAATTTTTCTCCCCCGTAGTCTTTTGAGAATCCACAAATAGAGAAGGAAGTCAAGAACTAAGAATTACTATCTCACAGCAAACTAGCCAAACTTGTAATTTCTCCTGAGGGCTCTGAGGACATCCTAGGAGAGGTGGCTGCTGGGCCTATGGCAGTGTTGAGTGGAATATATTTTATACATGGGATGATGCCTATCCCTGGTTTTAACATAAAACTTTAAAAATATGACAGTGTCTCTAAAAGCTAAAAGGAATAGCAATTAAAATAATAATTAGCATTTATTAAGCCTGATGTATTAATAAATTTTCCAAAGCATTTCACGAGTATTACTCATTTTATCTGCTCAACAATCGTATAAGGTAGATATTATTATCATCCCCAATTTACCAATGAGGAAACTGAGACCCAGAGAGGTAAAGTTATTTGTTCCAGGTCACATAGCTAATGAAGAGTAGAATTCAAACCCACTTAGCCTGGCTCTAGAGCCCACACTTGCATCCCTATGATTTTAAAGTAGTTATTATGCTCTGTTGAGCAGCCACTGTATCCCAGAAATTTTCATGGACACTTCACATGACTTATTTCTAATTTTTACAATAAGGTAGGTTATATCCTTTTTTTTTTTTTTTTTTGTGGTTTTTGGCCGGGGCTGGGTTTGAACCCGCCACCTCCAGCATATGGGACCGGCGCCCTACTCCTTGAGCCACAGGCACCGCCCTTTTTTTTGTTTTGTTTTTTTGTTGAGACAGAGTCTCACTTTATGGCCCTCGGTAGAATGCCGTGGCCTCACACAGCTCAAAGCAACCTCCAACTCCTGGGCTTAAGCGATTCTCTTACCTCAGCCTCCCGAGTAGCTGGGACTACAGGCGCCTGCCACAATGCCCGGCTAAGGTAGGTTAGATCCTTTTCCAAACAAGCGAACCTGAAGAGAAGTTAAGTTACTCACCCAAACCATGCAACCAGTAATTTCTAGCTTTTTACTTATGATAAACATTATATAGTCAAGGGTGGCGCCTGTGGCTCAAAGGGGTAGGGCACCGGTCCCATATGCCACAGCAGATTCAAACCCATTGCCAGTGGCAGGTTCAAACCCAGCCCCAGCCAAAAACTGCAAAAAAAAAATAATAATTAAAAAAAACATTATATAGTCTATGATTAGGCCTACTGGTGTATGGAGCCAACCTTGTAGACCCAATACCATCCAGATCCTCAGGTTAAAAAAAAAGACTTTGCTAATCTACATATGATTTTACATAATTATGCATAATGTGGTCAAAGAGAACTACATACTGAAATAAGTGATTATGAATACTTTATTCTATATTTCAGGCCTTTTTCAGATTAGGCCTGATTAGTTTTTTATTATTTTCTTTTCCAAGGAATCAAGGTAAAGTTCCAAATGCAAAGATGATGCTTTCAAAATATTATCATTATCTTTCTTCCTTAGTTGCATATTATTTAAAATATGCTTTTCTAGAAAATGAGATAGATTCCCTTGAGCCCTTAAGGGGCTCAACTTAAAACTTTAAATTATTGCCATTTGTCTTATCTTACTAATGCATTATAGTCCCTCATAAATTTTAAATTACCAAGTAAATTGAGAGCAAAGTAACTATGACATCCATCAACCCCAGTGATTGCCCGAACCAATTTGGTGGATCTATCCTGCTAGAACAGTGTACCATTTCTTCCTGGTTCTGCCACATGTGTTTTTCCCAAAGCTGCATGCTTCACTGGAGAGGATGATTTTTCTAGATAAAGAAAGATGAGGGTTTACAGGAGATCAAGTTTGTCTGCTGAGATAGCCACTCGTTGAATAGATTACCCCACTTGGCTGTGTCTCTCCTACAAAAGAGCCACTTGAAGGTGAAGATTTCATCTTGGTATCTCCAGCCTCCTAGCATCAGACCTGGCACATAGTAGATTCTTTAAAATGTGTGTTGAATGAATAAAAAGGAAGCAGACTCACATTCAGTTCCTGTTTTCAGAAAGCTTCAATTCTATATCAAGGCAATAGTTATAAATAAAAATACAGACATACAACATGGAAGTATGCACAGCTGAGATCTAAACTTTAGAGTCCTTACCATTTACTGTTTACAAACTGAAAAAGGGCACCACTCTACAATAGCCAGTAGAGGGCATCACACACCAAATAAAGTCAAGATTTCCCTACAGAAATTGAGCGCAAGTTCTAATTGCTGCTGATATGAAGGGTTAGACAACAAGGTAGAAAACACTCCTGTGGGGCTGTGCTCTGAAGGTATCTGTATTTCCATTTTGATGTAAACTTGAGTATAAATGTCCCTGGTTCCCTCATTTCATTAAATTTCATTTTCAGAAATGACTTTTAGAACATAAAATAAGAAAAATGCTTATTATAATGTAAATTTGACAAGTAAGGTATAAAACTGAACATGGAATCTGACAACTGCTATGCTGGCAAATTTTTTAAAAGATGAGGCATAGACTTGGTGCCTGTGGCTCAAGCGGCTAAGGCCACATACACCTGAGCTGCCGGGTTCAAATCTAGCCTGGGCCCGCCAAACAACAATGACGGCTGCAACCAAAAACTAGCCAGGTGTTGGGGTGGGCGCCTGTAGTCCCAGCTACTTGGGAGGCAGAGACAGGAGACTCGCTTGAGCCCAGGAGTTGGAGGTTGCTATGGGCTGTGATGTCATGGCACTCTACCCAGGGCGACAGCTTAAGGCTCTGTCTCAAAAAAAAAAAAAAAAAAAAAAGGGCGGCGCCTGTGGCTCAGTCGGTAAGGCGCCGGCCCCATATACCGAGGGTGGCGGGTTCAAACCCGGCCTCGGCCAAACTGCAACCAAAAAATAGCCGGGCGTTGTGGCGGGCGCCTGTAGTCCCAGCTACTCGGGAGGCTGAGGCAAGAGAATCACTTAAGCCCAGGAGTTGGAGGTTGCTGTGAGCTGTGTGAGGCCACGGCACTCTACCGAGGGCAATAAAGTGAGACTCTGTCTCTACAAAAAAAAAAAAAAAAAAAAAAAAAAAAAAAAAAGGATGAGGCATAGAAATAATGCATAGAATTACAAACATGAACTATGATTCTTTTGTGATTTTTTTATATACACACATATTTATTCTTCTGTATTCTCCAAAGTTCTTGAACACTCTGATAATATAAAATATATACAGTAAAACTTCTGTAAGATGACTACCCAAAGGACTCTAATGAAGTGGTCAAGATACGGAGGTGGTCAACGTGAGTAACTAGACCTACTGTGCTGATACACATGGTGCACGTCTGGTCTATGAAAATTGTGTCAGTTTAAGAAGGTGCTCAATGAGGGGAGGTGACCATGTATGGAGGTTGTACTCAATTTGACGTAAAAAAAGATGTGATATTTATTAACAATTAGTGTATATAAAAAGGTATCTTTAGCCAAATATTGTATTTCATTTTCTTTGGAAATATAATTGTTGATGGGGGTGGGGAAGAGTCTCTACTGGTCATTTAAGTAAGTGGTTCTTGATCACGTTTTTTTTTGCAGTTTTTGGCCGGGGCCAGGTTTGAACCCACCACCTCTGGTGTATGGGGCCGGTGCCCTACTCCTTTGAGCCCCAGGCGCCGCCCTTGATCATGGTTTTACTCAGGAATTCAGTAAATGCCAGTACTCAGACTTCACTTTAGGGATTCTGATTTGATGATGAACCTAAAACTGTTACCAATGTTTAATTATTTTCAAGATACTTACAAGAGATGCTATTGGAATAAGTTCTCTTTTGCTTCAGTAACTTTTACTTCTTCTTCTTCTTTTTTTTTTTTTTTCACTTTTTTTGAGACAGAGCCTCAAGCTGTCACCCTGGGTAGAGTGCCGTAGCATCACAGCTCACAGCAACCTCCAACTCCTGGGCTCAAGTGATTCTCCTGCCTCCACCTCCCAAGTAACTGGGACTATAAGCACCCACCAAAACGCCCAGCTATATTTTGGTTGCAGCCATCACTGTTGTTTGGCAGCCAGGGCTGGATTCAAACCCACCAGCTCAGGTGTATGTGGCTGGCGCCTTAGCCACTTGAGCCACAGGCGCCAAGCCAATAATTTGTACTTCTTAAAAAAAAAAATGTCAAGTCGGGCGGTGCCTGTGGCTCAAGGAGTAGGGCGCCAGTCCCATATGCCGGAGGTGGTCGGTTCAAACCCAGCCCCGGCCAAAAAAAAAAAATGTCAAGTCTAGAAAAAGAACTTCAGGCTGGGCGAGGTGGCTCACATCTGTAATCCTAGTACTGTAGAAGGCTGAGGTGGGTGGATGGCTGGAGCTCAGAGTTGAGACCACCTTGAGCAAGAGCAAGATCCCTGTCTCCACTAAAAATAGAAAAAAATAACCAGGCACGGTGGCACACTCCTATAATTCCAGCTACTCAAGAGGCTAAGGCAGGAGGATCACTTGTGGCCAGGAATTAGAGGTTGCTGTGAACTAGGCTGATGCCATGACACTCCAACATGGGGCAAGAGAATGAGACTCTATCTCAAAAAAAAAAAAAAAAGAAGAAGAAGAAGAAAAGAAAAAAGATCCTCTATCATACCAAAACAAAGAATGAAATGAAAAAAGGAAAGAAGGAAAGAGAAAAAAAATAAACTTCAGAGATTGAATAATTACACATAAATCGATCAATGTGTGGAAAATTATACTCCGACTCAGAGCTGGTACAGATTTAAGTACATTTTACTGCTCTAAAAGCTGGCTTGGTTCCAACATTCCCTCTAACTGCCCTGCAGCCCTTGGGAGATAATTAGCTAATGACAATAAAAAGCTTTTAAACTTGAGACATGTTATATAAATGCTAAACACAGGAAACACAGAGGATTTCCACTGATTGCCAATACTTTTCAACCAGAGGTAATTTGATGCATCTTCCAGCCAATCTCTTTTTTACAACTGAAATCTTCCTAATCTTTAATCCAAGGGAAACAAAAGTTCTTTTCTTAAATGCCTTTCCTGCAAATCAAAAACCTAAGAAGACTGCTCCTTTCACTATCTCCCAAGTGAGGTTCTTGCCTCAATAAAACACCACGTTGTAATATGCCTTGTGTGGGTGAAGTTCAGGCACTCAGTTGGTTTGCTTGGAAAATTAAAGGAGGATGCTACCTAAAAGAGGGGTCACACTAGGTGCACAGTAAGAGTCTTAGTACTACCCAAGACGTCAGCTTTTGCGTTTTGTTTTGTTTTCTACAAAGAACTTCATTGAAAATGGACAGTCTTGGCCAGGCAGATGCAGTGGCTCACACTTGTAATCCCAACACTCTGGAAGGCCAAGGCAGGTGGATTGTCTAAGCTCATGAGTGTGAGACCAGCCTGAGCAAGATGGAAACCCCATCTCTACTAAAAATAGAAAAATTAGCAGGGCGTTTTGGCAGACACCTGTAGTCCCAGCTGCCTGGGAGGCTGAGGCAAGTGGATCACTCAAGCCCAAGAGGTTTTTTGTTTGTTTGTTTGTTTTTACAGTTTTTGGCCGGGGCTGGGTTTGAACCCACCACCTCCTGTTTATGGGTCTGGCGCCCTACTCCTTGAGCCACAGGCGCCACCTTTTTTTTTTTTTTTTTGGGGGGGGGGACAGAGTCTCACTTCATAGCCCTCAGTAGAGTGGTATGGCATCACGGCTCACAACAACCTCAAACTCTTGGGCTTAAGCGATTCTCTTGCTTCAGCCACCCAAGTAGCTGGGACTACAGGCACCTGCTACAATGCCTTGTTATTTTTAAAGATGAGGTCTCACTTTGGCTCAGGCTAGTCTTGAACCCGTGAGCACAGATGATCCACCCACCTCAGCCTCCCAGAGTACTAGAATTACAGGCATAAACCATCATGCACAGCCTTAATCTAAGAGATTGGGGTTGCTGTGAGCTATGACACCCAGAACTCTACCCAGGGCCTACAGACTGAGACTGTCTCAGAAAAAAAAAATTAAAAATTGCTAATATTTTCATTGTACATCACAACCATAAAAAGGTATTCCTTACTTTATCCATATGTTAACTTTATTTTTATTCATTTATTTATTTATTAGAGACAGAGTCTCAAGCTGTCACCCTGGGTAGAGTGCTGTGGCATCACAGCTCACAACAACCTCAAACTCTTGGGCTTAAATGATTCTCTTGCCTCAGCCTCCCAAGTAGCAAGTAGCTGGAACTACAGGTGCCCACCACAACACCTGGCAATTTTTTTTGTTGCAGTTGTCATTGTTGTTTTAGCTGGCCCGGGCCAGGTTCAAACCCACCAGCCTCAGTGTATGTAGCTGGCGCTCTACCCACTGAGCTACGGGTTCCACCCATAGGTTAACTTTAGAAGTTAAAAATCTATATATTCCCTTCCAGAAAGTATATCATGGTGGGGGGGGGAGTATTTTTACAGTAGAGAAATCTGGCAAATTCTAGCTTAGCCAGGTGATCAAGGTCAACGTGAGGAATGATAAGTCATACTGATAACATGTGTTATCCCTACACAGTATGTATGTACTCTTGATTTGGTGCGATAGAAATGGCACTTTACCTCTGGGTATTCCCTGAAAAACCAATAATCCCAGTCTAATCATAAGAAAAAACCATCAAATTCCAAGAAAAGGACTTTCTACAAAACCCATAACAAGTACTCCTTAAAACTGTCAAGATCATCCAAAACAAGTCTAAGAATCCGTTTTAGCCAAGAGGACCCCCTAGAGACATGATTACTAAAAGTAATGTGATATCTTGAATAGGATCCTGAAATAGAAAAAGACCTTTTAAGTAAAAACAAAAGATATCTACATAAAGAATGAACCTTAGGTAATAATTATGTATCGATATTCATTCATTCATTGTAACAAATGGACCGTACCAATGTAATATGTTAATAATAGAGGAAACTGAGGGAAAGATATATGGGAATTCCCTGAACTATCTTTGTAATTTTTCTGTAAATCTAAAACAATTCTTAAAAGTAAAGTTTATGAAAATATTAAAAAATGAAGGGCGGCACCTGTGGCTCAGTGAGTAGGGTGCCGGCCCCATATGCCGAGGGTGGCGGGTTCGGACCCAGCCCCGGCCAAACTGCAACAAAAAAATAGCTGGGCGTTGTGGCGCGCGCCTGTAGTCCCAGCTGCTCGGGAGGCTGAGGCAAGAGAATTGCTTAAGCCCAGGAGTTGGAGGTTGCTGTGAGCCGTGTGACGCCACGGCACCCTACCCGGGGGCGGTACAGTGAGATTCTGTCTCTACAAAAAAAAAAAGAAAACAGGCCGATATCCTGCACATATTTTATTATGATCAATATAAATATTGTTCAGCTTTACTATGCTAGGGTGATATTTTTCTTTTTTATTTTGAAACAGAGTCTCACTTTGCGCCCTTGGTAGAGTGCTGTGGCGTCACAGCTGACAGCAACCTCAAATACCTGGGCTTACGCTATTCTTTTGCCTCAGCCTCCCAAGTAGCTGGGACTACAGGCGCCCGCCACAATACCCAGCTATTTTTTTTGGTTATAGTTGTCATTGTTGTTTGGCAGGCCCAGGTTGGATTTGAACCCACCAGCTCCAGTATATGTGGCTGGCGCCCTAGCTGCTGAGCTATAGGCTCTGAGCTGGTATTTTCTTTTTCATGGACCTAATGTTATAACTCTCAGGTCTCTCAAATGATGCTATTTCTAGCATCAAGGTCAAATGGATTACCTTTTCTTACACACATTCATTCTTTATGTTCATGCCTGTTTACCGTTTGCTTGGGCATGGTCTGTGACTTTATTGTTCAGAATTGCTTATCCTAAGCTTCTAATTGTCACTTTGTCTTGTGTAGTCTGGCCTGTGGCATTTTCTGCCTATTTTAATCATTAATTCTTCTCTTCCACTTTCTACCTCTTAGAAACTTGTTGAAATATTCAGGTGTTGGTTTCTACCCCTCTCCACCATGTACTTTTTTTTGTTTAACTTTTACATTGATTTCCATGGAGTCGTGGGGGGAGGTTAGTGCATATAGGTTTACTTTCCTGCCTTGGAAGGGAAGCTTACTTACCCTCTCATGCAGTTTCATCATCAGTACTTACTAAGTAAATAAACTGAGATCTGACTCAGAGCAAGAGCTATGTGTGCTCCTTAAGGGGAAAGAAATAGTGCTTTGGATCAATCACTGGTCAAACTGCCATCAGGTATGGAAGTTCCTACAAAAGTTTTGAGACAGACTGTGTTATGGTCCATTATTTCAATTCCAAGAAACACAGTGGACAACATCCCCTCTGATTCACCCATGTGAGTTCCAACTTGTTCAGCTTATCAGCATTGCTGAGAGGACTTCATTTGTTTTGGTCTAGGCAGATTTTATATTTCTTGATTTGTGGGTATCTCAAAACTATCATAATGACCCACTTATTTCTAGAAGCAGATTATTCTGATCAAAACAATTCTCTTATTTGTCTTTCGGGGTTTGTTGTTGTTGTTATTGTTTGAGACAGAGTCTTATTCAGTAGCCCTGGGGTTGAGTGCCATGGTGTCATCATAGCTCACAGCAATCTCAAACTCTTGAGCTCAAGTGATCCTCTTGTCTCAGCCTCCCAAGTAGCTGGGACTATAGGCGCCTGCCACAACACCTGGCTATTTTTTAGAGATGAGGTCTCGCACTGGCTTAGGATGGTCTTGAACTCCTGAGCTCAAGCAATCTGCCCACCTCAGCCTCCCGGAGTGCTGGGATTATAGGCGTGAGCCACCTCGCCTGGCCGTCTCTTACTTGCTTTTAAGGAGACACATACTTGGAGGAAAATGAATGGTTTGGGAGGGGGTTGTCTTTGTTTTTGTTTGAGACAAAGTCTCACTTGGTTGCACTGGGTAGAGTGCTGTGGTGTTATAGCTCACAGCAACCTCAAACACCTAGGCTCAAGTGATCCTCTTGCTTTAGCCTCCCAAATAGCTGGAACTGCAGGTGGCAGCCACAACACCCAACTATTGAGCTAAATAACTATTTCTATTTTTAATGGAGCCAGGGTCTCGATCTTGCTCAGGCTATTCTTGAACTCCCGAGCTCAGGTGATCCACCTGCCTGGCCTCCCAAAGTGGGAAGATGAGTTTTAAAAGAAGGGGTTAAAGGTACTTGTCCAAGATCACTCAGCTAATAATGGAAAGCATTCAGAGTAGAAAACAAATTAGGCTGACCAGGAAAGCTTTCTGACACACCCAGCTCTCAACCTGGAATAGCTCTTTGCGTCTTGCTTCTCTTCCTTCTCCTCCCCTCCAACCATATCCTTTTCAAAAATTCTAATAAGGGCGGCGCCTGTGGCTCAACGGGTAGGGCGCCGGTCCCATATGCCGGAGGTGGCGGGTTCAAGCCCAGCCCCGGCCAAAAAAAAAAAAAAAATTCTAATAAAAGGAGATCTACAGGGGAGTAAGGTGTGAGGCGAGGAGGACTATAGCTCAGAAGGAGCCTGCTTTTTCCAGGTCTACCTGATGTGGCCGAGATCCGCCAACAGAACTTACTAACGTGGGGAATTACTCTACACCCCCTCCGCTCCCTCCCCTACCCCATCCCTGCCTGGGAGGGGCTCAAAGAAGGCAGGCTTGGCTTTACTTGTTTCAACAAAGCACATGCCCTGGCTTTAACAATGAATAATCTCCCTTACTGGAGGCAGTAGGGGTTCCTATTTACATAAAGGATCATTCTCCCCAAAGTTTTCTAACATCCTAAATATCCATGCTGATATAAATCACTAAGAGAAGAAAGGTCATAATTTTATGATAGTTCAGTCATTAATATGAAGCAAGAGGAATTTTTCTCCATACCCTTTAATTTCTTTCTTTATAATTATTATTATTATTTGCTTTAGGAAACTGGAGAGGAGAAAGAAAAATGTTACCAGCACACTCAACTGTTTAATTTTTTTTTTGTGATTTTTGGCCGGGGCTGGGTTTGAACCTGGCACCTCCGGCATATGGGACCAGCGCCCTACTCCTTGAGCCACAGGCGCTGCCCTCAACTGTTTAATTTTTGAAGCACAAAGTAATGAGGGAGAGTTTGTCCTACAATTGCCTTCTATAACTCTAAGACATTGTCCCCCAGGGCAACTGTTAGAGTGAACTCTAAAGGATATAGTTGGAAAGCCTGATAACAAAGCCACATTCAACCTTCATAAACCATGGCAGAGAGATGGTGTTATAATCATCTCTCTGAATCCCATGTTGAAAATTCATCCCTTCCTAGGAGCCACCTCTGGGATGCACCGAGAGTCCCCTTTGCTTGCTTCCATTATTTTCATTAATTTATCTGAAAATGAAAAAGGACAGCTGTGACTCGGCAAAATTTCTTATTTATGAAGGACAGCTCTGTTTCCCTTAGCAACTTCTCTCCATCATTCCAAATCCTTGTCTTGTGAACTGTACTTTGCCAATGAGTTTAAAGTTTCAATACTAGAATCTTCTCGTTTTTTTACTTAAGAATACTGGCAAATGTGAGTTTAAGACTTAAGTCCCAGGCCAGGCATCGTGGCTCATGCCTGGAATCCTAGCACTCTGGGAGGCCAGCTCAAGTGGATTGCTGGAACTCAGAAGTTCAAGACTAGCCTGAGCAAGAGTCAGACCCCACTCCACTAAAAATACAAACATGAGCTGGATGTAGTGGCACAGGCCTGTAGTCCCAGCTACTTGGAGGCTGAGGCAAGAGAATTACTCAAGCCCAAGAGAGTTTGAGGTTGCTCTGAGCTATGATGCCATGGCACTCTACCCAGGGCAACAGAGACTCTGTGTCAAAAAACATAAAAAATTAAAATTAAAATTAACTCCCCACATTGAGGAAATTCTTCTCAAGATGGTTTTACCTCAAAACCCGTGAATGCCTAAACGTGATGAGACAACCACATAAAACTATTTTTCAAAAAAGAATATGTGGTTGAACTGTGCTAAAGATCTATTAGAGGCATCAAGTATTGGTGTTAAAAAATATTAAGGGAGAAATTGGGAAATCAGAATATGAATTGAGTATTAAATAATCTTAGTGTGCAATAGTTTAGTTATTAGGTTAAGTTATTAAGTATGAAATACTCAATTTCCTTAAGTATTAAGTTTGAGGTGGCACTTGTGGCTCAGTGAGTAGGGTGCTGGCCCCATATACTGAGGGTGGTGGGTTCAAACCCGGCCCCGGCCAAACTGCAACAAAAAAATAGCCAGGTGTTGTGGCGGGCGCCTGTAGTCCCAGCTACTCAGGAGGCTGAGGTAGAAGAATCGCCTAAGCCCAGGAGCTGGAGGTTGCTGTGAGCTGTGACACCACAGCACTCTACCAAGGGCGACAAAGTGAGACTCTGTCTGTAAAACAAACAAACAAACAAAGTCTAAAGATTGACAGTTGATATCTCTGCCATTTCACTTTGACATTTCTTGTTTTATTTATATTATATTGTGAAGGTACATCCTTATTCTTTTTTTTTCTTTGAGACAGTCTCACTGCATTATCCTGAGTAGACTGCCAAGGCATCATAGCTCACAGCAACCTCAAAGTCTTAGGCTCAAGCTATCCTCTTGCCTCAGACTCCCAAGTAGCTGGGACTACAGGTGCCCACAACACCCAACTAGTTTTTCCATTTTTAGTAGAGACAGGGTCTCTCCCTTGCTCAGGCTGGTCTCAAACTCCTAAGCTCAAGCCATCCCGAGTGCTAGGATTACAGGCGTGAGCCACTACACCTGGCCTGCAATTGAATTTTTTGAACAGTTGTCAAAAAAAGCTAACAGTATCTCTTTGGTGGTCATGCTGGTATTATTCATTATAGCTTCATGAAACCTGGTCAATTTATTACAGCAAATGCCCACTGCAACCACTTGCACAATATGATAAGGATGCTAACAATTAAGCAGTTAAGATTGGTCAGGAAACAGGACAATCCTCTTGTAAGACAACACTCAATCACATGTGGCACAAACAACACTGCTCAAACTATGGAAGAGGGACTTCGAAATTCTCTGTCATCTACTGTATTCACCAGCACTTGTACCAACTGACTACCACTTCTTCCAGGCTTTGGACCACTTCTTGCAAGGAAAAATATTCAACTCTCAACAGGCTGTGGAAAATGCCTTTCATGATTTCATCACCACTCACTCTCCAGGTTTCTTTGATGCCAGCGTGACAAGCTACTGTTGAGATGGAAAAACTTACATAGATAGTTTAGGTACATACATTGATTAATTATACTGTTTCTGGTTTGATATAGTAATATAATGATCTAAACTTTTGATTCAAAGTTGGACATTTCATGTTTAATGAACTAATACGTTACTGGGCTAATTTTATCAATGAAATATATACATCTCTTAATGCATCAAAGAAACCTCACAAAATAGGTAAAGAATGGATGGTAGCTAAAGCACACAGACATACATACATCCTGGGTTTGGATCCTAGCTTTGCCAAAACCAAGTGAACAATTTTCATTCTAAGATCATTTCTTACTCCACAAAAGGGAATAACATTGGTGTTCAATAGGGCATTTTTGTGCACATGGGGTCATTGTTGTGAGATGATCCAATTAGCCCAGTGACTAAGTCATAGTGAGCACTCAATAAATATTTTCATGATCAGTATCTTAGATAACCTACTTCTCCCCTATCCTGGGAGTCTCAACATCAGCGTCACACGGGGTCTCAACATCAGTGTTACATGGGGTCTACCACATGTGTATGTACGTGCACGTGCGTTCACATGCTGGTATATTCTTTTTAAAAGAATTATTTTGACTCCCAACAGACATTTATAGATTGCTCATTTAGGGGGGAAAAATTCTGATGTAAATGATTAAGCAGAGATCTGATATATTCTTTTCTCCCTACATTTCCCAAGTAAGTCACTTTTTTTTTTTGTAGAGACAGCGTCTCATTTTATCACCCTCAGTAGAGTGCTGTAGCATCACACAGCCCACAGCAACCTCCAACTCCTGGGCTTAAGCAATTCTCTTGCCTCAAGCCTCCCAAATAGCTGGGGCTACAGGCTTATGCCACAATACCCAGCTATTTTTTTGTTGCAGTTTGGCCAGGGACGGGTTTGAACCCACCACCCTTGGTATATGGGGCTGGCGCCCTACCCACTGAGCCATAGGCACCGCCCAAAGTCACATTTTTTTAAGAAAAGGTTTCAGAGTCACTGCATAAGGACACATAAATACAGCAAATTCTCTTATCCAAGGCAATAAGAGAAAGAAATGTTTTGATTAATCCAACACTTTAAGAATACATAATTGACAATTTTCAAAGAATTGAAATTTATTAAAACTGGACTGACTAATATTTAATCAATCTCTCTTTCAGTGTTTCAAAAAATAATTCTTGGACTTTACTAAAATTAAAAACATTTGCTCTTTAGAAAACATTGTTAAAAAAATTAAAAGCAAGCCACAGATGGGGAGAAAGTATTTGCCATGCACACATCTGACATCTGACGTGTATCTAGAATATACAAAGAATTCTTACAATTAGGTCATAAGAAGACAATAACCTAATTGTTTTAAGTGGTAGCATATTTGTACAGGTACATCATAAAAAATATACCAATGGTCAAAAGCTCATGAAAAAAAGGTCCAACATTATTTGTCGTCATAGAAATGCAAATTAAAGCCATAGGGATGTATTACTATGCATCCGATAGAGCCCTAACATTAGAAATACAGGATAACGGGAACTCTAACACATGGCTGGTAGGAATGTTAAATGATAACCACCACTTTTGAAAACAGTTTGTCAATTTCTTATATATGAATACATTTGTCTTTATAAATACTTCTACACAAATGTCTTAGAAGTTTCATTCATAGCAGCAAAAATTGGGGAAAATGCACATAGCCATCAATAAGTGAATAGATAAATACATCATAGTTCATCCGTACAGAGGAATGCTATTCAACAATAAAAAGAAACAAGCTGGGCGGCGCCTGTGGCTCAAGGAATAGGGCGCCGGTCCCATATGCTGGAGGTGGTGGGTTCAAACCTAGCCCCAGCCGAAAACCAAAAAAAAAGAAACAAGCTATTGATAAAGGCAACTGCATGGAAGAATCTCAAAAGCATGAATCTAAGAAGCCGACTCAAAAAAGTACATACATTAGTAGTATATAATTCTAGTAATGTGAAAGTCCAGGAAATGTAAACTAACTTATAGTAACAGAAGACAGAGCAACAGTAACCTAGGGCCAGGAATGTGGGCGGACGCTGACTGCAAAGAGGCATAAGGAAGCTTTGAAGGGGGATGGAAACTTTTCATAGCTTGATTGTGGTAGAGGTTACATGAGTGAATACATGTTTTAAAACTCAGTAAGCTGTATACTCTTAATGGTCTCAGTTTACTTTGTATAAACTGCACTCAATAAAGTTAATTTTTAAAAAAGCAATAATGACATTTGTCTTTTTTTCTTTTTCTTTTCTTTTCTTTTCTTTTTTTTTTTTGAGACAGAGTGTTATTGTCGCCCTCGGTAGAGTGCTTCGGCATCACAGCTCACAGCAACCTCAAACTCCTGGGCTTAAGTGATTCTCTTGCCTCAGCCTCCTAAGTAGCTGGGACTACAGGCGCCCACCACAATGCCCAGCTATTTTTGGTTACAGTTGTTATTGTTTAGCAGGCCTGGGCAGGGCTCCAACCCGCCACCCTCAGTGTATGTGGCTGGCGCCCTTACTCACTGAGGTATGGTGCCAAGCAGCATTTTTCTTTTTTTAATATGCAAGAGCTGCTAAGAAGTCATTGAATAATTTATTATAGTAACAAAGAATAGGAAATAAGCTAAATAGTCATTAACCAATGTTTAGTGAAATTAACTAAGAGACATCTATACTATGGAACAATGTGTAATGATTAAAAATGTCAAAGTAGGCTCGGCGCCTGTGGCTCAAGTGGCTAAGGTGCCAGCCACATACACCTGAGCTGGCGAGTTTGAATCTAGCCTGGGCCCGCCAAACAACAATGACGGCTGCAACCAAAAAATAGCCGGGCGTTGTGGCAGGTGCCTGTAGTCCCAGCTACTTTCTTGGGAGGTGGAGGCAGGAGACTCACTTAAACTCAGGAGTTGGAGGTTGTGTGAGCTGTGATGCCATGGCACTCTACCCAGGGTGACAGCTTGAGGCTCTGTCTCAAAAGAAAAAAAAAGAAAAAAAGTCAAAGTAGTTCTATAAGTTTAATGTGGATGTTTATGACATACATATAAATTGAAAAGGCAGGTTAATCAACAGTATGCATAATATCTTATTGGCATAAACATAGTCTGTAGTAAATAGTTGTATATATTTATATTATGAAAATTTCCAAGGGATCTATACTAGTCTACTGAGTGGTTAACTGGAAGGTCAACTACGAGAGGGACCGCTTACAAAGGGATTTTTCACTTTCCTGTTTTCCAGTGTTAAATTGTTACAATAAATTAAATTAATATGCATAATTAGCAGGAGCAAGTGTGTGAATTTCATGACTGGGCACATTCCAGGCACCATTATAAACACCGATAATTTTGTCCTCTCTAAGTGGGGAAATATTTGCTTGTTTATTTTTGAGGCAGTCTCACTCCATTGCCCAGGCTAGAGTGCCATTCCATCAGCCTAGCTCACAGCAACCTTAAACTCCTGGTTCAGATGATCCTCCTGCCTCAATCTCCCAAGTAGCTGGGACTACAGGCACCTGCCGCCATCCCCAGCTAATTTTTCTATTTTTAGTATAGATGAGGTCTGACTCTTGTGCAGGCTAGTCTTGAACTCCTGAATTCAAGAGATCCACATGCCTTGGCCTCCCAGAGTGCTAGGATTACAGGCTTCAGCCACCATGCTCAACCTCAAGTGGGGAAATGTTGATTAATAGAGGTTTCTAAGGCCGTGCGAGGTGGTCCCCACCTGTAATCCTAGCAAGACCGAGGAGGGTGGATTGCTTGAGCTTAGGAGTTTGAGACCCGCGTGAGCAATTCAGAATTCTATGTTTAGAGACAAGGTATTGTGGCAAATGGCTATAGTCCCAGCTACTTGGGAGACTGAGGCAAGAGGATCACTTGAGCCCAAATAAGAGTCTGAGGTTGCTGTGAGCTATGATGCCATGGCACTCTACTGAGGGTGACAAAAAAAAAAAAATAGAGGTTTCTAGTTAATTGAATACCAATAAACAAGAATTTACTGTATGCTGGAAAGGAAAACATTCTGCTCAATTCTTCTACCAACCAGCTGGATGGAGAAAGCAGGTAACTCAATTGTGACAGGGAAAATACGTCCACATGTGGCAAAGTAGCAGGTCTCTGTGCCTAATCATTTTTCCCACCTCTTCAAATGAAGCAGTCAGTATCTTTTAGTCACAAAAGTCTGAAAGAGTCTACCCCTACCACCCTTTTATAATGATAGACTCTGAGGGTAAAACTGACAACAAATCAGAACACTGTAGCTCAGCTTTTTCTGAGAAGATCCTTGGAATCTTCTAATGAGAATTCTGACAAACAAAACTAAGACAAAACACCCGAGACTCCCTTACATAGCGGACGACGTCAGGGCAATAATGAGAAATGCACATCAGGATAGCACTGTTCTCAGGAGAGACCTTCACAATCCTGCCATCTTCCTGAGTTTTCTCAACTCCACAGTTAAATATTCTCTCACTGCCTCCTGTATTTCCCCAAGTCTGGACACTATAATTACCATGACAATTTCTCCAATGTCCTAATTAACAGAGGACGAAAATCCATGGAAGAAGAAAGTCAGGACCCTAGAACTTACACGCAGAAGTTATATCTGCCAATGTCAAGGAGAAAATTAGCCAAATACAGAGGAGAAAGATCCGTCTGTTCTTTATGTCCCTATCTCCTCTTGCTGCACTTTTCCTGTGTGCTTCTCAAAGGAACATATCCGAAGTTTGCTTCTCCTTTTCCTGATCTCCATTTCATCTTCCTACCCCACATGTTCTGCAGAGGCCCGTCTAGGCCATCAGAATTCAGTAGCTAGTCCGTGCCGAACCAAGACATTCCATTTACAGTGTAGTTTTTGTTTTGTTTTGTTTGAGACAGAGTCTCACTTTGTCACCCTCTGTAGAGTGCTGTGGTGTCACCACAGCTCACGGCAACCTCAAATTCTTGGGCTTAAGTGATACCTGTGCCTCAGCTTCCCAAGTAGCTGGGACTATAGGCATCTGCCACACACCTGGCTAATTTTTATATTTTAGTGTGTGTCTGGTGGGGGGAGGGTTGTCTCACTCTTCTCAGGCTGGCTTGACTTCCTGAGCTCAAGCGATCCTCCCTCCTCGGCCTCCCAGAGGGCTAGGATTACAGGCTTGAGCCACCACGTCTGGTCTGCAGTGTAGTTTTGAAAGCTTGTTCTTATGCAAAAATTATTAATTTCTCCAGTGTGCCTCAGTCCATCTTTACATGACAGCCTAAATGTGAGCAGCCTGAATCTATTCAAATAGGACCCAGGTTCTGGATTTGGGACTGAAGGCCTGAGGAAGAACCACCTACCTAACTCCTCCTTCCCTTCCATGCCCACGTGCAGTGAGGGACTTGGTGAACTTCCCAATAAAGCTGCTGTGCTCCAACCTGCCCCAGCCTTGTTTAGCTACCTCAGCAGTGAGTCAGGAGATCCAGGGGTACCCAGATGGGGCTCTGCCAAAGGTCAGAGCCACGGTTCTCATACAAAGAGCTTGATGTTTACTGGCAGCTGCAGGATGTTTAGTTATGAGCCAAAATTCCCCAGCAGTTCCGGTCTGTGCTTCTGCTTTTCTGTGGGCAGAACTGCCCAGCCCTTCTGGAGAACTCATAGCTGGTATCTTACTACACCTGCCTATTCACTAGCACCTCCGTCTGCTCAACTCACATTTTCTTACTTCCTGTCTGCTTTTCTCTTTGTTTTAAAGCAATTCACGGGGGTTAGCAGTGAGAAAAGGGGTGTCAGTAGGGGACAGAAGAGGGAATCTTTTTTTTTTTTTGGAGACAGGGTCTTACTATGTTGCCCTCGGTAGAGTGCTGTGGCATCACAGCTATCAGCAACCTCAAACTCTTGGACTCAAGTGATTCTCATGCCTCAGCCTCCCGAGTAGCTGGGACTATAGGCACCCATCACAACGCCCGGCTACTTTTAGAGACGGGGGTGGGGTGGGGGGTGGCTCACTCTTGCTCAGGCTGGTTTCAAACCTGTTAGGTCAGGGCAATCTACCCGCCTCCCCTTCCCAGAGTGCTAGGATTACAGTCGTGGGCCACCGCACCTGGCCTTAGAAGAGGGTTCTTTAAATTCATTTTATACACATACGCAGATCAAGAACCTGGGCCTTGTGAAACCCTGAGGAACAGGATTCCTGGCTAGCTACCTCTGGACACCCTTAACACAGAGTAACAAGAGATTCCTGCCCACCCCAGCACTTTCCACTAGTCTCTTTTTGTTTGTTTGTTTGTTTGTCTGTAATACGGATTTTCAAGCTATCACCCTGGATAGCGTGCCCTGGCGTCCAAGCTCACAGTAACCTCCAACTCCTGGGCTCAAGTGACCCTCTTGCCTCCATTTTTCTCTTTTTAGTAGAGATAGGGTCTCACTTTTGCTGAGGGTGGTCTTGAACTTGTGAGCTCAAGCAATCCGCCCGCCTCAGCCTCCCAGAGTGTTAGGATTACAGGCGTGAGCCACCACGCCCAGCCTTTCCACTAGTTTCTTGTCCCTCCACCCCAGGCTTTCTGAGAAGCCAAGTGAATCAAAATGGCTTTAGAGGTTATCATTTTTGATAACAATATCATTAGCACAATATTTAAAGTTTACAAAGCTCTTTCACCTATACATTACCCTGTTTAAGCTTCCCCAGAGCCCTGTGAAATCACTTTTTTTATTATCCCCTATTTATAGATAAGAAAACCTGAGTGGTGACTGGTTAAACAAATTAGGCCCTTGATGGCATTGGAACTCTAAACGCAGGCCCCAGGGCCTGGGTCATTGAACAGCTGCTTCTAGTATAAACAGCCTTAATCATAGTTCTTGGGAAAGAATATTTTCCTTTCCAACATATAGTAAATGTTTGCTTATTGTAATCCAATAGACAAACCAGATACATTAGGCCAGAATCTGTGCAGAAGTGACTATTAGGTGGATGAGAGGTGGACACCTGGCCTGGGGCAGCCTGCCATTGGCTGGTTAATGGCTGATGATGATGCCTTGGGCAAAGAACTCTTCCCAACGGCATGTCAAGGAGCAAAGTCTTTTGGTCTAGGTCTTTTAGGCATCTGGGTTGTTGACAAAGAGAGGAAAACAGCACAGAAGAGAATCATTTGGAGGAATTTTCTTTTTTTTTTTTTTTTTGTAGAGACAGAGTCTCACTTTATGGCCCTCCGTAGAGTGCCATGGCCTCACACAGCTCACAGCAACCTCCAACTCCTGGGCTTAAGCGATTCTCTTGCCTCAGCCTCCCGAGTAGCTGGGACTACAGGCGCCCGCCACAATGCCCAGCTATTTTTTGGTTTGCAATTCAGCCGGGGCCCGGTTTGAACCCGCCACCCTCGGTATATGGGGCCGGCGCCTTACCGACTGAGCCACAGGCGCCACCCTGGAGGAATTTTCTATCCCAAGGAAAAACTTACTTCAGGAGGATATTTTTCTACTCAGATCTTTTTTTTTTTTTGAAACAGAGTTTCACTCTGGGTTGAGCGCCATGGCATCATCATAGCTCAAGGCAACCTCAAACTCCTGGACTCAAGCGATCCTTCTACCTCAAACTCCCCAGTGGCTGGGGCTACTGGCACCAGCCACAACGTCCCACTAGCTTTTTTTTTTTTCTATTTTTAGTAGAGAGAAAGGTCATGCTCTTGCTCTGGCTGGTCTCACACTCCTCAGCTAAAGCAATCCACCAGTCTTGGCCTCTCAGAGTGCTAGGATTATAGGAATGAGCCACTGTGCCTGGCCTACTCACTTAGATCTTACAAAAGGAAGTATAATCTTACATACATACCACCTAAAACTGGCTTTTGGTACTTTTGCCTTGTTTTCTTCCTTCCCTTTTCCCTTTAGCTGTAATTTTTTTAAAGCCGCATCACATTCTATTGTGTTCAAACTTTGGGGAGGGCCACTTCCCTGAATACTCTTTACCTGTTTTTTTTTTTTTTGTAGAGACAGAGTCTCACTTTATGGCCCTCTGTAGAGTGCTGTGGCCTCACACAGCTCACAGCAACCTCCAACTCCTGGGCTTAAGCGATTCTCTTGCCTCAGCCTCCCGAGCAGCTGGGACTACAGGCGCCCGCCACAACGCCTGGCTATTTTTTGGTTGTAATTTGGCCGGGGCTGGGTTTGAACCTGCCACCCTCGGTATATGGGGCCGGCGCCTTACTGACTGAGCCACAGGTGCTGCCCCTCTTTACCTGTTTTAACAAGAAGCTTTAAATACGAGAGCCCCAGGTGTTTAAACCAGAGCACTTCAAAAGGCAGCTGGCTCTGCAATCCTGGATATAATAGTCTAAACAAATATGACTCAGCTTGAATTTGTGGCAATGCCAACAGCTTTCTAATCAGGACTATCCTGACATAATACAAAATACAGAAAGTATATGCAATCTTTCAAAGCTAAGGTATAATGGTTCAAGCCTCTATTTTTGGTTACTAGGGAGGTAGGGCAATGAATGACTCAGTTAAGAAATGTATGTTGCAAATAAAAACAACAGGGAAAAACAAACAAAAACACACATGTAAGTGAGAGATCTAGTAGTCTCTCCCAACACTTAAGTCGGGATAAATACTTTGGTTTTCTGGCTCCTGTAGTAGAAGGGCAATAAGGAAAAAGGTTTTAGGTAAGCCAAGCCAACCCCAGCACCCATATAGACAGAAGAGTAGAGAGAGGAAGAGCCCTAAAGTCACCCACGGGGATAGAAAGCCCTCAGGCTCATCCTCTATGAGGCAAATCCCATCCTAGTCAAGACCATGCTGAAATACTAATAGCTGTTTGGTTAGTGGCCAATTTTCTACCTGAATGTCATAGTTATGGTCAGGCAGAGAAAAGATAACTTTCAGAGAAAGTCTACAGGGAGGAAGCCCTGTCTGAAAAGGAGATGGCCTGAATGAAGAAGGGTCCCCACACCTCTGCCTGGCTCCTGGCTGCCTGATTCTTCAGGCCTCAGGATTCATAGTGATTCTTCTGGAGCACTGACTTCTAAGGTTAAATTAAATAACTTTGCTAAGCGCTCCTATATAACCTTGAAATTACCTCATCATCTATTTTTCTCGGGTACAGTGGCTCACTTCTATAATCCTACCACTCTGGGAGGCCAAGGTGGGAGAATCTCTTGAGGTCAGGAGTTCAAGACCAGCCTGAGCAAAGGGAGACCTTGTCTCTACCAGAAATAGAAAAAGGAGCCAGGGGCGGCGCCTGTGGCTCAGTGGGTAGGGCGCCGGCCCCATATGCCGAGGGTGGCGGGTTCAAACCCGGCCCCGGCCAAACTGCAACCAAAAAATAGCCGGGCGTCGTGGCGGACGCCTGTAGTCCCAGCTACTCGCGAGGCTGAGGCAAGAGAATCGCTTAAGCCCAGGAGTTGGAGGTTGCTGTGAGCTGTGTGAGGCCACGGCACTCTACCGAGGGCCATAAAGTGAGACTCTGTCTCTACAAAAAAAAAAAAAAAGAAAAAGGAGCCAGGTGTGGTGACAGGTGCCTATAGTCCCAGCTACTTGGGAGGCTGAACCCTGGAGTTTGAGGTTACTGTGAGCTGGGCTGAGGCCACGGCACTCTAGCCTGTGGGATAGAATCTGTCTCAGAAATAGAAAATATATACATATACACCCATATCATTTGAAGTTTTGACATCTTTTTTTCTCATTAGACATGAACTTCTATGAGAATAGAGTACCTCTCTTTCAAGTTCACTGGTATTTCTTTAAGTACTTAACATAATTTTAGGCACATAATAGTTGTTCAGTAAATTTTTACTGTGTAGAAATAAACTGATTTGGCTCTCCTGTGTGGGATTAAACTGTTGTGCTCCTTCACATTTATAATTATCATAATTATATTATTTGTAATTATTTGCCTAAAATCTGTTTTCCTCATTAGATTATTAGCTTTAGGAAAGCAGAGACAAAATTAGTTCAATTTATCTGGTATTTATTATAGTATCTGGCATATAAATAGGCATAAATATTCAATAAACACTTGTTGAATGGATGAGTACTTTTTTTTTTTGAGACAGAGTTTCACTATGTCACCCTGGATAGAATGCTATGGTGTCATAGCTCACAGCAACCTCAAACTCTTGGGGTTAAGCGATTCTCTTGCCTCAGCCTCCCAAGTAGCTGGAACTACAGGTGCCCACCACAGCGCCCGGCTGTTTTTTTATTGTTGTTGTAGTTGTCATTGTTCTTTAGCAGGCCAGGGCTGGGTTCGAACCTGCCAGTGTATGTGACCAGTGCCCTAATCGCCGAGCTAGATAAATACTTACAATACATAAAACTGTAACCTCTCTGACACTCAATTTC
This sequence comes from Nycticebus coucang, assembly GCF_027406575.1. NCBI lineage: Eukaryota > Metazoa > Chordata > Mammalia > Primates > Lorisidae > Nycticebus > Nycticebus coucang. The sequence goes on along the minus strand of NC_069784.1, from coordinate 21,043,434 downwards.
CTGATTTATAATGATAATCTCCCATAAATTACCATAATGATTAAATGCTATGCATGGATATAAACTCAATAAATACTTGTCCCCATTGTGAACCCAGAGACTGAAGCTTTGGAGTTTGCAATAGGATAAAAATGGAGAACAGGGAATTCAGGAAATTTATCTGGGATTTGGTCTTAGAAGCATTAATCTGGGGCGGCGTCTGTGGCTCAGTCAGTAAGGCGCTGGCTCCATATACTGAGGGTGGTGGGTTCAAACCCGGCCCCGGCTGAACTGCAACCAAAAAATGGCCGGGCGTTGTGGCGGGTGCCTGTGGTCCCAGCTACTTGGGAGGCTGAGGCAAGAGAATTGCTTAAGCCCAGGAGTTGGAGGTTGCTGTGAGCTGTGTGATGATGCCATGGCACTCTACCAAGGGCCATAAAGTGAAACTCTGTCTCTACAAAAAAAAAAAAAAAAAGAAGCGTTAATCTGCAAAAGGTCCAGATGAAGGGAGTAAGGGAGTGTATTAGTTTTCTAGTGCTGCCAAAAAAAGTCCCACAGACTGGGTGCCTTGAACCATAGAATTAATTTTCTCCCTACCCTATAAGCTAGAAGTCTGAGGTCCAGGTCTCAGCAGTGTCCGTTTCTTCTGAGGCCTCTCTCCTTAACTTGTAGATGGCAATCTTTCCTCAGTGTCTTTTTTTTTTTTTTTTGAGACAAAGTCTTAATTTGTCACCCTCTATAGAGTACCATGGTGTCATAGCTCACAGCAACCTCAAACTCTTGGGCTCCAGTGATCCTCTTGCCTTGGCCTCCCAAGTAGCTGGGAGTACAGGCTTCCACCACACGTCTAGCTATTTTTAGAGATGGGGGTCTCACTCTGGCTCAGGATGATCTCGAACTCCTGAGCTCAAGCAGTTACCGGCCTCTGCCTCTCAGAGTCCTAGGATGGCAGGTGTGAGGCACCGTGCCTGGGCTTTTCTCAGTGTCTTCTCACGGCCTTCCCTCTGTGCTGTCTGCTTTCTAATCTCTTCTTGTGAGGACACCAGTTGTCCTGGGTGAGGGCCTACCCCATTGACTTCATTTGCCTTAATTATTACTTTTAATAATTTATCTACAAATAAATTCTGAGGTACTGGGGGTTGGAGCTTCCACATGTGAATTTGAAGGGAACATAATTCAGCCCATAACAGGGGGCACTGGCTTATGTTACCACTCTCCCCTCAATTCAAAAAATATCTCATTAGGCTGGGCTCAGTGGCTGATGCCTATAATCCAGCACTTTGGGAGTCCAAGGTGAGTAGATTGCTTGAGCTCAGGAGTTCCAGACCAGCCTGAGCAAGAGTGAGTCCCTGTCTCTACTAAAAATAGAAAAATTAGTTGGGCATCGTGGCAGGCACCTGTAGTCCCAGCTACTTGGGAGACTGAGGTAGGAGGTTCTCTTGAGCCAAAGAATTTGAGGTTGCTGTGAGCTATGATGATGCCACAGTACTCTACCCAGGGTGACAGAGGGAGACTCTGTCTCAAAAAAATAAAAAACAAAACAAAACAAAACAAAAAATATCTTGTACATAATCTTTTGGTGGAGGATAACAATTTTAAAAATGCATACAACTTGCTCAGAGGGTGGTGTCCCAGCCACTCACACCTCAACATGAATTGTTTTATTGAGCAGAATCAGTGACCCGGGTCAGAGAGGAGGTCAAGAAATGAGAAATGAGTCATTTTGACTCACAAGTTGCTACTGGGAAGGTCAGAGTTGGGTAGGCCTAGGAACAATGACAAATAATTTTTTTTGAGTGACATTAGCCCATTTCTTTTACTTATTCTTCATGTTAACTCAATGATGCAGATATATTATTATCATCCCCACTTTAGAGTGAGAGAAACTTATACACAGAATGATTAGGTCAGAGCAGGAATCAGAATCAAAGTCTTCCTGAGGCCAAAACCCACACTTGTACCCTCTAGACTGTTTGGGCACGGTTTGTAACAAGAATATAGGAGTGTTAAGAGGAGGTGGGAGGGCAGCAAAAATAAACAAAAAACTTTATGCAACCATTTGGCCACATGGATTGAAGGCCGAGAGTGCCAGGAACAGAGATGTCAAATGCCCTGTGAGTTACCCTCTTACCCCAACAGTACCTCAGCTTCGTAAGTACAAGCCACATCAGTGCAGGAAGGGCTGGGCTCAGCCCTGGATGTTCCCCATTTTGGAAAGCCTGTGGGGACAGATCTTGTTCTTACGCCGCTCCATGAATCAGGGCTTTCTCCAGGGCTGTGGTTCTCCACTCCATCGGACCCTGTAGCCCTTTATTAAAACAAATATTTATAATACTTCCCTTGCCAACATGAAATTAAATACTTAGATAATAAAACCTACCAACACACATAATTCCAGGGAAAAACAACACTAGCTAGATTGACCAACAATCCTGGTTTGCTGGGAGTGAGGGTTTCTCTGGGACATAGGATTTTCACTATTAAACCTTAACTGTAATACAAAGGACAAACAGGCCAGGTGTGGCGGCTCACCCTGATAATCCTAGCACTCTGGGAGGCCAAGGTGGGTAGATTGCCTGAATTCAGGAGTTTGAAATCAGTCTGAGCAAAAGTGATACTCCATCTCTACTTAAAATACAAAATAATTAGCCGAGCATGGTGGTACATACTTGTAGTCCCAACTACTGAGAAAGCTGAAGCAGGAGGATCGCTTGAGCCCAAGAGTTTGGGTTGCTGTAAGTTATCATGACACTATGACACTCTACTTACCCAGGGTACCAAAGCTCTGTCTCAAAAAAAAAAGTCAAATAAAAGGAGAGCAATTAAAAATAAATTCACATGGCCAGGCATGGTGGCTCACACCTGTAATCCTAGCACTCTGGGAGGCCAAGGCAGGTGCATTGCTTGAGCTCAGGAGTTCAAGACCAGCCTGAGCAAGAGTGAGACCCCCCCCATCTCTACTACAAATAGAATAATTAGTTGGGCATGTGGCAGATGCCTATATCCCCAGCTATTCAGGAGGCTGAAGCAAGAGTTTCACTTGAGGGCGGCGCCTGTGGCTCAGTGAGTAGGGCGCCGGCCCCATATACCAAGGGTGGCAGGTTCAAACCCGGCCCCGGCCAAACTGCAACAACAAAAAAAATAGCTGGGTGTTGTGGAGGACACCTATAGTCCCAGCTACTCAGGAGGCTGAGGCAAGAGAATCTCCTAAGCCCAAGAGCTAGAGGTTGCTGTGAACTGTAATGTCACGGCACTCTACCAAGGGTGATAAAATGAGACTCTGTCTCTTAAAAAAGAGTTTCACTTGAGTCCAGAAGTTTAAGTTGCTGTGAACCTTGGTACTCTATCCAGGGCAACAGAGTAAAACTCCGTCCCAATAAATAAATAAATAAAGTAACTGATGAATTAACATATTAGAAACTTTGCTTGGGCCAGGTTATGCTAGAAGACACATCAGTTGCTTACACTTCCTATGATGAATGGGTATCCATACATTTAGGATGAGTGCTCTCTTGTAAGAGGAAACAAGAGAAAAATATGTAAGAAATACAAGAAAATGAAAGAACAAGGGTGTGGGCTATACTAAAATCTAGCATTTAGAGAAATTTGAATTCATGCTTATAAGCAGTTTAGTTGGAGTAGGAATAACATGCAAAACAAATTACATCACGTCAAAGTTGAAAACCTGGGGTAACGGATAGCCGGGGCAAGGTGCCGGATACCGTCACTAACATGAGGTCTCCACATGTGCATTTTATGCTGTCACTAAGTGCAGGGGACAGGACAGTGTCTCTTTACTTGAAATCTCTCTGTGGTTTGAGGTATCTATTTAGGCTCTAATACTTAAAATGATCTTGGGGCCCATGCACTTGAATGGACACCAGGAACTAGAATGTAGACGAGGGGAGGAAATAGAGACACAGGCGTGACCTGGAGGGTGTGTGGAACAGCTCGAGGCACAGAATAACCCCCAAATAAATGAAAAGCCTTTCATCTGTTTCTCTTTTTTTGAGACAGAGTCTCACTCTGTTACCCTGGTAGAGCGCTGCGGGGTCATCATGGCTCACAGCAACCTCAAACTCTTGAGGTCAAGAGATCTTCTTGCCTCAGCTGCCTGAGTAGCTGGGACTACAGGTGCCCAACAGGACACCCAGCCAGTTTTTCTATTTTTAGCAGAGAAGGGGTCTCTCTCTTGCTCAGGCTGTTCTCAAACTCCTGAGCTCAAGCAATCCACCTGCCTCGGCCTCCCAAAGTGCTAGGATTACTGGTGTGAGCCACCATGCCTGGCCCCAAAATCTTTTCAACTTATAATTTTCATATTATGGATTTCATATCAAAGCGCTAAATTTGTTAAAATATAGAAAGGTAATAATATGACGTATTTACAACTTTTAGTCATAAAATGCAATGAGATCAATTCTGCGTCTGTAGAAAGGAGTGGCAAATCTTCTATGCGACACATTTGCATGGACAGCTACAAATGTAGACTGGTACAGGTGTGGCGTTCTGGTGAGTCAAATGCCATAAGCAGCATTGCAGTAGGTGATCTACTTTCTGAAATGGTGATCAAAGTCTCAGACAAAACAGAGCGCAGGCTCAGCGCCTGGAGTTCAGTGGTTAGGGCGCTGGCCACATGCACTGGGGCTGGTGGGTTCGAACCCAGCCAGGGCCTGCTAAACAAAAATGACAACAATAACAAAAAAATAGCCCAGCATTGTGGGGGCACCTATAGTCCCAGCTACTTGGGAGGCTGAGGCAAGAGAATCACTTAAGCCAAAGAGTTTGAGGTTGCTGTGAGCTGTGATGCCATGACACTCTACCAAGAGCAACATAGAAGACTCTGTCTCAAAATAACAATAACAACAACAATAAAATACAATCTTCCCTCTAGTTGGTAAATGCTTTCCTAAATAGATCATACTGAAGCCAGAAAAGCAGCCCGTCAGATGGAGCCTGAGCAGCTGAGCTAAAGCAGTGCAGCTGACCTAGTCTGCTCAGCCTTCCCCACACACTTTCCGTGATTGTCTACCTAAGGCTTCACCATAACTGCATGGGTGTCTATCTCAGGAGACTTGAGGAAGTCCTCACACATGGACAATAGGTGTTGTGATATTGGAAGAGTAAAGGCTACTATGATGATACAATGTTTTCTTTAATAATTTTCCTAGACACTTTGTTAAAGTGAAAAATCACCTTTCTGGGCTTGGCGCCTGTGGCTCAAGCGGCTAAGGCACCAGCCACATACACCTGAGCTGGCGGGTTCAAATCCAGCCCGGCCCACCAAACAACAATGACGGCTGCAACCAAAAAATAGCCAGGCATTGTGGCGGGTGCCTGTAGTCCCAGCTACTTGGGAGGCGGAGGCAGGAGAATCGCTTGAGCCCAGGAGTTGGAGGTTGCTGTGAGCTGTGATGCCATAGCACTCTACCCAGGGTGACAGCTTGAGGCTCTGGCTCAAAAAGAAAAAAAAAGAAAAATGAAAAATCACCTTTCTGTTGGTTAAACATTAACATTCTAACATGGTTAGAATGGAGACTACTTTGATGTTACTGTCTATCGGATAAAGTTAAAATTTTCTAGGTTGATTTCCTTGTATTTCATTATAAAAGTTATTTGAATTATAACTGAGGCAGAACAGAAGTGAAAGCTACTCTCGCTGTTCTCCAGAAAGGCTGTCTGTCTGATGAATTAAGCTTGTTGGACCTAAACCCTTTTTCTGCATATTGGCTGATAGTGACAGGTGGCTGGACCCTTTGTCCAGTAGCAATGTTTGTATGTAACGTGAAATTGGATTTTAGGTTTGAAGATTATAAACAGGTTTTCCACCTCTATGAACTTTGATCTGTTGGGACATTTGACGATCTCATGTGATAAGGGAAAATTCTCTGTTGAATGGATCATCTCATAGCAGAAGCAGGTCTCTCTTCCCTGGCCTCAGCACACTGAAGCCAGAAGGTCCACTCACACATTTCCAAAGAGCCTCAGCTGAGACCCACTTTTTTGGGTGCCATAGAATTAAAGGCCTACCTGTAAAATGAGGATAAAAATATCTGCCTTGTAGGGAATTATGAGAATTAAAATGAGATAATAGGTTGAGCGGTGGCTCACACCTGTAATCCCAGCACTCCGTGAGGCTGAGGCAAGTGGATTGCTTGAGTTCAAGATTTTGAGATCAGCCTGAGCAAGAGCAAGACCCTGTCTCTAAAAATAATTGGGCGTAGGGCGGCGCCTGTGGCTCAGTGAGCAGGGCGCCGGCCCCATATGCCGAGGGTGGCGGGTTCAAACCCAGCCCCGGCCAAACTGCAACAAAAAAATAGCCAGGTTTTGTGGCGGGCGCCTGTAGTCCCGGCTACTTGGGAGGCTGAGGCAAGAGAATCGCTTGGGCCCAGGAGTTGGAGGTTGCTGTGAGCTGTGTGAGGCCACGGCACTCTATTGAGGGCCATAAAGTGAGACTCTGTCTCTACAAAAAATAAATAAATAAATAACTGGGCGTTGTGTCAGGCACCTGTAATCCCAGCTACTTAGGAGGCTGAGACAAGAGAATGTCTTAAACCCAAGAGTTTGAGGTTGCTGTGAGCTGTGATGTCATAGCATTCACTGAGGGTGACATAGTGAGACTCTGTCTCAACAACAGTAACGAAAAAAGCAGAGCTATAGCCAAGGGCTAACAAGTGTGGTACCAAGTCCTCAACAGTGCAAAAAATAAGTAAATAAATGTTAAAAGCCTATCAAGGACATGTAGAGGCCAGAAAGGCCCATCTGGTGGATCTGTCAAATAACTGAGCCTGCCTTGAAGCCAGAAGCTGTGCTACCTGGTATATTTACCTTTGACCTTCACAAGCCCTTGGAGAACTGAAATTTATGTACAAATGCATTTTGGACACTTTCTATATGCAAAACAAAGGATGGGAATTAAAAGACTATCTCCAGCTGATCTCACAGCTGGATGTACCCAGGGAGCTTGAAGGGCCTGGCCCCTTTCATGATTATTGAATCTCTGCTTCAGAGACCCTGGGCCAGTTTTGGTAGAGAAAAGCCCAGTCAGGCAGGCTTTGGGGTACCCTAATCCTCTCCAACTCTTTGGAGACTTGTACCCTCAAGGATTGAGACATAACAAATGTCACTGTGTGGGCGGCGCCTGTGGCTCAAGGAGTAGGGCGCTAGTCCCATATGCTGGAGGTGGTGGGTTCAAAACCCAGTCCTGGCCAAAAACCACAAAAAAAAAATGTCACTGTGGGAAAAGGAATGGAAGAAACGTGGAGTCTGGAGTCGCATGGGCCCAGGGTTGTGCTCCCTACCACGGAATATTAACAAAGGCCTTAGACATGTTTCATAAATATGCCTATGTGTCCGTTTCCTACTTTAAAAATAGATCTGCAATACTCTGTCACCAGCTTTACCTAAGGACTAAGCAAAACTACAAGATACACAAAACCTTATATTCCCAAAAAGATGTATTCAGAAAACCTCCATAACTGCTGAAGGCCTCATGCCAAGTATTGGTTTTCTGCATTCAATGGGAGAGGCAATTACCTCTAAGTGGGGGGACACAGTGGGGGGAAGGTTCCTGCAGCTCTGTTCTTAGAGATGGCCTCTCAGTTATCCAGCAGGATGAATTCACCTTGGCCTATCATCAGTAATGGAAGGGCTCGGCACAGCATAGTGACTTGCCTTGGGTTTTATATTCAGAAAATCTACCTTCCTGTCATCGCTCTGCTGTGTGTGGTGGTTGGTGCAAGTTTCTTCCCCTCTCAGCTTCTTCTTCTTTTTTTTTTTTAGAGACAGAGTCTCATTTTGTCGCCCTCAGTAGAGTGCTGTGGTGTCACAGCTCACAGCAACCTTTTATTAATTATTTGCTTGTACTTTTTGCAGTCTTTTCTGTTGCCATGGCCACAGCTGAGTTTCACCACCCTAGATTAACTTCAGAGTAGCTGGGACTATAGGCGCCCGCCACAACACCCAGCTATTTTTTTTTTCCCCCTCTCAGGTTCTTTACAGCTAAAGTGGGTTTGATAAAACCTATCTTTCAGGAGTGTTGTAAAATTGAACTGAGATGTGGGAGACAAGCTCTCAGCCAGACTTTTTTTTTCAGAGACAGGGTCTCAATCTACTGCGTAGGCTCTGGAGTATAGTGGCACCATCACAGCTCGCTATAACCTCCGAATCCTCGGCCCGAGCATCCAAGGTGCTGAAATTATAGGTCTGGCCTACCATACCTAGCTAGTCATATACATAGCTCCATTTTTTTTTTTTCTGAGACAGGGTTCCACTTTTTTGCCCCAGGCTAGAGTGCTCAGCCTACCTCACAGCAACTGCAAACTCCTAGGTTCAAGTGATCCTCCTGCCTCAGCCTTTCAGTAGTAGCTCTTCTTGATCAGTTGAGATCCGTGTAAGGGCTAAGGGAAAACTTCCCCTTTGCCCTCTGAAGTTTTGCCAAAAATCAACAGACAGAAGGCAATTGAAAAAAGACATATAAATGTATTAATGTGCCTGGGGTGAGGTTGGGGGGGGATCACAGTGATTACCTCCACTTATGTAACACAATAGAGCTGTTTATATATCCTTCTTAGAGGAAAGGGAAATGGAGATGATTTTAGCACTTAGTAAATGATTTTAATGGAAATTTAATAGGTTGGAAAAACACAATAGCCTGGGACAAAGTCTGTTGGGCCTGCAAAACAAACAATGATCGGTAACAAAAGTCTATTCAGGTGAGTTGACCTACTTCAGGCTTTCTTCCTGGCATATGAGTTTAGTTAATGAAAACTCAGGAAAGGGATCAGAGAAAACTATTGTTTTCCTTGGGCAGGTCCAGATTTTTGGCAGATGAGGGAACTTTAAAGAACAACTTCCTTGGGCGGCGCCTGTGGCTCAAAGGAGTAGGGTGCCGGCCCCATATGCTGGAAGTGGCAGGTTCAAACCCAGCCCCGGCCAAAAACTGGGAAAAAAAGAGAACAACTTCCTCTTGTGCTTTGGGAGAAATAGAATTGAGAGATGGGGTAGGGATGGGGTGTCAGACCTGGAGTCTTCTTCAGATCAGTGTGGCAAAGCACCACATTTTGTGCCATTGGTTACTTACTGAGCCCCAGCAGAAAGAGATGAATCAGCTGGAGGCTTTATTGCACGCACTGTCTTTCTCAGTTTGGGCCCCAGGCTGACAGAGCAACCACTTACCAGGAGTATTGCTGGTTACCACCTCTTGACTTTTATAGCTTCCTCTCACATTTCAGTGGCCAAAGAAAGTCACATGGCAATACCTTCAGGTGGGTAGGAAATTATAAACCACCACACCGTCAGGAAGGAAGGAAAACACGAATATTTGTGAACAGCCCTAATGGTCACGGTAGTTAGGGACCAAACATGTCAGAAGGGCAGTGCCTGTGGCTCAGCGTGTAGGGTGCCGGCCCCATATACCGAGGGTGGTGGGTTCAAACCCAGCCCCGGCCAAAAAGCAACAAAAAAATAGCCGGGCGTTGTGGCGGGCACCTGTAGTCCCAGCTACTTGGGAAGCTGAGTCAAGAGAATCGCCTAAAAAAAAAAAAAAAAAAAGAGAATCGCCTAAGCCCAAGGATTTGGAGGTTGCTGTGAGCTGTGTGACGCCACGGCACTCTACCGAGGGTGATAAGGTGAGACTCCGTCTCTACAATTTAAAAAAAAAAAAAAAAGTCAGAAAATTTATTTATGAATTTTCCCAGAGAAAGACCTGTCTTAACTTGTTGAGAACTGGCACATTACCAAGGATATGTTTCTATAAAAATTAATTCTGAGCACATAGTTGCACTTTTTGCGGTCTTTTCTGTTGCCATGGCCACAGCTGAGTTTCCCCGTCCTGGATTAACTTCTGTGGTCTTCTTTATTATAGTCAAGACGACTGCTGTTCCTTTACCTGGGCTCTCTTCCTCTCTTCTACTCCTGTAGACTTTTCCTACTCACATTTTGAGTAGTATTTTTTTTTTTTTTTTTTTTTTTTTGCAGTTTTTGGCTGGGGCTGGGTCTGAACCCACCACTTCTGGCATATGGGGCTGGCGCCCTACCTCTTTGAGCCACAGACGCCACCCCTCCTACTCACATTTTGAAACCTAAACTTCTGAGAGTAGCAAAATAAAAAGAGAAAGAGAGAAAAGACTCTATCAGAAACTGCGTTTGAAATAGCCAATGCTTTTCTATGCCTTCCCAAGAGTTGGTTCTCTTTTCTTGTGACTTACAAATGCAAGAAAATGTTACTTCCTTTTCCATTTTTAAAATGCAATTGCTTCTCAGATTGTTCTTTTGTGGGGGAGCCTTCCTAAAACTCAGGGGGTGTGTCAACTCAGTTATCCCAAATATTAATGCTGTAAAAGAATGATAGATATTACTATTTCTCACGGTTTCGGTGGGTCTGGAGTTCTGGAGCAGCTTAGCATGCAGTTTTGGCTCAGAGTCCTTCAAGAAACTGCCATCAAGATGTCAGCGAGGAGGCCTGCCAGGTTGGCTCACACCAGGCACTGTAATGGCTGACTAAGTTTTCTATTTTTAGTAGAGATGGGGTCTTACTATGTTGCTTAGGCTCCTCTGGAACTCCTGAGCTCAAGCCATCCTCTCACCTTGGTCCCCAGAGTGTTAGGTGTAATGAACACTCCCGTGAGCCACCGTGCCAGGCTTTTTTTTTTTTCAGCTTTTCCGGGGCCGAGTTCAAACCCACCACCCTAGGTATATGGGGGTGGCACCCTACCCACTGAGCCGCAGGCGCCGCCCTGTTTTTAAATCTTATGTAGGAAATCCTAAGGGCCTGGCGAAGCACTTTATATCTTCATCCCATCTCACAAATTTGAAACAATCAGTGAATGCAACTATATTGCCTGGTGATAAAAGTAGCCCTCTGGTTCTGCATCTATGTAACCTCACCCTATCTGAATGGGAGTGGTCTGAAGGTGACTTGCTGGACTAGCATTGCTTCCTGATATATATATATGTATTTTTTTTTTTTTTTGAGACAGAGTCTTGCTTTGTCATCCTCGGTAGAGTGCCGTGGCATCATAGCTCACGGCAACCTCAAACCCTTGGGCTCAAGGGATTTTCTTGTCTCAGCCTCCCAAGTAGCTGGGATTATAGGCACCTGCCACAATGCCCAGCTACTTTTAGAAACAAGGTCTTGCTCTTGCTCAGGCTGGTCTCGAACCTGTGAGCTCAGGCAATCCACCTGCTCTGGCCTCCCAGAGTGCTGGAATTACAGGTGTGAGCCACTGTGCCTGGCCTTTTCAATTAATTTCCTTTTATTTTTTTTATTTTTTATTTTTTGAGACAGAGTCTTACTTTGTCTCCCTGGTAGAGTATCATGGCATCATTATAGCTAACAGCAAACTCCTGGGCTCAGGTGATCCCCTTGCCTCAGCCTAATGAGTAGGTGGGACTACAGGTGCCTGCCACAATGTCTGGCTAGTTTTTCTATTTTTAGTAGAGAAGGGGTCTCACTCTTGCTCAGGCTGGTCTTGAATTCCTGAGCTCAGGCAATCCACCCACCTTGGCCTCCCAGAGTGCTGGATTACAGGTATGAGTCACCACGACAGGCTACTCCCTACAATCTAAACCATCACAGTGGCCAAACCTATGCCACTTCCAAAGGTGGAAAAGTTTGGGTATAAATGAAGAGAATGAGGAATAATAGCTGTACATAAAAATAATTTTAAAAATGGGTTATGTAGCTAGGGAAATCAAATATTATAATAATATCTTGAAAGAAGTTCTGAGGAAGAGACACTATTGTCTTTTAGCTCAATTATAACAAATGCCTGAAAGGATGAAGCTATACATTTACCAAGATCATTCCTGCTTTTTTGTTTTTTGAGACAGAGTCTCACTCTGTCACCCTGGGTAGGGTGCTGTGGCATCACGGCTCACAGCAACCTGAAACTCTTGGGCTTAAGTGATTCTCTTGCCTCAGCCTCCCAAGTAGCTGGGACTACAGATACCGGCCACAATGCCTGGCTATTTTTTTGTTGGAGTTGTCATTGTTGTTTAGCTGGCCCTGGCCAGGTTTGAACCCGCCAGCCATAGTGTATGTGGCCGGCACCATAACCACTGTGCTATGGGCTCCGAGCCACTATTCCTCCTTTTGAAACTTGACAAGACTGAATAGAAGACTATTCAGTGACTTGAGTGGCCTCACCTGGGGAGGTATTTTCATCAGTATAATGATGAACTGGATTAATTATTAGTCATTCAAGGAGATTTTAGTAATGTGCTAGTATCTTTTAAGTTGCATATCATTTTGTTGTAAAGTATCCATGGCCAGAGATCAAGGGGTAGGCTATGATACTGTGATATTATAAAAAACATACATTAGTTCTCTGCCCCTGGTTTCTATCACTCAGCTCCTGAAACCTTTGGAATCTTTGAAGTCAGGACTGTCTTTTGTGTGCTAATGAAATGACCGGTGGCTGGGGGCTCCTGGGTAGCCTCAGGATAGGGGTCTGGTTGCCTCTAGCCGCAGGGTAAGAGGATTTGAACTTTCAGCCCTAAGCTCTGGAGAGGGGCCAGGTGCTGAGGTTATGTTGATCACCAATAGCCAATAATCAATTTGCCTTTGTAAGGAAGCCTCTATAAATGTCCCCAAAGGACTGGATTTGGAGGGTTTCCCAACTGCTGGTCAGGGGAGGTGTGTGGACAGTGGCAGAGGAAAGTATGGAAGCCCCAAGCCTGCCCCCCTTCCATACCTTGCCCCAAGTACGTATCTCTTCCACCTGCTGTTCATCTGTAATATCCTTCAGAATAAATGGGGACCTGTACTATCTCCTGACTTCTATGAGCCACTCAAACAAATTAATCAAATCCAAAGCAGGGGGTCACGGGAACTCTGATTTACAGCTGATTTGTCAGATGCACAGATCACAATCTAGGGCTGCCATTGGCATCTGAGGCGGGGGCAGTTTTGTGGGACTGAGCCTTTAAACTGTGGGATCCGATGCTCATTCTAGCTAGATAGTGTGAGAATTGAGTTAAATTGTACAGCCAGGCTGTGTCAGTGGGAGGCTGCTTGGTGTGCAGGGAAAACCCCACACACATCTGGTGTCAGAAGTTCAGTGTTGAGTAGTGTGTGAAGAGCGAGAGAAACCAAGCACTTTGGTTTTTCCTGCTCTTTATCAGGTCCTTTCACTCAGTATAAATTTTCAAGATTCATTCATATTGCAGAATATGTCAGCATTTTGTTTCTTTTTATTGCCAAATGATAGTCCATTGACTTTTTATTTATCTGTTCAGCAATTGATGGACACTGAGGTTGTTTCCATTTTTTGGCTGTATGTGTAATGTAGCTGAGCTAGTATGGGAGGTGGACTTTGACCACCTGCCTGAGCAATGAGCCAAAGCTTAAGTCTGCTTACTACACGGAAAAAAAGCTTTGAAAATGATTAACACCCACCTTCAATAGAAGGCAGTTCCGCCTTCTTTAATAGGACGTGGCAACCACTGGAGCAGGGATCCGCTGGCCCCAGTGAAACCAGCACAAACTGGTTACTGCCAAGTTGAAGTTGACTGCTCATAGACTTTTAATGCTAAAAATCATGCCTAAGGGTGAAGATTTGACATGCTAATGAAACATATGATGTATGAAGGAGCATGATCACCAAATGGGCAACTTCCAACAAAAATCCACCTCTACATGCTATTATTATTATTATTATTTTTTGAGACAAAGTCTCATTCCATTGCCCTGGGTAGAGCGCTGTGGCATCATAGCTGATAGTAACCAAATGCGCCATAACACCAAAATAGTTTTTCTCCTTTTTTCTTTTCTCTCTGAGATAGAGTCTCACTTTGTCACCCTCTGTAAAGTGCTGTTGTGTCACAGCTCACAGCAACCTCCAACACTTGGGCTCAAGCGATTCTCTTGCCTCAGCCTCCCAAGTAGCTGGGACTACAGGTACCCACTACAATGCCCAGTTATTTTATTTTATTTTATTTTTTTTAGAGATGGGGGTCTTGCTCTGGCTCAGGCTGGTCTCAAACTCATGAGCTCAATCCACCTGCCTTAGCCTCCCAGAGTGTTAGGATTACAGGCGTGAGCCACTGCGCCCAGCCTAGTTTTTCTATTTTTAGTAGACATAGAGTCTCGCTCTGGCTCAAGTTGGTCTCCAATTCCTGAACTCAGGCAATCCTTCTGCCTCAGCTTCCCAGAGTCTTAGGATTACAGGTGTGAGCCACCTCACCTTGCTTCCATGTTGATTTAAATGCTGGTGTCAAACTTCTACTCTCTACCCTTTAGAAATTCCCAACCCTTGCTCAGCGCTCATAGCACAGTGGTTATGGCACCAGCCACATATACTGAAGTTGGTGGGCTTGAACCCACCCCGGGCCAGCTAAACAACAATGACAACTGCAACAAAAAATAGCCTGGCCTGGTGGTGGGTGCCTGGAGTCCCCAGCTACTTAGGAGGCCAAGAGTTTGAGGTTGCTGTGAATTGTGAACACTGTGGCACTCTACTGAGGGCAACATAATGAAACTCTCTCAAAAAAAAAATAATAAAGAATAAATTCCCAGCTGTTTTATTTGTTGAGGCAGTCCGGTTGCCTCTTAACCAGCTGTCTCCCTTTGTTGGAGCAAAAACCCCTCCACCCACATAAAGCCCTTGCCTTTATAAACTCCTTTTTCAAATCTCTGCCAATTTCTATTCACTTGGGGACCAAAAACCATGAAATGGGTAACACAGCTATAAAATGCATACACAAATGTTTGTGGGGACATATATTTCTATTTCTCTTAGGAATATTCCTAGAAGTGGGATTTCTGGGTCATATAGTAACTATATCTTTAATCTTTTCAAGAACTGTCAAAGTTTTTTCAAACTGTACCATTTTACATTCCTACCATCAGTGTGCAAGTGTTCCAGTTTCTCACATCTTTGCCAGCACTTTTTATTATCTGTTGTTGTTACTATTTTTTCTTTTTTTTGGAGACAGAGACTCACCCTATTCCCCTGGGAAGAGTGCTGTGGTGTCATAGCTCACAGCAACTTCAAACACTTGGGCTCAAGCAATCCTCTTACCTCAGCCTCCCAAGTGTCTGGGACTACAGGTGCCTGCCACTACCTGGCTAGTTTTTCTTTTTTTTTTTTGAGACAGAGTCTCATTATGTTGCCCTTGGTAGAGTGCAGTGGCATCTCAGCTCACAGCAACCTCCAACTCTTGGGATTAAGTGATCCTCTTGCCTCAGTTTCCCAAACAGCTAGAACTACAGGTGCCCGCCACAACACCTGGCTATTTTTTGTTGTTGTTGTTGTTGCAGTTGTCATTGTTGTTTAGCTGGCCCGTGCCAGGTTCAAACCTGCCAGCCTTGGTGTATGTGGCCAGTACCCTACCCATTGAGCTATGGGCACCACCCCTGGCTAGTTTTTCTATTTTTAGTAAAGATGGAGTTTTGGTCTTGCTCAAGCTGGTCTCGTGAGCTCAAGCAGTCTACCCACCTTGGCATCCCAGAGTGCTAAGATTACAGGCGTGAGCCACTAGGCCTGGCCCCTATTATTTGTTATTTTGGTTATAGCCACCTTAGTATGTGTGAAGGGACAGCTCCTTGTGGTTTTGATTTGCATTTGCATGATGGCTATAGATGTTGACCATCTTTTCATGTATTTATTGGTCATTTACATATCTTTTTGGGGGGGAAATGTCTGTTCAGGTCCTTTACCCATTTTTAAATTGGGCAAGGTAGCTTTTTTACAACTGAATTGTAAGATTTCTTTATATATCTTAGATACAAGTCTCATTGGATATGTGAATTGCAAAATTTTCTCACATCCTATGGTTTCACCTTTTACTGATGTTTTTTTAAAGTACAAAGTTTTTAATTTTGATGACATACAATTTATCTTTTCTTTTCTTTTGTTGCTTGTGTTTTTAAGGTGTATTTTAGCACTTTTTTGAAAACTATGTTTTTCTAGCTTCCTGTTCAGGGTTAGAATAATAGTCTGATTTCCCTTTCCTGCCCCAAATTACTTAGAATAGTAGAAACTAATATTTATTGAGCACTTACTACATGCCAGCTTCTTGTTAAGAGTTCAGACGGCTCGGGTAACAGCCCAAGATCTCAAAGATAGTAGATCTTTGAGCCCAAGATCTCTACTACCCTGACCCAGACGCTGTAGCCCCGTATCACTTCACTGTCCCGTTGAACGCTTCTTTCTCATCTTGACAGTCATTTCATTTTTGCAGGAGGAAAATGGTGTATCTGTTGTTGCTGTTGGACAGGTTACTCTTCCTCTGTTCTGTGTTCCCTTCCCTTCCCTGAGGTGAGTCCACTGCCCCACCCTTTCTAGGACTGCCAGAATCTACAAACTCTCCAACACACTCTTGTACTCGTCCAAAAGGGCAAAACAACACCCTCATTCATGACACAGAATACTTAAGGCCCCGATGCCCCAACTGCAGTCTCTCCCTGACCCTTGCCCTACCCTACCCGTGCTAAGTCTTTTGCTTGGTTGTGAAAGTAGAGAGTTTGACAGCCAGGGGCAGCTTTCACTCTCCAGAAAAGTGAATCCCACTGTGGTTTGCCTTGGAACACAGGCTAAAGCCCTAGGTTTAAAATAGTTCAACTGTCACTTGAATGAAGCGTAGTCCAGGCAGAGCGGTAGATGACCTAAGTTAGAGCACCTTCTCGGCCCTTCCTTTCACTTGGACAATATTGCTGTTTAAGCTTCAACTTTGTTATTTCTGTAAATAAGTGAGGTCAGAATTACCCAACAGGGCCGGGTGTGGTAGTCTGCGCCTGTAATCCTAGCGTTTTCAGGAGCCCTGGGTGGATCATTTGAATATTTGATCACTTGAGCAATTCGAGACCAGCTTGAGTTCTTCAGCTTGAGAGAGAGCAAGACTGGTCTCTACAAAAAAATAGAAAAACTAGTCAGGTGTGGTGACATGCACCTGTATTTCCAGCCACTCAGGAGGTTGAGGCAGGAGGATAGTTTGAGCCCGGGAGTTCAAGGTTGCAGTGATGCAGAGAGCTGTGATGATGGCCCAGGCAACAAAGCAAGACCGTCTCACACACACATAAAAGAGAATTCCCCAACAGGAGCCCAAGAGCTTTTTAATTCCACACTCCACTCCCAATTCCACCTATCCAATTGCCCGCGAAATCTGTTTGAATCTGCTTCAGAAATGTCTCTCAGCTTTCCTCTCCCATTTCTTCCCTCCTCCCACTGCATTCGTCAGATCCTTATCATCTCTTAGGTGGACAAAATGTTACTGGGTGAAGAGGGTCTGGACGCCTGCCCTGTCCAGTCAATATGCAGAGATGGGGTTTAGGCCCGTACAAGCTGTATTTTCAGAAGGCCAGAGTAGCCTCTCAATTCTGTTCTGTCTCAGTTACAATTCTAATAACTTTTATAATGGAAATACCAGGAAACAAACCTAGAAATTTTTAACTTTATCTGACAGAAAACAACATTAAAATAGTCTGCCGTCCTAACAATGCAAAATGTTTAAACAACAGAAAGGTAATTTTTTATTGTAACAAAATATCTAAGAATCATCAAAGTAAATATTCTATTATCAAAGTAACCTTTACTCTACTGATATCACACCTATTGTCAACAGATGACAACTTCCTCAAAGTCTCCTGAGACAAACATCCTCACAATCACCGTGAAACCTTAACTAAATAATCACAGGGTGGTGTGAGAAAGAATGTGAGCTAAGCCGCCTGGGTCACTGGACTGCTTTCCACCTAGCGTCTCAGGCTCCATCTTGCAGACCAATTTTATGCTTTCACAAGCAGTCTCATTTCTCAGTCTTTTATTCAATTGAATGGAAGGGAATTATGTCTTCGTGATTGTCTTCCCTGGCAGACTATAAGATCCTTAAGGTCAGAGACCCCAAAATAATTAATTTCCCTAAAACCTAACATAGTCTGTCATCTACAGGCATTGAAGTAGCATTTGTGAAAAAAACACTCAGTTTCCTAATTTTCTCCCTGCTTTGAGAGTCCACACTAAAAGGCTTTGTAGTAAAAACAATTAAATCTCTTGTGACCCCAATGTGCCAGGAAGGCCTTTCCGTTCTGCCACGTGGATGGCTTTGCTAGTACTCAAGGTGGAATCAAGATAAAGTGGGTGTCTCATCTCCAGTGATTCAGAGTCATCTGCTGGCCCGCGTAGGGGCACAAAGGTGTAATACATTTTCATCCCCCATCCCATGCTGACATTTCTGTAACAAAACTCAGATGAGCAAGAGAACAGAACAAATTTATTTCACAAAGTTTTATGTGACATGGGAGCTTTCAGAAATGAAGACTCAAAGACCCAGGGGGAGTAGAGAGTATTTTTATGCTCAGGTCTGTGGAAAAATGGATGGGTGTGTAGAGACAAGACTGGACCATGAGTGTATGACACAGTGGTGATAAACGGAGGGGGACCCAGCAAGACTTGGGTGCTCAGATTCTTCTTGGTCCTCCGTGTAGCATTTCTTCCTCCGGGAGGACTCCTGCAGGAGAAGATAGAAGGTCAAAAAGTGACCTTGCTAGGTTTTATGGCTTGCTTTCAGGGAGACAGTTGTAATATCTATGATCAGCTTTGGGGAAGAGGAATTCTGGTTTCTGTTTTTTTTTTTTGTAGAGACAGAGTCTCACTGTACCGCCCTCGGGTAGAGTGCCGTGGCGTCACACGGCTCACAGCAACCTCTAACTCTTGGGCTTACGTGATTCTCTTGCCTCAGCCTCCGGAGTAGCTGGGACTACAGGCGCCCGCCACAACGCCCGGCTATTTTTTGGTTGCAGTTTGGCCGGGGCTGGATTTGAACCCGCCACCCTCGGCATATGGGGCCGGCGCCCTACTCACTGAGCCACAGGCGCCGCCCAGAATTCTGGTTTCTATGATTCCCTTCAGGGCAGAAAGAGAGACAGGAGACTGGAGGGCAGGAGCAGGTCGGGGAGGCCCTGCAGCTAAGGCCTTCAGCTCTCCTTCAGGTCCGAGTACTCTGCACACCACGGGGCCAGTGCTTTCAGCATCGTATTCTGAGGTCTAGCACCAGTAAGTTTCTCCTTAATCCTCCTCAGACTCACATCTGTAAAGGTCCACCAAGGGATCAGGATATTTCTTTTTCTTTTTTTTTTTGTAGAGACAGAGTCTCACTTTATGGCCCTCGGTAGAGTGCCATGGCATCACACAGCTCACAGCAACCTCCAACTCCTGGGCTTAGGCGATTCTCCTGCCTCAGCCTCCCCGAGTAGCTGGGACTACAGGCGCCCGCCACAACACCCAGCTATGTTTTGGTTGCAGTTTGGCCGGGGCCAGGTTTGAACCCACCACCCTTGGCATATGGGGCCGGCGCCCTACCGACTGAGCCACAGGCGCCGCCCCACTACTTTGCTTTCTAATTCTATCTCCCCAAGCCTCTGTGATCCTCTTCTCAGATCCTCCAGGATCCCTTTATAACAAACAGCCCCACTGCTTTGTCCAAGAAATCTGCCCCATTCTGTCCCATTCCCCACAAAAGGAAGTGGTCCCAGTTGCTGCTGTCTCTTCTTATAAGCATGAAGATTAGTGACTTGGGCTCTGTGGATGATGTTAAGGGAAGATTTCTGGTGGGGTGCCATGGCTCACACCTGTAATCCTAGCACTCTGGGAGGCCAAGGCGGGTGGATTGCTCGAGCTCATGAATTTGAGACCGGCCTGAGCAAAAGTGAGACCCCCTATCTGTACTAAAAAAAAGAAATAGAAAGGGCAGAGCCTGTGGCTCAGTGAGTAGGGCACCAGACTCATATACTGAGGGTGGCGGGTTCAAATCCAGCCCCGGCCAAACTGCAACAAAAAATAGCCGGGCATTGTGGCAGGTGCCTATAGTCCCAGCTACTCTGGAGGCTGAGGCAAGAGGATCACCTAAGCCTAAGAGCTGGAGGTTGCTGTGAGCTGTGACACCACAGCACACTACTGAGGGCAACAAAGTGAGACTCTATCTCTAAAAAAAAAATAGAAAAACTGAGGCAAGAGGATAGCTTAAACTCAAGAGTTGGAGGTTACTGTGAGTTACGACACCATGGCACTCTAACCAGGGTGATAGCTTAAGACTCTGTCTCAGAAAAAAAAAAAAAGATAAGATAAAATAAAATGAAATAAAATAAGATTTATTCTGCACCACCTGCAGCTAGCTGGGAAGTGAGAGGCACATGGGCCTGTCCTGTCGTGGAACAACTTCAGATGCTTGGGCAGTGAAGGCTGATGGCTGAGGCAAGTTTCCCTCTGAATTACTTAAGGACAAATGTTTCCCATGGCCAATATTACTCTTTTCCCAAAGGCAATGGAGGCCAGCAGCATAGAAGCAAAATATTTTTCAGCCTTAAAAAAAAAAAAAGGGACACAAGGTCTTCTGTTGTCCAGGCTGGCCTCCAACTCCTTCCTGGGCACCAGTGATCCTCCTACCTCAGCTTTGGGAGTGGCAGGGACTACAGGCTATAGGCATGCTTTTTTCATCCTATATTGATATCTTCTTATCCTAACCCTATTATTAAAACTCTGTATAGCACAAGACTATGAGGAAAGGGCCAAGGGAGGGGAAGGCAGGGGGCGGTTAGGGGGGAGGGAGGGTATTGGGTGGGGCCACACCTATGGTGCATCTTAAAACAGGTACAGGCAAAACTAAAGGCAGAATACAAATGTCTACGTACAATAACTAAGAAAATGCCATGAAGGCTACATTGAACAGTTTGATGAGAATATTTCAGATTGTATATGAAACCAGCACATTGTACCCCTTGATGTGCACAGCTATGATTTAACAACAACAACAAAAAAAAACTCTGGCATTATTGTGGTAAAGGAGTTTATGTTTCCTACCTGGACCTACTTATTTACAAAAGTCACTCATTAGTTGAGAATATTTACCTCTTACTATAGAATTTTTTTTTTTTTTTTTGAGACAGAGTCTCACTTTGTTGCCCTCAGTGAAGTGCTGTGGTGTCCCAGCTCACAGCAACCTCAAACTCTTGGGCTTAAGCGATTCTCTTGCCTTAGCCTCCCAAGTAGCTGGGACTACAGGCACCCGCCACAACGCCCAGCTATTTTTTGTTGCAGTTATCGTCATTTAGCAGACCTGGTTTGGGTTCAAACCTGCCAGCCTCAGTGCATGTGGCCAGCACCATAACCAGTGTGCTATGGGTGCCGAGCCTACTATAGAATTTTTTGATCCCCACTTCTCTCCCCACATGGGGTGTGAATGGTAAGGAGCTCATTTATTCTGTCACATTACAAATAGAAACAAGGAAGTTTGCATACAGAACTGGCTATATTTATAGATTCAGGGCCTCCATCTATAAAGTGTCCTTAAGAAACTGGTATCTTGGCCAGGCCTGGTGGCTCACACCTATAATCCCACCACTCTGAGCGGCCACAGTGGGTGGATTGCTTGAGCTCAGGAGTTTGAGACCAGCCTGAGCAAGAACGAGAACCCCTTCTCTACTAAAAAATAGAAAAATCCGAGGCAAGAGAATTACTTGAGTCCAAGAGCTTGAGGTTGCTGTGAGCTATGATGCCACGGTACTCTACCCAGGGTGACAGAGAGAGACTGTCTAAAAAAAAAAGAAAGAAAAGAAAAGGAAAAGGAAATTGGTATCTTCAATTTCAAATAGTGAGGTTTCTAACTAACACACACCTTTTTGCCGAGGAGCTAAAGTCTCATCTCCTCTTCTTCCAGCTCACTAACTGCAAAATGAAAAGAAGTAGCCTAAGATTTCTTTTTTTTTTTTTTTGTGGTTTTTTTTTTGGCCGGGGCTAGGTCTGAACCCGCCACCTCCGGCATATGGGACCAGCACCCTACTCCTTGAGCCACGGGCGCTGCCCTAGCAGCCTAAGATTTCTTGCAGATTCTTAGAATTCAGTGTAATTCAACTAATGTCTACTGAGTATCTGCTATGTGCAATATTGGATGATGTAAATGCAATTTTGTATCATTTAGGGAAAAATTCCCATGGTTTCTACAACCCTGCTTTGAGAAATAACATGCTAGAACAATGGTTTACAGAAAGACTATTATTTCTTTTGCCATGTTAACACAACAGCAAAGGAAAAAAATATTTTTCCAAAATGATTTATCTGAAAAACTCTTAACCCTACTAGGGGTTCTCATGAAATAGGTCATTTTGGTTCAGAAGTTAAATGGAAAAGCATTCCAACCCCCTTTTGTTCTTTCCTTCCTTGGTGACTTCATGTAACCTCAGTGAGAAAGAGACTTCTTCAAGGAAAAACAACTTTGAAAGGAAAAAGAGATTTAAACAGTAATTCAATCTTAGCCATCTTTTCAACTAAAAATATGAGCATATAAACAGCACCAGAAAAAATGTATTAGAGACATAGCTGGGGAAAAAAGTGTAATTTTTTTTGAACTCCTGCAAATGATGGAAATTATTCATGAAAATCAAAAAGGGAACAATCTCCAAGAAAGAAACACTGCTATTTTACTAGTGGGTCTTCAGAAATACCCTAACTTTCCACTCATCCCTATTCTAAGAAATCATCTACCTCCATTGGAAAATTCCAGGCATAGGAAAATCTATTTAACTTGTGTTACAATGTAAAACATCATCTTCCATCACTTATCCAGATAGCCTTTCTAATATGGACACATTATTACCAAATATATACTAAATTCTCAGATGCGTTTGCCCATCTACCTTCATTTTATTTATTTATTTATTTATTTTTGTAGAAACAAACTTTTATTTAGTGCCTACAATGTACAAGCACTTTTCTACATTGGAGATATAAAGATGATACAAAGTTTCCCACCCTTGACGAACTCACAGGCAGTTTAGGGTTATTTATTAAAAGGATATTTTAAAACAAATTTTTTCTCTTCATGTCAGATTCTAAATGAAATTTGTATCAACACACATATAAGCAAATGCATTAGAAGTCATTTTTATTTTATTTTATTTTAGAGACAGAGTCTTATTTTGTCATTGTGGGTAGAGTGCCATGGTGTCATAACTCACAGCAACCTCAAATTCTGGGGACTCAAGAGATTCTTTTGCCTCATTCTCCCAAGTAGTGAGGACTATAGGTGCCCACCACAGTGCTTGGCTAGTTTTAGAGACGAGGTCTCACTCATGCCCAGGCTGTCTTAAACTCCTGAGTTCGGTCTATTTACCAGCTTTGGCCTCCCAAAGCACTGGGATTACAGGTATGAGTCACCACGACCTGCCTCTTTATTTTTTTGAGAGAGTCTCACTCTGTCACCCTGCGTAGTGTGCCCTGGTGTCATAGCTCAACAGCAATCTCAGATTCTACTCTTGGGCTGAACTGATCCTCTTGTGTCAGCCTCCTGAGTAGCTGGGACTACAGGTGCCCACCACAATGCCGGGCTAGTTTTTTTTTTTTTTTTTTTAGTAGAAATGGGTTCTCGATCTTGCTTAGGCTGTTACCAAATTCTTGAGCTCAAGCAATCCACCTGCCTCAGCCTCCCAGAGTGCTAGGATTACAGGCATGAGCCACCATGCATGGCTTATTGATTTATTTGAGAGACAGGGTCTGGCTCTGTCCTTAGAGCAAGAGTACAGTGGCATGATCACTGTAACCTCAAACTCCTTGGCTTGAGGGATCCTCCTGCTTTTGCCTTCTGAGTAGCTGCACCACAGGTGCATACCACCATAACCAGCTAACTTTTTAATATCTTTTAGAAACAAGATCTTACTATATTGCCCAGGCTGGTCTCAAACTCTTGGCCTCAAGTGATCCTCTCACCTTGGCCTCCCAAACTGTGGGGATTACAGGCAGGAGCCATTACACCCAGCCGGAAGTAAGTCATGCTTGATGATTTTCTCTTTTCCATTTACTAAAAATAAAATGTGTTCGGTTTCTTTGTTTTTGGTTTTACATCTCAGGAAATGGTGTCACCCGCTAAGGGTTGATCAAAACACGAATGTAGTTGGCATCCTTTCTCGCCTCCCCTATAACCAACTCATCCATTTTTCCTGTTGGCTCTGACATTAGATCAGAAGCCAAGTCTTCAGCCTTTCTGTGTCTCCGCTGCCACATCCTGATCCAAGCCATCAACATCTTGCACGACAACTCCTACTCTAGTTTCCTAAAATTCATTCTCCCTGCACTCTTGTTCCCTTTACAATTCATTGTTCACAAAGCTTCCAGGTTGATCTTGCGGAGCTTAAATTTGATCATGTCACTCTCTACTCCCTTGAAATCTTACAAGGTTGTCCATCGCACTACAAGAAAACGCAATCTTCATGCTGTGGCCTGCAAGGCCCCGCATGATTTGGCTGACTTCTTTGATCTTACGAAATACCCCTTATCCCTCATTTACTATTCCAAGCTTCTATAAAACTCTATTTCTCTAACTCAAACACCATAGTTTTCTCTCCTCAGCACCTATGCAATTGCTATTTCGTCTTCATGGAACTCTCTTCTCTGGATTCTTTTCATTATTCTTTCTACCCACCATTTGGTCTGTGGACTAAGAACACAAACATCACCTGGGACCTTATTAGAAATGCAGGCTCTCAGACAAGACTCTTCACCCACTGAATCACAATCTACATTTTAACAAGATTACCAGGTGGGATGATTGGTATGCAAGTTCTAAGTCTCAACTTGATTGTCATCTTCTTAGAAAGCCTTAGCTGACCCTCAATCTAAACTAGCTTCCCAAATCACTCTCTATTGTACCACTTATTTATTTATTTATTTATTTTGAGACAGAGTCTATGTCACCCTTAGTAGAGCGCTGTGATATCACAGCTCACAGCAACCTCCAGCTCCTGGGCTTAGGTGATTCTCTTGCCTCAGCCTCCCAAGTAGCTGGGACTACAGGCGCCCGCCACAACACCCAGCTATTTTTTTGTTGCAGTCGTCATTGTTCTTTAGCAGGCCCAGGCTGGTTTCAAACCTGCAAGCGTGGGTGTATGTGGCCGTCACTGCAATCACTGTGCTACAGGTGCCAAACCAGTGCCACTTATTTTTTAATGGCAAGTAACTTCAGATGAAAATACTTCGTTAACTAGCATCTTTGTTGTTTTATTTTATTTTATTTTATTTTATTGAGACAGAGTCTTATTTCCCTCCTAGGCTGTAAGCTCCATGATAGCCAGGGCTACATTTATATTGTTCACCACTGTTTCACCACCATTCTAGACTGTCTCATTAATAAATATTTGATGGAAGTTTGAGGCCAGTCTGAGCAAGAGCAAGACCCTATCTCTACTGAAAATAGAAAAACTAGCTGAGTATTGTGGCGGGGGCCTGTAGTCCCCGTTACTTGAGAAATCAGGCAAGAGGATTATTTGAGCCCAAGAATTTGAGGTTGCTGTGAGCTATGATGACACCATGGCATTCATGCCAGGGGGACAGAGTGAGAGTCTGTCTCAAAAAATAAAATAAAATAAATAAAATAAAATAAAATAAAATAATTGCTTCTGGGCAGTGCCTCTGACTCAGTGGGTAGGGCGCCAGCCCCATATACCGAAGGTAGTGGGTGCGAACCCGGTCCTGGTCAAACTGCAACAACAACAACACAAACAGCCGGGCGTTGTGGCAGGTACCTGTCCCAGCTACTTGGGAGACTGAGGTAAGAGAATTGCCTAAGTCCAGGAGTTGGAGGTTGCTGTGCGCTGGGATGCCACAGCACTCTACCTAGGGCGACAGCTTGAAACTCTGTCTTAAAAATAATAATAATAATAATTGCTTCTAGCTACCATGTGCAAGCAGCTTTTCTTTCTTTTTTTTTTTTTTTGTAGAGACAGAGTCTCACTTTATGGCCCTCAGTAGAGTGCCGTGGCATCACACAGCTCACAGCAACCTCCAACTCCTGGGCTTAAGCGATTCTCTTGCCTCAGCCTCCCTAGCAGCTGGGACTACAGGCGCCTGCCACAACGCCCAGCTATTTTTTGGTTGCAGTTCAGCCGGGGCTGGGTTTGAACCCGCCACCCTCGGTATATGGGGCCAGCGCCTTACCGACTGAGCCGCAGGCGCCACCCACAAGCAGCTTTTCTTAAAGGGGCCAAACATTCCTTCTTATCACCTGTCCTCTAAATCATCAGATTACATTTTAGAGACAGCGTCTTATTCATCACCCAAGCTGGAGTGCAGTGGTGTGATTATAGTTCACTGTAGCCTCCAACTCCTGGGCTCAAATGATCAATGATCATCCTGCCTCAGCCTCCAGAATAGCTAGGACATAGGCACATATCACCATGCTTGGCTAATTTTGTTGCTGTTCTTACTGAAATAAGGTCTTGCTATGTTGCTTAGCATGGTCTTGAACTCTTGGGGTCAACCAATCCTCCTGCCTTGGCCTCTTAAAGTACTGGGTACTGGGATTACAGGCATGAACGAACCACCATGCCAGGCTCCAAGGCACTTTTTCAGTGTACTGAGCAGAGTATTATTTTGTGTGTGGTATCGTTTCCCTTATGATATTGAGATTGGCTCATTAACCAAACCTGGGATGGAGTAGCAGCAAAAAGCTTGAGGAGGGATTGTTTTCTACTTGCTACAGGCTCAGATCGAGGTTTATCCTGACTGAAACAACCTGGCAACCACTGGGTAGGTGTGTGGCTTTAAAGTTTAACTTGAGGCAAACTGTGCAATATTGTCTAGGGTTAAGGTCCATAAGCAAAGGTCCTGACACCTTTATCATTTTGTGACTTGATGGCTCTGAATCATTGAGACCTTTAGGTTTTGGCCTCCATGGGGAGATATCAGAAAAATAAATGCTTTCTTCTCCTCTTGATCCAATGGCACAAAATTAGCTAAGTAAAACCATCTACAGAGTTTCTCAAGCACAAAGCTTTGAGGAGGGAAATAGAAGAGGATGAGGAGGCATTTCAGCTGGAAAGGTGTGTGATGACTGGTAGAAAGCCCAGGATATGAAGTCAGAAGCTTATTTCTTATCTGTGTGACCTTGGGAAGGTCATTTACCCTGTCTAGGCCTCAATTTCCTCATCTATAAAGTGGGGTCAATGATATTTGCTCTACCTGCTTAGTAAGGTTTTTATTTGTTTGTTTGGGTGGGGGGTTTGTTTTTGTTTTGAGATAGGGTATCTCTCTCTGTCACCTGGGCTATAGTATAGTAGCATCATCATAGTTCACTGCAACTTTAAACTCTGAGGCTCAAATGATCCTCCTGCTGGAGCCTCCCTAGTGGCTGGGACTATAGGCACTATGTGCACCACCACACCAGGCTAATTTTTCTATTTTTTGTAGAGACAAGGTCTTGCTCTTGAACTATTGTCCTCAAGCAATCCCCCTGCCTTGTCCTCCCAAAGTGCTAGGATTACAGGTGTGAGCCACTGTACCTGGCTGAGGTTGCTATAAAAAGTGAAATGAGGCTCAGCGCCTATAGCTCATTGAATAGGACGCCAGCCACATATACCAAGGCTGGAGGGTTTGAGTCCGGTCCGGGCCTGCTAAATAATAATGATAACTGCAACCAAAAATAATAGCTGGGTGTTGTGGTGGGTGCCTGTAGTTCCAGCTATTTGGGGGGCTGAGGTAAGTCAATCCCTTAAGCCCAAGAGTTTGAGGTTGCTGTGAGCTGTGATGCCACGGCACTCTACCGAGGGCGACATAGTGAGACTCTGTCTCAAAAAAAAAAAAAGTGCAATGAGATCTTTTATGAGAATGACTTTTTAAGGATGAAGTATTCTGGAAAATATTTTCAAGTTATCGTGTTCAGTCGTTTAACAGATATTTATTAAGCACCTACCATTGGCCAGGTTCTAAGTGATGGAGACAAATTCATTAACAAAAACAGATATATCTGTTTGTGTAGCTTATATTTTGTTAGCCAAAGATAAAAGTAGAGTTGCAATTTTAAGTAGGATGGTGTGGCAGATTGTTACAATGGTGAGTCTTGATAAATCTTATCTTCTTAAGTCCTCACCCCTTTTCCCAACTTACCCAGCCAGGAGCCAAGGCCATGAGAGGCATTGAAGCTGTCACTTTAGTTCTTTGGAAACATCTGAACTGCTGTGTAAGGAAGCTTAGACTAGATTATAGAAGAATGAGATACCCCTTGAAGAGAGGGGCCCTGCTAACAGCCCCACTGAGGCCCCAGTCATGCAAATGAAGCGTTTTTCCACCTTCTGGTCCCAGTCGGGAGCTGCCAGATGAGTGCAGCCTCCTGGGTGTCCCCAGGGAACCCAGATGGCCTCACAGAATGGTGAGAAATCATAAATTGGTGTTTTTAAGAAGACCAGAGAAAGCCTCTCCACGAAGGTGATGTTTAAACTATGATTTGAAGAAGGAAGCTCTTGTGGACAAAATGTGTTCTCCCCCAAATTCTTATTTTAGTGTCCTAACCCTCAGTGTGGCTGTATTTAGAGACGGGGCCTCTTAGAAGAAATTAAGGTCAAAAGGGGTCATCAGGATGGGGTCCTGATCTGATAGGATTAGCATCTTTTTAAGAAGAGATACGGTAGAGTGCTCCTTTATCCTTCCCTCATCCCAAAGCACACACCAAGGAAAGGCATGTGGGGACACAGCAAAACAGCAGCTGACTGCAGGCCAGGGAGAGAGCCCTCACCAGAAGCCACACTGGCCAGAACTTTGATCTTGGACTTCCAGCCTCCAGCGCTCTAAGAAAATAAGTTTCTGTTGTCTGTCTGCACCCAATGGTATTGTCAGGGCAGTCTGGGGTGACTGATGCAGAAGCTAGGCTTGAATCCAGGGGAGAGCACTCTGAGCAGAAGGATCAGCTTCATAGAAAATGAGGCAAAAATTAGAGGACGTGGGAGCAGGGAGGTAAGGACAAATCAGGCCCTTTAAAGACTTTTCCTTTTACTCTGAGCTAAAAGGAAAGTCGGTACAGAGTTGACATGTTTTCAAAGGGCATGCATTTCTGTAGTATTTGACTTTTGTGTAATGATGAACATGTGTTACTTTTGTAATCAGGAAAAAAGACATCAGAACACTTAGAAGGCTAAATAAGAATAAGCAAATGAGTACAAGCTGTGCCCTTTAATGCCAATCTGTGGGTACAGAGGAAAAGGGGAAGAGCAAGAGAGGGATAGAAGGTTGGGGGAGAAATGGTGCTGATTAGAAGTGAAGGTCCCTCAGGCCCCCATCTATGAGAACTTAGATACCTGTCATGTTCTCTGGACGTCCTCCCACTCTCCACTGCCCCTCTGCAGAATGGGGCCTGGCAAAACGGCGGCGGAGAGTAGAGGGTAGGAACAGAAAACAAAGCATGGATTGAACCTGTTGCTAGAAATCAAGTGCACCTCATTTACCCCAGCACTTAGCACATTGCCTGGTTTGTACAAGGTCAGAGCTCAATTAATATTTTTTGAAGACATGAACTGGCCTGACCAGGCTCCTTAAAATATTCCATCCCCCAGCCTCCCCATTTCCAACCCCTTCCTTTATTGGTTCAACTGAATTCTAAAGGGGGGTCTTTTTTTTTTTTTTGTAGAGACAGAGTCTCACTTTATGGCCCTTGGTAGAGTGCCGTGGCCTCACACAGCTCACAGCAACCTCCAACTCCTGGGCTTAAGCGATTCTCTTGCCTCAGCCTCCCGAGTAGCTGGGACTACAGGCGCCCGCCACAACGCCCGGCTATTTTTTGGTTGCAGTTTGGCCTGGGCCGGGTTTGAACCCGTCACCCTCGGTATATGGGGCCGGCGCCCTACCAACTGAGCCACAGGCGCAGCCCTAAAGGGGGGAGGGTCTTTAAAACAGAGTTTATACATTATAAATGTATAAATGGAATGGAGTGGAATGTTGATATTTCACATAACAAAATATAATAAAACAGCAAAAGTCTGCTACATTTAAACCCTGTCTGTCTCATGGCCTGTTTCTAGTTTTAAAAATGCAACAAATTGAGTTAAACCTTCAAGTGAGGTTGAAATCTCATTGTTTCTCAGATAACCTTTTATTCTTATCATCATTCATATCTAAGTGCAGATTGGGACTGATAGAGTTAAAAGTGCAATGGAGGCAGGGTACAGGGGCTCAGGCATGTAATCCCAGCACTCTGGGAGGCTGAAGTGGGTGGATTGCTTGAGGTCAGGAGTTAGAGACAAACCTGAGCAACGGTGAGATCCCACCTCTACTCAACATAGCAAAACTAAGCTCGGCGCCCATAGCTCAGTGGGTAGGGTGCCAGCCACAAGCACTGGGATGGTGGGTTTGAACCCAGCCTGGGTCTGCTAAAAACAACAATGACAACTGCAACAAAAAAATAGCTGGGCATTGTGGGGGGGACCTGTAGTCCCAGCTACGTGGGAGGCATAAGTAAGTCAAGAGAATCTCTTAAGCCCAAGAGTTGGAGGTTGTTGTGAGCTGTGACAAACGGCACTCTACCGAGGGTGATATAGTGAGACTCTGTGTCATAAACAAAAAAAGAAAAAAAAAATAGAAAAACTACCCTGTTTCCCCGAAAATAAGACATCCTCCGAAAATAAGACCTACTCACAGGAAAGCTAAGACGTCCCCTGAAAATAAGACCTAGCGCATGTTTGGGAGCACACCTTAAAATAAGACACTATTTTATTTTCGGGGAAACGGGGTAACTGGGCACCATGGCAGGCAGCTCAGGAGGCTGCGGCAGGAGGATTGCTTGAGCCCCAGAGTTTGAGGTTGCTGTGAGCTACAATGATCTCATGGCACTCTATCAAGGGTGATAGAGACTCTGTCTCAAATAAAAAAAAGTGCTATGGAAAAGTTGTATGAATTGTATTATCTTGCAAAAGCTAACTCCTATGTAGTAACTCATTTAATCTACTGCTGCCCTATGAATACTAGCATTAGCCCCGTTTCACAGATGAAGCAAAAGCTCAACGCCTATGTTAAGTAACTTGCCTTCAAGGAGGCAGTTCCAATGGCTACCGTGCTCTGCAACTTCTCAGTTCCAATGACAAAGAGCAAGTGGTTAAGAACTTTTCTTCCTTCTTTGGTAGGCAAAGGAATGAAAGAATAGATAGAGGTACTCAATGCAAGCCTGGATGGAAAGTACTTCTTTTTTTTTAATTTTCTTCCCCCCCGCCTTTTATTTATTTATTTTTTATTGGGACAGAGTTTCACTTTGTGGCCCTCGGTAGAGTGCTATTGGCGTCATAGCTCACAGCAACCTCCAACTCTTGGGCTCAAATAATCCTCTTGCCTCAGCCTCCCAAGTAGCTGGGACTACAGGCAACTGCCACAAGGCCGGTTTTTTTTTTTTTTTTTTTTTTGTAGAGATAGGGGTCTCACTCTGGTTCAGGCTGGTCTCGAACCTCTGAGTTCAGGGTAATCCACCCGCCTCAGCCTCCCCAAGTGCTAGAATTAAGTCATGAGCCACCATGCCTGAACTGGATAGTACTTTTTAAATGAGCATTCCAAAGGTGTGCTTTGCTGTAACAACTGAATGCATTTCCTAAACACTGATGTCCCCCCAAGTTCCAGAGAAGCTAATCCTGGTGAATAGAAGATTTCTTTTTGTTTTGCAAATGATGATACCCTTAGCCATCTGTTCTGTAAACTTGAGATCTTAGGAAGCAAAAAAAATTTTTTTTGAGACAGAGTCTCACTATGTCATCCTTGGAAGAGTGCCATGGCATCACAGCTCAGAGCAACCTCAAACTCTTGGGCTTAAGCGATTCTCTTGCCTTAGCCTCCCAAGTAGCTAGGACTATAGGCGCCTGCCACAATGCTCAGGTATTTTTTTGTTGCAGTTGTCATTGTTGTTTAGCAGACCCAGATGGGGTTCTAACCTGCCTGCCTTGGTGTATGTGGCTGGCACCCTACTCACTGAGCTACAGGTACTGCCTGGAGCAAGTATTTTTTTTTTTTTTTTTTTAGAGACAGAGTCTTACTTTGTCACCCTCGGTAGAGTGCTGTGGCGTCACAGCTCACAGCAACCTCCAGCTCTTGGGCTTAGGCAATTCTCTTGCCTCAGCCTCCTGAGTAGCTGGGACTACAGGCACCAGCCACAATGCCTGGCTATGTTTTTGTTGTTGTTGCAGTTTGGCCAGGGTTCTAACCCTCCACCTTCGGTATATGGGGCCAGACCCCTACTCACTGAGCCACAGGCACCGCCCTGGAGCAAGTATTTTTAAAATAGGGTACACACACTTTTTCTTTTCTTTTCTTTTTTTTTTTTTGAGACAGAGCATCAAGCTGTTGTCCTGGGTGGAGGGCCTTGGCATCACAGCTCTCAGTAACCTCCAACTCCTGGGCTTACACAATTTTCTTGCCTCAGCCTCTCAAGTAGCTGGGACTAGAGGCACCTGCCACAACACCAGCTATTTTTTTTTTCTTTTTTTTTGCAGTTTTTGGCTGGGGCTGGGTTTGAACCTGCCACCTCTGCCATATGGGGCTGGCGCCCTACTCCGTTGAGCCATAGGCGCCGCCCACCAACTATTTTTTTGGTTGTAGTTGTCATTGTTGTTTGGCAGGCCCAGACTGGATTCGAACCTTCCAGCTCTTGTGTATGTGACTGGTGCCTTAACAGCTTGAGCTACAGGTGCCGAGCCAACACACACAGTTTTTGAAACAGAGTCTCACTCTGTTGCCCCAGGTTAGAGTGCCATGGAGTCAGCCTAGCTCACAGCAACCTCAGTCTCCTGGGTTCAAGTATCCTCCTGCCTCAGCCTCCCAATTACTTGGGACTATAGGTCCACACGACAAAGCCTATCTAATTTTTTTATCTTTAATAAAGATGGGGTCTCGCTCTTGCTCAGGCTGGTCCTGAACTCCTGAGCTAAAGGAATCTTCACATCAGCATCCCAGAGTGCTAGGATTATAGATGTGAGCCATTGCACCCAGCCCACATGGATATATTTAAAATGAATTCTTCGAAGGCATCAGATGACTATTTATGGTCACACAGAGATGATTTTTCATCTTTTTGAATAAACTAAAAAGATTGAACCCTTTTAGTCCCAACGACCAGTCTAAGTTTCAAGTTAACCAAAACAAAAAATACAAATTAAAAACCAAAGACCACATGATTCTCTCAATTGATGCAGAAAACCTTTTGATAATATCCACCATCCTTTCATGATCAGAACACTTAAGAAAATTGGTTTAGGGCGGCGCCTGTGGCTCAGTGAGTAGGGCGCCAGCCCCATATGCCGAGGGTGGCAGGTTCAAACCGAGCCCCGGCCAAACTGCAACAAAAAAATAGCCGGGTGTTGTGGCGGGCGCCTGTAGTCCCAGCTACTCGGGAGGCTGAGGCAAGAGAATCGCCTAAGCCCAGGAGTTAGAGGTTGCTGTGAGCCGTGTGACGCCACGGCACTCTACTGAGGGCAATAAAGTGAAACTCTGTCTCTACAAAAAAAAAAAAAAAAAAAATAGAAAAACCGAGGCAAGAGAATTGCTTGAGCCCGAGTTGGAGATTGCTGTGAGCTATGATGCTACAGCACTCTACCCAGGGTGATAGCTTGAGACTCAAGTCTCAAAAAAAAAAAAAAAATTGGTTTATAGAAGGGACGTTTCTTAAACTGATAGAGGTCATCTATAGCAAACCCACAGCCAATATTGTATTGAATGGAGTTAAATTGAAAATATTTCCACTCAGATCAGGAACCAGGCAAGGTTGCCTGCTGTCTCCACTGCTCTTTAACATTGTAATGGAAGTCTTAGCCACCACAATTAGGCAAGAAAATGTGACCAAGGGTATCCAGATAGGGTCAGAAGAGATCAAACTTTCATTCTTCGCAGATGATATGATTGTATA
The DNA here is from genome assembly GCF_027406575.1 of Nycticebus coucang. Classification (NCBI taxonomy): domain Eukaryota; kingdom Metazoa; phylum Chordata; class Mammalia; order Primates; family Lorisidae; genus Nycticebus; species Nycticebus coucang. The sequence continues at coordinate 21,009,828 of NC_069784.1, read as the reverse complement.
TCTGGAAAACACCAGGGATTCTACTACAAAATTCTTAGAAGTGATCAAGGAATACAGCAGCATCTCAGGTTACAAAATCAACACTCATAAATTGGTAGCCTTTATATATACCAATAATAGTCATGCTGAAAAAACAGTCAAGGACTCTATTCCGTTCACAGTAGTGCCACAGAAGATGAAATATTTGGGAGTTTAACAAAGGATGTGAAAAATCTCTATGAAGAGAACTATGAAACTCTGAGAAAATAAATAGCTAAAGATGTTAACAAATGGAAAAACATACCATGCTCATGGCTGGGAAGAATCAACATTGTTAAAATGTCCATATTACCCAAAGCAATATACAATTTTAATGCAATCCCTATTAAAGCTCCACTGTCATACTTTAAAGATCTCGAAAAAATAATACTTTGTTCTATATGGAATCAGAAAAAAACCTCGAATAGCCAAGACATTACTCAGAAATAAAAACAAAGCAGGAGGAATCACCAGACCAGACCTCAGACTATAGTATAAATCGATAGTGATCAAAACAGCATGGTACTGGCACAAAAACAGAGAGGTAGATGTATGGAACAGAATAGAGAACCAGGAGATGAACCCAGCTACTTACCGTTATTTAATCGTTGACAAGCCAATTGAAAACATTCAGTGGGGAAAGGATTCCCTATTTAACAAATGGTGCTGGGTGAACTGGCTAGTGACCTGTAGAAGACTGAAACAGGACCCACACCTTTCACCATTAACAAAGATAGACTCTCACTGGATTAAAGATTTAAACTTAAGACATGAAACTATAAAAAAACTAGAAGAAAGTGCAGGGAAAACACTTGAAGAAATCGGCCTGGGAGAATATTTTATGAGGAGGACCCCCTGGACAAGTTAAGCAACACCAAATATACATTACTGGGACCTGATCAAACTAAAAAGCTTCTGCACAGCCAAGAACACAGTAAGTAAAGCAAGCAGACAGCCCTCAGAATGGGAGAAGGTATTTGCAGGTTGTCTCTGACAAAGGTTTAATAACCAGAATCCACAGAGAACTCCAATGTATTAGCAAGAAAAGAACAAGTGATCCCATTGCAGGCTGGGCAAGGGACTTGAAGAGAAACTTCTCTGAAGAACACAGGCACATGGCCTACAGACATATGAAAAAAATGCTCATCATCCTTAATCATCAGAGAAATGCAAATCAAAACTACTTTGAGATATCATCTAACTCCAGTTAGCCCACATCACAAAATCCCAAAACCAGAGATGTTGGCATGGATGTGGAGAAAAGGGAACACTTCTACACTGTTGGTGGGAATGCAAACTAATACGTTCCTTTTGGAAAGATGTTTGGAGAACACTTAGAGATCTAAAAATGGACCTGCATTTGATCCTACAATTCCTCTACTACCCTGTTTTCCCAAAAATAAGACATCCTCTGAAAATAAGACCTACTTACAGGAAAGATAAGACGTCCCCTGAAAATAAGACCTAGCACATCTTTGGGAGCACACCTTAAAATAAGACACTGTCTTATTTTCGAGGAAACAGGGTAGGTATATATCCATAAGACCAAAAATCACATTATAACAAAGATATTTGTACCAGAATGTTTATTGCAGCCCAATTCATAATTGCTAAGTTGTGGAAGAAGCCCAAGTGCCCATCAACCTATAAATGGATTAATAAATTGTGGTATATGTACACCATGGAATATTATGCAGCCTTAAAGAAAGAAGGAGACTTTACCTCTTTCATGTTTACGTGGATGGAGCTAGAACATATTCTTCTTAGCAAAGTATCTCAAGAATGAAAGAAAATGTATCCAATGTACTCAGTCCTACTATAAAACTAATTTATAGCTTTCATATAAAAGCTATAACAGAATTATAGCCCAACAATATGGGGAAAGGAAGGGGGGGAGGATGGGTGGAGGGAGGGTAATTGGTGGGACCACACCTACGGTGCATCTTACAAGGGTACATGTGAAACTTACTAAAGGTAGAGCATAAATGTCTTAACATAATAACTAAGAAAATGCCATGAAGGCTATGTTAATCAGTTTGATGAAAATATTTGAAATTGTATATAAAAGCAGCACACTGTACCCCATGATTTCATTAATTTACACAGCTATGATTTAATAAAAAAGAAATACAAAATACTGAGAAGGGGCGGTGCCTGTGGCTCAGTGAGTAGGGCACTAGCCCCATATGCCGAGGGTGGCGGGTTCAAACCCAGCCCCGGCCAAACTGCAACAACAACAACAAAAAATAGCTGGGCGTTGTGGTGGGCACCTGTAGTCCCAGCCACTCGGGAGGCTGAGGCAGGAGAATCGCCTAAGCCCAGGAGTTGGAGGTTGCTGTGAGCTGTGTGACGCCACGGCACTCTACTGAGGGCAATAAAGTGAAACTCTGTCTCTACAAAAAAAAAAAAAAAAAAAATACTGAGAAGCTGAGCATAGATTCCTTACCCCTGTGCAACTAAAACAGTCCCACATTCCTTATTGAGGACTGCTGTGGTTTTAATGTGTCTCCCAAATTGGTATGTTTGAAAACTTTTTTTTTTTGGCGACAGAATTTGACTTTGTCACCCTCAGTAGAGTGCAGCGGCATCACTACTCACAGCAACCTCAAACTCTTGGGCTTAAGCCATTGGTTCTCAACCTGTTGGTCGCGACTCCTTTGGGGGTGGAACGACCCTTTCACAGGGGTCGCCTAAGACCATCCTGCATATCAGATATTTACATTACGATTCATAATAGCAAAATTACAGTCATGAAGTAGCAACGAAAATAATTTTATGGTTGGGGGTCACCACAACATGAGAAACTGTATTAAAGGTTCGTGGCATTAGAAAGGTTGAGAACCACTGGCTTAAGCGATTCTCTTGCCTCAGCCTCCCAAGTAGCTAGGACTACAGGTGGCCGCCACAATGACCGGCTCTTTTTATTTTTTATTTTTTTTTGAATTCAGGGAACTTTATTGATGTTACATGACAAGGTGGGGCTCCTCAGGCCCCTCTTGTTCTTAGGGGGTCTGGTGTGGAAACTGTCGAGGGGAGATTCTCAGTGAGGTGGGGGACTGAGTAGGCAGGGGCACCCCCGCAGCTAAGGGCCTTTCTCTTCCTCTCGTGCTCTGGCTGGGGCTTGTGTTCTGAGGGTTCTTACTCCTTGGAGGCCATGTGGGCCATAAGATCCACCACCCTGTTGCTGTAGCCCAATTTATTATCATACCAGGCAATGAGTTTGACAAAGTGGTCGTTGAGGGCAATGCAGCCGCAGCATCAAAGGTGGAAGAATGGGTGTCACCGTTGAAGTCAGAGGAGACGACCTGGTGCTCGGTGTAGCCCAGGATGCCCTTGAGGGGGCCCTCTGATGCCTGCTTCACCACCTTCTTGATATCCTCGTATTTGGCAGCCTTCTCTAGACGGTAGGTGAGATCCATGACCGACACGTTGGCAGTGGGTACCCGGAAGGCCATGCCAGTAAGCTTCCCATTCAGCTCAGGGATGACCTTGCCCACAGCCTTGGCTGCGCCAGTTGAGGCAGGGATGATGTTCTGGAGAGCCCCGCGACCATCACACCACAACTTCCCAGAGGGGCCATCCACAGTCTTCTGGGTGGCAGTGATGGCATGGACTGTGGTCATGAGTCCCTCCATGATGCCAAAGTTGTCATGGATGACCTTAGCCAAGGGGGCTAAGCAGTTGGTGGTGCAGGAGGCATTGCTGACAATGCAGAGGCTGTTTTCGTACTTCTCATGGTTCACACCCATCACAAACATGGGGGCATCAGCAGAAGGGGCAGAGATGACGACCCTTTTGGCACCCCCCTGTAGGTGAGCCCCAGCCTTCTCCATGGTGGTGAAGACACCAGTGGACTCCACAACATACTCTGTGCCTGCCTCACCCCATTTGATTTTGGTGGGATCTGGCTCCTGGAAGATGGTTATGGGATTTCCATTGATGACAACCTTCCCGTTCTCAGCCTTGACTGTGCCATGGAATTTGCCATGGGTGGAATCATACTGGAACATGTAGACCATGTAGTTGAGGTCAATGAAGGGGTCATTGATGGCGACAATATCCACTTTGCCAGAGTTAGAAGCAGCCCTGGTGACCAGGCGCCCAATACGACCAAAGCCGTTTATTCTGACCTTCACTTTCACCCTGGTGCCTCGGGGATGCGGCTGACGCTGCACTAGAAGAAGTGGCTGTCTGATGAACAGGAGGACCAGAGAGCAGGCTATTTTTAGAGATGGGGTCTCGCTCTGGCTCAGGCTGGTCTTGAACTCGTGAGCTCAGGCAGTCCACATGCCTCCACCTCCCAGAGTGCTAGGATTACAGGTGTGAGCCACTGCACCTGGCCTATGACGTGTTGAAAACTTAATCTCCAATGCAACAGTGTTGACAGGTGGGATGTTATGATGCGACTGGGTCATGGGAGCTCTCGCGTCATGAATGGATTAATGCCGTCATCTTGGGAGTCAGTTGTTGCAGGAATGGGTCCCTGATAAAAGGTTGAGTTCAGCCCTGATGCTCCTGCCCTTTTGTCTTTCACCCTAGGATGATGCGACATAAAGGCCCTCACAAGATGCAGCGCCTTGATACTGGACTTTCCAGCCTCCAGAACTGTGAAAATAAATTTCTTTCCTTTGTAAATTACCCGGACTATGGTATTGGCATAGCAACATGAAGCAGACTAAGACAAAGACCCTGTAAATTAGCCCAAGAAGAGTTCCTTACAGTTATTCTTTGGAAATCTGTCTTCAGGCCTTTCGCCAGATGGGTCATTGGGTCTGACCCAAGTTTCAAGAACTACTTAGAAACAATCATAACCAACCAAAGAGGATTCTTAATATAATATTACAATGTCAGAAGCCTCCAACTTGCTAAGCAACATACGCAAGTTAATAAATGTATAAAAAGCTGTTTGTGAGACATTGTCACTGAAGACTTGCCCTTGCTCTCCTTTGAGAGGGGAAGAAAGGCACAGCTTGTTCTTACTTGGCCTGTGTCCATTTCCTTAGCCCCAGAATAATCTTCCATTTGAATAGTCTTATTTTCCAGGTTTTATTTTGTTGATGGACATAATCTCCAAACAATTTTAGAGACATTATTAATGAAAATCACTTAAAAGTACTAAGTACTCAACATGTCAGGCACAGTCCTAAGGGTTTCATATGTGTTAACTCATTTAATCTACAGAGCTATGCTGGGGGGTGAACACTATCAGAAACCCATTTCACAGATGAGAAAGAAACATGGCCCTGTGAAGTAACTTGCCTTCGCGGGGGCAGTTCCGGTATCTCCCACACTACATAGCATCTCATTTTCAACGAATGACAAAGAGAAGATGGGTAAGCTGCTGGCAGGAGTTTAGTCTTAGGCTAAAAAAATTAATTTAATATCATGAAATAAGGAGGATTTTAGCAACCAAGAACTCAGTATGAGTAAACTCAGTACGTCTTACAATCTTCTCAAAAGCAAGTGCAATAGGTATCAATTCATCGCAGTTATACCTAGGACTACAGGTGCCGCCACAGCGTCCAGCTTTTTTTTTTTTTTTTGTAGAGACAGAGTCTCACTTTATGGCCCTCGGTAGAGGGACGTGGCGTCACACAGCTCACAGCAACCTCCAACTCCTGAGCTTAAGTGATTCTCTTGACTCAGCCTCCTGAGTAGCTGGGACTACAGGCGCCCACCACAACGCCCAGCTATTTTAGCGTCCAGCTCTTTTTAAGAGACGAGGTCTCACTCATGCTCTGGCTGCTCTGGAACTCCTGAGCTCAGGCAATCCACCTGTCTTGGCCTCCCCGAGTGCTAGGATTATGGTCCTGTTTACAATGTTTTAAAACATCTCCACTCCTTTCCTGGCCTCTTCTGAGCTCTGATTTCTGTTGGATGACTTTTCTCAGTCACTATGAACTTAATTTTAGCCCAGGTGGGTGAGATTCTCCTGCTTACACCATTTGTGAGTTGTGTTATCTTGTAAAAGCTCTATTTACTTTGTTTTTGTTTTTTTATTCTTCTTTTTTTTTTTTGTAGAGACAGAGTCTCACTGTACCGCCCTTGGGTAGAGTGCTGTGGCGTCACACGGCTCACAGCAACCTCTAACTTTGGGCTTACGCGATTCTCTTGTCTCAGCCTCCCGAGTAGCTGGGACTACAGGCACCTGCCACAACGCCCGGCTATTTTTTGGTTGCAGTTTGGCCGGAGCTGGGTTTGAACCCACCACCCTCGGCATATGGGGCCGGAGCCCTACTCACTGAGCCACAGGCGCCGCCCTTTTTTATTATTCTTTATTAAATCATAACTTTGTACATTGATGCATTTATGGGGTTCAGGGTACTGCTTCGATATACAATGTGAAATGCTTACGTTGAACTAAGTAACACATCCATCATAATTATACTCATTTTTTGGCCGGGGCTGGGTTTGAACCCGCCACCTCTGGCATATATGGGGCCGGCACCCTACTCCTTTGAGCCACAGGCACCGCTCTATACTCATTTCTTAATAGTTTTGAAATGTACCATTGCATCATGCACATTAGGTGAGGTCCCCCTAAATATCCTCCCTCCTCCCATAGCCCCCCTCCCTCCCCTCTTCCCTTCTACTTTCTGGACTATCTATTTACTTTAATAAGGGGTCCAAGATATAGAACACACAAATATTCTCCATATGACAATTCATATTTTGGTTAAAATTTCACTCTGCTGGGCAGCACCTGTGGCTCAGTGAGTAGGGCGCCGGTCCCATATGCTATAGAACACACAAATATTCTTCATATGACAATTCATATTTTGGTTAAAATTTCACTCTGCTGGGCAGCACCTGTGGCTCAGTGAGTAGGGCGCCGGTCCCATATGCCGGAGGTGGCGGGTTCAAACCCAGCCCCGGCCAAAAACTACAAAAAAAAAAAAAAAAAATTTCACTCTGCTAAACTGAGCTCATTTGAAGGTGAAAGGTGTTAGCACACAAATTAACAATAAACAAGGCAGGAAGAAAGGCCAAAAAAAGTAACAACATCCTGGAAGCTTTGAAATACAAATCTGCAGGGGACACATATGTACCAGCAGAGGTGGAAATGCTAGTTTCCCCAACTTTCTTCATTCTTTCCCAATTCTAAGTAGTTTCTTCCATGTGAAACTGAGTCCTTCCTCCCCAGGGACCACATTCTGATTCTTGTCCTAGCCCAGATGGTGGAGTACAGAGATCCAGTAAAAATAAAGGTCAGGATGAGGCAGGGGCCTAGTGCTGCCTGGGTTGGTGGCCTGAGAATTTCATTTGAAATGCCATGCTGGGAAGAAAAGTCACATGTGCCTGGAGGGGCCTAGCAAATGTTAGTGTTTTCCTGTTCCCACCTTTCTGGATCTGTTGAATGTCAGTCTCCACCACATTGACTCTGCATCGAATAGCTGAGACAGAACTTTCTCATTTCTGAGTAAATGACCAGGAGGAAAGATGGTCATGCCTTTACCATTTAGTGAGGGAAAAATAATTATGTTACCTTGGGTGGACTGCCCTTTGCTGACTGTCAACAGCCTAACGGGGGAAACAAGTTGTAAGGCTAAAGACAGATGCTGAGACATATCAAAAACTTTCATCTAACGCTAAAGAATGAAGAAAAATCATAGCTTGGGGCATATTTATGTAACCAGATGTCAACAGAGATTTCAAAACATTTTCTCGAATTGCTGAGGGAGCACCAGTCTGCTCTGCACTTTAGTGGAAGAGCATCTCTGGGTGTAGGCATGCCTGCATTTGAGGCTGATATCTGCTACTCACAATGTGGGACCACAGGTAAGTTGACCCCTCTAAGTTTAATCATCTCTTAAATGGGCATAATGCTTTTCTGCTAGTGGCCTCTGAGGATTAAATATTTAGCAGTGCTTGGGTGACCTTTAACACACTAACTTCCTTCCTCTTTAAAATGTGACAGTGACACAGCCAAGTGCCCGTCTGGCATGGAGCTGGAGCTATTGCTGCTTATTTTGCCTAATCCACTCCTAATTTCTTCTTTCACCTTCAGAAATGAAAACCTGAAAACATACAATCTCAAAGACCAACAGTTACTTAGAATTGATGAATGGCAAGTGTAGGTTTGAATTCACATGTCAGCTACTCCTCAGGCAGGGATGAAAATACTTTCTTTAATTGAATTTCCTGTGTACCATGATGACAAATTAATAGCAGACTGATACTATGTTCTGTTTATCTCCAGGGAGCACTAGGCTCTGTGCTGGCATGATTTTCACAACATCCTGGGAAGAGATAATGAGTGATTTAATGACCATTTTCAAGACGACAAAAGGTTATCATCAGAATAGTGACCAGATGTTTCCACCACAACCAGAGCCAGATAGTCAGTAGGCCTGAACTTCAGGAAAGACTTGGGTCAAACCTTTGGAGATACATTTGAAGAGGTTTCCATTCAGGTAGTACCCCATTTCAAAGTTCTGAATTATGTGACTGCTATAGATTTGCAAAGGTAAATTGAAAAAATTTATTCTTTTTTTTTTTGGCTAGGTTGGGTTTGAACCTGCCATCTCCGATATATGGGGCCTGCGGCCTTACTCCTTGAGCCACAGGTACTGCCCTGAAAAAATTTATTCTTAACATTATCTATGCAGCTTGGCTTAACACCTGCGTGATTCCTTTGAGTAGGTCTTCCTCCCAAAAGTACTTTTGCCAATTTTTATGCCAGCCTATCTGGCACATTCCCAGAAGCTCAAAATGGGCAGGTTACTCCATGGCTGACTGAGCTTTAAGTATCTAACCCAGACCCAGTCTGAAGGTTAAACAATGGAATGGGTTGTTTAGCTGGGCACATGAAGGGTTTTGATGGACATGCACCAGTGCATATGCCATCGGGCAATTATAGGACCTTTAAAACCTCTCCCTCTGGGGAGCATGATATATTGCCACCATCTCTTCAAGCAGCTGACAATGACAGTCTACCACCCTTCTTTCCTATGGGTGTTCTGTTAATATGAACTGCATAGCTGCTGGCAGGATCAAATGATGATATGCAAATTGGTGTAAGGCAGAAACCAAGTGTTCTCCAGCTAGAGCCCCGTAGAAGGCTGACAGGAGACTGAACCCAGCAGTGGCAGAAGCACAAGTCACCAGCACGGACCTCTTTCCAGCTCCTGGTGAGGACTGGGCAATTTGTTTTTGATAGGTGTTAAGACAATGCTTCTCAAACTTTAATATGCCTATAAACCACCTGGACATCATATTGTTAAAATACAGATTTTGACTCAATCAGTCTGGGGCAAGGCGTGGTGGCTCACGCGTGTAATCCTCGTACTCTGGAGGTCAAGGTAGGTGGTCAGGAGTTCAAGACCAGCCTAAGCAAGACTGAGACCCCATCTCTTCTAAAAAATAGAAAAGCTAGCTGAGTGCTACGATGGGCGCCTACAGTCTCAGCTACTCGGGAGGCTGAGACAAGAGGATCTCTAGAGCCCATGAGTTTGAGGTTGCTATGAGCTATGATGCCACAGCACTCTACCCCCAGGACAACTGAATCTCTGTTTAAAAAGCAAAAAAATCAGTCTGGGGAGGGATTTGAGTCTGTATTTCTAAAAAGCTCCCGCGTAATGGTGCTGTGTTGTAGGTGCTGGGCTTTAAGTAGCAAGGTTTTCAAGATGGTTGCGCGTTATCAGTCACCAAGTTAATAATAATGTTTTTTTCTCTCCTTTACATGACCCTTAAAGTCATCAGGGGCCCAGACTCCTATTATCAACATGTTACTGTGCCTCATCTGACTTGTTGCCCTGGTCTGCAGTCTAACCTGGACTCATTTCCATATCTGTAGTTTTTTTTTTTTTTTTTTGACAGAGTCTCAAGCTGTTGCCCTGGGTAGAATGCCTTGGCATCATAGCTCACAGCAACCTCAAACTCCTAGGCTCAAGTGAGTCTCCTGTCTCCGCCTCCCAAGTAGCTGGGACTACAGGAGCCCACCACAATGCCCGGCTATATTTTGGTTGCAGCCGTCATTGTTGCTTGGCGGGCCCAGGCTGGATTGGAACCCGCCAGCTCAGGTGTATGTGGCTGGAGCCTTAGCCGCTTGAACCACAGGCGCCGAGCCTCCATATCTGTAGTTTAAGCAGAAGGAACGGGGGTGCGGGAGAATTACATGCTTTTCCCTTGAAGGGCCTGATCCAGAAACGACACATTCAATGTCCATTCCCACTCCTTTGGCTAGTTGAGTTATTCGGCCACATCTTTCCTTGAATACGACTGGGAAATGGTTAATACACATTTTATTCTGTGTTTCAAGTGTCCACTGAAAATTCCTTTACCAAGGAAGGAGAGAATACGTATCAGGGAAGGCTAACACTCTCTGTTGCAACTGGAAAGTAGTAATACTGTTATTGAGTGCTTACTCTCTGCCAGGGCCAGTACCTTAAATGAATCACCCTATTTATCACAACACCCCCCCACCCCATATAGTAGGCACCATTATTATTCCCATTTACACATTAAAACACATTTAGAGAGTGATGTAGCTTCATCACGATCATGCAGCTGGGTCAGAGGCAAGATTGAAATCCAGGCACTCTCCCTCCAGACCTGGAATCTCAGAGGAGTAAGGCAGGACGGCCCATGATGCCAGGAGGCAGGGCTGGGCAGTTCCTACCACTGAGGGTCCCACAGCAGTGCGTGGATGAGACTAACTCTAAGCAAAGAACCTCTTGGATTTCCAAGAGAAAGGTGATGCTTACCTGGGGAGTTGATACACTGGGTTTCCAGAGGAAAAAGGACGAAGCTAGGACATGTGCCATTGGCCGTGTGAGTGAAGGGGCCTACTGCCCCGATTTCAGCTGTGTGACTCTCCCCCAAGGTCAGACCTGAGAGGTGGATGGTTTGTGGCCTGCTGCTCTTTTGTTCCCCACTGAAGACCTGGTACCCATGTCCAGGAGAGCACAGCCGGCCAGGACCAGCCGGGCCACTGCTTTGTGCGGCAGGCACAAGTTAGAGGACATTTGAAAACTGATTTCCAGGGGGTTGTTCCTTCCTCTCCCTCTTCTTTTCATGAAAGGGGCTTTTTGTTAGTACGGTCTTTGTTTGGGGATTCAGTCGATAAAGGGACCATTTTATTGGAATGAATTAGTGACGCAAGTGCTGCCAGAAATCTCAGGGCGAGGACAGCACTCTGGCTTTCATTCAGCAAGGTGAATGGAAATAGCTAGTGGGCGTTGGTCTCAAGGGCACTTTGGAGTTTGCTGCGTCAGCAACTTAAGAGTTTGGTTACTGGTTGAAGTCGAGACCAGTGAGGCAGTCAAAGGACTAGAGATGACAAGTTATAAGATTTCTGTCCTGATATATGAAAAATGTCAAACAGTCAGGTCCTGTTGGCAAGGAGTTATATAAAATGAATTCTTTCTGCCTATCATTAAATTGCAATTCACTAAGAATGGGTTCCTGTAATCATTTGAGCTCATCTTTATGAACCAGTGAAAAAGCAAATCCTGTCAAACCAACTGGATGCTAGAGAAAAAAGTTAACAGTAAAAGCCAGCCAGGTTCTCCCAGACTTTGTGGAACTCACCCAGATATGGAATAAAGTCATTTTCTTTAGGTGGGTGCTCAAGAAACTTCAGAGAGAAACATGAAGATGCTGCAAAGCCCAAATCTGCACATTCCAACTTGTTTTCCTTCCGAGTGTGGTGTGTGTGATACCAACACAAATTCATGAAGACACAAAGGCTGACTGTATTTACCTATTATTTTGTTGAGACTCAAAAACACAGTATACATAAAATCCATGAGATGAATCAGCATTTCTCAGGAAATCTCTCTCAGACTATTTCTTTTTTTTTTTTTTTTGAGACAGAGCATCAAGCTGTCGCCTTCGGTAGAGTGCTATGGCTTCACTGCTCACAGCAACCTCCAACTCCTGGGCTCAAGTGATTCTCCTGCCTCCACCTCCCAAGTAGCTGGGACTACAGGGGTCCACCACAATGCCCGGCTATTTTTTGGTTGTTGTTTGGCACATGTAATGTTTATCTCCTTTCTTGGCTATCTAAAGCTCCAAGTAGCCAGGGGCTGTGACTCAGTTCAACACTAAATCTTCATTTCCTTCTACTTGCCAGGCACTAACCAGCTACATAATCAATACTAGTTAATATTAATGAATGCTGAGAGGACTGGAAGGTGCGTCTCTGTATATGGCAGGGAATTTGCTTTTTGATACAAAAACTGCCATTGTCTGATTTTCCACACTTGATTTTTTTTTTTTTTTTTTTGTAGAGACAGAGTCTCACTTTATCGTCCTTGGTAGAATGTGCCATGATGTCACAGCTCACAGCAACCTCCAACTCCTGGGCTTAGGCGATTCTCTTGCCTTAGCCTCCCAAGTAGCTGGAACTATAGGCGACCACCACAACGCCCGGCTATTTTTGTTGTTGTTGTTGTTGCTGTTTGGTGGGGGCAGGTTTGAACCCGCCACCCTTGGTATATGGGGCCGGCGCCCTACTCACTGAGCCACAGGTGCCGCCCCCACGCTTGGATTAAAAAAAAAAACAACTAAGCTAGGCCTTTCCTTCAAGCCTTTTAGGAAAAGAGGGAATAGCCAGGATGCTGGAGCGAGGGTCAGCTCCTTACTCAGCTATCACGGCTGCAGCCTTTCCTCTTCGTAGCAAAGATATGGGTTTGTCTTTTCACATTCTCTACAAAATCCTTCAAGAGGAGCGACAAGAGAGTCCAGTGTTGCATTAAGTGAAACAGTTTGAATCCAGTCTTGTGCTGAGAGGACACTATTTTGTCATCTCAGGTACCAAACATATTTCTTCTCTTGAAAAAACCCCCCCTGAAGGCGGCCTATGAAATATCCGCCAACTAACAGCTAAATAAGTGGCAGGAAATTCTTTTATTTTTTTGAGACTGATTTAGACACTTTGTAAGTTAGATAAAGGACAACTGTCACCTAAAAAGTGTATTCTGCCAATATTTTCCTGAACATGACCCCTTTTAGCTGCAGACAAACGCAGGAAATACAGCTTGTCACTAGAATAAATAGGGAAAGTTAAGAGTTTTCCAACTCCATGAAACAGAAGTGCTGTTTTTCCCCCACTATCACAACAGTGAAAAGGAAAAAAATTAAATAATACTTTGATTTTGTGTTATCTTCCAAATAGTGATATCAAAAGTTGAGTTAATCAACAAGTCATTAAAAGTTTTATTGTGCTTGCAATTAAATTTATTTTAAAAAACCTTTTCTATTTATTGGCAACCCTATATTATTAGAAAACTGTGCCATTATAATCAGAACTCCAAACTATAAGAGAAAAGAAAAACTGTTATTAAGGGATGTTTGTTTTTCTTATTATTTATTCTTTAACAAAAAACACAAAACAAAAAAAGAACAACCAAAAAATTCAGTCCCCCAACAATTCACATACCTTTACTGCATTCCAGGTCTTCAAAACTACAAATCTATAACATGGAATTCTCAGAAGCAGCAGGAGTGCCATTAAATATTATAAGTGCTTATTTGAGGTGCCTTAAATTAAAACAGGAAAGAAATCAATATTTTAGCAAATTTAAATTTACAAATTTGGACCTGATATATCTGTCTTTAGTGGTCTGAGTTAAAGCAATATTGCACCAATTAAGCAAGGTAAATAAAGACACCTCAAAAAAGGTGAAATTGTAAGAAAATGTCAATTTAATCATTTAGCAGGCAAGCAATTTGTAAACATTCAGTAGCGGCAGCATCCAAGTTACAAACAATTTAAAAAGAACCAAGATTAGTGATTATAATTTTTCCTTCCCTTTCCCCAAAAGAAAAAAAGAAACAAGATTTGGAAATGAATGACTTAAAATCCTACGAACATGGAACATTCAGTTACGTCTTCTATCAGCCTTCTATGCATCCTCTCTGTTTTATTTTAAAAGATGTATCTACTCCTAAAATGCATCATCTTGCAATAACTTGTACGTGAGCATCTGCAATCTAGGAAGCTGTTCCTGCGCGTGGCTGTGCACGCATCATCTCAGTTTAAATCCCATTTGCAAAGGGAACATTTATGTCTTGGTTTAATGCTTCTTTGACTTCGAGTGGCAGGGTGTCAAAAAGGTGATCTTCCACAACAAGCCCGCTTTTCTTGAGCATCCGACACTGGCCCAGCTGGGCGGGCAGGCGGTCCAAGCAGTTCCCCTTCAGCTCCAGCTGAGTGAGCTGGGCGAGCTGACCGATCTTCTCTGGGAGGGAGGCGATGCAGTTTTGCCCCAGATTCAAAGTCCTCAACTTGACACATTTAAACAACTGTTTTGGCAGAATGTCCACTTTGTTCCCCGTGATATGCAAATGCTGCAGGTTCTGAAGCAGTCCTATTTCTACTGGAATCAGCGAAATGTTGTTGTAGCTGACATCTAAGCATCTGAGTTTCTGTAAACTAAATACTGCCACCGGTAAGGACTCGAGCTTGTTGTTAGAGAAATAAAGTGACTCCAAATTTTTGACGTGGGTAATGGAGGGAGGAATGGTGACAATTTTGTTATGCCATAATTTCAAACAAGTCAGTCGTTTCAAATGCTGGAAACTGATGATTTCCTCAATTGTGCGTATGTTATTTGACTTTAAATCGAGTTCCTGTAAATTAGAGAGGCTGAAAATAGCATGTGGAATTCTCTCTAGTTCACAGTTCTGGAGTTCCAGCTCAGCGACATTCATCATTTTCTTAAGGCTGTTCAGTACCAAGAGTTTAGTACCGTCATTATGAATGACTAACTTTGTGAGATGTGGTGCCACATCTGTAATGTTGGAGGGAACTTTGGTCAAATTGCTCTTCACGTGGAGAATCTTAAGGTGCCGTAACTCTCGGAGAGATTCAAGTCCTATCATCTTATTGTTTTCAGAGTTCAAGTTGCCTATCAAGTACAACTCCCGAAGGTTTTTGAGCAAATACACCCAGGCGGGGATTTCAGCCACATCGGTGAACTTCACATGAAGGCATCTCAAGTGATCGCGAAGAAAGCTGAAAGCAGTCTGTTCAACTTTTGCAGGGCAGTGGCAGAGGTGGAGCTCTTGGAGATTTGTCATTTGAGAAATCTTAGCAGGAATTTTAGCTTCGGGGATCAGTTCAAGCTTCAACACATCCAAGTCTGTGAGGTCGAAGACAGCATCAGGCACTCCCGACAGCATGAACAGATGTAACTCTTGCTTGTCCTGGGCATTTCGTGAGACGTGCTGCCTGAGTTTTTCAAATGTCCACTCGTGGTTCAAACTAATTTCCCTAAGTTTGTTTTCACTGACTTCTGATAAGAACACACCAAAACGCTTGGAATACAGCTGGTCGTACTGGTCTACCATGTGCAGAAGGAATGCAAAATCGTTTTTGACATCTGGAATGTCACTGAAACTGCTCTCTTCTCTGACTTTTTCAAAAGAATATTCTTTCAAAGGTATCCTGAATAACCAAAAGAGAGTATAGAGGCAGATAAAGCCATAAACACAAATAATGGATATGTAACTGATGAGAAGCTTTTTCAGCATGTAAGCCATATTGTGGGTACACTCAAACACCTCATAACCAGTCAGATGCTCAACTTTCGGCTTGCAGACGTGCTCAAAGCTGATCGCATTGACAAAGTTCGCAGTGTAGCAGAGAATAAAAATGAACTTGGCTGTTTTGATAACTGTTTGCACCACGTAGAGTTTATAGATCAAGTCACTATCTTCCACATGGGCACGGAACTTCCTGACCTTCTCAAACAGGGCTTTGGCCTGTTCTCCGTCTTTTTTATCCAGGATGGTCATGCTCGGAACTTCGATCACGGGTTTCTCTGCTGAAAATTTGAAGCCAGTTTTATTGATCATTGGAGTGCTGGCACTGGGGCTGCCTTCGTCACTGCTGGTGGACACATGCTTTGGTAGGGTCTGTGCACCTGTCATCCTCTGCTTGTTTTCCTCTGAGTCTTCACAGGCTGTCTCAGACAGCGCTTTTGTAGTCCAAGGGGATTCAAAGCACTTTCCCAATATTGAAACAAAATGTTCTACTTTTGAGCACGTTTTGGGATATTTGAACCAGAAGTTGCTACTGACCATAAGAATAATAGTGTGGATAAGAGCAAGGTATGGGAAATATTTAGAATACCATGGAAGGGCCAGATGGTAACACATCTGATTAATAAATACATATTGCTGAAAATCCAAGTTTGTCTTCCGGCCCGCTTCATCTTTCTTCTCTTTCTTTGCCTCCTGATTTGGGACTGTGAAATCTGCACGAGGATACGTGGCTCTGAGAGGTATGTCAGGTGTCACAGCAGATGTGCCAAAGGAATTGTCACTTGTTGTCCGCCCATCTTGGTCTTGGCTGGTGGCTGCTTCTATCTTGGGGATGTCAGTGGTGACATCGGCATTTCCTGGTGGTGTATGTGCCTTTGAATTTACAGGAGCTGGCAACACTGGCAAGCAGACCACCTGATCTTTGGTAAGTTGCATGGTTCCCGCAAAGATGGCTACCATCAGCATAACAACAGCCAGGTAATCCATAAACACATCCCACCATGGTTTCAGGATTCGGTAAGTTGGCTGAATGTCATTAAGTGATGCAACTTCTGCAAGGGTAAACATTCCTAGAAAACAAGAAAACAAAAGACAGTATTACAGAGATGCAAGTAAACACAGTAAATGAGAAAAATCCTATGCCTGCTCCTAATTACAGTTTTCTCATCCAGCCCTTTTTATTCAAGTTAATGGTCGTAGGAAATACATGAAAAGGAACAGATGTGAGAAAACTGGCCATTTGTTTCTAGTAGCTTTTCTTTCCTCAGTGCAAGAGGAGAGAAAAAAAGTGAGTGAGAATTGTGTTCCAGGTAAGAAATAAGGATAGCTTGCTCAAAGTCTATTGTGGGTACTTAACTGGACCTTGAAGGGTGACAGCAGAATGGCCTTTGTTGTGCACTGGACTGATTTAAGGTTAAGACCAAAGTTCTGGGGTACAAAGATGGGATGAGTCCTATTTTTTATAAGACCAACTGAAGGGTCTGTGTATCCTGTTAAACTCTAGATAGCCTTCTATTCCAGACTTTGTTCTTTAACTTACTAACGGTGTGATTCTCTAAGCCTTGCGTTTCCCATCTATCCTGTAGGCAGGCTCTTAGCACTTTCTCTGGCCAGAAGAATCTGTTAGCTGTTTATGTTTGTACCAGTCACCGTGGGGGTAGTGTCCCCCAGGGGCAACTGAAAATTAAGGGTTTATGACAGAGATGGATGTGGCTATAATATTTATAAATCTGAACACTAAACCTAGATTTGGGTTTTAGTTTTTGTAACGACTGGAAATATTTAAGGCAGCCTTTCTAAGTTTTGGTACTTTATCTGTAAGAACTAATATTTAAGGCAGCCTAAGTCTTGGTACTTTATCTGTAGGAACTAATATTTAAGGCAGCCTTTCTAAGTCTTGGTACTTTATCTGTAGGAACTAATGTGATTTATACTCATTCATTTTTTTCCAAGAGGGTGTCAAAACTGAGAACCAGGCAAATTGATCTACTCTAAAAATGACCATAAAGTAACTTGCTTGAAGAAATTAGATCCTAAATTTGCTTGGTAGAGAATTTAAGTTTTCAATAGTATATCCATATATTCAAGAGGAGGTAAGAGGAGATAAAAGAAGCCAAAAGAAAAAGAATTGTAGCAAGTAATTTCTGGGCTGACAGGACACCTATGGATTGAAGATCTGTAATACTAAAAAGAGCTATCTTGAAGACAGATCTTCAGTGACTCCAGCCTTTAGAAATCACATGTAGAATTCTTTTTTTTTATTTTTTCTGAGATAAGAGTCTTACTATGTCACCCTGGGTAGAGTACCGTGGCCGTCACAGCAACCTCCAACTCTTGGGCTTAAGTGATTCTCTTGCCTCAGCCTCCCAAGTAGCAGGGACTACAGGCATCTGCTACAACGCCCAGCTATTTTGTTGTGGTTGCTGTAGTTGTCATTGTTGTTTGAGCTGGCCCGGGCTGGGTTTGGACCCACCAGCCTCAGTGTACGTGGCTAGTGCCCTACTGACAGCTACAGGTGCCACCCACATGTACAATTCTTAAATAAAGATTTATTGGCTTAAAAAAAGATAATTAAGGGTCTAGAGTTTAAGAGATATCTTAGTATAAGTACTTGAGATTTATCAATATATGTAGCTGAAACTCTGGCCTTTGATGCAGTGCCAATGGAAAGCATGTGAATGGAGAAGAGGGCCAATGACCTGCTTCTGAAATAATCAGTGGTGGTGACGCTGTAGAAGTCAGGGCCAGTAAGACCTTGAACTCTACAAAGCAGGAGACTCTAGAAGCAATGCAGGGAGCCCTGATGCCAGGACACTCGAAAATGTGGTCATCATTTACTACCATCTGACAACTTTATAGTACTGAAACTAATTTATTCAAATTATAAGGACAATCATTCTGAAAGAACTAAGAGAAACCACGATGACTTCACAGTCACAAATAATGGGAATAGGCTCCTATAATCATATACATGAACCAAATGTTTATCTTTTTGAATTAAACAAAATTACCACATTCTGTTTTCTTGGGAGGTTCTTGGGGTTTCAAAATTCATACATAAAATGACTTATTTATTTAAAAAATTAATAAAAGGCTCAATGCCCGTAGCTCAGTGGTTAGGGTGCTGGCCATATGCACCAGGGCTGGTGGGTTTGAATCCAGCCAGGGCCTGTTAAACAACAGTGACAACCACAACCAAAAAATAGCCAGGCATTATAGCAGGCGCTGGTAGTCCCAGCTACTTGGGAGGCTGAGGCAAGAGAATCGCTTAAGCCCAAGAGTTGGAGGTTGCTATGAGCTGTGATAGCCACGCACTCTACTGAAGCTGATGTAGTAAGACTTTGTCTCAAATAAATAAATAAATAAATAAACTAATAAAAGACAAAACGGAGGCAAGGCAAGGACCCCAACATTTTGAGAGTACATTTAGTTTTTCAGACAAAGGGTAGAAGATAGATTTTTTTTATTTATTCATGTAAAAGCTGCCTGAAATACTGTGTTGAGAATTTTGGGCCAACTCTGGCTTCAGTAGAAAACAGAGCTGTGATTGATTACCAGCATTTTTTCTTGGATGACAAGGAGAGAGGTGACACTACAGCCCTTTGATTCCGCGTACACAAACGTGTGCTGTCTCACTCTCTGTTTTAAATTAAGTTTCTCAAAACAAGGAGCGGTTGTTATTTTTTCTGAACCTTCCATATATATACATTCCTGTATAGAGTAGGTACATAGTATTTCTTAATAAAATACAATAAAATTTTATTCAATTATAATAGCAATTCCCACATTTTATTCAATTGTAATAGCAATTCCCACAGTTAGTTTTTAAGTGAAATCTCTTAAGTACACAGGTAGACACAAGCCTATTATAAAACTATTAGAAACTACGTGCCCAGACTTCAGGGATTAAGTATGAAATGGCTGGTGTCCAGTCTTTGTAAAAAAATTACCAAAGAAATTAAATATTTGCACCTTAGTAGGGGAAGAGGAAGATAACATCCCCGCATGAACCCCTTTTATTCTGAGCTCCTATATCTTGTGGGGGTTTTGGTTTCATGACAGGCTTAAGAATTTAAACAGGAAGAAAGGCTACTGAAATCACAGCACCCCAAACCAAATGAGAAATCGCTCAACCCCAGGCCATCTCTACCCTTCAGTCCCTACCTAGAACCCACAAAACACAGCACTGAGCCACAGGTTACAGAATGACTCTTATTTCACATACAGAGACTGGAGAATATACCTCATGTAAGTTTATGTATGGCCAAGGAAATATGACCACACTCACAGACCATGGACTTAAAAGGGCTATTTACATGGGTAATAGAAAAAAATAGGTTTTTCTGCACATAACATTTCTTCCTTCCTCTTTTTTTTTTTTGAGATAGTGTGTCACTCTGTCACCCTAGGTAGTGTCATGGCATCATAGTTGCAGCAACCTCAAACTCCTGGGCTCCTGTGTTAGCCTCCTGAGTAGCTGGGATTACAGACTCTGCTAGTTTTTTCCCAATTTTTAATAGAGACAGGGTCTCACTCTTGCTCAGGCTGGTCTCAAACTCCCGAGCTCAAGCAATCCACCCGCCTCAGCCTCCCCACGTGCTAGGATTATAGGCGAGAGCTACTGTGCCTGGCCATAATATATATTTCTCACAGAATTTTTCTTTACTCTTCAACTACAATTACGCACTGCACAACAACGTTTCTGGTCAACACTGGACTGCATACATGCTGGTGGTACCATGAGATGGTAACGAAGCATATACAGAAATCTGACATACTGCACTAGATATTGGCATTGCAGATTAAGTAGGAGAAATGACTGATATTCAATAATGGTGCTAGGGCATTTGATTTTCCATATGAAAAAAATAAAAATAAAAATACCATCTAGGTCTGTATAAGTATACTCTATGGTGTTCCCCACAATGATGAAATCATCAAATGAGGCATTTCTCAGAAGGCAACCCTGTGGTCAAGCGACACAAAATGGTAGTTGCATTGGGCTCCAGAGAAGCCAGAATGTTTGGATTGAGGGAATAATGAATTTTGAAAGTCACTATATACTAAGAATATGGGTTACTTGTCCTTTGCACTATGGTTAACCACATTCAATCCATCTTCCATTTCTGCCGTTCTTTTGGCTGAAACTCCACTCCACTCCTCTCCTCTCTAGACTCCCTGTGCTCTAGGTCCTGACTTTTTCCAGGATCCCTAACAAACCATTCTCTCCCTGTGTCCAGCCCTTCCTACACTCTGATTCCTCTGCTTTGAATACTTCCTCCACACCAGCCCTTCACTGGCCTCTCCCAGAAAGCCTCCCCTGGTCCCGGCCTGCCGAGGTACTCCTCCCGCGGCTCTTCCAGGGCTCTGTCCCTCCACCCACCCCAGCCTTCCTCACACTGAGCTTCTGACTCAATGGGGACAGACACCACATCCAGCTTCCATCCTTGTCTTATACGTCCCATGCCTGACACACAGTAGGTGCTCAATCAAAAAATTGATCTTTGAGATCTTGATCACCATCTTCAGCATCATAAAAATTCCTTGAGGGCATTTATTAACTGCATATGTATGACTGAGCAGAACAACCTTGTATTAACTGAACCGCCACCATGAGGCAAACTGGACCTGCGTAAGAATAAAGACTCTAAACCAGATTTCAGCATAAAAATAATTACAGGACCAAACAGCAGATAAATGGTGAGATCCTTGCAACCGGCCATATTTTGCAGCTGTCAAAAGTTTCAATGGTGGGGGGCGGTGCCTGTGGCTCAGTCGGTAAGGTGCCGGCCCCATATACCGAGGGTGACGGGTTCAAACCCGGCCCCGGCTGAACTGCAACCAAAAAATAGCTGGGCGTTGTGGCGGGCACCTGTAGTCCCAGCTACTCGGGAGGCTGAGGCAAGAGAATCGCGTAAGCCCAGGAATTGGAGGTTGCTGTGAGCTGTGTGACGCCACGGCACTCAACCGAGGACCATAAAGTGAGACTCTGTGTCTACTACAACAACAACAACAACAAAAAGTTTCAATGGTGGTTTTCAGGCATTTTGGACTTGGGGGAGGCTTGGTTCCCGAGAGAGAAAAGGCTGATCATTTTCCCAGTGAAAGAAAAAAAGATAAAAAGTAGTAGCAGAGAGCACAGCAGTGGAGCACCGTAACTTCACACACGGCTGCCGGCTTGGGCCCCACACGCCCAGCAAGCAGAAGAGCAGGCAGCAACGCCAATCTCACGCGAGCGCCTCTCCTCCAGCGCACCGGGGACTCCACCACCCTCGAGGGCATTTATTAACTGCATGTGTACGGCACTGAGGGTTTGGGGCCCTAGTCCTTTCCTCCAGCCCACTTCCTTTTCATTTCTGTTGAACTCTTCTTTATTCCTTAAGTCCTAATTCAAACACTATCTTTTCCTTCAAATTCCTATTATATTGTCTAATAACAGTGTTTCTAATTCCAGTCTCTTCAACTAGATCTTAAAAAAAAAAAAAAATACAGAGTGGCACCTGTAGCTCAAGGAGTAGGGTGCTGGCCCCATATACTGGGGATGGTGGGTTCAAGCCCGGCCCCAGCCAAAACTGCAAAAAAAGAAATTTTTTTAAAAATTTATTTTAGAGACACAGTCTTACTCTGTCACCCTGGGTAGAGTGCCGTGATGTCAAACTCTTCAGCTCAAGTAATCCTCTGGCCTTGGCCTCCTGAATAACCGGGGCAACAGGTGCCCACCTGGTTTTTCTATTTTTACTTATTTTTTTTATTTTTTTATTTTTACTTATTTTTTTGAGACAGAGCCTCAAGCTGTCACCCTGGGTAGAGTGCTGTGGTATCACAGCTCACAGCAACCTCCAGCTCCTGGGCTCAAGTGATTCTCCTGCCTCTGCCTCCCAAGTAGCTGGGACTACAGGCACCTGCCACAATGCCCAGCTATTTTTTTTTTTGTTGTTGTTGTTGCAGCCATCATTGTTGTTTGGCGGGTCCACACTGGATTCGAACCCGCCAGCTCAGGTGTATGTGGCTGGTGCCTTAGCTGCTTGAGCCACAGGTGCCAAACTCGTTTTTCTATTTTTAGTAGAGACAAATCTTGCTCTTGCCCAGGCTGTTCTCAAACTACTGAGCTCAAGCAATCCACCTGCCTTGGCCTCCCAGAGTGCAAGGATTACAGGTGTGAGCCACCGCACCTGGCCTCTTCAACTAGCTCTTGATCTGCTGGTGGGTAGAGGATATGTCTTATTTCCCTTTGCATCCACCATCCCTACTCCCACCCTTGAAGAACACAGAAGGCACTTAGTCCTAATTATAACACTGTTACTTGTCATCGTCCATTAGACTTGTCATTGTCAGTGTACCGAGCACTGCTCTAGGAGCCTTACATCTGATATAATCCTCTTTTTTGGTACAGACTATATTCCTAAAAGTTTTTAGGTGCAGATTTGGGGGAACTAAGGGAATGGCTCCATTTCTTTTCTTTCTTTCGTTCTTTTTTTTTTGAAACAGAGTCTCACTTTGTCGCCCTGGGTTGAGTGCCATGGCACTGTAGCTCACAGCAACCTCAAACTCCTGGCCTCACATGATCCCCTTGCCTCAGCCTCCCAAGTAGCTGGGATTACACGGCCTGCCACACGCCTGGCTATTTTTAGAGACAGGGTCTCACTCTTGCTCAGGCTGGTCTTGAACTCATGAGCTCAAATGATCCATGAGCCTCGGCCTCCTAGAGTGCTCCCAAAGGATTACAGGCATGAGTCTCTGTGTCCAGCCAAATGGTTCCATTTCTAACATGCTATATGGTATTATAAAATCCCCCAGAATTCCCAAAATTAAAAAGCAAACAATACTGAGTGCTGTGAGGACGTGGGAGCAACTGGACTCTTACACGCTGCTGGTGAGAATTTGGTAATATCTACTAAAACTGAACATATGTGAACTCTGTAACACAGCAGTTCTAGTCTAAGTGCGTACCACAGAGAAACACGGGTGTGCATTCATTAAAGGATGTATAAGAATGTTTGTAGCAGCGTGATTTGTAATAGCCCTATATTGGAAGCTGTCCAAAATGCTTAGCAAGAGCAGAATGGAAAAATATAAAACATGCTATACTTAAAAAAATGGAATATTAAGCAGCAATAAGAACAATCTGCTATGTATTCAATTTGTAAAATGTGCTCTATACACTGGGGCTATGTGTCTTTTTTGGTCATGCTTTCATTTCAATAAAAAGTTTCAAAAAAAGGGGGGGGGGTAGTAAAAGAAGCTGCAGAAAACATAGCTACCCTGGGAATGTGCTGTGACATCAGTGAGGCTTTGCTTCTGCCCTGCCCCAAGGCACGTCTAGGATGGCTGGGTCACAGGACAGCAAAGCCTGTCCCCTTCTCTGGTGGTCTCCCCTCACCATCCATCTCTCTGGCCCAGGACAAGGAGCATGCTCTCCCTGGGGTACAAAGGACTGATTCTGTAACAGGACAGAAGGCACAGAGACAGAAGCATGTGATGTTCAAAAGCTCTGGCTGAAAAAAGTTGAATGTACACTGATAGAACTCAAGTGGAAACACTGCCTGAATTTCGCTTAACCTTCACGACATTACTCCGAGCTGCCAAAACTGTTATTTACCCTTGGAACATGAGGAAAACAGATTCACAGAAGTTAAAACTGTGGAAGTTAAATAACTAGGAGATAAATCTAGATTTAAAATTCTATCTAAGGCCAAAACACATATCCTTTCTGACAGATTACACTGCCTCTCCTCTATATTTCTCACGCTTACAGTGCTTTACAGTTTGTAAACTACTTTCCTATGAAAGAGCTCCACAGATTTGCACAATACTCGGTGATCTAGACATTGCTATTGCTCAATAATAGAAGGAAATCTGACGCACAAAAAGATTAAATGTCCTCCCTGAGCTAATTAAGCGAAAGAACTAATAGCACATGTCATCTCAAATCTTTTTCTCTACTCCATGTCATCCAGTGGCTGTGTTTTTGGCTAAAGGTTGGCTGTTGAAGGAGACTTCTCACTGTTGTCCTTGGCTTTGAGGAGACAGAGCAATGAAATTATGTAATCGCTACCATCCCTAAGGCAATCTTTTAAGATATTCACGCAGAATTTAAGAAAACCACCAACCCCATGCCAGGTACTATGGAGGGGAAGACAGAAAAGGGCTAACATAGTCCTTGCTCTCAAGGAGCTCCCAGTCTAATGGCAAACGATAAGAGGTAAGTGTGTAGTAAACAGCACAGTAAGAAAACCACTCTGACCTGGTTAATACAAAGTACGGGAGATACATGGGACAGAGCGAGCCCAGGCTGCTCTGCATGAGGAAGTTGGGAGGACTCCCAGAGAGGTGGCTTATAGGCTGAGATGGGAAGGAGGGGGGTTGGGGAAAGTGGGTAATGCAATTTTGGCTGAAGAAATAGCAAGTGCAAAGGCACATACATACATGAGAGAAATGATGTGACAAAAAAACCTTCAAGTAATTCTAATGCTATCCCAGCATTAGTTAGGTATACTCACTCCTGTACAGACACCACAGCTCATAAGACAATGGATGGAAACCAAAGGATGGTAACTACAGTGGACGTGCCCAGGCCACAGAGCAGGAAACCCACACTTTCCTATCATGTCAGCTGCTGACTAGCTCTTTGAACTAATGTGTCTGTTGCTCCCTTTTTACCTATCAAAAATGGGCACAATGACGTGTCCTCTTACCACTTCCCAGAGGGTGTTTTACCATTAAGTGAATTAAAGGTGCAGCTATACTTTGAAACAAAAGTTGCTTTTCATATGTTGAGTGTTTGCATGGGTGAATAATGTACATTGTGATCCTCAAGTGACTTCCTAATGTGAAACTGATAAAAGAGGAGGTCTCTATCTGGCTTTCTGAATTTCAGAGCTTGAGTTTGATTTCCTTAGTGAGTCAAGGCTCAAAATGGCTATAAAGTTATCAGGCAATTTGTTTTTGTTTTTTAATTTGAGGAAGGTACATTTAGTAAGTATTAATCGCGTTTATTCTTTGGTTTCTCCTTTATAGTTTGTCTCTTGCAAGAAAACGTAATTAGAAGCTATGATGGTTGGATAATTTTGTGAACATACTAAAAGCCTTTTGAATTGTGTATACTTTAAATGGGTGAATCCTATGACACATGAATTTTATCTCAATGAAACTGCTCCAATGGAGAACCTAGGATCTCGGTCCTTTGTCTATAACCATCCTTCAATAGAAGCAGAACGGAGAAAGTAGATATGGTCATAGCCTGTTGGAGATATTCACACCAGACTACATTCTACGTTCAAATATGCTGTGAAATGACTGCTATGTTATTACTATTAGATTGAACTGGTTCTGGAGAAAAAGCTTTATCATTTTATTTATCCTCTTTGGTATCCATGCCTCCTCTTAACGAGAACAACTACGTCTCAGGGTCACGTATTAGAACACCTGGTCTGGCCCAAAGCCAGCCTCTGAATATCAAGCCTGTCTTAGCCTCTAACTGAAGACGATTAGACCAATTTCTTGAATTCTGAATTAGCATGTAGCACTACATACACAGGATAATTGTGAACTAAATAAATGATACAAATTTGTTATTCCATTTCATTCATTCTTTTAGAAACAATTAATTAAAATTACTTATATTAGGAAGTAGCAAATTATACTATGAAGAACACAACTCTGATGTCCAAGAAATTGCATTCAAATTCTGGTCTTTTCTCACATTTATTGCAAATGTGCGTAGTGTCTGTTGGAAAGCTTCCTTCTTTCTTTTTTTTTTTTTAATTTTTTTTTATTTTTATTTTTATTTATTTATTTTTTTTGTAGAGACAGAGTCTCACTTTATGGCCCTCGGTAGAGTGCCGTGGCCTCACACAGCTCACAGCAACCTCCAACTCCTGGGCTTAGGTGATTCTCTTGCTTCAGCCTCCCGAGTAGCTGGGACTACAGGCGCCCGCCACAACGCCCGGCTATTTTGGTTGCAGTTTGGCCAGGGCCGGGTTTGAACCCTCGGTATATGGGGCTGGCGCCTTACCGACTAAGCCACAGGCGCCGCCCCCTTTCTTTCTTTCTTTTATTTGTTTGAGACATAAGTCTCACTCTGTCAGCCTGGGTAGAGTGTGGTGGTATCATACTCACAGCAACCTCAAACTCTTGGGCTTGAGCAATTCTCTGGCCTCAGCCTCCCAGGTAGCTGGGACTCAGGTACCCACCACGATGCCCAGCTAGTTTTTCTATTTTCAGTAGAGATGGAGTCTTGCTCTTGCCCAGGTTGGTTTCGAACGCCTGAGCTCAAGCAATCCACCTGCCTTGGCCTCCCAGAGTGCTAGGATTACAGGTGTGAGCCAAAATGCTTGGATTGGAAAGAATATTAATGAGATTGTTACTATCCTGTTTTCCCGAAAATAAGACATCCTCCGAAAATAAGACCTACTTACAGGAAAGATAAGACGTCCCCTGAAAATAAGACCTAGCACATCTTTGGGAGCACACCTTAAAATAAGACACTGTCTTATTTTCGGGGAAACAGGGTAGCAATACAGAAGAATACAATCACCTAAGTTAAAACTTAGGTTCATCTGCACTAGGAAGTCTTCAATAACCCTACTAAAGTAAGGAAGCCAAATGGCTTTGAAATGTTATTTTTAAAAAAGAATTTAGCCCATTGAGGTGACTCATGCTGTAATCTTACCATTCTGGGAGGCTGAGGCAGGTGGATTGTCTGAGCTCAGGAGTTTGAGACCAGCCTGAGCTAGAGCGAGACCTCACCTCTAAAAAAAAAAAGAGGATTGCTTGAGCCCCCAACTTAGAGGTTGCTGTGAGCTATGATGCCACGGCATTCTACCGAGGGCAACAAAGTGAGACTCTGCCTCGAAAATAAATGAATAAATAGTTTAATGTATAAAGAAACAAATGCTCTGACCAATCTCCTGTTTAATTTTTCACACAGGTATGAATTCCCTACCCAATGAAACACCAGCTTTCATTTTCTTTCTGTAGAAAAACAACAATTACAGCCTTCTTGGTCAAACTGGGCAAATGCGAGAACAATCAAAAGACCAGTACAGGTCAAATTCTTAAATCCTTCATTGAAATACATCAAAGGAGAACAACTTAAAGTTTATAAAGAGCTGATAAGTTACACCATCACTACAATGACTCACCCAACACTCAATATACATATAGACACAGATGTGTAGGCACACACAGACTCACGTACCATACTAGAATCAGGTAGCAAAAAGTTATATAATTAAAGAAAATAACAAATACTTCAGATGCAAAATAGGAAAGAAGGAATGATTTCATTTTTCCCCACCAGGCCACTGTACTATCAGTAAGTGTTACGTAAGTGTTAACAGTTGTGGATATTACCATATGGAATGTGCTCTACAAATACAACATAATTCACCAGTGTTGTTCCTTCTTAAAAATGATAAGAAATTATACTTCAAAAAATAGCTCTCTTCTAACACCATTTTTTTTTGGGGGGGGGGAGATACAGTCTCATTACGTCGTCCTCGGTAGAGTGCCGTGGCATCACAGCTTATAGCAACCTTAAACTCTTGGGCTTAAGTGATTTCTTGCCTCAGCTTCCCAAGTAGCTGGGACTACATGCGCCTGCCACAACATGCGGTTATTTTTTTGTTGCAGTTGTCATTGTTTAGCTGGCCTGGGCGGGGTTCAAACCCACCAGCCTTGGTGTATGAAGCCAGTATCCTAACCACTTAGCTACAGGCACCGAGCCAAAAACACTACTTCTTATACAACTCCTACCAACACAAGATTTCACATTAGGTAAAAGAGACCCATTTTGCTAACCACCAAATGCTTTTTATAAATCCATTTAACACCTGAAAGAAGAGCACTACAGAGATTCAGAATTAGTGAAATATAATAAGAATTTTACACAAAGTATACTTCAGTATCTCTTTGGGGGTTTCTTCCTAGAGTACTACTATTCACAGAGAAAATGTGCCTCAGAGCTAAGGAACAGAACCCTAAATCCATGTTAAGGCCCAAGGCAAAATATCTTAGAAATTAACACACAAAAAATGTGTTAAAACATTGCTGTGAATTTTCTTGCTTTTTCTTCTAGCTCTCAATTCTAAATGTCAAGGCCCACGTTTGAGAGCTTACAAATGAAATCTTATTTATGGAACAATACAAAAAAGGCTCTAAATCAATGGCCTCCACATTTATTGCAAACTACTCCAGTTTCTTCTGCAAGTTATCACTAGAATTTTCTTAATCATGAACTCAGGCCAAGAGAATTTCACAAAAACTTTAGTACCTATAGGTCCCACTTAGTCTGCTTTCTATTAGAAACTTTAACAAATATTTGCAGAGTATTTGCAATATTCAGGTTTTGGGGATTAAAAGAAGGAATAATTTTTTAAAAAATTAGAAGCTGCTTTTACTCAGGAAGCAATTTAAGAGGAAACATAAAAAAGTAGGGGATAATGACAATAGTCTGATCAACAGCCTCTAGGAGTCCAGCAGCTAATGGATATTAAATTCAAGGCTCCAGAAAAAGCCCCCCTGTGCTACAAGTGAAGCATTTGGTTCAACCTCTATGATCTTAACTAACTTCATTCAGTTTATAAAGCAGCCAGTAGGATTTCTAAGAAAAGCTTGGCTTACAATTTTAAATCCTCTACTACGTTCCATCAGTAAGATGGACATTAGATAAAAAATTTATAATTTCCCTTTCAAGTTTATGTTAAGTTTCTATATAGTATGCCTGAAATTAGTTTTAAAAAGTAAACCAGAATGGAACTCTCTTGCACCATGAACAGCTTTCCATGGTCTCAGGAAGTTTGTGGCATTGTCTTACAGTTGTTTTAGGGACAGAAAGCCCCTTTGATCATAAATAAGCCCACGGATATCTGCTCTGTATACAAACAGAAGAGAAACTGCCAATCCTTATTCCTGGTTTAGTACAGATCACTGGAAAGCACCTCAGTACCTTGTCCTAGGGCTTATCTTACTAACCCCCTTAAAGTTAATATGAGAGAAAGAAACTCAGATACTGATACAAATTCCAATCTTTCATAGGCAGCTTATTTAGTTAAAAAGGCTATTGGCATTTTATTAGAA
Organism: Nycticebus coucang; assembly: GCF_027406575.1. Lineage (NCBI taxonomy): Eukaryota > Metazoa > Chordata > Mammalia > Primates > Lorisidae > Nycticebus > Nycticebus coucang. The sequence goes on along the minus strand of NC_069784.1, from coordinate 20,980,239 downwards.
GATTCTACCCATTAGGACTAAAAATGGATACAAAGCCAGATAATAGTTGCTCCAGACACTGGCGGAACTGTCAGTTCTGTCTTTCTCCCTCTGTGGACTTGAGTCCCTCCCCCTAAGGAGAGGAGAGTTTTGTTTTGTTTGACAGAGTCTCAAGTTGTTGCCCTGGGTAGAGTGCCATGGTGTGTTCATGGCTCACAGCAAACTCCGGCTCTAGGGCTCAAGCTGTTCTCTTGCCTCAGTTTTTTCTATTTTTATTAGAGACGGGGTCTCACTCTTGCTCAGGCTAGTCTTGAACTTGTGAGCTCAAGCAATCTACCCGCTTAACTTCCCAGAGTGCTAGGATTACAGGCATGAGTCACTGGGCCCAGCCTCTAGGAGAGGAGAGGTTTTTTTTTGTTTGTTTGTTTTATTTGCACTACCCTAGGGTATGGCACAGGGATAGGCACCTGAGAAAGGTTTGTTAACAGAATTAATCACATCAGGGCTGGGGAACCATCTGATTTCAAGATGTTCTTTTTTAAACACCAAAGGAGGCAAGGGAAGCTTCATCTCTCTCCACTGCACCTCTTTTAATAAAACAATATGTTTTGTAAAATTTGGATTCAGTCAAAAGGCCAAACTTAAGGACAAGGTAGGTCGCAAGTTTCCTTAAGGCCACAGGTTCCCCACCCTTTACTAGGGAGCACTCAGAAGGTGCTGAACCAGAGCCAAATGCTGTCAGTGAGGTCATTATTAATTATGCCAAAGTCAAAATGATCAGCTTTGACAGGCATTTTCCAATGTCCAGACAGACAACATTAGTACAACTCTTTTTAACAAGTTGTTAACTTATTAACATCTTATTCCAATAAGATGATTTTCAAGACCAGTGATTTTCAAGAGCTGTGCTGCAAAAATTTTTAAAGACCATTAATTATTTTCAAAAGAAGTTCAAAAAACAGTAAATATATTCTTTTTTTCTTATTCTTTTTTTGAACAACATAATTTAAGTTTGCCATGGAAGTTTAACTACAAGTTCAAGTATGCCCGGAGATACAAGAAGTTGAAAAACACTGCAATAGACCATCTGCATGCAGTTCAACTGGTAATTAAGCATTCTACAGGGAAATCAAGGCAAAGCTAATCTTGGGCATATCCTCACTAAGAGGTAAAAACAAGGTCTGATTCCTGAAGGAGGGCAGGTGATAAACCAGTGTGATCTCTGAAGCAGAAGTTAATAAGCACCATGTTGGCAAATAACCAGGTGATATGAAAGGTCAGGGAAAAAGAAGTTCCAGACACGGAGGCTCCTTGAGAATATGAAGGTTCCAGAACCTTCTCCAGAGCCTGCGTGGGTTTTCCTGCCCATCTGCAGGGGCAGTGGAAGTAGAGATTCTGACTGAAGGTAGGTAATCCTTGAGTTAGAGGTGCCTGCCATATTTGACTCTTAAAGCAGAATTTCAAATCCCAGTGTTGGGCAAATGCCCAGCACACAGTAAACATTCAATAAAAGTTATGTGCTGTTATTATACACTGTGTTGAGGAAGGTGTTTTAAATAAAGAACTCTAAAAAAATTCATCTTCACCACCTGCTACAATGGGAAGTTTTTCTTTCATGAGAACTGGTACAGAGCCATAGAACACAGATGCTCTCCACTTGGCTTTGGCTTTCAAGAAATTTAGCCAGATTTTATACAGACATTATGGACACTAACCCTTAGCCTAAATCTTCATTTAATTATTCATTTATCCCTTCATCCAAGAAATATATACTGTCCACTCAAGTCCTAACACTATGCAGATTCCTAGAGAAAATGTGGTGAGCAAAATCAGACGTATTTCCTCGCTCATACAGTGCATACTCCAGGGCAGTGCTTCTCAACCTTCCTAATGCCGCGGCCCTTTAATACAGTTCCTGTGGGTCGCAACCCACAGGCTGAGAACCGCTGCTCTAGGGGAAAGAAATACTCACTCAGTTGGATATTACAGATTAAATCGCCAACTGTCAAGAGCTAAGTGGATTATTAATTAGATTATTTTCGAAAGAAGTTCAAAGCACAGTAAATATATTCTTTTTTGAACAACATAATTTAAGTGTGCCATGGAAGAGGCAAGTTCACTGCACAGTGATGGCAACTTAAGTATCAGGACCCCTCCCTTGCACAAGGCCCTGCACCTTGTTTCTTTATGTTCTTCTTTTTTTTTTTTTTTTTTTTTTTTGTGGTTTTTGGCCAGGGCTGGGTTTGAACCGGCCACCTCCGGCATATGGGACCGGCGCCCTACTCACTGAGCCACAGGCGCCGCCCAATGTTCTTCTTTTTGTTAAAGAGAGCTCCCTAAAGTGCACAAATTTCAGATCTCAGAAAGCCTGGACCTTCTTCTGGTTGGTTGCTACATGGCATTACAGAAGTAGATAATTGGGGGGTTTTCCTCCAGTTGGCAAGATCAGGGAAGAATTTTCTGAGAAAGTTATGACAGATGTGAGGTGTGAAGATTGAGTAACGGGGCATGCTGGCCCAGATGTGCAAAGGCCCTGTGAAGGGAGGCAGCAAAGAATACCTGAGGACCGGGAAGGAGGTTTCTAATGCAGGCCCTAGAAACTTAGCTGATATCATCAAACTAAGGGCAGTGGGAGGCAGTGATGTGTTTTAGCTGGAGATGAGAGGTGGATGAAAATCTGATTTGTGTCACTTATTTATCTGTTTACTTATTTATGCAGCTGTGGGTTTATCTATTGATTGATCGATCGGTAGACATGGGGTCTTGTCATGCTACCCAGGCTTGTTCTGAACTCCTGCCTTCCAGAAATCCTCTCTCTTCACAATCCTGAAGTGCTGGGATGACAGGCCTAGAATTGTGTCTTTTAAAAGATTACTCCGGGCCTAGCATACAGGTTAGTGAGGGAAGATGAGAGATCAGGAAGAACTCTATTACATGACTCTAGGAAAAGGAACTATGTAGTTAAAACTATGAGACACAAAAGGGAGTAAAATCGACAGATTTAAGAATCAGGCCATTCTATAAATAACAACAGGACTTGAATAGCAGAGGTGAGAGAAAAAAGGTGTCAAGGATGACTCTCACTCAGAGTCCTTAATACTTCTCCATTCCATTGTTTGCTCCTTGTTCTTTTACTCTGATTTACATGATTTTATTGTAATTGAATCTTTTTTTTTTTTTATAAAACCTTTCAATCCTTTCGAAAAGCAGGCAGATTTTATATATAAGAAATAAATAGGCTTGGCACCCATAGCACAGTGGTTATAGCATCAGCTACATACACCGAGGGTGGGGCGTTAGAACCTGGCGGGGCCAACTAAACAACTACAACAAAAAAACAGCCGGGTGTTGTGATGGGCGCCTGTAGTCCCAGCTACTTGGAAGGTAAGGCAAGAGAATCGCTTAAGCCCAAGAGTTTGAGGTTGCTGTGAGCTGTGAATGCCACAGCACTCTATTAAGGGCCACAAAGTGAGATTCTGTCTCAAAAAAAAGGAAAAAAAAAAAAAGAAAAGAAAAGAAATAAATAGGCTCGGCACCTGTAGCTCAGTGAGTAGAGCGTCGGCCACATACAGAGAGGCTGGCTAGGGTTAAAACCGGGCTCAGGCCTGCTAAACAACAATGACAACTGCAAAAAATAAAAATAAAAATAAAAATAGCCAAGCGTTGTGGCAGGTACTTGTAGTCCCAGCCACTTGGGAGGCTGAGGAAAGAGAACTGCTTACGTCTCAAGAGTTTGCTGTGAGCTGTGATGCTACAGCACTCTACTGAGGGTGACATAGTTAAGACTCTGTCTCAAAATAAATAAATAAAATAAACGGAAGGCCAAGTGTGATGGCTCACACCTGTAATCCTAGCACTCTGGGAGGTGGGTGGATTGTCTGAGCTCAGGAGTTCAGAGCAGCCTGAGCAAGAGCGAGACTCCATCTCTACCAAAAATAGAAAAACTATTGTAGTGGGTGCCTGTAGGTTCAACTACTCAGGAGGCTGAGACAAGAAGATCACTTGAACCCTACAGTTTGAGGCTGCTGTGAAATATGAAGCCACATCACTCTGCCTAGGGTGACTGAGTGAGACTTTATCTCACAGACACACACACACAAACACAAAAAAAAAAAAAAAAAGAAAGAAAGAAAAAAAAATACAAGGTCTCACATGTTTGGGCAAGAAACATGAAATCTCTCAGCTCAGCTGGAAAAATACACTTTAGTGCTATCAATGTACAAGTCATTAATAACATTCTTTTGCAAAACTTCTGGGGCAAAGCACAATTTAAAACCGAGAGCAGTTAATTTTGTCTTCACTTATAGTTAGAGAACTATAATGAATCGCACTGTGCAACACTGTGTGAAGTACCGTCCAGGGAGCCAGCTTACCATACATCATGCATCTTACAGGCGCAGCCAGTGATTACTCATGCTAATAGAGTCTGGTTACTGGAATAAAATAGAAACTAATACAAAATTAAAACCCCCCAAAACTTTCATTATTCCTTTTAGGGAGACAGGGAAAGCCAGTACAGTTTCATTCTCAACTGGGTTTTCTGTAGCTCCATATTAAAGTAAGTTCACATTTTAGAAGCAAACAATTGCCAAGCAGTGGGTGAATAGTGAGGTCAGCAAAGACACAAGGGTGAGAATATGAGAATATAACCAAATACTGCGCACCTGTATGAAAAAAGTCAACAGTGGCATGATCTGTACATAAATAACATTCTACTGGGTCAATTTAAAATCAAGTTGGTAGCATAATGGATAAATAAGAATGTGGCTGAAGCAATTAGCGTGCCTGAATTTTCATCCCATCTCTATCTTTTCCCTGTAAAATGGGAACACAAATGTCTTGCATCACTAAACCTGAGCCTGCATTTTCCTTATTAATGAAACGGGAATAAAACACCCCTGTGGGAAGGTGCACACGCCACCCGGTGTGATGCTGAGCACGTGTATGCCCACTCACTGAATGTTACCATTCCAACTACTCCCCAAGTTAGCTCTAGATGTCCAGAAAAGTTTGAGGAGAGTGGGGGTCCCTGAGGATAACCCAGGATTTGGAACATGGTGGTCACAAAGAAGAAAAATAAAGGATCAGGAAGTTTTTCAAGAGGGGGAAAAAAAAAAAAATCAATGAAGAAAAGAGAGGAAGCTGGGTTCAGGGGCTCACCCTTGTAATCCCAACACTTTAGGAAGCTCAGGTGGGAGAATCGCTTGAGGCCAGGAACTTGAGATCAGCTAGGACAAATAGTAAAAAAAAAAAAAGCCAAGTGTGGTGGTGTGCAGCTGTAGTCCTAGCTACCCAGGAGGCTGAGGCAGGAGGACTGCTGGAGCCCAGGAGTTTGAGGCTGTAGCAAGCTGTGACAATGGCACTGCATTCTAGCCTAGGGGACAAAGCAAGACTGTCTCAACAAAAAAGGAAAAAGAAGAAAAAAAAAAAAGAAAGAAAGAAAAGGAGAGGTGACAAGAAAACCAATAGTTGAGGAGACTTTAAGAGAGTAAAGGTATAAGTCAATCAAATATAGAGATTAAGAATAATCAAGACTCGGGTGTGCCGGTGGCTCAATGAGTAGGACACAGGCCCCATATACAGAGGGTGGCGGGTTTGAACCCGGCCCCGGCCAAACAGCATAAAAAAATAGCTGGGCATTCTGGCAGGCGCCTGTAATCCCAGCTACTTGGGAGACAGAGGCAAGAGAATCTCCTAAACCCAGGAGTTGGAAGTTGCTGTGAGCTGTGAGGATGACAGAGTGAGACTTTGTCTCTAAAAAAATAAAGAATAATCAAGACTCTTAATCCTTCACAATATAATCTCTATTATGGTGGAACTCTTTGTTGACTTTAGAAAACATTTTAGAATTAACTAAGAATTCTCCCAACAAGTTAGCCTTTTAAAGTAATACAAAACTTATTCTAGAATCAGTGATGTTATAAATTAGTTAACTTGGCTGAATATTACTTTGTCCAGTTTTGAAGGATTTGTTAAAGCAAAGAAATGTTTTATTCATATTCAGTATATTTAGTCTAAGTATTTAGCATCTACTTGTGTAGCTCGTGTGCAAATTACTCATGATCTTTAGAGAATCAGATCTGATACAACATTTAACTGGAAACCCTTCTTCCTAAGGTGTGCTTAGAATTAATGGTCTCTTTCCTTTCCCCAAATTATATGAACTAGAGGAGTTTTAAGAGAGAATCACCATGTTATGATGTTATAACTGATAAGATTTCTTCCAGTGTTAAAAGCATGAGTAGAGATGTAAGACTGAATTCCCAGTCAGTCCAGTTTATAAAAACTCTGAAACCGTCCTGTGGTGGAAGGTACAAAATACAAACAGGCATACTTTCTGATGCAGCATGTTGTTACTAAATTTAGATGGGTTGTGATGACTACATGAAGATATCTGACTTTGTGGAATTTTAGACATTTACTTTCCAATAAAGCACTTTATTTAGCTTTGAAAAAAATGGCTCAACTTTTTTTTTTTTTTTTTTGGAGACATGGTACTGTCTCACCAGATAGTCTCACCATGTCACCCTCTGTAGAGTACCATAGCATCACAGCTCACAGCAAGCTCAAACTCTTGGGCTTAAACAATTCTCTTGCCTCAGTCTCCCAAGTAGCTGGGACTACAGGCGCCTGCCACAATGCCCAGCTATTTATTTGTTGTAGTTGTCATTGCTGTTTAACAGGCTGAGGCCCGGTTCGAACCTGTCCGCGCCCTAATCACTGAGCTATGGGCACGGAACCCCACGTTAACATTTTATTGTTTATTTTTATTCATGCCTATTGTGTTCTATCACCACGTTAACATTAAAAAAATTTTTTTCCAAGTCAACATTTTTGATAAACTGTTTTGCATACTCAGGTGTCAACGTGCCAGTGTATTTACTTAGATGCCTGCTATTTTAACTGTAGAGGTCATTGTCGGTGTTTTACAACCAATTTCGTGTCCTCTCCAAAGAGGAAAGAAAGGATAACATTAATCCATGTCCTGGGGGTGAACATAATCAGACCCAGGGGCTCAGACCCCACCCAAGTGAATAGCTACTTCAGCCATCCAGGACCCATTTCTGGCATATCCACAGGAATTCCAGACTAAAACATGAGATACTGAATGTAAACTAAGGTCGAAATCTTACAAGTGAGAGAAATTATCTATCTGCAATGTAATGATTTTTGGAGTGATTAAATGTTGTTTTCTTTCCTCCCATGAGCATAAAACAGTAAAAATAGATCATTATAACCAAGAAACAAGTTGCTTACTTGTATAATTTTACATATAACACATTAGAACTATAACTAATAACATTTAATGCCTTGCTGCACCAGTATCATTAGACAGAAGCTGCTAATGCTAAGAAAGAAATACATGAGACTGAAGGTGACTGTTCACTCATCAATCAGTGCATTCCTACACACTAACTGTGTTAGGGACTGGACATTTGTATAATGTATCTTGCTCATTATAAACCTGTGTTGTCATGAAGCTATCAATCTCAGAAGCACTTATATTTTCAACAAATGTTTGGCTTAGGTAATGTGCTAGGTGCTGGGCGTATATCCACAGCACAGCATGACAGACACAGGTCCTTGCCCTGCTACAGCTTTAAGATTTATTCAGGCTTATTTCAAATATTCTGGGAAAGATGAAACATCAGCCAGGTCGACTGCATCAGGAGTTGGAGGCTGCAGTGAGCTATGATCAGGCCACTGCACCCCTGCACTCCAGCTTGGTTGGGCAACAAAAACCCTGTCTCTAAATTAAGAAAAAAAAAAAAAAAAGAAAGAAAGAAAGAAAAGATGGAGCATGCAGCAGTATCACCATTCTGCCCAGATTTAGGGTAAGCTGTCCTAGTATCTAAAATGACAATAAAATATTTGAGTGTCAAGAAACCTTTGATAACTGAGACAAAAAACAAAAGCAAACATATAATTTGCATCTAAACCGGAAAACTTTTGAGGGTAACAAATGCTAAATGAGGTGGGATATGAGAATAAGGTACAAGAAGGGACTCTATTAGTAAAACAAGACATCATTGTCACCATAATTAAGGTTACATGGGCTAGAAATATCTGATATCATTACGTAAGATTGATATATAAACACAAGTCTAGAAAATAATTTGTAGACATATTATAGCTTAGATATTTTACAGTTAGAGTCCATTCAAAGTAGATGATGTCTTGGGATAGTCTTTACTTCTTTATGAATAGGGACTGACCTTTTGTTTTGATGGAATTTGCATTTCCTATGACAGTCTTTTCTACTAAAAAATCTGGAATACAAAAAAGATGAAATACACATAAACTATCAAAGCAGCATTTCCCACACTTTTCCACGTCAGAAGATACACAGAAAATGATAGTATTTATAAACTTCATAAAGTGGGAAACAGATGAAGGTGTTCACACCTGGAGGATGCCCTGTTCCCTGGGCTGAGATTTCTATTATGGCAAGCACGCATTCATTGTTACCAACATGCCAGGGTGCACTAGCCAGGAAATTGACCCAAATTATGCAACACATTGATAGATTATACTCATTTATACATTTATAAGATGGCAGGAAATAAGTGATATTTCTTCCATTGAGAAAGAGACTATGTCAATACTATCCTTCAGAAAATGTTGTGAAGATGGCCATAAAAGGATGGCAAACGTACTGAATGTAAAAATCAGAATGATGAGACAAAAAGTATAGCCAGAAATTCCATGTTACAAGCATTCATCCGTATGTTCATGTATCTTGTGCTACCAATTTTCACTACAAATGCATTAGTTGAGGATAAAAGCTACAAACTAACTGCCCCCCCACCCCCTTTTTGAGTCTCACTTTGTCACTCCAGGTAGAGTGCTGTAGCATCACGGCTCACAGCAACCTCAGGCTCCTGGGCTCAAGCGACTCTCTTGCCTCAGCCTCCTGAATAGCTTGGACTATAGGCACCCACCACAACTCCCAGCTTTTTTTTTTTTTTTAGACAGAGCCTCACTGTGTAGCCCTGGGGAAAGTGCCAGGATATCACAGCTCGCGGCAACTTCAAACTTTTGGTCTCAAGCAACCCTCTGTCCTCAGCCTCCTGAGTTGCTGGGACCACAGGTACCTGCCACAACGACCAGTGAATTTTTTCTATTTTTAGTAGAGGTAGGGTCTCACTCTTGATCAGGCTGGCCTTGGACTCCTGGGCTCAGCAATTCACCCACCCCAGCCTCCCAAAGTGCTAGGATTACAGGCATGAGCCACTGTGCCTGGCTATCTTTTTTAGTTATATGCCCTTAACTCTGCATTGCATATTTTTCTGGAAGGGAAAAGAAAACAAAAACCTAAGAGGTATCGAATCCTATTAATATACATGACAACTGCTGAAACTTTTAAGGACAGGACTACATAGGCTTAAAACAAAAATAAAAACAAAATCCTGCCCCTAAAACCCAATAATTTCCTCTTAAGCTGACATTTTAATCAATCAAAGTTCTCAATTCCTGTGATAAAGACCACTAAAGTCTTGCAACTAAGTGTTGCCCGGACACCATTCTTCCTTCCTACTTTTTTGGTAACAGACACCTGTCAGCACTGCCATCTGTGTAGCTGGGTGTACTGATGCCCATCCAGTGTGAAGGTTTCCCAGCCTCATTTGCAACCAGGTATGGCTACAAGGCAAAAAGGATGTGAGAAGTTGTTCAACTTTCTGGTAACTCTTCTAAAGACAAGGCTACTTGATTTGGTCTTTCTCTACCCTTTTTTCTACTGGCTAGAAACGGGGACAGCAGGCACAACCTTAAAAAGCATGTGTGAAGCTTGGCAGAGCTATCCTGCCAGCCCTGGGCTGTTCACGTCTGTACTGTTCTGTGAGATAGAAAGTGGTAGCCATCTTGTTTAAGCCATTCTGTTAGGGAGGCTCAGCGGTTTAGCTGATCTCATAATAAAATCTCTGACTAGCAAAAACACGTCTTGAATAAAAACCTCTAGACATAGATAAGATTTATTCTAATTTTGTAGTCAATCCTTATTTATAAAGTGAGCATTTTCACAAATACTGAAGGACTTACAGTGGAAGTATAAACATTAAAAACAAATAGTATTTTATAGTAACAAATCATTTAAAACAATAATGTATAACCAATACATTACAATTTATTATAACTAAATGTAACACAGAAATTATATTAAAATAATATAAACGTAAAATGACACAATAAGTGTAACAAAGTTAATAAAGTAAGACTTGCGAGAGGCCAAATGCACCAATCAAGGAGATGATTATATTCCGACTGTTGTAACGAAACATTCTCTGAGGAGAGCTACCGCAGTTAAAAGGAAGGGGCCTGGAGTTCTGTAGAGGCCAGTAAATAAGGCAGTCAGCAGGAAGAACGGCGATGGGTCTAAGTTCAGAATACTAGGCGCAAGACAGTCCTTTGCAATTTTTCCAGAAGACAAAAGGGTGACGGCTTTTGGAAAATTGAAGGATGGGGGAGATTTTCCAGGACTAGGGCTCAAGGGAAGGTCCCATAATGTCAGATCCAAATTAGAAGGGGGCAATAAGGAACACATGAAGGGTTTTAACAAGTGGGGCAAGGAGATGAGCATTCCATTTCAGAAAGAATTCTACCTGAGGATAGGGATGGGACTGAGAGAGGAAAGGACGGAGGCAGGGAAATGGAGAGACAGCTACTCTCGTCAAGATGATTTCCAGGTTGGATGGAGTTCAAACACATTTTTTCTCAGTAACGTATTGCAAGAATGGAAAAATAAATATCCAGGCAGTGCCTGTGGCTCAAAGGAGTAGGGCACTGGCCCCATATGCTGCAGGTGGCAGGTTCAAACCCAGCCCCAGCCAAAAACTGCAAAAAAAAAAAAAAAAGCCAATGTACTCAATACTAATATGAAACCAATATATAAACAATTACATGGTCAGATGAATAATAAAACACAAGAATAGTCTAGTGGGTGGGAAAGGGAGGGGAGGGAAGTGGAGGGGGAGGACAATTGGCAGAAGGAGGGAGGGCATGGGGGGGATGTCACCTACCTTGCACATTGTGAGGGTGTACAGCATGCCCCCGGGGTGAGGGGCTTCTTTTATCACCGGAACTTTACCCTGAAGTGAGAACAATGTAATCTAAAAATTTGTACCCTCATATTAATTTGAAATCAAGAAAAGATGATTTCCAGGTAAATTCAGCTTTTCAGTTTGAATAGCTAGGGTTGGTGTAATAAATTTACATAGAGATGACTAGTAGTCGGCTGACTTGAATCATCAAGAGAGGGATCTAAGACGGAATTACAGATTTACGACCAGCTAGTATATAGAAGAGACGACCGCCCCAAGGGAGCACATACAGAAAGGAAAGGGAGAGCAGGCCCAGAGGGGGAGGACTGGGAAGAGGAGGCCGGCCTGGAAGCCAGAGGGGCACACACTTCAGGAAGAGGCAGGCAGCGTCCTGTTACCACACACGAGCAACCCAAGGTAAGGAGGCTGGAGGTTGGGAGAAGACTTCAGAACCCTGGGGGGAAAAGTCTGGCTCACAGCACTCGAGGAGCACATGGGAAAGTGAATATATGCTTCTCAAATGTTGGCTGGGGAGAAAAACAAAAGGCTGCTCCAACAGCAAGAAAGGGAGGCAAGCTTGACAGAAGGGTCCTCCTACAGCAAGGAGTAGGGAGGCAGAGGTCGAAAACGGCAGGGTCAAGTACAGAAATGATTTTCATATGGCTACCTGCTGCTCATTTTGCGCATAAAGTCAAACCCTATGCTACAGTCACATCTCTAATATTAAGGAGTTGTAACTCGGGTATGCAGCCTGCTGCAATGGCTTCATCACAGTATCAAGCCCAAAGAACTCAGAACCTTGTTGAAACTCTTATTCACACTTTGGACAGACATTGTTTGGTTTTCCCTCCAGGAAGGGAGTGAATATTAACCTTGTTCACCAACATACTATTTGTCCAGTCTTAAAACTTTAAAGGGTTCTTTTTTTGGAAAGCCTGAAAGGAAAACCAAACCAAACCACAAAGGTGCCTTGCAAAATGATCCCACAAGCCTTATAACTTAAAAAAAGAAAAGAAAAGGAAAGAAAAGAAATAACCCTAACCTCTGGAACATATGAGTGAATAGCTTTGCGTGTCTTCAAGTTATCCAAACAGTGTCGGGGCTTCACTAAACTCTCTGGGAAGGTTAAGCATTCAAAAAATTCAAGTCAGACACCACTGAAAGGAAAAGAAATATTTCTGATTCCTAAGGAGAGTGTCAGTGACCTAAAGCAGCATCATTTACGTCTTGTTTCCTTGGCCACAGTACAGAGGGGAAAAGATGAGGCAAGGCAGGGAGGTGCTGTGTGCTCTGCTGTCTTTACACGGCAATCCTGGGTCATATCTTGCCACTCCACACTGAGGCCACTGCTCATTCTCAGGGGAAGACAAGAAGACAGCCGTCCCGCCTGTTAAGCACGCGCACCCTGGAGCGCATCACACTGGCGTACCCACCCAGAGCAGCAGTATTACTGGGAGGAAACTGAGGTTTAGAAAGTTTGAGTAATTTGGCCAAGATCGTCCAGCTAATAAATATGGTTGACCAGGATTCAAACTCAGATCTAACCAACATTACCGAACCCCCACTTGCCCCTCTTCAGCTTGTTTTATATTAGAGATTAGCTCAAATTAGTTTTCAAAGATTTAAAAATCTTTAGTAGATTTAAAAATCTAAAGGTAGGAACCTTGAAAAGTGAAGGTGACAAAATGTAAGGGATCGAAGACTGACTCAAGAACACAAGGAAAAAAGTCTAAAACAGAAAACCACAACTCACAACCCACCTGCCACGTAATAACATTATCGCCTCGCCTCCTTATCATCACCTGGGTTTTAAAAAGTACTTCCATGGATTCCAACCACTCTGATTATTTATAAACTTCTATGAGATAAAGAAGTAATATCAACTTCATTTTATAGCGAAGAAACTGTTGCAATAAGATAATGGCAGAAGGGAGGTTAGAATCAGACTTCCATAACATCACGTGTACTAGAGTTGGCCTCCAATAAGTGTCACAGTCTCAAGTTTTTTACTTTAGAGGAAATAAAGAGGTGAGACCAAATATTTTTCGTATAAGTTCTTTAAATTTAGGTGTTGATCATGCCTGTAATCCCAGCACTTGGGAAGCTGAGGCGGGTGGATTGCCGGAGCTCACAGGTTTGAGACCTCGTCTCTAAAAATAGCTGGGCCTGTAGTCCCAAGTACTTTGGAGGCTGAGGCAAGAGAATCACTTAAACCCAGGAGTTTGAAGTTGCTGTGAGCTACGATGTCACAGCACTCTACCAAGGGTGACAAGTGAGACTCTATCTCAAAAATAAATAAATTTTAGGTGTTGAAGATTTTGTTTTTATTCCAAATTCATTTAATATAAATCTTAATTGTACTTCTTATTCTTAAAGAATGACTCACTTAGGCCAGCCAGTTTATAAGTGCAAAATATGGACTGATTAATTACAATGAACAGAGTAGTACCTTTGTTATGATTTTAAGAATATTAAAAGAAGGACTAAGAAATTAAATAAGAGGTACGATTCTTACTCAGCAAGGGGATTTCGTATATTTATTATACTCTTATAATTTTAGTTTTTCAAGTAAATTTCCTACAGTGCTTCTGAAAAGATGTACCACTAGAACCCCATACGCATTCTTTCTTTTTTTTTTTCGAGACACAGCCTCAAGCCTTTCCCCTGAGTAGAGTGCCATGGCATCATAGTTCACAGCAACCTCTAACTCCTGGGCTCAAGTGATTCTCCTGCCTCCACCTCCCAAGTAGCTGGGACTACAGGCACCTGCCACAACGCCCGGCTATTTTTTGGTTGCAGCCGTCATTGTTGTTTGGCCGGCCTGGGCTGGATTTGAACCTGCCAATTCAGGTGTATGTGGCTGGTGCCTTAGCTGCTTGAGTCACAGGTGCCAAGCCTCTTTGTTTCTTAAATTAAGTAAGGTGAAGAAATTAGTTATCAAAATAAATATATTTCTACCTATTACTTTTGGTTATGAAGTCATTCACTGCACAATCAAGCCCACCAAGTTGCATCCCAATCTAAACCTTATGGCTACTTTCTGTAAACAATGATGTAATAGAAGTAGTGTGTTTCTTACATGACTCAGGTCTTTATTCACTAATGACACAATCACGAGCAGAAGAAAAACCAGACCTGAATTGCACAAGTATAGCCTGATAGCAAGTGATACTGAGGATATAAATTACAGGCCTTCTCAGCATCCTCAGATATTATCAGCAATCTCACAGAGCTTCCTGTGCAGTAAAATCTACCTTAACTGGTTTTCATTCTGTTGTTGAAAAACAGAGAGAGAGAGAGAGAAAAGGGAGGGAAAGCCATTCCAGGCAGTGTCGGGGAATTTCAGAACCCTACCTCCTTTAAACCTCATGTGACTACATCTAGTTTTCAAGGAAATACTAACAAGGAACAGGTTGAGGGTATTTTCCACTGGTTTAAAAATAAAGCCTTTAAGAAAAAATAAATCTCAGTATTATAGAAACAGGAAGCAGCAGCTGGATTTATCATCCTTCATTTCCTCTGAGAGTCACAGTAAGAACTCCCCATTGAGACGAAAGCAAAGGGGAGGTGAGCCCCCTCCTGCCTGGACCCACACAATCCCCAAGCTGCTGATTTATGCAATAGCGGACAATGGTTGGCCTCTTCAAAAGCAAATGGCTCACTTAATATTAGAAAACGTTCTGCGCCCAAGCCTAGCATTTTGATAAAATGAAATATCTGACTAGCCTCTAAACACATACATAATCGGTCCTAGAAGAGCTTTGCTCTCATCTCCCAGAGGAGTATCTCTTTCATGGGCTCAGTCCAGAGGCCTCAGGACCCAAGAGAAAATGATGAGGACACACTCTGGAAGACTCTGAAAACTTAATGAGGTGGCTGTGCTGGAAAACAGCGAGAGAGCTGGGGGCAGTTCAGTCTTCTTTCAGCCTCTTGTGGTGGTAGCTGAAATACGTAGTCCCGCTCAGCCCGTGTCATCTGTGAAGCAGCACAATGAGACCCCCCATCACAGAGGTATAACAAAAGTAAATGAGATGATGAATGTGAAATATTTTGTAAATTGCACATAAATAATTGCTAGAGTTATAGCAATCTACACACTTATATAAAAGACTTTACCAATTCCAAATATTTTACAAATACCACAGGAACTCTGTTAAGTTGACCCCCCCCAAGGGACTAGTCAACACCTGGAGGTGGTCAACATAAGGAGCTAGGCCTTAGTACAAGTGGTGCCTGTCTGGGCTGTGAAAATTCGGTCAACTTAAGGAGTTGATCAGTGTAGAGAGGTGGTCAGCTATGGAGATTTTACTGTATTATTTCACTTGATACTCAAAGTGACAGCAGGATGGGGAGCAATGACGTTATCATCACTATCATCGTCGTCATTCTGGAATTATTGTTTTATTAGCCAACCTAGAAGAACATAAGGAAAACTGGGTTCTGACTCCATAACAAGATTTCAAATCATTTGAAAATATTTCTGGCAACATGTGAATGGGAAGTTACGAAAGCCACTCACATCTCACATCTGCTGCTCTAGGCAATGTCCCTTAACCTCTCTGGGTGACATGATTCATCCATTTGTCACCAGGCTGGTGGGAGACAAAAATAAATCAGACTTGGTTCCATCTCTTGAAGAACCCACTTGGGAGGCAAGGGTGGTGGGGTGGTGGAAAGATGTAATATATAAACACATTAATTACAAACAGTATTGACTTAAAATACAACGTAGGAACAAAATGCTGTGGGATAACAAAGCAGGAAATGACTAACTTTGTCTAGGGGACTCATGGAAGAATTCCTCTAATTTGCAATAGGGGGAAAGAAGGAAATCTGGCTATAAATTCATCAACGTCCCTGCTGAGGTCGAAACTCGAGAAAACCAGGCTTAAAAAGATTATCAGCAATCTCAAGACAAGCACAATTCCTCTTCCTCATTTGCTCACAGATAATACATTATTTAAAATTACTTAGGTATCTTAAGTACTAGAAAACTATGAAACATGACTTTTTTTTTTTTTTGGTCACCTTGGTAGAGTGCTGTGGCATCACAGCTCACAGCACACTCAAACTCTCAGGGCTCAAGAGATTCTCTTGCCTCAGCCTCCCAAGTAGGTGGGACTATAGGCGCCTACCACAACACCTGGCTATTTTTAGAGACAGGGTCTCACTCTGGCTCAGGCTGGTCTTGAACCTGTGAGCTCAGGGCAATCCACCCAACTCAGCCTCCCAGAGTGCTAGGTTTACAGGCATGAGCCACGGTGCCCAGCCTTTGAGTTCAACTTTTTACCAGCTGTGTGAACTTGGGCAATATATTTGATGTCCCTGCACTTCTGTTTCCTCACTTATGAAATGGTGGTGGTGATGGCAGAAGTAGTAATAATGATGGCCACCTACTTCACAGGGCTGTTAAAATATACAAGCACTTAGACCATTCCTTACACAAAATAAAGGTTACCTGAGTTAGCTGCTTTTGTGATTTATGAAAGCATGATGATGGCCCTTTTTGGTTTGCTATTCTACCAGTAGTCTCTTAAAGTTGAAAATTTCAAATTTGGTCTTCACCCATAATTTTCATTTTTTAGAATTTCATAGGAAATTCAATTAGTCAATGATGAAATGTGAGTTATTTGCTTTAAAAATACACTTAAGCAGAATTTTAAGAACTATAACATACTAAGTATAATTTTAAAGATTTCTAATGTCAGATATAATACACCAATACAGGCTTAAGGTGACAGAATCAGACACGTTTGTATTTTAGAAAAGGATATTCCCTTAAAGTAATTACATCAAAGTTATGAATGATACTTTGAAAATTATAGAAAAGCAAAAATGAAGAGGGAGGGATGCCTGTATTATCATGAAATTTCCTTTTTTCTATTGTTTTGTTTTTATCCTAAAAAATAGTCCATATTACTTTGTAATTCAATTCAATGTAACATTAAAAATGGAATTCAATGTAACATTAAAAATGGAAATTTGGCCACCCACCAAAAAATATAAGCATTTAAATGGCAAAGTTATTTTCGTTTTTTCTCATATTCATATAGAATTTTAGGGAATTATTTGGGCATTTACAGTATTTGATCATTATTATATAGTAACTATCAGGTAAAATGGAATGTATCCAGATAGAATTAAACTTGTGTAAATCAAACTGGATGTTTTAATTGGCAAATTAGCAGCACTCATCAAACCAAAAGATCCTGCATTTAATATTTAATATATCAAATACGATTCATCCATTGGCTTTTTTTTTTTTTTTTTTTTGAGACAGAGTCTCACTATGTCGCCCTGGGGAGAATGCCATGGTGTCACAGCTCACAGCAACCTAAAACTCTTGGGCTTAAGTGATTCTCTTGCCTCAGCCACCCAAGTAGCTGGGAGTACAACACCCGCCACAACACCTGGCTATTTTTTGGCTGTATTGTCACTGTTGTTTGGCGGGCTCAGGCTGGATTCGAACCCGCCAGCTCTGGTGTACGTGGCTGGTGGCCTAGCCACTGAGCTACAGGCGCTGAGCCCATCCATCGGCTCTTGGCCAGTATCAATACTTACTCTTGGGGCCTATGGTTTTTATCTTAGTCAATAATGCTTACGTTCAGGCCTCAAAATTAATCACTAAAACCTGCTGCTGCAAAAATGTTTACCACAAAAGAATAAAAAGAAAGAGAAGCAGGGACGGAAAAGGATATTTATTTATCGTGTCCTTATTATGTTCTGGAAAGAATGGGTTACTTTCTTGATAAAACAAGTTTGCTTTGTGACTGTTCTTAATGCTTTTTAACCTATCCATAGAAAACGAAGCAAAATAATTTGAGCTGTAATTTACTGACATTCAAATATGTCTGGGCTAATGATGCAGACACTAACTCGGGGGTGTTATTTCTAAGGGCTCTAGAATAAAGTACAAGTTATTCACACCAGCATCATCTGTTACTAATAGTCTGAAGAATTAGTGCAGCTTTTCACTGTGTTGTGGCTGGTCTCATAATTAGATTGAGTTCTGCTCTTCTGCTAAGAAGAGATGATTCCTAAGTTCTTTTCCTTGTGGAGTGTGTATTTTCACCCTTCATGTAAACTTGCTGTGGGGGAAGAGCACACCTCCAGCTCACTGAACCTCTGCTGGTTAAGATGGTTACATCCTTGGAGACTTTACCTCTTTCATGTTTACGTGGATGGAGCTGGAACATATTCTTAGTAAAGTATCTCAAGAATGGAAGAAAAAAGGGTGGCGCCTGTGGCTCAGTGAGCAGGGTGCTGGCCCCATATGCCGAGGGTGGCAGGTTCAAACCCAGCCCCGGCCAAACTGCAACAAAAAAATAGCCGGGCGTTGTGGCGGGCACCTGTAGTCCCAGCTACTTGGGAGGCTGAGGCAGGAGAATCACCTAAGCCCAGTAGTTGGAGGTTGCTGTGAGCTGTGTGATGCCACGGCACTCTACCCAGGGCAATAAAGTGAAACTCTGTCTCTACAAAAAAAAAAAAAGAATGGAAGAAAAAGTATCCAATGTACTCAGCCCTACTATGAAACTAATTTATGGCTTTCACATGAAAGCTATAACCCAGTTATAACCTAAGAATAGGGGGAAGGGGGAAAGGAAGGGGAGGGAGGAGGGAGGTGGGCAGAGGGAGGGTGATTGGTGGGATTACACCTGCAGTGCATCTTACAAGGGTATATGTGAAACTTAGTAAATGTAGAATGTAAATGTCTTAACACAATAACTAAGAAAATGCCAGGAAGGCTATGTTAACCAGTGTGATGAAAATGTGTCAAATGGTCTATAAAACCAGTGTATGGTGCCCCATGATCGCGTTAATGTACACAGCTCTGATTTAATAAAAAAAAAAGATGGTTACATCCTGGGAACATCACTTACAGAGATGGCCTTCCCAGGGGTTTTAAAATTTATCCTTCTATTGAAGTTTTCAAGTCAATTATGTAGGTTAACTTTATGAATAAACTTGTTTATCCAAAGAGAAAATACGTGCTAGGCTTCCACACTGGTGGAAGAGATTTACAAAGTCACTTCATTTAATTGATTCAACTCCTTGAAGTAAATCATTTCCCCAATTTCTCATGTAAAAAAAAACAAAAACAAAAAAAACAAATGAAGTTTGGAAATGTTAGGTAATATCCACATATAGTCACAGGGCCAAAAAGTAACAGACAGGGAAGCAAATGAATTAGAGGACCACAGGCACACAGGAAAGAGGGAGGAAGAGGAAATGAGAGAGAAAGTTTGTTAGCTGGGAATAATGAAAGACATCAAAAGAACTGGCGCTGGTTACAGACTAGCCCCAAGCTGCTTAAAAAAAAAAATCATTTCAGGTATCGAGAAAGACACAGCTGGCCTAGTACATATTTTTAAAAACTAAAACAAACAGGGCGGCGCCTGTGGCTCAGTGAGTAGGGCGCTGGCCCCATATACCGAGGGTGGCAGTTTCAAACCCAGCCCAGCCAAACTGCAACAAAAAATAGCTGGGTGTTACAGCGGGCACCTGTAGTCCCTACTGGGAGGCTGAGGCAAGAGAATCGCCTAGGCCCAAGAGCTGGAGGTCGCTGTGAGCTATGATGCCACAGTACTCTATGGAGGGCAAAAGAATGAAACTCTGTCTCTAAAAATAAACTAAAACAAACAAAAAGCATTAAATGTAAGAGAGAATTCTCCTTCTGAACAACTACCGTGGTTTTTTTCTTTTCTTTTTTAAACATCTTCTGTTGTTTGCATGTTGTCCTGGTAATTACTTTGGAGAAATATAAGGAAAGGAAGCATTCGAATCTTTCTTAGTGAGGGTGTCACCCTTGGTACAGTATCATGGCACTAAGAAGCATTCGAATCTTTCTTAGTGAGGGTGTTAGACTAGCCTACAAACCAGGAATTACCTAAGATAGAATAATTTAAATTTCTAAGTGTTTGTTGGATATAGGGTCAAAAATTTAGGCATACAATTCAGGAATATAACTTTCAGGCACCCCTATAAGGTCAAAAGGCCACACGAACTCACATCTAACCAGTCCTTATAATCAGATACAGAAAAGGTTTATCTAGGATAGGGTTCAATATCCAAATACTTCTATGATAAGTTTCTATTTGGTATCGGGATCCACGTTCAGAAAACAGATGAAGAAGTTTCTTGTATTCTTTCTTTTATCTGCCTAATTATGCTGTGTGACACACTGGTTGGTTTGGTACAATGACTTATATCTCCTAGATTACCTAGGGGTTGCAAGCTATTCCTATTAACCAGTTTCCAGACTGTCCTGCCCTTTACTGTTTTTTTTTTCTTTTTTCTTTTTTTTGAGACAGTGTCTCACTTTGTCACCCTTGGTACAGTATCATGGCATCACAGCTCACAGCAACCTCCTTGGGCTCAAGAGATTCTCTTCCCTCAGCCTCTCGAGTAACTGGGACTACAGACGCTTGCCACAGCACCTGACTATTTTTTAAGATATGGTACCTTGCTCTTGGTCAAGCTGGTCTCAAACCTGTGAGCTCAGGCAATCCACCCACCTCGGCCTCCCAGAGTGCTATGATTATAGGAATGAGCCACTGCACCCGGCCCCTCTGTTTTTGTAATGAAATATTGAAATAATGCAGCTTGTCCATGTACCAGGTGAGCTGTTACTTTAGGTTCCTACAAAAGAGAATTTGACAGTTAATTTTTCTAAGACAGTTTCGTGACAAAGGTGACTCTACAAACAGAGGCATGAGTTGATCCTATTTCTCCAAAATAATTATTTCTAGAGAGGAACACACGAATGGCCCAAGTTCTGTTTCCAAGAGAACTCTAGTTCTGACACTGACCAGCTGGATCCCAGAGATGACAGTTAACATGTCAGACTTAAGCTTATATGAAAAAGCACAAGACTGTATCAGATTGTCCCGCAGGCTCTTTTCTGGTCAAAATTCTAAGATTCACAGTTAAGATCCAAATTCACAAGTGTCCTTCAAGGAAAGCCATTTGCCTTCCCACCCTAAGGTAGAGTTAGCTGGGCCTCCCTGAGTCCCTAGTCCACTTCATCACAGTTTGTTAGGGCAATCGTTAAAATATAATTATTTGTTTACTTAATAGACTGTAAGTTATTCCAGAGGATAGACTGTGTCTTACTGATCTTTGTACATTTGTCATTTAACAGATTCTAGCTATCTGGTATACAAAAGATATGCAGCAATTATCTGTGGAAAAAATTCTTCAAATCACACTATCAAGCATTCACCAGGTATCTCTCTTTGTTGAGGCCCTAGGCTATATTCTAAAGATAAACCACATTCTCATCCATAAAGTATTTGCAACTTAGAAACGAGGCAATCACGTGTAACGATGAATAATAATACAAGTTTAGTACATGTTAAGTAATCAGTTTAAGTGAGTAATGAGTTTAAGGAAACCTGTGGTGCTGGAGCTCCAAAATTTTTGATGCTTTAATTTTTTGTGATCCACCGTGTAGAACTTTACCATTTTTTCCCCCTTTATAGCATGAGCATGAATCTGTGTCACGCTTCTTTTTAATGATTCAACTGTTCATAAGAAAATGTGATCTCATAAGGGTAGAGACTGATTCAGAGCTGGAAAAAACTTAATGGGAAGGTAGGGAAAAAGGGAAAAAAAGTTTAACGAAGGTTAACAAAAAATTTTAATGGGGTGGTGTGAGTTAAGAATGAGGTTACATAAGGCCAGAGCAGGAAAAAGTAAAGATGTATGTTTTTGGGCCTGAAAGTGTTTAGCTTTCAACTTCCAAAACAAAATTTCATGTAGTACTTGTCTGCTTTTCAGTATTTTTCTTGTTCGTGCACATCCCTGGCGTTAGGAACAAAAGGGAGTGAGGGCTGCTGCCATTCATGCCTAAAGACACAGTGGAAGACTGAAGCCCAGCACCTGAGAGACTGAGGGCGGGGTGGGGTGGGGGTGGGGTGTTGTGTTCTGAATGTGACAAATCACAACAGCCTTCCTGCGTGAATAAACTGGGACAGGTCTGGAAGAGCTCGAGTTACTCATTCTTTTATGTTCTTATAAACTACAAATCTGAATTAAGATGAGCTGGAGTACACATTACAAATTCCCATTCCTGGGCTCCACCCACACCTACTCCTTTCCTACACCAGCCCTACACATCTGCAAAAAAAAAAAAAAAAAAAAAAAGCCACTGACAGGCTGGAACTCAATGAGCAGGAAAAGCAAACTGACCGTAGCTTAGTAGCCCTTGCCAGCAAGGCAGAGCTGAGATGACTCAGCAGGTTAGAGTTGTGACCCTGAACTTCTGGAGTCATTATCACAGTTCTTTTTTTTTTTTTGAGACAGAGACTCAAGCTGTTGCCCTGGGTACCCTGGGTAGAGTGCGGTGGCATCACAATTCACAGCAATCTCTAGCTCCTGGGCTTAAGTGATTCTCTTGCCTCAGCCTCCCAAGTAGCTGGGACTAGAGGCGCCCACCCCAACCCCCGGCTATTTTTTGGTTGTAGTTGTCATTGTTTGGCAGGCCCAGGCTGGATTCGAACCCACCAGCTCTGGTATATGTGGCTGGCGCCTTAGCCACTTGAGCCACAGACGCTGAGCCATTATTACAGTTCTTATCCAGCACCTTCTACAAATCCACGCACATGGACTGGTCTTACTCCACAGCCCATCTAAGAACAATGCGGAGTGGCCAACACACACACAGATTTTTCCAAAGAAAGTCAGTCACAGGTCCAGGGTGGCAACCAGCTTTTTGAAGCTTGGCTGAGACCACCAACAAAAAGGACAGGCACAAGGAACCAACGGAAACCTGGCCAGTCACAGTGTGAACTCTGCAAAACTCCCATCTTATTTATTTATTTTTGAGACGGAGCCTCAAGCTATCGCCCTAGCTAGAGTGCCCAAGCTATCGCCCAAGCTAGAGTGCCGGGGCGTCACTCCTCACAGCAACCTCCAAATCGCTTAAGTGATTCTCTTACCTCAGCCTCCCAAGTAGCTGGGACTACAGGTGCTGGCCACAATCCTCGGCTATTTTTTTTTTTTGGTTGTAGTTGTCATTGTTTGGCAGGCCTGGGGCCGGATTCGAACCTACCAGCTCTGGTGTATGTATGTGGCTGGTGCCTTAGCCGCTTGAGGCACAGGTGCCACCAAAACCCGTCTTTAGTAAGGGCGCAGAAGTTGGAGAAAATATAGAAGAGGAGGCAGGGAAGGGGGTGGAACTGTGAGGTTCTGCCAGTCAAGTACTGTAAGTTAGCTCCCAAAGCTATGAAATTAATAATCGTAACAATAACAAATTCCTTTCAGTGAGGATAGCAGCTCTACTTTTCGCTGGCCTTCGACAGCTGTAATGACTGGCTTCTGCTGGAGCTCACTGTTGCCGTGCAACAGTCCACTTATGTGGAAAGTAGAAGTTGCCTCTGGGCCACAGTGTGTAAGCCACCAGATGTCAGGTACGCAGTTCTGTATGGCACTTTATGAAGAGAAATCTTTCCTCTCATTTAAATCTAATAAGGATTAATTTTTTCTGAAAGCCTAAAAATGGTGCTTGAAAGAAGCTTTGGGTATAGGAAGAAGATCAAAGGTAAACAGCAATAGCAGCCAGTTAAAACACGGGGGAATAATGTGGCTGCCCCATAAAACGTGTTCCCACACCACCTTCAAAGCCTTAGGTGATGCTGTGAAGGCCAAACTCAGGTCAATCATAGCTGCTTTAATCCTCCTTCCCCAATGAATGTACCTGACAAGCAGGGGCCAGGTCTTTTTGACCTCTGAAGTCCCCAGCCGGGGTTGAGGTGAAAGAACATTGATTTATTCACTCTCCTCATTGTTACGTTACTTGGACGGAATTCCCTACAATAATACACGGCCTCTCTCCTAATTCCTCTTCCTTCCCCTTTCTTTTCTTTGGGATCCTTCTTCCTGCAGAGTGCGAAGTTCTGGATTTCCTTCCTGCTGTGGAGTAAGCGGCTTCCCCTTACAGACTGCCGGCTTCTGTTGGTCGCCTATGCCAGGAAAAGGGTGAGTAAATCTAATGCAGGGGTGAAATTTCAGGAAGCCCACTTGACTGCAGACCCAAAGCCACATTTTCCAAAAAACATCATCAGTAATAAAGATGGCATTTTGCTATCAGCCTGACTCTTGGAATGTGGGCATGGACGAGGGGTTATTCCTTGGGTCCCCTCAAACTTCAAGAGTAGCCAAGTCTTATTGCCTTGTATCTCTTTTTACAGTTTTCAGAATAGCTAGTGAAGATACGTGTGCAAAAATGTAGTGAGAAGATCTGTTCTTAATTATTCACAAATGGGTATCTGACCACATCCTATCCCACCAAAGTCTTGGGAAGGTAGTCCAAAGCATGATATCCAACTTTTGTGTAAGTTCTTAAAGAGAAATAATCTAAAATATAACCAAAAGAGGAATAGTTCTATTAAAAATATTATTGCTGGCAAAGGAAATTGATGTGTCCGATAATGAACAGTAATGGACTGGAACTTGAACCCAGACCTCCTGATACCAAAATTATGTGCTTTCTATTAAGTCATGATTCTGGAACTGGGATGCTAAGGCGATCACTTTCTTTCCTGCAGCTTTACAGTGTCTGCTCCTAAGACTGGGGCACTGCCGGAGTGGAAAACAGAGCCTCGGGTAAAGCAGGTCAGCAGGAACCAAAGGGAATAACGTGGAGCATCCAGAAGAGCAAGTTAGTTCACTAGTTTGGAACCCACCCCCCAACCTCCCCTCCTGTATTCCCTTACAGTCCTTTTAAGGAAGAAAAGTGACTGAACTCATCTCATTTTATTTCCTTCCTTCCTTTGCTCTGGGCTGAATCAAAAAGGCACAGGCCAGGAACCAGACCAGTGGGCAGCAGATATCTCTAAAAACAGTTTCGCGTCTGTTAAACTACAGGATGCTCCAGTAACTCCAAAAAGAACCTGGAGGCCCAACTTTCTTGAATTCACCCGTGGTGAACTTACAGCGGTGACGAAAGCTGTAGCTGAGCCTGGGGACTTCTGAAGGAGCCAAGAGAAAGGTGGAATACTTTTGCCTCTGACAGAGTATTGAGGGAACATGAGAAAGACCCTTCCAGAGTGCTCAAAAAGCTATCTCTACTGTTAGGGCTTTCATCCTGTTCTACCCACATTAATTCCTTAGGCCCCACTGGCTTCTTTGCCCTTGGGGATCATGGCCATAGGCTTGAATCCTTGGGGGAGGTTGGGTAGTCTCAAGCCAAACTGGAATTTTGTGATGGTACTTTTTTTTTCTTTGAGACAGAGTCTTGCTTTGTCACCCCTGATAGAGTGCCATGGCATCATAGCTCACAGCAACCTCAAACTCTTGGGCTCAAGTGATTCTCTTGCCTCAGCCTCCCAAGTGGCTAGGACTACAGGCGCCTGCCACAATGCCCAGCTATTTTTTTTTTTTTTGTAGAGACAGGGTCTCACTTTATGGCCCTCGGTAGAGTGCCGTGGCCTCACACAGCTCACAGCAACCTCCAACTCCTGGGCTTAAGCGATTCTCTTGCCTCAGCCTCCCGAGTAGCTGGGACTACAGGCGCCTGCCACAACGCCCAGCTATTTTTTTTTTTTGGTTGCAGTTTTGGCCAGTGCTGGGTTTGAACCCGCCACCCTCTCGGTATACCTACCGACTGAGCCACAGGCGCCGCCCATTGCCCAGCTATTTTTACAGAAGAGGGCTTGCTCTGGCTTAGACTGGTCTTGAACCTGTGAGTTCAGGCAATCTACCCTCCTTGGCCTCCCAGAGTGCTAGGATCACAGGCATAAGCTACTACTCCTGGCCATGATACTTATGCTTAAGGGCAAAAACAATGACTAAAAGGAGCTTCTCAAGTCACTAGAATCATTACATGTGCACATCAGAAATAAGAGTTATTAAGAGAATCTTATAATATGCTTACATTTTGGAAGAAATCAACTCAGAGCCAACTATAAAATTTCTGGGCTCAATTTGAGACACCAAATTAGTCTTAACTCCAAGGGAAGTAGCAGATTGAAATAGTCATAAAATAAGAGATTCCTTTTTGTGAATCACAGCTATTACTACAGTTATGAACATCAGCAAACACCCCGAAAAGTAAGTGTGGTAAAGCAGCAGATGAAATAACGTTTAATTTTCTGAAGGAAACCCTTCTTCTTACAATGAACCAACCAATTTCATCAGAATCCAGAAAAAGACATTCCAGTGTGTGTAACTGTGCTTGTTTGTGAAGAGAGAGAGATAAAATAGTACCACCCTTTCTGCTAATCCTGGCATTTCTCTTAGCAGTGAGAATAGTGTCACCTGAGTGGAAATTGCGTGGCAATGTGATACTGTGTACCTCAATGACAGTGCATTCCTATCAGACAACTTCAATTTTGATCAAACACTAGGGCCCCCCCCAAAAAAAAAACAAAAGAAAAAAGAAAAGTGATGAAGAAAATTGAAAAGAGGGCGTTACAGAGAAAATCTCACCTAGTATGCAGAACATTTTAAGGGAAATATTTATGAAATTTCTTGTTAACAATTCAAACAACTTTCATCACAATAGAAAGAAATTCAAAATGAATTCTTCATCTGCTCAAACAGAGAGTACTACTGCTTTCCCAGGCTGTCCCTGCCCCACCCTCCCACCCCGACCTCTTCTTCCTTTCAACACACAGTAAGTACAGTGTAATAGTTAAGGAAAAGGCTCAAGGTGGGTGCAGTGGCTCAGGCCTATAATCCTAGCACTTTAGAAGGCCAAGGTGGGAGATCTCTTGAGCTCAGTAGTTCAAAAGATCTCTTGAGCAAAGGGAGCCCCAATCTCTACTAAAAATAGAAAATGTAGCCGGCATCGTGTCAGGCACCTATAGTCTCAGCTACTTGGGAGGCTGAGGCCTGCACCCAGGAATTTGAGGTTGCTGTGAGCTAGGCTGATGCTATGGCACTCTAGTCTGGGTAACAGAGTGAGACTCTTGTTATCAAAAATCCAAAACAAAACAAAACACCCTCCCCCCAAAAAGTGAAAACAATAAATAAATAAATAAATAAGAAAGGAGCCTCAGGAGTCTCACTGCCAGATAAAGAATGCTGGCTCTACCATTTATTAGCTGTGTGACCTCAGGTGGGTTGCTTAATTTCTCTGTTCCTCTCTTTTCCTTATTGATAAGACAGACACAATAGCACTCACTTCAGAGTGCTGAGAATTTAGTGAGGCCATTTCCGTATGCATTAAGCAAAGTGCCTGGCATTAAATAACCACTCAATTTGTTTAATTTCGGAGGCAATGACATGGGCTTAACCAGACTAGAAAAATAAGGAACTGGGGATTGCTCAGGGCCCATGCAAAAGCTCATGTTCCCCTAAGCAACCACACAAACACAGCCCACTAGAAAATATCCTCTTATTCTGTGGGCTCAGGGAACTCAATTTGGTCATTTTTCTTAGGAGTGACAACAGGTCATCCAAGGGTACAGGCTAAAAAGACAAAAGCCAGGACAGGAGAGAGATGGAGACAGAGGGAGAATGTTCGAGTGTGGAAGAAACCGGTTTGGGGCAGCTCTGAGAATGGGCAGCAGCCAGCAGTTCACAATCACGGGATTTAGAGCTCAGAAATAAAGTATCAGGCCATTCAGATACACACATTTCATTCATATGTATGATTAAATTTTCCAGCATCTTCCCTTCCAAGTCCGTTCTGTGGGAGCCTAAGGCACTCCTTCAAATATTTATGGTCACTTGTGGCATTTAATTTTGGTGGAGAAAACACAATTTTTTTTTTTTTTTTTTGTAGAGACAGAGTCTCACTGTACCGCCCTTGGGTAGAGTGCCGTGGCATCACACGGCTCACAGCAACCTCTTAACTCTTGGGCTTACTCGATTCTCTTGCCTCAGCCTCCCGAGCAGCTGGGACTACAGGCGCCCGCCACAACGCCCGGCTATTTTTTTTTTGGTTGCAGTTTGGCCGGGGCTGGGTTTGAACCCGCCACCCTCGGCATATGGGACTGGCGCCCTACTCACTGAGCCACAGGCGCCGCCCGAAAACACAATTTTTAATTATAAACTCTGGCGGAGGACAAATGTGTCTCGTGTGCTTGTGCCTACCTGTGTCTCCGCCCCTAACCCCCAGCATGGAGATGCTCACCTGGGAAGTACACAATAAAGCATAAGACCTGACGGGGCGGGGTGGCTCACGCCTGTAATCCTAGTACTCTGGGAGACCAAGGCGGGTGCACTGCTTGAGCTCAGGAGTTTGGAGATCAGTGTGACAAAAACAAGACCTCAGTGACTTCTACTAAAACCAGATGCATGGTGGGTACCTGTGGTCCCAGCTACTAGGGAGGCTGAGGCAAGAGGATTGCTTGAGCCTGAGCTAGGCTGAGACCATGGCACTCTAGCTCCAGAAACAGAGTGAGACTCTGTCTCAAAGAAAAAAGAAAAGCAGAAGACTCGAGCGAGAAGTGCTCTAGAGAAATATGTTACTGTACTAAAAGAGGCATGTGCGGCTAGTACAGACAAAAGAGAAGCCAGGACGCTGAGTCCTACCTCTGTGAAGTTCTGGTGAAAGGGCTGAGTCCAAGAAGGTTAGAGGGAGGAAGCTGATGGAGCCTTCAGAGGCCCAAAGTACTGAAAAGATTATAGTGTTTCACCAAAGAGAAATTAAATTAAAATAATAAAGCATAAAGTATAAAGAAGTCCAGCAAAGGCCCACTTTTTCCCACGATCCCTCCTTTGATATTTTTTACAGCAGTATCAAATCCTTTTAAAAACATTTACTAGTGGTGTCTCTGCTTTCCAGGTGCCCTAAACACGTGTTTAGTCTACCTATCTGGTAATCTAGCCCTGCCTGGGCACCAAAGGATTCCCTCCAGACACAGAGAGGCAGGCAGGAAAGAAAAGATTCGGGCAGGGCCGGCTGGGTGTTGTTGAGGGAAGGATGAAGGATACAATGATAATGAAACGGCGGGTCAGAGATGAGGACAGCTGGGACTGGGCAATGACGCAGTCAGAGTAAGGTCAGCAACTTTGATCCCTGCCAGGTAAAATCTACACAGAACTTCAGAAATTGTCTAAATCCAATCTTCTCCCTTTACTGGAAAGAAACTACAGCCCACTGAGGACGATTTATCCAAGGCCAAGTTGCCATCCAGAGGCAGAGTGGGAGGAGCTGAAATCTGGCTTCCTGGCTGTCTCTTTAGCACCCTCTCCTCTCAGCACATCTCCCCTTTTTACAATTACAGGGCACAGGGAGTCACAGCTCAAACTTCTCAGCCCTCGAGCAGCCGTGAAAAGGCCCTGCAGACTCTCCTGCCTATTGACAAAGTCAGCAGAAGAGGTAAGAGAGACTAAGCCCATGGTTATTGTGCTGTTTTTGAAGCCATCTGGTGTTCTGACAGGATTCTCAGGACTAGGAATGTATGGGGCACAGTCTACTTCCCAGGGCAGAGGATGCCTGGCTGGTATCTGAAGACATGTGACCATTTATGGCACGAAAGCCTATAGCACAAGTATTAAGTGCTCTGACCTTCCCTGCCCCCTCCGGTCTCCACCTACCAGGGCAGAGGAACTGAAATCACCACTGGATACTTGGCTTTGTGATTCCCGATTCTTAAGATGGTGCAAATGTGAGGGAAACAGGGCAAAGATAAGACCTATACACCAAGGAGGCAGCTGGACCAAGGACAGCCTTAAAGGGATGTTACTGCGGTTTTGCTGGCTGGAAAATTGGGTGGGTCAGACACAAGAAACTACAGTACTGTGGGGCTCACTGTGGACCATCTCTTGGTTTAATTACAATTCAGAATTCCTGAGCTATACAGGCTTTCTTTACAAAATCGGCCTTCTTTATTCCTGAGACAAACTTTCTGTGAACACCACTATGCTTCAATGTCCACTCAAGTATTAAGCATATACTACACCTGGCCTACACAAAGCATAACTTTTAGCCTTGAGTTTTTGATAATGTCCACAAATCACTCAACCGCATTCCTGTTTCATATCCCAAATACTTACAAAAAAAAAAAAAAATCAAGCAAACAAAGAAGGAAGCAGGTGATGATTTTTTGACTTTTTAACTTGCATCTCTCATCATCTTTATCCTTTTGGTCATCACCCTTTTGAATCATCTCCAATGCACCCTTATCTGATAAAGTCATTTCCACCAGGGGAAAACAAGAATTGAATAAAACACCATCAGCATTAGTGTCACTCTCTTCCAGGTTCCCATCTACAAGCCTCTGCTCACCCCGAGGTATCCAGCTTTCTCCAATTCACTTCGTTAATTTCTCTTTGTTGCCCATTAGCACCTGCCAGAAGTCTGCCCGGAAATCTAGACCAAAAATCTAGTCCTTTTAATCCTCCCTTGATGCTTCCAGAGTATCCTGTGCATTTCTACTCCTCCATATTCTTGTAAAATTATCTGATTTTGAATCTATCTCTTTTGACACACTGAAGATTCTCTAGGGAAGGGGTCTTAATGTATTCATGTTTGTTGGACCAAGGGCTAGTGTAGCCTGATACACAGAAAGAGTGCAATAAATACACAGTTGTAAGGCATATCACACACATTCTTTAGCTAGATTTTCACAGAGACACTGTAAGGTAGGAATTTTTGGTCTTATCTTACAGATTCCCACCACAACACCCAGCTATTTTTTTGATTGTAGTTGTCATTGTTGTTTGGCAGGCCCGGGCTGGATTTGAACCCGCCAGCTCCGGTGTATGTGGCTGGTGCCCTAGCCACCGAGCCTCAGGCGTTGAGCCCAAATTTTCTTTTTTCTATTTTTTTTTTTTTGAGACAAAGTCTCATGCTGTCACCCTCGGTAGAGTGCTGTGGCATCATTGCTCACAGCAACCTCCAACTCTTGGGGTCAAGCTATCCTTTTGACTCAGTTTTTTTTTCTTTCTATATATTCTTTTTTAGTAGAGACAGGGTGTCGCTTTTGCTTAGGCTGGTCTTAAACTTGTGAATTCAAGCAATCCACCTGCCTTGGCCTCCCAGAGTGCTAGGATTACAGGCGTAAACCACTGTGCCTGGCCCCAAATTTTCAAAAATGGATAAAATAATTGTTCTGAATGCAGGAAAGCTGATCAGGTAGGGAACTCGAGTTTACATCAATTCTTCTTCAAGGCCCTTTCCATCCTAAAGTTCTACAGAAATGTCTGGTGGACATGAATTAGATACAAAGTTTACCTGGTCATAAGGTCATGAACTGTTAACTGCACACACTGCCTCAGACATCTTCAAAGAACTGGACATGTCAAAGCTTCAGTGGCTGCCAAACTAGAAGTAACTCAGACAAGGCTGATTTTACCATTAGAGCTCAGAGAACTAACAACAGGCAGGAGCTGGAGGCAGCTGACAAGTCAGGGTTGGTCCGGGTCTTTCACCTTTCATGACTCTCTAGCATGTGAGCCTCTCTTGAGCCAAGGGAAGTGGTTTTCAGCACAGCTGCACCCTAGAATAACATGGGGAGGTGGCCTCTAAAAAGAGCTCAATGGTAGGCCCCACCCCAGAGGTGCCAATTTAGTTGTCTAGGGTGTGACCCTTGCACCTGCACCTGAATTGTTTAATGTTTCCCCTGTAATTCTAGTACATAGCCAGAACTAAAGGCTTGGGTATTTTCACTCAGCACTTGGGAGGGAATGTTGAAACCACTTTTGAGTTACCTTTTTTTTTTGTAGAGACAGAGTCTCATTTTATCACCCTCGGTAGAGTGCCGTGGCGTCACACAGCTCACAGCAACCTCCAAATCCTTGGGCTTAGGCGATTCTCTTGCCTCAGCCTCCCAAGTAGCTGGGACTACAGGTGCCCGCCACAATGCCCGGCTATTTTTTTGTTGCAGTTTGGCCGGGGCTGGGTTTGAACCCGCCACCCTCGGCATATGGGGCTGGCGCCCAGCCCTACCCGCTGAGCCACAGGCGCCGCCTCACTTTTGAGTTACTTAAAATCACCTTTCATAGAGATAGCATGTTCCTCTACTATGCTTGGGCGATTTTCCAGCCTTTTCTACTCAATCATTTGAAATGACAGGAAACTTTTGCCCCTCAAAAAACACTTTGGAGTTGCATGCTTAAAACAAGTGAATGTTATTGTATGTAAAATGTATCTCAGTGAAGCGGCATGATGGCACTTTCTCTTAAGGTACTTTGTTTCATTTTGCGAACAGCATTTTTTTTTTTTTTTAAGGGACAGAGTCTCACTTTATCGCCCACGGTAGAGTGCCGTGGTGCCACAGCTCACAGCAACCTCCAGCTCTTGGGCTTAGGCTATTCTCTTAGCCTCAGCCTCCCAAGTAGCTGGGACTATAGGCGCCTGCCACAATGTCCAACTATTTTTTTGTTGCAGTTTGGCCGGGGCTGGGTTTGAACCCGCCACCCTCGGCATATGGGGCTGGCGCCCAGCCCTACCCGCTGAGCCACAGGCGCCGCCTCACTTTTGAGTTACTTAAAATCACCTTTCATAGAGATAGAATGTTCCTCTACTATGCTTGGGCGATTTTCCAGCCTTTTCTACTCAATCATTTGAAATGACAGGAAACTTTTGCCCCTCAAAAAACACTTTGGAGTTGCATGCTTAAAACAAGTGACTGTTATTGTATGTAAAATGTATCTCAGTGAAGCGGCATGATGGCATTTTCTCTTAAGGTACTTTGTTTCATTTTGCGAACAGCATTTTTTTTTTTTTTTTTTTAAGGGACAGAGTCTCACTTTATCGCCCACGGTAGAGTGCCGTGGTGCCACAGCTCACAGCAACCTCCAGCTCTTGGGCTTAGGCTATTCTCTTAGCCTCAGCCTCCCAAGTAGCTGGGACTATAGGCACCTGCCACAATGTCCAACTATTTTTTTGTTGCAGTTTGGCCGGGGCCGGGTTTGAACCTGCCACCCTCGGTATATGAGGCCAGTGCCCTACCCACTGAACCAAAGGCGCTGCTCTTGGAAATAGCATTTATTAGAAAGTTCGTTTGGGCCAGGTGCAGGGGCTCATATTGTAATCCCAACATTCTGGGAGGCTGAGGTGGGTAAATTGCTTGAGCTCATGAGTTGCAGACTAGCCTGAGTAAAAGAGAGACCCTGTCTCTACTAAAAATAGAAAAAATGAGGCAAGAGGATCACTTGACCCCAAGTTGGAGGTTGCTGTGAGCTATGATGGCACTCTACCCAGGACAACTGCTTGAGACTCTGTTTCAAAAAAAAAAAACAAAGAAAAGAAAAGAAAAAGAAAGTTCATTTGGATCAGTGAGATATAATCTGAAATTAACCAATCTATACCTAGTGGTCTCAGGTTTGCTCCTGGGGTCACCTAATTCCTCTTCCACTTGACTTTGGATTCAGGCACTCCTGGATTTGAATCTACTTACTAGCTATGTGACCCACAGGAATGAGTTCTCTCTGTGCTTCAATTTCCTGATCCACAGGAAGTGAGCATTGGCTGTCACCTAGTATCTGGAACACAGCAAAATGCTCAATGAAGAATGATTTCCTTCCCTGCCCTTCCTCATAAGAGTGGTGTGCAAGTTTTCTCGGAAAGTCCTCCTCTTTTAGGCTAAACTTCCATGATGTTTAACAATCTATATATACATATTTAATAATTCAGGCGTTGTGGCGGGCGCCTGTAGTCCCAGCTACTCGGGAGGCTGAGGCAAGAGAATCGCTTAAGCCCAGGAGTTGGAGGTTTCTGTGAGCTGTGTGAGGCCACAGCACTCTACCGAGGGCCATAAAGTGAGACTCTGTCTCTACAAAAAAAAAAAAAATAATAATTCTTCACCAGACTCTGATTTTCCACTTTTTACCATCTGATTCTCCTCCCATGAACTGTTTTCAGATTTAGTAAATGTCTGTAGTGGCCTCACTTCGACATCATCAGTGGACTCTGTTACAGGGACTGCAGTACACCAACGTCTGCTTACTGGCTCATATTAAATGTATTAAAAGTTGAAGGACAACTTGTATATAAAACCAGCACATTGTACCCCATGATTGCATTAATGTACACAGCTATGATTTAATAATAATAAAAAAAAAGGTTGAAGGAGCCCCAAATTTTCTCTCCCAGTATCAGTTACCTATGTGCACTGAACCATAAACAGAACTCAGCCACATTTCAGTGTCATTTTATTAAGCTCCCCAGGAGGTCAAACACCCAAAGTAAACCCTTCTGACCTGCTGTGCCAGGAGAGGGGGCCTCCAATTAGAGCACCATGATGTTACTGTTCCTTCACTGTACCAGGTACACACCACACCTCACCTCACCCCCAGCCCCTGCTGCATTTGCCCAGGCCTTTGATCTGTAATTCTGGCTTGGCAACAAAACACCACAGAAATCAAATGAAATTTGGCTGAGGCAGACAGGTTCAATTCACGATGCTCTCTCTTAGAGCAAACTATTGACTCTGAGCAAACCATTTAATCTCTGAATGTCAATTAGTACCCTCCTCTACAAAAATGGATGTACTCACCTTTTTAAAGAGGTTAATATGAAAGTTAAATGATTGTTAAAGTGTGTAGCCCAATGTCTAGTATACACTGGAATGCAATAAGAAGTAACTAATCCTTACTAGTGTAGTACGACAATTTCCCATTCTTAGACTGGACTCTGCCCTAAAAGCTAATCTATTTGGTTAGCACCCTGACTTTCAGTTCAGTTCTTGCCATCCCTGTCCTCAGGAATGGTAAAACCTGTTCCTTACCCAGAAGCTCCCCCTACCTGCAAGCTGCCCCCCACCCCCACCCATGTCCATTCCTCACTGCTCTCTAGTGTGTATTTCTCAGCTTCTGTTAGCACCAGATAGTGTACAAAGTGTGCCGCACATCAGAAACCTGCATTTCAGGTCCTGCTCAGCCACTGGCTATGTGACTATGGGCCAAGCACAAATGTTTCATATTTCTGCTTCCCCTTCTGTACAATGATGGTGTCAGACGGCATGATATCCAAGTCTCCTCTGGATCCAAAGTTTATCACCCCTCCCTTCCCACCTCCTAGCCTCTTCCTAGCTCTCCTTTACCACCCGACCCACACCCTCTGCCTGCCTTCCCACTCACTGGCAGAGCAGTTCTCAAGTACTGACCCTCCCGCATACTCTGACCTCTGTGCCAAGCTCTGGAAATGTGCCATTAACAGCCACATACTTATACAAAGCCACTGAAGACATGATTGTGGGTGGCTAGTCAGGAAAACTAAAACTCATATGTCATATCTTTTAGAGAATGTATTTGTAAATGACATTGAGATAACATAACATTAAGGCTAAAATACCTAGTAATGGTTCCCACACTTGCCTGCATTATGTAAATAATAAACACGTGCTGTCATACCTTCTTTTTCCTGCTGTTTCCCCTGTAGAGCTGGGTATACTATCTGGGGTATCAGACTCAGAGACCTTTTATCCTGGGCTTTGCAATTACATACAGACACAAACTGCTTTAAGAAACATGATAAAAGGGGATTGGTGGGATTACACCAACGGTGTATCTTACAAGGGTATATGTGAAACTTGGTAAACGGTCTATGAAGCTAGTGAATGATGCCCCATGATTATATCAATGTACACAGCTATGATTTAATAAAAAACAAACAAAAAGAAACATGATAAAGAAGTCACTAAAATCATTTAAAAAATTGATGTCATTACTTTCTCAGAGTTCTTTTAAGACATCTAAATATAATTCAGCTTACAAAGCCCCCAGTCTCAACAACTTTTCAGAAGCTCAATTGCTATGTAAAGTGAAATGTCATATATAAACAGAAATTTACAGATAGGAAGATATTTTAATAATTTAAAAAAAATATGTCAAATTTGCTCACATAAGAAATTAGAAAGTACAGCTATGCAAAAAAAGAAATGAACAAGTAGATCTTTAAAATTTTCAAACCAACATTATGCTACTTAGAAGATACGTATACCACACAGAAAAAAGTTTATGATAAATAAAATAGACACAGGTTTTTCAGCTTGTATAGGGCTAACTCAAGTTGGCTTTAATATTAAGCAAATATTTGGGGTAAAATTATATAGCTGGAAAATTTCCATAGCTATTTGCATGTTTACAATGATAGCTTGAGGAAAACAGACCAAATGTGCCACATAAAGATTTAAAACTTATCAAGTAAGGAATACAAGGTTAAAGATCATCTAATAAATTTCATAATCCATTCTACGAAAATAGTAGGCTTTATCTTTTCTTTGGAAGTAACGTAAAAGTTCTGCATGTGTGTCCAATATATTCAGGTATATTTTCAGGAGTATGTAATATTTCGTTTTTCAAAAATGTTCACTATAGTATCATACATGTTATTAATTAATCCACCACACCTATCTGTCCTTGGAGAAGTACAGGAGTGAATTAACACTGTTCACGGTAACACTGAAACATCTGCTTGCCCTCTGAGTGATGGGCAGATGGAACAGAAGTAGGAGATTCACATACAGACACATTCAGGTCCTCAAGCTAACAATAAAAGAATGCAAGCATGCTGCAGGAAGTTTTTTCCTCTTTCAACTATATGGTTATTTCTAAATGTGACAGAACTTTCCATGCCATGTAAGTAAGCCAATGTTTTCTCACCTATAAACTACGGAAGACTGGTACCCTAAAGAAAAGAAAGAGACGACTATTTGAGTGGTTACTTACATTGCCTTTACGCAATATAGTGACGTCATTTGCATCTAAACAGAGGTAAACATACCTTATTTTTTAATTATTCAGCTTATTTAACATTGTGTTAATGATGTACATGAACTTTATTTTCTTGGTTTGCTCTGTGCTCAATTTACTTTAAACCAATTCATGTCACCAGCCTTGATTATACTACCTACCTCTAGCAGGCTGGCCAACCGTTTTTTCTCTGCCACACAATGGAAGCAGCAGCATTGTCTTGGGCCACACAGGAAATACACAAACACTAATGAAAGCTGATGAGAAAACAAAAGGTCTGTGTGTGATATCCCACACCATAGATAAATAAAAAGAAAATCTTCATAAAATCAGCATGCGGCCCGCAGGCCTCAGGTTGTACACTCCTGAGTCTAAATCAAAGAGAATGAGATTCTGCTTGACTGGCTACAGGATTTAACTTCAACTTACCTCTATAAATGTCTAAATTGTTATCTAAAAGAATGTTTAAGAAAAGTGACCATCGGGCGGCACCTATGGTTCAGTGGGTAGGGTGCTGGCCCCATATACCAAGGGTGGCAGGTTTGAACATGGCCCCAGCCAAACTGCAACAAAAAAATAGCCAGGCGTTGTGGCGGGTGCCTGTAGTCCCAGCTACTCGGGAGGCTGAGGCAAGAGAACTGCCTGAATCCAAGAGCGGGAGGTTGCTGTGAGCTGTGATGGCACAGTACTCTACAGAGGGCAACAGAATGAAACTCTGTCTCAAAAAAAAAAAAAAAGACTATCTCAGTTTCCCACAGTCTGAAAGTCAACACTCAGAGACAAACCAGAATTACACCGCCACTGTACACAGCAGTCATCGTCAAGCGTTTCTTTTTGGACACTGTACTACTGGGGCCAAGGATGCTTGCACTCTGCTCACTCTGAAACAAAGAATAGCCAAGTGAGTGGTAGGAAGCTGTCTTAGTCACTTTGGACTGCTGTAACAAATTACATAGTCTGGATGGCTTCAACAAATATCTATTCTTCATGGTTATGGAGGCAGATGCGTGACATCCGGGTGCCAGCACTCAGGTTCCGGTGAGGGCTCTCTCAGCCTGCAGACAGCTGGCTTTTCCTTCTATCCTCCTGGTGGTAAAGGAATAAGAGAGCTCTCTAGAGTCCCTTGTATAAGAGCTTTAATCCCACCTGTGAGAACAGAGCCTCCATGACTTAATTACCTCCCACAGGCCCCGCCTCCTAATACCACCATGTTGGGGGTTAGGAGTTCAACATCCTCGGGGGACATAAATACTCAGGCCATAACAAGACTCCTCTGTTTTCAACATACATTGCTCCAGTGAGAATTATAAGGCCCAATTATTTGCAAATACCAAAACAGAACTGTTCAAACTGATAATTACCCCAGACAGACATCTCACAAAACTCTAAAATTACTCCAGAGGTGTACCTAACAAAACCTGTAAGTTACTGCAGATATTCATCTACCAAAACTCTAATTTCTCACTACTGCAAATAGTTATAAAATCTATGAAGACAATGAACAGAGTGGGGACTAATTAGGAAAGGCCTCAGTGAAGAGGTGACAGTTTTAAGTCTAAAAAAAGACTGTGTAATCAGCAAAAGGACCTAAGTCTAAAAACCAACTGCATGTCTCTAGGCAGTATGATACTCTAGATATCGAAGCATCCCCTTACAGCAGAGATGGGTTTTCTATGGTGTATCACTGTATCTACTGGAGGGAAGAAATGTGTACATGGGAAGACAGGGGCGTTCTCACCAACTCTTGAGAACCCATAATGACCAGTATTTTCTGGTTTTCAGATGATACCTTGTTCCTGGGATAATGCGCTAATTCTCTTCTTACAATACTGGTCTACCTTTTTTTCTAGCTATCTGAGAAAACAAGGTCAAATTTTGAGCATGAAATTAGAGGCTTTCTGGGAAAAAGGAGCAATTAAGTGTATCTGTAACAATAAACACTACGTATATTCAAGTAACTGAAAGTTACAAGCATGTTCCAGCCTCCTGACTGCCTTTCTGCCCTTTGAGTACGCCAGGCTCACAGGTGCCTTGGGAGCCCCGCAAGGGCCTGTCCCTCCGCAGGACTGCTCTTTCCCACATCTCTGCTCCTTCCTTCTCATCATTCCCCATAGCTCAGCTCCCACCTCTTCACTGAGGCCTTTCTGCATAGTCCCTGCCCCATTCCATTGTCCTCATGGCTTTTATAACTGTTAGAAATTATCTTGTGGATCTATAAGCCGGGACCTTATCTATTTTGCTCACACTATAGTCTCAGCATCTAGAACAGTGCCTGCAATGCAGGTGTTTGATAACTATATGTTTAATGAATGAATGAACAAACTAGCCAGAAGTCAATGAGAGGTCATAAAGAACATGTAATTCGAAATGAACTTTGTCTAATTGAACCGTACCTCTCTGTGCTATAGTGAGGAATACCAGAGACCCTCATACCTTGACTTCAAGGGACCACTTAACAAGCTGAACATAGTAACCTTGTGAATTTGATAGAAATATCAATCTAGTGACAGCTCTGTGTATTCCCTAGAGGTCGAAGCACTCCACCTAAAGAGTGCTGAACCATGCTGGGGTGGGAGGTATGCCTCTCTGTAGGCTTGGTCCTGCCTCGTCCCACACTATTATCATTTGGAAGGTGAAAACTTTCTAGTCACAAAAAGCTGAAAAGGACAGAAAGTGGGCTGGAGAACAGAATCAGGTGACAAAAAGATCTCCATATGTTGAAAAGACAAGTGAAAACCAATGAGACGGTATTTAACAGGGATCTGCCTAAAGCCCTGCATGTAATTTAAAAACTCCAGCATAGAGAGATGGCGTTCTGGACACCTGGCTTCAGGGCCGCAGCACCGGGAAAAAGGTCCGGTGTTTGTTCTTATTGTTGTGAGCTTCATAGAGGGCAAACACATGGCTTGGCTACGAAAGAACTATTACAAGGAACCAGGGCTTTTAAAAGGCCCTAAACACAAATTACTTCATTCAATGTAATAGTTTTTGAGCTCTTATGATGTACCAGGCATTATAAATGGAACTGCAGATGCAGGGATTAAGACACAAACGGTCTAGTGTGGGAGTCGGGAGGACCCAGAGTTACCCAGGCGGATGACACCAGAGGTGCAGACTCTAAGTTACAGACGCAAAGATCCACACAGACATGCTGGAGAAGCTTCTTCAGGAAATATGACTCTTTGGGACAGATCATCTAATTTAGAGGGTGTTGTGAAAAGTAAGTGAAATCAATAGCCCATCACACTGAAAAAATGCCTGTACCAGAGCCAGGAGCCAGAGATCCTGAATGTGATAAAAAGAATGAAGGGAGGCTGAGTCAGATCTGAATTCTGGATTTTAGGACTCCTAGGCTGAACTATGCCGTGAAAAAGACTGAATGAATAACAGTACACAGAGCCTGGGGCTATTCATACCCAAACTTGGCTCTAACCAGGAAAATGAACGGACGGGTGGTACAGTTGAACCTGTTCCTGATGACTCAGCTCTACTATCAAGAGCATTAATCAAGACTCAGCTTTGTGACAAAGAGGCCCCCAGGCTCCCAGGGTGGGGTATATGCGGCTTTCTCCCTCTATGCTTTTGAGCCCTGGAGTTTTTTTTTTTTTTAACAGAAAAATTGTGAAGCTATTACCAGAAATTACAACAGACTCAGTTTCCCCTATTAAGTCATTTATCACAATTAAGGCACCAATATGAATACGTATTCACCACCCAAGTCCATACTTTTTGCAGATTTCCTTATTTTTCACTTAATGTCCTTTTTCTCTTCCAAGATCCTGGCCAGACACCATGTTACATTTATTTGTCCCATCTCCTTATTCCCTGAGGCTCCTCTTGGTTGTGACTCTCCTCAGATGTCCCTTGTTTTTGAGGAGTACTGGTGAGGTAATTTTGCATCATGACCCTATAGTGGGATTGGTCTCATGTTTTTCTCATGATTAGCCTGGGAGTCTAGATTTTGGGGAGGAAGACCCTGGAGGTAAAATGCCATTCTCATCACATCATAGCCAGGAGAAATGCTACACGTGACTTGTCACGGTTGATCTTAACCTCCGTGACCTGGTTGAGGTAGGACTTGCCAGGCTGCTCCTCCTCTCACACTACTCTGTGGAGAGAAGTCGCTACGTGCAGCCCGTGCTTAAGGACGCAAGTTATGATCCAACCCTTGAAGGTGAAATACCCATATCAATCATCTGGAACTTTTCTGCACAGATTAGTTTATCTCCTTCATTTATTTATATCAGTATGGATTTGTGAGTATTTCTTAATTTGGGTTATAATCCATCACTACTTTTTTTATTGCTCAAATTGTTTCATATTTGGCCACTGGGAGCTACTTCAAGTCCCATGCTCCTTTGATAAACCTCCATCACTGTTGATTTTTTCTGTGAACTTCCTTATCTTCCAGCACTACAAGATGCTCCATGTTCATCTTGTATAATTCCTGCCCCAGCTCCAGCATCTAGAAGCTAATCCTTCTATCAGGAGTCCTAATTCCTTTAATAGGAGAACGGTACTGGAAACCAAGATTGGTATGCTTGCTTACTGCTACTTGGGCATTGTTGCTTTTAGGTCTTCTCAGCTGATAGGGCAAAGAAATCCATGTGTATGTACTAACCATGTATATAAACATTACCTATAAATATTTCTGTATATACACGTTTGTATCTCTATAAGGTAGACATAATTCCTATTGGTATCCCCAACAGTAATCCATTACTACATGGACCATTTCTCCCTTTGCTTATCTAGAACTTCCCCTTCCAAAGCAAGAAGGCTGAATCCCACCATCCACTATCCATTTACTTAATTATTTACTTAATTACCAATCCCAATATATGAGGGCTGTCCAGAAAGTACCCAGCCATGTTTGTCTCTATTTTTCATATCACATGGCTGGATTCTTTCCAGACAGCCCTTGTGGTTTCAGAACCACAAACTCAGACTCTCCTGGGAAACAACTTCATCAACTAGAGTATAGTGCTTATGTGGGTGTAGTTCCTTTGCCTTGAGTCCGACAGTTTCTACTCATTTCCAAAGTTACGTAGGTCAGTACCCTTTCTGTCCACTTCCTTCAGTAAGTGGATTTCATTACATTTGTAATAACAACTGGATTGTTTTATCACAGTGAATTCCATACTGGGATTCTCCAGTCTTCTAGAAGACTTTCAAAAATGTGCACAGATCAGTGTTCTGTTAGTTTTTATAGTTCTGACACATGCATGGTGTCACATAGTCCCTGATGCCTTTTTCTATCTTTTCTGTTTCCTCCTGAGGTATCAGACCACGCACAATAATCTCATGCTGGGGTCAGT
Source organism: Nycticebus coucang (assembly GCF_027406575.1). NCBI lineage: Eukaryota > Metazoa > Chordata > Mammalia > Primates > Lorisidae > Nycticebus > Nycticebus coucang. Next base: position 20,938,313 of record NC_069784.1, on the reverse strand, counting down.
CCACCCATTTCTAAGAAATCTCTCTCCCTGAAACCCCCTAGTCTGTCATTAGTCAAGAAACTAAATGAGTTTTTACTAACATAAGAAAAATAAGCACAATATGCCAGATGGTAGGGTTCTTGGTCTTGTCTCACATTTTAAATCCTTGATATGGCAGACATTTTTACAGTTCAAAGCGTAAGAGGATAGCAAATGGAAAAGGAACAGGATTAGCAATAAAAACAACTCAATAGGCTTAAAGATGGGCCAAAACCAAGAAAGGCTATATTCGTAGGGATCATGTTAAATAATTTGATTCAAAAAATTCAAGAGTACAGATCAAGGTAAAGGAATTGTTCTAGCTGTGCATCTTTGAGAAAAGATGTCAGTGTATTCAAAGATCAGGAGCTCGATACGAGATACAAAGGAGATTCAGTCACCAGAAAACCAATACCAGAACAGTCGTAGAGACGGCCCCACTAATCTTTGGGCTGTCGGATCAGGTCTGACTGCCTGTGGTCAGTTCAGTTTTGAGCATCCAAGTCCAAACATGACAGCCACAAATACTAGATGAAACAGAATTGTAAAACGTCTAGGAAAGTTATAATAACTCAGTAAGCACTGAGTGAATACATGAATGCACTTAGTGAGTCGTAGTTACAAATTATCATTTGTACGAGGTAAATAAACTGTATCTAGGGTTGGTGATGAAAAGAAAAACAATTCAGGTGGTGCTTGTGGCTCAAGGAGTAGGGTGCCAGCCCCATATACTGGAGATGGCAGGTTCAAACCCAGCCCCAGCTAAAAACTGCAAAATAAATAAATAAAATAAAATAAATAATATACAGACTTAAAAAAAAAAAAGAAAAACAATTCAAATAACTTATTGTATCCAAGCATTACTCAAAGCACTTCATGTACAAGTCTGTTATTAATTCAATCAGATAAATTATTTCTTAGTGACTCTTCCACATTATGCCCATGTGAACAATACTTATATTCAACAGGTCATATTTAATTATTATTCTTCCATATTTTACATGCTTCGCCCCCATTTTTCTTAAGAAAAATGATATTTAAATAATAAACCACAAAAATCATACCAATCGTCACTTGGCATCACTTTCTAAAAAAGTGCCTTTTAAAAGTAACTTTTTGATTATAAAGTTCACATTCAACAAAGAAAATCTGGAGAATACAGGACACACAGAAGTGAAAGAAAAAAACAAACCAGGAAGTTTCTGACCACTGTTAACATTCACTGTGTTCTCCCCTCCACTCGGTGATGAATAAATTTGTAGTTTTCATTGACATTATCATTCTGTATATGCATGTCTGTATTAGACCTGATTAACCTCATAAACATATTTCCCCTTTATTAACAGGCTGCATGACTGTCAATTTATGGGCTGTGAAGACACCATATGTTTTGACATAAGAACCAAACAAAATGTTTTCTCTTCCCACCCCACTTGAATTGTTTATTACTAAGTGTTTCTAAAAAGATGTCCTTGTCCTTTTAATAGAAAAAGAGACGCAGCCTCTTAATTGGCTATATGATTTTATGAGCACTTACCTCATTGTAGAAGGAGAAATTTTACTGAGCTAGACTATAAGAACCATTAGATCCTTCTTCCACTACTTAAACTTCTAAGAAGAAACCTGGAGGAAAAAGGAAATTCTAAATGTGACCTCTCCCTCTTAGGTAGTTACACATTACCACCCCTTTCTGGGGCTCTTGAGAAAAATACCTCCTTGCCTTAGGGCACTTCTCCCCTTCTTCAAAGAAATCTTAGGAACCATACTCTAGAAAACACAAGACAGAATTTCAAAGCCTAATGAACTTCATCCTGGATGATCTGTGGTATGGAACAGATTTTCCTATTACTAGTCTCCTCTCTTCCCTCACTGCTTAACTTTTCTTCATAGAGATAAAGGAATATAGGCAGCCCCTGAGTTACAAACACCCCACTTACACGCGATTCAATCACACTTAACCAGCGGAGGCTACTCCAGGTAATAGCCTGTCCCCATTTACATACAAAATTTAACTCAAGAACAAACCCACAGAACCTATCTTGTTCATAACCCAGAGACTGCCAAGAGAAGGAAAAATGCAAGCCAGCAAAGTATCTCAGTAAATCAGAATAATGTTACACTGTAAAGACCAAGGAAAATAGCATTTGTCTATATAGTCAAGAAAGGTCAGGGTGTGAACTCAAAATCACCCTTTGCCTGTTCTGCTTCCGCAGCCTGTGGTGTGAAGCCAGGGTCTGAGGAACTCCAGATGCTGTGAGATCTCACCCTCCCCAGCGAGGCCCCGCACACCAGGGCTTCATTAATGCCCTTCATGATGTATTTATTAGAGCTAAGTAAACAGAGTTAAAGAAAGACAGTAAATATCAGCCACAGCAAAACAAGGATTCCCTGATGAGTCTAAGAAGACATTTCTTAGTGCACATAACTAGGAAACTTACTACCTGCCCTTTCCTATCACCCTTAGCCAAGAACCTCTCCTTCTGGACAATTAAATAGTCTGCTACTATCCTTACAAGGATGCATTGATAACATTATGAAATTAATGTATTTCAACACTGTCGGAAAACTGTCAAGGCAAAAATAAAATGGGAAGCAGAGGACATACAGCCAGAAAAGAATTTCCTCCTCCTTCTTTAGAAGGAAGATGTGTTTGGGGGCTCCTCTTGTCTGTCTCACAATGAATACATGCGTACATGCATGCTTATTTTAAATATATACAATGCCATCTACAGCATTTTAGGCAGAAAGGACAGCAGGAGCGAAGGCAGGGATGGAGGAGTGAGATCACTGCATGTCTAAGGTGTCTGGTGTGAACAGAGCCAAGACTTCATACTGGGTGAGTGAGTGGTCATGAGGAACAAAATCAAGAGGTAAGGTTTAGCCGTCTCAGAGGACGCTGAGAGCCAGTTGATTTTTATTTAGTAGGCAACAGAGAGGACAGATGCTCACTAACATGAAACAGCTTTACAAAGTATAGCTGCGCTTTACTTACGTATGCCATTTTCACTGGGGCTGGGGGAGACGGCAGAATGGGAGACTGTCTCTCCCCCAGCGATTGGGAGGCTGTTGCTATGATTCAGAAAGTGCAAGTGTAAGGTCTCAGAAGGAGAAATGTAGAATGGGAACTGTGACGGTCTGGACAGGGGGCAAAAAGGTGAAGAAAGGACACTGATGTTAAGGTCTCGCGGCACGCCATCTGGACAAGTAATCATTGTTAACAGTGACTGCGCACGTGCCCGGTTCTGGCTGTGTCTGAGAAGTCTCATAAACCTAATTTCTATCCACTGTCATGCCAATTCTGAGGAATTATCATTCTAGTTTATAATGAGGAGGCTGGGCCTGGGAGACACGGAGCAGCTGGCTGAATGAAGGTCACCCTGCTGCAGGCTGGGTGGGGGCTGAGCTGGGATGTGAACACACCTTTGCCTACCTAACTCCATGGTCCTTACCCTCTTTTGCTTCCTCAGCCTCAAGGCTTGAAAAAAACAGAAGCAGCCCGTTCTTTAAAACAAAACCTTAAATAAACACACATCCCTAGATACATAATACTGATCCTTGCTTTCATTAGTTACAGTAGAACAGCACATATACAATTTCTCATATTGGATGTGAATATACATGGCACTTGGGAGCTCAAAAGTGGTGAACAGATGTTGGGTATTATTTTTATTATTACGTGGGTGTTTTTCTTCAGTGACTAATGTCATTAAATAGAAAGGGCTCCATTACACACAGTCTACCTCTTCTACAGCCCACCCCTGAGGCTTACTCTGAGATCATTTTCCTTTATACTAAGATACAGAACAAATGAAGAATCCATGTTGACGTGTTTGGGATTCTTGCAGAAAAGCCCGTGCAATTTTAGGTACAGGCTGTAGCATGACTGGGTACCGTTCAAACAACGTGCCCTACTTTCTTCAGCAATGAGAGAGGGAAAAAAAGGTTAACACAAACCACACTCTAAACCAGCTGGTTGGCTTTCCTATAAACTTACAAAAAAGTCAGTAATAATGAGTAGAAAAGAGATGAATCAAAGTACCCACACCGCCAGGACTAGATGCCCTCCCTCAGCCAGACGTGGGCAGGGGGTGGCTGTCTGGCCTTTCAGAGAGCACCCAGGTTCTCTTAAATCCCGGTGTTTCCCCTGACAGATTCAAGGACTGCTAGTGCTGAACAGCATCTGAAGGATTATTTTACAAAGGCAGTAATTAAGGCTCCCGGAGATGAATGCTCGAGTTCTGTGTTTTCAGTCCAATAGGCAATATTCCAGTTACACTGCTTGTACATGTTAGATGTGGGGGGTGGGGGTGGACAAGGAGGCCGTGGGAGTGATCTATCATTAGCCTCTCCTGGTTTATTTTTTGTCCCCCCCCCCCCCCACCTAGCTGAAAGCCGGTGGTTAGTCATTACAACAGGAGCCTCAAAGGCCCAGAATCCACGGTCTGGCCGGTTCCTCCAGGGCATGGCATCTCTCTCCAGCAGGGCCTTTGCTGAGGATGTCCAGCACTTGTGTTGACCAGGCCCCCATCTTCTCCTCTCTTATCATCTCAGAGTGACCTAGCACCACAAGAAAAGCCACTGCTGGTTCCTTCCCTGCAGCCTCCAGGCATGCACTTGGTTCTCCTCCATTCTCAAAATAAAATCCTATTTTGATCCTGCAACCTGTCCAATCTACCTGCCACACTGACATCAAAAGTAGCTTCTGCAAGTACTCTCTGCAACACCTCTCTAAAAATTCCACTACCTGCTAAATAAAGTCTATACTCCCTTGCCCGGCAAGTGAAGCCCCATCTATCATCTGCCCCTACCCTTTCTCTTCACCTCCCCACATGGCCCCACTCGCTCTGTGCTCACCACCACGCAGAGCCCCACATTGTTTCCTCAGTGAGTGGCTTGAGCCACTTCTGGTGCCTGGCACTCCTCTTCCTCTGCTCTCAGGTGGACCTGCCACCTAATTCCCCAGACCTGGCTCAAATGTCACTCGTTCTAAAAGAATCACTCTTCATAAGTATTATTGCAACATGTCAATTTCTGTCATACCCAATTAATGGATAAATGCACAGTTATTTATCCATTAATTTAACCAAAATTTATTAGCACTTTGGTACTAGTACTCTGCTGGGAATACAAAAACACCTGAAGTCTGACATATAAATAATCAAATAGCAAAAAACTTAAATAGCAGTATGCATGTGATTCTGGAGGTGGTACAGGTTTTCTTCTCTTAAACAGACTGTAAACTCCTTGAGGGCAGGGAATGAGTCATCTTCAGTATCTCCCACAGCACTGAGCATCTGTGGACTCACAGAGTTCTGCGGATGTCAGTTACAGAACAGAAATAAAAGTACGTCACTTCTCCACTTATCCTTGAGTAGATTCACATTGATCAATTTTTAAAATTTCCAATAGCCATTCCATTGCATGGCATACAGTAGGCACACAGTAAATCTGATGAATAAATGAATCAAAAGAAGCAAGAAATAGTCAGGTGCAGTGGCTCATGCCACTGGCAGGTTGATGCAGGAGGATCCCTTGAGCTCAGAAGTTCAAGACCAGCTCGAGAAAGATCAAGACCCTGTCTCCACTAAAAATAGAAAAATTAGCCAGGTGTTGTGGCTGGTGCCTGCAGTCCCAGCTACTGGGGAGGCTGAGGGATCCCCTGAACAGAGATGTTTGTGGTTGCTGTGAGCTAGGCTGAGGCCATAGCACTCTAGCCTGGGCGACAAAGTGAGACTGTCTCAAAAATATAAAAAAATAAATAAAAAATAGGGCGGCGCCTGTGGCTCAAGGAGTAGGGCACCGGTCCCATATGCCGGAGGTGGTGGGTTCAAACCCAGCCCGGCCAAAAACCAAAATAAATAAATAAAAAATAAATTACCTAAATTGCCATGACAGAAGGCACATATATCTGTCTTGTGCACCTTTAAGTCAAGTCCCTGGGCCCAGCACAGGGCTTATTAGTACACAAAGGGGATATAACATATGCCAAAGAGCAACAGCTACTTTTCTGGAGGAATTTGTCTCCCAACCAATTGCCAATGTTTCCAGTCTCCTGGCCCAGCTCATATCCAAAAGAAGCTTGATGAGCAGGCTTAAACCAAGAAATGGAGGTCCTGGTCCCAACTCCTGTGAGCATATGGCTTTATCTTCACTTCCCCGGCAGCTGCTCCACATGGATAAAATGCTTCCAGATGCAGACTCACAGGCAGCTTATGGCTTGAAGTTAGCAGGGCCAATTCCCTGCCTCAGTTCATAGCCAGGGCCACCCTCAGCATGGCCTCACTGATCTGGGCTAAGGGTCACCAGGCCAATGACCACTTCACTCTGCTATCTATTTGGAAATGCAAAGCAGAAGATAAAACTGAAGTTCAGTGAAACTGTTCCAGGTGAATGGAATGGAAACCACAAAGAATTCTTGCCCAAGAGCAAGGCTGGTGGCTCTGGGAGATAGCACACGCTGGTCAGACCTTGTGACCTCCCACGTGCCCCTTCCCAGAATCATCCTGGTGCCTGTAGCCTGGATGACTCAACTCAGTACTAGGTTTGCCTCCATCTCGAGCGGCTTAAAATTCTTCCTTGAATCTATAGATGTAGTTTCATGTGTAAAAATCTTATTTCCTTGATGGGAAGAAACGTCCTCAAAGGAAAACGTGGTGATCTGTGATTGAAACACAACTTGATATTGTGTTTAGTTTTTTGTTTTCTTCTTTTGAGACAGACAGAGCCTCAAGCTGTTGCCCTGGGTAGAGTACCATGGCATCATAGTTCACAGCAATCTCAAATTCCTGGGCTTAAGTGATTCTCTTGCCTCAGCTTCCCAAGTAGCTGGGACTATAGGTGCCCGCCACAACACCCAGCCATCTTTTGGTTGTAGTTGTCATTGTTGTTTGGCAGGCCCGGGCTGGATTCAAACCCGCCAGCTCTGGTGTATGTGGCTGGCGCCTTAACTGCTTGAGCTACAGGTGCCGAGCCATGGTTAGTTTTTTTTTTAAGTCAGTATTTATAAACTGGGAGGATGCACATCCAAATCCCAACTCTTTCTGTTTCCTGAAGTACTAGAAGATCTAGCAGCCCATGATCCACATACCCCATGTTAACAACCACGGTGGCTGAGCTACCCTCCACCGTGCAGACAGACCACGTGGCTACCGGTTTGCCACAGTCCTCAGCCAATCCTTATTTTCTATACTCTTACCAGCCTTGCCCTGTAAAAATCTGAGAGTGAAAACTATTTATCTAGTCAACCCAAGCTAAAGTCTGAGCATCTTCCCTGATACCATTCTTTCCCGCTTTCCTGATATCTAGTCATTCAGAAAGTTCAATTTACCTCTGAAGCATTTCTGCAACTCTTAATTGTCCAAATCATTCCCTGTGGCATTCACTCTAATAATCTGGTCATTCCACTGAAACAAAATTCCACTGATCCTATACTTTTTCACAGTCCCTCAGTTCCCCTGTGTTTTCTCTCCCACTTGCCTTTTTTCCTTGTATTGAAGCTCTTCTTGCCTCCTGTTAACCTAACTCATCTGGCATACCACAGTTCTTATTAAATCCAAATCTCTGCTTACTCTGCACCTGCGCCTAGGCTGCTGAACATATCTAGAGAAAAGCCTTCATCACTGACCAACAAATCCTATTTTAAATTTTTGACTACCAGTCTCAGGTAGGTCCTGGCAATCCTAGTACATTTCCCTAGTCCATCATGCTTCCCCCTTCCTAAATGACAATTTCATACATTCTCCTCTTTAGAAATCTCCTCTCCACCTTCAGGTAGAAAACCACGTGCACTGTACTTCCCCAAGAAAATGCAACGGAGGGAGAATTTTCACAGGCTCCCACTTCCACTTTCACCACCCTTCCTGCTGGCTGAATAGGCAATTAGATGAAAAATGTTACAAGAGATGTGAAGAGCAACAAAGGAAGGAGAAATCAGTTTGGACTTGGAAGGATTACAGATAGCAATGGAGCTGAAAATAAGAAGAGAAAGGCAGGTGAGCAGAGATTAACTTTGGAACTGTTAGAGCTAAGTAGGTAAGACTCTGCTTTTCATTCTGTGGAAAATGGAGTGCCACTGAGGATCTTTAAACAGGGCAATAACATGATACATGAAATATACATATACTTGAAATAAAATAATCTAGCATACTATATCAGGATATCATGCAGAGATCAGTTTGGAGACAATTGCAATAGTCGCAGCAGGGAAAAATAGGATGTTGAACCTGAAAGTTGAAGGGGGATTCAAAGGAAATAAGATATATAAAAGTGTCTAGTTGGCTGGGCAAGAGCTACCACTTAAATCTTACTTTCTGATTTAGATTCAATCAATATTTATTAAGTCCTTTCCATATAGATATAAGACACCAAGCCTGGAACTTTTACATACTAACGGGGCAGTTCTATCACTGCTCTTTACATTATTGGATAAAGAGCCCAAGGCTCTTAGCAAAACAAAAAAATCCAAAACAAACCCAAAAATCAAACCCAGATCTCTTAACTATTAGTAGTCTGGCGTTCTCTCCGGTTTATGACCATGTCCAACTTTATGAGACCCTCCTGTATTACAGTCTAGCACTGGAATCTAAAACTCATCACTCCGATACCAAAATATTTTGCATTGAACACTTTGCCTCTCATGGTCCTAGAAGAGACTCTGGAAGTCACGGTTTTCCTCTGGATAAGATAATCTCACCCCAGTCTACCTTTCCCACCTCTTGTTCAGTTCCCAGTCCCTACCAACCCTATATTCAGCTACACCATACCATTGGACATTCTTTGTTTGCCCTTAACCGATTCACTCATTTGCAAAGTCAAGGCAACAGCGCCCAACCAGACAGAGACACGCAAAACATATGGAAAAATACCTTGCACATAACACACACCAAATAAATGTTACTTATTATCATCATCGCCTCTCCCAACCTCAGTTCTCTTAGAAGTTCACTCCATACCACCTCTTTGGCTCCTTCCAGGAAGAATTAAACGGCTTCTACTACACTTCTCAAATAATTTGATTGTAATACCTTTCATAGTTTCATTTATATTCTGGCTAATGTACACGTGTCTGTTTCCCCAATTAGAATGCAAAAGAAGCAGCTCTTTTTTATTTTTACCTCCCATGAAGTTAGCATGGTGTGATGGGTAGAGCAGGTCCCAAATAAATAACTTTTGAAAACAGTCAGGTATATTATAACTAGGAAATCATTAATTAATTTTAAAATGAATTTCAAGGGCAGATGTGACTATACAACACACAGCATTAGAACAAAAGTATGCAATCAGAGGATCACAATTGATAACTTAGTCTCACCTACAATTTAGGGAAAAAGAAACAGTTGCTTGTACATAATGCTACAAACAAGGTAACATCACAGATTTAACAGGAAAATATTTGTTATAATATCCTCCAAGTGTACAATATCACAGGACGTGAGACCATCTTGCTAGCTTCCTATCTATTTCCACATCCCTAATAAAATCTGATTGAGCATGTCCAAGGTCTTTCCATAGAAGACTAAGGTCCAGGTCTCGATCTCAACAAACATCTCCTTACACTGAGCTCCAGTCTGTCTTCTCCATAGCTTCTACTCGTTAATTCTAGCTCTGCAATGTATATTAATAAGGTTTATACCCCCAGGAAATTGGTAATTGGAACCAATCTTCTAAACTGCAAGCTGCACCCAATCTCTACAGTTCAACAAAAGGAGAAGGAAAAATATTGAATTTATAGCCAGAGGAAACGCTTTTACCGCTTGCTCTTGTTCAGATGAAGCAATGCAAAGGGGTGTCAACGGCTGTAAGTGTACTAGAAAGGCAGTCGATGTAAACTAGTAGGCAAATACACTGTGGAGACGCAGAGCAGGGAGGGGCAGGGAAAAGCACAGAAAAACAGAGCCCGCAGCCAAACACCTGGGCGTCCTGGACAGCCAGGGCCCTTGGGGGCCACATCACACCAGAGACTTCCATATTTCTGCATCCCCCCTCCCTTGCCTAAGATGACTGAAGTTTCAGGCTATGCATGATTTCAAGTTAGAGGATATTAATGGTTGACATTTCTCATTTCTGTTCTTTGTAAAATGAGCCCATGAAAACTCGGCAGGCTCAATGCATCTCAAACACAAGCTAGAACAGAACGCTATGGCCTGAAGGATGAGACTACTTACATAATAAAACAGATCTTGCCATCTAGGGCAGGCTTTCTTCTTCTATTATTTGCTTATTAAGCAACACAGTCTTCACAGATCAAAAAGGCAGTTTTGGAGATCAACAGTTAAGCATATAATATCTGCTGAACAGTGTTATCCCAGCCTTAGAGAACAGATCTAAGGACTAAAAGGTATAATTATATCATTGTTGTCTCAGAAAACCTAAAAGTAGATTTTCAAGAGGCTGCGTTCACTGGAATCTGGTAAGTCTTTAAGTGATAGTGTTCGCCCACGGCAAGAATATAGCACTGGATCATTAGTACATAATACTAAAGATGAGAGTTACGGAATCACTGAATTTTTTAAAAACCATAGTTATATGATTCTGAATACTTTTCTTCACTTTTTTTTTTTTAATTCCTACTGCTGCTATCATTTACACAAATAATTGTTAATTCCCACCTCCCAATTTGTTCCTGGCAGCCCTGCTCAGCTTCTATAAAAGGGAAGACACTGAGCTTACTTCATGTTAGGAGACTGCACGGGTCAAAATAAAATAGAAACATACTTCCTTTCAAATATTACGAGGACTTCTTCTGCTTCAGGAGTAAGTACTAACACTAAGAAATGTCCTGATTCTAAATAAATATGCCTGATTTATTTCTGAAGAGTTTCTGCCAAATATCCCGGCCATCTAGCAATGTTTACAGTGGCCATCAATAAAACCCAGACAATGCCACACCATGGAGGCCACATGCTGGACCCACCAGATTTACTGCAATGAACCTGCACAGAAGGAGACAGAAACACAGCTGGTCTTCAAACTAGGAACAGACTACATTAGCCAAGTTAATATACAAATTACCACGGTGGAATCTACTTTTCTTAAAACAAAAAAAAGGGGGGTGGGGAATACAATATAAGGATTATTCTCGTATACCATGCTATGAAAAATTCAAGAAATAATAAGAGCAGCAAACAATGACCAAGTTTTACTAATTGCAAGACACTTTTTTAAGATTTAAGACCTCCTAAAAATCTGAGAAGGTGGCATTATCACTATCCTTGTTTTACAAAGGAGGAACTTACGGAAGAAACAGGCTAAGTAATTTGACCATGGTCAAAAGGCTGTTAAGGGGCAGAACTAGATCCCAACACAGGTTACTTAATAACCACAAGAGAAGAAAATGAGGATTGTTCAATATTTCTTCCCAAATGCACCCTTTCTAGCTAGATGTTTCTTTCCCTGGTCTCCCTCTTCCCAGAGGCCTGAAGCAGCCCCTGGTCACTATTCAACCCTTTGTAGCCAATCCCACCCTGAAAGCCTCGGTCTAGTCCTACACATTATCCAACATGGGAGCCATGTTTAAATTAATTTTAAAAAATTAATTAAAACTAAATAATTCAAAAACTTCAGTTAGTCACATTATCCATACCTCATGTGCTCCATACCCACACTTCAAGTGGTAGTGGCTATCCTGGACAGAGCAAGTAGAAACATTTCTATCTTTGCAGAAAGTTCTACTGGATAGCTTAGCTACCCAACAAGCTTTTTCTATAAAGGGCCAAATAGTAAATGTTTCAGGCGTTGTAGGAAGTGTATTCTTTATAGTAATTACTCAACCCTACTATTGTAATGCGAAGCATCCACAGACAATACACAAACTAACCAGTATGGCTATGCTCCAAAAAAACTTTATTTGAAAAAACAGGCAGCTGTCCCACAAGCCACAATTAGCTAACCTCTAATTCCAGATGACTCCAGAGTTTTCCCTTGAATTTCCCCTTGATCTCCCACTAGCCTGCCATCTCCCTCCCTAACCAGCAGAGAAAATAATTGCAGCAGGATTAGAATCTCTCTTCACTCTCTGTAGAAAAACTTGTCTCATGGAACTCCTGTACTTCAAATGCACATCCTCTAATCCAGGGAAGCTTAAAATAGAGATTTTTGGGCCCCATCTGCAAAGACTGATTCAGTAGGTGTAAAGTGGAGCCTAGAACTCTGTATGGTCCATGAACCTTGTAATGCTTTAACCATGGAGGTCTGTGGTCTATGAAAAACACTCCTTGCCAGCCAAATACCAGGTGGGAGGAGGGATGGAGAGTTAGGTAGTAAATCCTCCTCTAGTAGCTGTACCCCTAAACCACAGAGAGAAACCTATTACATAACCTCGGTAGCCCCAAGAAAGCACAAGTGTCAGTGGAGCAGATGAGGGCACGACTGAAGCTTTAAATGGGTCCAGCAGGAGACAGCTCTGGGTGGAAGGAAGTCTGGGAAGTAGGGAAGAAAGACGCTCTCCCAGAGGCTGACTTGCTCCCCCCGCCCCCCCGCTCTGACTACATGATGTGTCATCCTATCTGGTGCTCTTGGAACCCAAAGGCAACACAAAGAAAGTTCAACAGTCTTTCTTTACCTAATTTTTTCTTCCTTTAAAAACAGATTCATTCATTATTACCTGTGACCTTGTGTAAGTTCCTCAACATCCCAGTGCCTCAGTTTCCTCATGAAACAAAACAGCATACAAAGGGTTCTTGTGAAAATCAAATAAATTAATTTTTGCAAAGCACCTGGAACACTGGCACAGGGTAAGTACTCTTTGTTTATTAAATAAATAAAAATGCCAATTAACATTTAATTAGCACCTCCTATGTGTCTTTGTATTTTGAATCATGTCCAAAAAATTCTAACTGGCTGCTTAGCCTGTATGAAATAACATTAGTCTATAACTTCATTTAGGTAACTTTTTTATCCTCATAATGTTCTTGAGGGATATGGATGGGATAGATATTTCCCCCACTTAATAATGAGAAAATAGGCAAGAAAGGTTGCCTTGTCCACATAAGACCAGAAAACTAATGTTAAAGGATTCAAATTCCACACGAGACATTCCCATGACAGGAACTACTACATGATAGTCTTGGCAAAGTCTCAGTAGAACTAAGAATTAAATGGACATATGAATAAACATTCTCACTAATCAGTTCAGCCAGCCTCTTCTTCTACCAGACTCTTAACATCTTTGAATTACAGGCTAAGATACTATCCTTACTTTTATATATGTATGGCGACTGTGCTCTTTAAATGCCACCTTTTATCTACATGTCAAATTCAACATCTACAATTCAGATTACTGTACACTTCATCATCGCTAGATGACAATGACATCTCTGGCAATATATACTGAGTGGCGAGGAAGGCAGGAGCCCTGGGTAAATGGCAACGCGTGGCCCAGTCTTTGGCTTTTGTTCTTTTTTCAGGTGATTAAGTAATTAAAAGTAGAACAATAATTCTCATTATTCCTGATATAAAGAGACACATCCAAATATGACACCCTTCTTAATATATCACTAAAAGTAGTTTTGTTCTTCTGAAGGAAAGCAGACTCATCATTTAGAGGTCATACAGTCTACCTTTTTCTCATTACAGATGAGGAAATTGAGGTTCAAAGAAGTGAAAAGATGCATCCAAGTCTACATAATTAGTTTCTGGCAGCACCAGAGCTACGGGTCTATAGTTACAAGCTTATAATCCATACAAACTGCTACCTTTTACTTCTAGTTTTTCCCTTTAATGATCTTTTTTGGCTTTGTGAGAAGAAGTTTAGTCATTAAACAAAGTACCCCACAGACCTTTTGATCATAAGTGCCCCATAAATATTTGAGTGGACTGAACCAAATCTGGACAGAACTTATCCCCATGAGTAGCACAATGCTTAATCCTTAAGATGATCCCATTTGTGATTTTCAGTTTCCATAGTGACAAATAACATTTACTGCTACATGTGGCCTGGCTTACATCTATGAACAAGCATTTCCTGATTAATGGCAACTCCCACAAGATATAATGTCCCAAATATTTTAGACAGCTGACCAGGAAAGAAACATTCCCCATAGAAAAGATTAATAAGCGATTAAGTCATTCAGCATCAAAAGGCTCTCTAAATTTGCTGTGAAACAGCCAATTCTCTGACCTTACAAATTTGTTTTAGGAGCATCATGGAAAACACTTGGGCTTTATCAACAAACTTAGAATTATAAAAGTTAGAATTGTGAAAACCATGCCATACGTTTGATTCCACAGTTTAAATTATGATAGTTTTCCATCCTACACAATTGTAAAGATGTATTTCATATTTTAAGTCTTCAACTGTTAGTTTTATAGAAGGGTCTTGTTTTATATCATAGTCTAATGTGTTCATATATTTGGAACATTTCAATATTGTCAATCCATTCTTCACACAAACCTGAGCCCCTGAGGAAGAGGAAGAAGCCACGGAGAGGAAGCCTGAGCTTTGATACCCACCTGGTCCTTCCCTGCCTCCAGCTGGCTTTGGTATTTGGTAGCTCCATGTTTCTGTAAGAATTTATCAAAATACTCAAAGTATTAGGTCATTAAAAATATAAGGAGGGGAGGCCGGAGGAGGGAGGGCATTTGGGGGACCTCACTTAATGTGCATGAGGCAATGGTACAGTTCAAAACTATTAAGAGTACAATTGTGATGGATGTGTGACTCAGTGCAGTGTAAGCATTTCACATTGTCTATCAAATCAGTACACTGAACCCCACAAATTCATCAGTGTACACAGTTATGATGTAATAAAAATAAATAATAAAAGAAAAAATAAAATAATTAAAATGTTAACAAAAATAAAAATACAAGGAGAACCTTAAAAGGGTATATATGCAATTTTACAATTAGAAATTTGTTTTTTCTTCTTCTAGCATCCTCTTGCCAGAAGGCTGTAACACAGAAGCTGATTTTGATCTTTTTTCTATTTTGCAATTTTGTGTTGAAAGCTTTGAGGGGTTGTTGAGTTACAGGAGAGGGGTCAAATATTTTTCAAAGAGGACAGGTTGAATTGGTATCTTGGTGTTCCCTGGATCTCTCTGATCTTTCCCCTGTACGATTACAGAAGCCTGTACACACTGTTTCCAAGAACATTTCAGCAAAATTGCCTTTGGTGAGAACAAGACAACTGTTCACAGTCTGGAGAGAATAAGTACATCTTTTGGACTAAAAGGCTGGCTGTAATACAGTTAAAAAACAAAACAAAACAATCTTTATTCATCTTTGGCCATAAACTATTCCCACCTAAAATTCCCAAAATGTTATCCCAATTTCTACTCTACTCCAATCCTCTCCCAAATTTGTGGAAAAATTTAAGCAAAACAGTAAGTTAATTTTTTAATTTGCGGCAGTGTCTCACTCTGGGGTAGCATGGGGTCAGACCTCACAGCAACCTTGAACTCCTGGGCTCAGGCAATCCTCCTGCCTCAGCCTCTCAAGACCCTGGGACTTCAGGTGCCCACCACAATGCTCAGCTAATTTTTTCTATTTTTAGTGGAGACGGGGGTCTCACTCTTGCTCAGGCTGGTCTTGAACTCCGGAGCTCAAGCGATCCACCCGCCTCAGGCCCCCCAGAGTGCTAGGATTACAGGCGTGAGCCACCACTCCTGGCCAGAGTTAAACTTCTTAAAAATACTGTTTCACACAAGTTTTGAACACACGTAGCTAGGCAGTTACTGTGTCTACCTGGCATGGGGTAGGAAGCACAAGAGAACAAAAACACAAGCACCCACTTCAGGGAAAGGCAGCTGCTTTCAGCAAGCAGACAGAACCCAGGGAAAAGTTAAATCAGCAAGTACAGACACTTCATCAACAATTAGATATATTTCTGATAACATGGTTATTCTTAAGGAAGATCTCTTAGAGATAGGAAGAAAGCAGAAGAGAACACAAACGTGTTGGATACAAAGTATGACTGGGTTGGTTCACGTCTTGCCTCTTCTATAATAAACAACAGAACAACGTTCTGCCATCACCTTAGAAGAGTAACGAAGAGTACAGAACGAGTACAGGAAGCACCGACAGCTAACTGTTTCTGGGTAGTTTTGGCCTTTTTATCTGGGATGCGCAGCACTTCTGAAGACCCAATGCTCTCCGTGTTCCACTTTCCATGATAAAGCTGCCCACCGGCACCCAGGGCGACTCCATTCAGGGATCACGTACTGAGAGCTGCCAAACTTGGTGATGTCAGCGGATAATTTACATTTAAACTCTGGCACTTCTCCTGCGAGAACCGGCATTTAAGTTGGAGATGGAATATACTCTCGGGAAAGTGACATTCCAATTTGTAAAATAAAAATTTGAAATTCTGCAAAAGATTGCCACGTACTGAGGAAGACATCAACCAAGGAAAGGAGCCAATCCTAGGTCAACAGAAACACAATGACCTAAATTTTCAATTCCAAATGAAGTAAAAGTTATAAATACCTGAACGAAAAGAGCAAAAGTGGAGAAATAGGAAGCAGATTAGAATAAAGAAACAAACAAACAAAAAAAAACCCCAAAAGATGGCAAAGAAAAAAAAAGGCCAAAGACCCCATAACCTCGTAAGATTTTCAATGATTTTCTTTTACTACAGAAAAAAGCCACTGAAGATAGTAAGACAAATCTATTCACCATCTGTACCAAACCATAGGTAACCAGGTACTACGGTTTGCCAATTATTTTCCAAACATCAATCATGAAGTTTTATAAAGAAGTCTATTCACATTTGTCATTAACTTTTGAGATAACGGTTAAGGTGCTGTTTCGGTATTCCTGTACATAGTATGATATAATATGATATGACAGAAAGGGAGAAGAGTGTTAGTGGGGAAAAGAAGAAAATGACTACCAGAGACCCAAGAGTAATCATGCCATGTGCAAATTAACATAAGAACAAATAGGCTAAGAATCATAAACTTGGTGTTCTGTTCAAATATATCTTAAGTCGGCTCAGCACCCGTAGCAAAGTGGTTACAGCGCTGGCCACATAGACTGAGGCTGGTATGTTCGAACCCAGCCTGGACCAGCTAAACAACAATGACAACTGCAACAAAAAAATAGCCAGGTGTTGGGGTGGGCACCTGTAGTCCCAGCTACTTGGGAGGCTGAGGCAAGAGAATCACTTAAGCCCAAGAGTTCAAGGTTGCTGTGAGCTGTGATAATGCCACTGCACTCTACTGAGGGCGGCACAGTGGCAAATAAATAAATAAATTAATTAATTAAATACAAATATATGTCTATATATATGTATGTACCTTAAGTCTAAGAATAAATATATATTTTTCAGAGTGGCAAAGGGTATTTTGTAAGTATCTGAACCCCAAAAGACTGCTCTACGCAGGCGATTAGACGAAGAGAACTGGCCGGGTGTGGTGGCTCATGCCTGTAATCCCAGCACTGTGGGAGGCCTAGGCAGGTGGATGGCCTGAGCTCAGGAGCTGGAGACCAACCTGAGCAAGAGTGAGACCCTGTCTCTACTAAAAATAGAAAAACTAGCTGGGCATCGTGGTGGCAGGTGCTGGTAGTCCTACCTACTAGGGAGGCTGGGGCAAGAGGACTGCTTGAGACCAAGAGTTTGAGGTTGCTGTGAGCTATGATGTCATAGCACTCTACCCAGGGTGACAGAGTGAGACTCAGTCTCAAAAAAAAAAAAAGAAAAAGGAAGAAGAAAAAGAGCACTCTACTCTGTGTGTCTTCAATTAATCATTAACAAGGTTCCAAATACTGATTCAATCTCAGGTAATCTTCTACTCACTTTTTTTATTTTTTAATCAAAGCACAAAATACAAACCTTGTTACATTATATTATTCAGAAGACTGTTACATTTAACCCTAGTTAGACATAAAATAATCTCACTCTATAAACATCAGACAGCTGTGAGAAAGGACCAAAGATAGTCACCAAACTCAGTGTGTGCAGTCTTTACCTCCTAGCAGTGGCAAATTACCTTTTTCCACCAGCATTTTACTATGAACAACTTACATAACTTTGCACCCTTGAGACACAAATGAAACAACACAGGAAGTTTCACTCCAGGAGCTACGTAAAACTGTGTTAGATACTTTGGTTGAAGGTATGGAATGGCCTATAGAGACTACCCAAATTTAAATCTTTTTTTTTTTTTTTGCAGTTTTTGGCCAGGGCTGGGTTTGAACCCACCACCTCTGGCATATGGGGCCAGCACCCTACTCCATTGAGCCACAGGTGCCGCCCCTAAATTTAAATCTTGTTTATTTATTTACTTGAAGTCTCACTCAGTCACCCTGGGGTTGAGTGTCCACAACCCACAGCAACCTCAATCTGTTGGGCTTATGCAATTCTCTTGCCTCAGCCTCCCTAGTAGCTGGGACTACAGGCCACCACAACACCTGGCTATTTTTTTTAGGGATGGGGTCTCACTCTTGCCCAGGCAGGTCTGGAACACCTGAGCTTAAGCAATCCACCCTCCTAGGCCTCCCAGAGTGCTAGGATTACAGGTGTGAGCCACTGCGCCTGGTCTCCAAATTTAAATCAAGAACAAAATGCCCAGAATACTACTTTGTTGCTTAACGATTACCAAGCTGAACAAATGCTGAATGGGGTATTAGGGAGGGGGGTACCTAGCTCCAGGCTGTACTGATTCCTTAGTGTCTGTTTTCCTCACACTAAAGATGTATCTTGAGTCAATGTTGGGACTGGATAGCTGGGAAATCATATGCATGACCAGGCTGAATTTTAGGTGGAAGGTTGCCAGGCAGTGTCAGCATCTCTCATCTTTTCAGATGCTTCCTAAGTTTCCCTTCTAAGTGCAAATTTTGCAAAAGCAGAAACAGTAGTAAAAGTAATTAAGAGTTTAAACCTTTTTCTTGCCTTAGAAAACTACCTAAGAGTAGGAGACAGTCTAGTCTTTGTCAATTTTTTAAAAACCTGAAACACGGGCAAACTAACTTCTTTTGCCTTCTAATTAAGTTGGAAAAAGCACCCCAAATCACAAGAAGCACAACTATTCCCAGACCATCAGAGGAGAGCTCTGAACTCACATCTACCTCTGGCTTTTACATTCCTGACCCCACCTCTCCCCACCCTCCAACTCCACATCAAAGACAGCCGCTCTTCCATGTCTCCCAAGCTAGAATTCCAGCAAACGTCTTCAAGTCCTCTATCCCACAAGCAGGGGCTAATGGTTTCACCTCAGAAATCTTTCACACTGACCTCCTCTTCCCCACTGCCTACTTCTAGGCTTTAACTCAAACTGAACTCCCTGCCATCCTCCTCAACATAGTCCAGTCCACACTCCTCGATGCCACAAGCTGTATTTTGTTAGAAAAGAAAATCCAATCATGACTCTCCCTGGGTGAAAATCCTCGGCTGGTTCTAGGATCAAGTCCAACTTTCCCAGGTGTGCACAAGATTCCAGCTACCACTTCAGATGCAGGCACGGCCTCGTACCCAGGGAGGTTCCAGCCACTTTCAGCTGCACCTGCAGAGAGGAGGCCAGGGTAGCAGTCACAAAATCTCTGTGACAATAATACTGTCAGCATGTATAAAAGTTCCCCTTCTACATCTCCTCAGCTCCCACTGGAAAGACGAAGAGGGGTAAGAAAGACTTTGTGTATTGAGTACAGTGGTTGAGAGCATTGGCTGGAAGCCCCGACTCCTCTTGCATTGCCTCTTTACAGCTGATGTGATTCTGGGCAAAGTTACGTAGTCACGCTGAGCCTACATTTCCTTTTCTGTAATCTGGGAATAAGAGTAGGACCAACCTCACTGAGTTACTGTGCCAATTAAATGACACAAAGTGTGGTACTTAACACAGTGCCTGGTATAGAGTGAGAACTCAACAGTTAACTCTTTAGTACTGTTAGAACTGACTCCCCTTATTTGGAGGAAAATAAGGTAAAGTATGTTTCCATGAATAAGGCTTCAATGGCATCATGGAATTCACAAATACCTTTCCTGTGTGGGGGGTGGTAGTCCTGAAAGAGATAAGTTACTTTTTAAGAAATCTGCATAATTGGAGGGGGCCAACTTTTAAGAATTTAATACAGAGACGTTTTATTTGCAACCGCTTTTTATTTAATGTGAAGTTCCCCACAGAACCCATTAGCTTCTAATTCTTATATTTTATGATTCTAAACTCTGGGCGTGTTGGCTACATTCAATGTTATACCTTCCTCTAAACCAAGAATAAATACTTTGTTCTAGAAACCAAAGGCGTACTGGGGGATATAAAGATGGCTTTTATATTTTCCCATCATTTGAAGGCCATTCTTTGGCTGGATTGTGCTGGTACTTTAGCATTTGAAAGGGCATCTCTTAGACTCACCTCATCTTCTACCTTTTCTCTTCCCTCCCTTGCTTATTATCATCAATAAGGATTCCATTTACCAGGTTCCTGAAAATCAGACTGTTAAATTGCTCCTGCTTAACTCTGGACCTGCCAACAGGCAGTTCTCACAATGAGGATGGCCATTCTCTCTTCATCTTTCAATCCTTATAATTTGCATCACAATTTCTATCCTTCAAGAATTCCTGAAAGATACGTTTCCTTCTTCAGTTATCCTGAGGATGTAGAAAAACTTTAAAGACACTGAATTTTTATGAAATGTCCTCACGTGAAAAGATGCTCTGCATCCTTAGTCATTAGAAAAGTGCAAATCAAAACCCACAAGGAGATACAACACTTTGTACCTACTAAGATGGCTATTACCCCCAAATAATAACAAAATAACAATGTGGTGAAATCGAAACCTTCACTCATTGCTGGTGGGAACTGTAAAATGGCACAGCCACTTTGGAAAACACCTTGGGCAGCGCCTCAGAATGTTAAATAAAGAATTACCATATGACCTGTCAATTCCACTCCTAGATACACACCCAAGAAAAATGAAAACTTAACTCCACCTAAAACCTTGTACGCACACGTTCATAGCAGCATCATATGCAACTGCCCAAATGTGGAAAAACACCAAGAGTCCATCAACCAACTAGCAAAAATAGATAAATCAAACGTGGTGTATCTTGTTTCAGTTTTACAAGATGAAAAAGTTCTGGAGACCTGTTCATAAAATGTAAATAGACTTAACACTACTGAATGTTACACTTTAAAAAAATGGCATATTTATACAATGGAATAGTGTTTGGCCATGCTGAATCTTAAAAGCATGCTCAGTGAAAAAGCCAGTCATGAAGTGACCATAAGAATATATGAAAAAAATTATATACTACAAGATTTCCTTTATATTAAATGTCTAAAATAATCAAATCTACAGAGATTAATGTTTGCCAGGGCCTGGTAGGATGGGGGGAAATGGGAAATGACTTCTAGTGGGTATAGAGTTTCTTTCTGGGTGATATTGTGCTCTAAAATTGATTGTGGTGGTCACATAATTCTTAAAATGTACTAAACATCGTTGAATTGTACACTTTAAATTGGTCAATTGTATGATACATGTATTTTATCGCAATAAATCAGTTAAAACACACATCCAAAAAATAAAATGACTTAGCTAAGTTCCCCTGATGTTATACCTGGCTTAATACCATACCTTCAATGGGGCGGGGCGGGGGCGGGTGTCCTACATCCACACCAAGTTTTCCTTTTCATGTTAAGGATAAGGATCTGATATACCTGAAACCCCCCCAGTCTCCCCTAAAAGTGCCCTTGCTGATACTGCCACTTCCTCAACTCGTCCTCCACGCTCCTGAGAGGCAGGGCTGCAGGGTTACCCAGGTAACCAGGAACAACCGGACAGAGACGCCAAGGGAGAGCTTATCTGGCCTTAGTGAGACCAGAAAACAAAGCTTGCCATCCTTCTCGCCAAGAAGGGGTTTTGGAAGATGCAGGGGTAGGTTAGGACCCTGGCTAAAGAGAGACAGACAATTACAGGGATAAGGGCCCACGCGAGCCAGAACACTTCCAGAAACACAATACCCCAGGGCTGTGTGTGTGCCCAGTTTACTATGAGTGCTAAAAGCAAGTGTTCTTAAACAGGGGTCTAAAGACCTCTACAGGACCACCAACGCATTCAAAAGTCTATAACTTCTCCAGAATAATCTTTCAATTTTGTCTTTTAATCTCAATGCTAATCTAAAAGAATGACTATAAATTCGCGCTGGACCCGTGAATGACCCCTTTACTGACAGAGTGCCGGGGTGCATTTGTGACTACAGAGGCATGGAGGGTTCCTGTGCTGGGAAACACAGATGACAACGATAAAAAAAAAAAAAAATCAAGACCCTTTCATTGACCAAGACATTGATTTCATGGCACCATAAAATGACAGCAGTGGATAACATACTATAGAAACTGCTACAAGCTAATGAGGACAGGACAGAGACAGACTCGATACATACAGTCATACCCAGGGAAGGTCGAATGACACAGACAGCAGGACAAAGGTCTTGTTTTAGCAGTTCAAAAATTATAAAAAGGAGGTGATGATAAGAAAGTTACGTTCATGTTGTTTTCCAAATAGTGTGACTGAGTCATTTCTATTACCTACTGACTTCCTTCAATAGTCTGACACTTAGCTCCGTGCTGAACAGTTAACATTTTCCACATCTCTAAGAAATAAAATCAAGAAACATATTCCTGCTCCTAATTCTAGTAATAGCTGAATTGGGCATATATTTGATGTTGATTTTAGTAACTCTGAAATGCTAACCTGATCTCTGAATGAACAAGACATTTACAGCTCTAACAAGAAAATTATGAGCCATGAAAATCATTCAAATTGTAACTCAAAAACTGCTCAGGGGAAGAGCTGTAGTCTGATAGGGTCGTATAGTCCTGAGCTAACAAGCAAGGCCTTCCAAAGTCCATAATGTGCTTTTGAATAAAATATTTATGGAAACAAGTATTCTCTACACTATTATCAAAAGCCAAAGGACTCATCTGCATTAAGTGTATATTTGTGGATTCAACATAATAGTTTTACCTTAAAAAAAAATCAACATAGATAACTTAGCTTTGGCAAAATTCATCATATTAATATTGTTAAGTTTTAATGGTTTTAAAATATTCCTTATATTTGTGATTTCTTATATGTTTTAATAGCTGCATAGGAACTATAAAGAGTATATATCTTTTTTCACGTATGTTCATATGTAGTACAATTAAGCAAAGTTCATTTACATCAACAAAAATGGTCTGCTGAAAACTCTCTTTAAAGGAGAGAAATTTAAGCTGGGTATGGTGTCTCACACCTGTAATCCCCAGCACTTTCAGAGGCTGAGGCGAGAGCACAGCTTGAGGCCAGGAGTTGAAGACCAGCCTGGCGACATAGCAAGGTCTCCATTTCTACAAGACATAAAAATGTTAGCTGGTTGTGGTGGTATACGCCTGTAGTCCTAGGTACTCAAGGGGCTGAGGTAGGAGGATTACTTGGGCCCCAGAGTTCCAGGTTGCAGTGAGCTATGATCATGACACGATACTCCAGCCTGGGCCACAGGGGCAAGATGAAGGGAAGGAGGGAGGAAGGAAGGGAGCGGAGAAACTCGTTCATAGCTGTTTGGTAAGCACCACTACCATACGCAGGAATATGGGAGTGATTTGGACCAGGTTCAGTCAATTAAAAAATATTTGCAATCTATGTGCTAGGCACTAGAATATAATGGGAAACTAGAGAGATATAGTTACGTGCTTATGGAGCTTGAAATCTATTAGAAAAGGCAAGTAATTGTAATAAATTAAGTGTTGAGGATATACTTGTTTCTCTGGAAACAGCAGGGGACCTAATCTAGTTCAGGCGTTAAACAGGACTTCTTGAAGGACATGGCATTTAAGTTAAGACAAAAGAAAAAGGAGTTAGCCAAATACAAGTAAAATAACAGGGGGTTGCAGGGAGTGTGTGCCAGGCATCAGCCACATCCTGTGTCAGAACTCGCCATCTGTGGCTTGGCACAGTGGTTAGGGCGCTGGCCATATACACCAGGGCAGGCGGGTTTGAACCTGGCCTGGGCTTGCTAAACAGTGACAACTACAACAAAAAAATAGCCTGGAGTTGTGGCAGGTGCCTGTCGTTCCAGCTACCTGGGAGGCTGAGGCAAGAGAATCACTTAAGCCCAAGAGTTTGAGGTTGCTGTGAGCTGTGACGCCACAGCACACTATGGGGGGTGACATAGTGAGACCCTGACTCAAAAAAAAAAAAAAAAACACAACTTGCTGTCTGAAAGCTTGGCCAATTAGAGGTATAGAAGGAAGTGTGCAAGGCTGCAAATGGAATTTATGTCTGGAAGGTGGTGGTAGATAAGGCAAGAGCTCTAGACCGGAGACGGAAGCAGTGTCTTCTCCATGCAAGATCTTGACGTCGTCTTAAGAAGTCCGGCTTTTACCTGCTTAGTAAGGGGTTCTGAGGACAATCAGAAGTCACTGGAAGATTCTAAGCAGATCATCAACATATTACATTTTTGTTTTATGAAAATCCCTTAGGTTTTAACGTGGAGAGCACTGCCATTCAGAAACAGACAAGACATGCTGGTGCCACAGTGGGAGCTGTGTGTCACAGCAGCCTACTGGAGAGATCCAAGAGACCTCAGACCCAATCTAAGAATTTAAGAAAGAATTGAGAAGACCCGCCATTCATGGCATGTGGGAGTTAAATGAAAAGGATATGTTATGGAAAATGCTGGATACGTGTTATCTTTCATAAAGCGAAAGAAAAATGATAAGCCCTTGCAAATTGAGGACCACCTGTACCTGAAGGTGTACAAGTTGTTTGAGAAAGTATTTTTGTTTTCCACGTAATTTCATACTTCTGTATCTATTGCAAACAATTAAAAAAAAAACAAAAACAAAAACACAACTGACTTGCATAATCACTCACACTCAGAGGCAGCGGCAATATTCAAAACAAGTCTGTGTCCTTTTTGGAAAGTCTTGGTTCAAAGACAAAAAACAGAAGACAAATCTTTTGATCCTCACATTAACATGGTGCTTCATGAAAACCCAAGCCCTACTTAAGACCTTTCTTTGAAGGGACAGTGGGGCAAGGGCGCCACATCCCAGGCATTAGGTTTAAGAGGGTGGGTCTCTGCACTTTATACTGCAAAAACATGGATTTAAATATCAAAAGAGCTAGACTCAAGTTCAAATGACCAATGCACCTGGCAGAATTTAGCCCAGCATAAAATCTCTCTGAGAAAACTGACCATTGTCTGAGAAAAAAAAACAACCCTGGCAAATTTTTCCCACAGCCCATCCCCTCATGAACA
The DNA here is from genome assembly GCF_027406575.1 of Nycticebus coucang. NCBI lineage: Eukaryota > Metazoa > Chordata > Mammalia > Primates > Lorisidae > Nycticebus > Nycticebus coucang. Next base: position 20,913,123 of record NC_069784.1, on the reverse strand, counting down.
TTTTTAATATTTCAAAAATGCTTAAAAACCGGAACAAAGCAATTTCAAAATTTCAAAGGGTCAGAGCAACTGGAATTAGTTTAAGAATGCATTATACATGAAAGAAAGACACCAAGGCTTTATAAACAGGGCATCTTCTTTCTTCACACCAAAGCACAAGAAAACAAAGGAAGAACTAAACTAACCCAGACCACAGAAAATATCACATGAAAGGAAGTTCATGTCTGGCCTAGTCTGCAAGAGAAAAAATCTGAAATAAACAGCCTTGGCCTGCATGAACTCTCTGAAAGCAAGGAGTCTGAAAAAGGTGAGGCACAACCATTTTGAGCACCTTGAAAGTGAGAGACAGCAGATCTTTATTTTCAGGTTACTAGGGTGACTAGAGCATCCCAGGCTACCCTCAGTTGCCTCTGTCTCCACACAGCTCAGCCCGACACCCGCCCACTGTGCCATCTATCCACATTCCGGGTCTGCGTCTGCCTCTGCCTCCTCCTTCAGGTGCTGCAGACCTGAAGGCACTTATGTGGGCGATCCTTTATTTTATTTAGTCAACACTGTGTCATGCATGCTAATGCCAATCACCGTTCTAAATGCTTTAGGAGAACTTAGTCCTCGTGACAAGATATGAGGCAGGCACCATTAGTAGTCTTGTTTTACATGCAGGGAACTGACGCACTGAAAGGCTATAAAACTTACCTAAAGTCCAACAGCTCGTCAAGGACACAGCTGAGATCTGAGTCCACTTTATCATCTGACTATGTAGCTACAGAGGTTATTTTAATGTTCTCCTTTATTTCCTGTAGTTCCTTTAAATGAGGATTTATTACCTTTACAATAACATAGAACTAAAAAATCATTTTTATTTTGAAATAGCAAACTGAAAAATAAATAAAAACAAGGCCTTAAATACCCCATCCATAAAATCAAAGGAAAAAAATGCCTTATCTGCAGAAGCCAAGAGGCTAACACGATATCCCTTGGACTGTCTGCACAATAAGATCTTACATTCCACACCCTGTGCCCCCATTACCTAGGCAATAAGGAAAGCAAAAGACAAGAGAGAAAAGGGAGCAACTATAAACTTATGCTCTGGAAAACTGACCTGCGATCCAGTTCCAGTTTACAACTTGATCCTTGGCTCAAGTGATCCTCCTGCCTCAGCCTTCCAGAGTAGCTGGGATTACAGGCACCTGCCACCAAGCCCACCTAATTTTTTCTACTTTTTAGCAGACATGGTAATTTTGCTCTTGCTCAGGCTGTTCTTGAACTCCTGAACTCAAGTGAGCCTCCTATCCTGGCCTCAGAAAGTGTTAGGATTACAGGTGTGAGCCACTGCGCCTGGCATCACTTGCCTTTTTTAATTTCAAGAGTTATGCTTCAAGGAACAAGTCACTTCCCGTTTCTTATTCTCAATTTCATCATTTATACAAGAAAAATCATTGCATTGAGTGGCCCGAAAGCTTCCTTCTAAAAGTAACAATCTGTATGTCTCTAACTGTATACAACCAGATCTCTTTTAGTCATGAAGGATATACTAACAAAATACTATCACATTTCTAAATGGCATCACTCTGCCAAGCAAGTGGATCTTCAAATAGCTTGTAATGAATAATTTTTTTATGCTTTCTCTTACGTATCTATAGCTATTCCCCCAAGTTATGTTAAACATCAGTCTTAAGAGAATGAATGCTTCTGGCCCTTCAGGACCTGACACTCTTCTCTCTCAAATACAACATTTGCAATTACAAGCCTGACTCCAAAACGGAAACTTAAGTAGGGGGAAAGAAAATATTACCAACATAGATGGCTACATCCCTAAGTCCTTGCACAAAATTTTTAAATCTATATCTAACTCCTATCTGATCCTCCGCGGCCCTCACCTACGGAGCAGCAAGTGTCACAGTAAACCCAGGGAAGCTAAACCGGTGATGGGTCCCGGTATTATCCAGGGCTGTCCCATACGCCAAGTCCAGAGGACACAAAGGATCAACTCCTGTTCACCGGCTTGCCCAGTATCAGGCACGGACAGTAATGCTACCGAAGAGGCTTACGGCATCACTGGGAGGCCCTACGGCGCAGGTAGGGAAAAGGACAATGGAAGGTAAGAAAGGTACCAGCAGCTCTGAGAAGGCAGAAAAAGGACGGAGTGAAAGGAAAAGGGGCACAGAGTGAAAAACCACCAAATCATAAAGTCGCCGGAAGGAATAACCGCATCAAGAGCTCTATGTAAATTAAATTCACATGATAATCCTCGCCCTCTTCTGCCCTCATTTTAAAGAGGAGAAAACTGAGGCTTAGAGAACTCAGCTTACTTTCCTAGGGCCACACAGCTAGCAGGAGGCAGAGCTGGTACTCGGGCACGGGCTCTTCCAGCACAAAGCTTGTGACAGAACGACACAGACACACTCTGTGACCTCAGAGAGCGTCTCTGCTCTACAGCCATGAGATTTCAAATCTCCTCTACTCCTTTGGCCAAGGATGGACAGCCTCTCAAAAGAGGCCTCAGGGCCAGGGCCCTGCACAGGGTAATGCAGTCAGAGAAATAGAGATCGTTACACTAGAAAGAAGCTTCTGAGCCACTTGATGCGATGCATCTATGAATTTAGCACTTACACATAGTCCAGCTCTGCATGGCTTTGAAGGTGTGTCCCTTGTATTAACCTAATATCTGCCTCCCTGCAACTTCTGTCTGCCTTTATCTCAGAATATGATCATATCTGCAGCAAATGAAATTTCCTGTCAAAGCCCTTGTTAATAACTTTAAAAGGAGGGATGGAGACTGTTAAAAGAATTAAGGAGGGCGGCACCTGTGGCTCAAGGAGTAGGGCGCCGGTCCCATATGCCGGAGGTGGCAGGTTCAAAGCCAGCCCCGGCCAAAAACCACAAAAAAAAAAAAAAAAAGAATTAAGGAAAAATCTCAAAGAAAGACCTATTTTGTATGTGAATAAATATATGTTTATATACATATATTTATTTATAATTATATTTATACACACACATACACACTCATATATATATATATATATATATATATATATATATATATATATATTGAACTTGTAAGAGAAGAGTAAAGAGCCTTGGGATTAGTAACCTTACTAAGGAGAAGGATGTCTTTGCTTAGTTATTTCATGATAATGATGTACACACATTTCTGTTCAGAAAGAAATGAGTTGCCGGGCACGCATGGTGGCTCACGCCTGTAATCCTAGCACTTTGGGAGGCTGAAGTGGGTGCATTGCTTGAGCCCAGGAATTCGAGACAAGACTAAGCAAGAGCAAGACCCCATCTCTAACAAAAATAGAAAAAACTAGCTGGGCATAGTGGTGGGTGCCTATAGCCCCAGCTACTCAGAGGCTGAGGCAAGAGGATTGCTCAAACCCAGGAGTATCAGGTTGCTGTGAGCTGTGATGACAACACTCTACCCAGGGTGACAGAGACTGTCTCGAAAAGAAAAAGGGAAGAAAGAAATGACTTACCTTCACTTGCCTTAGGTAAGCTCAAAAGATTTAGTTTAAAATATTATTGATTTGAGAGAGATCAAGTGCAGAGGTTTTTATTTCTTCCAGGAAAGCTTAAATTGTCCACTTCCTTTATCTTGGAATGGTTCAGACATAAGCCTGCCTTAAGTAGATTTGGGAGCTTTCTTGCCCTGCACTGATGACAACTCACTTAAGAATAAGAGGCTCATCTAATGAATTACCATCAACTCAAACTTCTTGGCTTTTGGCTCCATCCATGAAGTGGGAATAACAGTTGGCAAATAGGTAATTTGAGATTGTTGTAGAAGTGATGTTTTTTGGCCTGTTAATGTCCCTGCCCACCCAATATACTAACTACTCATTTAGAATTAAATACTTTTTTAAAAAGCAGGTAAATTTACTTTTGCAAATATATAAAATATTTCATATGCCACATTTTATACATTGTGCATAAACATTTATAAAACATCTAATGGGCGGTGCCTGTGGCTCAGTGAGTAGGACACCGGCCCCATATACGGAGGGTGGCGGGTTCAAACCCAGCCTGGGCCAAACTGCAACAAAAAATAGCCAGGCATTGTGGTGGGCGCCTGTAGTCCCAGCTACTCGGGAGGCTGAGGCAAGAGAATCGCCTAAGCCCAAGAGTTGGAGGTTGCTGTGAGCTGTGTGAGGCCACGGCACTCTACCGAGGACGACCAAGTGAGACTCTGTCTTTACAAAAAAAAAAAAAAAAAGTCCTTGAATTTAACACTTATATAAATATTATTTTGATGTTCAGTATTTCTATAGCATGCTGCCAAGATAATTTCTGTCATTTTAAAATTTGCACTTCACTGCCTACAACCACTTCTTGGAAGCACAAGATGAGAGGCGGACTTTCTGCCAATACACCGCTCTAAATCTACATCTTGTGGCCTATGTGGCAGGACTGACCACAGGCTCTCACTTCTTCCAAAGAGCAAATGATCAGGAAACAAAAAGGAACCATCATGAAGCAAAGGGATGAAAAGGCCAGTGGACACTGGCGCCTACCAATCTTTTCCTAGAGTAGTTATTAAAGCATTATAGTTTACATTCACAAAAGTAAAGATAACCTATTTTATCTGTTCTTTTGGGATAAAAGCTCGAGGTTATGGATAATCCTTTCCCTGTACTAAAAATAATGGAAGGATTATTTCATTTCTCACTCAGGTAATTTTCACAGCTATACCTAATGGACAGAATATTATAATGGAGATTTTTGAACAAATTAAAAACAGAGAGGGAAGGGCCCAAAGGCAGCAGGTTGAAGGCACCCAGGCCAATACAGGTAAATGCTTAGATATATGGGCTCGGATGGTAATAAGCTCTAGAATTTTCATCATTCTTCCTTCACTAATATTTCCATGTATCAAGGCTCTCATTTGGAAATGAATAAAAAAAACAAGAGTCCAATGACCTACCCTTACTCTCCACATCTACTTGATAGTCTAGTAGTACAATATATCCTAAAAATAATAAAAATTTAATACCTCCATAAGCTTATCTGGATAAGCATTGCAGAAGCTTGATTTCTGACCTCTCTATACCTTGTAAAATATCTAACATCAAAATATAAAGGCAATTTATTAAATTTACTCCTAATCTCTTAAATGGCAATTGTTTGCATTTTTGTTTCCTTTAAAATCTGTATAAACACAGTTGTAATAATCAATGTATTAAGAAATAAGAATTCGGGCGGCGCCTGTGGCTCAGTGAGTAGGGCGCCGGCCCCATATGCCGAGGGTGGCGGGTTCAAACCCAGCCCCGGCCAAACTGCAATAAAAAAATAGCCGGGCGTTGTGGCAGGCGCCTGTAGTCCCAGCTGCTCAGGAGGCTGAGGCAAGAGAATCGCGTAAGCCCAAGAGTTAGAGGTTGCTGTGAGCTGTGTGACGCCACGGCACTCTACCCGAGGGTGGTACAGTGAGACTCTGTCTCTACAAAAAAAAAAAAAAAAGAAATAAGAATTCATTCACAAGTTTCCTATTTTTGTTTATATCAAATGTTTAGTTTTAATACTTTTAAACAGAATATGACCACCATTTCATTTCTTAAATGAAATTTCCCGTTCCTACTCAGCTATATTAGAATAAAGATTCCTAAGGCTGGGTACAGGGGCTCACACATGTATCCTAGCGCTCTGGGAGGCCAAATGCTTCAGCTCAGGAGTTTGAGACCAGGCTAAGCAAGAGGGAGACCGGTCTGTACTAAAAACAGAAACAAACTAGCCTGGTGTGGTAGCTCAGCCCTGTAGCCCCAGGCTACTCGGGAGCACTCTACCCAGGGAGACAGAGCTCCCTCTGTCTGGTTTGCTGATATGAAAGGGGATCATAAAGAAAAAAAAAAAAAATCCATAAATTTTCACTTGAATATACAAAAGAAAAGACATTTGTTTTTATAGACCCTTCTTTCAGAAGACACAAAAAAACTTCACTTACCATTTATTTATCTGAATGCAAAAGATGAGTAGCAAAAGATAATTTCCCAACTTTATAGGCCAATAAACTGGTATTACAAAACTTACAACAACTTTCTTGAAAACACATGGGAGCTTAGTAAGCACTAAAACCATTTTGTTGTGGCTCAAAGGAGTGGGGCGTCGGCCCCATATACGGGAGGTGGCGGGTTCAAACCCAGCCCGGGCCAAAAACTGCAAAAAAAATAAAAATAAAAATAAATAAATAAATAAATAAAACCATTTTGTTAAAATCAACAATTCAGGCTCAGGGCCTGTAGTTTAAGTGGCTAAAGCGCCAGCCATATACACCTGAGCTGGCAGGTTTGAATCCAGCCCAGACCCGCCAAACAACAATGACAACTACAACTAAAAAACAGCCGGCCGTTGTGGCGGGTGCCTGTAGTCCCGGCTACTCAGGAGGCTGAGGCAAGAGAATCACCTAAGCCCAGGAGTTGGAGGTTGCTGTGAGCTGTGATGCCACAGCACTCTACCGAGGGTGACTTCTGAGGCTGTCTCAAAAAAAAAAAAAATCAAGAATTCATCTGTTTGCAGTCATCCTTAACTCTTAATTTGGGTTAGGTTTACATGTAAACCCAAATTCAGAAGACATAATTAATGTCACAAGAATAGTAATGATAATTTTCTCTAATATTTCACAAGAGGGGGGGGCGTCTGAGTTTCTGAAACCAACAGTCTCACATTAGTTTTAATCTCTTCACCTATTACCACAGATACTACTCCTGAAATCCCCTTTCATATCAGCAAACCAAAAAACTATTACAAGTTTTGTGTAGAAAGCTATACTTCAAAATAATTGTCAAATACTCTTATTCTCCTCATTCGTTTTTGAAAAAGACAGTAAAGAGGCATAAAGACATTCCTACCCCCCTTTTTTTTTTTGCAGTTTTGGCCGGGGCGAGGTTCGAACCCACCACCTCAGGTATATGGGGCCTGGGCCCTACTCCTTGAGCCACAGGCACTGCCGGAAAACATCATTTATGCAGAAACAGAAGAGTCTGGTAATTTGAAGTAGAAAACTTAATGTCAAACCATTTGGTGGACTGACTGACTCCAGGTCATTCTGAGGCTTCTTTCTCACTGGGTAGGCAGAGAAGATTTATAGGGACAACAACCCCAATACACCGTAAAAAGCAACCAACCTTTTCTTTTTCTCTACCAGTGGAGGGCAAGTAGTTATATGACAGTGTGCTTATCCTAGGTAAGAGCAAAGACAAGATACAAATTTTAAAATCAAAGAGCTTTGTTTCTGATTATAAAAGTAACACTTGCTTGTTATTTAAAAAAAAAAAAAAAGATAATTTAGAAAACTATGAAAAAGAAAAAAATCATCTCTACTTAAATGCAAAACTAGAAAACAGCTATAAACATATTAATCCAACTATATACATGTCAATGATTGCTTTGAATATGAATGATCTAAACATACCCATTAAAAGACACAGATTGTTAGAGTGCACAGAAAAACAAGAACCAAATATATGTTGGTTTTTTTTTTTTTGAGACAGAGCCTCAAGTGTCACTCTTTTGCCCCGAGTAGAATGCCGCTGGCATCATAGATCACAGCAACCTCAAACTCTTGGGCTCAAACAATCAATCCTCCTGCATTAGCCTCCTGAGTAGCTGGGACTATAGGTGCCTGCCATGACCACTAGCTAATTTTTCTATTTTTAGTAGGACCTCACTCTTGCTCAGGCTGGTCTCAGACTCCTAAAATCAAGGAATCCTTCTGCCTTGACCTCCCAGTCTGCTAGGATTAGAGGCACAAGTCACCTCACCAAGAACCAATGACATGTTATCTACAAGAGACTTGTTAAAAAGACTTAGGTTAAAAATAAAGGTATTAAGAAAGAAACTGAGGGGCGGCACCTGTGGCTCAGTCGGTAAGGCGCCGGCCCCATATACCGAGGGTGGCGGGTTCAAACCCGCCCCGGCCAAACTGCAACCAAAAAAAAATAGCCGGGCGTTGTGGCAGATGCCTGTAGTCCCAGCTACTCGGGAGGCTGAGGCAAGAGAATCGCTTAAGCCCAGGAGTTGGAGGTTGCTGTGAGCTGTGTGACGCCACGGCACTCTACCGAGGGCCATAAAGTGGGACTCTGTCGCTACAAAAAAAAAAAGAAAGAAACTGAGATCGTAAGCAGTACATTGCTTTCAAATTTGCTTTTCTACCTTTTCTTCAGAGACAAATACACAGAAAAATCTAGTCTATTGAGAAATTCTATAAAGTTTTCAATGTCTCTAGAATTTTCTCAATATGGGCATTGTCCAATGTTTCCAAATGTTGACCTATTTTACATTATGTGGGGAATATAGAATCACATATTTGATACAAATTAATGAAAGATGAATGCTGAATGCATGTACAGTAAGACCCTCTGTAAACTGACCACCCACTAAAGTCTAACAAACTGGTCGACATACAGAGGTTGTCAACACAAGGACCTAGGCCTACTGTACTTATACATACACGTAGTACATGTCCAATCTACGAAAATTAGGGCAATTTAAGAACGTGGTCAACTGTGAAGGTTCTACCTTACTTCTTCCTCATCTTGCTTATATTCCACAAATGATAATGTGCCGTCTAAAAAAGGGTTCCCTTCCTTTCTTTACAACAAGTTCTGATACCCTGTTTTTAGAAGTAGAGAAACATTAATAAATGTCCTTATTCTTACTTGCATGTGTAATTCTTACCTCTGTGTGTGTGTGTGTGTGTGTAATTACTGTAGCAGATTCCCTTTTCAATGCTGGTCAATGTTCATGAGCTGCTCAACTTTTCCTCCTAGCATAACTACAAAATAATCTACCGATCTAGTGAGCTTAATGTCAAGATTAGAATCTGTATGGTTGCAGAAAGTCGGCTGGTTCTTCTCTACTCTTCCTAAATTTAATGTCCAGGAGGGATGTTTTCCATTGCTGCATGTGTAGAATGTTCACACTGATCAAATACATCTTGAAAATGCACTCTCCTAGACACACTAATATATTCAGGCTAAGACGATTTCAAATATAACAAAGGTGCGTTTCTGAATTGTATACACATATCCTAACACCACATGCAAAAAGACTAGTATTAGACTTGATTTTCTGAGGTTAGAAAATGACTGAAATTTTCCCATTATGTGATGACGCTGGAATCTTTGATCTCTACTGCTCTGAGTTCAGAGTCAGGCTACTTAGTTTATTTTGAGAAAGCAAATCCTTCCTGTTGTTTCTCAGGAAATGGAAGAATACATTTATAGATCATGTTTTAACTTTTGAGTTAAATGGTTTTAATTGTTTAACTATGTTTCACTTTGAAGAGTACTTAATTATATGGAAACATGGAGACTTTCAGAAAGGAACTAGACCCGTGGGGTGGAGGGAGAGTAGTATTCTCAGACTTAAGCTACAAGAGTGAATTTTTAAAAAATGTCTCACAAAAACTGTTACACCCTGTTTCTTCTCGTGAAGAATTTTCCAAGCATTAAGTTGTGTAATAGCTTAATGGAGGAAAAAAGGAAATGCCTTTTGGAGGTTTCTCTTAAATCTTTAAGAGCACAGAAAGATGACAGGCTTAACTTTGAAAGGAGTGTCCTATCACCTGCTTAGGCTTGTTAAATTACTACAATCATCTCTGGAACCACTTATCCGATGCTAGCCACACCTTCAGGGCTTTAAGATATTATTCTTTTTCTTAAAAGGAATCACAGACAGTTAAATGGCTTTGAAGAGTAAGTAAACTTTCCAGAGGAAGATAGAACATACCTAACCCAAAGAATGATGAAATGCTTCACTCTTAGGGCAAAGAAATAGTAAGGTAGCTCATGACGGTAATCCCAGGCCCAGACGCGTGGATTGCCTAAGCTCATGAGTTCGAGACCAGCCTGAGCAAGAGCGAGACGCCGTCTCTAAAAAAATAGCTGGGCATTGTGGCAGGCGCCTGTAAGTCCCAGCTACTCGGGAGGCTGAGGCAAAAGAATCACTTGAGCCTGAGAGTTTGAGGTTGCTGTGAGCTATGACGGCACAGTACTCTACCGAGGGTGACAAAATCAGACTGTCTCAAAAAAAGAAATAGCAAGGTGCAGGGAAGGCATTAGGAAGGAGAAAGGCCTCCTACGACGGGACAGGTGCTGTAAGAACATCATCTTCTCCAACTACTCAGCTCTCTTCTGGAAGACCACACCTTTAACTAAAAGGGGGGATATGAGCCCGGGGAAAGAAAATGCAATTAGGGAGAGAGAGGGGCAACAGAGGAAGACGATGAGCAGCCCCCTCCCAGGAAATGGCCAAATCGCCTGCTGCCCACGGTTCCTCAGGGACCTGTGGCTCACAGCAGGACTGGCTCGCGGCCAACTGCCCTGCCCACTGCATGCACCCACTGCAGTCCACGCTCTGGTCCTTCCCTTCATCTCACTGGTTGCCTTTCACCCACTGCCACGTGCAACCACACCTGCACACATTTGGGGTGTGGTTGTGTGACAGCTGCCCGGCCTCATGCTGTCACCTCCCCCAAAGGCAGTGGCATTATCGCTGCTATCAGAAGGACCCGTAGATGACCAATGACAGGAACTTAGCTTCTCTTATTATCTGGTCCACTCACTTTTGTCTAATGAGGTGCAAGTCTTACAGATATTCCGAGAGCTACAGAAGACTTAACAGATTGGTAAGTGTAACTTCCTCCATGAGATGGGGAAACTGAGGCCCAGAGAGATGAGCAGACCTCCCTAAGGCCACCTCCCATGAATGGGAGGACTGGAACTCAAGTTCCCTCACGTTCAGTGTCCTGCTGCTTCAGTCCTCCTTTTCTCCCTCTCCTTCCTTCCATCCCCATCTAAACTTAACACTGCGGGCAAGGCCTGTGTGTTCTAATTTAAAAGGTCACTCATGTTATTCATATCACAGTACTCAATCAGCCAGAAGAAAAAAAATCAGGCGATTGAACTAATGTACACAGCTATGATTTAACAATAAAAAAAAAAGAAAAAGAAAATAAAATAAATGGAAAAAAAAAATAAAAGAAAAAAAATCATAAGCACCAAGCCCCTATCGACAAAACGCCACTAGGCCCTCACCAATACACAACTATTTCTCATCCTAAATGAGTGCCCTCTTTTGAAAGTTAACTATTACGATTTTTAGCTGTCTCCTCAAGACCCCTCACTCTTAGCAGATTTCACCTCCTCTACGGAGAATACAGAAGCCATCAGGAATGAACTTTTTCAATCTCCTTCCCAGCCACACGAATGTTCATCTACAGTCACACAGCCCTCTCCTCCTCTCCTGTCCCAATGGAATGAGCACCCTGACTTCCTTCAGTGCCAATGCCTTTGAGCCCACTTGTACTCTACAACTTGCCCCACACATCTTTTCAGGAACTTACTCCTCGTTAGTTATTCCCTCTTTTGCCTTTAGGCACTTTCTCTCCACTATTCTCAACGACAAGCTCTCATCACCATCAAACACACACATAAAATTCCTTCACAGGAAAACATGCACAGACACACCCTTTTGCTTTCTCAACTCCTCCTCTCTCCCTCACAACAAAACAATCCAGTTTTATTTATTTTTGAGCCAGAGTCTCACTTTGTAGCCCTGGATAGAGTGCCGTTGTGTCATCATGCACCTGCCAGCTCACAGCAACCTTAAACTCTGGGTCTCAAGTGATCTTCTTGCCTCAGTTTTCCAGGTCTCACTCTTGCTCAGGCTGGTCTTGAACTCCAGGTCTCAGCCTCCCAGAGTGCTAAGATTACAGTTGTGAGCCACCGTACCAGGCCGACAATCCTGTTTTAGACTTTAGAACTCTTCTAACTACCAAGACACCTAACTGTCAAATCCAATATCCTATACGAGGATTGCACCTTTCCTGACCACCCTGTGGCCTCTGACAAACCTGACAGCTTTTCCCATTTACTATTTCAGGACCTTGGAAAGTTGCTTACCTGAAGTTCAGACACCTTATCTGTAAAAGACAGTAACAATAATTATAGTATTTCAGACGAGATTGTTGTAAGGATTGCATGCTATAATATATGGAAATAACAAAACAATAGCCCTTGGTGCTCACTATTTTAATTTTTGTTTTTAGACTTTCCTGAATTTTTCTGTCTTCTCTTCTGTCTGCTCAGTCTTTGACCCTCTGGTCATCCCTGCATGATCTCGGCTGCATTCACGGCTACAACGATCAATTCCAGTCCCTCCCCTGCACACATCTCCACCCCTGACTTTTCTCCTCGGGCCCAGGCCTCACAAGGAGACACTCCAACTTCATTTCAGCTTGAACTCACTGTTGTCTCCAAACTTGTTCCTCTTATATTTTCCATCCTTACTGATGATACCTGTGGACAGTGAATCTCCCAGTCAGAAAAACCACGGCTCATTTCTTCTACCTTCCTCCTACGCCCTCCTCCTCCTTTCCACCTGGTCAGTAACCAACCTTTCTCCTACTGTGTCTTCTTTCTCTCCATCATCACCTTAGTTCGGGTTCTCATTCTCTCTGCTGGGATGTAACAGCCACTGGACTTGTCCTTGCTTTCTTTACACATATCTTAAGGCAGCACTTAATACACTCATTTTGCCTTTGATGATCCCACAAAGCTGCCAGGATAAAGTCCACACTTTCAGAAATGAAATGACCCTAGATAGAGGCTAGACAAAAAATCCAAACCAAGAGGCACCTCCAGCCTCCTCTCCCCTGAGCAGCAGGCACTGTCCGCCCCAGCCACTCACATCCCACGGTCCTCATGCACTGAGCTCTCTGCGGCTCTGACCTTGGGCAGTTTCTCCTGTCTGGCTTTGCTCTTGCCTTGCCTGGTAATTAATCTTATCTTTTCAATATTCAAACCAAAATCACCTCCTTCAGGAATTCTTTCTTTACAAACAAAAATGAACAAATCCCTCCCCCCTATATGCCCCACTCTCTTATCATTTACCACAACGTGTTGTTGTCAAGTGCCTTATATGGTAAGTTCAGCTAACAGGGTCTGCGTCTCTCTTCCGAGATTACACACCATGTCACATTCACATGTATCCTCAGAACTCAATACAATGACTGGGGACACAGGAACTGGGGGAACTAAGACTTAATAGCTTGGAGCTCAGCAAATGTCTATTGAATGGATAAAATAGCTTGGCCGCCAATTATATTAGAATAATTGAATAAGAGAGGAGGTTGGCAGGACAGGTGGAGCTGACAGCTGTTGAGGGGAGCACAGAGGAATGTGAATGAGAAAAGGAGAGCATCCATCCTCTAATGGACAGTAAGTTCGGTCAGGTCACTAGCTGGGCTGCTGTAATCAAATTCAGGTGAATACCAAATAACCCCCCTTTACAGCACAATAGGACAACAATTCCAACGCCCACAGACATCGATCGCATCTGTCTATGCAGGTTTTAACTCCAGAACATTCTATATTATAAGTTTATCAGACTGTGTGCAAGCTTAGCAAATCTGCATAACGGTAAAGACTACAACTCTCTTATGACTGACCATAAAACACCTTAAGAACTACAGACAAAAGAAAAAAATATATAGCCTATCACCCATCTTGGTTCTACCTGATTGTTAAAAAATAAATAAATAATAATAATCCTGTAACTGATGACCAAAGGTAGTATCTTTGTCTTAAACTAACCGTGTCATGAAATATCCATTGAGACCAAAATTTGTCCCCACAATAATTTCAAATTTCTTTATAACAATGACCCATGTTATGTACAACACTGTTTCATCACATTTTGAAAACTAAGGGAAAATTGCCATAGAAATTTGTGTGCCTGTGTCCATCTGCATAGGCAAACAAATACCTGCTTATCAGACAAAGTAACCCAACGCTTAATGTGCCATAAATTGCAGATGGGAGAAGAGATGAGAGCCAGTGAACTAAGAACAGACTGCAGCAAAGTAAACTTGGAGAAAAACAAACTGAAATTGATTAAGTGTTCCCAATAGTAAAGAGACATCTATAATCAATGGGCTTCCAACAGTATTCACTCATGTATTATGGCATTGCAACTCTTTTTTTTTTTTTTTTTGTAGAGACAGTCTCAGTTTATGGCCCTTGGTAGAGTGCCGTGGCCTCACACAGCTCACAGCAACCTCCAACTCCTGGGCTTAAGCGATTCTCTTGCCTCAGCCTCCCAAGTAGCTGGGACTACAGGCGCCCACCACAACGCCCAGCTATTTTTTGGTTGCAGTTTGGCTGGGGCCGGGTTTGAACCTGCCACCCTCGGTATATGGGGCCGGCGCCCTACCGACTGAGCCACAGGCTCTGTAGTTTTTACTTAACCCTTGCTTAATATACAAGGGTTAAATATGCAACTCTTAAAACATTCATTCAAAAGCAATACCAGGAGCACTAAAGAAGATGTGACCTTAAAGTAAGATGCCACTGTCTTCCATGGATGACCCTGCATGAAAAGGAGCCATAATTGCTTAAAAATGAAAGAAGAGAAGAGAAGAGAAGAGAAGAGAAGAGAAGAGAAGAGAAGAGAAGAGAAGAGAAGAGAAGAGAAGAGAAGAGAAGAGAAGAGAAGAGAAGAGAAGAGAAGAGAAGAGAAGAGAAGAGAAAGCAGGCAGCAGAGAGAAGAGAAGGAAAGGATGTAAGGAACTTTAAAATTAAATTATGTTACCATGTAAGTAAATTAAACAATGTTCCTAGATAAGCAGAAGTATTTCCAGAAAATTTATAGGTATAAAGAGTCAACATGTACAAATAACAGCAATGAATGTACCTACAAATAACCTTAAACGTTTTTGAACCTTTTATATTAGTGTATCAATCATGCGCATAAACATACATGTAAGAATTAGAACAGTGTATCAAAGGCCCAGGAACACAAAACAAGTCAACTGAACAAAACAGAGATCTCAGAAACAGCCTTCATATGTGTACTTGTATGTTAGAGGTAGCATCAAAAATCCGTGGAGGAAGAGTAGATTATTCGATAAACAGTGTTGGAGAAACTGGTTTACAATATGACCATATTCCAAATAATTTAGAAAGTCAAATGGTAAGAGGAAACCTATAAAGTTAATATAAGAAAGTGAGGAGAGACTATATTGTGAGCCCACAATACTACACCTCACCTTAGACAAAAAGCTAAGAAATGATACAGACCATAATAACAGTAAAAACTGATGGGTTTAACGACATTAAAATTAAAGATCTTGTCCCACTGCTGTTATTGAAAGGCACCGCAAAGTTATCAGAGAAGTGATATAACAGAAAAAAGTATTCACAATATCTCAAAACAACAAGGAATTAATTTCTTGACTATACTACAAACTCCACAAATTTTTTTTTCAAGGAACTTCTTGCAAGAAAACAGCAAGAGACTTCAATAGAAAAAAAAAAGGTGGGGGAAGCTAAAGGTATAATGAGACAATTCATGAAGAAAAGAAATTTTTAAGTAAACAAAGAAATATTCAACCCTGCCAATAATCAGAAAAAGGCAAAATGAAAGGAAATTTGTTAATACAAAGAGAAGTTGTTATCTGCTATTGGGGGAGATACATAAACTTAACAGTGCTGTACAGTTAGTATGCATGAATCCCGCAATGTTGTTATGGACAATACTGCCTCTTTGAAACTCTCATAAAGCCAATAAATTTTATACATCTGAGCTCCTTAGGGGAAAAAAATGAAGACATCTTACATGCGCATATTCCTAATTTCTGCAAATACTCTGTAGTTTTTACTTAACCCTTGCTTAAAAGGCAGGTGAGACTAAACAAACTGTGATTTATTCTGTCACAGGCTAGGTTAAGGACAAGAAAGCCGGAGATGAGGAGCGAGAAGTGTTTTAGCTTTGGGGGTTAGGGAATCTGGCTCCAAGTCCAAGCCTTCACTTGTCCATGTGATTTGATAAGTTACAATCCCTTCCTACCTCAGTTTCTTCACATAAAACAGGGATATTACTCACTCTGCGTACTACCAAGAGGATTAGAGATAATCCACACACAGTGACTGGCAAATACAAGAGGTTCACTACAAAGAATGATTTTTTTTTTAACCAAAGAAAAGAACTTCACACACTAACCCTGAAAGATTTCTGTGCCCTGCTTAATCCCCCGTAGGCAGAATACTATAGTCATAACAACAGGTACAGAAACCAAAGAAACCAATTCAATATGACTTGTCTGTCAGTTTTTTCCACTACAGAACAGGGATAAATAATATCGACCCTTCTGCACACTTTCCACAAACTTTTTAAAGGTTAACTAACATTGGAAAGCATCTTTTAGCCTCTGGAAAATGAATGTAAGGGTGGTGGTAATGACTATGACCATGGTGATTCCGCAATTGGTGCCAGAGTCTTGACCCTACAAACAGGAAGAAGGTATGTTCAATGATGTACTATAGGCAAAATGGTCTTAGAAGAAATCCAGTTATCCATAACTAACTTCAAGGATCTCAAAGGTGTGGCTGGGCATAATGGCTCACGCCTGTCATGTTACTCTGTGAGGAGGGAGGATCACAGGAGCTCAGGAGTTCAGAGAATGGCCAGAACAAGAGTGAGATCCTGCCTCTACTAAAAATAGAAAAATTAGCCGGACATTGTGGCAGGTGCCTATCATCCCAGCTACTATGGAGGCTGGGGCAGGAGGATCCCATAAACCAAGGAGTCTGAGGTTGCTGTGAGCTAATAGAAAGTCATAGCACTCTAGCCTGGGGCTAGAGTAAGACTGTGTCTCTAAAAAAAAAAAAAAATTTTTAATCCAGAAAGAAGACCAGATCCAAAATCATGACAACAAAGGGAAAATTCTATCTGGGAATCTTTATAACCTGATGGCTGTCATTCTATGCATTTTTCATCATTATTTCAACATTTTTGGCCTGTACCCGTTGTTACACTTTGGCTCTGCTTCCTAACGCGTGGACTTTGGGGTCCGTGGGGTACTGAATTCCTATCTCACACATGTACTATTACTTTACAAATTACAGGCACACACTGAGGTCATTACTTATCTATTCAGCTAAGTGATATTAAATAACTGTCTCACTCAGTATTTATAATCATCAAAGGCAAGAAAAACTTCAAAAAGTCAAGATCTTTGAAATCTTTTAGTACTGAATAAATGTCTCTCGATTTTTGTAAAGTTTGACAACCACTGGTTTATAGTTTACAATTTGACGAAGAAGACAGTGCTTTTAAAATAATAGACATGAAGGTAAAATGTTTTGAAAAAAATAAGAATTTTTTTTTTTTTTTTTTTGTAGAGACAGAGTCTCACTGTACCGCCCTCGGGTAGAGTGCCGTGGTGTCACACGGCTCACAGCAACCTCTAACTCTTGGGCTTACGCGATTCTCTTGCCTCAGCCTCCCGAGCAGCTGGGACTACAGGCGCCCACCACAACGCCCGGCTATTTTTTGGTTGCAGTTTGGCCGGGGCTGGGTTTGAACCCACCACCCTCGGCATATGGGGCCGGCGCCCTACTCACTGAGCCACAGGTGCCGCCCAAAAAATAAAAATATTTTTAAAAAACAAAGTTTTACTCTGTTGCCCCAGGCTAGAGTAAGTCAGCCCTACCTCACAGCAACCTGTAACTCCTGAGTTCAAGTGATCCTTTTGCCTCAATCTTTCGAGTAGCTGGGACTACAGGTACCCACCACAAGGCCTGGCTAATTTTCCTAAAAAATGAAAATCTTAACTCACATTTGTCTCCATTCCTACTCCCCTCTTGGCCATTAACTTTTCCTTGACATTTAATATCAAAGCTAGTGACCCTTTTATTTTTAGCCTTTCCTTTGGAAGAGATGTGCAGCTAGTTCATAAGCCATTGCAGCTCACCAGCAGACAAACAGCGAGGCATCATGTGTAAAGGAAATCATACATGTGGCATTGTGCTCCTCCCTTACAAAAAAATGAGCCCCCATTTTATTTATTTCCCTCCCCCACTCCTGACATTTTGGCACAATTTTACAGAGGGGAAGCTATAGACCACTACAAGTATTCTAATTATTGAAGAAAAAATAAATATTCCACCCAGTGATTCTCAATGTGGAAATGTTACTACATTTTAATTGGCAATACAACAAGTTAAACATAAAACAATGAAACCATAATTTATGGTACGACATTAAAACCAAAGCTAAAAGAGAGGTTCAACTTGAAACACTTCAAAGATAAGGAAACAAACTTACTTCCACCTAAGGAATATTATAAAACAATTTCATCAATAATTTAAAATAACATGGGTTTGTTCATGCTTTTCTGTAATGTGAAAGTCTCAATGGGTTATTCTAAACCGGGGTGAGAGAACAGAGGCTATGCATAGTGGCAGTAAAAGTAGGGGGTGGGGAGAGTTACATACACCATTTAATAGTTAATTTAGTTTCAGGGACGAAAACTTTCCTATGGGTAAACCAGAGGTGTTTTTTATTTAATTCTAAAATATCAAAATATGCTAATTTGACCCCCTCAAAAAGATACTTGTTCACTAAGACCTGACCAAAAATATTGATAAATTAAATGAGAATTTATTTACTTATTTTTGGCAGCAAAATACAAATCATGCTGATGCAAACATAGCTAAATCTAGTCACTGACATGTACAAATTTCAAACATGGAGTAGAAAAGAAGAAATCCCTGAACTCTAGCTTGAGTAGGGTGGGGGAAAAAACCCTACATATTTGGTAAAGCTAATTTCACTTATCAGTTCTTTTCCGGAATGATAAAAGACCACCTGAATCAGAATTACTATCTCCTCCTTAGGCAGCAACTTTCCGATTATAAATCAAAAGACCCTTCTTCAAGTCCCAGCATCTGCATTTAATAATATGACCACTGACAACTCCCATCTGATAGGGATTAGGCCCCAGTGTCCTCTCTCCATAACTTGTAGAAAATGAATCCCATTTCACCATACTGTTGAAAGGAACAATTTAGCATTGTTGAAAAGATTAAAGAAGATATAGAAAACTATGCTCTGTTAATAGAAAATGACAATCTAAAGGCTAGTTATTATTATTCTTGAGTTTGTATTCCACCTACTGTGGAAGTAGATCCTATTCCTAAATGAAAGACAGGTTTGGAGGGTCACAAAAGCTGTTCTACTGTATCTTAGAGCAGAGTGACAGATGCTATAGAAAGTCACCAAATAAACTAACAAATTGGAGGGAAAGGAGTATACTGGGTGTAAAAATAGAGGCAAACACTATGGCTGTCCAAGTCTTCCAAGAATCTTTTGATGATTTGTTTTCACTTTAAATCTCATGATGTATTTGGCAAGAGAAGAGGCATAAACACAGACATCTCACAATTAAACTTAAAAAGTCCACATCTATATATCTAGTAACGATGAAATTGCTCCGTTCTCAGTTACATACTGCTCACACAATTATACTAATTATTGATATCATCACAATGTTCAAAGCAGCTGCATTTTAAGAGATTAAATTTCTTCTTTTTTTTTTTTTGTAGAGACAGAGTCTCACTTTACCGCCCTCGGTAGAGTGCTGTGGCATCACACAGCTCACAGCAACCTCCAGCTCTTGGGCTTTACATGATTCTCCTGCCTCAGCCTCCTGAGTAGCTGGGACTACAGGCGCCCGCCACAATGCCCGGCTATTTTTTTTGTTGCAGTTTGGCCGGGGCTGGGTTTGAATCCACCACCCTCGGCATATGGGGCTGGCGCCCTACTCACTGAGCCACAGGCGCCACCCAAGAGATTAAATTTCTATAGGACTTTTGGAACAATAGGATTTTATAATTTGAATTACTTCCATACTGCTGAAATGGGAAAAAAGGAAGGGAAGGGGTCAGTACAAATTCATCAGCCTGAATACAAAAGATTTTCCCTTTAAAGCAAAATGATGCAGTAAATTCGTGATTATTAATTTTTCAGCATGAGAACAGAATAATCAGCATCCTTCGATTTAAATTCTATACCTAATCCTGAGTAACCTTGTGTACCCCGTAAGGTGAAAGCCCAGGGCACGTGGGACTGTGATTATTCACTTCCCTCCTTTGGCACAGTCTCACTTCCCTCTCCTCATTTGTTCACTTCCCTTCCTCCAAAATAAAGAGTAGGGAGATGCTGCTGGCATGAGTACTGTCCAAATATTTAATTCAAGCCCGTATAATCATCCCATCAAACCGATTCTTCTGAACCATGCACTTCCCTTAGTGTCCCTCCACTGAGAAAGCAATGGGGCTTCTCCCCAAGACTGGAGTTTCATTAGGTAGATAAATACAGGAGGTAAAACAAGGCCAGGCTTTCACTGGAGAAGAAGTCAACTTGCCTTCATCATGGAGAGGGGAGCAGCCAACAGACAAGAGGCAAAAAGTCTGTCACACGAAAACAAACCTTCTCCTGGCATGCTGTTCTCCTATGAACATGTGAGATGCAGCGAGGTACAGACATGAAATTACAACCTACCTGGTGAAGCTCGGAAAAGTCACTGCCCATCTTGCTTTGATGACTAATGGAATTTAATAAAGATGCCTGGCTCATACTATTAAAGTACCTTCTGTCTCAGTAAGGAAACCTGGCTAAGAAACCACAGTGGAGTTAACAAGCCAGACACCAGACTAAACACCTCAGCACTCCCTGCTGCCCCTCATTTCTGGTGCCTACCTTTCCGGTGGGTGTCTGCATCACTAATTCCCTCAGTCTGTGATGATGACCTGCTTTTCCCAAAATAGGAAGCAAGGAACCAGGCTCCCCTTTCACCAGCTGGAGGTGAGAATTGAGCGTGGACACCAAGACTCTTCTCTGCTGCCCACCAGGCAGTTCACCCACCACTCATCCTCTCCTCCTGTGCCCCCTTCTCCTTACCCTGGACCCACTCAGCGCCCCCCCAAACATGCACGTAGAAACCCCCCGGCCAGCAATGAGGAACAAAGAGCTGCTGCTCCGGGCAGCCGGGGAGGCTGCAGGAGGACTCCCGGCTCGGGCAGCCCCGCGTGGCACAGCCCGGGCAGCAGGTCCGGGCACAGCGCGCGCTGCACAAAGCCGGCCCATCCGGGTCGGGTCGACACTCCCAGGCAGAGCCCCCGGTGAACGAGCAGTGGGGGTGCGGGCGGTGAGGCTGCCGTGCAGAGCTGGACCCCCGGCCCGGCCCGGACTCCCGACCCCGACCCGCGCACCTGGACCAGGCGGCCACCCTGTTCCCTCAGGGCGCTCTCTGGGAACTCGGCTTCGGGCGGGCTCCGGAGGCTGGAACCGCAGCGACGGGCGACTTCACTCCTCCATCCTGGGACTCGGCAGCACGTTACAGACAGCCGTGCACTTCCTGTTTGAAAACACAGGGGAGAGAAAGAGCGAGAGAGATCCGAGTGTTGGTAGCGGGGAGGGAGGGACGCGGCCGGCGCGCGGGGCGGGCGAGGGGGGCCGCGGCACGCACGGCGGCCATGGTCGGCCGGCACCAGCCCCTGCACGGCGGGCCACCCCGCCACACGGGCTCCCGCGTGCTGGCTCGGCCTGGGCCCGGGCCTCCCCCTGCCGGTGGCCTCGCGGCCAGCCGCCGGCTCGCAGCCCTTCCGTTTCCAGCCCCCGCCGGGCTGTCCCTCCCCAGCAGCGCCCCGGCTGGGTCCTTCTCTTCCCTCCTTTCCTATCACCTCCCCACCCAGCGCCCCGTCCCCAAATCACATCACCTGGGGGAAGGTGCAAAGATCGAGCCTTTCCAGAGCCTAGGCAGCTGGATTTATGCAAATTTTTAAAGTTAGTAGCCACATCCCAGTATATCCACTACAGCTCAGAAGACTAAAGAGCTTCAGGATGGGAAATTACTTGTCTAGAGCCTCGATGACTCAAAAAAAAGCAAGCGGGCAAGCAGCTGCCACGAACTGTAAAAACCAACACACAACAAAACCACCAAAACTCCTACAACCACACAGTACCGTGGGTTCCTCCTAGGCTTTTCACTCCAATTATCTTTATCCTCACAGCCCACCAACATTTTCATGTACCGATTCCACACAGAGCAGAAGTGAATAGCGCATTCGTCCAGAAAACAATTTCTCATTTCTCTGTGATCACAGAGAAACTCCAAAGTTCTGGAACTATGTTTCTTTTGTTGCTCTGATTAAGTGGACCTCAGGCCGAGTTAAAAAATAGTAAACAAATGGTTTAAGAATCTGCCAGAGGCAAAGTGTACCGGCTGCGGAGTTAGCATTTTTAACCTGCCCACTCTCATACTCAGAATCTATTGGTTAGAAGGCACTCAGAGGACTCTGACAAACAGCTCCTTTTATCATCAAACTGTTGGCTTAAATAAAATCATTCATGTTTCCCAACTCAAAATGGAGAAGAACAGAATATAAGGAATGATTATTCCGTATAAAAAAACTAAATTTTGGGCGGCACCTGTGGCTCAGTGAGCAGGGCGCCGGCCCCATATACCGAGAGTGGCGGGTTCAAACCCGCCCCCCGCCAAACTGCAACAAAAAAAATAGCCGGGCATTGTGGCAGGCGCCTGTAGTCCCAACTACTCGGGAGGCTGAGGCAGGAGAATCGCCTAAGCCCAAGAGTTGGAGGTTGCTGTGAGCTGTGTGACGCCACGGCACTCTACCGAGGGCAAAAAAATGAAACTCTGTCTCTACAAAAAAAAAAAAACTAAATTTTGACTGATGTAGAATGGAATTGATGCATATTAAGCTGCTACTCAGTGCTAGACAGCATCTCATTTTACTCTGTTCCTGGCCTGAACAATTCCCAACAGATTTGCCAAAGTCCATTTCCATACTCCCAAATGAGCAAACAGGGTCAGAGAAGTAAAGAACTGTCCCCATGTCTCAGCTACATAGTGGCCAAATGGAGCGTTGAAATATGAAATCTGCACCATTTCCTCTATCTGTTGATTCCTAAAACAGTAAAAAATTCTAGGAGAAAAGTAAAGCCCAGTGACTACCTGTGATCCTCTCCTGCATCTCTGAATGATTCTGCACTTCATAAGCTATCACTGTTGAACTAGCCGTTTCCTTACCACCTGAATAATAAGTACCTTGATTCTTCAGATACCTTGACTCTTTGGGCAGAGGACACTGTGCTCTTTCCATTATCTACTACTGGTGTGATCTGCCCTTTCAGAATTACTTGGTGGCAAAAGTTCAAAAGGTTCTAGATGGTCATTCATAATGCCCAGGTACAAAGACTGTGGAGTTCAGAACCTAGCCAGCTGACTAATATTTTTTCCCTGAAATTCTTTTCTTTCTTAACTGGGTCTCTTTAAGAAAATAGATGCTTGGCCGAGCTTGGTGGCTCAAGCCTGTAATTCTAGCACTCTGGGAGGCTGAGGATGGTGGATGGCTTGAGCTCAGGAGTTTGAGACCAGCCTGAGCAAAGGTGAGACCCCGTCTAGACTAAACTGAGGCAAGAGAATCGCTTCAACCCAACAGTTGGATGTTGCTATGAGCGATGACACATGGCACTCTACCCAGGGCAACCTCGAGACTCTGTCTCAAAAAAGAAAAAAAGAAGAAGGTAGATGCTGTGTGGTGCCTGTGGCTTTGCGGGTAGGGTGCCGGCCCCATATACCAAGGGTAGCAGGTTCAAACCCGGCCCCCGCTAAACTGCAACAAAAAATTAGCCGGGCATTGTGGTGGGGCCAGTAGTCCCAGCTACTCGGGAAGCTGAGGCAAGAGAGTCACCTAAGCCCAAGAGCTGGAGGTTGCTGCGAGCTGTGACCCCACAGCACTCTACAGAGGGCAACAAAGTGAGACTCTGTCTCTAAAAAAAAAAAGAAGGTAGATGCTGTTCACAAAAACACACACATGGGCCTCAACTTTTAGTGAAACTGTTGACGTGCTGTCATTTTCTGATTCCTTCTGCTTTAGCAGTCAGTTCACACTCACCTGTCAGTAGCATGCTGCTATTAACCTCCTGAGTAGGCTAAGAAACAGAACACATATGAAAAGTCTTGGCAATGCTGAGATCTCTGGACGCTGGCAGAGGTGAGTTGAACTGCACTGGCTCACCCTTCCCCACCAGCTGGCCGGGGCTAGAGCAGCACGGAGTCCGGGTGCGGAGCACAGAGATGAACCGCAAGGGTGGGGGTTTCTAGCACAAAGGCTGGGCAAGGGGGCTACTCACAGTCCAGTGAAGGCTTGTTACAAAAAAAACCAGCTGAGGAATCTTAGCATTCTCTTACAGTCCAGCTCAGCCCATCTCTCAGTCCTTTACTTGCCCTGAACCTGGCAACTTCACATCTCTTCTCACAAACGTAATGCTTCTTCCCAGAGAACTACCATTCCTTTCCCACTAAGCACCCAGTGCGTCGGAAGAAGAGCACGAAGGATGGCACTGAGCTCAAAACTCATCTGCTTTAAAAAGACCCTGAAAACAGGGCCACACCTGTGGCTCAAAGGAGTAGGGTGCCAGCCCCAGATACCAGAGGTGGCAGGTTCAAACCCAGCCCTGGCCAAAAACTGCAAAAAAAAAACAAACAAAAAAACCCTGAAAATAATGACCGGGTTTTTAGGGACACAATTCTACTTTAAAATATCTTTTGGCATCCTTCCTTCATTTCTGTTACTCACTATAACCCTAAGAAGCCAGAAGGAAAATCTCTACAGAAAAATTAAAAAAAAAAAAAAAAAAAATTTTTTTTTTTTTTGCTTTGTAGTTTTTGGCCGGGGCTGGGTTTGAACCCACCACCTCTCGTTTATGGGGCCAGCGCCCTACTCCTTTGAGCCACAGGCACCGCCCCAAAATAAAATTCTTAAGGCAAAGGAAAACTTAAATTAACCTGCATAGCCTTCATTCCTATTTTGGGGAACTTATGAGATGAGACTAACTGCTAAAAATCTCCCTTAGTTCTGAAAAATTCAAAGTCATTAATGCATAAGTCAACAACTATTTTGCCTGAGTACTGTGCTAAGAGGTAATTTTATGACATACGAAGTGTGACCATTAAGTGTGCAAACTCATCCTAGAAAATGTGGTACACAGGCCGGGTGCAGTGGCTCACTCCTGTATCCTGGCATTCTGGGAAGCTGATGCAGGCGGATTGCTTGAGCTCATGGGTTTGAGACTAGCCTGAGCAAGAGCAAGATCCCATCTCTAAAAAACAGCCAGGCATTGTGGCAGATGCCTATAGTCCCAGCCAGTCAGGAGGCTGAGACAAGAGAATCGCTTGAGCCCTCGAGTCTGAGGTTGCTGTAAGCTATGACACCACAGAACTCTACTGAGGGCAACAAAGTGAGACTCCGTTTCAAAATAAATAAATAAATTAATTAATTAAATAAAAGAAAAAAGAGAAAGTGGTCCATGTCTCATTGCTGAATATCACTACCATCACCTTCAAAACACACCCCCTTTTTCCCTGGCCATCTGGTGACCACAGTGATATTCAGCAGTGAGGTATGTAGCACTTTTTCTAGAATGAGTTCACAGACTTAACTGTCAGACCGCCTACCACCACGCCTTTGATAGCCATTCCAGAAAGAGTTCCAAAATCGCTTTGAAGTGTGCACTAGGCAGTGGCATCAGTGCACAGCTTCCCAAGGGGAGTACCTTGAAGATGATAATAAAATATAGAAAAGCATCTGGCTGGAGTCTAGGAACCTTATTTACCTATGCCGCCAGATCACGCCTGCATTCAGAATGTTCCCCTCCAGAGCAGTGGCCAGCTGTGGGGGTAGGGTGACTGCATTCCTCTTTTAGGCTCCTCCTCATCAAAAACCATTGATTAACCTTCACTTTTCACATGGATTCTGAAGTAGATAGTTTGGAGAATACAACAAGTTCCTGACAGGTGTCTCCTAAGCCTAAACACCACAAGGCCTAATCATGGCCTTGTATGTCCCCCAGGGGTCAGCTAGGCACCTGTGTTTCATGGAGAAGTATTTCTTCCTTACGACTGCTGTGCAGGGAAAAAATATAATCACAACTTCATAAGAAGAAAAATAAATATGCTCTCACGTAGGCACAAATGATGCCACAAAACATAAAACTGATTTGGGGAGGAGCTCACTGCCAAAGCCTCCATTCCCTAAGTACCACAGTCCAGCCACGAAAACAACAACACAGTGAAAGTCATTTTAGAGGCTCCAAATTAAGTTACAAGAAATAGCATTCCTGAGGACTAATGGGTGTGGAGAAGATGATAAACTCTCACCTCCAAAAACAAAGCAGTTTATCTTTCTTTATCTTAAAAAAAGAAAGGCCTTACATTCTCAGTTAAAAATGTTTGCCCCAAGTACTTCTCTAAGTGAGTCTGAGGATTCTTAGTGATTATTACACATGGATTTCACAAACGTGAAAATGAAAAATAAGCCGTCTGGTTACCCAAGAGATGACATCTCTGCACTGGCAGCCCCGTCTCTGTCTTCACTTCCAGAGTAGCACATGCAATAGGACGTTCTCAGAAGGAGGTCTCTGGCACTCACACTCACCTCCTGGCCTCTGCAAAAGCTGGGCCACAGCTTTCAAGGAAGCCTTTCTCAGAGCCAGTTGGCTGGCCTGATTGGCACTTGCCCATAGAGGGTTATTAGCCATCTTCAAAGAGCCAGAGTAAGTGTCCTTTCATGGCAAAATGTAGCAATGGGGCACAATCATCTTTTTAAAAACACCTGCCCACAAGATGGGTTAGGCTCCCTTTAAGGCACAGTTTCCTGGTTTTGAACAAGGTAAGAAAAGCACTACTTAAAAAAAGCACCCTTTGGCATGACAAGGAAGACCCAGTCAAAAGACAGAAAGAGTGACGGGGCCACGGTGACTGGAGGCCCACACAGACTTCAGTAACCCACACATCATGCACAAAATTACTAACTTACACAGGACAAACTCTCACACGCTCTGCCTCACTGAATTCTCAGAATTGCCTTTCAGGGAGGAGTCATTATCTACAGAAGGAGCAGTGGGGGTTCACAGATGTTAAGTGATTTTCTCAAAGCAGTAGGCAACGAAGCTGAAACTCAGCCTAGGTCTACTCTTCTTCCTTTTAATTGAACAGAAATGAGTGGGTGCATTTTGGCTGTGGATTGATCATTCTGCCCTACATGTTGTTCACTCAGAAAAAGCTCACTTTCCAAACACAAGTGATAACATTCTCTCTCAACCGCACTATGCTACCTCATCACCTTGCCAAATTCTGGGAAAGTATAAAGTCTAAACACGTGTTTTGCCACCAGACAACTGATTTTAAGCCATAGCAATATTACATAAAATATGCTCTTGGGCTGCAGCTGAATATAATTTTATCAATTAATAAACAGACCCACCAGTCATATTGTGATAGATCAAATCTTTGCTTTTCCCAAGTTTCTCCTTTAATTTTTCGGTAGGCATGCAAATATGTATGTAAAGTAGGCCATGTGGGCTGGTGTACTGTGATTTAGTGAGCATAAGATGAAAGAAGGATAAAAAACCGCAAAAGTCTGACTAAATGCACATACACATACCTGTACTCAAATGAAGAGTGTTAAAAATGTTCCTGGCACCACCTACCAGCAATGAATAGCCTTGGGTTATTTACTGATGGCTGATCATGACACGTGTTGTATAGACTAAACACTGTCCTGGGATGCATTTTCCTTTGGAAGACATGTTTTGTCTGTTCATCTTCTATAGTGGGTATATCTGCTTTCTCATTTTAAAAAATGTTGTAATTGTCTTCAACACTCTTATTTTTAAAATAATATATTAAAAAGTCCAACAACTCAAAAGGATTGGTCCTAATAAATCAAATAAATGTTCATTACTAAAGAAAGGAAAAAGAAAACCTCACAAAGGTGACTTTAAAAATATACAAGTATGTTATGTTTTGCTACTTCCAGATGTATAAAGTAGCAAAATATGAGTGGATACAAAATAAGTCACATATTATCTTAAATACATTAATTCTCAATTATAGATTATAATGGAGACTAAAAGAAGAAACTACAAGAATAATTGAAGGTTGCAAAATTGGACAATTCAATTTTCATCTCCTTTCCTTTGTATGTAGCAGAATGGCCAAGGCAAATAGCATGAAAGAGAAACAAAGTGACTGGAAAATTCAGAAACAGGCTGGGGAGGTAGTTCATACCTATAATTGCAGCACTTTGGGAGGCCCAGACAGGAGGACTGCTTGAAGCCAGCAGTTCAAAACGAGTCTGAGCAACAGGTATGGAGGTGCATCTGAAAGGCCAGCTACCCAGGAGGTTGAGGTGGGAGGACTGCTTGAGCCCAGGAGTTTGATGTTGACAGTGAGCCATGATTACGCCACTGCACTTATAGCCTGAGCAACAGAGAGCTCAAGAGTCTCTCTTAAAAAGCATCCAGAAGGCAGCAGCGCCTGTGGCTCAGTGAGTAGGGTGTCAGCCCCATACACTGAGGGTGGTGGGTTCGAACCCAGCCCCAGCCAGCTAAAACAGTAATGACAACTGCAACAACAACAAAAAAAATAAATACATAAAATCCAGATGATCTAGAATCTTTTTCATGAACTTTTAAAAACTTATTCATCAATTTCTTAATGCTTGTTCAGTAAATGCTAACTACTACATGTCTTACTTAAGAAGTGTTCCTGATGACAAACTTATGAGGTAGGAATATTACAGATTAGAAAACAGACACAGAGATACCTGTAACCTGTTACACTGCTAGTAAATACCAGAACTCAGGAAGCCTGGTTGCCCACAAAGTCTAATTTTATTACCACTAGGACACAACTGAATTGGGTTTGCTTTCTCCAGCGTGGAAATTCATGGAGTACACTGGGTGAACAGCTCAAAGATTTTCCTGTTTGTAGTAAGAATCTAACCATTGGTCAAAGGGTTCTAGACTGAAAACTGCTGCTGGAGGTCAGGGATGCAGAGTCTGGGACATGCTGCTGAATTAGTGAATACTGAGAAGAAAAGAAAGATATTTACAGAATGAAAAAGCCAGGAAGAATGGTTGCTTCCTCACCTTGGCCAGAATCCTGGTTTTCCAGGCTCCAGGATTGCCTAGCTACAACACAACTGAATTAGCAACGGACGGAAGGGAATGCAATGAGCCCCATGTACTTTGATCTTGGTAAAGCACTGGATACAGTGTCCTGTCCAATCAGGATCCTAAATCAACTGTAACTTAGGTTGCTACAAGAACCACATGGGATTTAAACAGGCTACAAAGAAAAACACTGGCTACATCTACTAAGATGATGAAGAAATAAGCCACAAGGAACTGAACTCAATTTGTATTCAAAAGTAACTTAGACATTATTCACACTATTATATCAAATTTACACATAACATCAGTCTGGGAGGTGTGAAAGGGCAAATGAGGGCAAGACATTGACTTGGTTAAATTAGCAGAGACATGAAGAAAAACAAGAAGTTTCGTTTTACTTTTGTCCTCTCTCTAATCTCCAGGGAATGGCAAAGGATGTCCAATGGTTAGTAACCAACTACCTCTAGACCTGAAATGCCAAGACTGAACTAAGTCAAGTGAGCATTAGCAAATAGATACCTGTTTAAATTTGTAGGATCTCAGGTCTGAACCTCACAAAGTGTGATTATCCTATAACACCATCAGAAATAATATCCTGTCACCAAGACGATTTTTGTTTAAAAAACAAAACAAAACTCAAAGAAAAGAAGGGACTCAAAAGCTGAATTTGGAGGTCAGATGAAAAAGTCAGTGGTATATGTATAATCTGGCCCCACTACAAATACGCTGCCCAGGCAGGTCATGAGAATGGTTTGCACACACATGGCAGGATAAAGAATAGCAGAGAAGGGGAATGAAGAGAATGAGAACTTGGACTAACATTATTTTTTTAAGCATAAATTATCATTTCTAATTTCTTTAATGTTGAGAAATAGCTTCTCCCATGGTAGAACTATTTCTCTTCCCGCAAAAAATTTTACTTTGGAAGTTGACAGTTATTTTAGACTCAAGAAATGACAGTAAGGGAGGTCTGTAACATTTAGGGGAAAAATTGCTTAAATTCAGGCTGGGTCGCAGGAAATGAACGAGTGAGCATCATTTCATGTAACTCCTAAGAGACTGAAGAACCAAACTATTAGCTCTGTAGCCAACATGCAGGGCAAGGTTCTTTCCCAGATCCGGGCTCTAAGTATATCCTAGCAGGCTTGTTTATGGGAGCAAAACATATGTTCCTAGAAAATAAAAAGCCCTGAAAAGAAAGAGGGGTCAGTACAAAATTAAAACGTCCTAATATGTCACTTTATTACTCACTATTCTCACTTATAATTTGTATAGTTATTTAAGTAAAGCTCTTGGTCAGGGGTGGTGGATCACACCTGTAATCCTAGCACTCTGGGGAGGCCAAGACGGGTGGATAGCTTGAGCTCAAGAGTTCAAGACCAGCCTGAGCAAAAGCGAGACCCTGTCTCTACTAAAAATAGAAAAACTGAGGCAGGAGGATCGCTTGAGCCCAAGAGTGGGAGGTTGCTGTGAGGTATGATGCCACGGCACTCTACCCAGGGCGACAGCTTGAGACTCTGTCTCTAAATAAATAAGTAAATGTAAAGCTCTTAATACATGAGCAATTCAGGAAAGGAATCTGGGCTGTTACCTGCAAATTAACAGCAACAGCAGCTAAAGCTCACATTTGAGCGTTAACTATGTGCCAGGAACTGTTCTAAGCATTTTCCATACACTAGTCCTACAACTAACCCTAACAGGTATATACTGTTAAATCTTCATTTTACAGAAAGTTAGATAACTTTTTTTTTTCTTTTTTTGAGACAGAGTCTCACTTTGTTGCCCTTGGTTAAGTGTCGTGCTGTCATAGCTCACAGCAACCTCCAAATTCCTGGGCTGAAGAGATTCTCTTGTCTCAAGTTTTTCTTTTTTTTTTTTTTTGTAGAGACAGAGTCTCACTGTACCGCCCTCAGTAGAGTGCCGTGGCGTCGCACGGCTCACAGCAACCTCTAACTCTTGGGCTTACGCGATTCTCTTGCCTCAGCCTCCCGAGCAGCTGGGACTACAGGCGCCCGCCACAACGCCCAGCTATTTTTTGGTTGCAGTTTGGCCGGGGCCGGGTTTGAACCCGCCACCCTCGGCATATGGGGCCGGCGCCCTACTCACTGAACCACAGGCGCCGCCCCTGTCTCAAGTTTTTCAATTTTTGTAGAGGCAGGGTGTCACCCTTGCTCAGCCTGGTCTTGAACTCCTGAGCTTAAGTGATCCACCCACCTCGGCCTTCCAGAGTGCTAGGATTACACAGTCATGAGCCACCACGCCTGGCCTAGTTAAGTAACTTTTCCTGCGGTCCCATGACTAGTGAGTGGCAGAGCAGAATGGAAACGCAGGCAGTGGACTCCAGAGCTCATGCTCTACGAGGCTGTCAATGAAGACAGCTAACAATGAAGTCCTGCATATTTCTTCCTCTTACAGAAACAATAGTAAAAAAGAGAAAATTTGCACAAGAGCATAAAAACCAGAGCAAGGCTATATTCCAGATACAAATGGAAATGTATGTGAAAAATGTCAGTCAAATGACAAGGCTGTAAGATGATTCCTTTATATTTAATAAAAAGCAGGTTAGGTGTGGTGCCTCACACCTGTATCCTACCACTTTGGGAAGACAAGGCTTCAGGACAGTTTGAGACAAGGCTGAGCAATATAGAAAGACTTTGTTTCTACAAAAAAGAAACAACAGAAAAATCAGCTGGGCGTGGTGGTTGTGCCTACAGTCCCAGCTGCTCAGGAGGCTGAGGCAGGAGGATCACTTGATCCCATGAGTGTGAGGCTGCAGTGAGCTACAATGATGCCATCACACCCTAACCTGGGTAACAGAACAAGGCCCTGTCTCAAAAAGAAAAAAAAAAAAAAGTAAAAGAGAGAGAATAAAAAACAAGGCATAAACCCTAAACAGTCAGATCTTCCCCAAAGTTTGATGACTAGCCCCTTCCCATGCTTTAAAAAAAATCACTCACACATTTACCTAACAAATGCAATCAGTGTAACCTGGTTTCTTGTACCCTCAATGAATCCCCAACAACTAAAGAAAAAAAAAAATCACTCACACAGTAACAAACCCAAACTTAGCCTCAGCTTAGAATTTTCTTCCAGAAGCTTCAATGTTTTTGACATTCCTTCCCTCACCAGGCCACACTAGGAACCACCTACAGCACCTTCTAAACACAATTTCCCCAGACCTGCATGCTGCATCAAATCACTGGGGGGTGTGCTCCTGGAATCTGTGCATTAAGGAAGCTCCCAGGTGACCCTAACACATTGCCCTATTGGGGAATCCCTGCTGCAGACAGTCTGCTCCTTTCTCCACTCTACCACTAGAATCACTTAAGTCAGAGATTAGAGCAAATCATGTCCCTTCTCAAGAACCTTCTAGGAAAAGACAATGAATGAAGTTCAAAGTCCTAAATTCCTAAACAAATTCCTTTATAATCTATCCCAAACTGCTTCTCTGACCTCCATTCTTCCTATGTCCCTCACTCTCTCTCAGCAGCACTCCCCCAAACCTGTTGCATGCTTTTTATACCTACAGACTGTGCTGCTCCAGTGTCCCTTCAGCTCTCCCACCAATCACCATTATTGTCCTCCTCCAACGCCCTGCTCAAGTGGTCTTTCCTGGTGAAACCTTCCCTGTTCTTTCCAATCAAAACCAGTCTCTCCTACTGAGTAAATGTCCAAAATATTTAGCTAATGCAAGAATTACAGCATATACTGCATACTGTACTGAATTATACAAGGCGCCAGCCCCATATACCGAGGGTGACGGGTTCAAACCCGGCCCCGGCCAAACTGCAACCAAAAAATAGCCGGGCGTTGTGGCGGGCGCCTGTAGTCCCAGCTACTCGGGAGGCTGAGGCAGGAGAATCGCCTAAGCCCAGGAGTTGGAGGTTGCTGTGAGCTGTATGAGGCCACGGCACTCTACCGAGGGCCATAAAGTGAGACTCTGTCTCTACAAAAAAAAATAAATAAATAGCCTGTTTATATACAAGTCTCCAAAGCGGGCCATATCTTACTCATCTTTCAGATCATGGATGAGACACAAACAGGCCTAAGTTCAAAGTTCAGTTCTTCCAGTTACTTAGTAGCACTGTGACCGGAGCAGATGATTTAAACACATTGAGTCTCAGTTTTGTAATGTGAAATGGGACTCATGGCTGATACAAGGATAAAAAGACAAAAAGCGTCCCACCGTGGACCACCTGAAATGCACTACACGTTAGCTTTTATTGTTGTTATTATTAACTTTTGCTTCCCGTCCTATTAAGTACACTGAAGACATAAGACGTGCTGAAAAAGCATTTGCTTTTCTAAACAAAAAAATTTCCTTTCAAAGTAATACACAGTGATTTCTTAAAGTCCTTCCTCCTTGCCCAATTTTGTTGCATAATATTTCTATTCCTGTTTTATTTCTATGCTGTTTCTACTGTCCTCTCCTATAAAAATCTCAATGTACAAAATTCTAATGAACAAGCCCTGCCAGTGTCCCTCCTACTCCAGCTTGGCTTTTTGCTTTGAACTACAGAAACTGCCTGCAGCCACAGCGTCCCAGCCCAGAGAATCGCCCGCTTCATCCTTACAACAAACAGCACTTTGTAGGCAAATTGGAGGCAAGCCCAAAGTAGGAGGGGGAAAAACCAAGGAAAAGGAATTAGGACCAGAAACTGAGTCAGACACCCACACTACCGTTCACACTGTATTACATACAGGTAAGGGGAGAACAGGAAAGGAAAGGGGTTCAGATCAACATAAACCTTCCCCAACCACTCCCAAGCACCACCTCACCACCCACTCACGGAAAATGGCTTAAGACTCACAAAGGACACGCTCACTGGTCAACTCACTGCCTAACACATGGTTATTGTTGTTCGTAAAATATTGTCATGTACAATTGCTTCTTATTCTCACCAAACCAATAATATTGCTATTACTGTTCTCTCTCCCATTTACAGGAGCTGAAAGCCAAGGTCATACAAGGCTACTGAATAGAGTGTTGGGACCAGAACTCAAGTTTTAATTGAAGCTCCAAATCCTAGGTCCTTCCCATTGCCCTATATCAATTCCAAAAAGCAATTTTAAAAACGCTCTTAGCAGCTCACCAAATTCACCAGCTGTAAAGGTAAAAGAAGATAAATTTTGTGCTCTTAAAAACAATTCTGGGGCGGCGCCTATGGCTCAAAGGAGTAGGGTGCTGGCCCCATATGCTGGAGGTGGCGGGTTCAAGCCCAGCCCTGGCCAAAAAAAAAACAAAAACAAAAATTCTGGTGCCAAGGATGAGGGTTGTCACAGCAACAAGCCTCCAACTACACCCTTCAGAGTGATCAGTCCAGTATTTTCCAGAAAGATCCTTTAGTCAGCTTTCTGTTCCTAGATAGAAACTGTCTTGACAATTTCATTTTTCATTTGGTTTGAGGAGGCAGTATCAGGGAAGGAGTATAATTCTCTTTCTTTTTCAATCAAACTCTGATGCTGACTTTAAGACTGAGGTGACATGGAACGCCAAAGTTTCTACAGCAAAGCTGTGATCGAGATTGTGAGCAAGTTACAGAGGCACTAACGCAGCCCTCAAAAGCACAGACCCGAAAGCCACGGCACCTTGAGTCACAGCTCTGCTGCTCACTAGCTACGTGACCTTGAATTCCTTGACTGTTCGTGGTGATAGGGAGGAGCAGCCAGACTGAAGGACCCAGCCAGGGTCTCCTCTGCTGCAAAATGGGGCCTCTGTGAGGAGTGAATGAACCAGTATATGTCCAGTGCTCCAAACAGTGCCCAGCACGTGGCGAGGACTCCCAAAGTGTTTCTTATTTACTTCCAGACTAGTCACTAGGATGTACTAATTTGGGGTGGGAATACTTTTATAAGAAGGTTAAAGACAACTTCTTAATGCCCAAAACCAGTACAAAGACTATTTACAAGTTTTACTTCCTGATAGGATCTTCCAGGATTTCCATCTGTGGACTAGAGGCCCTAGAAGGCTAAGTCGTGGAATCTCAAGAATTTTCTTTCCTCGCAACAGTGCAAGGAAACCAGCATCTATCCTTTCAATATCACAAATAAGTTTCCAGAATGAGAAAAAGACAAAGATCCTCATTGCATTAAAGTAATAAGAAAATACTTTTTTTTTTTTTGAGACAAGAGTCTCACTCTGTCACCCTGGGTAGAGTGCTGTGGTATCAGCCTAGCTCACAGCAGTGTCAAATTCCTGGGCTATAGCAATCCTCCTGCCTTAGCCTCCTGAGTAGCTGGGACTACATGCACATGATAAAACGCCCAGCTAGTTTTTCTATTTTTAGTAGAGACAGGGTCTCCCTTTGCTCAGGCTGGTCTCAAACTCCTGCGCTCAAGAGATCCTCCTGCCTTGGCCTCCCAGAATGCTGGGATTATAGGCTTGAGCCAGCATGCCAGGCCTGGAGCTATACTTTTAAAAGCATTATAAGCAACCAAAGTATTAGAAATTTCAAGTTACACCAGCTGAGAAACTGGTTCAGATCACACAGGGTAAATAGTTGTAAGGACTGAAATAAAACCTGTGGATGAATCAAAAGGTTTTTTTCCCCAGAAAGTACTGAAATTCCAGAAACAATATACGGTATGTTTGGAATTATTAAGAGGAAAAAAAAAAAAAA
This sequence comes from Nycticebus coucang, assembly GCF_027406575.1. Lineage (NCBI taxonomy): Eukaryota > Metazoa > Chordata > Mammalia > Primates > Lorisidae > Nycticebus > Nycticebus coucang. The sequence continues at coordinate 20,877,685 of NC_069784.1, read as the reverse complement.
ACCCTCAAACTAGCATTTGAGATCCACTTGGTTAAAATAGGACCATTCTCTTTTCTGTTTCAAAGAAAATGTATATATAACAAATTACCCTTAAACAACATTGGATTCTCCCCAGAGGAACAATTAAACTAAAGACAGGAGCACTGGTGGGGTCCCAGTACAGAGCTGAGGTCAACGTCCTGCACGGGGACACTCAGCCAGGGGAGAGGGGCTAAAACCCAGTGGACACTGTCCTCCCACCAGTGTGTCCCAGAGCAGGGCAGATGTAGCCCTGAGGACATTACTGCACAAAGGGACTGGGGAGGCTGGTCCAAGTGACACCAAGCACACAAGCTGTCCAATAAACAAAACAAACTGGGGTCACAAACCATTTTTGGAGTCTACTGTATATAGCCCATCAAATATAATCAATGTTGTAGTTTGTTTCAAAAAAAAAAAAAAAGCTACTTTGTACTCTAACATAGCCAACTTTCCACAATGCAAACATTCTCCAGTTTTCTTAGGTTTTTTTTGTTTGTTTGTTTGTTTGTTTTGTTTAGAGACGAGTCTCTCTTTGTTGCCCTCAGTAGAGTGCCATGGTGTCACAGCTCCCAGGAACCTCCAGCTGTTGGGCTTAGGTGATTCTCTTGCCTCAGCCTCCCGAGTAGCTGGGACTACAGGCACCTGCTACAACCCCCGACTATTTTTTGTTGCAGTTTGGCCGGGGCTGGGTTTGAACTCGCCACCCTTGGTATATGGGGCTTGTGCCCTACTCACTGAGCCACAGGCGCTGCCCCAGTTTTCTTAGTTTATTTTTTGCTATCAGCTGTCCTGTAGCCCACTCCTTTTCCTTACTCCATATTTTCTCCTTTCTGACATAAACCCTTTCCCTTCCCTTTCATTACGATTTCCCTATTGCATATGCCACAACATAAGTTAATGTGAATGCACTAGGAATAGCAAAACAGAGGCATTCTCTGCCCCTTTCACACAGATTCTGTATTATTTTATTTCTAAACAGTCATCAGGTCACATAATTCTCTTTCCTGTGTAAGGACTCCTCTTTTCTCTCTCTTTCCCAGCTATCCCCTAATCAATTTTAAGATACAAAGAAATCTTCCTCCCTCATCGTCTGGTATAGATTATCTCTTTACACAATTCCAAGTGGCTTTTGCCCCTCCCTGTCCCCCGGTCCCACCTGTCCCCTTGCCCCTTGCCCCTGTACTCTACCTATTTCTCCCTGCACCAATTATCCTCAAGCAGGGCAACACCTTCAAATGCATCCACTTCAGACTGTGAACTAAAATCAAACTGCAAACCCTGCCAGCTGACTGCTTAGACTCCCTCTTGGCCAAGAAGACCCCAGAAAAACCTTAAAGCTGAGGTGGCAGCCATGAGGAGAAGGGAGGTCAGACACACCTCCCTTGTCATATCTCCTCCCTTTTGGAACTAATTTTTGTAACAAGATAACTAAATCTTTTGTTTTCTTTTTTTGGAGACAGTGTCTTACCTTGTCACCTGAGCTAGAGGGCCGTAGTGTCATCATAGCTCACTGCAACCTCAAATTCCTGGGCTTAAGGGATCTCCCACCCTCAGCCTCCTGAGTAGCTGGGACTGCATGTCCATGCCAGCATGCCTGGCTGGTTTTTCTAATTATTTTCTATTTTACAGACAGGGGTCTTGCTAAGTTGCTCTGGTTGGTTTGAACTTCTGGCCTCAAACAATCCTCCTGGCCTCAGCCACCAAAAGTGCTGGGATTACAGGCCTGAGCCACCACTCCCCCAGCATACAGTACTAAATCCTTAATATGCTCTAAGGCCAGGCTCAAACCACCTTCAGGCCATAAATTAACTTAACTGATCACTTGAGTTCAGGACTGCCTGTCTCTGATTAACAGATACCCTTTTCCTATGTTAAAACATTCCAAGTCTTTACACCAAAGTTTCTTTCTTTAACCAATTACAAATCAAAGAATCTTTAACTTACCTATAACTTACAAGGCACCCCACCCCGCAGCCCACACCGGCCAAGATGTCCCACATTTTCGGGGCAAACCCATGTATGCCTTCTGTGTATTAAATTATGCTCTTACATGTAATTCCTGTCTCCAGGAATATATAACACCAAACTGTAACACAGCTACTGTGGACCCTGTCTCTACAAAACAGAAAAATTAGCTGGGGGTTGTGGCACATGCCTGTAGTCTCAGCTATTAGGGAACTCCTAGGGAGGCTGAGACAGGAGATGGCTTCAGCCCAGTAGTTTAAGGTTGCTGTGAGCTATGACAATGCCACTGCACTCAAGCAACAGAGTGAGACTCTGCCTCAAATATAAAATCAAATAAAGTTCAGAAATCATTATAAACATGGAGTTTTAGGTTTGGGTTTATTCTGCTTTACGAATATTTGGGGGGCACAAAAAGATGAAATCAAGTTTTGGTTTGTTTCCATTTAAACTGATTCTTAAAGGCAGCGCCTATGGCTCAGTGGGTAGGGTGCCAGCCCGATATACTGAGGGTGGAGGGTTCAAATCAGGCCCCAGCCAACTGCAACAAAAAATAGCTGGGCATTGTGACAGACACCTGTAGTCCAGCTACTTGGGAGGCTGAGGCAAGAGAATCGCCTAAGGCCAAGAGCTGGAGGTTGCTGTGATGCTACAGCACTCTATCGAAGGCGACAAAATAAGACACTCTTAAAAAAAAAAAAAAAAAAGATTCTTAAAAGTGTATTGTGCTGGGCTGGGCATGGTGGCTTGCGCCTTTAATCCTAGCACTCTAAGAGGCCAAGGATTGCATGAGCTCATGAGTTCAAGACCAGCCTGAGCAAGAGCGGAACCGTGTCTCTAGAAAATAGCAGGGTGTTGTGGCAGGTGCCTATAGTCCCAGCCACTCAGGAGGCTGAGGCAAGTGAACTGCTTGAGCCCAGGAGTTTGAGGTTGCTATAAGCTATGATGCCACAGCACTCTATTCAGAGCAACAAAGTGAAAAATCTGTCTCAAAAAAAAAGTGTATTGTGTTTTTATTGAAATACTATACTTCCATTTATCTGGTCACTAAAGGGTTATCTATCTCTGAGGGTCTAAACTCACTAGTTATTTCCAGCCCACAAAGCTATTTTGTTTGGTCTACAAGAATTTCTATTTAAAATGTTGAATTAGCCAACTTTTTAAAATCAGATTTTACATAATAATCTAGATTTCTGGCTTACAGGGAAAAAAAAAATCAGAAGATCTGGCAACACTGGCCCGCAGTCCCACAAGCTCGGTGGCTAAACAGAGCCACTTGAGACAGAGCTTCCATTTTCTCATTCAGCCCAGGGGCCCAGCCCTTGCTCCCTCCTGATTACCCTTACCCTGAAGGTAGTTAGGTTACCACAAATCATCTTCTGTGAGGCCCACTTCAGGCAAGGTTTGGTATTTGCCTAAGACCCTCTGGCTATAGCAGTATCCAACTCTAACTCCCACTCCCAGATTAGCACGGCAATTACAGATGTGATTACAAAATTTCTGCTTGGAACAGATTTTACAAGTACAAATAATCTATAAGGAAAAGAATTTAGAACTAAGCAAAAGAGAAAATGTTTTGTAATAGAACAATATTTTAAAGGAACTAAGTTAAAGAAAAAGCATAACTGTGTATGTGTGTGTCTGCGCGCTCATGCACATATGCACTTGTGTGAGATGTAGAACACTGCAGCCCACTTCCCGATTTGAACTTTATTATTGCCCACATGTTGTTTTTTAAGCTCACAGCAACCTTAAACTCTTGGGCTCAAGCAATTCTTTTGCCTCAGCCTCCCAAGAAGCTGGCCCTACAGGTGCCTGCCACAATACCCGGCTAATTTTTCTATTTTTAGTAGAAACAGGGTCTTGGTCTTGCTCTTGCGTGGGCTGGTCTCAAACTCCTGAGCTCAAGGGATCCACCCACCTTGGCCGCCCAGAGTGCTAGGATTGGGTGTGAGCCACTGTGCTCAGCCTATTGCCTAATTATTATTATTGTTATTTTTTGAAACAGAGTCTCACTTGTCACCCTCGGTAGAGTACCGTGGCATCACAGTTCACAGCAATCTCAAACTCTTGGACTCAAGCGATTCTCTCTCTTGTTTCAGCCTCCTGAGTAGCTGGGACTACAGGCACCCGCCACAATGCCCAGCTAATATTGCCTAAATATTAATATGAAAAACAAACCGTTAAAGCAGAAGCTTTAACAGAATAAATTTACTCCACTGAAGCCATTATACTTGAGTATAAGTGTATAAATAAAATAGGCTATGAATATGATAGATATATGGAAACCTATTTATTCCTTCTTTCTACTTTGAGGATGTGGATGATTATTTTTATTGCATATATTTGCTATGGCATTCATTTAGCTAAGACATGACACCTTAGCAAATATTAGCTTTACATAACAGATTTACATTGTTACCGTAGGGTCAGACGTAATCAGGAGGAAGATGCCTACTGTGAACTATTATAAGCGGCATACTATCATTAACATTGGTGACCAAAGACAACGGAGATGGAAAAAATACCAAAATAATTAAATGATTAAAAGTTACTTTCTCAATTCTGGGATAAATTTTCTCTCATGTGGTTTTACCAACAGGTTATTTTCTAAACCCATCATGGGATGACAAGAACACTGGCCTGGAAGCCCAAAGACGCAGGCACCACTACAGCTTTACTCTCCAGATGAGAAGTGCAGACCAGCTGAGTGTTCAGGTCCCTTTACACCTCGAAATCTGTTCTCTTCTTTGTGTAACAGAAATACTAATAGGTATTATAAATAATGAAACAAAGACATCTAAGTACAGAAATGAGAAAGAAGATCACAGTAGATAAAAGAAAACGGTTTGATATAAAAGTCTGGTTTCAAATTCTACCTCCACCCCTTCTGTGTGATGTTTTTGCAAATTACATGACTACCTCATCTGTAAAGTAGGTATAATCTGCGTTTCATTCAGGATTATTTTGAGGATTAAATGAGAATGTCTGAAAATTCCAAGGTATAGGTTTGGACAATCAGTTAATGCCTAAAAAAGTTGTTGCAACTTTGGTAATTCCATAAATTGTCCGACTTCTTCTCAACCAATTAAGGTTAGAAAAAAATTGTATCTGAGAATAAGCATCATGGGGACCATTTTCCCAAGACTTAATTTTGAAACATTTCCTCAAATTGGGTTGGGAACAACCAGTGAAGAGAATGTTGACTGATGGCGTTTCACGCCCAACTGATGGGTTCTGTCCTATCTCCAAAGCGTGAAGTCTGAAGCGGGTGCAGTGATTCACACCTATAATCCAAGCAATCTGGGAGGCCGAGGTAGGTGGACTGTCTCAGCTCACAAGTTTGAGACCAGCCTGAGCAAAGAGACCCCATCTCTAAAAATAGCTGAGCATTGTGACAGGTGTCTGTAGTCTCAGCTACTCAGGAGCCTGGGGCAAGAAGATCTCTAAAGTGTAAGAGTATGAGGTTGCTGTGAGCTATGATGCCATCATACTCTGCTGAGGGTAACAAAGTGAGACTGTTTAAAAAAAAAACCATGAGATTTGGAGGGGCAGGCTTTCTTAGGGGGGCTTCCTTTGGGGAGACAGGCTTTCTTGCGGGGGGGCAGGCTTTTTCTCTGCCAGTGGCCGTCAGAGCAGAGTACCTGCACACCCTGTCTTCACCCTCCTCAGTAGAACTCACTGCAGTGCTGACTATCTGTTGATGTTAAGATACAGCAATGGATTTCTGTGTTGCTGGGGAAGAGAAGGCTTCTCTGGCAATGTTCGTAATTATTACCAGCAAGCAGAGGAGGAATAAAAGAAAAGAAAAAATGCTTGTAATGGAATCTAACACCACATTTGAGAGCCATACCCAATAGCAGGTGTCAAGAGGAGAATACAGATGTCTTGAGAACCTCACAGCAGTAGTAGTCCCCAAATTTTGATTTCACATACTGGTAAAATTTCGAAACAGAGACTGTCATATTCATAAAATTGCCAAGTTGAAGCCAGAGCAAGAAATGACAGCAAAAAAAATCACTAAATCACTTTCATAAAATGGAAAACTAAACTCTCAAAAAACCCTCAAAGAAGGACAGGAAACTCATTGTTTTTTAAAAAAGCCCTTACATTGGATAAACTTAGCACTAAAACTGAAACTGAAAAGCTTACTGTATTGTCTTTTTTCTTCTTTTTTCTCCATGGGCTGGTAAAGCTGTCCTCAGGGACCCACTCGGGAAATGAACGCTGAGGAGCAGACTGAGAGCGGTTCCGATCAACTCTCAGAGGTGGCCACCCAGTCCAGGATGCACCACCTCTCCCAGGCACCAAAGGCCGCATTGTGGACCTTCTGCTATCTGGGTCATCACCTGTTAAGGATACTGATGTATCTGTGAAGTGCCTTGCTTTTCTTAACCAATATGGGCTTGTCAGCCACCCAGTATGTCAAAACCTTTGAAGGTATCTGCAGGCAGTACCCAGCCTTTGTGTACAACTGTGTAAGATGATTCTCAGCCTTGGCTGCACATCAGGATCACTTAGGGGATGGGGAGTATTTTCTAAACTAAACTCCACCTCCACAGAGTCTGATTTAACATCCATGGGGAAAGGACATATGTATTTTTAAAGTATTTCCCAGACTGATTCTGGTGGCAGCTAGGGTTAAAAAAAACCACAGGTCTTTGCATCCATCCTGAATTTATGTTTTATGATGCCTTGAGAACCATCTCTTCCTTCATTCCTCTGGGCAACAAATACTAATGGAGGGCCTGCTAGATAATCAGCGGAGAACCAGGCAGGAAGATATCTTCCCTGCCTCCACCACACTGAGAGAGTACTGGAGCACAGACAGGAGGAGGCAGACAATTAAAATACCCCATTCGGGCTTAATTGGAATTAAGTGAACAATCAAGGCTGCCTATGCCCTATCCAATAACACCATTCAGCTGACTCTTTTCAGATGCTAGAAATCCTAGTATTTTTTAACAGAGAAGCAGATGAGCAAGGACCCTGTCCTCATGAAGCTGACATTCTAGCAGGAATATTCAAATTTTCCAGAGGCCATGGCAATGCTCATTTCAGCTCCAGTGTCTTTCCTAAAGTTAGGTGCCCATGACTTTGAACAACACAAAACTCAAGACAGTTTTCTAGGGTTTTCTCCAAAATCTTTTTGATGAAGTTTAGCATTTCCTGTCCTTTTCATCTACAAAAGGAAATTGGGACAATATTGTGAAAATACTTGCAGAGCCCTTTCCTGGGTTTTCTCAATAAAACACCACCCCATGGTAATCCTATAATTTCCCTTAATATCCAACCTCATATTGACCCACAAAGAAACTCATCTGCACATTTTCTGATGACGAACACATCCTAGTATGGTTTCCCTGGAGTAAATCCCCACTGGTTAGCTATTTCATAACCCAAAAGAGCTTATTGTTATCTGCAAACCTAGAAATTCCACTGTGAGTTCCATCTTTTGGATCAATTATGTAAATAAGACCTGAGGGACCCCACTGTTTACACACCTCTAAGCAGAGAAGGAATCATTATCCTCAGCTTTTATTTGTGGTCTTTAAGGCACATAGACTCCAATGCCCACTCTGTCACTACTTAAGCCAATCACATCATTTTCCTGTGCGTGGATATTCTCAGCTATAAAATTTAAAGGTTGATACCTTCCAGCTATAGCATTCTATTTGTTTATTCAAAGCAATACAACTGCATGCTTAATTCCAAGCAACGTGCCTTCAACTTTGACCAGCCTTTGAAAATATAAAAGGACAGTATGTAAAGGTTGTCAGCAATTTTCCCATCAAGAAGTCTCACATATTCACTAAACATCCCTTCTTTTCACAGGAATATCTTTCATCTCCAGAGGATACAAACAGGCTTCCCATGTGGCCCAGTGCAGAAGTGAGACTGAGCAGACTGTACCATCTGGACATACAACACATCAACAAAGGATTAGGCCACAATGGACATTCATAACAAAGAGGTTGCACATGTTGGCTATGAGATCTGGAATTCTGCTTTAGGACTCCTTCAACACTGAGGTAGCTACTACCCAAACCACATACCTTCTTTAAATCTCGTTTGTTGGACAGATCTTAGAACATCTGGAGATGTCTAACTTGCCTGCTTCAAAAGAAACTGAGAATAGTTAATTTCCTAAAGACTTCTTAGTGCAGATGTGAAATCCAAGTTAAGCATGAAATTACACCAATGACGAGGTAAAGCCCAGTTCTGGGAAAAAGGTTTGTTTCTAAGCCTCAATCCTCTCTCTTTTCTTAAACGTTGAAGCCATTGCTAATTAAGTATTTGGGGGCATATTAGCAAAAAAGGAAAGAAAACAAAGCTTAGCCTGAGTGAGAACCAAGTCTGTAGATGGTTTTTGCCAGTTATCCTGACTATCTCCTCACAAATTTTAAAACTCTGATTTGGCAACCTTCAAATTTGCTTAAAACATTAGAAACTCTTTCAGAGATCTATACAAAATTACAAAGCTCCCAGAGGATAGAGGACAGATTTTAGAAGCTTGCAACAGACTCAAACAATTCCAAAATGGCATGTCAAGTGCAAACATTTCAAGAGCTAAATGTAGGGCAGCACCTGTGGCTCAGTCGGTAAGGTGCCGGCCCCACATACCGAGGGTGGCGGGTTCAAACCCGGCCCCGGCCAAACTGCAACAAAAAAATAGCTGGGTGTTGTGGCGGGCGCCTGTAGTCCCAGCTACTTGGGAGGCTGAGGCAAGAGAATCGCTTAAGTCCAGGAGTTGGAGGTTGCTCTGAGCTGTGTAATGCCATGGCACTTTATCCAGGGCCATAAAGTGAAACTCTGTTTCTACAAAAAAAAAAAAAGAGCTAAATGTAATGTAGTTTGGCCACAAATACAAATTCCTCAAAAGCCCCCGAACTAAGCTCGGCGCCTGTGGCTCAAGTGGCTAAGACGCCAGCCATGTACATCTGAGCTGGCGGGTTCAAATCCAGCCTGGGCCCGGCAAACAACAATGACGGCCACAACCAAAAAATAGCCGGGTGTTGTGGCGGGCACCTGTAGTCCCAGATACTTGGGAGGCAGAGGCAGGAGACTCGCTTGAGCCCAGGAGTTGGAGGTTGCTATGAGCTGTGATACCCAGCACTCTACCCAGGGCACAGCTTGAGGCTCTGTCTCAAAAAAAAAAAAAAAAAATGCCCCCAAACTGAGGGCTAATCAGTCCCTGGAACTCACCTCCATCATGCAATACCTCTCACCCACCCTGCCTCCATGATTACTCAGAACCAGCAGTGCCCAAACTACTACGTTACATGTAATACTAAGTTAAGTCACTCCAAAGATTTCAGAAAAGTCATTCTCTAGTTCTCTCTAATATAATTAAAAGGAAGAATCAAACCCCCAAAATCTCAAAAGGCTGGAAAACTGGACTAAAATAAACAGGCTAACACTGAAAAGGAACAACAAAAAACTTCCACTTAGCTTTCCAGAAAAAAATTGCCCCATAAATACAGGATGCAACAGTTCATACAGCAAATATCTGGGAGTTTGACTATCTATACTTGACTATTTAATATGCAAGTCTGTGCTAGGCACTAATTTTAAAAAGAAAAAAAAAAAAGACAGTTGTAAGCTTAAGCTGTAAGAAGTATAGGCCGATCCCTAGGTCTCAGTTAACAGCTGTCCCACTATCTTTGTTGACCACTTCACATCTCAATTACCATATTCAATTCCAGCCTCTCCATGAAAGAGGCTGACAAACTTGAGATGACATCTAGAAACCATGTTCCAGTTTGCATTAGAAAAGTTAATTGAGGGGAAAGGGACATCATACCCTCTTCTAGCATTCAAAGGATAATACTATGAAAGTGGGTAGCTCAAGAACAAAATCAAGGGAACATGGTTTCAAAGAGCCAGCCGCCAGCTCAAATAATAATAATACTAATAGTCTCGGGATGACTCGTCTTCACCAGTAGAATTAACTGTCTCTGGGCTATTTAAATAAAGGCTACTTAGCAAGTATAAAAATTCACTAAAGTAAAAAAGTTAAGGACAGGTGCAGTGGCTTATGCCTATAATCCTAACCACTGAGAGGCCGAGGCAGGACAATTAAATGAGGCCAGGAGTTCAAGACAAGCCTGAGCAAGAGTGAGACGCTGTTCCTACAAAAAAAATAGAAAAATTAGCCAGGTGTGATAGTCCCTAGATGCCTATAGTCCCACCTACTCAGGAGGCTGGCTTGGGCCCAGGAGTTTGAGATTGCTGTGAGCTATGATCATGGCACTGCAGTCTCCCATCAGGTGACAGGCAAGACCTGTCTCTAAAAAAAAAAATTAAAAAAAAAAAGGAAGTTAGACCAGGGCCTCTTTAAAATGCCAATTCTGATCATGTGATTTCCCACTTGTCCCAATATTATATTGCCCTACTAGCTCATCTGCTATGATCTCCCTTGAAGAAGTCTCCTGTACTGGCTTTCTAACCTCAATGTTATTCTTCCTCAGATGTCAAGAAACTCTCTTTTCAAGGCCTGTTCTGAGATGTAACTTCATTCTCAGACTGCCACAGTGGCATTCAGGTTCAATGCCTAGGATAGGCTTTCTCACCCTTAGCACTATTGACATTTTGGACAGGATCATTCTTTGTTTGGTGGAGGGATGTACTAAGTACTGCAGGATGTTTGACGAGCATCTCTGGCCTCTTATCCACTAAATGCCAGTAGCATCTACTCCTAGCCAGATAACCAAAAATGTCTCCAGATATTGCTAAATGGCTGATGGGAGGCAAAATCTCCCCCTGCTGAGAACCATTGGTCTGGAGGCAAATGATTAACACCACTGACTTGCGGTTAAGTTTTCCACTAACTAGACTCCCTCTACCTTCCTTCATTAGTCATATTTTCTGTGCCACATCTCTAACTACTGTCAAAAGTGAATTCAGCTTTACGCCCCTCTCCCAGCATGCTCAATGTCGTCATCTGGCTCCAAACAGCTTCCATTCTTAGACCAGTGTAATTGTTTGCTTCTGGTGTTCTTGCCTATACCTGTTTTATCTGCTCCATGATTACTACAAGGATCTTTTCCTTCCTTGTTAAGGTCACATAGCATCCACTCTAGTTCTCTACTTACTGCTGGTATTAATAAATTTATCAACTGGTGTTTCTTAGAATGTCAAATACCAGCTTCAATTAAAAATAAGACAAATCCCTTACAAACTATCATTTCAAGAACATGTGATCCTGAGTCCAAAGTTCTGACAAAACTTTGACTTTCTTTGAAGAGCTAGTGCCAATTTACATTCATTACTGAAAATGGAATCTAGCGTAATTTTCGAAATATATCCACCAAGACAATCCAACTATTTGGACTCGACGATACAAAAGCAATTTCTAAAATTAATTTTTAAAAAGTTCTGTACAACATTAAAACTGGGGGGAAAGGGCAGGTTTTGGTCAAGTTTTTTAAATACTGGAAAATGGAGCAGGGAAAAAAAGTTACAAATATGGCTCAACACTTTAACTGTTGCATCATAGGCTACTTTACAGGGTAAGGGAAGGGGGAGTCACCTAAGGACAGTTTCCTCTTCATCCTTCCAATCCGTTAAGTTTTAGGCAACAAAAGTTACATACACGATAAAAAAAGACAAATTAAGAATGTTCAAATACATAAATAAACTAGGTCACTTTAAGATTTTAGAATTTTTCCAGCTCCATGGATTATCAAATACTTTGGGGGAGGGCTCCCCATATAACATACGGAGACCCAACACTGCAAATCAACTTTCCCAGACTCCTATTTTAACCACCTAATCTTAATCTCAGGTTCTTCCTTATCTTGCACTTGACTTTTAACAGAGATTTGGTTAGTTGGTGTCAAGACAGGAGACACAGGAACTCCAACCCTGAATTAAGCTGACAGCAGGCATCTGGTCAATATTTGTAAAGTGTAAAAATAAACGGTGTCTGAAGACCCCATTTCATGGTTATGGTACAAGATCCTTCCCACAGGTCTCTAAGAAGCAGAGGCCCAAGGAGCTTTTGCAAGGAAGGTCTGAATCACTGTCGGTCTTGGCGCTTGGAGGTAAACAGTCCTCACCTTCACTGCAGATGGGAATTCCCTGCCTGTCCAGACTCTTCCAACATCTATCAGGGAACACAGAATAGGTGTTCAATAAATGCTGCCTGAATGGAATTTTTTTATTAAAGCTGCCAAGGAAAGTTTCCAGAAATCAGCTTTATCTCTTCCAAAATACGACCTCATAGCTTTCTTTGTCCAACAAAAATACTTTCCAAATTCAAGAAGTAGGAAATCTGCAAAGCAAGAGGGCCAAGTATGAGCCCAAGTGGCTCAAGTTGAACCCCACATTTGGCTGGAACACCGCGCCACCTATCCGCGTCCCTCTGCCCACCTCCTGAGCGCTGGCTTCCTCTCGCTTCACTCCGTTTTCTTTCCCACACCACACCTCTCCACTTTCGGCCACACACGCCCTAAGTGCGTGCTCCAGGGACCTCACACCCCACCTCTTCATCTCCAGCAGGGACCTACCTCTCCTCCCCTCGGCCTGCAGCAGTTCTTCTTCACTGCGGCTAGCTTTTTCAAAAATCAAAACATCTCATTTCTTTATCTGCAAGGGATACCCCAAATAAAGGGGAACACGAAGGGGAAAGGCCCTACCACCCCTCCAGTGGACGGAGGGGATGGTCCTCTGGGCATTCACCCTCAATTAGCTTTTCCAAGCCCCTGTCTAGGATACCAAGAGAAGTCCCGCTCCCAAGAGCCCACGCCTCCAAACAAGCTAGAAGCGGATTATACCGGTACCCAACCCGGAGATGGCCCGCGGCGGGCTGGGTGCACCTGCGGGCCGCCGGCCCCTCCCACGGGCGCGGGGGCGGGGCGTGGGCCTTCGCCTCCCGGTCCCCGCCCGCCGGGCTCCCAGCGCAGCCCACTCGGCGCGGGAAGGAGGCGGCGGGAGGCGTTTCTGAGGAAGTTAAAGGGTTCACCTTATGGGCACCCGGCCAGCAAGGCCAGACACCACACACGGCCTCCGGGAGGGAGCAGCGGGGCTGTAACCGGCTCTCCCAGCCTTTGCGATGGGGCGGAGGGAGGCGAGAGCAAGGAGCGCGCGCGAGGGGACAGGAGCCAGGGAGTCCGCACGCCCCTCTCCCGGGGCCCACAGCCCGCGGCCGAAGCGCGGCCGCACAGACTGCGGAAAGCGGAACAAGCTCCCGGGCCCCGACAGTGGCAAACGTCAGCCCGCCACCCCCCGGCGGTCCCTAATTGAGTTCCCGGCCCGGCCTCCGCTCGGGCCCGGCGCCGCTCCACCTGCGCGTCGCCCTCCCTCCCTGCCCGCTGCCGTGCGCACCAACCTTGAGGGGCAGCTCGGCCGCCGAGCCCAGGCTTAAGCTGAGGCGGGAGGCGGCGGCATCACCTGCGGCGGGCGGCGGCTGCACCGGGACGCGCCGGGGCGGCGAAGGCGCGCGGCGCCCTGGACCCTGCTCCCGCGGCCCCGCCCGCGGCTGCCACCTCGAAGCGCGGCGGAGGAGCCGGGGCACCTCGGGCGGCGGCAGCGGCGGCGTCGGGAGCAGCAGCACATGACTCTGTAACGAGGGGAATTAGACAAAGCGTAACATGGACTCCGGGCCCGAGCAGGCGCTGCAGCTCTGGGACCAACCGCAGCCGGCGAGCGCCGCGACTGGCCGGGCTGCAGCCAATGGGGCGGGCCCGGGCCTCCATGTGATTGCCGGCTGTCTCCCCGCGGCCCCGCCGCGCCGGCCGAGGGTCGCCGCGCTTCCGCGACCCGAGGGGGACCGTGTGGCGAGGGAGGCGGCCGGGGGCGGGGGACTGGCGGCGAGCGGCTGCTGGACGCCGAGCGGGCTCTGGGGGCGGGGAAGGAGGACAGCCGTCCGTGGCCGTCGCTGTTGACACTGACCTCTCAGACGCCCACCTGGGCAGGGCTTGGTGCCAGGCGGGCGCTGTCTCCAGTCCTGGGCGAAGGAGTCTAGCCTGCAGACTAAAAACTCCGATAATAAGACTTGGGGTGGGGTTATGTTAAAAAGTCTTTTAAGCACACTCCAACTCTAAGGAGAAAGCAGCAGGGATTTGGGGACACAATTGTACCTTGACATGAATAGTTTCTCAACTTTGTTTGTTCTGCCTCTGCTGTTAAAGCTGTGTTGTAGAGTCAGTTCGTATTTTCATCTGAGTCTTCACCTTTGTCCCCATTCCCTTTTGCCAAAAATGTCTTAACAAATGAAGCAGACAGACGAAAAGGTTATTCTCAGCCAGAGCGTTTTCCAGTCTGAAGGTCCCTCCCACCCACCTTTTTTTTTTTTTTTTTTTTTGGTGGTGGTTGTAAGATGGAGGTTTCTTTGCGGTCTTTTTTGTGGGTGGGGAGAGGCAGGGGCCAAGAACTAAAGTAAGGCGGGATGGTTGGAATTACTTGGTTCCAACAGAACGAATGGTTCAGCCCAATACTTCAAGGTTTCCTTTCAACTGACTCCTCGTTTCTGTGAACAATAGGAAGATGGTTCAGATAAGTGTCAAACAATAATAGCAAGATATTATCAATGTAGGCCTGTGATTGTGTCATATAAAAAATAAAATACACACCAGTTAAAAAATAAATAAAAAATAAAAAGGTACTAAAGAGAATGGTTTTCTAGGGTTTCAGGAAAGGATCAGAGAGGAAATGATAAAATATAACCTTGGGGCTTGGTGCTGTAGCTGCAGCGGCTAAGGCGCCAGCCACATACACCAAAGCTGGCAGGTTCCAATCCAGCCCAGGCCTGACAAACAACAATGACAACTACAACCAAAAAATAGCCAGGCGCTGTGGCAGGCACCTGTAGGCCCAGCTACTTGGGAGGCTGAGGCAAGAGAATCACTTAAGCCCAAGAGTTGGAGGTTGCTGTGAGCTGTGACGCACTCTACCGAGGGCGACAGCTTGAGGCTCTGTCTCAAAACAACAACAACAAAAAATTTAACCCTGGATAATGGGTACCTGGTGACCTCATGGTCTACTTCACAGGCCTTGCCAAGGAAGACGGGTGTGGGCTTAATAATAAGCCTCAGATTTGCTGATCTAAGAGGTTATAGCTGTTTTAACACTGTTAACTAGTGCTGTGATATTTTGATTGAAAACATCCCAATATTATGATTAATTCCAAACCTTGTGCTGTTTGTACAGAACAGTCTTCTGTACTTTGCTCCACTTTTCGATCTTCCCTAGGTTTTAAACTGATTTTAGGTTTTTGTGTGTGTGTGTGTGATTTTTTTTTTTTTGGCCGGGGCTGGGTTTGAACCCACCACCTCCGGCATATGGGACCGGCACCCTACTCCTTGAGCCACAGGCGCCACCCCTGATTTTAGGTTTTAAAAAGAAAATTATTTCTAGATTGGTATAAATTGAGAAAAAAAGTAATACTCAGAAAGCAATCAAATAAAAGCAAACATTCTCACAAAATCGGACAAATCCTTTTTGAGGACGATTTGAAAACTGTTGATAAAATAAGTAGATGTGCTCTCTTTGAACAGGCAATTCCACATGTAGAAATTTATATCTTAGGGATATTTGTGCAAAAACTACATCAGAAATATTTATTTTTTGAGACGGAATCTCACTTTGTCCCCCTCAGTAGAGAGCTATGGCATCACAGCTCACAGCAACCTCAAACTCTTGGGCTTAAGCGATTCTCTTGCCTCAGCCCCCCAAGTAGCTAGGACTACAGGCACCCGCCACAATGCCCAGCTATTTTTTGTTTGTAGTTAGTATTGTTGTTTGGCAGGCCTGGGCTGGATTCAAACCCGCCAGCTCCGGTTTATGTGGCTGGCACCTTAGCTGCTGAGCTACAGGCTTGAGCCACATATTGGTTCCTGATGGTGCTGCTGAGAGGAGTCCTTTCAGTAATCTCCCAGGTGCATTAGATCTACTTACTCTGGCAGGGTGAAGATGAGGATTGATCTTATTGAAGTTATTTCTAACAGTTCTGGAGGTTGTAAAGTATAAGATGAAGGCATTGGCAGATTTGGTGTCTGGTGAGGGTGCTCCTGGGTCATAAAGGGTGCCTTCTTACTGTGCTTCACATGGAGGAAGGGATGAGGGGTCTCTCTCAGGCCTCATCGTAAGGGTACTAAACTCATTCATTAAGGCTCTGCTATCATGACATAATAAACTCCCAAAGGCAGCACCTCCTAACACTGTCACCTTAGGGATTAGGATTTCAGCATTTGAATTTTAGGAGGACACAAACATTCAAATGATAGAAAAGATAAGAATTAGTATTAAATTAAATTATTAAGAACTCTGCCAATGACAAGTGATAAAAAATAACCGATGATCTAGGATGTAAAAAAAACTTGCAGCTTTCCTTTTTTCATCAGGAAAACAACCAGGAAGGAGGCAGCAGAGGGCAATAACTGGTTTAACACAGGGTTCGAAACTAAGAAATATGATAAAAAAGGAATCTGAGCCCACTCTAGACTTGTCTACAGGGAAAAACAGTAAGGCTTCAAGAAAGTTCTATTCAACAAAAATGTGTAGAGGATTTACTATCCTTCACTGAGTTGTTACAGATAGGAATTGACAATTGCATGTGGTAAATATGTGTCACAATAATAATAACTAAATTCACAGGTACCGTTCTAAATTCTTTACATATATTCACTTTTAGTCTTCACAGCAATCGTATAAGATACTATGTTTTTTTAATAGATGGGGAACAAAGCCTTACAGGGTTTATGTAACTATCTCAATAACTACTCAGCCTTTAGCTGGCAGAGCTAGACTTTGAAGGTAGGTGACCTGGCTCTAGCAGTTCAAGCACTTAATCACAGGACTGTCTGAAAGGACCATGTAAGATAAAGCCCTTATTTGTCCATCTCCTTTTACCAAGTACTATAATTCTAAGCTGGTTTATTCTTATATAAACTGTAGCACTTAGCATGCTCTAAGCCATTTAATAATACTTCAAACAAATGAAGGATTGACTTTCTTACTGGAGAAGAATTTGAGCTCCTTGGAGGAGTGACTTTATATTCTTCCTTTTTCTATTACCTATGGTAGGTAGAGTGCCTACCATATAGTAAGCCATATAAGTTTCAGTAATCTGAGTTTCAGTAAATGAGTTTCAGTATTTTTTAAAAAATTTGTACAATAATCAAACTTCATAAATTGAAGTTTTACCCCATAAATGCACTGGGGTAGCTTATAAGTAATATCCTAATAAATTCCTTCTAAAGTGAAAACTAGCCCTGGGGAAGGGCGGCGCCTGTAGCTCAAAGGAATAGGGCACAGGCCCCATGTACCGCAGGTGGTGGGTTCAAACTCAGCCCTGGCAAAAAAAAAAAAAAAAAAAAAAAAAAAACTACAAAAAAAAACTAGCCCTGGGGAAAAGAAGCCAAATATGGCTATATCAGCATGACCATAAACAAATAAACATAGAATATATTTACTTGAAAATTGGTCATAATACTGAAGGATTCCAAATTATTTAAGACCCCTCCTCCTGGCCTCTCCTCTCTCTTCACTTCCTCCTCTTGGTTTCTTCATCTCTGAAATAGGAATAATAACGTATCACAGGTTATAATGAAGGCAAGAATAAAATGAGATAATGTAAGGTAAGGGCTTAGCCAGGTGCCTAGACCATAGGTATTGATCAGTGACTGTTACCTATGTATGTCCCCCTATTATAAGTGTGACTGAATTTCTTAATCTCGTGTGGCTCTGTTAATACTACAGCTAATATATGCAACATCTGGAACACCTTCACGGTTTTTTTAATTTCAGATTAATATGAGGCTACAGATGATTGGTGTACATTGTTTGCATTTGTTAGGTGGAGTCCAAGTTGTAGTTGTGTCCCTCACACAAGGCCTGTGCCATGGAGCCTTACATTGTGCCTGTTACTCGTGTTTTAAAAAACTGGCAACTTGTATACATATAATGCCTTGAAATTACATAGTAGGGGTTCGGCCTAAGCAAATGGGAAAGCAGTTGACTTCCCATCTTCCCTTTCTTCCCTCTCCTGTGCCACCTCCTACTTTCCCTTCCTGCCATTCTTTCTTTGGATGGGGTAAGACCATTTCACTTCTTCGACTTTCAAAACTGTGAGCCTTGTAGGTAAGTAAGGTGACAAATTGTCTCCCTTTCTTGCAGCTGAAGAAATTGAAATGATGGAGACTACACTAGAAACGACAGGTCGAAGGAAGAGAAGCCGCACAGAAGAAGTGGAACTGGGTGGAGTGTGGGCGTGACTGAGTATCGACATACATCAAGCCCAGAGAGGAAGGAGAGTTGCTGGACTGCTATAGTTACACATAATATGGTGAAATTAAAGCTAGAAAAACTAAGCGTACAAGTCTAAACCACAAGGAAAAGAAAGAAATGGATCAATTCTTTCTAAAACAGATTCATAGAGTGGCGAATTCTTTCTTGGAATTGTCTTTCTGGGTAAGTGGGTGCTTCTTAATTACAGCCATAATGAATAAATGTTCCCTTTACTGAATTAAAAAATATGAAAGCACGTAGAAACACTAAATTCAACTGCCTTTGAATCTGTACCCAGGTACTCTTCCTTCCTGCCTGTGTCTCCAATGGATGAACTATCCAGGTTCTCATGTGAAGCCCACCCTTTCACTAGATCACATCTCATCTCAAACAATAACTCAGCAATTGTCCCTGTCCTATATCATCTCTTTCCCCCTCTCTACTGGATTATTGCCATCATCAATTTTTAAAATATCATTTCTCTGACTCTGCTTTCCCTATCCCATTTCTTTTCTCCCTTTTGCATCTAAACATCTCAAAAGAATTTGCATACTCATTGTCTCCAATTTCTTTGTTCCTCTTTTATTTTAAACTTAATTGAATCAGGGTTTCACTTCCAAAGCATCACTGAAACTGATATTGCCAAGGAAACTGATGACATCCACATTGCTAACTACACTGAACACTTATTGGTCTTTAATTGAGCTCTCAGCAGCACTTGGCACCACTAAATACTCTTTCCCCTTAGGAAACTGCCTTCTCTGGCCTTTCAAGATACCAAATGCATTCCCTTCTTATGTCAATAACTCTGCATTCATATCTCTAACTCAACCCTCCTTCCTCTGCTCCAATTTGTGTTTCTGACTGCCTAGTTGGTTTTCCCACTTAGACATGTAATATATAGTAGAACCTCCAGAGTTGACCATCTCCCTACGCTGACCACCTCCTTAAGTTGGCCTAATTTTCATAGACTGTACATGCCCCACAAGTATGTATAAGTACAGTAAGTCTAGTTCTTTATGTTGAACACCTCTGTATGTTGACCAGTTTGTTACGGTCCCTTGGGTGGTCAAGTTGCAGAGGTTCAGCTATATGTTCAAACTTAATATGTTCAAAACTAAACTCCTTGTTTCTCCCCCAAAACTATGCACCCCAAACAGCTTTCCCTTCTGACTGAAGGTAATTCATCCTTCTAGGTAATTGAGCCAAAAGCTCTGAGTCGTTCTTGACTCTTTTTCTCTTGCAACCCATATCAAAATTGTCAGAAAGTTCTGTTGGTTCTACTTTCTAAATATACGCTTCCATGGCTACAACCTTGATCCCCAGGCACCATCACCTGTCTCCTGGACTAACTCATCAGTCATCTAACTAGTCTACACACTTCCACGCCTGGCTTATCTTCCCCACAGTCTATGTTCATCAGGAGCCCCTTGATACTTTTAACATATGTCTTAGCAGCTCATCCTTTGCACTAACTCTGTGATAGCCCCCCATTTTACTCAGAGTAAAGCCAAAGGCCCTACAGTGGCTGATGAGGGTCTCAGATGATTTGCATAGACACTCCTCCCAAATGTCATTACTCAGGGAAATACACCCAGACAACCATATCTATTATTGGAACCCACTCCCTGCTTACTCCCATTCCCATTACCTTGCTTTATTATTTTTCCCTGCGCACTTACCACTTAATATATTTTTTGTTTCTTACTTCTCCCTCTCAGCTAGAATATGTAGCATAAGCCCTTTGCAGACAGGAAATTTTACCAGTTTTGCTCAGTGATGTAGCCAATGTATTTAGACCCGTATCTGGCACATAACAGACACTGAGTAATCATTTCTTAATGAATTCATGAATTTATTTCAGATCAAGAATAAACTCAGGAAAATTTTTCCCAGGAAGGGATTTTTTCCATATTATGCTATTCTCTGAGTATTTGTTAATTGAAAAAAGGTATTCATATGCAGAGTTTCCAGATCATACTAATTACTAAAAGAATATCTAGTAGTTTACATTGCAAAAGAAAAGAAACTTAGGGGTGGCGCCTGTGGCTCAAGGAGTGGGGCGCCGGTCCCATGTGCCGGAGGTGGCGGGTTCAAACCCAGCCCCGGCCAAAAACCACAAAAAAAAAAAAAAAGAAAAGAAAAAGAAAAGAAACTTAGTGTGAAACATTACTGTTTTGCTAATCTTCAACAAAGAAAAACAATCTGATCTGAGTTAATAAGCAAACAAAAATTGCTAAATAATAATTCCAAAGTCCTAAATTGTCTTCTAATGAAAGAAAATATTTAAGTAAAGGAATACTTAGTGAAAATAATAAATTATAGCAGATTAAACATTAATTCCCCCAACATATTATTTACTTTAGAACTGGCATGTTGTGCAGTAAGGCTGCTAATCTGGAAAATAAAAGATTTAAGTGGAAACAAAAGAACACAGATGTGACATAAAATAGCAAGAGGGAATCTTATAGTTTAGCCATTTGAAAGTTGAAATGGTACAAAAATCCTCAGGAAAATCATTATACAAAAGAATTGGGGAGTTCTTTAAAAAATTAAAATCCGAGTGGCACCTGTGGCTCAAAGGAGTAGGGCGCCAGCCCCGTATGCTGGAGGTGGCAGGTTCAAACCCAGCCCTGGCCAAAAACTGCAAAAAAAAAAATCCCCCAAAGCAAACTGATTTGTATGGACGTTTGAAAAGAGGAAGAGTAATTACTGCTTCCAAGTGGTGAGTAAAATGTTTAACAATCTACCTGGAATTCACTTTGTTGGGATGTCTGTGGGAATAGAAGGTGAGCACAGCCAGAAACCTTAACTATCAAGGTGAGGCTCAGCAGCTCTCCCTGAGCTGGAGAGAAGAATAGAGGAATGTGGGAACACAGAGAGGGGACCCAGCCCGTGGGGTTTTCTTACTCATAGGTGAAATTCTAAATTTATTCCCCCCCACACACAAACTTTTCTTTTATTGAAAGAAAAAAATCAACTCAAAATAGATAAAAGACATAAATATAAGACCAGAAATTCTAAAACTACTAGAGGAAAACAGGGGGTGGGGGACAGAAGTATATGACACTGGTCTAGGTAACCATTTTTTGGATTTGACCCCAAAAGCACAGACAACAAAAATATAGACAAGTGGGGCAGTGCCTGTGGCTCAGTGAGTAGGGCGCTGGCCCCATATATCCAGGGTGTTGGGTTTGAACCTGGCCCCAGCCAAACTGCAACCAAAAAATAGCCGGGCATTGTGGCAGGCGCCTGTAGTCCCAGCTACTCGGGAGGCTGAGGCAAGAGAATCGCCTAAGCCCAGGAGTTGGAAGTTTCTGTGAGCTGTAATGCCACAGCACTCTACTGAGGGCAATAAAGTGAGACTCTTGTCTCTAAAAAAAAATATATAGATATATATATATATATACACACACACACATATATATATATATGAGAGAGAGAGCGAGAAGTGGGAAGACATCAAACTAAAAAGCTTCTGCAAAGCAAAGGATACAATTAACAGAATGTAGACACCCTACAGATTGGGAGAAAATATTTGCCAGCTATACATCAGATAAGGGGTTAATAGCCAACAGATATAAAGAGTGCAAATGAAATTCTAAATTTAAAAGATTATTATGTCTGAGCATTAAAATTTCACCTGACAGCTTCTCAAAGCAATGTGATCTGGAGATGATTTGAAAATAAAGTTTAAACTGAGAGGTTGTCTTCAAGGAACTGAAAGTCAGCCTTGTTCTGGTGTGAGCTGCCCCTAGGCAGTGCAGACTCAGAAAGGGAGGCAATTGTGCCACCTCCTGTGGCTGAGCCTTCTTGAAGTTGGTGCCTTGGGTAGCTCAGGCAGGGAACCTCAGCCAAAAGGGAGTGTGATGGTGAAATGTAGGTGTCAATTTAACTAGGTTAAGAGATGGACAGAGGTAGAAAAGCACAACTTCTGGGTATGTCTGTGATGGCATTTCTGGGAGACATTGGCATTTGAATCAGGGAATTGAGTAAGGAAAATCCACTCTCATCCAGTGTGGGCTGGCACCATCTAATCAGGAGGCCTGGATAGAACGAGAGGGCAAAGGAAAGGCAAATTCAAATTCCCTGCTGGAGTTGGATGCCCATCTTCTCCTGCTCTTGGTCAGCAGAACGCTAACAGGCCTTTGGATACCAACACTTGCATTCATAGCCCTCCCCCACATAGCGGGCCTTCAGCCTTAGACTAAGAGTTTCACTGTCAGCTCCCCTGGTTCTCAGGTCTTTGTGTTCAAACTAATCACACCACTGGATTCCCTGGTTCTCCAGCATGTATAAGGCATGTCAAGGGACTTCTCAGCCTCCATAAGCACGTGAGCCAATTTTCATAATAAATCCCCTTTATACCTCTCTTTGTAGTTAGCCTGTTGGTTCTGGGAGAACCCTGGTTAACACAGGGAGCTAAGTCTATGTGTCTTAATCATCTATACAAGCCACCAGGAGACCATGTACTTTCCATTCCTGAGATGACATAGTCCCTGGAGTTTATCTCCAGCACACCAATAGATTATTCCTCTTGCCACTTTTCTCACTAACTTTTACTTATCTTCTAAAAATCTGGGGGTTTTCCCCTATTTCTCTATTTTTTTAAACTTTATTTTATTTTTTGAGACAGAGCCTCAAGCTGTCGCCCTAGGTAGTGTGCTATGGCATCACAGCTCACAGCAACCTCCAACTCCTGAGCTCAAGTGATTCTCCTGCCTCAGCCTCCCAAGTAGCTGGGACTATAGGTGCCCCCCACAACACCCGGCTATTTTTTGGTTGCAGCCGTCATTGTTTGGTGGGCCCAGGCTAGATTTGAACCCACTAGCTCAGGTGTATGTGGCTGGCACCTTAGCCACTTAAGCCACAGGTGCCGAGCCTCTTTTTTTAAAACTTTAATAGACATCTAGGAGCTGTGACAGTTTTTTCTCTTTCTAATGAAGTAAATAGGAGTTTCATGAGTTAACCATGTTAGTTTCCTTCTCTTTTTGTGGCACCTGGCTGACGCTCTGTTAGCCCACAGGCTACAGACGTGTTTTAACTATACAGTGTTCTAAAATTCTTTTAATTAGCTACTAAGCCAGGCATGGTAGCTCATGCCTATAATCCTAGCACTTAGGGAGGCAGAAGGGTCATTTGTGGCCAAGAGTTCCAGACCAGCCTGGACAAATTAGCAAGACCCTGTCTCTAAAAACAATTTTTTTTTAAATTTGGTTTGGTGTGAGCTCACACCTATAGTCCCAGCTACTCCAGAGGCTAAGGCAGGAAGCCAATGTAAGCCCAGGTGTCTAAGGCTGCAGTGAGCTACGAGCATGCCATTGCTTTCTAGTCTGGGGGACAGGGCGAGAGACACTGTCTTAGATAAATTAAATAAATAAATATTAGTTGCCAATATTTAATAATCAGGGAATTTCATATAAATATCCAGATTTCCAGCTGTTTCTAACAACCAGAACAAAGTGTAAAGTAGCATCAGGAAGAAGCCGGAAAAGGAATTCTGACAGCTTTCTGAGTGTTAAACGTTGGATCAAAGCAAACCTCTTGGAGAGCAGTAGGACTCAAGGAGCCTGGCTCTGACATGCATCCTCACTACTCTGAACCATTCACTGTACAACACAATCAAATACTGCTTTGTCTGTTCCCTGGCATCCAACCTATGTTTCTTTTAACTCTCCCGAGTAGGACCTAGACTCTGTTTCATGGTTCTTTAGTCTCCCCCATGGCTTTGCACAGTAATAAGCCAATGATTATTAATTATAAACTAACACCTACACTCAGTCCTTTTTATTATTCATTCTCCTTGTCATTGCCATGGATGCAGACATTTAACAACTGTTTATATACATTACACACACTAACATTTATGGAGGACTTGCTTACTGTGAGCCAGCACTGGGCCGAATGCTGGAACATACGTGTCAATCAAGCATATTCCTGCTTTCTTAAGAGGAAAGACAGAAATACAAATGGAAAGATTATACTCTGATGGATGCATCAAGGGAGGCTTCAGAGAAGAGATAGTGTTTTCTGGGTCCCAAAGGATGAGTAGGAGTTCACCTAGTACCTAAGGCAAGGAAGGTCGTGGGGACAGAGGAAACAAGCACAGACACAGAGCTGGTCTTCTTTTCCACTCTGTCCTGGAGCCATGGCACGAGGAACCATGTCCCCTTCTAGACTTAAATTCAGTGAGCCCTGGAGTAAGGATTACATAATTTCTGTTTATACTATGCATAAAGCAAAAGCCTTGGCTTAATTCTCTTGCCTCACTATCAAACGTGTGTAAAGAACTCAGAAAATGGCCTTTTTTTTTTTTTATTACTAATGGAAGTTTGCTGCCTTTTTTTTTTTTTTTTTATTGTTGGGGATTCATTGAGGGCACAATAAGTCAGGTTACACTGATTGCATTTGTTAGGTAAAGTCCCTCTTGCAATCATGTCTTGCCCCCATAAAGTGTGACACACACCAAGGCCCCACCCCCCTCCCTCCGTCCCTCTTTCTGCTTTCCCCCCCATAACCTTAATTGTCATTAATTGTCCTCATATCAAAATTGAGTACATAGGATTCATGCTTCTCCATTCTTGTGATGCTTTACTAAGAATAATGTCTTCCACTTCCATCCAGGTTAATACGAAGGATGTAAAGTCTCCATTTTTTTTAATGGCTGAATAGTATTCCATGGTATACATATACCACAGCTTGTTAATCCATTCCTGGGTTGGTGGGCATTTAGGCTGTTTCCACATTTTGGCGATTGTAAATTGAGCTGCAATAAACAGTCTAGTACAAGTGTCCTTATGATAAAAGGATTTTTTTCCTTCTGGGTAGATGCCCAGTAATGGGATTGCAGGATCGAATGGGAGGTCTAGCTTGAGTGCTTTGAGGTTTCTCCATACTTCCTTCCAAAAAGGTTGTACTAGTTTGCAGTCCCACCAGCAGTGTAAAAGTGTTCTCTTCTCTCCACATCCATGCCAGCATCTGCAGTTTTGAGATTTTGTGATGTGGGCCATTCTCACTGGGGTTAGATGATATCTCAGGGTTGTTTTGATTTGCATTTCTCTAATATATAGAGATGATGAACATTTTTTCATATGTTTGTTAGCCATTCGTCTGTCATCTTTAGAGAAAGTTCTATTCATGTCTCTTGCCCATTGATATATGGGATTGTTGGCTTTTTTCATGTGGATTAATTTGAGTTCTCTATAGATCCTAGTTATCAAGCTTTTGTCTGATTGAAAGTATGCAAATATCCTTTCCCATTGTGTAGGTTGTCTCTTTGCTTTGGTTATTGTCTCCTTAGCTGTACAGAAGCTTTTCAGTTTAATGAAGTCCCATTTGTTTATTTTTGTTGTTGTTGCAATTGCCATGGCAGTCTTCTTCATGAAGTCTTCCCCCAGGCCAATATCTTCCAGTGTTTTTCCTATGCTTTCTTGGAGGATTTTTATTGTTTCATGCCTTAAATTTAAGTCCTTTATCCATCTTGAATCAATTTTTGTGAGTGGGGAAAGGTGTGGGTCCAGTTTCAGTCTTTTACATGTAGACATCCAGTTCTCCCAACACCATTTTTTGAATAGGGAGTCTTTCCCCCAAGGTATGTTCTTGTTTGGTTTATCGAAGATTAGGTGGTTGTAAGATGTTAGTTTCATTTCTTGGTTTTCAATTCGATTCCAAGTGTCTATGTCTCTCTTTTTGTGCCAGTACCATGCTGTCTTGAGCACTATGGCTTTGTAATACAGACTAAAATCTGGTATGCCCCCATACCAGCTTTATTTTTATAGATGCCCCCAGCTTTATTTTTATTACTAAGAACTGCCTTAGCTATATGGGTTTTTTTCTGGTTCCATATAAAACGCAGAATCATTTTTTCCAAATCTTGAAAGTACGATGTTGGTATTTTGATAGGAATGGCATTGAATAGGTAGATTGCTTTGGGAAGTATAGACATTTTAACAATGTTGATTCTTCCTGTCCATGAGCATGGTATGTTCTTCCATTTGTTAATATCCTCTGCTATTTCCTTTCTGAGGATTTCATAGTTTTCTTTATAGAGGTCCTTCACCTCCTTCGTTAGGTATATTCCTAGGTATTTCATTTTCTTTGAGACTATGGTGAAGGGAGTTGTGTCCTTAATTAGCTTCTCATCTTGACTGTTATTGGTGTATACAAAGGCTACTGACTTGTGGACATTGATTTTATATCCTGAAACATTACTGTATTTTTTGATGACTTCTAGGAGTCTTGTGGTTGAGTCTTTAGGGTTCTCTAAGTATAAGATCATGTCGTCAGCAAAGAGGGAGAGTTTGACCTCCTCTGCTCCCATTTGGATTTCCTTGTCTTGCCTAATTGTATTGGCTAGAACTTCCAGCACTGCGTTGACTAGTAAAGGTGACAGAGGACAACCTTGTCTGGTTCCAGTTCTAAGAGGAAAAGCTTTGAGTTTTACTCCATTCAGTAAAATATTGGCTGTGGGTTTGTCAGTTTGCTGACTTTTTAATCTCTCATCAAGAGTCTAAACACGAAACTTGTTGCCTTTTTCATTATGAGCACTAGACTTGAGTGGCAACTCAAAAGAATTACTCTTCTTATCCTGTCTCCTTTTGATTAATTAATCAAAGTTGTTTACATCATGAATAAATACTTCACATTTTGATCACAGTACTAATTTTTTTTATTTACAGTAATAAATTTCAAAATCATTCCTGTCATTTACAAATTTCTCCTTTATTTTTCAACATCCTAAAAATCTTTTCTTTAAGCCAGCAGTACTTTATCCTGCTCTGAGAAAGCACTTTTATATTCTAAGTTATCAGGAATGCTTGAAATAATGTGGAGGCTAAAGAAAAACTCTAAAGAATGGTACATTATAATACTTATGCATTTCAGAGGGACTGGGCTATTTATCCAAGGAGGAAGATTTTCCTCTGATGAAGTCTAAGTACCCACCTCTCTTGCCCCAGACCTTAGATATAGGAGCTGCAGTCGCAAAGACTGTATTCACATGTCTCCAACTGCATTTAGAATCCTCAGGCCAGAGAGTGTTGACTGCAACCCTATCAGGTAAAGGCATGGCTGAGTCCCAGTTAAGAAGGTCAGTACTACAACAGGGAAAGTAAGCAGCAGACTTTGGAACAATCAGTATGGCTGGCTGTACCAAGCAGCTTAGGGCTTTATAATCATACCCGGAAAGACCTCCACGATACTTTAGTTAAAGTCCAGAGAGCACACGGTCATGCCCTGATTGCTTTGACACTGCTGGGGGCAGGGCTGTAATTTGTGACTTAGACCTCTGGCCATGCAGAACAGTTGGGAACCTTTCCCTGGAGTCAACTTTGACCCAGGGGAACTTGATTTTGGGTGGATGAACAGCTGAGATGTTTATTACCATAGTGTCATATCCTCTGCAAGAACACTTGAGCTCTTTTTGGTTGGTTGGTTTTTGTTGGTATTGGTGTGTGAGTAGGGGCGTGTGTGCATGCGTGTGTGTTCATTTTACACAATAACAAACATTTGAAACATCATTGCTTTCTCTCATTTGCTTTGTATCATTCATACACTGGCTGATTAGAAGCAAAGTTATAGAATCTGTAGGTGTGAGGTGCTAGAAGCAGGTTTGGGCAGCCGCGACTCCCCATTGCATGGGTTTTCTTCCTTCATTCCCCCCACCTTGCCTTCTGCAAACCCAAGACCCTTTTCCAAACCTCTCACCTACATCTTCACTTTCTGTTTAGTTCATAATGAATCCCAGTGTGGCATGTTTGTGATGTGGTGCGGAGGCTGCTGTCCAAAAATAAACTATTGTATTGAACAGGGGGAAGGGTGGTTTAAGGAGGAGTGCCAGCCAGCCATGGTGCTCTGTAGCACTTTCTGGTTAATGTCTGCAAATTTTCTTTTTCTAGAAAAAGCTAAATGGGGCTCATTAAGCTCCGCTGGTATAATTTTTTGAAAGAAAGGACAAGTTAAAAATAGTCTAAGCACAAGCCTTAGAGGCTTACAGTTGTTAGGAAGAACTGATGATGAGGTCCGGGGAGAGGTTTTCACAATTGAAATTCACAGTCCTGCAGGACTGTGCAACCCCAGGAGGCAGGGGGGCTGGCAGGCTACAGAGAGCCCTTGAGGGGAAGAGCATGTTTCCCAGGGTGGACTCACATTCAGCCCCATTACATTTGGATTTCATCAAGCACCTATTAACACTTAAGCTGCTAAATGGCAATAATTAAGTTTCTGACTCATGTCAGGATCTGGTACAATTTCATGAAAGAATTGGGAATAGACTAAAGGACTGTCCCATTTTGAGGCTCCAGCCTTTTGAAAAAGATACTTGTCCTTACTCATTTAGGGTTAATAGGACCTTGCCTGCTGTGTGCCGGCAGAAAAGACAAACAGGTAACCAGTGTGTAAATGCAGCAGGGTGTGGGTTTCAACTTATCTGCTGCTCACTAATGATCCCCTGTGCTGAAAGCCTAAGGAAAGGGGTTCAGGCTGCAGCAGATTACATCTGACACCCCACTCCCCAGGTTTCTTTGTTAGTAAAAGGCAAGTAGAGGGAGCCTGGGAGATGAAAAGTAGTTATCAAGGAGCGCTCTATAGCAGGAGAGCAGTAACCAGGGCTCAGATGGCAGCGGCAGGGAGTGTTGCTTGTGGACTGAATGTACACAATTTTGTGCGTCTCTGACTTCTGAGCCAGCTGTCCTCTGACACCCACCTCCCAGGTCTCAGTGGTGATGGCAACCACGCCTGTTTCCCGTGATTTAGGGGCTCTCTTGCTTGTGCCAGTGTTAATGTGGATTTACAAACAGGTGAACCTTTCACAGCCTCCTGGAAGGACCAGGAGGGATGTGGGCTGGGAAGGAGTGGTTCATCCTACCAGCTCCAGCCTCTCCCCAGGTCAGTGATTTCCAACTGGTCTGCCGGGGCACACTGGTGTGTGGTGAGAGAATCTTAGGTGTGCCATGAAAATTATTAAAGATCACAAATTGAATTATTTTTGAAAGAAGTTCAAAGCACAGTAAGTATATTCTTTTTTTATTTTTTACTCTTTTTTTTTTTTTGATCAACATAATTTAAGTGTGCCAGAGAAGTTTAACTATAGGTTCAGGCAGGCTGGGAGATAAAAAAAAAAAGGTCATGTCGGGCGGCGCCTGTGGCTCAGTGAGAAGGGTGCCGGCCCCATATGCCGAGGGTGGCGGGTTCAAACCCAGCCCCGGCCAAACTGCAACAAAAAAAAATAGCCGGGCATTGTGGCGGGCGCCTGTAGTCCCAGCTACTCGGGAGGCTGAGGCAAGAGAATCGCTTAAGTCCAGGAGCTGGAGGTTGCTGTGAGCTGTGTGATGCTACGGCACTCTACCAAGGGCCATGAAGTGAGACTCTGTCTCTACAAAAAAAAAAGTCATGTCCCTGCTGACCCCCACCCCAGGCTGGTCATATGTGGAACACATGGGGCGACTGAGAAGATCTTAAATGTGTTGTCTAGGGATGACTTCTGGGGATCTATATTTTGCCTTCTCTGCCCAAGAATCATGCTAAGAGGTCCTGCAGACAGTGGGTAAGGTTGAGACAGAGATTAGAGCAGAGGCAGGCACCTGGCAAGGATGTGGTAGGAGGATGCATGCACCAGATTGTGTATCTGACTGGGGTGACCCCGGAGACCTTTGTGATAAGATGCTGCCAGGGTTCCACAGGACTGGGGACAGGTGGGGGTTCAGTCTAAGGAAGCTCATTGCAGGAAGAGCTGCAGAAGCACTGAGTAACCTCCTTTCCTGCCTCCGGTCTGCACTGTGGGCTCCAGAACCCCACCATCTTGCTGAGCCTTACTCATAGTCCCTCACCCCAACAGCACTAATACTGTGGGCCTGACTTTTGGAATGTAATACAAATATTAGAAGTCATTTATTGAAGGCTTATTTTCTAGCACCATGCCAGGATTTTGCCTACATTATTTTATATATTTATCAGCCAGTCCCAAGTTGAAATCCAGATGTGCCATTTGTTACCCGAGTTTTTAGGCAAATTATTTAACCTCGCTGAGCCACTTGTATTAGTCAGCTTGTGTTGCCATAACGAAACACCATAAACCTGGTGGCTTGAACAACAGAAATTGACTTTCTCACAGTTCTGGAGACAGGAAGTCTAAGATCAAGGTGCTGGATGGGGGAGGGGAGGGAGGCAGTGAATAGAGAGAGTTTTCCTTGGTGTCTCTTCTTAAAAGGACACTAATTCTGTTGGATCAGGGCCCCTTGCTTATGATCTCATTTAACCTTAATTACATGCTTAGAGGTCTCATCTCCAGGTCTAGCCACCCTATGGGTTAGGGATTCAATATACAGATTTGGGGTGGGATATACAAACATTCAGTCTATAGTGGCCAGTTTCCTCAGTAGAAATAAGTGAATAGAGGCACTTCTATTAGGTAGCTGAGAGGATTAAATAAGATAATGCATGGAAAGTGCTTAGCAGAGTGCTGGTACAGTGCTCAATAATGTTAACCAGGGCTAGTGTATGTCAGGACTGGTATTATTACTGTTAGGCCTACTTTACACGTGCAGTGCAGGATGCCCGTAGCATAATTACTAAGAGGAGAAACCTATGTTATTCAGCATGGGTTTGCAGAACTTTAATGTCTGCCTTTTATTAATTTTGCCTCATTTGCTTCTTAAGACTTGCTTTACATAATGTGGCAATTATAAGACTGAGTCATTTGAACTCTCCTGAGAGTGGAATAGTGTCATCTCTAGCTTCCTATTAATAGTTAAACACACCGGCATATAGATCACAAATATCAAATATCAAGTTCAGGGACTGTGTCTTACACATTTTTGACTCCCCAGTGTCCAGCATTGTGCCTGTCCCGTCAGAGGCATTCTGTCCCTAAGTATCAAGTTGAAACTGTGTTAGACCCACAGGGAAACGAAGACAGAGAAGCAGCTAGAGCTTGCTAGCTCCCCTTGCTCAGCCCGCAGGTGCCCCATTCTGACCCCAAAGGCCACCGTCTCCACTCTTCATATGCCTAGTAGAAATCAGGGCAAATTTAAACAGTTTCTTCTCCTTAATTTCTCGGTTCTTAATCACTCTTCTCAGTTTGTTCATACACTCATCTCCAAATAATCATTAAGTGCCTGCTCATATCAGGCTCTATTCCTGGAGCTGAGATACAATCAGGAACAAGAAAACCAAAGTTCCTGTCCTCACAAAGGGGATACAGCGAGTCCCTAGTGGCAATATTGGAATTAAGTCCCTAAGGGAGCACAGAAAGATGAGTGCATGTGTGTCAGGCTCTACAGGCAAGGGTGGGGGGAGCTGCCTTGGGAAGATGTAGCAGGGGCTTCATCTGGATCTGGGGGACAGGATCACTTGGAGCCCTGCAAACTGAGCCATGAAGGGGAGTGGGAGCTACACAGTAAGGGACACAGGCAGGGAGTTAGGCTTTAAGCAATGAGAAGTGTGGGGAACAGCTAATCCACAGGATCGAATGGGTATGGAAGGGGGGAACAGGAAAGACGATGAAATGAGGTTTCTGGCCTCTAGAAGCTTCTACTTTGGAGAAACAAAATATATAGAAACGAGGCAACTTGAGAAAATGTTTAAAGCAAGTGTAACAGGTGGCAAATCATTTCAGATGACATGACATATAAGCGTGAATACATTTAGAAGACTACATAAGAGCTATTTTGTCAAAAATGAGGTTCATAGACTACTTAGATCTGAATCACCGGGATGTGTGTCAAATGTGCAAGGGCACCATCCTGGACTTGGGGAATCATGATGTCTTGTGGTAGGGGCTGGCTACATGCAAATTCCACGAGGACCCTACATGATTCTGATGCCTATTAAGGACTGAGAACCGGGTGGCGCCGGTGGCTCAAGGACTAGGGCGCCAGTCCCATATGCTGGAGGTGGCGGGTTCAAACCCAGCCCCGGCCAAAAAAAAAAAAAGGACTGAGAACCATTGTGAGCCAACATTTATGAAGCACTTCCTATGGCTCAAAAAGTCCCTGTAGTCAGGATCAGAGAGGAGTGGCCTAAGGCCCAGAGATGGGGTGCAGACCCTAGGGCATGAAGCCTTCATGCTCTCAGAGATGGAGGAAGAAAAGGGAGGATGTTTCTAGTAAGTGAGGTTGGAATAAAGTCCCTAAGGAAATTCAGAATGATACATTTTTGAACAGCAAAAATATGGAATTGGGTGCAGTGGAAAGGCAAGGTTGTGGAATAACAAAGTATTAACTAAAGAAATTTTAAGGAATTCTGCAAACGAAAGGCACTTAATTAGACAATGAAGAGTTATTATATTTTCTTCAACAATAAAAGCTCTATTGCTTTGAAAATACTATTGGAAGAAGGTTAGTAGTAAAATACTTTTGCATTTATAATTTTGGCATATCACTCAATTTCACTGCACCTCAATTTCTTTTCTTTTCTTTTTTTTTTTTTTTGGTGGTTTTTGGCCGAGGCTGGGTTTGAACCCACCACCTCCAGCATATGGGACTGGCGCCCTATCCCTTTGAGCCACAGGCACCACCCATCAATTTCTTGATCTATAAAGTGGAGATACTAACGAGCACCTACTTTTTGAGGCCGTGAGAATTGAATAGTATATATGGGAGAATCCTATTCTGGACTCTGTATATTACATATTCACAGACCCACACACGGACATACCCCTTTTCGTAGCTCATCGTGTGCCTTGTGACATCTGGCCTCGTGATATTACTGTACCTTTTTCCTGCTTATTTCCTTTCGTCCGGTCTTCCATATCCGTGTCCAGCTGCTCCTAGAAGCTCCCTGGGAATCTGTGTACCCAGCCTTCTCGGAGCGCTCTCTAGTGTCGGATGTTGTTGCTGCGATGACTCATTCTTCCTCTGATGAGCTGGAAGTTTCTAACTTACAAGAAACTGTCTTTTGAAAGCTAATACTGCCTACATTAAAAAAAAAAAAAGAAGAAAACTTTAATAGCAGAATACACATTAAAACTAAGGGAAAGTATCTTAGTAATTTTACAGCCAGAATATCAACAACTGATAAGCCATTTTCTGCTTGAAGCAAAATCTTGTAAATATTTGCAGGTTGAGGACAGAACACAAGATTCTATCCCCCAGTGATTTTCCATCTTGAGGCTTCCCTTTCCGTGTTTCCAAACCAACTGAAAAATGTTTCCCTCAATGTTTCTTTAGTGATTATGATTTCTCTTAGAAATTTCTTCCTTTTTGAAAGCGAGGTAGTATCACTAAACCGGACACAGTGGGAGTCTGATTTCCAGGGCCAGTTCTGTTATTGGCTAGTGGGGTGACCTTGGTTAAATAGCTCCCCCTGTATGAATCTTGGTTTCTGCAAATCTGAAATGACATCTGTAGACTCCATGATCACTTGCGTCTCTTTCAGGATGTGGTTCTTCACCTAGAGAGGCCATATAGGGAGGAGATCTCACACTGGGGCAAGAGTCAGAAAACTTAAATTCTTTTTGCTATTCCACTATTTATTAGTTCTGGAAACTTAGTCAATTATTTAACCTCAGTGGACCTTAGTTTCCTCATCCATAAAATGGTTAAAAAAAAAAAAAAGAAAAGGAAAGAAAAAAAACCCTTCTCTGCCTTTTATTCACAGAGTTATTAAGAGACTCAAAAAAAATGGCTCAGCACCCATCCCTCAATGAGTAGGGCGCCGGCCACATACACCAAGGCTGGTGGGTTCGAGCCGGGCCCAAGCCTGCTAAACAACGACAACTACAACCAAAACAAACCGGGCATTGTGACGGGTGCCTGAGGTCCCAGCTGCTCCAGAGGCTGAAGCAAGAGAATTGCTTAAGCCCAAGAGTTTGAGGTTGCTGTGAGCTGTGAAGCCATGGCACTCTACCGAGGGTGACATAGTAAGACTCTGTCCCCCCACCAAAAAAAAGAGACTTAAAACAAGATGCTGTTCACAAAATACTTTGAAAACTACAAAGTGCTATAGACAATGCAAGGTTCTAAGATAAAGAATCTCCTTATGGTCCCTTTTTTGCACATGGTGTATGGCAAGAAAGCCTTTAAATGCAGACATATATGAGTTTTGATCCCTATAAACACAGGTAAATCTAAGCATCGTTTCTCTTAGCAATAAAGGAAGAGTAGTCAATATGGTTGTGGATATTAAATAAGACATTTTAAAAAGAGCTTAATCCAGGGTCCGGCAAGTAGTTAGAGCTCAGTATATGGATGTGGTTATTTTTCTCTAGTAAATTTCATTGTAGCATTTAATGGATAAAGAAGCTAAGAAAAAATAGGTGATTTTTCGTATCATCCCAAACTTTATTCTTAGACCCTTGAATGGAATTCTTTTCAGACCTGCTATACATCACACATCCTTAGCTCTAGGAATGTCTTAACAGGAAAATCATCAGAAAACCTCATACTAAGGGTGGCAGGTAAAGGTCCATGCTTGGTTCACAGTTTTTTTCTGGCAATTTATTAAATAATTAAATAGCCAACTTAGAAATTTGGTATCTTATTTGATTTAAGGAGGGCAGTGCTACAGAAGGGGGAGAACTATACAAAGTTCAAAGCTTTGGGAGAGTTTCAAAGCTCCCCAAATCTAGACTTGGAATTATTTGCCCTCTGGACCATGGTGCTCATGGAGCTGGCACCAACATGCTCCACATAGGCCCCTGCGATCTGCACTCCACAAGTCATAGGCAGGACACCTGCTCCTTGTCACTGGAACTTTGATTCTGGCAACCACACTGTAACATATAAAAATTAAAAAACAGGTGGGGTGCAGTGGCTAATGCCTGTAATCCTAACACGCTTGGGAAGCCAAAGTGGGAGAATGGCTTGAGCTCAGGAGTTCGAGACCAGCCTAAGCAAGAGCAAGACCAAGACCCTGTCTCTACTAAAAATAGAAAAATTAGCAGAGCGTGGTGACAGGTGCCTGTCGTCTCAGCCACTCTGGAGGCTGAGGTAGGAGGATCACTTGAGCCCAGGAGTTTGAGGTTTCTGTGAGCTAGGCTGACGCCAGGGCACTCTAACCTGCATGACAGAGCTAGATTGTATCTCAGGGGGAAAAAAAAACCTAGCTGGAAGCTCAGTGATATACTCTGAGCCCATTGTCAGAGCAAAAAGCTGTGGGCTCTGGTAGGTATTTCTGGGGCAGAGTAAGGATGATTTCAATAGGAGTGTTCACTTTGATTCCCTAATTGTCCCTGTCCCTTCCATCTCTGGTAGATTTGCATAAACAAGCGATGCAAATACCCATGGGAGCTAGCCATCCCCTTTTGTCAAAAGCATTTATAGGGCTCGGTTCCTGTAGCTCAAGCAACTAAGGCACCAGCCACCAGAGCTGGCAGGTTTGAATCCAGTCAGGCCTGCCAAACAACGACAACTACAACCAAAAAAAAAAAAAAAAAAATAGCCAGGAGTTGTGGCAGGCGCCTGTAGTCCCAGTTACTTGGGAGGCTGAGGCAGGAGAACTGCTTAAGCCCAGGAGTTGAAGGTTGCTGTGAGTTGTGATGCCACAACACTCTACCCAGGGCGACGGCTTGAGGTTCTGTCTCAAAAAAAAAAAAGGCATTTACAAGACTGGTTGAGGTACCTTCCATATCCCTTGAGGCAACTTCATTTCAGCACTATTCCCTCCAGCTTTTGAAAAACAACTCCTGTGTTCAGGCTGTGAAAGGAGCCTGAAAGGGAGAGCTCAGGTTGCAAAACAAAACTGTCAGAAGAGGCTCAGAGCCTCTCTCCACTCCTTTGCTTGTCCAGTCTCTCTGACTACGGAGGAGTCTCCAGGGAGGACAGGTGCAGACAGTCTGGAAGCGATGGGACAAGCCAGCTCATTCCTCCCACAGTTCTCTTGT
The DNA here is from genome assembly GCF_027406575.1 of Nycticebus coucang. Lineage (NCBI taxonomy): Eukaryota > Metazoa > Chordata > Mammalia > Primates > Lorisidae > Nycticebus > Nycticebus coucang. Next base: position 20,841,654 of record NC_069784.1, on the reverse strand, counting down.
TTCAAAAACTAAGACTCCTGCATCAAATGCTTCTTGTGCTTCTGTTGATATGATGATGTGATTTGTTGTTGTTGGTTAGCCTGTTAATGTAATGGTTGCATTAATTGATTTTCAAATGACAAGCTTGGTATAACCAGAATACATCCACTTGGTCATGGTTATAATTATTTATATATATGTCAGCTGGCACGGTGGCTCACACCTGTAATCCTAGCACTCTGGGAGTCTGAGGGAGGTGGATTGCCTGCGCTCAGGAGTTTGAGATCTGCCTGAGCAAGAGTGAGACCCTCTCTCCACTAAAATAGAAAAATTAGCCAGGTGGTGTGGCAGGCACCTGTAGTCCCAGATACTTGTGAGGTGCGGGGGTCCTCAAACTGCGGCCCGCGGGCCACATGAGGCGGTGTGATTGTATTTGTTCCCGTTTTGTTTTTTTACTCCAAAATAAGATATGTGCAGTGTGCATAGGAATTTGCTCATAGTTTTTTTTTAACTATAGTCTTGCCCTCCAATGGTCTGAGGGACAGTGAACTTGCCCCCTGTTTAAAAAGTTTGAGGACCCCTGGAAGGCATTACAATCACTTAAGCCCAGGAGCTTGAGGTTGCTGTGAGCTATGATAATGCCATGGCACTCAACCCCAGGTAGACAAAGTGAGTTTCTGGCTCAAAACTAAATTATTATTTATATATGTTAGTGGATTTGACTTGCTAATATTTGGTTGAGAAGTTTTGCATCTATGTTCATGAGAGCTATTGATCTGTAGTGTTTTTTATTTTTACTTATAATGTCTTCGGTTTTGGTATTAAGGAAATGCTGGCCCTATAGAGTGAGTTAGGAAGTGTTTGCTTTGCTTCTATCTTCTGGGAGAGATTATAGAAGATTGGTATAATTTTTTCCTTACTTTCTTTTTTTTTTGCTGTTTGGGGCTGGGGCCGAGTTTGAATCCACCACCTCTGGTATATGGGGCTGGCGCCCTACGCCTGAGCTATAGGAGCCACCCTCCTTAAATTTTTCGTGGGATTTACCAGTGAACCCATCTGGCTCTGTTGCTTTCTGTTCTGGAAGGTTACTAATTTTTGGCACAATTTCTTTAATAGATACATGCCTATTCCAAATATCTATTTCTTCTTGTGTGCATTTTCACAGATCACATATTCAAGTAATTGGTCCATTTCATCCAGATTATCAAGTTTATCAGAATAAAATTCTTCCAAATATTTCTTTTTTATTATCCTTTTAATGTTCATGGGCTCTGCAGAGACATCCTTTCTTTCATTGCTGATACTAATAGTTTGTATGTCTATTTTTTTTTTTGTGAGTTAGCCTGAGATGCCTATCAATGTTGTTGATCTTTTTAAAAAATCCGTTTTTAGTTTTGTTGATTTTCACTATTGATTTCCTAGTTTGAATTTTATTTGTATCTTCTCTAATTTTAATTATTTCCTTTTTCCTGTTTCCTTTGGATTTAATTTGCTCTTTTTATTTTTTATTTTTTCTAGTTGTATAAGATAGAAGCCAAGATGATTGCTGGATGACTTGTCCCCATGGCTGTCTTGGCCACCGTGGCCCTGTGGCTCACATGGCCTCTCCTCATGGTCATCTCCACCCTTCCTCCAACTCCAAGGGCTCCTCCCCTTCCTTGTTCTCATCTGAGGATCCTGATTATTTCTCTAATGACAACTTTACTGAGGTGTGACTGGCGCACAGTAAACTGCACATGTTCAGATAGAACAACCGACAGCTTTCTTGGTGTGACTTTAACATACACTGCGAGGCCACTGCTGTGATGAAGGTTGCAAATGGACTTTCCTCCACCCTTACCTGCTGCTACCCAAACACCCCCAGGAGCATGGATCAGCTTCTGTCACTAAAGATTGGATGGGTTTTATAGAATCTCATGTCAATACAACCATACAATATGTACTTGGGGGTTTTTGTTTGGTTCTGGTCTGGCTTCTGTCACTCAGTAACTACTTCAAGGTATACCCCTATGTTGGGATATCAATAGTCCATTCCTACTTGGAGATTCACCCCTTTGTTAGGGTATCATCAGTTTATTCCCTGAGCCATATTCCAGTGTGTTTGTTTACCTATTCTCCTGTGGATGGGCATTTGAGTATTCTGGATTTGGGGCATTGTTTTAATATGTAGAAAGATGACAGGGTGGGGCTTCTTACCCAGTGTCCATCTGAGAAAGAGGCTGTCTTGACACTAGTCCCTTTTCTATCCCTCTATAGCTGGCCCCAGCCACTTCTACTGTCCCCAACCCCATGTTTGCTGTGGAGCTGAGTCAGCCCTGCCCTCCTGCCACTTGAGGCCTTCCCACAGTTTTGTGTATTCCCCCTTAACCACTGGATCCATAGCTCATGGTGCCGAGCAGGCTCTGCTAGTGCTCTTGAGTGACTAAACCAAGCAGAGATAAGCAGCGGCAGGGATGGCTCATGGCCAGCATTAGTGGACTGGGACCTGGGGTGAGGGTTCTGTGGGGCAGTGTTCCCTCCTAAGTCCAGAGTGGGCGGCTCTGTACAGGTTCAGAAGAGCCAGGTGGGAAGGAGCCTGGCAGAGGCTGCCTCTGTGTGCAATACTGTGTCTTCCAGGTGCAGTGGCTTGATGGCCAGGGTCCCTGCTATGCCTTCTGGGAGCCAGGATGCTCCTAGAGTTGTGTCCGAGGGCAGCCTGAACTGAGCTGCCCCGTGGGAGCCAGGCCAGCACCCAGGAGGAACAGCTGTGGGTGGTCTGGCCTTCAACACAGCTTTATCCTGAATGAAACATAGAGATCTTCACAGTGCCCCAGGGGGCTGTGCTGAGAAGAGATTCCCAGTCCCTGCTGTGCTTGTGGTTTTGCTGGCAGCTCCTTGTGGTGGAGGCGGCACTTGGAAGACTGAAGTCAGAGGCAGGTCTGTCCACTCTGGCAGGGAGAGATGACAGAGTCCAGCAAAGGCCTTTCTACAGAGAAGAGAATGTTTCCCTGCCAGCTGTCTTCCCGCCTGCCCATGCACAAGGCCAGACTGCTCCACCTGTTACCTTTGTGGGTGAGGTGTGGCTGACATTTCTGTGTCTGTTGGTACTGGGTACTGGGAGGAAGTTCTGGTTGGGGACAGCCCAGGCAGGGGGAAGAGGGTGGATTTCCACTCAGCTCCATGATTCATTGTGTTTGTGAAACAATTGTTGTATTCAATTAAAGTTTCATGTTTTGAATTCCCCTCCCTCCTTTGATTCACTTAACTATTTGTCCAAGTCAAAGTACAAAGATTAACACAGCCTCTGGCTAGCATTTCCTGAAAGGAGGCAGGCATTTTTACCCTACTGCTGGACTGTGGATTGTTTCTAAGGCATCTGTTTTATCACGTAGGCTGCCTTAGGGTGGGCGTCCTGGTCCTCTTCCCTTCACACTTTCCTAGGCTATTTTCTCAGTGTAAATTCCTGGAAGCTGAATTTCTTAGTCACTTGTGGTAACCCTAGGGGTGGACTGTGGATTCTGGGGTGCTCACATGCCCATCTCAGAGCAGGGCTGTGTGTGGGCTGGGCTGGGGTCAGCAGTCCTTGGCCGAGAGAAACTGCCCCTGCCCTCAGGAGCTCTGAAGCTGGCCTGTGAAAGACACAGGCACAGAGACCTTCCTTCCAGGAGGATAACAGGTATAACAGAATAGAGAGCTGTGGCTGGGGGACCTGGGTATGGGGATGACAAAAAAAAGGACAGGAGCCCCAGGGTCCTGGAAGGTGTAAGCAGCGGCACCCAGAGACAAGGCTGCAGAGATGTTTAAGCCAGCTTTATTGAAAGGGATGGGTGACCCACCTGGGCAGTGCAAAGACGGTGTCTGCACCCAAGGGCAGTTATGGACCACTTTTATAAGGGGCTGGAGGGGGTGCGCCTAGTCCACAGGTTGCCTGTCAGGTGAGGGTCCTTTTGAACTTCTGTGGAGTGGGGCTAGCCAGATCCTTTGTGTCTTTGTTTTTTTTTTTTTGTAGAGACAGTCTCACTTTATGGCCCTCGGTAGAGTGCCGTGGCCTCACACAGCTCACAGCAACCTCCAACTCCTGGGCTTAAGCGATTCTCTTGCCTCAGCCTCCCGAGTAGCTGGGACTACAGGCGCCCGCCACAACACCCGGCTATTTTTTGGTTGCAGTTTGGCTGGGGCCGGGTTTGAACCCGCCACCCTCGGTATATGGGGCCGGCGCCTTACCGACTGAGCCACAGGCGCCGCCCTGTGTCTTTGTTTTAAGAGGAAAGAAGAAGCGGGGCAGGGGAAGAGGGTTTGAGGGAGGCTGCATTACACCCTCCAACAGGTCCCATATCTGGAGGCCATGGCACTGCTCACCTGTGGCCCACCAATCCGTGTTCCAGGAAGAAGACGGGGAGGAGGGCACTGGTACCAGCCTCCTGGGGGCTCCAAACCCAGAGACTGTGCTCCCAGCATGGTGTGCAGAGTGCAGGGGACAGTGCCTGCCTACTTGGCATGACAGGACTGGAGCCCCACAACACGCACCAGTGGGCTTCTCCAGACTCAGAGGGTGGCTGCAGTGACTAATGTGCCTTGGGCTGCTTCAAATGATGCTACCTCTCAGCCCTCCCAGGCAACACGCCAAGCTCTGGGCCTACCCCAGCCTTGGTCTATGGTTTTCTGTGCAACCAGCAGAAACCAGAGACCTGGCAAGGAGAGCCTGGATGGCAGCTGGTCACAGTCAGAGGCACAGGCTGCATGAGGACCCCCAGGGCATGTGTTCCTTCTATTCTTGGCAGGCTGCAGGCTCCGTCCTGAAAACTCTAGAACCCTGACTTGGCCAGCTGCATCCTGTCCTTTTTGGGCACATGGACTAAAGTCTCTGGAGCTGACTCCTAGCTGAGCCTGGACCTCCCAAGAAGGGGCACTATGCAGTGGTCAGAGGGCCTATCTGGGTGGAGATTGGAGGCCCCTCCTTACCCGCTCCACTCAGCTCCGGTGGGGAGGGACCTCTGCCTTCAGCATCTTGCCCACAGCCTCTGGGCACTAAGCCATAAGGGGTCCCTGTCCTGGGGAATCTCATGTATCCTGGACAAAAGGAAGTACTTGCAGCCCCAGAACCTGAAAGGCAAAAGCCCATTCTGACTCTGATATCCTGCCCTGTGTCTAGGGGGCCCCTGAAGTTTTGTAGGGGACCTTCCCTGGAGCTCAATCCTGGTCAGCAAGGGCAAGGCAAGCTCTAGAATGGATCTTTAGCACTCAGGGAGTGGGAGGGTTGAGGATTGACACACAATGCAGCATCCTCAGTGCTAACCAAGCATAAAATAACAGCAGAAATCCACTTCCTGGAGGTGAATCCACTTCCCTGAGGTTGTGCTGGGTTATTTATAACAGCATCCCTTGTGAGGCTTCATGTGGGTCCTGGGCCACCTCATGATCAGACAAGTCACCCATATGGCTAGGATGCCTTTCCAAACCACAGCACTTTGGATGCCTTTCCAAACCACAGTTTAATTCGTTGTCTCATTACACATTCTATGCTGAGATATTCCACATTCTAAATAATTAAACTTAATTTGAATAGATTTGAATTATTCTTTGGGCTACAAAATTCTGTGTCTTTTAACAAATGCACAGTGGAAGGTATACACCTTTAAGATATCATATGGAATACTTTAAACCCCATACAGCCACTGGTCTACCAGCTGTATAGTTTTGCCTTTTGCAGGAGCTCATTAAATGGGGGTCATATAGTGTGTATCCCTCTCAGACTGTCTTCTTCCACAGATTAGTGTACAGGTAAGATTCATTCATGAAAATTCATCTTTTTCTATGGCCGATAATATTCTATTGCATGGATGTACCCCAATTTGGTTATGCAACTTTGGAAGAAAAACACTCATCTTCTAAATTTGTTCAGTGGTAGGAGGCCTGCAAATTAGCTGACGATAGACAGATTCACAGGAGGGACAGTACCTGGCTGCTTGTTTTGACAGATTTTGCCTGATTATTTATATGAATGTAGCAAGAACAGTACTGACCACATAGGTCTTTTAAAGTTTACTCTGCTGGAACTTTTCATAAGGAATCTTACATTGAATATTTAAAAGCCTTATTGAGGTGAGACCCCACGCCAAGACCAGAATATCAGATGTCAACTGCAGTACCTATAGATTTTTGTACTGCAAAATTTGAATTCCTCTTTTGACATCCCCTGAACATCCCTAGATTCCAAGTCCTCCCAGAAAATGGCCTTCCTTACTCATCTGTAAGGCTGGCAACCATGAAATCCAGGTATCAGGCAGATTTTTCTCAGAGGGATTTGTAAGCATTGGCACCAAAAAAGTAACCAAAAAGTCTCCCTTAGTTCCTTAAAATTGTCTGCTCATAGCTGGTCTTTCTTAGAGTACAAATGTTTAATGTTATAACATCCATGTTATTATTTTCCATGTTGTGGATGATCTTTTGGTGTTGGTTGGTAAGACTCATAATGAAACTCAAGGTCACCAAGCTTTTCTTCTATGTTTTCTTCTAGAATCTTTCTATAATAGTTTTGCGTGTTAAATCTGAGGATGATTTCCAGTGAAATTTTGTGTAAATTGTAAAGTTTATGTCTACATTTATTTCATTCCTTATGTTTTCCTTTAATTGTTCCTTCCCTCACCATTTTCTTCCTTCCTTTTTTTTTTATTGTTGAATTCATTGAGGGTACAAGAAACCAGGTTCCCTCACCATTTTCTAAAAGACATAGGATAGTGAGCACATTTCAGTTTGGATTTCCCAAATCTCGCCCCTGTAACTGGTTCCGCAGCACGCCAGCAGGGGGCGCGCGCCCTGCCCTGCCGCATGAGCCCCCGGGGGCTGCAGCTCCTGCGTCCACCGATAGCGGGAGGAACACCCAAAGCAACCGCAACATCTGCGCAGTGGGGAGAGTTGCCCTGGCAGAGGCTCTCTCGCTCCTGGCTGACGTGCTTGAGACCTTCTGAATCCGCATCCCGGAGGCCATCACACACTAGGGACGGCAGAGGACCTATTTGTGAGCCACTCCTTTCTGTGCCAGACTGGAGGGCCGGGGAGTTGAGTGAGGGAGCCCTTTCTCTACGCAGACCTCATGGCTGCAGAGGGGAGACCCCAAGGTCAGTGAGACCTTCCTGTCCTCAGGCCTGAGGGCATCGCCTCAATGGGGACAGCTGAGGTCCCTGCAGTGAGTGAGACCTTCCTGTCCCACATCTGGGGGCTGGGACTGCTGAGCGCTTACGGTGGTGGCTGAGACCTTCCTGTCAGCAGGCCTCAGGGCGCCACCTCCTGTGGGGGAACCCGTTCTGTCCCCTCAAGTCCTGAGGAGGCTGTCTTGCTGGCGACCATGAAATCTATTAGTGTCACTGGCTTGTCCCCAGACCTGAAGGGAGCACTTCCTTGGTGAGGAGTGAGGATGGTGAGTGAGACCCTTCCTGTCCCCACACCTGAGAGTGCTGCCTCCCTGGGCTGTGCCTTTCTTGTGCTCAGGCCCAACAAAAAGGGAAAACTACAGACCAGTCTCACTCATGAATGTTGGCGCAAAAATATACAATAAAATCCTAGCAAATAGAATATAGCTACATATTAAAAAAATTATACATCATGATCAAGTAGATCTTATCCCAGGGATTCAAGGCTGGTTTAACATAGCAAAACTATAAATGTAATCCACCACATAAATAGAAGCAGAAACAACGACCATATGCTTCTATCAATAGAAGAAAAAGCATTCAATGAAATTCAGCATCCCTTTCTGATAATACTTTTTAAAATTTCAGTTTGGTGTGAGGGTACAATTAGGTTACAATGTTTGTTTGTTAGGTAATGTCCTTGTTGTAGCTGTGCCCCTCACCCAGGAGGTGTGCTGTATACCCTTGCATGGTGCCCATTAGGTGGGAGCTCACCAATTCCTCTTCCCTCCTCACCTCTACTCCCTCCCTCTCCCCCCTTCCAACTTGAATTAAGCTTTTCTCTTGTATGGGGTGTATTATTTTGTCTACTGGCTTCATATTAGTATTGAATACATTGGATACTTACTTTTCCATTCTTGTGATATTTTACTAAACAGAATGTTCCCCAACTCTATCCAGGTTAGTATAAAAGATGTAAAGTCTCCATCTTTTTATGGCTGAATAGTATTCCATAGTATACATATACCACAGTTTGTTAATCCATTCATGGGGTGATGAGCCCTTGGACTGACTCCACATCTTAGCGATTGTACATTAAGCTGCGATAAACAATCTAGGGCAAGTGTCCTTACGAAATGATTTTTTTTCTCTCCTGGGTAGACACCTAGTAATGGGACTGTGGGATCAAATGGAAGGTCTGCTTTTAGTTGTTTTGAGGATTCTCTATACTTCTTTCCAAAGAGGATATATTAGTTAGTAATCCCACCAACAGTGTAAGAATGTGCCTATCTCTCCACAACCGTGCCAACATCCACAGCTTTGGGATTTGGGGATGTGGGCTATGCTCATTGGGATTAGGTGCTATCTTAAGGTGGTTTGGATTTGCATTTCTCTGATGATTAGGGATGATGGGGATTTTTTCATGTATTCATTAGCCATCGATCTGTCTTCTTCAGAGAAGGTTCTATTCATGTCTCTTACTGCTGTTTTCTCTATTTTTGTTGATTAATTTGAGTTCTCTGTAGATTCTAGTTATCAACCCTTCCTCAGATTTGTAACATGAAAATATCTTTTGCCATTCTAGAGGTTGTCTTTTTGCTTTAATTGTTGTGTCCTTAGCTGTGTAGAAGGTTTTTAGCTTAATTAAGTCCCATTTTATTTATTTGTGTTGTTGTTCAGGTTGCCAATGGAATCTTCCTCATAAAATATTTCCCCAGGCTGATATCATCTAGAGTTTTTTTCTATACTTTCTTCTGGGATTTTGATCATTTTGTGTCTTATATTTAAATCTTTTATTCATTGGGAGTTTTTGTAAGTGGCAAGAGATGTGGGTCTAGTCTCAGTCATTTACATGTGGTTATCCAGTTCTCCCACCTGCATTTATTTAATAGGGTTTCTTTTCCCTATTGTATGCTTTTGTTTGGTTTATTGAAGATCAGTGGGTAGTAAGGGGCTGGTTTCATCTCCAGCTTTTCTATTCTGTTTCAAAGATCTATGTCTCTATTTTTGTGCCAATTACATGCTGTTTTGATCACTGTAGAATGTAGTATAACCTGAAGTACAGTGATGCCTCTGAATTTGTTTTTATTACTAAGAATTGCTTTAGCTATACGGGTTTTTTCTGGTTCCATACAAAAATAAGAACTATTTTTTTTGAGTTCTTCAGAGTATGATAATGGCATTTTATTGGGGATTACATTAAATCTATAGATTGCTTTGGGTAGTATAGACATTTTAACAATGTCAATTCTTCTAAGCCAGTAGCATGGTATGTTCTTCTATTTGTTAATGTCTTCTGCTATTTCTTTTCTCAGTGTTTCATAATTTTCTCTGTATAGATCCTTAACTTCCTTTGTTAAATATTTTTCCAGGTATTTCATTCTCTTTAAAGCTACTGTAAAGGGTTTTGTGTCCTTGATTTGCTTCTCAGCTTGATTATTTTTGGCATATACAAAGGCCACTGATTTGTGGACATTGATTTTATACCCTACAACATTACTGTATTTCTTGGTCACTTCCAGAAGTCTTGTGGCTGAGTCTCTGGAGTTTTGTAAGTATAAGATCATATCAGCAAAGAGTGAGAGTTTGCCCCCTTCTGCCCTGACTTGAATAACCTTAATATCCTTCTTTTGTTGATTGCGTTGGCTAGAACTTCCAGCAGTGTGCTGAATAATAGTGGTGATAGTGGATATCCTTGTCTGGTTCCAATTCTATGTGGGAATGCTTTCAGTTTTATTCCGTTCAATATAATGTTGGCTGTGCGTTTATCATAGATGGCTTCTATCAGTTTAAGAAATGTCCTATTGAGGGTGGTGCCTGTGGCTCAAAGGAGTAGGGCGCCAGCCCCATATGCCAGAGGTGGTGGGTTCAAACCAAGCTCTGGCCAAAAAAAAGAAATGTCCCATTGATGCCTAATTTTTTAAGTGTTCGAGTTTGAGCGATGGTTAGAGTCAGGTGGTCCTTGGAGATAAACAGGGTTTGGGGCCCTTGGGTTAGACCTAGGGTTCCAGTTTTGGTTCAGGTTCGGGCGATAGGGTTAGGTGGCCCTTGAGGATGACTAGAGTTCAAGGCCCTCAAGTTAGGGCTGGGGTTAGGGTTCAGGTTTGGGTGATGGTTAGAGTCGTGTGGCCTTTGGGGACGAATAGAGTTCAGAGCCCTCAGGTTTGGACTAGGGCTCAGGTTTGGGTGGGGGTGATGGTTAGGGTCAGGCAGCCCTTGGGGATGAATAAGGCTCAGGGAGATTGGGTTAGGGCAAGGGTTCAGGTTCCAGTGGGGGCGATGGTTAGGGCCAGGTAGAAATTGAGCAAGAATAGAGTTAGGGCTAGGGTTTGGGTTCAGGTTCAGTGATGGTTAGGGTCAGGTGGTCCTTGGGGATGAATAGGGTTCAGAGCCCTTACAGACAAATAGGGTTTGGGGCACTTGGGTTAGTGCAAGAGTTTGGCTTCTGGTGGGGGTGATGGTTAGGGTCAGGCAGCCCTTGTGGAAGAATAGGATTCAGGGCCCTTGGGTTGGGGCTAGGGTTTGGATTCAGGACCGGGTAATGGTTAGGGTCAGGAAACCCTTGGAAATGAATAGGGTTTGGGGTCCTTGGGATAGGGCTAAGGTTAGGGTTTGGGGTGGGTGATGGTTAGGGTCAGGAAGCCCTGGGGGATAAAGACGGTTTGGGGCTCTTGGATTAGGGCTAGGAATAGGGCCTGGGTTCAGCGGATGGGTAGTGTCAGGCAGCCATGAGGATGAAATGGGTAGGGACTTTGGGTTACGGCTTGGGTTCAGGTGATGGTCAGGGTTAAGTGGCCCTTGATAATCTTTATTATCCAAGGGGTTTGGGGCCCTTGGATTAGGGATAGCGTTAGGGTCCGAATTCTTGTGAAAGTTAAGATCAGGTCACCCTTGGAAATGAAGCTGATTCAAGGCCTTTGCTTAAAAGCTAGGTGTAGGGCCCAGGTTTGGGTGAGGGTTAGGGCTAGAATTAGGGATTGGGTTCAGGTGATGGTTAGGGTCAGGTGGCCCTTGGGGATGAAGAGGTTTAGGGCCCTTGGTTAGGGCTAGCATTAGGGACTGGGTTCGTAATGGTTAGAGTCAGGCAGCCCTTGGGGATGAAGAGGGTTTAGGGCCCTTGTGGTAGGGCTAGTGTTAAGGCCCGGGTCTGGGTGATGGCTAGTGTCAGGTGGCCTTGGGGATGAAGAGGGTTTAGGGTCCTATGTTAGAGATAGGGTTGGTGCCCAGGTTCGGGTGATGGTTAGGGTCAGGTGGCCCTTGGGGATGAAGAGCTTCTGGGTCCTTGTGTTAGGGGTAGGGTTGGGGCCCAGCATCAATGTATTTAATGTGATGTATGTTCATTTAGAACCATGGTGGCTAGACAGTGTTGTTTTACAGCCACACAGCTGTGAATATGACACCTCTCTGGTTCAGCTCTTCTGACAGCTTCCTCTGAACAAAGGGCATCAGCACTTCCCTCCACATTATACCAGATAGGCCCATTGAAATGGGGCTCTCCGCTTTCTGTGGAGCTTCTTGTTTTGTTTGCAATATCCCTTGAGATGGATTGGAGAGCACTAGAAAGATTGTCACTGAAAGGGCTTGTTTTTGCACTTCAAATTCTCTTGCTCATATATTAGGAAACCAAACACTTTACAAGTCAAGGCCCACCAAACTCTAATGTCTATGAAATAAATAACAAGGCCTTTCATAAAAAAGCCTGCCTTTTCTGCAGAAATGGATTGAAGGCAGAGAGTCTCCTGGGTATCCAAAGTTACCATACATAGAGAAGAACGGGAATCGTAGCTAAATGTACCTTTATTTACAAAATATTCCCTAAGTGTTGGCCACCTCTCAGTACAATTTTGTAATGAATATTTTGTAAATAAAGGTACATTTAGCTACAATTTTCCATTTCCTCCGTGTATAATGACTTTGTGAGACACTGTAGATTCAAATCCCAACTCAGCCGCTTGTTAGCTGTGTGATTTAGGGTAAATCCTCAAAAGCTGTAAATAAAGTATATCTTACCTTCCCCACTGACCTCAAAGGGTGGCTAAGTGAATAAATGTTACAATATGATTTGACTTATGGAAAAACTCTGGAAACCGAAGAAGGTATTTAAGAGTGCCTGCCTGCCCCTGGTCCCTACCTGGTAAATACCTGGGGAATTGCTGCTGGCGTGGGAAATGTGGGACAGCAGGCACAAAGCAAGCAAAGCCAATGGGGGATATTGTGGGCTCCATCTTTGCCTACTCCATCCAGTCATTACTCTGTCCATAGGTGAAACTGGCTTCAATTCCTCTTACCCACTGTCCCTACAAAATATCACTCACATGGGGGGCTGTTGACCGGATTTTCTAACACCATCATAGCAGCCTGAGCCCATCTACATGTCCCTGACAGTGTGCCCAGTGACTCATTCACAACGCTTCCTGACATTGGTTTCTGAATAGTAGGAAGCCAAGGCATCAACCCCATGATGGACTCAAAAGGAATATCCAGATACACACAGTAACCTCACGGGGCTCCCCTAGGCCACAGCTGGGAAGTCTGCTGTGCTCTGAACAGCGCTGTCAAACTTTACTGTGCGTAGAACTCACGAGGTACAGCACGTGATCTGGCAGGTCTGGCATGGTGCCTGACATCAAGTTCTCAGGGGAGGCTGGTGTCACTGGTCCTCAGATCATACTTTGAGTAGCCAGGCTGTGTGTAGAAGACTGTCAAGGACTGAAGCATCGCTCCTCACATTCTTGTTTTTATTGCTTGACCCCCCGTTGTAAACCCAACCCCATGATCTCATCCCAGTAAAACTTGGTGATCCTGCTCCTTCCTGGAGTTTCCTTCTCACTTCTTTCCCAAACCTTGCCATGGAGCCAGCTGTGAAGCTGAGCTCCTTTGTGGTTTACGCAGACTTTCTGATCTGCTCCTTCTCAGCCATGGTTGACGATGGTCACAGCCCTCCCCTCTGTCTCACACCTGGCCTAGTGTTCACATCTCACGAGTGGCCCCCGCTTCCTTCCTAGATGCCAGTTCCTATGACCATGCTTTCGACCTAGAAGTCAACCAAACTATTCCATCTCTTATAAGACTAATTCAGAAAGCCCACCCTGACCTCCACTTCTACATTCTTTATTTGCTCTTCACATCCCCTTTTGAGGCTCTTGCTTTGAACTTTCAAGATTCTGCACTGCTTGAGGCCCTGCCTATGTTCCCCTCACCTCCTCCAGTCTTAGGTCAAACCCCCCGCGGCAGGTACCTATAACACCTTGTTCCTCTCTTTCACAGTGTAATTGAGAGAGCAGGATTCAAAGAGCCTAGGCAGAAAGTAAACTGACTTTTTCTTCACAACTGGCCCTATAAACCCCTGTGGGGATACTTTCCCCTGGCTGAGAGCCCTGGGAGGCCCATAGCTTATCTGCTTACTCACAGAACATGAAAAGTGCTCTGATCATTTCAGATCTCAGGACAGTCTGCATTTGGATTGTGCCTAGTCCAGAGGAGCGTTAAAAACTCTGATTCATTCAGTGTTGGCCCTTTGCGGGCAAGAAGCCTCCAGAAGAAAAGGGTCGACTTTTTCTTTTGAGACATTGTCTTGCTCCATCACTCTGGCTAGAGTGCAGTGGCATCATCTTAATAGCTCACTGCAACCTCAAACTCCTGGCCTCAAGCCATCCTTCCATCTCAGCCACCTAAGTAGCTGGGACTACGGGCATGAGTTGCCAAACCCAGGTAATTTTTCTATTTTTAGTAGAGATGGGTCTCTGAAACAATGTTTTGATGAGTAGTGCTGCAGTGAAACTCGGGTTACAGAGTCCACATCTTGGCTATGATGAGTAGTGCTGCAGTGAACCTCGGGGTGCAGAGTCCACATCTTGGCTATGATGAGTAGCGCTGCAGTGAACCTCGGGGTGCGAGTCACATCTTGGCTATCATGAGTAGTGCTGCAGTGAACCTCGGGGTGCAGAGTCCACATCTTGGCTATGATGAGTAGTGCTGCAGTGAACCTCGGGGTGCAGAGTCCACACCTTCGCTATGATGAGTAGTGCGCAGTCAACCTCGGGGTGCAGAGTCCACATCTTGGCTATGATGAACAGTGCTGCAGTGAACCTCGGGGTGTGAGTCACATCTTGGCTATCATGAGTAGTGCTGCAGTGAACCTCGGGGTGCAGAGTCCACATCTTGGCTATGATGAGTAGCACTGCAGTGAACCTCGGGGTGCAGAGTCCACACCTTGGCTATGATGAGTAGTGCTGCAGTGAACCTCGGGGTGCCGAGTCCCCATCTTGGCTATGATGAGTAGTGCTGCAGTGAACCTCGGGGTGCAGAGTCCACATCTTGGCTATGATGGGTAGTGCTGCAGTGAATCTCGGGGTGCAGAGTCCACATCTTGGCTATGATGAGTAGTGCTGCAGTGAACCTCGGGGTGCAGAGTCCACATCTTGGCTATGATGAGTAGTGCGCAGTGAACCTCGGGGTGCAGAGTCCACATCTTGGCTATGATGAACAGTGCTGCAGTGAACCTCGGGGTGCGAGTCACATCTTGGCTATCATGAGTAGTGCTGCAGTGAACCTCGGGGTGCAGAGTCCACATCTTGGCTATGATGAGTAGCTCTGCAGTGAACCTCGGGGTGCAGAGTCCACATCTTGGCTATGATGAGTAGCGCTGCAGTAAACCTCGGGGTGCAGAGTCCACATCTTGGCTATGATGAGTAGCGCTGCAGTGAACCTCGGGGTACAGAGTCCACATCTTGGCTATGATGAGTAGTGCTGCAGTGAACCTCGGGGTGCAGAGTCCACATCTTGGCTATGATGAACAGTGCTGCAGTGAACCTCAGGGTGCAGAGTTCACATGTTGGCTATGATGAGTAGTGTTGCAGTGAATCTCGGGGTGCAGAGTCCACATCTTGGCTATGATGAATAGTGCTGCAGTGAATCTCGGGGTGCAGAGTCCACATCTTGGCTATGATGAACAGTGCTGCAGTGAACCTCGGGGTGCAGAGTTCACATCTTGGCTATGATGAATAGTGTTGCAGTGAACTTTGGGGTGTGGAGTCCACATCTTGGCTATGATGAAGAGTGCTGCAGTGAACCTCGGGGCACGGGTGTTTCTCCAATGTACTGACTTCCTTTCCTTTGGATAAATCTCCAGCAGTGGGATGGGATTTGTGGAGCACATGGTACTTCTCTTCATGGTTTTTTGAGGAGCCTTCATATTATTATCTACAGTGGTTGTACTAGTTTACCACCAACAGCAGGGGTTTCCTTTTCTCTGCCTTCTTGCCAGCATTTGCTATTTCTTGCTTTTTTTTTTTTTTTGGTAGCAGCCATCTTAACTAGGATGAGATGCTGTCTTATAGTGGTTTTGATTTGCATTTCCCTGATGATGGGTCAAGTTGAGCATTTTTTTGGCCATTGTCTTCTTTTGAGAATGTCTTCTCAGATCATTTCCCCCTTTTTTAACCATATTGTTTGTTTTCTGGCTGTCAAGATGTTTGAGTTTTCACCCTGTGTGCATCCGATCTTGTCTATACCATGTTTTCCTTACCCATTCATCCATTGATGGATACGTAGGTTGTTTCCATATTTTGGCTACTGTGAATAATGCTGCAATGAACATGAGGTTACAGAGACCTCTTTGATACTAATTTCATTTCCTTTTGATATCTACCCAAAGGTGGGGTTGCTGGAATGTGTGGTAATTTTTTGAGGAAACTTTATACCATTCTCTCTAATGTATCTAGCAATTTGTAATACATTCTGTAGCCAGACGGTTCTCTCTTTGGCTCTCCTATGAGACAAACGAGACGTCTTCTGTGGCTGCAGTTACCTGAAGCTTTCCCTGAAGCTACATCATTTACTTCCATGCCCATCTCAGTTTCCTGTTGGCTACTGAGTGGAGTCCTCACATTCCTTATCACATGAGCCTCTCCAGAGTGAACTCATAGCAGGGAACCTGGCTCCCTCCCAAGAGCAAGTGCTCTAAAAGGGGGAGAACAACACAGAATCAAAAATGCTATCCTGAACAGCGCTCAACGGAGTAGGGCACCGGCCCCATATGCCGGAGGTGGTGGGTTCAAACCCAGCCCTGGCCAAAAACTGCAAAAAAAAAAAAAAATGCTGTTCTGATCTGGCCTCGAAAATCACCTTATCACTCCTGTCATATTCTTTAGATCACACAGACCAACTCTGAAACAAACACGGGAGGAGTCTATTACTATGATAAATACTAGGAGGCTGGTTACCACAGTCAGAGGTCAATTTTCTTCTGTAATCAGCCAAGATCAGATATAATGCAATGAATCAGAGACACAAATGAAATACTGTTCTTATTTCCAAATGTGGATTTTGCTATTTCTCTTATCCTCTAACCTTGCAGTATTTTATGTGAGCATATTATTTTTGTTAGGTTTAGACTAAATTTCTGCAACAAGGAGACAAAAATATATTAACTAAGACAAAATAGATGTTTCTTTCTCTTTCTGATACCAGTCCAGAAGCAAGGTGGGGCAGTTCACAGTGCCCTGTTCTTTGAGGGTATCCAGAGACTCAGGTTTCTTCTAGTTTTTACACTTGCCCCTAGGATTCTGACTTAATCACAGTCAAAACTGGTCCACAAGTGCCAAATTTGGGAGTGGGGATGGATTCTGGAGTGGCAGCAGCTTCCTTTATGAGGATGTGACTTAAAAATTGCTTACATCAATTCTGCTTACGTTCCACTGGCTGTCGTCACGTGGCCATGCCTATTTGCAAGAAAATGTGGGATATGTGGTCTCTCCCCGGTCGCCCACATGCCCATCTCAGATTTTGGGGGTAGAAAAGTGAGACAATGAATCATGGGGAGATTTTTCTGTTACATAAGCAAATAGGTGAAGGCTGCAGGACCCAGCGAGGTGCTCTGCCACTGACTAGTTAGGAGTCCAGATATAACTGATCAGTTTTCATCAGCAGTAAAATTTGCTCATTGAATTAGATCAGTGATTTCCAACTTACAGGCTCTAGACCTGGAGGGAACTGTGGTGATCCTCCAAGGAATTTTAGGAATGTTAGTGAATCAAGCCTTTTCTGTCAATGAAATGAGTAATAATGTCTCTTCTGTCTGCATTCCACTCACTGTAGGCAATGTTATAATGATTAAAATATAAAATTTAAAGTTTTAGTAAGTTTGTTGTTAATTTTACCTCAAGTTATATTTCTTAAAGTCCAAAATTACAATGACTATGATATGGAGAATTGTGACCTTTTTCTTTTTATTAAAAAAAAAAAAAGATTTTCATACTTGAGTTCCTAGTATAAAGGAACCTGTAATAGGTTATCAGTAAATATTTGTAGACTGGATTAAATTAAACACAGGGCATCGTTGAATAAGGTGATCACTTTGGCTTCTGCCAACTCTGAAATCTTATGAATTCTTTAACTCTGAGGCAATTTTCCAGTTTGAATTTTACTGTAACTAGTCATTTCTACATAATTAAAACCACTCTGGTCCACCGCACCGGTTCCTAAATACTAGGAGACGTTTCCATTTCACATGCATATAATAGCACTGCTCACTTGGTATTCACGTCTTTAAACTCCCTTCCTGGAAATAATCTTTCTCTGTTGTAAAAATGAGGTGTGTGGAACTTACACGCCACCCTCTGAAGGTTTTGCATTATAAATTCATTCAGAGACACGGATTATGTCTGCTTGTAAGGGTAGAATTAGGAGGCAATGCAGCACACCCCCAGTGGAGGCGGGATTTCAAAGGCTCATCACAAATACCCAGTCATTTGTTATTTATTTTATGCGGCATAATGTTAAGTTCTAAAACACTGACATCAAGAACAATAAAAATGAAATCCATTGGCCTGTGGGCCAAGGAAGCTCATGGCCCTCTCCTACCCACCTCTAAGACTACCCCAGGAAGAAGGATGTCGCTATGGACTGGTCACATTCAGGGATGTTTGGGGGCCATACCTTTTAAGGTGTGGAGCATGGCAGGTGGAGCTTAAATACGCTTGACTTGGGGGCTGATCCCACTTCTGGCTCCTGAGATGGTTTTCTTCTGGAGGGTAAAGAAATAAGAAGAAGGCCTGTTACTTCATTCTGTTCTCTTGCTTTCGCCCTCCCACTCCGTCCATCTGTCTGGGTAAGTCAGAAGAGCAGTGAGTTAGTTCATCCAAGGGCTACTGCTGGTGCTCAGAGCAGCTCTGCCCTGGGCTCTGGTATATGCACAGGTTTTCTCTCTCTTCTTTTTAGCCCTATTCAAGATTTTTACTTGGTCTTGCCTTCCCATTGAGGTGGGGCTGAGACTCAGGTGGTGCTGAGGATCATATAGGCTGTGACCCATTTTATTTCTAGGCTCCAGGCCACATAACCTGGCTTAGCCTTGCCTGCCGGTGGAGTACAATAGTGTTTGAAGCCAAAGCCCACATTTCTGCCAAAATTTCCCATGGCTGAACTCTGTCTTCCATAATATATGTGGCCCTCTGAAACTTCTCACAGGCTTAGAGATAAGGGGGCATAGGACTGGAGGGGCCAGATCTTCTGTCCAGGTCATCTATTTCCGTTTGCAACAATATATCATATATTATTTAAGAGGAGAATCTTATGTGAAGAATGTAGGAAATGTACATTAAGTTTGATTTTATAATAAAGAAAATTGTTTCAAAATGTGACAAAGTTAGAAGGCTAAGATTCAAATACCACCGACTACGTGCTCTTAGCTAAATACAGGGTGGCCATAAAGTTCATGTGTAATTTAAAATAGTGCGCAAGGTTGGGCTCAGTGGCTCACGCCTGTAATCCCAGCACTGTGGGAGGCCGAGGCAGGTGGACTTCTTGAGCTCAGGAGTTTGAGACCAGCCCAAGCATGAGCAAGACCCCATCTCTTAAAAAAAAAATGGCCAGGCTTTGTGGTGGGTGCCTGTAGTCCCAACTACTTAGGAGGCTGAGACACGAGGATCGCTTGAGTCCAAGAGTTGGAGGTTGCTATGAGCTATGACGCCACAGCACTCTACTGAGGTTGACAAAGTGAGACTCTGTCACACTCTCCACCCCCTGCAAAAAAGTGTGTAATTGCACATGAACTTTATGGCAGCTCTGTATTTCTGCCTTTCAGTTTCCTCTGTGTGTGTGTGTGCACACGTGCGTGTGCATGAGGTAATGCATATCTTATAGCAGTTAGGAGTAAATGAGCTTCCAGAGATAACACATGTTGTTATGCCAGTTCTAAAATAAATAAATAAATAAATAAATAAAGTAGTTGTTTCTTAGGAAAGGTTCATTTGTTCCTTTTTTCTTTTAAAGGCTCCATTGTCAAAACTTGAACTAAAACAGCAATTGTCCCTCACCCTGTGCTGGCCCACCCTATCCCTCTTACCTGCGTTATTTTCTGTAGGAGCCCATAACTTTCTAATATGCTATATTGTCGATTTGTCCTGTTCATTTTTTTTCTTCTCCCACCAGACTATAACCCTGTGAAGGCAAGTAGTTTTAATTTATTTACTGCTGTGTCCCCAGTGCTCAGGACTGTGCTTGGCAAACAGTGGCCACTCAATAAAAACTTGCTCAATGAGTAAGTGCAGGGACAGTATTTAGAAAAGTCTGGCACAGAGGGAATGTGGTCACACAATTCCTGGCATTGAAGCAGTTACTTGTGTAATTGTTACATCCCTTGATTCTGCGAGAAAGGGAAGAGAAATAATACGTACATTTTAAATGAAGGCCCTTAGTTTCCTGGCTTCTATGTGTGTGAGCCAAGCCCCAGATGAGTTGAATTCTCTTTAGATTAGACTTAAAAGCATAAATCTCAGTCTCTCAAGTGGACCCAGGATATGAAGAAGGGCGAGAGGGGAGAGTGTGGGGGGTGCAGCTGTTTAAACCACAATTGGAGCCCAGGGAATCAGAGCTCAGAGAAGTTAGGTCTGGCTCCACTTTGGGCTTGATCTATCCCAGGACCTCTTTGGGAAATGGGGAAAGTCCAGCAGTGACGCTGCATGAGAAAGGCTGATGGGTGTTTATGCTGGTTCTGAACTCTTTACTTTTTGGAAAGGCTGAACTTTTTTTTTTTATTGTTAAATCATAGCTGTGTACATTAGTGCAATCAAGGGGTACAATGTGCTGGTTTCATATACAATCTGAAACATTCTCATCAAACTGTTCAACGTAGGCTTCATGGCATTTTCTTAATAATTGTATGTAGACATTTATATTCTGCCTTTAGTAAGTTTCGCCTGTACCCATTCTAAGATGCACCATAGGTGTGGCCACACCCATTATCCTCCCTTCACCCTAACCTCCCTCCTCCCTTCCCCTTCCTTGGCCCTTTCCCCATAGTCTTGTGCTATAGTTGGGTTATAGCCTTCATGTGAAAGCTATAATATAGCTTCATAGTAGGGCTGAGTACATTGGATACTTTTTCTTCCATTCCTGAGATACTTAGCTAAGAAGAATATGTTCCAGCTCCATCCATGTAAACATGAAAGAGATAAAGTCTCCATCTTTCTTTAGGGCTGCTTAATATTCCATGGTGTACATGTACCACAATTTGCCAGTCCATTCCTGGGTCAATGGGCACTTGGGCTTCTTCCATGACTTAGCAATTATGAATTGGGCTGCAATAAACATTCTGGTACAGATGTCTTTGTTATATTGTGATTTTTGGCCTTCTGGGTATAAACCTAGTAAAGGAATTATAGGATCGAATGGCAGGTCTATTTTTAGATCTCTAAGTATTCTCTAAACATCCTTCCAGAAGGAACGTATTAGTGTGCATTCCCACCAGCAGTGTAGAAGTGTGCCCTTTTCTCCACATCCACGCCAACATCTCTGGTTTGGGGATTTTGTTAAGTGGGCTACTCTTACTGGGGTTAGGTGATGCTTCAAAGTAGTTTTGATTTGCATTTCTCTGATGATTAAGGATGATGAGCCTTTTTTCATATGTTTGTAGATCGTGCGTCTGTCTCCTTTAGAGAAGTTTCTCTTCAAGTCCCTTGCCTACCCTGAGATGGGATCACGTGTTCTTTTCTTGCTAATACGTTTGAGTTCTCTGTGGATTCTGGTTGTTAGACCTTTATCAGAGGTATAACCTGCAAATATTTTCTCCCATTTTGAGGGCTGTCTGCTTGCTTTACTTACTATGTTCTTGGCTGTGCAAAAGCTTTTTAGTTTGATCAGGTCCCAGTAGTGTATTTTTGATACTGCTTCAATTGCCTGGGGAGTCCTCCTCATAAAATATTCACCCAGGCCAATTCCTTCAAGAGTTTTCCCTGCACTTTCTTCAAGTATTTTTATAGTTTCATGTCTTAAGTTTAAATCTTTTATCCAGTGAGAGTCTATCTTAGTTAATGGTGAAAGGTGTGGGTCCAGTTTCAGTCTTTTACAGGTTGCCAGCCAGTTCACCCAACACCATTTGTTAAATAGGGAATCTTTTCCCCACTGGATGTTTTTAATTGGCTTGTCAAAGATCAAATAACGGTAAGTAGCTGGATTCATCTCTTGATTCTCTATTCTGTTCCAGACATCTACTTCTCTATTTTTGTGCCAATACCATGCTGTTTTGATCACTATCGATTTATAGTACAGTCTCAGGTCTGGTAGTGTGATTCCTCCTGCTGTGTTTTTCTTGCAGAGTAATGTTTTGGCTATTCGAGGTTTTTTCTGATTCCATATAAAACAAAGTATTATTTTTCAAGATCTTTAAAATATGACAATGGAGCTTTAATAGGAATTGCATTAAAATTATATATTGCTTTGGGTAGTATAGACATTTTAACAATGTTGATTCTTCCCAGCCATGAGCATGGTATGTTTTTCCATTTGTTTTTTTTTTTTTTTTTTTTTTTTTTTGTGGTTTTTGGCCAGGACTGGGTTTGAACCCGCCACCTCCAGCATATGGGACTGGCGCCCTACTCCTTGAGCCACAGGTGCCGCCCTGTTTTTCCATTTGTTAACATCTTCAGCTATTTCTTTTCTTAAAGTTTCATAGTTCTCTTTGTAGAGATCTTTCACGTCCTTTGTTAGGTATACTCCCAAATATTTCATCTTCTTTGGCACTACTGTGAAAGGAATAGAGTCCTGACTGTTTTTTCGGCTTGGTTATTGTTGGCATATATAAAGGCTACAGATTTATGGGTGTTGATTTTGTAGCCTGAGACATTGCTGTATTCCTTGATCACTTCTAAAAGTTTTGTAGTAGAACCCTTAGTGTTTTCCAGATATACGATCATATCATCTGCGAAGAGTGAAAGTTTGATCTCTTCTGACCCTATGTGGATACCCTTGATCGCCTTTTCTTCCCTAATTGCAATGGCTAAAACTTCCATTACAATGTTAAAGAGCAATGAAGACAATGGGCAACCTTGCCTGGTTCCTGATCTAAGTGGAAATGATTTCAATTTAACTCCATTCAATACAATATTGGCTGTGGGTTTGCTGTAGATGGCCTCTATTAGTTTAAGAAATGTCCCTTCTATACCAATTTTCTTAAGTGTTTTGATCACGAAGGTGTCCTGGATATTATCAAAAGCTTTTTCTGAAATAGCTGGGCGTTGTGGTGGGCGCCTGTAGTCCCAGCTACTCGGGAGGCTGAGGCAAGAGAATCGCTTAAGCCCAGGAGTTGGAGGTTACTGTGAGCTGTGTGAGGCCACGGCACTCTACCGAGGGCCATAAAGTGAGACTCTGTCTCTACAAAAAAAAAAAAAAAGCTTTTTCTGCATCAATTGAAAGAATCATATGGTCCTTATTTTTTAGTTTGTTTATGTGCTGAATTACATTTATGGATTTACATATATTGAACCAGCCTTGAGACCCTGGGATAAATCCCACTTGGTCGTGGTGTATAATTTTTTTGATGTGTTGTTGGATTCTGTTTGTTAGGATCTTATTGAGTTTTTTAGCATCAATATTCATTAGTGATATTGGTCTGTAATTTTCTTTTCTTGTTGGGTCTTTCCCTGGTTTGGGGATCAAGGTGATGTTTGCTTCATAGAATGTGTTGGGTAATATTCCTTCTTTTTCTATATTTTGGAAGAGGTTTAGTAATATAGGTACTAGTTCTTCTTTAAAGGTTTGGTAGAATTATGATGTAAAGCCATCTGGTCCTGGGCTTTTCTTTTTAGGGAGATTTTGTATAGTTGATGCTATTTCAGAACTTGATCTAGGCCTGTTCAATATTTCCACTTCATTCTGGCTAAGTCTTGGTAGGTGGCGTACTTCCAGGTATTGGTCGATTTCTTTCAGATTTTCATATTTCTGAGAGTAGAGTTTCTTGTAGTATTCATTAAGGATTTTTTGAATTTCTGAGGGGTCTGTTGTTATTTCGTCATTACCATTTCTGATTGATGAAATTAGAGATTTTACTCTTTTTTTCCTGGTTAGGTTGGACAAAGGTTTATCTATTTTATTGATCTTTTCAAAAAACCAACTTTTGGATTTATCAATCTATTGTATAATTCTTTTGTTTTCACTTTCATTTAATTCTGCTCTGATTTTGGTTATTTCTTTTCTTCTGCTGGGTTTGGGGTTGGAGTATTCTTCCTTCTCCAGTTTCTTGAGATGTCCCATTAAGTTATTAACTTCCTCTCTTTCTGTTTTCTTGAGGAAGGCTTTCAGTGCTATAAATTTCCCTCTTAGGACTGCCTTTGCAGTATCCCAGAGGTTCTGGTAATTCTTGTCTTGATTGTTATTTTTTTCCAAAAATTTGGTGATTTCCTTCTTAATCTGGTCTATAACCCATCTATCCTTCAGCAGAAGGTTGTTTAGCTTCCAGGTTTTTGTATGGGTATGCAGGTTCCTGTTGTTATTGAGTTCAACTTTTATTCCATGATGGTCTGAGAAGATGCAAAGAATAATTTCTATTTTTTTAAAATTGCTGAGGTTAGATTTGTGGCCTAGGATGTGGTCGACTTTGGAGTATGTTCCGTGGGCTGATGAGAAGAATGTGTATTCAGTTTTGTTGGGATGAAATGTTCTGTAGATGTCTGTGAAGTCCAGATGTTGAATGGTTAAGTTTAAATCTAAAATTTCTTTGCTTAGCTTCTTTTTGGAGGATCTATCCAGCACTGCTAAAGGGGTGTTAAAATCTCCAACTACTATGGAACTGGAGGAAATCAAGTTGCTCATGTCTGTTAGACTTTCTCTTATAAATTGAGGTGCATTCTGGTTGGGTGCATAAATATTAATTGAAATCTCATCATATTGAGTATTACCTTTAACAAATATGAAGTGTACATCCTTATCCTTTCTTATTTTAGTTGGTTTAAAGCCTATTGTGTCTGCGAATAGGATTGCAATGCCTGCTTTTTTCTGCTTTCCATTTGCCTGGAGTATAGATGACCATCCCTTCACCTTGAGTCTATATTTGTCTTTTAATGTAAGATGCAATTCTTGTATGCAGCAGATATCTGGCTTGAGTTTTTGTATCCAGTCAACCAACCTGTGCCTCTTTAGAGGACAATTTAAACCTTTCACATTAATTGAGAATATTAATAAGCCTTTTGAGAGTCCAGTGGACACTTTTAATCCTTTTGCGACTGTGGAAGTTGGAATTTGATCAAAATTTTCTGGGTGGATTTACTTTTGTGGTGGAGGATTACCCTGGTCTTTATGGAGGTTAGGTCTGAGAATATCCTGGAGAGCTGGTTTAGTTATGGCAAATTTCTTCAACGTGTGACTGTCATTGAAGTATTTAATTTCTCCGTCATAAATGAAACTCAGTGTAGCTGTGTACAGGATCCTGGGTTGAAAGTTATTTTGTTTTAGGAGATTAAAAGTTGATTACCATCCTCTTCTAGCTTGAAAGGTTTCAGCAGAGAGATCTGCAGTTATTCTAATATTCTTGCCCTTGTAGGTGATGGTTTTCTTTCATCTGGCTGCTTTCAGAATTTTCTCCTTCATATTAACTTTAGTGAAATTGATTATGAGGTGTCTGGGAGATGTCTTATTTGGGTTGAGTCATGCTTGAGTTCTGAAACTGTCTGCTATCTGAATTTTAGAATCTCTTGGCATGTCTGGAAAGTTCTCCTTCATAATCTCATGGAGAAGAGACTCTGTGCCTTGTGAAGCCACTTTGTCACTTTTGGGGATCCCTATAAGACGAATATTGGTTTTCTTTGAATTATCCCTGAGCTCTCTGACAGAGTGATCTGTTTTTGCCCTCCATTTCTCTTCCTCTTTGAGAGTTTGGGGGCGTTTGAAAGCTTTGTCTTCAATGTCAGAAATCCTTTCTTCTGCTTGCTCCATTCTGTTACTGAGGGATTCTACCGTGTTTCTCAGATCTTTGAGGGCTGGAACTTCTTGTCTCAATGTGTCAAAATCTGTGGTCATTTGGTTTTTGAATTCGTTGAATTCTTGAGATATCTTTTGGGTTACTTCTTGGAATTCTAAATCGATCTTATTTGCTATCCAGATTCTAAATTCGATTTCTGACATCTCAGCTATTTGTTTGTGCATGGGATCTTGTGCTGTGTCTGCCCCATTGATCCTTGGGGGAGTTGATCTACTCTGATTATTCATATTGCCAGAGTTTTTCTGTTGATTTCACCTCATGATTGTTTTTCACCGTTGCCTCTGGCCATCCTCAGAGTTGGGGAGGTATCTCTCCAAGATTAGATCCCAGTGCGATCACTCTATTGTTGCTGGATCTTTGTAGGGAGTGACCCTGTGTAGTTTCTCTGGGATTGCCCCAGCCAGGCAGTTCTGGTTGTGGAAGCAGTCGGGAGTGTGACACATCCAGATCCAGCAAGCGGGTGGGAGGTGGTGCACACAGTTCTGGGAGTGCCTGGTGCCCAGTGACTTTGGCACAGAGAGCCCCAGGCTCCAGCAGTCTCTGGCTAGGAGAAGGGCTCTGCTCAGAGGCAGGGAGGGCTCTGGAGGGCACACAGCTACCAGAGTCCACGGCCAGATGAGCAGGCTGGTGTGGAGGTAGGGAGGGTACAGGAGGGAGGACGCAGGGTTGCGTGGCTCCCGCAGTTCCTGGTCAGGGCATGCAGAGGCCCGGTGGGTGCGGGGCATGGGTTAGGGGTTGTGGCGTAGCTCTTATGGAGGTCTGGGTGGTAACAAGCCCAGGAGTTTGAGGTTGCTATGAGCTGTGATGCCATGGCCCTCTACCCAGGGGAACAGCCTGAGGCTCCAGTGTGCCAAAACTGGTCTCACTGTGCCCCTGAGGGTTAAAGCTGTAAGGCAGCTAAGTCATTGCCCTTAGGCTGCTCAGTCAATAGGTTATTAGCTCCCACTGGATCCTTGCTCTGCAACCCTGAGGGTGGAGCTTGCTGGGGCAGTTCTCTCACAATGGCTCCCTGCAGCCCACAGCCAAACACTATTAGCTCCATCCAGCTCAGCGGCTCAGTCTGGGGCCCTAGACAATGCCCAAACTTCTCTGCACTTTTGCTCAAGCTCTCCCCAAGGCAGTTCAACTGAGTGCCAAGTCCAAAAACACTGAAACAGTTCACAGGTAAGGCCTTTCCGGTTTGCAGTCTCACTGCTGCTTGTACTCACGTCTGCCGGCGGGATTAGGTCAATCAAACACACGCAACCACTTGCCAGTTTTCCACTGCTTTTGTCCTCCTCCTGGGGTCCAGAAGTCCCTTGCTGACTCCCTGTATCCTCAAAGGGATGATTATAGGCAGATCCCACCAGCCAGAGATGCCTGGAATCTAATCTCCCCAGACTGACCACGCCCAGTTGCAGGGAAGCTGTTACTCGGCTGCCATCTTGCTCCATCTCCCAGGCTGAACTTTTAAAATGAGATTTCTATGAAGGAAGGATGCAGAGCTCATTTCGTATCATTGTTCATGAATGTGGTAAAATAAGAAATATATATTTGGTCTTTGTCACTGGTTTCTGGCATAGAGCTCCTTAAACCCTTGCAATTTTTTGAGTAATAAGAGCATCTTTTGAGGCTAAGTGTGGTGGCTCATGCCTATAATTCTAGCACTCTGAGAGGCTGAGACAGGCAGATTGCCTGAGCTCAGGAATTTGAGACCAGCCAGAGCAAGAGGGAGACCCCATTTCTAAACAATAGCCAGGCATTGTGGTGGGTGTCTGCAGTACCATCTATCTGGGAGGCTGAGGCAAGAGGATCACTTGAGCCCAAGACTTTGAAGTTGCTGCCAGGGGTCCTCAAACTTTTTAAACAGGGGGCCAATTCACTGTCCCTCACACAGTTGGAGGGTCGAACTATAGTTTTTTTAAAAAAAACAACTATGAACAAATTCCCATGCACATGGCACGTATCTTATTTTGAAGTAAAAAAACAAAACGGGAACAAATACAACCACACCACCTCATGTGGCCTGCGGGCCGTAGTTTGAGGACCCCTGTGAGTAAGCTATGATGCTATGGCACTCTGTCTCAAACAATTTTTTAAATAAAAGAGCTTCTTTTGTTCTAAACTTTTGCTGAGCCCCTAAAGAGCTTCAGGGTGGAGGCTGGTTGTCAGAAAGACCAGGTCTTGATTAGAAACTTGGAATGGGGGTTCAGTCCCACCTCCATCCTCTAGGGAGGGGAGAGGAGGTACGGATTGTGATAAAACCTCTGTAACAACTTATGAATGATGCATGTCAGAGAGCTTCCAGGTTGGTGAGCACATCCAGGTGCTGGGAGAGCACTGGGGGGAAACTCGTGCTCTGTGCTGTGCCCGGCCTTCAGCATCTTTTCCATTTGGCTACTTCTGTGTTGAACGCTTTATAATAAACTAGTAATAGTGTCTTCTGGGAACCTAGAATGCAAGTTATTGAACATGAGGAGGGGGTTGTGGAAACCCCTGGTCTGAAGCACAGCCAGGACTGAAATGGGACAGAGCCCTTCAACTTGTGGGCCCTGACACCACCTCTGGGCAGTGAGTGTCAGAACTGAGTTGAATCAAATTGTAGGACATCCAGTTGTCTAAAGAGTTGGAGATT
Organism: Nycticebus coucang; assembly: GCF_027406575.1. Taxonomy (NCBI): domain Eukaryota; kingdom Metazoa; phylum Chordata; class Mammalia; order Primates; family Lorisidae; genus Nycticebus; species Nycticebus coucang. Next base: position 20,813,702 of record NC_069784.1, on the reverse strand, counting down.
AGTTGGGATGAGGAAGAAACCTCTCCTGGTGTCAGATGTGTTCATGAGCCCTATCCTATCCTGAACTGATGGCACCGTCACCCCCCAGCACTAGCTAAATTCTTTCTTTTGGAAGATTTTTGGTAGGTTTTGGGAGAAAGGCTCAGAAATATGCTTTGAAATGGGAAAGAGCCAGAGTATGTGCAGGTATATGTGTGAGATATCCCAGTTCCTGGGGAGATGAATATCCATCTTTCTTTCTTTCTTTCAACAGAGTCTCACTATATCATCCTCAGTAGAGTGCCATGGCGTCACAGCTCACAGCAACCTCTAACTCTTGGGCTTAAGTGATTCTCTTGCCTCAGCCTCCCGAGTAGCTGGGACTAGGCGCCTGCCACAACGCCTGGCTATGTTTTTGTTGCAGTTGTCATTGTTGTCTAGTATGCCCAGGCTGGATTCAAATCTGCCAGCTCTGGTGTATGTGGCTAGCACCCTGGCCGTGGAGCTACAGGCGCCAAGCCTGCCATCTTTATTGCTATTATATATTTTTTAAGAAATGAGTCTTGCTATCTTGCCCAGATTGGCCTCAAACTCCTGGGTTTGAGTGGTTGTTCTGCCTCAGCCTTCCAACTTGCTGGTAGTATGGGTGCACACCACTGCATCTGACACAACAATCTTTAAAAAAAAAACACATCTATTCTGCTTGAAATAGATTCATATTTAATCAGAGAAGAACATCATAGTCAATTCTGCCATCTGTTGGTTGTGTGAGCACTTGGAAGAAACAACTCTCGTGTGAAGCGTTTGAAATTGCTGAGTTCTGGACTAACATATATATAATGCCTAAACTGTCAGGGACAGGAGGACATCAGCCTTATTTTTAAAGATATTTTGAGATATACAATCTATAACTTTTGCTCTTTGTTCAATCCAAAATGAGAAAACACACTGGAATGTCTTAGAGGCATTTAAACTCTGATTTGTTCTGAACCTTATTGGTGAAGTCAGCATCTAGTCAGGCCCCTTTATATTAATAACAAGACTGGAAATTACCATCTGGGAAGATATGTACTACGTATGGGAAAATACTGTGTGTTTTCCCCCCAAATAAAGCTAATCTCCAATTCTTTCATAATTCCTTTTAAGGACCTGGGGTGGGGGATGTTTCCTGTAATTTGTTGGATAGTGTCCAACTGTACAGCACAGAGTCACTTCCACATCTGTCACATAGTGCTTGCTTAGTAAAAGTTGGTTTTCCAATTCCTTTAAAAATAAACCTTTCTTACCTAAAAAATCCTAAATACTCAGTGATAAAAACATGATATAGACAATAATAAGCTCACAGAATATTACACTGGGCTCTTGAATACCACACATTTTTCTTTGTCATCCCTCTGTTAATGTATTCGAGGATACTGAAAACTTTTTAAATAAATTAAAAAAGAAAACTTTTTAAATAAATTAAAAAAGAAAACTTTTTGAATAGCGCATGCTGCGGAAGCACATTTTCCCACTTTGAAAGCTTTAGTTCTTTTTCCACTACAACTTTTATTTAGTGATTTATTTCCCAAGATGAATTGAATGAAATAGTCTCACGCTTACTGTATTTCCTCGTGATTTTGATGGACCATTTTCTAAAGCTAATTGTGAATAACACCCTACCCTGTGAAGGCTGGATAGCCCTATCCAGTGTTGCCTCTGCATCCAAGCCTCTCTTCAGACTTCACCCTTCCAATCGGGCTACTAGGGTAGCTGCTCTGTTGACAGATGAATGATTGATACTTCCAGTCACCTTGGTCCTCACGTACGTACTTTTCTTTTCTTCTTGAGACAGGGTCTCTGTCTCCTGGGCTAAAGTGCAATGGTGTCATCTAGGCTCACTGCAACCTTGACCTCCTGGGCTCAAGAAATTCTCCTGCCTCAGCCTCTTGAGTAGCTGGGAATACAAACATGTGTGACCACACCTAGATAATTTGTCAATTTTTTTTTTTGTAAAGACCTGGCCTCTAGTGATCTTTCTGTCTCGGCCTCCTCCTGAAGTTCTAAGATTACAGGTGTCACTTGCTGCACGTGGCTCTCACCATTTTTAATGATGTACTTTTCTTCAAATATCATGCATTGTAGGGATCATTTCCACACCTTAAGACCCTTGACTGAAGCCAAGTGAGCAAACTGAAGCCATGGGCTACCACTTCATGTCTTCTCAATTTCTCAACTGAGTCTGCATCAACATGACACGTGCTTGAACTTATACTTGTGCTTTTTTTAAAAAAAATGCTTTATTGTTCATCATACTTTTTAATCCCTTTTTCTGGCTTCTAAAGTATCTTAGCAACAACTCACATCCTCAAGCAAGGATCAGTTTCATCAAGACACAGTTTCAAATACTATAGCAGTCAAAGCATCCTACTTGGTTGCTCACTGATTTTCTTCCAGGCAATGTATTTTTATTTTAGGAATATAACAAAGATATAGAAGCTAATGATTTACTGCTCTTCTTTCTGCCACAAGAGAATTTCCAAGACTCTGTGACTGTTTCAAGGAGCTCTGTTTGCTGCTGATTGATTATCACTTATAATTTTTTTTTTTTTTTGAGACAGAGTCTCACTTAGTCACTCTGCGTAGAGTGCTATGGCATCATAACTCACAGCAACCTCAAACTCTTGGGCTTAAGAGATCCTCTTGTCTCAGACTCCCAAGTTACTGGGACTACAAGCATCTGCCACAATGCTTGGCTAGTTTTTCTATTTTGAAGAGATGGGGTCTTGCTTTGCTCAGGCTGGTCTCTTCTCAAACTCCTGAGCTCAGGCAATTTACCCATCTCAGCCTCCCAGAGTGCTAGGTTTATACGCATGAGCCACTGCACCTGGCCTGTCACTTATAATTTGAAAGTGTCCCAAAGAAGGCAGAGCATTTTAGAGTTAGTTTAAAGCATATCCTGATGGGAAAACCCACCATGATCATATACTAACATAAACCCTGAAACCTCACTATTTTCTAGTGATTTAAAAAATTTTCTAATTGAGGTATAATATAGAAAGAGTAAAGTGCAAATCTTATGTAAACTTGATGGATGCGCACACACATACACACACGAACCCACTGCCTGGATCAAGATATAGATTATTTCCAGGTCCTCAGGAAGCTCGTCTCTCTCAGGTTTCTGCCCAATTAATCTGCTACTTTAAGTAACCACAAATCTTACTTCTGTCACGGTAGTTTTGTTTTGTCTGTTCTCTAACTTCACAATAGATGGAACCAGAGTATGTGCGTTTCTGGATCTGGCCTCCTTCCTTGGCAGTATGTCAGTAAAATTCATCCACGTTCCCCACTTGTATCTAGCAGGTACTTAAAGTAGGGCGGCATCCTTTTTGCTGTTGTTGTTGCTATGTCTTACTTCATTGTTTCAATATTCCATGGTATATCCATTCTACTACAGATGAACATTTGGGTTGTTTACAATTTGGGGCTATTGTAAATAAAGCTGCTTAGAGATTTTTGCATGTAAAAGAGAGTTTGGCTACACACAAATTCTGCTATTTGGATGATCCTTTATGTGATGATAAACTCAGAGTGGAAAACTAAATCAAGATGCCTAGGATGCTTTCTGTGAGACAATTAGACAGAATCCATGTGTCCAAGCTGAGATCAACTGTAGGAGGATAGGCAGCAAAAGAAAAATAGACAAAATGCACTTCATCAAAAGTCTTGTGTCTGGCTCTTGCTCAGGCTAGGGTCGAACTCCTGAGCTCAAGGATACATCAAAGGATACCATGAAAGAAGGAATATAACCTAGTAAGTGGGAGAAAATATTTGCAAATCACATATTTGATGAGGGATTAATAACCAAAATATATAAAGAATACCCCAAACTCAAAAATAAAAAAAAAACCAATTTAAAAATGAACAAAAGAGTAGAAATTTATCTGGAAGAAGATAAACGAATGGCTCAAAAGCCTATGAGAAGATGTTTAATACTGGCTGAGTGCAATGGCTCATGTACTCTGGGAGGCTGAGGGAGGAGGGTCCTTGAGCTCAGGAGTTCGACACCAGCCTGAGCAAGAACCAGACCCTGTCTCTACTAAAAAATACTAAAATTAGCTGGGCCTGGTGGCATACATCTGTAGTCCCAGCTACTTGGGAGGTTGAAGCAGGAGGATTTCTTAAAACCAGGAGTTTGAGGTTGTTGTGAGCTAGGCTGGCACTTTAGCCTGGGCAATGGAGGGAAACTCTGTCTCTTTAAAAAAAAAAAAGGAAAGAAAGAAAGAAAAAAACCCATTTAATATAATTTGTTGTTAAAGAAATGCAAATCAAAAGCACGATGTATATATCTATCACTTCACAGCTACTAGAATGGCTATAATTTAAAGAAAATGGAAAATAACAAGTATTGGTAAGGATGTGGGGAAACTGGAACTCATGTACATTACTGGTAGGAATGTAAAATGGTACAGCCACCATGAAAAACAATTTGGCACTTTCTTAAAAGGTTAATTATAGAACTACCATATAACCAGCAATTCCATTTCAAGTGAATAACCAAAATAATTGAAAGCCCATACTTGAGCAGATAAATGTAGATAAATATTTAAATTTAGAGCTATTTATAAAGAACAGATATTTGTACACCAAACTTCATAGCAGCATTACTCACAAAAGCCAAAAGTGAAAACAATTTAGTATCCATGAACAGATGAATGGATAAAATGTGGTATTATATATAAAATGGAATATTTTTCAGCCATAAAAGAATGCAATTTTGATGTTTGATACAACCTGGATGAAACCTGAAAATATTGTATGTGGGATGAAACAAGATTAGCCACCGAAGGACACGTAATATAGGATTTCGCTTCTGTGAGGTCCTTAGAACAGGCAACTTCAGAGAGAGAGAAAGTATGACGGAGGTTGTCAGGGCCTGAGGGTCGGAAGATAGGGGGAGTTGTTAGTTGGCAGGTAGAGAATATTTTTTTCTTGAGACAGGATCTCTGTCTCCTGGGCTAAAGGATGTAGCAACCCTGTCCGGGATGATGAATAACTTTTGGGTTTAGATAGTGGTGAGTCAACATTGTCAGTGTATTTATTACCACTGAATTGTACACTTACGAATGGTTAAAATGATAAATATTATGCATATGTTACCACAGTGAATTATCACCTGTAGGTATACAACACTAGTTCTTGGGTATTTACCCTCTCAGCACATGCTTACTGAATGCCAACTGAAAGCAAAGCCCTGTGTTAGGGACCGGTGCAGAGAAAGATGAAGCAGGTGGACCATGCACAGTGTGTGTGCAATACAAACTTATTATCTGACAGTTGCACTGGGTCTCATTGGGCTAGAATGAAGGTATGACAGTACCATGTCCCTTCTGGAAGCTCTGTGGGGGCATCTTTTCCCCAGCCTTTTCCAGCTTTGGGGGGCTTGCCCACATTCCTTAACTCATGGTCCCTTTCCACCTGCAAAAAACAGCAATGGCATCACTTCGACCCTGCTTTCCTTCTTACGTCTCCTTCTCTGACTTCTGCCATCCTGTCTTCCTCTTTCACTAAGGACCTTTGTGGTTACCCCTGGGCCCATCTGGGTGATCCAGGAAATTTCTCCAGATTAGCAACCATAGTCCCATCTGCAACTTTAATCCCCCCTTTCCGTGTAACCTACATATCCATAGATTTCAAGGACTAGAATGTGGTTGTCTTTGGGAGACCATGACTTTGCTCACCATCCATGTCTTCCTGACTTTGAAGATAAGTAGGGGACATATGAAGAAAGTCTGCACGTGAGTGGTGTAGCTGATGTGCTCTAAGAGTTCACAGGGAGAAACACAATTACAGCAGAGAGAGTCATGAAACTTTTCTCAGATGCTGTATAGAAATCCGTCAAAAAATGTACACAAGGATGCCTACAACGTCAAGGACGTTCAGATTCTCAGTGCTTCCTGGCATGTGTGAGCTACAGTCTGCATTTGATGGCTGGGTGGGATATTGGAAAGCAATTGATCAGTCAATGCCGGAGGGTGACCAGCAGTGGCTGGCCAGGGGCATGATTCCAGCAGGTCATTGGGGGACAGGACAGCTCTGCTGCTGCTGCCTGACAGGGAAGGGTATCAGAACTGCCAATTCCCAGTGTGATGCGCAGGAGAACCTTATACACGTGGTACTTGCTGGCAGACTGGAAACGCAGAGAAATGTGAAGGAATGTGAATTCTGCTATTAGCGTCAAAAGTGAATGGGAGATCCCTATCGGTGGCAGCTAGCCTCGTGCTTCCCCTACACATGGTGTGGCTTGATTTTGGGTTGTTTACCAGTGTTTGTTTGTACTGTATTATCTGAGAAGTGACCTCAATAGAATTTTTCTATAAATAGCTACTAATAAAAAACCACAAGACTTGCTATGTCTTCTGATATGAACTTTTTGTATGACACCTTTGTACCCTTGATAGCACCAAAAAGCACTTGAATCTTATAGGAGTTGGGTGGGAAATACTGTCATCCAGGTACAGGAGCAGTGCCCACTGTGTCTCCAACATGTGACATCATGAAACAGCCCCAACTTAGCCTCCAGGACACTCAGCAGTGGCCACTACCGTCTGCCTCCTCGATCAGCATGATTTTGTTTTTGCCCCCCACGTTTGTAATTGAATAAATTATCCTTTGAGAGACATAGTATGTGCCAAATAAATGTTTAGTAAATGCATAAATTAGAAATAAACCATGGCTCAGCACCTGTAGCTCAAGTGGCTAAGGCGCCAGCCACATACACCAGAGCTAGCAAGTTCGAATCCAGCCTGGGCCTGCCAAACAACAAAGACAACTCCAACCAAAAAATAGCTGGGCATTGTGGCAGGCAGCTATAGTCCCAGCTACTTGGGAGGTTGAGGGAAGAGAATCGCTTAAGCCCAAGAGTTGGAGGTTACTGTGAGCTGTGACGCCACAGTACTCTGCCCAGGGCAACAGTTTGAGACTCTGTCTCCAAAAAAAAAAGAGCAGTTTTTGGCTGGGGCCAGGTTTGAACCCACCACCTCTGGTATATGGGGCTGGCGCTCTACTCCTTCAAGCCACAGGCAACACCCAGGTATCTAAAATTCTTAACCGAGGCCTAGGTTGTGTTTCTGCGGGATCATACCTACTTTGTTACGTGAGTGATATCTACACACATCCCTGCTTAGCTAATTAAACAGGCTCGCTGTCAGTCTATGTCTACTCAAAGTAGAAAAACACACAGAAGGCTCTTTGAAAACATTTAAGGGTGGTTTTATAAAAACAAGAAATATTTTCTTTTTTTTTTTTTTTTTTAATTTGGCCGGGGCTGGGTTTGAACCCGCCACCTCCGGCATATGGGACCGGCGCCTTACCCGCTGAGCCACAGGCACTGCCCATAAACAAGAAATATTTTCATTTGACTTTGTGCTTCAGTTAAAGGAAATCACTGAAGACCCATGCAAATATCCCATCCCCACGAATCTCTAAACCACCAGACAAAGCTGGCTGTCCAGAGTTTGAGAGTTTGTGGTGTTTTCTCTCTTCCTATGTTGAATGGCATCAAGAAATAATAACTTTTTCAGTTGTGTGACTCTATGTCTACAGGCCCAAAGTATTTCTCTGAGCATTTAGCCTGAGGGAAAGCCCAGGAGAGTTGCTGGTGGGACTCTACACACTGGTGAAAGGTGTCACCCCCAGGCCCATGATCCCTTATAGTGGAGCGTATTCAAGAACATGTGATGTCCTTAGGAAATGAGATGCCCCCATCCCATCTTTGTTAGACCTTGCATAACCTATTCTGACTTCTTCCTGTCTTCCTTCTTTCCAGGTATTTATTAATTCAATAAATATCATTGGTGGCCAGGCACAGAGGTTCACACCTGTAATCCTAACACTCTCAGGAGTTCGATACCAGCCCAACCAAGACCCCATTTCTAAAAATAGCCAGGTATTGTGGCAGACACCTGTAGACCTAGCTACACGGGAGGCTGAGGCAAGAGGATCACTTGCGCTCAAGAGTTTGAGGTTGCTGTGAGCTATGACACCACAGCACTCTATCCAGGGTGGCAAAGTAAGACTCTGTCTCAAAAAACAAACAAACAAACAAAACAAACCAATGCCCCCCAATATCATTTGCATCTATGACATGCAAGGGGATGATTAGAACTGAAGATTCAGCAGAGAAAAAGTCTAAGAAGGTCCTTGTCTCCATGATGGTCCACCCTCCTAGTGGGAGGGTGAGGTAATGAACAAGTAAACAAATTGATTCATGAAATATCCGCAGTGAATAAGCACAGAGATGTGGCGCAGTGGTGGAGAGTGACACCAGGAAGGGTGGGCAACTGTCTGTCTAGAGGTGTATGAACACCACCGAGCTAGTCTTTTGGGTGTAACCCCTAAAGGAGAAAGCTTGGGCCAGTCTTTCTCATGAAGGAGGGGGGAATCCCTTAAAATGCTAGAGCAACTTACCCAGTGAGAAACTCAGAAATGAGATACTTTGGGTTCCCTAAGGTCTGTGGGGACAGGGACACTTGTCTTGTCCACACACCAGTGCATAGATAGCACTGTGCTGATGTACAGAAAATGTTCCAGAGGCAATAAGAGGTGGAAACACCAACTAACCCTCAACAGCAGACAATTACGGAACCAGTTCTTTCTTTTGTCTTAGGTAAAAGAAAATCCAACATTATCCTGAGGGAATAAGGCCTGATGCCCAGATACCTTTCAAGCATGGCAGACACTGACGGCTCTGGGCAGGACCTCCTAGGGAGGCACAGCAACAGGTTCAAGGGTGTAAGGAGAATTTTCTTCACAGCCTCTTCTAGGAGGCCAACCCAGGAATACTTGGAAGTATCCAGACATCGGTATTGGCTGACTACTAGGTATTTGAGAAAAAATGAGCTCTTGGGCCCAGATTGCTATTTACCAAAAGAAAATGAACACTCCTGGCCCACTCTGGGTAGGTTCCCTGGGAAAATACAATACCCTATTATATCATTTATCCTCTTGTAATTTATTTAATTGTGTACATATCAGTCTTTTACTCCAGTGGACCATAGCTTCTCGTGTGGCAGCTTTGAAATCTGATGGGCAGAAAGTGCTAATCTTGTCTTGAAGCTACATCTTCATCCTTAGAGGTCTTAGATCAATGACGATAGCATTTTCATTCTTTTTGTAAGATTTCCCACTTCTTATTCATTAGTATTGTCATCATCATCTTACCTGGGTGGCTGCTGAGGATTAGGGTCAGGCTAACTGCTGCCCACTCCCCCCACCCCCAGCCCCTTTCTTGTTAATCTTTTCAGTTCACAATGTTTAGCACAGTGGCTTAGTAAGTGATTTTTGCACTGAGTATAAACATTAAGAATAAAGAAGTAATTAAAAAACAGCACAGGATATAAGTGCTAATCTTATCTTTCAACACCTGTATTTTGAATGTTTCCTATAGCCAGTTATTTTTAGCATTTCCAAAGTTATATACAACAAGCTGTGATGGGATAGTCATACGTAATCTAAAAATTCATTTTAATATTGTCCCACACAGGGTATGTGGAGCTACAGGTGAGAGAGCACACAGGCACACCACCTTAGAATAGACTACTTAAGTGTGAGAACGGCAAAAATGTCTTTTAAGTCACCTGCAGGACAGACATTTATAACTGCTGCTCCTGTCTTTCCTCTCCCAACCAAACCACTTTGACCCCAAAAGCCTCCAAAGCTGTCAGGCCAGGTGTAAGGGGCAGAGACTAAAAAGCCCCTGGAGATAAACCATCATTTCAACAGGGCCACTCTTTTTTTTTTTTTTGTAGAGACAGAGTCTCACTGTACCGCCCTCGGTAGAGTGCCGTGGCGTCACCCGGCTCACAGCAACCTCTAACTCTTGGGCTTATGCAATTCTCTTGCCTCAGCCTCCCGAGCAGCTGGGACTACAGGCGCCCGCCACAACGCCCGGCTATTTTTTTGTTGCAGTTTGGCCGGGGCTGGGTTTGAACCCGCCACCCTCGGCATATGGGGCCGGCGCCCTACTCACTGAGCCACAGGCGCCGCCCCAACAGGGCCACTCTTGAAAGCCCCATAAGCTCTGCCTCCCCAGAATATGGCATTAGAGCAGAGATCTGGGCTAGTGTGATTATCCGCTGGGCGCTGCCAGCAGACAGTATCACATTCTTAGCTTAATAAAAAAGAGAGAGAGGGAATGTAAGTTGAATCCAAAATGCAGTATAATTCTATTTCCATTTTATCCAAGTGATTTAGGTGGATAAAAGGTGGGGGCACTGCTGAGAACAAAATGATTCCCTTGCCACATCACAGGGGCTTTTAGGGCAGTGTTGAGGGTGCACTTCTGAAAGGGGAGGTGAGCAGGTTCCCCAAAGGCAAGCATCAGAACAGAGGAGGAGAGAGGGAGGGGAGGGGATGGAAAGCCCTTCCTTACTGATAAGTCCTCCCTGCTGTGGCAGAAGGTTCTGAAGTAGGGGAGTGATTTGACCAAAGTAGTATTTAGGAAGCTGAACTTGTCAGACCTCAATTAATATTGGTTGGATGAATGACCAGAGGTTAAGAGACATGCATCTCAACACATAGGAATATGGATTTCACTAAAGCCTTGTGAAAAAGGATCAGAAAATAATATCAGATCAATACTATAATTAGAGCTTTAGGTTATTTAAAGCTTTGTATCTGGGATTGGCACCTGTGGCTCGGCAGTTAGGGAGACAGCCACATATGCCAGGGTTGGCGGGTTCGAATCCAGCCCGGGCCTGCCAAACAACAATAACTACAACCAAAAAATAGCTGGGTGTTGTGGTGGGTGCCTGTAGTCCGAGCTACTTGGAAGGCTGAGGCAAGAGAATCGCTTAAGCCCAAGAGTTTCAGGTTGCTGTGAGCTGTGACGCCACAACACTCTACCCAGGGTGGCAGCTTGAGACTCTGTCTTAAAAAAAATAAAAATAAATAGGCGGTGCCTGTGGCTCAGTGAGCAGGGCGCCGGCCCCATATGCCGAGGGTGGCGGGTTCAAACCCAGCCCCGGCCAAACTGCAACAAAAAAATAGCCGGGCGTTGTGGCGGGTGCCTGTAGTCCCAGCTGCTTGGGAGGCTGAGGCAAGAGAATCGCGTAAGCCCAAGAGTTAGAGGTTGCTGTGAGCCGTGTGACGCCACGGCACTCTACCCGGGGGCGGTACAGTGAGACTCTGTCTCTACAAAAAAAAAAAAATAATAAATAAAAAATAAAAATAAAAATAAATAAAAAATAAAGCTTTCCATGTGCGTATTTTCAAGTTAATACAGAAGTGTTAAAAAATTAGACATTTAAAAAGTGAGAAAAATACAAATTGACTTTTGTTTTTATTGAACCTATAAAGTTTATTTTGTGTAGTAACCATTCCCTGACCTGGATAAATTCATTCTACGGTAATATACAATCAGTCATTTTAAGGTGCAAACACAGCCCAATACTCATGTTAGAATACCTATCCCAGGAAAAATTAAAACCCAGAATTTCATTTAATGTCTCCTTGCTTCCCTTTCTCGGGCCAGGCCAGTGTGGGCTGCTGGCAGTGGCAGAGCGAGGCTTGTCCCTAGGATGGGAGCCAAAGAGAGGAGGCAAAAGAGAGCAGGAGATTTGCTTTCTCAAGCTCTATTTGCCTTATGTGGCTTTGTGCTGAGTTGGGCTGGAGTTTAAAGCCAACAGTCTTCTGAGGGCACTTTTGGGGACTCCCTTGCCTGCACTTTCCAGAGTTGTGCTGATGCCCCTTCTTCCATCGGCAGGGCCTCCCTCTGCAGGGTCCCCCACCTGCACCCCACCCCAGCCTGTGCCATTGGAGACTCCCTTGTGGGGTAGATCCACACAGCCAGGATCGCTGGTCCTCCATCCTGTTCCACAATGGGGAAACATCTTTTTTCCCGCTTCTGCAAGGGGGTTGAGGTTTCAGAAATTTCTCAGAGGTAACAGCTAAGCGCCTGAGCTCTATCATTTCAACACAAATTACCAGCTTTTCTTTCCCGCCCTGCAGATTTCTTGGGGGCACAAGCCAGCCCTGAGCTGCCTGTGTCTACCAAACTTTAGGCAATCCATATCAGGCTTTCCAAGTGGTCATGTTGAAGGCCACCAACATGAGAAGATGGGGGTCAGGGCCCCCTTCACCCCCTTTTTCCTTTTAGGGCACAGGACTAGAGACTTACACATAAGTTTCTCCAAAGAAATTCCTCTCTCTAAGAAGTTTTTACATTCTCAAAGTGAGAAGCCCCTAGAAAAAGGGCCTGAAAATTTGAAACCAAACCTCAGATTTTTTTTTTTTTTTCCAAACATTCTCCTTAGGGAGTTCCGTTTCATATATATACTTTGGCACCTTAGAGCTACAATATCAGTATCTCGAAAAATTAAGTTGGGAAGTTTTCTATTTTAACATTAGTTTACATTTGCTTAACCAACTCTGTGTAGGGCATTCTATAAAGTAGCTGCAGTTCTTCTTGTCCTTTTAAAGGTTGAAGTTAAGAGAACATCCGGAACAACCTGACATGTAAGGAAATGACATTTGCAATTTTTTTATTGATTGTGACCGCTGCCTGATCAGCAGGGCTAGCTCTGCGTTGTGCAGGAGCTTATGCAATTTTGGGGGGGCTCTCTTTAAGAAAAAGAAGGGAAATCCCCAACAACAAAAAAAACCCAATAATTTTAAAAAAAGAGAAAGAATGCAAAATTAGTAAGACAAATTTGTGTAAAAACAAATATTTACTTGGAATTAAAGAAAACACAAATTATAAATTTTAAAATGCTGAAAATATGTATCACAGACATTAAACATTCAGGAAAAACTGGCTTGATGCCTGTAGCACAGTGATTACGGTGCTGGCCACATGCATTGAGATTGGTGAGTTCGAACCTGGCCTGGGCCAGCTAAATAACAATGACAACTGCAACAAAAAATGGGTGGGCGTTGAGGCAGGTGCCTGTAGTCCCAGCTACTTGGAAGGCTAAGGCAAGAGAATTGCGTGAGCCTAAGAGTTTGAGGTTGCTGTGAGCTGTGATGACATAGCACTCTACCGAGAGCGACATAGTAAGAATCTGTCTCAAAAAAAAAAAAAAAGAAAATTCAGAAAAATTACATAATGCTTTTTCAATTATCTTCTATGTATACCTCTAAAATTTCTTATAAATTGTAATGATCAATAATTTTGAATATTAATATACAAAATTATCTGAAATCAAAGCATATATCATAGTAATTAAAAGGAATTTTAAACACCCCTACATTGCATTAAGCTACATTGATTTTATAAATATATATGGCGATTTTATCATTAAATTGATTCTTTAGGTCGTTGTACTTTACTGATGTTTACTTTTTCATCCTGTTTTGTCTAAAAATGCTGGTCCTCTTTATGAGGTGATGTGACCTAAGGGGTTGGGATATATAAAATATGTGACTCAACAGACATACTCATGTGGAACTGACACTGGTTTGTGCCCTATGGATGCAGAAACTTTGATAAATTCTATTTTGTATGATTTATCTCAAAAAAGAAAAAAGTATATTGTGGGTTTATAATTGCAAATACTACGTATCATGTATCTTTCCGACAGGACAGAAGTCCCATTTGACAAGGCATTGTTGAGAATTAAATCCTCTGTGTATACTTTTTCCTATCTGTAGATTGGCAGAATTTTCCACATTCACAACATAGTATGGCCTAGCATTGCACCTGCTTGTTGGATACTCGGTGAGATAGCAAAGAGGTACTGGGAATGCTGGAAGATATTCTTGCACCACAATAGCTAGTACTAACGTAGATGGGAAAGTGAACCATGCAAATATAACCTTTTTTGTTTTTTGAGATAGAGCCTCAAGCTGTCATCCTGGGTAGAGTGCTGTGACGTCACAGCTCACAGCAACTTCAAACTCCTGGGCTTAAGCAATTCTCTTGCCTCAGCCTCCCAAGTAGCTGGGACTACAGGCACCTGCCACAACGCCCAGCTATTTTTTTTTTTTTTTGGTTGTAGTTGTCATTGTTGTTTGGCAGGCCCGGGCTGGATTCAAACCACCAGCTCTGGTGTATGTGGTGGTGCCTTAGCTGCTTGAGCTACAGGTGCTGAGCCAAATATAACCTTCTTAATCCAAACTATGTATTTTTAACTCAGCCTCCACTTAGCCAAATCTAGTCAGCCTTTGCTCTTTTAACACCACCCTATAGAAGGCAAGTGTAATAGAGGGTAAGCCAGGGAGGAAAGAGTCATGGGTCTTAATTGATTGTTTAATGTATCTTGTCTCATAAACTTTACAGAAGTGTAAGACCATGTGAACATATTGCTTGGGCCCCAGATAAGCCATTTAGAAGGGCTTATGCAAGTGAGGGGCCTGGCACTTTATCAAAGTTCATTAACTTGTGGCCATCTGCCCTGCCATCCAGGAATGAACCCCAGTTGGGTGAGCCACCTAACACGATCTGTACATTTACATCATAGAACTGGCACACCAGTGGGAAATGCAGGTTGATATATGTTGTTGCCAGAGTTTAGCAGCTGGGTAATCTCCAAAAGGAGTCAGCAATTGAGCAGAATTTTCCCAAGTTTAACTTTCATTTCTTAGCCAAAAGATCTTAGGAAAATTACTGACTTCATTAGTGTATTCATATACTATTGAAAGGTGTTTGACTTAGAAAATGAAGACATTTTAGAAAACTGGCAAAAAGGGGACTTGTGAAGGGGGTAGGTTCTGCTCAGACATTGAGAGAATTGAACAGTGTGATAAGGTGCCTTACTTATTTTAAGGATAATCATTTGTACATTTGTGTTACGGTCATAGTTAGCAATGACTTCAGCTGCAAATAACAGAAAATGAACAGCGACATGAATAATAAAATTAACTCAGAACAAAAAGTCTGAAAGTAGGTGATTTGATAATTCTTCTATGTTAGGACTCTGTGTCCTTATCTTTATGATTCTCCTGGTCAAAATGTTTGCCATAGCTCCAGGCATTCTTTGCCTAATGGCAGAAAAGAGGGGGGAATCTAGAAAGTGTGTGCTTTTCTCCTTTTAGTAAGAAAGAAAAATCTTTTCTAAACAATTTCCATCAGAATGCCTCTTAAAGTGTTATTAGCCAAAACTGGATACATGGGCACTCCTAGCTGCAAGGGGGAATTGGGAAACTGTGTATCTGGCAAAAAGGGGAATTTTTTTCTGAAGTAGTTGTACGATTTTGCATATCCACCATCATCAACATATGAGAGTTACAGTTACTGCATCCTTGTCAGCACTTAATATTGTCAATTTTATTTTATCCATTCTAGTAGGTATGCAGTTGTACTTTATCAAGAAATACAAATTGTTTTTGAAATTTACAGTAAATGTGTTTTAAACTCTAGAACTTGTTTTATAGGCTAAAGCCCAGATAATTTGTGAATAAACATGGCATAGGACATACTCTTAAAAATATACCACCTGCTTTTTTTGATCCAGATACCTTTCCACTTGGAGACTGTAGGATTGTGATCATATGACTTAAATAGGAATAACATACCTTCCTTGCAGGTTTTTGTGGCCAATGAGGCAGTCCCTATGAAATAGGCCTAAGTTGTTCTTTTCTTTCAGGGATGTTGTACAATGTTGGTTGGAAGGTCTTAAGGTGATGAATGGAAAATTGCTTCCAAGGATAAGAATAACTATGACTATAAAAAGATTCAGTCACTTATTAAAGAAGTATTTAGCTAATACAGCAAAGAGATCATGTTAGATATGTTCTATGAGAATATATGTATAAAATCAGCTCTTATCCTCATGGCATTTATACTCTAGTTATGAAGAGAAGTAAAATGTCAAAAGATGTAAATAGAACTGAGTGCGTATTTGCCTGCAGAAGGGCACTGTGTGTGGAGATTGGGACAAAAAGGTCACCGTCAGAAAAGCTAAGTTTGCTCTTTCGTAGGGATCAGGAGATCTGATCCTGATTGCAGAACCGTCCCTAATTACAGAATCTTGGTGGTTGGAATAAAAACGGGGTTGAATGAGTTCCAGAAAGCAGGGTTCTCAAACTTGTGGACAAGAATCTGCAGAAGAAGACAACTTCAAAAAGCCAACTAGAAGCAACATGCAGAGAAGTAAGAGGAGAGGGGCTTCCTCCAGAAAGAAGACAGCTGCTCCGCAGCAGAAAAATCTTGAGCCAGCTCTCCCAGGAAGATGGGGGGTCTCTGCAGAGAGACCCCTCCTTCAGGACCGGCAAGGAAGACAAGAAAGAACAAACAGAAGACTCCTGGAAATGGAGATGGTGGCAGTACCAGCGAAGCACCTCAGCCTCCACGGAAGAAAAGGGCCCGGGCGGATCCAACTGTTGCGAGTGAAGAGGCATTTAAGACTAGAATGGAAATTAAGTGAAGATTCCTGAAGAACTAAAACCATGGCTTGTCGAGGACTGGGACTTGGTTACCAGGCAGAAGCAACTTTTCCAACTTCCTGCAAAGAAGAACGTGGATGCAGTTCTTGAAGAGTCTGCTAATTGTAAGTGGTCGCAGGACCATGTTGATAATAAGGAACATTCAGTTCACGAAGTCCTGGGAGGAATAAAAGAATATTTCAATGTGATGTTGGGCACTCAGCTGCTCTACAAGTTTGAGAGGCCCCAGTATGCTGAAATCCTCTTGGCTCACGCTGATGCACCGATGTCCCAGGTTTATGGAGCGCCACACCTACTGAGATTATTTGTAAGAATCAGAGCATTGTTGGCCTATATGCCTCTTGATGAGAAAAGCCTTGCATTGTTGTGGGACTTTTTGCATGATTTCCTAAAATATCTGGCAAAGAATTCTGCATCTCTGTTTACTGCCAGTGATTACGAAGTGGCTTCTGCTGAGTACCACCGCAAAGCCCTGTGAGGGTCTACTGACCACTCACTGTTCTGAGTCTGGTATCTGTAAACATTTTTTGTTCTTAGTCCTTTTCTTGTATAATTGATGTTCTTTAAAATTGTTAATGTATAACAGGGCTTCTGTTTCCGTTTGTTTTCTGTTCTGTTTTAAACAGAAAATAAAAGGAGTGAAGCTCCTTTTCTTATTTCAAAGTTGCTACCAGTGTATGCAGTAATTAGTCAAAGATGAAATATTCAGTAGAACATTTTATTGCCTAGTTGACGACATTGCTTGAATGCTGGTGGTTCTGTCCCTTTGACACTACACAGTTTTCTAATATGTGTTAATGCTACGTGAAAAAAACAGGCTGATTCCTAGTGCCAAAGGTTCGACTTGATGTATATACCTGAAAACCCGTGCATTTGTGCTTTTTTTTTTTTTTATGGTGCTTGATGTAAAACAGCCCATCCTCTGCAAGTCCATCTATGTTGTTCCTTAGGCATTCTATCTTTGCTCAAAATGTTGAAGGATGTGATTTGTTTCATGGTTTTTGTATGTGAGTCTAATGCACATTCTAACATGATAGAGGCAATGCATTATTGTGTAGCCATGGCTTTCTGGAGAACTTCATAGTTTAGGAATTGTATTTCAGATCTTAAATAAAATTTGTTTCTAAATTTCAAAAAAAAAGTAAATATTCTAAGAGTACATACATACACAAGACTTCAATTTTCAAAACAATTGCACCCACAATAAAAAACCATACATTTATATGTTACAAGCATTTATTATATAATATATGTAAATTATATGGTACTGTCACAAATTATTTAAGTTACCACTCACAATAGATAGCCTGTGAGGTAGATGGGTTCAGTATCGTCTCAGCCCCTAAGCAGGTGAGGAGATTTGAGCTGATCTTGGACAGCAGGTGAGATCTCAGTATTAGGAGGAAGAGGTCATTCAGGCAAGTTGGATGTCAGAAACCACAGAGCAAACGTGGAAAGTGCACGGCACACGTCCGAGCTTTGAGCATATCACTTGCCTTGTTAAGGGGTGGGGGCGTGGGGAATGACAGCTGCCATTTACTGAACACTCGGTATGTGAAAGGACCGTGCTATTGATAAATCTAATACTCAGGTTTCCTCTTACGATCTCCAATACAACGTTGCAAAGAAATTAAGAACTTAGTTTCATATAGTCACATACCTAATAAACTGCAGCCTCGAGGGAGGGGGTCTCCGCGGATCCCCAGTGAAAGTTCGGCAGCGAGGCGCGTTTCCAATCAGGTTCAGGAGAAGTTGAAGGCAGAGAATCCGATAAAAAGACCACTGCTGCCCAACCGGGGTGACAAGGCCAGAGCCAGGGGGCGAGCTGTCAGCAGGGAAAAGTGGTGGGACTTGGCGACCAGAACCATTGAAGGGCGATAGAGAGGAAGGAGCCGGGCTCCGAAGATTCCATTATTGAGCTTCCTTCCCGCGCGTTTTGCAAGAACTGACCGCCCTGCCTGGCCCCGGAGCCGCCCGCGCGCCTGCGACCGCTTTGGCCACTAGGGGGCGCCCGCCGCAGCCGGCGCCAGGGCCGCGCTCTCGCAGGGAGGCCAGCGCTGCTGGTTAAGATCCAAGTCAGGCCAGCAACGCTTAATGAGAGCTTGGATTTAGAACAGTTGATCTTCATTGAGATGGAAATTTGGATGGCCTCCCACTCGAGAGAAAATGGCTAGAAACAGGCCCTAAGACAGAGCAATGAATGCCCAGGAGCGGGCGGCGTGCCGAGGCAGCCTGGGGAACCCGGGCCTGGAGGAGGAAACAGCTGCCTGCAAGACTCCGGCGCTGACGCTTAACCGCTGCGGGCCCCAGGGGAAAGAGGCTCCAGAAATTCCTCACATCCTTTCCCTGCTTGCCCAGGACCATTAGTTGGACCAGCAGTTATTTATGTTTCTCTGGCAGTCCCAGGTCTCTAATGCCCCCAGACAGCCGGCCGCAGAGGCCGTGCAGAGCCAGATCTCAGTGGAGCAGGTGTGTGCGCGTGGACGCGCGCGCGTGTGCCCGGGAGAGTGGCGCGTGTGAGCGTGACCCCACGGCTGGGTGCCTGCTCTGCAGGGGGGATGTTCATGTTTATTGCCTGGCCTTGGCCCCAAAGAGAAACAAATGAAGAGATGACTGGAAGAGAGCTGGAGTGTCTGCTTTCACCGCTAATTAGGCCCCAGCGGTTTTGAGAAGGAGGACCTGTAACAGACACAGACCAGGAAGGGATGAGAAGCTCAAGACTCCGGCTGGGGAGGGTGTGTGTGCCGGGAAGGCTCCGGGCAGGTCTCTCAGGCAGGAAAGGGCATCCCAGAAGCCCAGGACCCTGGATCAGACCAGTGGGTGGTTCTTACCTTTAGCTGAAGATCTGTGTATTATCCCACAAGCCTCTTTGGGGGCTGGACTTGAACTTTCTAAAAGTGACTTCATTTTTGAAGGGTTGACGATTACCTGCCTCACGGCCCCCGGGCAGGTTTTCTGATGTCTCTGTCTGCAGACCCTGGCCATATTTGTCAGAGACGTGATCACAGCCCTCTTACTCACTGGGTGCTCAGACAAACCTGGCTTTAACCTGCCTCTGCAGTGAATCATGCGGTCTGCCCGCCCTTAGGCTCTCCTGTTTTCACCTGTGAGGGGCTGGAAGCAGAATGAAGGCAGAAACACAGATTATTTGGTGACTTGATGAGACAGAGCTGCTGTTTAATCTCAAAACCTGTGTGTATATAGAGTTGTGACTGGGTGGCAGAGGTGGTGGAAGAAAGTAAGAGACCCCTGCGGCAGGCCCTTCACCCATCAGCAATGTGGGCGTCCTGTCTGTTGATTCCCCACAAGCCCAACTCACATGGGCTCCAAAGGCACTGTTCAGCTAGGCAATATGTGGCCCCCCAAGTTGCCAAAATACGTGCCTACCCTCAGAGAACCTGGTCTCTCCCAGGCTCTAATAGCCCCTGGTGAACCCATTGGGTAAGGGAGCATGGTCCTTGAGCATGACTAGGAGAACTTTTTTTTTCAAACTCTGCATAAAGGGCAAATTCTTCTCTCTCTCTCTCTCTCTCTTTTTTTGAGAAAGAGCCTTACTTTGTCACCCTTGGTAGAGTGCTGTGGTGTCATAGCTCACAGCAACCTCAAACTCTTGGGCCCAAGCCATCCTCTTACTTCAGCCTCAGTCCCAGTCCAGGTGGGACTACAGGTATCCCCCATGATGCCTGGCTATTTTTTCTATTTTTAGTAGAGACAGGGTCTCACATTGCATGGGCTGGTCTTCAACTTCTTAGCTCAAGGGATCCTCCCAGCTCAGCCTCCAGAGTGCTAGGATTACAGGCGAGAACAACCATGCCTGGCCCAGTCTCCTCAAACTTGCATACTTGAGTGTGTGTATCTGGGAGGGAACTTCATCATTTCTTTCACACCCTAATAAATCTAGGGAGTGGTCACTTCTTAGAAACTGTTGCTCACAACACTTTTGAGTGTCCTAGCCTTTGAATATTTCCCATTCTTCATTTACCCCTTTAGGGCATAAGGGACCCAGTCCTAATTTTCTTCCTAATGCTGCTCTTCCCTGGTGGTTTGGTAGATTGAGCCACAGTGGGAGTTCTCAAACTTCAGTAAGAAAAATAAAAGTCTCCTGAGGAGATTCTTCTAAATGCAGATTCCTCAAGTCCCACCCAAAACTACTGAATCAGAATTTCTAGAGTAGTATACAGGCATTTTTATTTTCTCAAATAAAATCAAGGGGACAGCAGAACATACCCAGTATTACAAAATACGGTGCTGAAGGGGGCCTTGGGTCCTTGTCTTGGTCACTCGGGCTGCTATGACAAAATACTAGGAATGGGATGACTTATAAACAACGGAAATTTATTCCTCGCAGCTCTGGAGACTGAGAAGTTCAAGGTCAGATTTGGTGTCTGGTGAAGGCCCACTTATACTTCATAGACCAGTGGCTTTTTGCCGTCCTCACGTGGTGAAGGGGCAAATAAAATTCTCAGGGCCTTTTCTTTAAGGATACCAGCCCATTCACGAGAGTTCCACCCTCATGACACAATCACCTCCCAAAAGTCCCAACTCTTAGTATTACCATCTTGGGGGGTGGGGTTTCAGCACAGGAATTTTAGAGAGAAACAGATACGCAGACCATAGCAGTCCTTTTATTTTAATGTTGAGTTTTGGCAGTTCTTTATATATTCTAGTCTCAAGGCCTTTACTGGATATGTGATTTATAAACATGTTCTCCAGTCTTTAATTTGTCTTTTCAACCTTTTTCTAGAGTCTTTCACAGAACAAAATTTTTAATCTGGATGAGATTTAATTTATAAATTTTTCCTCATATGGATCATGCTTTTGGTGTCAAGTCCAAAAACTCTACCACCTCTCAGGTGCCCCCAATTTTTTCTTCTGTTCTTTTCAGAAGTTTTATAGTTTTATGTTTACATTGGAGTCCATGATACATTTGGGTTAATTTTGGTATAAAGTGTGAGGTTTAGGTCCAATTGTTTCAGCATCACTTATTGAAAAAGCTATTTCATCTCCATTTAGATTGCTTTTACTCCTTTGTCTAAAACTAACTGGACTTGCGTGGCTCTAGATCTGAGTTGTCTATTTCACGCCACTGATCTATTCACCTTTGCCTCTACTTGTACGCACTGCTAAACATCGGGTAGACAGATTCTGCCAACTTTATTCTTGTTTTTCAAAGTTGTTTTAGTTATTCCAAGGTCTTTTTCCTTTCCTATAAAATTTTAGAATGAGCTTGTCTATATCTACAAAAAAATTATTGAGATTTTTGATAGGAATTGCATGAATATGGATCAGTTTTTAATTGATAACAATCTTTTATTTAATTTTATTTTTTTATTAAGTCTTTTGTACATAGATCATATGGATCAGTTTTTTAAATGGACCATTTTTTTTTTCTTACAGTGGAATTTGGGGGGAGCACATACTAACCAAAGCAGCTCTAAAGATAAAGGTTTCTTACCTGGGGTATATTTTTACTTTCAGCCAACACAACCTCTTTTCTGGTTATGGGGAAGAAATTTTATGTGGAAAATTCGGGCAGCTGTAGTTGGTGCAGGCTTTGCTAATAAACTTTGTTCCTTTTAGAATTCTAGAATCTAAGCAGACTCAACACTTTCTACTATAGCTTCTTGGGGTTCCCATGCTGTCTTTAGGAAAACAAAATGGAGCTGACTTCAGAAAAAGTCAGTTGTATTTCTTGAGTCTGTGAAAACCAAATATTAACTTCAATAAAATTAACCCTCATCTCTTCTTTGCCGGAGAAAGTTAATATAATGGACCTGGGAGATGCTTTCACCAGCATTGTCAGGAACCATTCTGAGAGGGGGAGAGCGGTGATGTTGCATGGAAGGGTGGTCTGGTTGAAAGCCTACAAACTAACCTTCAATACTCATCAGTCTCCTTCCTTGCGTTCTCTTCGTATTCTTTCTTATCCATTAGGGGCCAGGATGCAGCACTAGATCCTTCTGCTTTTGCATCCTTTCCTTCAATGCTGCTACTCCCTTCTAGACACACCCTTTGGTTGTCCATTCTGTGGCCCTGTTCTCAGTCAGTGACCCAGATACTTGGTACATGAACGTTCATCGCAGTTAACACCAGATGAAGTGAACTCAGTTCCTCTTCTGTTTTCACCCCAAAGTCAGCCTCACATTAGTTTAAAAAATATTCTACTTCTTCCTTAGCTAGTCTTAGTTGTTTGTGCCCTTTTAGGGATGCATGTCTTACCTACATAGCTGCAAGCATTATTAAGGAAACATTTGATAAGAGGAACTACTTACCTGGAATCACCGTTGGAACACTGGAATCTTAACCTCTGATGAATAGGCAGTTTTGTGCATGCTATAAGGGGCTCTTTAACTTTGTATTTTATAGGTGCAATCAAAACATTTTTTTGAGAATGACTAGCCCCATGTGAGTATTGAGAACTATATCCAGCTAACTAAGCGGTTAAAGGTATCAGTTAACGGTGAAGCATGGTATCTACACAGTAACCTTTGAACAGCCCTGCATGTTGTAACCTCTTGATGCCTCTATATTATGGAATTGATGAAATCCTTGGTCAGATCTGGCTAAGGAAGTGACTTTTTTTTTTTTTTGTGGAGACAGAGTCTCACTTTATGGCCCTCAGTAGAGGGCCGTGGCATCACACAGCTCACAGCAACCTCCAACTCCTGGGCTTAAGCGATTCTCTTGCCTCAGCCTCCCGAGCAGCTGGGACTACAGGTGCCCGCCACAACGCCCGGCTATTTTTTTGTTGCATTGGGCTGGGGCCGGGTTTGAACCCGCCACCCTCGGTATATGGGGCCGGTGCCTTACCGACTGAGCCACAGGCACCGCCCAAGGAAGTGACTTTATCCCAGCTCAAAGGAAACCTTTTTCTCAACTTATTCTATTTTGTTTACCCACCCTCTCTCATACGTCCCCTGATATATTACACTGGAATGGTTCCTTCTAGATCCAAACTGTAGCTGACGTAGTCATTGAGTCTGTTGCAACTCCCAGACCTTCCAAGGAGTTCACGTCTGTTGAGAGGCATATCCAGGGCCTGAGGGCTGGAATCTAAACATAGAGTGTTGCTAAGTTAACCTAGCATAGGAAGAGTGGTGCTGTATATTCTCTCCTTGAACCATGAGCACACACTGTTGTCTTGCTTGGGCTTACAGAAGCTGGGGGGTGGGGGGACAGGGCCTAGGACTGTGGAATCAATAGCACACATGGAACTAAGGCAGCCACTGTCTGTTCTTTGCTAAATTCACTGCCACCACCAAAGTAAAAATCATAGTTATTCTCCTTCTCCCCCATTTTTGTCTCAACTAGTCTCCTCTAAGGCTGGCCAAACTCCTCCTATTTCTCAGAGGAAGAGGGAGTCTCTTTTGGTGTGCCCAGAGGAGCCCTGGGTTTTATGGTTACACAACTCTTTCCTTCTTTGAGTTCTCAGTTCTTGGTAATTGAGGGGGCTTACGTCTTCAAGGGCTTGCTCTTTCCAGAAACTGGCCCCAGCTACTGTATGTGTATGGTGTCTCCCACTGGGGTCTGCACGCCTTCCGTCTCTGGAGGCTGCAGTGATGAGAGTAGTTTTCAAGTCCCTGGCTTTTTGATAGAGAGGGAGAAGCTTCCAGATTGAGTACAACTAAAGAAAGATTTTCCCCTCTGAACAGAAGTCATTGATACTTCCTGTGTTGCAATAACAAACACCCCGCCTAGCTGCCACCAGATGTGGGGCTGGCAGTTTAACCTGCTCAACTCATTGGGGCAGTGAGGTAGAGAGGGTGGGAGACGGGAGCTTCCCTTTCATGCAGACTCCGGCAAATCTCTTCCTACCTTTGTAATCTAGGCGGTACAGAGCTGCAAAGCCTGCTCTTTGCAGAGCCCTGTCTGTGCTCGGCTTCTCCTGTGCCCTCTCTAATTGCCCTCTTCCTTACAAAATCCCGCTGCCTGCTGAGGCTTCTCCCCCTGCATTTACAGCTGCCTAATCAGCTGGTAACTTACTTTCGACCAGTGCCAGATCATGTTCCTCAGGTTATATCTCCTCTGTCATTTAGTGAGGAAATTACTGCCTTTCCTCTTTACCATTAGTTTTAAATATTAGCTACCATGGTGTGCTGATTGAAAACAAAGGTATAGGCGGTGCCTGTGGCTCAGTGAGTAGGGCCATATACCGAGGGTGGCGGGTTCAAACCCAGCCCCGGCCGAACTGCAACAAAAAAATAGCCGGGCGTTGTGGCGGGCGCCTGTAGTCCCAGCTACTCGGGAGGCTGAGGCAAGAGAATCACGTAAGCCCAGGAGTTGGAGGTTGCTGTGAGCTGTGTGAGGCCATGGCACTCTACCGAGGGCGGTACAGTGAGACTCTGTCTCTACAAAAAAAAAAAAGAAAACAAAGGTATAGCCTGGCTTTTCAAGAGAGCAACCTGCCTAGAGCCATCTGGATGATACACTGTGCAGGGGGCCAGCCCAAATGCCTGGTACTGGCCTAGCATTTTTTTGTGTCCAATCTTATGTCCAGTGTCTTAAATTCTTCCATTGTTAGTGTCAAATGTAGATTTCTAGAGGCTGCTTGTTATTGATTTGCCTGTCAGGTCCCTGTGAGGCTGGGGTGGGGTATGAATATGAACCTCAGGGCTGTGCCATGGTGTTCCACTCTGAAATTTCACCCACATTCAGGTTGAAGAGTTTGCCTGTTAAAATCTGAAAAACTGCAGGCTGAGAACAGCAGGTTATTTGTGTGGCTTATGAGGCAGGTTGAGTAGAGCCAAGTGGAAGCTGAGAAGACAAAGAGAGAGGAGGGGAGCGCAGAGTCCAGGACCGCAGTGGGGAGCCACGAGCCGAGGGTCAGTAGAGGCCCAGGCTGTGCTCTTATGAATAGCCTGACATGCTTCACCAGGCTCTTAAATGTGACTGATGCTAGTAACGTCTTGTTTCAGATTTCCTTTCTTGGGAGAAACACTTTCCTAGTGGGACACAGTTGGGGTCAGGTTGCCCTTGACCCCTGCCCACCTTTCTAGCTACTTGCTCTTGTCAGAAACCTTCAAGTTCTCTCTGGCTTTGGGCCTAGATATCTCTCCTTCCTCCCAACACCCCACACTTCCATTCTTTGTGTAGCTCATTTCCAAGAGCAATTCTAGAATTTCTCTAAAGCAGGGGCTTAGTGGTGTCCATCTGTTTGAAGCAGGTGGATAGACTGACGCCGGAGAACTTCTTTCCAACCCCTTGCTGGCAGAGCAGCAAGCCCCTTTCCTGTGTGATAAAGGGAGGATGAGCACAGGCTCCCAGAGGTGACTTTGGAGTGCACCGCCCCCTGCACCACTTGGCTTAGTGGTCCCAGACAGGTTTCTTCACCTCTGCAAACCTCAGCCCTTAGGTGTAGACATAGGATCATAATGTCAGGATTTTTATGATGATTAAAAGAGATAATGACTGTTACGTGCTTAGAACTGTGCTTGGTACATGGTGAATAGTTTTTACTATTAGGTTGCCTGGGGTGGGGTGGGAGGAACAATAGAAATTAGGCAGAACCTATAGTACGTAAAATTTTGTATAGTATGTAAAAATTTTGGAAAAAGCAAAACTCACAGGTATGACCTAAAGACCCAATCATGAGATATGGATGATTTTCAAAAATAAAACTCTGAAAACACAAGTGGAAATGATCCTCAAGAAAGGAATTATGGCAGCTGCAAATAACTCACTCCTTGGGTGAGTCTTTCCAGGGTCATGAAGAAGTGTGGGAGGAAGGATTACATACATAATCGAGATGGGATGTCACCTGCAAAAAGAAGCCAAGAATGAAATACATCTTATAAAAATTCTAAGGGCAATACATGGGCTTTGTTAGACACGCATAGAGCAAGGCGAATGATGTGAGAACAGACACAGCATGGTGCAGAAGATACATGTTAGCAGATGACTGTATGTGGCAGGTATTGATTTTGTTCTTTGTTAGAAAGAATAATTTTCAGATTGTAAACGCAGATCCAGATCAAAGATGGGTAAAGAGGAAAAGAAGCCAACTATAGATGAGGTGATAAAAAAATCACTAGCTATGTTAAATGAGTTCAAATATTCATACTAGACTAGGGGTTGGCAAGTTTTTTCTGTAAAGGTGGTATTTTAGGCTTTGTGGGTCCTATGTTCTCAGTTGAAATTACTGACTCCGATGTTACAGCGTGAAAGTGGCCATCAACAATTTGAAAATGAACAGACATGTGTTCCAATAAAACTTTATTTACAAAAACAGGCAGCTAGCCAGTTGGGTTATAGTTCTCTGATCCCTGCACTAAAGCAATGATAACTTAGAGAACTGAGAGAAATTGCTGTTACAACACAGAATTATTGTCAGTCATCTCTGAAGAATGCTGCAAGAAAGAGGAAACACCCAGAGTCTGGAGAAGGGCAGATAACAGAAATATTCTAGTATCTGTGGTTCACTGAGTTCAGCACTGATTTCTGACAATTTCCAGAACAAATCATTAGATAATGCTATTATAATGAATATTATTTGAACACTTGCTTTGCACTATTATAAGTTCTCAGTGGTAAACCCGACAGACAAGGCCTTTGCCCTTAAGAAATTTTTAGTGTCAAAGGAAAGAGAGAGAAAGCAATTTCGTAAGAAATAATTAAAAGGGAACTGAATGCTCTGGAAGGGCCTGGAGCAATGGAGATGTAAGCAAGGGGATTTAACTTAGTTTGGGGGAGGGGTCAAAGGAGGCCTCCCTGAAAAAAACTGAGTTTGAAGTATGAAGATTACCTTGGAAAAAGGGACAGGTTAGAAAAACATTCTAAAAAGACAGAAGAGGCTGCACAAAACCCTGGCATCAGAGAGAATCCTTAAGACACTGAAGCAAACTGAAAGGGGTCAGATCCGTGCAGCTGAGGACAGAGACGAGAAGGAGAGGACAAAACCGAGTGGCAGGCTGGACCCGCTGGGGACTATCAGCTGTCATTTCTCTGGTACTCCAGTCTCGCCACACTGGCAAAGTGGACATGATGCCATTTCGAGAGAACTTTATTTTTAGTGAGAGCACATTGACTCCAGTAATCATAATTCCCTTTCCAAGTGTTCATGAACCAGCCTCTTCTCCCTGCTCTTAGTATTACTTTCCTCTAATTCACTCCGCAGTGAGATGCATCTCTAAAACGCAAATCTGATTGTAGCACGCCCGGGCTTATAAGCCTTCAGTAGATTATCATGGTCCTGGGGACTGAATACATTTGGGTTTTGACAAAGCATTTAACTGTCTTTTTAAATTGACAAACCAAAATTGTATATATTTATGGCGTACAATATGATGTTTTCATATATGTATGTATTGTGGAAGGGCTAAATCAGGCTAATTAACATATGCAAGGTTTAACTAAATCTTTAATGATGTTGGGTGAAAATAAATTTGTAGCTGGATATGGAGCCTTTATTTATTTTATTTTATTTATGCATTTTTGAGACAGAGTTTCACTTTGTCACCCTCGGTGGAGTCCCGTGGTGTCATAGCTCATAGCAACCTCAAGGGATTGTCATGTCTCAGCCTCCCGAGTAGCTGGGACTACAGGCACCTGCCACAATGCTATTTTTTTGTAGATGGGGTCTCTCACTTGCCCAGGTTGATCTTCGACCTGTGAGCTCAGGCAGTCTACCCACCTCAGCCTCCCAGAGTGCTAGGATTATAGGTGCGAGCCACCGCACCCAGTTAGAGCCTTTAAATCAATGGAATTCTTTTAACTATCTTTAATGGATTGTCACAGGCTCTTCTAAGCTCCACTTAGAGTTATCATCCAGAAGTTTCTGTATCAAGGGAATAGAGGAATAGAGAATTAGATCATCTCTTAAATGAGCTGGCTTAGGAGCGACATCACCTTAATGCCTGGTCCATTGGTCAGATGAAGTCACATGGCTTCCATCCAAATGCAAAGGAGTCTGGGTGAAGTAAGGGAGTACATGACATGGCAAGGATTGTCTTTGTCTTAGTGTGTTTATCGAGTCTGTGCATGTCATAAAACATGAATGGCTAGTTAGTATGTTTGATAGGAGAATTAAAATATCTCAACCAGGTAGAAAGATATACTCAATTAATAAAGAGACATTTAGGAGGATTAAATATAAGGTCCTATACCTTAGTTAAATTAAAAATGAATCATTCCAGTATAAGGAGGAAAACATCTTGCTTGATACACGTCAAGTATAATAAAACCACACAAAACAAATGGTTTTAGTTAACCATATGTTCAGTATGAATCTCCAGGGCCTGCAAAAGAAATCTAAAGTAATCCTAGCAGCACTAATGGCTGTATAGAGTTTAGAATAGAAGAGATAACAATCCCCTTGTTCTCTCAGGTGATTGGACCCAGTCTCCTGGTGTGTTCAGTGTTAGGGGATACAGTTAAAGAAGTCTGAGTAGCTGGAATGAGTCCAGAGGAATCTGAGTGGGATGGAAGGGTTGTTGAAAGATGTGAGGAAAACAGTGGACTTGAGATCAAGAGATCTAGGTTTAAGTTTTCTTGATGTTCCCCTTCTAGGTTGTGACCTTAGCCCCTCTTTAAGACATGACTTTCTCCATCTGACCTTTGGCTCTTTAGACCATTACCTTGGACAATAGAAGCCACAGTCAATGACCTTCCCTAGCCAACAGAACGATGTGCAGTTAAATTGCCATTTACCTGGTTCCATCTCACCTCATCTGATGTGGGAGAGATAAAGGACACTGGGCTTCCTGTCCAGGATGCACAGAAGGATCCTACATTGGGTGGGAGGTTGAACTTAATGACCACTCATATCCCCTACAACTCTCAAATTCTCTAACATTTATATTTGTCATTGTTCACAGGATGGGCAAGGAATAGAATGATTCTTTTTCAGTGGTAATGTTCTTCCTGGGTTTGGCATCATTTAATATGTCATATATATGTGTAGATTCTTCTGTGCCCGAATTTTGCCCCTGAGCTACCTTCAGCAGAGCAGGAACAGCTCTTGGAGCAGCTCATGGAGATGAGCTAATGTTTCTCCATTTACTAGTCTCTTGTCTGGTGTGATTCTTTGGTCATGTGACTAGTCTCTTGTCACATGACCAAAGAATCCCTATGAAGTACAGCTGGCTGGAGAAGAGGAGGGAACAGTGTCAGTCATGGGGTAGCACAATGCTGTGTACCCATGTCTTCAAATCATGGCTTTGAATTACTTGAGTTTATCAAGACTCCATTTCTGTATGAAGGATGGCAGGGAAGAAAGTCTGGCCATAGCTGTGTTGACCTCCAGAATGATTAGATTCCAGCAAAAAATAGCAGAAGGCTGAGACCCCAGCCCACAGACATCCTGTACAATGGTTATTTCTCTTCACAGTGATCTTAAAAGAAAACCCTAAATATGATTGTATCATTCCACTAATACCCTCCAACTATGCTTATAATAATAGACAACCTTGATATCATGGCCCACTGGCCCAATTCCTGCCTCCTTCCCCAACATCACTTCATATACTTACTCTAATATTCCTTCTTGAAGGCAGAAACCTTTTCTTGTGTTCTGCTGCATCTACAATGTTGAGAACAGCACTTGGCATAGAACTCAACACTTATTTGTTCAACAAATAAAACCAGATTTGACTTCTAAAGAACTTTACTAAATTCATATAATGAAACTTCTCATCACTAAATTCTTAAGAAAAAAACCCTCTTTTTGGGACTTCCATTCCTATATCACCATCAAGCTTTGGGGATGAACAGCATTATTTTGATTAATAAGAGGATAGCTGAAGAAGTGAATAATAGCATCATGTCCACTTCAATCTTCTTGGGAGAATTTGGTTGTGAGAATGGAATTACCCAGCTTGGATTCTGCCCAGTACACCAGGCTTAAGTTACTGGGTAAGAGCACATTAGAAAAATGAATTTTGGCAGCTGCCAGAATATTCCCTTGATGTAGAAGTATGTGACCTCGGATGTAGCTCCTTTTAAAGGCTGGCTTTTTCTGGCAAGGGGATGAGATTGATACTTAGAGGAGCCAGGATTGTGCAATGACAGAGTGGTACTAGAAAACTTGCGGGTTGTTACCGTACATCAATTCCTCAGCACCCATTATAGTTAGGGATGTGATGGGCCAAATTTCCTTTTTATTTTGCCAGTGTTTGGCCTCTTCATTTGGAGAATCACCCATGATTATAGTTGACTGTAGTCCAAGATTCATGGACACTGGCGCCTAAATCAGATACCTACAGACAAAAAAGAAACCATTTTTCATTCCTTTCTTCATTCTCTCTCTCTCTCTTTTTTTTCCATTGCCCATTTAACTGTCTCAAATGTCAGTGAATGAGTCAAATTTTCGATATTTTTCCACAGAGACTGACTTTGGAGGAACCAGTTCAGTCCATCATACTGTTTCAACGAGTTCATCTTGACATTCCGGGATTTTGAAAAGACATATTTTCTGTGTCAAGACATCCTAGGGTAGCTGATACCCCTTTACTCATTTTTGACAAGACAGAGGGAGGACAGGGTGATAACACAGTAAGATAAAGGGGAGAGAGTGGCCAGTTGGACGGTAGGAGTGGAAAATGCAGATAGAGCTGAGGTCAAGATACCAGGGAGTAAGTAGGAAGAGGGTTCCTTGTCTGGATTGCCCCACATTCCAGCAAATCCATAAAACTGGAAAAGAACTTTACACTGTGCAAGCATTCAGGCCATTTTGTTTTCCACACATTCCTTACCCCCCAGTACTGCTTTCTCACACAGCCAGCCACCAGGTGTGGCCATGTAGGCTCCGTTCTGCACAGAGGGGACAGCCCAGGGGAAGGATGAGAGTGGGCTGAAATACAGCCCTGCTTCTCTTGTTGCAGGAAGACGAGGCCCAGTGGAGAGAACAAACACCTTACCATCGTATTTAAAAGAGAAAGGGCTTTATTCCAGCCGGCAGAGCAACTGCAGACAAGAGCCCCCAAATGGCTCCATTCATGACTGGCTCAGTCTTCTTTTTATCTTCAGTCAGAAAGTTGCAGCCCAAAGGGACCTTTCTCACTGGTCAGCTTGAATCAAGCTAGAAAAGTGGTTGGGGCGTTTGCAGAAGCAGAAGCAAGCATTAGGAAGTTAAGTTTCTACAAATTCCTATGAGCTGAGTCACCATGGGAGGACCTTGGCAGGAGTGTCCTTGAGAAGACCTGTTCTCTTAGACCTTACTTTTTCCAGACATCCTCTCTCACTCTCAATGGTCTCAGAGATGTTTCAGCCCAGAGGAAGGAACATTCTTCTCCCAATCCATGGGGGCTGAAGGAGGCCTCCTTTTATAATTTATTATTTTTTTTACTATTTATTTATTGATTTTATCACTTTATCACTCTCAGTAGCATGCTATGGTATCATAGCTCACAGCAACCTCAAACTCTTGGGCTCAAGCTAGTCTCTTGCCTCCACCTCCCAAGTAGCTGGGACTATAGGCGCCCACCACAACACCTGGCTATTTTTAGAGATGGGGTCTCACTCTTGCACAGGCTGGTCTTGAACCCATGAGCTCAGACAATATGCCAGCTTCAGCCTCCC
The DNA here is from genome assembly GCF_027406575.1 of Nycticebus coucang. Classification (NCBI taxonomy): domain Eukaryota; kingdom Metazoa; phylum Chordata; class Mammalia; order Primates; family Lorisidae; genus Nycticebus; species Nycticebus coucang. The sequence goes on along the minus strand of NC_069784.1, from coordinate 20,781,845 downwards.
AGAGTGCTAGGATTACAGGCGTGAGCCCTGTCTGGCCCTCTCTTTTTATAATTGACACAAAGGCATTGGAGGTGTGGCTGTGTCCCTCGAATCATATGCCTATAGCTATCTGTGACATAATAAGAAATATATATATTTGGTCTTTGCCTCTAGGCCCTAGCACAGTCCCAAAATCCTTGTACTTTCCTGGATGATAGAGCTACTAGGAGCATCTTTTGTCATAATATCTGGTCTTAGTTTCATTCCCTGACGTAAGAACTTTTAAGGTCCTTGGCACAATGGAGTTGAGGTGCACCCCTCCCAGGCAAGTGGGTATGTTCACCAGCCCAGGAGCTCTCCAAGCCCTGGAGTTTAGGGCTTTTGTGAAGGCTTCATTCTGCAGGTGTGGTTGGTAGACTCAACCTCCAGCCTCTCTCTCTTCCCAGGAGGTTGAGGTGGGAAGTTGTGGCAGGGTAGTAGGGGAGAGGTGGCCATTGCAACCTTCACAAAAACCCTGAACTCCAGGGCTTGGAGAGCTCCTGGGCTGGTGAACACACCCACATGCCTGGGAGGAGTGCACCTCAACTCCATTGTGCCTGCACTCGCAACCCTACTGAACATCTCCCTACGTATCTCTTCAACTATGTGTTCGTTTGTATTCTTAAAAATATCTTTTATAATAAACCAGTAATAGTAAAGCATTTCTGAGTTCTGTGAACCATTATGGCAAGTTATTAAGCTGAGTAGGTGACTGTGAGAATACTAGATTTGTAGTCAAGGCAGACAGATGTTACGGGTCACCTGGGGACCCACTACTTGCAACTGCTATCTAAACTGGAGGGCAGTAAACTATGAGGCCTGTACTAACTCTGAGTGGTTAGTGTCCAAAATGAATTAAATGAAGTATAGACACCCAGTGGTAGAGAATTGCTTGGTGTGAAAAATCCACCCATTTGGATTTTTTTAAACTATTATTTTTTAAAGTCAACAGACTTTATTATCATTATTATTATTATTATTATTTGAGACAGGGTCTCACTTTGTTGCCCTTGGTAGAGTGGCCTCACAGCTCACAGCAACTTCACACTCTTGGGCTCAAGCCATCCTCTTGCCTCAGCCTCCCGAGTAGCTGGAACTACAGGCGCCAACAACAACTCCTAGCTATTTTTAGAGATGAGGTCTCGCTCTGGCTCAGGCTGGTCTCCAACCCATGAGTTCAGGCAATCCACCCACCTCGGCCTCCCAAGTGCTAGGATTACAGGCATAAGCCATTGCGCCTGGACCAGAAGTGTTGTGAGAAGAGAAACAGTTTTTCTTTTGCTGTCTCCCAAAGTGGCCTGGACTTCGGCAGATTGGCTCAGTTGCTGGCCTTCCCATCGGGAGGCTGAGTGGACCCCCATGTGAGCAAGCAGGAGCTGAGACAAAAATACCAAATGTATAATTTCACACTGTTTCTCCCAAAGCATCAGGACCGTGATACCTTCATTGAAAACAAAATAAATAATAATTAACATGGATGGCCCCAGTGGCTCAAGGAGTAGGGTGCCAGCCCCATATGCGGGAGATAGCGGGTTCAAACCTGGCCCCGGCCAAAAAAATAATAATAGTTAACAAGTATTACCTACTCGCTACATGCCAGCCTTTGTGCTGAGAACTTTATACAAATTATTTGCCCAATCAACATTTACTGAGGACCTACTATATGCCCAAGAATGTTCCAGATGCTGAGGATATTGAATAAAACAAGAACTGCCCTTTTGGAACGTATGTTCCAAAAGGAGAGAAAGACAATTTAAAAAGTTAAATATATGATATGGAGATGATGATAAATGTTATGTGGGAAAATAAAATGAGGAACAGTGCTACGAGGTGCTGGTGAGGGTTGAGGAAGGGAGGGTGGCTCTTTTAAATAGGGTGATATGGCCAAGATGTCACTGAAAACTGAGGTGAGCAACATCCCTATTAGACAGACAATATTGTTAGCCTCATTTCCCAGATGAAAAGCTGAGGCTTAGAATATAAAACCTTTTTCTCAGGATCATCTTCATCAGCTATTCATGTTAGTTTACCTCTTCCTGAAGTGTTTGCATGTAATTTTTTCCCTAGCAGTAGAATGTAAAGCAATTTTAACACCAAGGGAGGAGCTGAACAGGAGAATTTTTTTCTCATGGGGGTCCTACAATCAGAATGCCTTATTTGGCTGATCCTGCTTACCTAGTCTCTCTCTTTGTTGAGAACAACCCTCTGCATGATACTAGGCAGGGTTCTGTGGCCACAGAACAGCGTTTTTGTTGTTATCTCACACGATTTTTCTTTTCTCCCCCCCCTCTTTTTTTTGCTTTTCTCTTCTTATTTTTTTTCTACCTGCCAATTTTTATTTTAAATAAACGTTTTAAAGAGAAGTTTTAGGTTCATAGCAAAATTGGGCAGAAAGAATAGAGCTCCCACAGCCCCCCTGCCCTCACACATGCGCCATCTCCTCCACACAGACCTGTCCAGAACAGACTTCTATTTACAAGTTAACTTCTCTACACTGCTTCTTTTTCAAAAATCAAAGCTGGGTCCCATTAGCCCTGCGCTCTGGATCCCAGACTGTCAGGGGCCTCCCTTTCTCCCCCTTGTAGATGCCGCTTGCCTTCAGAGGCAGTCTGAGGATGGGTGGATGAGATGGTGTAGCTCTGCTCTGGCGTCCAGCACTTTCAGGGCTGCAGCCGCCAATGGCTGCAGACCATCCCTACCTAACTCGTTCTTTTTCTTTCTTTTCTTTTCTTTTCTCTTTTCTTCTCTTCTCTTCTCTTCTCTTCTCTTCTCTTCTCTTCTCTTCTCTTCTCTTCTCTTCTCTTCTTTCTCTCTCTCTCTCTCTCTCTCTCTCTCCTTCCTTCCTTCCTTCTTTCTGTCTTTCTTTTTTTTCCCTTTGGAGACAGATTCTCACTTTGTCACCCTTGGTAAAGTGCCATGTCACCCTCAAACTCCTGGGCTCTAGCAATTCCCTTGCTTCAGCCTCTGAGTAGCTGGGACTACAGGCTCCTGCTGAGACGCCTGGCTAAATTTCTCTATTCTTAGTGAAGATGGGGTCTCACTGCTGCTCAGGCTGCTCTGGAACTCCTGAGCTCAAGCAATCCACTCGCCTTGACCTCCCAGAGTTCTAGGACCTCCCTAACCCTTTCAGGTCAGCCAGCCTTCTCCCAGCCAAGGTCATAAATTATTTTCTAGGAATTCTAGCCCTGGACTTCCCCCTTTTGCTTTTTAGTTTTGTATCCTGGGTTGGCTTAGTTTGCCTTTCAGACTTGCCTTAAAAACTCCCTATTTAATGTCAAGCCTTGAATCAATTTTCCTCTGCCGCAGTGGCTGAGTCACACAGTTCCTGTCACTACCAGGCACTCACTCCACGCTGTCTTCAGACAAGGCTGCCTGGCTGAGGGGAAGCAACCAGACGCCCACACCTCCAGGCGGGTCCACTTCTGAGAAGCAGTGGGTTGGAAATGTGTCATCTCCAGGATAGCAGGAGGGGGTGAGGGCAGCGAAGGGGGGGTGACATCAGGCCTGATTCTGCCTGATTTGAGGGGAGGCCATGGTAAGCTTGTTTTTTCAGGGAAAAGGAAGTGAGGTCACTGACAGGCTTTTCCTCCTTGAGAGTCAGGAGCTGAGGTTACACCTGGGTTCGTGTTATTTGTGGGAAGAAAGAGTGAGATCATGCTGAGTTTCCCTTATTTTGGATTGAGACGTGGGAAGAGAGGGTGTATCTTGCTGGAATGTGCCTTATTAAGAGGTTGGAGCTGGTTGGCAGGCCTTCTGCCTCTAACCCAAGGGTTGCCCAGTGGTCCCAGCAGAGCCTGGATCAGTCCCTCCTAGGGTAGCTCTGTGCTTGGCTGGTTCTGCTGTTCTGCTCCAGACCCGCCAAGGCTGCACCGTGATTTTAACTTTTTTTTTCTACCTGCCAATTTTTATTAAGCTTCCTCCATTAAAAAAATGTTTTATTTGACAACCGTGTTGGTGTAAAGATAAATTTGGGCTGGATTCATTCTTATCATAAGCAATTTCGTTTTTCTTCTGATTTGAAAAGAATGTAAATTAAAACATTTCTGTGGGCATCACGGGCCTTAGGCTCTTTGTGCTTACTGTGTATAATAATGAATTGGCCCTGAGGTCACCGGCACAGTCAGGGCTCCCCTAGAAATTGGAAAGGACTCTGGGGCTGGAGCCAGAGCACTGAGGGCAGGACCAGCTCTCTGCTCTCACCTTACGTGTCTGAGATGCTCTGCCAGGGACTTGGCAGAGGACCACCCAGAGCTGGCCTGCTTTCTCAATACAGCCACACACCACACATGATGTGTCAGTAAACAGCAGACTGCACAGACAAGTCCCATCACCTAGTGATGTTCTAGCCATTATAATATCTCAGGGCAATGAATTACTCACATGTCTGTGGTGATGCTGGTGTGAGCAAACCCACTGCACTGCCAGCTGTATAAAAGAGTAGCACATACAATGCTGAACAGTACATAATACTTGACAATGATAATAAATGACTGTTACTGGCTTGTGTATTACTATACTATATTCATTACTGTTTTCTTAAAGTGTACTTCTACTTATAAAAAAAATAACTATAGAACAGCCTCAGGCAGGTCCTTCAGGAGATATTCCAGAAGATGTCATGGGAGATGACAGCTTCATGTGTGTGACTGCCCCTGAAGACCTTCCAGTGGGACAAGATGTGGAGGTAGAAGACAGAGACATTGATGACCTTGACCCCATGTAGACCTAGGCTAAGGTGTGCGTTTGTGTCTTAGTTTTTAACAAGAAAAATGTTTAAAAAGTGAAAGAAATAATAGAAAATTTTTTAAAAAGAGAAGCTTATAGAATAAGCATATGAAGAAAGAAAATATTTTGGTACAGTTCTATAATGTGTTGGTGTTTTAAGCTAAGTGTTATTATAAGACTCAAGAAGTTAATTAAAATTTTTTATTATAAAGCAAAATAGCTACAGTAAACTAAGGTTAATTTATTATTGAAGAAAGAAAAAAATTAAAGTACATTTAGTGTAGCTTAAGCGCACAGTGGTTATAAAGTCAATAGTCGTGAACAGTGGGGATTCTGGCTTTCACGTTCACTCACTGCTCATGACTCATCCAGAGCAACGTCCATCCAGCAAACTCCAAACATGGTAAGTGCCCCAAACATGTACACTATATTTTGTCTTTTACACCATATTTTTAATGTACCTTTTCTATGTTCAGATATGTTTAGATACACATATGCTTACCTTTGTGTTACAACTGCTTACAATATGTAGTCTGGTAACACACTGTACAGGTTTATAGCCTAGGAACAGTAGGCTATGCCATGTATCCCAGGTGTGTAGCAGACTGTACCATCTAGGTTTGTGTAGGTACACTCTGTGTGGTCACACGATGACAGAATTGCCTGGTGAGGCATTTCCTAGAACTATCCCTATTGGTAAGTGAGGCACTCCTGTACTAAGAGGGGCTATGCAGCGGCAGGATGGGGGGCCTTACTTAAGGTGACCCTTAAGTGAAGCAATCCATCAAAGAGTAGATACTGGTCATTTCCCCAGGCAATGGCAGATATCAATCACACTATTTTGGAAATTCACTATCACAAGTGATCAAACCTTGTTGAGGAAACAATACAGGTGGATTGATTGGATCAATATCCACATCCATTAATTCATTAACAGATATTTTTATAACCTCAACTATGTGCTAAGCACTAGGCCCTGGGGATACAGACAAGTTTTAATTCTTGGGGAACTTATACACTTGTAAATTTAAATTCCCCAAGGTGTTCATTTATAGCCACAGTAAGTCAGGAAAGGGACAGAAGGAAACAGAATTAAATTCTTAGAAGCCTTGTCACCTACCACCCCCCAGCAGCCTGACATGCATTATTTCCTTTGGTCCTCCTAGCAATCCTCCAAAACATGTACTATTATTCTGCATTACAGATGAGGAAGCAACCTCACAGAGGCTAAAAAACATGTCCACCATCACAAGTTTCCAAGGTGGGTTGGAAAGTAGTTCATACTCATTCCAAAGTCTGTGATATTCTACCTGGTGACACCACCTCACTGGTTATGATTTATGTTAAATAGAAATTTGATTTACTAGTAGCTTTCTCAAAGTATGTTTATAGCACAAAGTTCAATATCTGCCCTTTTGATAAAAATGAGGGTAGGCTCGGTGCCTGTGGCTCAAATGGCTAAGGTGCCAGCCATATACACCTGAGCTGGCAGGCTCGAATCCAGCCCGGGCCTGCCAAACAACAATGATGGCTGCAACCAAAAAATAGCCAGGTGTTGTGGTGGGCGCCTATAGTCCTGGCTACTCGGGAGGCAGAGGCAGGAGAATCACTTAAGCCCAGGAGTTGGAGGTTGCTGTGAGCTGTGATGCCACAGCACTCTACCCAGGGTGACAGCTTGAGGCTCTGTCTCAAAAAAAAAAAAAAAAAGTGGGGGCAAATTACCTCAGAAAGAAACTAAGTTCAGAAAGAATTGGGAATGGGAATTGAGGCTATGTTAGGGATGTGAGGAGGCAGAAGTCTCTTAGTCTATCCAGGTTACAAACTAAGTGTGCAAAAGTAGGTAGGTGCAGTCTGTGATGTTTGGGGAAGACTACCACAGTCAAGTAGAGAGGTGAAAGGTTACTTAGGTTTGGGAGAGGTGAGTTTTCTTATTGTAAGTGAAACACCAAAGTGACATATCTATTAAGGGATGTTCATGAGTATAGCTACCATGACTACTGAATGTCAAGTGTGACTGTCTCACCAAGGTACACACAGCAACTGGAGCAGTACCCAGTACAGCATGGAATGTGAACAGAAGTCAAGCTTCAAAGAGCAAACCCAACTGTGATAAAAATCCTGGGATGTAAGGGACGGTGTCTTAGAAAAGCTGAGTCTCCTGCAGGTGGGCATTCGGGGTTCAGAAGCCAGGACTCAGAAACCACCACTCCAGTGCCCTGGACACAGCAAGGTGGATGTCTGTCCTGGAACAGGAAGTGTTTGTTGTTGACTTGTTTTTTGCCACATGCTAGGAGCATATGTGTATGCAAGTGTGTACACACATCAAGTGGGTGGGGCAGGGAACTGTGTTCCAGGCACTCAGGAGCCAGGAATATGGCAGCCTTTGGAAGAACCCTGATGCCTCCTGAGTAACACACTGTGTTACTTCTTAGACTGCAGAATTGCTCATTCAATTTACACAGCCTCTGCCTACAGCAGCTATCAATCTCAAGTCTTTAAAATCTGCTTAAAAACAATAAAAGCAGATATGTTTCTTCACAGTTCTCTTCTCCTGTCCTTGTTTTCCCTTGTATACTGAGACCCACACATAATCCAATTGTCACACATAGACTTGGTCGCATAACTGGACCTTGGAAGAATAATCTTCTAAAACCCACAATTTCCATCACATGCTTTGTAACTATCCTCTATGTCTACTCCTAGGCCGAAATCTTATTATGCACTCAAGTCACCTTAGAGATAGGAAACTATTTTTTCCCCATGAAATAGCTATCAGTAACAGGAGGAGAAGGGGAAGTTGTTAATCAATAAAATTTCCAAGGCAGGGTGAGGCGGCTCATGTCTGTAATCTTAGCACTCTGGGAGGCTGAGGCAGGAGGATAGCCTGAGCTTAGGAGTTCAAGACCAGCCTGAGTGAGACCATCTTTACTAAAAATAGAAAAACAAGTCAGAGCTCTTTTCGTGGTGGTAGGGGAAGATTTTGTATAGTTGATGCTATTCCAGTGCTTGATATAGGTCTACTCAAAATTTTTAGTTCTTTCTGGTTGAGTGTAGGAAGGTGTCAAGATTTCAGATATTGGTCCATTTCCTCCACATTTTCATATTTTTGGAGATAGAGTAATCATTGAGGATCTTTTGTTTTTCTGTGGTACCTGTTATTTCCCCTTTATCATTTCTGATTACTTTTCTGTTTCTGGTTAGTCTGGCCAAAGGTTTATCAATTTTATTAATCTTTTCAAAGAACCAACTTTTTGTTTCACTGATTTTCCCAATGATACTTGTGTTTTCAATTTCATTGCATTTTCTGCTCTGATTTTAGTTATTTCTTTTTTTCTGCTCGGTTTGGAGCTAGATTGTTCTTCCTTTTCCAGCCTCTTGAGATGGCCCATTAAGTTATTGACTTGCTTTCTTTCTATTTTCTTAATGAAGGCATCTAATGGTACAAATTTCCTTCTTAGGACTACCTTTACAGTACCCCATAGGTTTTGATAGCTTGTGGCTTCATTGCCATTTTGTTCAAGAGATCTAATGATCTCCTTCTTAATCTCATCTTTAACCCAGCTGTCATTTAATGTAAAGTTATTTAGTTTCCATAACTTTCTTTGGCTATGAAAATTTCTGATGCTGTTGAGTTCACCTTTTACTCTGTGATGTTCTGAGAAGATACAGGAATAATTTCTATTTTTCTGATTCATTGAGGTTACACTTGTGCCCTAAGACATGATCAATTTTGGAGGATGATCCATGGGCTGATGAGAAGAATGTGTATTCAGTATGGATCAATAAACTGTGGCATATGTGTATCATTCAGTACTATACAGCCACGAGAAAAGTTGAAGCCTTACATCTTTTATGTTTACCTGGATGGAGTTGAAACACATTTTTCTTAGTAAAGTATCTCAAGAACAGAAAAAAATATCCAGTGTACTCAACACTAATATGTAGCCAATATATAAACAATCGCATGTCTACATGAATGATAAAACACAAATATAGTCTTGAGAGGGGGAGGAAAGAGGAGGGAGGGGGGAAGGGGGGAGAGACATTAGAGGGATGAGGGATCTTACCTAATGTGTACAATGTGAGGGTGTTCAGCAGGCCCCCTGGGTGAAGGACTCAACTATAACTTGAACTTTACCTTGGAAGTGAGAACAGTGTAACCTAAAAATTTGTACCCTTATATTTAAGTTAAAATAAAAAAATAAAGATTTTATATTTGAAAAATACAAAAAAAGAGAAAAGAAAAACAAAAAACTAGCCAGGCATGATGGCAGGCACCTGCAGTCCCAGCTATTGGGGAGGCTGAGGCAAGATCTCATGAGCCCAAGAGTTTGAGGTTGCTATGAACTATGATACCAGGGCACTCTACTCAGGGTGCCAGAGTGAGAATAGGTCTCAAAAAAACTCCAAAATAGAAATGTTTCCTATAACTAAACACAACTTGAAGTGAAACATGTGCAGAGTTATGTAGTTAATAATTCACCAGCTACTTCCAGAAGAGCATCCAGGGAGGTTCAGCAGCAAAGTTGGCTGCGATTGTTAGTAGGTGCACTGTGACAGGGGAAGGGGAGTGCCACTGACTCTCTGTGAGCCTTCACACCAGTTTATGGAGGAAAACATTCTTCCTTTTTCTCTGGAGGAGAAAGGCTGTGTGTGAGAGAGCAAGGTTATCACTTTCCAAAGGTGGTACCAAGCAGAAGGTGATGCTAGATGGTTGACCAGACTGCACAGAGATGAGCCCCACTTGGGGAAGGAAGCCAGATCTCTGACGCAGTCTGGTGAGTCTTTGGGTAGGGCGCAGTCTTGCCCAGTGTACAGTCTTCTTTTATCCTTTTCCTTTCTTCTCCCTTCCTGGTGCTGACTCCCTCTCTCCTCCTCCTCTCCTTCTCTTTCTTCCACTTGCATAATAAGTGGCATATATAGAATATAATTTCTTCTAATTTAGTTGATTCTGAACGTTCTTCTGGAATCTCAGATTCACCATTAGGAGTTATTTTCATTGGGTAGAATGACAAATATTGACTTAGAAATTCTAGAGACTAGTCTGAGTTGGTAAAGCCTTGAGAAATATCCTGAAAGTTGGTTATGGGCAAATCTCAATTTAGAGCTGCTTTCTTAAGATTTCTCATCTTCTCCTAAAAGTGAAAGGCAGAAGAATTTTAGATTAACTGAAGTATCTTGTTTGCTATTTGGTTAAAGCTTTTCTTGCCATTCTTCTCTTTCCTTTTCCAGATGCTGAAAGACCTTTCTGGGTTAAAATATTAGCAAGAACCTAACAAAGGAAAAGTTTCCTCTGTTTTCCTGACCACATGTCTGGCTGCAAGATCATTTTCATGTACATAATTATCTCTGGCTGAAAATATTTTACTTGATTAATGAAAGCACTTCTGCTCCCACTAACAGCAGGGAAGAGTTTCTGAAAAGGACTCCGAAGTTCTTTAGTCTTTTTAACAGCTCTGCTGTCCACAAGTCTAGACTAGCAAATACCTGCTGTCACTTTAACTATTTTATCTAATATGGCATTTCTGCAAATAGAAGTTTCATATTTTTCATTCTGTTACAATTTAACACTACTGACATAATTAACAACCTTAATTTTAAGAAATGCCTTTCTATTTTAAATATCATAGATTTTCATTGTAGAAAATTATAAAATACAGAGCAATATAACAAAGAAAATAAGGAATATACATAATCACATTGCTAGGTGATAAACAGCATTAACATGTTGGTGAATATACCATAAGTAAATACTTTATATTCACACAGTCCTTTTGTATACAACTAAAAATCTTATATTCCCATAGGGTTTTGTTTTGTTTTGTTTTGTTTCCACTAAAAAATGTATCACCAAGCACAGTGGCTCATGCCTGTAATCCTAGCACTTTGAGAGGCTGAGGCAGGAGGATGACTTGGGATCAAAAGTTAGTGACCAGCCTGAGCAAGAGTGAGACCCTCTCTATATAAAAAAAAAAAAAAAAAATAGAAAAATTAGCGAGGCATCATGGAAGTCACCTGTAGTCCCAGCTATTCAGAAGGCTGAGACATAAGAGCCCCGGAGTGTGAAGTTGTAGTGAGCCATGATGACGCCACGGCACTCTATTCAGGCAACAGAGTGAAACTCTGTTTCCAAAAAAAAGTATCACACATATTTACCCATGCAGTTAAGTATTCATATACAACATGATATTTAATGGCTACGTAATATTCAGCTATGTTGCTACATCATTATTTATTGAAGAAATCCCCTATTGGGAAGCACAATTAAGTTGTCATTTTTTTTCACTGTTGTATGTAACATAAACATGGACAGCCTTGTGCATAAATCTTTATAAGAGTCCCTAATTGCTTCCTAATGGCAAATTCCCAGAAATGGACTAGCTGGCTGATAGAGCTTAAACATTTTCAAGTCTTTTGCTATAATCTTGCCAAGTTGGCCTCCAGAAAGAATGTACCAATTGGTTTTCCTAATGACATTTAAGAAAGTGACTATTTATGTATATCCACAACAATATTTTGTCTTCAAAATAAAATTCTACAAATTCGATAGTTAAAAAATGGGAATCTCATTTTCATTAAAATTTCCTGGAATACCAGTAAGGTTGAATATTGTTTCACACGTTCAGTTGGCCGCCTGAATTCAGGCCCTGGGGTCCACTAATGCCAGCTACTCAATTTCTTACTGTGATGGTTACCTCTACTTTTTGGTTTGTAGGTGAGCTAATTGTTTGGTAGTTTCCAAAGCTGAACTTCATGGCAATGTTTTTTTATAGGCTTCTTTTCTGTCATCTTCTCTGAGATGGTTGGGGAAAGTGAATAAATCTTAGGAACTGTCCAAAATACTCTATTTCCACATTTGCAAATAATCTTTCTACTTAATCTACTCACATAATTACTGTGTTTTGAAATTTTGCTGTGACTCCTTTTCATTTTTTATGTGAAAATGAAACTTACTCAGAAAAAATCAGGTAGCAGATCTCATCCAGAGTTCACTGCTCAATATAGTAGCCACTAGCAGCCTGTGGCTATAAAAATTTAAATTTTAAAAATGAAATTGAATTACAGTTTCAATTCCTTAGCAGCCACATGTGGCTAGTGGCTACCATTTTGGACAGCACCTGTCAACAGTTTTGACTTTTCCAATCCCTGGACCTGCTCATTATATTTCTTCCAGCCCCCTCTGCCTTTCTTTGGCTAATTTCCACTTGTCCTTCAATGTACACCCCAGACATCACCTTTCCTGACTACTCACGTCCCCCAGGATTGTAGCCCTTCTTCAGATCATAGAGTGCCCCTTATGGTCTACTATGGATGTTGGTTCACTTGTCCTTGTTCCCTACTAGCTCATTGACAGAGAGTTTGAGTCTTTACATTCTGATCCCTCATTTGCCAGCTTAGTTTCTGAAAAAGAGATCAAACTTGAGGTGTGTTGAATAAATGGACTGCCCACTACTTGCACCATCCTATGCAAAGGTGATGGTTTATCCTCCCAAATTCTCAAGAACTAAAAATCATAACAAAATAAGTATTTAAGGAGCAATAGACTGAAGTCCTAATATAATATTACTAACATAAATATTAAGTATAACAAAATAACAAAACACGTAGGTGTGGTTTGTGAGATGCCTCACACAGGACAGTTACTAAAGCAATGCTTTCTCTTGTGAGAAATACATACACATTACCTTTCTGCTGGAACTAGTTTATATTCTTGGAACGTTTATAGTCCAAATCCTCCTAATAATTCTCATCAAAAATAAAAGCCTATTTTGCAGAACTTATCTGTTATCCTCAGACCTCCAGAGTCTCTCCGGGGCCTTCATCTTGTTTTTCCTTCTGACGTTACAGTATGTTGCATTTGTGAATGTGCATTTGGGAATGCCAAGCTCAGGATATGTTTTTCCCTTTTAAATTAAGAAATTACTATTGACATATATTTCTTAGAGGAAAAATTTTAAAATACTGATACATATAAAGAATAAAGGAGAACTCATTCAAAATCCAGCCACCCAGTGAAAATCTCTGCTTGCATTTGAAAGTGTATTTTATCCTGATTTTTTCTTTACATATATCTATATTTGTTTCTTGCATAAATGAGATCCCACTGCACTTAGTTTTTAATTTACTTTTCTCAAGTAAGACATCATGGCTGATTTTGTATATAAATAACATGTTTGTGACATTATCTTTATGTCTATCTAGTACTTTATTATAAAAATGTATCATAAAGAAATCACTCTCTATTTTGGGGAATCTTAGATTGTTCCCATTTCCCTCCCCCTCTGGTTAATAGTGCTATGATGGTTCTCCCCCTGAGTAAATGTTTTCCAGGGATCTGTGGATCTGAATTTGTTTCTCTTTCAGAAACAAAGGCATGGCCTTCTTTGGGGGCTTTAGCAGATATTAGGGAGAGGTGATAATAAATCTGCCAGCTCAAGCCAGAAACAAACAGCCAAATTAATAGGTCAATAGTGTTCTTCTGAGTCCAGCAGCCCAGTGTTAGTGACGCCTTCAAAATGCACTCAGAAGTGAAGCTTACCAGATAGTGCTGGCAGGATTGCAAAAATGAGGGAATAGGAAAACCCAGGCTAGGAAGGAAGAAAGTGAATACTCTTTAACAAGTTGGTAACAGCCTCATGATAAAACATAGCAGGTTGCTTGGCATGAGACATCTCTGGCAGGACCTTCCAAACCACTGAGCCTGGGAATAATCCATTGGAGGGGGGGTGGGTGTAGAATTTATTTGCAGTTCCCTTGGGTTTTCTTTCTCTGTTAACCTAATTGCTCCCCAGGGGACATAAAATGCCCTACCATTCAGGCTGTGTCATCTGGTCCCTCTAGAGAACCACTTAGGGGGCTGATCTCATACTGCAAAGCACAGTACTTCGTCTGCGTCTGCAAGCTGTGGGGAGAGTCAGGGGCCGCCTGGGTGTGGTCAGGCGAATGTGGGTGCTAGAAATGCTGTGGTTCTCAGTGTGCCAGGATCACTGGGATCTGGCCAGAGGCTAAGGCAGGGGCTGCAAAGTAACTAAGAAATGGTACCATCCAAGGAGGCCTCTAGCTTTTCCAGTGCAGTTTTCCCAGTAGGATCAAAGGATCAAAGCATTTTCAAAGCCCTTAGTTCCTAAAAGCAATTTTGCAGCGCACTATCTATAAGAAACACTAAGCCTCATGCTATGCAGGAGAGGAATGTAGCATTGTAAAGAATGAGAAAAGGAAATTAAGTTCTGTGGGCAGGAAAGCTCCACCTTTTCTCTGGGGACCAAAAAAGAGCACAAGGTCAGACAGGGACACTTGGCTTGGCCATGCCACTTCTTTCTCTGCATCTCCTGCCCTGGGCTCTCCAGCCCACAGGATGCTGAGCAGAAGCCTGGCCTTCCTTGGGGTGGGGGGATGGGAGGCAGGCTTTTGGAGGATGGGCAGACACAGACCCTGAGATTGATGGCACCTCAGAAATTAGCACCTTAGTACAATAAGGGGCAGAGGGAGACGGAGGAGAGTTTTGCCCTGAGAATGACACAGAGTTCAGCTATTCATTAACTGAATGGCTTCCTTTATGCCTTTCCAGACTCTAAACAGGGCAAATTTCCTGCAATCATTTGGACTACTGAAAAAATGGCAGCAAAGAAAAGCAAGAAATGGGGAGTGTAAGAAGATGAGGGACAGAGAACAATGCGCCTGCTGAGTGGGTTCCCTGGGGTCTAGTAATGCCAGGGACAAGCTGAAGCTGCACATCCATGTTTATGAGTCTCACTGTGCACAGTGAAATTTGCTCTGGGCACTGTTAATCTGCCGATGCTTGGCTTCTCTCTGCAGTCTTTGGTTTTCTGCAAGAGCAGATGGTACATTTTTCTTTTTACAAGGATTTGAAAATATAGAGAAAGGTCTCAGATCCTGGCCTTGAATGTAACTGAGGATGGAATGAAATACCTTCCATAGTTTCCCTCTGATGGAAGGATAAAACAAAGATATGTCTGGTATAGGTGGCAGATAAGAGGCATCTCAAATTGATCTTCACATGTCTTTCCATCTTTGCCTCCATCCATTCCAATGGCCATGACCCTTCACCTGCCCCAAGCCCTCCAAGGATAACACCTAGTCTTTATTTCAGGACTCTGTCCTCTCATTTCTGCCTGGGGGTCACCTGCATTAAGACTTAGCGCAGACTCACCTCCTGAAACTTATCCTAAGGCTAGATGACTCTGGCCCCACCCTTCCTCATTCTCCTAGTGTGAACAGACTTCTATGTTAGCTCTTGCAATGCCTTGTAACTATTTGAATGAATGACCATCTTTTAGTATTAGATTTGAAGTATTAGATTGATTACTTTGAAGACAAGGATCACATTAATTTTTGGTCCTTAAGCACATAGAATAGTATCTCAAACATGGAAGGTGCCAAAAAAATGCTGGTTGGTTGGGAAAGTGCTCATGTTCCCAGAGAACTTTATCTAGGCTCATCATGTCACTCAACACACTAAGAGTAGCTATTTACCTGTGATTCATCAATGCCTAGCACATTGTAGGTGTTGAATAAGTGTTGAATTCAGGAAGATAGGCAATATTGGAGATGATTTTTATATTATCCAGAGCTCAGTCCATAGTCATTGTGATGCCAGTACATGTCTTGAACTAACCAGTAATCATCATCAGAGCTTTTAAAATGGGTCCCCATCTTACAAGTGAGGAGACTATGACTCAGGGAACTCAGGGATCTGCTCCAAGACACACATCCAGAAGGTGACAGAGATGGGATGTAAGCTCTGGACCAAATGTGTGATGGACACATATCATATCACGAGGCCTCCCACTCAGATGCTCTGATGCAGCCAGCGTTTTGTCTCTAGCCCCTACTCCCTACATTTCCAGTTACCTGAACATCAGAGAACAGGGGACAAGCTCTCTTTTCCATCTCACTTAGTCGTCCTTACTAACTGGTCTATGGTGTGGCTAGCCACCCACGTGGCTGATTGCTTATATTATCACATTGTCACTTTATTTTACCTTCTTGCTATCAAACCTTATGTTACAACACAGAGACCTTAAAAATAGCTATGACTTGTGGCTAAGGAAGTGGTAGAAGGCCATAAAGTACGAACAATCTTTATTTTGATGAGAACCAGGACCTGTGATAAACTATGAGAAAAAACATACAATTTAGTAAGGACAGAGTTGGGGATGGTACCAGCATTAGGATTTATAACATTTTAGTATTTCCTGGGAAGGGCCAAAATGAGAATGTCCTTTATATAAACAGAGGCTTAGGAGTTTAAATGAACTTGCCCAAGGTTGTATACAAGGAAAATGGATCATGAGAATTTGAATTGCTTTGGATTCCAAGGCCTGTGCCAGAAACAGGTCAGGCCTAGTTTGTGGTGGACACTGAAAGTCAGGGTAAGAGCCACAGTCTGTATTAAGAAGACAGTGGGAAGGTTTTTGAGCAGAAGAACAACAAGGTCAGCGTTACACTTGGGAATGCAGGTCTAGTGGTGGAGGAGAGAGTAGTGTGGAAGGGTTGGTGGCTCATGGGAGACCATTTCAGAGGCTGTTGCAATGAGGGAAATTGTGCACAGAAGTTTGCTTTCAGACATAGAAAGTTTGAGATGACAGGATAAGAGGAAACGTCCAGAAGACAATGGAGATGGGAGGTAGAAAAACTAGAGACAGGAAGCTGGGAGTTGCCATGGAGGGACTGCAGACATAACTCTGAAAGTAAATAAAGTCACCAAGGGCTAAAGTTAGGGCCATGGGGGACAAAAGGCTGAGGGATAAGCTCGGCAATGTGGTGTCTTCAGAGGGCAGGAGAGGTGGGGGATTGGGAAAAGACAGGAGGGAGAGAGAAAGAAGTGCAGGTCAGAGCATTGACCTCTACCCGGCTGATTAAACCACTGAACGGCGGCTGTCAGAAGCCTCTCAGGGGATGGAAGTGTGTTGAGAAAAACATGGATAAGCTGCTAACAGCCGAGGGTAAGAGTGAGGAGGTGGAGAGTGGGAGACCAGGGAACAAGTGGCAGTGAAAGTGCCATGTGCCAGAAGTGAGGAGCGTGAGAGTGGGCTGAGGAGCAGAGAAAAGGATGAGAGCGCTGGGGGGAGAGAGCACAGGGGTTCTACAACCACAGGGCTGGAGGGAGAGAGCACAGGGGTTCTACAACCACAGGGCTGGGGGGAGAGAGCACAGGGGTTCTACAACCGCAGGGCTGGGGGGAGAGAGCACAGGGGTTCTACAACCGCAGGGCTGGGGGGAGAGAGCACAGGGGTTCTACAACCGCAGGGCTGGGGGGAGAGAGCACAGGGGTGTCCGAAGGGCTTTTACAACCACAGGTCTCGCGAGTGGCTTGCATTGTTCTCCTGAATGCTGTGCTGTCTCTCCAAATCTTCATTCAAGTGGCTAAAATGCACACAAGGCTGGTGTGAATGCTGAGAGGAAATCAAGAACAGGGCAGACTGGTGGAGGAATGGCATGAGGGGCAAACCCTAACTTAGAGAAAGAGCCCAAGCAGCGGGGAATTGAGGAATGGAAGGCATTCCCTGGACACAGGGGCTCAGAGTGGGTGGCCTGAAAACATAATCGCATCAGAAACTCATGAAACGCTGGGGAGGGTGGTGGACTTCCAGAGGGCATGGGCTAGAGGTGAAGCCACTTTCATCTAAATCTTATGGGACATTCAGACTCAATCTGACAGCTACAACTTTATCATGGATGGTCATAACTATTAAATAATTATTCTTTCCAAACAAGCCAAAGACATTGGTGGATTTTGTTAAGAGTGAACATGGGTGAGGGAAGCCCTCAGTGATCTGGTTTGACGATTTAGGAGGTTGGAGGGAGGACGCAGATCTTAATCTAACCTCACACAGACACAGTTTACATCAGCCCATCATAGGGCAGGCTGCCCAGCTGAAAGTCATTAGTTTAAATAGTCTGCTGGAGAACATCTCTGGGACTTTTTTGGTCCCTTCGCTCATGAGTAATTGTTTCCTAGAAAACTTTTCCAACCCCCAAATGTTTCTCCTGAGCTAGAAGAGTCTGCTGCAAAGCAAAGAGCAGGAAGACTCAGACCTGTGTGTGCTGCCCATCCAGGAGTCTCCATGAGGGTTTGAAGCCTTCACTACAGACAGGCTGGGGAGGCGCAGGAAACTGGGACACTGTACCAAGAACGGAAGCCAAGGGGCTTGGCCTCGCTCCAGGTCTCTCCAGTGAGACTGATGAGACACTTCCTCCTATTAATCTGTGTTAGGGCACAGACAAGGCGTGTGTGCATACACGTCTCTGAGCAATTTAGGAAACTTTGGCTTACAAGGGAAGAAGCATATGATAGTTAAAATTTGTGAAAGTTGAAATGCTGTCAAGAAGATGATGATTTTAAACATTTGAAAGAAATCAATTTGAAAGAATGAATTGAGAAAGCTTTCTCGCAGTTATTTCACAATATTAATTCTGCCAGGTTCTCCCAGCTTGGCCAAAGAAAAGGAGTAAAGAAAATACTAGCTTTCTCAATTTTCTGGTGTTCTATAATGATCACTGGTTATGCTTAAAGATTCTACGAAATTCACGAGTATTACTCAGTCTCTATGCAGCCTATATTTCTTACCTATAAATGTTGGGAAACGTTAAAGGGTTAGGGTCCTTACATGGACCACAAGTGGAGGTGCTGCTCCAGGGTTGGAAAGGGTGCAGTGAGGTCATGTGACTGACCGTATTTTTTACAGATGACATACAATAATACGTCCTGCTCCACAGTCTTCTTACAGTATGATGTTGATACTTAAGGTGATGTCCCCTAATTATTACAGAAATGCAAATCAAAACCACTCTGAGACAATACCTGACTCCGGTGAGATTAGCCCACATCACAAAGTCCTGAATCTGAGAATTCTTCATACTTCCTTCCAAAAAGGTTGTGTCAGTTTGCAGTAATAATAACACTTTCCCACCAGCAGTGTAAAAGCGTTCCCTTCTCTCTACATCCACACCAGCATTTGCAGCTTTGAGACTTTGTGATGTGGGCAATTTGCACTGAATATAGGTGATATCTCAGGGTGGTTTTGATTTGTATTTCTCTGATGATTAGGGATGATGAGAATTTTTTCATATGATTACTAGTCATTCATCTGTCTTTAGAGAAGGGTCTATTCATGTCTCTTGCCCAATGATATATGGGATCGTTGGCTCTTTCTTGTTGATTACTTTGAGTTCTCTGTAGATCCTAGTTATCAAGCTTGTGTCTGATTCATAATATGAACCTTCTTCCCATTCTGAAGGTTGTCTCCCATTTGATCCTGCAATCCTATTACTAGGCATCTACCCAGAAGAAAAACAAATCATTTCATCATAAGGACATTTGCACTAGACTGTTTATCACAGCTTAATTTACAGTCATCAAAACGTGGAAATAACCTAAATACCCAGGAATATATTAACAAGCCATGGTATATGGACTATACTATGGAATACTATTTAGCCATTAAAAAGATGGAGACTTTACATCTTTTGTATTAACTTGGATTGAGTTGGAACATATTCTTCTTAGCAAAGCATCACAAGAATGGAGAAGCAAGAATCCAGTGTACTCAATTATAACCTGAAGGCAGTAGATGATGTCATATAAGGTGGGGGGTAGGGGAATGAGGGAGTGGGGTGAGTGGAGGAGGGAGGGGGTTGGGGGTTCACGGTGTATGGCACACCTCTTGGGGGCAGGACCGAATTATAAGAGGGACTTTACCTAACAAATGCAATCAGTGTAACCTAATTCTTTGTACCCTCAATGAATCCCAAACAATAAAAAACAAACAAACAAACAAACCAAAGTCCTGAATCTGCAGATGTTGGTGTGGATGTGGAGAGAAGTGAATACTTTTGCACTGCTGGTGAGATTGCAAACTAATATGACCTCTATGGAAAGAAGTATAGAGAATCCTCAAAGAACTAAAAGTCAACCTTCCATTTGATCCTGCAATCCTATTACTAGGTGTCTACCCAAAAGAATAAAAATCATTTTACCACAAGGACATGTGCACCAGAATGTTTATTACAGCTCAATTTACAATTGCCAAGACTTGGAAGCAATCCAAATGCTTACCAACCCATGAATGGATTAACAAATTGTGGTTATATGTATACCATGGAGTACTATTCAGCCATAAAAAGGCTTTACATGTTTTATGTTTACCTGGATGGAGCTGAAACGCATTCTTCTTAGTAAAGTACCTCAAGAATGGAAAAAAGTATCCAAGGTACTTAATACTGATATGAAACCAATGTATAAGTAACTACAGGTTCACACAAAAGAAAAAATACCTAGCAAGGTGGGGAGAGGAGGGAGGGCAATTGTTGGGATCTCACCTAATGTGCACAGTGTGAGGGTGGTCAGCTCACCCCCTGAGTGAAGGGTTCAACTACAACTTGAACTTTACCTTAGAAATTAAAACAATGTAAACTAAACATTTATACCTTCATGTCAATCTGAAATTTAAAAAATGAAAATTAAAAAAAAAAAAAAAGGAAAGGTGGCTTCTATGTCTTCTATGCCCAAGCTCTAAGACTTGGCAAGACTTACGACTGTTTTGATCAATGGCCTCAAAAGTCACATATGTAATTTCTGGCTAGGTCATAAAAGATGATGCAGCTTCCTTTCTGTCTCTTGGAATACTGGTTTTGGAGCCCTAAGCTATCATGTTTAAGATGTATAACTATCCTGAAGCTGTCATGCTGGGCAGAAGCCCAGACTATGTGAGGAGGCCCATTCTGACTGGTAGCCCCAGTAGAGGTTCCAGCCAACAGCTAGAACCAAATGCTACATGGGAGCAAAGATTCCTCCAGATGACTCCAGTTCCCAACCATCAAGTCTTTCCAACAGAAGCCCTAGACCTCTTGGAGCGTAAGTAAGCTATTTTTGCTGTGCCCTGTCCCAATTCCTTACCTAGAGAATCTGAGTGTCATAAAATAGTTGCTTTATGCCACTAAGTTTTGGGCTGGTTTTTTTTTATGTGGAAATAGTAATTGGCACAAATGTGAAACCAGGAGCTCTACCCACTCCCTGACTCCTCCCAGATACTCTGTTGGAAAGTTAGAGCTTCTCAGAGCTTCTTGGATCACTATTTGAAAACATCTGGACTGACCAATCTTCAAGGGCTCCAAATCTTCTGTTTCCAATAAATCTAAAATTTAATAGCTTCATCAAGAAAGAGAAATATCTTGTCCAATATTAGGGCTTGGGGGGATTCTGTTTTCCTAAAATATGTGTTAGTCCTAATCACTGGTGCCCATCAGTGTGACCTTATTTGGAAATAAGGAAGTCAATATGGCAGTTCCTCATCTAATCTGTGTTATAAAATGGAGAACTTTGAACATGGAGATACAGAAAGCCATATGAAGATGGAGGCAGGGAAGGGGTAATTCATCTACAAGTGAAGGTTCACAGAAGAGTGCCAGCAAACCACCAGAAGACAGGAGAGAGGGACAGAATAAATTCTCCCACACAGCCCTCAGCAGGAACCAACCCTGGGCAAATACCTTGATTTAGACCTGAGACAACAAATTTCTGCTTAAGCCACTCCATTTGTGGTACTTTGTCATGACAGTCCTAAGAAACTTTCATACCCCAGGGAAGATTTGAGTAGGGCAATGACCCTTCACACTCCAGAGCTCTCAATGAACAGAGTTAGGCCTCTTGATTAATTCAGCTATATATTTTTCTTAGCCTACTTGGTACAAGTCACAATGGTTAGTGCTGTAGAGAAATACAAAGATAAATAAGTCTTAAAACTTTTTTTAAAGTCTTAGGAATTTTAATAGAAGCAGGGCACTAAATCGAATTTGGATAGATAGACTTGAAGGGAGAAGGGAGGGGCATTTCTATGGATAGCTAACATTCTAAGTGCCCCTGTTTGATCAAAGTATATAAAAGTACTATCAGAGTTATTACTAAGTACTAACTCTTTTATTGTTGAGCCTGTTGAAAGCCTTTGTAGAGCCCTGGATAAATTTTTGTACATATCTTTTTCCTCCCTATACACATAAGGAAGAAACATGATTCTAAATATTTTAAAACATTCCAAAATGCAACATTTATCTTACAACTGTTTACCAGAGTGCTGTTGAGGATGTCATTTTCAGTATTTACCATAAGAGTCTGGAGTCAACTTTCTGGTGTTTTTGATATAATTTCTTGATTAGACTTATAATCAAAGCACTCAACAGCCCTAGCAGTTTCTGAGTTAGGGAAAGTTACCGGAAAATAATTTACCTAGCTGGTTCGTTATACTTGAAATTTGAGTATTGTATTTTTGGTAGAATGTGAAGGGCAAAAATCATCCTGCATTTTAGAAGGTGCATTCAGCACCCTTCGTTATTGGGCTGTCTGTTAAGCTCCATCCCCCTATTACCCTCCACCCCCCACAAAAAACAATAGCCTTCTTTGACATAAATCCGGTATTTAATCCCTTTGGCATTTCGTCTTTCCCATTTGACATGAATTTAGTTTCTTTGGGAGGACACCTGGACTTCAAATATTTATATAGCTAAATGTTTAGATTCAATTGTTTTGACTGAAACGGAATCTCTAGTTTTTAATTTCACACATATGAATTCATTTTAAACATGACCTCAGTAAAGGCTGTCAACATCCTGTCTTTGTTTCTGGTCCCATAAAACTACTAAATCTGTTAGCATGCTGATATTGTTAAGGCTCCCTGGTGACGACCAGGAAAGTTTCTGAGTCATACTACTACAGAGTACAGAAGGGAGAGTTGAGAAAAAATAGTCTTCTAATTTTTAACAAATTGACATGTTGTTAGAAAGGCTCGCAGAAAAGCCCTGCCCCCAAGAAATAAAATTTGGTTTCCCTTTAGAAATTATTATTGTACATGGCCTTCCAGATTTTTGTTGGGCTTGGCTACTCCATAACAAAGTTTAAATCACTAAGAAATATAATTTGTACATACAATTCAGTAGGCACAAAGGAGACTCATCAACTATTTCATAAACATTTATTCCTCATATACACAAGGAGTATGTATTCATGTGTTTGCACTAGGTCTAAATATTCTTGCACTAAATTAGCCTAAGAAATATGTTTAAAGCTGTCCAAACGTGACTTAAAAGTATGATTTTAACAAAATTATCACACATAGTCTACGCGAAATTACAATGGAAATCTTAAGAACCTTTCCAATTCAAAATGAAGATATGTTACAATTTTTTTTTGCTGTATCAGAACCACTTCTGGGAAATCGATTTTTTTTTTTTATTAGCAGAACTATGGAGAGAAAACATGCAAAATCTGTAGGTTGCTTCTTTTGTGTCACTTCTCCCAGTATCTCTGACCTGAGACTAGTAATAAGAATTGAACCACTTTTTAAAAAAATGTATAGTCTAGATGTAACTTGAGCTGCAGTAAAATTAATTCCTTAAAGGATTACAAAAAATAAATAAGTGAAAGCTCATCGTCTACTTGCTCTCAAACATCAAAAGAGAAAAAAAAATCCCTGAATCAAAATAATCACAATGGCCAATTTGGTTTAGATGTTTCCTGATACTGTTGCCCACCTGATGCAAAATATCCAAACTTTGAAAACATTCTATTACTTATAATATTCCCAATAATTTAAATGTTTATTTTCACCTTGCAGTGTTCAAAGGTGTTTAAATATAAAATCTGAAGTATAACCTCTGTTCAAAGATTTACACACAGCTCCACACAAAACAATGTAGCTAATGAGTAGCTTTTTACCTTTTTCCTAACTGGGTATTTAGGAAGACATTCCAATTTACATTCAAAAACATGCAGGGCTTGTGCTATCATACCACAGAATCTCAAACTTGACTTTAATAACTTCCATCTTATGCATTTACTCTGTACTCAAAATGCTTATCTTGCTAACTGACAATGACAAAGGACTGAATCAATTTAATTTAATTTCAGAGTTTATCTCAATATTCTGTATAAATGAAAGGAGTGGAAGATGGTTCGAGGAAGGGTGACAGTGGGCAGCCTCCTCGTGTGAGTTGCACTAATGCCAACAGACACTCCAATCCATTGCACTCCCCAGAGCTTGTCTCCAAAATCTCTCCAGAGCTCTCAGGTCATCAGTCTAAATTTCTCATGCACACGGCCTCTCCCACCATACTCAGCAACCTTGCTTATCTCAATTGTCCTTCTCCAGAGGGTTGACTATCAGTAAAACACATACAGTGACAATTTAGTTTTGAAAATCACCAATCACAATTGTCTTATGCTTGAGTGGTACATAAAGTTTTCTTGCAGAGGGCTTCCCTAAGCCTGGAGTGAATGTGGTTAATTAGGGGAGGACGCCTAGCTATGCAGGACCATTCTGATGGCTTTAAGTAGCCATAGTCACTACCCTAAGAGTATTAACTGAAAGCTGAGCTGGACAGCCATTGTACAGTCTGATCTAGCACATGCACAGAAACTGCACTCCAGATTACATATTAAGGCACTAATTACCCGAATGAAACTCTGGGGGCACCTTAGGTAGATACAGTACAGTGAATTACGGAAGGAAATAATTAGTCACAATTAGAGAAAAATCACTCAACCCAAAGTGAAAGAACGCACGCAGCCTATTTCCTGCGAGAGCCTTACCAACAGTAGGAAATGCAAAAGATAAACAAGATTTCTAAAAATGAGTCAGAAACAGACCAATGCCAATCTTAAGTTACAAAAATGACTTTATTTAAGTTATTTTTCTGTTCCTATGTACTACATGGTCAAATAACATTAAGACAATTTATTATGAATTTGCACTATGACAAACCAACTTTGAAGTATTTTCTTAACAATCTTAAAGGTTTTGTCAGCATTTGACATAAGCTGAACACGTACAAACACTGAGAATAAACAGGTGACAAAGGGAAAACTGAGTGAGCACATAAGGCATGGAGGTCCCACTCCAGTAAAAATCGTCCATTAAAGAGGCAGAAAAAGGTGGGAGAGAGAAAGGCATTCAGAAAGAAGAAGCCAATTTACACTGTATTAAAAACCAGGCCTGGGAACTGTTAGTTAACATGGCCAAGAAATTAAGTTGTTTAAAGTTATATATCTCTTTTCGAGGTTTTCTGACTAAAAAAAAAACATTCCTTGGGACAGGGAGAGACCCTCCTCCATCTCCCCCAAATGAATTTAAGGATATTACTAGTGAATAACTCTGGGAAGATGGAGTAAGAATGGATGGACACCTAGCTAGGAAGGTGGGCAGGAATGGTAACAGATTTTCCATTGGGGCTCAACTGAAAAAATCATGGTAGATCTGGTGAAGACTATTCAAGATTCCTTACAATGTTTCTACACAAAGCAAAGGTGAGAAAATCTTTAGGAAGTCTCCTCACTAACAACTATGCTGCTTCGTTAATTTGTTTTGCTAACTTGAGTTAGTATGAAACACTATTATCCTGAGTTATTAAAGACTTTGTCAAAAATGTGAACTGTTTGAATAGTATTATTGTGTTCAGGATTCATAGGAGGAGGATGTTAATTGAATCTTAATCTCCAAAAACAACTGGAATTATATGTGCATACTGGATTTATTTCATCTGCCACTACTAAGTATGCTAACAGTTTTCATAAGGATAGATCGTGAATGTTCCCTGTTTAAATATATCATTACTGTTGATCAGGTATTTGGCATGAAATTAGATGAGAAAGGAAAATAAACTACTTAAACACTGATTTTTTTTTTTTTTTTAAACATTCTAGCTTCATTTTTTTTTTTTTGGCCAGGCTGGGTTTGAACTCCGCCACCTCATCCCTACTCGTTTGAGCCACAGGCGCCACCCCCTAGACACTGGGTGGTTTTATAGTCAAAAATAAATAATGGAAGCCTTCTTGGCAAAAATGTTAACAAGAGAAATAAAGATTTTTGTCTTTGCTTTCTTAATATCAGAAATCATGAAATAGCATATTGAAAAAACTTGGGCTTTCCTTACCTCAAGTAACTCAAGGAATATTCCAGGTTGTGTACACCCCTTTCCATAAAGATGGCTTGAGAGCCAGGTAAATAGATACCTCTAAATGAACAAAACACCCCTAGCAGGCATATTTCCCACGCCTTTCTGAAAAAGCAATACCTACCATGTAAGAACGCACGCAAATTGTAAGAATTCATTAAAATAGCTGGGAAATACAATGTCAGGGAAAGAGGTGGGAAATGATAAAAATTTATAATTGTGAATAACAGATTTCTTTGTATCAAAAACCTTTTTTATTAAAGTGCTATGTTAAAACAAAACAAAGCAAAATAAAACCTAACGAATAGTAAGAAAACACAACAGCTTTCTGAAGTGTGGCCTTCTTAGGTGAGTTCCATTGGAGTATACTTACTTACATGCTCTGAACCAGATCATTACTAAACCATTAATTGTTCTGTGCTTAACCTTTAAAGCTTACCAAAAGCTCACCCATCCCTCATGAGCTTCAAGCAGTCACGGGAGTTAATAATACATATGGTGCTTTTATATTTATGTAAGCAGGTTCTCATGAATCCTAGAGAGATTACAGAACTACAGCTAGTTGTTCCTTTTTCGCAAGAGCGCTTATATGAGTAAAATACAGAAAGTGATTAGGTAAAATACCCCTTTACACTGAGTGGATTGGTTAAAGAATTTTAGAAAAGTCAGAAGTTCATTTACCTGAGTTTCCCATTTAAAGGCTAATTAGTAATTGAATACTTTTTCCTTAAGAAAGTGAACAAAAACGTATAGTATTAAACAGTCAGAAAATGTGGACTCAAAATTAAGTTTGAGACCTTTGCATTTTTATAAAACCTAATAAGAACATCTGTGAATTTTCCTTCTTAGTTAAAACACACAGTCATAGAATTATACTGGTTTATTGGATGTTACCAAAACTTAAGTTGGGGGTCATCTTGCAAAATCATTAGAAGAAATCAAATTCTTTTGGAATTCTGAGCAAATTGTTACAAATGATAAAAAAATGAGTTTTTCTCAGTTATGATTCTACAGGAGATTGTTAACTCCAGATAAAGACTTCAGCATAAATATGATTTCTAACCTGAATAAATCCCCTTTTAAGGATGGCATAGAAAATAACTATAAATTTTATCCAGAAAATAGTGCACCCAGTGTTTTGCCAACAAGTTAGCTAAGCTTACCTTTCAATAGGATATTTTTGTCATGTTCAACCACGGCAATCTGCCAACAAATTCTTTAAAACAGGGCTGTTTTTAAATATAGCACATAGTTCATACTCAGGATCCCAGCAATAATCTGGAATTAAATATTTCATCATATAAGAACTATAACCATGTTATTATTTCAAACATATTATTTCAATCAGAGGTCTAAATATTATATTGACTATACAAAATCATCAGTCTAGAATTTTAACATAGTGCAGTAACTGTGAAGCACTTTGGTCTCAATGATTAGATTATTAAACAAGTGAAATTCATCTCTTTCCACAATCCTTCACCCCACAATATAACTTAAAATTTAAAACACAGTTGAAGTACACCTCTCTGCTGAAAAGTTCCTATTGTGGCCTTCCGTACCCGCGGTATGACTCAAAGTAACATTGGGCAAATTCAGCAGATTCAAGGAACAAGTTTTAAAAATAGCACTTTGAAATCCAAAATCATCTGCCTACTTCCTCTCATTGGTAAGTCACAAAGCTTCCTTAGATCACTCTAGGGCTCAGAAAATGGTTAATATGAATTTGCTGTATAAAACAAGGTTTCCGTGAGCAGTAGCACTGGTCCTGGGTAGAGGGTACAAACAGCGTGTTTCATTTGCCTCTTCTACATACAGTAGTCAGAAATATTTTACCCAAGAGCCCATACTATGTTGGCTTTTAAGTACAAAGCTCTGCTGACAATCAGGCAAAACCGATTGCTAAGTGACACCCCTTAGCAATTTATTCATACTTTCAAAAAAAGTTAACAGAGCTATTTTAGATGAGATACATAGTTTAAGCCAGACAGCAGACAGAGTTCCCATGCTCACATCACTAGCATTTACAGCAAAGGCAGGCTTGAGGGAAACCAGTTAATACACAGGTGTTCCTTGGTGGCCGTGGGAGGTTGGTTCCGTGACCTTCTCAGACACCCAAATCTGAGGATGCTCAAGCCCCTGATACAAAATGTTGTAGTTATTTGCGTATAACCTACGCGCATCCTCTTATATACTTCAAATCGTCTCTAGATTACTTACAATGTAAATGCCATGTAAATAACCGTTACATTGTAGTGTTTAGGAAATAATAAGATGGTCTGTACATGTTTAGTACAGACAGAATTTTCTCTTAGAATATTTTTGATCCATAATCGGTTGACTCATAGAAGTGGAACCCATGGACATGGAGGGCTGCCTACATATAAGTGGATTATTTTGTCCAACAGACAGAATGTGAATAGATTACTACCAGCGCCCTGAGGAACGGGCCCGAGTGGAGCACACCAGCTCTTTGGTAGGATGCTTTAGTAGTGAAATGTTTTCCATCTGATGCAGCCACATATCAAGATATCAAAGATGATTAAATTACTTAAAAACAGGCTTCTAATTCCATGATTTTTAAATTTAATTACCTATTAGGATATTAAAATAAATCTAGGTTCACCGAGGTCATTCACCAGTACTACATAGCAGTATTGAGATCAAAGGCAGGGGGGACACTCAGTATTTACTCTGAAATATTTTTTAAATGTTGGTAAAAATGCTAATCAGTTAAATTATAAACGACCGATTCAAGTATGCCAGCCAGTAAAGATTATTTTCTTCACCCACTTACAAAAAAAAATCTTGCCTAAGGATAACTATAGATGCCAGGTATGTGGAGTAATACGATTGATGACTCTGTTGGAGGCCAGGAGAAAACAATACTCTGTGACAGCGAGTGCCCTTATGTGAGTTATACTCCAGAAAGTGTGTTCTGTGGAATAAAGGACTTGGCCAGTGAAGAAGGCAGCTGGTATTCAAATAATTAGCACAGATTCCTTGATATACACACAGTGAAAAGACAAAAATGAGAACCCTACATAGGTGTAAATAAGCTAAAAATGACCCTGGCAAAATATTTTCCTCTATTTAAAAAAAGAAATACCCAAAGCATGCAACTTAATAATTCCCTTCCCTTTCACAAGAATGAACTGAAAAACAAAAATGAAAACAAAAAAACAGATGGAACCATCTGTTTCTGTCAGTAGAAAACAATAATAGATACATTCGGTTCCAAGACAAATAAAACTTTAAAATATTAATATTGAAAAAATACAATTAAATTTTTATTAGAAAATACATACTCCTTTGAACTCGATCTTTGTGTACATTTTGCTTTGTGTGAAAATGAAAATAAAAATAAAAATAAAATAGGAAAGGCATTAAGACTACCTAATTATTCAGACTGTATTTGGTTAGAAGCGTGTTTCAGTCAAAACTCTGACGAAAAATAAGTTATTCTGTTTTCATTTGCTCCCGGATGTCAGAAGGCAGAGTTTCAAATAGAGCGTCTTCCACAACCAATCCAGCTCGTTTCAGAGCCCGACAGTCACCCAGTTCAGGAGGGAGGATTTCAAAGTGGTTGCCTTTAACGTCTAGGTAGGAAAGAAATGGTAAATTTCCAATTTTCGGGGAAAGTACAGATAGGCTGTTTTTCCCAATCTTCAGGGTTTTAAGTTTCTTGCAGAAGTAGAGTTCATCAGGAAGGTTTTCCACTTTGTTACAAGTGATGGAAAAATACTGTAAACTTTGTAGAACTCCGATTTCGGGTGGGATAAAGCGAATGTCATTGTAGGATAAGTCCAAGTATCGGATCTTGTTGCATAGGAAGAGGTGGGAAGGCAGCACCTCTATTTTGTTGTGACTGAAGGACAGGCGCTCCAGGCTGGTGAGTTTCTTTATATGCTCTGGGATGTAGGTGATGCTGTTATGCCACAACTTTAGCACTGTCAGCTTCCTCAAGTGCTGAAAGCTGACGATCTCTTCGATGGATTTCAGATTATTTTCCTTCAGGTCCAATTCCTGGAGGCTGAGCAGGCTGAACACCGCGTGGGGAATCCGCTCCAGGTCGCAGTGGACCAGTTCTAGCTCTGTGAGGTTGGTCATCTTCTTCAAGTTGTTGAGCATCACCAGCTTGGTGCCATCGTTATGAATGCACATCTTCTGGAGATGGCTGGAAACGTCCACCACCGCCTGAGGGATTTTGGAAACGTTGCTTTTGATTGAGAGAATTTTAAGGCTTTTGAGATCCCGCAGAGACTCGAGAGTGATGTTTTTGGAAATATCATGACTTAGAGAGCCCACCAAGTAGAGCTCTTCCAGATTCCGCAGTCCATACATCCACAGGGGCAGCTCCCTCATGTCATCGAACTTGACGCTCAAGACTTTGAGGTTTTCTTTCAGGAAAGAGAGAGCTGCACTGTGGATTTTGACAGAACACTGGTGCAGAGAGAGCTCCTGGAGATTGTCTAGCTGCGCAATGGTGGCTGGTATCATTACATTCTTGATGATTTCGAGTTTTAGAGATTGCAACTCTGTGATTTCAAAAACAGTATCTGGAAGGCCAGAGAGCATGATAAGAGGCAATTCCAGTCGATTGTGGGCATTTGTCTGTAGCTTCTGCCTCAGTTTATCAGGAGTCCACTCATTATTTAAGTTCAGCTGCTTTAATTTGTTTTCACTGACTTCAGACAGGAACACGGCAAATCTCTTGGAATAGAGTGGGTCATACTGATCGATCATGTGAAGCATAAAAGCAAAGTCATTTTTCACGTCTGGAATATCATCAATTCCAGTCTCCTGTCGGACATACTCAAAAGAATATTCCCTTAGAGAACGGTAGAACAACCAGTACAAGGTATAAAGGCACGTCAGTCCGTAGATGCTTACAAAGCACAGGTAGCAAAAGGAGAGTTTTGAGAACAAGTGCGCCATGGTATGATTGCAAGAGAAGTTTTTATATCCAGTCATGTCTTGAATGTCAACATTACAGTCCACTGTGAACTGGACTTTGGAAACCAGAGCGCTATTATATGCAATGATGATTAGGAATTTGATAACCTTAAGTACAGTCTGGCGAACATACATGGCGTATAGAATATCACCTTCTTCCACGTGCAGCCTGAACTTCTTCACCTTCTCGAATAAGGCCTTTGCTTGCTCACCTTCCTTTTTATCCAGAGCCCCTGCGGTGGATTTGTCAACCACAAACTTCTCGGGAATGGACTTTAAAGACTGAGAGTTGACCAGGCTGCCTTCTGGACCAGACTGGATGGTGTTGGACTTGCTCAGGTTGTTCTTCCGGTTGTCCTTATCTTCGGAGTCCTCCCCGGACACTTCAGATAAAGCCCGTGTGGTCCAAGGAGAGTCAAAACATTTCCCCAGGATTGAGATGAAGTGCTCTATTTTGGAGCTGGAGCCAGGGAATTTAAACCAGAAGTTGCTGCAGAGCATGAAGACCAAGGTATGGATGAGAACGAGGTAAGGGAAGTACTTGGCGTACCAGTGGAGGGCTCGCTCATAACACATCTGGTTTATGAAACTATACTGCTGAAGGTCCAGATCTGTCTTCAGTCCCTTCATTTCCACAGTGGTGGGGTTAGCAGGAGATGGTCTAGGTGGAGGGAGTGGGGTAGTACTGGCAACTGCTTGAGAGACGTTTGAAATGGAAGAGTGGTTCTGAGCAGGCTGTACTCTTTTCGGAAGACAGATTATTTTGTCTTGCATGACCTGAAACACAGAAATAATATTTTCAAATTATATTACTCAAAGAGCTTTTTTAACGTCATTAGTGTGAAGAAAGTAGCAATAACATCCAATAAATGTCCATCTCCTCTGCCTGGAGAGTACAATGTTCAATTCCAGCATCGAGATTTTATTCTTAGCCCCCATGCTGGGAAAATGACTTTGTTCATCGTGCCTAAGCTATGACATAAAACAGTGGCTCTATCAGGCCAGAGAACAATTCACAACAAAGTAAATATTTAGAGAACATTTATGTGTTTTTTAAAAATAGAGTTTCTTCTCTCACGGCAGCCTAGGACAATCAGTCACTGGTCTGGGAAGTATATCACCTTACCAGACTCAATCCTGAATGGGATATCTCCCAAGCAGTTCATATATGAGAAGTAAAAGGATTAGAGGGAAGAAATTCCTTTTTGGTTTTTCCTTTTTTTTTTCTACCGATATTCTAAAATACATGCATTGATCAGTGTGAATGGCTTTAATATGATGGGAATTTACTAAGATCTTAGGAAAAAAAAAACCCATGTCCTGAGAGAGAGATGATATAAAAGCATTTAAAAGTAAACCAATGAGTCTGAATTTGCTATCTTTTCACACAATATATTACATTGAGAACCACTATCTTTCTATCAATGTTTTGATATGTTGAAAAGAATAGTAAGCTAGAAGAACATCCAGCAGACTCTTAAGATTGCAACTTGGGAAGGAGAAAACGCACCTTTTTGAAGATGAGGTAGAATGAGGTAGAATATACTTTGAATCAATCCGGAGGAATCATGTCTAGGAAGAGGCTCATGTAAGTGGAACTGTATGAACAATAAACCAGCAGGTCAAGGGGAGGCTAAGAACCAGAGAGTACACAGCAAAGGTGCTGGAATGAGTAACGCAGGGAAAGCCTATTTGTACTTTGAAATATCAAACAGCTGGAAATCCAGTGTTTGGTGATTCTTCAACAGCAACGTGTTTAATGATTTTGCACTGTCAAAGCTTTTATATTAATTGTAAAAGTAGAAAGTTAACTCACTGCAAGGTGGACTGCTATGGCGTGGTGACCATATGCTGGTGACAAGGGACGAGCAACCCACTGCACAGAAGCACACGTTGACAATGGAGTGAAGCATCCAGCACTTTGTAAAGTGCCTGGTACATGAGAAACCACCAGTATATATTTTCTGAGAAAATCAGCGAATGTCCACTACTCCTTCCAGGCCAGCGCTGTATTGGTCTGGGGGTGGAGGACACCTCTCCCAGGGATGAAGATGGTGTTTATAGTGATGACAGTGGCAAACTGTGGTAGTGTTAACATGCAAAAGACTCCATTCTCATAATGTCATGGATATTGATTCTTTTAATAGCCATTTTAATCTGGTTAAATAAGGTACTCTTATTAATCTGGTTAATAATAAGGTACTCTTATTATTCCTATTTACAGTTGAGGAGACTGAGGCATGGACTCAGGTTAAGTCACTTGCCTAATGTCATCCGTCCCAGGATCACGCAGACTTAGGGCCCACATTCTTATTTTATTTTATCGAATGTCCAGGATTAAACCAAAAGGATCCCAATTTGACTTTATCCTAAATAACAAGTTATCTTACATACATAAGTCATGTCTTAGGGGAAAAGTTTACTGCTTGTTCTATGCAGATAATAAGAAATGAGGTTAGGGGAAGAGAGGAAGTTTAGCTATAACATTTATAAAGGTCGGGTCATGGAAGAGAAAGCAGGGACAACTCTTTATTATTTAAGTTAAGCAGAACAACAAGTGTGATTCTATTTAGAGGGGGCAGAGATGTGAGAATGGAGCTGTGGTCTTTAAGTAATTTTGTTACTTGCCTATATCAAGTGGGGTTGAGCACGCCCACCCTTGTATCTGTATGTCTACTTATTGTATATTCTTATCAATCAATATGTAAAATATTTTAAAAGTGAATTTCTTTCCTTTTTACATCTAAAAGAAATATACTGAACATTTTCATTTTTATCTCACATTTTAATGGAGCATCCATCATATTTCTTGAGGGGGGGTTAAGCATCCCACTTTGGAAACTGTTAGAACAGAAAACAGTAAGCGAAAGCCTGGATGAATGCCAGAGCAGGAGCTGCTCAGGTTGCTAAGGGAACGTACCAGGAGAGAGGTAGGTAGCCACAAGGAGAATTCTAAAAGAATGTGCGGGCAGGCTGTTGAATACAGGACTACTCAAAGAAACAGCCAGGTTAGGGAGTCCCACAGTAAGCAATATGAAGATTTAAAATAGCTACAGGAGAGAGGAGGTAAGTTAGCCTCCATGTTTATTAGAAACAGTATTCCAGAACACTGCAACATTGGGAAGAAGTGAGAGAAGGATCAATATTTTCAAAGTTATACTCAGAAAGAAAAAGAAGACAGAAAAGAAAAGAAAAGTAAAGCAGACAGGAAAAACAAAAAGGTAAAAGATGTCTGTGCCTTATGTTTGCAAATAACAGAAGCCTGCCAGAACTTGGAAGTGTTTCTTTCATCTTTTCTGCCCTTTTGAGAAGTGTGCCTACTTCACTTCTCTTTAACTTTACCCAGCAATTTAAAATTCAGGGTAGAAAAAAAGCCTTAAAAGAAAGGCTGCAAAAGAGATTTCAAAAGAATAATTGTAGTTCAGGCTGCAAGGGCAGGACTAAGAAAGAGAGCCTGCCGTATGAACAGGAAGGAGGTCCCCACCCTCGTCCAGGTCCACAAACCCCTGAGACTCAGATCTTCCCCAACAGCTCACCCACACATGTGGGCACGCATGTTACAACATCAGGGAATCGCACCACTTTCTCCTAGAGACAACTCTCAGACTGCTTTTGGAGTAAAAAGGCTACAGAACAGAGCTATCTGGTATGTTTATGTGGGAGGAGGGGGTGAAGGAAGGGAAAGAAATTGGGGGAAGGGGGAGAGGGAAAAAATATAAAAATTAAATGAACAAGAGAACCTGATCCAAAATACATCAGTGTGAGAAAAGTTAACATCCTAAAAGCTGATATAAGAATGATTCTTACAATGAAATCATTTATGGTAAGGAAAACATCTAAGTGAGTGTGGAAAGGAAGAGGGGAGGGACACAGAGGAAGGTGAGTCACTGAGAGTGTGAAGAGATGGTTCAACCCCCCTCGCCATTGAGACTAGAATCAAAGAAAAAAAGTGGGTCAAGCAACACAGCAGGTGGCTGGCACACATGCTCATTATTTCTATTTTGACATGCAAATACATTTCAAACTTTTCGATCTTTCTCAAAGTTTTAGTAAAATATGCCACATGCACACAATGCCTCTTATGTATGAATTTTATAGAAATCAACAGCAAATTTCATACTTGGATTAAAGTTGTACAGACCAGGAAGAGTTTGTTTGGCATGGGTAAAAATCCATAATCTATGCAATTTCCATGAAAGCAGAAACTGGGACCATGAGAACTAAATATTCCAAGAATTTGAAAAAATTTAGGGCATTGGACTGGGATTTGACCCAACAGCCTCTAGATCTTCAGGAATGACATCTAGGGCATAAACATGTATACAATGCGCCTTAAGCCTTCCCAATTAAAGTAGCTGGAGAAAAAAAGGTACACGTAAAATTGTTTCATGACTGTGATAATATCTACATAGTACCTCAGGCAAAGAAATCCAAGGGAGGCAGGGGTCAGAGATGGGCTCACTGCAGTTTCGACTCTTGAATTTTCATTTGCATATAATCATGCTGAGAAAACATAACAGCTATTTTTGAAAAGGAAAAAAAGGGATCTTGAAGATCCTTCCTCAATTCTAAGGTCAATGAAATTGAATTTCTTGCTTTAGCTTTCTAAGGGGGATAGAGAGGATGTTTTCAAGGGAAACATAAAGTAAAAATTCAAGCTTCCTTAAAAAAGGAAGCCCACCCAAATCTGCTCTGAAATGCTCTTCAAACTTGGGAAGAGAATTCAAACACTTAAAATTGTAATTGCCAAATTTATACCAACAAAGAGATGAATTTTTTCTCTCTTTTTAGATACAGGGTCTTACTCTGTCACCCAGGCTAGAGTGAAGAAGCCTTGTCACTCCTGACTCAAGTGATCCTCCTGCCTCAGTATCCCAAGGTATTAGGATACAGGTGTGAAGCACTGTGCCTGGCCTCTTAATAACTGTTAATAAGGGTGTACGGGTAGGAAACTTATATACCTTCTATGTCTGAAATGTCTGTACTGCTTTCATTCTTGAACAATTTATAAAATTCCGTGTTGACACGATTTCCCTTCAGTATTTAAAAATATTATCCTGAATCCTAGCAATCTGGGAGGCTGAGGCGGGTGGATTGCTTGAGCTCAGAAGTTCGAGCCCAACCTGAGCAACTGTGAGACCCTGATTTTAAAAACAGCTGGGTGTTGTGGGGGGGGGGCACTATAGTGCCAGCTACTTGGGAGGCTGAGCAAGAGAATCGCTTGAATTCAAGAATTTGAGGTTGCTGTGAGTTATGATGCCATGGTCCTCTACTGAGGGGGTCAAAGTGAGACTGTGTCTCAAAAAAAAAAAAAAAAAAATTATCCTGTTTTCCCCTAGCCTATATTTTTGCTGGTGAGAAACCTCCTGTCAGTTTGATTTTGTTCATCAGTGGGCAATCTATCTTTCCCTGTGGTAGCTTTTAAGATTTTACCATTAATCCCAGATTTTTTATAGTTTCACTTTAACTTTGAAGGTGTAGGGATTAATCTTGTTCCACCCTTGTAGCCAAGGACTTGACTTTCTTCAATTTTGGAAAAATTTGGCAAATTTTTGGAGCAAATATTTCTCCAAATACCGTTTCAAAAATTGCTCCACCATTTCTCCCATTTTCTTCTACAATTCCTAGTGGTCATGTGTGAGAGTCTGTCAGTCTGTCTCTCTGAGTGTGTGTGCTTTGATCTCTGTCTCTATGCTGAGCTCTGGGTAAACTCAAAACTTTTGTCTAGTTCATTAATTCTTTCAGCTACTAAGTATAGTCTAGTTATTCTGTTGATATTTTAAAATTCACTGCCTTTTCCCCCAGATTTAAAACTTTTTATCTGTATCTGCTTTTAAGTATATCTGCCTTCCTTTTTATGCTATGTCTTGATCTTTTCAACCATTCTAAGTATATTTTAAATTGTCAGTTGTTTCAAAACATAATTTCATCTTGAGTGAATCATTGTTCAAATGCTAATTTTGTTTTTATCCTTTTGTAATCCTCTGCATTTTATTTTATTCATTAATTTTTTTTATTTGAATGCATCTGGGGTACATATGTTTTTTGTTATATGGATGAATTGCATAATGCCGAAGGCAGGGCTTTAGTGTATCCATCACCAGAATAGTGTACGTTGTATCCAATAGGTAATTTTTTGCCCTTCTCCATCCCTTTTCACCTTTCTTAGTTTCTGATGTCCATTACACTACTTTATGTCCATGTGTACCTATTGTTTAGCTCCCATTTATGAGAATATGTGGTATTTGCCCATTCCTGAGATACTTCATGCGGATAATGGTCTCTAGTTCCATCCAGTACGGTGCAGAAGACATTTCATTCCATTATGTGTGTGTGTGTGTGTCTAAGGTGCCCATCAAATGAACATTTTCTTTATTTACTTATCATTTGATGGGCACTTAGGTTGACTCCATATCTTTGCAAGTATGAATTGTGCTGCGATAAACATTCGCGTGCAGGTGTCTTTTATATAATAACTTGTTTTCTTTTGAGTTGGCACCCAGTAGTGGGATTGCCAGATCAAACCGTAGTTCTACGTCTAGTTCGTTGAGGAATCTCCATACTGTTTTCCATATAAGGTGTACTGGCTTCCATTCCCACCAACAGTGGATGAGTATTCCCTTTTGACGACATGTACTCCAACATCTATTATTTTTTGACTTATTAATAATGGCCATTCTGACAGGGCTAAGGTAGTATCTCATTATGGTTGTAATTCGCATTTCCCTGATGATTAGTGATGTTGAGCATTTTTTCACATTTGTTGGGCAGTTGTGAAAATTCACAGATGACATAAACAAATGGAAAAACATCCCATGCTGGTGGATCAGAAAAATCAATATTGTTAAAATGTCCATACTGCCTGGAGTGATATACAGATTCAAAGCAATTCCCATTAAAATACCTTTTTCACATAAGTAGAAAAAAAAATCCTTAATTTCATACAGAATTAAAAAAGAGCCTGCATAAGCAAAGCAATTCTAAGCAAAAACAGCAAACCTGGAGGCGTCACCTTGCCTGACTTCAAATTGCATTCTAAGGCATAGTAACCGAACAGCATGGTAGTGGTGGGCACACAGATCAATGGAACAGAAGACCCAAAAATAAAACCATAAAGCTACAACCAACTGCTTTTCAACAAAGCAGACAAAAACATACCCTGGGGAAGGGACTCGCTATTCAATAAATGGTTCTGGGAAAACTGGATAGCCGTGTGTAGGAGAATGAAACTCTCTCACCATATACAAAAATTAAATCAAGATGTAGTAAAGACTTAAATTTAAGACTTGAAACCATAAAAATTCTAGTGGGAAAACTCTATTGGACATTGGCCCAGGCAAAGAATTTATGACTAAAACCCCCAAAGCAAATATAGCAACAATAGAAATAAATGGGACCTAATTAAATGAAAAAGTTTCGGCCCAGCAAAGGAAACAACCAAGAGAGTAAATCAACTGCAGAACAGGAGAAAATACTTGCAAATTATACATTCAACAAAGAACTAATATCTAGAACCTATAAAGAATTCAAACAAATCAGCAAGAAAAAAACCAAATAACCCCATCAAAAAGTAGGTAAAAGACAAGAACAGACTTTTTTCAAAAGAAGATGTACTAATTTTCTTCAATCCTTTCTTAACACAGTTTTCTTCACGTGTTCTGGCTGGTAGATGTATTTCTGGGGGAGGCTGCTGTCCACTGTTTCTCTTGATAATACTTTTGTGGTTTCCTGCACTGAACCCCCAGCTACCAGTTCACCATTGGGCCTTATCATGGTGTTCTGATGTCCCACTGTGATGTCAGGGTCTCAGAGATCCAGTCGGGGAGACAGTGGCAGGCTGACTCAGTTCCTGGTTGGGAGCCACCCTAGATGTCCAGTTTCCTCTGAAGCACCAGCATCTTGCTAATCACCACTCTTTTCCTGTTGGGAGCTGGGACCTTTGGCTTCAAACAGGGACCAGGCTCAGTC
Source organism: Nycticebus coucang (assembly GCF_027406575.1). Lineage (NCBI taxonomy): Eukaryota > Metazoa > Chordata > Mammalia > Primates > Lorisidae > Nycticebus > Nycticebus coucang. The sequence continues at coordinate 20,743,214 of NC_069784.1, read as the reverse complement.
TCTTATCTTGGTGCATTTATAGTTCCTGGCTGCTACTGCTTAGTTTTGGATGAGCGCCCAGCAATTGATTCCTCCTCACTCAGTATTCCAGTGATGCTCCACAGAAATGTTCATCTTGTTTTTGAGTCCACACGTGCATTTTTGTTATCTCTTTTGATCTTTTATGTGTCATGATGACATACATTAAACAGAGCAGTATTGTAAAGTATAACACTTGGTTTACCATCTTTTTGAGAGAGAGAGAGAAGTTTAATATAAAAATTAGTTGAGACAAACTAACACTTGAAGAACTGGGTTGCTTGGGTAGTGTTTAAACATATAATGCCAAATTCCCTCCCCGCCAAAAAAGCTGAATTTCTTTACACACCTCCCCCCTACTAACAGCATATAAGAATATTTATTTTCCTATTTCTTTATAGAAAAAGTCCATTATTCTTTTTCTATGAGCTTTAACCCTAAAATAATTTTCCCAGTTTAGGCTTTAAATCATAGCTACAATTGGCATGATTACAGGAAAAGGAATAGAATGTGAAAATTTGCAATGACTGATAAAACAGACAGCATCATTCCAGTATGTCAACTGTGATCCAGATCCTGGTAGGTCCCAGATTTAGATTGTGGCTTATTATTTAAAAAGACAGTGCTTTAACTTAGCTATAGCAAGTTTGATCTAAACAGGTAGAATGGAGCCACAAAAAGGCAGGTGGACCAATATAAAGGCAATTAACTTTATCCTTCACCCTCCTATCCCAGAGATTCCATGACAGGAGATAACAGGACTCTATCCTAAAACTGATCTGTCAGACTTTTCCCTGTCTAATGGGACAAACCAAATTATCTTTGTTGACCTAAGAATGATGTAGCAAGAAAGACTTATTCCCCAGGGCTTATTCAGAGACATTGAGGACAGACTATCCTTTAAACTAAAGCTGATTGAATAGATATGCTAATGGCATGAGAAAATCACACAGAGGCATAACAGGACTTGGCTGTTCTAACAGCGCCTGGAATCTTGTTGGAGAGATACAGTCATATGAAAAGTGAAGCAAGAGTGGAAAGGGGCAGTGTGCACACCAAGCGGATGGTGGGGTAGAGTGTGGAGCAATCAGGGAAGGCTTCAGGAATAGAAGTAACGCCATTGGAACTTAGAGCTAGTAGGTCAAAACCTTGTGGGTTCCAGAGAGAGAAGGGAAAGGTTGCAGCTGGAGAGAGGGGGAAAAAAAAGAAAAAGGTGCATTATCACTCTTCCTTTTTCAGACAGACTCATTTCTTCTGGGGAAAGGAATGGAAACAGAAGGGAAGGGAATCCACTTTCATGTCTCTAAGTTATCACTTAACGTACAAACCTAATTAAGCGCTTTCTCCAAGAAGCAAGACGCCAGAGGACAGAGAAAGCACCCGTCCTCCAAAGGCCTGAGATTCACCCTCACTGATGATAGGATAAATCTGGAAATAGAGATTTGTTTCAAGGCTAACTATATTGAAAATATTTTAAGTGCAAAAAACACCGGTGGGAAAGAAAAGGATCTGAAAAGGCAGTATTGGTGGTTCTCAACTGGTGAACATCTAACTGTGTCTGTTCTTAGGAAACGCATTACTCACAAGTCCTTCTATTCTCCAAGTCCAATACATGTGTATTTGAGACCAGTCACCACTAGAGCACAAAAATAGACATCCATGAGAGGCATGCGTGCGGCCTGACTATGACCAGGACAAACAAGGTCCTTGTCTCCAGAGGAAAGGGAAATGCAAAATTGCAAGTGTATGGCATCATTTCCTGCCTGCTGCGCACACGCTATCGTCCCTTCTTTTTTTTTTTTTCTTTTAATTAAATCATAGCTGTGTACATTAATGCAATCATGGGGTACAATGTGCTGGTTTTATATACAATTTGAAATATTTTCATCAAATAAAGACTTAAATTCTTCAGAGAAGTTACAAAATCGAGAGAAAGGTACAAAGACGCCCTATATACCTTTTGCCGGACACATGTATCGTCTCCCCCCTTACCACCATGTTTATTAGAACTGATGAACCTATCACGACCTCTTGAGTATCCAAAGCCCACAGTTTACATTTGGGCTCACTCTTAGCGTCGTACATTCTATGGGGCTGGGCAACTGTGTAATGACTTGTAGCCACCGTTACAGTACCATACAGGGTAGTTCCACTGCCCTAAAGTCCTCTGTGCTCTGCCTACAAATCCTCTGTCCCCTGCAAACAACTACTGGTGTTTTTATTTTCTCTGCAGTTTTGTCTTTTCCAGAATGTAATATAGATGGAATTACATAGTATGTGTCCCGTTCAGATTAGCTTTTTCCATGTAGTAATATGCATTGAAAGTTCCGGGCGGCACCCGTGGCTCAGTCGGTAGGGTGCTGGCCCCATATACTGAGGGTGGCGGGTTCAAACCCAGCCCCGGCCAAACTGCAACAAAAAGATAGCCGGGTGTTGTGGCGGGCGCCTGTAGTCCCAGCTGCTTGGGAGGCTGAGGCAAGAGAATCGCTTAAGCCCAGGAGTTGGAGGTTGCTGTGAGCTGTGTGATGCCATGGCACTCTACCTAGGGCCATAAAGTGAAACTCAGTCTCTACAAAAAAAACAAACAAAAAAGAAAGTTCTTCTATGTTTTTTCTTTGTCTTTTTAGCGCTGAATAATCTTCTGCTGTCTGGATCATTTCTTCTTTTTAATAATGAGCATGTTTAAAACTTCTAGGATGAGGCCAGGTGCAGTGGCTCAAACCTGTCATCCTAGCACTCTGGGAGGCTAAGGCAGGTGGATTGCTGAGCTCACAGGCTTGAGACTAGTCTGAGCAAGATCAAGACCCCGTGTCTAAAAATAGCCAAGCATTGTTGTGGGCACCTGTAGTCCCAGGTACTTGGGAGGCTGAAGCAAGAGAAGCACTTGAGCCCAAGAGTTAGAGATTGCTGTGAGCTATGATACCACAGCACTCTACTGAGGACGAAAAGTGAGACCCTGTCTTAAAAAAAAAAAATGAAATAATAGGCTCAGTGCCTGTAGCTCAAAGGTTAGGGTGCTGGCCACATACATAGGGGGTGGCGGGTTCGAACTTGGCCTGGGCCTGCTAAACAACAATGACAACAACAACAAAAATAGCTAGGTGTTGTGGTGGGTGCCTATAGTCCCAGCTACTTGGGAGGCTGAGGCAAGAGAATCGCTTAAGACCAAGAGTTGGAGGTTGCTGTGAGCTGTGATGCCATGGCACTCTACCAAGGGTGACATAGTGACACTCTGTCTCAAAAAAAAAAAAAAAGATAAATAAATAAAACTCCTAAGATGGTCAGGAAATAACATACTGTGTATGGAGGAAGTTTGGACCCAGACAATAAAGTGAGAGCAAGAAACAGTCTTAAGCAAATTGCCAAATTTTAAGGTGTTTATTAATAAACACAAGGGCTGAGTTAAAAAGTGTGTTTTTATATGTTGTTCATTTCCCCAATAGCAATAGGAAAAGAAAAAGAAACAAACAAACAAACAAACAAAAATACCCTGTTACCTCTGAGGCATGGATTCCTTGGGAGAGAAAAATCCAAAGGATAGGAGAGATGAATCCATCAAAAGTTGGAATTTTGAATTTATGCATTGTCTCAGTCTAAAGCATAATAGTGCCTTTTCTTTAGGTTCCCTTGACACGTAATTAAAAACCAGACATCACACAAACCTTCTTGAGTTATGCACACAAATTTCTATGACTGAGGAACATTACATGCCACTATTCTGGTGGAGGGACTAAACACTGGAAAAGCTAAAGTATAATCAGAACAAACAACAGTAGAAGGACCAGTGAGCTCCTTACAGGTAAGAGCCACACTTTGTTTTCACTGCCTCCACAAGTAGATATGGAATAAATATGAAGTAAAAAGAAATAAACACTGGAGCTCCCCCAACCCAACAGAACAAACCACTGCAGAGGCGGGGCAGGTGTACACCTTCATACAGAATCAGGGGCCAGTGGACATCTGGAAATATATGTGGCCTCAAGCTATCCTCCCGAGATGAAACAATTCATTCTGTACATCTTCTAAATTGCCAAGTGTTATCAGCCAAGTGATTTTTTCTTTTTCTTTCTTTCTTTTTTTTTTTTTTTTTGAGACAGAGCTTCAAGCTGTTGCCCTGGGTAGAGTGCCGTAGCATCACAGCTCACAGCAATCTTCAACTTCTGGGCTTAGGCAATTCTCCTGCCCCTGCCTTCCAAGTAGCTGGGACTACAGGCATCCGCTACAACGCCCGGCTATTTTTTGTTGCAGCCGTCATTGTTGTTTGGCGGGCCCAGGCTGGATTCGAACCCGCCAGCTCAGGTGTATGTGGCTGGCGTCTTAGCCGCTTTAGCTACAGGCGCCAAGCCCGAGTGATTTTTTTCTAAAGCCAAAGTTACATGCTAACTTGTTTGAGATACACAAAGCAAGTGTCAGATTGGGAGGCACTACCCCTTTATTCCTATGTTGGGATCGTGTCTACATTTCGATATTTTGCTTAATAAATACAATACTCCTATCACTGTAACGACGACACCCTAACTCTTCGGAGGATGACGATACATGCTATCGGATTTATTTTTTTAACCCCTGGTGAGCCTCAGAATTCCCAGCCATCAAAGATGTTTGTATTTCCTGTATTTTGGTTGTATCTACATTGTATATTTCTCCCCATCGTCTTTGGAAGAAAGTGGCTTCAGGGAAAAGAAGGAATTAGGAAAAGAAATTTTAATACAGGAGAGTGTGGGTAAGATTAGAAGCAGTCTCCTCTCATTCTGCTTTCTGGCATTTTCCCGTAAGCCATGAGTTAAGTGGAAAACATCCTCTTCAAAGTAGAAACTATGTAAGAAAATTCACGGATATATCAAAACTATGGAGGAATATTTGGAACATACATTTTGATTTATAACAGAGATAATTGGTTCTAGTTGTTTGAAGAATTTGAAATATTTATGTATATGGATGTTCTTTAAATAATATAAGAAAAGCTTTATTTGAAGCAATGCCCAGGAACTGAAATCTTAGTTCTGTATTCAGATGACTTATCTCTAGACACCCTACAGTTTACTGATAAATCTGGGAACAGGAGCAGGATAAAAGAAATTGGGAGAGCTCGAAGGGAGACATAAATGGTCTGGACTTTCTTCAATGCACAAACAGCACAATGATAACAGAATTCTAAATTCTAGAAGCATCCAAATAAACAAAAAATTATTCTTAAAAGGATTTTTCAAAAATGATTATCTCAGAAATTTACTCTAATAATTGAAGAATAATTGGCCATACATGTAGCATTCAGCAAGTGAGATGGTGTCACTGATCACAGCTATAATTTACTGTGGCATCATAGAAGGTTTGCAGTTAAGGGTCATGGCAATTGTTAGACATTTATGTGTGCTTTATTTATACTGTATATACACACTATAGCAACTATGTTGTTTTAGAATTTATACGGATGTCTGTCTTTGCAACAGTTTTATTTATTTATTTGTTTTTGAGACAGAGCCTCAAGCTGTTGCCCTGGGTAGAGTGCCGTGGCATCGCAGCTCGTAGCAACCTCCAACTCCTGGGCTTAAGCGATTCTCTTGATTCAGCCTCCCAAGTAGCTGGGACTACAGGTGCCTGCCACAATGCCCAGCTATTTTTTAGTTGTAGTTGTTATTGTTGTTTGGCAGGCCCAGGCTGGATTTGAACCTGCCAGCTCTGGTGTATGTGGCTGGCGCCTTAGCTGCTTGAGCTATAGGCACCAAGCCTGCAACAGTTTTAATTAAACATCTTCAGGGCCAAGACCAAGTTCTGGATTATCAGAACTTGGCATAGTGTCTACAACAGGTACAGAATAAATTGGTACAACGAATAAATAAATGTGTTATATTGCCTTTGTAACCTCCCTAAGCTCCTTTGTTCTGTATTCCCCACAAGACCTAATACAGTGATGAGAACATAGTGAAATTTCAATAAATATTTGTAATTTATTTTCAGTTTCACAGCAAAAAAATGTCATTAAACAGAACTCTGCTATCACCAGATATGTTCAAGCAAAGTCTAGATATTAATAATTGTGTCAAGAATGCTATAAAAGAGATTTCTATATTCACCTTATACTAAATCCCTTTTAAATTCTCTTGAATTCTGAAAATCTATTACTTTCATTTTTAAAAAATAAATTAACTAGTCCAGGAGTATGATCTTCACGGATCAGAACTATCGCAGACCAGCCACGACACACGTTGGGTTTACTTGCTAGTGGCCTGGTGGTGCGAGAAGACCAAAGAAAATTATTAGTAGGAGTAATAGAATATTAGCAGAGAGAAATAATAGACACAGACAAAGAGATAGTTTTAAGAGCAGTGAGGCGCTGGAGGCAGCACGCACTTCTTGGTGAGGCTTCCAGTCTGCTGCACCGAGTGTCAGGCTGGTTCTGTATTTATTTCATACATCAGTGCTACAGTCACAAATCTCATGAAAGCAAGGCAAACAATCCCACCAAGGTTCTTGCTATGCTTGCATTCCTACTAACTAAACTCTACAGCTGATTACATTAACTGCAAGGATTTACTTACTACTTTTTATTGCTTCAAAGTATAACGGTATTAATGTAAACACAGTCTTGATAAGGAAGCCAGAGGCCAACTCAAGGACCAAATCCTAGCTGACCCATAGTCACACACCATAGATGGGATGTTTTAATACTCTGACAGCCTTGTGTCCAAACAGATAGACTCCTCTGGCCCAATCGAGGTGACAGAAGAAAGCAGATCTTTCTTCTCCTTATCTGGTCCAGAGCAAGTCTTCCTGAGTTGGGAAGGGTTTAAAGAATTCACATTCTTCACTCCCCAAAACCACTCCCTCAGAGTACACAGCCTTGCCCTGGCAGAAAGCAGCTTCAAAGCCTCCAGCCACGGTGGCACCTGTGGCACAGTGGGTAGGGTGCTGGCCCCATATACCGAGGGTGGCGGGTTCTGACCCGGCCCGGCCAACCTGCAACCAAAAAAAGTAGCCGAGCGATGTGGTGGGGGTGCCTGTAGTCCCAGCTATTTGGGAGGCTGAGGCAAGAGAATCACTTAAGTCCAGGAGTTGGAGGTTGCTGTGAGCTGTGATGCCACAGCACTCTACCGAGGGTGATAAAGTGAAACTCTGTCTCTAAAAAAAAAAAAAGAAAAAAAAGCCTCCAGCCAGTTGCTGGGTCACAGGTGTGAGGAGGGGGGACATACGACATGCTAGGCTGCAGAAATATTCAAGTGACAGGATCTCACGCTTTGTGTTCAGAGCCTGGAAAATCAGCCTGAATGGAAACTCTCATAACTGTCTCCCTTTGTCTAGACTTTGTTCCTTATTCCTAATAATATATCTAATCTACTAACAATTAATAATTGAGTATTAGTTTCAAACTTATAAAATCATTCTTAGTAGCCATGCAAACACATCAAGATATGACTCCTCCCTTAAGTCTTCCCACATGCACCCTTCAAAGAATAAACAAGAATCTTAAAAACATCATTATTCAAGAAGCACTGCATTTTAAATGACTTCTTAAAAATCCATGAAAGATTGAAGTATATTAAGTAGTTAATGAACATAAGCAAAGTTCATTTTTATTGGTTGTTTAGAATAAAAAGAAAACTCCCATTTTTCTGTATGACAACACAAAGGTTGGTTAAGACTCTTGTGGGGGCGGCGCCTGTGGCTCAGTGAGTAGGGCGCTGGCCTCATATACCGAAGGTGGCGGGTTCAAACCCAGCCCCGGCCAAACTGCAACAAAAACATAGCCGGGTGTTGTGGCGGGCGCCTGTAGTCCCAGCTGCTCGGGAGGCTGAGGCAAGAGAATCATGTAAGCCCAAGAGCTGGAGGTTGCTGTGAGCCGTGTGACGCCACGGCACTCTACTGAGGGCAGTAAAGTGAAGACTCTGTCTCTACAAAAAAGAAAAAAAAAAAAAAGACTCTTGTGGTAGCTCACAAAATCCAATCCATGGGTACAAGGTCAAGTACTAACGTAGTTATAGAACTTAATCACTACTAATAGTGATGTCCACTTTGGGATGGATAATTAACCTGTATTAAAAAAAAATCCTGGTTTTCAACATGACAATTAAGTACAATTTTATTATAAAACAACCATACATGGCCAAAACAAATTTTCATGGCTGCAAAATACAGGGTGTCCATAAAATTGATGTGCAATTAAAAATGTTAAACTCTTTTAAGTTGCACATGAACTTTATGGGACACCCTATATATTCCACTAACTATACCCTGCTCTGATGAAGTTCCTCAGTCTCTGAGTTTCTTAAGTGTCTTTCCTATAACAGCATTATTTTTCTCTTACACAGATTTTGGTGGTGGTTTTCCTACAATGAGGGCGCATGATGACATATAAGTCTGGATCTGCTGATCACTTACTGGTATTTATTGCAGTACATCCTCAAGGGATTTTGCTTTCAAGTTTGTTACTCAAACATCAGGCCCTGTTTATTCTGAGGATGAAGCCCTGGCATTCAATCTGCAGAGGGCTGCGGTCAATCTCTCACACCACCAAGGAAAATCCTTCATACTAGCTGCTTTTTCCTACTTTGCAGGGGAGAAGTGATTTTTCTTACCTCCTCCTTAATTACCCCACTCAAAGCTTTCCCCTGCTAGCTTATGATGCGGTCCTGATCTGCACTTTTGTATCTTTTTTTATTATTATCGAGAGTGTTTAACGAATCCTCAGCATTGCTCAAACATTAACACATTCACTCAAGAAATATTTCTCAAGTATCTGTGGGGTCTAAGACACCCAGGCGGGTACAAAGATGAACCACATGTTTCTAGCCTGTAAGCAACTTGAAATCTTGTAAGAGCAATGAGATCTGCCATTTTCTGCCAGACACTGTGACTCAGTAAGTGCCGCCGATGAAATAATGACAACTGCTTTAGTAATTCATGTAGTCCTAAGGTTCAAGACACTAGTATGAAATTCTCTGTCCTAACTCTGAGAAGTCAGATGGAAAGCTAAAGGCTTAAATCTAAGACATCTAACGTTGGTGGCAGCACAAACACTCCAGGACACGAGGGATAAACACTTGACCTGGATCAATGCTTATCTCAAGCCTTAAACGTGGATCTAAATAAGAAAAAACTGAAAAGGGCCATTCCCCTCATGGTTTTTGTGGCTGGCCCCGTCTGTGCCCTGGGTATGGAGGTGTGGAATGGAATGCTTTTTCTGTGGGCAGCCACCGCCTCCCCCATCAGTTCCTGTGGTTCTGTTCAAATGTCACCTGTTCAGAGTGGACTTCCTAGTCACCCTAGAAGTGGGCCCTCTTGCACTGTCCTTCCACTGTTGTGTTTTTCTCAAACCATGTACACACGACATTGCATTTTATATGCATTTGCTTGCTTCCTGGTGAGTATTTTGTCATTTTTATCACTGCCTAACCCCGCTGCCTAGAACTATTAATAGGTAAAGAACAAGTGTTTCTCATGATGTACAGATTCTCTTTGTAGCCTCCCCTCCAGCAGGCCATTCGATTTCTGGAAGAGTATCTTCAATGTTAGGAAACTCTAAGTTCTTGACTTTTTGAAAGTTTGGCTATGAGCTAGAATATTCCTTCCTTAAACTTGTGCTGTTGGTTCTATTTGTTCTTCTAGGACATACTGGGTAAGCTGGAGCCATTTAAACTTTCCCTGTGGCAGTCCTATAAAGAATCTGCTATCTGTTCTTGTGTCCCCTGGGGTCTTCTTGACCTTGAGAACAAGATTTTTTGGTTCCTCTCCTCTGCTGGTCACAGTCTCTTAAATTATGGTGTAAAATATCCAGAAATGAATGAAGTTCAAAGGCCTCAGGCCCTTCCCAAGGACATGAGATGCTCCTGTACAATGGCACACGCCTAAAATGTGTCGTCCACATTCTTCATGCACCCATCCCTCCGTTCCACACGTGCATTCTTCTGAGTACTCACTTACACGTGCCCGTTACTGATTTCCATTCAGGGGTACAGGGGATGAACCTGACAGATGAGGTCTAGCCTTACGGAGTTTATGTTCCTATATGTTACAGGTAATTCTTCCAAGTAGATTTTTGTTCCTTAAACAAAGAGATGGTCAATCTTAGAGTCATGATTTTCTTGCTTGTGAAATTTACAGGTAAGAAGGTTTCTACTAATAAAATACAAAGGAAATGTTAGCAAAGACAGGATGAGATTTGGATTGAGCTTCTAAAGTACATTCCATAAAGAAAATTAGAAGAAGTTAGTTGACAGAGTGGGGGCCACTGCGTGTGCATGTGTGTGTATGTGTGTGTGTGTGTGTGTGTGGCCGGGAGAAGGGAATGCCGGTAGCAGAGGGTTGAATTGCTCCTCAATCCACAGTATGTTATCAGCTGGCCGTTCACGCAAAGCCTTGCCTTTCCTTCCTTCTCTTCCCTTTTACCACGTATGCCGTCCTATTCCTCTCTACCATCAAAATTAAGCATTCTTCATGTACATTTTTGGGTAAACTTAAAAATTTAATTGGAATTTTAGTACTGTTGCTTTGAATTTATAAAATAATTTGTGGGGACAATACATCTTTGTAATATCAATTCTGTGCCAGGTTAGGAAATGTCTTTCCATTCATTCAAATTTTCTTATTTAGGTCTTAGACATTTAAAGGTTCTCTGTGAAAGTCTTACACATCCTCAGTTAGCTTAATTCCTAGATATTTTATAGTTTTTGTTGCCATTTTGAATGGCATTTTATTTTTTGTTCAATCTTTTTCTTTTTGTAAGATGCCAGGCTGCTCATTTATTTTAGGAGTTCTAAGTCTATACACAGCAATGATTATACAGTAATGACAACTCCATAAAGTCGGGTGTGGAACAGAAGAGCTGTGCTCCTTATTTATTTTGTAAGCTTTTCTTTCTCTTCACTCCCTGAGAAAAGGAAAGCAGATCTCAGGACATTTGCTGTCGTCTTGGTCCTATGATCATTTGAAAACTGTTTCTTCTACCTTGTTCGTATAGCTGAGCGGAGTGAGAAGAGGGCAGGCTTGGCTGAGGGGCCCTCTGCTCAGACATCACGGGCTTCCACTTCTGGGAGGGATCTGTCATCTTGGCTGGATTATTTTTTGCTAAATCTTCTAGTTGGTATGTGTCTTTTCAGTTGGGAGTACTTTATTTCATATTTTTAAAAGTGAATAGAAAGCTATTATTGGATTTTTTGTTTTACGGTATGAAGCTACATATTCTAAAACAATAGGATTTGTAAAATAAATATTAACAAAAATGCAGGAGTTTACAAAGGAAAACAGCAGTAAGGCGCAGCACTCATTATTTATATTTAAATACATTTTTATATTAGAGACTCCATTAAATATATTTTTATATTAGAGACTCCAGCTACACTGCAGGAACTTATTAGCCTACAAGTAAAACATGTCCCAATTTTAGCCTAACCCTCAGAGTAGGGCCCCTGTGTGTTTCCAGTGTTTTCAAAGGAATAGGAAAAGGCTGGGCACGATGGCTCATGCCTGTGATCCTAGCACTCTGGGATGCTGAGGCAGGTGAATTACGTGAGTTCAGGAGTTTGAGACCAGCCTGAGTAAGAGTGAGACCCCATCTCTAAGAAGTAGCAGGCACCTGCAGTCCCAGCTACGTGGGAGGCAAAGCAAGAGAACCACTTGAGCCCAGAAGTTTGAGGTAGCTGTAAGCCATAACAACCCCATGGCAATTGAGTGAGACTCTGTCTTAACACTTCCCCCCCAAACAAAGAAATAGGAAAGAGAGGACTTTGAGAAGAAGAAAGTGAGGGCAGTAAGTGGTAGAGTGGATCTGTTTGCTTGATATGATTAGATTATTGAGGGGGATCTTAATCAGGATCCAGGTCAAGGGTCTTGATTAAAAATACAAGATCACCTCCTTCCTTCCATACATACTTAATATAGAATCTTCCTTACATATATACTTAATATAGAATCTTTAAAGGGAGGTTTTGGATGATTCATGCATAGGATCAACAACAGAGACTAACTATATAATAAATCTTACTTGATTCACATAGAGAAAAAAATCCCAATACCCTGTCAGTGCTTTGTTATTTGAGGAAAAAGATGCCTTATTAAACAATCAACAGGCAACAAGATCATAAGAACCCATAATGGTGAAATAAAAGGAAGTGTTTCCCATTCACTGAGTGGCATCGGATGGTATCAGATGATCTAAGAGCATTCAGATTCATATCTTGTGCTAAACCCAAGCGGGTGTGGTTAAAGGTACTCATATATTATTCTTGTGGCCAGGAATTCACTGCACATTAAATTGTCAAGGTGATAGATGACAAGAAGTAAAGTTCTAGGGAAGATCAAAAGTATCAGTTTGAATAAGCCACCATAAAAAGTTGGTCCTAACTGAGGCATATTTTTGGCGCTAGATGTAACGGGGATTTTGAGATAGTGTTTCTCTCATAGCATTCACCACCATCCCTACAGAGATGAGAAAGGCTGTTCTTTAAAATTATTTTCACCATCCAAATAATTTTTGTTTCACATTCCCCAAAGATCCTAGTAGAATGGCAATATGTTATGGGTACATAGAAACTTTATAAAACCATATCTTAGACAAGGTCTTCATTTCAAGCCTACCTATTAATGATAGCTGCTTTTTCATCAGTATTCTAGATTTTACTTTAAAGCAATGGGTTAATCTAGAGGTCAATCTATTACTCTTTGCTGATAATGTGATATTATATCTAGAAAACCCCAAGGATTCAGCCAAGAGACTCCTGGAATAGACAAATTCAGCCAAGTTTCAGGTTACAATATCAACGTATACAAATCAATAGCGTTCATGTATATCCACAACAGTCAAAATGAGAACCAAATTGAGACTTGACACCATTCATGATAGCAACAAAGAAAATAAAGTAATAAAACATTTAGGAATACAAGGTAATTTAACTAAGGAGGCAAAAGACCTCTACATGGAGAATTAAAAAACACTGAAGAAAGAAATAGTAGAGGGTATAAACAGATGGAAAAACATATCATGCTCATGGATTGGCAGAATCCATATTGTTAAAATGTTTATACTCCCCAAAGTGATCTACAGATTCAATGCAGTCCTCATCATAATACCAACATCATTTTTCACAGATCTAGAATAAATAATTCTATGCTTCATATGAAACCATAAAAGAGCCCAAATAGCCAAAGCAACCTTAAGCAAAAAGAATAAATCAGGAGGCATAAATTTTTACCAGACTTCAAGCTACACTATAAGTCTATAGCAGGGGTCCTCAAACTTTTTAAACAGGGGGCCAGTTCACTGTCCCTCAGACCTTTGAAGGGCTGGGCTATAGTTAAAAAAAAACAACTATGAACAAATTCCTATGCACATTGTACATATCTTACTTTGAATTCAATAAAACAAAGCGGGAACAAATACAATATTTAAAATGAAGAACAACGAAAGTTAAATCAACAAACTTACCAGTATTTCAATGGGAACTATGGGCCTGCTTTTGGCTAATGAGATGGTCAATGTCTGGTTCCATATTTGTCACTGCTAGTCGTAACAAGTGATGCAAGTGTGCATTAGTTAGTCCCGAGACTGAGAGGAGGAGTCGAGAGACACGGAGAGGAGGGGAGTCGAGAGTGCCGCACACATTCCACATATACGCACTGTAGCAGGACAGGCAGGGGTGCCAAAAACACCTGGGGCCAGATCAATGCCTTTGGCAGGCTGCATTGAGGACCCCTGGTCTATAGTAACCAAAACAGCTGGGTACCAGCACAAGAACAAAGACAAAACCAATGGATCAGAACTGAGAAACCAGATTTAAAACCATCCTCATATTGCCATATGGTCTTTGACAAAGTAGACAGCAATAGATACTGGGGGAAAGAATCCCTATTTAGTAAATGGTGCTGGGAAAATTGAATAGTCACATGTAGAAGACTGAAAAGGATCAGCAACTCTCATCACTCACAAAAATTAACTCACAAAGCACAGCATACCTAAACCTAAGACATGCACCTACAAGAATTTAAGAAGAAGTTGGACAAACACTTTATAGACATTGGCCTTGGCAAAGAATTTATGAAGAAGATCCCAAAAGCAATTCCAGCAACAACAAAAATAAATAAATGTCTTGATCAAATTAAAAAGCCTCTGCCAGCCAAGGAAAGAATCATTGGAGCAAAGAGACAATATATAGGATGGGAGAAAATATTTGCACACTGACATCCAAGAAAAGTCTGATAACCAGAATCTACAAAGAACTCAAGCCAATCAGCAAGAAAAAAAAAAAAAAAAAAAAAAACCAACCCCATTAAAAACAGATGAACAGAAACTTTTCAAAAGAAAAGACTACTGGCCAACACATATGAAAAAATGCTCAACATCTCTAATCATCAGGGAAATGCAAATCAAAACCACAGTGAGATATCACTTAATTCCAGTAAGAATGGCTTTTATCAAAAAGGCCCCAAACAACACATGCTGGCGTGGATGTGGAGAGATAGGCGCACTCAGACACTATTGGTGGGACTGCAAACTAGTACAGCCTCTGTGCAAAGTAGCATGTGGAGATTTCTCAAAGAACTAACAGTAGACCTGCCATCTAATCCAGCAATCCCACTACTAGGTATTTACCCAAAGAAAAAAAGGCGTTTTGTAAAAAAGATACCCATACCTGTTTATAGCAGCACAGTCCATAATTACAAAGATGTGGAGCCAACCCAAAGGCCCATCAATACATTAGTGGATAAATAAAATGTGGTATATGGATGCCATGCTACTCCATCATTAAAAAAATGTTAAACTAATATTTTTTGTAATAACCTGAATGGAACTGGAGACCATTCTTCTAAGTGAAGTATCACAAGAATGGGAAAACACACACCACATGTACTTACTATTAAACTGGAACTAACCGATCAACACTCACGTGCACATATGGTAGTAAAACTCCACGACAGCCGAGCAGGCGGGAGCAGAACAGGGGAAGGGTAAATGCACACCTAACAGGTCCTGCAGCACACAGTAGCTGGGTGATGGCACACTTGTAACTTTGATTCAGATGGTACAAAAGCAATTGATGTAACCAAAATGTTTGTACCCCCATCATATTCTGTAATGAAATTTAAAAAAAAGAAAAAAAGAAAATCTGACTATGTCAGATAAAAGAATTCATTTAAATAATAAAACAAGTATAAAACAACCTCATAAATGCATCAATGTACAAAGTTATAATTTAATAAAAAAAAATAAAATATTTTTGAAAAAAATTCATTTTATTTATTTTTTGAGACAGAGTCTTACTATGTCACTCTTGGTAGAGTGCTGTAGTATCACAGCTCACAGCAACCTCACACTCTTGGGCTTAAGAGATTCTCTGGCCTCAGCCTCCCAAGTAGCTGGGACTACAGGTGCCCGCCACAAGACCTGGCTATTTTTTTTGTTATAGTTGTTGTTGTTTGGCAGGCCCTGGCTGGGTTCAAACCTGCCAGCCCCAGTGTATGTGGTTGGCACCCTAGCCGCTGAGCTACAGGGGTTGAGCCTTTAAAAAAGAACTTAATTGGGCGGCACCTGTGGCTCAAAGGAATAGGGCACTGGCCCCATATATTGGGGGTGGTGGGTTCAAACCCGACCCCGGCTAAAAACTTCAAAGAAAAAAAAAAAAAAAGAATCTAATTGATGGCCACTATTTTAAAAAAACCAAACCACTATTTTCTTGTAGTTACTATTCTGAATGAGGAATCATTTTCTACGTTTAAATATTTTATTAAAAAGTATTTGATTTTTACCATTGTTAAATTGTAAAAATTGGAAGTTTATTTTTTGGTTTTGGTTTTGAGAACCAACTTTTGGTGCCTTTATTAAAAAAGAGGCTCCTCTTGGGGGTAGGGCTCAATTACAAGAGGGACTTTATACCACAAATGCAATCAGCATAACCTGGTTCTTTGTACCCTCAATGAATTCCCAGCGATGAAAAAAATAAAAAATGACTAATTTAAGTTGGCATTTTGGGGCCTCCATCTAGAATGCAAATTTGGCAAAAGAAAAACTATGTACTAGGAATCCCAGCTAATGTGGGACCGAGGGCTAAGGAGGGGGTAGAAGCAAGAATTCAGGGCACATTATCAAAATGAACTCCTCTGAAATTACTTTGGAATCTAGAATTTTTATTGCCTTTGCTTTCCAGTGAACTGCCTGTGAACATTTTCACCTGAAGGCCATTTGCTATGGAGGGGATGTTGATGGCTATAAACCAGAGAAGTAGAAATTAGCTTCTGTACGCACCACAAATCAAAGTGCTGACCAACAACTCTGACCAACACGCTCAGAGGACCCAAACCCTTGGACAGTGTGACCTTGCTGGCCCCTTTGCTGTGACGGGGTTAAGGAAGTGCTCTGGGAAATTTTGTAGGTGGTCTCAAGTCATTGAAATCGTTCCTCCCTCCTCCCACCTCCATAATGCATAAAGCAGGAAATGTCTTTCCTGTGTCACAGTCACCAGGCAGGTCCCTCAGGGCTTCCAGGGGGCTTGCATCTTTCAGTTCCTGTTTCTGGTTTCCAACTGCTAACTCTATATTTGGTAACAGCTTGCCAGTGGGCTGTTTTGGATTTGGCCATAATGAGATAACCTGGAGTCACTCAGCAGAGATCTAAAGCAATCTTATTTTTCCAGGAAGCAACGGGTTGACCTTTCAGGATTTGTACTATTTTTTAGAGTGTGTTGAGTTTTCAAATGGTGTTGTTTACAGCACAAAGTCGGGTGTTTACACTATTGGTCCCTGAGGGTATATGATGGTACGGGAATAGGATATGTAGACTCTCACACTCTCCTGGTTTACAGTGAATTTGTTTGTTTCTTAGGTGGCCTGATGTAATCTAAGGAAGGTTCTTTATACATGTTTTTATTCCATGGCAGCCTTGAAAATAGCTACTTGCTCAGAAATGAATAAATATTTGCCAGACAAGAGTGCTAATTTTAATCCCTTTACAATCAGGGCAAGAAATAATCAACACCCCTTTGATAGATAATAAACCCCTCCCTTCCCCAGTATTTTCAAAGCTGCATAATGTTAAACCTGTATGAACACAACCTTTTAGCAATAAACGATCAACTGTTAATTGCCACAGTAAAAGCAACTTAGAAAACAGTTACTTGCAATAGCCGTTGGATCGCTATTTTTTCAACAAATGCTCTTCTCGCTCCAGCTTGGATTTGGCTTTGTCATATTTTCTAACGCAAGAGCTAACTTGCTTTGTGAATAAGATCAGAAAGAACGACGGCACTTTCATTTTACAAAGGGAAAATCAAGGCATAAAAACACATTTTAATTATTTTCACACCACCTTGGAAATGGAAAAGGAATTCCTACTTTACAGAGAACTCTTTGTTTATAAAGTTATCAGTCATTAAGCCAATTTTAGTGGATTATCATAGAAGAGCTAAAATAAGAACTTAAATTCCTCCCCAAAGGAATTTTACTTTCATCAGTAAGATGAGTGCTGGGTGGTTTTAATTATTTAAACTATACATTATTTCTTATTTCTTTAATACTTACTATAAGTTGGAAGTTACTCTTTCTTTAAGAGCAGATATATAGTGAATAACCTTAATAAATGTAATCTCTAACTTAGAAAATTGATTCTCTCTGTAACTTCCTAATTTTCCTTTTAGTCATTGTGCACTTGTTTTTATACTGAAAATCTTGTGTCACAAAACAAACTCTGGCCACACTCTGTGTAGTGGTGGTGGTTCCTTAACATTCGATAGCTGTGTGACAGGGGTGGCAGGGAGATGCTGGAGGACCAGCCTGAGATTGGAATCCTAGCTGCATCCCTCTTGGCTTTGGGACAAGCTACCGAACCTTCTATCCCTTCAGAATTCTCATCTGAAAAATGGGGCTAATCTATTTGTACAACTTCGTTTTGGGAACTAAAGTGCATACGGATTCTAGGACAGGTCCCCTTTCCAGTATTTCTCACTATTATCATTCTGGATAAAACAATTCTTCTATTGTGTGGGAATGCCCCTCCCACTGCAGGACGTTTAGTTCTCCACTCCTCCCTCGAAAACACCATCTGAGCCCTCTGGCTACTGGGCCAATCAATGAGGGCTTTGTGAAATGATCATTCCAGAACTTACCATAATGCTGATTTTTTCCCCCTGCCTTTCCTCTTTTAAATATATATGTATATATTTTGATTTTGTGTACTCATTCTTTGAGACTTCATTCAATTATCTCTCGGGCTAGTCCAAGTAACTTCCAATGGCTGAGATGGCAACATTGTATTTAATGTTCTTTGAGGCACCATCAAAGGGCTTCTAGGTTGGAAGGCATTGCTCATATATTTTTATGGTCACTAGGCTATTATCAATGGAGGACCTGGACTCTTACACTGTCTAGCACCGCGCGTGGTGCCTGATAGATCGCTGGTGCTCAGAGATGTTTGCTGAATTAAACAGTCCACCCCAGATGAGCTCTGACCCCTGCAGCCTTCAAGTCTGCGCTGATGTGGTATTTCTTCCAGGTAGCTCGGTTTTTCTTAGAACCTTGGCATCCCAGTCTAACCCCCTGTACCCAGTCAACTGACACTGGATTTCTTTTTAAAGGCTATAGAGATGAAATAGGCCCAGGGGTGAAGGGCCCAGGTTAGGTAACCTATCCGGGGAGTGGTACTGACCACAGAGATACTCAGAGATACCCAGAGATACTCTCTGGGCAGCCCAGAGAGCTACTTGGCTTCTGGACAACAGAGACACACAGAGGGCTGTGGGGCAGGAAGGTGATTCTGACCACTGGGAAAAGAGGTTTAAGCTGCGCTTGAATCTGCCCCTGAACTGTAGACACATCTCCTAAAAGCTGTCCATCATAGACCTTTTCCACTGGGACACTCTCATTTTCATTCACTTTGCTCCAAGCCACCCACTGGTTCTTAAAGATTTTGTGTGTCCTTTCTCTTTTCCACACTCCATCCTGCCGTGGATGATGTAAACAAGAGATAGGATTCCTTGTGCTTGCCAGGCAGATCCTGCCGCAATGCTGTGAGCTGCAGCACAGTAATAAAGGCGGATTTATAGTCCTCTGCGGAGCTGTGTCATCTCCCTCTGCTGTTTCCAAAACTGGACTCCCCAAATCTTTGCTCAGCTCCTGAGGCCCCACTTCACCTCCCTCATCCTCACAATCTTTCAGCAGATAAACTACTTTCCACACAAGCCTAAATTCTCATCTTTCCGCCCGGCTTCCAACTAAAATGCATTTGTGGCCATCATTCCCATTCTAGTGGAAAGTCCCCCGCCACCCAAATCCAGGGTGATCCTCCACCAGGATCCTGGATTCACCACCTCCTTCCTTCTGAGAATGACCATTGCTCACTAACCCTAAACTCCTGTGTCTTATATTTAACTGATTACTTAATATCTCCACTTGGGTTCTTAACATGTCTCAAACTTAACATGCTCAAAACCAAACTTTTCTAGTTGCTCAGGCCTAAAAATCTTAGAGTCATCCTTCATTTCTCTTTTTCTCTCATATTTGACATTCATTTTTCAGCAACTTTTGGTGGTTTTTTCCTTCCAAATATATCCAGAACTGCTTCCACCCTAGTCCAAACAATCCGGTTCCTCTCTTGACTGGGTTATTGCACTAGCCTTCCAAATAATCCCCCTGCATCCACCTTCACCCCCACTAACATATTCTTTTCTTTTTTTTCTCAGTTTTTGGGTGGGGCTGGGTTTGAACCCGCCACCTCCGGTATATGGGGCTGGTGCCCTCCTCCTTTGAGCCACAGGCGCCGACTTCGCCCCCTCCCCCAACATATTCTTAACAGCTAGTGTGGTCTTGCTAAAATGTGAGTCAGATCATGACAATTCTCTGTTCAAAATCCTCCAAACACATCCCATCCCACTCAGTGTAAAGCCAGACCTTTCAGTGGCCTGCAAGGCTCTGCTGCCTGGCTCCCCTTGTGTCCCAGGCCTCATCTCCCACAGTTCTTCTCCTCACTCACACTGCTCTACGCGCTGGCCTCCCAGCTTTCCCTTCAATGTGCCAGAGATACCTCTCCTTCCAGCCTGTAACATTACCATTAGGTTCACCTTAACATTGACTCATTCTTATTATCATAAACTTCATTGGCACCAGAGTCACTTAGAAAGATACATGATTGGGCGGCTACCTGTGCTCAGGGGATAGGGTGCCAGCCCCATATACCGAGGGTGGTGAGTTCAAACCGGGCCCTGGCCAAACTGCAACAAAGAAATAGCCAGGTGTTGTGGCGGACTCCTGTAGTCCCAGCTACTCGGGAGGGTGAGGCAAGAGAATCGCCTAAGCCCAGGAGATGGAGGTTGCTGTGAGCTGTGTGACACCTTGGCACTCTACCGAGGGCCATAAAGTGAGACTCTGTCTCTACGAAAAAAAAAAGATAGATAGATACAAGATTGAGGTCACAGCTTGCCAGCACAGGTTTTCCTCCTTTGGGAAAATCTTCACAACTGTCCTCATAGCGACCACACTGCTGCCCAAGAGCTAGTGCCTCCCCAGGCCTCTCTTCCCCTGTGTCATTGCAGGTTCAAGGGAGAGACCCACCTTAGGCAGGTACTTATTCACCTTGTGCCCCAGAGAAGCCAGTATCTCTTCTAACTCAATAGATTGTCAATGTGTCAAGAAGCAGGCTCAGTTACAAGTGTCACCACAACCACAGAAGTCCAATGATATGGCTTCCTACCCGGTCCAGACGCAGCTGGCCAATCAATAGTAATCAGTGGCCATAAGCAATGTTGCCTAGTGACACAGCTAACTTTTGACCTTTATCCGGTCTCTAGGGAAACAACTAGAAAGCTGAGAAAGTGAAGTCAGAGTCCTCTGCAGAAGAGAAAGGGTCCTGTTAACTCTTTGATTCCTGCCCTTTGTTCTTGCTGTTCTCTCTGAATGTTGCTGTTTCCAACCAGGACATCTGCCTGGCCCGCTCCTGTTCCTCATCCAGTTTCTTGGCCAGAAGTCATCTTCCCAGTGAGGTCTTCCCAAGCCATCCTACTGAGCATTGCAACTCTTAGCTCACCTGCTGGGACCCTCTCCCATCTTGCAGGCTTTATTTTTTCCCCTTTGCCCTTATCATCTACTAACACACATAATTTATAACTGATTTTGTATATTTTGCTCATTTCTCCCCCTATATAATGTAAGTTCCATAAAGCTGGGATTTTTGTCTTTCATTTTTTCCTCCTTTACTGATAACTCTTGGTAGAGCAGTGGCTGACACACAGTAGGCCCTTTGACCACTGTTTATTCTACTTATGAATTAAATTATGCCCCTTTTTTCAGACCCTAACATCTCATTAGCATCCTTTTTTAGGGTGGATGGATGGGGCTGCAAAATGTTTTCAGTGACAAAATAAAAGGCAGCATGGTGCTAGGGATTAAGAACGGGATTCTGGAACCAAACTGCTGCCCACCTTGGGAGGTTCCCTTAACCTCCCTGTGCCTCAGTTGTCTCATTTACTAATGGGGTTAGAACGGCACATGTGACCTGGAGTTGCCATACAGATGAAAAGAGTTAAGGTCTGTGTATTCAGAAGAGTGCCTGACACATAGGATGTACTAGGTGTTAATTATTAGTAACATCAGCCCTAAAAGGACTTGACTTTTTTTTTTGTAGAGACAGAGTCTCACTCTGTTGCACTCAGTAGAGTGCCGTGGCATCACAGCTCACAGGAATCTCCAGCTCTTGGGCTTAGGTGATTCTCTTGCCTCAGCCTCCCAAGTAGCTGGGACCACAGCTCGCCATTGCTCGCCACAATGTCCGGTTATTTTTTGTTTGCAGTTTGGCCAGGGCCAGGTTCGAACCTGCCACCCTCAGCTTGTGGGGCTGGCGCCCTACTCACTGAACCACAGGACTTTACTTTTACTCTGCACCACTTCAGTTATTTCTTTCTCAGCCTACCTCCTCTTCCAGCAGGTCTTGCTGAAGCCACATCTACCCCAGAGCCTCGGAGCCTCTACTTTAACTTCCATTCATTGTTCCAACCACTGACACTAAGATTTTTAATGGCCCAGTTGCTGACACTAAAATTTCTAATGGCCTAGTTGCTGCCCTTCTCTGCTCAGTCCATGAGCTACTTGAGTGCTGCTGGCCATCACTGACCGCAGCTTCCTTTGAGTTCTGACACCCTCCCCTCTCCTGGTTTCCACCTGCTCTACGGCTGCCCCTTCTCAGCCTTCCTCAGAAGCTCTCCTCCCTCCCCCATTCTCTCTTCAAGTCATTCTTAGGTGATCCATTCACAAGCATGGCTTCAACTCACCCCGATGCCCAATCTGTGCCAGTCCCATCAACAGTTGCCCAGAGAAGTCACATTCTTTCTCCCGGTCATGGCTTAGAGTCGTCTTTCTTCTTCTGGCACCTTCTCCCACCTCCAGCTTCCTCTAACTTCAGCTGGCTCTCCAAGTTTTAAGTGAACCATCACCTTTTCTATTGTTCCCAAACTGAGCATCTCCCCTTAGCCCTCCCTCAGTGTCCCGGGGATGTCTCTGCTGTAGCACAACACAATTGTGGGAGCGGGCTGTGGCTGGCAGGGCCCCCACACCTGGGAAACGCGCAGGGAGTGACCCCCAACCACTTCTCCTCCTCTAACAACATTTGTTCCATCTGCCAGAAGTCACGCAGCCCATGCATACTTTCCTTGTTATGGACAAGCACAGTTCCACCACTTTAAGGTTGATCTCTACCCCATGTGTTAAGATTTGTTAAGATACTGTATAAATAAAGCCATTCCCACGGTTCAGGGGCTGGCTGCAGCCATCACTGCGTCAGCCCTCCCGACGCCAGCCTA
Source organism: Nycticebus coucang (assembly GCF_027406575.1). Lineage (NCBI taxonomy): Eukaryota > Metazoa > Chordata > Mammalia > Primates > Lorisidae > Nycticebus > Nycticebus coucang. The sequence continues at coordinate 20,720,430 of NC_069784.1, read as the reverse complement.
GCTCCCGTCTCCTGAGTGTTTTGTTCTCGTGTGTGTCCCTCTGTCCCTCTTCTTCATTTCCCACCCTTCCACTCAGGTCAACTCTCCCTCGTCGCCCCGGGTCGTGAGCGGTCCTTCTTTCCTGCCAGGTTGCGACACACAACTTCTGATTGCTTGTTGACTTAGTTCTCTAGAAATGAACTACTTATAGGTATCTATGCCTGGCTCAGAGCAGCTATGCAAAATATAAGTGGATTCAGTATATGAACACAGAGCATTCAAACAGCATAAATTTCAGTTGAGTTACTGTTTAATTCAGAACTAAACATTGGGTAAAACTCTCATCAAAATGGCGGTTCTTCTAGAAAATCTTATTAAGATTGAAGAACAGCAAAAAGAAAAGCAGAAAGTTCCATTCTGGCAATTATGTGGCACTGGTGTGTACACACTATATTTCACTGGAAAGCCAACTTTGAAGGATAGGGGTCCCCTCTGATGTTATTAACATCGAACATTTCTTGACTACAGTTAACTTCTTCACTGGGCTCAATGAAATCTTCTAAGTACCATTTCTACTTTATTAAGACAGTTTGGTGACTGTTTCAGGCTCCCTCCCATAATTACAAACTCCATACATAGAGAAGAGTAACTAATACTTACACAGTTAAAAACCGCACAGCCAGCTCTCTTAAGAGGTTTCATTGACTTGACCTCTTGCTCCGGCCCGCATTTTGCCAGGGGTCTAGGCACCTACCTGCAAAGTACATCCAAACACGCCGATCATGAGCATGGCCACCGAGAGGTAATCAGTAAACACATCCCACCACGGCTTCAGCACCCGGAAGGCAGGCTGCTGCTCAGAGAACTGCCGGAATTCTGTCACCGGAATCATGTTTCTGAGAAAGGAGAGATCACTGGTAAATTAATATATCGTCAAGTACCACATAGTGCACTGTTATCAGCATTTGAAATGAGGCTTCAACCCAGCAGCAGCAGAGGTCTGAATTAGTGCAGGAGCTGCCAAGATGCGTCAGTGTTTCAATGAGCCATGGAATAAAACCACCAGTTGAGGAAAGGAGCGGACCAGCACAGAAAACGCAGGCACCTTTACGGAATTACTGTGTAGTTTATCAATGACTTCTGTGCTCAAGGAGGGACAAACTGACCACGATCAGACCAGTTGCCAAGTCCCAGTTATTTCCTGGACTCTCTTCCCTTAAACAGAACACAAAGATGGTGGAAATAGAGCCTGCCTTTGGAAATATCTTTGCTGTCTATCTTACCATCTTGGGTTATTGCTTTAAACTATTTGTTAAGCGTCACTTCAGCATTCATGTGCGTTAATTTTTTACTGAGCCCCATTCATAAAGCATTTTGCTTGCTCCATGGGAAGCAAAACGACATTGCCGTGTGGTCTTTGTCTTTTAAGAGGAAAGATCTCCTTGATAGTGGTGGTGAGTTAGGGAGGACCCAATTTCTCTTGCCTTTTTTTTTGTCTTCATGCTTATGTCTTGATTTCTTTTCTTTATATCTTGTACTTCTCAAGTTTTGATTCCATACCTCAAAATGACCCTGATTTTCTCTGAGAAATAAGTTTGCCCTGGAAACTCCTCCCTGCCCTTCTCAATACTGAATAGGGCACAGCCAAGTCTCTGGGTAAAGGGGAAAAAAGATGCATCCTTTCCTTGGTCTGGATTCTTTTTCATGCCTGCTGCCTTTACCCAGGCCAAGACTTGAGGTTAACCACTCACTGTTACAGTGAGAAGAAATATTCTTTCCTAATCTTATGGCAAGAAAAAAGGGTAGCTGATAAGGGCCAAGGAGAAAGTTTCCCTCCCTTTTATCTTCTTTAGACGCAATAATCTATCTCTCTACATATGTCCTTGTCATAGGGTCCTGATTAAAGAGGCAGATAAAGGCTACATTTTTGCCTAGTGTCCCAAGTCTTGTTTGTTTCATGGACCTTCCTTCTCTAACACTGAATTAAGAACTACACAATAAACACCCCAGATAAAAGCAAAGCCTCTTCTTTGAATTCACTGGTGATTATCGCTTTCAAAACCATTATAACGTTATCCATTCTTTCTTCCTGATTTATGACTCTTTCTTAAACAATAATTTATCTTCTACACAGGGTTGAAAATTTCAACTGCCTAGTGCTGCTCTCCCCGATAACCTACCTGACACCTGTGTGACACTGATACAATTTCTTCATTTTACTGAAACACACCTTTCTTAACTCCATTCTGTTACCATCTGTAGGCTGCAAGCTTCTACGTGGTACACATGTGTGTCCTCGAAACATGTTACAGGCATACTACGCCTGCTCGGTAAATTACTTTGTATGTTCCTGGTGACACTTAAATTTCAGACTAGTCAAACTTTGGTTTTCTGAACAATTCATGGCTTCTTCTCAGTGAATCATTACGGGCTCATTGCCCCACGTGCTTGCTAGTCATAGTTGTTTGAGCAGCAGTTCTTGACTTCCAAGCTCTGCTTCAGAAGCCACAGTCTTATTCTATGCTGCATCTCCATTACTTATCACAGTAGCCGAAAAACAAGAGGCTCTCAACAACTGTTGTCTAAATGAATGGGTAAATTTAGATGCTTATTCAGGGAGCAAAGCTTATCCAACTTAGATTTGGAGTGACCCTAATTAGCTGCAGTGATAATGATAATTAGCAAACTGTTTGTTCCGTAGTCTGCTGCTCTTTGATAGATTTGGCTGTTGTCTTTTCCATGATAAGTTCCTTTACATTGTGGAGGAAATTGAGCTTGCTAAAGTATTTAAGTGAGTGACACTTTCAGGACCAAAACGCACCAATATAGAACAGTTAGTCTCAGATGTTTTGGTCTCGAGACCTCTTCATGCTCTGTCACGTAATGGGGAAAATCTCAAACTGTTTGCAAGTTATACAAATACTTACCATATTAGAAATTAAAACCAAGAAATTTTAAAAATACACAATTATTCAGGACAATTTTAATTCAGAATTAAAATTATGTTATCATATATTATTATGAATATGACTATCTTCCAAAACAATTAGTGAGAATGATGGTATTGTTGTACATTTTTGCAAATCTCTTTAATGTCTACCATAATACAGAAAATAACTGGATTCTCATATCTGCTTCTACATCACTCCATTGTGATATATGTTGATTTGGCTGAAATTTATGAATCAAACAAGGCCTCACAAGGGCGTATGATTGGAAAAGGGAGGAGAATCTTAGTAGCCCCTTTATATCATTGGGGATATTCATTTTTGATACGTGTACTATACCAAACTTGGGTGAGGTTAATTGCAATATGGACTCTGGAAACTATATTACAGAACTTTTAAATTCCATTATATAACATTAAAACTCATTATTCTACTTTGCACTTTGAATGTATCTTTTTACCCATGTATTACTTTGTAACATTATGCATTGGTAAGTTAGAAAACATTAGATCACTAAGTTATGAAGATCTTCCAAATGTTGACACGTTTCATTATAAAATATTTATTTCTTTTTCTTTTTTTTTTTTAATTGTTGGGGATTCATTGAGGGTACAATAAGCCAGGTTACACTGATTGCAATTGTTAGGTAAAGTCCCTCTTGCAATCATGTCATTATAAAATATTTAAAAATGACATTCATCAATATCACTACTGCTATCATCAGGAAAATGTTTACACATTGGGAAGCTGTTGAGCTCATGGTGGAGAATACAAATTTTCTATAATTCTAATTATCACACGAAAGTTTGAATTTTATCACCATCAACAAATATTATTAGTCATTTCCCTTAAAATGTCAGGCACACTTCATTCATTTTGAGGACACGTATGTCACATATCTAAGTGTGAACAGTTAGCTGTTTTGTTTAAGTAAAAGTGATGTGATATGATAAAGCACCTACTTCAACTTTCAACTCAGACAATCACACAAGGGATTTCTCTTGGTAGTCTTAAGAAAGTGCAACAGAAGTGCTTTGTGTAATCTTCTCAGGTCATCATGTAGTGTATTAATAAAATACACAGTCAAGAGTTGAGAGTTACTAAAAAAATAATTTTTACTGCTTCAACAAGGACATTATATGAAACTTGCTTTTTTATGAATTCCAAGTGTGTACAGGAAAGAGTGCAATCTGGCACCTCTGTCCTGAGCAATACGAAGGTACCTTACTCAGCACTGGGTACTTTTACACCATCAGTGGAAAAGGCAGAGAACATTTTAGCATTATAAACCAGTTCTGACCTTGTTGGGCCCTTTAATCAGGTTTAGGTTACCAGAGCTCCAGGGACCATGCTTTGAGAACAGCTGGGAGACAGAGAGGCCTGTTCCCTTCTTTATCTATTGATTTTCCTCAAAAAAGTGAAGGTCTGGGAACTTGCAACAGGTAAGGTTTTCTGAGTCTTTGGCTGAGTTGCCACACAGATGTCATGCTTTTAATCTGGGAAATAAAGTATACCTAAGCAATCAAAGAAACTTAAGTATTATCTACCACTTCTTAATACTGGCACAGTTTAGTTAACGTGGATTACAGGACTTGTTAGAGCAATAGCTGGCCCAGATGGTGAAGTCTTTGGGTGTCGTAGGGTACAACACTAATTGCACTTAAACTCTTTTGAGTGCACATGTATGTGTACGTGTTTGCACATGTCCACACATGTATACATACTGCATATAAATGTGCATATATTGATGGGTAATACACACACTTTATTGACTTAACATATTACAAGGCCCCAAGCCAACCTCCAACACAGCATAACTTAATATTTTTAATGCAAAAACAGGAGAAAGGGGAGAGTTGAATAAAAAACTCCAAAACTAAAGAAAGGGTAGGTGGACCTTTTCACTGCTTAACTGAAAAAATTTTTTTGTATTCTTCTTTCACAGCTTCTGCACCTCTGAAAGTTCACGCATTTTAGTCAGAGCTATACTTGATTGATTTCTCTTTTATACCACTGTCATTTCCAAGTGATTTGTGACAATTTCAAGAGTTATTTCCAGCTAAAGGAGCCGTTTTGAATAATCTGCTGGCTTTAAATAGTTAGGAAGCTAAAGATTAGTCGGCATAATTTTATTTCTATCTCAACTCTTTTTCTCTTTTAGAAAAATAAATGATTATCCTTGTACTTAGTCCAACCCCCAATCTTCAACTTCAAAAGATTTTAGTTTATCTTATTAGTAATGTCTTCAAATATATGGCATTCAAATTAAATACACAGATAATGGTATCCTAATATTTTAAATGTGAAATTTTACATTTTATATACCTCTGTTTCTGTAACTCTTCGTAGAAACCCATGTATACTTCTTTATTTAAAATAAAGAAATTTTAGTCTAAAAACCATTTTAATGGCTTTATATTCCGCACAATTTTACTTCTTTTTTTCTTTTTCTTAATTTTTTTTTTTTAGAGACAGAGTCTCACTTTGTGGCCCTGAGTGCAGTGCCATGGCATCACAGCTCACAGCAACCTCCAGCTCTTGGGCTTAGGCAATTCTCTTGCCTCAGCCTTCCGAATAGCTGGGACTATAGGTGCCCACCACAACGCCTGGCTATTTTTTGTTGCAGTTTGGCTGGAGCTGGGTTCCAACCCACCACCTCCGTATATGGGGCCGGCACCCTACTCACTGGGCCACAGGCGCCGCCCCCCAATTTTACTTCTTAAAGATACCATGTAATTCTTTGGTGAAGAACATTGGTAAAGTCAGGTGTAAATATAGTTTCTTATTTCTTTCACTTACATGGCTCTTCTTAAAACACTTGATCCCCACCCCTCCCAAGGATGATTTAGCACTTTGTTGTCTAGAATTAATCATACCTCATGTATTCTATTCTTTTTACCAACCCATGGCCTAAGGAATATCAAACTTATTCTGTGTTGATTCCAACGTGATTGCTGCACTGTTCTATGGCTGCCAGGTAGGTATTGCTAACATTTGTTTTGTTCCATATTTTTCTGAGAGTGGATAAACAGCATCATCTTTAGATAGCACAATCATATATCATGTAAGGAAATTAGGGTCAATTCCAAATGATGACAGGTATGATATCAGCAACCTAGTGAGTGGTCCCTTATCAAAAAGAATAAACACAATAACTCCTGAGCACATGAAATATGTATTCAGCAGAAAAGAAACTTAAGTGTGTTGTTCGTGTCTGTTGCTAAATCCATCAGACAGTTCTCACTCCTCATCTTATTTGACTTGTTGGCAGCATTTGGCAGAATTTTATCATTCCTCACTTGGCTTTTAGGATTCCACAGCCTTTGGTTTTCCTCCTACTTCCCTGGCTATTTCTTCTTCTGTTTCTTTGTTGTTCCTGCCCCTTCTCCCAGACTCCTCCTTGGGAGCCCCAGTGCATAGTCTTTGGTCTTGCCTGACACATTCAGTCCCCTGGGGATTGCATTTGGTGCCAGTGCTTTCAATACTACCCAAACTGAACATTCACAAATTCCTATCTCTATCCAGACTCATAGATGCAACTACCTACTTGACCTCTCCTCTTGGATATCCTTTAGACACACCACACTGTGTCCAAACCCACTCCTGTCCCTGTCCCTCACTCCGTGTCCCCTCACCAAAGCCCACAGCTTCCTATCCTTCCTCTCTCAGTAAATGGCAACTCTATCTTTCCACTAGCTTAGGCCAAAAACCTCAGAGTAATCTCTGAATCCTCTCTATCTGTAACGTCCACACTCATTCTGTAAAAACAAAAACAACTCTGATTATGTTTTATAATGTATTGCCTCTCCCCTTTCAGAAGAATGTAAGTTTCAAGATGGCAGAACTTCACTTGTCCACTATTGGGTTCACAAATGTATTTACAAGTACCTAGAAAATAATGCCTGGCATACTTGATGGATAAATTAGTGAATATGTAATAACGTTAACGAAGAAAACTTTCAGCTTTAGAAATAACAATTGCAAAAGCAGAGCGTGTGTCTGAGTATGTCATGGTAGGAAGGTCCCACACGGCAGGGCCAGGACACTAGCACAGCTGAAGCCACCATGGAGAAGTGCAAACGAGGGGGAGCACAGAAATACCACAACGTGAAACTTACAGGTTCTTCCCAATTGTACTCAAAGGCTCCACAAATCAAGATAAAGTTATCAGGATATGCTCAGAACATCAGCCATAAAACAAACTGCTTTTCTTTCCTCTAGCGGTGCAAGGATGGAAATAAAAAGCAGGAGAAAAAAGCCAGATCTTCCCAATTACATAAAAATCATGAGTCTTTCTCCTGTCATGAGTCTAGATTGTGTTTTAGTATTTAGTTGTGGTACTCATGACAAAAGACTTCTAGAAAGATCTGCTGAAAAAGAAAATAATTATATGGTTTTGTAGAAATGTATTTAGTTAAAAGAGAAAATCATTAAGGGGTTACAAAATTTTAGAACCTGAAAGGAAAGAAAGAGATCATCCAGTCCGTACCCCATATTTAATAGGTGAAACCCTTGAGCCAAACAGATTAGGCAACTTGTCTAAGCAACAAGCTAGCAGTGAACTATGCCTTTTTGTTGTTGTTGTTGAGACAGTGATTTGTCACCCTCAATAGAGTGCTATGGCATCATAGCTCACAACAACTTCTAAATCTTGGGCTCAAGCAATTCTCTTGCCTCAGCCTTCCAAGTAGCTGGGACTACAGATGCCCACCACAACACCTGGCTATTTTTAGAGACAGGGTCTCGCTCCTGCTCAGGCTGATTCCAACCTGTGTGCTCAGGTAATCCACCTGCCTCAGCCTCCCTGAGTGCTGGGATTACAGGTGAGAGCCACCACGCACGGCCCCTGAAACTTGACTTCTAACCAAATCTTTTCCTTCCTTTAGAGTTCTTTACTAATACCACATGATACTGACTAGAACTTAATTTGTAAAGTACCAAGAAACAAATAGTTTATTTATTTATTTTGTAGAGATGGGGTTTCACTATATTTCTAGGCTGGTCTCAAACTGCTGGCCTCAAGTAATCCTCCTGCGTCAGCCTCCCAAAGTGCTGCGATTAGAGGCATAAGCCACCACGCCTGGCCAGCACATCATTTAAATAGAATTTTTCCTGTACTCAAATATATTTTTTTTTAACTTTTAAAAAATTTTTTTGTTGTTGCAGTTTGGCCGGGGCTGGGTTTGAACTGACCACCCTCAATATATGGGGTCAGCACCCTACTCACTGAGCCACAGGAACCACCCAACTATTTTTATGTTCCTTACTTGACAAAATCAAAAATAATAAACCAATATTAATACATTTAAATTATTTTTAAGCGATGTTACCATTGTAGCATCATAAAAGAGAGAGCTTTTGACTCAAAGGAATCTTTTTATTTTTTTGTAGAGACAGAGTTTCACTTTATTGCCCTCGGTAGAGTGCCGTGGCATCACACAGCTTACAGCAACCTCCAACTCCTGGGCTTAGGCGATTCTCCTGCCTCAGCCTCCCGAGTAGCTGGGACTACAGGTGCCCGCCACAACGTCCAGCTGACTCAAAGGAATCTTAAGAGGCAAGTTGAACTTGTAACTCAGTGGATAGGTCTGTATTACCTTCTCCTTAGATTTTTCCATTATGTTATATGTACAGTTAATGGTCCAATTATGTATTTGGAAAGTCTTTAAATTAAGCTTAATCTGTTTTTCTAAAGGTGATGTGTAGGGAGCAAAAATTATTTCAACCTAGAAATTGTAGTTCTCTCTTAACCACTGAAGATATTATTCCTCTTTCTGACTATATTTTTTTTCAAAAAAAAAAAAATCCTTTTAATCCTGTGTATGACTGGCTGTACAACTTAAGGCCTTTGCTTTCCATGATAGTTTCCACAGTTATCTTCCTCATAGTTGTAGGCCTCTGAATCCACTAAAAGTTTGTTACATAGCTGGATGTGATGGTAGGCTTCTGTAGTCCCAGCTACTCAGGAGGCTGAGGCAAGAAGATCAGTCCAGCCAGGAGTTTGAGGATGCTATGAGCGAGGCTGAGGCCATGGCACTCTAGCCAGGGCAAATGAGCAAGACTCTGTCTCCAAAAAAAAAAAATTACTTATTACAAAAAAAAAATTGTTATATATTATACCCAGTAGCTGCTATTTTTCCTCTCACAGGCATGATTACTTTCATTTACTTGTGTGCTTGCTGTGAATTAATTATAAGAGTGAATTATATGTCAGGCACTGTGTTGGGTGCTGAGGGAATAGAAATAAACAAAATGGACAAAGTACATGCCCTTGCCCACATGTACACTCATAAGGAATTTTCATTAAAGAAATTCCCATAAAAGCATGAGGTGAAATGGCTCTTCTTTGTAAATAGGACTGATCATTGTTTCCTACGCCCCTGGTGCATTTAGAGAGGTTGTTACAGTATTTTTATTTTACTGAGGAGAGTGTTCAGACCTTGTTTGTCTCTATGTCTTCCAGAAAATAGCACGAGCCCTCAGAAGAGGCCCTCAATGCGTATTTATTAAATTGAAATAGACTTAAGAATACACTCAACAAACACACACACACCCAACTAAGCATTCTTAGTAAAGACCAAACTCTTGTATTTTGCTATTACCCCCTTCCATAAAGCTCAACACTACAATAAATAAAGGAGAGGCTATTACCATATAGCTCCATATTATAAATAATGATTATTCAAAGAACATCCAGTACTGAAGAGAATGTTTGAGATGAGGACAGGAGTCAGGAATAATTTATAATTTCAAAGTTGAGGGTCATTAAAATTTTAATGCACAATGTTCATTTAATGTACAATGTAGAGCTAAAGAGGATGCATTGATCCATAATGTTTTCTTAGGTCTTAGCCTGTACTCAAGGAAATGGCCAAATTGTGTGATTCCTTTGCGAGAACATTACCCTATGCAGAAACAAGTGATAGAAAACAGATCTAAACATAAAAAATGATTTGCTAACAATATAATGGTTTGGAATGCTGCACTTCTAAATCTTGCTGAGATCTTAAAAGAAAGCTTTAATTTCTCTGGGATTTTTGTCAAAAAGCTTCAGCTACATCTGTGTGATACTAATAATTATTTAATGTTTATTATGCACATTTCCAGTACATTTAAATTCAGAAATCCTTTCTGAAATGAGGTTAAGCTATTGTCTTATAGTCTCTTAAAAACTAACCACAGTGGCTGGGAGTGGTGGCTCACGCCTGTATCCTAACAGTCTAGGAGACTGTGGTGGATGGGTTGCCTGAGCTGAGAGCAGCCCAAGCAAGAGTGAGACCCCATCTCTAAAAAAAGCCAGTTACTGTGGTGGGTGCCTGTAGTCTCAGCTACTCAGGAGGCTGAGGCAAGAGGATTGCTTGAGTCTAAGAGTTTGAGGTTGCTGTGAGCTATGACACCACAGTACTCTATTGCGGGTAATCAAGTGAGGCTCTGTCTCTAAATAAATAAATATAAAAACAACTACCCCCCCTCCCCGAAAAAAGGAATAATGAAGCTAGGGGATATATATTACATAATAGCAAAGGCCAATGATCTATGTGGATCCTGAAAAATCATAAAAAAGATACAGTGGCAGAGCCTTGTGGTGCTAATCCTACAACTAGAATGTTCTTTCCATCCTCCCCACCCCCTTGCTTTGCAAAGTCTATGCATACTGCAGACCGAGGTTCTAGCATTACCTACTCAGGGAGTCCATCCCAGTCTCCCTGACGGGTCAAACCTAGCATTTCAGGCTCTCCTGGCACTGTGGGTGTCTTCTGATGGCCCCGTCACAGACAGCGTTTTCCATTCTCTTGTGTTCTTGGACTACACTGGTCTCCCTCAGCCTACAAGCTCCACGTAGGCAGGGTTAGTTTCTGTTCTGATCACCATCGTTCTACCAACACCTCACAGTGTGTGGCACATCATAGGTGCTCAATATATATTCACTCAATAAACAAATAAAGAATTAAAAACAAAGGTACAAGAATGGGCGGAATGTAAGATTGCAGATTTATTCACCTGAATCCTTTTTCAATAAAAAGAAAGTAGTTCGAAAAAAAAATGGAAAGCCCATTAGCCAACTTGGCAGACAACCAAAAGCAGTGCCTTTTTTCCTTTATATATATACACACACGTATCTCTGTGTGTGTATACATACATATGTATATGAAAAAATATATATATACTTTTTATTCTGTTGCCCAGGTTGGAGTGGTGCAAGGCTACAACCTTCAACTCCTGGCCTCAAGAAATCATCCTGCCTCCCCTTTCCGAGTATTTGGGAGTACAGGCGTGTGCAACCAAGCTTCACTGACTTTCAGCAGTGCCATCTTTACAGATAAACTGTTTAGTATTTTGAAATGGTTTACTTGTACTTGCTATTATTAGTAAGAAAGCTGGCTTGGGGCCATATAAGTCTTTCTGACCAAATCATCCTAAAGCCTTGCCAAATATATTTTTAAAAATGGTTGAAAGTACTAGAAAACAAGATACAGAAGGCCAGTAGTACACCAACGTGACATCTAAAGTTGATTTCAGGACTGGTTTTGTTCAGCAACCTCACTAGCAGAAGGAAAGGTGGACTGGGGTGCTCGGAAGGAGCAAAACTAACTCAAGTGGCTAAGGCAACAGCCACATACACCAGAGCTGGCGGGTTCGAATCCAGCCCGGGCCTGCTAAACAACAATGACAAATACAACCAAAAAACAGCCGGGCGTGTGGCAGGCGCCTATAGTCCCAGCTACTTGGGAGGCCAAGGCAAGAGAATTGCTTAAGCCCAGGAGTTGGAGGTTGCTGTGAGCTGTGATGCTATGGTACTCCATCCAGGGCAACAGCTTGAGGCTCTGTCTCAAAAAAAAAAGAGTTGTTAAACAGGACGGTCTAAATATATTAATCACAAATAGTAAAAAACAAAAAATTGTGTAGAAAGGTCACAGGAATTCAATGCTAAGGTTTAGTAGAAAAAAGTAAGGAAGAAACAAAAAATTTCACTTTTTAAAAGCAAACTTATTGAGGTAGTAAATATATGATCTTGATTGCGTTGACAGTTTCCAGTGTGTCAAAATGTCAAAACTTATTAAATTGTACATTTAAAATATGCATAATTTTATTCTACATTAATAAACTTTTTTTGTAAATTTGTAAAAAAAAAAAAAATGTACAACACTGGCCAGGCATGGTGGCTCACCCCTGTAATCCTAGCACTTTGGGAGGCTGAGGCTGGTGAATTGCCAGAGCTCCCAGGTTTAAGACTGACCTAAGCAAGAGTGAGACCCCATCTCTAAAGAACAAAAAAAAAAAGTAGGTGGGCATGTGGTGGGTACCTGTAGCCCCAAGATACTCGGGGGGCTGAGGCAAGAAAATTGCTTGAAAACTCTGCTGCTTTGGAAGATGTGTGCGTGATTGCTAAGGTACATCTGATGACACTATGACTGAGTGGGTACACGTTGCTACCACATGTAATAAGAGACTTTTTTTTTAAATTAAATCATAGCTGTGTACATTAATGCAATCATGGGGTAGTAAGAGACTCTTGTCTGCAACATCATGGGGGGACATAAGCAGCAGTCCTTTGAGGGTACAAGTCAAAACCTACCAAAACATAAACAAGTTGAAACCAATAAGCTGTCCCTTAAAAATGATTCACCCCAAGCAAAACATACAAGGAACAAAAAGAGAAAAGAATACTTAAATGAAGATGTGAACGGATTCATGGAATACCTAAGACAGAGCTCACAGATGGTTCACAATGGGGAGATCATAGCAACAGACATTCAGGAAGTAAGGGAAGAAACTGCAGTTGCTTTAAAGAACGACGGTCGAAGGGGAAGGAAGACAATTAGAAAGACAAGCAGCAAAGAAAAATGCAATGGTATGTTTCCATTGTAGAAAACCTGGTCATGGAAATGGAGACTGCGTAGTCGCCCTTGAAAATCAAGATATGGGCACTGGGATATGTCACTGGTGTGTGTCCACAGAGCATGAAATAACCAAGTGTAAGGCCAAAGGCGACCCAGTTGTTGGTGAATTTCCTTTTGTAAAATGTTTTGTTTGTGGGGAAATGGGACATCTGTCTGGATCTTCTTCTGATAATCCCAAAGGACTCTATGCTGATAGTGGTGGTTGCAAACTTTGTGGCTCTGTGAAACATTTAAAGTAAGATTGCCCTGTTCAGCTCCTGTTGCTCAGTGGTTAGACTGCCGGCCACATGTACCAGGTCTGGTGGGTTCGAACCCGGCCTGGGCCTGCTAAACAACAATAACAAAAATATAGCTGGGCGTTGTGGTGGGCGTCTGTACTCCCAGCTACTTGAGAGGCTAAGGCAAGAGAATCGCTTAAGCCCAAGAGTTTGAGGTTGCTGTGAGCTGTGACGCCACAGCACTCTACTGAGGGCGACGTAGTGAGACTCTGTCTCAAAAAAATAATAATAAAATAAAATAAAAAATAGTAAAGAATGATCGCTCTGAAAGTCAGAATTCAGATAGAATGGTCACCGTCGGTTGCTGGGCAAAGGGAATGAGTGCAGACTATGAAGAAATTTTGGATGCACCTAAACCGCAGAAACCCAAAACAAAGATCCCTAAAATCGTTAACTTTTGATAATGACTAGTACACTTGTTTGTCACCATCTCATTGCCACTTTCTAAACTGGGCCTACTTCACTAATTAGCGAGGAGCCAACCCTTTGTTATAGATACATGATCTGGGGATACTCAGAAACAGTCTTCTGCATTTTCTCCATCAAAGAGTACTTCTATCGCTGCTTGGAGAAAATTACTGAAAAAAGAATGAGATGATTAAATTAGATTTTCTAAAAGGATGTATTTTAACAGATAGAATTTAGAGGTTTCTAAGTGGTTACATACCTGATTGTAGAATCATCTTTTTTTTTGTAGAGACAGGGTCTCACTTTATGGCCCTCGGTAGAGTGCCATGGCCTCACACAGCTCACAGCAACCTCCAACTCCTGGGCTTAAGCGATTCTCTTGCCTCAGCCTCCCGAGCAGCTGGGACTACAGGCGCCCGCCACAACGCCCGGCTATTTTTTGGTTGCAGTTAGGCCGGGGCCGGGTTTGAACCCGCCACCCTCGGTATATGGGGCCGGCGCCTTACTGACTGAGCCACAGGCGCCGCCCAGAATCATCTTTTTTAAAAGCAAAATTATGCGTAAATGTAAACCACTCCTAATAAAGGGTACTGCTTGTTTTTGGAAAAAAAAGAAAATCGCTTGAACCCAAAAGTTCGAGGTTGCTGTGAGCTCTGACGCCACAGCACTCTATCTAGGGCAGCAAAGAGAGACTCTGTCTCAAAAAATAAAAATAAATTAATTAATTAAAAGTGCAACACTTCAAAGACAAGAGATCTTTGGGAGTGGTGAAGAGGGATCCAGGAATGAAGTAGATGATCTTTTGGGCAGTGGAAAATAGGCTTAGGGCCAAGGAATCAGACGGGGCTTAAGGAACAACTGTGGGGAGTTTGTCTTTGTCTTTATTTGTCCCATCGTGTTTGATCCTCTTTTCGGATGACCATCTTAAAAATTTGACACAGGCCAATGTTTCAGGGATCTAAAAATACAGTTACACAGGCATAAAATTATTTCTGCAAAAATAAATCAGTAGATAAATAAATGTCAACTGAACAGAGAATGGGAAATTGCTGGAAAGATAAGTTGGTTCATTTATAGTCAATGTCCCTGGACACAGCAGGGTCAGGCTTGGGATTATTATGGCAAAGAAGTGAGATTTGGGGAAATGAAGGTGGAGAATGCCCTAAAATTATCATTTACTCTTGGTTTTTCCCTTTCTGGAGGTTGCAGGGGGTGGGGGTGGGGGGACAGATTATCAATGGACACAGCTACTTTTGGAGTACAAAGTTTCTCAAGGACAGCTGTGGTGTCTTAGAAAGCTTTGTATCCCTAGCACCTCCCACAGCGCCTGGCAGCTTTATAGCTATTCTTTCTACAAGTAACAGAATAGCTCTTATCTCCAAAGTATTCAACTCACTAATGTGAATAAAGAAATAAGACAGGCAGAGCTCTTGTCTTTATAAACCTTGCATTATGGTGGGAAGACAGACAGTAAACAATTACACACGACCCTTAACTCACAAATGTAACCAGCAGGATGAAACAGAAGTCCTAGACACTCTGACAGTATACAGAAGCGCTTGAGCTCCTGGGGGTTTAGGAAGTGATGCGTGCATAGAAATATGAAGTATAAATAGTAACGGTTAGCTAGGTAAAGTTGGAGCCCAGGCCAAGAGAACTCCTCCTAAGATCTTTCATTTTGCCCTCTATTACTTAATATAATTGTTTTGTTTCTATTTATTTTACATAAATAAGAGAGATGTAATGGCGATGTAATGATGGGGTAGCCTGCGCTGGTCCAGATGCCCTGAGACAAGCGGAGTAACAAGTCGCATGTTCTCAGATGGAACTGGCAAAGTATCACTAAGACTAACCCAAAGTCTTTTTCTAAGGTATAAAAGAAAATCTACCCAACACGGCATTCCAGTAGAAGCACGTAGAACTGAGCAGCTTCGCGGTGCAGCTGGCTGTTGAACAAGGGAAACTAACAGCCTTCCGAAACACATGACTTGACCTTCACCTCTACTGGCTTGTCTTCATGTGCTGCCTTGACATTAACATGGTGTAAAAATTAATTCCATGTAAAGACGCCCCAAAGCTCTGGCTCAATAGTTCATGTTTAGTACCAAGTTCACAAAATTCTCCCCACAACAGTGAACATTGCTTTAGAATCTCAGTGGACCAGTCATCACCATGAGGGGCTGCTCAGCAATTTCATGAGACTAAGCGCGAGGGGGAACAGTGAAGGACGAGGACTGCTTTCCTCCCCTGCATCTGTCCCAGCACTGCCAGCCTGCCACGTGGTCACCTCACTCAAAATCCATCTAGAATTGCTCCGTAGGAACTGGCTTCTGAACTATACACAAGAAATTCAACCTTCAGCGAGGGTGTACAGTCTTCTTTCATCTGCTTTTTAGTTTTCTCTTTTTCTCCTTCCCTGCCTTTGACGTGCCCTTTGTCCTTCCTTCCTTTCTTTCCTTTTTCCTCCTCTCCTTCTTCCCTCCCTCCCTGTTTCAACATTTTTTACCTAACCTAAGTGCCAAGCACTGGGGGTAAAAGGGAAATCATAGAATATGTGATTACTCCAAGGCTGAGGCAGGAGGAATGCTTGAGGCCAGGAGTTAGAGGCTGAAGAGAGTTACGACTGTGCCACTGCACTCCAGCCAGGGCAACACAGCAAGACTCCATTTCCCAAAGGAAACAAAACAGAGGCAGTTTGTGGGAAATAGATTGTGAGCCAGACTGACACAGGGAAAGATGTGAGCCAGCCAGCCAATTAACTCCTCCAGGTAGTTTTCCAAGAGAATTGCCAGAGAAGGACAGGAGATTGCCTTGGGGGGGAAGAAATGAGAACAACAACAGGTATCTTAATTTTCATGATCTGAATATAGAAATGGAATAGATTTGGATAGATTTTTTGATAAATCAATTGCTACACAAACTCTGACAACTTTCAATTCAGAACCTATGAACCAAATAGATTTGGGTAAAAGATACATGAACAGTTCCCTTATATTCAATATTTTCATCTATTATTTCTTAAACTGACATTTTTCTCATGAGATGGTCCACAGCTCTTTTCTAAGCACCAATGGGATTTGCAGTCCCTCCAAATACTTACCCACTACACTTGTGCATCATCCGTTATGATTACAGAAAGAAAAGCAGACAACGTCTGTGTAAGGAAAGTAGCTGCAGGAATCAAAGTAGGAAAAAAAAAACTATAAGAACATGAATGAGTCAGCATGAGTCAAGTTCAAAGAGAAGATGAAATTATTTGGGTTGCCCTGGTAACACCAAGATAAAAATGTGGAAATGAAAAAGAGGGGTTTAACATTAAGAAAACCTCCTTCAGCTCTAAGGTCTCTCACAACATGGAATGAGATTTACCATGGCAACATGCAAAAAACATATAAACGGATTCAATACAAAAAATATCCCAGGGAGTAGAGGCATGGTAATGAGAGCTAAGCTGATCTAACCAACGTTCTGTACCTTTCTATTCTTTGACTCACAGAATTAAATAGTGGGATAGCAAAGGGTCTGCAGGGATCAAATGAGACTTCCTTCAGTGGTAAGTAATCTTAAATAATTTTAAAATTTAAGCCTTATTTATTATTTCCATCCACTCACTTTGGTACAGAATCTCCACTCATTCTAAAGACCTAGTTTTACTATAAGGAAAAGGCAAAAGAAAAAAACAAACAAACCTAAAAAATAGAAACATATTCTTCAGTTATATTTTCCATATTTGATCTCCAATTTGGGGGAGGAGACCTGTCCCTGGTTATGCTAAGTGGCTCCTCTCAAGAACAATCATATTAATATGGTCCTAGCATATTAAAGTAATACTTTAGATGACAGTGGTTGGGAACACGCCACCTAAGTCAGGGTGCCCAAGTCTGAGTCCTGGCTCTGCCTCCTTGGAAGCTGGATGACCATGAGGAGGTTGCTTAATCCCTGTTTCCTCACCTTTAAAATGTGGAGAAGGCCAGTATTTTCCTTTACAGGGTTACTGGGAAGTGGGTAAGAGATAATTGTGACAAGCACTAATTCCAGCACTAAGCAGTGCTAGGACTTTGCACTCAATATATGACAGCTGCTGGTATTATCAACAGAGATGACAATCAAATTTCCTAAGTGTGAAACTAAAAAAGAAATTTTTTTTTGCTAAGGACACTTAAACATAATACCTACCCTCTTAAGACATTTTTGAGGGTATAATAATTTTATTAACTACAAGTACAAAGTTGTATAGCAGATCTCTAGAGTTTATTCCTCTAGCTAACAGAAACTTTCTGCCCATTGATTACTAACTCTCCATTTATCCCTCACCCCAACCCCTGGAAACTATATCACACTCTTTGATTTTATGAATTTGACCATTTTAAACACTTCATGTATGGAATCATACAATATTTAGCTTTCTGTGACTGCTTATTTCACTTAAGGTTTATCCATGCTGTCACATGGATATCTTGCAGAATTTCCTTTTTTAAAAAAGAACAAATAGTCTTCTATTATGGGTATATATCATGTTTTCTTTATCTATTCATCTGTCAATTTAGGTTTTTCCAATCTTGGCTATTGTGAATAAGGAAATTTACTATTAAGAATAAGAATTTCTTAGCCGGGTGCTGTGGCAGGCACCTGTAGTCCCAGCTACTTGGGAGGCTGAGGCAAGAGAATTGCCTAAGCCCAAGAGCTGGAGGTTGCTGTGAGCTGTGACGCCACAGCACTCTACCAAGGGTGACAAAGCGAGACTCTATCTCAAAAAAAAATAGAATTAAGAATTTTTTTTTTTTTTTTTTGTAGAGACAGAGTCGCACTTTATGGCCCTTGGTAGAGTGCCGTGGCCTCACACAGCTCACAGCAACCTCCAACTCGTGGGCTTAAGCGATTCTCTTGGCTCAGCCTCCCAAGTAGCTGGGACTACAGGTGCCCGCCACAACACCCAGCTATTTTTTGGTTGCAGTTCAGCCGGGGCCGGGTTTGAACCCGCCACCCTCGGTATATGGGGCCAGCGCCTTACCGACTGAGCCACAGGCACCGCCCAGAAGAAGAATTTCTTAGCATTTGGGGCCTAACTTGAGGTGACAACTATGAAAGAATCTTTTATAAAAACTTTGAAAAAATTATTTTTATTAAATGGGATAGAAAAGGTATTACAACTCCCATTTAATGTTGCTGTACCTACTAATTGCCAGGCAATACAAATGTTATCTGCTGAACCTTCACATCAATTCCATGATGTAGGCATTATCTTTGCTCTAGGGAAGGGGAAATATGCAAAGAGAGATTAAATAACTTCCCCTGTGAAGGGCACAGCAAAAATTCCAATTCATGTCCTTCAGATTCCAGTGTCCAACCTCATTCTGCTTTATGAGGGAGATTATTTTAGTCTCTAACAACCTCCTTCCAGGGAAATACAGACTTGACATCCATTGGCAAAAATATCTATTTTGGAATTTATGTATCTGAGGACTGTATTCAGAGTAATCGTATTTGTGGCTTGAACATTCTAGCCTAAATTCGGGCACTGAGAGAAAAGTCCAGTCTAATACATTTTTTTTTTTAAGTTATAAAGGACTCAGCTTCTGCCCATGAAGGAGTCATTAGTATGGAACTTACCCTTCTATTATAAAAATTTTACTAGAGCCACAAAGGTTCTTTTATATTATACTCTTGGTTATACCTGACTGTCACCTGGTGTTAAATCCTCGGTGGAGAATGCAGTCCCCAAATATTGCACTGTTCCTGTCTCCTTTAGGGGATCTGCATGTGGTTTCCAGGAACTCAATGTGCAAAACAGCAAGAACCTTCTGTACTGAGAATTTGAATACTGGGAAACTTATACCAAATTAAAATAGCAGGACAGTGACTACTTACTTCCTTTTCATTGTTCTTGCTAAAATTAATTTTGTTAAGATATTTAATTAACTATCTCTTGCCCCAAGAAAACTACCGGGATCTCTCCTGTCTAACATTTTACAAAGTATTTTGCTTTATTGCAGATGTGCCAATAAAGAAATCTGTTTTTCTATTGAAATGTCCACCTTTTTTTTATACTATTATGACTTTGCATTTCTGGCTTCCCTATTCAGGTCCCACAAAATTCCCGAGGTAGGGAATAGAAAATCCTTTAGGTGAATTTTATGTAAAATATTCCCATGGCTACCTAAAAGTCTCTTCCAATCCACGGATCTACAGCCTTAGTTCTACCAACCAATACTTGATGTTAAGACACATCAAAACACAGCAAACCACTCTGAAGTTTTAGCTCTTTTAGGGGAATATGATCTGTGATGTGATTTCACATCAACCTATTTTCCAGGGCTCAGATGACCTTAGCTTCAGTTTCCTCATCTCATCAAATCCTGCCCTACAGGTAATTCCATTACTGCTCTGCTTTGTATTTTACTTCAATTTTTCTTTTTCTTTTTTTTTTTTTTTGAGACAGAGTCTCACTTTGTCAGACTTTGTCAGTGCTGTGGACTCTTGGGCTCAGGCAATCCTCTTGCCTCAGCCTCCTGAGTAGCTGGGAGTATAGATGTCCACCACACACCAGGTTATTTTTTAAGGATGGGGTCTCATTCTTGCTCAGGCTATTCGTGAACTCCTGGACTCAAGTGATCCACCTGCCTCAGTCTACCAGAGTGCTGGGATTATAGGCATGCCAGCACACCAGGCCTTTTACCTCAATTTCTTCATCTCACTGCCTTAAACTAGTTTTTAGTTTTTTAGTTTTTTTCCAGTCTAAGTAACTCATGTTCTATCTGATGGATTTGATGTGGGGCTTGAGAGAGAGGAGTCAAGATATTGCCTACATTTTTGAGTTGAGAAGCTGAGAGGACGGAGCTGCCACTTGCTGAAGGGAGTGAGAGGCTACACAAGGAGCAGGGTTGGAGAGGGAAGGAATGACAAGTTTGCTTAGAGCAGCGGTTCTCAACCTGTGGGTCACAACCCCTTTGGGGGTCAAATGACCCTTTCACAGGGGTTGCCTAAATACATCCTGCATATCAGATACTTACATTACGATTCATAACAGTAGCAAAATTACAGTTATGAAGTAGCAGTGAAAATAATTTTATGGTTGGGGGTCACCACAACATGAGGGACGGTACTAAAGGGTCACGGCATTAGCAAGGCTGAGAACCACTGGCTTAGAGAAAGGTAGGGTCCTGAGATGCCTACTGGACACTCAAGTGGAGAGGGCTCCACAAACAGCTGGATATACTAGACTGGAGCCAGGAAAGAGCCAGCCTATAGAAGTACATCTGGGAATTATCAGAAAGTGGTAGCATGGGACCACTTAGGAGGCATCCAGAGAGGGCCTTGCTGACTCATCAAGATTTCATCCACTTTTCACCATCTCTGTCACTACTCCTCCAGTCCAAGGACATGGACATCCCACATCTTGCTTAGAAAATACTGCAAAGACGATTTATTCTCATATCCCACATCCATACCCAGCATCCTTTTACCCCTGCCCTGCCTGTTTTTCTCCATAGCAATGAACACCTTTATCCAGGGTGTCCATAAAGTTCACTATGGACAATTTACTATGTTAAACTATTTTAAACTAGACATGAACTTTATGTCCACCCCGTATATATTAACACTTTAGTTACTTATGCATTTGACTGTCTCCTCCAACTTGAATGTGAGTCCCAGGAGAGCAGGAATTTTTGCCCAAGTTGGAAACTGCTTTGTCCAGGAGAATACCGGGCCCTATGTGACATTCAGTAGACATTTGATGTACGAAAGAGTAAAGCAGTAGCAACTGAGCCTATAGAGAAAGGCCACCTAAATAGAGATGAGCAAAGGAACACACAGAGTGAAAAGCCTGGACCATCCACAAATAACCGTGGACAAAACTGACAAATTTTGACTCTGGCCAAAAACCGCAAAACAATAACAACAACAACAACAACACTCCAGCCTCAGGTGTAGCTACAGGCTTCGAGCTGCTGAGAGAGATATAGAAAGAACGGGTTGTTAAGTGACTGAATAAAAGATTCCCATCTAGTATAAAACCTGAGGGTTGGTCCTGCCCAAGAAATGTGAAAAACTGGACAGGAAATGAGGTTTGGATGGTGGGTCTTGCTCTCCAGCGGCAGGTGCTAAGTGAGAAAGCTCGCATGGCCTGCCAGGAGCCAACATTCCCACCCAAACACAGGAAGTGCCACATGTTTCCAAAGGGAAACCCCATGAAATGATATTAAATTAGGAACTGCTGACTGGGGAACCTCTTGACAAAATCTGGGCTGAGGTAGTCTCCTGAAACTTACTGCAGAACACCTGGGGGAAAATAGAGTATTTAGAGATACAGTCTCACTTTGTCACCCTCAGTAGCTGTGGTGTCACAGCTCACAGCTACCTTTTGCCTCAGCCTCCTGAATAGCTGGGAATACAGATGCCCGCCACAATGCCAGGTTATTTTTTAGAGACCGGGTCTCACTCTTGCTCAGGCTGGTCTAGAACTCCTGAGCTCAAGTGATCCACCTGCCTTGGCCTCCCAGAGTGCTAGAACCACACCTGGCCATACTGGGAAAAATAAAACCCCAGTGCAGAAAGAGGGCAGCTCTCAACGTTGGCTGCTCATTGGAACCACCTGGAGAGCTTTAAAAACACCGATGCCTGGGTGCAGTTGAAAGGCAATCTCTAGGGTGGAGCCCAGGCCAGTTATTATTTTTTTTTCCAATTTTTGAAGGTTCTCAGGTGATTCCAACATGCAGCTGAGGTTGAGACTTATTCTCCTAGAAATATGTGTTTCCTCTTCTTTCAATAAAAAGTAAAGTCACACACAAAATGAGGTCTTGGGGAAAAAATAATGAGAGCTTTATCTGGGCCTACCAAAGGCAGAGTTTGCTCACTTACAATGGTTTCAGTACTCTATGAATTTATATTTTACCTGGCACCACCCCTCCCTCGGTCACCACAGGAAGACTGACAGGCCCCGCACATGGCCCCACCCCTCAGGAAGAGCTTGCTGCTGGCCCAACACTTGAAGGGGTCTTAGACCATAACCAGTGTCCTATTTTGGAAGCCTGTGGCTGAGTATTTTCACGTGCAGTCCAAGGTCAACACTTTCCTACTTGCTCCATTCACTGTTTCACTCGCTGGTGTTACTTATATTCTCATCTATCTCCCCTCCCACACTGTAAGCTCTGTACAGGCTGAGACCAGGCCACTCATTTCGGCACTCCTGGCCTCTGCCCTAGTTGTCTGAGCAATAACGGTTTCATGTGACACAGAGCGCCACATGTATACCAATGATTTATCCCTCCAGAACATTTTCAGAATGTAGGTGATGCTTTCAACATGAGAATTGTAGTTCCAATGAGGTCCATATTTATTTGATACATGTTTAATTTTAGAGTACTGATTTTATTTAACAAAGCTCTCTATATGTATAAAGGAGAATCTCATCTCTATCACATAAGCTAAGGTTTATTCTATACTCGGAAAATGCCAGTATAAAATGTATTATATTATTTAGTCCGTAGGCTCTAGGTGCTATAAGCATACTCTTAACAAAGAAATTGAGATAGGAAGGCTGAATATCCTGCCTGGGCTTACACAGTGGTAAGTAGAGGGGCTGAATACAACAGAGGTAATCTGCTTTTAGGACCCATTATTCTAAGTCTCTAAACCTAACATTCCACAGACAATTGGGACAACAGAATTGAAAATTGAACTGAATTCCTTCTTGATTGAATTTAGGAAGTACTTAACAGATGTCTTTCTTAAAAACTGGGAGAAAGCCACTAACTAAAATTTCCTATTAACTAATGTATAAAAATGTTTTCTTTTAAATTTCTAGTATACTCAGAGTATCATGCATGTATATTTACACTCCAGATGTTTTCTTTTATGTTTGTTTGCTTTTTCATTGGCAGTGTCCCCTAACTCTTTGGCTTTACATTTTTGATCTCTATAGCCTCTTGGTCAGGTGCTTAAGACGTTTAAATAAAGGTCTTAACACAATAATTAAGTAAATGAGGTGAGGGATATATTAACCAGGACCATATAAGCATTCCAAATTGTATATGAAATCAGCACATTGTACCCCATAAATGCATTAATGTATACAAGATCTACCTCTTTATGATTTAATTAAAAAAAAAAGTTTAAAAAGAATTTAAAGGGGCAGCGCCTGTGGCTCAGTAAGCAGGGCGCCGGCCCCATATGCCGAGGGTGGCAGGTTCAAACCCAGCCCCAGCCAAACTGCAACAACAACAAAAAAATAGCCGGGCGTTGTGGCAGGCGCCTGTAGTCCCAGCTGCTGGGGAGGCTGAGGCAAGAGAATCGCGTAAGCCCAAGAGTTAGAGGTTGCTGTGAGCCGTGTGACGCCACGGCTCTCTACCGGAGGGCGGTACAGTGAGACTCTGTCTCTACAAAAAAAAAGAATTTAAAGGGTAGAATCTATTTCACCCAATAGCTAAACGGAAGTACAGGTAGTCCATTTTCTTGTTGGAAAAGTGTCTGTTTTCAGCGTATTGTATATATACATTTTTAACAAATACTTTATCACTCAGTATGAAAAACAATTGTATACAAGTTCAATGTTTACATCAATTGCTTAATTTTGGAAAGATAATGAGGATTTCCTTAATCCTGTTCGTAGGTCATCCTAATACATATAAAAATAGAGATGGTGCTTAGGTATAATCTAGTTAAAATAAGGGCATAGCCACCTATTTTCACAATGTAGTGAGTGATTCCACCACTGTCACTACTTTCACCAAATACAATGCCTGGGGGTATGAGATGTTGACATACGGGAAATGCCTATTTTAACACCTCATTGAGCTTAAAAATTTTTAAAGCTGTTTTCAGATTATATTCTAGAAACTATATTTTAAAATAGGCTTCAGTCTAGATTTCTAAGCAAACACATAAAATAGATTAATTAATCTATCAAAGCCTTACTGTTTTCAAACGCTATACTTAACCCTGCTTATGATGTCACAAAAATAATTTTGATTCACTTTGACTATGTCAACAGGAAGAGGTCTGGCAGAAATATAAAAATTCTAAGCAAACTAATTCTGAGACTTAAGCAACTCTATTACCAGAAATGCTAGTTAAGCCAAACTGTATTATGGCCAAAGAACGTCAAAGGAAAACTACTGTTTTCAAGATCTGTGGTTTCCTCATATAAGAGCTCTATTCTGCTCTTATTTGGACGTGGTACAAGGGGGCTTTTTGAAAGCATGGTATATTTCCATTAAAAAAACCTCAGTCCAGCTGAGTAAATGTAAAGATAGTCACACACTTATATTCCTGAGATTTTCTAGAAATAGTCTATTTTTGTTTCAGTTTATAATATAGTCTATTATTTTATAATATGGTATGGTCTTTTGTGCATAGCCCCAGTCTGGGTTTAAATTGTTTTTCCTTCTATTGAAGAATAGGTCTCTAGAAAGTTTTGCAGAAACAGACTGTCAACATACCAACCCAGCATCTTCTAAACCATAGTGGCCATGACCTACCGGGCCCACGACCACAGTGAGACTAACCAGTCATGAAGACAGATATGTGCCTATTTAGGATACCAACATTATATTAACAACATTTTAATATAAAATTTAAAGGTGATTTGTGCAAATTATTTTTTCTATGAATTAATTACAATTGTTTTGTCCATTTGGGTGATATGAAGCCCATAGTCCAAAATATGTCAACAGCAAAACTAATAAAAAAACTCCTGTTATTACCACATAGGCATATATATACATGTATATATAAAACCTCATAGAACATCGTGTTCCCAGAACTCTTAATCAAAAATAGCCACATTAATCTAAAAAATAATAATAGTATGTCATCTCTACCCACCATTTTGTGTAATAATGTGTAAGTTTTTAGCCAGAAAGACCTAGGGTTTGAAATATAGCTTTATGGCTACTGGCTGGTGACTTTGGGTAGGTCATTTAACCTCTTTAAATTATGCACACTTGGAAAAGTACCTGGAAATAAATGTGATGACTATCACCCTCATTATTTAATTAAGAAAGTATTAGCGATGTTTCTCTCTTGGGAATCTTCTGGATTCTGAAAAATCCAATTTAATGTATGTTCCTCTATATCTTTTGTTCACAGAAAGTGCCCAAAGTACCCCCAAACTGTGGTGTCCTCTTTAAAACATTTTATTTGAGGCTGGGTACAGTGGCTCACACCTGTAATCCTGGTACTCTGGGAGGCTGAGGCAGGTGGATTGCTTGAGCTCAGGAGTTTGAGACCAGTCTTAGCAAAAGCAAGACCCCATCTCTTAATCTTCTTTAAGGGAGATTTTCTTTAACCCGATTCTCTACTAAAAATAGAAAAACCAAGGCAAGAGGCTCTCTTGAGCCCAAGAGTTGGAGTTTGCTGTGAGATATAACACCATGGCACAATGGCCATACCCAGGGTGACAGCTTGAGACTCTGCCTCCAAACAAAACAAAACACAAAACATTTCATTCGGTAATTTTTCCACTGCCTCAAGATAGTCAAATTTCTCTAAATCAACCATCTCTAACTCCATGCGCTACATATCCTTGTTGCATGGATATACGGAAACAAAACTCCATGAAATGCCAACCCCAATTCTTAGTAGATAACCCGAAAACCCAGAGATGTCAGGTGTGCAGTTCTCTAGACCCCTCACCTACTACACGACTCTTGGAGCTTATTTGGCACCCAGGATCTCACGAGCATGACCCAAAGTTTTAAGGGAGCCTCAAGAGCTAAGATCACTAATAATAAAGTCAATGAACAGGTGCTGAAGAACAAGGGCCCATTCCTACCCCATACCTTACAGGTGGTTAGACCTACAAGGTGAAGTTCACTGGCTAATGGAAAGGCTAGTGCTCTGACCACCGTCCTCCAGAAACACAGCTGCCTTTCTGGGATCTACAGGATGATCAGCAGCTACGGCTGAGGAAACCAGCAGCAATCTGT
Source organism: Nycticebus coucang (assembly GCF_027406575.1). Classification (NCBI taxonomy): domain Eukaryota; kingdom Metazoa; phylum Chordata; class Mammalia; order Primates; family Lorisidae; genus Nycticebus; species Nycticebus coucang. Next base: position 20,693,989 of record NC_069784.1, on the reverse strand, counting down.
GGGATAAACATGTCCCCTCGAGGGAGGTTTTCTATAAACTGAGTCACTAACTTCTAGGAGTGGTCACTGAAAGGGCCCACTCATCAAACCTTGTTGCTTCTACTACGCTGCGCTCTTCTCAGCAGCATCACAGGGAGGGGACAGCTTGTCGTTTCCCAATATCCAGACTCTCCTTTTTATATAGTAATAGATAAGTGCATATTCCAGCCCCCCTTGCAGGCAAATGTGACCATGGGACTTAGTCCTAGCCAATGAAATATAAATACAAAATATGTATCCCAGTGAGTCATGCCCTGTCTCTACAAAAAAAATAGAAAAATTAGCCAAATGCAGTGACACCTGTCTGTAGTCCTAGCTATTTGGGTAGCTGCGGCAAGAGGATCTCTTGAGCCCCGGAGTTCATGGTTACCAATTTGTAAAAAGGCTGATTACTTAGTGTCTGAAAGTTCTTTCTAACCACTGACATCCAAGCAGGTTTCAGGGGTGTCTAAGCTGTGGCCTGTGAGCCACATGCGGATTATGTGAGGACTTTTTTGCTTCTCTGTGGTCTGTGGTGCTAGTGCTTATCAGCTTTCCTTAATGTTTGTATATTGAATGTGTGACCCAACACAACTCTTTTTCTAATGTGGCATAGAGAAGCCAAAAGTTTGGACACCCCCGCAAGAGATGTACAATTGCTCTTCACATTCAGCTGGAGATCACCTCACACCCCGGGAAATAAGTATTCACTTTTTCCTTGACCTCTCATCTTAGTGGAAAACATGTCAATTCATCTTTTCCACCAGGTCCTGTTTTTCAAAGCTTTAATCCACTTTGTGGGATGGTCTTCAGATTCTTTTCAAGTGCTTCATCTTCCTGTTCAGTTGTATAGTTCAAACTTCACAAGCTGAAAATTAGCGTGGCAACAAAAGATTCCTACAGTCTACAGTCTTTCTTTCTTCTTTTGTTTTTTTGAGACAGAGTCCCACTACTGTGTCATCCTTGATAGAGGATGACACAACAACCTCAAACTCTTGGGCTTAAGCGATCCTCTTGCCTCAGTCTCCCAAGTAGCTGGGACTACAGGCACCTGCCACAGTGCCCAGCTACGTTTTTGTTGCAGTTGTCTTTGCTGTTGAGCAGGCCCAGGCTGGGCTCGAACCTGCCACCCTTGGTGTAGGTGGCCAGCACCTACCCACTGATCTACAGGTGCCACCCCCTACAGTCTTCTTTTATTGCATCCCAGTGTATGCTCTTAAGGTATACTACTACATTCCTTGAAAAAGGAAAATGACCCCAAACCTGTTTATGTGATGTTACTCATAACCTCCTAGAAATAAATTAGTGTTCCTGATAAAATGCTTAAGCCACTGATTCTCTTTGTGAACTTTAATGACACTAAGACTTTTTATGGGAAATCAGTTACTACCACTCAGTTGACCAGACATCAACTAAGAGTTTAGTGACCTTTAACCAAGTATTATTTTCTTTTGATGTCAAATCTAATGATTTTCTAACTATTCCTTTTGCTATAAAATGTCTCTACCAAAAGCAAATCCTTGAATTTGTCTACTAGAAAACTTTTCTCTTACAGCAAATTTGTTAATACAATTTTAGTACATACAAACAAGCAACTTGTTTGTCAATTTGTTTTTTTAATGTAGGATCAGTAAACTTTTTTCCAGAAAGGGAAATATAGCAAATACTTAGGCTTTTTAGGTCAGATGTAGTCTACGTTACTTTTTTTAAAAAAATTAAATAATGCTTTAGAAATATAAAACCCAATCTCAGCAAGTGGGCCCTACAAAAACAGCCTACAAACCCAGATTCCGTGGGCCACAGCTTGTCAGTTCCTATTGTAATGGTTCTTGGAGACTTGTTCACTTTAAGAGAAGCAGAGCTATTAGGAGTGTCTGGATTGAAGTACTTCATGGCAAGTAAGCTAATGAGATCCATTGTGCTGCTCTTCCTGATCTTTGGATATTTTGCTGAAATGTGACAATTTGAGTACTTACTTGAACGTCAAAGTCTAATGGCTATTTGAAAGGACTCCAGTTTTACGGAGTGTCAGATGATTTCCCATCTAAGTCGATAGCTTGGCAAGCTGTTTGGATCCTAAGAATTGGTTGAATTTAGGGTTGGAGTTAAAACAAGACTCCTTCCCCAGGATGAAATTAGAGCAGTATTTTGATATCTAAGACCTATAAACTTTGCAAAACCCAAAGTTTCTGTCCTATGTTTTAAGTTTGAGGACTTCCATGCCCAGTGTTTCATATTTAACACGTTAGTTCTACTAGTAAGAAACAACCAAAATCCTTACGAAGAAAGCTGAGGAGGAGCAAGTATGCATTGTTTTTAAAAGTATACAAACTTGGAAATGAGGCAAAGGGAGAGTAGTATATCCTTTCAATGGAATACTGAGGAATTATTTCACTGACCATTCAAGGATTATGTAGGGAAATACACCCTTTTTTTTTTTTTACTTGCTAATTCCTATTGACATAATTCCAGACTTATACAATTTTGTCCAATAGAAAAACTTAAAATATTATAGTTTTTATTTCTCCGAAGGTAATTACTAGATTTAGATCTAACCTAGCTGCTTTATTATAATATTCTCTTTTAAAATAATTCCTTGAATGCTCTTTGAACCAGTTTACCTTCCTCCCTGCCCCCTCATTTATGAGTGAAATAAATTTTTGGCATGTAATTCGATTTCTACTTAAGAGTCATCGTTAACGTTTAAAAAATTATCCTTTGGTGAGAAGGGCGCCGGCCCCGTATACCGAGGGTGGTGGGTTCAAACCCAGCCCCGGCCAAACTGCAACAAAAAAATAGCCGGGCGCTGTGGCGGGCACCTGTAGTCCCAGCTACTTGGGAGGCTGAGGCAAGAGAATCATGTAAGCCCAAGAGCTGGAGGTTGCTGTGAGCCATGTGACGCCACGGCACTCTACCGAGGGCAGTAAAGTGAGACTCTGTCTCTATAAAAAAAAAAAAAAATTCTTAATTTAAAAATTATCCTTTGATAACATTCACAGAAGTCTCAATTTATTTTGTGTTTTTCCTACAGGGGTTTTATCTGTGTATACACTTGCATCTATATTGCGGTTTCTAAGTTAAAAATATATACTATAAAAATTGGTTCAGAGGTTTTCTGTACATTTTTGTTTGTCTTTAAGTTGTTATCTATAGTGCTCTGTTACTTTGGTCAGTGAGTCCTGTGGTTACGTCATAGACCTATAATCTGAACACCTCTAAAAAGGAAGGTTTAGTAGTCACAGGAGTTTGTCCTGTATTGTAGGAGAAAAACTCAAGTAAACAAAGGGATTGACTTTGAAATAAAGAGAAAATGGGAACTCTTCCTGAGTATCCTTATAAGGGTGTGAAGAGAAAGGGTTAAAGGAAATTTCTGCCAGGTCTGTGGCTAACAGTGAATTTAAGAAATAGATCTTTTTAAAAAAAGACTCAAAAGAGCTCAGCGCCTATAGCTCAAGTGGCTAGGGCGCTAGCCACATACACCATAACTGGCGGGTTCAAATCCAGCCCAGGCCCGCCAAACAACAATGACAACTAAAACCAAAAAATAGCCAGGTGTTGTGGCAGTTGCCTGTAGTCCTAGCTACTTTGGAGGCTGAGGCAAGAGAATCGCTTAAACCCAAGAATTGGAGGTTGCTGTGAGCTGTGATGTCACACCACTCTACCCAGGGTGACAGCTTGAGACTCTGTCTCAAAAAAAAGACTCAAAAGGATAGAATCTACAACTTATGAGATGTTTCTCCCCTAGCAGCCTGGACAATATTGAGTAGGCTCTGAAAGACTTTATCAAGGAAAGGTGTTTTACTTTTCAAAAGTCCCTTTATCACCTTCCAAGGAGGTATTAACCAGACTGTAAAGTTTTTCAAACAAATGCAGTTCACATTTTCTAGACAGATGCTAACAGCACTTACATACATGTAAAATAAGGGCATCTGAGCCAGGTGTGGTAGTATGGGCCTATAGTCCAACTACTACTCTGGAGGCTAAGGCAGGAGGATCGCTTGAGCCCAGGAGTTTGAGGCTGCAGTGAGCTATGATTGTGCAACTGAACTCTAGCCTGAGTGACAGCAAGACGCTGTTACAAAAAAAAAAGGCAATCTGAAAAATTCTTTCTCCTCAGGCATGCATACGACAAAAAGAGAAAAAAAATGCACACAAGGGAAGTTTGGGTTATATAGGTCACTAAGGATGAGGAACAAAAAATATACAAATAGATATTTGATCAGCTTTTGGTAGACCTTTTTATATTTCTTAATCAGAATTTAAATCCAATATGTAAACAGATTTACTGGTGTTTTAATAATATTTTGATAACAAAAACATTTATTAGTGCTTTAATAATACTTTGCTTACAAATATAAGTGAATTATTTACAATTTTGAAATTCAATTGATACTCCTGATAATGATGACTACCTAGACAAATTAAACTGTTTAATTTCATAGGAAAAGACGGTTAAATGCCTTAGCCCTGAGTTTAGTCTAGTTTGGGATTTGATGTAAAAATTACACCTTATTTACATAAAAATGTCAAAGAGAGAGTTTCTATATTACCCAGAAATTCCACTCCTAGGTAAATATACAAAAAGAATTGAATGTTCACATGAATGTTCCTATAAGAACTATTTACCGTCGCTAAAAGGCAAAAATGCCCATTAAGTAAGAAATAAACAAAATGCCGTTTGTCCATACTCTGGAATATTATTTGACAATGAAAAGAAGTGAAGTCCTGATATGAACCACAACCTAGATGAAACTCACATGCACACTAAGTGAACTGAGCTGGTCACAAAAGACCACAGACTGTATGATACCATTTACATGAAATGTCCAAAATAGGCACAAAGCTACTGAGACTATTTTCTTTTTATTTATTTATTTATTTATTTTTCTTTTTATTGTTGGGGATTCATTGAGGGTACAATAAGCCAGGTTACACTGATTGCAATTGTTAGGTAAAGTCCCTCTTGCAATCATGTCTTGCCCCCATAAAGTGTGACACACACCAAGGCCCCACCCCCCTCCCTCCGTCCCTCTTTCTGCTTATTTTCTAAAGTAGCTAAGTAGAATAGATAATTGGTAACTCAAAAAAGAAATTATTTTGGAGATGCTCTTTTCTTAGTATGTGTCTATAAAGTTATTCATTTATTGGTTTGGCGCCTGTAGCTCAAGCGGCTAAGGCACCAGCCTCATACAACAGAGTTGGCAGGTTTGAATTCAGCCCAGGCCTGCCAAACAATGACAACTACAACCAAAAAACACCAGGTGTTGTGGTAGGTGCCTACAGTCCCAGTTACTTGGGAGGCTGAGGCAAGAGAATCACTTAAGCCCAGGAGTTGGAGGTTGCTGTGAGCAGTGATGCCACAGCACTCTACCCAGGGCAACAGCTTCAGGCTCTGTCTCCAAAAAAAAAAAAGTTATGTATTTATTGTAAACTGTACCCAGATAGCAAAAATAATTTTTTCTCACCCAACCCAAATACTTTCTTACAGAAGGGACAATTAGCTTTCATGCTTTCGTGCTGCTTTTTGGTATTTCAAAATTATAAATGACAAGCAGAATAATAAAGATTTCTGGTCCTCAGAGAAATTGAAATTCTAACATTTCTTACATAGTTGTTACTAATTAATAAACTAGCCAGCACTGGATTTCTCTTATCCTTGGGCATCTATATTCTTATCTGACAACATTTTAAAATATTACTTTACTTTAAGATCATGTTCCAAATCTGGACCACTAAAGAGGAGCAGATGTTTTGTACACACTGAAAAGTACTGATTTTGGTAGCAGGGCATTAACTTGGTTATACTCAAACTCTAAACTCCATCTTCCAAAAGGAGAGCAGCAGCTGAAGTAGTTCCAGCCTTTCAGCTGTGGTTTTCAAGTACACTGTCATCTCCCATGAGCATTCCTGGAGTCCGGCAGAGATTTGGAAATAATTTATATGCAGATTTGGGAGCTCTCCTTTTAATGGGATACCTTTTTTCCCCCAGGACACTTTCTAGCTTCTGTGGAAGGCTCGCATTCTACCTTTTTACTTTGCAAATCATGTATGGCTACAGTGTTGGGTTTGAGGGTTAGCAGCTCTTGACCATCTAGGCTAGTAAAAGTTTCAGGAGGAAATAATCAAGTCTTCCCCAGTGCTGTTTGTCTCAACAATCAGCTGCACTCCAATTTCTGCTTGCCCTTGGTTGCTCTCTGCTGCCTTCAAATAGTTGCGTTTTATTATTTTGTTCAGAGTTTATAATTGTTATCTGCTCACAGTTATCTTGGCATTGATATTTTATTTTTTGAAAGTTATTTGATAAAGCCCTTATTTCCTTATTTTTCTTCTTAGATGATCTCAAACCCTTAGTGTAGCAGGTTTATTTCATTGCACTTGTACGGTATCTTTTTAAAAAACTCTAAACCAAAACATGTCTACCTTAAACATGGCTGACAGTTGGTGATGCGTGCAGCTACACTGGAATTCAAATAGAGCACTGCAGAGCACAAGCATACACTTTAGAATTCCAGAACTCATATAATCTCTAGTATTCCCTCTCCACGAAAGAAAACATCCTGTATGAAATGATAATAGGAAAAGCTGTGACTCCAAACTAGTAAATACTCAGAAAAACAAAAAAATTCTTTTAATGCTTGGAATTTAAAGAGGTAAACTTAGAAAAACACAACTAGTTATTGCTAAAGACAAGTTAGATAAACTTTATTTATTCTAGCTATATCTAAAAGCAATAAAAATTTATTTGTGGATAACTCCCCTATACCATAATAGTTTTTTTTTTTTAATTAAATCATAGCTCTGTACATTAATGCGATCATGGGGCACCATACACTGGTTTTATAGACCATTTGACATATTTTCATCACACAGGTTAACATAGCCTTCCTGGCATTTTCTTAGTTATTGTGTTAAGACATTTATATTCTACATTTAGTAAGTTTCACATGTACCCTTGTAAGATGCACCACAGGTATAATCCCACCAATCACCCTCCCTCCACCTGATAACTCCCCTATAATGGAATCTATGATTTTCTAGAGAATGTGACATAGCAAAGATAAATTTGCCTAGATCAAAACTATGCAGAATGGCAGTCACTACTATAAACACCGAGACCTTTACTTCTCCTGGTAATGTAGCTATTTGCATAGGTTCATTAAGAATATGTCTTCCGGGGCAGCGCCTGTGGCTCAAAGGAGTAGGGCACCGGCCCCATATGCTGGAGGTGACAGGTTCAAGCCCAGCCCCGGCCAAAAACTGCAAAAAAAAAAAAAAAAAGAATATGTCTTCCTTGCATAAGCCTCATTTGTAACATAACTTGCCCAAAGTATCACTTTTAGAGACTGATTTAGTTTGCTACAATAATTCTTCTATGAAGGTCCTAGTGCCACACTTTAAATGGTAGTGAGGCCTACAATGTTGTCTTCCCTGGATACTAACCAGGCTCGTACCTATTCCATGACCTACAGAATCTCAGCTTTTCAAACGGTAAAGAATATAACTTTCTAGCAGGATAAGAATCTTAGGGGGAAAAGAGGATCCTCAAGAAAATAGGGACCACAGTTATAATTACTCTAGACAAAAATCTGATGATTAATTAGATACTGCTTGAATTCTAGCCTTGGAGTAGTTAAGTTGAAAGGGCAATACTGGAAAAAGTGTTTCTAGTGTGTAAGAAGCAATACAAAATGTAACTTTAAGGATTTTACAAAGCCTCCATAAAGAAGTTAACTCCTTAGCCTTAGTGGTTGTTCGATATCATTGGCAATGAATTTACTAACCACACAACAGGATGGTTTAAATGGGTTAATAAACACTTCTTACTATACCTATTCAAATAAAACATGCTCCACAGAACATATATATAGAAACCCAGGTTCATAAACTATATAAAACAGATAACACTGAAATAGTATTAGTCCAGATTATGCTTTGAAAAACATCCCTGATACAGAAAACAAAATATTATCAGTGTTCGTAAAAAATATTCCTCGTAATCTTGACTGTGGATGAACAGTGAATGAATAAGCAACAAATTCAATGCCTTTAATACAAAAATGGAATGAGATGGATGGATCCTTCCCTGAAGACTAATCTGCAAAGATTGTTTCAATTGAGTGACTATTTTGTTATAAATGTTTCAAACTTGATTTGGAATCGGACCTACTTGGAAAGTAGAATTCAGTCTCCTTCTGTGAAGAAATTAATATTCCTAATAAAATGCTTAAGGAATTTTCTCATTAACTTTAGAAGGGAAAGACATGTTTTTGGAAACTGGCTTCCTAGCCAGCCAGTTAGTTGTCAGCTGTCAGTCAAAAGTCTAGTGACCTTGAATCCACATTTTTTAGCTAGTCTCACAATATTTAACTATTCACTTTTTAAATTAAATGTCCCTAAGAATGAATTTTTTAATCAACTTACCAGAAACCTTTTTACATATGAAACTGAGATAAAACTTTGGCATATGCTCATAAATTATTTGTCCAAGAAGTTTTCTTCTAACAGTTTACTAGTTACTTTTTACCATCCCCTTAGGAATAATTTTACTTTTGCTCTGACAGCACAGTCTTTCTCCATCTTGCATTTCATTCATTTCTTCAACCAGCAAATATGTATTAATTCTTTGCTTCATGTTACATACTTATAGGGCAAATTGAGCCCTGCTTTTTCTTTTTTTTTTTTTGCAGTTTTGGCCAGGGCCGGGCTTGAACCCACCACCCCAGGTATATGGGTCCGGCACCCTACTCCTTAGCCACAGGCGCGGCCCAAGCCCTGATCTTTAGCATAAGTCTCGCTTCCTACATGAGAGACCCGGAGAATCATGAGAATGGCATGAGTTATGAATGTGCAAGAGATCAGAAAACTGGCCTCCAAGAGACAGTGTATATATCAATGTGGCAATAATAGTTATGGTAAAGATTCTCTAGATCCCAAAGGTCTCTTGATGGTGCAGGCAAAGGCTGTGCTCAAGGTCTGCGGTTTTGCAAAAACAAAGACATTCTATCTGACCTTTCCCATGTCCTCCTTAATCAGTGCTAATGTCACAAGCAGCTTTTGCCTACTGCTTCCCATTTCATGATAATAAGCACTCGGGAGGGCTCCTCCCAGAGTTCCTCAGTCCCCCAACACAGACTCTGCGTCAAGCCTATTTATTCCTCACATCAAGAACCCCTCATCTGGTGACCCCAAACCCCTTCACATACTATTCTAAATACTGGTGATACAGCAAGAAATATAACAAAACAAACAAAAATTAAGTACATTTGTATGTTTTTTTTTCTTTAAGGTAACCCCCTTGTACTTTCCTTTAATGAATTTAATTGCTTGGTTTTGACTATTTCCTTTCATTTTAATTTATTTTATTTTTCCAAGCTAATTTCAGATCCTTGCTTCAACAATAAGGAACTCTATCCACCATGGACTTACTTATATAAACACGAGATATATGTTTATTTTTAAGCCATTCAGATCCTTGAAACATCCAATTCAGATTCAACCCTGAACACACCTCCAGCTGCTACCTTGTCAGCTGATAATCATTTTCTGGTGATGATGATCCACATAACTGTGCATGAGCTAGAAAGTTATGTGTGTTGCACAGTATTTCCTCCCTTTACTGATAGTGGACTTTGCTAATGCCACGGGAGATAATACACATAAAAATGAACCTGACTATGTTTTCTTAATAAAGCCATCCCCATAGTTATTTAAAAAATCAAGGTGTGGCTCAGCACCCCTGTAGCTTAGTGAGTAGGGCACTGGCCACATACACTGAGGCTCGTGGGTCTGAGCCTGGGTCCGGCCTGCTAAACAACAATGACAACTGCAACCAAAAATAGCTGGGCGTTGTGGCGGGCACCTGTAGTCCCAGCTACTTGGGAGGCTGAAGCAAGAGAATGGCTTGAGCCCAAGAGTTTGAGGTTGCTGTGAGCTGTGACACCAAGGCACAAGGGTGACATAGTGACACTTTATCTTAAAAAAAAAAAAAAAACAAGGTGCTTTTAACTAAATAATCCTCTACAGAAGTTATGTTTATATGTTATATCTTTTCTATTCACACACACACACAAAAGATATTTTTGGAAGGTATTTGAGAAAGACTAGCTAGTCATTTTTATTGATTTTGACAGGTTCTTAAAATACCTAGGGAGAACTCACAGGACTTACGAGTTTTCGTATTTTTAACTTACTTAGTGACTTTTAACTAGGATTTACTTTAATGTCCTAGCCTTGGGTGTTATATGCTTGCTCTTAATTTATAATTATTTACATGCTTTTCCCTTATTTTCAACCACATAGTTTTTTAAATTTTTTTTTTTAATTTCAGAATATTAGGGAGTACACCTTTTGTTTACATACTTTGTTCTACAGATTGAGTCCAAGTTTTAAGCATACCCTTTACCCAGACAGTACGCACTGACCCAATAGATGTCAATCACATAGCTTTTCATGTCCCTATTAGGAAACATAACTTTTAATTACACTATAAAAGTTCATTACCAGGATCTAAAATCATCATATAAGAAATGCATATACTCCAAATAGTTGGTAAGAAATGTTACTGTAAAACAGATCATCAAGTACTCACAACATAACTATATGTTGAACAATTATGTCCCAGGCCCTTTGCAAGTGCTGAGAATCCAGCAGTAAACAAGACAGCTTTGGTCTGTGCCCTCATGGAAATTTCAGTGTAGCTCCACAAGTCAAATAGAGAGAAAAGACATTAAAAGCAAATATATTTGTGGAGGCTTGAGGATAGAGGAAAGGGAAAAGGACAATATGGTTAAAATAAAAGCTAGAGGAGATGAAGGATGAATTGTTTGGGGGGAAGACATGACAAAACAGAAAGAAGACAAGCTCCTCTAGACTAAGCAGCAGCTCAGATCAGACATCAGAAGCCCAGGCTCCTTTCAGAACCTCAGAAAGAACTGAACATGAAAAAGCCAAGAATGACTCCAGGGGTTCTCCCTTCCCCCCAAATCTACTTCTTACAAAATCTCTTAGCTATAGAGCACAGGGTTTCATAATTATAAATAAGTATCTTATATATAAAGTCTCTCGTAGAGACCAACTAATTTATATTCATAGATGATTGACCAGTCACAAGAAGGAACAGCTGTTATCAGAGCATTCTCAGCATGACAGAGACAGAGGGTGCTGCAGGTTTAAAGGTTAGGGAGAGGGAAAAAGGATGCAGGTAAAGGGGCTTTGGGAGATAACTTTATGAATTTAATAATTTTGCCAATATAAATTATGGACTAGGAAGCTTACATTTTTTACACATAAATGTCTATTTCGGAGCCAATAAATTATACTTTTTAAAAGTAGAGGCCAAAAAAAAAAAGAAGCAATTTAATTCCAGAGGATTTGTAAATTAAGATATCATCTATAGTCATACAAAAATATATTGACACATTGATTATTCTTTGTGTCCTTAAGTTTCACATAGTTCTTTCGTCATTTTCAAATATAATATAGAATCATGCTATGCTATGTATTCTCAATGGGGACAATCCTGCCTCTGGCAAAAATTGGGTGGGGGGGGGATCAGATTTTTTTTTAAATCTTAAATAATGGTTTGTGACCCATCAAAGGCTCACAGTACATAAATCAATGGTACATATATGGTATTATAATTTATTTTTAAAAGGCTCACAGGCTGAGGATGATAGTGAAAGAAAAGCTGAGAAATATTTCTCTATGAGCTCCTTTATGTTTTTCTCACATTTTTTGAGCCCTTGGGTAGTTGTTTGGTTTAGACAAACTAACTTCCCTTCTTGCTCTACCTTTACAATCTTTTCTGGTATGGGAATAGCTTTTATTCTTCTCAGTCCTTTGAAAGAATCATTAAAGAACATATAGCTCTCTTAGGTTCCCTTGATTCAAAATACTTCCCTACACTCTAAAATATATTTTTAACTGATTTTTGAATTTTTCCAATTCTTCGTTTCCTTTTCTGAACCCATATTACCATTCCTCCATCAACTGCCATTTGGTTAGATGCAGCATAGTCTAGGCCAGGTGCTGTGGCTCACACCTATAATCTCAAAACTTTGGAAGGCCGAGGTAGGTGGATGGCCTGAGCTCACCAGTTCGAGACCAGCCTGAGCTAGAGCGAGACCCCCATCTCTAAAAATATCTGGGTATTTTGGCAGGCGCCTGTAGTCTCAGCTACTTGGGAGGCTGAGGCAAGAGAATCACTTGGGCCCACGAGTTAGAGGTTGCTATGAGCCATGACGCCAGGGCACTCTACCAACGGCAACAAAATGAGACTCTGTCTCAAAAAGAAAAAAAAGATATAGCATAGTCTATAGAACCATATTCTATTTTTTTTTTTTTGGAGACAGAGTCTCACTATGTCACCCTCAGTAGAGTGCCGTAGCATCACAGCTCATAGCAACCTCCAACTCTTGGGCCCAAGTGATTCTCCTGCCTCAGCCTCCCAAGTAGCTGGGACTACAGGCACCCATCACAAAACAGCTTAATCATTTTGAACTTTATAAGGATCAGGAAATTTTCTATATATTCCTGCCAAATTATGCTTGAAACAAAGCTCTGGGATTACGCCCTTACCTTCTGTGCTGGCTCCAGGTGCAGGTGACGTATATTCCTGCCCAGGACCACACCACTTTCCTCTCCTTCCCAACTTGATCCCCTTCCTCTTTCCCATTTTTATAGTCCAGGAATGACTAATACCTAGCAGGCCTCACTCATACGGCATTATAACCCTGCTTCATCTATTTTATCTCTCTCTTTTTATTTTTCTACTCCTCATATTTGTGGTGGAGTCATTTGCCTGGGCTAATTTTCTCATGAAGGTCACTTCTGGTGGTAACCTCCCCACTGGGCCGTGATTACTCCTATTTCCAAGTGGTCTGAAACCCTCCTTGCTCATTATTTCAACCTTCTCTCTGAGACAGGTGTTCCCTCCTCTCAGGTAAATCCTATTCTTAATTAAAGAACTCCATCTGGACCACTACCCCATCTAAACTACCAAAGAACTCAAATACTGTTGATGCGCTCAATATATTTGCAGCATAATGAGGTTATTATATCACCACGGGAGCAATTTATTAATGAGACATAGCTATCTCACACAGTACCTAATGGCTAAGGCTTTATTTAAGAATGATGGCCTTCTGGTAAATGTAATGCTAGTTAAATTCATGAAGAGGGCTGGGGAACAAGTCTCAAGACAACAAGGAAGGGGCCACCACCCCACCAACGATCATGTAATAGAGAGAAACGGGACTGTCCTGTTTGCGTGTCCTTCCCAACTATTACAAAGATTTTAGAATCTCTGACTTGCTTTCATTCAGGAAATAGAAATTATCTATGTATTACCCCAAGCAAAGGATAGTATATAAATTTTGAAAATTATCTTAGATTTCAAAGAATTTATAGTTGTCCATAGTATATTACCTGGAAAAATAACTATTTTTTTTTAATTTTAAAAAGCATTCGGAGTACATGTTGTCTGAATTGTAAGTGTGCTGGCAATGAGTTTAGAGGGAAGCATACAGATACCAAAGGGACCTGGCTTTTAGCTGGGCCTTGAAGGAGATGTAGAATTTCAGCTGGTAGAGGCTCGGTCAAGGGTGAGGTGTGTGGTAGGGAGGTATTGGCGTTGTCATGATATCCTGGATGAGAAGCAAGGCTAAGAGATCAGGAGAGACAGAAAACAGGAAACAGTGCTTGCCAAAAGACACAGATCCCAAACCATTAAATATTGCTGTAAAGTCCTCAAAAATGCAGAGTAAAGGAAAAACTACAAAAGGTGAGGGCATATTTCTAACTTAGGACTATAAATAAATGATGCAATTCAAAAGTTGAAGGTACTAAAAACAAGATTAGAACGCTGTACAGCTGCATGAAGAGTGATCACTGATAGCAGTGACTAATCATTAAATGAATATGAAAAGTCAATAAAGAAATACAGCAGAAATTTCAATTCGTGCTAAGACACACGGGTGTTAATCCTTACTGAGCATCTACTATGTGACAGGAGCTGTCCTTTCCATTTAATCTGCACAAGGATCCAGCTAGATAGCCTTTATTAACCCCACTACACATGAAGAAACTAGAGTTCAGAGAAGTTGACAATGAGAGCTCATTTGCATTCCGAGGCCATGCTCTGTACTCCATGCCAAACTAAAATGATTTATATTTTTAAAAGAAATTAAGTGGATTCAAGGATACCTGCCTAATAACCTTCATTGGTTGTAATATGCTTTCATTTGTGATCTGGGAATGGAGTGTAAAATCTTGGGGGTATGCTGCAGTCCATGAAATCATCATTGCTGTGTGGAAGAGGAAAGTTGGTGGGCAGGAGTAAATTGTCCACAAGATTGAGCTCTGAATCAGTCATTTAATACAAATCAGTGGCAAGAACATAGGTCTTAGGGCCATGCCTGTGGCTCAAAGGAGTCGGGCGCTGGCCAAATATGCCAGAGGTGGCAGATTCAAACCCAGGCCAAAAATTGCAAAAAAAGAACATAGGTCTTAGAAATAGATAGCCTTGATTCAAAATTCAAATTCTGCTTTATACAAGCTACATAGAAAACCTTGCACAGGTGACTTTACAACCTCTGTTTCACCATCTGTTATTAACAATAAATTTATGTAAAAAAAAAAAGCAGCAGCTCTGGACAACAGAAAAAAGTATATCACTAAGACTAAAGAGGCTTAGCCTTATGCAGGCATTAACTTGGCTATATGGTCTTTGGCAAGTTGCAAACTCTAAGCTTCTTTCTTCTGTAAACTGTGGACAGTGCCATTTACCTTAGGAATTTGCTGTATGAATATGAATGTATATTATTCACCTACCACAGCTAGACTATATTAAGGGAATATACCATATTAAATCATTAGCATAATTCTTTGCAAAGAAGCATAGTTTTCACTTCATTTCTTTCTTAAACTTGGATTCTATTATAATATTATAGCTGACTACAACAAAATTATTACAGACTACTGACTGAAAAATCATGAAAACAATTTGATAAGACTTGGAAACCTCAGGAGTTAAAAGTATCTAACTTTGTATTATTTGTAAAAAATAAACTTCATATAAGGGAAAAATCTGCATTCATTTTATAACTCCTAACACATGTTTTTCACGAAAAGCATTTCTTTTTAAAAACACATTTCATTAAGTGCTTAGTCAATTTGGGAAATAAGAGATCAATAGGCTGAGGCTGCACCCATAGCTCAGTGGGTAGGGCACTAGCAACATACACCAAGGCTGGTGGGTTGGAACCCAGGCTGGGCCAGCTAAAACAACAATGACAAGTGCAACAAAAAAATAGCCCGGTCTGTGGCGGGCGCCTGTAGTCCCAGCTACTTGGGAGGCTCAGGCAAGAGAGTTAAGCCCAAGAGTTTGAGGTTGCTGTGAGCTGTGACGCCACAGCACTCTACCCAGGGTGACAGCTTGACACTGTCTCAAAAAAAAAAAGAAAGAGAGAGAGATCTGTATTTTTAACAAAGGCTTTGATAATTATAAAATTAATAATAACAAGAATACTGTTAAATATGCTTGCTATCTTTGATACAGTCATTGGGCCTTACCTGAAATCAATCTATTATGTGAATCAAGGGAAATATTCATCTTCCCAAAACTGTCCCTACATCTCCCTCAAAGGAAATAAACAAACAGACTCCAAAACATAAAATTTGAGTTAAGCACTCCAACAGATAGCACGTCAGGGCTACACCCTTGGCCTTCCCTATTAAACAAGTCACAAGAAATGCAAATATCCTAGGTTAGAGTTGTAGAAATCTAATCTGTTTTCTTTGTCCACACATCCAACACAGTTTATGAATCTGATCAAGTTTTGTGAAGTTCAGATTACATTTTGGGTCTACAAGTTGTATACACATTATTTAAAAGCAAAGAGAATCTATGCATGTATAACACTATGGCTCTGGAGATGGTGCAGTGTGGTGTCAACAGACAGGGTCACCATCCCTGCCGCCCCTCCCTGCTCTGCAGGGCTCGGCGACCGTCTGTCCTCGCTGAGGCTTCATCCACGCTTTGGGAAACCACCACATACCTGCCCGGAAATGTGACCGTTGGTTAAGACTACATTTCTCACACTACCGCCGCCTCGAAAGAATTATGTGACTAAAATAGGACTGCGATTTCCTCCACCTTTTCCTCCCCCCAACGGCTGAGTTAAATAGGGTAATTCAAGCCTCCTTCGGCCAGGCAGCGGCACTCCCACAAAGTCTGATTCGTTCTTAATTTTTTACTTTAAGGACGATGGTCCTAGGTGGTTTGCTGGAAGCTTAACATGCTTAAAGAATTTGAAACCAGGAGAAGTTTGGCCCTAACACTCTAAAACATCCGCATTAGAATGCGGGCGAGGTGACTTGGCCATTGCAAAGCAGGGACCGTGCGAGGTTTTGGAGAAACAGTTTGGAATCAGATGTGTACCGGCGAGCGCGGGGGCTGGGCGGGGAGAGCAAAGAATGGGCTGCGGGAGAAAAGAAAGGCATTGGCGCGTACAGGGCAAATCGAGGGTTCCCGAGTGGCTAACTCGATCCCTGGCACCTGGGTGCTGAGAACCAGCTGGAAAGGAACAGATTAGTGAGCCTGGGTCTGGGATGAAGGTAGCGGTCCTGGCCTCGACCGCTGGCCTGGACACCTGGCTTCTGGGGCCCGCCCGGTACCGCTAATTCCCCGCCCCCCCCCTTTCCGTCTGGTCCAGCAGGTGAGCAGACTGTGCTCTCTCGTTTTCTCACAGACCATCAATTCCTTTCCCTCCCCGAAAGTGCCAACTTCAGGGGTTCGGAGGTGGCGCGGGGGAAACAGACTAGAAAGACAGGCCCCGGGTCTCAGGGATTTTCAAGGCAGGAGAGATCGACCATCGCTCGCGTCCCCTCTCACCCCGCCCTGCCGCGCAACCTGCCAGCAGCGCGGCGCGCGGACGCCCAGGCCGGCGTGGAATGGTGGGGAACGGGGTGGCGGTCCCTGCGCCGTAGCAGCGTACGGTCTGGGCGCCACACGCCGGGCAGGCGACCGCATTCTGCCCCAGAGCGGGAGGAGGCCGGGAAGCGAGCGAGGCGGGGCGGCTTCCGCACGTCTAGCGGACCAGCCCGGTGGCCCTCTGCGGGCTGCTGCTCTCCATCCCCGCGCGAGTTCCGCCCTTACCTCCGCGCGCGAGGCTGCCGGCTGGGGAGGGTGCTGGGGAGCGGCGAGCGGTCTCCGGGGCGGGCTCAGCGGCGGCCGGCGGCGGCGCGGTCGCCCGCGGCGCGCCCGCTCATGGCCTGTCGCACCGGAGCGCTGCGGCCGCGGCCACAGAAGCGCCTTCCTCCTCGTCCTCTTCGCGGGCTTCCAGCCGGGACGCAGCTAACGCCCCAGCCCCGCAGCCCTCCGCCCCTCCGCCTCCCTGGCCGCGGACGGAGCCGCCTCCAGCGCCGCCCAGCGTCCAGCCCCGGGGTCGCCGCCGCCGCCGCCCGCCCAGCCGACTCGGCGGTGCCGGCCCCGCTGTGACGCAAGCCGCGGTGTCCGGGAACCTCCTCCCCTGCCGAGCCTGCCCCGCGCGGGGACCCTGCCCAGGGCCGCCGCAGGCTTTCCTCGGGACCAGGGAGGAAATCCTCCCTTCGCGTCGCAACAGCGCCACCCCCGCCTCCGAGACGCCCACCTGGAGGGCTCTGCCTGGGGGGCTGGCTGTTCATCCCTAACAATGCGCGGAAAACCCGAGGCTTCTGTCCACGCAGCACCCGCTCGGCTACCGCGGCTCCTCCCCTGGTGAGTTAGGAGGCCCAGCCACCGCTAAAAATAGCTTGGGAACTCCCCCGAAGGCGGGGGTCGGGGCGAAGATGAGCCCTCCACGTGGGAACCAGAGTGCGGTCGAAGAACAGAGGATGGGGTCGGGGGCGCCGCCGAAGAACAGAGGGATGGGGTGGGGGGCGCCGCCGAAGAACAGAGGGATGGGGTGGGTGGGGCACGAATGGACCGAGGGAGATGGAGAAGGAAAAAGGCGAAATCCAGCATCCCTGGGTCACGAAGACCTTGACTCACTCCTTGACAACCAAGTCTCCTCTCTGGCAGGAATCCCCAACTGCCCGACTCTGCCAGACTCACTAAGCCGCAGGTTTCAGAGAGACTCAGTTTGTAACCTCAGCCTACAATTTCCTGCAGTGCATAAAGGCGGTGATGGTGTACAAGGCAAAAACCACCTGTTGTTTAAAGAATGTAGGGCAAGGGTTTTCCCTCATCGATTGATCTAAACCATGCTTTTCTTCTCCCCATTCTCTCCCAGCCCAGTTTCAGGATGAAAAAGCAAATTCGGAATTCTTGAAAGCTGACAGCTGTCTGCATGGAAAATCTGCCCCAGTGAAAAATTGTACAGACAAGTTCACTAAGTAACATGGACTTTTATGGAACGCCTTATCAATGCTGCCCAGTCTGAGGCATCAAAAGTTAAACTATTGCTCTGTCCTGGCAGTCTGGAAAAGACAGGTACATGTTAAGTTATTGATAGACAACTAGTTAGTAGTCTTTTGCCAAGTGGTCTGTACCAAACTTTCAGTAGCTGTTTCTAGTTCTAAGCCAAAATGAAAAGAAAGTTTGTTCAAAAGTTGTTCTCTTTGTCTTTTGACTGCTTTTCCCCTGCTCACCCAGCAAAATATTGCCCTTTTTCTAATTCCAGGGGTGATTGATGTTGGGTGTCCTTCCCAGAAGACAACTTGAAACCCTCTTAGGCCTTAAGAGATGATTCTAACACCAGCCCTGGTTAACTTGGATCAAGACAAAAATTTATGTTGATGCTTTCCTCCTAGTCGGGAGATGGAAAAATTCCTAGAGAGTCTCTGGGGAAAAGGCAAAGCCTGAATTTAGCAATTTGCTAAAAATTCAAGTACCTTGTAAAGCAGCAGATAGATGCAGAATACTCTCTGAGGTAGCTTCAACTCTCAAATGCCTTACCTGAATTTAAACATTCACACCTCACGTGCAGGGCCTTATTCTGCAAGAACTTTCCAAGTGCACTTTTCCGTCCTTCCTCCTCCTTGTGCTACTGGCATCTCCCCACGAGCTTGGGCATCCCCAAAAGGCTCCCTTGCTATCAAGAAACTTGAACTCTAGACTTTGGACTCAGGTGCACCAGGATTAAATTCTTGCTTATTCTGTTTAAACTTAGAGAAGTCATTGGTCCTTTTTGTTTTCTACCCAGCATCAACATAGATGTACATATAGTTCAGTACTACAGGATGCGGCGAGAATCAGATAATATGCTTAAAGCACCTAGAGCAGCACCAAGCACTTCACAGATCCTGGATAAATGATGGCTATTATTGTACTTACTGCTTTTCACTGCCCTGAAGTCAAAAGAGCCAGGAACAGCAAGTTGAGTCTCCCTCCTGAATTCTTTGTTGCAACACTGTGCCTGCTTTCTCATAGGGCAAACTGGGCAGGTTTACATGTGTAGGTAGGTCATTTATATGCACGTTCAAGTTTAAGAGTTACTAGCCCCCAAATCATCCTGTTATTCTTAGTTCACCACTTCTTATTTTATACAGCATGTAAACCCTAATTCTAGTCATCTCACCTCACCACTACAAATCAACCTCTACACTCTGTAAAACACTGGGTGGATTAGCAATCAATTGGTCACTGTGTGTGATTGCCGGGCCCTGAGGGTCTCAAGAAATATAAGGCTTATTACCTGACTTTCAGGTGTTCATGAGAGAGGGGATCTGGCATACACATGAACCAGAATAAACCACTTTGAACTAAATGTGGTTGAAGTTCAGAGAAAGGAGAGAGGACACGGGGACCTTTCACTTTATACCCAATTCTTTAGGCCAAAATTCGAGATTCTAGATGGACTTCCAGGGCGAGTCCCCACACTCTGATTCAGCTTAGTTACAGGTTAACCCCATGCAGGGTGGTAGTCAGGAGCAGAAGTAGGTATTTGCAGGCAGTGCAGGTCTGGATTCACATCTTGCTGCACTAGCTATGTGACCCTTAGCTTCTTAGTCTTTAAACTCACTTTTCTCATATATCTATCAGAGCATAGTTACTTTTTAGGGTCGTGGTAAGACTTAGCATTCTGTAACCCCTTTAGTAGGTTGTATGGAAGTGGTAATTATATTACATCGCTGCTTTGCTGTTAGCTACAGGAAAACTTAGGCACGGCTGAATTATGCTTTAAAGGAAAGTCACCAATAGAAAGTCATCCTCTCTGTGAAGCTACTGCAGGGTCCAGGCAAGTGTGCGTTTCCCTTCCTGTGCGCCCACAGCACTTAGATTGAACGTCTGAATAGATGCTTTGAATATTCAGCTCTTATGCACAAAGCTTTCGTTTATCTCTTTGCATACCTGGTCACTCCTGAGTCTGGGAACCTGTCCGGGGCAGGGACTATGCCTTTACTCATCTCTACGTCCATCATCAACACCTAGCACAGGACCTGGTATTAAATGTTGACAGAATGAGTTTTAGAATCTTTTAATGTCTCGTACTCATTCTGATCTTCAGTGTAACTCATATTTTACTCCAGACTCAAAAACTTGAACCCTTTAGCTCATGAAGAATCTACTCTAAAATGATGCCTTATGTATATGTATCTACTTAAACGTTGAAGTTCAAAGCTGGGATTGTTCTTTAAGAGCAACCTACTATTCTTGTTTTGTTTTGTATTTGATCCTCCTGCCTGGTAGTAGTGAAAGTAAGATCTAAATTCTAAACCAAAACCACCAGCAGGATTTCACCCTGCCTTCTCCATCCACCCTGTGCACATCTCCCCAGACCATTTCTGAGCTTTGCGGGAAGGAACTGAACCAAAAACATTTTAAGTTTCAGCTAATTACAGTGTCCCTGCAATTAGCACTTTCTGAATTACTACCTGCAAGATAATATGTGCCTTCAGCAACAGTTTTGAAATCCGCGACTCCGTGACTCTACGACATTAAAAATGCCAGGACAGGAAGAAAAAAAGCCTTCTTTAGAAAACATTCTTTGAACAGAAAAATGCCTGAGAAGTAATGTGGCCAAATGGGGTGTTGACTCTAAAATGGCAGTTAAATTTGTGCCAGAGGAGATGGTGACACTGTTGGGGTTCAGAAAATGATACCCCCAACGAAAGCCTAAGAAGCAGCCTTTAAGGAATTCTCTCTCTGGCCTTCACCTGCCCCCCTGTGTCTCAGCCCTGGCTCTCCCTCAAGGCAAGCTGCAGAAACTAGAATCCCTCCTCCCCAAGGCGAGTCACAGAAATCAGAACCCCTTCTCCTCAAAACCAGCCATAAAACCTAAAAATACTTCAATCTCCTCCTTCCCCACCCCCGTTCTCCTCTCTCTGCCTTTCTGTGCGATAGCTGGCCATAAAGAAAGACCCTCATTCCACAGGGTTCCTACCCCATACCCAGGAGGAAGGAATGTTGTGCTGAGAGGCCAAGAAAAACCTGGGCAAACAAGTCTTGCCTCTGTCCCTACTCGGTCTGGTAGCATTGAATCATACCCTTCTTGGCCAATCATTTCTACACAGCCGGCCACACTTCACTAAACCTAACAAGCAAAGTGGAGTTTTCCCTGTATTATTACGTCTTCATTCTGAAAGCTCCTGTGTCACATAAAACTCTGATCAAATGAATTTTTTATGCTTTTCTCTTGTTAGTCTACCTTTGTTATAGGGTATCAGCCATGACCCTTGTGATAGGGAGGAAAGGGATCACCCCCCTTCTGCCTCTACAGTTCCAAGGACCCCAGAATAGTTTCCTATAAAACTTGGGATCAAATTTTTCTAAAATCAGCATTGTATATTTTACCCCCTCAAGACAGAATTATTTGTTCCCATTAACTTGTGAAATTTTCTTTGGAAATAATGAATAAGCACTTATGAGGTACATGCTATGTACTAAGTATAGGTTGAATATCTGTTACCCCCCAAAATGCTTGGCACTGGAAGTGTTTGGATTTGGGAATATTTGCACTATACTTATTTTACTGGTTGAGCATCCCAAACCCCAAATCCAAAATGCTCCAATGAACATTTCCTTTATATGTCATGTCACTGCTCAAAAAGTTCCAGATTTTGAAGCATTTTGGATTTGGGATGTTTGACTTGTCTCCATCACCAACGCTGTCTATTACACAGGCATTATATTTTCTAGTGTTGACAGAGGTAAAAACACTGAGGCCTGTTATAATCAAGCAGCTAGCCACAGGACCCCTGAGGGGAAAAGTGGGGATTTGAACCTAGGCAAGTCTACTTTCAGGATTCTCAGGCATAGCCACTGCTTAATCCTGAGAGGAAATTCATTTTCGAATGGAACCATCAAGTATATTCAGTAAGGTCAAGGATGTACTCATCAGTAGTATTTGAAATTGGATTCCTTTGTGGCTTATTCCAGTAGCACACTTACATCCCAAATGTGACTTCGTGAGGTGGTTTTTCAATTTCCTCATTAATTGAAAAGCACTTTATGACTGAAACTAAACATGTTTTTTTTTTTTTAATTTGGCCGGGGCTGGGTTTGAACCCGCCACCTCCAGCATATGGGACTGGCGCCCTACCCACTGAGCCACAGGCGCCGCCCGAAACTAAACATGTTAATAAAAGAGCATAAAGCGTGTGTGGCTCTGAACTGAGGCAACATGAAATATACCAAGCAGAGGTCTCATTTTTAGAATTATTATTCTGATGGGCTGATACGAGATAAGTAACTTTCACATGAGAAATACCGGTATACTCTGATATAATAAAATTGTATATATTTAGGTCTTTGTCTGTGGTTCTTGGCTTATAGCTCCTAAAACTCTTGCAATTTCCTAAGTGATCAGAGCAATAGGAACATCTTTTGTCATAATATTCAGATTTTGCCCCCAGTTCTTGAAATAGCTTCTGAGCTATACAGGTGAAAGAAGTGGCTTTTATTATTTATAAAAGTGGAATTTATTATTCATAAATGCCATAACACACCCGGGCTATGTTAATGAGGCAATTTTTGGAAAGTCCTTAGATAACCAGAGAGTAGGAGCTGGTTGCCACAGAAACAAAAATGAGATTAGAGAGTTGGAACTTTCAGCCCTATTCCTGACCTTAGGGGAGGGGAAAAAGGGGAGACTGACTTAATTCCCAAGCTAATGATTTAATCCCTCAGGCCTCTGCACTGCCTTCTCTATAGAAACCTGAAAAGATGAAGTTTGGGGAGCTTCCAGGTGGTGAACAAGGTCACGTTCACTTGCTGTGAGGGTGCCATGCCCTAAACTCCATGAGGACAGAAGCCCCTATACTCAGGACCCTTCTGGGTCTCACCCTGTGTATCTCCTCATCTGGCCCTTCATTTGCATTCTTTAATATCTCCTTTGTAGTAAACCAGTAATCTAGAAAATAAACTTTTTCTGAGCATTTCTAGCATCAGACTTGTTGGTGTGGGGTCACGAGAACCTCCAGTTTGTAGCCAAGTTTGACAGAAATAGTGAGTAACGTGTGGACCCGCCAATTGTCATTGGTGGCTGAATTTGGGAGTTGAGGGGCCAGTCCTGTGGGACTGATTCCTTAATCTAGGGGGTCTGAGGCTATCTTTGGGTAGATAGTATCAGAACTGAGTAAAATTATAGGATGCACACAATTGGTGTCTGCTGGAGAATTGAGTTGTTGTTAGGGAAAACCCCACACCTCCCGTAACTGGAAGTGTTAGTGTGAGTAGTAGAGAGAAAACAGTTGTTTTTTCTTATATATTTACATAGTATGAGTTTAAAGTAAAAAATCAGTTTGAAATTCTCAGGAGTGATTTCTTTCACTTAACTGTCACTGCTATAACTGCGTTACTAAGGAATAGTTGCTCACTGTTGTTTAGTAAGCACCTATAGCCACTGTTCTGAGAACTTTGTATTCACTCATTAATTAAATCAACCAATAATTAGTTCTACCCATGAGGTAAATTATTTGAAAGACAAGCAGTCGTAAATGGTTTAGAATTCCTTATTTATTAAAAAAAACATTATAAAACTTCCCAACGAAGATAACTCATTTTTCCAGGACTGAAATTTCCCACGTGTTTCCTAATGCCGTATCTTATTACACATATACAATGTGTTATATAACCGGTCAAATCACAGCTTATCACTGAATTGCTTCAAATTTCTGTGGCATCATCCTTAGCAAAGCACCCAATTTTAAACCCATGAAATTCTTTCTTCTGACCAAGAAGCTGCTCTCTCTTAGAGGCATGAAGATAAATGGCCCAAGAAACCTTATGAGGGTGGTGAAATCAAAGATGCTCTTGTTACTCAATAAACGTGATTCTCTCTGTGCAAAATTATCATGGGCAGTGCTTTGTATGTTGAGAAAATGCTGCAGCCATGCCCGGATGCTCTCTCCATGAAAGCCCAGGCTGACATACAGTGCATGTTGTGAGCCTTTTTGGAATTCATGTCTTAATTTTCTGAATTCACTCATGTTCCTTGTCTCTCTAGGGGAAAAAACAAAAAGAAAAGAAACAACAATAAGGAAGTCTGGTTTGCCTTCTCAGTATCAGGTAATTATTAATGATCACTTTTACTGCTGTTAGTGAAAAGGGGATAAAGTGGGATTGATAACCCCTGGAATCTGGTCATGGCTCTTTCATTGATTGACCTCGTGACTTAGGGCACGGCTCTTTGTATCTTTGTATCCTTAGTCTTCATCTGAAAATGTAGGGGTTGTGAAAGATGATTTTTTTAGGGCATGTTCTGTGCTAAAGTTTTACACAGACCTTAAGATTGTACATATTAATCCTCCTTAGATTCCAGGCAGCAGTGGGTATCATCCTCAGCACTTAGCCAAGGAATCAGAAGGCCAACCACTGCTCTGGGGGAGAATCCACTTCCAAGCTCCTTTATGTTGTTGGCAGAATCCAGTTCCTTACCCTTACAGGCCTGATTCCCATAGGGAGATGCAAAGAGGGCCAGGAAGCATCCTCACACACAGTGAGTTGTGTTAAAGGAGAAGAATCTTGACCTTAGGGAATGTGAGCATTTTTTAATGAATAGTAAGTATGCCTATCCTTTGCTCTGGAGAGAATCATTACCTTTACTATACTGGACAGTAAACATGCCCTGACTTTTGCTCCAGAGAGAGTCATCAGTGCAAGGCTATAGAAATCTATCTGGAAGAGTGACCAGACTCACAAGATGTACAGAAACACTAGAGACCCATGGAGATTATGTTCTAACAGTCATCAACCAATAAGCTGTTCTTTGTGATCCCTTTTTGTTATCAGAATATGTGTTAGCTCTATACCAGTTTCAACTAGTTCTAAACAGATGCCACACAGAAACCAGAGGCTCATAAGAAAATGTAAAAGCCAGGGAAATATTCTTCAGCATACAGAAACAAGGCTACACTATTATCAGTGAGAATGGGTGCTTTTGTCCTACTAAAAATGATAGAAACTCTCTCATGGCCGATGTTTATAAGGAAAATAGCTGTATAAAACATCCAGCAGGAGGGCTTATCTTGATACTCATTAAATGAGTTATAGAGCTTATAATTCTGTCTTTCCAAAAAGAAAAGTCTCACAAAGGCTCTGCAGTCTTTAACCCTAAAATAACAACATGTTTTATTGTGAGGAATTTTATTCTTCTAGGAATGTTGATAGGTATGAGAAAGGAAGAAGTTCCGTAGTCAAAGAAATGCTAGGTTCAGCAAACTTTAATATGCATTAATGCAGGACTTCTTAGAGCCCTATGCATATTAATATGCATTATGAATCTTCAAAAAGGACATCAAATTTCCCAAATGAATTTGGCCACAGACCCCTATTTCTCAGGACATCTCACGAGGTAGTTGTATAGACAGCTGCATCAAAAGAGGATGACTCTCTGGCAATGGATGGTAGAGAACAAAGGTGCTTTGGGAAGACTTTGGCTGACTGGTCTGTCCTACATCTAAATCAGTAATTTTCAGTTGGTATGCTGTGGCACACTGGTGTGCCGTGAGAGGATCTTAGGTGTGCCATGAAAAATTTTAAAGATCATTAATTCGCCTTTCATCCAGAGACACCATCTTCTAGTAATTCACCAAAATGACAAACACAAAGGGAAAAAGGAGAGGCACCCGATACGTGTTCTCTAGGCCTTTTAGAAAACATGGTGCTGTTCCTTTGGCCACATATATGCGAATCTACAGGAAAGGTGATGTTGTAGACATCAAAGAAAGGCATACTGTTCAAAAAGGCATGCCACACAGATGTCACCATGCAAAACTGGAAGAGTCTACAGTGTTACCCAGCATGCTGTTGGCATTGTTGTAAACAAACAAGGGCACGATTCTTGCCAAGAGGATTAATGTTCATATTGAGCATATGAAACACTCTAAGAGCCGAGATAGCTTCGTGAAACACATAAAGGAAAATGATCAGAAGAAGAAGGAAGCCAAAGAGAAAAGTACCTGGGTTCAACTGAAGCGCCAGCCTGCTCCACCCAGAGAAGACCACTGTGAGAACCAGTGGAAAGGAGCCTGAGCTCCTGGAACCCACTCCCTGTGAAGTCATGACATAATAGGTATTAAAAATAAAAGGCTACTGTAAAAAAAAATCATTAAATTATTTTCAAAAGAAGTTCAAAGCACAATAAGTATATTCTTTCTTTTTATTCTTTTTTTAATCAGCAACTAGGCCTGGAAATTTGTAAGATTTAGGCTGACAACTTGCTGAAGTGATTTGGATGACACAAACAGGGTCATCCTGGACTGGGTGCGGTGGCTCACGCCTGTAATCCCAGCAGTCTGCGAAGTCATGGCAGGTGGATCTCTTGAGCTCGGGAGTTCCAGACCAGCCTGAGCAAGAGCAAGACCCTGTCTATTACTAAAAATAGAAAAATATCTGGCATGGTGATGGGAGCCTGCAGTCTCAGCTATTCAGGAGGCTGAGGCAAGAGGATCGCTTGACCCCAAGTGTTTGAGGTCGCTATGACTTATGATGCCACAGCACTCTACACAGGGCAACAAGAGTGAGACTCTGTCTCAAACAACGTTTGTTGAAGACTGGTTTTAAACATTTGGCATGTATTATTTTACTTCATCCATGTAACACAATGACAGAGAGAATATTAATAACCCCATTTCACAGATAGGAGCCTGGGGCACAGATAGTAACATCCCTTGCCCTAGGTCATGCTGCTAGTCAGTGGCAGAGCCAGGGGTGGGCCCAGACAGCTTGATGCTAAAGCCCATGTCTTGTCATATCCTTTCTGGCCCTTGACTTCAAAATATTTAAACTGCTGGAGAATTTCATTTTTTTCTAGCCTGCTAAAGATAAATAACTATAAACTGTTGTTTTGACCTGGATTACTATCTTTCCAGATACAATGTTTTGCTCTTCATTTCTCTATAATAAATGTATTTTAAGAACATTAGGGGTGAATTAGTGTCCATCATCAGCCCGTGCTGATGGAGAAAGAAGATACTGGGTAGCTCATCCCAGTTAAGCTACCTTGCAGTGTTCCTTGCAGTGTTCCATGTGAGCTTTTGATGTATCCCAAACTCCTAATATGAGAAGCCTTTGAAAAACTAATTAATTAATTATTATTATTTTTGAGACAGAGTCTTACTCTGTTGCCCTGGGTAGAGTGCCATGGCATCAGCACAGCTCACAGTAACCTCAAACTCTTAGGCTCAAGCAATCCTCCTGCCTCAGCCTCCCAAGTGTCTGCGACTACAGGTGCCTACCACACACCAAGCTAATTTTTCTATTTTTAGTAAAGATGAGGTCTTGCTCTTGCTCAGACTGGTCTCCAGCTCCTGAGCTCAAGCAATTCTCACCTCCCAGCCTCCCAGAGAGCTAGGATTACAGGCATGAGCCACTGCACCTGGCAAAAAAAAAAAAATTTAATAACCTAGAGTAAATATACAATAGATGTGTACTTACTTAAATGCCTTTAAGTCTACATCCAAAGAGGGAGGTACAAACAATAATATTTTTAAAGTTACTAATTCTTGGCTTGACTCTTGTAGCTCAAGCTGTTAAGGCACCAGCCACATAAACCAGAGCTGGTGGGTTCGAATCCAGCCCAGGCCTGCCAGACAACAATGATAATTACAACCCAAAAATAGCTGTGCATTGTGGCAGGTGCCTATAGTCCCAGCTACTTGGGAGGCTGAGGCAAGGGAATCGCTTAAGCCCAGGAGTTGGAGGTTGCTGTGAGCTGTGATGCCATGGCACTCTACCCAGGGCAACAGCTTGAGGCTCTGTCTCAAAAAAAAAAGAAAAAAAAAGTTACTAATTCTTTACCTGGGAATTCCATTTTTCTAATGAGTGATGTAGCTGCCAGCTCCCAAATTGCCCAAATTTCCACAGTCCCCTGATGGGCACATTGTGATGCTGCCGAGGCTAACAGTCACATCACAATGTTAGCCCCTCCAGTCTCCCAAAGAGGGAGTCCAGTATAGTAAAGATAATGTTTCTCTCTAGAGCAAAGGATAGGCAAACTTACTCTTCATTATAAAAGGTTCCCATTCCCTAAGGTCAAGGTTCTTCTATAACACAACTCACTGTGTATGAAGATGCTTTCTGGCCTCTTTGCAGCCCCCTGTGGAAGTGTCAGAGGAAGACCTAAATTTGTAGCTACTTCGGCAGAAGTAGATGTGGCCTGGGGACCTGAGATTTGTGGCCAGCATCTGAAGGGAGGGTAGTCTCCTGGAGGACTTCGCCCTTAACCTGTAGCGTCTGTGCCAACTCTGGTAGTTAGCATCAGAACTGAGTTAGGAAGAAAACAGAACAGAGGCAGTATTAAGGAGCTACTACTCGAATTTACAGAGCTAGATGAAGTCACTGGAGCATTACTGTGCATACCATGGCTGTAATGGAAAAATTGACTTACCAAAGGCTTCCCCAGGACCACAGAATGATAATACTGCTTCCCTAATCTGGCAGAACCTGGTAGGATGGCCTCATGCTAAGGAATCATGTCCATGAGTCATTTGAAGACAAGAGGAGTGAAAATATTTTAACTAGCCTAGGATAAAACGTTTTGGAATGCAATGCGATCTTAATTCCATAGGCTTCGACTAATGGTTTATTTTGGCAGAAGATGGCGTAAGTGTCCTTTTACACTTAGTTTCTCCGAAAAATATTCTATCTAGGCAAGACAACCGAGCCTGGTTATTAAGTTGTGAGTAACTGGGTGTGTTATGAGGGTAGTCTCCTGGAGGACTTTGCCCTTAACCTGTAGCGTCTGTGCCAACTCTGGTAGTTAGCGTCAGAACTAGTGTTATGTGCGAAGGTTTAGATTCCTGTGCTCTAACTACATCCTAGACAGCGATTCCGGGAAGAATCAAGTTGCTGGTACTGGTGAGAGTAGGGGATGGGGGAGGGAGGGCACTGCCTAATTATTGCTCACTAAGCTATCTGGTTCCAATTTGCGTAGTAGAACATAGCAACAGAGGGAAAGAAAAGAGAAGTCGCAGGCAACGAGCATGTTGCCCACTGGGCTTGGGACGAGTGCTTTTGCTTACGTTAGCTTATTTAATCTTCATCACCTTCTCGAGGAGTACATATTACTATCACCACCTTATAGATACTCTAGTGCAGCTCCCAATTCCCTGAGGTCTCCTAGTCAGTAAGAGAACAAGCATTAGCGTTCAGGCTTGTCCGAATCCAAATTTAAACTCCATGCTATCCTTTACTGCCTACTTTCCAGCTTTGAACCTAACAGTGACATGCCTGAGTCACAGTCTGGTTTGAGAAAGCAAAGAAAGGTTATCTCTTCTCCCTCAACTTGCAGGAGGTGGGTGGGTGAAATTTTAAAACATTCAAGTTAGTCAAGAGTCGGTTCCTGAACCAATTTTCCCCAGCCAGGTCAGAGATTTATATTATCAAGACCGCAATGAAATCAATCCTTTTGCAACTTCCTTCCTCAACATTATCTCTTTTAGGCAGATTGGTGCTGATTCTGGGGCAGCCAGGAGGAAGCAATCATCACAGCCTCTAGACTCGCAGGGGTCCTCAAACTTTTTAAACAGGGGGCCAGTTCACTGTCCCTCAGACCATTGGAGGGCCGGACTATAGTTTTAAAAAAAAAAATGAACAAATTCCTATGCACATTGCACATATATTATTTTGAAGTAAAAAAACAAAATGGGAACAAATAACAACACACCACCTCATGTGGCCCCCAGGCCGCAGTTTGAGGACCCCTGATCTAGAGGTACCCTTGGCGGAGTTGCCCAAGCCACACGTGGCTGCATTTTACAGAATGCGCTCTCTCTCTCTCTCTTTCTCTCTCTCTCTCCCCCATTCCCCTAAATTAACTGTCTAGTTTTAAGTCCACAAGAATCCTTGATGGTGCACCACCACCACCACCCCTGAATACCTCCTGGAAGGATCAAAAATATTCTGAAACCACACCAGGAGGATGAGGCTGGGGGCCCGGCACTGGTTACCAAGTGGCTATTCGTTATTAGTAAGTCTTCCTGGCATGGTTGGCCAGGGACCTAACATTTGAGTGCTTGGAGTCTAGTGCCCATCCCCCTGCTGATGGAGGCTTAGTTCAGTGGGACAAAGCACACTGATCATAGTCTGTCCCACCTGGCCACCGCTGGGGTGGGCAACCCAGGATGGCATGTCCCCTGGGGCAAAATTTTAGACAGCCCTTGAACTGAGACCTGGGTGGCAGGCAGCATGTAGCCACTTACCAGAGACACCTCCAGCTGAACACACTCTCCCTCTCATTTCCTGAGAGTTCATAGCAGTTGATTTCCCATGGAAACAAGCAGAAGTCTGTTTTAATCATCTGGCATTTTTAGTTTCCTAATTTGTATGGGAACCTGGAGACAGAGACATATGGTACATTCATTATCCCAGAAAGCTATAGCTGAAGGAAAAATAGTTAAACTTAGTCTTAAAACTGGAAGGCTTCAACAGATGCCTTCAAATTACTTTCCTGAATCTCAGAGACTGTCAACAGTGCTGCCAAAAGGGCCATTCTGTTTTATCTCAGACTTCTAGCAGGATTTATATTTGAACCCTGGTATGTCCATGCCCCATGGCACATCCCAGCTCGCCAGCTTTTGTGGTTGGATATCGGAGTCTCTCCCTTAATCTCTGAGCCAGATGGAGAGAGTGGATGAGCATGGACTGAGGGGTCAGATAGTCCCAAATTCTAATGCTGACCCTGGACATTACCAGGCATTTGACTTGGACTAAAGCTGAACTTTCTCATCTGAACATTTCATTTATTCAACAAATATTTATTGAACATACATTTTGTGCCACGCATTGCTTTAGTAATGGGGAGACAGCAATGAACAAAACAGAATCTCTACCTTTGTGAAGTTCACATTATGTTTGGGGGATATAAATCATAAAAAGTGAGTAAACGACATACTATGTCAGCTGGTGACAGGTGTTATGAAGAACAACACATCAGAAGGAGTATTTGGGTAGTGCAAGGACAAGAGGCAGTTGAAGAAAGGCCTGAAGGAGATGAGAGGGAGCCATGTGGAGAACGAGCATTTTGGTTGGAGGCCCTGATGTTGGAAAGAAACTACCAGGTATTTTCAAGGAACAGCTGCAGGGAGTCCAATATGGCTGGAGTCAGTGAGTGTGGGACTTTGGGCACTGCCAAAGAGAATCTAGCTGTGGTCACTCTCATGTTGGAGGATTTTGCATGGAGGGGTGATGTGATCTGAGTGGTGTCAGCTGCTCTTGCTGCGGTGCTGATGGTAGACGAAGGGGACAAAGCTAGGATACATCGTAGTGATCTAAGAGACGCTGTGGTTTGCACCAGCATGAGCAGTGTCAGGGGTAAGAAGAGGCTGATTCTGGTCCGTACAGTATTTTGATGATAAAGCTAAAATGATGTGGGGTGTGAAATAGTGGAGTCAAGGATGACATCAAGGTTTTTAGCTTGGCTGCTGGGAAGACTGGAGTGCCCATTTTCTGGGGTGGGGAATAGTGTAGGAGGAACAGACAGGAGGATGGGAACTCTGGAACTCCATTTTGGGCATATTCAGCTTGAGATGCCAATTAGAAACCGAAATGGATAAGATGAAAATGTGTCACCCATCAAAGAGCAGAACTTACCAAATGCAATAAAAGGATGATTGCTTTTGTCATCGAGAAAAATAAGAGAAATGATCTCTTCTGATGCCATATTATGAGCAGCTGAGCTGATCGGAAGGTAAATATCTCAGATTCTGTGCTTTCCTAACATGGGCGCTATCACCTCCCTGCAGCTGGCTAACGGGATTTCAAATGTTCACAAATGTACAAGTAGAGAAAGGTCCTGGCACTGGGCTGTACAGTCCAACAGTGTTTTCCATCCCTTTTTATCTTATGGCACACTTGAACCTACAGTTAAACTTCTGCAGCACACTTAGGTTATGTTGATCAAAACAAATGAAAAAAAAAAGAATATGCTTAGTGTGCTTTGTGCTTCTTTCAAAAATAATTTAATTACTGATCATTAAAAATTTTCAGGGATCGCCTATGCTCCCCTGTGGCACAGTCGTGGGAAATCACTGCAGGATAGGAAGCACACATCCACCTACCTACCTACTTTGTTTTTTTAGGCTAGATCTAGGCTCACATCAGAAAGAAGGTGTTTATGACTAAGGGTGTAGAGAGACTACAGGAAAGAGAACGCCTGCACTCATATCAGTGTGAAGAAGATTCTGATCCCCAGATAGAGGAGGCTCTGAAGGCTGGAGGTGAGTTGTGTGGTAGAAATTACGTACCAGCTTGCAGTCCTACAGGGCAGGGTGCCTGCATGGGATGGAGCAGATCTGCAAGGTGCAAGGCTCATGCAGGCCAGGATGGCGTGCACACAGGTTACAGTGCTTAGGACACCCGAGCCAGACGGCTGAGGCCAGTGCAATACAGTCTGCCCAGACCCAAAGGCTGTGGCAGTGCTGGCTTTTGTCTCAGTCAAGGCCTGCCCAGGCCACAGCAGGGAGTATAGGGCGTGTGGTCTCCTGCTCTTCCCAGGGGCCCTGGATATGGCCGTAGCAGTGGGGCTGCACATCCCCTGCTCACAGGGCGCATGTGAGCACTGGGATTTTCTGCTCACTTCCTGCCTGGCAGGGGCAAAGGGGAAGCAGCACTTACAAATCTGACCTGTGGGCAAAAGTTGGGTTCCAGGATGGGGGTACTACAGTGGCACCAGCTGCAGTGCCCAGGGCTCACAAGCCAGCCCTCCCTTGTCTCCGGAGCAGTGCAGTGGAGAACCTCCAGCCAGGTCTCTGTGGGTCCAGAGGCTGCTGCCTGCAGGGGCCCTCCTGCTGCTCCACTTGCTGTATCCCCAGGGGAAGTGTGGAGTCCAGGATTTCTCCTCTCTCCCTTTCCCACTTGTGGACACCAAATTACTGTCAGTCCAGCTGAACAGCTTGTCCCACTTCTGTCTTCTCACTTTGCTCCTGCCTCTCTCTGTGGATTCCTGGTGCTTTCGCTCAGAGGATGAATCCGAACGTAGGTATCTGTTTGCCAGTTTTGGTCCTCTCCCCAAGAGCAGTGATGTGCATTCTGCTTGTAGTCTGCTATCTTGGCCAACTCTGCTATCAGTAACAGACGTACCTAATTTTTTTGACATACCTAATTTTAATAATACACACTGTTTAAACCAACATAGCCAAAATATCCTTTCAACATGTAATTGATACATGCTATATTTTATTCTACTTTTAACCAATTCTTTGAAATCTAGTGAGTAGCTTTAGAAACTCTCCATTCAAACAAGCCAGACTTTAAGAACTTAATAGCCACATGTGGTGATCACATTGGACAGGGCAGTTCTAGGGGCGATAAAGAGGGAGGTGTTTTCCTTTCTTCCTTTATATTTTTGTGAGCCTGATATTTAGCTGCTGGAATGTGGTGAGTCGTCCATCAGTTGGGTTCAGATATTACTTCCTTGCTTTATATAGCAAGCAATGACGCGATTCCTGTTCATGTCGGAGAGAAAGGATCTCAGGCTTTCTTTGTGCTCTGCCTGCTTTCACCTCTCACAGGTAGAAACGTCACTCAGGAAAGAACACAGAGGAAAGATCTAGTGATACCAACAATGGTAGATGCCCAAACCTTTGCTTGTGGGGGTAGTCATCCTAATGGTTACATTTAAAAATGTTATCCAGCTCTGATTTGTATGTTAAAAAATCTCCCTGTGATGAAAAAGCATAAAAAAGGTTGGGAGTGGGACACAACTTGGAAATGGTGGCAGGGGGTCTTCAAGGAAATGGCAAACATAGAAAGAAAGGAAACACTACCTTGAAAAATGTGCAGCTTTCACTCACAGCATCCATGCAACCTCATCTTCATTTCAGTTGCTTATTAAAATGATTTCATGCACTTTTGTTGGCTCAATCATGTTTTTAACTACAGAATTTCTCCCTGACTCCAGAACATTAATGCTGCCACTTAATGAGTAGTGCCCTCCAACCAATACTGACTGCTCTGAGCACTTGGTATGTCTTATTTTATTTAATCCTTATAACAACAGTCTTTTGCTTCTTGTAATCAATAATGTAATAGATTTGCATCTCAGCTGTGTCACTGCTGGTTAGGAAAGACAGACTCAATGTTTGAATGTAAAATATAAATAAGAACATGAGATTGTAGTGAAAATTAACTGGAGGTGAAGCTACACAGGATGGTGCTTGACATATGGTAAGTTCTTGACATACATCTTATGGATGACAAATAGTTACTTTGCAAATCTCGAGGGAAAAGGTTACAAACATTCTGTGGCAAAGAAGCCACTGAACCTTCTCCCCTGGCTCAGACAGTGGTTTTCAGCTTCAAGAACCACAATTTCCCTTGTCTTTATATAAGTAAGTTTTGGAGCCTGTATTAATCTTCAAGGCATTAGGGAACTCTTACTAGAATGCCTAAAGCAAGAATTTACTCCAACATCACTAACATTTATAAAGTGATTGATCTTTGAGTAGAAATACATGTATATGATATAAAATTCAAAAAGTAATAAGAAAGATAAATAAAACGTATACAGTATTACCGGCTTTTTGGGCATCCACTAGAGTTATTCTGTGGATATCCAAGCTCATACATGCGTGCATATGTGCGTGCGCGTGCGTGCACACACACACCTCTTCTAATATTCAATTGGCAAATATGCTTAGTAAGAGTCTAAACCAGGCATCCTCAAGCTTTTTAAACAGGGGGCCAATTCACTGTCCCTCAGACCGTTGGAGGGCCGGACTATAGTTTAAAAAAAAAAAAAAACAATGAACAAATTCCTATGCACACTACACATATCTTATTTGGAAGTAAAAAACAAAACGGGAACAAATACAATTCGCACAGCTTCCTGTGGCCCGCGGGCCGCAGTTTGAGGACACCTGGTCTATACTTTTACTGAGATACCCTAAAGCCCCAAGTGTTTGTAAAGACCTGGTACAAGAGTTTTTGTTTAGGAATATTGATTAATGTTTCCCCAGGGACACTTTTCTTACATTCTCACATTAGCCATTGACTCTGTTACTGATCATCTCACCAAAGGCCTCAGAGAGGGACCAATAATCAGATACACGGATCAAGAACTGGATAAGAAGATTCAAGGGAAGAAACGTAAGGTGATGAGTACCTATTAGGTGTCCTATACGACTAATAAATAAACTGTCTTAATTTTCTCAGGCACTCTGGAAGATGGCTACTATTCTTCCCCATTTTGCAGATGAGAAAACTGAGGTGTGGAAAGGTTATCTGACTTGCCCGAGATAACCCAGGTGGAAAGCTGAGGAGGCAGGATTCTAATTAAGTCTGACTGACATCAAAACCCCAAGTCAGTGACTTCCACCCTATGAAATGGACAAGGGGGGCAGCACCCTGCAGGACAGAGAGCAGCTGTTTTGCCAGTTGCTTTGAATGCTCTAGGAAGGGAGGGGAGATAGAATCTGAAAAATAGCATCTAAGGGGCAAGCTGACAGCCCTCTTCTGTCTCAGTACCTCTTCAGACATGTTGGCTCTTGACTAGGACACTATTTTTGTTTTTTTTTTTTGAGACAGAGTCTCACTTGGTCGCCCTTGGTAGAGTGCACTGACATCATAGCTCACAGCAACATCAAACTCCTGACCTTAAGCAATTCTCTTGCCTTAGCCTCCCAAGTAGCTGGGACTACATGTGCCTTCCATGACCAGCTATGTTCAGAGATGGGGGTCTCACTCTGGCTCAGGCTGGTCTCACACCTGTGAGTTCAGGCCGTCCACCCGCCTTGGCCTCCCAGAGTGCTGGGATTACAGGCATGAGACATCTCACCTAGCCTTTCAATTAAAAGACAACTATACTGCTGAAAATCAGCCATAAAAATTTAAACAAAAAGCTGGGCGCGGCCCCAGGACGCATGGAAATGTTGGCAGAGGCCAGTTCTGAGACAGGCACACAGTCACCGTACTTGGTTGGCAGCCATTCTATGCTTGGTTCCACCTTAGTCCATCCAGAAGATGCTCACTTCTGTGGCTAAGTGGAAATCAGTTACAATTACTTAAGCATATTGCTCAGATTTTTGTAAATGAAAACTTCTGAATAAAAAAATTAAATGTTGGGCAGCACCTGTGGTTCAGTGAGTAGGGCGCCGGCCCCATGTACCAAAGGTGGCGGGTTCAAACCCACCCCAGCCAAACTGCAACAACCACAACAACAACAAAAAAATAGCTGGGTGTTGTGGTGGGCACCTGTAGTCCCAACTACTCAGGAGGCTGAGGCAAGAGAATCGCCTAAGCCCAAGAGCTGGAGGTTGCTGTGAGCTGTGATGCTACAGCACTCTACTGAGGGCAACAAAGTAAGACTCTGTCTCAAAAAAAAAAAGAAAAAATTAAATGTTCTTCAGTTCTGGTGTTGTCTCTAATGTCTGTTCAGTTTGAGCTGTGATAACAAAGATCATAGGCTCAGTACCTGTAGGTCAAGTGGCTAAGGCGCCAGCCACATACACCAGAGCTAGAGGGTTTGAATCCAGCCCAGGCCTGCCAAACAACAATGACAACTACAACCAAAAAATAGCCAGGCGTTGTGGTGGGCGCCTGTAGTCCCAGCTACTTGAGAGGCTGAGGCAAGAGAATCACTTAAGCCCAGGAGTTGGAGGTTGCTGTGAGCTGTGATGCCAAGGCACTCTACCCAGGGTGATAAAGTGAGACTCTGTCTCAAAAACAAACAAACAAAGATCATAGATGGTACGTCTTAAACAATAGACATTTGTTTCTCACAGTTCCAGAGGCTGGGAAGTCCAAGTTTCTAGAAGATTCATTTTCTGATGAGGACCCTCTTTCTGGCTTGTAGGCGATGGATATTTGCTGTAGCTTCACACGACAGAAAGCTACTAGTCACTTGGTCACTTCTTACAAGAATGCTAATTCTAACGCAGGGCTCCAATCTTGTGGGCTTATCTAAACCTAATTACCTGCCAAGGCCCCACCTCCTATTAACATCACATCAGGGTTAGGGTCTCAATGTACAAATTTCAGGGGACACAAACATTCATTCCATAAATAATGCACATCCACACAAAGTTTAGCAGTTGACCAAGTAAGCTCACATAAATCACCTTATTTGAACCTCATGGTCTTATCTGTGAATAGACTATTTTTATTTTCCCTGTTTTACAGACAAGGAAGGTAAGTTGAGAAGCGTTCAGTGCTTTCCCCAGGGTCACCTGACCAGTCAGTGGCTGTGGTGGAGTGCAAATTCAGGTCTTCTCATTCCAAATCCTGGGTTCATTCAGCTGCGTCAGGGATTGGGCCATTCTGCTCCTAATATCAACAGCAGCAATAGCAGAACAGGAGCGGCTGATGTTTATTTGTGCTGTACTGTATGCCAGTCTCTTTAAAAATAGTATCTCATGGGATACATACTAATATTCTCCCTATTTTACATTCCTAAGAAAACCTAAAATTATCAGAGTTAGATGAGCTTCCAAGGTCACAAAGCTAGTACATCACAGAGCAAGTATTTGAACCAGGGCTGGCTAAATCTAGAGATTATGTTTTTATTAAACCACTCTGCTACTGTGGCCTTTGAAATGCTCTTGAAACACAATATGTAAGAGATTCTGTTAGACATGCTTATTGAGATTTTAGACAGAAGTGGGTTCTTGCCCTTTAAAAGCAATACTGTTGTACAAAGTACTCTACTGAAAGTCCTATTTTTCAGGCACCACAGATGGAGGACAGATGTTTCTTTATGCTCTGAAAGGTCCACTCCGTGTAACTGACTATAATGAGATTGTATCTTGTTTGGAATGTTTCAGAAAAATGGCAGCAGGCAGATCATTCCAAATGAAAGCAAATCAAAGGAGTTATTGCATAGATTTGATGGGGAAAGAAAAAAACAAAACAACAACAAACCAAAACAACAGGATGTTACTCAGTGGTATGGGTGGAAACTTTATTCTGAACCGCACAGACGTGTTCCACCCTAAGGCTCAGCCTGCAGTCACAGAATTACATGGATGTCTGATTAAGACTTCTGTGATGGGCCGCGTTGAGGACAGGAGGTTTGGGGCTACAGATCTGGGGAATGCCATGCTGAACTTCATTTCAGTAAGATTCAGAATTACATGGAGAGCGTGATGAGCAAATGGAAGCTTTGCTATGACTTAAGACAAATCAAATAAGCAGAAATTTTCTGTGAGTTCAGAAAAGTTACACTGTGACGTCTAAACGTATTTTAATTACTCATTTAAGAAGGATGAAAGCTTTAAGATAGTATTTCATAGCATTTTGTGTATGTGTTGGAGTCATTACTGCATCCCCTGAAAAGATTTCCCAGGACCAGTACTCAAGTGCACTTAGGTTTTGACTGAGCTGATCTCCGGGTGAGGAAGTCCATTTTGTATTGTACAGAGAATCATAAAGTGGACTTAGAGTCATCCATCTCAATTCTCCTCGTTACACTGAAGAAAAAACTGAGGCCCAAAGATGGTAACATTCTGGTCAAATTTAACACAACTGGGTGAACATTCCCTGAAGATCTAAAGGACCCTCGTTCAAGGAGGCATTTGCTGATTTGGTTGAATATTTACATCATATTTGAGAATACGAACTTTGAAATCAGATCTACATTCAAAACCAGATTCCTTTGCTTACTAGCTGTGTGTTGTTTGGCAAATCATTTAACTCCTCCAAACCTCAGGTTCCTCATCTGTAGAATGGGTGTAAGATTTTCTTCCTTTAACCTCATTAGACACACTACGCCCTCAGAGATGTACCCAAATTACTACTTCCTCATGCCATTTCCTTGCCCTCAAGTCTTAATGACTTCTCGTTGTTTCAACAGTCTATTCACAAAAGAATGCCCTGGTGGTTTCTGGCACATGTATTTGCCCTTAGGTACTGTGGCTGACTCACTGGCCAGGACACGTCTTGCCCATATGAATGTCCTGCCCTTCATTCATCTGACACTGACAAAGTGCTAAGGGCTATGCCAGTTGAAGGGGATGAAAACATGAACAAAATTTGGTTGTCATCAGTTTAGTAGGGTGAGGGGGGATCCATAAACAATCTCACTACATTGTTATAAGGGTTAGGAATAAAAGCAGCTATTTCCAATTTGGGGGAAGGCAGGGGTTTCTGGTTGAGAACGCAGCCTGGCCAGCCATGGAAGTTGGAGAGGCCTGGCACAGAGGATGCCCTGTCGTTCTGTATGGTGGGCTGACAGGAATGTGTGTGGAGAGTCCAGCACCACCCGGAGGACTTGGATTTTGGCCAAAAGAAAACCACTAGGGTCAGGTCATATTGCTGCTTCATAAAACCCACAGGGCACAAAAAGGCAAGAGCATTCACATTTCCCGTGAGTCACATGCCAATGGCCGCATGTTTGCCAGTTTCTCCACAGCGTACTGAGGCTGCGGCATCTTTCACACTCATGGATAGTGTGAACCGTGAACCCCGTCATGTTTCCACTGCTGACACCGTACTCCTCCTGGGCCTTAGATTTCATTTTTTTTTTCAAGCTTCTACTATCTACAGTTACAAGAGAAAAGTCCTCCTCCTTTAAGCCACACTGCTCGTGCGTGCTGAGAACGGATAAGGGCGTGGCCGTGGTACAGGGTATCAAGAAGGCCCTTGCGGCAGTCCCGAAGTGAGACTCAAGTCTGAGGTGGTACATTATGGCTGACATGCAAAATCTGGTAGAAAGATTGGAGAGGGCAGTGGGCCGCCTGGAGGCAGTATCCCATACCTCTGACATGCACTGTGGGTATGGAGACAGTTCATCAAAAGGGGCAATTCCATATGTGCAAGCATTTGACTCACTGCTTGCTGGTCCTGCGGGAGAGTACTTGAAGATCAGTAAAGAAATTGGGGGAGACGTGCAGAAACATGCGGAGATGGTCCACACAGGTCTGAAGTTGGAGCGAGCACTCTTGGTTACAGCCTCTCAGTGTCAGCAGCCAGCAGGTAATAAGCTTTCTGATTTGTTGGCACCCATCTCAGAGCAGATCCAAGAAGTGATAACTTTTCGGGAGAAGAACCGAGGCAGCAAGTTGTTCAATCACTTGTCAGCTGTCAGTGAAAGTATCCAGGCCCTGGGCTGGGTGGCTATGGCTCCCAAGCCTGGTCTCTATGTGAAAGAAATGAATGATGCTGCCATGTTTTATACAAACCGAGTCCTCAAGGAGTACAAAGATGTGAATAAGAAGCATGTAGACTGGGTCAAAGCTTACTTGAGTATATGGACAGAGCTGTAGGGTTACATTAAGGAGTTCCATACCACTGGACTGTCCTGGAGCAAGACGGGGCCTGTGGCAAAAGAACTAAGTGGATTACCATCTGGCCCCTCTGTTGGATCAGGCCCTCCTCCCCCAGTCCCCACCAGTTCAGGCTCTGATGAATCTACATCCCGTTCAGCATTGTTTGCGCAGATTAATCAGGGGGAGACCATCACACATGCCCTAAAACATGTATCTGATGACATGAAGACTCACAAGAACCCTGCCTTGAAGGCTCAGAGTGGTCCGGTACGCAGTGGCCCCAAGCCATTCTCTGCACCCAAACCCCAAACCAGCCCATCCCCCAAACCAACCACAAAGAAGGAGCCAGCTCTACTTGAACTGGAGGGCAAGAAGTGGAGAGTGGAAAATCAGGAGAATGTTTCCAGCCTGGTGATTGATGACACAGAGCTGAAACAGGTGGTTTACATATACAAATGTGTCAACACCACATTGCAAATCAAGGGCAAAATTAACTCCATTACAGTAGATAACTGTAAGAAACTTGGTCTGGTATTTGATGACGTGGTGGGCATCGTGGAGATAATCAATAGTAGGGATGTCAAAGTTCAGGTAATGGGTAAAGTGCCAACCATTTCCATCAACAAAACAGATGGCTGCCATGCTTACTTGAGCAAGAATTCCCTGGATTGTGAGATAGTCAGTGCCAAATCGTCTGAGATGAACGTCCTCATTCCTACGGAAAGTGGTGACTTTAATGAGTTTCCAGTCCCTGAGCAGTTCAAGACCCTATGGAATGGGCAGAAGTTGGTCACCACAGTGACAGAAATTGCAGCGTAAGCGAAGTGCCACTGGGTTCTTTGCCCTCTCCCTTCACACCATGGGATAAATCTGTATCAAGACAGTTCTTTTCTAGATTTCCTCTACCTTTCTGCTCTTAAACTGCTTCTCTACTCTGAGAAGCACAGCTACCTGCCTTCACTGAAATATACCTCAGGCTGAGATTTGAGGTGGGATAGCAAGTCAGTTGATCTTGTGCAGGAAGGTGCAACCTTTCCATATCAGTTCAATCACACCACCAGTCCATTCTTAATGAACTGCGGAGCAGGACTGGTGCCTTTCAGCTTTTGGCTTTGTGGGTGTTATTCTACCAACAGACAGTCCTTTGAGAAGAATAAAACAGTCCTAGGAATTAACAGATCAGAATGTTCACACTAGTTAATCTTTTTTCTGACAATGAGCATGAGGGCAGTAGAAGCTGGCATTGATTCCAGACAGTTCTTCTAACCAAACTAACTTTTCAATGTTGACAAGTGAAGGCAAGGGTAGAACCAGATGAAAAGCCGAGGCTTGGCCATCTGGCGTTCCAAGCGAATCGTTCCCTATAAGCATTCCTTTTATTCTGCATTCCATCCTGGTCTGTTTCAACCATGAGATAGGAGGTTCTTTGGTACTAGCTACTGTAGCAGTGCCCTTCATCCAGGGCTATTAAAGGTGTCTTGGACTCTTTCTTTCTCTGGGCTCCCTGCCTAGCACCTTCCTACCTTTCCCTAAAGATGTCTTTAAAGGAAAAACAACACATCACTCCAAGATGTCTGGCATTCCTTCCTCTTTACCTGCTAGGTGCCTGTCATCCATCTTCACTGCCTCCTTTTCTCTGTCATGCTCAACAACTTAACAGCTTCTGTTCAGGCACCTGAACCAGAGGACTAAAACCTCCCCTGCAGACTGGTTTTAGGTCTCAGTTGATGTAAGAATCTTACACAGCATTGCTAATATAAATTTCAGCCCCACCCCCACCCCGGACAAACAATTACCAAAATATGCAACTTTTTTTGGTGGGAAGAGAGATAGTCCTGTGATTTATACCCATTTCCTGAGGCCTGGGGAAATAAACCTTTATGTACTTAAAGTTATACAGAAAATAGAATAAAGTTAATACCAAAAAAAAAAAAAAAAAAAGAAGGCCCTTGCTGCCCTGTCCCAGCAGGCTCCTGCGGGGTGTCGAGTAAGGCTTGTTAACAACAGGAAGCTCCCTGCATCCTCTGTTCCCTCACTACCCGTTGCTTCAGGGAGATGTGGGTGCTGCCTGGGCATGGTATTTTTCAGCCATTTCTTGGACATCTTTTGTCTTCATGGTGAGAGAGAGGAAAGAGGGAAAAAAGAAAGGGCCCATGTGCTCCTGGTGGGCCAGATTCTTCTTTTCTGGTCCAAGTGCAATTTCCTCATCTGAAGGGGAAATCTCCCCTTTAACTGCCAGCCGGTCCGTGAGATATTTGCAGAGAATCTCACAGCTGAGTACTGAGACTTCAGGTAGACGTGGATCCTGGCTGTTTACTCCAGGTCCATGCTCTAGTCGGGAAAACCGAAATTAAATAAGTTGTGGTTACCAGTTACCAAAGTGATGAATACCTCAAAGCATGCTGCCAGTTGCCAGGGGAACACACAACATGGACCTGGTCCAAAAGGGCCCACCCCGAAGGGAGTGATTATTTATACAGAGAACTGGATGAATGGAGTTAGCTCGGCAAAGAGTGAGGAAGAGCCTTCTGGGCAGAGAGACACACGTATGCACAGACCACAGGCGGAAAGGTGTGCTTTTAAAGATCTTCTAGCATCTATGGAGGAAAACTCATTAGAGAAAACATGTAGTCAGCACCCACCAGTATCAGACAAGATGCTGAACATTCTGTGTACATTCTCTCAGGGAAGGGGTGAGGGTCCGGTTTGTTCCCACTGTCCCCCCTGTATCCGCAATGCCTTTGGCAGCACCTAGGTGGTAGCAGGCACTCAATTATTTATAGAATACCATTTACATTTTACAAAAGCAGAAACTGAGGCTCAGAGGTATAAGGTCACTCAAGAGTTATTGCTGAAAACAGGACTCTGACCCAGATTGGAGGTAAATGCCTTCTGGGTTTTTGGATGACAGCCCAGCTCTGTCCTGGAGGGCAGGTCGAGCAGGGTCTGAGCCTAGGCCT
Organism: Nycticebus coucang; assembly: GCF_027406575.1. Lineage (NCBI taxonomy): Eukaryota > Metazoa > Chordata > Mammalia > Primates > Lorisidae > Nycticebus > Nycticebus coucang. The sequence continues at coordinate 20,650,391 of NC_069784.1, read as the reverse complement.
CAGGCAGCCCTGGGCTGGGCACAGAGTACACAGGCTAGGTACCTCAGCTGTAGGCCAGCCTGTTGCACATCTAATGAGCCTGAGGGGTGCACTGGCTGCCTTGGAGCTGGGGCAGGGGCTGCACCCCCCACTCTACGCAGAAGCTGATAGCTCTCAGCACACCCAAGCCTAGAAGTATGGTTCTCCAACTGGGAGCCTGTTAGCGACCTGACACTCTGTCCTGAGGCCCCTGGAACAGAAACTGGAGAGCTTAAAACCAGCAGGCATCTGTTTGCCCCAGGTCAGACTCTGGGTTGGAAGCCAGTGGTAAAGGGTCAGGCTCAGCTTTCAAGCTTTGGTGTCAAAGCCCAAGAGAACCAAGTACCTCAACAAGGTCACTTTTTCACCTGTGCAACCTCAGGACGTTTCTTCTAACTAGGAATTGTAACCTGAGCATTCTGAAGGCCCTGCTGGGAAGGTCCCTATCTGGCCTGCCCTAAATAGCTTCTTTTCACAGTGCATCTGGCTCCTCTGATGGGGGGAAGGGGGTATTGCAGAACAGCCCTTTAAGATAATTCCATCACTTGCTTTTATGCTTTAGATTATTTAGTGAATAAAAGTCTTATCTGTGTGTCATAAAAGTGAATCATTTCAAAAGCTGAAAAAAGAAATGTATGACATGTTCAAGTTCCTAAGAAAATTATTCAGCATTAAACCTGATCAACCCTTCCCGCTCACCATTTTAGGTAGAGCAGAATATTGGAGCTGGAAGGTACCCTAGGGGATATCGAGGTCTACCCACCCACCAGGCTCAGTTAGGCTCGGACCTTGCACCTGCCAGCAAAAGGCAGATCACCCTGGAAATGGCAGGATCCCACAGGCTGGCACTGAATCCCAGAAGCTACAAGAACCCCATTTTCTCTTGCTCTGTGAGACTGCCTCCAGCATCCTCAACGTGGCCAAATTCCCTGAGCACAGAAGCTGGTTAATTTCTTCCAGGCCCTTCTAGTCATTGTCTCAGCTGGGGCCTTCACTGAGTATCAGAGACAACACCCAAACCATTTGGCTCATTTCTAGCCTTGCAAAAAAATTTTCTCTGTGAGCACTCTGTGCTAAGCTAGAGAAATTATACTCACCACTAGAGAGGAAGAAAAAGGGAGAAGGCCAATTTCTTTCATCTTCTAGAAGAAAATTTTTTTAAAAAGGAAATAGCTGATGTGATTGTGCAAAGCCCCGGCAAAGTCGCTTGGTAAGTCATCTTCCTTTCATTAGCAGGGCTCAGTGGCAGGGACATGGGTACCCCTGAGAGCAGTAGTCCTACTGTGTGAGTGGGCCTCAAAGAAGCCCATGCACTAGTATATAATCTAATATAGAACCTACTATGTTAACCTGCCTAAACCTATTTTTCATTTATGCCACGCGTCTTGAAGGGAAACCCCAGGTTAGAACCATTTGAAGAACCCTGGGGAAATGCCAAATTAACCAGAGCTACAAGGCAGTGGGTTGCTAGAGCTTGGGCTCATGCTTTCTTTGTGCTACGTAGTAATTTGTTCAGCTAAAAGGCAAAGCCAAGGTCATCTTGGGTGAGGAACACAGCTTCTTATCTAGAACATGGCATACATCCAAGAAGGACAGCATAACTCATCCCTGTTCCTCACTCGCCTCACTTTCCAACCGTCTAAATCAACAGCAGAAGAATGAATTGAGCATGAACTGTGATTGGAAGTCATTTTGCATGCCTAGAATATCTGCCAGCATTTTCCTATAATAAATCAGAACTCTCAGGGAGTTAAACTGGAACTCCAATTCTCTTATAAAGCTCAAACTGACTGTGAGCCTCATCAGCAATTTGAAACAAACAACCCCACCCCACCCCCCAAAATGTTAGTGACTCTTTTTAATGGGTTGTGGTCCTTATCCAACATCACCCACAGGGTCAGAAATATAGCACAACACCCGTTCTTCTAATGAGAGCAAATGTGCTCACAGATTTGGGTTAAAGTCCTAAAAAGCTCTGCGTTTTCAAAAATAATCACAAAGTTTAAAAATAAATGAGTCATTTGATGAAATTATATTTATACTAAATAAATAGTATTTATTTAGTGTATGTGTTGGCTCAGCACCTGTGGTTCAAGCGGCTAAGGCATCAGTCACGTACACCTGAGCTGGCGGGTTTGAATCCAACCAGGCCCACCAAACAACGACGATGGCTGCAACCAAAAAATAGCTGAGCGTTGTGGCAGGCACCTGTAGTCTCAGCTACTTGGGAGGTGGAGGCAGGAGAATCGCTTGAGCCCAAGAGTTGGAGGTTGCTGTGAGCTGTGATGCCACGACACTCTACCCAGGGCTACAGCTTCAGGTTCTGTCTCAAAAAAACAAACAAAAAAAATGTGTGTGTGTACAGGTATGCATGTGTTTACATGTGTATCAATCCTTTACAATATTCAGACTATTCAGAGTCTACACACTACAAAGGACAAAATGCCTGAATTAGATGTCAAAATCTTAGGCTGCACTCAGAACCTTATCACTTACTAGCCATATGACCTTGGCAGTATGCGGTATAGAAAATGTAGATTTGGTGCTACAGAGTCTCCAGTTCAAAACTCAGCTTTGCCATGCACTAATATATGTTAACCTGCTTAAACCTATTTTTCATTTATAAAATGGAGTTAATGCCCACTTACAATGATTTAAGTATGAGTGATGCTTATGAAGCCCATGGTAGGTGCTTTCCTAGTTCTCAATAATGGTAACTAGTGAAGTGTCTCTTTCAGAGCCCAGGTTGCTTCCATGTGAAATGGGCACAACAACCTACCATGCTCTGGGCACAGAGATGCCCCGTGGACAGGAATGGAGTTATTTTGAAGATGCAGATAGAAACTAACATGAATGCTGCTTGTTAGAGAACACATAGGACCTAGAGTTAGGTAAGAGACATGGCTGCAAGTTCTTCCATCAGGCTTTGGTGAAATATAAATTATCTGTGCTCCTTAGCCAGCCCAGAAGAGCAAAATGCTCACTAACGGAGAGAGGTGCAGGTCTAGGCACCATCTCCCTCAGTTAGCGGAGATGCAATCTCCAACAAGCCACCTGACCCTCCTTCTCAGAACATCCTCACGGTCCCTTCTCATTGGAAAGTTCTATGATTCCAGAATTACACTAGAGGATGAGGAGGAAAAGGAAACACATAGGAAGTGACCCACAGAAACCAGGATACACACGGGACAGAGGAAGTACAAGGCAGACTAGAAGACAGCACTGAACTCCGAAAACCGGAGTTCCCCAAACACCGTGAATGTGAGAGGACAAAGTTCTGATGCTGGATGTTCAGCTGAGCCTCTATAGAAACAGGCTATGCTGACTCCAGGTTAAATGAGGTTCCTTTTCTGAACAGTCATGAGATTTGGGGATGGTTATAACTTTGAAGTCTGGTTAAAACACCAAATAGGGTTATTGGTTGCACTGAGGTAGCACACATAATAAAACCTATCGTCTCCAGCATGTGATAGGTGCTAAGGAGTTAGCGTGTTGGATCCCACTGTTACTTCTTCCTACAGTCATGGTCTCCAAGCTAAAGGAGCAGGCACTAATATGAAGTCACCAATGAGGTTCATCATGTGCATTATTCTGTCCTGATGTCACAAGTCCAAGTCCAGCAAATTTTCCTGGCCTTTTAATGCAGACTGAATCAATTCTTCTTTAGCTACTTCTTTAGGCTTTTCCTCTTCACAGAACAACTGCCTGAGAAATACTTGATTTATTTCAAAAAGGATGGTCTGATGGGCTTGGGAAAGTGACAGAGAACTGTTTCCCCCTTGAAGATGTGAGCAGTTTCTCTCTGCATTACTCTAAACAAGGATGTGAATCCAACCCCACTTCAGGGAAATACTACAACGAAACTCCCTTCATACAGGTGGTCTTTGGTTCTCCTCAGTGGTGCAGTCTTGGAAACCCCAGGAGGGAAACCTTCCCACCTACTCCTTAAGGACTAAGAAGCATTTCAAGAGAGAAATAGTGTTTCACATCACAGTGGTAACTCATCGATTCCTGTTGTGAAGAAAATTTCCCCGGCCATATACAAGGTACCTGCATGCCAGGCTGAGCGCAGCTGGGTACTAATTTGCAAGAAGCACCAAATGTCATTGGAATAATTGCAAATATGGGGCCAGTTAACCCAGGTTTCCATGTGCAATTCTTTATGTTACCAACCTAAGGAATGAAAATTGTCCCTGTTCCTAGTCAACATATGGGAAAAGTCTCTTATTTTGAATGTGAAACTGTGGCAAGAAACTACCCTGTAGGAAGAGAGAATCTTGACAGCTGGGAAACATTTTGGTGAGCATCATCCTAGAATAATAGGTATATAATATGCCTGAAGATGGGACTGAGTAACAGGTGAAGATGTGTAAACACATCTGGGGTTTGTGGTTGAGGCAATGCTGAACAGGACAATCAGAGAGAGAGAGGTGAGTTCTGGGAAAGGAGAGGGTGAGGGCCAAGAGAGAAGGGAAAAAGGGGATGGGGGAGAAAGCGAGGAGACCCAGCAGCTAATGGGCCTGCTCACAGGGCCTGGAAGAAGAGATTGTCTATGGGGATGTCTGATGGAAACGCCATGTACTTCAAGAACTCTCATATTCCCTACAGCCCCCAATCCCACCTGTCTGCTTGCTAAATCATCTTTAAACTCTACCTCACTCTTACAGTTTTGTTTTTGGAGAAGGGAAAAGACAGCTGATATAAAAGTTTGTGATTTTGTCTATTAGAAAACTGGTTTCTCCACCAGTTTCTCTCTACCACACACTTGTTAAATATTCAAAGCACGCTTTTTCAAAGGGGAATAAAATTCTTTTTTTTTTCACTTTTTAAAAGTAATTTTCTCTATACATATATATGTGTTTATTTGGTTTCCACTTTTTGTCTGCACAAAATTGAAAAGGCTTAAAATTTACTGACAATAACAATGTTTAAGATATGGACTAGAAACAAAAACCTCGTAAAGAACAAATGAAGATAAATACATTCAGAAATCAGACGATTGCTGCAACGAAGTATTAAGCAATAATAATAATGCAAAATAAAAAGTAACATTCACATTGTCAGATAAGAATATGTCTATCATAGAATACAATTCTTACCTGCCCAGGGCATCACACAGTATGATCTGGTGCTGAAGCCAGGCACTGCATGGGGCTCTCCACGGATCTGATTAGAGACAGAGGCACTAAGTGTGGGCCATTCAATTCTCAAGATCTCACCTCAGGGGCTGCATCTAATAAAGGGAAGGAGAACCTGCACATGGGAACTAGAGGCTGTGGTTTAGGGACTGTCTCCAGAAGGGGAAGCTGGGCTCCTAAACAGCCATTCTAGCCCCAGGGCTGTTTCAGGACTTTGTAACTTGTGCAGTTGTGAGGCCTTCACTCTGTGGGTAAAAAGACTGGCAAAAATAATCGTACATGTTGATAAACCATAAAAAAGCACTTCCCCTCTGCCTATAGAGGGCAGGCCTGAGAATCGCTGTGCCTGGTAAACACAATTGGCATTCTGTACAAGAGAAATTACCAAGAGGGGCAGAACCTGGGACATGCAGAGAGCTGGACAAAAGTAGGGGACGAAGTGAACAGTTAATGAGGAAGGGGGCTAGCCGGAGGTTTGGTGTTCAAGGAAAGGACAGGGGACCGATCTCCGTTGGTTTTGCAGGTAGGTCAGTAAGCACCAATGCTGTTTTTCCAAAAGAAAGACACTGGCGTTATACTTACTAGTGGGTGCTGCTGGGCGTGCTTCTGTTTAATTTTTTCTCCTTTCAGCAGCAGAGGGAGGTAGAGAGTAAATAATGATGTGGGTTGAGCCCCACATGAACAGGCACGCGTAAAAAGGCTCACAGAATTCAGGGTACTTATCATACGAAATACAAATTTGGAAAATCTCCGTAGCAGACAGGCAGCCCTAGGCAGTCATTGGTATTCAGAAGGCAGGATGAACACGGGGTGAAGAGATTTTTATTTTTAAAAAACCAAGGCTTTGTATGTTAAAAAACGACTCCTGTACTGACCCCTTTGGCATGTTGATATACGATCTTCCGTAAGTACGGACTTGAGTGTGAGGCCTGCCTGTGCACCCTTTGGACAAATTGCTTTTCTCCAGACCTCAGAGATGAGTGGCACAGAGAACACCAGGTGGGAACAGAGGGGAAGGAAGCAGAAACCAAACAAAAGCTGCAGTCGTGGAGAATGGACCCTTTCTTCAACAGCAGGCTCATCCTCTCCCATCCTCAAGTTCTTCACCAGGTTGAAAAGCCATTTTTGAAATGTGGACGTGAATGCTGAAGTATAGTCACGATTGTTGGCATGGTCACAGGGGCGTGTCATTACCCTGCAGACTGTTACATAAAACTCCAGAGTCCCAAAGAATCTAGAAGTTCCCCAAAGGCACTCACTTTATTGCCTCAATTACTGCCCATTCCTAAGACACTTAAAGATGAGGGAAAGCCTTTCTTGAACAACTGGATTTTCAGAGAATTTTCTTTCTAAAAGTTCAAACTATCATGTACATTTCACCCAGTACAGGCAGTCCCCGAATTACAATCTGACATGTGTACAACTCACCCTTCGGCGTTGTACAGGAAGTCCCCGAGTTATAACACCCGACTGGCAGATGGCTCACACTTACGTACAGAAGCTGTCACAGGTTATAGGTAAAATGCACCTGCTCCATTCATACATTGCTGGTGGGACTACAAACTAGTACGACCTCTATGGACAGCAGTATGGAGAAACTTCAAAGAAGTAAAAGTACACCTACTTACTACCGAATCCAGCAAATCCACTGCTGAGTATTTGGAAAAAAAAGACTTTTCATAAAAAAGATACCTGCACTCAAATGTGTATGGTAGCACAATTCACAATTACAAAGATGTGGAAACAACCCAAGTTCCCATCAATACACGAATGGATTAATAAAATGTGATATTTGTAAAAAAAAAAAAAAAATGCACCTGCTCCAACTTACACAATTCAACTTATGAATAACATACATTCTGTAGGCTTGTTCTTAACGCAGGGACTGCCTATACTTCAATTTTTCTCCCATTACGAAACCTTCTCACAATTGCCAGTCTTCCCTTCTTTAGCTTTATCTGGTCCACTATTCAGTGTTAGTATTAAAATAACAGTAAATGGGGGAGGGAGGGAGAGGCGAGCAGGTGTGTGAATATCTGTCCCAGAATAGTTCCAAGGAGAAACACTTTTGGATAGTTTGGCCTGTTTTGAGCGACTTGTACCCCCACCGGTTTGTTCTAGAATCAGTCCAGCTCTTTTCAGGCACTTGCTATTTTGTAACCATGGAAGCACGTTTTGAAAACTCATACTACCATTATGAGATTCACATGTAAATCTAAAATCTATCATTTGGTGAATAACATATAAACAGCACAGGAAACATGGGAAGAGGAAAGGAATCGCTTCTGGATCCTGGGCTTTGATAGATGGACATAGGTAAAATTTTTTGAAAAGTCAACTTCTTCCAGCATTTAATATTTTTATTTGCCATTTATTATAAAAATTGAATCTTTATTTTACACAAAGGTTACTTTAAAAACAGTAAAGTTTACTAAAAGCTACTGAATCTGAGGCAAAGGGATTTACCACCAAAAATGCAGATTTACATGGTAAACCTGAGGGCCCAAAACATAAAATTTTAAAATAATTCATTACCAGAAGCAGAAAATAATTGTATAGGTTTCCAAGTATGTGACAAAGATAAAATAACAAATGCTGGCCTTCACTGCGAACTAAAAAAGAAGAATATGTCTCCACGTAAGACTGGCCCATTATTTCACTGACAGTGAAATATTTAAAGAATTCTAAAAATCTTGTAAACGTTAATATTAGGCTTATACATGACATATATATGCACAAACACATCCACTCTAACTCTACACCCCTTTTATTTTTAAATTGCACCATCTCTGTTAGAGATAACGTATAACATGCAAAAGGCATTCATTTTATTTTTCTCAACAGTAGTATATTATACAAGTCAAATGCAAAGTTAAATATGGAGTTAAGTTCAATTGAAAGCCATTTCAACTCAGTACTTTGGCTCATATATTCTATAATAATGCTTTAGTGCTGACAAAATCCAAAGAGAATGTAGTCCATTATCAAAGGTACTTTGTAGATAGCTCCCAGTGGATTCAGAATTGATGGACAAGAGACAATTAAATAGGAATGCACTGTTTCCCCTGCCTCAACTTTTCACATCCAACTGGAGATAATAATTATATCCAGGCCGAAAGCACTTTACAACAAAGATATTTGCACCAGATTGTTCACTGAAGCTCAATTCATAATCGCCAAGTCATGGAAGAAGCCCAAGGGCCCATCGACCCATGAATGGGTTAATAAATTGTGGTATATGTACACCATGGAATATTATGCAGCCTTAGAAAAAGATGTAGACTTTACCTCTTTATGTTTACATGGATGGAGCTGGAACATATTCTTCTTAGTAAAGTATCTCAATAATGTTAGAAAAAGTATCCAACGTACTCAGTATTATTATAAAACCAATTTATAATCACTCACACTTTCATAAGAAAGATAAATCACAACTATAGCCCAAGATGAAGAGGGCAGAGGAGGGGACGGGAGGGGAGGGGGGAGATTCGATGGAAGGAGGGTAAAGGGAGGACCATTCCTATGGTTGATATTGCAAAGGTGCATGTCAAATCTATTAAGTATAGAGTATAAATGTCTTAACACAATAAGTAAATGAGGTGAAGGCTATATTAACTAGTTTGATGTAAGCATTCCTAATTGTATATAAATCAGCACATTGTACTCCATAAAGGCATCAATGTATACATGCATACATGATCTATGTGTTTATGACTTAATAAAAAAAAAATTATATCCAGGTCATTTTGGAACGATTATTAGTTCATATCATTTCATATATATAATATCTTCATAATATAACCCAGGATGCAAAATAACTCCTCCCCTCTCCTACCAGTCTTTCTCATTTCCAGAAAGGAAGAAACACAGATTCTAATGCAATTGTACACTTGATGAAAACAAAGTGGACCTACAGTTATATTCTCATACTTTTGGTGGAGATGAGGGATCACAGGATAGGTCTAAATACTGCAGGGATGGGTGAAGGTGAACTACTGGGTTGGTCATAATTACGGGCACTGGCTTCCCCCCAAATACATACATGCTCAGGTATCACTGCAAATCCTTTAGCACAAGCATGTTGTTACTATACAAGTGCTGGTCAATTTTACAGGGTAGGTGAGTGGAGAAGGAAAACAAAATACCTTATGTGGATAGGATGACGCCATGCGAATGGAAAGATGGAAAGGATATTTTATTGAAAACACAAGAAAATAATGTTAAGTCCACAGAATGATTGGTTATTTTAATGGTTTCTGAGCCCATCAACATAATCCAATATTTTAATTAAACACAAAATTTGAATCGTGAAACACCTGAAAAACAGAAAAAAATTCACTATTAAGTAACAATATTATGCAAACAAAACACTGCAGCGCACCCCAGCACACCCACTGGAGCGAGGGCATCGCACTGAGATCCTGAGGACCTCCACTTACCCTGTTGAACACAAACGTTTGTTAAGTGACAGTGAAAGATGGAGACATACGGGGGTAGAAATTAAGACTGAGGGTAAAGAATGACAGCACAGTCCCTACATGCCACGTGGACGTACCCTGATTTAGGTTAGGGAAAGAACATGACACTTTTATAGGAATGCTCAGAAACAGGTTTTCAAACCAATGTTAAGCATTTGGTTTTCTTTTAAATGTCATAACTAAGGGAATAGACTACCCCATGATTATAAATAATGAATACAAAAAATCATTATCCCTGTATTAACCTATAACCTCTTGTAATTTTGAAAAATACACAAACCATAAAAAATGAATCCATTAACTATTTGCATAGATGAGTACTGGTACATGTCTGTGTGTGTGTGTGCACATCTGTGTGTGGTGGTACATGTCTGTGTGTGTGTACATCTGTGTGTGGGGGTACATGTCTGTGTGTGTGTGTACATCTGTGTGTGGGGGTACATGTCTGTGTGTGTACATCTGTGTTGTGTGGGTACATTTCTGTGGGGGGGTACATCTGTGTGTGGGGGTACGTCTGTGTGTGTGTACATCTGTGTGTGTGGGTACATGTCTGTGTGTGTACATGTGTGTGGTGGTACATGTCTGTGTGTGTGTGTACATCTGTGTGTGTGTGTGTACATCTGTGTGTGGGGGTATACGTCTGTGTGTGTGTGTGTACATCTGTGTGTGGGGGTACATGTCTGTGTGTGTGTGTACATCTGTGTGTGGGGGTACATGTCTGTGTATGTGTACATCTGTGTGTGGGGGAACCCATGCCATTGCCAGCATAAGCCATAAACTTTGCTTTGAATAAGCTCCATATTTATTTTTTGGAAAATGTACAGACATTCTTGAAAACCAAATGCCAACCAACATCTCATAATGATAATTTTACAAACATTATTTTCATTTAAATGAGTATTACCGCACCAACTGCAGTAAAGATGGCATTGACACCGCATTTAGTATGTCAAGTGGGATCTCATTGTTCCTCGTGTCAGCACTATCTTGTGTCAAAAGCTACATAAACACCGTGTAAAAGATTTAAATGAAAAAATTTTAAAACGATGGTATCAAGAGCAATATAATTTGTACCAGTAATTATGCCTTAGTGTGTAGAAAGCGGCTGGCAATATTCATTGTTAATCCTGCTAGTAAATTGCCCCTAGAAATGTACATAGGTGATAAGCAAAATTTAGCCAATGATTTTGCAATTGAACTGAATCGGTGACTAGGCATGGGAAAGGTCTAGTTTGTCAGGTGAATGGTAGCAAACCTGAATTTTGTTTGGTAAATTCTTCCTATAATAGAGGGTAGGATTTTTCATATAAATTCTGCCTAATTATGTGGACAAAAATACTCAAACACCTCTCCATGTATCATATTCTTGTCCAAAACTTAATCCTATAAAATATGCCAATTCTACTGTGAAAAACTAAAATAACCATCAGCTTACATTAAACAAAATGAAAGTGATGAAAAACCATGGATATAATCAGAATCTATTTTCTGAAGTCCTAGAAGAAAATGTCATCAGTTATGCCTGGTTCCCTGAGAACTTTAATTTTCTGTCTAAAAGGCTAGTTTTGGTAAGAAGTATATTTTTACACCATTTCTTTCCCATTCAGAATAAATAATACTTCGTTAGGTAGCTTTTGGTGTTCCAAATTCGTTATAGCCATATTCTTTATTTAAATTTCATTTGATATGAAATGAATATTATGGCTAATATTATTCAAATTTCATTTGATGTGAATAGTTCTTTTTTCTGAACTTCAGGCCAGGGGTGGTAGTCAGTGAGGGAAGTCACATCTGTTATACTTTAAAGGTTCATTTTCATTTTTCTAGAACAAAGCAAGAAAAAACATACACCATACACTGCAATTCCATACACACAGCACTCTTTACCCATAGTGTTTTCCAGTTTTGTATAGGTACAGTTAATAGATTTCTTCCTAATTACACCCAAAATGAGGAGGTGGCATCATAATGCCTAGACCCATTAGAGAAAAACATACTGAAAGTGTACACTTCCCCAAAATGAATCAATTTCATTCACTTAACAATATGCGTGATAGTATTAAATAAAAGGCCAAACACAAAGCTCTTTATAAAAAGAAACAAATACATATTCCAGAAAGTTAGATAAAGGCATGATATGAATTTCAATTAAATAGATCTATTTCTCTCTGTGAGCGCTGAGAACTCAAGACACAGAATAGAGGCTGAGGGTTCTGCATTATAATTCATAGCTAGAGATTATGCAGATGGGGAAAAAAGGAGTTTGCTTTAACGCTTACTAAATTTCTACAAAGTATTTTAAAATCAATTTAAAAACCAAACCTGTACCTCTCCCCTCCATCACAGTTTTTGTAAGTAATGAAGAACTTTACCCGTACGATTGCACAGCGGCTAGGCAAGAGAGAGGTCGATGACTTGGCTAACCCTCTCACAAGGAAACCCCCAAATACTTGAGGGCGTGAAGCACAAGGTTTTTGTTATCCAAAAGTAATTAGCTGCAGAGTATAAAAACATTTTGGAGCAGAATGCACATAAATATGAGGATCATAAATAATCAAAACCAAGTACACTGACAGGAAGTTCTTAAAGAAATGTGCACGTTCCATGGACCTCACAAAAAATCATTCTCCACAGATGTGGAATCCAAGATTATGCCACAGAAAATATTTATATGTTTTACACTAAAATATAAAAATTCTAATTAAAGAAAAGGCTCTGATGGTAGACGAGAAGATATTTTAGAGAATACATTAATTTTCAGGATGCCCCTAACACATCTCAAGCATCCTCTGCTCCAGTTCTAGGCAAACACCAAGGGCAGACAGACATGTTCTCAGGGTTCATCACTGGAAAGAGGAAGCCCAATTAGGAAAAACTCAAGCAAGCTGGGAAAGGAAGTAAAAATTAGGCCGAATAGGACTTCTGCCAAGCACAATACACCCTGTTTAAAACAATTTAAGAACATAAGTCAAAGACAGCGGTTAAGTACAAGAAAATTTATATTGATGAGTTTATGGTCTTGGTGATAAATATCAAAAAAACAGGAAGTCAGTTAAAATGAGTGTGCAAATAATGGACCCTGGGGGAGGAAGAGGAGAAAATAGAAACACAGTCTTCAAGGTAAAAACTGCAAGGTAGGATTTCAGTATTTGCATAACCCCTTTTCCACCCTCAGTGTGGAACAACATCTTACAACATCTCAATAAGTTAAAGACCAATGATGCACAAAAGTCAGGTTAGTGACAACATTCTTTACCTGTTTGAATTTAGGGCTAGACAGGGAGTTGCTTAATAAGACATTTCGTTATAGTTCATCATTATCAGCACTCATTTCTCATCTCTGTAACTTAGAAAAATTCACTTCTCATTTAAAGCCCTGGAACATCCTTTTAAAGATGATTTTCAGACATGGTTCTCTTCTCCTTCGGTCAACATTTGTCTAAGCACGTCTGCAAACGTTCTGTTACAGGGTTTGGAAGAGTATTGAGCAAATTCTCCTCAACGATCAGACAGCTTCGTTTTAGGGACTGACAACCTTCTAGTTCAAGAGGAAGTGCTTCCAGGTAATTACCAACGAGCTCCAGATAGGTAAGGTTCAACAGCTCACCCACGAGAGGAGACAAATTCATCAAGCTATTTTTCCCCAAAAGTAAACACTGCAGCTTTTTGCACTGAAACAGCCCATCTGGCAACACCTCGATCTGGAAAGAGGAAGAAGAAGCCAGGAATACATTACTTATTTATACTGCTAGTCACATTTTTCCAAAAACATTTCTGGAGGTTTGTAGGGATACAATGACGATAAATTGCAAGTAGTTGAAAAAGATAAAGGAAAAACTATGATAGAAGTATCTCAAGGAGTCAGACCTGAGGCCACCCTGAACACCCAGGGCTACACAAGGACAACACATTTGGCTTGATAGGCTCTAACATGCAATTAATTCTTTTTTTTTTTTTTTTTTGAGATAGTCTCACTATGTTGTTCCCGGTAGAGTACCGTGGCATCACAGCTCACAGCAACCTCCAACTCTTGGGCTTAAGCAATTCTCTTGCCTCAGCCTCCCAAGTAGCTGGGACTACAGGCACTCACCACAATGCCCAGCTGTTTTTTGGTTGTAGTTGTCATTGTTGTTTGGCAGGCCTAGGCTGGATTCGAACCCGCCAGCTCTGGTGTATATGGCTGGCGCCCTAGCCGTTTGTGCAGAGCCGATGCAATTAATTCTTAAAGAAAACATACTTAACATACTCATTGTCCCTAAGATTAAAAAAAAAAAAAAGCAGTAATTTAGGAGAACCATCATTATTCTTGAGTTCTGGATCAGAAATAAATTACTCTCAAGAGTTCTCATAAAGAGTTTATTCTGTACTGTAATGAACAACATCTTTAAAAATACCCTGAGAATAGTCACAAGGCTATTATACTGTTTCTCGGGACTGAAAACATTATCCTGTTTTAAAAAAAAAGTCTACCAAAGCAGAGACAGAAAGCTATGATCATACACACAGGTACATTTCCTGCTCTGCACATGAGTACACCTGAGTACTGACCCTGCTTTCTGCTTTCTGGTATGGTTTCAGTTAAATCATTCATGTAACAGATAATTTTAAATCAGATAAATATACTGCAAATTAGGATAATTTCTAAAGCTACTTAACTCAACCGTATCCCTATATGGTGGAGAGGTTGCACGTGACTTCCTAGGCAAGCCGCAGAGCATGTATGAAACAGGGTGTATGGGGGAAGAGTCCTCCAGAGAGGCTGAGCACACACAAGTCGCTTCAACTCATCCCTCCACTGAAGGATAAGTTTGGGCCAAACACAGTTGGATTCCACACACCCCACCCTGTCGCACTCTACATAGTGGGGACAGGAGGCATCTATCAAACTATACAACAACACAGGCTCCCTAGTTCAGGAAGCAGCTTTGTTAGAAACAGAGATGAAAGGAACACTCACAGGCTCAGCCTACATCCCTAATGGGAACTGAGCTTCCAGGGCCATCCAGAAATGTCTTTCCTCAAAATGATAAGTACTCTTTATATAAACTAAAAAAGGACCAAACTGGCTCGGCACTTGTAGCTTAGCAGCTAAAGTGCCAGCCAATACACCTGAGCTGGCGGGTTGGAATCCACTCCGGGCCCGCCAAACAATGACAACTACAACCAAAAAATAGCCGGGCATTGTGGCAGGCGCTTGTAGTCCCAGCTACTTGGGAGGCTGAGGCAAGAGAATTGCTTAAACCAAAGAATTGGAGGTTGCTGTGAGCTGTGATGTCACAGCCCTCTACCCAGGGTGACAGCTTGAGACTCTGTCTCAAGGAAAAAAAAAAGTGACCAAACTGTATTTAAAAATGCTCGTGATGTTGGAAACTGCTCTCTCCTACGTCACCCCCTCCACCTGCATTCAGTGAAAGTGAATCTATTGGTCACCATGGCTAAGAGCAATATAGATCATCACTGCTTGCCATAATACTAGGTATACCAAAGGAAAAATGCCTACCCTTTAATTTCATCCATTCTGAGAGCAGCTGCAAATCCTTACATATGTAGACTTCCATACAGGGTGGACGCAGAGTTTGCGTGCAGTTTAAAATCATTTAATATAGTAAATTGCACACGAACTTTATGTCCAGAGGTACAAGAGAGAAGAAATGCAGCCCCTCTCCAAAGCAGCCCTTCTGCTCCGAGACATCTACAGCTCAGAGGCAGGTCAGTGGCGGCCAGGGTGAGGGAAGGTCAGTCCTGGCCGTGTGTTCAGTGTTGAGAGGGCCTGTTGGTGATGTCAGCAGCAAACTGGCTGTAAATGCAGCAGGCTGGGTCATTTGTGTTCAGAGAACATGTGCTGAGTGCCTCCTGATGGGCCAGGCTCCGTGCTAGGTGCTGGGGATAAAGTGCGGAGTGAAATAGATGGCCTTCCAGAAGTTCAGTCTACTGCAGGCTACGGTGACTATCTCAGCCTTGGAACTGTTGACACTTTGGGTGAGAAAACTGTGTGTTGTAGGATAGTCAGTACCATCCTTGGCCTCTACCGCCAGCTGCCAGTGCCCCACTCCTCTTCCCAGTTGTGACAGCCAAAATAGGCTCTAGACAAATGTCCCACAGGGCAAAATCACTCTCAGTTAAGAAGCACTGGTCTAATGGCAGTGAGAAATATTAAACATTTACAGAATTATGTCTGTAATGGGTACTACAAAGAAGAGCCCCTGGCCTGCGCTGCACCAGGGAATCTCACATCCCCTTCTTTCTTTGATGTCACATTCATAGCTCACTCATCTGCCTTGCTACACTGGACCAACTTTCTACCGGGAAATTACCCTGAAGACCTGGCCCTCACTCTCCTATCTGACCCTCAGCACTACTGGGTTCCCACCCGTTCTCTCTTAAATCTTGAAATTTGTGATGTTAGTGAACTTTTCAGCCCCCACGAGAGAAAAGAGATTTCCCAAGTCAATGGGAGTGAGTCTCTGGGGTAGCCCTCATCCCTCTGCTGTGAGAGTGAGACAAGGGCCGCAGCTGGCAGTAACCCCTCCCAGGTGCCAGCTGTCCATTTCAGGGCCTTTCTCCCCGCGTCAAGGCCCAGCCAAGGGATAGGACCATCCTTCACCTACTACAATTCCTTTTTCCTAAAGGAGCCTGGGGATCTTTGTCAGAGATGCAAGACTTCCCTTCAACTCAACAATTTGTTCCTAAAAAATCTACTTATAACTTTAAAAATAGTTTCCCTTGAAGTTTACAAGAATACCAAGCACATTTTCCTTGGGTGGACAAATTTTATAAAAATGGTAGCTAACATTTATTTATAACTGATTCATTTAGAGTACCCTTTCTTAGACTGCAAGAAATATGAATCAGAGAGCAAAAAAACTACCTCAGTTGACCACTGATTTCTTCTCAAAAACCAATGGAAAAGTTTACAGACTATTAGGGACATGATAAACTTCATAAACAGAATGGTTTTATAGAATTACCTATAATATATACACACGTGTATAAAACGAGCTACATAATAAAATACAAAATAGACTAAAAGAAAAATCTATTGGCTACATAATCACTATATCCTAGAACTCTCTGCAACCATTTCTTTTGTTTGTTTTTTAAGACAGAGTTTCACTATTTCGCCCTCAGTAGAGTGCTGTAGTGTCACAGCTCACAGCAACTTCAAACTCTTGCTCTTAAGCGATTCTTTTGCCTCAGCCTCCTGAGTAGCTGGGACTATAGGCACCTGCTACAACGCCGGGCTAATTTTTGGTTGCAGTTGTCATTGTTGTTTAGCAGGCCCAGGCTGGGCTCAAACTTGCCAGCTCTGGTGTAGGGGGCCAGCACCCTACTCACTGAGCTACAGGTGCCAAGCCTACAATCAAATGTTTTTAGCAAAATCAATTAGAGCCTCTAGGAACAGAATGGTTTGCTTTCATATCTATGGCTGACACTGATAAGTTAATACCCAGGGGCTGGGACCTTCAGAATCCATCCCAATGTCAGATTTCCTCTTTGTTTCTGACCGATGACACACGCTACTTCAGGACATGCTAACTAAACGCATGAAGCCCAACCATTTCACAAGAAACAAAGCTAAATATTTCCATTTTTAGGTAGTGATGCCAAAAACAACAACAAGCACTGTCACATAAATGATATTCAGAAGGGATTTCTACATTATTCACTTTCTGGCTACAAGTGTCTGAGTTAATAAAAGAAATAAGTGGGGCCAGGCATAGTGGCTCAGACCTATAATCCTAGCACTCTGGGAAGCAGAAGCAGGTAGATCACCTGAGCTCAGGAGTTCGAGACCAACTTGAGCAAGCAAGAGACCCCATCTCTACTAAAAATAGAAAAACTAGCCGGGTGTAGTGGTGGGCACCTGTAGTCCCAGCTACTCAAGAGGCTTAGGCAAGAAGATCGCTTGAGCCCAAGAGTTTGAGGTTGCTGTAGCTGTGATGCCATGGAATTCTAGTTCGAGGCAACAAAGTAAGACTCTGTCTCAAAAAAAAAAAAAAAAAAAAAGAAAAAAAAGAAAGAAAAGAAAGAGTAAGAAAACCTAGGTGTAATTGGGGTGGTTTTTAAGATTTGAACAAGCCTAGTAAAATCCTTGCCCACATCTTTTTTTGCTTCCCTACCATTATCATTGCCACCATAATCCAACTCCCTTTTGGCACTGGGATGGAGATGGATCCCGCCTCTTCTCCGCCTTCCACACCTACCAGCGTTTCCCGTGTAAGGTCACTCGGGATGATATATTAGAGAGGTGACAGAAAGGCAGCACAGGAAGAGGCAACATTGGGTCCTATCCTAACCCCATCACCAAGAAGCTTCAGACCTCAGCTGAGCACTCTGAGCCTCGATTTCAGTGTCGGCACAGTAAGAACAGTGGACTAAAGTAGGGGTTGGCAAATTTTTCTCTATAAGACCAAAGAATAAATATTTTAGACCTTTTAGTTTGATGTAAGCACATCAAATTGTCTAAAAAAATCAACACATTGTACCCCGCATATGAGTAAATGTATTCATGATCTATGTGTATATGACTTAATAATAATAAAAAATAATAGAAATCTGAGAAAAAAAATTTTAGGCCTTGTAGGCCAAGAGGAAAAACTGAAAATATTATGTACATAACAAAAGAGAAAAAAATTCTACATATTTTTACATGATGAATTTCAAAATATAAGGATGAGTATAATTTTTTTGTTTCATTTGGCCCATTAATGAAGAGAATGGAATTTATTCAGAGACACTGAAATTTGAATTCCATATAATTTTAATGTGTCACAAAATATTCTTTTGATTCCACACACACACACACACACACCCCAACCATTTAACAGTGTAAAAAGCATTCTTAGTTTGGGCCACATAAAAAGAGGGTGTAGGTGGACTTGAGCCCCAGGCTGTAGTGTGCTGACCTCTGGACTAGATGACTCAGTGTTCCTTTCAGATATAAGAGTCTTTGTCTCTGTTTTTTATCCCTATTCCTACTTCTAAATCATAACTGATGACCTTTCTGTGGGGTTTTGTATCTTGGCTGTCCCCTCCTAACCCTTCTATGTACTACAGTCAGAGCGTCCTATGAAGGTACCAGTTTAAAGTAACTAACACTTCAAGCTGAAGTCTCATCCTAGTCCTTGTCCAATGAATCAAGCGACTAGGAGACTCCCATGCGCTCCTTCTAGTCCACCTTGCTAAATGCTACCATCTCCTATTACATCTGCAATGCTCTGGGTGTGACCACTGTCCTTTTACACTTCCCTAATCTGGTGTCCTTAGGGTGTGTTTCATGGGACACAAGGTATCTTGCTAAAACACATTTGGCAAATATCATATCTCCTTCTTAGAGAAGCACAATGCTTATTCATATGCATCAAAATTATGATCAAAAGAAACATTTACTTGTTTTCTTTTCTTTTTTTTTTTTTTTTTTTTGTGGTTTTTGGCCGGGGCTGGGTTTGAACCCGCCACCTCCAGCATATGGGACCGGCGCCCTACTCCTTGAGCCACAGGCGCCGCCCCATTTACTTGTTTTCTAAGACAACACATTATTATCCTTTGGAAGAAACTCTGAGGTGCCCTGTCAGTGAATGTCTGTCACTCGGGGGACTGTCCCACTTTCTCACATCTAGAGAATTCCCCTCCTTCCCTCCTTATGACTCTTGGTGGGTAGCAGAGCTCACTTCTCCCTAGAGCAGTGTTTTTCAACCTTTTTTTTTTTTATCTCCCAGCACACTTGAACAGATAGTTAAATTCTACGGTGCATTTAAATTATGTTGATAAAAAAAAAAAAAGAGTAAAGAAAGGATATACCTGTGCTTTGAACTTCTTTAAAAAATAATTTAATTATGATCTTTAAAAATTGTCACAGCAGCCTTGATTTCAAACAGTTCTACCCTCTTATTTTCGTATGGATATTTACTCTCACCATCTTTCCTTTAAAACAGCATATTTTCCTCCCTTTTTCCTCCTTCACATTTTAACCTAGGAAACTACTCAGTTATTTTGTTTTTTCATGTTTCTGCAAAGTTAAGTTTTCCTTAACTTGGCTTGACTATTGCAAATTATGGTTCGTTTTTAAACATGGATGCTGGAAAAAGCCTCTAAGACGCCCTGCTGCTGCATTATAGAGGCAGGCCTTTCATTTTGAATTGTTTCTAGATACGCATGCAGATTTCAAGTCTTTTTTTATTGTATCACAAAAGAATTTATGAATAATTCATAATCACAGCATTTTGAAATAAAAAGTTCTTGTATTATAACAGATTTGGAAAGCTGAAAAGCTCATCAAACTTTTAAAGTACCTAACACCGTTCTAAAACAAAAAGTAATCTCTACCATTAACTAACGAGTTTAAAATACTTTGTGATGTTTATGTAGAAAATGGAGAAAGAGAATGAAGAGTTTGTTAAGCAACTATTATGTACCAGGCACTGTGCCAAATGCTTATATATTTTTTCATAAAATCTCCATGACAACTTGCAAGTTGCATTATCCCCCAATGCTCAGTGTTTTGTTAATTCTTCCAAGATCACATGGGATTGGGCTTGGCTCAGAGAACGGCATCACTCAAAGTCCATTTTCTCTCCCTACATTCCACACTACAAGCACAGCAGATACTCAAAAGACCAGGGGAATAAAGGGATTTACTTACATTGTTGTTGGTCACAGCAAAGTACTGCAAATTACTCAGATACTGGATTTCTTCTGGAATGAAGGTCAGGTGGTTATAGCTTAGATCCAAATAATGAAGTTTGGTGCATAGGAAAAGCTGCAAGGGCAGATTCTCTATATTATTATGGTCCAAAGAGAGCTGCTCTAGGTTGGATAATGCCCCGATCTGTGCAGGAATATAAGCGATGTTATTGTGCCATAACTTCAAGCAGGACAGGTTCTGAAGATGCTGAAAACTAATGATCTCTTCCACGGTTTTAAGGTTATTTTCTTTTAGGTCTAACTCATGCAGATTGTTCAGGCTGAAAATGGAGTGTGGAATGCGCTCCAGGTCACAGCTGATCAGTTCTAGGCTCTTCAGATTGACCATCTTTTTCAAGTTGTTCAACACAACGAGTTTGCTTCCCTCGTTATCAAGGGACAGCTTCTGCAGGGAAGGCAAGAGGTCTGTGACGACCTGTGGGATGCGGGACAGGCTGCTCTTCAAGTAGAGGGTCCTCAGATTTTTCAAGTCCTGAAACCCCTCCAGCTGCATGGTGCCCAGCTGCTCAGGGAGGACACAGCCTGACAGATAAAGTTCCTTGAGGTTCTTCAGGTGAAATACCCAGCGTGGGATTTTTCCCATTTCAGTAAATTTCAGGCGGAGGATCTTCAGATTCTCCTCTAGGAAGGCCAGTGCGGGATGGTCGACCACCAAGGACGAGTGGTACACGCGGAGCTCCTTGAGGTTGACCAGCTGCGAGACGGCAGCGGGCAGCTTCACCTCCGGGATGAGCTCTAGGCTCAGCACTTCCATTTCCGTTAACTCAAACACATTGTCGGGAAGCCCGTTGAGCATGAAAAGATGCAGTTCTATCTTGTCCTGGGCATTTTTCACCAGCTTACTTTTCAGTTTCTCAACTGTCCATTCGTTGTTGAGGTTGATCTGTTTCAGTTTATTCTCGCTGACCTCCGACAGGAATATGGAGAAACGTTTGGAGTAAAGGGGGTCATACTGATCGGCCAGATGAAGGATAAAGGCAAAGTCATTCTTGACGTCAGGGATGTCACTGTAATTGCTTTTTTCTCTTAACGCCTCAAAGGAATATTGCTTCAGGGAACTCCTCAGCATCCACCACAAGCTGTAGGAGGAGGTGAGACCGTAGAGTATAACCAAAATGACATAAAATGAAGCCAGGACCTTAAAGATTTCTGCCAAAGAGTAGACACACTGGTAGCGCTTATAGCCTGTGAAAGCCTGAACGTCAATGGAACAGTCGATTTCAAGACTGATGTAGGTTAAAAAATAGGGGACATAAGTTATGATGAGGGCAAACAAAATGACTTTTACGATTATCTGCTTCAGATACACCCGATAAATGATGTCCTTCTGTTCTACGTGCATACGGAATCTCTTCACCTTTTCAAAGATGGCTTTGGCCTGTTCTCCCTCCTTCTTGTCTAGGACACTGGAAGTTGGGCTTTCTATGCCAGCTGACTCCAAGCCTGGCTGCGGGTAGGGCAGTGACTGCTTGCTGGAATCAACGTCAGCTGAACACCCTGAGGATGAAAGCAAAATCTTGGACTTGGAGAGTTTCATGGGCCTCACTGACTGCTCGGCCACTGTTTCCGACAGGGCGCGCGTGGTCCACGGAGAATCGAAGCACTTGTGAAGGATGGCCACAAAATGCTCAAGCCTGGAACTGGTACTGGGGTAGTGAAGCCAAAAGTTGCTGCAGGCTGCAAAGATGAGCGTGTGCAAGAGCACCAGGTAGGGGAAAAACTTTGCAAACCAGTGGAGCTGTTTCTCGTAACAGACGGCATCGATGTAGGAGTACTGCTGTCGGTGGAGGTCATTCTGGATCCGAAGGGGGAGTGGGAATGGGGCCTCGGGGTTCGAGGAGGCATTTGCACTGGCTTTCAGGATGTCCCAAGGCACAGCACAGTGATTGTCAAACTCCACTTTGCACGGAAGACAGCACAGAACCCTGCTCTGTGTCAGCTGGAGAGCTCCGGCCAGCACGGCCACCAGCAGCATGATCAGGGTGATATAATACCAGAAGACGTCCCACCAGGGTTTTAAGATGTGGTAAGATGCCTGGGTGTCTGCTAAACATTTTAGCTCTGTTAGTGTAATCATGACTTCCCCTTGTAGGAGGACAGAACCTGGAAGAGGCAAATAGAAGACACGCTATTGAAGGAAGTGCTCAGATAAGCACCAACTCTACTGCTGTTCGAATGCACCCTTCCCAAGTAGGAGCCAACCCAGGGGCAAAACCAGAGGCAGGGCTGATCAAGGGCACGTAAGTCATCACGGGCCATGTCAGCCTGGCACTGTGAAGTCTCTAGAGGGGGCCACTTGGTGATAGCCTGACTGGATGTGTAAAGAAATGTGCTGTTGAGGCAATTATCTAGTGACCTCCTGGATCCCAACTCCAGGCTGGGCTATTAAAAACCAGGAACCTAGCCTGGCTGCGGTGGCTCAGGTGGCTCATGTCGGTAATCCCAGCACTCTGGGAGGCCGAGGTGGGTGGATCACCTGAGTTCAAGAGTTTAAGACCAACCTGAGCAAGAGCAAGACCCTGTCTCTACTACAAAAAAAAAAAAAAAGAGAGAGAGAGAGAGAAATACAAAAACTAGCTGGGCATTGTTGTGGGCACCTGTAATCCCAGCTACTCGAGAGAGGCTAAGGCAGGAAGATAGCTTGAGCGCAAGAGTTTGAGGTTGCTGTTAGCTGTGATGCCACGGCACTCTACCGAGGGCAACTGTGAGACTCTGTCTCAAAACAACAGCAGCAGCAACAAAATAGGAATAATTTTTTTTTAACTGGCATTGGAAAAGCTTTTTCTGATTTCAACAGCTGCATTTATGCTTTCCAAAATGTCTGAATAAGCTCCTTTCCTGCCTAGACCCACACCTGCAGCATCGTGGCAGCCTGACGGCTGGCTCAGTCCCCACAAGGAGCCTCTCTAGAGCAAGCTCTGCTTTATACCCTTATCCCTTCGGCTTAGCGGGCTCTACGCAGTGAAAACAAACTGTCCATGAATACATCATCTCCTTTCCTCCAAGCTCTCACTATGTAATTCAAGTACATGAGTATTTTAAAAAGTAGGGTATTTAAAGTTGTAAAAAAAAAAACTATTAGAATACTCTCTACTGTGGGGGCTCCCTCTCAGGTTTAATGCTGTGATGCAAAGTACTTAAAGGATAAATGACTAAGGCATGTTCTAGTATTAAATTATTTTTTGCCTTTAAAAGCAAGATGATTTGGTATTTTCATATCAAAAAGTATTCAGAAAGCCTCCCTGAAAATTTCTCTTTTAGCTTTATATTGATCAATTATTTGAAAATAATTGTCTATACAATTATTTGTACAGACTGTCTATACAACACCAAAAAAAAAAAAAAAAAAAGAAAAGAAAAGGATATATGGATTGTAATAATATCTGGTAAGAAAAGGAAAATAGAATCATGGTAGCATGATCACCCTTCACTGGTTGTCCAGCTCTAACCTGTGCCCAAAGGCTTCTCCCAGACATTCCTGAGTCTCAAGTCTTACCTCTATCCTGGGCCTGAGTTTCTCTCTGAACACACTAGCACTGGTAGCACCCCCAAGGAAGCCTGCTTTGCTCTCATTAGTCCTCATTCTGGAGACTGGAATCTTGCCTTGAACCCCAGAATCCCATTAAAGATGCCCTGCTCCCCGCTAGTAAGTATCTTCTCTTTTGCTGGCCATCCTCAGAATATTCCTGGCCATCTGACCCTGAACCCTACAGCTTCATGCTCTCCCACCTCTTAAGGTACAATCCCACAATCCCTGATTTTATCAATAATTGCTGGACTGGAGCAACATGCTGCCTGCATCCTCTTTGGGCATCAAGTCCTTTTACATAGACACAACTTCCTCTAGGAGTTGAGACTTGATTATAACTCTCCAGAACTTCTCTCTTCTACGTTAATTTAGTGGGTCTATTTCTAACTCTCAGTCTTCTCATCCTGCCTCACATAACTGTCAAGACAAGGCAGAAACCAAAAGGAGATTACATGAGAGGAATACTCCTGGACTTACACCCAAAAATAAACATGATGGGAGAGGGGATGGCAGAAAACACTGCTGGATTAAAGAGCATGTGGAAAACACCTAGAGATTTCAGCTGATGTGTATGCATACTTTCAGCTAATCATATGACAGCAATTGTGCCAAAATATTAAAACCTTTGGGCATATTAATAAATGAACCCAGATAATGGGGCAACAGTCTTGTGCCTGCCTGGTGAGATCACAACTGGAACCCAATGCTCAGTGATAGGTTAAAGATGAAATGGGCACCAAAATAATTAGGAGCTACTATCTACCACCATTTGCCATGGAGGAACGTAGGTAACGGAAGATAGGCAGCTGAGAGAAAAGATGACCAGGTAAAGCTGAGAACTGATCTTTATATTTTTGTGCAACTGTCTCATGGATGAAAGAATAAATGCATTTGTTCCAGAGGCAGAACTAGGTGGGTGGAAGTTGTAGAAAGTCATATTTTGACTCTAGTAGAACATCATCCATCTGACTGCCCTGTGAATCAGTTCATTTGCCTGAGCAGGGTCAGATGAATGACCACACATCAGGGATGTTGGCAAAGAATTTCCTGTAATGGATAAAGACAGTGAACCAGACACTCTGGATAGGTTCTTTCAGTTTTAAGTTCAGGATTTTACATGTTCTTCTAAAGATCCCAAGAGCCAAATTCACTTAAGATAGGCAACTGAAATTGCGTAAGAATGAAAACATCAATAGCTCTAATAATAAGGGTATGTGACACTGAATATTTATTCAACAAAAAAATAAAAGTTAACTTGACCACAATAATGTACTTTAAATATTTATACTTACTACAGTGAAAAAATGAATCAAATTAATCAGCTAGCTTCAGTCGGGAGGTCTACAACTTTTGAAATTTCTTAGAAACACCATCTCTGAGTTCGTCTTCATTCTGTGAGAAAGCATACGTATCCTGAAATGGCTAGAGTCATTCAAACAAACACAAACATGGGAGCTACTGTCTTCAGAGACTCTCTCCAGCATAGGACATGAGAAGGCAAACACGTTTTCACAGGGTAGTTTCGTTTTTCGCCCTGGGCCACATTCTGGCAAAGCTGTATCTACAGGACCTCATTTGCATTCATCAAACCATATTCATGCCCTGAACTCTCCTCCGATTATGGAGATGTTTCTACGGAAATTCAGATACAACATATTTTAAAATTCTGTATCTAAGACACTTTGATGAACACTTAGCTTTTTCCAAGTAATCTACATATGTTAATTTCTCTCACTCATCCTTATACACAGTTGTTCTTATTTGCATTTTTCAGATGGCTTGTCAAACCATGTGTTTTCTGCACCCTTATTTAAAAACACACGTCTATCCAAATAACAACACTCAGTGCTCCTAAAATTTAGCCTACCAATTTACTAGAAAAAGTCACAAGTGAATATAGTTTTTCAGTCACAGCTCAGAAATATGACTTACATTCCCTGAAATTATGTTATCATTAAAGACAGCTAGCCTTTATAATAGATCTTATTATTTTTTATTTTGTAGGTTGATAAAAGCCATTCTTATTTATTATAAATAAGATAATCATATAATTATCATATATATAATTTATGATAGCTTAATTATATACACATTGTTAAGTTTGAACTGTGAGAAAATTTTGAAATGCCAGATTTGTTTACAAATTTATTTATTTATTTTTTGAGACAGAGTCTATGTCGCCCTCAGTAGAGTACCATGGTGTCACAGCTCACATCAACCTCTAACTCTTGGGCTTAAGCGATACTCTTGCCTCAGCCTCCCAAGTAGCTGGGACTACAGGCGCCCGTCACAACGCCCAGCTATTTTTTGTTGCAGTTGTCATTGTTGTTTAGCAGGCCAGGGCTGGATTCGAACCAGCCAGCCTCGGTGTACGAGCTTGGCGCCATAACCACTGTGCTACGGGTGCCAAGCCTGTTTACAAATTTAATGTGAAACTTATATTTTTTAGTGCCTATGGAACTTCAAAAAAATTGCTGGGAAGGGTTTTATATTTTCCCTGAAGATACAGTCCATTTATTAATTTATTAAGTACTTGAAATCCAGCTAAAACCTGACCTCAAACTATATTTATTTTTAGTAATAACCTTATGACCCTTGTCATTTCAAATATCAGAAAGCTGGGCCATCCTGACATTTACTTTGGGTTTGCCACGTCATGTGAAAAGCCTACTTTATAATTAATCATCTTTCAGTATCAAATAGCCTTTCAGGTTAGAAAGCTCAGTTGGTATATATTATGTAACACACTAGCTGTGCACTAATTCATAATTATATGGCACCACTGGAGTGTGCGTTTCTCATTCATAAACCTTTATAAAAGGGTTATAGCATGTAATGCGTGACTGCATTTACGTAACAGTAAATATAATACTAAGCACATTGAAGATATCTGATGTATGAAACATTTTACATCTTCTTCTATAGCACTGCATCTGTAACACGCCAGAAAGTAATTTATTACATAATTCCAATGCTACTGAGCCCTCATGCTCTTCTTTACTTTTTCTATTTTTTTTACTTTTTGAGACAGAATCTTGTTTTGTAACCCTGGCTGGAGTTCAGTGGCATCATCATAGCTCACTGCAACTTTAAACTCCTGGGCTCAAGTGATCTTCCTGCCTCAGCCTTCCAGGTAGTTGGGACTGAGGTGCACTTCACCACATCAGGCTAAGTTTTCTGTTTTTTGTAGAAACAGGGTCTTGCTGTAGCTCAGGCTGGTCGAGAACTCCTGACCTCAATGGATCCTCTTGCCTCGGCTTCCCAGAGTGCTGGAATTACAGATGTAAGGCACCATGCCTGGCGTAATCCTTCTGACACATAGTTTCCCTTGAGTTTGTGGCCCACAACCCCTGGGCTGCAGACCAGTACTGTCCATGGCCTGTTAGGAGCAGGGCCGCTCAGCATCACTGCCTGAGCTCTGCCTTCTGTCCCATCCTCCCCCACACCTCCACCCACGTCCGTGGAAAAATTAGCTTTCATGAAACTGATGCCCGGTGCTAAAAAGGTTGGGGACCACTGCCCTGAATATTACAAATACATTTTCTACTTTATTATTAATAATCGCATGTTTTTTCTACTTTCAAAGCATGTTTCACTTTTATTAATTTGTTTTATACTTACAATAAGCCATTGAGACAAATGGAATTCTTCTTCACATTTTATAAACATGGAGAATCAGGCAGGCCCAAAGAATTTATATTGCCCAACGTGACAAAACTGGCAAGAAGACAAGTTACAGCTGGAACCTAGGTGTTCAGACCCAAACCCCTGACTCATGCACACCACACTCCACGGCCCCAGTCGATCCAATTAACCATGTCACAGTCTCAAAATCTGAAGAAAAAGTTACTTAGCTTTCTCCCCCAGTTCACCCAATATCTGACTTCTTACTGGGCTCTATCATAATTTTGTGAATAGGATGCATATGTTGTTTTCGGCCATGTTTCACTTACATACTATATAATTTACTTTCTCAGCTGAACATTTTTCTACAAATATTTTCTACTGACATATCTAAGCCTTAATATTTAAATATATAACATCTGTGTATGAGGAGACATGAAGGGGCTGGGCATGGTGGCTCATGCCTGTAATCCTAGCACTCTAGGAGGCCAAGGTGGGTGGACTGCCCAGAGTGGGACCCCGTCTCTAAAAATAGCCAGGTCTCTAAAAATAGTGGGCGCTGTGGCGGGTGCCTGTCGTCCCAGCTACTCGTGAGGCTGAGGCAAGAGAATCGCTTGAGCCTGAGAGTTGGAGGTTGCTGTGAGCTCTGATGCCACAGCACTCTACTGAGGGCAACAAAGTGAGACTCTGTCTCAAAAAAAAAGAAAAAAAAGTACACGGAAAGCGAGAGGTTCAGGAATAGAGTTCCAGCCAGCGTCTGCAAGGAGAGGCGGCCAGCCCAGGGAGTAAGTATAGACTTTATTTTAAAGGAGCAGAGTGGAACCTGACCAGAAGCCAGCCCCTCCCCGCAAATAGTTTCAAAGGACTTTTAGCAGTGTAGTTGGAATGGGGGAGAGGGGAGCAGAAGGGTCCTATCTCCAGGTGACAGCCAGGACCCGGGTGGGAGATTCTGATGTTTCCCAGGAATACAGGCCTTGAAGCATTCCAAGAGGGTGGGCAGCGCTTGTTGTGACCATGCCATTTGGTCTCTGACCTGCCTTTTAGCACCAGCTGTCCTTCTAGGATGGCTATGCTCTTGTCAGGGTCACCGGGACGTACAGGAATGTGGGAAGGAGGTTGCTGTAATCATGCAATTTGATTTCTGGCCCGCTTTCTTGTGCTACTTGTCTCCCAAATAGCTGCACTTTTGTCAGGTTTGTAAGGATTTCTTCCCCACAAAAATTCTCAAGCATTGGGTGGCGCCTATGGCTCAAAGGAGTATGGCACAGGCCCCATATACCGGAGGTGGTGGGTTCAATCCCAGCCCCAGACAAAAACTGCAAAACAAAAAACAAAAAACAACTCAAGCATTTCTATATATTAAATTATGCTACTTTTTCTTTCTTTTTTTTTTTTTTTGGTAGAGAGAGAGTCTCACTGTACCACCCTTGGGTAGAGTGCCATGACGTCACACGGCTCACAGCAACCTCTAACTCTGGGCTTAGGGGATTCTTTTGCCTCAGCCTCCTGAGTAGCTGGGACTACAGGCGTCCGCCACAACGCCCGGCTATTTTTTTTTGTTGTTGCAGTTTTGGCCGGGGCTGGGTTTGAACCCACCACCCTTGGCATATGGGGCCGGCGCCCTACTCAATGAGCCACAGGCGCTGCCCCGAAATTATGTTACTTTTTCTAACTGAAGCATTTCACTAAAGAGTCTGATCATAGTTATCCTTTGTCATTACACCATTAAATACTGTTTGTATGTCAGGAAATTTTTTCCAGACCATATAGAGAAATATATATATATATATTTCTTTTCTTTCTTTTTTTTTTTTTTTTTGTAGAGACAGAGTTTCACTTTATCACCCTGGGTAGAGTGCTGTAGCATCACAGCTCACAGCAATCTCCAACTCCTGGGCTTAGGTGATCCTCTTGCCTCAGCCTCCTGAGTAGCTGGGACTACAGGTGCCCGCCACAATGTCTGGCTATTTTTTTTTTGTTGCAGTTTGGCCAGGGCTGGGTTTGAACCTGCCACCCTCAGTATATGGGACCGGCACCCTACCCGCTGAGCCACAAGTGCTGCCTTTCCAGACCATATTTTAGCAAACAGTGAGAAAACTCAAATGCGTTCTCTATTTCTAATATACAACAAATGTACTAAATCAGCTCAAAGAAACAATGCTAAGACCAATGATCTATGGCACTAATCATATTCCTTTAGCTTTTAAACTTCATTAAAAAGTCATAAAAATTTTTTAAAAAGTCATAAAAACTTTTAAAAACACATGAATTCACTTGATGTTCTCATTCCAAAGTCTCTAAGGCTATAACATCAACACTCAAAGTTAGGCATTTTTATTTTTATTATTTATTTATTTTTTTGAGACAGAGTCTCATTTTGTCACCCTTGGTAGAGTGAGTGCCATGGCGTCATAAGCTCACAGCAACCTTAAACTCTTGGGCTCAAATGATTCTCTTGCCTCGGCCTCCCAAGTAGCTGAGACTACAGGCGCCCGCCACAATGCCCGGCTATTTCTTTGAGATGAGGTCTCACTCTGGCTCTGGCTGGTCTTGTAGCTCAGGCAATCCACTGGCCTAGGCCTCCCAAGTGCCGGGATTGTAGGCGTGAGCCACCATACCCGGCAAGTTTCGGCATTTTTACTTCTTATTTTACTTTTAAAACATTTCCTTTTATATAAAAATTAAAAAAAAAAAAAAGCATTTCCAAAATAACCAGTGAAAAAATAAACAAATGATGATCAGATGTTATTTAGAGTCATTATATGGTGAGAACTGGATGCTACTTGAAAGAACTGTCTCTGAGCCTAGGCAGGGAATAGAGCCAAACAATTCAAAACAGCAGTTCTCTAAGCTCCTCTCACTGAAAACTGATTGAGAAATCACCTTACATTCCTCTACATTGCTTAGTGCTAGCTACTTCCCATCAAGATGTTTCTGGAGTCTAATATATTACCTAACTGAAATTTAAATTCATCTCTTTGAGTTCTCTAGGAAGCAACACATTAGTGCCTTTAATAAATTTGCCTTTTTCTTTATAATAAACAACCCCTTTAACCACTCCTCAGAGATCTGATGACAAGCATTTAATATTTCTCGAGTACTTAAATAATCACCAGCAGTACCACTTGATATACCAGTTTCATTACCTATGTTCCCTACCATTTCCTTCAGTACTTGACAGCGCAGTATTTTCAAATAAACATAATTTCCAAACTTAGTTGTAGTTTTGGGACCCAGGAACATTAATGTCCTTAAAAATTACAAGGGCTTATTAAGACACAAAGGGATAGGTCTCACCTCAGAGTTTCTGATTCATTAGGTCTGAGGCAGGTCTCCAGAATGTGCATTTCAGACAAAATCCTAGTTCATGTTGATGCTGCCATTGGTCCAGTGACCTCTTTCAGAGAATCACAAATCTAAGATAGTGATTCTCAATCTTGGCTTCACATTAATACCTCCTGGGGCACTTTTAAAAGTAGTCTAGGTGAGGCCAGATTGCCCCCCACCCACCCTCAGCTCACCCCAGGAGAACACACCCAAGATAGACTGGCAACAAAATATCTCAGAGAAGTACCTGCTGCCTTCTTGGAAGCTGCCCTAGGTATCCAGGATGCTCCCTCCCCTCTCCAGACTACAAAGTAACAACTGCCTCTCCCACTTGAACCCTTCCTAGATTCAGGCACCTGAGGCCAGAGAATTGCAAGCCATGGAGAGATGGAGATTTGCAAATGGATTAGGCAAAAAGGGGGCCAGGTGAAAGGCTATTTTGATTATAAGTGAAAAATAATAAGGGAAAATTTTACAATATGCTTGAAAAGAAAACAAAGACTACAACAGCCATTGTATGTTAAAACTCATCTTCACCTAGGATGAACATCCAGGAGCAAGAGCCATGGAGAAGCAGGAGTCAAATGAGTCAGATTTTGATCCTGTGCTATTACAGTATCCTACAGCTTCTAGCACAGGTACACATAAATATTTACACAATAACTAAATGTACAAAGATGCAAAAGGCAGGAAAAATAATCCAGCCATTCAGATGTTTAGGCAGGGTGTATTCAAGGTGACAGGGAGTTTCCCAGGCAGAGGTAAGAACTCAGAAGCATATAGATGAAAAAGATTTTCACTAACTATTCTGCTTCATTTCAAACTTTGAAGGCTTAAAAAAAATAAGATTTTGCTGGGCATGGTGGCTTATGCCTAAAATCCTAGTACTATGGGGCTGCTTAGGCCAGGCCAGTAGATTGCTTGAGCTAGGGAGTTTGAGACCAGTGTGAGCAAGAGTGAGACCCTGTCTCCAAACAAAATAAAACAAAACAAAAACAAAAACAAACAAAAAAACAGGTGTGGTGGTAGGCATCTGTAGTCCCAGCTACTGGGGAGGCTGAGGCAAGAGGATCATTTGAGCCCAAAAGTTTGAGATTGCCGCGAGTATGATGCCACGGCACCCTACCCAAGGGTGACAAAGTGAGACTCAGTCTCGAAATAAATAAGGTTTTATTTCTCAAGATTCTGT
The DNA here is from genome assembly GCF_027406575.1 of Nycticebus coucang. Classification (NCBI taxonomy): domain Eukaryota; kingdom Metazoa; phylum Chordata; class Mammalia; order Primates; family Lorisidae; genus Nycticebus; species Nycticebus coucang. Next base: position 20,618,384 of record NC_069784.1, on the reverse strand, counting down.
GGGAAGTTCTTTTACTCATGGTGTTTGCTTGGCATAAAAATGACTAGAAGGTCAAAAATGTCCTCCTTCCTTAGGCTGGTAGTTGGCACTACCTGCTAGTTGGTACCTGCTTTGTGTGAGACTCCCATGTGGTTCTTTGGAAGTCCCCACTTAGCATTTGCCTATGGCTCCTTGCAAGTCCCCACCTGGCATGGTGGCTGGCTTCTAAGATGGTGCATTCTAAACACAGACGTGAAAGCTGCAGATCTTTAAAGGCACAGCCCTTGAAGTAACACGGTGCCATGTCCACCAAAATCTATTGGTCAAAGGAGTCATGGAGTCAGCCCAGATTCGAGAGGAGAGGAAGCAAACTCCATCTCTCAGTGGGAGAAGTGGCAAAGACCTTGTAGCCTTGCTTTCTCCTCCACAGTCTACTCTCTGGCCACAAATGATTGTATTGCTCCCATAGGCAAAATGCTCCCAAGTCACCCAAAAGTTTCATCTCACTATGGCATCAAATTTATGCTTAAATCCAGGACTTTGTCATCTAAATCCAGTCCAAGATGCTATGGGACAACACTCTTGAAAGTCTTAGAACCTCTTCCACCTAACAGAGGATCCAGGAGGCACCACCTTACATGGTTTTGAAGTTTTAACAGTAGGTCTGACAGCTGTGCTTTGCCTTTTATTATCACCTGAGACGGAGTTTCACTGGCAGTGGTGCTCTGGATCTGATCTCTGGACCTGAGGCTGTTTCTTTGAGTACCTTTTGCTATGAAGAGAAGCTGGAGATGAGAAACAATTTTACTTACGACCCTAGAAAATTCTAGATTGGCTCAAAGCCTGGTTAAAATCTGAAGTTTCTTCTTCTTTTTTTGAGACAGAGTCTCAAGCTATTGCCTGGGGTAGAGTGCTGTGACATCACAGTTCACAGCAACCTCCAACTCCTGGCCTTAAGCAATTCTCTTGCCTCAGCCTCCCAAGTAGGTGGGACAACAGGCGCCTGCCACAACACCCGGAAATTTTTTGGTTGTAGTTGTCATTGTTTGGCAGGCCCGGGCCAGATTCGAACCCATCAGCTCCAGTGTATTTAGCTGGCATCTTAGCCACTTGAGCTACAGGAGCTGAGCCAAGTTTCCTCTTTAATTCATCTCTTTTTTGCAATACTTTTTAAAGTGATTAAAAAAAGGAGTCAGTTGGGTGTTTCCCATATTCTGCTTGAAAACCTCTAAGCTAGAACCAAAAGTTCACTAGGCTTTTTCCCTGTTTCATGTTACTGCAGGTGACATAGTCTTGCTGATGTTTCTGTCAATATAACATGGTGATTAATGGTAATTAATGGTAATTCTATAATACACCCTGTAGTAGCGGTAGTATTCTTATTGCCCTTAGGACTCCACTGTCACCTGACTCCAAAGCCAATGCCATACTTCTTGCTACAGCAGCACATCACTTTTGGGTAGCAATATTTCTTTTGTCCTTCAGTCTGCATAACAAAGCACACCAAAACTTAGTGGCTAAAATAACAATTCGTGATTTCTCACGATTCTGTGGAATGATGAGGCAGTTCACATGCTGTCAGCTGGAATGTTGGAATGGTTAGACGGTCCAATGTGCCTCAATCACAGGGCTGGGCCCTGGTCTGGCTGCTGGCGGAGAGCCTAGCTTGGGCTGTTGACCAAGGCCTTGCCAGTCCTCCGCATGGCTGATTAGGCTTCCTCACAGCACGGGGCTAAGGTCTGAGAAGGAATGTTTCCAGCCCACAAAAGCAGAAGCTACAAATCTCTTTAGGCTCTGCCTTGAAAATTACCCTAAAACATTTCTGCCCCATTCTGTTGATCAAAGAAGTGACAGAGAGCACCAGAATCAAAAGTAGGGGAAATGGACTCCACCTGTTGATGGGGAGAGCTGCTCTAAGTACTAGCGGGCATCTTCCATCCACCACAGGAAATCACAAGCTTTGAGGTGGTGGATACTGCCACATAGAAATGAATTATTTGAAAGAAAGAATTGAGTGAAGAACAACATTTCTGTCCCCTTGATAAAATACCAGATGAGGAAGGATTGTTAGATGAGGAAGAATAAAGAGAATAAAGAAGCCTGGTTATGAGGTAAAGGCATTGTACTTCTAGAGCACAGAAATCAGAGTTACCAGAAACTGACATCATATTCAAATAACCTGGGGAAACCAAAGGAGACTACAGACATGCAGTTAATTACCATTCCAAAGCTTCTTGTCCAAAGCTACAGAGTAATAATTGGTCTGTGAAACGATCGTAAATAATACTCTAAATATTAGGAAGTCACCTTAATCATCAGAAGCCCCAAGAGAAAGTTACTGAATAAATAAAATCGAATAAATAGTTATAAATATTAAATAAAGTTAGTGAGTGAATTAAAACCTTTGGAACACCTCTAGAAGTCCTAATTAAATCTGAGTTATTGTGAACTTTGAGGAACATGCTTCACTTTTCCTTGTTTCTGGCAGCCATAGAATGTATCATACATTTAACACAGAATGGGAATCATCCCTTTAGGAAAGGATCTCTGAATTCTTTGTTGTTTTAGTAAGTTACCATATTGATTTAAAGTTACCATATTGATTTTTGACTATTATTGATTTAAAATTTAAAAAGTTATAGCCTCAGTATTGTAATATTAACTCTAGAACATAAGCCACCAGTGGCTACGGGGTGTCCAATCTTTTTTCTTTTCTGCTGCACACTGGAAGAGGAGTTGTCTTGGGTCACACATTAAATACATGAGCACTGAAAGCTCATGAGCAAGAAAAAAGGCCTATGCATCATTTTCATGATGTGTGATGCCACAGCTAAGCTAAAGAGTCCTCAAATAATCTGCATGTGTCTGTGGGCTGCAGATTGACCACCCCTGCGGCTAGACAATTATTAGAAGGTGTAAACAGAAGGCAACCTCAAATTTCCCTTCATCAACTTTGACTGTTTGTAAAAGTACTTTCCTGAGCACACCCATCCCCACAACAGTAAGCAAGCCAGAATAAAGTCTGTAGAGCCCAACCTGGTCCCTGTGTAGTCCCTCGTCAATCATACACTGTCACTTTTCAAACGACAGGCAGTGTCATCACTCCATTTTTATTTTTTTCCAGACGGTTTCACTTTGTCACCTTGGGTAGAGTGCCGTAGTGTCATAGCTCACAGCAACCTCAAACTCATGGGCTCAAGTGATTTTGAGCCTCAGCTTCCCGAGTAGCTGGGACTACAGGTGACCACCACAACTCCTGGCTATTTCTAGAGATGGGGTCTCGCTCTGGCTTAGGCTGGTCTTGAATTCATGAGCTCCAGCAATCCACCCATCTCAGCCTCCCACAGTGCTAGGTGCCAGGTGTGAGCCCCTGCACCCAGCACTCTGTTTACAGGAGACTTACCTTTCACACGAGCAGAATCATGTGAATGACTTAATCCACAAAGACACCACAGAAATCGAAGCCCACTCTTTAGTTTGTAAGTAAGGAGACTAAAAATCAGATGAGTTTAAGTGGCTTCTCTAGGTTCGTAAGGTAATAGAACACGGGCTTATGAGCAAGGGTCCAGATATAAAAACAATTGGAAAGGTGGTAGCATTGATTCTGATTCTTATAATAATAAGCCTTCTTAATAAAATAAAGTTGCAAATACAATCAAGAACATCTCTACAATTTTTTTAAACAATAAATTAAAATGAGAGAGATATTTTAGTTCTAGGATAGACAAATCAATGTGCTCCAGAAATAGTTTAAAAATATGAGAATGATGCTAACCGTAATCTTTTCTCAAAAGTTAACATTTATATACATTCAATATGGAGGCTAGGCACGACCAAGGCACACCAAGGAAATATAAATAAATCAACTCTACAAACACAAAATGATCAGAAATGCTATGAAGAATATAAAGTCAGGAAAAGCCTCCAAGAGGGACCACCATTAACATGGGCATCAAAAAGAGCCAGCAATGGGCGGAGCGTTACAGACGAACAACAAAGCTCAGAGCTGTGAGGGGCAGATAGGAGGCCACTCTGGCTGGAATACCAATAGCCCAGGACAGCAAAAGAGTGACAAAGGGCCTGCAGCCAAACATTTGGATAATGTGTCGTTCAGAGTGACAGAAAAGTCACTAAAAGGTCAACAACTAAAAGTCACTAAAAGATCAACAACTAAAAGTAGATTATAAAAGCCTTACCACAAAAAATAAGTGAGGTGACAGTTATGTTTTTAGATTTAAGCATTCCACATTGTATATCAAGTCATCACATGGTACCCCATAAATGTAGTTATGACTTAATAAAAAAATAAATTAAAAAAGATCACAAGTAAATGAGAGGCAATATCTGTTATCAGCTTTTAAAAAATCTACATTCAGCTCAGTGAATCAGCATGGAAACGTGAATATACCCCAAAAGTCAAAGGATCTTCACCTTCATCCTTAAAAAAAAAAAAAAAAAGCTGTCGGAATGTAGTAGGTGACAGACGCTTGTCTTCACCCTGATTGACCTGGGCTATGTGATCAGAGCTGGGTGACACTTTTAAGACAGATGCTGTATTCACAACACTAGGGAGTTGTGCTACATAAGACATTATTCATTGTGTCAAAAACAAAAGCACTGTCATAGAGCTAATGCAGGATTAATCTTCCATAATTATGCAAGAAGAATGATGTTTACAGCAAGCAGCAGAGTATAAGACTTGTTTATTTCTAACTTGTCTATTCAAGGAAAGCGTGTGACCATCTCTCACTTAGCAAACCAATTCTAAGCATTACAAATGCTACCCTTAAACAAAAAATCAGGAAAATATAGACATAAATGCTAGTCTCTGGTGGCCATTTATCATATTCCTTAGATCTTTAATGTTTAAAAAATGATAAATATGGGCTCAGCGCCTGTGGCTCAAGTGGCTAAGGCACCAGCCATAAACACCTGAGCTGGCGGGTTCGAATCCAACCTGGGCCCACCAAACAACAATCATGGCTGCAACCAAAAAATAGCCAGGCATTGTGGTGGGCACATATAGTCCCAGCTGCTTGGGAGGCGAAGCAGGAGAATTGCTTGAGCTCAGGAGTTGGAGGTTGCTGTGAGCTTGATGCTACGGCACTTTACCCAGGGCGACAGCTTGAGGCTGTGTCTCAAAACAAAACAAAACAAATATGATGCCCCCATACTTTCCTACATATGAACCCCATAGGGATAGGAGGATGACATTTTTACTACAATATGTATACACAGATTTAATCTTCTGTTAATTAACTGGTTTTAAAACTTCAAAAAGATTTTACTCAAAACATCTGTAAAATAAAAAATATTTAACTCAAAATCACACATAATAAGTATTCAGTATTTATTTGCCCCAAGTTACCAACATGCCATTACCACACGCTCATAGTTCAGGACGTTAACCTTACCCTGTGAGTGCTGGTCAACTGGAAACTCGTAATTAGTCTTGATCTGAAAAATTCCTAAAGAGAAATCATAGACATACTGTTATATTTTACATATCACAGGATTGCAAGATAATTTATCCACTTATGTGGTTCTAAAATTTCCAATACAGTAATTTAATGAAAAATACAAAAGATAATTGTTTTAAAAAGTGATTATTAAGAGATCACCTCCTGACCTTTCACAAAAGGTATTATCTATTAACACACATAAACCAGGGAGAGATAAAAATCACCAGCACAAATTACCCACTTCATCTGATCACAAAGGTAATTATAAGACACAAAATAGAAACACTAAATTTTTAATGGAGAATAAGATCAGCATTATGTCTGAGGCACCACAGATTTTATGAATAACAGATAGAAAAACAAATTGAAAATAGCTAAGCTTCTTAAATAACAGAAACATGGAAAAAAGACTTAATACTTGGGATAGTTTTCTCCATCCAATTTCTGTTCTCTTTATTGATCTGCTACTTCTATACAATTACGCCATTGTCGAATTCAGCGTAACAAAATCAAACCTGCTTTTGCCTGTTATCATTAATACATATGATCATGGGCTTTCTTGACGCTGTTATGATGTTTCCTTAAACGTCATTTTTGACAGAAGTAATAATTCATACATGGACATACCCTAGGTTACAAAATAATTCCCATACGGAATCTTAGATTTTCTTTTTTGATTGCTAATACTGTAAACATCTCTGTGTTCTTCACATGATATCTTTTGCATATATTTCCTAAATGAGGGTTTGGGGGTATAAAGCACAAACATTTTCGAGCCTTTGATATATAGTACCAAAGTATTTTCTCAAAACGGTACACTAATCTTCTTTCCTGTAAACAATACATGAGTCATACCTCACCAGATCTAGGAATCATCATTAAAAAAAAAACTTCACTAATTCCACACATGAAAAAAAATGATCTTATTGTTCCTTTATTTTTCACTTCTTTGAGTTGGGCTGAACATTTTCCAGCATGCTTATTAACAAGTTTCATTCCTCTTTTCTATTTAACATTTCTCTAAACTAGAGGAGTATTTACTGAGATGATATAAATGTAGAACACCATGACAGCTCTCTCATAATGACAATTTGTCATCTCAGGGTGCAGCCACTGCAGTCGTGTGAAAAGTAACACAATGTTGCTGAGTTTCTTTATCCAGGCTAGAACCAAATCATTCAAACTTATTTTAGAAACCGTAGCAAAAGTCATTACCTTTCTACCTCCTCAGCAGAAGTACCAAATTCAAAGGAGTTAAATGTGAAAATACTAAATGGCAATGCTTCTTAGAATAGAATAAAGAGTCCATCTCAGGCAGGGTAAAAAGAGGACAGAGACCGTCCCAGCAATTCTGACAGCCCAGCTGCTGAGGCAGGAGGCTGTGTTGGTGGCTCCCCAGCTTGCCATGCTAATGAGCATCGCACAACTAGGGGCACCCACCCCCTCAAAAACATTGGCTCTCCCAGTGGCAGGACACAAGACATGCATATTTTAACTTATGTAATCAATTCCAAGATAACCTTAAAAGAAAAAAAAAGGTATTCTGGACAAATTGGAGACAGCAAGCAAAACACCAAGACTCCCCCCTTCACCTTGCCCAAGTGACTAAGGATTAGGGACTAATAAAGCAAGTAGCTTTCTGCTAAAACAATAAAAGGCCCCAGTGCTTTGACTTCGGAAGTGGACAGGTCTGGACGCTCTTATTTCCTTCTGGTCCACACAGACAGCACATTTGACAACACAAACTTCTTTGGAGGAGAGCAAACAACTACTATTACAATTTTGGAATTCGAGAATGGTTTTCCATTTGGGTGCACTTGTCTTTAGTGATTAGTAGATTGGTAAATAAAATCTTAAGAGCAAGAGGTGAAGACTCGTTGGTCCAAAGATGTGTATTAGGTTAAAGGCATAGTCACGGACTTGACTTTGCAGTTAGGGCAGGAATCACTGTGGCATCATGGTCATCCACCTCACCTTAGGCAAATGTAAAAGTTTAAGGCGTTAGGTTATATAAAATTAAAGATGCCCATGTCATCAATTTGAAAAGTTCAAAACTATGAATAACAGATGGATTCAAAAGAGGGTCATTCAATTTCATCATCTGTCTCACTCTGATCATGTGGAATCACCTCCCAGAGCTCCCTTAATGGCCACCTTTGTCTATGTTCCTAGAACACATTTACTAATATTTCCCTTATGCTGTTTTATATGTGGGTTAAATTACTGCTCCAAATTCCTGGGGTACTAGGACAGTATCTTAATTATCTGTGCTCCAGGATCTCTAGAGTTCTCTCTTCAGGACTAGATTAAGCTCTTGGATATTACCACAGCTGCCACATATTGATTCATCAGTGGAGTGTTTAAAAGGCCTCTGAAAATGTAACTAGATTAAACAAAAACAGTATCTTCCAGAGCTATTCTCTGCGTGGTTAGGAAAGATCAGGAGCCTGGCAGCTACCTCCTCCTGGAGCTGAGATTCTGGGAACTGGCAAGAGGAGGACATACAGGGCTCTTTTGCCACTTTCCCCCATACAGTGCTTGGCTTCTCCTCTTAAAGAATAACAGTCTGAAGTGGCACCGAACCTGCAGTCTGCCCAGAGCCCAGAGCCCAGAGTAGCAAGTGCTGCTCCCACCTAAGGCTTCCCCACATCTCATTGTTGCCTCTGTCTGTACCGTGAATATTTAGGAAATCACTGTTGAGTGAACAAATGATACCAGATCAGGTTTCACCACCCAGATAGGAACCAGGGTCCAGAGGAGGAGGCCCCCTTGAAAGGATCTATAAATAAATGGAGGGGGGGCACACACATTGTGGGTCTGGAAGGGTGACAAAGCAAACAGCAGGGACGGAGCCTCAGGCATTTCTATCACCCCAGGGCTGGGACAGAGATTCCGAAGCAAGCAGAGTCTAAGCCTTCACCCTTTAAGAAGAAAGAAGAAAATTTTATGCTTGCTAACTTACCCACCAAACATGACACCTCCCAAATCTGAATGGAGAAGTGCTGTCAAATTCAGCATGACTGGCCTCATCATCATGACTGTGAGTCACCTTAGATCAGTGATGGACCACTGGGTAAATGCCACAGCATTCCAAAATGACCTTAATAGCTTATCAAATTATGATTTCACAATCATTCTTTTATACAAGTTAACCTTAGTATATATAATACAACAAAATGGAATTATGGACCAATGGAATTACCAAGTCATCCCCTGAGGGGTGCATCGTGCTGTTAGGGTCTACTCGTCCTGTCTGCTTCCCCAAAACCATGAACTCTGGAGGCCGCTCGTGTCTGTACAGCCTGGCATGTATTAGGTGCTTCATAAATATTATAATTCCACAATCCTGTGAGCTATGACTGAGCTGACAACATTGCATGTCTTCAAATAGTTTTAGTCTCCTAAAAACAGTAATTTCTGACAGTGACCACTGTAAAAAAATATTACATCTACTAGAATATTCTTAACCCAATGACAACAAATTGTCGTGCACTGCAAATCAGCCTACTGTTCAGCTGATTTCTGATCCCAAAATACAAAGGCTTAAGGTCCAAACAAGTAGTTGCTCCTTTGTGCTTCTTTAGAATTTAGAGAAAAGTGATAGTTCTAATATACTTCCATCAAACTGTGCCACAAAAATCTGGTTTCATGCCTTTGTGCTTCAGCTTTGGAACTCTTAAAAGAGTGGAGTGTGCAGGATAAGACCTCACGCTCAACGGAGTGATTACCTGTTGAATGGAAAGGGGTGGGGGGAGACAGAATGGAGAAGGCTGACATTTTCTGGGCACTTAGTGAGGTAGGCATTATTATTATCTCAAAGGTGAGAAGTGGAAGATCAGACAAACTAAGAAACTCCATGAACCTCACACATGAAGTCAGCACTCCACCAGCTCTGACTAAGAGCCATCTGCTCCACGGCCTCCCCGAAGAGCTATATAAAAAGGAGTTGTATATAGAATGTGACATCGCTCTCCTTTTCTTCAAAGCTACAATCTATCTTTTAGAAAAACTAAGAAAGACAATGTAAAAAGGAGATGTGCACTGTTTTCCTACCTCATTACTCAGTATCCTATCTAGGGAAACAATCAACAGTGCTTCCTCTACCCACACCACCTATTAAATAATTAAGATTGACATGATAAGGGCGGCACCTGTGGCTCAAGGAGTAGGGCGCCGCTCCCATATGCCAGAGGTGGCGGGTTCAAACCCAGCCCCCGCCAAAAAAAAAAAAAAAGAATATAGGTAAGATTGACATGATAGCTAGGCAGAGGGCAAGATGCATCCTGCTTGCCCTACCTCTCATAGACAACATTAACCCACCAATGGAACAACAAGATGAATAACCCAGGTTTAAATGTGTATTTAAATGATCGTTTTACATAGATTTTCTTCCTGATATATCTAGTAAAATGTAGTTAAAAATAAGTCAATACTATTAATATATCACCTATAAATGACTCTGTTTTTGAATGACTTAATAAAAAGTATTGTGTGCCTTCAATGTGTTACTTTGTTAAAACTGATTTTTACCTTAAAACTCTGATGGAAATTTGAGAGCCTTGAATGTAAGGTAGCAGAATGGTCAAGATTGAGTTCTACCATCTGCTGCTTGATCTTAGATAAATATCAAATTTCTCATCTGTAAAACAGAGATAATGGCCTCTACCTAATAGAGCTGTTTTAGGAAATACGGTAACTATAAATCAAAAGCTTAGTACAGCACCAGATACAAAGTAAGCACTCAAAAATGGTAATTCATTAACAGAGTAGTAGTTTTATCTAAAATTAATCCTTTAAGGCAGTGGTTTTCAACCTGTGGGTCATGACCCCTTTTTAACAATGAAAATACATTGCAGCATTAGGAAGGTTGAGAACCACTGCTTTAAAGGTTGGCTTTAAAGTCTGAGCCTATGAACAGAGACCAGATTTATATTAGGGGGTTTGGTTTTCTATCTAAGTTAATGATCTTTTTTTTTTTTTTTTTTTTTGTAGAGACAGAGTCTCACTGTACCGCCCTCGGGTAGAGTGCCATGGTGTCACATGGCTCACAGCAACCTCTAACTCTTGGGCTTACTCGATTCTCTTGCCTCAGCCTCCCGAGCAGCTGGGACTACAGGCGCCCGCCACAACGCCCGGCTAAGTTAATGATCTTAATGTCAGATTTTGCGATCTATCACATGACTCCAGGTGCAAGAGTGTTATGAAATATAAATGTTAATGTTCCTCAATCATTTACTATGTGGTCCACAAGAAGACAGTATTGTGAAGTCAAAACAATACACCGTGATGCAACAGCTTAAAAAAGTTAACCCACGTAAGGGGTTGACTGCATTTTCTGATGCAGTGGCTGTCATCTCAGTCAAGAGTGGTGTTGCACACAAGTCAGATATGACCAATGCCACCCAAGCAAAGGGCAGGACAGACAGGACCACAGATTCTGTGATGGTCGAATCGTTAATCACTTGAGAACAGCTAGAAGGGGAAGACAGGGCACTTCACAGTGTGCTGTGAGAGGATCCTAGGTGGGCCACAAAAATTCTTAAAGACCATGAATTATATTATTTATGAAAGAAGTTCAAAGCAAAGTATATATTGTCTTTTACTCTCTTTTTTATCAACATAATTTGAGTGTGGTTCAAGTATGCCATGAGATAAAATAGGTCAAGAAACACTGGGCCTGTGGCTCCCCATGGGCACTCACTCAGCCTCACAGGCCAGGCGTGGCCGCTTCCCGTATCATCGGGCGGCCTGCGGCATGGGTGTTGATACAGTTTGCTGCACTTCTCTGAGGGCAAGGAACTTTAAAGCCTCTAGCTCTGTTCAAGCTACACATAGATTTGATGTCTCTGCTCGCAGACGTTGCCTCTACTTCTTCATGAACAGCAGTCACTGCAACGGTGGTCAGTCCTGGCACAGAAAGGTGCTGCGTGTGCTGGTCTGTGCCCTGTAAAGGTTTGGAGATGCTACGGGTGAGCGCAACTGTCTAACTGTTATTTAGTTATTTTTACACAATTTGTTTCCCCTGCCCCCAAAGCCCTACTTGCTGGCCAAGGACAGTGCATCCCCACTTTTCCCACTGGCGAGAGTGAGAGGCAGGGGCTTGATTTCCCACGGCCACAGTCTCAGGCCTGCACCCACGACAGCAGCAGCTCACATCACTCACCCAGTCCATGCCGCCATCTCCTCAGTCACTGGCCTAGGAGTTGATATTTTGGTAAAAGAAATACCAAATGCACTTTGGAAATCATCAAAGCAGCAGATAAATGGGAAGAGGGGAACTCCCCATAAAGAAAGCTAATTGTTTTGCTGGTAAAGGGATTTGGAAAGAGGATGCTTTTGGCCTTGGGATGTTATCTTACATTGAAAGAAAACAACCCAGGAAGTGAGCTTTATTTATACCACTATGGTTCTAGGGCAACAAAACAGCAAGTGTCACAAGGACACTGACATTCCATAACATTATACGACAAAGTCAAAGGCACTTTTTTAAAAGGCCCAGAAGCCCAGGGGTCCAGGTAGAAATATATGGCCCAAAGGGCGGGCGCAGTAGCTCACGCCTGTAATCCTAACACTTTGGGAGGCCTAGGTGGGTGGATTGCTTGAGCTCAAGAGTTGGAGACCAGCCTGTGCAACCAAGAGACCCTGTCTCTACTAAAAATAGAAAAACTAGCTGGGTGTAGTCCCAGCTTCTTGGGAGGCTGAGGCAAAAGGATTGCTCAAGCCCAAGAGTTTGAGGTTGTGAGCTGTGATGCTACAGCACTCTACAGAGGGTGACAGAATAAGACTAGGTAAAAATGAGAGAGAGAGAGAGAAAGACAGAAAGGGAGAAAGAAGTGGCCCAAGAACAGAATGTCAGTAATCATTTTTACTACTGGGAATTTCAGTGTGAATTGGGAATTTGGAAAAAGAAAAAGACAGCACCCACAGCATGGCTCACAGTGCCACAGAGGTGCAGCCACACCTGCCTGCTCAACCCAGAGAAGGCTTTTAAAACATGCCAGTTAATCAGCACTGCTTATCTATTCCTACTTTCCCTGTACAATATAGGAAATAAAGCATTGCACAAAAGGTTTAGGAGAGAAACAGGTCCGTTTCGAAACAGCAAACTCCATGCACTTATATTTTGGGGAAATGTCCATTTTTACCTTGGTATTAAATCAATGCTTCATATTTGCAACTTGGTTACTGGCTTCCAGTGGTTAAAATCACTGGTAGCTGCTACTTGGTCCTGAGCTGGAGCAGAAAACCGCCTGAGTTACATTCAGAGTAAATACATAGTGAAAGGTCTTTTTTTTCTGATATCACTTTCTCCAATGCCAAATGAGTATCCTACAATTCAAGCCTATTCTGACACTAACCACCTGGAGTAAGCATCAAACTGGCAAGGTTTAAGGGCTGGTTCCCCAAGACTACCCTCGCTACACAGGCCAGGTGCAAGGCCTGGGTCTCTAAGCTACCTGCACTTCTGTCTGGCTCGACTATGAATGTAGTTCCCACAACCCCTTCCTCAAGTTTGGTAATTCATCAGAATAACTCACAGAACTCAGGAAAATGCTTTACTTACTATTACTGGCTTATTACAAAAACACAACTCAGGAACAGTCAAATGGGAGCAATGTACAAGGAGGTATTCAGGGACAGGAGGAGGACTCGTCCAACACTTTGAGGTGTTCACCAACTTAGGAGCTACTTGAACCCTGTTGTATAAGGGTTTTTTATGGAAGTTTGATGACACAGGCATCATGGATCAAATCACTGGCTATTACTGTTCAGAAATCTCTAAGCTCCTCCCTCCTTCTCTAGAGGTGAGACTGAAAGTTTCACCACTCGAATCCCAAGGCTGATTCTTCTGGTGACCAGCCCCCCTCCTGGAGCTATCTCTGGGCTCACAACATTTCATCTCTTTGCACAAACTCTGAGAAGGTTGAGGGGCTCACTATGATAACAAAGGACATTCCTATCATGAAATTCCAAGGGTTTTAGGAGCTCTGTGTACCACAAACTGGGGCAAAGATCAAATTCATTCTTCTTAGTTATACTACAGATAGTATGTTGCAGCACAACTATCTCGTGGGAGGGCTAATTTTTATTCCAAATGGCTATAATATGAAACAGTGCCAAGTAGTTCCCTTAGAAGATCAAGCTCAACTTCAGGGCTCAAATAAGACAGTCATTTAAGTCAGAGATGCCCTGAATCAATGACTCATAAAAGTGACCTCCTAAGGGGTGCCTTGCTGACACCCTGACCAAGTCACTTCACAACATGCTCCTGTTCCCACCCACAGATGGCTATTTGATTAAAGGTTTCTTTCTCTCTCATTTTAAACCATAAGCTCTCTGAGGTCTGATCTACGTGTATTGGATTCATTATTGTATCCAAGGGCCAGCATCCAGAAGCTGCTATTGGATATTAATTGAAACAAAGAGTTAAAATTAGACATCTTTGCTTGGAGCAAAAACTGAAAAACTTGTAATTTTCATACCATCTTGCCTTCAATTTACCAAATTCCATGTATTGTGCCAAGGTCCCTGAATTCTTTAGCAGACACTGAAGAATCAATTTGGGCCTGATCAGCAAGGAGCAATTTAGCTCAGTTTTGGCATTAAGAGTCAATTGGGGCAGCTCTGGGAACTGAAGTGATAGAATAAGGTGCAGAACCCATAAATAACTACCTGTGGGGATCAGGTAGAGTCCCCACACTCCAGGGAACAGATGCTTTCTGCAGTTTAGGTTGGCTTCAGCTTCAGAACTCGGCAGGATGCAGCAGCTTTACTTAGAGTCAGCAAAGGCGAGAAAACCATGTATTCTCTGGGAATTTTAGAATTTTAATAGTTTTCTATGAGACAGAAGACACATATTCTCCATCTAGAAGTTTAACACATGACTTCTAGGGTGGGGCTTCGTTATACCTCAGTGACAAATTCAGCTGTATGACACACGTGGAGTCCAGTCAGTGACCAAAATTTCTCCTTGGTATACAGCAGATGAGGCTATGGTTATTTCTTAGCAACCAAACTTGAAAGGTGAAAAGATTGCACCAAGAAGGCTAATGGTGTGGGGGTTTTCCTACTTCTTTTTCTTTTATTCACACACAAGAAATAATATTTTCCTGTTTATATTTGACAACACCATCTGTTTTTATTGCAGTCTTATCCATTCAAGGTAAATAACTTAGTCACTAAACAGAGGGTGACATGAAGAGGGCCCGATATGTAACAACGGACACTCCTATCCTGAAATTCACTTGCATTATGGCCAGACATGGGTCACCAAGAGAAGACCTCTGAGGACTCGAACTGCATGTTCTCTGATACTAAGGTGTACCCCCAAACCAGGGTGAAACTACCACTGGGTACAAAGCACTGTTCCAGATGACAGAGGCAATGGAAAGGTGTGGAACCCAGATCTGCACCTCAACAGGTGTATGCTTTGATTAAAAAGGCACTTCTGTAACAAAGGTCAAACAAATGGATTATACAATTACATCTTGAGGCAATATATGCTAAAGGATCAATAGTCACTGCACAGAAGTTATGTGTTGGAACAAGAAAGATGCATAAGATTTGTGTAAATGGGGGTAAAAGAATAAGGGGTAGAAGAAAGGGGGTTAATAACAGGGCACGTAATATTTTATGTGAAGGAATGAAATAACAAAGAAGGTAGGAGGAAGCCATGGTGAACACGGTCAATTTAAGAAGTTAGTGAAGAGACACATGGACGGAGTGGAATGTTTCAGACAAAAATGACGGGAGAGGACAGTGGAAAATAGACTCGAATTAAGGGCTACATAAAATTTCAAGTGTCATGCTAAGGACTGTTCAAGACATAACTCAGGCCCAGAACATAATAGCTACCGAAAGAAACGATTGCTTTGGAGGTAAAAATATCACTTTTTGAATTAACAGTTAAATATTTTTATGAGCAGAAAGGAATTTAGGCTTAATATAAGTGGTAGAAAGTCTCTGATGGTATCTGAGCATGGGAATAATGAAAAATATACTTAAGGCCATATTACATATTAGGGAAATTAATTTAAAAGCACCAGAAAAAATTCACTGGAGAGAATTTGCGACCGAGAGCAATTTTATCTTAGGGTATGAACTTCAAAATTAAGATTCCAAGTAGAAAAATAGTTATGCTTTAAAAAAATTAAACTTTCAAATTAGCCAGTCAAATGATGTAACTGGACAAAGCAATTAGATTTTGAGGAAGCAGGCTTTTCCTAAACATCTTAACTAACATTTTCAAAAGAGAAATAAATTTGATTAGCGATTTTTAAGACTAGATGGTATTTGAGTACCTTGGTGGAATTAAATTCTTTATAGTCAAAAATTCCACTTTTAGAATTAGTCAATATTTTGTATAATTCCGTAAGATACAAGAATAGTCATTTAAAACATACCACAAAAGGTTGCCAGAGATATCACTAGCCATGTTAAACACCCTGTAAAGGAAACCATCAACTGAAGAATATACTGGGCTCTTAATTAATCCGTGGAAGGATCATTAGGTGTTATGAAACTCACCATAGCACCAAATGCATTACTATGCAATCAAACCTGTTTATAATTAAATTACAGTTACTCTAATTACGGAGCAATATTTCATTTGTTACACAATTGGTACCTAATCAAACAGTTCTGTAGAAGAGATGATTTCACCACAAAGTTACCACCAAGTCACTTATTTTCAGTGCCAAAGTTTTGTTTTAATTGATTTGTAAGTTTAGGTGTCAGAAATTTTATTTCTATAAAAATTACTACATCAACTAATCCGAAATCAAATCCAAATTCTTTTATCCATTATGAAACAAAGTCTTCTCTCCTAAACACTTCATTTATGTATTTCCCAGCCACAGGCTGATGCAGACCAACCAGGAAGTGAAACCGAATATGATCACATTGTGAAAGCTGAGTAAGATGAAAGAATACATTTGGAATTGGCTGAAGCACTATTAAAATTTCATTTAAAAATCCATTCCCTTGAAGACATCAATTTAATTAAAACAGAAATAAGAGGAATTTAAAAAGCATAAGTCTTCATTTTGTTGTTTGGCAATTTCCCCCATCTTCCATGCAAATGTAGCCAGGCTGGCCCATCTAAAATGCAAGCACTCACCCAGCCAGCCAGGGGACCGAAAGAGCAGGGTTAAGCTATCATTTTCCTGCTAGTAATCTACTCTGATGCGAAACAATGACAACCTTTAATCACTTGCTTTGGAGAAAAAGTATCTTTTGCTTCTTAGGTAACAAGCAAATCCCATTTCTCTAATTGCTTTGCTATGGTTACTGGCATTCCTTTTATTTGTAAAGTATAAACTCCCTAAAAATAGAAATTGTGTTTTACTGTTTAATTAGTTTACTTTTTAAGTAAGACTCAGGGATCTGGGCATAGTAAGAACGTCAAGGTTATTCTTAGCCTAAGGATAGTGTTAACAAACTTGCTACTGTTCATGTTTTCCTTCCCAGGAGGATACAGAGAATCATCAATTCCTGGGCTCCAGGACCGGCTCTTTTATTTCTGGCAGGTTGTGTGTGGGAGAAGGACTAGGAGACATTCAAAAATGAACTTTAATTTACTGATTATTATACTTTATTCTTACTCTTATTTAAAGCAGGATTTAAGTCTAATATTCCATACAGTACAACATTTTCATGAACATTTCCTAGCAATCTAAACAACAAAGACAGCAGTTCCTAACTAGTCGTAACCCCAGTAAGTAGTTAAGGTGGCTCCTATTAGACACTGTACAAACATGAGCGCTGGCCAGGCGGGCACAACGCTGCTAGGTATAAGAATGAAACTTAAAAGGAGGTGACAGTGAATAAGCAATGACAGACAAGTCCACTGGCATGCAGATGTGCATGTGTAAACACATGTATACAAACACGCAAATCACGTGGTTGGTGAATTAAAACATGGAGAGCCATCTCTGTGCCAAGAACAGTGTCATTCCGAAGAAAATAAACCAATTACACTGTCATCGTGTTATAAGCTTACAAAGCCAGCCTACAAGTTTTACCCAGAGCATGTCTCTGGACTCATGCCCCTTTCCTTTGGGCACCCTTTTTCTTCCTGTTACTTCCTCACTCACCCTATCTACCACTTGTTCACGGTAGACTCTAGAGCTTGATTCTTTATTCTTGTATTCAGTGGATTCTCTGGACAGGGAGACTTTATTGAGGATTTGCTATGATGTGAGATGAGTTGGACAAGAAAGTGAATCTACCCTTAAAATACTCCTAAAAGGGGTGGCGCCTGTGGCTCAAAGGAGTAGGGTGCTGGCCGCATATACGGGAGATGGTGGGTTCAAACCCAGCCCCAGCCAAAAAAAAAATACTCTTAAAAGTTAAGAAGAATGAGAAATATTATACACTAGGAACTAAGTGAACAGGGAACGGAAAAATAGAGAATCGCAGATCATCACAGATTAAACAGTATAACTGAACAACTCTGAACACATGTATAAAGCTTTAAAGTTTATGAAGCATTTTTTAAATAGTCATTTAAATCATGTACTTGATTTTAAGATAAGGCTGCCAATTCAGAGAGGAAAAAAGAAGTTGCTAAAGACCCACGTCTAGTGAGCAAGAGCTTGATCCTAAAACTGACCATGTACCCTTCCAACCACCCAGAGCTCCCTCTCATAAGGGTAACAGTTACATTCAGGGAATGGAGAAAACAACGCAGATGGAATGCCTCTGAGCCTTTAGAGTGTGCAGGAGCTAAAGCAGAAAAAAGACTTCCAGCCGGAGGAAGGCAAGAGCAGAGAGGCCTTGAGTGAGGAAGCGTGAAGAGGCGGCAGGTCCCACTGAGGAGAGAATCTTCAAGGCCAGGGGGAAATGACTCTGCAAACAAATGAGGTTGCAAGGGCACTGAGGGCTGAAAATTCCAGAACGAAGAGTATCACTTGACTTGATTCAAAGAACCACTAAGATTCTAAAACAGAACACAAGAAATATTTTAGGAAAACTAACCCTGTGAGGCGTGGGAGGTATGTGCTGGGGCAGAAGCAGGAAGGGAAGAGAACGAAAACCCCGGAGCCAGGAAGGGCCCTACTGCAGCTCAGTAATAAAGTAGTAAGGGTCTAGAAAAGGGGGCATCAGTGAGAATGACCAGGAATGAAGGCCAGAAACATTGCCAGATGGGAAAGATGGGGAAAAAAGGAAGTAAAGTTGGGTTGGTGAAGAGTTCACCATAAAGTGCTAATTTCTAATACTCAATGGAGTATTGATGGGCAATCTGATGAATTTTGCTCTTTCATTTCAAATCAAAGCTAATTATTAACATAACAAAGATTTTTTTTTTTTTTTTGAGACAGTGTCTCACTCTGTGGCCCTGGGTAGAGTGCAGTGGCATCATTGTAGCTCACAGCAACCTCTGAGGCTCAAACGATCCTCTTGCCTCAGCCTCCCAAGTAGCTGGGACAATAGGTGCCCGCTACTATATTTTTAGTAGAGACCCCCTCTACTAAAAATGTTCTCCCTCTTGCCCAGGATGGTCTCAAACTCCCAAGCTTGAGAAATCTACCTGCCTTGGCCTCCCAGAGGGTTAGAATTACAGGCATGAGCCACCATGCCCAGCCATCACAAAGCTTTTATATCTTCAATAAAGGTTTGTCATAGCTAACCTTTGACTAAGTATTGCTTTCAAGAGTGAACCTAGTGGGAAAGCTGAAGAAGGTGAGATGAAAAGTCCATTTGGTCCAGATCATATAGAGACATGGCTACCATGTTCTAGAACCAACAAAAGTATTTATGAAAGGGGAGTAGGTGGCATGATCCAGTTAGCGTCAGATTTGAAATTTAGAATTTGCTACTTTGGTATCTGCATGGAGAACTCATAGGGAAATGTATACAGGGAGGAAACCACCAGACAGAGCAATAGTCCAGAGGACAAACAAGAAAGAAGGCTTGAACTAAGGTGTGAATGAATCTGAAGAGAAGCTGGATGAAAGCAAAGATACTATCATCACCAGCTTTAAGAGCTTTCCAGCAGGTGCTCTGCTAAACAGCCTTCGGGCATGGGCTCTAGTGTTCCTCAGGGACTCATCAGAAGGACTGGTGGCAGACTAAAGGTTAAGGAGAGCCAGGACTCGAGGACAAGGGACCATCCAGCTGTGGCCACAGGCCTAGTGGTGGAAGAGGGTAACAAGCATGGTTATTAAAATGCTGAGTTTGCAGTACCTGTGGGCTGTCCGGTGGTGAGGTCTAGGAGGCAGCTGCAAAGACACACCGCAGCCCTGGGGAGAGGAGAAAATACCAGTGAGTTTGTTAGGTTCTTCATTCTTGCCGAAGACTCTGGTCATTGTTAGATTTAAAGACCTGCACTTAGTGATTTGGGGGGAAAAATAAGTTATTTAAAATCAAATTCATACAATACCTTCCTTTTAGAATATTTCATTAAAAGCTGGGACAGGCTTTCAGTAAGACAGCTGAGTTCACTAAGACATAAGGTTTGCACGTACATGCACACATGTATACAACTACAAAATACCTCTTCAAATGACGCCTGCTGGGCTACCCAATTGGAAGTAAACAGAATTGGAAGCAATCAGTTTGGTTTTTGGCCAGGGCTGGGTTTGAACTCGCCACCTCCGGCATATGGGACCGGTGCCCTACTCCTTGAGCCACAGGTGCCGCCCCAGTTTGGTTTTTAAATAACTTCTAGCCTCCCTTTCCAGATGCTCCATACCCTCCTGATCATGAACTGCCAACTTTTCAATAAAAGCTATAAGGGCATATTTTTTCATTTCATTTTAGTGTAAAAAAGCTCCTGCCTTTCCCAAGCTACTTCAACTTTAATTTGTACTCTAAACCACTGGTGTTAGAAATAGTGAACATATTTAGCTATCAGTAGGGTTAACAGACATGTGAAAGAATTTCAGGTATATATGTTTTATATAAAACATTCTATATGTTTATATATATAAAAATATTTATATTATATATATAATTTTTATTTTTTTTACAGTCTTACTCTATCACCCTGGGTAGAGTGCCATGGCATCATAGGTCACAGCACCTCAACCTCAAACTCTTGGGCTTGAGCAATCCTCTTGCCTCATTCTCCCAAGTAGCTGGAACTACAGGTGCCTGCCATGACACCCAGCTAATTTTTCTATTTTTAGTAGAGATGGGGCCTCCCTCTTGCCCAGGCTGGTCTCAAACCCCTGAATTCAAGCTATCCATCTGCCTTGGCCTCCCAGAGTACTAGAATTACAGATGTGAGCCACTGAACCCAGCCTATGTTTCATATTTTTATAACTATCAATGTCCTTTCTTTGCCAGCTTTGATAGTTGGAAAATGTATACTTAGGGAATTTAATTCTGAAGAATTGTTTCCGTTTTTGTTTTTCCTGACAGAATGTATCTCCATTTCAGGACTGTATACTTACTTACCTTGTCTAGTTTCTATTTCCATCCACTTAGGCAATGAGTTCCCAGAGCACAGAGCTTCCGTGTGTGGGTTTCACTGAGGTATCCCACCACCCAGCCCGGATCATAGGGGCTCAGTAAGTATTTGAGTGAATAATCACAATCCCGTGGTTCACTTTAAGTGTTTAACATGATTTTTCCTTAGCAATCATCTCAATACCTAAGCTCCACCTTAATTGTGAACTATGACTTCTATTTACATGCCCCAAAGAAACTCTTTCAGGACCACCCAGTGGTGGCACCCTGCAGGACAGTGAAGGTTCCGGTACAAAGGAATCAACATGGGAAAAACCATGGCCAAGTGTCCACCTCTGTCTTGTGGGGAGAAGTTAGGGTGATTCTTCTCCCACCCACACTATTCTGATTCTGGTTTCCCTCATCACAGTGCCTCTTTCTAGCGTCTGTTTCAGCCCATCTTCCTTTTGGTATTTTGACGTCTGGTTACCTCAGTTTGGCATCTATTGTTTTCAACAACTTGAAACTGTTTTTTTGTGTATGTGGTAACTTAGAAAATGGTCCAAGCCTGGGTTTCTACATAGGCCAGAGCCTCACATAACTTAAAATTACGAGACAGATACTGTGGACTACTTTTCCCCTCAAGGTTCCTATTGTCCTTCTCTGTTCCCATTATAAAACTCATGATTCCTCACCACCCTGTTTGACAGGATCATCACAGTGACCACACGCATGCATTACTCAACATAATCTTTTTTCTCATCAACTAGATTTAGATTGCATGAATTGTTGCATAATCAAATCCAAAGAGAAATTGTCACACTACTCCAAATTCACATTATGAAACTAAAACTTAAGGGCCATGTGTAGGAGTTCATGTATATAATCCTAGCACTCTGGGAGGCCACGGCAGATGGATTGCTTGAGCACAGGAGTTTGAGACCAGCCAGACCCAGAGCGAGACCCCATCTCTAAAAACAGCCAGGCATTGTGGTGGGTGCCTATAATCCCAGCCACTTGGGGAGGCTGAAGCAAGAGGATCACTTAAGCCCAATAGTTTGAGGTTGCCGTGAGCTATGATCCTAAGATACTCCATGAAGGGTGACAAAGTGAGACTGTCTCAAAAAATTAAAACTTCAAATTTGGGAATAAAAGATGTATTCTAAGTAATTTATGCTTACAACTTTTTCATTTGATGTCTAAATACATGTTCAAAAACGTTGAGCTGTTGCACTTTTTGCAAAATATACTCAATATATAAAGTAGGCTATAACTTTTTCAAGTCATTGGATTGGAACTAATTTAATTCATAGGCCGATACTTTCAAATGCATCAATTCTATCAGCAAGGCAGTATTTAGAAAGGCTCTTATCATCTGCATGGAGAAAATTCACTTGACAGCACTCCTTTTTTTGGGCAATGACTCAAATCAGCTATACTGAAAATAAATCTAGAGGGTACACAGCTGTCATCTAGCTGCAAGTAGCTTTCTGAGCAAACAACTTGATTCATTTTTCTCTATTTGTACTACTGGTTTTGCCACCAGAATTGGAGTCCAACAAATGCATTTCCCCCTCACCGTGAAGACAGGGCTTTTCGGTGTCCTAGAGAAGGCTATGTTCAATGCCTTTGCTTTGATGGGTGTAATAAACTGCACGTGGTGATTTCTTGATTTTATTTAATAAGAAACAGATATGTGAGCTCAATCATGTGAATCACTTACAAAATAAGGGCTTGTAAATCTGAGAATGAGATTTTATCAAAGGAACAATGGCACTGAAGTTTGGATAACAGACAGGTACCAGACTGGATTTCTATCCATATCTAGTGGGCAACTCATTTATTTTCATTCGCACAGTCCTTCATTGCTGTTTTAAGTTTTTATTATGGAAAATTTAAAACATACACAAAAGCTGAACGAATGGTAGAATGAAGCCCACGTGCCCACCACTCTGATACAACCATCCCGACGCCCACCCTCATGGGGTTATTTGAAACAAATTCTAGATATCTTATTTTATCAGTCTTATTTCAATGTGTATCTTTAAAACAAAAAAGTCTTTAAAAAATGTAACCACAATATCATAATCATACCTAGTGGTCTGCTGCTAGATATTTAACAACCAGTTCTCTGAGGAAAAAACCAAAGGGCCCTGATGTGTATTCCCTGCCATCTACCCTGGTATAAATATTCCCACCATAGCCAACTACAGACTACCAACACCATGTTCCTGAAGGTGAAGTTGAGAAAAGATGTGCAGCACACCACTGTACAGCTTGTCCACCCGCAGACACTCTAGACACAAATAACCCAAACATAGATTACAGCAAGTTATAGTATTAGGAAGTACAAGTTTTGAGTATTTCTTTTACTTTTAATACTTTAAAGCTTATATGATTTAATTTTCAACAGCTGTTTTTACTAGCTCACCAAATTCCTAGAAATACAATAATCGGTTTTCACAAGTCTATTCTGTGTATCAGTTCTAGTGTACCCTGAATCACATCCAAATAATAAATACTTCCTTAAATTTAATAACTATCCAAATTTCTCTGACATGTCTCTTCTCTTTTTCACTTAGTGGTAGAGAAATGTTTTCAAGCAGGAGGGGAGAAAGAATGTCATTTCATAAAGCTACACTGAATGCTACTTTCTGTATATAACTTAGTCTAAGGTTAAAGTCTGTTTCCAGGAGGTTAAATAAGATGCCAGAGTGAGTATGTACCTTTTTATCATCTAAGAATCATAGTAATATTTTTATTTTGCTTTTACTACCCATTCTCAGGCTCCCAAGGAAAAAAAAAAAAAGAGTTGGAAAAGTAGGAGAGGAGGCCAGGCATGGTGGCTCATGCCTATAATCCTAGAACTCTGTGAGGCTGAGGAAGGTGGATTACTTGAGCTCAGGAGTTTGAGATCAGCCTGAGCAAGAGTGAGACCCCATCTCTACTAAAAATAGAAAAATTAACTGGGTGTAGTGGCGGGTGTCCGTAGTCCCAGCTACCCAGGAGGCTGAGGCAGGAGGATAGCTTGAACTCAGGAGATTGAGGTTGCTGTGAGCTATGATGATACCATGGCGCTGTACCCAGGACAACAGAATAAGACCCTGTCTCAAAAAAAAAAAAAGAAAGAAAAAGAAAAGGGAAAGGAAAGGAAAAAGGAAAGAAAAGGAGAGGGACTTGGAGGAAGGGAAAACATGTCCATTTCAGGTTAAGCACCATACGTTGGTGGAATGCCCTGAAAGAAGATTGCTGAGAAGACCTAAGAGACTCACATATCCCACCACTGAAACTCAGTTTGCATAAAACCCTCTCTAAATATGCCTTCCAGAACTGGATATGGCCCATATGTGCTGTAGTTCCTAAGTGGATGGTAAAGTGGCGTTATGGCCATCCTTGATGAGGATGCCACACTGGACTGCAGTCACACGGAGCTCACAGTCAAGTAAAACTCAAGTCCAGTCAATGAACCAGTGTCCACCAGTGCTCACCCAGACTCCACAGTGTACATTCACGAAGTCCCTCCCACTACCATAATTTGGACCCAGACTATAACTGCGAACATACCCTCTGCTCCAGATAGTTAGTCTACACACTGCTCAAGACACACATAGTATACAATGTTTCTTTAAAAAATTTTTTATTGTGAAAATTTTCTAACGCATATGTAAGTACAAATAATATTAAAGGATCCCCATGTAGCCTTCCACCCGGGGCAACAACGATCAACTGATATCACACTCACGCCCAGGTTTGTTTTGTAGCCAATCCTGGGTGCATCGTTTCATGCACAATGATTTCAGTACTGCGTAAGTTCCTTCCTACATGCCTCTGCTCAAGCATTTCTCTTCCACCCCCTCCTTCATCTTTCCAAATCCTATCCCATCCTGCCAGTTTCACCTCCTACACTGTTTCCACTGAGTTTGTCAGTGAGTCATTGGTCTCCTTGGGACATCTGTCTTATTGCTATCCCATCGTTCTCACCTCTTAAGTGGGACACTCACTGTGTCATTGGCCCAGAGAGCAAGACACCTCTCTCACTATGCAGTGAGATCATTCCTGCTAGGTAGGGAAATAACTACAAGATGACACTTGGTTTCATGAAGTTTATTAAAATGGGTACAATAATTTTATACATTATATTGATCAAATTCCTTAGCTGGGACACAGGACAGGGTATAGCAGACACACTGTGACAGGGTGGGGAGACCACGCGGCACAGAGTTAAAAGGCCTGGGGTTTTTGCCTTGCCCTTTTGTTTACATGCTATTTGGGGAATATCGTGTGACTTCCCTGGAGCCACCTGTAAAATGGAAATTAATTGCAGCCATTCTTCTTCTCTCCCTTGCTAAACTCAGAATCAAATGTGATTATATATGGAATACGATTTTGTAATTGATAAAACACAGTGTTGATCCATATTATTACCTCTAACTACAGAAATGATTGGTCATTTCTGGGCCAATAAGGTTTCAATAAGGAAACCTATTGCTTTGAATCTTGAATGTATGAGGAGAATAAATTCAGACTCCCAACAGGAAAACAGGGAATGTGAGAGATAGTATGGCGGTCAGATGGGATCCAACACCACCATACTAACCCTGAGAGGAAGGTAAGAGCTTCCTAGTATCCTTCTCAGACCTCAAAAACCACTGCCTTATTATTCGAATAGGCAAATTGAGGGACCCCCTAAAAAGATATTACAGAGAAGCCAATGGATCTTTTTAGCTATGGAAGAAGAATTCATATTACATTCAATAATAGCAAAATTTAATATCCAGCTTCTTCTTCAAATAAAACTACAGAATTATCTAATAAGTTCCTGGTCTCCTAGGACATTCTCAAACTCTTTGAGACTTTGTATCTGTTTTGCCAAAGGACAATTAGTACCAAACTGCAAGCATCATTCATATTACACCAAACACTACTTAAATCACAAAGGAACTGAGACCTTCTCCCTCCAAAAGAAAAGATGGATGAATTAAGAAAGCACCACTCCACAAACCTTACTGTCCTGTGAAAGATACACAAATAGGCTAGCCCACCTAAACTACCTTTGGGGATATTATTAATATTATTGGGATATTATAATTATTGTCAATTTTCTTACAAGTAAATAAAAATTATAGGGTTTAAATTTTCTAAAACTCAGAATAATATAGGCCAACATAGGAAAGAGGGTTTTTCAACTTTGGACCTTAATACGACTTAGCAATAGTCGATAAAAACAACAGCTGCTGAGCCTGGTAAATCCAAATGAGATTAGTCAAAATCACGGAAAGACACAGAGACTATTTCAAAATTCCCAGCACACTGACAGTAAAGCACCACTGCAGAATCTCATTAAGAAAGGAAACATTTTTTTAATAAGAGTTTTCAAATTTTAATATTTCTGTGAGGTTACTGGAGAGAAAAAACACAGAATCGAAACTAACTACTGAACAATAGTTTCCTTCCTTCTACCCCTCACCTTCTCATGAAACTTCATTGTACACATCACCTAACTATGTAGTCTTGCTTCTTATCGTCCATATACATTTAAAAATCATGGTTTGGATTTAAAAAATGAGATCATATTAAAATAAACTTTCTCTTGTAGAGATTAATTTATAAAAAACAAAACAAAAAAAACTACCAGAGTTGATTTTGTTAACTTCATGCACAACAGAAAAAGAAAGGTCAAAGACTTCTAATAAATAAAAATGAAGATTTATCCCTTATAGACTTATGTTACTTTGAGTACTGTATTGTTACCCATGATGATCAATAAGTATAAAAAGTTTCAAAGTTATATCTATATTTCTCAAAATACGCATCAAAAATGTGAAGGATCATAGTTTTATTTGTCTATTTGCTTAAAAAGGCTGAATTTCAGAGAACGCTAAGATTGAACAACTTTTAGGGTAGAACAAAAATTTAGAGGTTTTTGTAATCTGATCCTGGGATAGATATAATTTTTTGTCATTTGTCTGAAGGGTTTTCATTAGATTAGCAACTATGCAAACCTAATTTTTTAGGATGAAGTAATCTGACTCTAAAAATGACAAGAATATAAATTTAAGCCTTAAATGATAAATTGCAAAAGACAAATCAGGTGGAGCTTGCTGTAGTACTTTCACCAAGATTAGGAAGACAAAACAAGTCCAGTGTGAAGACACCTGGGCTGTAATAAATAGCTGATGTGAGTCTGAAGTAGTTGAATAAACTCACGTATGATAATAATCACAGGTGCCAACGCTCAACATGAGATAACTGTATGTTAAATATTCTTCTACATCAATTACCTCATTTAAAGCTCCCAACCACTCCATGACGTTTCCTCCACTTCACAGGTCAGGCACTAAGATGATAAAACTATAATCAATGTGAATGATCTTCAAAGCGATCTTTAAGGGAAATAAGAAGTAGCTTAGCTCACTGAAATGAACGAGAGGCTAAATATGCACACGTTCATTCAGTGAACAGCATTAGAGAACTAACAGATTAGACAAAACCAGTGACGTCCCCGACAGATGCTACCCACACCTCATGGATTTATAGCCTGGTGGTAAAGAAAAAGATAAAACAAATGGTGACTCAGTGATTTTATTATAATTATAATGAGTGCTCCAGATGGAGAGGGGCAAGTAAAGTGTTCAGCCTGAAAACAGGGAGGTTCAGAGGACTATACAGGGGGCAGAGACCAAGCCACTGGGAGGAATGACTGTTCCAGAGTTCAAAAGTTTGCCGAGCAGATGCCAGTCCTCCCTAGATCCTCACTTAGAGGTGGGCACAGGTTCAAGAAAAATAAAAACTAACAAAGTCATGAGAGCAAGGCATATTCAGCACCAGAAGGTCTTTGTCTAGTTCCATATTACTTACTGGTACACGGAAGTAGCTTGGGTTTATCTCCAGGTTTCAAATGCTCCCAGAATTTTAAAGAAAAAGAATTTTCTTTTCTTTTTTTTGAGACAGAGTCTCACCCTGTCACCAGGGGTAGAGTGTCATGGCATCATCATAGCTCATACCAACATCAAATTCATGGGCTCAGGCGATTCCTTTGCCTCAGCTTCCCAAGTGGCTAGGACTACAAGGCACCTGCCACAATGCGAGGCTCGTTTTTCTATTTTTGGTAGAGACAGGGTCTCGCTCTTCCTCAGGCTGGTTTCGAACTCAAATGCTCCCAGAATTTTAACAATTTTCAAAGGTAAAATCCATGTATTCACCTAAAAATCTTTAATCCACAAATAAAGGTGAGGTAATTGTCAGTACCAAAAGAACAGTTACACTCTTTCATGATCAGGAAAATCTGACTCATAGTATAGCCAATCCTCTCTGTCCGAAAGAGTGTCTGAAGCTGGCTACTTTAGCCACATGGAATAGAAGTCAGCAAACACTGAGGAGACTCAACTCTTCCCCTGTCTATCATCCACCCTACTTTAGCCAAGTTGTCCAGTGTCTCAGAATGGCAGCATCTTAACTGATAAATATAGAAATAATTCTGTCTATTTTCTACCTTCACAGTGATGATGACGTCAAAAGCAAGTGCAAACTACCTCGGCCCAGGAGGTACCAGAGAACAGTAATCCCTGAAAAAGCAAACTCCCCCAAACACAAGCTCTGTTCTCTCCAGGCCATGAAATCTACTCCTGTGAGCCAGTTTTGGAGCCTTCTGGAAGACATTGTGCTATCCTGCCTGGAGGGACTGCCTAGTTTCAGCAGGCCTGTCCTGTGGGAGAAAGCCATTATTATTCCCATAGAACACTTCTCCCAAATCCGTTCTCATTCCCAGTCAGAAGACATCCATGTTTAGAAACTGATTTTTCAGGTTTTGCTAATATAACATAGCCTCCTTAGCAATGTGAAATTTGAGGACTTCAGAGCCTTAGAATTATTTGGTTCCTTCTCTGAAAAATGATTGAAAAATTAAAAGTTACAGTAGAGCTAGTAAAATTTCACGAAGCACAGTTTGACTTAAATAATTACCACAGGATCCTTGTGATAAAATACTTCATCCTATGACTTCTTTTCTCAAATTTCTTTCATATTAGTCTCATCTACATCCCTCTGCCCTACTTAGTCCTAATAGCACTCTTCCCATCTCCAAATAATGTTTAAATAGCCGCCAGCATTATTTCCCAAAACAAAGTTGGGAATCACCTCTGCTTTAGGTGATTTTGGCTCCTAGGCTCCTAGGCTCTTTTTATGAGGCTCCAGGCTGTTCATAGGGTTAAAAAGGCATCTTCAAGCCCCCCTGCACCCCCTCCCCAGACAGAGGCTGAGCCAGAGTCAGCACTGGGAGTTCCCGCTCCCACTCGGTGCTCCTGCATTCACACACAAAGGGGAAAAGCTGACTTGAGGAGGGAGATGTGCACTGTGCAGGGTTCCCGCGCCCACCCCCGAGAGTCTCACTTTGTTGCCCTTGGTAGATGTCATGGCATCATAGCCCACAGCAACCTCGCTTTACATCAGACTCCCAAGTAGCTGGGACTACAGGCACCCGCCACAATGCCCGGCTAGTTTTAGAGTTGGGGTCTCGCTCTAGTTCAGGCTGGCCTGGAACTCTGGAGCTCAAGCAATCCACCCACCTCTGGCTCCCAGAGTGCTAGAAATACAGGAGTGAGCCAGTGTGCCCAGCCCTGTGTAGGTTTTTTAAAAACTCAAAGCATGGGCTGATTTCAAACATATTTTCATGTCGGCGTTAGAACCATTACAGCAGATAACAAAATGGGCAAAGGTACAGACTCATCAAGCAAAAAGGGGCCACACAGGCAAAGAAACAAGAATTTAGAGGTAGAAGGAACATCAGGCCCTCATATTACAGTGTAACAGGCACCTGGATTTTTCAGCATTTCTATAGCTCCAAACGTTTGATTCCTGTATCATAACTTTATATTTTAAACCACTGTGTTAATTTATTTTAAAACTGTACATGCCTCTAAACATACAAGCAACATAAAATTTAAAATAATAAACTTAAAAATCATTACCCATAGAGTGGAATTCAATAACTGGAATATTTTATTTAATCGTTAATTTATTTGGGACATCTAGGAATACAATACATGAAGATAGAACGTATGAAAAAATACCTGTGCATCAGCGGTTCTCAACCCGTTCTCCCCGTGGTAACAATGAAAGCACATTGCAGCATTAGGAAGGTTGGGAACCGCAGATCTAGAAGATCAAAAACTATCTGTGGACAACTTGTGGATCTATGAAAAACACTGATTTTCACTATACTGTGTCTAGACATTTAATTGTAACTCTAAAACAAGCACAAAATAAATATGCATTAGTTGTTTAACCACTATTTAAAAAAATTCAGCAGCCAGGATTAAACACTGTAAGCTAGTAGTAATTGAGATTCATTTTTATTTCATTAAAAAATACCTAATATAGGCTACGTGCCTTGAAGCAGGGGGAATCTAAGTTGGTAAACATTTTATTGAAAGATTAAGTTTGTATACGCCAATAACAGTCAAGATGAGAAGCTAATTAAGGACACAACTCCCTTCACCATAGTTTCAAAGAAAATGAAATACCTAGGAATATACCTAACGAAGGAGGTGAAGGACCTCTATAAAGAAAAGTATGAAATCCTCAGAAAGGAAATAGCAGAGGATATTAACAAATGGAAGAACATACCATGCTCATGGATGGGAAGAATCAACATTGTTAAAACGTCTATACTTCCCAAAGCAATCTACCTATTCAATGCCATTCCTATCAAAATACCAACATCATACTTTCAAGATTTGGAAAAAATGATTCTGCGTTTTGTATGGAACCAGAAGAAACCCCGTATAGGTAAGGCAGTTCTTAGTAATAAAAATAAAGCTGGGGGCATCAGTATACCAGATTTTAGTCTGTACTGCAAAGCCATGGTGGTCAAGACAGCATGGTACTGGCACAAAAACAGAGACATAGACACTTGGAATCAAATTGAAAACCAAGAAATGAAACTAACATCTTACAACCACCTAATCTTCGATAAACCAAACAAGAACATACCTTGGGGGAAAGACTCCCTATTCAATAAATGGTGTTGGGAGAACTGGATGTCTACATGTAAAAGACTGAAACTGGACCCACACCTTTCCCCACTCACAAAAATTGATTCAAGATGGATAAAGGACTTAAATTTAAGGCATGAAACAATAAAAATCCTCCAAGAAAGCATAGGAAAAACACTGGAAGATATTGGCCTGGGGAAAGACTTCATGAAGAAGACTGCCATGGCAATTGCAACAACAACAAAAATAAACAAATGGGACTTCATTAAACTGAAAAGCTTCTGTACAGCTAAGGAGACAATAACCAAAGCAAAGAGACAACCTACACAATGGGAAAGGATATTTGCATATTTTCAATCAGACAAAAGCTTGATTACTAGGATCTACAGAGAACTCAAATTAATCCACATGAAAAAAGCCAACAATCCCATATATCAATGGGCAAGAGACATGAATAGAACTTTCTCTAAAGATGACAGACGAATGGCTAACAAACACATGAAAAAATGTTCATTATCTCTATATATTAGAGAAATGCAAATCAAAACAACCCTGAGATATCATCTAACCCCAGTGAGAATGGCCCACATCACAAAATCTCAAAACTGCAGATGCTGGCGTGGATGTGGAGAGAAGGGAACACTTTTACACTGCTGGTGGGACTGCAAACAACCTTTCTGGAAGGAAGTATGGAGAAACCTCAAAGCACTCAAGCTAGACCTCCCATTTGATCCTGCAATCCCATTACTGGGCATCTACCCAGAAGGAAAGAAATCCTTTTATCATAAGGACACTTGTACTAGACTGTTTATTGCAGCTCAATTTACAATCGCCAAAATGTGGAAACAGCCTAAATGCCCACCAACCCAGGAATGGGTTAACAAGCTGTGGTATATGTATACCATGGAATACTATTCAGCCATTAAAAAAAATGGAGACTTTACATCCTTCGTATTAACTTGGGTGGAAGTGGAAGACATTATTCTTAGTAAAGCATCACAAGAATGGAGAAGCATGAATCCTATGTACTCAATTTTGATATGAGGACAATTAATGACAATTAAGGTTATGGGGGGAAGCAGAAAGAGGGATGGAGGGAGGGGGGTGGGGCCTTGGTGTGTGTCACACTTTATGGGGGCAGGACATGATTGCAAGAGGGACTTTGCCTAACAATTGCAATCAGTGTAACCTGGCTTATTGTACCCTCAATGAATCCCCAACAATAAAAATAAATAAATAAATAAATAAATAAGATTAAAGCAAAAAAAAAAAAAAAAGAAAAGAAAGAAAGATTAAGTTGAGGGTGGTACCTGTGGCTCAAAGGAGTAGAGCACTGGCACCATATACCAGAGGTGGGGGGTTCAAACCCAGCCCCGGCCAAAAACTGCAAAAATAAATAAATTAATGAATTAGAAAAAGAAAAAAAAAGAAAGATTAAGTTGATGCATAATTAAACACAGGATTAAGTAGAAAAAAAAAATCAAACATAGAATTAATGACTAGTGAATATTTTAGCCAGACCAAGAGTCCCTTCCATGTAATATACTTCAGCATAAGTATTTGTCCTCTGCAATGGGTTGACCGTGTCTGGGGCACTAATTTCTGTATTACCTTCTCTCCACAGGCTTGCATTAATCCTACATCACCTCCATGACTCTTGGATAGAGAAAAACTGGTAAAGTATAGGGGATGGCAAGTGTAGGGTCCAAAATCAGCCTGTATCCCCAGCACCACCTCCTCGATGGCTGGTCCAGTTCTGCACCAATAAAGTACAGTCCATGCCAGAAATCCCTTTTTAGCACTGTAAACCATGGAGGAGATGCTTATTATATCTGCTTTGTTCCCTATTTCTATGGTGCCTGTCACCATAGTAACAGCGTACATGGATGAAAAGGTAGGCTAGAAACACCCCAGAATGGTGGGTGGGGACAGGAATATTGGGGAAAGGGCTGTTCACTGATGAAGGAAAGAGAAAAGGCTAAAATTTCTTGTTACAGTGTTATCAGTGCAGTAAGGGACAAAAATAATTGAAAGGATTTCTTTAAAAAAGCAACCACAGAAACACGCCTAGAAATTCAATAAATATCTATGTTTTTAGGAGGTAGATTTGCTAGGCTTCTGAGATTTTAACACTAGATGTATTAAAAAAATCTTAAAGATGCAAATTGAAACCTTTAAACAGCACCCAATTTTGGAAATGACACTCATTCCACACTGTGGATGATTACTACTTAAAATTTTTGGTTATTTTGTAGTACTGAAAGTTGAGACATCTGTTAAGGAAGTGTGGCTGGGAAGATAAGTTACTACTATGAATATTTTTCTGAAAGTGACAAGTTTCTCTTCCAAGTTTCTGCATAAAATGTTCTCAGAGGAAATCACTGGGGTGGGATGGGGGATGACTGTTGTTTGACCGTAAGAGAGCTGCTACCCCTGGGGAAGACAAGACCTTTCACATCTTCGGCCTCTCTCCGTCTGTTTGCTCAGAGACATCTGAAGGCACTGTCAGTTCCCAACCATCCTTTAAAACTAAGACAGGACAAAGTTTTAACTATAAGGAAAGGGAAATCTTCCCATTTCAAGACCTCCATTTCTTCCTTTTGTTTTTTTTCTCTTCTG
Source organism: Nycticebus coucang (assembly GCF_027406575.1). NCBI lineage: Eukaryota > Metazoa > Chordata > Mammalia > Primates > Lorisidae > Nycticebus > Nycticebus coucang. Next base: position 20,584,939 of record NC_069784.1, on the reverse strand, counting down.
CCACCTGCCTGGCTCATAATTTTCTAGAACATTTGGGATACTTGGGATGTTATTTTATATTGTGTTTCTGGTCAGGAAAGAGGCAAAGACACACTGGCCACCTAACTACTTGGGGAGGTCTTACTCGATGTCAATAAAAATGGTGCATGTCTTAATCCATGCAGGCTACTGTTAATATAACAAAATACCCTAAGCTGGGTGGGTTATAAATAACACATATTTATTTCTCACAGTTCTAGAGGCTGGGAGGTCCAAGATCAAGCACTGGCAGCCTTGGTGTCTGGTGAGGACATAGATGGTGGCTTATTGCTGCATCTTTACATGGTGGAAGAAGAAAACTAGCTCCTTCCAGCCTCTTTTCTGACACCAAACCCATTCACAAGGGCTCCGTCCTCACAACCCAATCACCTTACAAAAGCTCTCCCTCTTACATCAGCACCTTGAGAGTTAGGTTTCAACACATGAATCTATTTTGCCAGGACACCAACACTCACATCATAGGAGTTGCATATACAAAACCATCAGGAAATACTTTATGAACTAAAATTGCTTCTATATCTTTGTATCTTATATTTGAAATATATCTATGTTTATATTTTATTTAGGCACTAACTAGGTGTGACACTGAAATGGTTTACTTTGCCTTTCTCAGGCTAAATGCCTTATTAGTAAAAAGAAATGACAGGGAGAGGACAGAGGTATGGATTGGGAAAGGGGATTTTAAAGACGATTTTAAGGTATGCTGAAATTGTACATGTGAGTATCTGTGATTTCTGGGAAAGATCCTCTACGTCAGCGGTTCTCAACCTGTGGGTCACAACCCACAGGAACTGTATGAAAGGGCCACAGCATTAGGAAGGTTGAGAACCACTGCTCTAGGACATCTATACAATAAAAAAGCTAAAAATCAACAGGTACTCTCTGTCCTCTCTGCACAACTCCAGAAAATCATGACTTGAGTCAACCTACCCACATCAATTCAAGGCTTGACTTCAGACTCAGATGAGGGTCATATTCAGAACTTCACAGAATGGCCCACTTTAACAGTGCTGTTCCTAACCATTCCATCTAATTCCCACCACTAACCCGTCCCTGGCCCTGCACTCTGCCTTCTTTTTCATCTTATCACTTATATGACATCGTACCTTGCTTCTGCTTCTTGTCTCTCTTCCCTCCTTTAGCATGTATGCTCCATGCACAAAGGACTTTTCTGTTTTCTTTTTTTTTTTTTTTTTGTAGAGACAGGGTTTCACTTTACTGCCCTCGGTAGAGTGCCGTGACCTCACACAGCTCACAGCAACCTCCAACTTCTGGGGCTTAAGCGATTCTCCTGCCTCAGTCTCCCGAGCAGCTGGGACAACAGGCGCCCACCACAACGCCCGGCTATTTTTTTTGTTGCAGTTTGGCCGGGGCCGGGTTTGAACCCACCACCCTCGGTATGTGGGGCCGGCGCCCTGCTCATTGAGCCACAGGCGCCGCCCGACTTTTCTGTTTTCTTATCTGTTAGATTTATTCCCTATGCCAGGGACAAGGTCTGGTGCATATTAAGTGCTCAAAATCTGTTGGTTGGGTGCCGTGACTCATGCTTACAATCCTAGCACTCTGGGAGGCCGCCGGGGGAGGACTGCTTAAGGTCAGGAGTTTGACGCCAGTCCTAACAAGAGTGAGAACCTGTCTCTGCCCAAAAAGAAAAAAAACAAGAAAGAAAAATTAGCTCAGGGGTGGTGGCGCATGCCTGTAGTCCTTGGCTACTGGGGGAGGCTGAGACAGAAAAATTCCTTGAGCCCAGGAGTTTGAGGTTTCAGTGAGCTATGAAGATGCCTCTGCACTCTAGCCTGGGCAACAGGGGAGGAGACTCTGACTCAAAAGAAAAAAACAAATCTGTTGAATGAATAAATGATTTAAAATCCATAAAATCAAGTATGTCAAAAGAAAGACTCAAATACATTATTTTTCTTTTTTAAAATCTAGGGCCTGCTAGGAAAGCTGTGCACTTTACTAAGCATTTTATAAGCACATCTGTCTTAATCTTCATTCTATCACACTAAGGCACATTTCTAAAATAAATACATCTGGGAAAAGGGCACAGGCAGTATACTGTAGAAAAAACCACTTTATCAGGATTCCAGTGCCAGAACTGTCACTGACTGGTTCATTTAGACGAGCCATGAATCCCCGAATAGTTTCTGCATTTGTAGCATGGTGACAATGCTTGCTCCCAGCCATCGCAGGCCAGCAGGAGAACAGGCCTGTTTAAATACTTTCCTATGTTAGAAGTAACAGATGCATAATATAGGTGATGTGGTGGGGGTTCCTGTCAAGGGTTTCTGGAGAGATTTGCCCTAAGCTGTTGGGAGAAGGCAAGGCAGCAGGGCACAGCTGTATAGTGGCCTCTCACACAGGACCACAGCTTCTGGGGACTAGGAGGGCCCAGGGAAAGGCTCCCTCCTCGCCAAGGTGATGGCCAGGTCCGCTCGAAACTGCCCTCTACTCTGCTCCCTTCTGTTGGGAGCATAAGTACTCTGACAGGTATACAGGGGGTGGGGGTGGGGGGTGCAGGCAGAGGTGGGCATCAGAAATGGCCTTTTCAGGAGAAGGATGCTTCAACTGAGTCTTGAAAAAGGGACATGTGTTTGTCAAAAGGATCTCAAATAAAGGGAAGCAACAAAGCCATGGAGTGTGAAGCCACCCCTGGCTACCTAGAACCTTCCTCCTTTATGGTTCAGGCTGGCGTAGGGAGTGCGACTGTGCATGCTGTGTCCATAGCGCATGCGCCAGGGATGTAGCAATGGCAGAGCGGCCAGAGGCAAAGCAGAAGAGCTACAGAAGCCAAAGGAAGACTTTATTATATGGCATACTAAGGAATTTGGACTTGATCTAGTGACAAAGGAAGTGACGGACATTTGCCTGTTAGAAAGATTACTGTCCTGCAGTGTAGGCAAAAAATATTTGGGGCTAGGGGATATGATATGAACAAAGGCACAAACTTACCAGGTAGAGGACAATCAGTAGTGCACCTGGACGGCTCTGGGCAGTCCAGGGGCTGCAGAGGAAGGGTGGTGATGGGAAGAGCCCCAGGATACAGCCTCCAGACAAACTGGTTACTAACTCCAAAAGCAGGAATGTAGGGGAAATGTGGCCAAGAAAGCCCAGAATGAGTCTACAGTTCTTCGGGTATGTAATTGGGTAAATAATACTGCAATTGGCCAAAATATGGAATCTAAAGGTGAATAGCAAGTTTTGAGGATAAGTATCTTCAGTCCATTAACTCCTGGCCCTCATTTGTTCTGTGGCGTAGATAGCATGAATATTATTCTCCCCGTGTTATGCTGAATGGGGCAATTTATTTGCTATCATCTGTAACAGTTTGGGGAAAGTTACTACATACTAGGCTCAAAAGCAGGTAAGTCCTTGCTTTCACAAAACTTATTTTCTGGTGGGGGTGAGGGAGACCGAACATAACAAAGCAAGCAAATAATAAACCAAGGTATGAAAGACTATGATGGGGCCGTGAGTAGAGGGTGTGGGTGAATATCTAAGTAGTTAGGAAAGGTATCTCTGAGATCACATTTGAGCTGACCATTAAGGAAAAGCCAAGTAGCCACAGAATTTATTAGGGAAGAGCCCTCCAGGCAGAGGGAAGAGCAATTGAGAAGATCCTGAGGTAGGAAGGAGCTTGCTTTGTCAGGGAGAGAAATTCCAAATCTCTAGGGCAATTGCTGAGCAGAAGTCCAGGTTACAAGGGTATTCCCGGGAGGGGGAAGGTGAGAGGCTCTAGCACCTTAGGACTCAATGGCAGACCATAAACTTTTGGGGGATAGCCTAGGAACCAGACCACCACTAGGCACAACACTGTACCTCTCAGAAACTGTATTCTGATTGAAGGAAATCAAAATATTTCACCCCAAAATAGACTTCTCTGACATTATTTTGAGATGGCTGTTCAGAGGGCTTGCAAACAGAAGCACACCTGCAAAGCTGTCTTCTTCCGAGGAGATTTGCATCTGCAGAGAAAATCTGCATTGATACAGCAAGGCTTTCTCTGCGGCCCTCCCTGGTCTGGAGCTAGGAAAGATTAAATGAGAGTCTGACACCTCTGAAGTTCTGGAAAAAACATTGCCAGACTGTTCTCTGAGGCCTGCTACCAGTGAGGTTTCGTATAACAGGACTACCTTTACTAGCCCAGTCTCCTCTTTCCTACCTCCCATAACCTGTCTTGCCATCACAACCCGATTTACCACCATACCCTGTTTATGGCCAGGCTGCATCCCCTATTCTTTTTTTTTTTTATTTGTTTGTTTGTTTGTTTTGGTTTTGGCCAGGGCTGGGTTTGAACCCACCACCTCCGGCATATGGGGCTGGCGCCCTACCCCTTTGAGCCACAGGCACTGCCCGGCATCCCCTATTCTTTATGTAACCTCAAGATGGTATGAAAGCATTAACCATCTGGCCATTTCTTTGAGTGTTTTTTTGCATTTTGTATGACTCTCATGCACACATGTGCACACGATAAAATTTGTAAGCTTTTTTTTTCCTGTTAAGCTGTGTATTATCAGTTTATTTTATAGGTTCAAATTCTCAGAATTTGGGGGGAAAATTTAAACTTCCTTACATAATCCACAAATACTTTTGGAAGACAAGTCATTACTCAGTGAAGACTGCCTATTTTGGCACTGAAATAGAGTCAGGAACAAACTCATTTAGTTTTGCCTAGAGAGATGAACTTAAAAATCTCTAGATGTACAGAATTCACAATTCATCTTGCATTTATCCACTCAGAGCAAGAACCGACCTGCACAGCAATGGCTGATGCTTTGCCCTGAGGCTTCGCCATGCCATGCCATTGGAAGCTGCCTGGAAGCAGAGCCTCCCCTGCTATCCTCCAAGGCGTTACATGGGGATTAGAGAGGCAGCAGTAAGCCACAGGCTCCCCCAGTAGCTCAGCAGGACAGGGCAAGCAGAAATGGTACCCCTGCCAGGCTGGGCTTCTCTCCATGCAAAACTGAAAGCCACGAGGGCCTGGACAGTGGGGCTGCCCAGTGACCATGTGAGAGGCCATCCTAGGAAAGTGGTTCGGCCAGCCCTGTGGAACAAACTGCCACGCCACCTCCCACCCTGTGGTCATTTTTCCACTACTGCTTTAAGTGCTACCAATTATTCTGCCAACAGTCTTCCTCCATTCAGCCACATGGATTCAACTTCCACTTGCTAGGGGAGATATCGCTCAGCCCTCTGACCCTCTCTGAAGAGATCCTATTTTACTGTCCCCTTCCTCAGATGCATCTGCTTGGTCTCCATGCAATACTGGTATTTAAAGTTTGCTGGCATAGCCCAAATAAACTGTAGAAGGATTAAATTATTCCTGAATCATGTAGCCCTTTTCAGAGTATCACACTGAGAAGTTATATATTATATTCACTTATTTTAAAGGTGGCTCCAAACATTATGAAATACCTCCTTTGGAATGGGCAGGGAACTTCTGGCACATTCTGGTCCCTGCCTAGGGCAGACTCATCCCCTGTCTGAGCTCATTTCAAATTGCACTCCTCCTCCCTACTACCTCAGTCCACCATCCAACTTTTTGTTCCTAAAGTCACCATTCGGGCTCAGGCCAGAAGACATTTGCATATGCTTTTACAGAGGCTTCTTGTCTCCTTTCTAACAACTTTCACAAAGGCAATTTTTCATTCCCTTTCAGTGATTGATTCACCTGTCTCCCCCAGTAAGGTCCTAGATCTCCAACACAGCAGGGATCATAAACAGTTTTGCTTACTGTTGTTGCATCCCCAGAACCTGCATAGTGCCTGGCACAAGATAGGCGCTTAATAAATAGATGCTGAAAAAGAACTACAAAATAAATTAAATGGTCATAACCTTCAGCTTCGAAGTGCACATCTGTCTAAAAACATTTAAGTCAAGGCTGGGGAAGGTTAAGGCTTAGCTATTCTATTTTTGATCAAAAAATAATAGGAAAAGTTTTGTGGTTATTTGAGTGATAAATTGATTTTAGAGACCATTCTAAAAAGTTTGATTACTAAGAAGTTAACAATGTCATTTGGGTATATACAGAGATAACCAATTTTAAAACATCTTTTTTCCCTTTTTTAAATAGGACAAGAGTTGATTTTGGAAAGGCCTACCCAGGTTAAGCCAAAAACAAAAACTACCACTTGCTTTATCAGGTACAGTATTAAGCACTTTAGATACTTTTTTTCCCCCAGTTAATCCTCATATTTGACTACTACTGCAGTTTACAGATAAGAAAATTGAGAAAGAGGCCATGGTTGCCTACTAAGTGGCAGAGCCAGAAATGGTATCCATGTCTGTTTGACTTCCTAAGCCATGTTTTCAACCTAAGCTATGTTTTAAAGCTAGAAAATAAATGCTGACCTTGAGTAATAACGTGTTGCTCTCTGCCACTCAGATACCCCCCCTCCCTTTCAAGTACACAGTCGAACACAGCAGTCTGCCCGCCATGTTGGGCAAACGCCTGAGTATTTAAAATAGGATTTGGAGGCCAATGATGTGGCAGCAGAGAAACTAGACAATCAAGGGGAAGGACTGAGGAAGAGTATAAAGTAACTTTTACTGAAAACTTGTTTCCTACAAGATACTGTATTACTTTATTATATAATACTTCTCTTAATCCTAAAAATCTATGATAGTTATTATCAGTCAAGAAAAAAAGAGATTTAGAATAGTTGTATACTTATATACCCCCAAGTTAATTTTCTCCTTTTTCCCTAAGGGTATGAAAACCTTTCCCCCTTTTCTTAGTTGTGACTCAGACTGTGGAATAAGAACAATTTCTCAGAATCTAGTCCAGCAAGGTGAGGTTTTATCACTAAGTTCTGGGCAATGAGAAATAACAAGAAGTATATGACAGTACCCAGGAAATTCCTTAGAGGACCCTGGGCTCTTGCCTTTTCATTCCTCCTTTTTCCCCTCCTTTCCACTACTTGTAACTGGGATGTTATGGCTGAAGCTCCATCTTGGGTCATGTGATCAAGGGCCTCATTTTATGCACGGTAGATCCAAAACGTGGCATCAGCCTAGTTCTCATAAAACTGTAGATTACACCAGCCCTAGATTGCCTCTTTCTAAATTTCTTTTTAATATGAAAAAGAAACAAATATCCCTTTGATTAAGCCACTGTTCTTTTCAGGTTCTGTAACTGGTAGCTAATCGTAATTAATCCAGCAACTCACAAAAAGCAATCGTATAATTTAAGCCCAGGCCCATCAGTCTACAAAGTTCATGCTCTTAGATAAAATCCTGAAGAACATTTGCTTATCATTTGGAATAGATTTTGAAACCAAAAAAAAAAAAAAAAGGCATTTCAAAATGCTGAAAATGAATTTGACAGAAGAAGGAAGGTTCAAAATGCTCTCAAATTTGCACACCTAAGAAAGAATCAAAAAGTTACTTGCCAGTTTAGAATCTGGTCTTCATCAGGGATGGGCAGAGGAAGATTTCAGCACCTGCATGGAGCTAGAGACAGAAAAGAAATGGAAGCTGTGCTTGGATAGCTTTTGTGAAAAAAACTGTGCGTTTGTGGAAGAGTGGGCATTGCAGAATGAAGCCATGGGAATGGCCACAGGATGACACCGACAAGAAGAAAGAATCTAAAGGGACTCTGAAATCAAAGAAGCAATAGATGACATTCAAATATACATAGCCTGAAAAGAAACAAGCAGAATCACATGACCCATATCAAAAACAGCATAAAAGTCAAGAAGACAAAAAGGAAAGATCAAGGTTGAAGTCCTGACAACTCATTTTTATTCATTTCCTTTTCCTCTGGTTCACAGCAGCACTGAAGGAGTAAATTTAAATTGTGTGGCAATTGAGTAGAATCCTAAATGAAGGCAAGTCACAGAACAGGGAGTTTATTATTACCCTTTGTTTAATTTCCAAATGAACAACAGTGATAAAAACTTAGGAGAGAGACAAGGGATTGCAGTGAGGCCTAAATTTATTTAAGATCAATCTTAATGGTCTGAAAAAGAGAAATAGGCTGCTAAAGGCATTACTTTAAAAACCACAGAAGGTAAGTCATAATAAAGGCATGTAGGTAGTTTAGAAAATACAAATGGGAAATAAAATGAAAGTAGGCAACAACAATAAAGGAAAAGGCAGCTACATGAAAACAGACATGAAACAAATTAGAAGGCATTTTACTATAGTTAAATAAAATCTCCATTGTAAGTGGGCCTCCCAAATTCCTTCTGGTCACAGTTTTAAACTGTCTGCTGGTGTATCCAGTACTCTGGGAGTGAGGACAACAGTGGGGCAGACATGCTATACGCACAGCTACAAATCATTCCAGCAAACGTGGAGGAATATGATCAAATCAGAATGCTTTAGCTTCTGATAATGTCAGTATGGTAGAAGGATGCTGGAAACAAAAATAGAAATAAAATTAGAAAATTCAACTTCGGAGACATTAAATGGAAATCAGTGATTGGATTAAACAAGCCATTTTTGTATGGGTAGTAAAAAAAAAAAATCAAAAAGGAACATAAAACACTCAGATACTATTGAAGTGATTTGAAAACTGAAAAAAAAATTATAAATGAAGCTGGCTAAAGCAAGAAAACCAAACCAACCAACCAAACAACAACAACAACAAAAAAAAACAAACCAACAAACTTCAGACCAGTGCAGTCTCAAAAAAAAAAAAACTTGGAGGACCTGGTAGGCTTATAGATTAGGGTGCCTTTCTATTTTAATGAATGTTAGTGTTTTCATTCGGATAATTCTAAAAATTGAAAACAGCAATCCAGGAGTTGCGCCTGTGTTTCAGTGGGTAGGGCGCCGGCCCCATATACTGAGGGTGATGGGTTCAAACTCAGCCCTGACCAAACTGCAACAAAAAAAAAAAAAAAAAAAGAAAGAAAGAAAGAAAAAGAAACAGCAATCGAGAATGGTGATCAGTGGTAGGCAACAGGCTTAAAAAAGTAAATCTCAACTAGTCAAACAAAGTCACTCAAAATGTGAAAATATTCATGTTAGACTGAACAAGTTGAAAGATCTTTCAAAGAATAGTAAACTTAATTCTAATAGGCAAATTAATAAAAATTTTGTGTACTAAATTTTGTAACTGTACACTCGATGATAACTTTGCCCCCATTCTCCACCTGAATAAAGAGCCCTGTTTTTAGTTTAGCAAAATATCTGATGTGTTAGGGCTTATATTTTTAAATCACACAGGCCCAATTACCAGGAGTTTGGTTGTCATTTTATATTCTCTTCATAAAGCTGCTGATTAACAAGTCAGGGGCAAAAAAAGTCACCTAGGCACTCAGCTCAAAGAAGGTTTTGGGTTCTTAGGGAGGTATAACCTGTACACATGGCCAGGTCCTGGTATTAAGTAATTATATTGCAATTTGACTTCTTTTCCATGCTCAGTCCTACTCTTAGGGAGACAGAACAGTTTGATAAAGATACATCCTAATTATCCTCTTCTTAACATACACATAACAAATTGACTATTTTAATTTGGTTACATGTTTACCATTTACAATTTTCATACCAGTATCTTTTTACAGTGGAATTTCTTTAAGTGTTTAGGCAAGGTGAATTTATTCAAGAAAGTTCACACACGGGTCTTGTTTTTAAATTTGGGTTTGTCCTTTGGCGGGCAGTCTTTCCAACCACAAAGAAAAGTCTTCCACAAATGTCATCTGACCAAAAGCAACCTATGGACTTTGGAGAGTCAGTTGAGGACACAGATTAACGAGCCAACACAAAGCCTGCTCCCTTCTGACCTCTCGGCACCTGCTTGCTCAACTGCAGCCAGGAGGAAACTCTTGGGTCTCCTCTTTAAATGGGGCACTGGTTGCCCCCTTCTCTTTCAAACACATCAACGCCCAATACTACCACCAAATTGCAAGCGAACGAGTATCCGAGAGCAGCATACAACGTTTCCTGGAATGCTTCCCAACAAACAGCTCTAGGGCAGGGGGCAAAGGGGAGCAAATACACCAGGACACCCTCCGGGGAGTTCCGCTCACCTGCAGCGCGCCTCCAGCCAGGGAAAGCGCAGTCCTTCCCCCGCCCCACCCCGAGGACTGACCCGCCCAGACCGCTGGGGTGGAGAGAGACCACCTTGGCGCGGCCGCCCACTCCTCTCGCCCCCAATGACCCCCGTACACCAGAGGGGTCTTCTCATGGCACCGCTCCCTCTCCCGCGGGCGACAGAGAGCCGCGAAGCCGCCACTCATCCCTCCAGCCGTTCCGCCACCCTGCAGCCTGGTTCGCAGGTGAGGCGTGGACAGGTAACCGCACCTGCTCCGCCAACCCCACCTGCTGCGTCCCCTCACTCGGTCCTCCTCCAGCTCCTCCACCTCGACCGGCTCCTCCTCCTCCAGCCCGGGTGTCGCACTCCGACCTACCCGCGCGACTCCGGCGCTGGGCGTGGGCGCTCCCCGCGGCGGGCTCCCGCGCCTCTCCGGGCGCGCCGGCGGCGGCCCCGCGCCCGCACTTCCCGGGCTGCGGGCTGCCGCGGGCTCAGCGGGAAGCCCCGGCGCTGTCCGGCTCACCGCCTCCGACCGGCTCCATTGTGACGCGGCGCGTTCCGCTGGCCAATGAGCGCGCAGCGGCGCGAACCGCTGACTAAGTCCGCGGGTGGAGGGGGCGGGGACGGGGCGGGGCCAGGGGCGGAGGGGGCGGTGCTAGCAGTGGCCGAGGAGAAGGAGGAGGAAGAGGAGGAACGGGCTGGGTCCGCGGCGGTAGCTGCTTCTGTGAATTTTTCAGCTTCCTGGGCCCGAGTGTTTGCCCAGCTTGGGGACTGCGGGAGCCGGTGACTCACCTCTCGCTGCTGGAAACAAAGCGCAGCTGCCATGTCCTGGAGCGGGCCATGTGGCCGCCCCGGCCCCCTCGTTCAGCTTCGGGTCGGCAGGCAGCAGCGCACGGCCACACATCCTGCTGGGGAGCTGGAGAGAACCCGGCTGTGTTCCAGAAACCCGAGGCAGAGGGGCTTAGGGCTGCCGCGTGAGCGCACCCGGCTCGTGACTTCGGCTGCACGCCGCGTGGGGGGCCCCCGCCTTCTCACGTGTGCGCCCCTGAGTAACTTCCATTGCGCGCGTTGGGCCCGGAGGGAAGGGCCCTACCTTCTTAGAGTGCACACTGGAGTCCCTTCACCTTCTTTACCTTGCTTGCTTAGAAAGGTTGCAGAGCCCAGCCCCGGCGTGGAGGGTTTACAGTTGTACTAGGTACCAACTAAGCGGCTTAAGTTAGATTCTGGGCCTCCAGTAGCCTCCGCTTCCCTCTAACGTCCTTATCCTCAGGATGGGGAGGGGACCACGTGGGGAGGAGCTGCTCCTCTACACAGAACCTGCGTTTTATTGCTAATCAAGTCCACCCCATCTGCTCCCCTGCTTCCCTCCCAAGTGTCCCTGCATTTGGAGACCAACAATATTCCTTAGGAAACAAAAAATTAATCCAAATCCAAGAACTTGGGAGACCTAAGTATGTTTATCATCCCGCTGCCCTGGCCATTACGTCCAGCACAATGATTCAATTAGGTAAGATTTATATCTTGTAGTTGCTATGACGATCATATCTCCATTAAAGAAAGAAAAACAACTTTGTACAGGCATCTCCCAAAGGAATAAAATGAAGCCTATAACAGACTTGGCATTTGGGGTATCAAATCGATTTGTGTAAATGGAAAAATGGACTGCTGAATTGTGTTTCACAGAGACCGTTCAGATCAGGATTACAATTTGAATCGCCCTGAAAGGGAATTAAAAGGCTGTCTTTGTGTCACTGCTCTGTTCTTTCCTTGTCCACTCAGTCCATTCTGAGATGGCAGCTGTCTTCTTCCTGAGTCTTGGAGGAAAAACTGAAACAGCATTCCTTCATTGGTCATTCAACAAGTTTTTGTGAATTTATGTAGTGTGTCACAATGTGCACAAACTCAAACAGTCTAATTTAGATTTGAGTTTGGGTCTCAAACCGTTTGCCACCCTGAGAGTGAGAGAAAGAAATTATGCAATAGTGAGAAAAGGAAAAAAGCCAGTGCCATAGGAAACACAGATTATAAAGTCATGACGTTAAACTTGAAAATATCCCATTTTGCATCCATATCTTTAAATGTTTGGAACGTTTGGATAATTCATCTGTCACAGCAATATTACTGTGTGACTAAGTAGTTACTTCTTTAGAGTCTGTCTTTTCATCTGTAAAATAGGGATTTGTAATTAGACAATTGGTTAAGATTATAATTCCAGTGATGATATGAATTAAAAAGTGACTTCTATGCTTAGTAACCCAAATTACTGTTAGCAGGAAGTTAGAGTCATCAAGTTCATTCAAACTGTATTAGTTTGGGGTAAATCTCAGATAGGTAGCTTGAAAATGTGCTTGTCATTCTTTTTTTCCAATACTTGTTAATGCAATTGCCCTCCATGGGAGCAAGCTTTAACGACACTGGAGAGAGAGGAGTTCTAGATTTGAGATATTCCATCCAGGAATCTCCTTTCTGGAATGTGAGCATCAAATATATGTTTCTCTCATTCTTCCTAATACAACATGTCATATAAATTCCTGCCTGGATTACAATGAAGACAAAGATGAATAACCTCAAATGCTTTCTTGAAGATTTTTTAAAATACTATGTAGATAATATGTGTCCATAAAGAGAGTATTTAGTGACTAGAAATGTTTGACATTCCAGGGTAGGCCTTGTAATAAATATATACTCAAAAAAAGCTGTTTGAGTTTTTATATCTGTGCCAAATTTTTCAATTATTTTTCATCATAATCTCTTTGAAAACAAGACCCATAGTGCCTTGGAATATACTTAGTGCTTATAGGAATATCTGAAATGTTCTAAGGGGCTAGGGACTGTGGCCATGCCTATAATCCTAGCACTCTGGGAGGCCTAGGTGGGAGCATTGCTTGCACTTAGGAGTTTGAGACCAGCCTAAACAAGAGCAATACCCCATCTCTACTAAAAAAAAAAAAAAAGAAACAAAGAAATGGTATGTGCCTATAGTCCCAGCTAGTCAGGAGGGTGAGGCAGGAGAATGGTTTGAGCCCAGGAGTTTGAGGTCACACCACTGCCCTCTACTTGGGTCAATAGAGCAAGACTCTGTCTCAAAAAAAAGAAAAGAAAATTCCATCATGTATATCAATCGCTGTCTAGCAGTGTGCTATATGCATCATGGGCCTTACCAAAGAATTGTAAAACTTGGTCCCTGAGCAGAACCCTACAATTTAGGTGAACACAGAAAACAAAGACAATTTATGCTCAAATGAAGAGAAAATAGAACAATGTGGGTGGAAGGAGGATGAGTTCTTATGAAGAACTAGTAAGTTTTGAAGCTGGAGCAGGATTTAGAAGATACATCCTGTACCACTACCTTATCTGCCCCAGACTTTGTCCTAAAATAATCAATCCACAATCCTTGCAGGGCTCTTTCTGGCAAGCTGATAATCTAGAGAAGAAGCCAATGTGAAAATACTTTGTTTCTATGTCTCACCAATAGCATAAAGGGTAGTAGGGTCTTTTTATTCATACAACAGAGGGGATGAGAATGAACAGCAAATGTAGCCAGTTCCTCTAGGCAGGGACAGAAGCAAAATCACAAAGAATAAAAAGAAAACAATTGTTACAATTTGATTTCTGATGGCTGGATTATATGAGCCATATGAAGTAATCACCTAACTCTTGTATTTGGTATTGGTACTCTTTTCTGGGCTGATTGCTTGAAAGAAAAAGGGGGGGAAAGGCAGAAAAATCTCTGAGTGACATCAACATTAAGCTATGCCCCATGTGGCTGCTTTGATAAGAGTTTAGTTTTCTCTTGGTCTTGAGAAAATCTTCATGATTAATAGAAGACAGGCTATTATCCAACATTAGCAGTTCTTTTCCAATTCAGTATTTGAAAAATTCTTTATGGGGCGGGCGCCTGTGGCTCAAGGAGGAGGGCGCCGGTCCCATATGCCAGAGGTGGCGGGTTCAAACCTAGCCCCGGCCAAAAAAAAAAAAAAGAAAAATTATGATAATGAAAAATCCTCTATTTCTTTAAATTAATTAAACATCAAATTCTACAACATATAAAAGAAAGCCCTGGAGATCTGACAGAGGTGAGGGAGAACACCAAGATAAATATAATTCTTTCTCTTAAAGATGTTATACCCTGTCACAGAAAGGTTTATCCAGAGAGGGCGGCGCCTGTGGCTCAGCGGGTAGGGTGCTGGCCCCATATACTGAGGGTGGTGGGTTCAAACCTGGCTCCGGACAAACTGCAACAAAAAAAATAGCCAGGCCTTGTGGTGGGCGCCTGTAGTCCCAGCTACTTGAGAGGCTGAGGCGAGAGAATCGCCTAAGCCCGGAAGTTGGAGGTTGCTATGAGCTGTGTGATGCCACGGCACTCTACTGAGAGTGATAAAGTGAAACTCTGTCTCTACAAAAAAAAAAAAGAAAGAAAGAAAGGTATATCCAGGGAGCATAAAGCCTCCTACAGGAGAGGTGAGGTAGGTGAATGAGCATTGTAGGGAGAAGCATACTGGATGTGAATCTAAGGAAATTTAGCTAGCTTCAGAGTTCAAAGTTGGAATATTACTGTAATGGTACATATCTTGCCTCAACCTAATGGTTCAAGTTTGTTCTAAGGAAGCATCTGATCAGAGGAAAAGAACAAAAGTCATTGAGTGAAAGCTGCTCATAATTTTGTTTTGAGACACAGTCTCACTCTGTCACCCTCCGGTTGAATGCTGTGGCATCATCATAGCTCACAGCAACCTCAAACTCTTGGGCTCAAGAGATCTTCATGCCTCAGCTTCCTAGGTAGCTGGGATTACAGACACTCATCACAACACCCAGGTATTTTTTTTATTTTTAGTAGAGTCGGGATCTTGCTCTTGCTCAGGCTGGTATTGAACTCCTGAACTCAAGCAATCCAACCATCTCTGCCTCTCAGAGTGCTAGGGTTACAGGCGTGAGCCAGTGTACCTGGCCCATAATATTGTATTCTCAAGTTTGCCAGAATTCCCTTGGTTCAGCTATATGTGATTGAGCATGTTGTCACTGATGAAGGATTTTCTTTATTTATTTTTGGTCAAATAGTTCACCATTTTTAGTTTTTGACCCTTTCAATCTTCTGAGATTTAAAGTGAGTTTTTCTCAGGCCTGGAACAAATCTTGAGAATGACCACTGAGAATGAGCTCAGTGGTGAAGATTCCGAGTTAGATGTTGCCTGAGTGTTTGGAATAATGTAGCTTGACCTAGAAACCAAATTGCAATTGTGCAAGGCTAGCTGAGCACTTCTGTTTAAGTCAATTCCTTATCACGGTCACAGTCTGCGATAGTCACAACTCTCTGTTCTCAATACCGGCTCTGCCAGCTACTCCCTCTGCCTTTAACTACATAGTGTCTTTTTCTTTTCAGACACGTTCTGTGAAGGTGACCTTGGAGCCACTTCTCCTAGTAAAACACCAATTCCTGCAGTGGGATGCCTGACATCTTTAGTTGATCTGTCTTCTGGGAAGTTGTCCAAAAATTTCTTTGAAAATTTCTCATGCATCCCATTTAAAGAAAGAATAGATGCCGTCATCTGGGTCACATATGGGAATGCTCCATAGAGAAGCCAGGAGGTTATTGACTCTTATTCTTTTTCTATCATAAAAAGTGACTTCTAAGAAAATGTTGGCCAAAAGCCGGACTGAAAGTTCACAATTAAAGTAAAACTGGTGTTCCTTTGGTCTTTAAAAAGCCCTGATGAGTTTTGCTGGTGACTGAGGAACTGGTTGGGATCCCCAGGAGGATTCAGCCTGTGTTCCTGACCCTGCAGCAATCTGGGAAAGAGGTTTCCTGGTGCTGTTACAGTGGCTAGGTTCTAAGGTTCCTCCTAGTGGACTTCCATTTCTTGGGTTTGGAATAACCCAAATCTCAGGCGGCGCCTGTGGCTCAAAAGGATAGGGCGCCAGTCCCATATGCTGGAGGTGGTGGGTTCAAACACAGCCTTGGCCAAAAAAAAAAAAAAAACCCACAAAAAAAAAAAAAAAAAGATATTCATTTCCTTACTAATTCTGTCTTAAAGTCTTCCTTCCACCCTATTTTTCAAAGGAATAACCCAAATCTAATACCACCCCGACTTTAATCCCCCTCCTTTTTTTCTCAGCAGCTGTTTCCCTGCCTCCCATGTTGGCCTAATATAAGGCCATCTATTTGTTAATTATAATAGACATTGAATACTAGACTTCATTCTCAATTAAACTGAGAGTAGCAGCTGGAAGATCTCTGTGGTTTGTTAAAATTTTGGAAAAAAAAAAGTAAGTGGTACAAGATCAATACTCAGAATATTTTAGAGGTCAAGAGTAAAGCAATGTGTGTTAGAAAGAGCACCATGCGTGGAATCTTCTCCTGGGTTCTACTAGTGGCTCTTCTGACCATAACATCTAGGGCAAACCACTAACAGCCTAGGTGAAAACTGCTCTTTTCCAATATCCTTACTCTGCCTGTCCTGGACCATATGAGATGATGGATATAGTTTACATTTCAGTGTCTCAGACCTCATTTAATTTCATTCATTTATTTTTCATAGAATGAAATTTTATTCTGTGCCTTGTATGTGCAGAATACTCTAGGCGTTTCTGGGGATACATGAGTCCATGTGATGGATGTGGCCTCAGGCAGCCCACAGTCTCTCAGATCCCTCCAGAATGTGTGAGGGTTGGGCAGAACAAATCAATAAGGAATATAACAAACAAAACTTCAAATCTGTTTCTCAACACCACCCTCTTTGGCCTTGTCCCTGAATCCTTCCAATTATCTGTTTATTCATCTACTAACATGTCTATGTTCTTTACATCCAGTTCATTTTCTTCATCAAAAAAACAAATTTTTTTTTTTTTGCAGTTTTTGGCTGGGGCCAGGTTTGAACCCGCCACCTCTGGTATATGGGGCCAGCACCCTACTCCCTGAGCCACAGGTGCCACCCCAAATTTTTGTTTTTAGAGTACATAAGGGCAGTAGGACACTTGCTCTCAAGAAATGTAAATTTTTTAACTTAAAAAGAGACGAATATGTAGCCAGATACGTGAGCATATATTTACATGGCTTGAATCTTTCAACTCCAATGTGCTTTCTAACAGCTGAATGTAACCTGGTTACCTTATGAGAAAGGGTAGTAAAATAATAAAATGTTCCTTACCTTGTTTCAAGATTGAGGGGAAAAGATAATTGGGTCTTACATTGATGAGGGATAAAGTTGGTTAAAGTAGGGAAATATTTTAGAAAATTACCACCTAATGGGTAAATTAAGGAACTTACGGCTTCACAGGAAGTATGTTGTTTTAGTGAGTAGAACAGATTTCAGTGGCTGACAAAGACCTCAGTGTAGGTGGGGAAATTACAGATAGCTTGCTAACAAGAAAAGACAAGGAGGAATTATACAGAAGGATGAAAACAGATGTGTAGGTGATGGAAATTTTACTATTATTTCATTTTCATCTTTGAGTGAACTCCATTATCAGAATTTTTGGATTTACTTTATCAGTTCAATAAGCAGATACAATATTTTGCTATTTAGGATCCCCAAGGACAAAAGGGTTGTATGCATTATGACAAAATACAACCACAAAGCAAATAATTTGTATTTACAAACTCCTTTATAGTTCACAGAAATCACTCAAATAATGTATTATAGTCATTTCTAAACAATATGCTCTTACCCGAATTTTTTATATACCTAAGAAGTGATATACTCTTTATATCATTTCTTAACATATGCATAAATTATTTATTGCAACATGATTTATAATCACAAAATATTGGAAAAGTACTAAATACCCAAATGTAGGAGAATGGTTGAATAATCTATGATACATACGCTCAGTACAGTACTATACAGGTATAAGAAAAAGAACAAGGATTATCTATATGAACTTACATGGAAAGTTTCTCAGGATATATTTGTTAGGGAGAGAGATGCAACTTAAACAACTGACATCCATCTCAGTGCTGCTTTTTGACCTAATTCAAGACACCAAGAAGTAGTGCAATCTATTAGCAGTCTCCAGGCCTGCTAAGTCACCTAGCTAGCTCATCTAGCTAAAACCTCATCTAGCTCAGGCATCACTCAGGGGCCCAGCAGGTGGACAGATGATGACTGCTTAACTGCAGAGCCCTCTCATCCTCTAGAGGAAAGCTGTGGGACTGTGTGTGTCAGGAGGGCAGAGGCTGCATTCATCACATGAATTAGTGTGTATCCAACAACCAGTTCAGTGTTTTGTAACTAGGAATAAATGTTTTGTGAATGATGAAGGAATGAATGAAATGAAATGAGGTCTGAGACTCTGCAATATGCATCTTATTTTAGATATTCCAGAGTCATTTCAGGCTTTAACTCCCATATCCATCCACGTTAGGTCTCATAGTTTAACCTATTTTTACTTGCTTGAAGAATCAGCATATAAAGAAGACTGGAGTTTGGAGATGGGAAAGAGTCTAAGGGGCAATTAGGGATGAAAAGGGAATGATATATAAGTAGCAACATTTGCCAAAGTTAGCTATAAAAATTATTCATTATAAAATTACTTACATTTGTCATGGCTCTGGATATCTTTAGTTCCTCCATCTGATACAATCCACATCCACATTGACATTGGATCATGCCTTCCAACTTGGGTGTTTTGTGACTTTGAAGTGTCATATTATTTTGAGATTTCCTTGATATTTCTTGACCATAGAATTGTATTTGAAAATTCTGGATTTAAACAGGGTGATTAACATCAAATAGCAGACCAATATAAAGACATGCATCAGAAAATCATGACTACCTTTAGAAATAGCTACCGAAGCAGAGCACAGATTGTGGAGTGAGGCTACCTGGGTTCAAATCTTGGCATTACCATTAGGAGCTGTTTGACCTTTGTAGAATTCATTTCTCTGTGCCTTACTTATCTACTTGAGGAATGGGTTGTGGTGTGGATTGAACAAATAATGTGGTTAGGACAATATCAGACATATAGTAAGTCTCATAATGATCAATAAAGTCATAAGTCATAACATCAATTACCTGCCCTATGTTTCAAATTTCCACCCATAAAACGAGAGGATTTGGATAGATTATCTCTAAGGCCCTTCTCTAGGTCCATATGTGTTGCTGCAAAGGAATATCTGAGGTTAGGTAATTTATAAGTAAGTTGATTTAGCTCACAGTCCCACATACTGTACAAGAAGCATGGTACAGAAATCAGCTTCACCTCTGCTGAGAGCCTCAGGATACTTCTACTCATGGCAGAAGGTAAAGGAGAGCTGGGATGTGCAGAGATCACATGACAAGAGAGGAAGCAAGAACGAGGGAAGAGAGTTGCCAGGCTATTTTTTAATGACCAGATGTCACAGGAACTCATTCATTTCCTTACCCTCCCAGGAGGGCATCAATCTATTTATGAATTCTGAAGTGTAATGAAGGCTTGCCGCTTCCAGGGGAAGGCTTGGACAATAAATTGCTATTGGTGTCAGTCATATCAACTCTTAGCACAATAACAGCTACACTCTCCCCTCCCCACTCACTGCCAGTTGGCTGTGCATTCCCATTAGGTACCACCTCCAACACTGGCTGTCAAATTTCAACATGAGGTTTGCAGGGACAAATATACAAACCATAGCAGCCGTCCTGAACCTACTGTTTCCAAACCCGGATAGTCAATCCATACATTTTTGCACATATGTATGTATGTTTAGAGCTAGGGAAGTGGTTGATTAACTATTTTTTTTTTTCTTGGTTTTTGGCCGGGGCTGGGTTTGAACCCGCCACCTCCGGCACATGGGACTGGCGCCAGGTTGATTAACTATTAAATGCTTTCCTTGACTGATGGAATAAAGCAGAATATTGAGAGGCTGAAGCAAATTTCTTTATTAGATTCTAAATTCCTTGAGTACTTCTCAAAAGTCTAACATGTTAACTAAAGGTAGTGGGTGGAGAATAAAGGGTTAATTATTGTAAGATAAATGCTTTTGTGTCCCAGGTGTGTGGGGAAGGGAATTTTTTGTAACTGCCTTTTAAGCTTTTTCTAGGTTTAAAGCTCCTAAACACAAAATATTTAAAAACCATTAGTGCTCTCTACTGGAGATGTTCATAGTGCAAGAATTCTTAGTTGATAGTTTTAAAAATTTGGTTTTGAGACCATGAACTGAAGATTCAAATTGATTGGTTTTTGAAGGTAGATTCTGATTTGTGTTTAGAATTTCTGATTTTAGAAATAGGATATGGGAGGTTGACATTTTGCTGTGTTGCACTGCAGATTTTGTGTATTGAAAATGACATAATTTGCACTCGTGCTAATTCTAATTTGTTTGCCTCATATTTCTGCCTTTCCTTTGGAGCCCTTGCATCTCTACATTGGTACAAATGTGATGTTTTTCATGTTCTTTGTAAATAGAAAGAGGGACATCATTAATTAAAATGTCAAAGCTACTTAAGTGAAACGATAAGTACATAATGGTAGAAAATATTTGCAAATCATATATTTGATAAGCGAGTTGTATCCAGAATATATAAATAACACAACTCAATAATAAAAAGACAAATAACCAATTTAGGAACAGCCAGAGGAAGAGGATTTGGAGAGGATGCAGAGTAGGAAGCATCAGGAATCTGTCTCCTACATAGACTGCAGAATCTGTCTGATGTAAGTACACTGGAACTCTGAAGTGTATTGAAGGCTTGCGGCTTCCAGGGGCAGGCTTGCACAATAAATTGCCGTTGATGTCCATCATGTCAACTCTTAGCACAATAACAGCTACACCCTCCCCACCCTCCCCACTCCCTGCCAGTTGGTTGTGCATTTCTTCTGAGAGCAGCTTACACACAGCTGTGGGAGTCAAAGTGGGAAAAAATCACCCTGCCTTCCACACGTTGAAGATCTGTGGTCTGATCGCTGACTGGTACTTTTGATGACAGAAGTGTACAAAGAGAGTTGGGTTTCCATGAGTGTTAACATCTCCCCCACTGTTTCTAGCCTCTCTCTCTAGCTGAAGTGAATTGTAGGGACTTTAAAGGGCCAGTGCCCTTTTCTCTCTTCCTTTTTTCATTTCTCCCCTTTTGGGAGCCAGGCATTAGAGGCAAGAACATTCAAAAACAACTGCATATATAGGGAAAATTAGAAATTAAAAAGTGACCAATCATGCCCAGGGGAAAAGGACATGATCAGAAAAGACCTGAAAAGACCTTAAGTCCACACCTCAGTCTGATCCTTGGCATAAAGAAGCCTACACTTGGGACTGGCGTGCTGGCCCACACTGGTAATCCCAGGCCACAGCGCGGGGATTGCCTGAGCTCAGGAGTTTGAGATCAGCCTGAGCCAGAGCGAGACCCTATCTCTAAAAATAGCTGGGCGT
The DNA here is from genome assembly GCF_027406575.1 of Nycticebus coucang. Taxonomy (NCBI): domain Eukaryota; kingdom Metazoa; phylum Chordata; class Mammalia; order Primates; family Lorisidae; genus Nycticebus; species Nycticebus coucang. The sequence goes on along the minus strand of NC_069784.1, from coordinate 20,563,580 downwards.
TGTGGTGTGCGCCTGTAGTCCCAGCTACTCGGGAGGCTGAGGTAAGAGTATCTCTTGAGCCCGAGAGTTTGAGGTTGTTGTGAACTGTGACGCCACAGCACTCTACTAGGGGGCGACAAAGTGAGCTCTGTCTCAAAAAAAAAAAAAAAAAAAAAAAAAAAGAATCCTCTATTTGGTAAAACTGTTCTTCAAAAAGTAAGGGAGAAATTAAAACACTTCGAGATAAACAACAGCTAAAGTAGTTACTTCTAGACCTGCCCTGCAAGAAATGTTCAAGGGAGCCTGAGAGTAAAATGAAAGTTCATCAAACAGTAATTGGAACATGCACAAAAAAATAAAGACCTCAATAAAGGTAAATGCATACTCATTTATAAAAGCAAGTATAATTGTAACTATGTTTTGTAACTGAACTTTTTGGCTTAAATGATTTATGATGTCAGTAAATTTTTTTTTTTAGACAAAGTCTCATATGTCACCCTGGGTAGAGTGCCGTAGCATAACAGCTCACAACAACCTCAAACTCTTGGGCTCAAGTGAGTCTCTTGCCTCAGTCTCCCAAGTAGTTGGGACTACAGGTGTCTGCCACAACACCCGGCTATTTTTTGGTTGTAGTTCTCATTGTTTGGCAGGGCCAGGCTGGGCTCGAACCCGCCAGCCTCAGTACATGTAGCCGGCATTATAACTGCTGTGCTATAGGTGCCCAGCTCCCATTAATAAATTTTAAAAATTATTGTTCTAAAGCCAAGCATGGTGGCATGTGCTTAGAGTCCCAACTACTTAGGATGCTAAAACAGGAGAAATGCTTGAGCACAAAAGTGTGATTCCAACCTGGGCAACGTGGCAAGATCCTGTATTATTAAAAGAATTAGTCTAAAAACTAGTATAATTGTGAAATTTTGGTTTGTAACTTCACATTTTGTTGTCTACAGGAGTTAAGAGACTAACATATATTTTTTAGTTATTAGTTTATGTTTTGGGGTATACAGTGTAAAAAGAGGTAATTCTGTGGCATTATTGGACGGAGCTGTTACAGGTGCAGAATTTTGTATTTGATTGAAATTATGCCACTTTAAATTTAAATTACAATGTTTTAACCTTAGGAAGTTAAATGTAATTCCCATGGTTTTTATAAAGAAAATAGCTGCAGTGTACATATAAAAGGAAACTACAAAAGAATTTAAATGTATTACTACCAAAAAAATCAGCGAAATATACAAGAAGACAGTAATGCAGAAAATGAAGGACAAAAAAAAAAACAACTATCAGGCATATAGAAAAAAACCAGCAAAATGACAGAAATAAGTCTTTTATAAGTAGCAATTACTTTAGATGTGAATGAAATATACTCTTTAGTCAAAACACTAAGATAGAATGGACTAAAAAATAGTATCCAAATATATTCTGTCTATAAGAGATTCACTTTATTTTTAATTTTTTTTTTTTGGTCCAGGGCTGGGTTTGAACCCACCACCTCCGGCATATGGGACCGGCGCCCTATTCCTTGAGCCACAGGCGCCACCCAAGAGATTCACTTTAGACATAAAGACAGAAGTAGATTGAAAGTGATAGGTGCAAAAAAATAACCCATGCAAACTGTAACAAAAACATATCAGGGTGCCTATTATAATATGAGACAAATAAGCGTTAAGTAAAAGAAAATAATAATAAGAGACAACTGACAGAACTGAAGGAAAAAACAGATAACTCTACAATTTCAATGCCTCACTCTCAGTAATCAATATGACACCAAGACAGAAGGTGAATGAGGAAATAAAGGACTTGAACAACACTATAAATCAATCTTTCTGAACCTTTCCAAAAAACTGAACAGGAAGGAACACTTTAAAACTCATTCAATGAGAACAAAATTACCTAATACCAAAGCCAAAAACAACACAAGAAAACTAACGACTAATACCTTTTATTAACACTGATGCAAATATCTTCAACAAAAGAATAGCAAACACAATTCAGCAGCATATTAAAAGGATTATGTATCAGGACCAAGTAGAAGTTATTCCTGGATTGCAAGGTTGGTTCAACAGAAGAAAATTGATCAGTGTAATACACAATATCAGTGAAATAAAGAAAAACCTCCCACATGGTCATCTCAATTGTTGCATAAAAAACATCTGATAAAATTTAACATAGTTTTTATGACAAACTTGGAATAGAAGGAAATTCCCTTATTGTAAAAGACATAAATGAAAACCCACAGCAAGCATCATGTTCAATAGTGAAGGACTAAAAGTTGTCCCCTGAAGGTTGGGACCCAAACAAACATACCCATTATCACTTGTTTTTTTTTGTTGTTGTTTTTTATTTTATTTTTTTTTTGTAGAGACAGAGTCTTACTTTATCACCCTCGGTAGAGTGCCGTGGCGTCACACTGCTCACAGCAACCTCCAACTTCTGGGCTTAGGCGATTCTCTTGCCTCAGTCTCCCAAGTAGCTGGCACCCACCACAATGCCTGGCTATTTTTTTGTTGCAGTTCGGTAGGGGCTGGGTTTGAACCTGTCACCCTCATTATATGGGGCCTGTGCTCTACCCACTGAGCCACAGGCGCTGCCCTCCATTATCGCTCGTATTCTACATAGCGCTGAAAGTTCTAGCTGGAGCAGTCAGGCAAGAAAATGAAATTTAAAAGTCCAAATTTGAAAATGAAAAAGTAAACCTCCTCTGTTCTCAGATGATATGATCTTATTTATGGAAAACTCTAAAGATTCCACACATACACACATACACATAACTCTTATAGCTAATAAGTGATTTAAAATAGATAAAATTATTATTAGCTAAGCAGCAGAATACGAAATCAACACACAAAAATGAGTTGCATTTCTACACCCTACTAATGAACAACCTGAAAAGAAAATGACAAAAACAATTTTATTTAAAATAGCATCACAAAGAATAAAATAACTAGGAATTGATGTAGCCAAGGAGGTGAAAGACTTGCATAATGAAAATTTCCAAATATTGCTAAAAGAAATTAAAATTTAAATAAGACGCAAATAAATGGAAACATATTCCAAATCTATGGATAAAATATTAATTATTATGGCTGGTTATGGTGGCTCACCCCTGTAACCCTAGTACTTTGGGAGGCTGAAGTGGGTGGATTGCTTGAACTCAAGAGTTCAAGATCAGCCTGAGTAAGAGTGAGACATTGTCTCACTTTATATTTATTATCTCTAATTCTCCTAGAAAAACCATAAGCTAGATGTCACCCCTCATTTAGATGAAGTGATAAGACTTTAACTCACGTAGTTTAGGTCACTGAGCTTGGTGCTGAACTCAGTCTCAGACACAGCCTCGTCTGACTCCAAGGCCTTCTTCTGTCCATTTTCTATACAAGGTCTTCCAGGAAGAGGTGAAAGAGAGAAAAACAAAAGTAGAATAAAGGAAGGGAAAGGAAGATGAGGATAAAATAGTGAGCAAAAAGCCAGGGCATGCATGAGAGTTTTCCCAGTGGCCCTTGACAGCGCAAATGCCCAAGTCCAGCCTTGTCACAGCTCAACAATCCTGAGATCTCTTCATCAATATCACCCACAGAGTAAAAATTTGGGAGAGAATTGCAGATGGGTCTGTTTCCCACTCAGTATGGTTACATTATTTGATTTAGAAAGGGGTAGGGGCTGTGTCCTCACATCAAGAGCTCTGTCTGCTGAATATTTTCTTTCAAGCTAAGTGGAAGTGGAGAGACTTCAAGTGGTGCTACAAACCCTTAATCCCAATTGTGGTTCAAGTGCTTAATATTGAGGTGCTACATGAACATCAATTTCAGCAGCTCCCTGCAGGGATTTCTTCAGGAGGAGCTATGTTTTGCGAGTACGCACCTGGTCTCTCTTTAATAAGTGACAATGTGACATACTTAAGAAGAAAGTGAAAGAGGACTTCAGACTGAACCACATTGGTTGTTGGGTGTGAGCACCTGTTTTCTTCTTTCATCGAAGCAGTTTGGTGGAGTAGATCCTAGAGACCATTTCAGAACCTTTGCTTGTTTGGATTAATCTATAGAGAAACTGCCATTCACTAAGAACAAGACTCTAGTGAAATGAGAAGTTGTATGGCTACTTAAATTGATATAGGTCAGTGAACATAGTTTGAGTGAAAAATCTCTTTCTCACCTTGTCTTGCTCATTGAAAGTACATTATTGGATAACTAACTCTCCTAAAGCATTCTTCGAGAAACAGCACCCACGATGCCAAATGGTGTACCATTTGAATACAACAGAAATATTTAAAGTGGTGATTTTAATCACAGTGTCTCTCTGATTCTCCTAGAACAGAAATTATGATTTCAGACCCAGAAAAGCCAGAGCATCTGAAAAGGTAATAATTCCAACAACCAAATCCAAAGATCTCATTGGCATATGAATGTTGTGAGAGTAACAACAAAGACATTTGGAGAAATTTTATATCTATTATATTCAAAGGGAAGACTTTCTAAAGTTTCTTCGAACATCTGCTTTTTTCACTGCCAACCAAAGAATGATAACATGATTGAACCGTAGTTCTAATCTCTTGGGTTTTACATTGTTTAAATTTATCAGGCCAGAATATCTTTTAGCAGATAGCATTTCAACCTTCATTTAAGATTTCTTAGAGCAGCTTCTAGGAGATCTGAAAACTAAATGCTACTTAGGAAATGATTCTTTATTTGTACCAGCAGAAATAGATTCAGATAACAGCTGGCTTAAGCAGGATGTATGACGCTGTGGTACTAATGATTGCTATCTGATGCTAAATGACCACTTATGATGCTTAATTTCTTACAAAATCAGTTTAGTCTGTAGTTTACTGTTATCTTTATTATTAGTTTGATTTTATGTTGCAGTGAGGGCAATGTAACCTATATTTTGCATATACCAATTTTTAATGTTTCTGTATGTTTTCTCTCAGACGTAATTCACTTGCAGTGAATTTTGTCTTTAATGAGCCTGTCTTCCCCTTTCATGTTCCCACAACTCCTGACAAAGTCAACTCTCAATGGAGGTGATCAGGCCCTCTTGAGGTTTTCAATCTTAGTTCTCCTCCTATTAATTCTTGGGGGTCTGTCCCAGTAAAATGAATTTTAAAACTATCCGTAGCTGACAAGACCTTACTATTTGCTAAAGCCATAAAACAGCCAACAAACAACCATAAAAAGTTATTAAGCATGTGTTATATACTAGATGAAGTTGTGCTTATATCCCACATTATAACATCCCTTCCCGCCAGGCAGGCCTGTCCATGGGAGACTGAAATATAACAATGGCTTCATAATCCTGAATGAAACAAATATTTATCTTCTTGATAATAGTTTGTGTACATGCATACAATACTCTTTCAAAGTCTACTGGCATTGACGGATTGATAAATAAATATTGGTTTACAAAGATTAAGTGGAGATATATCTTATTCCAGGCAACCTATTCATATAGTACTCAAAAATTCATAAATAGACTAATTAGGAGTGGTTATTCTATGTAAGGATAACAAACAGGATTCTTTTAAATTGTGAACTGTGATTTAAATGTTATCATTAAGGTTGGGCATGGCAACTCATGTCTATAATCCTAGCACTTTGGGAGGCCAAAGCTAGAGGATTGCTTGAGCTCAGGAGTCTGAGACCAGCCTGAGCAAGAGCAAGACATCGTCTCTACTAAAGGTAAAAAAATTATCTGGGGTGGTGCCTGTGGCTCAAAGGAGTAGGGCACCAGCCCCATATGCCAGAGGTGGCAGGTTCAAATCCAACCCTGGCCAAAAACTGCAAAAAAAAAAAAAAAAAAAAAAAAGATAAGTTCACAGGTTTTACAATGAAATTCAGAGATTAATAAACTGTTTTAAAAAAAATTATCTGGGTGTTGGAGAGGATACCTGTAGTTCCAGCTACCCGAGAGGCTGAAAGAGGGTGATCACTTGACCCCAGGAGTTTGAGATTGCTGTGAGCTACGCTGATGCCTTGGCAGTCTAACCTGGGTGACAGAATGTTTCAAAAATAAATAAATAAATAAACATTATCATTTGATTTGTGTACTAGCTTTAGGGGTATACCTGTTACCATTTATGTATCGGAGCTACTTCCTGAAAAATATCCATTTGGTTAAAGTGCTAAATTTAGGTCAAATTACTATTTTCTCTTTTTTTTGTTTTGTTTTTAAGAGATGGGGTCTCACTATGCTGTCCAGACTGAAGGCAGTGGCTATTCATAGGCTATTCTGTAGCCTCAGACTGCTGGGTTCAAATAGTCCTCCTACCTCAGCCTCCCATCGAATTACTTTTTACATTTTAAAAACATTGTATTTTATTCTCTGGGAACATTGAGAGTATAGAAAGAAGAAGCACAGGTAGCTACCTTTTACTTAATATTCAATTTTTTCAGACTCCTGGCTAAGTGCTCTCTCTCAACATCCCATTTAGCCTCAGAACAATTTTCAAGATGGGAGAAATAGAAGCTCACAAGTAACCATGGCTATACAGCTAGTGGCTGTAAAGGTTCATGCTTTAAAAGAATAATTTTGTCAACCATAAAAATTATAACTGAAAAACTCTTGCTTTGGAAGAAAATAAGAATTTATTATTATTTTTAGTACAAATGGTCAGATTGTTACACTCTAGCTACATGTAAAATAGTTTTTCTTTTCTAGTAGGCAGCTTTAAGTTAAACGAATTTAGGCCCTTCCCAATTATGGCATTAGTGACTTACCACTAAAAATGCTTGAAGAAAATAACTTATTGTACCACTTACAGCCTACTGGCATATTAAATGCTCAATTTTTATGTGTAAACCATGCCAAATATAGGCCATTTTAGCCACTGAAGGGGCTAACTGTAAATAGAGGTTCGCTCTCATTGGTGCTATCCCCAGCAATACAGATGGGCTATTCTTAGCATGGTGCCAGCCCGTAGAAAGATCTTAGAGGCCACAGATTGGCTTGATGTTTGACTTGGATCTAAACCAACTACCAGATGATGACCCCAGTCATCTTTTCAGATCATCAGTTGCCTTCCTTAGCATTCATTTCTGCTCTGGGGATTCAGCCATCACACACAGTGTGGGTCCCGGTTTCCCCACTTCTATATCACAGCTGTGAGTATTTTATTAATTGCAATGTGTATTGGCATCATTTCTTGGTTCCAAATCCTCTTGAAATGCCAGCAGGATAAATCATTCTTTATTCCTTGTCTATTAAAGGACCACAGGTTCAAAATTTCTGGCTCACTATGATGCTGTATTTTATTTCATTCTCGACGTGGAACGAGCATAGCCCATCTCTCACAATGTGGTGAAATATGCTTGCTGCGTGAGCTCAGTAATTTTCTTATATAATTTTCTTTTCTTTTTTTTTTTTGTTGAGACAGGGTCCCACCCTACGCCCCTGAGCAGAGTGCAGTGGGCGTGGTAGCTCACGGCAACCTCAGACTCGGGCTGCGGGCACCCCCTGCCTCAGCCTCCGGAAGCCGCTGGGATTACAGGCGCTCGCCCCGGTGCCCAGCTGGGTTTTTCCATTTTTTTCATGAGTCAGGGTCTCACTGTCGCTCACGCGGGTCTGGAACTCCTGAGCTCAAGCAATTCTCCCTCCTCAGCCTTCCGCAGTGCTGGGATTACAGGCGTGAGTCACCGCGCCCTTTTATATCAACTTTCCTTTAATCTGTTGCTTTTTCCTGGAACTCCATCTATTGCTTCCCTCCAACTTTCAATTCTTTTTCCATGGACTGTGTGTCACATTTATGCCACTTCAGAACTTCGTATGTCCATATTCAGTAGTGCCCCTCACGACCCTTTTACCGCTGCTTGAATACAGACCAAGGAGCTAGTCAGGCCACTGGGGGACCCAGGCTGTGGAAAGACTGTCTTACCTTTTCTTGACCCACACCCCCTCCATAGTAACAATAGAGCCTGGAGAAAACACTCATCAGACACGTAACAGTCCTGAAGTGGCGTAGGTGTGACATCTCTTACCATGAATGAATCCTGTACACTAAAGCATTAGAGCATCTTGCAAGATCCCAGTGGGGCAGCAGCCCTGGGTCCTGCCTCAGAGCCTGCAGGACCTGGCAGCCCCACGAGACACAGAGAGGGCCGGCAGTGTGGGTGTCATGCTGGGTCAGCATCTGTGCTGCTCTCTCTTCTGCAAGCAGCTCTTTACTGGCCTGGAGTCACTAGGATTTGTTCATTCCTTACTTTACTCCTTCATTCATTCAACCAACATTTGCTGCTTGCCTGCTGTGTGCTGGGGACTCTTCTAGGAGCTGGGAATAGAGCAGTCAAAAAAATTAGACGACTTACAGAGAGCTCACAATCCTTTTCTTGGCATCATTATTATCTTTGTCCTTCTTCCCCCACAAGTCATACGGTGCCACTGCCAAGTATTTGCCAAGCTTTCATGCTGTGCTAGGCACTGTGGTGATTCGCAGAAATTCTATATTTCTTATCCTCATTATAAACTTGCATGGTGGATACTCATATTCCCATTTTATAATGAGGAAAGTGAGACAGAGAAATATAGTTGATTTTCTCAAAGCAAGTGGTGGAACCAGGATTCTGTGGACCCTAGTTCAGTTGGACACCAAAATCATCCATACTGTGCTCTGTTATCTCATGAGATAGTGGAGAATCCTCCTGGATGGCGAGTTCAGGTGCTGAGCACACAGATTGGACAGCTTCCTGCAGCTCTTTGGAAGAGTTCCAGCTTTTGTCCAACCAGGACTGAGTTCAGGCTCCTTCCTTTCCAGGAAAGAGCAACCAAAGGCAACGAAAGTTCCTTCTTCAGAAACCAGTCTTTGTCTCTACTGCCTCTCCTCAAATTTTGTCCAGTTGCTAAGTCAGCAGATTCAACTTAAGGTTTTTTTCTTTTTTTCTCTTCATGTCTCTTTTCACCTATGTATCAACAAATTTAAAGTTATTCTTGACTACCTTTTCTTTCTCTAAAGTACATTTAGCCTTCATGCATGAATGGCTTAAGTTTTTCAGTGTCATTTCTTGTACCAATTTAGTGCTCCCCCCCCCATGAATGTGTATGCATTAAATTAGCAGTTGTACTAGAAACTTCTGCATGGCTTCATCAGTCTCTACTAGTTATAAGCAATGGACATGGCACAAGTTATATCACCAGTACGGGCCTCAATTTTCTCATTTGCAAAAGGCAATAATACATATCTCTTAGGATTATAGTAAGAGCCAACTAAAATAATACAAGACTTCATATAGTTACTGGAACTTACTTAATAAGGAATTCATCAATGTTAACTCATTGTTATTGGGATGTGGCAGAGCATGTCAACTACCTTCATCAGAACAGACTTCTGGGAGAAACTAGATCCTAGTACTAAACTCACCCACAGGGGGAGCTAGAACTGTGCTGGGATGGATATTTAGGCGGGCTGGTAAGGAAACTATCCAAGGGCTACAGTCGCATTCAACTAGACAAAGAATTCCTAAGAGAATGGATGATGGGGTAGTGGGGGAGTTTTTTTGGCATTTGGGAAAGATATAGCATGGAGGACTTGAAGATTCGTCAAGGAAAATGAAGGTCAGTTTCTAGACTGATGTTCAGGATGGGCCTCCAGTCCTTCAAAATGACCTATAAAAAGTCCTGGAAAGAAACTGGAATGTGGGGAAATAATGAAAAGCTTGGGGATGGGCAGAAGCCAACGGAGATAGATGCCAGATATCAGAAGTGGGTCCTAGATCCAGGGTCAGATTAAGAGTGAAAGTAGCAATGTGGGGCTGTAGGATGTGTGGCTGGGACAGTCTTGGGCCAAACCTATGGAATGAACCAGCCAGTTAAAAACTGGATTTAGAGCCAGCGATCCTGAGTGGGGCAAAAATATAGAGGTTGGGAACCAGGCTGAGCTGGACCCAAGGCCTTTTATAAATCTTTTATTAGTCTATATTAGATTTATAAACTATGAGAGTTTAGTTATCTATGTGTACCCGGGTCTCTTGATGTTGTGCTAAATCAATGTGTTCTGCTACTATTGCGAAATATTGTAGAAATTATGAAAAACCGATGAGAATATGATTTTCAAGTTTTTTTAAAAAATATTTTTAAATGGAAGGCATCGTGGCTGTTATTCATATCACAGTTCTGCACAATAGCAATGAAATGTCTCACTTGAATTCTTGTTTTTTTATATGCTAATCTGTATACTATTTCCACAAATGTAAGTATAACTGATATATTAAATAAGCATGGTTTGAGGATGGAATAAAAAAAATTATTTTTTGATTCCCCCTGCCACATTAAAGTGACAAATATTTTTCTTTTGCTGGACAAAGGCTCAAGGAAATTGTCAGAAAGTCCCACAGTTACTTTAAGTTCTAAAACAGCTCGATCCGGACATTAGAAGCCTCCATTTTACTCTTCATTTAAGGGTGAGACTTCCTTCCCCTCTCCTGCCCTCTGCTGGCCCCTCAGCTTCCCAGCTGCTTTGGCAGGGACCGGCTGTGGGGTGTCTCCCAAGCAGGCCCCTCCAAGTACAGAGCTGGAATAATTAGAAAACTCAAGAAATATTTATTAAACTAAGGAGAAACAAATTTCTGCTTGAACATTGATGATAACTGGTTGGGTGGCTTAGGAATATAGCACATCAATATACTAATAAATAAAGATGAAGACTATCAAAAGTGACTCATAATCTTTCTTAAAGTGATTTATAAACAGCAGCTGTTAATCCCATGATATCCCATTTATGGCACTATCATCTCCCAAGATGTGCCATCAAAATGTCCTAGAATCATAAATTTTTCCTGGCCTATTGGACAGGGAGGCGAACTCCGTGTTCCTCTGTAGGATTTATTGTCCTCTTAGTCCTTGATAAGGCTTAATTTATCATATGTATAAAAAATAAAATTAAAGTGAGAGAACTTTTGAATTGAGTTAGCCTTTTTTCCTCTAAGCCGTCACAGGACTCCGAGGGCCAGCAGCAGCGGTAGAAAAGCATGTCGTCTATTTTTGTAATGTCTTTTTTGTTAAACGCCTAAAAAATCACGAGGGGCCCAGTCTGTTGATCACTTACGCTTTTATGTAATATGCCCATCCAATTCCACATAGCTCAGTGTATTCCTTACCTATTGCTATGTAAAGTATCACCTAAACATTTATTGTCTCACGGTTTCTTTTTTCTCTAACTTTTTTTTAAATAGAATTTTTTTTTTTGAGACAGAGTCTCACTTTGTCACCCTGGATAGAGTGCCTTGGCGTCATCATAGCTCACAGCAACCTCGACCTCTTGGACTCAAGAGATCCTCTTCCCTCAGTCTCCCAAGTAGCTGGGACTCCAGGTGCCCACCATAATGCCCGGCTACTTTTTCTACTTTTAGTAGAGATGGGATCTTGCTCCTGCTCAGGCTGTTCTTAAACTCCTGAGCTCAAGCAGTCCTCATGCTTCGCCCTTCCAGAGTGTTAGGATTACAGGCATGAGCCTAGTCCAGAAGTTTATTCTTAAATATACAATAGACTATTAGATAAGAAGGATTCTAACGAGACTGTGCTACTTGAACTTGAGTATGCCTCCTGAGCTCTCTGGGTTCTGTGGCTTCAATCATAAAATATATATCATAATGTGACCTTGTGTACTGTGAATATTAACAATGTGACAGCAGTGAAGTGTGGAGCACAGTGCCAGCCTCAGGGAGACACGTGGTGCACATCCAGACTTCTCTTCCCGGTTTTAGCTCCGTGTCCATGTCAGCACCATCTCCTCAGGAGAGCACTGGCTGACTTAGTCCATCACAGGAGAGGCATCATGTACGACGCAGGTCATCCCATGGATGAGGAGTCCGACCCAGAGAGCTGAACTGATTTCATCAGATAACAGAGCTAGCAACAGAGCTGGGAGCTGAACCCAATTCTGATTTCAGTCCAGTACTGTTCCCCCTCAGTATTACAGTAATCTCAACGAGGGCATTATTTACGAGGTATACCTATCCTTGCCCTATAAAGTGACTTTTTATTAAAAGCCCATTAGTATGTGTGAATAACATTGCTAGCAATGGAGTCAAACCTGAATTATTCTATATCATAGACAAGTGTAGGAGTTTAAGCACAGAAAAGTTTTTGGGTGTCTTAAGCTATTCTTTGTAACAGAACCACAGGAATGACTTGGTCTCTATGCCTGGTGTTCAAACCTGGGATTTCTTGGAAACACATTATCCACTTTTGATCTGTACACTCTACTTGATTTCAAATTCCCTGCAGCCATCACTTCAGAGACACCCGTGCTGACTACAAGATGCAGTGGAAAGGGCCTAGCACTGGGGCGGTCAAGAGATCCACGCTCTAGTTCCACGTTTGGTATCAACTAGTTGTTGTTAAAGGTCTTGAATCTGAATTATTTCTATGTTAGTTTCCAATTGCTATATACCCTGTTTCCCCAAAAATAAGACATCCTCCGAAAATAAGACCTACTTACAGGAATGATAAGACGTCCCCTGAAAATAAGACCTAGCGCATCTTTGGGAGCACACCTTTCGGGGAAACAGGGTAGTAATTGCTGCTATAACAACCACATGCTTAAAACAACACAAATCTCTTTCCATTCAGGAGATATGTCAGAAATCCAAAGTGGGTCCTATGAGGTTCAAATCAAGGTGTCGTTTCCTTCTGAGGACTCTGGAGTCCTCTGAGTCCATTTCCTTTTCAGCTACTCGAGGCTGCCTGCACCCACAGCCCCTTCCTGACTTCACTCCCCCTCCCACTCCTGTCATCATATCTCCTCCTCTGTCTGACTCTTCCTACAACCTTCTTGTGGATATCCTTGTGATTACAGCAGGCCCACCTAGATAATCCAGGAAATTGTCCTCATCTCAAGATCCTTGACTAGGTCACACCTGCATTTTTTTTTTTTTTTGAGACAGAGTCAAGTGTCATTTGGTCACCCCAGTAGAGTGCCATGGGGATCCTAGCTCACATCAACTTCAAGCTCTTGGGCTCAAGCCTTCCTCTTGCCTCAGCCTCCTGAGTAGCTGGGACTACAGCCACCCACCACAATGCTCTTGGTTGGGCTGGTCTTAAACTCCTGAGCTCAGGCAATCCACCTGCCTTGACCTTCCAGAGTGCTAAGATTACAGGCATGAGCCACCACTCCTGCCCCCTGCAGTTTCTTTTACCATAAAAGGAAACATTCAAAAGTTTTGGAGATTAGGAGGTGGACATGCCCATTACTCAGCCAACTGCAGCAAGCAAAGTGGTCAATGACAGAGGCCTGGGGAATGGGGTTGCAAAGGATGAACTTATTTTTGTTATCTTTACTTATTTCTTCAAATTATGAGCAGATATTAGGGAATATAATATATGAAATTCAGAGTCATATAGACCTGGATTCAAATCCCATGTATACCACTAACGGGTTGACCTTAAGCAAATACCATAACCTCTCTGAGTCTCTGCTTCCTCATGTGTGAAATGGGAATAAAAATATGGGTTTTATACGTGTGTGTGTGTGTTTATGTGTGGGGATTAAATGAAATAACAGTCAAGTTCTCAGTAAATGAGGCTTTTGACACTACCAATGCTCAGACCTTGCTTCTATTTCAGTGTGTAACTATAGGCAATTCCCTTCCATTTTTTTTTCTTCTAAGAAATTGAGACTGGAACACTTCTATACTGTTGGTGGGACTGCAAACTAATACAACCTATTTGGAAGGAAGTATGGAGAACCCTTAAAGAACTCAAATTAGACTTCCCATTTGACCTCACAATCCTACTTCTAGGCATCTACCCAGAAGAAAAAAAAATCCTTTTATCATAAGGACATTTGCACTAGACTGTTTATGGCAGCTCAATTTACAATCGCCAAAATGTGGAAACAGCCTAAATGCCCACCAACCCAGGAATGGATTAACAAGCTGTGGTATATGTATGCCCTGGAATACTATTCAGCCATTAAAAAGGTGGAGACTTTGCATCTTTTGTATTAACCTGGATGGGGTTGAAATGCTTTCTTCTCAGTAAGGCATCACAAAAATGGAGAAGCAATAATCCAATGTACCCCATACCAATATAAAGCCAGTAGATGATCTAATATATGCCCACGTAAGAGAAAAACTGAAATTAATTCAAGCTGGGGGGAGGTGGAATGAGGGCGTGGGAAGAGGGGAGGGAAGAAGAGGAATGGAGGTGCTCCCACTTAGTGGGCACAATGTCAGTGTGTGTGGCACACCTCTTGGGGGCAGCACACAAATATAAGAGGGACTCTATCTAACACATGCAAACATTGTAACCTAATTCTTTGTTCCCTCAAATTAACCTGAAATAATAAATAAATAAAAGAAATCGAGCCTTTACTGCAGCGAGTTAAGTTCCTTGTATTCCTCAGTATTAGTCTGTGCCAGGTATCAGTTTTGTTAATTTTTTAATGTCTTTCCCTCCAGTTGTCATTTCCATTTCTTCCCCCACCTTCTCAGGGAACCTTCTCTAAGGTACTTGCCATGAGTCTTTAGATACATACATATTATTTTTAAATATATGGTATTATTTTGTACATGTGTGTAGTGTGTGCTTTTAATTGAATGGGGTGGATTGTACTAGAGTGTGCATGTCTCCTACCTTTTCCACTCGTTGCCTTGTTCAAGATTAGCCCCTCTCTGCACATTAGCTATCCACTCAGTAGTGCTGGGCATCTGGGGCACTCCCACCACAGACACTTCTATACATGTCCCTGCAAAGAATTTTCTGAGAGTTTCTCTAGAACATGCATCCAATAGCTGGAAGCAGGTTATGGGGTGTGTATTGCCAGATTGCTCTCTAGAAGACTATCTCATTTCTTCTTCCATCAGAACAACAGATGTTGTTCACTATTTTCCTGACAGTGTTTTCTGACTCTGAATTTTTACATGTGATAGATAAAACGTGGCATCATATTTATTTTTAAATATTTTGAGCACTCGTAGTGTTGAGCCTTATATATTTACTAGTCTTCAGGTTTCCCCATTCTATAGATACAAATAATCTAACATATGGGTGTAAATCTGTTGCTTATTTCTTTAACAGTTTAACTAGCTTTTTGCTGTTACTGTTTGTTAATTTGTTGGTGTCCCTTGAACATTCGAGATATTAATTCTTTGTTGGGATAAGACATTTAAAATTTTGTGGCCAGGCGCTGTGGCTCATGCCTGTTATTCCAGCAATTTGGGAGGCTGAGATGAGTTGATTGTCTAAGCTTAGGAGTTCGAGACTAACCTGAACAAGATCGAGACCCCATCTCTAAAAAGTAGCTGGGCACCTGTAGTTCGAGCTATCTGGGAGGCTGAGGCAAGAGAATCGCTTGAGCCTAAGAGTTTGAGGTTGCTGTGAGCTATGACAACAAGGCACTTACTCCGGGCAACTGAGTGAGAATCTGTCTCAAAAAAAATTTTTTTGTATGTGTCCAAATCTGTCATCTTTTTGTTAGCTTTACATAATATATTCTAGATATACCTAGATATAGATATCAAGTCAGCTATAGATGTGGTAACTAGCTTTGCCAAATCATATGTGTTTCATGGTCTGGGCTTTCCTTGATGAAATGAAATCCAACAATTTTCTCCCTGTTGTTTGTGATTTTTTTGAACTCTTATTAAAAATTATCACTTTCAGGCTTTGGCACCCATAGCACAGTGGTTACAGCGCCGGCCACATGCACTGAGGCTGGTGGGTTCAAACCCAGCCTGGGACAGCTAAACAACAATGACAACTGCAAAAATAAATAAACAAATAAATAAAAATAGCCAGGAGTTGTGGCAAGCATCTGTAGTCCCAGCTACTTGGGAGGCTGAGGCAAGAGAATCGCTTAAGCCCAAGAGTTCGAGGTTGCTGTGAGCTGTGACACTACAGTACTCTACCCAAGGCGACATAGTGAGACTCTGTCTCAAAAAAAAAACAGATACAAAAATCTTTTTCACTATGAGGTAATAAAAATGCTTGCCTATGGTTTTATTTGACCTTTCTGAAAAGTAACCAGTTGCAGAAGTGGCTCATTCCAGCTAAATAGGTAAATATAGAAAAACCATCGCTTGGGTACTAAGATAGTTCAACTGCAAGGAACGTGATAGCTGTTTTGCTTGAATTTTACTCAAAATGATTGCGCTTTGAAAAAAAAAAACTTAGGTCATCAATTAGTCAGCACCTAGTTTCAGCCAAGTGCAGGCTGAATTTTCCAAAGCCATACTGGGATTGGAAAGAGCCAATGGGAAAAATGAAGTAAGGGTCATGTTGAGTTCAGCCCAGGATTGGCGCATGCTTCAAAAACCTGCCGGCCCAGGCTGCCCACGGAGATAGTGAGGCACAGTGATGAACAGAACTCATGCATGTGTGTGTATTGGGAAGGACTCAGCCATTTCAGACATGTTTTGACTGTGACAAGACTGTGACATGATACATACTCAATCATGGATCAAGGGAAAAATGATCATACTTCCCAGCAGATTTTAGAGGCACACTGCTTGTTTTGGTGAAAGTCCCAGAAAGTTAATTATGGAGCGTAATAAATTCCACTTTGTCCCTTCCTGGTAATCAAGAAACTTTTCAAACGTAGACATGTCTCACTTGTTTGACTCCCTTACATGCAGCACAATGTCCACCACATAGTAAATGCTTAATTAATATTTATTAAACAATAGGGTGACATCAGCAGACTAACGCACTGAGCAGCTTCATTACTTGAAGCCCCTCAATCCAAAAGGTTGTACAAACTTAAGTTCATTTAAAAAAAATCAAAGCCTTCTAAGTTATAGTCACATCCATGTGTAAAAACGAGAGGAGAGTGTAAACACACAAAGCAAGACATTAATTTATCAGACTAAGGTAGCTGACATCTATGTTGGCTCCAAAGGGCAGGACACAAGACAGTGGAATTTGGGGGGTGGAGTGCTGAGAGCCTAAGGCAGAGAATAGAGAAGAAGGTGCTTTAAAGGCAAAGAGGATTAGAATACTTAAGACCACAGTAAAGGCAGTTCTGCTCCAGTGGATGTTCAGACTTTTAGGCCATGAGAACTCCATGTGGCAGTCCAGAAACACTAAGCAAATGGTCTTGTGGTTTCTCCGCCTTAATACACTTTACTTTTTTAGAGCAGTTTTATGTTCATAGCAATATAGGGCAGAAGGTAGAGAGATTTCCCACATAACCACGACTCCCACAGGAGTATCTCCTGCCCACCATCCACACCGTAGGACACAGCCTATCCGTGGACCAGCTGACAAAGCTCCACTGACACCTTGGGGTCCCCCAAAGTCCACAGCTTCCATTGGGGTTCGCTCTGTGTTATGCATTCTGGGGGTTCTATGGGACAAATGTGTAATGACGTGTTCCCACCATTATGGTATTATACATCGTATTTTACTGCCCTAAAAATCCTCTGTGCTCGATCTGTTCACCTCTCCCTTGCTCCCAACCCGTGGCAACCACCATCTTTTTAGTGCACTTTCCAAACTGTCATAAAGTTGGAATCATATGGTATGTAGCCCTCTCAGGCTGGCGTCTTCCACTTAGTCATATGCGGCTTCTGGTGGATTCAGATTTCCTCACCTCTCTTTTCTACCACCTTTAGCTTATCTGCCCTGAGTCTTTTCCTATGAATTTGCATCTTAATTTTTTTTTCCCTCCATGCAAGAACTTTCACCACTGGAAGCCCAGAGTATTTATTGCTGCTTGGAAATCCAGTCTTGTTCCACAAAAAGGTCAGTATGTAAATATAGCCGTTGTTCTACTCCTCTGTTTCTCCTCTTCCCCCCCCCCACCTGCTCTGTCTCAGTATTTTTCTTTCAGTCCTTTAAAGAGCGCCGCGATTAATAAAAATAAAAATCAAAATCCCTCTGCTGCCCTCTTGTGGGTATCTGCTGAGAAGCAGGCAAACTCCTGAACGGATGGACTCTGGACGGCAAAATGGCTACCAGGGAACTGGTGGGAGCGTCAGCTGGCTGCCACCAATGGGCTGCTTCTACCGTGGCAGAAGCCAGGACATTGGCCCACACTCACAGATATACCCATTCTTTGATTTAATTTGGTAGACTCAGCTAGTTTCCTGTGGCTGGGAGCATATAAGTAGCTTTTCCTATTTTCTCTCAGTCTCAAGGCATGGAGTCTACAAGTAAGCAAAAGCGTTGTCTTGGTTAAACTGCGTGGAGCTGCTTCTTGGGGAGAGCTGACTTCTTACTTCGGAACGGGGCACACAGCCCTTGGGTGGATCATCACTAGGTGGGAGCAGAACCGTCCTTGTCTAGTGTTCAGATTGACCTTCATGCTGGACACTATCTGTGAGCTTCTTCTACTTCTTTTTTACCCCTAAGGCTGGATGTAAACTTTTTTTTTTTTTAATTTAAAAGTAACACATGTTTATTTGTACATACTTTGGGAGAGCAGATAGTGAAAGAAGAACGAAAGTCCTCAGTAATCTCAACATACTGTCAAACTATTGACAGTTCGCATGGCATCCTCCTGTTTGTATATACATCTCAGAAACATTGTTTCCCATTATGGAAGTGGATTGCTACCATTCTCTCCATCCAGCAGCACGTTGCAAGCATGTTTCTGTGTCAGATCATCCGCGGCCTTTCTCAGACTCCCGTTGGTGTGTTACTCCGGGTTCCCTTTTCTGAGGATAGGACGATTTGAAGTCTCCCTCTGGTTGTCTTGGGTGCTCATTCAATCCTCAGCTCACATATTGCCACCCCATATGCCCTTCTCTAATCCCTCAGTCTAAGAAGCCTCCTATGTCACTTGTCATTTCTTTATGCCACGTGTCACTTTCTTGAAATGATCTTGTCCATTTATTTGATGCAGAGAATCTGCAAGAAAAAAATTGAGCAATGAAACTGCAAATAGCCTTCATCCAATTAAAGATTTGTTAATATGTTAGCACACTTTTTCTTTTTTTTTTTTATTGTTGGGGATTCATTGAGGTACAATAAGCCAGGTTACACTGATTGCAATTGTTAGGTAAAGTCCCTCTTGCAGTCATGTCTTGCCCCCATAAAGTGTGACACACACCAAGGCCTCACCCCCCCTCCCTCCGTCCCTCTTTCTGCTTCCCCCCATAACCTTAATTGTCCTCATATCAAAATTGAGTACATAGGATTCATGCTTCTCCATTCTTGTGATGCTTTACTAAGAATAATGTTTTCCACTTCCATCCAGGTTAATACAAAGGATGTAAAGTCTCCATTTTTTTTAATGGCTGAATAGTATTCCATGGTATATACATATACCACAGCTTGTTAATCCATTCCTGGGTTGGTGGGCATTTAGGCTGTTTCCACATTTTGGCGATTGTAAATTGAGCTGCAATAAACAGTCTAGTACATGTGTCCTTATGATAAAAGGATTTTTTTCCTTCTGGGTAGATGCCCAGTAATGGGATTGCAGGATCAAATGGGAGGTCTAGCTGGAGTGCTTTGAGGTTTCTCCATACTTCCTTCCAGAAAGGTTTTACTAGTTTGCAGTCCCACCAGCCCAGTGTAAAAGTGTTCCCTTCTCTCCACATCCACGCCAGCATCTGCAGTTTTGAGATTTTGTGATGTGGACCATTCTCACTGGGGTTAGATGATATCTCAGGGTTGTTTTGATTTGCATTTCTCTAATATATAGAGATGATGAACATTTTTTCATGTGTTTGTTAGCCATTCGTCTGTCGTCTTTAGAGAAAGTTCTATTCATGACTCTTGCCCATTGATATATGGGATTGTTGGCTTTTTTCATGTGGATTAATTTGAGTTCTCTATAGATCCTAGTTATCAAGCTTTTGTCTGATTGAAAATATGCAAATATCCTTTCCCACTGTGTAGGTTGTCTCTTTGCTTTGGTTATTGTCTCCTTAGCTGTACAGAAGCTTTTCAGTTTAATGAAGTTCCATTTGTTTATTTTTGTTGTTGTTGCAATTGCCATGGCAGTCTTCTTCATGAAGTCTTTCCCCAGGCCAATATCTTCCAGTGTTTTTCCTATGCTTTCTTGGAGGATTTTTATTGTTTCATGCCTTAAATTTAAGTCCTTTATCCATCTTGAATCAATTTTTGTGAGTGGGGAGAGGTGTGGGTCCAGTTTCAGTCTTTTACATGTAGACATCCAGTTCTCCCAACACCATTTATTGAATAGGGAGTCTTTCCCCCAAGGTATGTTCTTGTTTGGTTTATCGAAGATTAGGTGGTTGTAAGATGTTAGTTTCATTTCTTGGTTTTCAATTCGATTCCAAGTGTCTATGTCTCTGTTGTTGTGCCAGTACCATGCTGTCTTGAGCACTATGGCTTTGTAGTACAGACTAAAATCTGGTATGCTGATGCCCCAGCTTTATTTTTATTACTAAGAATGCCTTAGCTATACGGGTTTTTTTCCGGTTCCATACAAAACGCAGAATCATTTTTTCCAAATCTTGAAAGTACGATGTTGGTATTTTGATAGGAATGGCATTGAATAGGTAGATTGCTTTGGGAAGTATAGACATTTTAACAATGTTGATTCTTCCCATCCATGAGCATGGTATGTTCTTCCATTTGTTAATATCCTCTGCTATTTCCTTTCTGAGGATTTCATAGTTTTCTTTATAGAGTTCCTTCACCTCCTTCGTTAGGTATATTCCTAGGTATTTCATTTTCTTTGAAACTATGGTGAAGGAAGTTGTGTCCTTAATTAGCTTCTCATCTTGACTGTTATTGGTGTATAGGCTACTGACTTGTGGACATTGATTTTATATCCTGAAACATTACTGTATTTTTTGATTACTTCTAGGAGTCTTGTGGTCGAGTCTTTGGGGTTCTCTAAGTATAAGATCATGTCGTCAGCAAAGAGGGAGAGTTTGACTTCCTCTGCTCCCATTTGGATTCCCTTTATTTCACTGTTTTGGCTAGAACTTCCCCCACTATGTTGAACAGTAAAGGTGACAGAGGACAACCTTGTCTGGTACCAGTTCTAAGAGGAAAAGCTTTCAGTTTTATTCCATTCAGTAAAATATTGGCTGTGGGTTTGACATAGATAGCTTCAATCAGTTTTAGAAATGTGCCACCTATGCCTATACTCTTCAGTGTTCTAATTAGAAAAGGATGCTGGATTTTATCAAATGCTTTTTCTGCATCTATTGAGAGGATCATGTGATCTTTATTTTTGCCTCTGTTAATATGGTGGATAACGTTTATAGACTTGCATATGTTAAACCAGCCTTGCATCCCTGGGATGAAGCCTACTTGATCATGAGGAATGACTTTTTTGATGATAAGCTGTAATCTAATCTATTGGCTAGGATTGTATTGAGAATTTTTGCATCTATATTCATGAGTGAGATTGGTCTGAAATTCTCCTTTTTGTTTGGGTCTTTTCCTGGTTTTGGTATCAGGGTGATGTTTGCTTCATAGAATGTGTTGGGGAAGATTCCTTCTTCCTCAATTTTTTGGAATAATTTCTGCAGTACAGGAATAAGCTCTTTCTTGAAGGTTTGATAGAATTCTGGAGTGAAGCCATCTGGACCAGGGCATTTTTTGGTTGGAAGATTTTTTATTGTTTCTTTGATCTCAGTGCTTGAAATTGGTCTGTTCAGGAGCTCTATTTCTTCCTGGCTAAGTCTAGGGAGAGGGTGTGATTCCACTTCCTTCACATTGTCAAATTTCTGGGCATAGAGTTTCTGGTAGTATTCAGAGATGATCTCTTGTATCTCTGTGGGATCAGTTGTTATTTCCCCTTTATCATTTCTGATTGAGGTTACTAGAGATTTTACTTTTCTGTTCCTTGTTAGTCTGGCCAATGGTTTATCTATTTTATTATTTTTTTCAAAAAACCAACTCCTTGTTTCATTAATTTTCTGAATGATTCTTTTGTTTTCAATTTCATTGATCTCTGATTTGATTTTGGATATTTCTTTTCTTCTACTGAATTTAGGCTTAGATTGTTCTTCTTTTTCCAATTCCATAAGATCT
Source organism: Nycticebus coucang (assembly GCF_027406575.1). Taxonomy (NCBI): domain Eukaryota; kingdom Metazoa; phylum Chordata; class Mammalia; order Primates; family Lorisidae; genus Nycticebus; species Nycticebus coucang. The sequence goes on along the minus strand of NC_069784.1, from coordinate 20,541,716 downwards.
CTTGTGAGATTGTTGATGCGCTCTCTTTCTGTTTTTCGAATGTAGGCATCTAAAGTGATGAATTTTCCTCTCAAAACTGCTTTTGCAGTATCCCACAGGTTTTGGTAGCTTGTGTCTTCATTGTTGTTATGCTCAAGGAAGTTAATGATTTCCTGTTTTATTTCTTCCTGCACCCATCTGTTATTCAACAGAAGATTGTTTAGTTTCCATGCCTTTGGGTGGAGTCGAGCATTTTTGTTAGAGTTGAGTTCCACCTTTAGTGCCTTATGGTCTGAGAAGATACAAGGTAAAATTTCAATTCTTTTGATTCTGTTGATATTTGTTTTGTGTCCCAGGATATGATCAATTTTGGAGAATGTTCCATGGGGTGATGAGAAGAATGTATATTCTTTATCTTTGGGGCGGAGTGTTCTATATGTGTCTATCAAGTACAGTTGTTCTAGGGTCTCATTTAAATCTTTTATATCTTTGTTTAATTTCTGTTTAGAGGATCTGTCCAGCTCTGTAAGAGGAGTGTTAAAGTCCCCTGTTATTATGGTATTATCAGATATCATATTGCTCAGACTGAGTAAGGTCTGTTTCAAGAATCTGGGAGCGTTTAAATTGGGTGCATAAATATTTAGAATTGAAATATCTTCTTGTTGTATTTTTCCCTTGACCAATATAAAGTGACCATCTTTGTCTTTTTTGACTTTAGTTGCTTTAAATCCACATGAATCTGAAAATAAGATTGCAACTCCTCTTTTCTTCTGAATTCCATTTGCCTGAAAAATTGTCTTCCAATCCTTGACTCGGAGCTTTAATTTGTCTTTTGAAGCCAGGTGTGTTTCTTGCAGACAGCAAATGGATGGCTTGTGTTTTTTAATCCAGTCAGCCAATCTATGTCTCTTCAGTGGGGAATTCAAGCCATTAACATTTATTGAGATAATTGATAAGTGTGGTAGTATTCTATTCGTCTTATTTTGTGAGAGTCCATTGCTTAGTTTTATCTTTTGCATCAGTGAGGAGGTTAGGTTCTGTCCTTTAATTTCTGAATTCTGATTTTGCTGCTGATCCATTGTGGTGGTCAGTGTGCAGAACAGGTTGAAGTATTTCCTGTAGAGCTGGTCTTGTTGTGGCGAATTTCCTCAATGTTTGTATATCCGTAAATGATTTGATTTCTCTGTCAATTTTGAAGCTTAGCTTAGCAGGGTACAGAATTCTGGGCTGGAAATTGTTCTGTTTAAGTAGATTAAAGGTAGATGACCATTGTCTTCTTGCTTGGAAAGTTTCATTAGAGAAGTCTGCGGTCACTCTGATGGATTTGCCCCTGTAGGTCAACTGGCGCTTACTCCTGGCAGCTTGCAGAATCTTTTCTTTTGTCTTGACTTTGGACAGGTTCATCACAATGTGTCTTGGAGAAGCTCGGTTAGAGTTGAGGCGACCTGGGGTCTGATAGCCCTCTGAAAGCAGTGTGTCAGAATCTTTGGTGATATTTGGGAAATTTTCTTTTATAATATTCTCTAGTATGGCTTCCATTCCTCTGCGGCATTCTTCTTCCCCTTCTGGGATTCCTATAACTCGTATGTTGGAATGCTTCATAAAGTCCCATAATTCTGACATTGAACGTTCTGCTTTCTCTCTCTTCTTTTCTGCCTTTTTTACTATCTGAGTTATCGCAAGAACTTTGTCTTCTACCTCTGAAATTCTTTCTTCTGCATGGTCTAACCTGTTGCTGATACTTTCCATTGCATCTTTAAGTTCCCTAATTGACTGTTTCAGTTCCTTCAGCTCTGCTATATCCTTTTTATATTCTTCATATTGTTCATCTCTTATTTGATTCTGTTTTTGGATTTCCTTTTGGTTATTTTCCACTTTATTAGCAGTTTCCTTCATTGTTTCCATCATTTCTTTCATTGTTTTCAACATGTGTATTCTAAATTCCCTTTCTGTCATTCCTAACATTTCTTTATAGGTGGAATCATCTGCAGTAGCTACCTCATGGTCCCTTGGTGGGGTTGTTCTGGACTGGTTCTTCATGTTGCCTGGAGTTTTCTGCTGATTCTTCCTCGTGAGTGATTTCTTTATCTGTTTCCTTGCCCTAATTTTCTTTTCACTTCCTCTTCCTCTTTAAGTTCTCGTGCCTGGGGAAGTTGCAGGCGGGTTTAGACGGATTGAACACATGCAACCACTTGCCATTTTTCCACTATTTTAGTCCTCCTCTTGGGGTCCAGAAGTCTCTTGCTGACTCCCTGTATCCTCAGAGGGGTGATGATAGGCAGATCCCACCAGCCAGAGATGCCTGGAGTCCTATCACCCCAGACTCACGGTGTCCAGATGCAAGGAAGCTGTTACTCGGCCGCCATCTTGCCAGCACACTTTTTCTTTCTCTCTCTGCATACTTTCTTTGGTGAACCATTTAAAAGTAATTCGCAGGCCAGGCAGGGTGCCTCACCCCTGTGATCATAGCAGGGTGCCTCACGCCTGTGATCATAGCCCTCTGGGAGGCCTGGGCACGTGGATTGATTGCTTGAGCTCAGGAGTTGGAGACCAGCCTGAGCAAGAGTGAGACTCTGATGCCATAGCACTTTACCCAGGGCGATAAAGTGAAACTCTGTCTCTACAAAAAAAAATAATAATAATAATAAATAAATAAATATAATGAAATAAAAAGAATAAAATAAAATAAAATTGTAATTTGCAGACTTTATGATACATCACCCTTAAATGCTGTAGTATACATTTCCTAAGATCAGTACATTTTCCCAAATAAACACTATTTTAGTGTTTATTATGTAATAAAGTAATAAATGCTATTAGCATACAAAGGTAAATTATAATAATTAATAATAAATAATAATCCTCTAATTCAATCTGGTAATACTCCCATAATCAAATATCTACAATTCTCTAAAAATACTCGTATGGCTGTTTTATTTATTTATAGTTTTGAATCAGGGTCAAACCAAGTTTCATGCCTTGTATTTGTGTATCTGTTTAGATTCAATATAGAATAGCTGTCTTCCTTTTAAAATTTATTATTTACGTTTTAAATCACACTGATATTTTTAAAAATCCAGACCAGTTTTCTTACGTCCCCTAGAATCTGCCTGCTTTTATTTCCTCCCGGTGTAGTCTTGTTTTTCTTTCCTCTATGTTTCCCATTCAGTGAAAGCTAAATTTAGATACTGGCTCAGATTATTTGATTATGATCAATTATAGTCACGGATTCTTTTTTGATGTTTACATTGTCCCAGATTTGTCCACAGGATGTCCCTTTACACTACCTCCTATACATTTTTCATATGACCCTATTAATATTTTTTCTTTTACAAATATTATTTATTATTTTATATTATTTTATTTAACATTTTTACTGATTCATAATATTTATGCATATTAATGGGATATGGGTGATATTTTGATACATGCATTGACTGTGAAATGATCACATCAGGGTATTTGGGGTGTCTCTCACCTCCAGTATTCAGCCTTTCAAGTCCTCTCCTTCACCTATTTTGAACTATACAATACATTGTTGACTGTAGTCACTCTACTCAGCTATGGGACCTTAGAACTTATTCCCTTTACCTAACTGTATGTTTGTACCTATTAAGCAACCTGACTTTGCTCCCATCCTCACACCTTTCCCAGTTTTTGCTCTGAAATCTATTTTCTACACTCTACCTCCATGAGATCAATGTTTTTAGATCCTAAATATGAGTAAGAACATGTAATATTTCTGTGCCTGGCTTATTTCACTTAACACGTGGCTTCCAGTTCCAACCATTTGCTGCAAATGACATAATTTGATTCCTTTTTACGGCTGAATAATATTCTCTGTGTGTGTGTGTGTGTGTGTGTGTGTGTGTGTGACATTTTCTTTATTCTTTGATCTGTTGATGGACACTTAGGTTGGTTCTATATCTCAGTTATTGTGAATAATGCCCAATAAACATGGGAGGGCAGATACCCTTTCATAAATTGATTTCTTTTCCTTTGGACACATGCCCAGTGATGAGATTGCCAGAACTATCATATGGTGGTTCTATTTTTTTTTTTTAGAAATAGCCATACTGTTTTGTTGCATAGTAGCTGCACGAATTTACTTTCTTACCAACAGGGCATAAGAGTTCCTTTTTTTTTCTGCATTCTTACCAGCATCTGTTATTTTTCATCTTTTTTGATAATAGCCATTCTAACCAGGGTAAGATGGTATCTCATTGTGGTTTTGATTTGCATTTCTCTGATGATTGGTGATGCTGAGCATTTTTTATGTCTATTGACCATTTTGTATGTCTCGTTTTGAAAGATGTCTGTGTTCTTAACCCACTTTTAAATGAGATTATTCATTTTCTTTATTGAGGGGTTTGAGTTCCTTGTATTTTCTTGGTATTAGTTCTTTGCTGAAGGAATACTTTGCAAATATTTTTTCTTGTTCAACAGGCTGTCTCTTCACTCTGTTGATTGTTCCCTTTGCTGTGCAGAAGGTTTTTAGTTTAATAAAGTCCCTTTGGTCTATTTTTTTTCATAATTGTCTGTGCTTTTGAGATCTTAGCCATGAACTCTTTGCCTAGATGGAAAGATGTTTTTTCCAGTAGTTTTTATTCTCAGGTCGTACATTTAAGTCTCTAATCTGCATATGGGTTCTCAGTTTTCCCAACACCATTCATTGAAGAGCATGTCCTTTCCTCAGTGTCTGTTCTTGGCAACTTTATCAAAACTCAGTTGGCCATAAATATATGAATTTATTTCTGGACACTATTTTTTTCTCTTCTGTGTATCTGTTTTCATATCAATATTATGCTGTTTGGGGTATTATAGCTTTGGGTGACTTAAGGGAACATAATGCCTCTAGATTTTTTCATTTCCTCAGAATTGCTTTGGCCATGCAAGGTTTTTGTTTGTTTGTTTGTTTTTGGTTCCATATTAATTTTAGGATTCTTTTCTTTTTTTTTGAGAGAGAGAGGGAGTCTCATTTTGTTGCCCCTCGGTAGAGTGCTGTGGCATCACAGCTCACAGAAACCTCAAACTCTTGGGCTCAAGAGATTTTCTTGCCTCAGCCTCCCAAGTATCCGGGACTACATGTGCCTGCCACAACGACCAGCCATTTTTGGAGACAAGGTCTCGATCTGGCTCAGGCTGGTCTTGAATTCATGAGCTCAGGCAATCTACCAGTCTCGGCCTCCCAGAGTGCCAGGATTACAGGCGTGAGCCACCACACCCAGCCTAGGATTTTTTTTCTAATTCTGTGAAAAGTATTGTCATAGGGACTATGTAGAATCCATAGTTTTTTTTTTGTTGTTGTTGTTGTTGTTGTTTTTGTCAGTATAGTCATTTTAGTGATATTAATTCTTCTGATCTATGTTGTAAAAATAATAGGCAGGAGTTGTGGTGGGAGCCTGTAGTCCCAGCTACTTGGGAGACTGAGGCAAGAGAATTGCTTGAGCCCAAGAGTTTGAGGTTGCTGTGAGCTATGACGGCATAGCACTCTATTGTGTATTAAGGGTGACAAAGTGAGACTTTGTCTCAAAATAAAAGAAGGAAAGAAAACCAACAAAGAAACATTGGATTTAAACTGGCCTCTAACTCAACCTAAAAGACATTTTATCTAAGAACTGTTGAGTGCATATTTTTCTTTTTAGCAAATAGAACATTCCTCAGGATAGATCATGTGTCAGGCCACAAAACAAATATTAACAGAAGTCAAAATCATATCAAGATTCTTCTCAGGCTATAGTGGAAAAAACTAGAAGTCAATACCATGAGGGACTTTGGAAACTATACAATACATGGAAATAAAACGACATGCTCTTGAACAACTAATAAGTCAATGAAGAAATTAAAAGGGAGATCAAAATATGTCTTGAAACAAATGAAAGTGAAAATATAGCATGCCAAAACCCGTGGGATACAGAAAAAATCAGTGCTAAGAGGGAAGCATATAGCAGTAACTGCCTACATCAAGAAGTAGGATGATTTCAGTGCCTGTAGTTCAGTGGCTAAGGCACCGGCCACGTACAGTGGGGTTGGTCAGTTTGAACCTGGCCAGGGCCTGCCAAACAACAATGACAACTACAACAAGAAAATAGCCAGGCTTAATGGTAATTTATTATACTATATTAGGATAAATTACAGTCTCTGGTGATAGAGCCAGAGCTCAAATATGAGGATTTTTAAAGAGCACCCCAATTGATGTTTATGTGGAGCAAATGTTAAGACTTACTGATTTAATCTTTTAACATCTAGGTCTCTTACTAGACTCTTCACTTTGGGCAACCTGTGGCCTTTGACCTCTGGCCTCTCACTTCATAAAGGCTTTCAAAACTCAAGATTACATCCCCCTCATTGGAAAATGCTATCAGGGAAAAGCAGGGTCAGTGCTTCACTTAACTCTTCTGGCTTTCACTTTCCCTTGAAATTTGGCCTGTAATGTCATTACTATTAAGCCAGTTTTTAATGTTGCTTTTTAAAAGATTAAACTTTTTTTTTTTTTGAGACAGAGTCTCACTATGTCACTCTTATTATATTGCCGTGGCATCATAGCTCACAGCAACCTCCAACTCTGGGGCTTAAGCGATTCTCTTGCCTCAGCCTCCCAAGTAGCTGGGACTACAGGCGCCCGCCACAATGCCTGTCTATTTTTTTGTTGCAGTTGTTTAGCTGGCCCAGGCTGGGTTTGAACCCCCCCACCCTCGGTGTATGTGGCTGGTGCCATAATCACTGTGCTAGGGGCACTGAGCCTAAAAGATTAAACATTTTTTTAATCCAAAAGTTTAAATTGTTTGCAGCACAGGTCTTTGTCTCTTTGTCTGAATAGATTATTTAGATTAGCCCACCACATTCTCCAAAACCTCAGCTTAACTTTTTTCTGACACCTGTATCGACATATCCCGCCATTTGCCTCATTCTCAAACTCACAGCAGTGCAGTCCTGGGGGGCAGTTCCAGCAGCCGGCCATGTCCTACGCTAAGTGTCTTTCCTCTCTGCTCATTCAGGCTTTTCTCTAACTTTTTGAATAAGCATAGCCTATATGTTTATAAAGACCCCTGGGGCAACTCTCAGCCAATAGGAACTATAGACTATTGGATAAATATTCCACAATTTCCCTCAAAGAGATTATTTTAAATGCATTCTACATCATCCTTTAGAATATCCATATTGGTATTGATCTCCAAGTTGCCAATAATGGCAACCGACTCGATAATTCACCCTTTTGGCTTTTTCATTTTTCCCTGTCTTATGCTCCTTTTCCTCTGGCTTCCTTTCATTATTTCCCAAAGAAACTTAAATCTAAGTCTCTGTTGGAAAGAGAATCCAATAAAAATACAATATCCCCATAGAAACTTAAAATCTTATTATCTTTCCCATCAGTTCAGTTATCCTGTAAAGAGGCTACATTGGGCGGCGCCTGTGGCTCAGCCCTTAAGGCGCCGGCCCCATATACCGAGGGTGGTGGGTTCAAACCCAGCCCTGGCTGAACTGCAACCAAAAAATAGCTGGGCGTTGTGGCGGGTGCCTGTAGTCCCAGCTACTCGGGAGTCGCTTAAGCCCAGGAGTTGGAGGTTGCTGTGAGTTGTGTGATGCCACGGCACTCTACCGAGGGCCATAAAGTGAAACTCTGTCTCTACAAAAAAAAAAAAAAAAAAAAAAAAAGAGGCTACATTATAATTAACTTTTACATTAGGCTACATATAGAGGCAGAGTTATCACTGAACATCATTTGATTTGTTTGTATATATGGATTTCTATTTAATTATATTTTAAATTTTATAACGTAATTTATTTTATTATAATTTAAATGTATAATAGCATACAATATTATTAATATGTTAATAAGTATTCATTTCATAATAATTTATATTTAAACAGTAATATGTATAAATAATATCCGAATATTATTTATAATAATGCATAAATAGCATTATTTATAGTTAATAAATGATAAATATTTATGTCTAAATATTTGCATTATAACAAATTTATTAATATATGTTAAATACTATAATTCAAATGTAACAAATAATTTTTAGATATAATCTATATTTTATTATAATTCATAATTTATTATGTATTTATATAAGTTCTTTGTAACCATTAATAATTTTCTATAAATTCTGTCTTGATATCAATAAATCACTTTTTACAAGAAGATGCAATCATTCGTGTATTAGTGAATCAATTATGATTTTGAGTTACCACACGATGGCAGTGCCTGCAAACTTTTGTCTCTCAGGTAAAGCCTTTGTTGCACCCAGGGGCACTGTGTTGTTCTTAATCTTGGAGTGGACAGGCTATGTCTAGCAAATGCAAGCAGAAATACTCCTGTAACGTATGTATTTATAACCTTTGTCCTACTCAGGCTCGCTGGAGTCATGAAATGCATCCCTGACTCTCTCGCAGGGGTCTATTCCTTATAAGCACCAATTATGTTCCTTCACTATTTGTTTCTTTTTGGCTTCTATAGGACGTAGGGGCAGTGCTATGTTTAGGACAGTTAGATAAATAGTTTTGGAGATGTGTCAATGCATTGCTCAGGATCAAAGGGAAGAATCAGGTACTTGCTTTATTTTCTGCATTTTTTTTTTGTCTCTTTTCCCTTTTAAATAGATTATTTTATTTCTCCATCTCCTTTCTCATTTGTCTGGAAAGAGCAAATTTAAAATCAGTTATTTTGATGTTTCCTCAGAAAGTAAAATGTGTACTCCTAATATATCATGAGTTAATAGTAATCAATACTTTTTTATCTTTCTGAAATAAGGTCTGCAAAAAAACCTGTTTGCCTCCAGGACTTCTGTGTTAATATCGCAGGCAAACATACACCTTTCTGCATCCACTGCATAGCAGCAGTCCTTACTTCAATATGGTCAATTATTAGCATGGGGACCTCTTCCTGCGCCTTGTGATTATTGACCCAAGATGTGTCAAAAAAGCACAACTTATAAAACAAAATGCTTGATAATCTTTTCTAGAGTTAAATTAATAGAACGTGAAAAAACTAACTCCAGTTAAATCAAGTCACTTTAACTTCCATTAGTTTAGAAAATCATTTGATAATTCTTCCCTTATTAATATTATGGTCATATGACTTAGACTTAAGAACATAATATTAAAGGTATTTTTCTTGTAACAATTATCCACGATGGAAGCTGGAAGAAAGACATCAAGTCTATTGTTAATAAAAACAATAATAAAAATAAATAAGTTAATAATAAATATTAAAATATAATAAATAATAATAAAATTAACAAAATCTTGACTTAAAGTCCAAAAAAAAAAGGAAAAAAAGAAAAATTAACACCAAGCCTCAGAGTCTTCATTTTTGGAGTCATATCTTTATACCCTCATAAATAAGATAAAAACATAATTAAGAGAGAAAGAGGAGGGAAGGGAGAGGCTTCTTTGACCCATTTGGGAGGAAAGGACTCTTTTTTGGCCTGGGTTGGTGCCATCTCTCTCCCTACGTTCATCTCTGTCCTCAGTAAGTCCAGGGCTACTATACTTAGCTAAGCTTGGGTTCGGCTTTAGAAATAGCCGTATTTAATTTCAGGATAAAAAAAGATATCTCTGAAATTGTCGTGCATATTTTTAACTAATGTCATAAATATCAGCTCAAATATCATTTGTGGAGCTTTAGTGCCCAGGTAGTAGGTTGCAAAATTTTTTTGTTGCTCAAGGTAGAAAAGGGTTGTTTTATATTCTTCTTAGTAAAGTATTGTAAGAATGGAAAAATAAATATCCAGTGTACTCCATACTAATATGAAATCAATATCTAAACAATTACATGTGCATAAGAAGAATAAAACACTAATATACCCAATTCGGGAGTAGAGGGAAGGGGGGAGGACATTTGGCAGAAGGAGGGAGGGCATAAAGGGGAATCTCACCTGGTGTGCACATTGTGAGAGTGTATAACACGCCCCCTGGTGAGGGCATAAAGGGGAATCTCACCTGGTGTGCACATTGTGAGAGTGTATGACACACCCCCTGGTGAGGGGCTCTTCTACAAATGGAACTTTACCCTGGAAGTGAGAACAATGCAACCTAAAAAATGGTACCCTCATATTAATTTGAAAAAAAAAATACTCCAAAAAGAAAAAAGAAAGAGAGAATAAAAAAGAAAAGAAAAGGTCGTTTTGAGAGGGCGAGCCCATGCTTTGGTCACAGGGTTACCAGCTGCCATCCTGGCTCCAGGCCTGGACGTGGCCTTTCTTTTTTTAAAATTTTAGATTGATATGAGGGTACAAATGTTTCCGTTATACTGTTTTCAATTCTAAGTTAAAGTTTAAGTTGTAGTTGAGCCCTTCACCCAGGGACAGTGGTGAACACCCTCACATTGTGCACTTTAGGTGAGATCCCACCAATCGCCTTCCCTCCTCCTCTTCCCCTCTCCTCTCCTCCTTGCTAAACTATACTTGTGAGTTTTCTTTAATGTGGACGTGTAGTCGTTTATATATTGGTTTCATACTGGTATTGAGTATATTGGATTCTTGCTTCTCCATTCTTGAGACACTTTACTAAGAAGAATGTGTTTCAACTCTATCCAGGTAGACATGAAACATGTAAAATCTCCATCTTTATGTCTGAGTAGTACTCCACAGTATACGTATATCACAGTTTGTTAATCCATTCTTGGGTTGATGGGCACTTGGTTTGCTTCCATGTTTTGGCAATTGTGAATTGAGCTGCAATAAACATTCTGGTGCAAATGTCCTTGTGGTAAATACTTTTTGTTCTTCTGGGTAGATCCTAGCAATGGGATTGTGGGATCTATTGAAGGTTGATTTTTAGTTCTTTCAGAATTCTCCATACTTCTTTTGAAAAAGAAGTATGGAGTAGTTTGCAATCTCACCAGCACTCCAAAAGTGTGCCCTTCTTTCCATATCACACCAGCATCTGCAGATTTGGGATGTTGAGATATGGGATAATCTCACAGGAGTTGGGTGATATCTCAGGGTGGTTTTGATTTGCATTTTTCTGATGATTAAGGATGATGAACATTTTTTTATGTGTTTGTTGGCCATTTGTCTGCCATCTTCAGAGAAGTTTCTGTTCAAGTCTCATGCCCACTTATAAATGGGGTTATTTGCTCTTTTCTTGGTGATTAATTTGAGTTCTCTGTAGATTCTAGTTTTCAGCTCTGTGTTAGATTCATAGCATGAAAATATCTTCTCCCATCCCAAACACTGTCTGTTTGCTCTAGTTGTGACACTCTAAGCTGTGCAGAAGCTTTTTAGCTTGATCATTTCCCATTTATTTATTTTTGGTGTTGCTGAAATTGCCAAGGGGATCTTCATAAAATCTTTTCCCAGGCCAATTGTGTCAAGCATTTTCTCTACACTCTTGTCTATAATTTTTATTGTTTTGTGTTAAATTCAAATCTTTTATCCAGCAAGAGTAAATTTTTGTTAATGGTTAGAAGTGTGGGCCCAGTTTTAGTCTTCTGCATGTGGCTAACCAGTGTCCCCAACACCATTTATGAAATAGGGATTCGTTTCCCCAGTGCATGCTTTTGTTTGGTTTATCAAAGATCAGATGGCAATATGTGTCTGAGTTCATCTCTAGGTTCTCTATTTTATTCCATATAGCTATGTCTCTATTTTTATGCCAGTACCATGCTGTTTTGATCACTATAGACTTGTAGCATAACCTGAAGTCTGGTAAAGTGCTGCCTCCAGATTTGTTTTTACTTCTTAAAATTTTATTGGCTATTCAGGTTTTTTTCTGCTTCCATGTGAAACTTTCATGTTCTTCAAAGTATGACATTAGTGCTTTGATGGAGATTGCATTAAATGTGTAGATTGCTTTGGATAGTATTGACATTTTAACAATGTTGATTCTTCCCAGCCATGAGCATGGTATGTTCTTTCATTTGTTAACATCTTCTGGTATTTCTTTTCTCAGGGTTTCATGTTTATATTTTCAGAGATCCTAGATCCTTTACATCCTTTGTTAGATATATTCCCAGGTATTTAATTACTTTGGAGCTATTGTAAAAGGTATTTTGTCTTTGATTTTATTCTTGACTGCTTTTGGCATATATGAAGGCTAGTGATTGGTGGACATTGATTTTATATCCTGAGATGCTACTATATTCCTTGATCACTTCTAAGAGCTTTGTAATTGAGTCCCTAGGGTTTTCCAGGTAGAAGATCATGTCATCTGCAAAGAGTGAGAGTTTGACCTCCTCTGTCCCTTTTTGAATACTCTTGATCTCCTTCTCTTGCCTGATTGTAATGGCTAGGACTTCCAGCACTATGTTCAATAGTGGTGACAATGGTGGGCATCCCTGTCTAGTTCCAGTTCTAAGTGTAAATGCTTTCAGCTTTAGGCCATTCAATATGATATTGGCTATGGGTTTGTTGTAGATGGCCTCTATCAGTTTAAGAAGTGTTTTCTTTTTTTTTTTTGGGTACCAAATTTCTTTATTTGAAGGAATGGTACAAATCAAAGAACTTAAGTGGATGTTTTGGTACAACTTATAGAAAAGGTAAAGGAAACCCTGACATGCATGCACTGCCTTGGTGATCACAGAAGTCACCCCGTGACTATGGGGAAGTTAGCCTAAGGCTTAGTTCTCATTATCACTGTCTCCCAGGGTGTGCTTGTCAAAGAGATACTCTGCCATGCCAGATTCAGGGGCTCCCATTTTGCGCAGGTTGGTTACGTGGTCACCCAGTTCTTTAATGGATTTCACCTGTTCATTCAGGTAATGTGTCTCAATGAAGTCACACAAGTGGGGGTCATTTTTGTCAGTGGCCAGTTTGTGCAGTTCCAGTAGTGACTGATTCACGCTTTTTTCCAAGTGTAACGCACACTCCATCGCATTCAGCCTGCTCTCCCAGTCATCACAGTCTGGTTTTTTTTTGATATCCTGAAGGAAGATTCGGCCACCTCATTGATTCTGCAGCTTCATCAGTTTCTCAGCATGTTCCTGTTTTCTTAAGTGTTCTTGTCAGAAAAGGATGCTGCATTTTGGCAAAAGCCTTTTCTGCATCAATTGAGAGAATCAGGTGGTCTTTGTTTTTATTTTATTCATATGGTGATTTACATTTATGAATTTATGTATGTTGAACCAATCTTGCATCCCTGGGATAAAACACACCCAATCATGATATATAATGTTTTTAATGTGTTGCTGTATTCTATTTGCTAGGATCTTATTGAATATTTTTGAATCAATATTCATTAATGATATTGGTCTATAGTTTTCTTTTCTTATTGGGTCCTTTACTGGTTTTGAAATCAGGGTGATATTTGCTTCATAGGATGTGTTGGGGAGGATTCTGCCCTTCTCTGTTTTGAAATAAATTATGCAATACAGGCTCTAGTTCCTCTTTGAAGGTTTGGTAGAAGGAAATGGCCTATTTTTTATTTGAAGTTTCCCACAGCCTTGTTTATCCTTGGCCTTGCCAACCAGAACTAGGAGGAGTAACACTCATTTGCCCCTCTAGTGACAAACCTGATTACTTTCATTCTGACTGTCCCTGAAGTGGTCCTGATTCCTTTCATTCTGACTGTCCCTGAAGTGGTCCTGTAAATTGGGTCTATCTCCTCCCTCTCAGCTAGATACTATGAGCAGTTGTGTCCATGGAGGTCCTTTGGAGAGAAATGCCTATTTGAAAAAATTTCCTGACAAGAAATTCTAAATAACCATCTTAAAGAAGCTCAGTGAGCAACAAGAAAATACGGAGAGTGAAATGAAATCAGGAAAGCAACACATAAACAAAATGAGATGCATATAAATAGAAACTGTGAAAAAATATTGGAAAAGATATGGACATCAGATTCATGAAGATCAAAAGACTTTCATGAATTAAACTAGAAATCAGGGACAGAATTTTGGAAAATTCACAAATACATGGAAATTAAACAATGCACTTATGAACAACCAATGAGTCAAAGGAAAAATCAAAGAAGCAAAAAGCTGTCTTGAGATAAGTGAAAATGGAACCACAATATACCAAAACTTATGGGATGTAGGAAAAGCAGTACTATGATGGAAATTCATAAAAATAAATGTCTTCATTAAGGAAAAAAATATTTCAAATTAGCAATTCAACTTTACACTTCTAGGAATTAGAAAAAGAGAAAAAATACTAAGCCCAAAGTTATCAGAAGAAAGGAAATAATAAAATCAGAGCAGAAATAAATGAATTAGAAACTGTAAGAGAAAATATCAGTAAAACTGAAAGTTGATTTTTTTTTTTTTTTTTTTTTTTGAGACAGAGTCTCTCTATGTTGCCCTCGGTAGAGTGCTGTGTGTCACAGCTCAAAGCAACTTCAAACTCTTGGACTTAAGTGACTCTCTTGCCTCAGCCTTCCGAGTAGCTGGGACTGTAGGCACCTACCACAACACCTGGTTACGTTTTGGTTGCAGTTGTCCTTGTTTAGCAGGCCCTGGCCGGGGCTCAAATCCACCAGCTTCAGTGTATGTGGCCAGTGCCCTGCTCATTGATCTATGGACACGGAGCCTAAAAGTTGACTTTTTAAAAAAGACAAATAAAATTGACAAATTGTTAGCTAGACTAACTGAGAATAAAGGAGAGAGAGCTCAAATAAATAAAATTGTAAATAAAAGGCAAGGAGACATCACAACTGATACCACTGAAATACAAAGGATCATAAGAAACTACTATAAGCAATTATATTTCAATAAATGAAATAAGCTAGAAGAAATGAATAAATTTCTAGAAAAATACACTTTACCAAGACTGAATCAAGAAGAAATAGAAAGTCTTTGCAAGTCTGTAACTAGGATGGAGATTGAATCAGTAATCTGAAAAATTCCAAAAACCAAAAGCTTAGGACCAAATGGCTTCACCCATAAATTTGAGCATTTAAAGAATTAGCAGCAATACTCAAACTCTTCCAAAAAATTGAAGGGAGAACACTTCCAAACCCATTTTAGGAGGCAAGCATTACTGTTATACCAAAAACAGATAAGGACTTTCTAAGAAAACAAAATTACAGGACAGTATCCCTGAGGAAGACATATGTTAGGAAACTGAATTAAACAGTATTTTAAAGTGCTTAATATATGCCACAATCAAGTGAAATGTAATGCTGGGATACAAGGATCATGTAATATGGACAAATCAATGTGATACAACATATTATACAATAAATGATAAAAAATCATGTAATTATTCCAATAGATGCAGAAAAAGCACTTGAGAAAAATTAACATGCTTTCATCATAAAAACTCTTAACAAGTTAGGTATAAAAGGAAGGTCCCTCAACATAATAAAGGCTATATATAAAAAGCCCACAACTAACATCATACTAGGTGGTAAAAGTTGAAAGGTTTTCTCCCAAATTCAAGAATAGGAAAAAGATGCCTGTTCTCACCAGTTCTATTCAACATAGTACTCAAAGTCCTAGATACAGCAATTAGGCAAGAAAATAAAATAAAAGACATTAAAATAGAAACAACGTTATATTGCCTCTGTTTACAGATCAGATAATCTTATAAAAAACCTTAAAGACTTCATTAGAAAGCTATTAGATTTAATAAACAAATTTGACAAAGTTGCAGGATACAAAATTAAACTACAGAAATCAGTAGCATTTCTATACTTTAATAACAAACTACCCAGAAAAGAAATTGAGAAAACAATCCTACTTATGTCAGCATCAAAAAATAAAATAAAATACTTAGAAATAAATTTAACCAAGGAGGTGAAAAATGGGCATGTTGAAAACTATATGATATTTATGAAGGAAATTAAAGAAGAAATAAACAAATGGAATAATATCCTGTGATTGGGGATTGGAAAAATTAATATTGTTAAAATGGCCATACTAGCCAAAGCAATCTACAAATTCATTATATCCTTACAAAAATTGTAATGACATTAATCACATGAATTTTAAAAAATCCTAAAATTCGTATAGAAACACAAAAGATATTTAATAAAAGCAATATTGAGCAAGAGGAGCAAAGTTGGAGGCATCACATGTTTTGAATTCAAACTGTATTACAAAGCTATAGTAATTGAAACAGTGTGGTACTGGTATTTAAAACATACAGGCCAACCTATGGAACAGAATAAAGAGCCCAAACATACAGACATCCATACATGGTCTACTAATCTTTGGCAAGGGACCTAAGAATACACATGAGGCAAAGGTAGTCTCTACAATGTATGGTGTTGAGAAAATTTGATATCCATATCCAAAAAAAGAGACATTTATTTTATACCATATACAAAATTTAACTTGAAATGGTCATTAAAGATTTAAATGTACGGCTTGAAACCATAAAATTCATAGAAGAAATCATGGGGGTACCTCCTTGACATTGGTTTTGGCAATGATTATTTGGATTTGTTACAAAAGCATGTACAACAGAAGCAAAATCGGACAATTGGGACTTTATTAAACTAAAATGCTCTGCATGGCAGAGGAAATAATCAACAAAATGAAAACAAAACCTATAGGATGGGAGAAAATATTTACAAATCATACATTTGATAAGAGATTAAGATCCAAAGTACCCTGTGTATAAGGAACTCATATACATTAGTAGCAAAAACAAAACAAACAACCCTCCCCACTACCAACAACAACAACAAAACCCAACCAGATAAATTGATTTAAAAATGAGCGAAGGGGCTCAGCGCCTGTAGCTCAAGTGGCTACGGCGCCAGCCATATACACTAAAGCCGGCAGGTTTGAATCCAGCCCAGGTCCATCAAATAACAATGACAACTACAACCAAAAAATAGCCGGGCATTGTGGCAGGCGCCTGTAGTCCCAACTACTTGGGAGGCTGAGGCGAGAGAATCACTTAAGCCCAAGAGTTAGAGGTTGCTGTGAGCTGTGATGCCACAGCACTCTACCCAGGGTGACAACTTGAGGCTCTGTCTCAAAAAAAAAAATGGGCAAAGGACATGAAAAGGTATTTTTCCAAAGAATACATACAAAAAGCCAACAGGCATATGAAAAGGTGCTCAGTGTCACTAATCACCAGGGAAATGAAAATGAAAATCACGATGCCATAGGACCTCACATCTGTTTCAACGGCTGTGATAAAAAAGACAAAAGGTAAGCATTGGTGGTGGTGTGGAGAAAAGCAAACACTTGTACACTGTTAGTGAGAACATAAATAGATATAGTCATTTTGGAAAACAGTAAAGAAGTTCCTCAAAAAATTAAAACTAGAACTAACGTATGATCCAGTAAATCCCTTTCTGGCTATATGCCAAAAGGAAGTGATACCAGTATTTTGAAGAGCTATCTGTACCCACATTCTCACTGTAGCCTTATCCATAAGAACTAAGAAAGGGAAACAACTCAAATTCTTCCCAGGTTGAATAGATAAAAATGACGTACATATACAGAACAGAATAGTGTTCTACCATAAAATGAAGGAAATCCTGTTATTTGCAAAAGCATGGATGAACCCGGAGAAGGTTAATCTAAATGAAATAAGCTAGACACAGAAAGACAAATATTGTATGATCTCACTTACATGTGAAATCTGCAAAACTGCCCCTCATAGCAACAGAGAAGAATGCTCTTTGCATGGGGTTGGGGAGTTGAGGGGAAATAAGATGTTGCTCAAAGGGTACAAACTTTCGGTTACAGAGAATAAATAAGAACTGGGCATCTAATGTACAGCATTGTGACTATACTTATACTCTGTTGTTTGTTTACCTGAAATTTGCAAAGTTAGCAGATTTTAAGCATCTTCACTTCTTCCAACCCAACAAATGTTAACCATGTGTGGTGTAGGATGTGTTAATTTTAATGCGGCATCGTTACATCGTCTCTACCTATCTACACCTGGAATAAATACAAGGCTATTTGTCACCTATAGCTCAACAAAACTGGGAAAAAGGGACATTAGAAACAATACAAGGAAAGGCAATTTATAAAAAATTGGTCAACCAATTTCACAAAATACGAGTACATTTTGACTGTTAAAATTAGGAAGTGTAGGATATGAACACAAATTAGAAGGTAAATATTCCGATAAAATGTGATTGCTAGAATTACATCACATGGCAAAACAAATGACACAATTTAAATTTTTTAACTTGAAATTTATTTTCTGGGGAAAGGGGAGAGGGACGGAGGGAGGGCGATTGATGGACTCTCACCTGACATGCACAGTGAAAGGTAGACAGCACACTTCATGGGTGAAAGGCTCAACCACAACTTGAACTTTATTTAACAAATGCAAACAGTGTAACCTAATCACCAACAAAATTCATCTGAAATTTTAAAAAATGAAAAAAAAACAACCACCAAATTTGTTCTCTGATATTATGTTCAATGCGACAGCTTTCTTGGAACAAGTTTGTCATTTTAGTAATCTATTTTTGATAGAGCCATTAAAAAGGAATCTCTAACACCTAGTTGTTACTTAGTTTTTCCCATGTTATTATCAAAGAGCCAATTTCACACAAACACATGGTTGAAAATGGAATTAGCGCTTAGGTCTTTTCCACCAACTGAGAACATTCTAGGCAGAGAAAACAGCCAGTGAAACCATGCTCACCAATGTTTGAATAACACAGCTCCTACCTGTGTCTTTCCAGAAGGCAACAGATGTAACCAAAGAGTAATTTGATTACCTAACCCTTGTTCTGGAGCTTAACAGAATGGAATGGCTTCAATTCATGTGCATATTTTTTTCTAAATTCTTGCTCATGCTAAAAATCAAATGGGAGAGAAAGGAAGTAACTTTAAAGAAAATAACACTAAAAACTGAGAGAACGCATTTGTAGTATTTATCAGCTTTTAAAATTTTATTGATGGTTATGATTTTCGGCTCATTTTAAATAAATATTCACTGTTGAATTAGCGTTTTTGAATTGTTTTGGTTAAAGCAAACACACTATATAAACCCCAGTCCCCTGCTAACTTGGAGCCACTCAAGCAAAACAACTGCAAAAATAACGCATATGCGACAAAATAATACTGATTATGTCAGGAACACAAAATTAGGGGTATAAGCACACATATTGTTATTGTTAATGAAAAAACTGCTCACTGAATAATAAAAATACTTGAAGCAATAGAAAAGAACAAGTGAGTAAATGAAAAAATTAAGCAAAAGCAAATGTCTCACCTTAACAGATACACCCCTGAGGGACGGCTGCTGACTGTGCACTTAGCCCACCTTCCCTGGGTTTACATTCCCACCAGCTGTCCTACGTAGATTTGGGGTCAAACTGTGACAGCATGTAGTCCCTGGGTTCTGAAGCCAGGTGGTGGTCGTGGTGGTGGGAGGGAAACACAGGCTGTCCACTTTACCTGACCCACTCACTTAAGTTTCTAGCCTCTATTAAAAAAAAAAAAAAGGTGAAATCCCCTAACAGTTCTAATTGGGAAGTGACTTTTCAGTTTCAGTTTCCTTTCCTTAGACCCTTACTGGAATGGCTGTAATATCCGGCTTTACTTTCTGCTTCTAAGCACAGTTGGGTCTCCAGAACAGCCACACCCAGGATCAGAGCACAAGGAGCGAGAGAGGATAGCTGAGAGTTTGTCCCCTGGCTGCAGCGCCAGGACCAGGTAAGTTCACTTCTAAACTTGGCCCTCCACGCTATTCCCCTCAACTGATTAACAACAACAACAACTTCATTTTCAGAGTATATAGTAAGGCTGCAATAAGCCCTAACTCTCAAGGCTTTTATGAATATCAGTGAGGTCAGGTGAGTAACTCACATCTCACAGAGTTTAGCGCAATGTAGACCTTCCATGCATTGCTTGCGTTTTATTTTTTTAGGTAAGTAAAAGTTTGGATTAATTATGTATAATATTTCATTACTACCATCGCTGAGATTATGGAAGTCCTCTGGTTTGTGAATGTTGTCCTGCACTTTGTGCCTTAAACAAGTGTAGATGTCCCACCAGGCCTTCAATGATGCACGCATGCTTTGATTAAACTTGAGACCGAGCAAGAATCCACGAGATTATTTCTACTGAGAGATCCTTTTGCAGTTGCAGGTACCATGCCGACTGGACCCATCATGCTGGTTCCCCTATGTCTGGTTGAAAACAAGAACGAGCAGTTTTCTGTGAACCAGAAAGCCTTGAAGATTCTTTGCAAGATATCTCAGCCTGTGGTGGTTGTGGCCATTGTAGGGCTGTGTTGTACAGGCAAATCCTACTTGCTGAACCGTCTGGCCAGAGAAAACCGCGGTGAGGTCTTGCGGGTGGTGGGACTGCTTACTTCATTCCCGCTCCATCTGAGCTTCACACCATCCCTCTAGGTCACACGAAGGGTCAATTCAAACCTCTGGTTAACAAATATTCTAATTCTCATAGCAAAAGGGCAACCTTACCTCTTTCAATTCTTTGATTTACACCTGTTATTTCAGCTTCTTATAAAAAAAAAAAAAAAAACTCCCAAACCAGTGCTATTAACCTCCTCTTTTCTAACCTGCTTAGACACTGAGCTCTTACAGCAATCCCTGCGCTTGTGTTGCGTTTTCTCTGCTGGATTATTCTTCCTACCTAGCCAACACACCTGAGTAGCTATCATCTCAAAACTCCTCCTGGACCCCGCATCTGATTTTGACAATCACTCCACTATTTTTCTTTTCAAGAAAAATAATGTTGTTCAATTTCCTATTCCTACTTCTCCCCTGCCTGTCTCCTCAGTTGACTCCACACTGGTTTTAAACTCCAACATTCTACTGAGCTGTTCTTGTTAAATTTACCAGTGACCTCCACTTTGCGTTAGTACACCTTTCTTGGGATTCATTTTAGTCACCTGTCTGGCATCATTTCTCATGGTTGATTTTCCTCTGTGCTTAGAGTGGTCCATCCTTCCTTGTTTGTTTGTTTGTTGTTTTTTTTTGAGACAATGTCTCACTATGTTGCCCTCGGCACAGTGCCATGACATCACAGCTCAGAGCAACTTCAAACTCTTGGGCTTAAGTGATTCTCTTGCCTCAGCCCCCAAGTACCTGGGACTACAGGCTCCTGCCACAATGCCAGATATTTTTTGGTTGCAGTAGTCATTGTTGTTTAGCAGGCCTGGGCCAGGCTCAAACGGTGTATGTGTCTGGCGCCCTACTCACGGAGCTACGGGCGCCGAGCCCTTCATTATCTTCTGTGGCACCACATCCTTCTGAGTTTCCTCCTGTCCCTGAGTCTAGTTCTCTGTACTCCACCAGCCTCCGACTTTTCTTCCAGTCATCTGAATTGTATGCTCCTCTAGGACTTGGCTCTGGGAGTTTTTCTTTCCTCTGTTTATAATCTCTCTAAAATTAATCTTTATTTTGATACCTCTCAAATTGATTTTTTCTTTTCTTTAATCTCTCTTCTGAAATTCAGACTGAAAAATCAAGTAAATCACCTGTTTCTTTTTGAAAATTGTCACCTTAAAGTTATCTTCTTCACAGAAGTCTTCAATAATCCTCTTTTCCAAACCCAAATGAAACCAATTAAAATCAAACGAAATAAAAATACTCACCTATTTTCTTCTCAACATTATAGACCCCCAACTTCCCCATCTCAGGCTACAAACCTTACATCTTTGCTTACTTAGTTTCTCTCCCACATCCGATCCATGCATCTGTCTTCCTTTTTCTCCTTCTACATATAGCTCAAAGCATCAATTTCTCTATAATTGTATTGTACTGTGTAAGGCTCAGTCGCCCTCATCTTCTGCCTGAAATATTTACTAGAATCCTAAGTGTCTTCCTTGCTTCAACCTGACCCTTTCAAAGCAACATGAGAGATCTTTAATCTAGCTGCTTTTAATATCACATTTAAGCTTTCAGTAGACTTATATAGCATCTAAGCTCCTTGTAGGCCCAATATGGCCTAGCTAATTCCTATTTCTCTAAACCCATTTTTAAAAAATATTTGGTGGCTCACACCTGTAATCCTAGCACTCTGGGAGGCCAAGATGGATGGATCACTTGAGCTCAGGAGTGGGAGGCCAGCCCAAGCAAGAGGAAGACCCTGCCTTTACTAAAAATAGAAAAACTAGCTGAGTATTGTGGTGGGTGCCTATAGTCCTGGCTATTTGGGAGGCTGAGGCAAGGGAATCACTTGAGCCCAAGAGTTTGAGGTTGATGAGAGCTATGGTATTACAGCTCTCTACCCAGGGCAACAGAATGAGACTCTGTCTAAAAAAAAAAAATTATATATATGATTAAAAAATAAAATTAAAATTATATATATATATATATATATATAAAACGTAAGATCCTCCCAAGTAGCTGGGACTACAGGTGCTCACCCCAGTGCCCAGCTATTTATCGAGTTGAAGTCTTACTCTGGCTCAGGCTAGTCTCAAACCTGTGAGCTCAGGCAATCCACCCGCCTGGGCTGCTCAAATGCTAGGATTACAGATGTAATCCTGAGCCACCACGCCCAGCCTAAGAGTCATCACTGTTGAACAGTTGAAGTCCTAACTCCCAGTACTGAAGAATATGACCTTATTTTGAAATAGGTTCTTTGCAAAGGCAATTAAGTGAAAATGAGGTCAGAGGGACCAACATGGCTGGTGTCTTTACAAAAAAGGCAAAATTTGGATCCAGAGGTATTCAAGATCAAGGTGAAGACACAGAGGAAGAAGATGGCCTTTGTTTGCCCCTGATACATCTACCAACAGGAACTCCAAGAATTGCTAGAAACCACAGAAGTGGATTCTCCCTTAGAGCCATCAGAGAGAGCACGATGATACTGAAATCTTGATTTCTGACTTCTAGGCTGCAAAACTGAGACAATAAATACTTGTTATTTTAAGCAAAAAAAAAAAAAAAAAATTAAAGTTTTTTTCTGTAAAGCATTTCTTTTCTCTGAGTTAACCCTTTGGGAGCCACGCAGACATTAATATAGATTTTCTTACTTTTGGATGTGGAATTAGCAATTATCAACACATCAAACTTTTAAAAGTGAAAGAGTGAGATGTCCCTGATACAGTGGAGGAAGCGCCATCTTGTATCCTGGGGCTCTGACAATCCTCTAGGTCTGATTTTGTAGCCCAAGGACTCCTTGGACTATCTGCTGTCACTCTGTGTTGTTTCTCCCTTCCCTTGCAGGCTTCCCTCTGGGCTCCACGGTGAGGTCTGAAACCAAAGGCATCTGGATGTGGTGTATGCCCCACCCCTCCAAACCGGACCACACCCTGGTCCTTCTGGACACTGAGGGCCTGGGCGATGTGGAAAAGGTAAGACAGACAGTCAGATCTTTTTTACTCTGGATTTTCTCCTTAGCTCTCTGTGATCCTTTGTAATTTAACTATCGTCATCTAGTTCTGAAATCTCAAAATCCAGCTTTGTGGAATTAGGCTTACTAATGTTTCTTTGAAAATCATATCATATAATGTGATATATTAGGTAAAATCTCCATAGACTTCTGAAAACTAAAGTGAATAATTTTCTTTCTTTTTATTTTTTTAAAGACAGACTCTCGCTCTGTCACCCAGACTAGCATGCAGTGGCATCATCATAACTCACTGCAACGTCAAATTCCTGGGGAGCTCAAGCAAATATCCTGTGTCAGCCTCCTGAGTAGCTGGAGCTACAGGTGCGCATCACCAAACTAGGCTAATTTTTCTGTTTTTTGTATAGATGGGGACTCTCTCTTGCTCAAAGCCAGTCTCAAATTCCTGACCTCAAGCAATTCTCCCATCTCAGCCTCCCAAAGTGCTAGGATTGCAGGTGTGAGCCACTGTGTTTGGCTAAAGTGAATAATTTCAACCACTTTAATCAACCTTTAATGAGAACCTGAGTTACATGATTTGGGGCCTAGTACTACAATATTACTGAATAAGGTAAAGGGTCTAGTCTCAAGGAGACCAGCCTAGTTGAGGGCACCATAATTATGCCATCTGACATAACATAGGATTTGTTCCTGGAAAGCAGACTCAGAGACAGACGGACACAAGTGTGTTAATTACGGATGTTAGGTTGTCTTTATATTGTGAAGGAGATGAATGGTCTCTTTCTTTCTGTCTCTCTTTCTCTCCCCTTCATTCATTCTCTCCTGTCTCCTTACTTTGAGATTACATTGGAAACAATATCTCTATTTCTGTTTGTCTTCACTTCTGCTCAAAAGGAGGTAGAAATTCTTTTCTTACTTCTAAAACAACATATCAAACCAAGATATAGTGCCAGTATCAGAACCAGTTATTATTTTTCCTAAGTCCTACTTCTTCTCTTCTTAGGTGGTTATTTTTTCAATAATTAGAGTTTGAAAATGGAGCACATCCGTATTTTCTTTTCCAAATTCCAACATTCTAGGTTTAGATTTCATGGATTGCATTTTCTCAAGAATTTTCAGAACAAGTGATTGTTTTACAACCTTTTTATGTTACAACTAATTGCTGGCCACTGCAACAATTCAGGCAATGCAAAACCTAGTTTGTCTTTTCTCCTCCCCCCCCAATATTAAACTGATATTATTTTACTTGAGGATGATGGAAATTTCCAAAAAGTATGACTAGGAGAGGATAAAATGTCCATCTTTATATATTTTTCTATGCCAACAAGTAGAGTCCTAAAAAATTAGCAATTACAAAAGACTTGGTCAAAATAGCTTTTAAAAGTTGTCCCAAGAGATACGTAAAATCAACCCCAATTTTTCAGGACAATTCACTCTCCCTTGTTGTCTACAGATTCCGTGTTCTGCGCCTTCCTCTCCAGCTTCCTGCTTCTCCTCCCTCTTCTCTTTAGCACCCCTGTTGAGCTTTGTTCCAGGTTCTTTCTTAGCAGATGTTTTTCTTGGTTTAGGTTCGGGTTTCAGAGGAGCAGGTTGTGCTGATAATCTGGCAGATCGTCTTGTGGGCTCCTGTTTAGTTACTTTACATCTGTCTTTGCCCTCTGCATTCTTTGGAGACTTTCTCTTCGGCATAATGACTGTGTTGGTGCAGCAGAAAGTAAAGCAACAGGCTGGAAGTGCTGGCTCCGCCGCCGGATGCAGCCTCAGCCACCCACTTTGTCTGTTTTTAAGGCTCTTCCTCATCCCTCACTGGACCTTGGTATCAAGACTTGTCATCTTCACCACATTCTGCTCCGGACCAGACCCACCTAACAGTATTATGCTTATCACTGTTCCAGTGCTCATTTTGCTTCTACAAGTCTTTCTACTTGCCTGATTCTTGCATTTCTTCAAGTTCACATTTTACCAATCTTTTAACGCCCAGCAGAAAATTTCCAGGATCATTTTGTGCGGCACGTGTACTGTCTCTAACTCTGATAGCTCCTGTTCCCTCTTGACACCAATTTTTTTTTATTTTTTGAGACAGAGTCTCACTTTGTTGCCCTCGGTAGAGTGCCATGGTGTCACAGTTCACAGCAAACTCAAACTCTTGGGCTCAAATGATTCTCTTCTCTCAGCCTCCCAAGTAGCTGGGACTACAGGCGCCCTTCACACCAGGCTTTTTAGAGACGAGGTCTTGCTCTGGCTCAGGCTGGTCTTGAACTCATGAGCTCAGGCAATCCACCCACCTCCGCCTCCCAGAGTGCTGGGATTATAGGCATGAGCCACCGCACCCGGCCCTGGCACTCATTATTTTTATTCAATATAATGGTGATTGGTTTTACTTCTTCTTCTTCTTTTTTTTTTTTTTTTGCAGTTTTTGGCCAGGGCTGGGTTTGAACCTGCCACCTCCGGCATATGGGGCCAGTGCCTTACTCCTTTGGGCCACAGGCGCTGCACCCATTTTACTTCTTAATCCGTTACTAATAAGTAAACTCCATGTATGTTTTATCATCTGTGTTATATTTGTTTTTAAAATGCTTTGTAAATACCGGAAGATAGACATCTTGAGTCTAACAGTTATCAATTTATCTTTGTTTCCTTATAACTAAGCAAGGCGCAAATCATTTTTTAGTAGCCAGCAGACATTTAAATAAATTGTATGTATTTAATTTTAGTGCTCAGTTGAGACTACCATGGTGCATATTACATAGCCTGTGTGTTACATGAACATCTGGTGTTGGTTATTATTGAACAACTAATTAATCATTGAGCACACTATTTATTTTTTTTGACACATTTGTCTTATTTCATACCTTTCAGAAATAAAGGACCTTCAAGAAAACTGTTCTTAGAATCCTTTAGTAGATGAAGGAACTGAGGTCACAAGAAATGTCAGTGGCTGGGCGTGGTGACTCACACCTGTAATCCTAGCACTCTGGGAGGCTGAGACAGGTGGATTGCCTGAGCTCAGGAGTTTGAGACAACAAGCCTGAGCAAGAGTGAGACCCCACCTCTAAAAATAGCCGGGCGCTGTGGTGGTCACCTGTAGTCCCAGCTACTTGGGAGGCTGAGGCAAGAGGATCACTTGAGCCCAAGAGTTAGAGGGTGCTGTGAATTATGATGCCACAGCACTCTACTGGGGGGTGGGAGGGGAAAGGGTGACAAAGTGAGACTTTCTCAGAAACAAAATAACAAAAAAAGAAATGTCAGCATAATTGTTCAAGCTGATATTTACCTTTAATTCTGTTTTCGAGGTTTGTTCTTTATACCAACACTGCCATCTGAAGTAACAAATGGGAAGTGATTGAGCAAACGACTTGATGACTTCTGAAGACTGCTAAGACTTTGCTCTAACGTTGTTTTCTAGGGCGACCCTAAGAACGACTTGTGGATCTTTGCCCTGGCTGTGCTTCTGAGCAGCACATTAGTCTACAACAGCATGAGCACCATCAACAACGACGCCTTGGAGAAGCTGCAGTATCCTTCCAGTTTTATTGAGAAATTGGTGGGAATGGAGATCAAATTCCCTGTGGATGAGGAGCCTTTGTTGTAAGAGAAACTCAGGACAAAAGAGAGTGTTTATGATATATATATATATATATTTTTTTTTTTTTTTTTTTTTGCGGAACCCACCACCTCCGGTATATGGGGCCGGCGCCCTACTCCTTTGAGCCACAGGCGCCACCTTGTTTATGATATTTTTTATAAGAAAAATGTGGCAATTGTGGATAGGAATTTCCTTTTCCTTAGCCAACTTCTAGTTATGTGGCAGAGCTCGCAGAACTAATTAGGGTAAAGTCTTCCCCAAGACCTGATGAAACCAAAGATGCCACTGAGTTTGCAAGTTTCTTTCCAGACTTTGTCTGGACTGTGCGGGATTTCATGCTGGAGCTGAAGCTAGATGGTCACCATATCACAGAGGATGAGTATCTGGAGAATGCCTTGAAGTTGATTCCAGGTATCAGAGCACAGCCTGGGTGGGGGATGTGCAGTCAAGAGTGGCATCTGATAGACATTGTCCATTATCTCTGCGGTTGCACTTGCTTTTGAACTGGTTGGGGTCTGTAGGAATGGTGACTGAGATGTAGGTTATCATTCCTTGGTAAGTGCTAGTGACTAGAGTTTAAGCTCATTCAGGAAGAGTAGGGCCTAATATAGAATGAAATTATTATTCAAAACCCATTTGCACTTCAGATAATTTGTACTTTAGCATGGAGATTACAATGGGTGCTAAAAATTTCCAAAGACCCAGACACTCATGTTTCCTATTATGATTCTCCTTTTTTTGTGTTGAGGAAGACAATGAACTAGATAATCATTGATAAAACATCACTATGAAGAACATATTTCATTCAGTTATATCTTATTCTTTTGAAGGAGGGATATAACTCTCTAGTGCTTGGGTAGATACGTCTTCTACAGAAAGTGATTTAATAACCTACATAGACCTGAGGAGTCATATTCAGTCTATATTTATCTCACATGTTTGTAACTGCCAGATCCATTATTTTCCTTTCTTCCTCCTGTCATCCTTCTTATTCTAACTTATTTATTTACTATGTCACTATCTTAAGTAAATATATCATTTAATGAATTGCATTTAGAATAGTGAGTACTTGATAAAACCAAGCAGTTTATTAGTAGTAGTTAGTCTTCAATTACGTTTAGGTAGCATTTAATCTTACAGCTTTTTCCATGACAATCTATTTATGTATGTGAATTCTTATTGGCATCAATCTAAAACATTTTCCTTCACTGAACTGACCTTTATTAATTGTTCTGCTTTTCTTGTTTGTACCTCTTCTTTCTTTTGTTCCTATAGTTGACTTTCAACATGGGTGGGAATACACCAGAAATTAATATTTGACTACTCATTCATTAAATCATTCAGTTGATCAATGTCTCACTAGGCCCCAAGCTTGTTTCTATGGACATCTGTCACACATTTCTTTGCCTGGGGAAATTTTCCCAAATTTCTCTCTAGAGACATGTCTGTCATTGGTTTGTGCTTGATTTGTAATCAGTATTAAATGAATACCTTAATGGAGTTCTATGAGCATGCAAGATGCTGGAGGTATAAAAAATAAATAAATAAGTAAATAAAGATGCTGGAGGTAAAAAAAATCCTTGGACATAAAAAATCTTTAGCTGTCTTTTCCCAAGACTGTACTTACTACAACTCTGTTTAACCTCTTCCACAGGTAACAATCCCAAAGCTAAAATTTCCAACGCAACCAGGGCATGTATCAGGTGTTTCTTTCCACAACGGAAGTGTTTTGTCTTCGACCGGCCAAGATATGAAAAGGAGCTCCTAGCTCGTATCGAAGATGTGTTGGAAACCTGTCTCAATCCTAAATTCCTGGAACAATCAAATAATTTCTGTTATTACATTTTCACCCATGCAAGGCCCAAGACCCTCATGAAAGGATTCAAAGTCACTGGGAATCGTGAGTCTCTTTTTTCCAAAATCATATTTCTGTGTGGCCTTACGTGTGTTGACTATTTAATTATTATACACATTCATGAGTAATTTTGTTTTATTCTATATAGCAGCGTGCATTTATAAATACTCATACTCCCAAAAGAAATGTATATTTTAATGATTATCTCTCATCATGGGGTTTACAAATTCTTTTCCAAAATCTTAAATATTGTTGCTAATATCTGGAGCTACCGCATATGTGAGTAACCCAACTATTGATGATACGATCAGTAACTGGTCACAAAAACAGAAAGCAGTGTCTTTTCAGGAAAGTTTTGTGAGATAAATGTTTTCCTCAAGGACATTTCTTGGGAGTTTAAGCCAGTCCAAAATAAGTACTAGTTGGTAAGTCTCTGAAAATCCACTGAGGGCTTAAGAATTAGGAATAAACATTAACTGAATTAACCTGCCTCACCTGTCTATGTATGTATCCTAATTTTCTTTTAATTCATATTAATGTTAAATATTTTTCCCCTGGACACTCCTAATTTTGTTAGATGATGACAGGTATTTCAATTTTAATGTTATGATCTGGAGAACAATAGAATAAAGAATAAATGTGAAAATGAAGTGATGATAGCAGAAGTAAGTAGAGAGATGTGTGTGTCTGTGTGTGTGTGTGTGTGTGTGTGGTTTCAGAATTGTGATATCGGAAAATAGAATCCCATCGACTGAAAACTTTACATTAATCCCTGTTTCCTGCCTCATGAGAGTTGGGGACTCTGGTGGTGACCTACGTGGATGCCATCAACAGCGGAGCAGTGCCTTGTCTGGAGAATGCAATGACAACGCTGGCCCAGCGTGAGAACGCAGCAGCTGTGCAGAGGGCAGCTGACCACTACAGCCAGCAGATGGCGCAGCGAGTGCGGCTCCCCACGGACACGCTCCAGGAGCTGCTGGAAGCGCACGCGGCCTGCGAGACGGAGGCCATCGCTGTCCTGATGGAGCGCCCTTTCAAGGATAACCTGTGGGAGTTCCATAGACAGCTCGCGGTACTCGGTCTTAGCATTTGTCCTTCCTACTTCTGGCCAATTTGGAATTATGTGAAGGGGTCTATATATTGGTCCCACGACCCATCTCCTATTTGTGATAAAACTTTATTTCCTTCCTTTACCACAAAATTTGGGATCTTTATTCAGGCTCTGTTTGATCTCTCAAGCAAAATCAACCTTTTTCCTCCTAAAATGCATGGTGGCATAGTTCCCCAATTCCCCCGAGTCATCACTTAGTTGGTCACCCTCTACGTACCCATTCCTTGGGTACTTGATTTTCCTGGAGAGACTTTCTTAACAGATCATTCTTTCTATTTACTTCATTTTTATTTGCATCCTTGCACTGTGAAAGAGAGAATTGGATGATTCTACAGCTACTAGGAACGACAGAGGTTACATAATGCAGCCTCAACATTTTACAGGTGAAGAGCTCTCGCTCAGGGAGGTTAAGAATCTTTCCCACAGTTCTGAAGAGACTTTTCAGAGTTGGGAATAAATTAAGCCTCTCAATTCTTTCCATATTGCCTGGGCTGCTCCACTGGAAAGCTTTTCTCAAGAGGACCATGATTAGACCATCTGTATAATACATTATTTGAAATTTTACCTCCACATCCCTTTATCCTGGTGACTTTGCTCTATGTTTCCCTTGCAGGAAATCATAAAGAGTAAGAAAGAGGAGTTTTTGCAACAGAATGAAGAGGCATCTGTTAAATACTGCCAGGATATACTTCATCAGCTTTCGAAGACCCTAATGGAAAGGTTTTCAGAAGGAAAGTTCTATGTTGTTGGAGGGCACAAACTCTACAGGGATGCAAAGAAAAGGATTAAATGGAAGTACTCAAGAGTGCCTAGGAAAGGAGTAAAGGTAAGAAATACAGGGAGCAAGGGGAAGCCTGCAGTCTCCTGAAAAACCTGAGAGCACAGCACCCGTGGGTGGAATGAACACAGCCACAGCGTGGGGATATACTATACCTTTAGCTTTCTGTGTTCACAGAAATTTATTCCTGAAAAGAGTAGACATGCTTATTCTCAAAAAAAGAGTATAACAATCTGAAATCCAGGAAAGAAAGAACAGAATCATTCCTTTCATTTCTTCCACAATGTATCTGATGTGCCAAGTGCTAAGAATTTACAAGGTCAAGACTTATCCAAGTGAGAGCTGAATTTAGAGACAGTTGTATACAGAGTCATGCTTATGAACTGTCATGCTGGGCTGTAGTGTTGTGGTAATAAGCGTAACAATGTAGGGTGGCACCTGTAGCTCAGTGGACAGGGCGCAGGCCACATGCACTAAGGCTGTTGGGTTTGAACCCAGCCCTGGCTTGCTAAAACCAAACAAAAAATATAGCCGTATGTTGTGGCAGGCGCCTATAGTCCCAGCTCCTCCGGAGGCTGAGGCAGGAGAATCACTTGAGCTCAAGAGTTTGAGGTTGCTGTGAGCTGCAATGCCACAGCACTCTACCGAGGGCACCTGTGGCTCAGTGGGTAGGGCGCCGGCCCCATGTACCCAAGGTAGTGAGTTCAAAACCCAGCCCCAGCCAAACTGCAATAAAAATAATAGCCAGGCATTGTGGCAGGTGCCTGTAGTCCCAGCTACTCGGGAGGCTGAGGCAAGAGAATCACCTAAGCCCGGGAATTGGAGGTTGCTGTGAGCTGAGATGCCACGGTACTCTACCGAGGGTGACAAAGTGAGACTCTGTCTCTACAGAAAAAAAAAAAAAAAAAGCATAACAATGTAGCAAATGCAGTGTGAAGTGCTTTTTTTGTTTGTTTTTGAGACAGAGTCTCACTGTGTCGCCCTTGGTAGAGTACTGTGGCGTCCTTGGTAGAGTACTGTGGCGTCACAGCTCACAGCAACCTCAAACTCTTGGGCTTAAGGGCTTAAATGATTCTCTTGCCTCAGCCTCCCGAGTAGCTGGGACTACAGGCGCCTACCACAATGCCTGGCTATTTTTGTTGTTGCAGTTGTCATTGTTGTTCAGCAGGCCCAGGCCTGGTTTGAACCTGCCTTCCTTGGTGTGTGTGGCCAGCACCCTAACCACTGAACTGTGGGGTGCTGAGCTACAGTGTGATGTTCTTTCCCCAGATGTTTTAATTTAATTCTCCAAAGAAAGTTATGAAGATTTACTCGTATTACCTACATTTTGTAGATGTGAATTGGGAGGCCCAGGTAGCTTAAAGAACTTGCCCAAAGTTCTATGTCTAGCAAGTGGCAGGGGAGAGTAGCGGCAGAGACAGAGGATACTTTCTATATAGGAAATGTGGTCTAGGAAACCTCTGAAAAAAAGAGGATGATATAAATTTTGAAATATTTGTACATTATTTCAATCTGTTTAGGATGCCATAACAAATTACCACAAACTTGGCAATTTATAAACAACAGAAATTTATGTCACAGTTCTGAGGCTGAGAAGTTCAAGACCAAGGCATTAGTAGGGTCAGTATGTGGTGAGGGCGCACTTTCTGGTTCATAGATGGCATCTCCTCACGTGGTGAAAGTAGAGAACTCTGGTCTCTTCTGCCCCTTATAAGGGGACCAATTCCACTCATGAGGGCTCCACCCCAATGGTGCAATCACCTCCCAAATGCCCCATATCCTAATGCCATCATGTTGCAGATTCTGTTTGAACATCTGACTCTGAGGGGACACAAACATTCAAACTATAGTGTACATGTCCAGACTGAAGTGTCCTGCAAGGGAAAGAGTCCCACTCAACACAGAATACACAAAGCAGCAGACGCTGGGGATTGTACAACTGCACATAGTTCTGACTGTCTGGAACCCAGCAGAGGTGACTCAGGTAGCGCTGAGCGGGGCCTGGAGGCAGACAGGAAGCAGGAGCTGAGGAGGCCTCTGGTCACACAGAGGAGCTTGCACACTTTATAAAGGCGGCTACTGGGGCATTTTAGGCTGAAAGAGAAATGACATGGATGGACCTATTTGTCCAGAATGAAGTGTCCGCAGTGGAAACCTAAGTTCTTTGTTCCTTCTTTGTTCCTCAGGCAAATGAGGTCCTCCAGCACTTCCTGAAGGGCCTGGAGGAGATAGAGGGCTGCATCCTGCAGGCTGACAGCGCCCTGACCGACCAGGCGAAGGCTGCCTCAGGTACACGGGCAAGGCTCGCTCTTAGCATGGGGGTAGGGTTCTGCAATGCCTTCTGACGCTGCGAGAGGGAGAATTTCCCCAAACCCGAGCTTCCTTTCCTTCTGTGGAATACACGCTGTCCTAGATCTGAATACGACTAGGGCAGGGTGGTTTTACGTCATCCAGTCAGGCTTTTCCTGTGACACTCTCAACTCTGCTCTTGATAGGGGTGAGGGACCAGGTAAATATTGATGTTTTCTACCCTCCCTTTCACGTTTGATTTGCTTTCTCTTCTCAAAAGAATGGAGGGTGGGACTGATCCGTTCCTTTTTTCTCTTTCTGAAACCTTCATGTTGGCAGCAGTGGGGGCCAGGAAGGAAGCAGCTGAGAAGGAATGGGAGAAGCTGTTGCAGCAGATGCAAACTCACTGGAGAAACCCTGATGAAAATATAAGTCAGTCGAGAGAGAAGGTGGACAGGGAAAGGGACAAAGAGCTGATTTGACAAGGACACTGAAGCACAAGCTGAAGGTGCGTCTGGCCTCTGTCGGTCGGTTCTGACTGGTCACTGCTGTGGCACTGTGTCATTGTGGAATTGGCAAAGGCTAAAGCAAAGTCATAAAGAGAAGTTCACCTCCATTTACTGCATTGGATTTTAAAGGTTTTATATCCTGAAGCCTTTGAATTTTGCCCCACCCTGAAATTCTAGAGAATGCAGATGGCCTTGGCCCCTCTGTGTTCTGGGAGGACAGAGATAACCTCTCCAGGGCTTGATCAGCTATTTTGGTGTGATTCTAGGATGATCTCAGATCAAACATCCCAAATCAAGCAGGCTTTCGTGGATTATTCAGTAGAAATTCCAACCAGGTGGATTTATTATAGTAGAAGCAGCAACTAGGTTGCTGCAACAAGGTCACTGAGAATTATCAAGAAACCCACTACCACTAATGATCCTGATTTGAATCAGTGTTGATTTAAAACTAGCAGATATACCCAGATTTGGAAATTTGAGGTACTGGTCCCTTCTAAACCTGCTGCAGGTGTCACCTGAAGAGGTTGGCCTGCCCAAGTCACCACTCAGCATTGGGGGAATTCTCTTTGTCTGTTTGGAAGGGTTGATACCTGATTTTCTGATCCAGTTTCAGCTGTGCAATAGAGTAACCATGCCATTCCAGTGGGACTGAAAGTTCATGCAGGTGGATTAATGGCTCCCTCCCAAATAGCCCTTTTGGTTGGAAACTGTTCTAGCATTGGTCCTTATGTCTGGCTTGCACCCTAGCAAAGACCTCATGGTGGTGACTATTAGTAAGGCTATGAACTATATTACCTCCCACTTTCTAAGGTATAAGCCAGAATATAATCTCTGCTTAAAATATCATCCTTTCATGATGCAATAAGAAATAATAGTTTTATACATAAAATAGAGAAAATAGGCCAACGTTCTTAGATATAAATAAAACATATCTCTTGAAAATATTTTTAAAACTCTACTTTTCTCCCATACCTTTTGTTTTAGATCTAAGCAGATCGTTTAATGAAGAACTTCGGAAGAAATATGGGGACATGAATGCAGAGATAAATTGCGTGGGAAATGTGATTGAGACTACTAAAGACGATAAAACTCTCTGGATTGCACAGACTCTAAAAGTACTTGCCACTGAACCATCTGTGGTCCTGTCTGTTCCTGCAAAATTGGTTGATCTGGGTCTGAGGAGCCTGAGCTCACTATGTGAATGAGATTAACTTTTCTTTTAATGAAATTATAGCATGTGGCTATGTACTCTGGCCTAATTTTGCTGTGTGTGTTTTCCAGTTTCATTCAGCAAAGCTTTAAACATAAAAAGTGCTTCCTGGAAATATAGTCTGACAGACATTAGAATAAACACTGAATTTGTTTGTGTGAAAGGAAAAGAAACTGCTGTTTTAGAACCAGAGTTGGCATATTTGGTCTGTGAGCCAAATTTTTCTTGCTGCCAGTTTTTATAAATAAAGTTTTATTGGGACACAACCATGCCATTCTTTTATCTATAGTCTATGGCAATTTTCATGCCATAACAGCAGAGTTTAATAGTTGTAATAAATACCGTATGACTCACAAAACCTAAGATATTTCCTTTTGAAGACTTTATAGAGATAGTTCTCCCTGTTGATTCAGGCACTATAATAGAGGAAGGGACTAAATTTGCGATCAAGTTAAAAAATGTCCTTGGAATGAACTCATCAAGAATACTGCTGAAAACCAGCCACAAGAGAATTGTACAACACGTATATATAAATATTCAAGTCAGTTCTCCCTTAATTCATTCATGAATTTAATGCTTTCTGAAGATGTAGACAACATGACTTCATGTAAGTTTAAATTGAAGTGCTTAGAATACTTTAAAAAATTGCCAGGGTAACACAGAAGAATTAAGAAAAGGGACTCTACCTATTCCGTATGAAACCTATTCTAGAGCTACAGAAATTAGACCAGCGCAGCTCTGGGTCATAAGAAGTCGGACAAAGCTATAGAGCATTCTGTATATGCTAGAGACAGATACAAATACTTTCAGAAGCTGTTTATTTTAAGGGTTTTGTTTCAAGTTAGTGCGAAATGATGAACTGTTCAATAAATTACCTATGACAGTTATATAAAAGTTTAGAGAAAGTGGAAAGTTTCTCTACTATGCATCTTATATCAAAGTAAATTCCAGATTTACTACCAACTTAAACTTGAAGCTTCAAACCATAAAATTTAGAAATCTCAGGCAATTTAAAAATAATCTGATAGTGTAGAAGTTTTATTTATTTATTTATTTTATTATTACTTTCTTTGGGAAAGACTCTCACTATGTCACCCTGGGTAGAGTGCCATAGTGTCACAGCTCACAGCAACTTCAAACTCTTGGGCTTAAGTGATTCTCTTGCCTCAGCCTCCCAAGTAGCTGAGACTACAGGTGCCCGCCACAATGCTTGGTTATTTTTGTTGTTGTTGTTGCAGTTGTCATTGTTGTTTAGCCAACCTGGGCTGAGTTCAAACCTGCCAGGCTCGCTGTATGTGGCTGGTGCCATAACCACTCAGCTACAGTGCTGAGTCAAGAAATCTTCTTGGTTAAGTCTAGGGACAGTATTGATCCATTTCCTCCACATTGTCAAATTTCTGGGCATAAGATTTCTTGTAGCATTCAGAGATGATGTCTTGTATCTCTGTGGCATCTGTTTTTACTTCCCTTTTATCAGGGGAAGTTGAGGTTATTAGAGATTTTACTTTTCTGTTTCTAGTTAATCTGGCCAAAGGTTTATAAATTTTATTGATTTTTTTTGAAAAACAAAATTTTTGTTTAATTAATTTTCTGAGTGATTCTTTGGTTTTCAATTTCATTAATCTCTGATTCAATATTGCTTATTTCTTTTCTTCTGCTGGATTTAGGATTAGATTGTTCTTCTTTTTCCAATTCCATAAGATGGTTCATGAGTTTGTTTATGTGCTGTCCTTCTGTTTTTTGAATGTTGGCATCTACTGCAATAAATTTCCCTCTTAAGACTGTTTTTGTTGTGTGCACGGGTTTTGGTAACTTGTGTTTTCATTGTTGGTATGCTTGAGGAATTTAACAAATTCTTCTTTTATCTTTTCCTGAACGCAACTATCATTCAGCATAAGATTGTTTAATTTCCATGTTTTTGTGTGGGGATGAACATTTTTGTTGTACTTGAGTTCCACCTTTATTGCCTTGTGGTCGGAGAAGATACAAGGTATAATTTCTAATATTTTAATTTTGCTGAGGTTTGCTGAGGTTTGTATCTATTTTCAAGTATGTACCATCAGCTGGAGAGAAAAATGTATATTCTTTAGCATTGGGATGGTGTGTCCTGTACATGTTTATTAATCCCATATTGTCCTAGGGTCACATTTAAGTCCTTTGTATCTTTGTTTAGTTTTTGTTTAGAGGATCTGTCTAGTTCTGTCAGAGGGGTGTTAAATTCCATGGCTATTATGGTGTTATGGGATATCATATTGCTCAGACCCATTGAAGTCTGTTTCATAAATCTGGGAGCACTTAAGTTGGGTGTATAAATATTTAAAATTGAAATGTGTTCTTGTTGAATTGTTCTTTGACCAGTACAAAATGTCCATTTTTGTCTTTCTTAACTTTAGTTGCTTTAAATGCACTTGTATCTAAAAATAAGATTGCAACCCCTCCTTTCTTCTGAATTCCCTTTGCTTAAAACAATGCTTTTTATCCCTTAACCCTGAGTCTTGATTTGTTATTCAAGGGTAGTTGTGTCTCCTGGAGACAGCATATGGATGGCTTGAGCTTATTTTTTCTTTCTTTCTTTTTTTTTTTTTATTGAGACAGAATCTTACTTTATCGCCCTTGGTAGAGTGCCGTGGCATTATAGCTCAGAGCAACCTCCAACTCCTGGGCTTAGGCAATTCTCTTGCCTCAGCCTCACGAGTAGCTGGGACTACAGGCACCTGCCACAATGCCTGGGTATTTTTCATTGCCGGGGCCGGGTTTGAACCCACCACCCTCGGTATATGGGGCCTGCGCCCTACCCACTGAGCCATATGCGCCACCCTTGGCTTGAACTTTTTTATCCAATTAGCCAGCCTGTGCCTCTTCAGTGGTGAATTCAATCTATTGACATTGATTGACAGAATCGATAAGTGTAGTGGAGTTCTATTCATCTTATTTTGTGAATGTCTGCTATATAGTTTTATGCTTTGTGCCACTGTGGAAGCTAAGTTTTGACCTTTAGCTTCTGGGTGTTACTTTGCTGGTGGTCCATTGTGATGGTCAGTGTTGAGAACAGGTAGACCTAACCTTGTTGTGCCAAATTTCCTCAGTGTTTGCATATCTGAAAAAAGTTTGATTTCGCCATCAATTTTGAAACTTAGTTTGCCAGGATACAGAATTCTGGGCTGAAAATTCTTTTGTTTAAGAATGTTGGGATTGGCTCAGTGCCTGTAGGTCAGTGAGTAGGGCGCCAGCCACATGCACTGAGGCTGACAGGTTTGAGCCTGGTCTGGGCCTGCTAAAGAGCAATGACAGCTGCAACCAAAAAATAACTGGGCATTGTGGCAGATGCCTGTAGTCCCAGACACTCAGGAGGCTGAGGAAAGAGAATTGCTTAAGTCAAAGAGTTTGAGGTTGCTATGAGCTGTGATGCCATGGCACTCTACTGAGGGTGACATAGTGAGACTGTGTCTTAAAAAAAAAAAGAGAGAGAGAGAGAGAAAGAGAATGTTGAACATGGTGAACATGTATGAACAGTCTCTTTTGGCTGGGAAAGTTTCAGTTGAAAAATCTGCTGTCAGGTGGCACCTGTGGCTCAGTGAGTCAGGCGCCAGTCCCATATACCAAGGATGGAGGGTTCGAACCTGGCCTCAGCCAAACTGCAACAACAACAACAAAATAGCGGGGTGGGGCGGCATCTGTGGCTCAGTGAGTAGGTGCCGGCCCCATATTCTGAGGATAGCAGGTTCAAGCCCAGCTCTGGCCAAACTGCAACAAAAAAATAGTTGGGCATTGTGGCAGGCGTGTGTAGTCCCAGCTACTTGGGAGGCTGAGAGAAGAGAATCACCTAAGCCCAAGAGCTTGAGGTTGCTGTGAGCTGTGATGCCATGACACTCTACCAAGGGTGACAAAGTAAG
Organism: Nycticebus coucang; assembly: GCF_027406575.1. Classification (NCBI taxonomy): domain Eukaryota; kingdom Metazoa; phylum Chordata; class Mammalia; order Primates; family Lorisidae; genus Nycticebus; species Nycticebus coucang. Next base: position 20,503,369 of record NC_069784.1, on the reverse strand, counting down.
ACTCTGTCTCTAAAAAAAAAAAAAGAAAGAAAGAAAAAGAAAAATCTGCTGTCATCCTAATAGCTCTGCCTCTGTGCAATTTTTTTTAATTTCATCTTGACTTTAGACAGGTTCATTACAATGTATCTTAGAGAAGCTCTTTTTGAGTTGAGATGACCCGGGCTTTGATATCCATCTGAAAGGAGTGTGTTGTGATCTTTGGTAAAACATGGTAAGCTTTCATTTATGATAGTCTCCAGTAGGGCTTCCATTCCTTTGGGACAATCTTTATCCTCTTCAGGGATCTCTATTATTCATATGTCTGAATGCTTCATGGTATCTCATAGTTCTCTAAACTACTGTTCTGCTTTTTCTCTTTTCTTTTTCTGCCTCTTTGACTACCTGGGTTAACTTAAGAACTTTATCCTCTAGCTCTGACATTCTTTATTCTCCATGGCTAACTTATTTTTGATACTTTCTATTGAAACTTTGTGTTCTGGTGCTTGTCTTCCTCATTTCCATAAGTGCTGCCATATCCTTTCTATTTTCTACATATCTCTTCTCTGACTTTTGGTTCTGTCTTTCCATTTTCTTGTCCATTCCTTTTATTGTCTTTAACATCCCTTTTTCAAATTTCCTTTCTTTGAAATCCATAAAATCTTTATAGGTGGATTCTTCTGTAATATCTGCCTCATGGTCCCTTGTGGGAGATGCTCTGTTTTGTTTTTTATATGTTGCTTAAATTTTTCTGCTGGTTCCTCCTCATGTAATCTTTCTTTTTGTTCACCTCCTTGTCCTTTTTCCTTTTTGCTTCCTCCTTTGCTTCAAATTACCTTGTCTCAGAGCTTATGCCAAAAAGAACGGAGTGGTAAAGTGCAAGCTGGGAGAAATAAGAGGAAGACGAAGGAAGAAAACAGAAGGAAAGAAAAAAACATAGAAAAAAAACGAAGGGAGATGAAAGAAATGAATTGAAGAACAGGAGACAATGATGACAGGAAGAGAGAATAGGAATTATGAAAGAAATTGTATTTATTGGCATGGTGTTAAGGCCACACCTGTAATTCAAGGATTTTGAGGGGTTGGCCTGGGTGGGTTCCTCGAAATTAGGAGCTCCTTCCCAGCCTAACCCAAACTCTTCCTCTGCCATAATCAAAAATACAGGAATCCTTGCTCTTGATGAAAGTAAAAAATGAAAGTTTAGAATAGAACCAGGGTGGTGCCTGTGGCTCAGTGAGTAGGGCGCTGGCCTCATATACCAAGGGTGGCAGGTTCAAACCAGCCCCTGCCAAACTGCAACAAAAAAGTAGACGGGTGTTGTGGTGGGCACCTGTAATTCTAGCTACTCAGGAGGCTGAGGCAAGAGAATTGCCTTAGCCCAAGAGCTGGAGGTTGCTGTGAGCTGTGATGCCACCGCACTCTACTGAGGGTGATAAAGTGATACTCTGTCTCTAAAAAAAAAAAAGTAGAACCAACCAAACAATTTAGCAAAACAAAACACAACAACAACAACAAATAAAAAGCTCTAATAGCTCAAAACAGCAACAACCTCAGCAACATAGAAAAGAAGAGGAAAAAAATAAAAACAATAAAAAAAGAAATAAAATAGAAAAATAAAAAAAATTACTAAAAAATATGTATGAGGAAGATGGGCAAAAGTAGTCAGAGAAGGTTCTAGGATTTTTAGGAGCGCACATGTCTCATTAGCCTACCAGGATGAGTGTGAAGAAAGAGGAAGTGATCAATGCTAATTGCACGGAGAGAGTACACGAAGGAGGACCAAAGATATTAGCTCATTAACGAATGTATGTTGAGTACTTGGCACTCACTGCACTGTTCTACGTTTTCAGGATCCAGCAGTAAAAGAAAAGGATACAAACTCCTGCTTCATGAAATTATACTTTAGTGGAAACACAGATAAAACAAATAAGAAAAGTGTGTGTATGTGTCTACATATATATATACAGAATGTATACACACACAGAGACCAAAACAGGTAAAGTGCTTTGAGGCCACATTGGCAGGGAATGGCGATACGGTGTGATGGGAGTTGACTTTCTATATAGGGCAGTAGGGAAAGGCCTCCATGTGAAAGAGACAAAGTGGAGGTGATTATCCACCTTGGTGAGAACAAATGTAGTGAATGGATGGAGAAGGAGCTGGATGGATGGAGAAGTTAGGAAGGAAGAAGGCAGAACAGGCAAAAAATGAACATTTTAAAGATAGTACAGGACACATCTTTATAGTGGCTAGGCTAAAATGTGAATCTAGAAAACAATTTGTTGAACTAGAAGAAAGGGTATTTTCCGTTCATTGGGTAACAGGGAAGAGAGACAGAAGTGTAAGTGTCTGGGGATTTGCCCAACGTGGACAGAGTTCCTACCTCTGGGTGAGTCTGTACTTTGGATTTTTTCATGTTAATGAGTGGAGCATTTCATAACCCTAAGACACAGAGGCCATCAGAGAGCTTCGATTACCCTCTTATCATCTCTATGATATTAGGAAGCCGCACACCGCTTCCAACGCTCCTCTCAAGATAGGTTGATGACTTTGAACCACCATTCAGGCAGTCCTGCAGCCCAGGTGAGAGGAGCTCTCACACTTCTGAACCTCTGCCCACAAGGCAAAGCTGAGATCTCTGGGCACAACTGAGCCTGTGCTTGTCAGAGGGGAGCATGCTGGCCACACTGTGTAATTACTGTGAGTCTGTGTAATACACACGGACAATGCTGTGTGATCTGGGGCAGGGTAAGTGGTGATAGGCAATAACAACCCTCTTATCTCATTTGAGACACTAAATGAAATATTAAATAGCAACCTAGTATAATGTCTGGATGAAGCCTGCCTCCTCCATAACTTTTCAATATCATATTTTCTCTCTACCTTTTTTTGAGACTAAATAACATTGTTCATTCGTTAGCTAAGAGAAATGAAAAAGTGTATTTATTGCATTGCAAGTGCCCATAGATATTCAGCTAATAAAACTGGGTTGCTTGAAGGCATTGATAATAATGAAAAAGAACTCCAGTGGGCGAAAAGTAGGGCAGAAATAATGTGAGTAGAAGTGAGAAGAACAGGGAGAAAAATGTAGAGGGGGAGAGAGAGAGAGAGAGAGAGAGAAGACTAAAGATCCCAGAAAGGGAGGCCTGACCAATAAGCTGCAGAAAATGTACATGATACATACAGTGTATATGAAGCCCAGTGTCTGGGTTCAGATGCTGGATCGGTTCTTTACTGGTTGAGAAGAACCTGTTGTCTATTTCTTAGCTTCTTCCTAGATGAAAATACTCATAGTAACTATCTCATCAGGACATGGGAGAATTAATTACTTTGTAATATTCACAGCACAAGTAAAATATGACCAATAACTTGTAAGTATTATGTAAATGTTTGTTCTAAACACACACACACACTGTGCCCATAAAGTTCATGTGTGATGTAAAATAATGTCCCTGACTGTATGGACACCCTATGTATGTCCATGTACTAGGAGGCAGGATGGATGGAATGCGAAACGAAGGCGAAGGACTGGCTCTAGACAGGCACAGCAGCAGGACTCCCAACTAGGAGTCAGTGGGGCTATGAAGGACATCAAGACCTGCACATGCAAAAAATGGGACATCCAAGGAGGAGGAAGGGCAGGGGGAGAAGAGCCCCATGGAGGATGAATCAGGCAAGAGATGCCACAGCCTAGAGCATGACCTCTGCAGCCAATGTGAGCAAAAAGCAAATAGGTTGTTTTTATAAACTGTTTACATAGTGAAGATGATTTTGTGGAGTGTTATTGCAGTAAAAACTGAATAAGAAACTTCCTGCTTCTCCTTTAAATACAGGTCTGCATTTTCTACCTAGCAAGGTAACTAGATCCCCTTTCCTGTTGTCTTTGCCCTGGAAATTTTCTGAAACAGTGTGAGGAATGCTGATATGTGATAAGTTAGCTGGGAATGGAGCAACTTCTCCAGATACAGGGAGATGCAATGCTGTCTGTTGACGAGGAGGAAATCCTGAGTATTTGCCAAGGAAAGGATATCTAGAAAACGTCTTTCATCAGGGAGCGGAAATGACACTTCTGATGGAAGACTCGCTGTCATTTACACAGTAACACCTCTCCATTCTGATCCTTCCTTGTGCAGGCTCGGGTATGGGAATCACATGTGGCTGCCATTATTTATCCTTAAGTAAAGATCATGGCCCTCTCATCTCTTTTGGACATCAGGATCACTTGGTCATTGAAAACATAGTCCAGCATTTGGAGTCTCACACAAGCTACAAGGAAACCAGCTCAGATCCTAACTTGATCATTCAAACATAATCCAGAATTTGGAGTCTTACAAGTGTTGTGCCCAGGAGTTTCACAAAGACCACAGTGCCAAGCAAGCCAAATTCACAGCAGAGTCCCTTTATTAAAGGGCCGCTGGTGACTGCCTCACATCTGACACAGGGGTTCAGAGAGCAGCCCCGAGACGTCTGACGTTCTGATTTTTATAAGGCAAAATTTTTCTGGGGGGCAAGCAAGCATTGTTACAGAAGTGAAAACAGCAGTTAAAGGGGTATGGGAATCAGAGGGTCAGGTGGTTAGTCAGTTTACACAATGCTATGACCAGAGAGCAAGTAGCAATTCTTTTCTCTCCTTTACAAAGCAGGTACAACTCACAATGTCCTAAGGAAAATATAGGGAGGGAGACTTCACAGGTGAGGGTTGTAAACAGCATGATCATAAAACATGATAATCACCAGGGACATAATCACAAGTGCAGTCAGTAACTTACATCACTAACAATTTTAGTTGAATGCATTCACAGTTACACAATGGGAGGGCAAATAAGAGGAACCAGTTTTGAAGGTAATGGAATGTAATAGCAAAGGAGTAAATAGTAAAATGGAATCAAACTTGCTCTTTTAACATTTCAATATCATATACAGATGGCATGAAGACCACTTTAACACAAGCTGCAGAAAAACCCAGCTCAGATCCTAAAATGACCACTTTGTCAACAGAATTTGGGGAACTTATGTATAAAACAGATGAGAAATGACTCTCGGATGTCTATCTTCTTGCCATTTCTAATTTATCATTGTGACTGATTAAACATTTGCAAATTACAAAGCCCAAATTGTTTGACACTTCCTCATGGAGATCAAAGTTCTGGTATCAGTTTAAAGACAAAATTTAAAGGCTGGATGTGGTTGGCTCATGCCTATAACTCTAACACTCTGGGGGCCAAGGTGGGAGGATTGTTTGAGTTCAGGAGTTCAACACCATCCTGAGCAAGAGTGAGACCCTGTCTCTACTAAAAATAGAAAAAACTGGCTGGTTTTAATTAAAAAAAAAAAAAGAAGAAGTAAAAGACGTCAGAGATAAAGAGTACCTACACTATGATTCCAAATACATCAAGTGTCAAATAGGATAGTGATTACTCTAATGGGATAGGGAAGGATGAGCACAGAGGGGTGTCACTGTGTAAATGACAGCAAGTCTTCCAGCAGGAGTGTCATTTCCACTCCCTCCTGCCAGACATTTTCTAGATATCTTTTTCCTTGGCAAATACTCAGGATTTCCCCCTTGTCAGTAGACAGCATTGCATACCCCTGTACCTGGAGAAGTTGCTCCATTCCCAGGTGACTTATCACATATCAGCATTCCTTACACTGTTTCAGAAAATTTCCAGGTTAAAGACAAAGAAAAGGGGATCTAGTTACCTTGCTAGGTAGAAATAGAGAACAGGTTCTTCTCAACCAGTAAAGAACCAATCCAGCATCTGAACCCAGACACTGGGTTTCAAATACACTGTATGAATCATGTACATTTTCTGCAGCTTATTGATCAGGCCTCTCTCTCTTCCCACTCCACCCCCCTCTACATTTTTCTCCCTGTTCTTCTTGCTTCTGTTCACATTTTTCCCTGCTCTACGTTTAGCTCTACTGGACTTCTTTTTCATTATTATCAATGCCTTCAAGCAACCCAGTTTTATTAGCTGAACATCTATGGGCATTTGCAATGCAATAAACACACTTTTTCATTTGTCTTAGCTAACAAATGAACAATGTTATTTATAACTGTATAAATGTTATTTCGTCTCAAAAAAAGGTAGAGGGAAAATATGATATTAAAAAGTTATGGAGGAGGCAGTCTTCATCCAGACATTATACTAGGTTGCTATTTAATATTTCATTTAGTGTCTCAAATGAGATAAGAGGGTTGTTATTGCCTATCACCATTTACCCTGCCCCAGATCACACAGCATTGTCCGTGTGTATTACACAGACTCACAGTAATTACACAGGGTGGCCAGCATGCTCCCCTCTGACAAGCAGAGGCTCAGTTGTGCCCAGAGATCTCAGCTTTGCCTTGTGGGCAGAGCTTCGGAAGTGTGAGAGCTCCTCTCACCTGGGCTCCAGAACTGCCTGAATGATGGTTCAAAGTCATCAAACTATCTTGAGAGGAGCATCAGAAGCGGTGTGCTGCTTCCTAATGTCACAGAGATGATAAGAGGGTAATCAAAGCTCTCTGATGGCCTCTGTGTCTTACAGAACACATGTCATGCATAATTACAAAAGGTCATGCATAATTTTACTATGTAAGCAGTTTATAAAAACAACTATTTGTTTCTTGCTCACATTGGCTTCAGAGGTCATGCTCTAGGCTGTGGCATCCCTGAGCTGTTCTGGGCATCCCTTGTCTAATTCCTCCTCCATAGGGCTCCTCTCCCCCCTGCCCTTCCTTCTCAATGGATGTCCCATTTTGGGGAGGTTATGAAATGCTCCACTCATTAATATGAAAAAATCCAAAGTACAGGCTCACCCAGATGTAGGAACTCTGTCCACATTGGGCAAGTCCCCAGACACTTACACTTCTGTCTCTCTTCTCTGTCACCCAGTGAACAGAAAATACCCTTTTTTCTAGTTCAACAAATTGTTTTCTGGATTCACATTTTTGCCTAGCCACTACAAAGATCTGTCCTGTACTATCTTTGAAATGTTCGTTTTTTGCCTGTTCTGCCTTCTTTCTTCATAACTTCTCCATGCATCCTGCTCCTTCCCCATCCATTCACTACATTTGTTCTCACCAAGGTGGATAATCACCTCCACTTTGTCTCTTTCACATGGAGGCCTTTCCCGGACTGCCCTATATATAAAGTCAACCTCCCATCACACTGTATCGCCATTCCCTGCCCATGTGGCCTCAAAGCACTTCACATGTTTTGGTCTCTGTGTGTGTATACATACTGTATATATATGTAGAGACACACACACACTTTTCTTATTTGTTTTATCTATGTTTCCATTAAAGTATAACTTCATGAAGCAGGAGTTTGTATCCTTTTCTTTTACTGCTGGATCCTGAGAACGTAGAACAGTGCAGTGAGTGCCAAGTACTCAACATACATTTGTTAATAAGCTAATATCTTTGGTCCTCCTCCGTGTACTCTCCCCATGCAATTAGCATTGATCACTTCCTCTTTCTTCACACTCATCTTGGTAGGCTAATGGGACATGTGCTCCCCTAAAAACCTTAGAACCTCCTCTGACTACTTTTGCTCATCTTCCTCCTACATGTCCCATTATGCCTGTAGTTACACCCAGAATATTGGTGTTCTGAGAGCTTCGCCTTCTGTCCCTGCTTTTCTCCCATTTTATTCATTTTCTGAGCAAGCTGGGATCAAATCATCCCCACTGTCTCATTGCATTTACTATAGCATTTATGTCTAACGGTTCACACAATAAGTTAAGCTGCATATCAATTCATATCAGCAAATATTTATTTAGTGTGTAGTATCTGCTGAGAATTGGATTCACATTGGTGAGAAAGTGGATGGGCCCATCCCCCCACCTAATTCAATGTCGGGAGATAGGAACCAGTGTAGGATAATATTTAGAAATAAACTTATCCTATATCAAGCACACAAAGTAAATTCAGTATGAGTTTAAAATGACTTGCTTTTCTTTCAGAGGCTTAAAGAGACCTGGACCCCCCTGGGTTACTCACAGAGTTAGGCTTTTTTGGAGTTGTAAATTCCTTAGGCCTTTTCTCTGAAGCTGTACAACCTGTGAAGCCTGAGATCAAAGGGCATGCCGCCCTTCCTCAGAGATCTGGGCCAGAGGGTTGACTTATGTTTACAACATATTGTCAGAGGTCTATAGGTGCTCTGCCCTGAGGAGAAGACACAGTCGTTACTTCATACTGAGTAAACTGAGTGAATGCTTGAAGATATTCTTCTATTAACTCTGTTCCCCTGTGGCTACTTTCATCTTTGTGCCCTGCTCAGAAATTAATCAATGTTTAGAAGAAGAGGTTTACTACAAAGTGATTGTATTGATATGATAATAAAATATTTCCTTTCAAGTTAAATTTCCTTTCATGTTAAATTTCAAATAGGTAAAAGAAGATAATGATGAAACTAACAGATAATGGATTAGGTGTGTACGTGACTGGAAGAGTATAAAACTAAAACTGGGAATAAAGTTTTTTGCTACATGCCATTTCATCTCATCTGACCGTGTGTAGTCTGTTTCTTGACTTAATAATTACAGGAGCAAGTTTACACCCACGGCAAAGCTGCTGTTCGTTCGTCTCCGGTCACACAACAACCAGCATGATAAACTCTACTAGTCTGACACCCTAGTATTCAAATATACACAATTCTATAGAATGACCTATGAGTATATCAGAAATTAAAGACGTTCAAAAATTCAGTGTGTACTAAAACCATATTTATATTTTTGTTTTTCTTACTTTTTGACAATATGTACTGGTTACCCAAGCTAGAACTCTAGGAATCATGTTAGAAGCCTCCTTTCAATTTTAATCTTTGTAACATAGACACAAACACACACCTATGTATTTTTACAGTTAATGAAAAAGAACTTACAAAAGGAGATGAGAGACAGAAAGCACACGAACAAGCCAACGGTGGAAGAGGGACGAGCCTGGGTTTCAGAAGCCCGGTGAGGAGGAGCCCGCACTTTTCTCCCACCTCTTCTGCCTCAGCAAAACAGGGAAGGAAGGAAGGAAGGAAGGAAGGAAGGAAGGGAGGAAGGGAGGAAGGGAGGAAGGGAGGGAGGGAGGGAGGGAGGGAGGAAGGGGAAGGAAGGAGAAGGAAGGGGAAGGAAGGAAGGAAAGAAAGAAGTTAAAAAAAACCCAAAAAACCAACAAAACTCAACAGTTCACGTCCCGGGAAAGGCTCGCGCTTTCGCTTTCAGTTCCCTCCCTGCAGCCCTGGAGGTGACGCTGTGACACCCGCCGCTTTCAGCTTCGGAGAACAGCGGGTTTCCGAGGCCGACTCAGGAGGAGAAGTGAGGGTGACAAGGGCAGCTGAGAGTTGGTCTTCTGGCTGCAGCGCCGGCGCCAGCGCAGGTAAGGTGGCTCCTGAGCTTTACTTTCCCCGAATATTTGGCTGAACAAACATCCGAGATCGCATCCCCCAGGGCGGACTGCGCTGGGCGGGGGCGGGGGCGGGGGCGCGGGAGAGCCGGGCGTTGCCGCAGGGTGCGGACCGGGTGGGGTGGGGGCTTGGGGAGTGGCGGGGACCGGGTAGGAGGGGTGGGGATCTGAAATTCCCAGGTGAAATTCCGCAGCTCCGGGAGGCTGTCTGGGAAGCCCAGCGAGTACCCGAGCAGCCGTCAGGGGCAGCAGAGAGCAGGACCCGGGGAGGCACCGGGAAGGCAGAGAGGGACACGGAGACTGAGAAGGCAGCGACACTCCCGCGTTGGGCGGCCACCGCTGCCGCTTTAATCCGTGTGCCCTGGACTTAACCCCCGTGTACACTGCCCGGGAAAGAGAAGGGATGACGGAGGGGGAGCTAGAGGTGCCAGAGAGGATGGACCAGGCGGCCAGGTGGGAGAGTTGTCGCTGTCGTCTCTAGGTGTTCTCACTATGCCTGAGGCCAACCACTTAGGGCAGGAAAAAAAAAATAATAATAACGAAGAAGCTTCCTACCAAGAAAGTCAGCTCCAACTGTATGGCGTGCAGCCAATGCAATGCTAATCAGCAGCCATCCCTGTCGCCTGAAATTCAGCCCTAAGGGGCAGCCCCTTTTGGAGATGTGCAGGTGGACTATACTGAGTTACCCAGATGTGGAGGGACCCGGCACTTACTCGCTCTGGTCTGCACTTACCGGGATGCGTGGAAGCTTCCCCAACCAGGATAAAGAGGGCTAGCGAGGTGGTAAGAGTGTTGCTCAGAGAAATCATCCGATGGTTTAGTTTGCTGCTTCAGATAGGATCTGACAACAGTCGAACCTTCGTAACAGAGATAGTGCAGATGACAGCCAAAGCCTTGACTATCATCTGGAAACGACATGTGACATACAGGCCTCAGAGCTGGAGCAGGGTAGAGCATGTAAATAGAACCATAAAAGCAGGAATCAGTAAAGTCTGCCAGGAAGTGAGGCTTAATTGGGTAGAGGCCTTGCCACTAGTCTCGTTCAATATTAGATGTACCCCTTCTAAGAGGTCAGGGTACTCCCCTTATGAGATAATGTATAACAGGCCTCCACCGATGCGCCACAGTTTACCAGGGGCTCCTTAAACAACTGGGAGAGGCCGAATTGCACAGACTGTTAGAAGCCCCAGGAAGAGTAGCACAGAGGATTTCCACCGGGATAATTAACCATGCTCTGTATAGTTTTTTTCATGTCTGTCCACCCTTTCTCTCCAGGGGACCAGGTCTAGGTTAAGCCCCTCAAACCAAGGTGGAAGGGACCCTCCACGGTCATCCTGACCACACCCACAGCAGCAAAAGTGGAAGGGATCCCCACCTGCCTCCACCACAGCAGGCTGAAGGGAACTTCACCGCCCCGTGGGAAGCAAAAAAGTGATCCGGCCAACCCCTGACCCCCTGAGATGGTCAACATGCCCTGCTCCAGCCACAGACCGGGAGCTGTCTGGTCAACACATGGCCGAAGCCTGAGGACATTCGTCATGGGATTTCTCTTAATTGTACTTTGGACTTCGAGGGAGATATGTGATCCATGTACCCACACAACTAAGGTAGGACAAAAGGTGACTAATCACCTTGTTTAAAATAACTTTAAGGTCTAATCCTGTTTCTTTATCAGGCTGTGGTTTAATGCCTAAACCATGCAAGAACTACATCGGAAAAACATGTTATACTGGTTGAAAAAACAGGGTTACAGGCTTTCCTCTTTCTTGACAGGGACTTTCTCTGTTATCTAGGCTGTAATGCAGTAGTATTATCCCAGCTCTCTGCAGCCTCAAACTCCTAGGCTCAAGCATCATCCTGTTTGAGCTTCTGGGAACTGGGACTACAGACACCCACTGGCTACTTGTATTTATATTATTTTGTGGAGGCAATTCTACCTATGTTGTCCAGGCTGGTTTCCACCTCTGGCTTTAAGCAATCCTCCAGTCTTGGCCTCCCTAATTGCTGGGATTATACACCTGAGCCCACACCGGGACCGAGCTCACACTGGGCTCAGGCATTTCTAACAATTCCTCCCCATGTTCTCCCCAAACACTTAACTTTTGAAGACCATTGATTACCTACCCACAATTAATACAACTTTCCTTTTATACATGTTTATCTTGGTTTGTCCTATGTTGGACCGCATCTGACATGATGGTTTTTCTATTCCACTTTAATGCCAGAAGACATTTGACATTTTTTTTGTTACATTATCCATAAACGCTCGGCTTGCTTAGGCATTGCATAAAATGAAACTACATATAACAGCAACACTTATGATTCCTAGGAAGGATTTTCCACGTGATCTGAAAAAGAAGAAACTTCAGGAATATGAATTATGTGCCTATCAATGTGTCTATTATGTGCCTATGAAGACAACGTGTCTCTCACTGCATGACAAGAGGTTAGTGGCAATGCTGACGACTTTCTTTGGCCTCAAACACAGTTCATCACTAATTACAGGAAGAAAACCCTGTTCGATTTGAAAAACCGACACTTATTTAATAATACACAAAGTTTATGAGAAGAGAGGACAGAGCTGATCAGTACTGTGGGTGTTATGGATAACAAAAAGATCCTACAAATGTTGGAAAAAGTTGTTCTTCTGGCTGATGGACGTTGTAGTTATGAACAGCTACATCCTTGACTTATTAGATTAGAATAAGAATGGAGAAAAAGTGCAGACACACGTTTCTTACAGGAGAAATCTCATCACTCAGCTTGTGAGCACTGTGAGGAAGAGAAATTTAAGAAAGAGGAAGACCGTCATCTTCTGACACTGATGAAAGGCTACATGGGAAGATGCATTTGATAATGCAAAATGAAAAATGTCCGCCCAGGATTGCCTGGTATGCCGCAGAAGAAATGAGAAAGGTGGGAAGAGGGAAACTATTTTCTACTGTGAGACATGCAAGAGGAAACTCTGACTTTATCCTGGACATTGCTTCAAGGGGTATCACACTCAAAAAAATTATAAACAAATATAAACAAAACACTTTAATTATCTTGTGTAACCTAAGCTGAACTCATCAGGTGAGTTTGTAATTATGTTTTTCTTTTTAAAACTATAAGATAATTACAAGTAATCCACCAACCTCTCTCTGGCCCCAAATAAATAAGAGTTGGGGAGTATGCAGGTGGCAGAAGAATTGGATTGGAAACCTCATTATGTTTGCATTGCACAAACAAACATAACTCTGTGAATTCATCTATTCCCACACAAAGCTTTTAAAATATTCAATGTAAGATAAATACTGTACAATTCTTCTTGCTTACTACACACCAGTGAAAGGCTCATGTTTCATTTCCCCAATCCTGCTTCCAAGCACCTATGGAAAAAGAAGCGAAATTCTATAAAGGAAATCTGGTAAGAAACAAAATGATGATTTTGCTGACAAGGAAATTTCTGATAATTTGTATTTCTTGGTAATCTGGCACCTCACACTGACACATTCTAACACACTGCTATCAAGTGTTGTGGCTCAAGCCTGTAGTCCTAGCACTTTGGGAGGCTGAGGTGGAAGATGGATTGCTTGGAGCCAGGAGTTCAAAACCAGCCTGAGCAACACAGTAAGACCCTGTCTCTATAAAAAAAAGAGAAAAATTAGCCAGGCATGGTGACAGTTGGCTGTAGTCCTGGCTACACAGGAAGCTGAGGCAGGCAAATGGCTTGAATCCTGGAGATAGAGATTTCAGTTAGCTGTGATGACACCACTGCACTCTCTAGCCCAGGCAACAGAGTGAGACCCTGTCTCTCCATAAATAAAGAAAAAACAAAACCAAACAGCAACCCCTGCACACATACACTGCCTACTCATTGTAGAAACTGGATATTAATCTTAAAATTTTAAATCATTACTTATTGAGAGTTTACTTTTTATAAGCATTACAATAATGAATCAGGTATTCATTATTGCTTACCTATAAACTGATAAGCAAATACTTATTACCCCAGGTTTGCGGAGGTAAATTCCATTTTCAAGGCCTCCCAGGCAATAGGTGATCAGAACCTAGGGTTTGAATTCCAGCAGCCTGACTCCAAGACTATGCCATGACATCCCAGGACAGCTCTGGGTCCGTCCCACCTCCGCCTGGACTCATCTGCGTGGTGCCCTGTCACCAGCTTTTTCCACTGGGTCAGCTCCTGCCTGCTCATCCTCCTCATGAACTACGTCCTTCATTTACTTGCACCCTGGAGAGCAAAGTCACTGTTGCTGTCCAAAGTCAACTCCTCACCTTCATTTAGAATTTACCCTTCTTGGCTTCTTACAGAGTTTTTATACAGTGCCATAGAGGATATACTATGTGCCAGGCAAGACTTTTAAGAGCATTACACTGAAATATTTACTTCTCCCAATGACCAGATTCTTCCATTTTACAGAAGATAAAACTGAGGCAGAGAGAAATTAATAATCTTCCCAAGGCTCATACAGCTAGTAGAGGATGGGAACATGAGAATGTTGCTGAACATTGTCTTGACAAAAACACAAACCATCAATGCTCTTTCACTGCCCTCTGTCTGGCTTATGCAGAGCCTCACTCTTCATGAAAAAAATATTTGAAAAGGAGCCTCAACAAGACGTGGGATCCTGGTAGATTTGGGGAGACCCTTGAAAACCCTGGCTATGGGATGCCCGTGCATGGTGGTTCATGCCTGTAATCCCAGCACGTGGGAGGCTGAGGCGGGTGGATGCCCTGAGTTCATAGGTTCGAGACCAGCCTGAGCAAGAGCAAGATCCTGTCTCTAAAAATAGCCAGGCGTTGTGGTGGGCGCCTGTAGTTCCAGCTATTTGGGAGGGTAAGGCAAGGGAACCACTTGAGCCCAAGACTGGGAGGTTGCTGTGAGCTGTGATGCCAGAGTACTCTATGGAGGGTGACAAAGTGAGACTGTCTCAAAACAGACAAACAAACAAACAAACCCTGGCTATGGGATATTTTCTCTTTTAGCCTGTGAATAAGACATATCTTTTTCTTCAAGCTATGAAAGGAAAATCCTGGACCTGTATGTTTATCTAGTTACTCTAAAAACCTATCTGGCTGTGTTTTAAGAGAAAGCTATATCATTTATCTCCTTTTCCTTTTTTCAGGATCACTCCTCTATCCAGCCTGCTCCTGCTTTCACCGATTCACAAAGTTTATTCTGATCGAGTCATTCAATGCTCACTCTCGCTTTGTCTCTTTCTCGGGGAAGCTTCCCTAACGAACTACCCTTCCTACAAACTCAGTTCCCAACACTATCTATCCCCATTCCCTGCGTTTTCTCCTGAGATATACCATTATCTAGTATAAATAATAAATGTTTTTGCCTATTTGCTTTATTTATTACCTGTCCCCTCACAGATAATAAATGAAGCTCCAATAGACAGAAAGTTGTATTAATTTTGTTCCTTCCTTGACACTGAGCACCCAGACCTGTGTCAGGCACATGGTAGGTATTCAATAATATTTCTGAAAGTAAGGAGAGAACAAATTCCTTTGGAATGCCAAAACCTTTTCTGACAACTCCTCATTTCCTCCATGTCACAGTCCTACTCTGTTTGTCCCCCAATTTTAGTATCTTGAGGTTCTCCTTCTATTCATTTTAAGATCCCTGGGGTGAGGCTCTTTAGGGTTTTTGTTAGAATCCTGAGATAACGTTTCTTTAGGAAACATACAAAACACAGGAAATGGATGTGTACCTTCTGCGAGCAGAAAGCTGATAGGCATGTGCTTTGGGTAACCACTGCAGATGACTGCAGGCTCTTGCATTCTGCTGAGTGGTATTTCTGGGTTTGCAGGGTACCACGGCATCTGACTCCACCATGAAGGCCCCCATTTGTCTAGTGGAAAACTCACAAGAGAAGATGATGGTGAATCCAAAAGCATTACAGATTCTGAACAACATTTCTCAGCCTGTGGTGGTGGTGGCCATCGTGGGGCTATATCGTACAGGAAAATCCTATCTCATGAATCGTCTTGCAGGACAGAAGCGGGGTGAGTGTGGTCCTGGGGCAGGAGCTATTTCCTTGTCACCAGGGATAACACAAGCAGATCACACCTCCTCTAGGGTCATCTTAAAGAAGAATGGGACTCTACCCTATAAAGAAAACTTCTAATTACCTCCACCAAATTTACAATCTCAACCCCAAGATGTCCACAAAATCTCACTCTTGTCCAGTGGTGAATAATTGTCCTCACCTTATCAAGGTATCTGCTCTTCTGGTCTTCACCATCCCGTCCACTCTCCCCTGCTCAGGAGCTTTATCTT
Organism: Nycticebus coucang; assembly: GCF_027406575.1. Classification (NCBI taxonomy): domain Eukaryota; kingdom Metazoa; phylum Chordata; class Mammalia; order Primates; family Lorisidae; genus Nycticebus; species Nycticebus coucang. The sequence goes on along the minus strand of NC_069784.1, from coordinate 20,487,722 downwards.
ACACCACTTTTGCTCCAGGTACATGGTCATTGCCAATAGCACACAAATGTAATTTAATACATTCTGTTTATAAAAATGGATGAGCAGATAGTAGGATCCTTGTATATTTTGTGTGTTAATTGAGCTACTGTCCAATTTTTTTTTGCTCCGTATCATACCAACCCCAAAGGCCAAAAATCAAACCCTCTCACATCTTCACTAGAGTCCCCCGTTATCTTGGTAATCAGAGCACTTCATCCACTCTCACTTCTTAAAAATGGTTCTTCCTTTAAAATTTACATAAGGGGAATTATATTTCATGTGTTCTTGGGTTTTCTGCTTCTTTTGATCCATAAGAAGTTTGTAAGGTTCCTCTACTTGTCATATACATCTGAAAGTTATTCATTTTGCTACTGGATAGGATGTCACTGTTTGAGTATTCATTTGCCATTTATGTACATTGGTATTATTTTCTATTTTGGTCATTAATGAATAAGGCAGTCGTGAATATTCTTGGATTATCTCTTGATGCATGTATATAAAAATTCCCTGTGTACTATGCTCAGAAGTGAAATTTCTGGATCAGAGAGTATCTTCAAACCTTTTAGATAGCATTAAACAGCTTTTTGACTTTATATGCAATTTACACACTTACAAGCAGTAATTGAGAATTCTACACATCCTATAGAAATTTAGTAACATTTTAGTAACTTTCGCGGATCTGTAGACTATAGTTTCATGTTATTTATTCCACTATAAATAAGTCTGTGCACCTTTTCACATATTTATTCTCCATTTTTATTTCCTATTTTGTGACTTTTTTTTTCCTACCAGTTTGGTCTCTTTTGGTTCTCATTAACTTTTAAAACAATCTGCCTATGGTTCTGTTAGGTGATCCTGTCTTTAAAAACCAGTTAGCTATTTTTTCCTTCTAATATCTCACTTCCTCTGTTACTCAGCAGCTTAGCAGCGACCTCAGTCTACTAAACAAGCTTAAGAACACAAATTTGAGAAATTCCTAAGTGTGTGTGCATATGTATATATGTGTAAAGATTGGATTGATTGTTCTGGCTGAAATTGAAGCAACTCTTCCCCCCAACCTCCCAGCCTGGCACTTACTTTTCTACAAGTTTAACCTCTGTAACCCCTGCGCCCCCTGGTCTGCCTGCTGGCACTGTTCGCTGTTTTTTCCCTTGACTTGCAGGCTTCCCTCTGGGCTCCACGGTGAGGTCTGAAACCAAAGGCATCTGGATGTGGTGTATGCCCCACCCCTCCAAGCCAAACCAGACCCTGGTTCTTCTGGACACAGAGGGCCTGGGTGATGTGGAAAAGGTAAGGCAGAGAATCTTCTGTGCTTATGATGGTTTTCCTTTTTTTTTCTTAGAGTTTTAAACCTGCTTTTTAAATATTGAAGATCAGCTTGGCGCTTGTAGCTCAAGTGGCTAGGACACCAGCCACATACACCGGAGCTGGCGGGTTCCAATCCAGCCTGAGCCTGCCAAATGACAATGTCAACTACAACCAAAAAATAGCTAGGCATTGTGGCAGGCACCTGTTGTCCCAGCTACTTGGGAGGCTGAGGCAAATTCTTGCTTAAGCCCAAGAGTTTGAGGTTGCTGTGAGCTGTGACGCAGGGCACTCTACCCAGGGCGACAGCTTCAGACTCTGTCTCAAAATAATAATAATAATAATAATAATAAATAAATAAATGTTGAAGATCATGTTCTGGTTTCAAAATCCTTCTTGTGTATATGTGTGTGTGTATTTAATTTAATTTAATAGATATAGGGATTAAATTAATCTATTAATTTAATAGCTATAGGGATAATCCCTACATGTCCGAATTGTATAGTGGAGAAGTCACTGGAGCTTTTTGTACCCATCACTGAATAGCTCTGTACATCATACCCAACAGGTGACTTTTTATCCTTTACTCCTTCCTACTCTCCCCATTGTCACCAGTATTTATTAAGTCAATCTGTCATGCATGCCCATTGCTCTGCTCCCACCGAGGAGTGAGAACATGTGGTATTTGGTTTTTCTGTTCCTGGGTTGCTTCACTCAGGACCAATTTGGTTCCATCCAAATTGCTGCAAAACATACTGTTTAATTCTTTTTCATGTCTGAGTAGTATTCCATGCTGTACATATCTGTGTGTATGTGTGTGTGTATTTATAACACTTTTTTACCCACGTGTCAGTGGATGGACACTTTGCTGATACCATGTACATGTGAATGTGAATTGTGCTGTGATAAATGAGTGCAAATGTCTTTTTTTATAAAATGATTTCTTTCCTTTGGGTAGATCCCCAGTAACGGTACATCCACTTTTAGTTTTTTGAAAATGTCCATGTTTTTTTCCATAGAGGTTGTACTAATTTATATTTTTCCCAAAAGAGGATGGGAATTCTCTTTTCATTGCATTCACACCAACATCTGTTGTTTGTCAACTTTGTAATAATGGCCATTCTGAAAGGAGTAAAGCAGTATCTTGTTGGGTTTTGATTTGCATTTCCCTAGTGACTAGTAATAGTCAGCAGTTTTTCATATGCTTGTCAGCCATTTGTTTATCTTCTTTTGAAAAAGTCTCTTCGTGTCTTTTGTCTACTTTTTAATAGGATTATTTGTTTTTTCTTGCTGATTTGTTTGAGTTCTTTATAGTTACTGGATTTTAGTCCTTTGTGAGATGTACAGCTTTCAAGTATTTTCTCCCATCTCAGAGGACAGTGTTTTTCAACCTTTTTTATCTCACAGCACACTTAAACCTATAGTGAATCTTCCATGGCACATTTAAATTATGTCGATCAAAAAAATAGAGCGAGGAAACATACACTTATTGTGCTTTGAACTCCTTTTGAAAATAGTTTAATTAATGATCTTTAAAATTTATAGGGTGTACCTAAGATCCTCTCGTGGCACACCAGCGTGCCACAGCACACCAGTTGAAAATCACTGCTACGGGATGTCTGTTAACTCTGTTCAATAGTTTGTTCAGAGCTTTTAAGTTTAATTAAGCCCCATTTATTTTTGTTTCTGTTTCATTTGTTTCTGACATCTTAGCCATAAATTCTTTACCTAGGCTAATGTCAAGGATAGTTGCTCCAGGTTTCCTTCTCATATTTTAATGGTTGCTTCTCTTACCTTTAAGTCTTTAATTCACCTTGAGTTATTTTTTTGTATATGGTGAGAGACAGAGATCCAGTTTCATTCTTCTGCATGAGGCTCTCCTGTTTTCTCTGTTACTCAGCTACCGCACAGCTGAAGTGTGAATGAACAACCATGTGAATAAATGAAGAGCAGTCTCCTAAATCCTTTTCTGAAACATGCATTTTAGGGTGACCCTAAGAACGACTCGTGGATCTTTGCCCTGGCTGTGCTTCTGAGCAGCACCTTTGTCTACAACAGCATGCACACCATCAACCACCAGGCCCTGGAGCAGCTGCAGTATCCTTCCAGAATGTTCACTGAGTTTATTGGAATGGAAACTGACACTGGGTCTTCTTGGCTGAGACTCCGTTGTCCTCGTTGAGGAAGAATGGACACAGGGCAAAGGCAATGTTTGTGAACTTCGTGTGTAGGGGCAGTGTGGAGACTGTTGTGTAGGGTGCTTCTCATTCCTTAGCTAAGACTTCAGCTACGTGACTGAACTAACAGAGCTAATCAAGGCAAAATCCTCCCCAGGAACTGATGGAGCAGGGAGTGCCGCTGAGTTTGCAAGTTTTTTTCCAGACTTTGTTTGGACCGTACGGGATTTTGCTTTGGAGCTGAAGTTAAATGAACATGTCATCACAGAAGATGAGTACCTGGAAAACGCCTTGAAGCTGATTCCAGGTATCGGATGGTGGCCTGGGGAGGGGAAGTTTCAGTAGCAGGGGTGGGATCAAATAAGCCCAGTCATTCAGCAGCTTACATCAGTGTTTGCAGGAGACTGGTGTGAAGCCCATGGAAGTGGAGATTGGTGTTGGACAGGTGGCTGGGGTTTTAGTGGTCATTACTAGTTGAAAATTTCCAGAAGCTGGTATTTAAATTCACAGAGGAAATTTAGCACTTAATGTTCTTTCAAATAATTTTAGGCCAGTCAGCACCATAAAAGAAACACTTGAGCGTTGTCATCAACGCTATCATGTCCTAAGAGTCACATATTTGTGTTCCTCATTAAATCTAAGTGTTCCTCTTACTCAATGTGGAAAAAAACCACTTCTTCTGATTGCATGTTGGTAAACACAGAATCTTAAAAATCAAATGACAAAATTTTGAAAATACATTTCTTTCAGTATATTTTACTAGCCTGGATAGCTAAATTCTCTGGGAAAAGGATATTTATATGCTAAATGATTCTAAAATAAATACAACACTGATATGTTCCAGCAAGATGGTCAAATTCTTCATTTTACATTTCCATACCATCACCTTCTTTCAACAGCCTTATACAAGGCAATGTATAAGGCTGTTGTCAATCTATCATAAAATTATTGCACAGATTATATTAAGTGGAGTAGCTAACTGATGACAATTGGTATAAATGTCAATTTTTTGTTCATTCATTAATTCATCCTTTCAACAAGCCTTTATTTTGAAAATATGATATAGGCTACAGAATCCCTCTGCACAAAAGGTCAAATCCAATCTATTCTGACATAGAAAAGTGAGAAAAATGAAGAGTTCTCCAAATTCCATTTAGATTAACTTTTCTCTGGACTTTACTGCTAAAGGATTCTTTTAACATATTTATGGTATTTATAATTTTTGGCTCTGATTTTGATCCATTTTTCTTACTGACATGGGTATCATCTGTCCTCCTCATGAGATCATTTCCAACATCATTTTATCCTTTTAGAGTATTAGTTTGCTTTAAGGCCCAGATTCCATTCAAACATGGGACTGTCAAATCAGCAAGGTATTTATGACAAATTGTGTGACTAATCAATCACTCAAAAACATTTAATAAATAGTCTATCTCCAGCCACCATACAAGGACCAAGGAAACCAACCATAAACTTTTTACTTGTTGTGTGAACCTCTCTTTCCTCTCCAGAAGTACCTTCTTGCTTTTCAACCTGTACAACAATGGGTTTTCCATGGCTTGGGAGGATTAGAATCAAGCAGCTTTGTATGATTGTATAATAGAAAATTTACAAGGCAGGGAGCTGGATAAAAGAAGATTTACAAGGCAGGGAGTGATGCAGTGATCCTTGGAACAGTCCTCAGCACTGGTCCTTGTCTACAATTTGTCTCTTGATTGAGCACTCTTTTTACAATTCCACAGGTAACAACCCCAAAATTCGCAATTCCAACATGGCTAGAGAGTGTATCAGGCGTTTCTTTCCCAAACGGAAGTGCCTTGTTTTTGACCGGCCTACAAATAACATAAAAGATTTACTTCATCTGGAAGAAGTGCCAGTATACCAACTAGAAAGGAATTTCCAGGTGCAGTCTGGAAATTTCTGTTCTTACATCTTCACCCATGCGAAGACCAAAACTCTGACAGAGGGTATCACTGTCACCGGGAACCGTGAGTCTCTTTCTACCCACAGCTGGACTCTGTGGTCCAGTGTGTGAGATGAAGCTGGGATACCTCTGTGGGTTGGTCAATAATTTTGTTTACTTCTGAATAAGGATGTGGAGAAGCAGATCTTCATGCCACACATGCAAATGCATATTTCTGTTCTTTTTTGATTTCTTTATTGTGTGAAGAAAGTTTAATCACATTTTTATTGTTCATTTTTAAAAATTTCAGATTAGTATCAGGGTATAGACATTTAGGTTACATTGTTTGCATTTGTTAAAGTCAAAGTTGTAGTTGAGCCCTTCACCCAGTAGGTGGGCCTTTTACCCCAATGTTGTACCCATTAAGACAGTAGTTTACCAAACTGCCTCTCTCCTTCCTTCTCTCCCTACTTGAATTTAATTGTGTTTTTCTCTTGTGAGGGTATATAGTTGTTTGCCTGTTGGTTTCCTGTTAGTATTGAGTACTTTGGATACGTGCTTTTCCATTCTTGTGAGACTTACTGAGAATGATGTTCTCTAGATCCTTCCAGGTAAATACAGGACATGCAAACTCTCCGTCTTTCTTTATGGATGAATAGTATTCTGTGCTACTCAGATACCATAGTTTATTTATTCATTTGTAAGCTGATGGGCACTTGGGTTGTTTTCACATCTTGGCAGTTGTGAATTGAGGTGCAATAAACATTCTAGTGCAAATGCCCTTATAGCAAAATGACTTTTTTTCTTCTGGGTAGATACCCTGTAATGGGATTGCAGGGTCAAATGGAAGGTCTACTTCTAGCTCTTTGAGGATTCTCCATGCATTTTTCCAAAAAGGCTGTATTAGTTTGCAGTCCCCCCAATCATGTACACATCTTCCCTTCTCTCCAGACCCATGCCAGGATCTGCAGCTTTGGGACTTTGTGATGTGGGCTATTCTCACTGGGGTTAGGTGATATCTCAGGTGGTTTTGATTTGCATTTCTCTGATGATTAGGGATGATGAATATTTTTTCATGTGTCTGTTGGCCATTCATCTGTATTCTTGGGAGAAGATTTTGTTCATGTCTCTTGCCCAATGATAAATGGGATGGATTCTTTGCTGTTTCCTTGATTACTTTGAGTTCTCTGTAGATTCTGGTTATAATCCTTTTGTGAGATTCATAATAGGAAAATATCTTCTCCCATTCTGAAGGTTGTCTATGTGCTTTAATCATTGTACCCTTAGCCATGAAGAAGCTTTTTTAGCTTGATCATGTCCTATTTACTTATTTTTGTTGTTGGTATGATTGCCATTGACCCTTTATGATGAAGGGTCTTCTTCATAAAATTTTTTCCCAGGCCAATATTCTCAAGAGTTTTTCCCACACTTTCTTCTAGAGGTTTTATCATTTCTTCTGTTAGATTTAAATCTTTTATTCACCATGAGTCTTTTTTTTTTTTTTTTGAGACAGTTTCACTCTGTCGCCCTTCGTAGGGCACCGTGACATCCCAGCTCACAACAACCTCCAGCTCCTGGGCTTAGGTGATTCTCTTGCCTCAGCCTTCCAGTAGCTGGGACTATAGGCGCCCGCCACAATGTCCAGCTATTTTTTTTTTTTGCAGTTTGGCCGGTGCCGGCTTTGAACCTGCCATCTTCGGTATATGGGGCCGGCGTCCTACTCACTGAACCATAGGTGCTCCCCCACCATGAGTCGTTTTTTGTAAGTGGTAAGAGGTGCGGGTTTAGTTTTAGTCGTTTGCATGTGTCTAACCATTTCTCCCAGCACTATTTATTAAACAGGGATTCTGTTCTCAGGTGTATGCTTTTGTTTGATTTATAAGATCAGGTAGTGATATGACGTTGGTTTCATCTCTAGGTATTCTGTTCTGTTCCATAGATCTCTGTCTGTACTTTGGTGCTCTGTCTGTATTTTGATCACTATAGAACTAAAATCTGGTGAAGTGAGGCCTCCAGATTTGTTTTTATTTCTAAGAAGCTTATTTCTTAATTAAGTTTCCTTTTATGGATATTTATTGAGGCCTAAAATATTTCATGAAATCAATACACGAGTGTTATAAACACAAACTGCTGTCAGGGGAGAAGTCTGCTTGCTGAAGAGAAGTGTTTCTCAGTGAAGATATACAAGAGATTTTACAAATTTACATGAGTCAGAAAATGAATAGCAGACCACGAGTCTCATAAAGGCTCATTGAGATTTTCAGAAACAAACTTAAATATCACTAAGTACAGGCCTGGTTTAATGACATGAGACCTGTGCATTCACCCAGACCCCATGCTGAGATGACCCAAGCTTGTTTGAATTCTCTGCGTTGCTGTCTTCAAATTCCTTATGGTATCTTTTACAGGGGGACTTGATTTTCCTTTGGAATTAAGATTCATAAATTATGTAATATACTTTCCTTGTCTAATAAATTTGTTTCTATTTTACTTAGCTGAGAATATATTTTCTCCAGGGAACTTAAACATGTACAGTAGAACTCCATAGTTGACTACACGTCCCTACATTGACCACCTCCTTAACTTGACCTAATTTTCATAGACCAGACATGCACCACATATACATATCTATACAGTAGGCCTAATTTTTTTGTGTTGACAACCTCTGTATGTTGACCAGTTTGTAACAGTCCTTGGGGTCATCAACTTAGAGAGGTTCTCCTGTATTTTGCAGTGAGTAGTTTAATTTTCCAATGGGATAAATCCAAGAGCTATAAAGGAAATAGCAAGTAGGAAAAGCAGTTGTTATTATAAACAGCTGGATTCATAAAGCAAGATGAAAAAGGAAGAGCAGGGGGAGGAGGAAGAGAAATGTAAATAAAGTTTTTGTAATTTTTAGAATGTTGATTCTTAAAATTTGAAAAAAAGTAAGTAGAACTCTCTGTTTGTTTCCTAAATATTTTTCATTCAGGGCTGGGGACGCTGGTGGTGACCTACGTGGATGCCATCAACAGCGGAGCAGTGCCTTGTCTGGAGAATGCAGTGACAACGCTGGCCCAGCGTGAGAACGCAGCAGCTGTGCAGAGGGCAGCCGACCACTACAGCCAGCAGATGGCGCAGCGAGCGCGGCTCCCCACGGACACGCTCCAGGAGCTGCTGGACGCGCACGCGGCCTGCGAGAGGGAGGCCCTTGCCGTCTTCATGGAGCACTCCTTCAAGGACGACACACGGGAATTCCACAAACAGCTCGTGGTACTTTTACTATTTATCCTTCCTGATTCTGGTCCTTCTAAGTGATGCCTAAACTTGACGTCTGTGACTCTCTCATCTTACCACAGTAGAAGGAACCTGGGTTCCTGCAAATGAAGGGCTCTGTGGGCTACAAATCACACTTTTTCTAAAAGATGGTCACTATTTTTATTGCTTCAAAACAAACTACCATAAGTTTAGCAAATGATTTATTTATTTATTAAAGATGGAGTCTCACTCTGTTGCCCAGACTAGAGTGCCCTGGCGTCAGCCTAAGCTCACACAGAAACTTCAAACTCTTTGGCTCAAAAGATCTTCTTGCCTCAGCCGCCTGAGTAGCTGGGAGGGACTACAGGCGTGAGCCACCAGGGTAGGCCAAGTTTAGTGACTTAAAACAACACACATTATTAGCTCACAGTTCTGTGGTTAGAAGTCCTGATCAGCGTGTCCAGGCACAAGCTGAAAACAACGTGTCAGTGGGCTCAGATTTATGTGGCAGTGCTGGAGAAACACTCTCCGTGTTCCAGCCAGCAATGATGCATCAAACCATTGTGTTTCTAATCTCTCTAATTCTCTCTTCTGACACCAACTGGAGAAAATTGTTTTTAAAGGGTTCAGATGGCCAGACACAGTGGCTCACTTCTGTAATCCTCGCACTGTGGGAGGCTGAGGCTGGGAGTCCCTTGAGCTCATGAGTTTGAGACCAGCCTGAACAAGACCTCATCTCTACTAAAAATAGAAAAATTGGTTGGGCAGGGGGTCGGGGGATTTGGGCGGGGGAGGGGGGGGGCAGATACCTGTAATCCCAGCTACTTAGGAGGCTGAAGCAGGAGAATCATTTGAACGCAGTAGTCTGTGGTTGCTGTCAACTAGGCTGATGCAACAGCACTCTAGCCTTGGGAAGAGAGTGAAGCTCTGTCCCAAATAAATAAATAAATAAAATGTCCAATCAGGTCTCTATTCCTTAAATTCAACATGTGCTACATAGTATAATCTAGTCACAGGATTCCATCCATCGTATTTGCAGTCTCAGGAACTTTGCAGAGTACAGATACCAATGGCTGAGAAATCTTACGTGATATCTTGATTTTGCTTAACACAGGCACATTTACTAAAAGAGCCTTTCGGTCTGTCTGGGACTGATTTAAAAGGGGCAAAAATCTCTTAATTCATAATGATGAAATCCAGCTAGTCTGTAAACTTACAAGTAAAAAAAAAAAAGCATGGCTCGGCACCGGCAGCTCAGTGGTTACAGTGCCAGCCACATACACCAAGGCTGGCGGGTTCAAATCCAGCCTGGGCCAGCTAAACAACAATGACAACTGCAACCAAAAAATAGCTGGGCATTGTGGTGGGTGCCTGTGGTCCCAGCTACTTGGGATGCTGAGGCAAGACAATCACATAAGCCCAGGAGTTTGAGGTTGCTATGAGATGTGACGCCATGGCACTCTACTGAGGGTGACATAGCAAAAGAGTTTTTTTCTTAAATCTTCACATAGTCCAACCCTTATTGAAAGAATGCACAGATGGTTCATACTCTCTTCAGAATAGACTTAACTCCTTACTGGAGAATTAATTTATCCCAATCTATGATTTCCAAGGAAATTTTACTTCCAGCAATAATTCAGCTTTCTATTACTCAAATTTGGATCCCGAGTCCCTGATAATCATAGTCTAGTTAAACGAACAATAGAGTTTTTCTTGTCACCTCATAATTTTACAGATATTGTGTGTAATTAAGAGGAATTCCAGAGGAATTAACTTTTCAGAAGTCGTGCAGAGAGGTGATCAGAACTGGGATGGGAATGAGTCTTCTGCATCCCACATCCCAGTCCCCTCTGAGACCATGAGACTGTCTTCTTTAAAAGGATATGGCTGGAAGTAGAAGACATTATTCTTAGTAAAGCATCACAAGAATGGAGAAGCATGAATCCTATGTACTCAATTTTGATATGAGGACAATTAATGACAATTAAGGTTTGGGGGGGAGGAAAAGCAGAAAGAGGGAAGGAGGGAGGGGGGTGGGGCCTTGGTGTGTGTCACACTTTATGGGGGCAAGACATGATTGCAAGAGGGACTTTACCCAACAATTGCAATCAGTGTAACCTGGCTTATTGTACCCTCAATGAATCCCCAACAATAAAAAAAAAAAAACAAAAAAAAATTGCCACTAAAAAAGAAACAAAATAAATAGATAAAAAATAAAAGGATGTGGCTGAAAGGAGTAGGGCGCTGGCCCCATATACCAGAGGTGGCGGGTTCAAACCCAGCCCTGACCAAAAACTGCAAAAAAAAAAAAAAAAAAGGATCACAGTTGGACTTTCCCTTCTAAGAGCTTCTTTCTATTCCATTTCCCTACATTTCCCTGCCAGGCAGCCATAGAGAAAAAGAAGGAAGAATTCGTGCTGCAGAATGAAGAGGCATCGGTCAAATATTGCCAGGCTCAGCTTAAGCGTCTTTCGGAGCCCCTGATGGAAAGCATTTTGAGAGGAACTTTCTCTGTTCCTGGAGGGCATGAGCTTTACTTAGAAGCAAAGAAGAGGGTTGAACAGGACTATGAACTTGTGCCCAGGAAAGGAGTTAAGGTGAGGAGTAAGGGCCAGGGGGATGGCCAGCAGAGGATAGTCAGAGGGTCTTTGTTGCCCCTTCTGGAAGTCTAAGACCACAGCACCATTTGTGGAAAGAAACCAGAACATGGAAATATCTTCACATTTTTAGGTTTTACATCCACAATAATTTAAACACTCTTAATGAAACCAGAAATATTTCTTCCCAAAGAGGATTTAGAATCAGGAATGTGTGTGAAACAATGGGGTAGTTTTTTTGTGCTCAGCATGGAGGAGACATCATGAAAGAAACAACTTTGTCTTCAGGAAGATTATGCTCTCACCTGACATTGACAGCTTGGGAGTCGATTGGCTCTGGTGTGATTAGGTTACCATAGTGGTATGCAGTGATCGCTATGATGACGGTGGTGGTGAGCATCATGGCTCACACACAGGAACCATTTCATTCACTTTCTGTACCAGGTACAGTTTTAAGTGATTTGTTGGATTATCAGTTTAATTCTCATAATAACATAAAGTAGGTATTACTGTCTTCCATATCAGGCAGTGAGAAATGTAATGCATGGGGAAGCTAGTAATGTGCCTGAGATGATGAAGCCAGCAAGTGGCAGAGCTGAGAGGGCTCACCTGTGCACTTGGCATCCATTAGACACTCAGAACTTTTTCCTTTTGAGGAAACAGCATATTATACCAATGTACATGGCTACCAACAGTATCCAAGCGTTCTCTTTTCTACATATCCTTACCAGTAATTGTCATCTTTTGATTTTTCTATAAGGGTCCTTTTAGTGGGTGTAAGATAATAACAAATTGTGGTTTTGATTTCCGTTTCCCTGACACTTAGTGATGTTGGGCATATTTTCACTTAGGTGCTGGCCATTTACATATCCTTTTCTAAGCAATGCCTATTAAAGTTCTTTGTCCCTTTTTTCAAAATTTCAGATTAATATGAGGGCATAGGCTCGGCACCTGTGGCTCAAGCGGCTAAGGCACCAACCACATATACACCTCAGCTGGGGGTTTCGAATCTGGCCCAGGCCCGCCAAACAACAATGATGGCTGCAACCGAAAAATAGCCAAGCATTGTGGCGAGCTCCTGGAGTCCCAGCTACTTGGGAGGCAGAGGCAGGAGAATCGCGTGAGCCCAGGATTTGGAGGTTGCTGTGATCTGTGATGCCACCGTGCTCCACCCAGGGCAACAGCTTGAGGCTCTGTCTCAAAAAAAAAAAAAAATATATATATATATATATATACATATGAGGGCATAAATGATCAGGTTACATTGTCCTTTTTTCAACTGGGTTATTTGTTTTCTGTTATTGTTTGGTTTTTGGCCATTGTGCTATATGAGATCCCAATAGTGGTAGATATGTTGTATTAGCCTCTTACCAGGTATATGTCTATAAGTATTTTTTCCCATTCTGTATGTTAAGCTTTTTGTTTTGTTGATCATTTTCTTTGCTGTGCAGAACCTTTTAGTTTGATGACATCTCACTTGTTTATTTTTGCACTTGTTCATCTGTGTTTTTGGTGTCTAATTTAAAAAATCATCACCAAGATAATGGGAAGGACTTTTCCCTCTGTTTCTTGTTTCAGGGGTTTTAATATTTCTGGTTTTAGGTTTAAATTTGCATCCATTTTTAGTTCATATTTGTGCATGAAGTAAAATGAGGATCCAATTCATTGTTGTGGATATTCAGTTTTCTCTGTACCATTTATTGAAGACATTCTCTTTCCCATGTGTTTTGGCATGTTTGATGACGATTATTTGGTTTATTTCCTGGGTTTCTATTCTTTAGTACTGGGTTATGTGTCTAGTTTTATGCCAGTACCACATGACTTGATTAATACATCTTTATAATAGATTTTGAAGTCAGGAAATATATTGCTGGCTTTATTTTCATTGCTCAGGATTAATATAGCTATTTGGGATCTTTTATACATCCATACAAATTTTAAAACTTTTTCTTATTTTTGTGAAAAATGTCTTTGGAATTTTCATCAGGACTACATTAAACCTGTAGGTGGCTTTGGGTAATATGGACATTTCAAACAACATTAATTCTTCTAATCCATGAACATTAAACACATCACAATTTATTCTGTGTCTTCCTAAAGTTCTTTCATCAATACTTTATAGATTTCACTTACAGCTCTTCCATCTCCTTGGTTAAATGTATGTGTAAGTCTTTTTCTCTTTTGGATGCTATTGTATATTTTTGTTTCCTTAATTTCATTTTTGTATACTTTCTTCTTAGTGTGTAGAAATGCAACTATTGTTGTATGTTAATTTTTTACTTCGACTTTACTGAATTTATCTATTATTCCTTCAAGTTTATTGAATTTATTTATTACTCTTAACAGCTATTGGTGGGCTTCTGGTTATGTTTGCAAAGGAAACAGAATCACTAGCTTGAAGAAATATCGGTATTTTCATGTTCATTGCAGCATTATTCACATTAACCATGCTATAAAAACAACCTAAGTACATATAAATCCACAAAAGGATAGGTGAAGATGTATATACAATATAATGAATTATTATTTAGCCTTCAAAAGAAGGAAATCCTGCCACTTGTTACTATATGAATGAACCTGGAAACACAAATACTGCATGCATCACTTTTATATGAAATTTAAAAGAAAAAAGTCAAAGTCATATTAATAGAGAGGAGAATGTTGGTTTCCAGGGGCAGGGGGATGGGGTGAAATGGGAAATAATGGCCAAAAGTCACAATCATTCATTTATAAGTCTGTTCTCAATACCTAATTTCTAGCATGGTGACTCTAATCAAAATTATGTATTATGTAATGGAATTTGCTAAGACAGTAGATCTCAAGTGTTCTCACCACATACAAAAAGGGAACTGTATGGTTTCACAATGCACACATACATCAAAACATCATGTTGTATACCTTAAGTGCATACAAGTTTTGTTTGTCTATCATACCTCAGTAAAGGTTTGAAAAATCTCAGAGGCAGCCTGCAAAGGCAGCCTTGATGTTTCTGGCATCGAGGTGGGAACTCTCAGTTGAAGGACCGAGAGATGTTATGGTAGGTCAGTTAGGGCGGCACTGCATCCAGGCAGAAGAGAAAGAATGTGAAAATATTCCAAACCATGCAGGCCCAGTGCTGCTAGCAGTGCAGTCAGTCTGGCTGTGTGCACACTGGGGCGGGTGGTGGCAGCTGGGAAGGGGGCTGCTGGGGAAGCTTCTCTTGTTACAGGAAAGAGCTTGGGCCCATTGTTGTGGCCACAGAAAGACTAAAGCACTGTGGGATCCTGGGGTTAGATTTGCAGTTTGGTGGAACAGTATTTTTCCTCGTTAAAAAACTAGATCTTTGCTGCCTCACTGATCTTCCTCCTTCTTGGTTCCTCAGGCAAACGAGGTTCTCCAGAGCTTCCTGCAGCAGCAGGTGGTTTCAGAGCAATCCATCCTGCAGTCTGACAAAGTCCTCACCACTCGAGAGAAGGCCATAGCAGGTGAGGGGCAGGGCTCAGCTCTTATGGGGTGGGGAGGTTCCTGCAGTGTCCTCTGCCTGATCAGACAGAAGCATCTTCCTGACACCAGGAGCTTTATCCTGCTAGAGAACACGTGCTCTGCTAAATCTTACACTAACCCGGAGGGCAGGGGCTTCCCATCTGGCCAGTCAGTGCTTTTCCTTCACAGTCTGAAACATACTCTGCCTGACGTGGCTGGTGGAGAATTCAGATATTTCCAATCATCCACATCTCTGGGTGTTTTAAAGTTGGTTGGGACTCTGGGCTCAGGAGGGTAGAACTCAGGCCTGGCTGTAATTTTCTTTCCTCTGTAAAATGTTGTAAAACAGCGGAACAGGCCATGAGGGAGGCAGCTGAACAGGAAGTGTTGGTGCAAAGACAGAAGCAGGAGGAGCTGGAGCAGAAGATGCAGGCTCAGGAGAGAAGCTTCCGAGAAAACATGGCCCAACTTAAAGAGAAGATGGAGAGGGAACAGGCAGACCTGGTGAGAGAGCATGAAAGGATGCTGGGGCACAAGCTGCAGGTGAGTCTGGACGAAACCTGACGACGCTGGGTGGGGGCGGGGGGACTGGTTCCTCGGGAAGCCTGTAAGTCTGCAGACTCCAGCACCTTCTGTAGCGTTAGCCCTTGGAGAGCACACGGGACATCCCAGGGTGCTGGCTGCTGGGTGTGGAGACTGTAGGATGCTCTCACCATGCCCCAGTGAACAGGTTTAGTCTACAGGTCCTTCAGATTCCCGACACCCCCATCAGAGAGACCTGAATTAGATCCATCTGATCTGAAGGTAGCAGGTTTGGCCTGATGTGAAATGAGGCATGCTGAAAGCTGTGAAATTGCTTCATGTTTCCATTTCTACCGGATTCAGGCCTTACAATGAGAGTAACATGCATTCTTCTGAGAGTCATATGCATTCTTCACCCAAACCTGTAGCATTGTATCCAGGGTCAGCAGTTCCCAGTATCTGTGAGAGGAGCCTGGCCCTGCTCCCTCAGCGTAACTGAGCATTAGTTAGAATGAAAGCTGCATCCCTCCCAAAGCGCATTCTTTGTATGGGAGGAAAACTCCTCTCCTCACTCCAGTAAGGCAATGTCACAAAGGCACAAGCCATGGGCACTCCCCCTGCTCATGCCCGATCATCTGGAAATTTTGAACAAACTTATCAAAAAGTCATAAGATGTTAGCAAAATAGGTACACACTTAACTGATGACATTATCAGACATAAAACTCTGACACTTACAAATTGGGGATTTTTTAAAGTGGATTATTCTTCCTTTACAGCTCCAAGAAAAACTGCTTAATGAAGGATTTCAAAAGAAATCTGAGGAGTTAAATAAAGAGATAATTCAACTAAAAGAAGAGATGGAAAAAGCGAAAAGGCACTGATGTTCTGTAAAACCCTTTGCACGGTGGCCACCACAGGTATGGCAGCCCTGCCTTGAGCTGCTGAGCCAGTTGATGTACAGATGAAATTTCTCAACTCAGGTATGGAATAGGCTGAATGCCTGGCAAGGGAATTATAAAATAAAGTTTCTTTGTTATAATTGGATAACATCGTTGCTCATTTCTTCAGTGTATGTGTCACAATGGTTTCCTTCAAGGACAGTCTAAAAATAAAAAGCAATGAACAAAGACTATCAGGACTTGACATCCACAAAAATCAAGCTTAATTTTGATTGAATTAATAATTTACAGAAATAGGAACATGTTAGAAGATAGAGAAATTATTCACAGAAAGATTTAAGTAAAGCAAAAAGACTAATGGTCAGATGAAGAAAACATTTGCACTTTATAAGATAGTCCCCGAGGTGATTTCAGTTGTAATTAGCTCTACTTTTGGGAGAGGCTGAGGGACTCCCACACCTCACAGTAACTGGTGTCAGGGGGCACTGTGAGACCTGCCCCTGAAGGATTCTAGAGAGCTTTAAGATTCCAACCCAGCAGTGTCTGAATGCTGAGAAAACAATCAGGTGATCACTGAGGGCAATTAAGTTAGGAATAAAGACCATATAGGTTGCTGGCTGTGTTCTCTGTCTCCTACAAAAAAGCACACCAGCACCTGGTGTCCTGGAAACATATTGAAACATATATATTCCTATTAAAGTTGGTCCCTTCTACCATATATATGTATGTATATATACATACACATACATATTTTTTAGTAATTTTTTTATTTTTCTATTTTATTTGATTTTTTTACTATTTTTATATTTTTCCTCTTCTTTTCTATGTTGCTGAGGTTGTTGCTGTTTTGAGCTATTGGAGCTTTTTATTTGTTGCTGTTGTTGTTTTGTTTTGCTAAAAATTGTTTGGTCGGTTCTATTCTTTTTTTTTTTTTTTTTTTTTTGAGACAGAGTATCTCTTTATCACCCTCAGTAGAGTGCTGTGTCATCACACCTCACAGCAACTTCCAGCTCTTCGGCTTAGGCGATTCTCTTGCCTCAGCCTCCTGAGTAGCTGGAACTACAGGCACCCACCACAACACCCGTTTACATTTTTGTTGCAGTTTGGCAGGGGCTAGTTTGAACCTACCACCCTTGGTATGTGGGGCCAGCGCCCTACTCACTGAGCCACAGGAACCACCCTGGTTCTATTCTTAACTTACATTTTTTACTTTCATCAAGAGCAAGGATTCCTGTATTTTTGATTATGGCAGAGGAAGAGTTTGGCTTAGGCTGGGTAGGAGCTCCTAATTTCGAGGAACCCACCCAGGCCAGCCCCTCAAAATCCTTGAATTACAGGTGTGGCCTTAATACCATGCCAACAAATACCATTTCTTTTATCATTCTCATTCTCTCTTCCTGTCATCATTGTCTCCTGTTCTTCAATTCATTTCTTTCATCCCACTTCCTTTTTTTTCTATTTTTTCTTTTCTTCTTTTTTCTTCTTTCTTTCTCTTCCTCTTATTTGTCTCAGTTTGCACTTTACCCATTCATTCTTTTTGGCATAAGCTCTGAGACAAGGTAATGTAAAGCAAAGGAGGAAGCAAAAAGGAAAAAGGAGGACAAGGAGGTGAACAAAAAGAAAGATTACACGAAGAGGAACCAACAGAAAAATTTGAACAACATAAAAAAAAAACACAAAAAAACAGAGCAACTCCCACAAGGGACCATGAGGCAGCTATTACAGAAGAATCCACCTATAAAGATTTTATGGATTTCAAATAAAGGAAATTTGAAAAAGGGATGATAAAGGAATGGACAAGAAAATGGAAAGACAGAACTAAAAGTAAGAGAAGAGATATGTAGAAAATAGAAACGATATAGCAGCGCTTAAGGAAATGAGGAAGACAATCACCAGAACATAAAGTTTCAATAGAAAGTATCAAAAATAGGTTAGACCATGGAGAATAAAGAATGTCAGAGCTACAGGATAAAGTTCTTGAGTCAAAGAGGCAGAAAAGAAAAGAGAAAAAGCAGAACAGTAGTTTAGAGAGCTATGAGATACCATGAAGCATTCAGATATATGAATAATAGAGATCCCTGATGAGGATAAAGATTGTCCCAAAGGAATGGAAGCCCTACTGGAGACTATCATAAATGAAAGCTTACCAAGTTTTACCAAAGATCACAACACACTCCTTTCAGATGGATATCAAAGCCCGGGTCATCTCAACTCAAACAGAGCTTCTCTAAGATACATTGTAATTAACCTGCCCAAAGTCAAGATGCAATAAAAAATTTTGCACAGAGGCAGAGCTATTAGAATGACAGCAGATTTTTCTTTTTCTTTCTTTTTCTTTTTAGAGACAGAGTCTTACTTTGTCATCCTCAGTAGAGTGTCATGGCATCACAGCTCACAGCAACCTCAAGCTCTTGTGCTTAGGTGATTCTCTTGCCTCAGCCTCCGAAGTAGCTGGAACTACAGGTGCCTGCCACAATGCCCAGCTATTATTTTGTTGCAGTTTGGCCAGGGCTGGGCTAGAACCTGCTATCCTCAGAATATGGGGCTGGCACCCTACTCACTGAGCTACAGGTGCCACCTGACAGGAGATTTTTCAACTGAAACTTTCCCAGCCAAAAGAGACTGTTCATACATGTTCACCATGTTCAACATTCTCTCTCTCTCTTTTTTTATTTTTATTTTTTGAGACACAGTCTCACTATGTCACCCTCACTGGAGTGCCATGGCGTCACAGCTCATAGCAACCTCAAACTCTTTGACTTAAGCAATTCTCTTTCTTCAGCCTCCTAAGTATCTGGGACTACAGGCATCTGCCACAATGCTCAGCTATTTTTTGGTTCCAGTTGTCATTGCTCTTTAGCAGGCCCAGACCAGGCTCAAACCTGTCAGCCTCAGTGAATGTGGCCGGTGCCCTACTCACTGAGCTATGGGCACTGAGCCAATCTTCAACATTCTTAAACAAAAGAATTTTCAGCCCAGAATTCTGTATCCTGGCAAACTAAGTTTCAAAATTGATGGCGAAATCAAACTTTTTTCAGATATGCAAACACTGAGGAAATTTGCCACAACAAGGCTAGCTCTACAGGAAATAATTAGACCTATTCTTGACAATGACCATCACAATGGACCACCAGCAAAGTAAACACCCAGAAGCTAAAGGTCAAAACTTAGCTTCCATAGAGGTACAAAGCATAAAACTACATAGCAGACTTTCACAAATAAGATGAATAGAACTCCACCACATTTATCGATTCTCTCAATAAATGTCAATAGATTGAATTCACCACTGAAGAGGCACAGGCTGGCTGATTAGATAAAAAAGTTCAAGCCAGGGGTGGCGCCTGTGGCTCAGTGGGTAGGGCGCAGGCCCCATATACCGAGGGTGGTGGGTTTAAACCCATCCCTGGCCAACTGCAATGAAAAATAGACAGGCGTTGTGGCAGGCGCCAGTAGTCCCAGCTACTCGTGAGGCGGAGACAAGAGAATTGCCTAAGCCCAGGAGTTGGAGGTTGCTCTGAGCTATAACACTACGGCACTCTACTGAGGGCAATAAAGTAAGATTCTGTCTCAATTAAAAAAAAAAAAAAAAGAAAAGAAAAGAAAAAAAAGCTCAAACCATCCATATGCTGTCTCCAGGAGACACAACTACCCTTGAATAATAAATCAAGACTCAGGGTTAAGGAATGAAAAGCATTATTTCAAGCAAATGGAATTCAGAAGAAAGGAGGGGTTGCAATCTTATTTTTAGATACAAGTGCATTTAAGCAACTAAAGTTAAGAAAGACAAAGATGGACACTTTGTACTGGTCAAAGGAACAATTCAACAAGAAGACATTTCAATTTTAAATATTTATACACCCAACTTAAATGCTTCCAGATTTATGAAACAGACTTCAATGGGTCTGAGCAATATGATATCCCATAACACCATAGTAGCCATGGAATTTAACACCCCTCTGACAGAACTGGACAGATCCTCTAAACAAAAACTAAACAAAGATATAAAGGACTTAAACGTGACCCTAGAACAATATGGGATTAATAAACATGTACAGGACACACCATCCCAATGCTAAAGAATATACATTTTTCTCTTCAGCCCATGGTACATACTTGAAAATAGATTATATCCTAGGATACAAACCTCAGCAAACCTCAGCAAAATTAAAGTATCAGAAATTATACCTTGTATCTTCTCCAACCACAAGGCAATAAAGGCGGAACTCAAGTACAACAAAAATGTTCATCCCCACACAAAAACATGGAAATTAAACAATCTTATGCTGAATGATAGTTGTGTTCAGGAAAAGATAAAAGAAGAATTTGTTAAATTCCTCAAGCATAACAACCATGAAAACACAAGTTACCAAAACCCGTGCACACAACAAAAACAGTCTTAAGAGGGAAATTTATTGCAGTAGATGCCAACATTCAAAAAACAGAAGGAAAGCACATAAACAAACTCATGAACCATCTTATGGAATGGGAAAAAGAAGAACAATCTAATCCTAAATCCAGCAGAAGAAAAGAAATAAGCAATATTGAATCAGAGATTAATGAAATTGAAAACTAAAGAATCACTCAGAAAATTAATTAAACAAAAAGTTCGTTTTTCAAAAAAATCAATAAAATTTATAAACCTTTGGCCAGATTAACTGGAAACAGAAAAGTAAAATCTCTAATAACCTCAACTTCCCCTGATAAAAGGGAAGTAAAAACAGATGCCACAGAGATACAAGACATCATCTCTGAATGCTACAAGAAATCTTATGCCCAGAAATTTGACAATGTGGAGGAAATGGATCAATACTGTCCCTAGACTTAACCAAGAAGATTTCTTGACTCAGCACTGTAGCTGAGTGGTTATGGCACCAGCCACATACAGCGAGCCTGGCAGGTTTGAACTCAGCCCAGGTTGGCTAAACAACAATGACAACTGCAACAACAACAACAAAAATAGCCAAGCATTGTGGCGGGCACCTGTAGTCTCAGCTACTTGGGAGGCTGAGGCAAGAGAATCACTTAAGCCCAAGAGTTTGAAGTTGCTGTGAGCTGTGACACTATGGCACTCTACCCAGGGTGACATAGTGAGAGTCTTTCCCAAAGAAAGTAATAATAAAATAAATAAATAAATAAAACTTCTACACTATCAGATTATTTTTAAATTGCCTGAGATTTCTAAATTTTATGGTTTGAAGCTTCAAGTTTAACTTGGTAGTAAATCTGGAATTTACTTTGATATAAGATGCATAGTAGAGAAACTCTCCATTTTCTCTAAACTTTTATATAATTGTCATAGGTAATTTATTGAACAGTTCATCATTTCACACTAACTTGAAACAAAACCCTTAAAATAAACAGCTTCTGAAAGTATTTGTATCTGTCTCTAGTATATACAGAATGCTCTATAGCTTTGTCCGACTTCTTATGACCCAGATCTGCGCTGGTCTAATTTCTGTAACTCTAGAATAGGTTTCATATGGAATAGGTAGAGTCCCTTTTCTTAATTCTTCTGTGTTACCCTGGCAATTTTTTAAAGTATTCTAAGCACTTCAATTTAAACTTACATGAAGGCATGTTGTCTACATCTTCAGAAAGCATTAAATTCATGAATGAATTAAGGGAGAACTGACTTGAATATTTATATATACGTGTTGTACAATTCTCTTGTGGCTGGTTTTCAGCAGTATTCTTGATGAGTTCATTCCAAGGACATTTTTTAACTTGATCACAAATTTAGTCCCTTCCTCTATTATAGTGCCTGAATCAACAGGGAGAACTATCTCTATAAAGTCTTCAAAAGGAAATATCTTAGGTTTTGTGACACATACGGTATTTGTTACAAGTACTAAACTCTGCTGTTATGGCATGAAAATTGCCATAGACTATAGATAAAAGAATGGCATGGTTGTGTCCCAATAAAACTTTATTTATAAAAACTGGCAGCAAGAAAAATTTGGCTCACAGACCAAATATGCCAACTCTGGTTCTAAAACAGCAGTTTCTTTTCCTTTCACACAAACAAATTCAGTGTTTATTCTAATGTCTGTCAGACTATATTTCCAGGAAGCACTTTTTATGTTTAAAGCTTTGCTGAATGAAACTGGAAAACACACACAGCAAAATTAGGCCAGAGTACATAGCCACATGCTATAATTTCCTTAAAAGAAAAGCTAATCTCATTCACATAGTGAGCTCAGGCTCCTCAGACCCAGATCAACCAATTTTGCAGGAACAGACAGGACCACAGATGGTTCAGTGGCAAGTACTTTTAGAGTCTGTGCAATCCAGAGAGTTTTATCGTCTTTAGTAGTCTCAATCACATTTCCCACGCAATTTATCTCTGCATTCATGTCCCCATATTTCTTCCGAAGTTCTTCATTAAACGATCTGCTTAGATCTAAAACAAAAGGTATGGGAGAAAAGTAGAGTTTTAAAAATATTTTCAAGAGATATGTTTTATTTATGTCTAAGAACGTTGGCCTATTTTCTCTATTTTATGTATAAAACTATTATTTCTTATTGCATCATGAAAGGATAATATTTTAAGCAGAGATTATCTTCTGGCTTATACCTTAGACAATGGGAGGTAATATAGTTCACAGCCTTACTAATAGTCACAACCATGAGGTCTTTGCTAGGGTGCAAGCCAGACATAAGGACCAATGCTAGAACAGATTCCAACCAAAAGCGCTATTTGGGAGGGAGTCATTAATCCACCTGCATGAACTTTCAGTCCCACTGGAATGGCATGGTTACTCTATTGCACAGCTGAAACTGGATCAGAAAATCAGATATCAACCCTTCCAAACAGACAAAGAGAATTCTCCCAGTGCTGAGTGGTGACTTGGGCAGGCCAACCTCTTCAGGTGACACCTGCAGCAGGTTTAGAAGGGATCATTACCTCACATTTCCAAGTCTGGATATATCTGCTAGTTTTAAATCAACACTGATTCAAATCAGGATCATTAGTGTTAGTGGGTTTCTTGATAATTCTCAGTGACCTTGGTACAGCAACCTAGTTGCTGCTTCTACTATAATAAATCCACCTGGTTGGAATTTCTACTAAATAATCCATGAAAGCCTGCTTGATTTGGGATGTTTGATCTGAGATCATCCTAGAATCACACCAAAATAGCTGATCAAGCCCTGGAGAGGTTATTTCTGTCCTCCCAGAACACAGAGGGGCCAAGGCCATCTGCATTCTCTACAATTTCAGGATGAGGCAAAATTCAAAGGCTTCAGGATATAAAACCTTTAAAATCCAATGCAGTAAATGGAGGTGAACTTCTCTTTATGACTTTGCTTTAGCCTTTGCCAATTCCACAATGACACAGTGCCACAGCAGTGACCAGTCAGAACCGACCGACAGAGGCCAGACGCACCTTCAGCTTGTGCTTCAGTGTCCTTGTCAAATCTTGCAGCTCTTTGTCCCTTTCTCTCTCCACCTTCTCTCTCGACTGACTTACGTTTTCATCAGGGCTTCTCCAGTGAGTTTGCATCTGCTGCAACAGCTTCTCCCATTCCTTCTCAGCTGCTTCCTTCCTGGCCCCCACTGCTGCCAACATGAAGGTTTCAGAAAGAGAAAAAAGGAATGGATCAGTCCCACCCTCCATTCTTTTGAGAAGAGAAAGCAAATCAAATGCAAAAGGGAGGGTAGGAAACTTCAATATTTACCTGGTCCCTCACCCCTATCAAGAGCAGAGTTGAGAGTGTCACAGGAAAAGCCTGACTGTCTGGATGACGTAAAACCACCCTGCCCTGGTCATATTCAGATCTAGGACAGCGTGTATTCCACAGAAGGAAAGGAAGCTCGGGTTTGGGGAAATTCTCCCTCTCGCAGCGTCAGAAGGCATTGCAGAACCCTACCCCCATGCTAAGAGCGAGCCTTGCCCGTGTACCTGAGGCAGCCTTCGCCTGGTCGGTCAGGGCGCTGTCAGCCTGCAGGATGCAGCCCTCTATCTCCTCCAGGCCCTTCAGGAAGTGCTGGAGGACCTCATTTGCCTGAGGAACAAAGAAAGAACAAAGAACTTAGGTTTCCACTGCGGACACTTCATTCTGGACAAACAGGTCCATCCATGTCATTTCTCTTTCAGCCTAAAATGCCCCAGAAACCGCCTTTGTAAAGTGTGCAAGCTCCTCTGTGTGACCAGAGGCCTCCTCAGCTCCTGCTTCCCGTCTGCCTCCAGGCCCCGCTCAGCGCTACCTGAGTCACCTCTGCTGGGTTCCAGACAGTCAGAACTATGTGCAGTTGTACAATCCACAGCTTCTGCTGCTTTGTGTATTCTGTGCTGAGTGGGACTCTTTCCCTTGCAGGACACTTCAGTCTGGACATGTACACTATAGTTTGAATGTTTGTGTCCCCTCAGAGTCAGATGTTCAAACAGAATCTGCAACATGATGGCATTAGGATATGGGGCATTTGGGAGGTGATTGCACCATTGGGGTGGAGCCCTCATGAGTGGAATTGGTCCCCTTATAAGGGGCAGAAGAGACCAGAGTTCTCCACTTTCACCATGTGAGGAGATGCCATCTATGAACCAGAAAGTGCGCCCTCACCACATACTGACCCTACTAATGCCTTGGTCTTGAACTTCTCAGCCTTAGAACTGTGACACACAAATTTCTGTTGTTTATAAATTGCCAAGTTCGTGGTAATTTGTTATAGCATCCTAAACAGACTGAAATAATGTACAAATATTTCAAAATTTATATCATCCTCTTTTTTTCAGAGGTTTCCTGGACCACATTTCCTATATAGAAAGTATCCTCTGTCTCTGCCGCTACTCTCCCCTGCCACTTGCTAGACATAGAACTTTAAGCAAGTTCTTTAAGCTACCTGGGCCTCCCAATTCACATGTACAAAATGTAGGTAATACGAGTAAATCTTCACAACATTCTTTGGAGAATTAAATTAAAACATCTGGGGAAAGAACATCACACTGTGGCTCAGCACCCCATAGTTCATAGGGTGCTGGCCACACACACCAGGGCAGGCAGGTTCGAACCAGGCCTGGGCCTGCTGAAAAACAATGACAACTGCAACAAAAAAAATAGCCAGGCATTGTGGTGGGCGCCTGTAGTCCCAGCTACTCGGGAGGCTGGGGCAAGAGAATCACTTAAGGCCTTAAGCCCAAGAGTTTGAGGTTGCTGTGAGATATGACGCCACAGGACTTTACCAAGGGGAACACAGTGAGACTCTGTCTCAAAAACAAACAAAAAAAGCACTTCACACTGCATTTGGTACATTGTTATGCTTTTTTATTTTTTTAATTGAGAGAGAATTTCACTGTGCTGCCCTTGGTAGAGTGCTGTGTCATTGTAGCTCACAGCAACCTGAAACTCTTGCGCTCAAGTGATTCTCCTGTTTCTGCCTCCCAAGTAGCTAGGACTACAGGTGCCTGCCACAATGCCCGGCTATATTTTTGTTTGGTTTTTGCAAGCCCAGTCTGGGTTCAAATCCACCAGCCTTAGTGCATGTGGCCTGCGCCCTCTCCACTGAGCTACAGGTGCACCCTACATTGTTACGCTTATTACCACACAACTACAGCCCAGCATGACAGTTCATAAGCATGACTCTGTATACAACTGTCTCTAAATTCAACTCTCACTTGGATTAAGTCTTGACCTTGTAAATTCTTAGCACTTGGCACATCAGATACATTGTGGAAGAAATGAAAGGAATGATTCTGTTCTTTCTTTCCTGGATTTCAGATTGTTATACTCTTTTTTTGAGAATAAGCATGTCTACTCTTTTCAGGAATAAATTTCTGTGAACACAGAAAGCTAAAGGTATAGTATATCCCCACGCTGTGGCTGTGTTCATTCCACCCACGGGTGCTGTGCTCTCAGGTTTTTCAGGAGACTGCAGGCTTCCCCTTGCTCCCTGTATTTCTTACCTTTACTCCTTTCCCAGGCACTTTTGAGTAGTTCCATTCAATCCTTTTCTTTGCATCCATGTAGAGGTTGTGTCCTCCAACAACATAAAAGCTTCCTTCTGAAAACCTTTCCATTAGGGTCTTCGAAAGCTGATTAAGTATATCCTGGCAGTATTTAACAGATGCCTCTTCATTCTGTTGCAAAAACTCCTCTTTCTTACTCTTTATGATTTCCTGCAAGGGAAACATAGAGCAAAGTCACCAGGATAAAGGGAAGTGGAGGTAAAATTTCAAATAATGTATTATACAGATGATGTAATCATGTTCCTCTTGAGAAAAACTTTCCAGTGGAGCAGCCCAGGCAATATGGAAAGAATTGAGAGGCTTAATTTATTCCCAACTCTGAAAAGTCTCTTCAGAACTGTGGGAAAGATTCTTAATCTCCCTGAGCAAGAGCTCTTCACCTGTAAAATGTTGAGGTTGCATTATGTAACCTCTGTCGTTCCTAGTAGCTGTAGAATCATCCAATTCTCTCTTTTGCAATGCAATGATGCAAATAAAAATGAAGTAAATAGAAAGAATGATCTGTTAAGAAAATCTCTCCAGGAAAATCAAGTACCCAAGGAATGGGTATATAGAGGGTGACCAACTAAGTGATGACTTGGGGGAATTGGGGAACTATGCCACCATGCACTTCAGGAGGAAAAAATGTTGATTTTGCTTGAGAGATCAAACAGAGCCTGAATAAAGATCCCAAATTTTGTGGTAAAGGAAGGAAATAAAGTTTTATCACAAATAGGAGATGGGTCGTGGGACCAAGATATAGACCCCTTCACATAATTCCAAATTGGCCAGAAGTAGGAAGGACAAATGCTAAGACCGAGTACCGCGAGCTGTCTATGGAACTCCCACAGGTTATCCTCGAAAGGGCGCTCCATCAGGACAGCGATGGCCTCCGTCTCGCAGGCCGCGTGCGCGTCCAGCAGCTCCTGGAGCGTGTCCGTGGGGAGCCGCACTCGCTGCGCCATCTGCTGGCTGTAGTGGTCGGCTGCCCTCTGCACAGCTGCTGCGTTCTCACGCTGGGCCATCATTGTCATTGCATTCTCCAGACAAGGCACTGCTCCGCTGTTGATGGCATCCACGTAGGTCACCACCAGAGTCCCCAACTCTCATGAGGTAGGAAACAGGGATTAATGTAAAGTTTTCAGTCGATGGGATTCTATTTTCCGATATCACAATTCTGAAACCACACACACACACACACACACACACACACATCCCTCTACTTACTTCTGCTATCATCGCTTCATTTTCACATTTATTCTTTATTCTATTGTTCTCCAGATCATAACATTAAAATTGAAATACCTGTCATCATCTAACAAAATTAGGAGTGTCCAGGGGAAAAATATTTAACATTAATATGAATTAAAAGAAAATTAGGATACATACATAGACAGGTGAGGCAGGTTAATTCAGTTAATGTTTATTCCTAATTCTTAAGCCCTCAGTGGATTTTCAGAGACTTACCAACTAGTACTTATTTTGGACTGGCTTAAACTCCCAAGAAATGTCCTTGAGAAAAACATTTATCTCACAAAACTTCCCTTGAAAAGACACTGCTTTCTGATTTTGTGCCCAGTTACTGATCGTATCATCAATAGTTGGCTTACTCACATATGTGGTAGCTCCAGATATTGACAACAATATTTAAGATTTTGGAAAAGAATTTGTAAACTCCATGATGAGAGATAATTATTAAAATACACATTTCTTTTGGGAGTATGAGTATTTATAAATGCACGCTGCTATATAGAATAAAACAAAATTACTCATGAATGTGTATAATAAATGGTCAACACACGTAAGGCCACACAGAAATAGGATTTTGGAAAAAAGAGACTCACGATTCCCAGTGACCTTGAATCCTTTCATGAGGGTCTTGGGCCTTGCATGGGTGAAAATGTAATAACAGAAATTATTTGATTGTTCCAGGAATATAGGATTAAGATGTTTTTCCAACACATCTTCGATATGAGCTAGGAGATCCTTTTCATATTTTGGCCGGTCGAAGACAAAACACCTCCGCTGTGGAAAAAAACGCCTGATACATGCCCTGGTTGCATTGGAAATTTTAGCTCTGGGATTGTTACCTGTGGAAGAGGTTAAACAGAGTTGTAGTAAGTACAGTCTTGGGAAAAGACAGCTAAAGATTTTTTACGTCCAAGGATTTTTTTTACCTCCAGCATCTTTATTTACTTATTTATTTATTTTTTATACCTCCAGCATCTTGCATGCTCATAGAACTCCATTAAGGTATTCATTTAATACTGATTACAAATCAAGCGCAAATCAATGACAGACATGTCTCTAGAGAGAAATTTGGAAAAATTTCCCCAGGTAAAGAAATGTGTGACAGATGTCCATAGAAAAAAGTCTGGGGCCTAGTGAGACATTGATCAACTGAATGATTTAATGAATGAGTAGTCAAATATTAATTTCTGGTGTATTCCCACCCATGTTGAAAGTCAACTATAGGAACAAAAGAAGGAAGAGGTACAAACAAGAAAAACGGAACAAAAATTAATAAAGGTCAGTTCAGTGAAGGAAAATGTTTTAGATTGATGCCAATAAGAATTCACATACATAAATAGATTGTTGTGGAAAAAGCTGTAAGATTAAATGCTACCTAAATGTAATTGAAGTCTAACTACTACTAATAAACTGCTTGGTTTTATCAAGTACTCACTATTCTAAATGCAATTCATTAAATGATATATTTACTTAAGATAGTGACATAGTAAATAAATAAGTTAGAATAAGAAGGATGACAGGAGGAAGAAAGGAAAATAATGGATCTGGCAGTTACAAACATGTGAGATAAATATAGACCGAATATGACTCCTCAGGTCTATGTAGGTTATTAAATCACTTTCTGTAGAAGACATATCTACCCAAGCACTAGAGAGTTATATCCCTCCTTCAAAAGAATAAGATATAACTGAATGAAATATGTTCCTCATAGTGATGTTTTATCAATGATTATCTAGTTCATTGTCTTCCTCAACACAAAAAAAGGAGAATCATAATAGGAAACATGAGTGTCTGGGTCTTTGGAAATTTTTAGCACCCATTGTAATCTCCATGCTAAAGTACAAATTATCTGAAGTGCAAATGGGTTTTGAATAATAATTTCACTCTATATTAGGCCCTACTCTTCCTGAATGAGCTTAAATTCTAGTAATTAGCACTTACCAAGGAATGATAACCTATGTCTCAGTCACCATTCCTACAGACCCCAACCAGTTCAAAAGCAAGTGCAATCACAGAGATAATGGACAATGTTTATCTGATGCCACTCTTGACTGGACATCCCCCACCCAGGCTGTGCTCTGATACCTGGAATCAACTTCAAGGCATTCTCCAGATACTCATCCTCTGTGATACGGTGACCATCCAGCTTCAGCTCCAGCATGAAATCCCGCACAGTCCAGACAAAGTCTGGAAAGAAACTCGCAAACTCAGTGGCATCTTTGGTTTCATCAGTTCTTGGGGAAGACTTTACCCTAATTAGTTCTGCGAGCTCTGCCACATAACTAGAAGTTGGCTAAGGAAAAGGAAATTCCTATCCACAATTACCACATTTTTCTTATTAAAAATATCATAAACAAGGTGGCGCCTGTAGCTCAAAGGAGTAGGGCGCCGGCCCCATATACTGGAGCTGGCGGGTTCAAACCCAGCTCCGGCCAAAAACTGCAAAATATACATAAATATCATAAACACTGTCTTTTGTCCTGAGTTTCTCTTATAACAAAGACTCCTCATCCACAGGGAAGTTGATCTCCATTCCCACCAATTTCTCAATAAAACTGGAAGGATACTGCAGCTTCTCCAAGGCGTCGTTGTTGATGGTGCTCATGCTGTTGTAGACTAATGTGCTGCTCAGAAGCACAGCCAGGGCAAAGATCCACAAGTCGTTCTTAGGGTCACCCTAGAAAACAACATTAGAGCAAGGTCTTAGCAGTCTTCAGAAGTCATCAAGTCGTTTGTTCAATCACTTCCCATTTGTTATTTCAGATGGCAGTGTTGGTACAAAGAACAAACCTTGAAAACAGAATTAAAGGTAAATATCAGCTTGAGCAATTATGCTGACATTTCTTTTTTTGTTATTTTGTTTTTGAGAAAGTCTCACTTTGTCACCCTTTCACTCCCCACCCCCTGGTAGAGTGCTGTGGCGTCATAATTCACAGCAACCTCAAACACTTGGGTTCAATTGATCCTCTCGCCTCAGTCTCCCAAGTAGCTAGGACTACAGGCGACTGCCACAGCGCCCGGCTATTTTTAGAGGTGGGGTCTCACTCTTGCTCAGGCTTGTTGTCTCAAACTCCTGAGCTCAGGCAATCCGCCTGCCTCAGCCTCCCAGAGTGCTAGGATTACAGGTGTGAGTCACCACGCCCAGCCACTGACATTTCTTGTGACCTCAGTTCCTTCATCTAGTAAAGGATTCTAAGAACAGTTTTCTTGAAGGTCCTTTATCTCTGAAAGGTATGAAATAAGACAAATGTGTCCAAAAAAATAAATAGTATGCTCAATGATTAATTAGTTGTTCAATAATAACCAACACCAGATGTTCATGTAACACACAGGCTATGTAATATACAACATGGTAGTCTCAACTGAGCACTAAAATTAAATACATATAATTTATTTAAATGTCTGCAGGCTACTAAAAAAATGATTTGCGCCTTGCTTAGTTATAAGGAAACAAAGATAAATTGATAACTGTTAGACTCAAGATGTCTATCTTCCGGTATTTACAAAGCATTTTAAAAACAAATATAACACAGATGATAAAACATACATGGAGTTTACTTATTAGTAACGGATTAAGAAGTAAAATGGGTGCAGCGCCTGTGGCCCAAAGGAGTAAGGCACTGGCCCCATATGCCGGAGGTGGCAGGTTCAAACCCAGCCCTGGCCAAAAACTGCAAAAAAAAAAAAAAGAAGAAGAAGAAGTAAAACCAATCACCATTATATTGAATAAAAGTAATGAGTGCCAGGGCCGGGTGCGGTGGCTCATGCCTATAATCTCAGCACTCTGGGAGGCGGAGGTGGGTGGATTGCCTGAGCTCATGAGTTCAAGACCAGCCTGAGCCAGAGCAAGACCTCGTCTCTAAAAAGCCTGGTGTGAAGGGCACCTGTAGTCCCAGCTACTTGGGAGGCTGAGAGAAGAAAATCATTTGAGCCCAAAAGTTTGAGGTTGCTGTGAGCTGTGACACCATGGCACTCTACCGAGGGCAACAAAGTAAGACTCTGTCTCAAAAAATAAAAAAAAATTGGTGTCAAGAGGGAACAGGAGCTATCAGAGTTAGAGACAGTACACATGCTACACAGAACCATCCTGGAAATTTTCTGCTGGGTGTTAAAAGATTTGTAAAATGTGAACTTGAAGAAATGCAAGAATCAGGCAAGTAGAAAGACTTGTAGAAGCAAAATGAGCACTGGAACGTGATAAGCATAATACTGTTAGGTGGGTCTGGTCTGGAGCAGAACGCGGTGAAGATGACAAGGCTTGATACCAAGGTCCAGTGAGGGATGAGGAAGAGCCTTAAAAACAGACAAAGTGGGTGGCTGAGGCTGCATCCGGCGGCGGAGCCAGCACTTCCAGCCTGTTGCTTTACTTTCTGCTGCACCAACACAGTCATTACGCCGAAGAGAAAGTCTCCAGAGAATGCAGAGGGCAAAGACAGATGTAAAGTAACTAAACAGGAGCCCACAAGACGATCTGCCAGATTATCAGCACAACCTGCTCCTCTGAAACCCGAACCCAAACCAAGAAAAACATCTGCTAAGAAAGAACCTGGAACAAAGCTCAACAGGGGTGCTGAAGAGAAGAGGGAGGAGAAGCAGGAAGCTGGAGAGGAAGGCGCAGAACACGGAATCTGTAGAGAACAAGGGAGAGTGAATTGTCCTGAAAATTTGGGGTTGATTTTACGTATCTCCTGGGACAACTTTTTTTTTTTTTTTTTTTGTAGAGACAGAGTCTCACTTTATGGCCCTTAGTAGAGTGCCGTGGCCTCACACAGCTCCCAGCAACTATTTTTACCAAGTCTAGGGCGGCGCCTGTGGCTCAGTCGGTAGGGCGCCGGCCCCATATACCGAGGGTGGTGGTTTCAAACCCGGCCCCGGCCAAACCGCAACCAAAAAATAGCCAGGCGTTGTGGTGGGCGCCTGTAGTCCCAGCTACTTGGGAGGCTGAGGCAAGAGAATCGCTTAAGCCCAGAAGCTGGAGGTTGCTATGAGCTGTGTGAGGCCACGGCACTCTACGGAGGGCCATAAAGTGAAACTCTGTCTCTACAAAAAAAAAAAAAGCTATTTTTACCAAGTCTTTTGTAATTGCTAATTTTTTAGGACTCTGCTTGTTGGCATACAAAAATATATAAAGATGGACATTTTATCATCTCCTGGTCATGCTTTTTGGAAATTTCCATCATCCTCAAGTAAAATAATATCAGTTTAATATTGGGGGGGGGGGAGGAGAAAAGACAAACTAGGTTTTGCATTGCCTGAATTGTTGCAGTGGCCAGTAATTAGTTGTAACATAAAAAGGTTGTAAAAAAATCACTTGTTCTGAAAATTCTTGAGAAAATGCAATCCATGAAATCTAAACCTAGAATGTTGGAATTTGGAAAAGAAAATACGGATGTGCTCCATTTTCAAACTCTAATTATTGAAAAAATAACCACCTAAGAAGAGAAGAAGTAGGACTTAGGAAAAATAATAACTGGTTCTGATACTGGCACTATATCTTGGTTTGATATGTTGTTTTAGAAGTAAGAAAAGAATTTCTACCTCCTTTTGAGCAGAAGTGGAGACAAACAGAAATAGAGATATTGTTTCCAATGTAATCTCAAAGTAAGGAGACAGGAGAGAATGAATGAAGGGGAGAGAAAGAGAGACAGAAAGAAAGAGACCATTCATCTCCTTCACAATATAAAGACAACCTAACATCCATAATTAACACACTTGCGTCCGTCTGTCTCTGAGTCTGCTTTCCAGGAACAAATCCTATGTTATATCAGATAGGATTTGGTGCCCTCAACTAGGCTGGTCTCCTTGAGACTAGACCCTTTACCTTATTCAGTAATATCTGTAGGCCCCAAATCATGTAACTCAGGTTCTCATTAAAGGTTATTAAAGTGGTTGAAATTATTCACTTTAGCCAAACACAGTAGCTCACACCTGCAATCCTAGCACTTTGGGAGGCCGAGATGGGAGAATTGCTTGAGGTCAGGAATTTGAGACTGGCTTTGAGCAAGAGTGAGTTCCCATTTATACAAAAAATAGAAAAATTAGCCTAGTGTGGTGATGTGCACCTGTAGCTCCAGCTACTCAGGAGGCTGACACAGGATATTTGCTTGAGCTCCCCAGGAATTTGACGTTGCAGTGAGTTATGATGATGCCACTGCATGCTAGTCTGGGTGACAGAGTGAGAGTCTGTCTTTAAAAAAATAAAAAGAAAGAAATTTATTCACTTTAGTTTTCAGAAGTCTATGGAGATTTTACCTAATATATCACATTATATGATATGATTTTCAAAGAAACATTAGTAAGCCTGGTTCCACAAAGCTGGATTTTGAGATTTCAGAACTAGATGACAATAGTTAAATTACAAAGGATCACAGAGAGCTAAGGAGAAAATCCAGAGTAAAAAAGATCTGACTGTCTGTCTTACCTTTTCCACATCGCCCAGGCCCTCAGTGTCCAGAAGGACCAGGGTGTGGTCCGGTTTGGAGGGGTGGGGCATACACCACATCCAGATGCCTTTGGTTTCAGACCTCACCGTGGAGCCCAGAGGGAAGCCTGCAAGGGAAGGGAGAAACAACACAGAGTGACAGCAGATAGTCCAAGGAGTCCTTGGGCTACAAAATCAGACCTAGAGGATTGTCAGAGCCCCAGGATACAAGATGGCGCTTCCTCCACTGCATCAGGGACATCTCACTCTTTCACTTTTAAAAGTTTGATGTGTTGATAATTGCTAATTCCACATCCAAAAGTAAGAAAATCTATATTAATGTCTGTGTGGCCCCCAAAGGGTTAACTCAGAGAAAAGGAATGTTTTATAGAAGCAAACTTTAATTTTTTTTTTTTTTTTTTTGCTTAAAATAACAAGTATTTATTGTCTCAGTTTTGCAGCCTAGAAGTCAGAAATCAAGATTTCAGTATCATCGTGCTCTCTCTGATGGCTCTAAGGGAAAATCCACTTCTGTGGTTTCTAGCAATTCTTGGAGTTCCTGTTGGTAGATGTATCAGGGGCAATCAAAGGCCATCTTCTTCCTCTGTGTCTTCACCTTGATCTTGAATACCTCTGGATCCAAATTTTGCCTTTTTTGTAAAGACACCAGCCA
Organism: Nycticebus coucang; assembly: GCF_027406575.1. Taxonomy (NCBI): domain Eukaryota; kingdom Metazoa; phylum Chordata; class Mammalia; order Primates; family Lorisidae; genus Nycticebus; species Nycticebus coucang. The sequence goes on along the minus strand of NC_069784.1, from coordinate 20,453,312 downwards.
TGTTGGTCCCTCTGATCTCATTTTCACTTAATTGCCTTTGCAAAGAACCTATTTCAAAATAAGGTCATATTCTTCAGTACTGGGAGTTAGGACTTCAACTGTTCAACAGTGATGACTCTTACGCTGGGCGTGGTGGCTCAGGATTACATCTGTAATCCTAGCATTTGAGCAGCCCAGGCGGGTGGATTGCCTGAACTCACAGGTTTGAGACTAGCCTGAGCCAGAGTAAGACTTCAACTCGATAAATAGCTGGGCACTGGGGTGAGCACCTGTAGTCCCAGCTACTTGGGAGGATCTTACATTATATATATATATATATATATAATTTATATATATAATTTTAATTTTATTTTTTAATCATATATATAATTTTTTTTTTTTAGACAGAGTCTCATTCTGTTGCCCTGGGTAGAGAGCTGTAATACCATAGCTCTCAGCAACCTCAAACTCTTGGGCTCAACTGATTCCCTTGCCTCAGCCTCCCAAATAGCCAGGACTATAGGCACCCACCACAATACTCAGCTAGTTTTTCTATTTTTAGAAAGGCAGGGTCTTCCTCTTGCTTGGGCTGGCCTCCCACTCCTGAGCTCAAGTGATCCATCCACCTTGGCCTCCCAGAGTGCTAGGATTACAGGTGTGAGCCACCAAATATTTTTTAAAAATGGGTTTAGAGAAATAGGAATTAGCTAGGCCATATTGGGCCTACAAGGAGCTTAGATGCTATATAAGTCTACTGAAAGCTTAAATGTGATATTAAAAGCAGCTAGATTAAAGATCTCTCATGTTGCTTTGAAAGGGTCAGGTTGAAGCAAGGAAGACACTTAGGATTCTAGTAAATATTTCAGGCAGAAGATGAGGGCGACTGAGCCTTACACAGTACAATACAATTATAGAGAAATTGATGCTTTGAGCTATATGTAGAAGGAGAAAAAGGAAGACAGATGCATGGATCGGATGTGGGAGAGAAACTAAGTAAGCAAAGATGTAAGGTTTGTAGCCTGAGATGGGGAAGTTGGGGGTCTATAATGTTGAGAAGAAAATAGGTGAGTATTTTTATTTCGTTTGATTTTAATTGGTTTCATTTGGGTTTGGAAAAGAGGATTATTGAAGACTTCTGTGAAGAAGATAACTTTAAGGTGACAATTTTCAAAAAGAAACAGGTGATTTACTTGATTTTTCAGTCTGAATTTCAGAAGAGAGATTAAAGAAAAGAAAAAATCAATTTGAGAGGTATCGAAATAAAGATTAATTTTAGAGAGATTATAAACAGAGGAAAGAAAAACTCCCAGAGCCAAGTCCTAGAGGAGCATACAATTCAGATGACTGGAAGAAAAGTTGGAGGCTGGTGGAGTACAGAGAACTAGACTCAGGGACAGGTGGAAACTCAGAAGGATGTGGTGCCACAGAAGATAATGAAGGGCTCGGCGCCCATAGCTCCGTGAGTAGGGCGCCAGACACATACACTGAGGCTGGCGGGTTTGAGCCTGGCCCAGGCCTACTAAACAATGACAACTGCAACCAAAAAATATCTGGCATTGTGGCAGGAGCCTGTAGTGCCACCTTCTTGGGGGGCTGAGGCAAGAGAATCACTTAAGCCCAAGAGTTTGAAGTTGCTCTGAGCTGTGATGTCATGGCACAGTTCCGAGGGCAACATAGTGAGACATTGTCTTAAAAAAAAAAAAAAAAGGAAGGATGGATCACTCTAAGCACAGAGGAAAATCAACCATGAGAAATGATGCCAGACAGGTGACTAAAATGAATCCCAAGAAAGGTCTACTAAAGCAAGAATTTAACAAGAACAGCTCAGTAGAATGTTGGAGTTTAAAACCAGTGTGGAGTCAACTGAGGAGACAGGCAGGGGAGAAGTAGGAATAGGAAATTGAACAACATTATTTTTCTTGAAAAGAAAAATAGTGGAGTGATTGTCAAAATCAGATGCAGGGTCCAGGAGGAGTTTTGAGATGATAGCTACTCAGGTGTGTTGGCTAGGTAGGAAGAATAATCCAGCAGAAAAAACACAACACAGGTGCAGGGATTGCTGTAAGAGCTCAGTGTCTAAGCAGGTTAGAAAAGAGGAGGTTAATAGCACTGGTTTGGGAGTTTTTTTGTTTTTTTTTTTTATAAGAAGCTGAAATAACAGGTGTAAATCAAAGAATTGAAAGAGGTAAGGTTGCCCTTTTGCTATGAGAATTAGAATATTTGTTAACCAGAGGTTTGAATTGACCCTTCGTGTGACCTAGAGGAATGGTGTGAAGCTCAGATGGAGCGGGAATGAAGTAAGCAGTCCCACCACCCACAAGACCTCACCGCGGTTTTCTCTGGCCAGACGGTTCAGCAAGTAGGATTTGCCTGTACGATACAGCCCTACAATGGCCACAACCACCACAGGCTGAGATATCTTGCAAAGAATCTTCAAGGCTTTCTGGTTCACAGAAAACTGCTCGTTCTTGTTTTCAACCAGACATAGGGGAACCAGCATGATGGGTCCAGTCGGCATGGTACCTGCAACTGCAAAAGGATCTCTCAGTAGAAATAATCTTGTGGATTCTTGCTCGGTCTCAAGTTTAATCAAAGCATGCGTGCATCATTGAAGGCCTGGTGGGACCTCTACACTTGTTTAAGGCACAAAGTGCAGGACAACATTCACAAACCAGAGGACTTCCATAATCTCAGCGATGGTAGTAATGAAATATTATACATAATTAATCCAAACTTTTACTTACCTAAAAAAATAAAACGCAAGCAATGCACGGAGGGTCTACATTGCGCTAAACTCTGTGAGATGTGAGTTACTCACCTGACCTCACTGATATTCATAAAAGCCTTGAGAGTTAGGGCTTATTGCAGCCTTACTATATACTCTGAAAATGAAGTTGTTGTTGTTGTTAATCAGTTGAGGGGAATAGGCGTGGAGGGCCAAGTTTAGAAGTGAACTTACCTGGCCCTGGCGCTGCAGCCAGGGGACAAACTCTCAGCTGTCCTCTCTCGCTCCTTGTGCTCTGATCCTGGGTGTGGCTGTTCTGGAGACCCAACTGTGCTTAGAAGCAGAAAGTAAAGCCGGATATTACAGCCATTCCAGTAAGGGTCTAAGGAAAGGAAACTGAAACTGAAAAGTCACTTCCCAATTAGAACTGTTAGGGGAACTCTTTGCTTTTTTTTTTTTTTTTTTTAACAGAGGCTGTTAAAGTGATCATTCCTAATTGCATGGGGAGAGTAGACGGAGGAGGACCAAACGTATTTCTAGATTTGTTCATATTAGCTTATTAACAAATGTATGTTGAGTACTTGGCGCTCACTGCACTGTTCTACGTTCTCAGGATCCAGCTGTAAACAAAATGGATACAAACTCCTGCTTCATGAAGTTATACTTTAATGGAAACACAGACAAAATAAATAAGAAAAGTGTGTGTGTGTGTCTACATATATGTATGTTTATACACACATAGAGACCAAAACATATGAATTGCCTTGAGGCCACATGGGCAGGGAATGGCGATACGGTGTGATGGGAGTTGACTTTATATATAGGGCAGTCCGGGAAAGGCCTCCATGTGAAAGAGACAAAGTGGAGGTGATTATCCACCTTGGTGAGAACAAATGTAGTGAATGGATGGGGAAGGAGCAGGATGGATGGAGAAGTTAGGAAGAAAGAAGGCAGAACAGGCAAAAAATGAACGTTTTAAAGATAGTACAGGACACATCTTTATAGTGGCTAGGCTAAAATGTGAGTCTAGGAAATAATTTGTTGAACTAGAAGAAAGGGTATTTTCTGTTCACTGGGTGACAGGGAAGAGAGACAGAAGTGTAAGTGTCTGGGGACTTGCTTAACGTAGACAGAGTTCCTACATCTGGGTGAGCCTGTACTTTGGATTTTTTCATGTTAGTGAATGGAGCATTTCATAACCCTAAGACACAGAGGCCATCAGAGAGCTTTGATTACCCTCTTATCATCTCTATGACATTAGGAAGCCGCACACCTCTTCCAACGCTCCTCTCATGATAGGTTGACGACTTTGAACCATCATTCAGGCAGTCCTGGAGCCCGGATGAGAGGAGTTCTCACACTTCGGAAGCTCTGCCCACAAGGCAAAGCTGAGATCTCTGGGCACAACTGAGCCTCTGCTTGTCAGAGGGGAGCATGCTGGCCACCCCTGTGTAATTACTGTGAGTCTGTGTAATACACATGGACAATGCTGTGTGATCTGGGGCAGGGTAAATGGTGATAGGCAGTAACAACCCTCTTATCTCATTTGAGACACTAAATGAAATATTAAATAGCAACCTAGTATAATGTCTGGAAGAAGACTGCCTCCTCCATAACTTTTCAATATCATATTTTCCCTCTACCTTTTTTTGAGACTAAATAACATTTGTACAGTTTTAAATAACATTGTTCATTTGTTAGCTAAGACAAATGAAAAAGTGTGTTTATTGCATTGCAAATGCCCATAGATATTCAGCTAATAAAACTGGGTTGCTTGAAGGCATTGATAATAATGAAAAAGAAGTCCAGTAGAGCTAAACGTAGAGCAGGGAAAAATGTGAACAGAAGCAAGAAGAACAGGGAGAAAAATGTAGAGGGGGGTGGAGTGGGAAGAGAGAGAGAGAGAAGACTAAAGATCCCAGAAAGGGAGGCCTGACTAATAAGCTGAAGAAAATGCACATGACATACAGTGTATTTGAAGCCCAGTGTCTGGGTTCAGATGCTGGATCGGTTCTTTACTGGTTGAGAAGAACCTGTTCTCTATTTCTTAGCTTCTTCCTAAGATGAAAATACTCATAGTAACTATCTCATCAGGACATGGGAGAATTAATTACTTTGTAATATTCACAGCACAAGTAAAATATGACCAATAACTTGTAAGTATTATGTAAATGTTTGTTCTAAACACACACACACACACACACTGTGTCCATAAAGTTCGTGTGCGATGTAAAATAATGTCCCTGACTGTATGGACACCCTATGTATGTCCATGTACTAGGAGGCAGGATGGATGGAATGCCAAATGAAGGTGAAGGACTGGCTCTAGACAGGCACAGCAGCAGGACTCCCAACCAGGAGTCAGTGGGGCTATGAAGGACATCAAGACCTGCACATGCAAAAAATGGGGCATCCAATGAGGAGGGGGGAGAGGAGCCCTATGGAGGAGGAATTAGACAAGGGATGCCCAGAACAGCTCCGGGATGCCACAGCCTAGAGCATGACCTCTGCAGCCAATGTGAGCAAGAAACAAATAGTTGGTTTTATAAACTGCTTACATAGTGAAGATGATTTCATGGAGTGTTATTGCAGTAAAAACTGAATAAGAAACTTCCTGCCTCTCCTTTAAATACAGGTCTGAATTTTCTACCTAGCAAGGTAACTAGATCCCTTTCCTGTTGTCTTTAATCTGGAAATTTTCTGAAACAGTGTGAGGAATGCTGATATGTGATAAGTCAGCTGGGAATGGAGCAACTTCTCCAGGTACAGGGGGATGCAATGCTGTCTACTGACAAGGGGAAATCCTGAGTATTTGCTAAGGAAAAAGATATCTAGAAAATGTCTGGCAGGAGGGAGTGGAAATGACACTCCTGATGGAAGACTTGCTGTCATTTACACAGTGACACCTCTCTGTGCTGATCCTTCCCTATCCCATTAGAGTAATCACTATCCTACTTTGACACTTGATGTATTTGGAATCATAGTGTATGTACTCTTTATCTCTGACGTCTTTTACTTCTTTTTTTTTTTTAATTCAAACCAGCCAGTTTTTTTTTAATTCAAACCAGCCAGTTTTTTCAATTTTAGTAGAGACAGGGTCTCAGGATGGTCTTGAACTCCTGAACTCAAACAATCCTCCCACCTTGGCCTCCCAGAGTGTTAGAGTTACAGGCATGAGCCAACTGCATCCAGCCTTTAAATTTTGTCTTTAAACTGATACCAGAACTTTGATCTCCATGAGGAAGTGTCAAACAATTTGGGCTTTGTAATTTGCAAATGTTTAATCAGTCACATTGATAAATTAGAAATGGCAAGAAGATAGACATCCGAGAGTCATTTCTCATCTGTTTCATACATAAGTTCCCCAAATTCTGTTGACAAAGTGGTCATTTTAGGATCTGAGCTGGTTTTTTTTTTGCAGCTTGTGTCAAAGTGGTCTTCATGCCATCTGTATATGATATTGAAATGTTAAAAGAGCAAGTTTGATTCCATTTTACTATTTACTCCTTTGCTATTACATTCCATTACCTTCAAAACTGGTTCCTCTTATTTGCCCTCCCATTGTGTAACTGTGAATGCATTCAACTAAAATTGTTAGTGATGTAAGTTACTGACTGCACTTGTGATTATGTCCCTGGTGATTATCATGTTTTATGATCATGCTGTTTACAACCCTCACCTGTTAAGTCTCCCTCCCTATATTTTCCTTAGGACATTGTGAGTTGTACCTGCTATGTAAAGGAGAGAAAAGAATTGCTACTTGCTCTCTGGTCATAGCATTGTGTAAACTGACTAACCACCCGACTCTCTGATTCCCATACCCCTTTAATTGCTGTTTTCACTTGTGTAACAATGCTTGCTTGCCCCCCAGAAAAATTTTGCCTTATAAAAATCAGAACCTCAGATGTCTCGGGGCTGCTCTCTGAACCCCTGTGTTGGGTGTGAGGCAGTCACCAGCGGCCCTTTAATAAAGGCACTCTGCTGTGAATTTGGCTTTCTTGGCACTGTGGTCTTTGTGGAACTCCTGGGCACAACACTTGTAAGACTCCAAATTCTGGATTATGTTTGAATGATCAAGTTAGGATCTGAGCTGGTTTCCTTGTAGCTTGTGTGAGACTCCAAATGCTGGACTATGTTTTCAATGACCAAGTGATCCTGATGTCCAAAAGAGATGAGAGGGCCATGATCTTTACTTAAGGATAAATAATGGCAGCCACATGTGATTCCCATACCCAAGCCTGCACAAGGAAGGATCAGAATGGAGAGGTGTTACTGTGTAAATGACAGCGTGTCTTCTATCAGGAGTGTCATTTCCACTCCCTAATGAAAGACGTTTTCTAGATATCCTTTCCTTGGCAAATACTCAGGATGTCCTCCTCGTCAACAGACAGCATTGCATCTCCCTGTATCTGGAGAAGTTGCTGCATTCCCAGCTGACATCACATTTTAGCATTCCTCACACTGTTTCAGAAAATTTCCAGGGCAAAGACAACAGGAAAGGGGATCTAGTTACCTTGCTAGGTAGAAAATGCAGACCTGTATTTAAAGGAGAAGCAGGAAGTTTCTTATTCAGTTTTTACTGCAATAACACTCCACAAAATCATCTTCACTATGTAAACAGTTTATAAAAACAACCTATTTGCTTTTTGCTCACATTGGCTGCAGAGGTCATGCTCTAGGCTGTGGCATCTCTTGCCTGATTCATCCACCATGGGGCTCTTCTTCCCCTGCCCTTCCTCCTCATTGGATGTCCCATTTTTTGCATGTGCAGGTCTTGATGTCCTTCATAGCCCCACTGACCCCTGGTTGGGAGACCTGTTGCTATGCCTATCTAGAGAGAGTCCTTCGCCTTCATTTGGCATTCCATCCATCCTGCCTCCTAGTACATGGACATACATAGGGTGTCCATACAGTCAGGGACATTATTTTACATCGCACACAAACTTTATGGACATTGTGTGTGTGTATGGGTGTGTGTGTGTGTGATTAGAACAAACATTTACATAATACTTACAAGGAATTGGTCATATTTTACTTGTGCTGTGAATATTACAAAGTAATTAATTCTCCCATGTCCTGATGAGATAGTTACTATGAGTATTTTCATCTTAGGAAGAAGCTAAGGAACAGAGAACAGGTTCTGCTCAACCAGTAAAGAACCAATCCAGCATCTGAACCCAGACACTGGGCTTCAAATATACTGTATGTATCATGTACATTTTTTCAGCTTATTGGTCAGGCCTCCCTTTCTGGGATCTTTAGTCTTCTCTCTCTCTCTCCCCCTCTACATTTTTCTCCCTGTTCTTCTCACTTCTGCTCACATTTTTTCTGCCCTATTTTAGCCTACTGGAGTTCTTTTTCATTATTATCAATGCCTTCAAGAGCTCCTCTCACTTGGGCTCCAGGACTGCCTGAATGATGGCTCAAAGTCGTCAACCTATCTTGAGAGGAGCATCAGAAGTGGTGTGCTGCTTCCTAATGTTACGGAGATGATAAGAGGGTAATCGAAGCTCTCTGATGGCCTCTGTGTCTTACAGAACACGTCATGCATAATTACTACATGTCATGCATAATTTTACTATGTAAGCAGTTTATAAAAACAACTATTTGTTTCTTGCTCACATTGGCTTCAGAGGTCATGCTCTAGGCTGTGGCATCCCTGAGCTGTTCTGGGCATCCCTTGTCTAATTCCTCCTCCATAGGGCTCCTCTCCCCCCTGCCCTTCCTTCTCAATGGATGTCCCATTTTGAGGGGGTTATGAAATGTTCCACTCATTAATATGAAAAAATCCAAAGTACAGGCTCACCCAGATGTAGGAACTCTGTCCACATTGGGCAAGTCCCCAGACACTTACACTTCTGTCTCTCTTCTCTGTCACCCAGTGAACAGAAAATACCCTTTCTTCTAGTTCAACAAATTATTTCCTAGACTCACATTTTTGCCTAGCCACTATAAAGATGTGTCCTGTACTATCTTTAAAATGTTCATTTTTGCCTGTTCTGCCTTCTTTCTTCATAACTTCTTCATCCATCCTGCTCCTTCCCCATCCATTCACTACATTTGTTCTCACCAAGGTGGATAATCACCTCCACTTTGTCTCTTTCACATGGAGGCCTTTCTGGACTGCCCTATATATAAAGTCAACTCCCATCATACCGTATCGCCATTCCCTGCCCATGTGGCCTCAAAGCATTTCACATGTTTTGGTCTCTGTGTGTGTATACATACTGTATATATATGTAGACACACACACACTTTTCTTATTTATTTTATCTGTGTTTCCATTAAAGTATAACTTCATGAAGCAGGAGTTTGTATCCTTTTCTTTTACTGCTGGATCCTGAGAACGTAGAACAGTGCAGTGAGTGCCAAGTACTCAACATACATTTGTTAATAAGCTAATATCTTTGGTCTCCTCCATGTACTCTCCCCATGCAATTAGCATTGATCACTTCCTCTTTCTTCACACTCATCTGTAGGCTAATGGGACATGTGCTCTCTTAAAAACCCTAGAACCTCCTCTGACTACTTTTGCCCATCTTCCTCCTACATGTCCCATTATGCCTGTAGTACACCCAGAATATTGGTGTTCTGAGAGCTTCGCCTTCTGTCCCTGCTTTTCTCCCATTTTATTCATTTTCTGAGCAAGCTGAGATCAAACCATCCCCACTTTCTCATTGCATTTACTATAGCATTTATGTCTAACGGTTCACACAATAAGTTGAGCTGCATATCAATTCACGTCAGCAATATTTATTTAGTGTGTAGTATCTGCTGAGAATTGGATTCACATTGGTGAGAAAGTGGATGGGCCCATCCCCCACCTAATTCAATGTCAGGAGATAGGAACCAGTGTAGGATAATATTTAGAACTAAACTTATCCTACATCAAGCACACAAAGTAAATTCAGTGTGAGTTTAAAATGACTTGCTTTTCTTCCAGAGGCTTAAAGAGACCTGGACTCTGGGTTACTCACAGAGTTAGGCTTTTTTGGAGTTGTACATTCCTTAGGCCTTTTCTCTGAAGCTGTACAACCTGTGAAGCCTGAGATCAAAGGGCATGCCGCCCTTCCTCAGAGATGCGGGCCAGAGGGTTGACTTATGTTTACAACATATTGTCAGAGGTCTATAGGTGCTCTGCCGTGAGGAGAAGACACAGTCGTTACTTCATACTGAGTAAACTGAGTGAATGCTTGAAGATATTCTTCTATTAACTCTGTTCCCCTGTGGCTACTTTCGTCTTTGTGCCCTGCTCGAAAATTAATCAATGTTTAGAAGAAGAGGTTTACTACAAAGTGATTGTATTGATATGATAATAAATATTTTCTTTCAAGTTAAATTTCCTTTCATGTTAAATTTCAAATAGGTAAAAGAAGATAATGATGAAACTAACAGATAATGGATTAGGTGTGTACGTGACTGGAAGAGTATAAAACTAAAACTGGAATAAAGTTTTTGCTACATGCCATTTCATCTCATCTGACCGTGTGTAGTCTGTTTCTTAATAATTACAGGAGCAAGTTTACACCCACGGCAAAGCTGCTGTTCGTTCGCGTCTCCAGTCACGCAACAACCAGCATGATAAACTCTACTAGTCTGACACCCTAGTATTCAAATATACACAATTCTATAGAATAACCTATGAGTATATCAGAAATTAAAGACGTTCAAAAATTCAGTGTGTACTAAAACCATATTTATGTTTTTGTTTTTCTTACTTTTTAACAATATGTACTGGTTACCCAGCTAGAACTCTAGGAATCATGTTAGAAGCCTCCTTCCAATTTTAATCTTTGTAACATAGACACAAACACACACCTATGTATTTTTACAGTTAATGAAAAAGAGCTTACAAAAGGAGATGAGAGACAGAAAGCACGCGAACAAGTAAAGCAAAATCCCCCACTGCTCCCTAAGTTAACCCTGCTGAACCGGCTGTTGCAACCCCCTGAATCTGTCCCCTGTGTTTACACCCGCAGCTGCTGCTCTGTGTTCATTTGGGGGCTGGAGCCAACGGTGGAAGAGGGACGAGCCCGGATTTCAGAGTCCTGGTGCGGAGGAGCCCGCACTTTTCTCCCACCTCTTCTGCTCAGCAAAACAGGGAGAGGAGAGGAGAGGAGAGGAGAGGGGAGGGGAGGGGAGGGGAGGGGAGGGGAGGGGAGGGGAGGAGAAGAGAGAGAGAGAGAGAGAGAGAGAGAGAGAGAGAGAGAGAGAGAGGAGAGAGAGAGAGAGAGAGAGAGAGAGAGAGAGAGAGAGAGAGAGAGAGAGAGAGAGAGAGAGAGAGAGAGAGAGAGAGAGAGAGAGAGAGAGAGAGAGAGAGAGAGAGAGAGAGAGAGAGAGAGAGAGAGAGAGAGAGAGAGAGAGAGAGAGAGAGAGAGAGAGAGAGAGAGAGAGAGAGAGAGAGAGAGAGAGAGAGAGAGAGAGAGAGAGAGAGAGAGAGAGAGAGAGAGAGAGAGAGAGAGAGAGAGAGAGAGAGAGAGAGAGAGAGAGAGAGAGAGAGAGGAGAGAGAGAGAGAGAGAGAGAGAGAGAGAGAGAGAGAGAGAGAGAGAGAGAGAGAGAGAGAGAGAGAGAGAGAGAGAGAGAGAGAGAGAGAGAGAGAGAGAGAGAGAGAGAGAGAGAGAGAGAGAGAGAAAGAAGTTAAAAAAAACCCAAAAACCAACAAAACTCAACAGTTCACGTCCCGGGAAAGGCTCGCGCTTTCGCTTTCAGTTCCCTCCCTGCAGCCCTGGAGGTGACGCTGTGACACCCGCCGCTTTCAGCTTCGGAGAACAGCGGGTTTCCGAGGCCGACTCAGGAGGAGAAGTGAGGGTGACAAGGGCAGCTGGGAGTTGGTCTTCTGGCTGCAGCGCCGGCGCCAGCGCAGGTAAGGTGGCTCCTGAGCTTTACTTTTCCCGAATATTTGGCTGAACAAACATCCGAGATCGCATCCCCCAGGGCGGACTGCGCTGGGCGGGGGCGGGGGCGCCGGAGAGCCGGGCGTTGCCGCAGGGTGCGGACGGGGTGGGGTGGGGGCTTGGGGAGTGGCGGGGACCTCGTAGGAGGGGTGGGGATCTGAAATTCCCAGGTGAAATTCCGCAGCTCCGGGAGGCTGTCTGGAAAGCCCAGCGAGTACCGGAGCAGCCGTCAGGGGCAGCAGAGAGCAGGACCCGGGGAGGCACCGGGAAGGCAGAGAGGGACCCGGAGACTGAGAAGGCAGCGACACTCCCGCGTTGGGCGGCCACCGCTGCCCCTTTAATCCGTGTGCCCTGGACTTAACCCCCGTGTACACTGCCCGGGAAAGAGAAGGGATGACGGAGGGGGAGCTAGAGGTGCCAGAGAGGATGGACCAGGCGGCCAGGTGGGAGAGTTGTCGCTCTCGTCTCCAGGTGTCCTCACTATGCCTGAGGCCAACCACTTAGGGCAGGAAAAAAAAAAAAAGAAATAATAACTAAGAAGCTTCCTGCCAAGAAAGCACGCTCCAAGTGGCGTGCAGCAATGCTAATCAGGAGCCATCCCTGTCGCCTGAAATTCAGCCCTAAGGGGCAGCCCCTTTTGGAGATGTGCAGGTGGACTATACTGAGTTACCCAGATGTGGAAGGGACCCGGCACTTACTCGCTCTGGTCTGCACTTACCGGGATGCGTGGAAGCTTCCCCAACCAGGATAAAGAGGGCTAGCGAGGTGGTAAGAGTGTTGCTCAGAGAAATCATCCGATGGTTTAGTTTGCTGCTCCAGATAGGATCTGACAACAGACCAGCCTTCATAACAGAGATAGTGCAGATGACAGCCAAAGCCTTGACTATCATCTGGAAACGACATGTGACATACAGGCCTCAGAGCTGGAGCAGGGTAGAGCATGTAAATAGAACCATAAAAGCAGGAATCAGTAAAGTCTGCCAGGAAGTGAGGCTTAATTGGGTAGAGGCCTTGCCACTAGTCTCGTTCAATATTAGATGTACCCCTTCTAAGAGGTCAGGGTACTCCCCTTATGAGATAATGTATAACGGGCCTCCACCGATCCCCACAGTTTACCAGGGACTCCTCAAACAACTGGGAGAGGCTGAATTGCACGACTGTTAGAAGCCCCAGGAAGAGTAGCACAGAGGATTTCCACCGGGATAATTAACCATGTTCTGTATAGTTTTTTTCATGTCTGTCCACCCTTTCTCTCTAGGGGACCAGGTCTGGGTCAAGATCTGGAACCTGGTCCACGTCATACCAAGGTGGAAGGGACCCTCCAGAGTCATCCTGACCACACCCACTGCAGCAAAAGCGGAAGGGATCCCCACCTGGCTCCATCACAGCAGGCTGAAGATAACTTCACCGCTACTGTGGGAAGCAAAAACTGATCCAGCCAACCCCTACAAGGTAGCTCGGAGACGGTCAACATGCCCTGCCCCAGCCACAGACCAGGAGCTGGCTGTTCAACACCTGGCCAAAGCTGGAGGAAATTCCTTGTGGGACTTCTCTTAATTGGACTTTGGACTTTGGGAAACGGGGAGGAGAAATATGATCTGTGGACCTACAGGAATAAGGTAGGACAAAAGGTGACCTTAAAGTTTAAAATAACTCGAAGCTCTAATGCTGTGTGTTTATCATGTTGTGGTTTTAATGCCTAAACCTTGCAAGAACTGCGTCAGAAAAACATGTTATACTGGTTGAAAAAACAGGGTTGCAGGCTTTTTTGTTTGTTTGTTTTTTGAAACAGTTTCACTTTGTCGTCCTGGGTAGAGTGGCATCATAGCTCACAGGAACCTCAAACTCCTGGGCTCATGTGATTCACTTGACTCAGTCTCCCAAGTAGCTGGGAGTACAGGCTCCCACCACAACGCCTGGCTATTTTTTAGAGATGGGGCCTGGCTCTTGCTCAGGCTGATTTTGAACTCCTGAGCTTAAGCAATCTACCCGCCTCAGCCTCCGAGAGTGCTAGGATTATAGGCAGGAGCCACCACTTCGGGCAGGGTTTTTTCTTTCCTTTATACAGGGACTTTCTCTGTTGTCTAGGCTGGAGTGCAGTGGCATTATCCCAGCTTACTGCAGCGTCAAACTCCTGGGCTCAAGCATCATCCTGCTTGAGCTTTCTGGGAACTGGGACTACAGCCAACCACCAGCACACCTGGCTACTTGTATTTTATATTATTTTGTGGAGGCAATTCTACCTATGTTGTCCAGGCTGGATCCATCTCTGGTTTTAAGTAATCCTCCAGTCTTGAGCTCCCTAATTGCTGGGATTACAGGCCTGAGGCACGGTCTGGGCTCAGGTATTTTTAACCATTGCTCAGATGTCTCCATGAACAGTAACTTTTGAAGACCATTGATTGCCTACCCATAGATAAAACAGCTGTCTTTTTCTATGCGTTTATTTTGGTTCTCATCCTATGTTGGGCCTCATCCAATACAATGATTTTTTAGTTCCACTCCAATGTCAGAAGACATTTGACACGTTTTTGGGTGTAGTCCACATACGCCCTCAACTTCCACAGGAATTGCATAAAATGAAAATACATATAACAACAACAGTTATGGCTTCTAGGAAGGATTTTCCAAGTGATATGAAAAAAGAAGAAACTTCAGGAATACGAATTATGTGCCTATTAATATGATATGAAGATGACGTGCCTCTCACTGCATGATAAGAGGTTAGTGGCAATGCTGATGACTTTCTTTGGCTTAAAACACAGTTCATCACTGATTACAGGAAGAAAAGCCTATTCAATTTGAAAAACCAACACTTATTTTATAATACACAAAGTTTATGAGAAGAGAGGACAGAGCTGATCAGTACTATGGGTGTTATGGATAACAAAAATGTCCTACAAATGTTGGAAAAAGTTGTTCTTCTGGCTGATGGACGTTGTAGTTATGAACAGCTACATCCTTGACTTATTAGATTAGAATAAGAATGGAGAAGAAGTGCAGACACACCTTTCTTATAGGAGAAATCTCATCACTCAGCTTGTGAGCACTGTGAGGAAGAGAAATTTAAGAAAGAGGAAGACCGTTATCTTCTGACACTGATGAAAGGCTACATGGGAAGATGCAAAATGAAAAATGTCCGCCCAGGATTGCCTGGTATGCCGCAGAAGAAATGAGAAAGGTGGGAAGAGGGAAACTATTTTCTACTGTGAGACATGCAAGAGGAAACTCTGACTTTATCCTGGACATTGCTTCAAGGGGTATCACACTCAAAAAAATTATAAACAAATATAAACAAAACACTTTAATTATCTTGTGTAACCTAAGCTGAACTCATCAGGTGAATTTGTAATTATGTTTTTCTTTTTAAAACTATAAGATAATTACAAGTAATCCACCAACCTCTCTCTGGCCCCAAATAAATAAGAGTTGGGGAGTATGCAGGTGGCAGAAGAATTGGATTGGAAAGGGTGGTGATTGATGTGGAAACCTCATTATGTTTGCATTGCACAAACAAACATAACTCTGTGAATTCATCTATTCCCACACAAAGCTTTTAAAATATTCAGTATAAGATAAATCGTGTACAATTCTTCTTGCTTACTACACACCAGTGAAAGGCTCATGTTTCATTTCCCCAATCCTGCTTCCAAGCACCTATGGAAAAAGAAGTGAAATTCCGTAAAGGAAATCTGGTAAGAAACAAAATGATGATTTTGCTGACAAGGACATTTCTGATAATTTGTATTTCTCGGTAATCTGGCACCTCACAGAACATACTGACACATTCTAACACACTGCTATCAAGTGTTGTGGCTCATGACTGTAGTCCCAGCACTTTGGGAGGCTAAGGTGGAAGATGGGTTGCTTAAAGGCAGGAGTTCAAAACCAGCCTGAGCAAGACAGCAAGATAATGTCACTACAAAAACAGAAAAATTAGCCAAGCATCACCATGCTTGGCTACAGTCCTAGCTGCACAGGAAGCTGAGTCAGGGAAATGACTTGAATCCCAGAGATAGAGATTTCAGTTAGCTACACTGACAGCACTGCGCTCTCTAGCCCAGGCAACAGAGTGAGACCCTGTCTCTCCATAAATAAAAACCAAACAAAAACAAAATAAAAACCAAACAGCACCTCCTGCACACATACACTGCCTCCACTGTAGAAACAGGATATGATTTTGAGTTTACTTTTTGTCAGCATTACAGTAATGAATCAGGCACTCATTATTGCTTACCTATAACACTGATAAGCAAATACAGGTTTGCAGAGGTGAATTCTATTTTCAAGGCTTCTCAAGCAATAGGTGATCTGAACCTAGGGTTTGAATTCCAGCAGCCTGACTCCAGGACTATGCTGTGACATCCCAGGACAGCTCTGGGTCCCCCCTGACTCATCTGTGTGGTGCCCTCTTGCCAGCTCTTCCCACTGGGTCAGCTCCTGCCTGTTCATCCTCCTCATGAGCTACGTCCTTCACTTACTTGCACCCTGGAGAGCAAAGTCACTGTTGCTGTCCAAAGTCAACTCCTCATCTTGATTAGAAATTACCCTCCTTGGCTTCTTAGACACTCAGTTTTTATACAATGCCATAGAGGATATACTGTGTACCAGGGAAGATTTTTAAGAGCATTATACTGAAATATTTACTACTCCTAATCCCCAATAGATTCTTCCATTTTATAGAAGATAAAACTGAGGCAGAGAAATTAATAATCTTCCCAAGGCTCACACCACTAATAGAGGATGGGAACATGAGAATGTTGCTGAACATTGTCTTGAGAAATACAGGAACCATCAATGCTCTTTCACTGCCCTCTGTTTGGTCCATGCAGAACCTTACTCGTTATGGAAAAAACCTTTGAAGAAGCCTCGACAAGATGTGGGACCCTAAGTAAATCTGGGGAGGCCCTAGAAAACCCTGGCTATGGGATATTTTTTCTGTTAGCCTATAAATAAGAGACATCTTTTCCTTCAAGCTATAAAATGTAAATCCTGGACTCATATATTTGTCTAGTTACTTGAAAAATCTATCCGGTTATCTTCTAAGAGAGAGATACATCGTTTATCTCCTTTTCCTTTTTTCACAATCACTCCTCTATCTAGCTTTCTCCTGCTTTCACCAGTTTACTAAGTTTATCCTGATCAAAGTCAATCAGTACTTACCTTCTTTCTGTCTCTTTCTTGGGGAACCTTCCCCAAGTAACTACCCTTCATATAAACTTAAGTCCCAACTCTCTATCCCCATTCCTTGTATTTTCTCCTGAGAAATATTATCATCTAGCAGAAATATATAAATGTTTTTGCTTATTTGCTTTATTTATTACCTGTCCCCTTAACAGATAATAAATAAAGCTCCAAGATGCAGAAATTTGTATTATTTTGTATTTGACACTATCTAGACCTGTGTCTAACACATGGTCAGTATTCAATAATATTTCCAAAATTAATGAGAGAACAAATTCTTCCTAAATGCCAGAACCTTTTCTGACAACTCTTCAATTCCTTTATGTTACTTTCTGCCTCTGTTTGTCACACAATTTCAGTATTATTTTTTTTTATTTTGAGACAATGCCTCACTATGTTGCCCTCGGTAGAGTGCTATGGTGTCACAGCTCACAGCAACCTCTAACTCTTGCCTCAGCCTCCCAAGTAGTTGGGACTATAGGCACCCACCCCAACACCTGGATTTTTTTTTTTTTTATTGCAGTTGACATTGTTGTTTAACAGGCCCTGGCCGGGTTCAAACCCGCCTGTCTCAGTGTATGTGGCCAGAGCCCTATGCACTGAGCTATAGGAGTCGCCATCAATTTTAATATTCTTGAGGTTCTCATTCTATTCATTTTAAGATCCCTGGGGTGAGGCTCTTTAGAGTTTTTGTTAGAATCCTGAGATAACGTTTCTTTAGGAAACATACAAAACACAGGAAATGGATGTGTACCTTCTGCGAGCAGAAAGCTGATAGGCATGTGCTTTGGGTAACCACTGCAGATGACTGCAGGCTCTTGCATTCTGCTGAGTGGTATTTCTGGGTTTGCAGGGTACCACGGCATCTGAATCCACCATGAAGGCCCCCATTTGTCTAGTGGAAAACTCGAAAGAGAGGATGATGGTGAATCCAAAAGCATTACAGATTCTGAACAACATTTCTCAGCCTGTGGTGGTGGTGGCCATCGTGGGGCTATATCGTACAGGAAAATCCTATCTCTTGAATCGTCTTGCAGGACAGAGGCATGGTGAGTGTGGTCCTGGGGCAGGAGCTATTTCCTTGTCACCAGGGATAACACAAGCAGATCACACCTCCTCTAGGGTCATCTTAAAGAAGAGCATGACTCTTCCCTATGAAGAAAACTTCTAATTACCTCCACCAAATTTACAATCTCAACACCAAGACATCCACAAAATCTCATTCCTGTTCAGTAGTGAATAATTCTAATAATCCTATCAAAGGATCTGCTCTTCTGCTCTTCTCCATCCCATCCACTCTCACCTGCTCAGGAGCTCAGCTTCAGCAGGGATTCCTTTTCTTTATCTTACACCACTTTTGCTCAAGGTACATGGTCATTTCCAATAGCACACAAATGTAATTTAATACACCCTGTTTATAAAAATGGGTGAGCAGAAGAGCAGATAGTAAGATCCTTGTATATTTCATATGTAAAGTGAGATAGTATCCAATTTTTTTGGTTCTATATCATAGCAAAATTCTGATAGATTACACCCCCTTCTCCTTCTCTATTTAGTTTTTCTAATACGTGAACTATGACATGTGGAGAAGAGTACATATAACATACATGTGGGATAAAGCTAGTGAATATACCCGTGTAATCACTCGTCACATCAAGAAATAAAACATTACCAACCCCAAAAGCCAAAAATCAAACTCATATTTTCATTAGAGTCCCCGAATATTTTGGTAGTCAGCATACTTCATCCACTCTCACTTCTTAAAAATGGTTCTACCTTTAAAATTTTTATAAGGGGAATTATATTTTATGTGTTCTCGGGTGTCCTGCTTCTTTTGATCAATAAGAAGTTTGTAAGGGCTGCCACCATTTTCCATTCTTGGTGGCAGCCCGTCTGCTTGCAGATGCCTGTAAAAACTCTCTGAAATTAACTTAAAAAAAAAAAAAGTTTCTAAGGTTCCTCTACTTGTCATATACACCTGAAAGTTATTTATTTTTGCTACTGGATAGGATGTCACTGTTGGAGGATTCATTTGCCATTCACGAACTTTAGTATTATTTCCAGTTTTTGTCATTACTGAATAAGGCAGTCGTGAATATTCTTGGATTTCCCTCTTGATGCACGTGTATAAAAATTCCCTTGTGTACTATGCTCAAAAGTGAAATTTCTGGATCAGAGAGTTTCTTCAACCCTATAATAGCTGGCATTAAACAGCTTTTCAAACTTTTTGTGCAATTTACGTACTTACAAGCAGTAATTGAGAATTCTACACATCCTACAAAACTTTAGTAACTTTTGTGAATCTGTAGACTGTACAGTTTCATTATTTATTCCACTATAAATAAGTCTGTGCACCTTTTCACATATTTATTCGCCATTTGTATTTCCTATTTTGTGACATATTGTTTTTCTACCAGGTTGTCTCTTGTGGTTCTCGTTAATGTTTAAGACAATCTGCCTATGGTTCTGTTAGGTGATCCTGTCTTTAAAAACCATGCAGCTATTTTTTCCCTCTAATGTCTCACTTCTTCTCTTACTCAGCAGCTTAGCAGCAACCTCAGTCTACTAAACAAGGTTAAGAAAGAACACAAATTTGAGGAATTCCTAAGTGTGTGTGTGTGTGTGTGTGTGTGTATAAAGATTGTACTGATAGTTTTTGCTGAAATTGAAGCAGCCCTTTTCCCCAGCCTGGCACTTAACTTTTCTGCAAGTTTAACCACTGTGACCCCTGCATCCCCTGGTCTGCCTGCTGTCACTGTTGTTCCTTCCGTCCCCTTGCAGGCTTCCCTCTGGGCTCCACGGTGAGGTCTGAAACCAAAGGCATCTGGATGTGGTGTGTGCCCCACCCCTCCAAGCCGGACCACACCCTGGTCCTTCTGGACACCGAGGGCCTGGGCGATGTGGAAAAGGTAAGGCAGAGAATCTTCTCTGCTCATGATCATTCTCTTATTTTTTTCTTGGACTTTTAAACCTACTTTTTAAATATTGAAGATCATATTCTGGTTCCAAAATCCTTGTCTTATCTCTCTCTGTGTGTATTTAATTTAATTTAGTTTTAATAGATATAGGGCTTAAATTGTTTTTATTACATGTCTGAATTGTGTAGTGGAGAAGTCAATGGGAGCTTTTTGTACCTGTCACTGAATAGCTCTGTACACCATGCCCAACAGGTGATTTTTTCTGTCCTTTACTCCCTCCTACTCTCCCCCTTGTGAGTCACCAGTATTTATTAAGTCAATCTGTCTGACCAGGCATGCCCATTGCTCAGCTCCCACTTATGAGTGAGAGCATGTAGTATTTCGTTTTTCTGTTCCTGGGTAACTTCACTCAGGATCATGGCCTCTGGTTCCATCCAGGTTTCTGCAGAACATACTGTTGAAGTCTTTTTCATGTCTCAGTAGTATTCCATGTTTTGCATATCTGTGGGGTGTGTGTGTGTTTTTAACACTTTTTAACCCACATATCAGTTGATGGACATTTAGGTTGATTCCATGTGCATGTGAATGCAAATTGTGCTCTGATAAATGAGTGCAAATGTCTTTTTTATAAAATGATTTCTTTCTTTTGGGTAGATCCCCAGTAATGGTACATCTACTTTTAGTTCTCTGAGAAATCTCCATGCTATTTTCCATAGAGGTTGTACTAATTTATATTTTTCCCAACAGAGGATGAGAATTCTCTTTTCACTGCATTCATGCCAACATCTCTTTGTTAACTTTCTGAAAGGAGTAAGGCAGTATCTCGTTGGGTTTTGATTTGCACTTCCATGATGACTAGTAATGTTCAGCATTTTTCATACGCTTGTCAGCCATTTGTTTATCTTCTTTTGTAAAAGATCTTTTCATGTCTTTTTTCTACTTTTGAATGGGATTATTTGTTTTTTCTTGTTGATTTCTTTAAGTTCTTTATAGCTACTGGATATTAGTCCCTTGTCAGATACATAGCATTCAAGTATTCTCTCTGATTCCAAAGGACAGCGTTTTTCAACTTTTTCTTTTTTACCTCACAGCACACTTAAACCTATAGGGAAATGTCCATGGCACTCTTATCAATTATACTGATAAAAAGAAAGAGTAAAAAAACGAATATGTTTCAGGGGTTTTGAACTTCTTTTCAAAATAATTTAATTAATGATCTTTAAAAATTTTCCTGGCACACTCAGATGCCACAGCACACCAGTTGAAAATCACTGCTATGGGATCTCTGTTAACTCTGTTCAATATTTCGTTTGCTGTGCAGAGCTTTTAAGTTTAATTAAGTCCCATCTATTTTTATTTTTGTTTCATTTGTTTCTGACATCTTAGCCATAAATTCTTTACCTGGGCCAATGATAAGTATAGTTTCTCCAGGTTTCCTTCTCATCTTTTAATGGTTTCTTAGCTTACATTTAAGTCTTTAATTCATCTTATTTTGGTATATGGTGAGAGACAGGGACCCAGTTTCATTCTTCTGCATGAGGCTCTCCCGTTTTCCCTGTTACTCAGCTACCGCACAGCTGAAGTGTGAATGAACAACCATGTGAACAAATGAAGAGCAGTCTCCTAAATCCTTTTCTGAAACATGCATTTTAGGGTGACCCTAAGAACGACTCGTGGATCTTTGCCCTGGCTGTGCTTCTGAGCAGCACCTTTGTCTACAACAGCATGCACACCATCAACCACCAGGCCCTGGAGCAGCTGCAGTATCCTTCCAGAATGTTCACTGAGTTTATCAGAATGGAAACTGACTGGGTCTTTTTGGCTGAGACTCCGTTGTCCTCGTTGAGGAAGAATGGACACAGGGCAAAGGCAACGTTTGTGAACTTCGTGTGTAGGGGCAGTGTGGAGATTGTTGTGTAGGGTGCTTCTCGTTCCTTAGCTAAGACTTCAGCTACGTGACTGAACTAACAGAGCTAATCAAGGCAAAATCCTCCCCAGGAACTGATGGAGCAGGGAGTGCCGCTGAGTTTGTAAGTTTTTTTCCAGACTTTGTTTGGACCGTACGGGATTTTGCTTTGGAGCTGAAGTTAAATGAACGTGTCATCACGGAAGATGAGTACCTGGAGAACGCCTTGAAGCTGATTCCAGGTATCGGATGGTGGCCTTGGGAGGGGAAGTTTCAGTAGCAGGGGTGGGATCAAATAAGCCCAGTCATTCAGCAGCTTACATCAGTGTTTGCAGGAGACTGGTGTGAGGCCCAGGGTAATGGTTATTGGTGATGAACACAGGTGACTAGGGTTTTGGTGGTCATTACTGCGTAAAAATTTCCAGAAGCTGGCATTTAAATTTGCTGAGGAAATTTAGGTCTTAATGTTCTTACAAATGATTTTAGACCAGTCAGTTCCATGAAAGAAAAACTTCAACGTTGCAATCAATGCTATCATGTCCTAAGACTCACATATTTGTGTTCCTCATTAAATCAAATCTAAGTGTTCCTCTTATTCAATGTGTAAAAAACCACTTCTTCTGATTGCATGTTGGTAAACACAGAATCTTAAAAATCAAATGATAAAAATTTGAAAATACATTTCTTTCAATATATTTTACTAGCCTGGATAGTTAAATTTTCAGGGAAAAGGATATTTATACGCTAAATGATTCTGAAATACATAAAACAACACTGATATGTTCTGCTGACAAGACTGTCAAATTCTTCATTTTACATTTCCATACCATCACCTTCTTTGTACAACCTTATCAATATATTGTCAATCTACCATAAAGTTATCACATGGATTACATTTAGTGGAGTGGATAACTGATGACAATTGAAATCAGTATCAATATGTGTTCATCCATTTATTCATCCTTTCAACAGGCCTTTATTTAAAACATGATATAGACCACAGAATCCCTCTGGATGACAATGTCAAATCCAATATATTCTGATGTAGAAAAGTGAGAAAAGTGAAGAGTTCTCCAAATTTAGATTAACTCTAATCTGGAATTTACTGCTAAAGGATTCTCTAAACATATTTATGGTGTTTATAATTTTTGGCTCTGATTTTGATCCATTTTTCCTTACTGACATGGGTATCATCTGTCCTCCTCATGAGATCATTTCCAACATCATCTTATCCTTTTAGAGCATTAGTTGGCTTTAAGGCCCAGATTCCATTTCTAATGTGGGACTCACATATCAGAAAGGTATTTATGACAAATTATGTGACTAATCAATTACTGAAAAACATTTAAGAAATAATCTATGTCCCGGCCACCATTCAAGGACTGAGTAAACCAATCATAAATTTTTTACTTGTTGTGTGTACCTCTCTTTCCTCTCCAGAAGTACATTTTTTCTTCTCACCCTGTACAAAGATGAGTTTTCCAAGGCTTGGGAGGATTAGAATCAAGCTGCTTTGTATAACTGGATAAAAGAAGATTTACAAGGCAGGGAGCTGCACCGATGCAGTGATCCTTGGAAAAGTAAATAGTCCTGGCCCTTGCCTACAATTTGTCTCTTGAATAAGCCTTCTTTTTACAATTCCACAGGGAACAACCCCAAAATCCTCAATTCCAACATGCCTAGAGAGTGTATTAGGCGTTTCTTTCCCAAACGGAAGTGCTTTGTCTTTGACCGACCTACAAGTAACACAAAAGATTTATTTCATCTGGAAGATATACCAGAAGACCAACTGGAAGGGAATTTCCGGGTGCAGTCTGCAAATTTCTGTTCTTACATCTTCACCCATGCGAAGACCAAAACTCTGACAGAGGGTATCACTGTCACTGGGAACCGTGAGTCACTTTTTACCCACAGCTAGACTCTGGTCCAGTGTGTGAGATGAAGGTGGGATGCCTCTGTGGGTTGGTCAATAATTTTATTTCCTTCTGAAAAAACATGGTGGAGCAGATCTTTATGCTACACATAGAAATGATACTTACTTTTTTCTTATTTTTTGGGGATTCATTGAGGGTACAAAGAATTGGGTATTGCATTTGTTAGATAAGGCCATCACAGTTATAAAATTGTGTCCTGTCCCTAAGAAGTGTGCCATTCATCATGATTCCCCCATCCTCTTCTCTCTTCCCTTCTTCCCACTTGCTCATTCCCCAATACCCCCTTGTATTGCCTTATGTACCACCTTTCTATTAGAATTGAGTACATTGGATTCTTACTTCTCCATTCTTGTGATGCTTTACGAAGAAGAATGTGTTCCACCTCCATCCAGGTTAATATACAAGATATAAAGTCTCCATGTTTTTTAGTGACTGAATAGTATTCCATGGTATACATATACCACAGCTTGTTAATCCATCCCTGGGTTGGTGGGCATTTAGACTGTTACCACATTTTGGAGATTATAAATTGAGCTGCCATATACAGTCTAGTGCAAATGTCCTTATCATACGATGATTTCTTTTCTTCTGAGTAGATGTCTAGTAATGGGATTGCAGGATCAAAGGGGAGGTCTAATTTGACTTCTTTGAGGATTCTCCATACTTCCTTCCAAAAAGGTTGTGTTAGTTTGCAGCTGCACCAGCAGTGTGAAAGTTTCCTTCTTTCCACATCCACGCCAGCATCTGCAGCTTTGAGACTTTGTGATGTGAGTCATTCTCACTGGGGTTAGGTGATATCTCAAGGTAGTTTTCATTTGCATTTCTCTGATGATTAGGGATGAAGAGTATTTTTTCATGGGTTTATTAGCCATTCGTCTGTCTTCTTTAGAGTAGGTTGTAGTCTTCCTCTCTCTCCCAGTGATATAGGGGATTGTTAGGTCTTTTTTGTTGTTGATTGATTGAGTTCTCTATAGATCCTAGTTATCGTGTTTTAGTCTGATTCATAATATGCAAATATCTTTTCCCATTCTGAAGTTTCTCTTTTTGGTTTGGTTGTTGTTTCCTTAGATGCACAGAAGATTTTTAGTTTAATTAAGTCCCATTGGTTTATTTTTGTTGTTGCAATTGCCACAGAAGTCTTCTGCATAAAATCTTTCCCCAGGCCGAGATCTTCAAGTGTTTTCCCCACACTTTCTTTAAGGATTTTTATTGTTTTATGTCTTAGATTTAAATCTTTTATCCATCTTGAATCAATTTTTGTAAGTGGGGAGAGGTGTGGTTCCAGTTTCAGTCTTCACACCTCTCCCCACTTACAAAAAAAGACCTAACGATCCCCTATGTCACTGGGAAAGAGAGAAGACTAGATCCTACTCTAAAATAACATTTTTCAGGGAAGACATTAAGGAGGAAGTAAAGGGGCCACA
Organism: Nycticebus coucang; assembly: GCF_027406575.1. NCBI lineage: Eukaryota > Metazoa > Chordata > Mammalia > Primates > Lorisidae > Nycticebus > Nycticebus coucang. The sequence goes on along the minus strand of NC_069784.1, from coordinate 20,428,347 downwards.
CCTTAAATTTGGGGTAGAATGTTGATGTGCAGAAAGGGAGAAAGAGTCTCTTCCAGGCAGTAAGGAAACAACATGGGGAATAAGGACTGTGGGCTTAGAGGACAATTTTGTTATGTTAAGCTTTAAATTGACTGAACAACACAAGTCATTCTAGAAAAATTCTCCCAGTACCATTCATTGAATAGGGATTCTTTTTCCCAGTGTGTGTTCTTCTTTGGTTTGTCAAAGATCAGATGGCTCTAAGAGGTCAGTTTCATCTCATGGTTTTCTATTTGGTTCCAAATGTCAGTGTGCCAATTATTTTTGTGCCAATACCATGTTTTGATCACTATGGCCTTCTGGTATAATGTCTGGTAGAGTGATAACCCTGGCTTTGTTTTTATTAGTAAGAATTGCTATGGCCATATGGGGTTTATTCTGGTTCCATACAAAATGAAGAATAATTGTTTCCAAATCTTGAAAGTATTATGATGGTATTTTAATGGGGATTGCATTGAATCTATAGATTGCTTTGGGAAGTGTAGACATTTTAATAATGTTGCTTTTTCCCTGCCATGAGCATGGTATGTCTTCCATTTGTTAATATCTTTTGCTATTTCTTTTCTTAGGATTTTGTAATTTTCTTTGTAGAAATCCTCCACCTCTTTGGTTATGTATATTCCCAGTTATTTCATTTTTTTTTGTTTGTTTGTTTTTGAAGCTATTGTGAGGGGAATTGTGTCATTGATTAGCTTCTTATCTTGGGTGTTATTGGCATATATAAAGGCTACTGATTTGTGGACATGGATTTTTATATCCTGAGACATTACTGTAGTTTTTAATCACTTCCAGGATTCTTGTGGTTGAGTCTTTGGGGTTTCCTAAGTATAAGATATAAGATCATATCGTTGGCAAAGAGCGACCATTTACACCTCTTCTGCACCCATTCATATGTGCTTTATTTCCTTCTCTTGCCTGATTGTATTGACTAGAACTTCCAGCGTTATGCTGAATAGTAGTGGTGATAGAGAACAACCATCTCTGGTTCCAGTTCTAAGTGGAAAATCTTTCAGTTATACTCCATTCAGTATAATATTAACTGTGGGTTTGTCATAGATGGCTTTCATCAGTTTAAGAAATATGCCACCTATGCCTAAATTCTTATGTGTTCTAATTAGAAAAAGATGCTGAATTTTATCAAATGCTTTTTCTGCATCTTTTGAAAGGATCATGCGTTCTTTGTTTTTGCTTATGTTCATATGATGAATTATGTTTATGGACTTGTGTATGTTAAACCAGCTATGCATCCCTGTGATGAAACCTACTTGATTGTGATGAATGATTTTTTTTTAATGTGTTGCTGGAATCTATTGGCTAGGATTTTATTGAGAATTTTTGCATCTATGTTCATTAGTGAAATTGGTCTGATGTTCTCATTTTTTGTTGAGTCTTTTCTTGGTTTTGATGTTTGCTTCATAAGAATGTGTTGGGGGAAGATTCCTTCCTTCTCAATTATTTATTCATTTATTTATTTATTATTTTGAGACAGAGTCCCTCTATGTCACCCTCAGGAGGGCGCTGTGGCGTCACAGCTCAGAGCTACCTCAAACTCCTGGGTTTAAGTGATTCTCTTGCGTCAGCCTCCCAAATAGCTGTGACTGCAGGGACCTGCCACAACGCCTGGTTATTTTTTTGGTTGTAGTTGTCGTTGTTGCTCGGCAGGCCTGGACTGGATTTGAACCTGCCAGCTCTGGTGTATGTGGCTGGCTCCCTAGCTTCTGAGCTAGAGGCACCGAGCCTTTCCTTCTCCATTATTCCAATTATTTGGAATAATTTCCGTAGTATGGGCATAAACTCTTCCTTGAAGGTTTGCTAGAATTCTGGTGTGAAGCCATCTGGACCAGGGAATTTTTTCGGGGGGGGGGAGATTTTTTATTGTTTCTTCGATCTTTGTTCTTGAAATCAGTCTGTTCATAAGATCTATTTCTTCTTGATTAAGTCTAGGGAGAGGGTGTGATTCCAGGTATTGATCCATTTCCTCCACATTTCCACATTTCTGGGCATAGAGCTTCTTGTAGTACTCAGAGTTGATCTCTTGTATCTCTGAGGCATCTTTTGTTGTTTCTCCTTTATCATTTCTGGTTGAGGTTATTAGACATTTTACTTTTCTGGTTCTAGATAATCTGGCCAAACTTATTTTTTTGAAAAACCAACTTTTTGTTTCATTAATTTTCTAAATGATTCTTTTGTTTTCATTTTCATTAATCTCTGATTTAATTTTGGTTGTTTTCTTCTGCTTGGTTTAGGATTAGATTGTTCTCTTTTTTCCAATTCCATAAGATGGTTCATGAGTTTGTTGATGTGCTGTCTTTCTATTTTTCAAATGTAGGTATCTAATGTGATAAATTTCCCTCTTAGGACTGCTTTGGCTGTATCCCATAGGTTTTGGTAACTTGTTTTCATTGTTGTCATGTTTGAGGAACTTAATGATTTCCTCTTTTATCTCTTACTGAACCCAACTATCATTTAGCATAAGGTTGTTTAATTTCCATGTCTTTGTGTGGGGATGAACGTTCTTGTTGGAGTTGAGTTCCACCTTTATTGCCTTATAGTCAGAGTAGATACAAGACGCCATTTCTATTCTTTTAATTTTGCTGAGGTTTGATTTGTAGTCTAGGATGTGGTTGATTTTGGAGTATGTACCATGGACTGATGAGAAAAAATGTATATCCCTTACCTTTGGGATGGAGTGTTCTGTATATGTCTATTAATCCCATTTGTTCTAGGGTCACATTGAAGTCCTTTGTATCTTTGTTTAGTTTCTATTTAGAGGATCTGTCCAGTTCTGTCAGAGGGGTGTTAAAGTCCCCAGCTATTATGGTGTTATGGGATATCACATTGCTCAGACCATTGAAGGTCTGTTTCATAAATCTGGGAGCATTTAAGTTGGGTGCATAAATATTTAAAATTGAAATGTGTTCTTGTTGAATTGTCCCTTTGACAAGTATAAATTGTCCATCTTTGTCTTTCTTAACTTTAATTGCTTTAAATACACCTGTTTCTAAAAATAAAATTGCTTCCCCTCCTTTCTTCTGATTTCATTTGCTTAAAATAATGCTTTCCATCCCCTAACCCTGAGTCTTGATTTGTCCTTCAAGTCTAGGTGTGTCTCCTGAAGACAGCATGTGGATAGCTTGTGCTTTTTTATCCAATCAGCCAGCCTGTGCCTCTTCAATGAATTAAGTCCATTGACATTTATTGGTGAATTCAGTCCATTGAAATTTATTGAAAGAATTCATAAGTGTGCTGGAGTTCTATTCTTATTTTGTGAAAGCCTGTGGTGTAGTTTTATGCTTTGCACCATTGTGGAAGCCAAGTTTTGACCTGTAGCTTCTGGGTGTTTACTTTGCTGGTGGTCCATTTTGGTTGTCAGTGTTGAGAATAGGTCTAAGTATTTCCTGTAGAGCTGGTCTTCTTGTGGCGATTTTCCTCAGTGTTTGTATATACAGAAAAGATTTGATTTCTCCATCAATTTTGTTTTTTTTTTTTTTTTTGAAATGACTTTTTTTTTTTTATTAAATCATAACTGTATACAATGATATGATTATGGGGCATCATACACTCACTTCATAAACCATTTGACACATTTTTATCACAGTGGTTAACATAGCCTTTCCGGCGTTATCTCAGTTACTGTGCCAAAACATTTACATTCTACATTTACCAAGTTTCGCAAATACCCCTGTAATATGCACCACAGGTGTGATCCCACCGATTCCCCTCCCTCTACCCACCTCCCCCCCTTTCCCACTTCCCCCTATTGTTAAGTTGTAGCTGGGTTATAGCTTTCATGTGAGAGTCCCAAATTAGTTTCATAGTAGGGCTGTGTACATTGGGTATTTTTTCTTCCATTCTTGGGATACTTTACTAAGAAGAATATGTTCCAGCTCCATCCATGTAAACATGAAAGAGGTAAAGTCTCCATCTTTCTTTAAGGCTGCATAGTATTCCATGGTATACATATACCACAATTTATTAATCCATTCGTGGATCGATGGGCACTTGGGCTTTTTCCATGACTTAGCTATTATGAATTGGGCTGCAATAAACATTCTGGTACAAATATCTTTGTTATGTTGTGATTTTTGGTCTTCTGGGTATATGCCCAGCAGAGGAATTACAGGATTGAATGGCAGATCTATTTTTAGATCTCTGAGTGTTCTCCATATATCTTTCCAAAAGGAATGAATTAATTTGCATTCCCACCAGCAGTGCAGAAGTGTTCCCTTTTCTCCGCATCCACGCCAACATCTCTGGTCTTGAGATTTTGTGATATAGGCTAGTCTCATTGGAGTTAGATGATATCTCAAAGTAGTTTTGATTTGCATTTCTCTGATGATTAAAGATGATGAGCATTTTTTCATATGTCTGAAGGCCGTGCGCCTGTCTTCTTCAGAGAAGTTTCTCTTCAAATCCCTTGCCCAGCCTGCGATGGGATCCCTTGTTTTTTTCTTGCTGATGCGTTCGAGTTCTCTGTGGATTCTGGTTATTAAACCTTTGTCAGAGATATACCCTGCAAATATCTTCTCCCATTCTAAGGGCTGTCTGCTTGCTCTGCTTACTGTGTTCTTAGCTGTGCAGAAGCTGTTTAGTTTGATCAAGTCCCAGTAGTGTATTTTTGAAGCTGCTTCAATTGCCCGGGGGGTTCTCCTCATGAAATACTCACCCAGACCAATTTCTTCAAGGGTTTTCCCTGCATTCTCCTCTAGTATTTTTATAGTTTCATGTCTTAAGTTTAAATCTTTAATCCAATGAGAGTCTATCTTAGTTAATGGTGAAAGGTGTGGGTCCAATTTCAGTCTTCTGCAGGTTGCCAGCCAGTTCACCCAGCACCATTTGTTAAATAGGGAATCTTTTCCCCACTGAATGTTTTTAATTGGCTTGTCAAAAATCAAATAGCGGTAAGTAGCTGGATTCATCTCTTGGTTCTCTATTCTGTTCCAGATATCTACTTCTCTGTTTTTGTGCCAATACCATGCTGTTTTGATCACTATCGATTTGTAGTAAAGTCTGAGGTCTGGTAGTGTGATTCCTCCTGTTTTGTTTTTATTTCTGAGTAATGTCTTGGCTATTCGAGGTTTTTTCTGATTCCATATAAAACGAAGTAATGTTTTTTCAAGATCTTTAAAATATGACAGTGGAGCTTTAATAGGGAGTGCGTTGAAATTATATATTGCTTTGGGTAGTATGGACATTTTGATAATGTTGATTCTTCCTAGCCATGAGCATGGTATGTTTTTCCATTTGTTAACATTTTCAGCTATTTCTTTTCTTAGAGTTTCATAGTTCTCTTTATAGAGATCTTTCACGTCTTTTGTTAGGTAAATTCCCAAATATTTCATCTTCTTTGGCGCTACTGTGAATGGGATAGAGTCCTTAACTGCTTTTTCAATTTGACTGTTGTTGGTGTATATAAAGGCTACCGATTTATGAATGTTGATTTTGTAACCTGAGACACTGCTGTATTCCTTGATCACTTCTAGGAGTTTTGTAGTAGAGTCCCTAGTGTTTTCCAGATACACAATCATATCATCTGCGAAGAGCGAGAGTTTGATCTCTTCTGCCCCTATATGGATACCCTTGATCGCCTTTTCTTCCCTAATTGCGGTGGCTAAAACTTCCATTACAATGTTGAAAAGCAATGGAGACAATGGGCAGCCTTGTCTGGTTCCTGATCTGAGTGGAAATGATTCCAATTTAACTCCATTCAATATGATATTGGCTGTGGGTTTGCTGTAGATAGCCTCTATCAGTTTAAGAAAAGTCCCTTCTAGACCAATTTTCTTGAGTGTTCTGATCATGAAGGGATGCTGGATATTATCAAAAGCTTTTTCTGCATCAATTGAGAGAATCATATGGTCTTTGTTTTTTAATTTGTTTATGTGCTGAATTACATTTATAGATTTACGTATATTGAACCAGCCTTGAGACCCTGGGATAAAACCGACTTGGTCATGATGTATAATTTGTTTGATGTGTTGCTGGATTCTGTTTGTTAGGATCTTGTTGAATATTTTTGCATCTATATTCATTAGTGATATTGGTCTATAATTTTCTTTTCTTGTTGGGTCTTTTCCTGGTTTGGGGATCAGGGTGATGTTTGCTTCATAGAACGTGTTGGGTAGTCTTCCTTCTTTTTCTACATTTTGGAACAGGTTGAGTAATATAGGTACTAATTCCTCTTTAAAGGTTTGGTAGAATTCTGACGTGAAACCATCTGGTCCCGGGCTTTTCTTTTTAGGGAGGTTTTGTATAGTTGATGCTATTTCTGAACTTGATATGGGTCTGTTCAACATTTCCACTTGATTCTGGTTAAGTCTTGGAAGGTGGCGTGCTTCCAAGTATCGGTCTATTTCCTTCAGATTTTCATATTTCTGAGAATAAAGTTTCTTGTAATATTCATTAAGGATTTTTTGGATTTCTGATGAGTCTGTGGTTATTTCGTCTTTGTTGTTTCTGATTGATGATATTAGGGATTTTACTCTTTTTTTCCTGATTAGGTTGGCCAGAGGTTTATCTATTTTATTGACCTTTTCAAAAAACCAGCTTTTTGATTTATTGATCTGTTGTATTATTCTTTTGTTTTCAATTTCATTTAATTCTGCTCTAATTTTGGTTATTTCTTTTCTTCTACTGGGTTTGGGGTTGGAATGTTCTTCCTCTCCATCAATTTTGAAGCTTAGTTTAGCAGGATACAGAATTCTGGGCTGAAAATTGTTTAAGAATGTTGAAGGTGGATAATCATGCTTTTCTGGCCGGAAAGGTTTCCGTTGAAAAGTCTGCTGTCATCCTAATGGCCCTGCATCTGTTGGCGCTTACTCCTAGCTGCTTGCAGAATTTTTTCATTCATCTTGACTTCATTACAATGTATCTTGGAGAGGCTCTGAGTTGAGATGACCTGGGGTTTGATATCCATCTGAATGGAGTGTGTCCAGGTCTTTAGTAAAACTTGGGAACTTTTCCTTTATCATGGTCTCTAGTATGGCTTCCATTCCTTTGAGACAATCTTCTTCTCCTTCATGAATCCCTTTTATTCATATATTTGAACACTTCATGAAGTCTTGTAGTTCTCTAAGCATCTGTTCTGCTTTCTTTCTCTTCTTTCCTGTCTCTTTACTACCTGGGTTAACTTGAAACTTTATCCTCTAGCTTTCAGGCTCTTTCTTCTCCATGCCCTAACCTATTTTTGATACTTTCTACTGCATCTTTACATTCCCTGATTGTCTCCTCACTTCTTTAAGCTCTGCCATATCCTTTCTATATTCTGTATATCTCTTGTCTGACTTTTGGTTCTATCTTTCTATTTTTTTTTTTGTCCATTCGTTTTATTGTCTTTACCACCCATGTTTTAAATTCTCTTTCTGTCAAAAAAAGAATTAATTCTCTTTAATTCTTTATAGGTGAAGTCTTCTGCAGTAGCTGCCTCATGGTCCCTTAGGGGAGTTCCTCCGTTTTGGTTTTTTATGTTGCCTGAATTTTTCTGTTGGTTCCTCCTCATGTGTTCTTTCTTCTTGTTCACCTCCTTGTCTTCCTTTTTCCTTCTCACTGCCTCCTCTGTTTCAAACAGAAGTCCTTGCTCTTGATGACAATATGTTATAATATGTCACTAGGACACCAGATGACGCTGTGGTTTTTTAGAAGTCAGAGAGCACAGCCAGCAAACTCTATGGTCCTTATTCCTAACTTAGTTGCCTCCAGTGATCTCCTCTGTATTTCCTTAGCATACAGAACCTGCTATGTTGATCTTAAAGTTCACAAGAATCCTTCAGGGGCAGATCTCATAGTGCCCCCTGACTCGTTCCTGTGGGGTGTGAGAGTTCCTCAGCCTGTACTAAGAGTGGAGTTCTGATCCTGGCAGGTGGAATTAAGATGGCCATGCTTTAGGCCCCTGCTAAGACCTTCTAACGACTTTCCCACACTGGCAGCCCCCTGCAGCCGAGACCTTCTCTGTATGGCTGCATTGCCAGCCACCAAACTTATGGCAAGTCCACTGTAACTGGCATTCAAATCTGGTTGCTGTGTACTGTTAGTCTGCCCATACTTCTAAGCTTTCCACTCAATGCACAGCTTCCCCCAACAACTGAAAACTCCAGAAAGGCATTTTCCTCCCCTCCTAGGTGTCTGTGGGTGGCTGACTGATGCCAGCTGGTCCCATCCAGTCACAATCACAACTCAGTTGAATGGTCCCATTTCTGGTCCACCCAGAAATGATACTTCTATTTATTTTTTATTTTTTGTGTGTGTGAAGAAACTTTTAATTACTTTTTTGTTGTGAGGGCATATAGTTGTTTGTCTGTGTGGTTTCCTATTAGTACTGAATACTTTGGATACTTGCTTTTCCATTCTTATGATACTTTACTGAGGAGGATGTTCTCCATATCCTTCCAGGTAAACACAAAAGATGTAAATTCTCTATCTTTCTTTATGGTTGAATAGTATTCTGTGGTACACATATGCCATAGTTTATCTATCCATTCATGAGCTGATGGACACTGGGGGTGTTTCCATATCTTGGTGATTGTGAATTGAAGTTTGATGAACATTCTAATGCAAATGTCCTTGGTAAAATGACTTTTTTCTTCTAGGTAGATGCCTAGTATTGGGATTGCAGGGTCAAATGGAAGATCTATTTCTAGTTCTTTGAGGATTCTCCATACTTCTTTCCGAAAAGGCTGTATTAGTTTGCAGTTCCCCCAATGATGTATAAGTGTCCCCTTCTCTCAAAACCCATGCCAGCATCTGCAGCTCTGGGACTTTTTGATGTAGGCTATTCTAACTGGGGTTAGGTGATATCTCAGATGGTTTTGATTTACATTTCTCTGATGATTAGGGATGATGAATATTTTTTTCATGTTTTTGTTGGCCATTTGTCTGTCTTCTTGGGAGAAGTTTCTGTTCATTTCTCTTGCCCAATGATAAATGGGAGTGTTTGCTATTTTTTTGATGATTAGTTTGAGTTTTATGTAGATTCTCATTATTATCCCTTTGTGAGTTTTATAACATGAAAATATCTTCTCCCATTCTGAAGGCTGTCTATTTGCTTTAATTGTTGTACCATTAGCTGTGCAGAAGCTTTTTAGCTTGACCACATCCTATTTATTTATTTTCGGTGTTACTATAATTGTCACTAGGATCTCTTCGTAAAAGTTTTTCCCAGGCCAATATCCTCAAGAGTTTTCCCCTCACTTTCTTTTTGTCATTTCTTCTGTTAGATTTAAATATTTTATCAATCATGAGTCAATTTTTGTAAGTTCTAAGAGGTGCAGGTTCAGTTTTAATCTTTCATGTGTGTCTAACCAGTTCTCCCAGCACCATTTATTAAACAGGAATTATCTTCTCAAGTGTATGGTTGTTTGGTAAGATCAGCTAGTGATATGAGGCTGGTTTCATTTCTATGTATTTTCTTCTTTTCCATAGATCTGTGTCTGTATTTTTTGTGCCAATGCCATGCTGTTTTAATCACTATAGACCTAAAGTCTGGTAAAGTGATGCCTCTAGTTTTGTTTTTATTTCTAAGAATTAAATGCATATTTCTTAAATAAAGTTTCCTTTCATGGGTATTAATTAAAGCCTAATATATCTCATTAAATTAATACATGTACGTTGTAAGCTTAAACTACACTCAGGAGAGAAATCTGCTGATGAGGAGACATCGTACAGGATGAATGTTTCTCAGTGAAGATAGGCAGGACATTTTACAAATTTACATCAGTCAGAAAATAAATAGTAGGCCATGAGTCCCATGAAAGCTCATTGAGAGTTTGAGAAACAAACTTAAATATCACTTAGTACAGGACTGGTTTCCTGACATGAGACCTGTGCATTCACCCAGACCCCATGCTGAGATGACCCAAGCTTGTTTCAATACCCTTATGTTCATGTCTTAAAACTCCTTATGATATTTATTATAAGGGGACTTGAATTTTTATTTGGAACTAAGATTCATAAATTTTGTAATATACTTTCCTTGTCTAGTAAACTCATGTATACTTTATTTAGCTGAGAAAGTATTTAACAGGACATATATAATAGAACCTCCATAGTTGACCATGTACCTACATTGACCACCTCAAGTTGATCTAATTTTCATAGACTGGGCATGCACCATATATACATGTCAGTACAGTAGGCCTAATTTGTCGTGTTGATCACCTCTGTATGTTTAACAGTTGTGACAGTCCCTTTGGTGTTCAGCTTACAGAGGTTTTGTTGTATTTTACAGTGAGTAATTTAATTTTGTAATGGGGTGAATTCAAAAGCCATAAAAGAGTGAAATAGGAGACTCAGTTGTGTTATAAATAGCTGGATTCATAAAGCAAGATGAAATAGGAAGAGCAGGGGGAGGAAGAGGAGAAAATATAAATAAAGTTTCTATAATTTTTAGAATGTTGATTCTTAACATTTGAAAAAAACTAAATAGCACTCTCTGTTTCCTAAATATATGCCATTCAGGGCTGGGGACTCTGGTGGTGACCTATGTGGATGCCATCAACAGCGGAGCAGTGCCTTGTCTGGAGAATGCAGTGACAATGCTGGCCCAGCGTGAGAACGCAGCAGCTCTGCAGTGGGCAGCTGACCACTACAGCCAGCAGATGGCGCAGCGAGCGCGGCTTCCCACGGACACGCTCCAGGAGCTGCTGGAGGTGCACACGGCCTGTGAGAGTGAGGCCATTGCCATCTTCATGGAGCACTCCTTCAAAGATGACACACGGGAGTTCCACAGACAGCTCTTGGTACTTTTAGTATTTATCCTTCCTGATTCTGGTCCTTCTGGGTGATGCCTAAACTTGATGTCTGTGACCCCATAGTTTATCTTATTACCATGGTAGAAATACACTGAGTTCCTGCAAACGAAAGGGCTCTGTGGGCTACTGATCACACTTTTTCTAAAAGAAGGTCACTACTTCTATTGCTTTAAAACAAACTACAATAAGTTTAGCAACTTACTTATTTATTTAGGATGAAGTCTCACTCTGTCACTTAGGGTAGAGTGCCCTGGCATCAGCCTAAGCTCACACAGAAACTTCAAACTCTTTGGCTCTAAAAACCATCTTGCCTCAGCCACCTGAGTAGATGGGAGGGACTACAAGCGTAAGCCACCAGACTAGGCCATGTTTAGCAACTTAAAAAAACACACATTATTAGCTCACAGTTCTGTGGTTACAAGTCCTAATCAGGGTGTCCAGGCATTCTGCTTAGTGTAGCACAAGCTGAAAACAGCATGTCAGTGGGCTCAGATTTACATGGAGGTGCTGGAGAAACACTCTCTGTGTTTCAGCCAACAATGATGCATCAAACCATTGTGTTTCTAATCTCTCTGATTGCCTCCTGTGACAGCAAGTAGAGAAAACTGCTTCTAAAGGGTTCACATGGCCAGGCACAGTGGCTCACTCCTGTAATCCTAGCACTCTGGCAGGCTCACAAGTATGAGACCAGCTTGAGCAAGAGCAAAACCCCATCTCTACTAAAAATGGAAAAATTAGTTGGGCATGGGGGGCAGGTACCTGTAATCCCATCTACTCAGGAGGCTAAGCCAGGAGGATCACTTGAACCCAGGAGTTTGTGGTTACTGTCAACTAGGCTGATGCCTAGCACTATAGTGACAGAGGGAAGCTCAGTATTAAATAAATAAATAAATTAATTAATTAATTGGATTCATGTGATTGGGTAATGCACAATAAGGTCCCCCTATTTGTTAAATTCAACATGTGCTATGTAGCATAATCTAGTCACAAGACTCCATCCATTGTATACACAGTCTCAGGAACTTTGCAGGGTGCAGATACCAATGGGGGATAAATCCTATGTAATATCATGGTTCTCCTTAACACATTTAGTGAAAGGGCCTTTCAGTTTGTCTGGGACTGACCTAAAAGGACAAAATTCTCTCAATTCATAATGATGAAATCTAGCTGGACTATAATTTACAAGTAAAAAAAATAAAAGCAAAATAACTTTTTTTCTTAAATCCCCACATGGTTCAAACTCTATTGGAAGAATGCACAGATGGTTCATACTCTCTTCAGAATAGACCTAACTCCTTACTGGGGAATTAATTTGCCATGTATATATTTTTATCCATAGAGATCTATGATTTCCAAGGAAATTTCACTTACAGCAATAATTCAGCTTTCTATTACTCATATTTGGATTCTGAATCTCTGATAATCATTCTATAGCTCAATGAACATGGAGTTTATCTTGTCACCTCCTAATTTTATGGAAATTGGGTGTAACCCCAGAGGAATTAAGCGAGAAGTCATGCAGAGAGGTGATCAGAACTGGGATGGAAATGAGTCTTCTCCATCCCACATCCCAGTCCACTCACAGACCATGAGACTATCTCCTCTAAAAGGATCACACTTCGACCTTCCCTTTTAACACTTTCTCTCCATTCCATTTCCCTACATTTCCTGGCAGGTAGCCATAGAAAAAAAGAAAGAAGAATTTGTGCTGCAGAATGAAGAGGCATCTGTCAAATATTGCCAGGCTGAGCTTTCACGTGTTTCAGAGCCCCTGATGGAAAGCATTTCAAGAGGAATTTTCTCTGTTACTGGAGGACACGAGCTATATTTAGAAGCAAAGAAAAAGGTTGAACAGGAGTATGAGCTAGTGCCCAGGAAAGGAGTTAAGGTGAGGAATAGGGACCAGGGGGATGGCCACCAGAGGATGGTCAGAGGGTCTTTGTTGCCCCTTCTGGAAGTCTAAGACCACAGTACCATTTGTAGAGTGAAAGCAGAACATAATGATACCTTTACATTTCTAGTTTTACATTTGCAATTAGTTAGATAATCTTAAAGAAACCAGAAATATTTTTTCCCGAAGAGGATTTAGAATCAGGAATCCAAGTGACACAAATCATTTCCTTTATTTATCAAACAATGGGGTAGTTTTTTCGTGCTCAGGATGGAGGAGACATCATGAAAGAAACAACTTTGTCTTCAGGAAGATTATGCTCTCACCTGACGTTGACAGCTTGGGAGTCGATTGGCTCTGGTGTGATTAGGTTACCATAGTGGTATGCAGTGATCGCTATGATGACCGTGGTGGTGAGCATCATGGCTCACACACAGGAACCGTTCACTTTCTGTACCAGGTACAGTTTTAAGTGATTTGTTGGATTATCAGTTTAATTCTCATAATAACATAAAGTAGGTATTACTGTCTTCCACATCAGGCAGTGAGAAATGTAATGCATGGGGAAGCTAGTAATGTGCTTGAGATGATGAAGCCAGCAAGAGGCAGAGCTGAGAGGGCTCACCTGTGCTCTTGGCATCCATTAGACACTCAGAACTTTTTTTTTTTTTCTTTGCAGTTTTTTTGGACGTGGCTGGGTTTGAACCTGCCACCTCCGGCGTATGGGGCCAGTGCCCTACTCCATTGAGCCACAGGCCCAGCCTGACACTCAGAACTTTTTAATTTTCCATGACTGGATCATCAAACTGTGGTATATGTATACCATGGAATATTATTCAGCCATTAAAAAAGATGGGGACTTTACACCTTTTACATTTACCTGGATGGAGTTGAAATACATTCCTCTTTTTAAAGTATTGCAAGACAGGAAAAATAAATATCCAATGCACTTCATACTAATATGAAATCGATATATAAATGAAAATAGTCCAGTTCAGGGGTAGAGGGAAGTGGGAGGGGAGAGGGAGGAGGATATTTGGCAGAAAAGAGGTAGGGCATGAGGTGGGATCTCACCTAATGTGCACATTGTGAGGGTGTATAAGATGCCCCTTGGGTGAAGAGCTTTTCTACAAATGGAACTTTACCCTGGAAATGAAAACAATGTAACCTAAAAATTGTACTCTCATATTAATTTGAAAAAATAAAAATAATACTCAAAAAAAAGAACTTTTTAATTTTGAGGAAACAGTGTACTATACCAACATAGATTGTTACCAACAGTATCCAAGGGTTTCCTTTTATCCACATTCTTGCCAATAATAGTAATCTTTTGATTTTTTTATAATGGTCCTTCTAATGGATGTGAGATAATATCAAATTGTGGTATTAATTTCCTTTTCCCTGATACTTAGTGATGTTGGGCATATTTTCACTTGGGTACTGACCATTTACATATCTTTTTCTTGATATACCTATTAGGTTCTTTGTCCCTTTAAAAAATTTTCAGATTAACATGAGGGCATAAATGATTAGGTTACATTGTCCTTTTCTAAATTGGGTTATTTGTTTTTTGTTGTTTGGTTTTTGGCTATTGTGCTGTATGAGATCCCAATAGTGATAGATACGTGGTATTAGCCTCTTACCAATATACATCTGTAAGTATTTTTTCCCACTTCCCTCTACTCCCGAACTGGACTATATGTTACCTTTTTATTTTGTTGATCATTTCCTTTGCTGCAGAAACTCTTAGTTTGATAAAGTCTCACTTGTTTATTTTTGCACTTGTCAGTGCTTTTAGTATCTAATTCATAAAATTATCACCAAGATTAATGGCAAGGACCTTTCCCTTTGTGGTTTGTTATAGGAGTTATATTATTTCTGGTTTTATGTTTAAATTTTGCATCCATTTTTAGTTGAGATTTGTGTATGATGTAAGATAAGGGTCCACTTCATGCTTGTGGGTATTCAGTTTTCTCTGTACCTTTTATTGGAGACACTCTCCCACATTGTGTTTTTTGGCATATTTGTTGAAAATTATTTGGTTTATTTCCTGGGCTCTATTCTGTAGGACTGGGTTATGTGTCTGCTTTTATGCCGGTACCATCTTACTTGGTTAATATATCTTTGTAGTAGATTTTGAAATCAGAATATTTCACTGAAAACAGCATATTCCACTAGCTTCATTATTGTTGCTCAAGATTAATATGGCTATTTGGGATCTTTTACATCCATACAAATTTCAAAACGTTTCCTTATTTCTATGAAAAATGTCTTTGGAATTTTCCTAGGGATTACATTAAACCTGTAGGTGGCTTTGGGTAGTATGGACATTTCAAACAACATTAATTCTTCCAATCCATGAACACTGAAAACATCTCAATTTATTCTGTGTCTTCCTCAAGTTCTTTCAACAATACTTTTTGGATTTCACTTTAGCTCTTCCATCTCCTTGGTTAAATATATGTATAAGTCTTTTTCTCTTTTGCATGTTATTTTATATGTTTGTTTACTTCATTTCTTTTTGGATAGTTTCTTCTTAGTGTGTAGAAATGCAACTATCGTTGTATGTTAATTTTTTATCCTTTGACTTTACTGAATTTATTATTCCTTCAGGTTTAATGAATTTATTACTCTTAACAGCTATTGGTGGGCTTCTGGTTATGTTTCCAAAGGAAACAGAATCACTAGCTTGAAGAAATATCTGTATTTTCATGTTCATTGCAGCATTATTCACATTAGCTATGCTATGAAAACAACCTAAGTGCATATATATCCACAAATGGATGGGTGAAGAAGATGCATATACAATATAATGAATTATTATTCAGTCTTCAGAAGAAGGAAATCCTGCCACTTGTTACTATATGAATGAACCTGGAAACACAAATACTGCATGCATCACTTTTATGTGAAATTTAAAAGAAGAAAGTCAAAGTCATATTAATGGAGAGAAGAATGTTGGTTTCCAGGGGCTGGGGGATGGGGTGAAATGGATCATCATGGCCAAAAGTCAGAACTATTCATATATAAGTGAGTTCTCAACACCTAATTTCTAGCGTGGTGACTCTAATCAAAATTATGAATTATATACTGAAATTTGATAAGATATTAGATTTCAAGTGTTCTCAGAACATAAAAAAGGTAACTGTATACAAAGTGATGGATAGTTTACTTGGTTCTATTGTAGTAATCATTTCACAGTGTATACATACATCAGAACATCATGTTGTATACCTTAAGTGCATACAAGTTTTATTTATCTATCATACCTCAGTAAAGGTTTGAAAAATCTCAGAGGCAGCCTGGAAAGCTTTCTGGCATCAGGGGGGGACTCTCAGTTGAAGGACTGAGAGATATTATGGTAGGTAAGAAAGAGCGGCACAGCATCCAGGCAGAAGAAAAAGAATGAAAATATTCCAAACAATGGAGGACCAGTGCTGGTAGCAATGCAGGAAATCTGGTTGTCTGCTCCCTGGGGTCAGTGGTGGCAGCTTCCCTGGGAGAGGAGCTGGAGAGCTGGGAAGGGGACTGCTGGCGAGGGTCCTCATGTCTCCATAAAGAACTCAGACCTCTTGTTCGGGCTGGGGAAGGACAAAACACTGTGGGATCCTAAGGAGGATACAGCATTTCCATACTTAATTTTGTTGAACATTACTTTCCTCATTAGAAGACAAGATCGTTGCAGCCTCACAGATCTTACTCCTTCTTGGTTCCTCAGGCAAACGAGGTTCTCCAGAGCTTCCTGCAGCAGCAGGTGGTTACAGAGCAATCCATCCTGCAGGCAGACAAAGCCCTCACCGCTGGAGAGAAGGCCATAGCAGGTGAGGGGCAGGGCTCAGCTCTCACTGGGTGGGCAGGTTCCTGCAGTGCCCTCTGCCTGGTCAGACAGAAGGATCTTCCTGACACCAGGAGCTTCATCCTGGTGGAGAACACGTGCTCTGCTAAATCTTACAGCCACAAGGAGAGTTGGGGCTTCACATCTGGCCAGTCACTTCCTTTCCTTTGTAGTCTGAAACACGCTCTGTCTGACGTGGCTGGTGGAGAATTCAGATATTCCCGATAGGTCACCTCTCTGAGTTTTTTAAAGTTGGTTTGTTCGCTGAGTTCAGGAGGGTAGAACTCTGGCCTGGCTGTAATTTTCTTCCTCTGCAAAATGTTTGTAAAACAGCGGAACGGGCCATGAAAGAGGCAGCTGAGCAGGAAATGTTGGTGGAAAAACAGAAGCAGGAGGAGCTGGAGCAGAAGATGCAGGCTCAGGAGAGAAGCTTCCGAGAAAACATGGCCCAACTTAAAGAGAAGATGGAGAGGGAACAGGCAGACCTGGTGAGAGAGCACGAAAGGATGCTGGAGCACAAGCTGCAGGTGAGTCTGGACGAAGCCTGACGACGCTGGGTGGGGGCGGGGGGACTGGTTCCTCGGGAAGCCTGTAAGTCTGCAGACTCCAGCACCTTCTGTAGCGTTAGCCCTTGGAGAGCACACGGGACATCCCAGGGTGCTGGCTGCTGGGTGTGGAGACTGTAGGATGCTCTCACCATGCCCCAGTGAACAGGTTTAGTCTACAGGTCCTTCAGATTCCCGACACCCCCATCAGAGAGACCTGAATTAGATCCATCTGATCTGAAGGTAGCAGGTTTGGCATGATGTGAAATGAGGCATGCTGAAAGCTGTGAAATTGCTTCATGTTTCCATTTCTACCTGATTCAGCCCATATGAGAGTAACATGCATTCTTTGTCCCAACCTGTAGCATTGTATCCAGGGTCAGCAGTTCCCAGTATTTGTGAGAGGAGCCTGGCCCTGCTCCCTCAGAGTAACTAAGGATGAGTTAGAATGAAAGCTGCATCCCTCTCAAAGCACATTCCTTGTATGGGAGGAAAACTCCACTCCTCCTTCCAGTAAGGGAATTTACAAAGGGCACTCCCACTGCTGACGCCCGATCATCTGGAAATTTTGGATAAACTCCTCAAAAAGTGTCATAGATGTTAGCAAAAATAGGCACACACTTAAGTAATAAAATGTCAGATAGAAAACTCTGACACTTACAAATTGGGGATTTTCAAAAGTGGATTATTCTTCCTTTACAGCTCCAAGAAAAAATGCTTAATGAAGGATTTCAAAAGAAATCTGAGGATTTAAATAAAGAGATAATTCAACTAAAAGAAGAGATGGAAAGAACTAACAAGGAAAAACCCTCAGTGTTTTCACTTATCCTTGATCTGGTTGCCGACTTTTTGATTTTTGCCCTACCTGGAGCTGGTAAGCTTCTTGGTGCAGGGATGAAATTTCTCACCTCAGGTATGGTATAGGCTGAATTCCTGGCAAGGAAATTATAAAATAAAGTTTCTTTTGTTATAATTGGATAACATCGTTGCTCATTTTTTCAGTGTATGTGTCACAATGGTTTCCTTCAAGGACAGTCTAAAAATAAAAAGCAATGAACAAAGAATATCAGGACTTGACATCCACAAAAATCAAGCTTAATTTTGATTGAATTAATTTATAGGAATTGGGCCTATGTTAGAAGATAGCAAAATTAGTCACAGAAAGATTTAAGTAAAGCAAAAAGACTAATGGTCAGATGAAGAAAACATTTACAATTTATAATCCAGTCCCAGAGATGATTTCAGTTATAATTAGCTCTTGCAAGTCAATTAGAAAAAGGCAACATGACATTGTTTAAATAGGCAAAAATATGAGAATGAAAATGTTTCACTTTACTGATAGTAAAAGATGGATGAAGTTAAAGTAGGAGGTTCTTGTTCACCTCTACGATGGGCAAAGAAGAACAGCCTGACAGGACACGGAGAGGGTAACAGTTTAGGAAAATTGGCAGCGTCTAATACTGGCTAGTGAGCATGTGAACAGTTGGAATCATGTATTGAAAATGCAAACGCACATACCTTTGATTCAGCAATTCCACATGGAGGTATTTGTGTATATATTTGTTTACTCGAGTTGAAAATAACCTAAGTAACAGTACATGTGTTGCAGCATCTCTGTAATGCCAAGAGACGGAAAATGAATTTTAACTTCCTCTGGTAGCTATGGATAAGGTAAATCTGAGAAAACACTTTCAAAGGAATACTCAATAGGAGGGCGATTGGGGGGATCTCACCTAATACACAGAATGCGAAGGTGTTCGGCATGTCCTGGGTGAAGGGCTCAGCTACAACTTGAACTTTACCTTAGAAATGAAAACAATGTCACCTCAACGTTCGCACCCTCATATTAATCTGAAATAAATTGTTTTTTAAAAGGGTGTACTCCGCAGTTACTAAAATGAAACAAGAAGCTCTATTTGTGCCTCTTGAGAAGGTCTCCAAGATGAGAGGTCTCCAAGATGTGTCATAAGCCAAACAACTGTGATTCAGGGAGTGTGGATAATTACTGCCTCTGAATATAGAAAATAATGAATATATGCATATATTATTATCTTCCTCAAGAAAAATACAAGATACACTAGTGTCCAGGTAGAGGACCTGAATAGTTGAGGTGAGAAAGGAGATGATAACTTTAAACTGTATATTCTTATGTGCCTTTAATATTGTGTATGAGTGGATTGTATATTTGAATAGGAATAAATATAATTATTAAAATTAAAAATTAAATAATAGTACATGAATGGGAGAGTCCCCAGGACAGGATGAAAGTGATTACTGCTAGAAGTAGTATAAATCAGCTCTACAGGAAAAGTCTGCTCATCAGAACAGGGAACTAGAAAGAGCATAATATATGCACCCTCACGTTTTTATCATGGCCTTTCAATGAGGATTTCAAAGTTTATTCCCAAACCTATTTTCAGACACAGCCCCCTGGGATGTGGAGTAGAGATTCTGCCCCACAATTAAAAGATGATGAGTTAGAAGGAAATAGTGTCTTCAACTGAACGTTTTAGGGATACATTTCAGATGTCTAATGCTTGAGAGTCACTTGTACCTAGAATGACCCTTTGTAATTCCACAAACTGGGCATTATGTCTTGTTGTGGGCTTTTGCACATGAGACACAGACTTTTTCAAACCACTCTGACTCCTCACCTTCTATCCTCTTTGCCAATGAACCACTGCTGCTCTCTAGGTTGCCCCATTTCCTGACCTCCCAAGATTGGATGAGGTCCCCTCTCTGTCTTGCCATGGCACCATGCTGTCACTGCCATCACAGAAAGTTTTATATAATTGTGAAATCTAAATTACTATTTACTAGCTCCTCTTGATCTCAGGTGCTTGGTCTTCATCATCTTATCTTTAGCTATAAACACAAAAGCCACCACATAAACATAAGTGTGGGTTGATTAAATACATAAGCTGCCATCCACTAAGGTCCAAGTTTATCACATCCTCACATATTTCCTGATCCTTACAGCTCTCAAAAAACAAAACAAAACAAAACCAAAACTCCCCACCATTCTAGGAACAAGTGCAGAAGGGACTCACTGACTCAGAAAGGGCATGAACAATTGCCTGAGTCTGCTGCCCTGCTGCCTCGGAGGGATGACACAATCCCTGGGTTCTATGTTTCCCCAGTTTCTCACCCATGATAATTCCCGAGGGGCGAAGTCACCACCATTTGCTCCCTGAATAATTATGGCTAGGTGTGGTGGCTAATGCCTGTAATCGAAGCACTCTGGGAAGCCAAGGTGGGTTGATTGCCTGAGCTCACAGGCTGATTGTGAGACCAGCTTGAGCCAGAGTGAGACCTCGTCTCTAAAAAAAAAACATAGCCAGCTACTTGGGAGGCTGAGGCAAATGAATGGCTTGAGCCCAAGAGTTTGAGGTTGCTGTGAGCTATAACAGCATAGCACTCTACCAAGGGGGCAAAGTAAGACTCTGTCTCAAATAAAAAAATAAAATTATAATAAAGTGCCAGAGTCATGCCAACTTCTTACTTCTGCCATAGTTCTTCTATTAATTCAGGCTACTTTTGTTAAATAGTAGAGCCATGCTCTTTATATAAGCATCAAAATCTCACTGAAAATGATACCTATCCTCCTGTCCTCAAGCATCATCATCCTGCTTCTGAGCAGAAATAGAGAGGTTTGCAAGGGGACCATTCTGATTAATCACATCTTTAAATTTTTTTTTTTTTATTGTTGGGGATTCATTGAGGGTACAAGAAACCATGCTACACTGATTGCATTTGTTAAGTAAAGTGCCTCTTACAATTGTGTCTTGCCCCCAAAAGGTGTGCCACACACCAAGACCCCCACCCTCCTCCTTCCCTCTCTCTGCTCTTCCTTCTCCCACCCCCTACCATGTACTAGGTCATTAATTGTCCTCATATCAAAATTGAGTACATAGGATTTATGCTTCTCCATTCTTGTAATGTTTTACTAAGAAGAATGTGTTCCACTTCCATCCAGGTTAATACAAAGGATGTAAAGTCTTCATCTTTTTTAATGGCTGAATGGTATTCCATGGTATACAGCTTATTAATCCATTCCTGGGTTGGTGGGCATTTAGGCTGTTTCCACATTTTGGGAATTGTAAATTGAGCTGTGATAAACAGTCTACTGCAAGTGTCTTTACGGTAGAGGGATTTTTTCCTTCTGAGGTCTATCTTGAGTTCTTTAAGGGTTCTTCATACTTCCTTCCAAAAGGTTGTACTAGTTTGCAGTCCCACCAGCAGTGTTAAAGTGTTCCTTTCTCTCCACATCCATGCTAGCATCTGCAGTTTTGAGATTTTTGTGATGCGGACCCCTCTCACTGGGGTTAGATGATAACTCAGGGTGGTTTTGATTGGCATTTCTCCAATAATTAGGGACAATGAGCATTTTTTTCATGTTTGCTAGCTATTCGACTATCTTATTTAGAGAAGGTTCTGTTTATCTCTCTTGCCCTTTGATATATGGGATTGTTGGCTTTTTTCATGTGGATTAATTTGAGTTCTCTATATATCCTAGTTATCAAGCTTTTGTCTGGTTCAAAATATGCAAATATCCTTTCCCATTGTGTAGGTTGTCTATTTGCTTTGGTTGTTGTCTCCTTAGCTGTACAGAAGATTTTCAGTTTAATTAAGCTTCATTTGTTTATTTTTGTTGTTGCAATTGCCACAGAAGTCTCTTCATAAAGTCTTTCCCCAGGTCAATATCATCAAGTATTTTTCCTATGCTTTCTTTGAGGATTTTTTTCATTTCGTGCCTTAAATTTACGTCTTTTATCCATCTTGAATCAATTTTTGTGAGTGGAGAAAGGTGCAGGTTCAGTTTCAGTCTTTTACATGTGGATATCCAGTTCTCCCGGAACCATTTATTGAATAGGGATTCTTTTCCCCAGTGTATGTTCTTTTGGTATATCGAAGATTAGGTGGCTGTAAGATGTTAGTTTCATTTCCTGGTTTTCTATTCCGTTCCAAATGTCTATGTCTCTATTTTTGTGCCAGTAGCGTGCTGTTTTGATGACTATGGCCTTGTAGTACAGCCTAAAGTCTGGTATGCTGATGCCCTGGCTTTGTTTTTATTACTAAGAACTGCCTTAGCTTAGTTTTTTTCTGGTTCCATACAAAACGAAGAATTATTTTTTCCAAGTCTTGAAAGTACCATTTTGGTATTTTAATAGGGATGGCATTGAATCTGTAGATTGCTTTGGGCGGTATAGACATTTTAACAATGTTGATTCTTTCCAGCCATGAACATGGTATATTCTTCCATTTGTTAATATCCTCTGCTATTTCTTTTCTTAGGGTTTCTCTACTGCTTTTGTCCTCATCCCGGGGTCCAGAAGTCTCTTGCTGTCTCCTTGTGTCCCCAAAAGGATGTTTCTGGACAGGACCCACGAGCCAGAGATACCTGGAGTCTTCTCTCCCCAATCTCACTGCTCCTGGTTGCAAAGAAGCAGTTACTCAGCCACCATCTTGCTCCCTCTGATTCTGATTCGTAAGTTTTTGTGACTAGAATGACTTTATATGTATGATGTACTGAATTATTCTTAACCAATATATCCATCTTATGTATACATTACAATTTGATTTCTTCTGTAAATGGGTATGGAAGGGAAATAGTAAATTTATTTCTTTCATATAGTTGGTGAAGGAAAATAATAGCAAAAATATGTCCTCTCTACAAAAATTTAGAAAAAATAGATCACCATTGTATTATTAAGTAGGCAGAACCAAGCACATCCATATATGTTGCTGTCCACCAGCCCAATCAACGACACAGAGATATCACTGCAGATGGAATGATTTATTAAGGGAAGACTGAGGCTCGCTCAGGCCTACAGTGATTGTACATCTTTATTCAGATGTACAATCAGATAAGAATAAGTAAGAATAAAGAACAAAAGCATTAATCGAGACTGCTATAAAAAAGTTCTTCTCAGCATAAATGTTGCAAAGCACATATACGTCATTTCTAAATCTGGAGCATATAACTTGAAGATAAACTACAAGGACACCAGGCTGTCTGTTCCTGTTTGCCCACCTCCCTAACAAGTTAAATGAAGCTTTTGTGTAATTTGAAGTTAGGGAATGAAGAGTAACACTTCAGCTCCAGATAGGTGCTAAATCTCCAGCTATTGACTTGGCAGGGACCTCAGGGAATCATCTCTCAAGGCCTTTTCAGCAAGCAGGGAGGAATTAACCCCCGAGTCTGGCTTATAGCCGAGAATGGAATTTTCCCGTCTTAGGTTCTCGTACCACAAGGAGCACATAATGAGACAAAGCTGCCTTTCTGGAGTGCTGAGAACCGTGCCCCTTCACATATAGATACTTTATTTTTTATTTATTTATGTATTTATTTATTTAGAGACCCAGACTCACTTTGTCACCCTGAGTAGAGTGCTGTGGCATCATAGTTCACAACAAGCTCAAACTCTTGGACTCGAGTGATCCTCTTGCCTCAGTCCCAAGTAGCTGGGACTACAGGTGCTCATCTGATGACCAACTATTTTTAGAGACAGGATCTCCTTCTTACTCAGGCTGGTCTTGAACTCTTGAGCTCAGGCAATCCACTTACCTTGGCCTTCCAGAGTGCTAGGATTACAGGTGTGAGCTGCCATGCCCAACTTCATATAGGTATTTTAGATGTCACTAGAAAATCAGGATGAAAGTCACTAGAAAAGCAGTGTTTATAGATCCAAACAAATAGGGTCCTTTAATATTGCCCCATTTTACTCAGGATCAATGGATACCGTTCCATTTTCCCATGAGAGAGTTGACACAACAATTTGTTATATGCTGAACTTTGCTGTGCCTTCCTTCATATAGTTCATCATTTGCCATTTGGAAATTGAGGTAGATATTTGCTTAATAGCAGCCTTTGTGTGAAAAAATATTCTAACTTATCTCCCTTAGAAAAAATGGGTACGGTCACCTGGATTAAGCTCCCAAGGTGTCATTTGAGGGAGCCAGGGGATCTGTGTTTCTGGGCATTCACATTTCAAGAAGCATAGAGCCTGTACTCTTGGAGACACATCTGGGTCACAAAGCTGCCATGGTTTTATTTAGCCCGTGGAGAGTTTTATTTATATTCAAAAGTTTACTGAAAAGATTCTGGCCCACTTGTATCCAAAAAGAAAAAACACTAAAAAGGAGATTGGAAAGTCGGGTCTTTAAAGTTTAAAAACAGGTTTTTTACTTTTATTGACCCTTAAGTTATTCATTATTAACAAAGATTCAGTTTTGACTGGGACAGTGCTGTGATCAGTTGATATAACAATACACTTTCTTGCTCAGAGGAAAAAAGCAGCTGATTTCCTAGCATTAGTTGTATTTTGAAATAAGCCTGCTCCACTTTCAAACTCACACATGCACGGGACTGACTCCTTTCTTTTCTCACTGTTGTTTTTGCTTCTTTCTCTCCTCTATCTTATAGAGAAAGCACAAAGCAAAGAATCAATGTGATTTTTCACTAAATGGACTTTCAACTTTGAACTTCACTCAGTGATTTCCTACTTTGGTGTTAGCCATTGGCTTTGGGTAGACATATTACTTAACCCCTTTCTGAGCCTTTTCCTCCTTGGACAATAGGATTAATGCACCCTGTGCTGAGAGACAGCATTATGATGTTTAAATGATATATGTAAAGAACCCAGCATAGAGACCATTTGACAAATAATAATATTGTTACTATTTATTCACTGAGAAAACACAGAAGTGGTTGCTCGCATGGGTTATGGAGCAAGACTTCTTGGGTTCAATTACCACTTGGTAGCTATGTAATTTTAATAAACTATTGATTGTCTCTGTAACAATGTGTTAAAAATATTTGTGATAAGAAACAATGGGATAGGATACATACAGAAGTTATCACTGAGTCTGAATTAAACATGCAATAAATGGGTACTATCCTCATTGGTATTACTACTTATGTGTTAAGTGCCAGGAGTGGCTCCAGTGCTGAGTGGTCGACAGTGTATGAGACATGGACATCCCCTCAGGGCACCTACAGTCCTCATCACTAAATAGGAGCAATGAGATCCATTGTGCTGGTGTCTAATGTTCAAGGTCATTGGAACTAAACACTAGATAAGGTTTTCTCATCATCATTCTGGCCACAAACATGAAATAAATGGCATTATTTTAAATGATTCATTGAAGTTTGTTTTGTTTTGTTTTGTTTTTTGTCATAGCAAGCAGTGTCTGTAATATCTTACAATAATAAAACTGGAAGGTTGTGGCTGAGAAATCACGTCTAATGCTCATGAGCACAGCTGCCAGCAATTCCTCTCATAGTGGACAAGTCACTGCTTTAATTAATACTGTGTCACAGCACTCTCCTTCTTCACAGAGGCTTCTTTTCTGATAAAAGTATAAATATAAATTCTGAAATATAATTTGGAAAGGCATTGGAGGGGTAATAAACATTCCAAAGTTCCTGCTACAGATAAAAGAGAGTGGAAGCTCTACAGAAGAGGGAGATTGGACAAGGACTCATGCCTCTTGTATCAAAGCTGAGTTCTTCCAGCTCTACAGGATCTGTGCTCTGCTTGGGCAGAGATGAGAAAGATTTATAAAGGTGCATGGGTTTTTTCTGAAATGGCCCTCCCTAAGACGGGGACACAAGTGCAGATGAAATACTGATCTCATCAGGTGGCTTCCTGCCCCTTAAGTACCCTCTCCTCCTGCTGTGTTGAGTTAGGCTCCAGCAGAGGTGGAGACTACATGGAGAGACGGGGATGTTTTAAGGGTATTTCTTTTTATTTATTTATTTTTATTAATACTAAATCATAGCTGTGTACATTAATGCGATCATGGGGCACCATACCCTGGTTTTATAAACAGTTTGATACATTTTCATCACACTGGTTAACATAGCCTTCCTGGCATTTTTTTAGTTATTGTGTTAAGACAAGTATATTCTACATTTACTAAGTTTCACATATACCCTTGTAAGATGCACCGCAGGTGTAATCCCACCAATCACCCTCCCTCTGTCCATCCTCCCCCCTCCCTCCCCTCCCTCTTATTCTACCCCCTACCCCATATTCTTAGGTTATAACTGGGTTATAGCTTTCATATGAAAGCCATAAATTAGTTTCATAGTAGGGCTGAGTACATTGGATACTTTTTCTACCATTCTTGAGATACTTTACTAAGAAGAATATGTTCCAGCTCCACCCATGTAAACATGAAAGAGGTAAAGTCTCCATCTTTCTTTAAGGCTGCATAATATTCCATGGTGTACATATACCACAATTTATTTATTTATTTTTATTTTTTATTGTTGGGGATTCATTGATATACCACAATTTATTAATCCATTCGTGGATCGATGGGCACTTGGGCTTTTTCCATAACTTAGCAATTGTGAATTGGGCTGCAATAAACATTCTGGAACAAATATCTTTGTTATAATGTGATTTTTGGTCTTCTGGATATATACCTAGTAAAGGAATTATAGGATTGAATGGCAGGTCTATTTTTAGATCTCTAAGAGTTCTCCAAACATTTTTCCAAAAGGAATGTTCATCATCTTTAATCATCAGAGAAATGCAAATCAAAACTACCTTGAGAGACCATCTAACTCCATTTAAGGGTATTTCTTTCTTGACACCATTTTAAACCACCTCTATTTATTAGTATCTGCCTACATAAACCCAGACTCCATTGCTTTCTTGCTTGCTACTTTTGTAGTTACAGGTAAATGAAGGTGGGCAACTTGGGATGGGCAAAAGTAGGTAGTAAGTAATTGTAGTTGGGAGCTTATCAAATCCATGTGCAATTTTCCTGAATCAGTCACTCACTGATTCCCACCTTTTGGCGGCACATCTCATGATATAAAATGAGGCAGACTATCAGATAGCCAGCAGTTCCTCTGGGCCACTGTTACAGTAGAAATGGATCCTGATCATAGAAAAATAAATGACTTTTTTGTCATGTTCCTCTAAAGAGATGGGAAACCAGGGAAACCAGATAATTGGAGATAAGTGGTCAGTGGAGCAAGGCAGAAGTAATCAACTCTATCATGGAAACAAACTGCTCTTTATCACAGTGTAAGAATGAAAATCATGGTGCCTGTAGACTCCATGAGCTTGTATGGAGTCTATACTAAAGATATTGCACAAGTCATATCATGATCATGTTAAGTTATAGGATTTGAGATATCAAAAATAAAGGCACAAAGTAAGTCATCAATGATAGAATAATTTTTACTCCTTTTAATATTATTACGTTATAAAAATTATCAAATTATCAAGCCTTGGTTAAAGAAGATATATTTAGAATTTTATGAATAATACTGTATAAACAGCAGAATTCAGAAGAAACAATAAAATAAATCACGATTTCTCAGATAGTGTTCCTTTTTTTTCTTTTTGCGGCAGAGTCTCACTATGTTGCCCTTGGTAGAGTGCCGTGGTGTCACAGTTCAGCAACTTCCAACTCTTGGGCTTAAACAATTCTCTTGCCTCAGCCTTCTGAGTAGCTGAGACTATCGGCACCTGCCACAAGGCCTGGCTATTTTTGGTTGCAGTTGTCATTGTTGTTTTAGCCGGCCCAGGCCGGTTCGAACCCACCTGCTTCGGCGTATATGGCCAGCACCCTACTCACTGAGCTACAGGTGCTGCCCTCAGATAGTGTTTCTTGATAGTGACTTCATTAGCTGAAATAATTAGCATCAATATTCAAACTGATCTATACATGCAGGTAGAAAAGAATCTTAAATCACAGACAGGTCCAAATCTGGTAAGGTAAGTGAGTCAAAAATCAACAGATTTAAATGTCAGGTATGAGCTATTAGGCTTGAGTGAAAGACATTTGCTAAAGCAGATCAAACATGAGGAACAATGAATGGGTAGCCAGGAGGACTTCTTGCACAGTGAGAGGAGGAAGCAACTGGGCAACCAGTGTCCCAGTCTGAGCTGACCCTGCCCACAAATGAACATAAAAGACAGCAGGACCAAGGCCTGATCATTAGATATTCAGTATCTATGAGAGCACAGCTTTCAAGCATAAGGTTCATACTATAGAAGACTTTACAAATCCCAAATGTGTTTGGGTGCAGCAGCAGTCAGTATTTGAGACAAAGCAACAGTTGCATAAGCAGGTGGTCCAGATTCCACAATCAGATGCCTCTCCCTCTAATCAGATCAATGGTGTAATTGGACATTCTCAACTACCCCCAGGAGAATTGAGCCCTGGATGCTGAGAGTGGCTCAATAAAACATCCTTGGATTTGTTTACCCTCGTTCCCTATGAGCTGTATGTATCTCCTGGCTGAATGTGAAGCCCGGCTTATGCATAAATACATTCCTGGCAGAGTTATAAAGCACATGAAATTTGAATGCTTTCTTAAACTATCAAGATCCAGCCACAAAAGATGCTTACTATCTCAAGGTGGTTTTTTTTCTTTTTTTCTTTTCTTTTCTTTTTTTTTTTCTTTATTGTTGGGGATTCATTGAGGGTACAATAAGCCAGGATACACTGATTGCATTTGTTAGGTAAAGTCTGTCTTGCAATCATGTCTTGACCCCACAAGGTGTGGCACATACCAAGGCCCCACCCCCTCTATCTCAAGGTGTTTAAGCATGAATTCTGTCTTATCATTGGCTTATCTAGAAGCTATGATGACTCAGAGGTGACTTCTAGGAAGTCAATCTTAAATACTAAAATAATAAAAATTTAAATGTATAACTGAACTGGAATTGAGTAAGTCACAAATAAATGGAAAGATATACTATGTTCATGGATTGAAAAACTTAATATTATTAAAATGTTCATATACTATTACCTGAGTGGAAAAAAGAAAACTCAAAGTGTTTTCCCTCTGCTCCCTCATCACAATAATCAATACAGAATACTTCCGTGATCAAATATGTGGGTGTTTTCTCACATACCAAGGAAGAAATCAATTCTGCTGCAGACACTACACAGGTGTCCTCTAGTTTAATGTAAACACTATCTACCTGAAGATAGTTTCAGATCCCACAATGGGAGAGCTCAGTCCCCAACACTGTCCCCCCTTCCGACGCCAATTGCACACCCCAGGTTGTTTTACCTTTACTTCTAATTGATTTGCTATAAATTCCAGAAAGTAGAGCTTCCACCAAGGCTTGAAGGGGTAGGGCTGCTAGCTGGGTGGGCTCACAGGGCATTTCTACCAGCCCAGTGGGCTCAGAAGACAGGGAATTGACCCAAAGAGGATTAATTTCAAGCCTTAAAATCTAATTGAAGATTAGATTACCTGCTATAGTTCTGACTTACTTGGGATGCAGGATCCCTTTCTTCCTTCTGATTTCTCCCTTTTAGAATGAGAATATCTATTTGATACCTATGTCTATCCAATGTATTTTGGAAGCAGGTAACTTCTGGTTTCCAATATTCACAGATGGTGAAGAATTTCTTCCCAGGATGAATAACACCTAGAGTCTTATCCATTCCTAATTTAGATGAAATTTAGATGAGATTTTGGATTTCAAGTTGATGCTGGAATGGGTTAATACTTCAGGACATTGAGACAGAATTAATGTATTTTGCAGGTAAGAAGGACATGAACTTTGAGGGGCCAGAGGGTTGTATGTGGTACTTTGTTATGCTAGCCGTAGCAAACTAATACAATGAATATGGACATTTGCTGTATTTTATTCATTTAAAAAATTCTTTTATACTGAGAGGATTTTTATGTTACTTCATTCAAGATATTGCCAGAACCACAAGTCTTTTGTAATTATTTTTATTTTATATTCAAAATAATAATAAGTAAATAATTGATATTAGAATAAAATCTAGCACTATTACTAAAATTACATAACAAGTCTAACTGAAACCTCTAAGCTTACTGCTTCTTTAAATGATACATTTATCTTATAGAAATAAGTGTTTCTTTGGGGTTAAATCTGAATTTAAACAGACTGGACAATGATCCTGTCTGCTAATGACAATGGCAGCAATGGTAACAGATCCAGTAATAACATGAGCTCACATTCACCAAGTCATGTTCCGAGCATCATGAGATAAAATATTCATAGTGTCTGTCCCAGCTACTTTGGAGGCTGAGGCAAGAGAATCGCTTAAGCCCAAGAGTTTGAGGTTGCTGTGAGCTATGACACCATGGCACTCTACCGAGGGTGACATAGTGAGACTCTGTCTCAAAAAAAAATTCCACAGTGTGTCTATAAGGTCCAAAGTCCAGGCACGCAGACAGCCAAACTCACTTGTGCTAACTGACAGCACAGCTAGTATTTTTCAATATGATTGAATTTAATCATTCAATAAATGTGTGTTGACCATTGACCATGTACCAGACACTAAGGAAGGATAATGTGATCAGCCATACATGTTCCCATTTTTTTTCCAGTTCACATGACAGACATGAGAAAATTGTAATACCAACAAATGTAATATTTCTATTTTTTGACAAACAAGTGTAAATATAGAACAGAGACTCAATTTCAATTATTTTGTCAGTAATACCATATTGAGGAGACCTCAGTTAAGATGAATTTTTAATGAGTACAATTTAATCACAAAAGGAAAATGTGCTCCAATGGATGGATGCTGTGTAAAATTCCTGACTGAGGAAGAGCTTGGAGTGTTTGGTCCTGACAAAAGTTCCACATGATGAGGCAGAGGAGTGCTGTTTATTTTTTATTTTTATTTTTTTAATATTTTTGAGACAGAGTCTCACTCTGTCACCCTGTTAGAGTGCTGTAGCATCGTAGCTCACAGCAACCTCAAACTCCTGGGCTCAAGCCATCTTCCTGCCTCAGAGCTTCCCAAGTAGCTGGGACAATAGTTTCCCACCACCACGTCTAGCTAATTTTTCTATTTTTAGTAGAGATGGGGGTTTTGCTCTTGCTCAGGCTGGTCTCAAAATCCTGAGCTCAAATGATCCTCCCTCCTTGGCCTCCCAGAGTGCTAGGATTACAGGCATTAGCCACCACAGCAGGCTGACAGACTGGGTTTAGAGAGTGACAGGCAGGAACCAGATGGTATAGGATCTAGCAGGCCGCAGAATGGAGACAAGATTTTTTTTATCACTGTAACAGGACGATTTTAAGACTTTTGAGCAAAGAAGTGATATGATTGTGTGTGTGTGTGTTTCATCACTGTGTCTACTGCATGGATAATGGATTAAATATATCTACAAATAATGATTGTGATCGTGACATCAGCCCTAGCAATAGGCCCATCTGCAGCTTCTGACTAATCTGTTTGTAGAAAGATTCCAAAAAGCTGAGTGCCACTTGATCTTGAAAAGCAACGACAAAATGGAGGTGTTGGACGTCTAAAATAGGACATTTCTCCCTTACTCCCTCCGAATTGTACGCACTTCCACATACTATGTTTTAAAATGGCCCAGCATAAACTTTTTCCAGCCAGGGAAACAATCTCTTGAGCCAATTCAAGGTTGCTTGGGACAGCATTTCTCAGAGTATGATTCAGATTGAAACTGAAAGCAATAAAAAGCTGATTACACAATGAGCTCGATGCTAGGAAATCAGTTGCTTTTCTGTTCCGGCAAAAGGAAAACATGGCTTAGAAAAAAAACATCTAAAGACTGCCTAAAATGTGTTCCAGGATTACTAAAACATTGTCCCTTTTAGATATCACATTCTTCCACTGGGGCCATCTGTGTTCACGGTCCAGAAACATTTCATGACCCATGCAGCTGTTGCTTGCACAGCAACGTCACCAAAGCCCCAACCCCCTCAAAACCTCCATTCAGTTTAAGCCTCATCCTCTGTCCTCCTGTGGTAGACATTGCTGCAGAGTTTCCAAAGTCAAGTGGTCTGCGCTATTTGCAGCTGTTGGTTGTTTTTGCAAAAGATTTCCTCTTCTCTTACAGCAAAATAGCTACTGCAATCACATAAAAAGTAAAACAGAAGTTCATTATTTTAACATTTGACTCCAACATTCTTTTTCTTAAAATTCAAACCAGGTTGTTTGTTTATTTTACAGATTATTAGGAGAGTACAAATGATTAGGTTACATTGTTTGCTTTCCTGAGGTAAAGTTCAAGTTGTAGTTGAGCCCTGCACCCAGGGGACGTGCTGTATGCCCTCACATTGTGCCCATTAGGTGAGAGCACAGGGATCCTCCTCCCTCCTCTTTTTCCTCTTCTCTCTACCCTCTCCCCCTACTTGAATTTACTTGGGTTTTTCCCTCATGTGGGGGTGTAGTTGTTTATCTATTGGTTTCATATTAGTATTGAGACTCCAGCATTCCTGACAGACAGGGAAATGCTCATGTTTATCAAAACTCATGGCCAGTCCATTGGAAGAGAAGGGTATTGCTGCTCCAACACGGGGAGATTTCATTCTCTTCCTTAATTACCCTGCATCTCCTGGTCCCTTAGTATCAAGCAAATCCATGTCTTTGGATTTGGGTTTGAGTTTTGTCTCAATAGGTGACTGCTATGGTCTGGATGCGATTTTCCCTGACAAAACTCATGTTAAAATGTGCCCCCTAATGTGGTAGTATTGAGAGGAGGGGCCTGCTGGAAGGTGTTTGGGTCATGGGGGTGGGTCACTGCTGAATACATTAAATGTCCTCCCTCTGGGGTGAGTGAGTTTTTGCTGTTGTAAGAATAGATTAGTTCCATGAAAATGGGTTGTTATGGAGAGTCAGGCTGCCTTGGTTTTTCCTCCCTTGCTTCCCTTCTCTCTGTGTGATCACTTTGCATGAGCCCTCCCCACCTTCCAGTTTCTGCCATGTGTAGAAGTAGCATGAGGCACTTATCAGACACAGCTGGCAAATCTTGGACTTCATTGCTATAGATGAGCTAAATGAATCTCTCTTTCTCTCTCTTTTTTTTTTTTTTTACAAATTACTCAGCCTCAGATATTCTAACAACACAATGTAGACCAAGATAGTGAGCATATCAAAGAAAGCTCCAAAACTGATTTCTTAGGAAAGAGACTAGAGGTCCATGCCAGACACGTGCATTATTGAACTTATGTAAGTTTCATACTATATCTCGTGTGCCCAGACAGAAACCCCTGGAGACTGGTTTCTTTGCATGACATTGGCACTGAGATAAGCCCTGGAAAATGAGCTCAAAGATGATGTGCTGCTGAAAACAGGGATGGTCTTGGAAACAATGAAAGAGTGAAAGCAGATTAAATGTGCTTCATATAAATGACATCATTTTGTCATAACAATAATAATAGTAAAAAACCAAAATGGCCCTAAACACAGGAAAGATGCTTCATTGCATAAGTCATTAAAACCAAAATGTGTTACCACTACACATGTGCCAAAGAGAAAGCCAGCAGACCACTTCTCAAAAGCATAATATGAAGTTCAAGATATTAGACATGAAACAGCACATATTTCATGATTCTATTTATATAAAGTGCCAAAGCAAGGTAGTCATTATTTTTTATGGGACAGAGGACAAGGGGTCAAGATTGAACTGGGGCCTGAGGAAGGCTCTAGGGGTCCCACCGTGCTCTGATTTTTGACGTGAGGGCTGGCACTGTGTTTGTGCTTACTTTGTGAGCGTTCACAGAGTTGTACATGATGAATTGTGTACTTTTTACTATGAATATTTATGTTTTAAAAAGTTTACTTAAAACTTCCCTAGAAATAAATCTAACAAAATCTTTAAGGACTATACACTTAAAACAATGCAATGTAACTGAGCCATTTAATAAATGGGATAATAAATGGGAAGACATATCTAGATCATGGATGATGCATTAGTTTAAAAATGTCATTTCTACTCCATCTTCACCTGTGGATTCAATACCTATCGATTTCAAACACAATCCCAGTGGATCTTTTCTCGTTTCTTTTTCTTTTAATTGGCAAGTGTACAAAGGCTGATGCTTTGAAGAAGTCTGAAGGTCTGTGCCCATCTGGCTATTGAACTAGAACACGAAAGGTCTGCTGACCTGCTTCTGACCACCACTGTGTACAAAGCTACAACTGAGCAATAATAATGGTGTGGCTATAACTCCCCCTTCCAAATCTCCTGTCAGTTCCTCTGGTTACCAAATTCTAACCTAGATAGCTAGAGGGAATAACATTTGGCAAATTATACATTGTATTTCGAAGCCTTAGATTGGTGTGGTCGTTCTCAGATAATAGATCGTGAGGCACAGTTGGCTCTGGTGGCTTCTGAATTGGATCCAAGGTCAAAATTTTCCCTTCAATATGGAAAGGGGAAAAAAGGATGCATGTATTATAGTAAATTATAATCCTAAACCTAGTTATGATTTTTTTATGGATGTCCTGCTGCTCTAACAAAGGGGAGATTTTGTTGTCTTCCTTCATTACCCTGCATCTCCTAGTCCGTCCATGTCAGGCCAATCCAGGTCTCCCGGGAAGAAGCACACACCACATCTGGATTCTCTTGGTGTGAGACTGCATGGTGGGGCCCAGATCGAAGCCGTGGTAATTGGGATATCTTATGTTAAGGTAAAGAAAGGCCAAGAGACAGCAGCCTCCAACCAGTACTGGCATGAATTGTCACCAAAGTAATGTCAAAATGTCAAACACTCAGGTTGGAACACTGTGGAACTTAACATACCTCTGTGAATGCGGTAATAGAAGATGGCATATTAGTATCTCGATGGCTTTTTTGGGGGTCAGGGGTCTCACCTCCTCAAACCTGGTTGATCTGGTTCGATTACCTCACCAAGCTAGTTCAACTGAGGCACAGTGGTAATTGAAAGTAAAAATGAAAGGAAACTGGAAATTAAACTGGAGCAGCACAGGCAGCATGAATAGGGAGCAAAGTAACTCGCACAAGTTTCAGTGTAACAGGTGAATTTTATTTAGGAAGAACAAAGAGAAAGTGTAGAGCACTTCCAAAGAGAGTTGGAAGTGGTCCCTCCCATGATGTAGGGAAGGTGGGAGATAGAGATTCAAAGGCCATGCAGGGGTATAAATTCTCTTTCCATTTGAAATTCCAAAGTTTTTGGGAAGGAAAGACTTTTCATCTTTGGGCATTATTGTCTTTTTTATTGATCACTGATTATTTCGTATTTACATTTTTTTTTTTTTTTTGGCTGGGGCTGGGTTTGAACCCGCCACCTCTGACATATGGGTCCAGGGCCCTACTCCTTTGAGCCACAGGCACTGCCCCATATTTACATTCTTATGGGCCCTTCGCACTTTCTTGTTCCACAGGCCAGGAGGCCAGGCTTTCCCCCCCTCCCCCCAGAGCCCCTTTCTTAATGTTCTTTCTCAATTTTGAAGAAGTTATTAAATCTCTCTGTGCCCTACCTCTTGCAAAACTGGGGGGAAATATTTGTTGGGAGAATTAAAATACACTAATAAATAGGTAAAAACATAGGTGCCCAGAACTTTGTGCTTGCCTCGGAGTTAAGGTTCTTGGCTACCTAACCTATTGCAAAAGCAATAAACATACGTGAGTGCATCTAACATTTCAGAAAAGTAGGCCTCAATAATTATATGGAGTCTCCCCAAGGCTGCCTCCAAACTAGAGGGACATGTCATCATGCTTCAAAGTAGGTCAATATCATAGACTGTGAACAATTGCAAAGGATCTGGAAGTTCTCTTCTGGCAACAGTTGGGAATTTCTGAGAGATCAGGCCAAGTCATTCATTTTCATCCACCAGGCCACAGTTGGGAAATTCCCTTCAGCATCTGCCCTTATCACCAAATACGGTTTCTGGTTTCAGTTTCCAAATTCCTTCCCCCTTTTGCTTGGTTTGTATTTCATACTCAAATTGTCTGCCTTGCAGGGTAAGGAAGAGTGAGTGGAGAGAAAAGAAATCCCCAGGCTTGGGAGAGAAAGAAGTCTATCAGAAAGCCTCACAGCTCAATTTAGAAACAAGAGTTGGAACTCTTACCAAGTTCTCATCAAAGCAGCTTTTTACTAGCTCTGAAAGATCTCATTTTCTGGTTAAGGTAAGAAGGAGGCATGAGGGGGAAGAGATTTGTAGGGTTCAGTTAGTTTTAAAAAACATTCTGTGTGGGATAAGATACAGCTCAGCCTGTATCAGACCTCAGTAAGGACTAAATTGTGGTATCATCAGATATGCCACAGAATTCATCAAGAGCCAGTTACATTTGGCTCCCACTGAATTAGGCACAAGTATGTGTGGGAAGTAAACTGAGGGTTTGAAAGGCCTTCAAATTGTGTTTCTTTCTTTGCCACTTCATGACCTCTAAGGATGTAATTGCTACTTATGTTACCTTTGCCTTTGGTAAAATCCGATTAAGCTGATTCAAAATGCATCCTGAAAGTTTCAAGAAATGTGATTGTATTATTATTTTGTGGCACAAAATCCTATTTTTTAATTTTTAATTTTATTTTAATAGATTTAGGGAGTACAAATAGTTTTTGTTACATAGACAAATTATATAATGGAGAAGTCTAGGCTTTGGGGGTACCTATAAGCTGAATAGTGTTTATTGTACCTACAGGTAATTTTTCATCTCATGTCCCCTCTCGAGTCTCCAGGGTCCATTACATAATTCTGTGTGTCCTGCGTGCCCATTGCTTAGCTCTCGTGTATAAGTGATAACCTGCAGTGTTTGGTTTTTTGGTTCCTGGGTTACTTCACTTAGGACAATAGCCTCCAGTTCCATCCAAGTTGCTGCAAATGGTCTTATTTCATTCTTTTTCAGACCTCAGTAGTATTCTATGGTGTGTGTGTGTGTGTATCACTTTTTTTGTTTTTTTTTTAATCTTCTCAACAGTTGATGGGAACTTGGGTTGGTTCCATATCTTTGCAACTGTGAATTGTGCTGTGGTAAACATGAATGCAGGTGTTCTTTTAACAAAATGACTTCTTTCCCTTTGGGTAAAACTCCAGTAGCAGGATTAATTGGGAATTTTCACAGAGAAGAGCCAATATTCTGAGACAGTCAGGGCTGCCATGGAGAAAGTATTTAATTCTGCAGAGCGCCAAGTAGGGAGATGGGAGGAATTTCTCAAATCAGCCTCCCTGAGAATTTGGGAGGCAGGGTTTTTAAAGATAATTTGGAGGGCAAAGGATTAGGCAATTGGGTTTGCTAATTGGCTAGATTCAAGGCAAAATTATAGGAGTGTGGAAATCATCTTGTTTTTCTTCACTTCTTTGGTTGGGGTCATGATTTCAATTCCAGAATCATACCCTTCATACCAAGAATTCCAGTTTCTTGGTTTGAGCTGCTGCTCAGGGTGGGTCAGCGTATCCACTGGATTTGAGGCCTGGAAGATACCTCAGAAACTACCCTGAGGTTTCAAAAAAGTGTTATCTATGAAGAGAGTTAGGAATTTTTATGACTACCAGCTATGTGACTCCAAAGTAGCAATTACAGAGTAGAAAACAAGGGGACAGTGACTAAGCATTACCAAGCAAACGAGGAGACATGGCTGGTTATCATTTTTAGCTAAGCCTGTGCCTTTGCTTCTAGGAACAATTGGGAATTTCTGAGAGATCAGGCCAATTCATTCATTTTATCCACAAGGCAACAGTTGGGAAATTCCTTTCAGCATCTGCCCTCATCACCAAATTTGGTTTCTGGTTTCGGTTTCCAAATTCCTTCCCCCCATTCACTTTTTAATTTCATACTCAAATAGTCTACTTTGAGTATGCTTTGAGAGTTTTAGGCCCTTACCCCAGTTCTTGCCTTCACACCTTTATTAATTTGTAAATGGTGGTTTCAGTGGATCCGCTTTTAGTTCTTTGAGAAGTTTCCTTACTGTTTTCCATAGAGATTGTGGTAGTGATCTCGAAATGGAGGTTTTTCCAAGTTCCTGGTGATCATCAGGAAAAGAATTTTGCACCATGTAAGCCTTGAAAGCAACAGCTTTTTGTTTCTTATATTGAAAGCAAAAATACTCTCAAGAGAAAGAGACCCAACTGGGTTTAGAAGAGCATCTGGAGGAAGCTGATTTTCAGTCTTTTGAAGTCTAACTAATGGAGGGGGAGAATATTCAAAGCCAAGCTTTAACTTTTACTAAGAATTTGGGTGGTCATTCCAAGAGTTGGGTTTCCTCCCATTGTTTTACTGTATATGATTGTCTCAGAAGTGCTTTGGTGATTGCAAGGGTGGAGAACTTTTAAAACCACAATGGCAATGATTTTATAATTCACCAAAGCTTGCTTAAGGTGATAGATTTAGCTGACAAGTAGGTTGAAGCCTGTTTTGGCAGAGGCTGAGCCAGAGGGATTTGGAGTCCCTAGAAAGAGTGAAGTGGGAGTGTTTACTTTTCCTTCCCTTAGAATGTGGCAGTTCAGCACCTCCTGATCTGCCAGAGAGCCCTTCTACTCTCTCAAGGCAAAGGCTGCTGCCATTGGTAAACTGGTAGCATCTTGAGAGCACAGCTGTCTGGCTGCAGGGCCCACATGGGGTTGCTTCGCCCTGCCACAGACCTGAGCTGAGATGGCAGGTGCCACATTGTCTATGCACTCACTGGGTGCCTCTATCCCGCCTCAGTCTCCCTGTCACTGGATCCCATAAGAGCATTCCCCAATACTCACTTGGACTATGGAAATTAGAAACAGGGAGACACAATATAGCTGCAGGATTTCCATTCCTGCCTGCAGTTATCAGCCTCTCTACTTAGCTTCTGCCAGAGGATTGTCTACATGAACACCTGCACCAACTCCGCAAGCCCCTGCTAGGGTCTTGGCCCTTGTCTCCTCCTCTCCTACACTATAGCCATCCCCATTCACACTGCATGAGTGTTTCCTTTTCCCTGCATCTGCTCCAGCACTGATTGTTTTATGTTTTGCAACCTTTTTTATCTATTTGCACACTCGAACCTATAGTTACACTTCCATTAATTTACACTTAAATTATATTGATTAAAAAAAAAGAGTTAAAAAATAGAATATACTTACTGTGCCTTGAACTTCTTTTGATTACTTAACTAATAATCTTTAAAAATTTTCATGGCACACAGGTTGAAAATCACTGGTTTTGACATCATCATAATGGTCATTGTGACAGAAGTAAAGTGCTATCTCATTGTGGTTTTCTTTTTCTTTCTTTCTTTCTTTTTTTTTGATTAATCTGGCAACCGACATCTCCAGCTGACCATCTTGCCCCCTCCTCAAATCCCTTTTTAAATGCCAGAAGCTGAGTGTAAAAGCTTCGTCTGTCTTGCACTCCTGTGGTAGCAGACCTGCATTCTGATGTATTACTTTCAAGAGAAAGAGCAATTAATGAGAAGCATATAAAGAGCTTAAATGTTGAAACCCACAAAGATATTTCATGAAAACAGCAACAACTATTTCGTCATTACCTTGACTTTGTGGATATCTTCCTTTGAAAATAGTTCTGATTTAGTTTGTTTTGGTTTCTTGGCAGCCACTCACTTTTCAACCCCTTCTGTATTGGTTGCTGCTAGGATTATGAATCACTAAATTGAACAGGTGCCGAATTGGAATCCTCAATACTGCCTGGCAATTTTTTTTACTCCTTGAAATTCTCTCCTTTTGAATTGCTGCTCAAGGCACATGCCCCACACATCTACTTGTTTGATTTCCATTTCTCTCCCTGGGAAGATGCTTTTTTTCCAATTAATGAGATGCGAAACAATGAGATAAAAAAAATGCAAAATAAAACAAAAACAAACAAGACCAACAACAAAAATAGCATAAAACCTTAACTAGAATCCTATGTCTGAAAATAGAGACATTTTCTTTCAGACACAACTAGCTCTTCCTGACCGTTTTCTCTTTGTTTCTTGGCAATTCCCTTCATTGTATTTTTTTTTCCTGTCCTGGAGCTCTGTCTCTCTCTTTTAAGATAGTAGTTTTACTGTTGTCATAAAATGTTTATTTGCTCCCATAGTTTTAGGAAAGAGGCTTGAAGAATTGAGGGATATCCCACTGTGTTATGGATAGCCAGGTGCAGAGCTGGGGTTGAAAGTCAAGCCTAAGTTACTGCAAAGCCAAAATGTGCAACTGTGTGTGTGTGTGTGTGTGTGTGTGTGCCCATTATTGCATTGTTTTTATTTACAAAAGGTTTGAAGGCCCTGAGAGAGTTAGGGAGAATGCATCCCTGAGCCCCCATCACAGGCTAAGTTCTGTATGACCAAGCAACAGTTCCATGTACAGACCAAACGTGTTGAATCTGCAGCACTATGGTAGAGATTTGACTCTCTTAAAAGCATTAAAGATGCTTTCAGATAACACTTGGGAAAAACATAAAATACGCTTTTCAATATATATACACAGTACAAAAGTTATTCATAAGGAAGTCTGAACACGTCTGGCAAATTATTCCCTCCCTAATTAGCAACATCATCTCAAAGCATAAGAACTCATAGGTTCCCAAATCTGCCTACAGATTTGTGTTATGTGTCTGCTGTTCTTCTAGCTAATTATTGTAGATCATCACTGCAAGGAGACCATGTATTTCTAATTTAAAAATTATTCCAGCATCCACTACATACAAACCAGGCAACCAGAATTCTACAATTATAAGGTACAAATATTCCATTGAAAATGGATTGGAATGGACTTCACATGTGAGTCTATAAATTTATTATGGAATTGCCTTTGTTTGGACCAGGCTTTCGCTAGACATTTCCTAACTCCTATGACCTAGTGCTATGCCATTTGCAAGTGGATCTCCTATTGTCTGCTCCTAAGAAGTTTCTGTTTTAATTTGTCTGTCACCTGGATCTGTCCAGGTCTTAGCTTGAGGAGGGGGCAAGAGTGAGTCTTTATAATTGTAAAAAGACAGTTTTCAAAGATCTCTATAAAGAGAACTATGAAACTTTAAGAAAAGAAATAGCTGAAGATATTAACAAATGGAAAAACATGCCACGCTCATGGCTGGGAAGAATCAACATTGTTAAAATGCCTATACTACCCAAAGCAAGATATAATTTTAATGCAATTCCTATTAAAGCTCCATTGTCATATTTTAAAGATCTTGAAAAAGTAATACTTCATTTTATATGGAATCAGAAAAAACCTCGAATAGCCAAAACATTACTCAGAAATAAAAACAAAGCAGGAGGAATCACGCTACCAGACCTGAGACTGTACTATAAATCGATAGTGATCAAAACAGCACGGTACTGGCACAAAAACAGAGAAGTAGATGTCTGGAACAGAATAGAGAACCAAGAGATGAATCCAGTTACTTACTGTTATTTGGTCTTTGACAAAACAATTAAAAACATTCCGTGGGGAAAAGATTCCCTATTTAACAAATGGTGCTGGGTGAACTGGCTGGCAACCTGTAAAAGACTGAAACTGAACCCACACCTTTCACCATTAACTAAGATAGACTCTCACTGGATAAAAGATTTAAACTTAAGACATGAAACTATAAAAATACTTGAAGAAAGTGCAGGGAAACGCTTGCAGGAATCGGCCTGGGTGAATATTTTATGAGGAGTACTCCCCAGGCAATTGAAGCAGTATCAAAAATACACTACTGGGACCTGATCAAACTAAAAAGCTTCTGCACAGCCAAGAACATAGTAAGTAAAGCAAGCAGACAGCCCTCAGAATGGGAGAAAATATTTGCAGGTTATACTTCTGATAAAGGTTTAACAACCAGAATCCACAGAGAACTCAAACGTATCAGCAAGAAAAGCACAAGTGACCCCATCTCAGGGTGGGCAAGGGACTTGAAGAGAAACTTCTCTAAAGAAGACAGACGCACGATCTACAGACACATGAAAAAAAGCTCATCATCCTTAATCATCAGAGAAATGCAAATCAAAACTACTTTGAGATATCACCTAACCCGAGTAAGAGTAGCCCATATAACAAAATCCCAAAACCAGAGATGTGGGCGTGGATGTGGAGAACAGGGCACACTTCTACACTCCTGGTGGGAATGCACACTAATACGTTCCTTCTGAAAGGATGTTTGGAGAATACTTAGAGATCTAAAAATAGACCTGCCATTCAATCCTATAATTCCTTTACTAGGTTTATACCCAGAAGACCAAAAATCACAATATAACAAAGACATCTGTACCAGAATGTTTATTGAAGCCCAATTCATAATTGCTAAGTCATGGAAGAAGCCCAGGTGCCCATCGACCCAGGAATGGACTAGCAAATTGTGGTACATGTACACCATGGAATATTATGCAGCCTTAAAGAAAAATAGAGACTTTACCTCTTTCATATTTACATGGATGGAGCTGGAACATATTCTTCTTAGCAAAGTATCTCAAGAATGGAAGAAAAAGTATCCAATGTACTCAGCCCTACCATGAAGCTAATTTATAGCTTTCATATGAAGGCTATAACCCAACTATAGCACAAGAATATGAGGAAAGGGCCAAGGGAAGGGAAGGGAGGGGGGAGGTTGGGGTGGAGGGAGGGCAATGAGTGGGGCCACACCTACGGTGCATCTTAGAATGGGTACAGGCGAAACCTACTAAATGCAGAATACAAATGTCTACATACAATAACTAAGAAAATGCCATGAAGGCTATGTTGAATAGTTTGATGAGAATATTTCAGATTGTATATGAAACCAGCACATTGTACCCCTTGATTGCACTAATGTACCCAGCTATGATTTAACAATTAAAAAAAAAAGACAGTTTTCACAATCTGTTGAAAAGAGATGGGGAATCCAGGCCTTTTCATTGTAAGATTTCAGTCAAAGAAGAAATAAAGCAGATGGTGGATTTTTATCTTTGTTAGCAAATAATCACCCTAAAATAGAAGAAAACTGTTCTTTATAATACGTCAAGGCAGGAAAGCAAA
Organism: Nycticebus coucang; assembly: GCF_027406575.1. Taxonomy (NCBI): domain Eukaryota; kingdom Metazoa; phylum Chordata; class Mammalia; order Primates; family Lorisidae; genus Nycticebus; species Nycticebus coucang. The sequence continues at coordinate 20,385,642 of NC_069784.1, read as the reverse complement.
CATTTGATTATGTTTCATATAGCACAAAAACACTCTCCCAGAGACTTTCTAGGTTACAGGAATCAATGCCAGAAGTTAGAAAGGAGGTAGTTAAGCCTCATTAAAGGAAATTTCTTTACTTATTCAGTCAGTCATAACATGATCATGCTTTGAAGTTTTGGTTTAATAAAGCACTTCAATAACTGTGTAAAAAATACTTTGAGAGATACATTCCTAAGAAGCAAACAACTGTGATTTCTTAGCTAATGCTAACAAATAACTTGGTAGTATGTAATATAATGAAGTTTGACTGGATAGAAACCTAACTAAGAAAAAGATCAACTTGATATGTGGTGAAAGCAACAAGTGTAATACAACAAATAATAGTAAAAAATAATTAATAAAGAGATTCAGGAAGGTAAAAACTAAGAAATGTTAAGTCAACCAAAATCAATGCAATTAGAGTTAGATTCAAACTAGCAGAGGTTTGGACTCTAGACATGTGTTTCTCTATGCCCACCAAATGTTTAAGGACCAGTAGGGTAACCTATAGTAGATCTATAAAAGGTCTCGGGCCCATTTTATTGTGGCCTTCTTTGCTATATCCTTTTATTTAAAAAAATGTTTTTCAGAAACTTAGGTCATGCTTGGAAGTAGTCCACTACAAGTTCAGTAAGCAAAGTAATTTTCTCTGCTTAAACGCTAGAAATTCCAGCCCATCTCATCTCTTTACTTGCGGGCAAAGCAATATCTGGGACATGGCTCCAGAGATCCACATGCCAGACCCTATGTGTCTTGTTGAGAATACCGAAGAGAAACTGAAGGTTAACCCAGAAGCATTTGAGATCCTGTCTGGCATCACGCAGCCCATGGTGGTGGTGGCTATCGTGGGCCTCTACCGCACAGGCAAATCCTACCTGATGAACAAACTGGCTGGGAAGAGCAAGGGTGAGTGGCACCCCAGAGCTTTGCCAAGTCCCTTCTGTCCACTCACATGGGCAGCATCCCGTGTGGCAATGTGAGGAGAGAAAGTTAGAGATGGGAATGGATGTTGAAAACCAGCACGTAGGCCACAGCTGATCTTTTTATCTTCTGTGAGATGAAAGGCAACTCATTGTTACTGATAGCTCACCTTTTTTTGCCTTCATACTTCCTTGGAAAAAGCATAACATATTTATCTCATAAAGGCAAGACATCAGTGAAATATTTTCCCTATATATAATTATGAATTAGCAAAGTTTTAGGAGCATATTTTAAAAAAATCAAATTTCCAACCTGTGGTATTTGATGCGACTTTCCCATCCTCTGTTGTAATTCTGATCAATATACTGGTTGTACCCTCTGTTTTTTCCTCATATCTCTTTTTTTTTTTTTGGAGTTTTTGGCTGGGGCTGGGTTTGAACCCACCACCCCACCTCCGACATATGGGGCCGGCGCCCTACTCCTTTGAGCCACAAGCGCCACCCTGTTTCCTCGTCTTGCTTTCCTTAAACCCTCACTCTATTACTAAGAAAATCTCTGATTTGCTTTTCCAACCTCTCTCCTCCCCCTGACAGGCTTCTCTATTGGGTCCGCGGTGCAGTCGCACACCAAGGGCATCTGGATGTGGTGTGTGCCGCATCCTCAGAAACCAGACCACACCCTAGTTCTGCTGGACACAGAGGGCCTGGGAGATGTGGAGAAGGTAAAGAAGAAGGATTTCCTTTTTAACTTATTCCTCATTTCTGAATAGTCTTTATACAGGGAGTGTTTAGGTTTCTTTTTCTAAATTTGTGCTTCTACTTAACCAAAGTATACCTCTACTCTTTCCCCTTTCTATATTTAGTAGTCAGAGTTTAGAAGCCTGAAGTGAGAAAATATAATGGAGTCAGTATTGGGAGAACTGCACTGACATTGAACCAGGGAGTTGACCAAAATTTGTAAAGATGGTGCAAATAAGATTGCTATGACCCAGTCCTGGAGATTACACTAGTTAATAGTGGACGCTGGGCTCAGATGAACTTGTGTTAAAATCAGGGCTGTGGGACTTGTAACTCTCTAACTTTGACAAGAGAAGTAAGTCTCCCTAAATCTTTTGTTTTCTCTTTGGTCTTATTCAACTCATAATTGGACAGTAGATAGGTGGATTTTTTCTAATTTTATGCTTGTTAGGTATTTACTAGCCAGCTCACTAAAGAGAAGAAACAACAACCTTGTTTTGTAGCATTTGACTGTTTCCTAAATGCTCCTATCCTTACTGAGTTCACGCTAACAAAGTGGAGACACTAAACTCATTCTTTGAAAGGGGTACCCAATATGCTGTCACCAGCTGGCTCTGACATACAACTGCATCCATTTCCATTGTTTTTATGTTGTTTGTTTGTTCATTTGCTTTTGATTTGCCAAGATGCAAAGATGATAAGCCGTAATTTGAACTTCAGTTTCCTCACCTACAAAGTGGAAATAGTAATTATAAATCCACATCACAATATATTTTTGTAAAAATTAGATAAGATCAGTTATGTGAACTGCATTATAAATAATAATTATTTAATAACATAGATATATTTATGGTTTATATGCCAATTTTGTTTTATGCTCTGGAAAACCATGGTTTTTGAGTAGTTATATTATTTCCATTAACGTTAACTAGCCATTTGTTTTGCAAATATCTGATACTAGTTACAAAAGGGGCTAGGGAATTAATATGGAAGAGTATAAAATTATCAGTGTTAATAAGAGAACTATTCAAGATTCACATTTATGACAATTATTCGTGTTTGTCTTCTTTAACATTTGTAGATCAGGAGCCTACTTTTATAGATCGTGCATCTGGGAATCCCAAGAGACATGACTTAAATTTGTTCTGACTTCTAGGTTGACCAGACTGATACGCAGATCTTTGCACTGGCAATCCTCCTGAGCAGCACTATCATATACAATACCATGAACAAAATTGACCAGGAGGCTATTGACCTCCTGCAGTATCCTTTTGTGGTGTAGGATGGCACCAAAATCAGAGATAACTCCTCTATCCACTAGCTGTTTGTTTGCAAGTCCTTGTGAATCACAAAAATGAAAACACGGCAAATATTGAAAGTACAAAGAAAAGAACTTTTCTATTTACTCATATGATGATTTGGTAAAGACCCAAAGGGAAGGCTGGGCCCGGTGGCTCCACGCCTGTAATCCTAGCACTCTGTGACGCCAAGGCAGGTGGATTGCTTGAGCTCAACCAAATTTGAGACCAGTCTGAGCAAGAGCAAGACCCCATCTCTAAAAAAAAAAAAAAGAAAAATAGGCAACAAATAGCAGCCCATCAATGCTGATGGAAATTATTCTATCAGTTAGCCAAGCAACAACTCAACCAGTCCTGGGCAAGAATTATAATTCAGCTTTCAAAACTGAAATTACTCTACTATTGCTATTTATATTGTTTTTATTGTGAAATGGAGAAAATACTTTTGTTGAGTTTCTTTGTATACATGAATATTTTTCTAATTCATTGCTCTCTAATAAAACATTTGGAAAAAAAATAGGCAGGTTTTGTGGCCAGTGCCTGTAGTCCCAGCTACTCGGGAGGCTGGGGAAAGAGAATTGCTTGAGCCCAAGAGTTTCAGGTTGCTGTGAGCTATGATGCCAGGACAATCTACCCTGGGTGACAGACTGAGACTCTGTCTCAAAAAAAAGCACCTTAAGGAAAATAAAGGTCTGGGGAGACATAGAATTAAACATAGGCTTTGGGCAGTGCCTGTGGCTCAAAGGAGTAGGGTGCCAGCCCCACATGCCAGAGGTGGTGGTTCAAACCCAGCCCTGGCAAAAAACAAACAAACAAACAAACAAAAAACATGGGCTTGGAGGCATCTTATCTCTGACAGTTTTCCTTAATTGCCCATTTCAGTAGTGTAACAGAACTGACAGATCTGCTCTGGGCAAGAAGCTCGCCTGACCTTGTTGGAGCTGAAGATGCTGTTGACTTTGCAAGCTTCTTTCCAGAATTAGTGTGGACTCTAAGAGACTTTTACTTAGACCTGAAAATAGATGGGCAACTTATCACAGCAGATGAATACCTAGAGAATTCTCTGAGGCTAAAGGAAGGTAACAGGAATTTCACATCTGGAAAGATGGAGAAAAGTAACATAAGAAGTGAACTCTTTTGTGTATAGTTTTCCATGTTCACTCACCTAGCTCTCCTACAAAATAAATAATGAATATTATTAATTTATAATGTAATAGGTTCAGTATTAAATTGCTTTACTCTGTTCTTAGAACAATTGTCTTTTTCCCCCTTTCTCAGATTAGTAATCATTTGTCTTTTTTGCTTAGAGTTTATGAAGATACATTAAACTGTGTAACATTAGGAAGAAGAACATTTATTTGAGATAAATAGATTAAAATTCTATACCGAATAAGTTCAATTTTTCCTTCTTCAGGTAGTGATCAAACAATTCAGAAGTTCAATTTGCCCCGTCTATGCATACAGAAGTTCTTTCCAATAAAGAAATGCTTTATCTTTGACTTACCCACTCACCAAAAGAAACTTGCCCATCTTGACACACTGCATGATGATGAATTAGATTCTGAATTTGTGCAACAGGTGGCAGAATTCTGTTCCTACATCTTCAGTTGTTCTATGATTAAAACTCTTCCAGGAGGGATTCAGGTCAATGGGTCTTGTAAGTACCATTTTTAGGTTTTTCTTTCAATTCAATGTAAAGAATAAGGACCATTTATAAGAGTTTACTTGCAGTGTCAGTGTTAACAAATGCATAGGGAATTCCTACCATGAAAATTACACGTATATTTTTATTAAGTTTTAGTGGGTATCAAAACTATTTCTAGTGTTTGTAAGTAATGCTTCCAAAACTGTGTAAAATGTATTTATTTTGTGTCACAGCTTTCAATTGGCACAAGAGGAGCAAGACGCACGTGCTTACAGAATTTGAACTTGATTGGAACAAACATTATTCAAAGGCCCAACTGTTCAGAATTTCTTCCTTTTTTCAGACACAAATATGTATTTGTGAATGTTTTACTGAATTTGTAAATTTTATTTTACAAGAATTATTTTAAATTTCATAACATTAGGGGGTACACATGTTTTATTGTTTGCCTACTTTGTTTTTGCACAGATGGAGTAAAAGTTATAAGCGTGTCCTTCACCCAGAGAGTGTGCACTGTGCCCAATAGGTGTGAATTTACCCATCCCCTCCTCTGCCCTCCCCCCAGCTTGATTTTCATTGTGATTTACTTCTGCATGTGCACTTAATTGTTGATTGATTACTTCCAATTTGGTATTAAGTACTTGTGTTCTCCACTCCTGTGAATGTTTCACTTAGAAGAGTGGTTTCCAGTTCCATCCAGGTTGTCGCAAAAGATACTAGACTGGCATTTTTTGTGGCTGATTAGTACTCCATAGTATGCATATACCACATTTTATTAATCCATTCATATATTGGTGGGCACTTGGGTTATTTCCATGTATTTGCAGTTGTGAATTGTGCTATTATAAACATTCCCATGCAGATGAGCTTTTTATAAGATGACTTTTTTCCTTTTGGTATATACCACCAGCAGGATTGCTAGATCAAATGGTGAATTCTTTGAGGTATTTCCATACACTTTTCCATCAATGTTGTATTAGTTTACAGTCCCACTAACAGTGTATAAGATTTCCTCTCTCTCTGTGTCCACACCAGCATCTGTTGTTTAGGATTTTTTAAGAGGAGCCATTCTCATTAGAGTTGGGTGATATCTCACTGTGGTTTTGATTTGCATTTTCCTAATGACTAGAAATGTTGAAATTTCTAACAAATTTTTTCATGAATTTGTTCATCATTAGTATATCTTCATTTGAAAAGTTTCAGTTCATGTGTTTGCCCACATTGTAATGGGATTGCTTGGTTGTTCCTTGCTGATTTGCTTGAGTTCTTTGTAGATTCTTGGTATCAGTTCTTTATCAGATGTAGAGCATGGAAATATTTTCTCCCATTCTGTGGATTGTCTATTTGCTCTTTTGATTGTTTCCTTGCCTGTGCAGAAGCTTTTAAATTTGATCAGGTCTCATTTACTTATTTTTGTCATTGCTGTGAATGCTTTTGGGGTCTTTTAAATGAGTTCTTTGCCTAGGCTGATATCTATAAGGGTTTTTCCAACATTTTCTTCTAGGATTCTTAAGTTTCCATTTCATGACTTAGGTTTAAATATTTTATCCATTGTGAATTAATTTTTGTGAGTGGTGAGAGGTATGGATTCTGGTTCTGTCTTTTAGAACACTAAAGGAAATCTGAGATTTCTTAATCTAGTTTTTCTTAAGAACTCTGTGTCTCAGAACTCTGTAAATAAATGCTGCATTACTAAATTTAATATCAGGTCTATCCAGATTAAGTAGAATGATTTTGAAGTATTTCTTCTTTTTCTATATCTATGAGATTTGGCATGATCTATTTTTTTGAAATTATCTTTTATCTTCATTTATAAATATTAGTTGTCTATTCTTTGATACTTTGGGAAAAAAATAATAAGAAGTATCCCATTTTCCATGGGATATATTCCACATATATCTTGAGATTTCCTCTGTTTTCTTCTTTGGACACAGTTACTTTTCCCAAAGAAGGAAAAACCTGGCTCCCTGATCATACAGTTTCCCAAAGGAACTTATCAAGGCTACTACCCAGAATACTGAAAAATGTCAGGCAACCCTGACATTTGTACACTGTTAAATGTACAATCTCAGAATTATTCATCTAAATTACGCCTTCTTTCTATGCAAATAAGCATTTCTTTTTTTCTATGAAGGTCTAAAGAACCTGGTGATGATCTATGTCAATGCTATAAATAGTGGGAATCTTCCCAGCATGGAGAACACAGTCCTGACCTTGGCCCAGGTAGAGAACTCAGCGGCAGTGCAAAAGGCCGTGGCCTATTATGACCAGGAGATGGGCCAGAAGGTGCAGCTGCCTGTGGAGACCCTTCAGGAACTGCTGAACCTACACAAGGCCAGTGAGAAGAAAGCCATTGAAATCTTTATGAAAAACTCTTTCAATGATGTGGACCAAAAGTTCCAGAAGGAATTAGAGGTAATGACTTTTTTTTTTTTTCTGGTTCATGAGGATTAGGGTCAATAGAAGGCAATATTGCTATGAAAGGTAAAACAGGACTTAATTAAGAAAAGCAATTGCTACTAGATTGGAAAACGGTAGGAATCACTTATCAGGCCATGATATCACTATCACTATTATTCTGAAAATAAACAAACATGTAACTACTCTGGGCCTTATACATTCTGAAGTTTTCATATATGCACACAACCTACTTTAACCAGGTTATACCCATGAACTACATTTGAATTAATTTTATTGCTGTAAAGAATTGTATTTACAAAGTATTAATTAACTTTCCCATTTCATTAATCAAGCATACAGAATTACCAGTTGGATCCACTAAAACTATGTGCCTGGCATTGGTTTTCCTAGCACAGAATTTATACTCTAATGATAGCTGTAGAATTAACTTGAACCATTGCAATAATTACCAGGTTTAATAAAATAGGCTGAGCTCATTCCAGCCAATTATTTTATTCCATCTTCTTACTGGAAAGCCCAGGCCTAATAAAACACTGAAATGAGGAATACTATAAAACAGTAGGCTGCATTTAAAATTAGCATGAAGCTAGTGATCTGTGGTCTGAATATCACGCCTGTAGCAGAAATCACAAGAAGAGGGGAGTTTGGAGAGATTTTGAACCCAAATGTCATTTTTCTACAAAGTATCATCCTTAGAACATTTCCAGATTTAGTGAGAAGGATACAAGCTTGCTTGCATTCCTTTACATTTCTAGAAAATACATAGATTGTTTTTGAGAATCATTTCCAGAAAAACTGAAGTATTGCTAACATCTTTGCCATGGGTTGTTGTCTCTTTGAAGACCCTACTAGATGCAAAGCACAAGGACATTTGTAAACAGAACTTAGAGGCATCATGGGATCATTGCTGGACTTTACTTCAAGATATTTTTGGTTCTCTAGAAGAAGCAGTGAAGCTGGGGGTTTATTCTAAGCCAGGAGGCCATACTCTCTACATTCAGAAGACAGAAGAGCTGAAGGCAAAGTACCGACAGGAGCCTAGGAAGGGAATACAGGTATCCCTGCTTTTATCTATTGTAGGGAATTGTTGGGAGGCCTCTTTAAAAAATTGGTGAAGACAGACAGACGGGGATGTATACAGGCACACAAATGAGGTTCATGTGCATGTCTCAGCTTCGCTTCGTTGAATAAGCATTCATGGAAAAACCATACGCCTCGCGTTGGTTTTCCTAGCACAGAACTTATACTCTAATGATAGCTGTGGAATTAACTTGAACCACTGCCACAATGACCAGACTTCTACCACAACCATCGTTGCAACAAAGGGATCTTTTTGATTACACAGGACAGAATCTCAATAATTGAAACTAACTTAAAAGAAATTGCTAATCCACTGGCTTATATAAACTAAAAGCAAAAAGCTTTAACTTAGTCTCAACTATAAATACATTCAGGTGTTTAAATAATGCTGTCGGTTGTCCTCCCTTCCTTCTTTCTTTCCAATCTCCACCTCATTTTCTGTTTCATTTTCCCACTGGCTTCATTTCCAGACAGGCTAAACCTACAGAACAATGATGATGACACCAAAAGGACCAAGCTTAGCCGGTCCTTAATGCCTCCTTCTCAGGGAAAAGAAAGCATCTTTTCCCCAGAGTACATGAGTCTTTGAAACACCCAAGTGTCATCAGTTTTCCTCCTTACAGTATTTTTCCACCTGTGAACAAGGCCTTCGTATCTAGTGGCCTTGGGCTTTGGGCCTTCTGATTGGCCGAAACTTGTAACCAGGGAGTCTTGATTAAAAGTTGCACCAAGTGCAGGCTGAGCACCTCTCATGAAGATAAGATACTGGAAGGAAAAAGAAGTAAAGATGTTTATAACATTCCTAATCACTATTTCCTACATCTAACTGCATGTTTTGGGGGTTGCTAGGCCGAGAAAGCTCTGCAGGAGTATTTAAAATCCAAGGAGTCTGTGAGCGATGCTATTCTACAGACCGACCAGGCTCTCACAGAAAAGGAAAAGAAAATGGCAGGTAAGAAGAAATCAGAAGGGATGCAAGAGACAAAAGAAATTTCCATAAATTTGAAATTAGACTGGCCTTTCTCTCATGGGATCCTTAGACTGGAGCAAGGACAAACTTCTCAGCTCCTCAGGCTGTGTCCAAGTGTGGCATGATCAGCTTCGTTATGGTTATCTAGGACAGAAACAACCCCAGGGAACAATCTCTAAGAAGTTGGAGCAATAGCAAATAAGAGTGGGAGGCAGAAGGAAGGGGCACGTTAATCCTGGAGAGGTTTGTCTTTCTACTTTTTCTCCTTAGAGGAACATGCGAGAGCCATGGCTGCACAGGCTGAAGCACAAAGGTTGGAGGCTGTTCGAAGGCAGAACCAGCAAATGATGGAGGAGAGGGAGAGACTGCATCAGGAACAAGTGAGACAAATGCAGATTGCCAATGAAAAGCAGCTGGCAAAGCAAAAGAAGATGAGGGAAATTCAGATGCAGGTATCGGACCATTATTTCATCTCTCCGCTCTCTGAAATGATGAGAGCTCTAAGCAGAGATCAAGGGGCAGGGCCGGGGAAGGTCATAGCAGAGGCTCCTAGCCCAACCACCTGGGGGGCAATCTCAGCTCCACCTCTTAATAAATACATGGTTTAGGCAAGTTATTGATCCTGTCTGTGCCTCATTTTCCTCCTTGTGAAATGAAGACAGTGATGATGCCTGTTCTCTAGGGTTACTTTGGTAATAAAATGAGTTAATTAATCTGTGTTTGGAATGGTACTTGGCACGGAGTAGGCACTCTAAATTCTTAAATAAAAACTAAAGTATTTTTAGCCTGCAGCAATTGGTCTCTCCTATTAACTTGTTAATTGCTCTGGTCATTGATACCTTGTTAAATTAAAATCATATTATTGTATCTATGCCCCTGTCCTTGCCTTCAACATCTCTGGTTCTCAATACTTTTAACTTGCAGTTTGTTTCATCCAGTCCTTCAGTTTTATTTTCATTTAATAAGCAGTAATTGTTACTTACCAAGCACCGTCAAAACACTTTACATGCATTACGTGCAAGGCAGAACTACTGCGCCTTGATTTTTCAGATGAGATAAATGAGGTTCCAAAGAGATAACCAAATGCCAATACACACTGCCTAGCAAGTTATCAAAACGGCCTTCCCAGTGAGTGGTTTCTGTAATATTTTCACTTCTGCACATCCAGTGTGAAATTCCTATTCAGCCTATCGAGATAAAGAACATCTTGATTCCTCCCCATGGCTTGTCAGCCCACCTTTAGGTACTAGTTTGTCAAGAGCTACTCCAAGAAATTTCTGAACTCGCAGCTCTTTTCTGAAGAGCAGTATGGGCAGACTGTCTATTTCTACTGTGGAGTAAAATAAGTAAGGACAAATGAATGACTTAGGGAACCAGAAAAAAGTTTGATCTTACTTTTTGCAGAACTTCAATAATTTCTATTTATCACTCTTTTTTTAGAAGGAGGCTGAAAAGCGCAAAGCAGAATTGGAAGCTGAACACAGAAGACTTCAAAATCAGATCCAGGTTCTCCAGAGTGCTGCCAGACGACCAGATGATCCATGTATCTTACTCTAAAGTACTAAACATCGGAGCTTCCTTTCTTACTCTTTTCTCTAAAGACACAAAGGAACAAGAAATTATAGACCTTGGAACAATTGCATTTCAATAAACTTCATAATTATGACATCAAACCTTTATATTGTGTTATAAGGTTATGATGCTTGTATCTGGTGAAACGTACATCTCAGCAGTCCAATAGTTTAAATGATAATTGCTTCCTTGAAGAGATTCTGATGTATAATAAGGGACATTTTATTACTGCCTTTCTTTGGGGGTTATATTAGGATGGGTCCCCTAGGAGGCATATCCCATTGCCACCTGTCTAATTTTCTATATTTGTCTCAGGGTATTATAAACTATCTAGGAGGTGTTATTCACATAAGCGCAGTCAAATGGAACTTGGCCGAGATCTTGGTCTCAGGACCATCACTCCTGCTAATGGTCGGGTGCTGGATGCCATCAGAAGACACCAATGGTACAGTGTAAGGAGGTGGAGCCTGCTGCTCTCTGAGCAGTGACGTGATTCCTTAGCACTGTCAGTGGACAATCTCCATAGAGAAGTTCCAAGTTGAAAGTCAATGATGTTATAAAAAAGTAGAGATCCTCCAGAAGATGAAAGGAATGTAATGATAAGATACATTAGCTCAATTTAATCTTTCCACTTTGTATGCAAACATCATAATATCACCTCATACTCCATAAATATATACAAGTATAATTTGTCAACATATAATAAATTTAAAAATTTTTTAAAAATTGAGGAACTGAATAAAGAAATAAATTGGCTAAATAAACTGGACTTGAACTAAAGGGTTGAAGGCTTCTTGGGTTCATAGGCTTTGATGAGGGTAGCAATGTGTTAATTGCAGAAATGCCATTTCTTGGTAAGATGGGAATAAAAATTATGAGCTCACAAATGAAATAGGCTCATAATTCCTCATAGAAAATTATAAAATGAGGCTAGTTTTGTTATATTGCGGCTCATTGTTGGAATATATGAATCATGTTAGTAATATTTGTCAAAAATTTAAAAATGAAAAAGTATTACCTAAATATAGGGTGTCCCAAAGGTTGTCATAAATAGGAAAAATTAACAAACTCATATTACACTTTATATTTTTTATATTTATATACTAACATGTAGAGAAAAACTTTGTAAATCTGTGTAAAATCTTGTAATGAATATTTTGTAAATAATGCTGCATTTAGCTACAATTTCCCATTTTTTGTATGTATGTATATATGGTGACTCTGGGGCTTGCCACACAAAATGCAACTTAATTTTAATCAAATTAGCTTTTTTTTTTTAATGGGAAACAAGAAAGAAGATCTAATGGAAGAAAACACCAAATTTCTAATTACATCAAAACCAGTAAACTTATGGAATAAAATGATTCAAAAGCATGTGAAATTCAAAAGAAAAAACTTAACTGTTACCGAAATACACAAAACTTATAAAAATTGTCAGAAATAAAAATGCCAATATTCTTAAACCTACATATATAAAAAAAAATCAAAACTTATTTGGGGAAAATAAATTTCTTTTAAAATTTATAAGAAAAAAATATCCAAATGCAATTTTTTTTTTTTTTTTTTTGAGACAGAGTCACCCTGGGTAAAGTGCCGTGGCATCATCATAGCTCACAGCAACCTCAAACTCTTGGGCTTGAGCAATCCTCTTGCCTCAGCCTCCCAAGTAACTGGAACTACAACCATGAGCCACTATGCCTGGCTAGTTTTTCTATTTTTAGTAGAGACAGTGTCCCATTCTTGCTCAGGCTGGTCTCAAACTCCTGAGCTCAAGCAATTCACCCGCCACAGCCTCCCAGAGTGCCAGGATTACAGGTGTGAGCCATGGTGCCCGGACCCCCAATGCAATTTTAAAAAGTAACAAAAATAACAAAATGAGAAGGGCTAGCTTAAAACATAGATGAAAACATCCAAACAGTTAGCCAAGTAGACAGAGAAATGGATATTCAAACAGTAATAAAACAAAATTTAAAGTTTAAAAGTCAGTTCAAAGTCATTCAGTATATAATAAATCTGATATTTCATATTAGTTAAGGAGTGTGAAATACTTAGGTAGTTGTATTGGCACAATAGGTCGTGATCTTGGGGAAAAAAGGTTCCCTTATAACTTATATCAATATAAATTTCAAATCAATCAAGATAGAAGCATGAAAAATATAACTATAAAATTATATCATACCAGGGAGTTTTTTAATACATAAAAGAAAACAATTGTAAATTCAACTACATAATAAAACACATTATTCACAGGAAAACATAGGCAAAGGAAAAAGACAAATGACAAGAGAAGGAATACACTTTAATTTCTATCATGAAAACAACATAATTTCTTAAACCATAAGGATACGTTATAAATGAAAGGAAAAACAATCTCATTTAAAAATGGGCAAATGTGGGTGGCTCAGTCGGTAAGGCGCCGGCCCCATATGCCGATGGTGGCGGGTTCAAACCCGGCCCCAGCCAAACTGCAACCAAAAAATAGCCGGGCGTTGTGGCGGGCGCCTGTAGTCCCAGCTACTCAGGAGGCTGAGGCAAGAGAATCGCCTAAGCCCAGGAGTTGGAGGTTGCTGTGAGCTGTGTGATGCCACGGCACTCTACCGAGGGCCATAAAGTGAGACTCTGTCTCTACAAAAAAAAAAAAAAAATGGGCAAATGTAAGAAGAAAAGTTGTTCAACCGCAGTGATAATATCAAATGGGCAGAGTGAAACTATGAGGCTCCTGTTTAACTTCTAAGATCTGCTGGGAACAACACATTTGATGGTACATGGGTTTGACAAGAGTTTAAAGAAATCAGAAATTTCTCATGTTTGCTAGTAAGAGTGCAAACTGGAACAATTATGCATCAAGATGTTAAATGTACATACCTTTTGATCCAGTAAATCCACATTTAGGACTTTGCCTTATAGTTTTATTTACCTATGTGCAAAATGACACGGACAACAGGATGTTTGCTGTGGCATTGTTGCATAACAAAAATTTGGAAGCAAACTTCGAGTCCCTCTGTTGGTAACTGGTAATATACTGGTAATAAGAATTGTAAATCTTGACACCTAGAAAATATTCAAAACATGTTTGTTGAACTAAATGGGTTCTCTTTATCAAGATGAAAATTGCTTCATTTGGCTCAGCATCTGGAGCACAGTGGTTATGGCGCCAGCCACGTACACCAAGGCTGGCGGGTTCAAGCCTGGCCTGGGCCAGCTAAACAACAATGACAACTGCAACAAAAAATAGCCAGGTGTTGTGGCAGGTGCCTGTAGTCCCAGCTACTTGGGAGGCTAAGGCAAGAGAATCTCTTAAGCTCAAGAGTTTGAGGTTGATGTGAGCTGTGACACCACGGCACTCTACCAAGGGCAATATAGTAAGACTCTGTCTCAAAGAAAAAAAAAAAGAAAGCAAACTGCTTCATTTGATATGTTTGTGTTTGTCTGTGATTATTATAAAAGCTACAATAATTGAGAAGTTAACATAATAAATATATATTTTTAGATCACCACAACTTGAAGGATTGATTTTTTTTTTTTTTCTGGTGGTAGTGAGATAAATATTTCTTGGTTTTCATCTAGGTAAACTATATCGTACTAATATATACATTTTTGTCAAAATGTAGCCATTATAGCCATACAGAGCATGCAAATTCTAAATTAATTTTCTTATTAATGAACATTTTCATTATTATCTTAAGTCAGTAACGTCAAATTATTTTGAAAGAGGTAGTGTTCACAGAGTTAGTTGTTTCATGTGAAATATTTAACAAGATTCAGTTGTCACTACAATTATTTTAGGGAAAAGAGGGAGAGATGAGTTTTCTAAAAAAAAAATTAGACCTTATGGGTGGTACCTGTGGCTCAAAGGAGTAGGGCGCTGGCTCCATATGCCGGAGGTGATGGGTTCAAACCCAGCCCCGGCCAAAAACTGCAAAAAAAAAAAAAAAGACCTTATTTGGTCAAAATAAGTGGCTAAAATCTTAGCATTGGTCCTATTTCAAAGTAGAGGTATACTTAATTTTACTTTATTACTCACAACAAACAAAGTTTTAAATTTTGTCTTATTTTATTTATTTATTTGAGATAGAATCTCACTCTTGTCGCCCTGGGTAGAATGCCATGGCATCATCATAGCTCACAGCAACCTCAAACTCTTGGGCTCAAGTGATCCCAAAGCGACTGCCTCAGCCTCCCTCCTGAGTAGCTGGACCTACAGGTGTGAACCACAATGCTCAGCTAGTGTTTTCTATTTTTAAGTAGAGACAGGGTCTTACTGTTGCTCAGGCTAGTTTCAAACTCCTGAGCTCAAGCAATCCTCCCCACTTGGCCTCCCAGAGTGCTAGGGTTATAGTCATGAGTCAACCATGCCCAGCCATTAAATTTTGTCTTTAAATTGACACCAGAACTTTTATCTCCATGAGGAAAACTGTCAAACAATTTGAACTTTGTAATTTACAAATGTTTAATCAGTCATGTTGATAAATTAGAAAGGGCAAGAGGATAGATATTGGAGAGTCATTTCTCATCGATTTCATACAGAAATTTCCCCAAAATTCTGTTGACAGAGTGGTCATTTTAGGATCTGAGCTGGTTTCCTTGCAGCTTGTAAGACTCCAAATTCTGGATTATGCTTGAATGATCAAATTAGGATCTGAGCTGGTTTCCTTGTAGCTTATGTGAAACTCCAAATGCTGGACTATGTTTTCAATGATCAAGTGATCCTGATGTCCAAAAGAGATGAGAGGGTCATGATGTTTATCTAAGGTTAAATAATGGTGGCAACATGTGATTCCCATACCTGAGCCTGCACAGGGAAGGATCAGCATGGAGAGGTGTCACTGTGTAAATGACGGCAAGTCTTCCTTCAGGAGTGTCATTTCCACTCTCTGCTGCCAGACATTTTTTAGATATCTAGGTAATGCATCTACCTGTACCTGGAGAAGTTGTTTAATTCTCAGCTGACTTATCACATATCAACATTCCTCACAATTTCAGAAAATTTCTGGGGCAAAGACAACAGTAACGGGATCTAGTTACCTAGCTAGGTGGTGACAAAAGAAGAACACAGACCTGTATTTAGAGGAGAGGCAGGAAGTTTCTTATTTAGTTTTTACTGCAATAACACTCCACGAAATCATCTTCACTATGTAAGCAGTTTATAAAAACAACCAACCGTTTGTTTCTTGCTCACATTGCCTGCATCATGCTCTAGGCTGTGAGTGACCTTTTCAACTGTGATTGACTTGCTGGAGCAATTCCTGTATGGGTTTTACTGTCCTCATCATAGAGTGCAAATGGAAATGGTGGGAACCTAGAATGTCTTTTGAAAAAGTCTGCTCTGGAATGACAATGATGCACTACCCTTTCTAATCACACCCCATTTGAAAGCACGTCACATGATCAGTCTCATATATGTGGTGGGGAAATAAAATAATTCCATGAGAGTAATAAAGGAAGAGTGAATATATGATAATTAATCAAATCTACCAGATGAGGGATTGAACCTAGCACCACAAGGGGAATGGTATACCAATGCACTTAGTGATAAGCCATTACATGTTGTAACTGCTCAGGAATGCTAGGAACTGGTTAGTATATTGTAACCTTCTTAAATCATATGAACAGTAATATCTCCAGACATAAATATATGACTGTTACCCCTTTAGGATCATTTATTTTTATTATGTGATTATGCCCTCATCAAAAGGTAACATAAAAAAAGTTATTTTTCTCTTGGATGGTGCCTGTGGCTCAAAGGAGTAGGGCGCCAGCCCCACATACTGGAGGTGGTAGGTTCAATCCCAGCCCGGGCCAAAAAAAAAAAAAAAAGTTATTTTCTCTTATTGAAAATTGAAACTATTTTTAGGAGACCCAACTCTCGAACGAAAGAGAATTGTTGAACTCTGCATGCTTTTATCAGCTTCAGGGGAAGTAGCAGAGTCTCAGGAAAACAAAGCATTTATACAAATCCAAACTCAAAGTATCAGTGCATATAAAGTCCCAAGCTGTAGGGCTATGGCGGAGTCCCCAAGTGCCTTTTACTGGAGGGAGCTAGTATGAAACGTATATTGACCAGAAATTTCTGGCAAAATGTATGTTGCCAGAAAAAAGGTCAATACAACTCTTTTTTTTTTTTTCCCTATAACTTCAATGACATTAGTTTTTTACTATGGTCATAGAGAACTTCTTACCAATACATATTAAATTACAGTTATTTCAGTTTAAACTCATTCTGTATTGTGCAAAAGATTGGGGGAAGAAAAAGAACCCTTCAGTCTCTTCTCCAAGAATTAAGCAGCTCACGTTGGGAGGCAGAGGCAGATGCCATGTTATGGATGCCAGAAAAAACTATCCAGACTTAACACTATTGTCAGGTTTACAAGTATTTCTTCAAGAGTTGGCTACATTAGAAAAATAGAGCTGTCTCTAGAATTCCTACCATTTCAACAGACAAGGGCACAGGCTGGGTCTTATATCAGGTAAATATATTAAAGAGTTTCAGAACTAAAAAAAAAGAGAGAGAGAGAGAGAGAGAAAAAAGCTGTCAGGACCCAAGCATTCATCATTAGTTGCCTAATCCGAGTAGGCTCAGAGCAGGCTGCAACTGCAGTTTCTATTTCTTAGCACCATAGTTATTACAGGAAAAGAGGGAGAAGAGGTGGGGTCCACGTTGCAGACACACGAGTCACTTCCTATTTCTGGACACAGAGACCGGTGTTCTGCCACCGTCTGTTGCTCCATTTGAATTATGATCTTTGGGCTCCAGTACTCTGAAGAGCAAAGAGGTTTGGTGAAGTGATTAACACCCCTGATAAACTTGTCTAGATTCAGGAAGATTAAAGGACATAGAGGATTAAAAATCATACTTGGCTCCATCAGCACTAAATAGAAATGACTACTTCTTTGTCGGTGCTAGCTCTGTGAACAGACCAGTTCACGGAGAGCCGGGCGCTCACAATTTTGCCTGAGGTCCTGCTTTCTCCTAGGATGTGGCAGTTATAGACAAACTCCTGCCAGCTTTTTCTCATACTACAGTTTGTCAACTTTGGTTTTGTGGAAAGAGAGAACTTTCATTCCAAAAATAACTTACTTCCCTTTTAAACGGAACTGAAGAGGGTTTGGAGTGAGCACTTGAACAGTGAAACCTCAAACCAGGTCATTAATTAAAAAATTCAACTTAAAATGAACCATTCCTGACAAGTGCTGCTAATGGGCATAGGGGGCGCTTCCTGCGGGATGGCTTGGAAATAATCTACTCAGATGTGTCTTTACCACCCGACTGCATCCTGCAGGCCGCAGAGAGGGCCACAGTCGCCCGCTCTTGTTAAGCTGTTTCCATCTCGTTCCTCCCGGAGGATGCAATTCTTTCCCCCAGCGGGCTCATTTCCAAGTCCTTGGACCTGTTCTCCAGGGAGTGCCGGGTGTAACCCAGGGAGTACTTGTGGTCGCTCTCAGTGACGTGGCAAAAGGCTAATTTTACCTGATTTAGGGATGGACAAGCGGATAGAAGAACGGTGAACTCAATTTGGGGAAGAGGCACAGCGGTGTCAGTGCTGGGTGTGGAGGGCCCTGCTCCCCACCCCATCCCACTAACTCCCTTTTCCTGCCTACTTAGAAACAGTGGGGAAACCTCAACTGCTAACTCAGCGAGAAATCATTTTCCTTTGGATTTTGGTTCTCATCTCAATCCACAAAAATGATGACTGGAGGATCTGGCTTGATTTTTAGCGTCTAAGAACAACTGTTTTCCCGAGGAGCCAGACGCAAGAGGGAGCCCAAGGGGTGAGCGAGGTGGGCTGAGAACGGGCAGGTGACCTCCTGCGCCTGGTCTTCCACGCTCATTTCTGCTAACTAATCAACCGGGAAATTGCAAGCGAGGACTCTCCGCACTGGCAGGTGGGCAGGTGGCCGCAGGCAGAGGAAGGGTGCCAGGCGTGGTCCTAGGACACCGGGCAGCTCAGGTCTCTGTGTGGTGGCCGGGACACAGCGAGTCCCCAGGGTGCTTCTCGCGTATCCATCCCAGGCTTCAGCAAAAAGCCCTAACTCTCATCCGCTGAAAATCGTGCCAAGTCCCTTCTTCAACCCAGGAACCCCAAATCAGCCGCACTCATTCCTTTCTCAGCCACTCCCCCCGCCAGACCCTGGGGAAACAGATTAACAAGAGGAAAAATAGTCCTTTCCTCAAGCAATTGAAATGCTAAGAGACTGACTCTTGTTTACTTCCGTACTGTCCACATTTACCCTTCCAGGACAAAGCTGCCATGTGTGGGATGGTTTAGTCTCACGCGACCAGTGAACTGTTAGAGATAAAGCCTAAGCCTGTTTGATTATCCTGCCCTGTTTTAAAATGTGTGGTCCACACGGGAACTGCATCCTAATAATTGGTGGAATTTGTAGAAAATGGATAATTTTGGATAATTTTTAACCATCACTGCAGGTGACTCTCATGGAGAGTAACTTTTGGAAGCTGTTAATCTTTCACATCATCTGATAAAACTACTTCATTCTGTTTCTTTAATTAAGATTTGAAAACGTCTTGCCTGAGTTATCTTGCTCCTCATTGCAGTCCGAAAAATAATTCAAATAAAAAGAAAAAAGAACTTTGTAAGCTGCTTGACAGTTCCCCAAAGCATCCTTAAAATTAAATCTAAGAAAAGGATGCCACCGCAATTTCAATGTGGAGAAACCAGTTGGTGTTTTTTTCTGACAAAAATATTTTCAGTTAACTTGGTTTGTTCGGAAATACGCAATTAACAGGACACACGGGCACATAGTAACTCATTACCTTTTTGCAGAAATAGTAGAGTAGCTTTGGAAAATTGAAAATAACTTACTGATGTCCTACTTGTTATTAGCCTGTAGTGAATCAGACAGAAAAAATTTAAATTTGTAGGCCAGGCGTGGTGGCTCATGCCTGTAGTCCCAGCACTATGGGAGGCTGAGGCGGGTGGATTGCCTGAGCTCGGAGGTTCGAGACCAGTATGACCAGGAGTGAGCCAGAGTGAAA
Organism: Nycticebus coucang; assembly: GCF_027406575.1. Lineage (NCBI taxonomy): Eukaryota > Metazoa > Chordata > Mammalia > Primates > Lorisidae > Nycticebus > Nycticebus coucang. The sequence goes on along the minus strand of NC_069784.1, from coordinate 20,365,982 downwards.
CCCTGTCTCTACTAATATCAAAAACAGCTAGACGTTGTAGAGGGCATCTGTAATCCCAGCTACTGGGGAGGCAAAAGGGAAAGAGAATCGCCAAAGGAAGAACAGTAAAAAAAATAAACAAATAAAAAAAGTTCAAACGAAGAAGAATGAACAAATAAGCTGAAATTAAAAAAAAAATTAATTTGTAATATTGATAAGAAAATCGAGGCTGACAGAGGTCAATTCCTCTTGTAAAGTTTCAAAGGTAGTAAATGATTAGATCCCTGGGGTTTGAACCCTGGGAGCCTGACTCCTGAATCTCTGCTGTGGCGTCCCTGGGCTGTTCTGGGCGTCCCTTGCCTGATTCATCCTCCCTAGGGCTCCCCTCTCCCCTGCCCTTCCTCCTCATTGGATGCCCCACTCTTCGCTTGTGCAGGCCCTGGTGTCCTTCATAGCCCCACTGACTCCTGGTTGGGAGACCCGCTGCTGTACCTGTCTAGAGCCAGTCCTTCACCTTCATTTGGCATTCCATCCATCCTGCCTCCTAGTACATGGACATACACAGGGTGTCCATACAGTCTGGGACACTATTTTACATTGCAAATGAACTTTCTGGACACTGTGTGTACGTGTGTGTGTTTAGGACAAATATTATACTTACTATGTATCAGTCATGTTTTTGGTGGGCCGTGAACATTACAAGATATTTAATTCTCCCGTGACCTAATGGGGTAGTTAGTATGAGTATTCTCATCTTACAGAGAAAGAAGCTAAGGCACAGAGAGCGAGTTCCTCTCAGCCAGTATCTGAACCCAGACAGTGGGCTTCAAATACACCGTATGTATCTTTAGGACTTTCTTCAGCTTATTGGTCATGCCTCACTTTCTGGGATCTATAGTTCTCTCTCTCTCTTTTTCCTCTCCCTCCTCCTCTCCCTCTCCATTTTTCTCCCTGTTTTTCTCACTTCTGCTCACTTTTATTCCTGCTCTACTTTTAGCTCTACTGGAGTTCGTTTTCATTATTATCAATGCCTTCAAATAACCCATTTTATTAGCTGAAAATTTTAGAAAACAAATGAACAATGTTATCTAATCTCAAAAAGGTAGAGAGAAAATATGATACTGAAAAATTATGGAGGAGGCAGTCTTCATCCAGAAATTATGCTAGGTTGCTATTTAATATTTCATTTAGTGTCTCACATGAGATACAAGGGCTGCTACTGCCTATCACCAGTTACCCTGCCCCAGAAGACAGAGCACTGTGCATGGGCACTACACAGACTCACAGTAATTACACAGGGGTGGCCAGCGTGCTCCCCTCTGACAAGCAGAGGCTCAGTTGTGCCCAGAGATCTCAGCTTTGCCTTGTGGGCAGAGCTTCGGAAGTGTGAGAGTTCCTCTCACCTGGGCTCCAGGACTGCCTGAATGACGGTTCAAAGTCATCAACCTATCTTGAGAGGAGCATCGGAAGCGGTGTGCTGCTTCCTAATGTCATGGAGATGATAAGAGGGTAATCAAAGCTCTCTGATGGCCTCTGTGTCTTATAGAACACATGTCATGCATAATTACAAAAGGTCATGCATAATTTTGCTATGTAAGCAGTTTATAAAAACAACTATTTGTTTCTTGCTCACATTGGCTGCAGAGGTCATGCTCTAGGCTGTGGCATCCCTGAGCTGTTCTGGGCATCCCTTGTCTAATTCCTCCTCCATAGGGCTCCTCTCCCCCCTGCCCTTCCTTCTCAATGGATGTCCCATTTTGGGGGGTTATGAAATGCTCCACTCATTAATATGAAAAAATCTAAAGTACAGGCTCACCCAGATGTAGGAACTCTGTCCACATTGGGCAAGTCCCCAGACACTTACACTTCTGTCTCTTCCCTGTCACCCAGTGAACAGAAAATACCCTTTCTTCTAGTTCAACAAATTATTTCCTAGACTCACATTTTTGCCTAGCCACTATAAAGATGTGTCCTGTACTATCTTTAAAATGTTCATTTTTTGCCTGTTCTGCCTTCTTTCTTCCTAACTTCTCCATCCATCCTGCTCCTTCCCCATCCATTCACTACATTTGTTCTCACCAAGGTGGATAATCACCTCCACTTTGTCTCTTTCACATGGAGGCCTTTCCCGGACTGCCCTATATATAAAGTCAACTCCCATCACACCGTATCACCATTCCCTGCCCATGTGGCCTCAAAGCACTTCACATGTTTTGGTCTCTGTGTGTGTATACATACTGTATATATATGTAGACACACACACACACTTTTCTTATTTGTTTTATCTGTGTTTCCATTAAAGTATAACTTCATGAAGCAGGAGTTTGTATCCATTTTGTTTACAGCTGGATCCTGAGAACGTAGAACAGTGCAGTGAGTGCCAAGTACTCAACATACATTTGTTAATAAGCTAATATCTTTGGTCCTCCTCCGTTTACTCTCCCCATGCAATTAGCATTGATCACTTCCTCTTTCTTCACACTCATCCTGGTAGGCTAATGGGACATGTGCTCCCCTAAAAACCCTAGAACCTCCTCTGACTACTTTTGCCCATCTTCCTCCTACGTGTCCTATTATGCCTGTAGTTACACCCAGAATATTGGTGTTCTGAGAGCTTCGCCTTCTGTCCCTGCTTTTCTCCCATTTTATTCATTTTCTGAGCAAGCTGGGATCAAACCATCCCCACTGTTTCATTGCATTTACTATAGCATTTATGTCTAACGGTTCACACAATAAGTTGAGCTGCATATCAATTCACGTCAGCAAATACTTATTTAGTGTGTAGTATCTGCTGAGAATTGGATTCACATTGGTGAGAAAGTGGATGGGCCCATCCCCCCACCTAATTCAGCATGATAGGAACCAGCATGATAAACTCTACTAGTCTGACACCCTGGTATTCAAATATACATAATTCTATAGAATGACCTATGAGTATACCAGAAATTAAAGAAATTCAAAAATTCGGTGTGTACTAAAACCATATTTATATTTTTCTTTCCCTCACTTTTGACAATATGTACTGGTTACCCAAGCTAGAACTCTAGGAATCATGTTAGAAATCTCCTTCCAATTTTAATCTTTGTAACATAGACACAAAAACACACCTATGTATTTTTACAGTTAATGAAAAAGAGCTTACAAAAGGAGATGAGAGACAGAAAGCACGCGAACAAGTAAAGCAAAATCCCCCACTGCTCCCTAAGTTAACCCTGCTGAACCGGCTGTTGCAACCCCCTGAATCTGAGCCCTGTGTTTACACCCGCAGCTGCTGCTCTGTGTTCATTTGGGGGCTGGAGCCAACGGTGGAAGAGGGACGAGCCCGGATTTCAGAAGCTCGGTGAGGAGGAGCCCGCACTTTTCTCCCACCTCTTCTGCCTCAGCAAAACAAGGGGGAAAGAGGGAGGGAGAAAATGAAAAAAATAAAATAAAAAACCCCAGTCGTTTACTGCCGCCTCCCCCCAAACGCTTGCGCTTTCGCTTTCAGTTTGCTTCACTCCAGCCCTTCGGGTGACAATATAACACCCCGCCTGCTTTGAGGTTCTGAGAACAGCAGGTTTCCTGAGGCTCTTAAAGGCTGACTCAGGAAGAAAACTGGGGAGTGACAAGGGCTGCTGAGAACTGAGAACTTGTCCTCTGGCTGCTGAGTCGGCGCCACCGCCAGGTAAGGTCGCTCCCGAGCTTGCTTGCTTTTTTTTTTTGGAGACAGAATCTCATTATGTCGCCCTTGGTAGAGTGCTGTAGCGTCACAGCTCACAGCAACCTAAAACTCTTGGGCTTAAGCGATTCTCTTGCCTCAACCTCCCCAGTAGGCGCTCGCCACAACGCCCGGCTTTTGTTGTTGTTGTTGTCATTGTTGTTCAGCTGGCCCGGGCCAGGTTCGAACCCGCAGGCCTGGGTGTATGTGGCTGGCGCCGTAACCACTGTATTATGGGCGCCGGGCCCCAAGTTGACTTTTCGTTTATATTTGGGCGAACAAACATCCAAGAACGAATTCCCAAGGGGAGACGCCGCACGGGGATGTAGACGCCACACTAGGGGGTGACAGGGGTGACTGGAGGACCGCGCCTGTGGCCAGATTCTCTGCGACACCCGGCTATGCTCCAGACGTCTCAGAGTCTCAGTTTTTTCGTCCAGAGGTGGCTGCGAGCCGACAGCGCGCGATGTCCCTACGGTCAGCCGCTCCTGCTGGGACATCCACCCAGGGCTACCGCAAAGAGCCGGTATCCCACCCTTCTCTGCTGAACCCGGCTGAAGTCCTTTCTCCGGGGAGGGACCACCGCCCAGTTCCCGCACTCGCGCGCTGCTGGCGGGAAGGGGGTTTCCTCCCTTTTCCTTTCTCAGACGTTCCCTGGCTGCCCCTTCTGGACAATGGAGGAACTGAAGAGATCCTTACAGTGGGCAATTTCAATCCTTAAAAGTCTGACTCTTCCCATGGGGGTTAGGTGGTATCTCAGGGTACCTTTGATTTGCACGTCTCTGATGATTAGGGACATGGATATTTTTTGATACGTTTGTTGACCATTCGTCTGTCTTCAGTTTCTGTTCAAGTCTCTTGCCCACTTATAAAGACTTATAAATATTTTCCTTTCTTCTTGTCCATTGAGTTTTCTGTAGATTCTAGCTATCCTCTTTCTTCTTCAGATAAGTTTCTTTCAAGTCTCTTTTCCACTTATAAAGTGGATTGTTTGCTCTTGTCTTGTTGATTGATTTGACTTTTTTTTTTTTAGAGACAGAGTCTCACTTTGTCCCCCTTTGAGTGCTGTGGCGTCACAGCTCACAGCAACCTCCAGCTCTTGGGCTTAAGGTGATTCTCTTGCCTCAGCCTCCCAAGTACCTGGGACTACAGGCACCCGCCACAACGCCCAGCTATTTTTTTGTTGCAGTTTGGCCGGGGCTGGGTTTGAACCCACCACCCTTGGTATATGGGGCCAGCGCCCTACTCACTGAGCCACAGGTGCCTCCCTTTTTGATTAATTTGAGTTCTTTGTAGATTCTAGTTATCAGTCCTTTGTCAGATTCATACACTGCTGGAGGGATTGCAAACTAATACCTCCTCTGTGGAAAGAAGTATAGAGAATACTTAAAGAGCTGAAAGTAGACCTTCCATTTGATTCTGCAGTCCCATTTCTAGGTATCTAATCCAGAAGAAAAAACTCATTTTATCACAAGAACATTTGCTCTAGAATGTTTATCGCAGCTTACTTCACGACTGCCAAGATGTGTAAACAACTGAAATGCCCATCAACCCATGAATGGATTAACAAACTGTGGTGTATATACACCATGGAATAGTATTCAGCTACAAAAAGTGGAGATTTTACATCTCTTGTGTTTACCTGGATGGAGCTGAGGCGCCTTCTTCTTAGTAAAGTACACAAGAATGGAAAAGCAAGTATCCAATGTACTCTATATGAAACCAATAGAAAAAAAACTACATGCTCACATGAATGAAAATCACAAGTGTATTCACGTGGGGGACAGGGGGAAAGAGGGGAAGAAAGGGAGGAAGGAGGAGGATCAGTGACCTCTCACTTAATGTGCACAGTGTAAGGGTATGCAGCATACCCCCTGGATGAAGGGCTCAACAACAAGTTGAACTTTGCTTCGGAAACGCAAACAATGTAACCTAAATATTTGTGCTGTCATACTAATCTGAAATAATTTTTTAAAAAAGTTTGACTCTTGATTATTTTTCTTTGAGCTACATTTAACATCACAAAGATGCCACAAAGCTGCCTTGTATGGAATTTCTGTCTCACTCTCACTAATCAACTGTTTAAAATAACTTGAAGGTTTAATGCTGTTTGTTTATCATACTGTGGTTTTAATGTCTAAACCATGCGAGAACTGAAACCAAAAAATGTGTCATACTGGTTGAAAAAACAAGGTTGCAGGATTTCTTCTTTCTTTCTTTAAGTTAGGGACTTTCTGTGTTGCCTAGGCTGGAGTGCAGTGATATTATCACAGCTCACTCAAACTCCTGGTCTCCTGCTTTAGCTTCCAGTAGCTGGGACAACAGCCACCCACCAGCATACCTGGCTACTTTTATTTTATATGATTTTGGGGAGGCAATTCTAGCTCTGTTGTCCAGGCTGGTTTCCACGTCTGGCTTTAATCAATCCTCCGGTCTTGGCCTCCCTAATTGCTGGGATTACAGGCCTGAGCTCCACACTGGGTTCGGGCATTTTTAATTATTGCTCCAGATGTCTAGATGAACATTCAGTTTTGAAGACCATTGATTGCCTACCTACAACAAAAACAGCTGTCTTTTTCTACTTGTTTATTGTGGGTTTAATCCTATGCTAGACCTCATCCAACAAAATGATTTTCCGGTTCCACTCCAATGTCTTTGGGTGCAGTGTACACAAGCCTTCGACTTCCTCAGGAATGGATAAAATGAAAATACATATGACAGTAACAGTTATGGCTTCTAGGAAGGGTTTTCCAAGTGATCTCAAAAAGAAGAAACTTCAGGAATATGAATTATGTGCCTATCAATGTGATATGAAGATGACGTGCCTCTCATTGCATGACAAGAGGTTAGTGGCAATGCTGACGACTTTCTTTGGTCTCAAACGCAGTTCATCACTGGTTGCAGGAAGAAAAGCCTGTTCGATTTGAAAAGTTGGCACTTATTTTATAATACACGAAGTTTATGAGAAGAGAGGACAGAGCTGATCAGTTCTGGGCATGGTACAGCTTTATAAGGAGGTCCTACAAATGGTGGAAAAAGTTATTCTTTTGGCTATTGGAAGTTGCGGTTGTGAACTTTTACATCCTTTACTCATTGGCTTAGAATAAGATGGAGAAAAAGTGCAGACACACCTTTCTTACAGGAGAAATCTAATCACTGGGCTTGGGAGCAATGTGAGGGAGAGAAATTTAAGAAAGGAAGACCATCATCTTTTGACACTGATGGAAGTCTAAATGGGAAGATGCATTTGATAATGCAAAATGAAAAAAAGTCGGCCAAGGATTGCCTGGTTTGCAGCAGAAGAAATGAGAAAGGTGGAAAGAGAAACCATTTTCTACTGTGAGACACGCAACAGGACTTTGACTTCATCCTGGACATTGCTTCAAGAAGTATCACACTCAAAAAAATTATAAACAAAAATAAAAAAAACCACTTTATTCTGTGTAACCTAAACTGAGCTCATTTAAGTTGAGTTGATATTTGTTTTTCTCCTTTAAAACTATAGGATAATTACAAGTAAACCACCAACATCTTTCCTGCCCAAAATAAATAAGAGTTGGGGAGTATGCAGGTGGCAGAAAAATTGGATTGGAAAGGGTGGCTGATTGATGTGGAGACCTCACTATGCTTTGCATTGCACAAACAAACATAACTTTTTGAATTCGTCTATTCCCACATAATCCTGCTTTCAAGAACTTACAGAAATAGAAGTGAGAGTCTATAAAGGAAGTCTGGTAAAAAAACAAAGTCACGAGTTTTCTGACATAGAAATTTCTGATAGTTTCTATTTCTTGGTAATCTGGCACCTCACAGAACATACTGACACATTCTAACACACTGCCATCAAGTGTGGCTCATGCCTGTAGTCCCAGCACTTCTGCATTAGACCTTCATGCAGAACCAGCACTTTGGGAGGCTAAGGTGGAAGATGGGTTGCTTGAAGCCAGAAGTTCAAAACCAGCCTGAGCAGGACAGCAAGACAAGGTCACTCCAAAAACAGAAAAATTAGTCAAGTGTGGTGACACCTACCTGTAGTCTCAGCTATACAGGAAGGCAAGGCAGGCAAATGGCTTAAATCCAGGAGGTAGAGATTTCAGTAAGCTATGATGAGACTGGACTCTCTAGTCCGGACAACAGAGTGAGACTCTGTCTCTCCATAAATAAACAACAAACTAAAACAAAATGAAAACCAAACAACACCCCCTGCACATGCACGCACTGCCTATTCAATGTAGAAACTGGATATTAATCTTAAAATTTAAAATACTTATTGAGGGTTTACTTTTTATCGGCATTATAGTAATGAATCAGGCACTCATTATTGCTTACCTATAACACTGATAAGCAAATACTTATAACCTCAGGTTTGCAGAGGTAAATTCCATTTTCAAGGCCTCCCAGGTAATAGGCAATCTGAACTGAGGGTTTGAATTCCAGCAGTCTGACTCCAGGACTGTGCTGTGACATCCCAGGACAGCTCTGGGTCTCCCCCGACTCATCTGTGCGGTGCCCTCTTGCCAGCTCTTCCCACTGGGTCAGCTCCTGCCTGCTCATCCTCCTCATGAGCTACGTCCTTCACTTGCACCCTGGTGAGCAAAGTCACTGTTTCTGTCCAAGGTCAACTCACTTTCATTTAGAAATTACGCTTCTTGGCTTCTTAGATGCTCAGCTTTTATGCAATGCCATAGAGGATAAACTGTGAACCAGCAAGATTTTTTTTTTTTTTGACAGAATCTCACTATGTTGCCCTCGATAGAGTGCTGTCGTGTCAGCTCACAGCAACCTCAAACTCTTGGGCTTAAGGGATCTCTTGCTTCTGCCTCCCAAGTAGCTGAGACTACAGGTGCCCATCACAACACCTGGCTATCTTTGTTGTTGTTGTCATTGTTGTTTGGCAGGCCCGGGCTGTGTTCAAACCCGCCATCCTGATGTACATGGCAGGTGCCCTAGCCGCTAAGCTACAGGCGCTGAGCCAACCAGGCAAGATTTTAAGAGCATTATTCTGAGATATTTGCTACTGTTAATGACCAATAGTTATTCCATTTTACAAAAGATAAAACTGAGGCAGAGAGAAATTAACAATCTTCCCAAGGCTCACACCGCTAGTAGAGGATGGAAACATGAGAATGTTGCTGAATATTGTGTTGAAAAAAGAGGAACTCTCAATGCTCTTTCACTGCCCTATGTCTCCTTCATGCAGAATGTCACTCATAGACAAGGGACCATGGTAGATCTGGGGAAACCCTATAAAACCCTGGCTATGGGATGTTTTCTCTATTAGCCTGTGAATAAGACACAATTTTTTCTCTAGCTATGAAAAGTAAATCCTGAACCCATATATTTGTCTAGGTACTCGAAAAAAATCTATCCTGTTGTGTTTTAAGAGAGAGCTACATCATTTATCTTTTTCTTTTTTTCAGGATCATTCCTCTATCCAGCCTGCTCCTGCTTTGACCAGTTCACTAAGTTTATCCTGATCAAGGTCAATCAATGCTCACTTTCGCTTTGTCTCTTTCTCGGAGAAGCTTCCCTAACGAACTACCCTTCATATAAACTCAACTCTCTACACTTTCTATACCCATTCCCTGTATTTTCTCCTGAGAAATACCATTTTCTAGTATAAATATATAAATGTTTCTGTTTATTTGCTTTGTTACTTGTCCCCCCACCAGATAATAAATGAAGCTCCAATAGGCAGAAATTTGTATTATTTTGTGCTTGACACTGAGCACCCAGATCTGTGTCAGGCACATGGTAGGTATTCAATAATATTTCTGAAAGTAAGGAGAGAACAAATTCCTTTGGAATGCCAAAACCTTTTCTGACAACTCCTCATTTCCTCCATGTCACAGTCCTACTCTGTTTGTCCCCCAATTTTAGTATCTTGAGGTTCTCCTTCTATTCATTTTAAGATCCCTGGGGTGAGGCTCTTTAGGGTTTTTGTTAGAATCATGAGATAATGTTTCTTTAGGAAACATACAAAACACAGGAAATGGATGTGTACCTTCTGCGAGCAGAAAGCTGATAGGCATGTGCTTTGGGTAACCACTGCAGATGACTGCAGGCTCTTGCATTCTACTGAGTGGTATTTCTGGGTTTGCAGGGTACCATGGCATCTGACTCCACCATGAAGGCCCCCATTTGTCTAGTGGAAAACTCACAAGAGAAGATGATGGTGAATCCAAAAGCATTACAGATTCTGAACAACATTTCTCAGCCTGTGGTGGTGGTGGCCATCGTGGGGCTATATCGTACAGGAAAATCCTATCTCATGAATCGTCTTGCAGGACAGAAGCGGGGTGAGTGTGGTCCTGGGGCAGGAGCTATTTCCTTATCACCAGGGATAACACAAGCAGATCACACCTCCTCTATGGTCATCTTAAAGAAGAGCACGACTCTTCCCTATGAAGAAAATTTCTAATTATCCCCGCCAAATTTACAATCTGAACCCCAAGATGTCCACAAAATCTCACTCTTGTTCAGTAGTGAATAATTCTAATAATCCTATCAAAGGATCTGCTCTTCTGGTCTTCTCCATCCCATCCACTCTCACCTGTTCAGGAGCTCAGCTGCTGCAGGGGTTCCTTTTCTTTATCTTACACCACTTTTGTTCAAGGTACGTTGTCATTGCCAATAGCACACAAATGTAATTTAATACATCCTGTTTATAAATATGGATCCTTGTATATTTCATACATAAATTTAGCTACTGTCCCTTTTTTTTTTGTTCCTTATCATAATAAAATTTTGATACATTACGCCCCCTTCTCTTCCTCTATTTGGTCTTTCTAGTATGTGAACTACAACACGTGGAGAAGAGTCCATATACCATACGTGTGAGACAAAGCTAGTGAATACACCTGTGTAATCACTTGTCACTTCAAGAAATAAAACATTACCAACCCAAAGGCCAAAAATCAAACCCTCTCACATCTTCACTAGAGTCCTCCTGTATTTTGGTAGTCAGAGCACTTCATCCACTCTCACTTCTTAAAAATGGTTCTTCCTTTAAAATTTTATATAAGGGGAATTATACTTTATATGTTCTTGGGTACCTTGCTTCTTTTATTCAATAAGAAGTTTGTAAGGTTCTTCTACTTGTCATATACATCTGAAAGTTATTCATTTTGCTGCTGGATAGTATGTCACTGTTGGAGGATTCATGTGCCATTTATGAACATTGGCATTATTTCCAGGTTTTGTCATTAATGAATAACGCAGTTGTGAATATTCTTGGATTTCCCTCCTGATGAAAGTGTATAAAAATTCCCTTGCGTACTATGCTGAGAAGTGAAATTTCTGGATCAGAGAGTTTTTTCAACCCTATAACAGCTAGCATTAAACAGCTTTTTTGTTTGTTTGTTTTTCTGTTTTTTATTGTTAAATCATAGCTGTGTACATTAGTGCAATCAAGGGGTACAATGTGCTGGTTTCATATACAATCTGAAATATTCTCATCAAACTGTTCAACGTATGCTTCAAGCATTTTCTTAGTTATTGTATGTAGACATTTGTATTCTGCCTTTAGTAAGTTTCGCCTGTACCCATTCTAAGACGCACCATAGGTGTGGCCACACCCATTATCCTCCCTCCACCCTAACCTCCCCTTCCTTGGCCCTTTCCTCATAGTCTTGTGCTATAGTTGGGTTATAGCCTTCATGTGAAAGCTATAATTTAGCTTCATAGTAGGGCTGAGTACATTGGATACTTTTTCTTCCATTCCTGAGATACTTTGCTAAGAAGAATATGTTCCAGCTCCATCTATGTAAACATGAAAGAGGTAAAGTCTCCATCTTTCTTTAGGGCTGCTTAATATTCCATGGTATACGTGTACCACAATTTGCCAGTCCATTCCTGGGTCAATGGGCACTTGGGCTTCTTCCATGACTTAGCAATTATGAATTGGGCTGCAATAAACATTCTGGTACAGATGTCTTTGTTATATTGTGATTTTTGGTCTTCTGGGTATAAACCTAGTAAAGGAATTATAGGATCAAATGGCAGGTCTATTTTTAGGTCTCTAAGTATTCTCCAAACATCCTTCCAGAAGGAACGTATTAGTGTGCATTCCCACCAGCAGTGTAGAAGTGTGCCCTGTTCTCCACATCCACGCCAACATCTCTGGTTTTGGGATTTTGTTAAGTGGGCTCCTCTTACTGGGGTTAGGTGATATCTCAAAGTAGTTTTTATTTGCATTTCTCTGATGATTAAGGATGATGAGCTTTTTTTCATGTGTTTGTAGATAGTGCATCTGTCTTCTTTAGAGAAGTTTCTCTTCAAGTCTCTTGCCCACCCTGAGATGGGATCACGTTTTCTTTTCTTGCTGATACGTTTGAGTTCTCTGTGGATTCTGGTTATTAGACCTTTATTGGAGTTATAACCTGCATGTATTTTTTCCCATTCTGAGGGCTGTCTGCTTGCTTTACTTACTATGTTCTTGGCTGTGCAGAAGCTTTTTAGTTTGATCAGGTCCCAGTAGTGTATTTTTGATACTGCTTCAATTGCCTGGGGAGTCCTCCTCATAAAATATTCACACAGGCCGATTCCTTCAAGAGTTTTCCCTGCACTTTCTTCAAGTATTTTTATAGTTTCATGTCTTAAGTTTAAATCTTTTATCCAGTGAGAGTCTATCTTAGTTAATGGTGAAAGGTGTGGGTTCAGTTTCAGTCTTTTATAGGTTGCCAGCCAGTTCACCCAGCACCATTTGTTAAATAGGGAATCTTTTCCCCACTGAATGTTTTTAATTGGTTTGTCAAAGACCAAATAACGGTAAGTAACTGGATTCATCTGTTGGTTCTGTATTCTGTTCCAGACATCTACTTTTCTGTTTTTGTGCCAATACCATGCTGTTTTGATCACTATCGATTTATAGTACAGGCTCAGGTATGGTAGCATGATTCCTCCTGCTGTGTTTTTATTGCTGAGTAATGTTTTGGCTATTTGAGGTTTTTTTCTGATTCCATATAAAATGAAGTATTATTTTTTCAAGATCTTAAAAATATGACAATGGAGCTTTAATAGGAATTGCATTAAAATTATATCTTGCTTTGGGTAGTATAGACATTTTAACAATGTTGATTCTTCCCAGCCATGAGCATGGTATGTTTTTCCATTTGTTAACATCTTCAGCTGTTTCTTTTCTTAAAGTTTCATAGTTCTTTTTGTAGAGATCTTTCACATCCTTTGTTAGGTATACTCCCAAATATTTCATCTTCTTTGGCACTACTGTGAAAAGAATAGAGTCCTTGACTGGTTTTTTTTTTTGGCTTGGTTATTGTTGGTATATATAAAGGCTACAGATTTATGGGTGTTGATTTTGTAGCCTGAGATATTGCTCTATTCCTTGATCACTTCTAAAAGTTTTGTAGTAGAATCCCTAGTGTTTTGCAGCTATACGATCATATCATCTGCGAAGAGTGAAAGTTTGATCTCTTCTGACCCTATGTGGATACCCTTGATCGCCTTTTCTTCCTTAATTGCAATGGCTAAAACTTCCATTACAATGTTAAAGAGCAATGGAGACAATGGGCAACCTTGCCTGGTTCCTGATCTAAGTGGAAATGATTTCAATTTAACTCCATTCAATACGCTATTGGCTGTGGGTTTGCTGTAGATGGCCTCTATTAGTTTAAGAAATGTCCCTTCTATACCAGTTTTCTTAAGTGTTCTGATCATGAAGGATGCTGGATATCATCAAAAGCTTTTTCTGCATCAATTGAAAGAATCATATGGTCCTTATTTTTTAGTTTGTTTATGAGCTGAATTACATTTATAGATTTACGTATATTGAACCAGCCTTGAGACCCTGGGATAAAGCCCACTTGGTTGTGGTGTATAATTTTTTTGATGTGTTGTTGGATTCTGTTTGTTAGGATCTTATTGAGTATTTTAGCATCAATATTCATTAGTGATATTGGTCTATAATTTTCTTTTCTTGTTGGGTCTTTCCCTGGTTTAGGGATCAAGGTGATGTTTGCTTCATAGAATGTGTTGGGTAATATTCCTTCTCTTTCTATATTTTGGAAGAGGTTTAGTAGTATAGGTACTAGTTCTTCTTTAAAGGTTTGGTAGAATTCTGACGTAAAGCCATCTGGTCCTGGGCTTTCCTTTTTAGGGAGATTTTGTATAGTTGATACCATTTCAGAACTTGATATAGTCCTGTTCAACACTTCCACTTTATTCTGGCTAAGTCTTGGTAGGTGGTGTACTTCCAGGTATTGGCCGATTTCTTTCAGATTTTCATATTTCTGAAAGTAGAGTTTCTTGTAGTATTCGTTAAGGATTTTTTGAATTTCTGAGGGGTCTGTTGTTATTTCATCGTTACCATTTCTAATTGATGAAATTAGAGCTTTTACTCTTTTTTTCCTGGTTAGGTTGTCCAAAGGTTTATCTATTTTATTGATCTTTTCAAAAAACCAACTTTTGGATTTATTGATCTGTTGTATAATTCTTTTTTTTTCAATTTCATTTAATTCTGCTCTGATTTTTGGTTATTTCTTTTCTTCTACTGGGTTTGGTGTTGGAATGTTCTTCCTTCTCCAGTTGCTTGAGATGTCCCATTCAGTTATTAACTTCCTCTCTTTCCGTTTTCTTGACGAAGGTTTGCAGTGCTATAAATTTCCCCTTGCAGTATCCCAGGGGTTCTGGTAATTCATGTCTTGATTGTTGTTTTGTTCCAAAAATTTGGTGATTTCCTTTTTAATCTCGTCTATAACCCATGTATCCTTCAGCATAAGGTTGTTTAGCTTCCATGTTTTTGCAGGTTCCAGTTGTTATTGAGTTCAACTTTTATTCCATGATGGTCTGAGAAGATGCAAGGAATAATTTCTATTTTTTAAAATTTGCTGAGGTTAGATTTGTGGCCTAAGATGTGGTTGATTTTGCAGTATGTTCTGTGGGCTGATGAGAAGAATGTGTATTCAGTTTTGTTGGGATGAAATGTTCTGTAGATATCTGTTGAGTCCAGATGTTGAATGGTTGAGTTTAAATCTAAAATTTCTTTGCTTAGCTTCTTTTTGGAGGCTCTATCCAGCACTGCTAAAGGGGTGTTAAAATCTCCAACTACTATGGAACTAGAGGAAATCAAGTTGCTCACGTCTGTTAGAGTTCCTCTTATAAATTGAGATGTGTTCTGGTTGGGTGCATAAATGTTAATAATTGAAATCTCATCATATTGAGTATTACCTTTAACAAATATGAAGTGTCCATCCCTATCCTTCCTTGTTTCAGTTGTTTAAAACCCTATTGTGTCTGCAAAAAGGATTGTAACACCTGCTTTTTTTCTGCTTTCCATTTGCCTGGAGTATAGATGACCATCCCTTCACCTCGAGTCTATATTTGTCTTTTAATGTAAGATGCAATTCTTGTATGCAGCAGATATCTGGCTTGAGTTTTTGCATTTAGTCAGCCAACCTGTGCCTGTTTAGAGGACAATTTAAACCATTCACATTAATTGAGAATATTGATAAGCCTTTCGAAAGTCTGGTGGACATTTTTAAACCTTTTGTGACTGTGGAAGTTGGAATTTGATCAACATTTTCTGGGTGGGTTTACTTTTGTGGTGGAGGATTACGCTGGTCTTTATGGAGGATAGGTCTGAGAATATCCTGGGGAGTTGGTTTAGTTATGGCAAATTTCTTCAGAATGTCATTGAAGTATTTAATTTCTCTGTCATAAATGAAACTCAGTTTAGCTGGGTACAGGATCCTGGGTTGAAAGTTATTTTGTTTTAGGAGATTAAAAATCAATGACCATCCTCTTCTAGCTTGAAAGGTTTCAGCAGAGAGATCTGCAGTTATTCTAGTATTCTTGCACTTGTAGGTGATGGTTTTCTTTCGTCTGACTGCTTTCAGAATTTTCTCCTTCATATTAACTTTAGTGAAATTGATTATGATGTGTCTGGGGGATGTCTTATTTGGGTTGAGTCGTGCTGGAGTTCTGAAACTGTCTGCTATCTGAATTTCAGAATCTTTTGGCATGTCTGGAAAGTTCTCCTTCATAATCTCATGGAGAAGAGACTCTGTGCCTTGTGAAGCCACTTCATCGCTTTTGGGGATCCCTATCAGATGAATATTGGTTTTCTTCTAATTATCCCAGAGTTCTCTGAGAGAGTGATCTGTTTTTGCCCTCCATTTCTCTTCCTCTTCGAGAGTTTGGGAGCGTACGAAAGCTTTGTCTTCAATGTCAGAAATCCTTTCTTCTGCTTGCTCCATTCTGTTACTGAGGGTTTCTACTGTGTTTCTCAGATCTTTGAGGGCTGCAACTTCTTGTCTCAAGGTTTCAAAATCTTTGGTCATTTGTTCTTTGAATTTGTTGAATTCTTGAGATATCTTTTGGGTTACTGCTTGGAATTCTAATTTGATCTTATTTGCTATCCAGATTCTGAATTCGATTTCTGACATCTCAGCTATTTGTTTGTGCATGGGATCTTGTGCTGTGTCTGCCCCATTCTTCCTTGGGGGAGTTGATCTACTCTGATTATTCATATTGCCAGAGTTTTTCTGTTGATTTTACCTCATGATTGTTTTTCTCCATTGCCTCTGGCCGTCCTCAGAGTTGGGGTGGTGTCTCTCCAAGATTATACCCCAGCTATTATTGCTGGCTCTTTGTAGGGAGTGACCCTGTGTAGTTCCTCTCGGGCTGCCCAGCCAGGGAGTTCTGGTTGTGGAGGCAGCTCTGCAGTGTGACACACCCGGATCCAGCAACAGGGTGGGAGGTGGTGTACACAGTTCTGGGAGTACCTGGTGCCCAGTGACTTTGGCACAGAGAGCCCAAGGCTCCAGCAGTCTCTGGCCAGGAGAAGGGCTCTGCACAGAGGCAGGGAGGACTCCATAGGGCACGTGGTTACCAGAGTCCCTGGCCAGACGAGCAGGCTGGTGTGGAGGCAGGGAGAGTACAGGAGGGAGGAAACAGGGTTCCGTGGCTCCCGCAGTTCCTGGTCAGGGCATGCGGAGGCCCGGCAGGCACAGCTCGTATGGAGGTCCGGGCAGCACCAAGCCCAGGTGTTTGAGGTTGCTATGAGCTGTGACGCCACGGCACTCTACCCAGGGCAACAGCTCGAGGCTCCAGTGTGCCAAAACCAGTCTCACTCTGCCACTGAGGGTTAAGGCTGTAAGGCAGCTCAGTCCCTGTCCTTAGGCTGCTCAGTCACTAGGTTACTAGCTCCCACCCGATCCTTGCTCTGTGACCCTGAGGGTGGAGCTTGCCAGGGCAGTTCTCTCAAAATGGCTCCCTATGGCCCACAGCCGAACACTATTAGCTCCATCCAGCTCAGCGGCTCAGTCTGGGGAGCTTTTGAAACTTTATGTGCAATTTACATACTTATAAGCAGTAACTGAGAATTCTGAAAAATTGAGAATTGAGAATCCTACAAAAATTTAGTAACATTTTAGTAACTTTTGTGGATCTGTACTTATAGAGTTCAAGGTTATTTATTTCACTATAAATAAGTTTATGCATCTTTTCACAGATTTATTCTCAATTTGTATTTCCTATTTTGTGATATATTTTTTATCCCTACCAGGCTGTCTCTTTTGGTTCTCATTCACTTTTAAGACGATCTGCCTGTGGTTCTGTTAAGTGATCCTGTCTTTAAAAACCATGCAGCTATTTTAGCCCTTAAAGTCTCACTTCCTCTCTTACTCAGCAGCTTAGCAGCAATCTCAGTCTACTAAACAAGGTTAAGAAAGAACACAAATTTGAGGAATTCCTAAGCGTATGTATATATATGTGTATATATATATATATGAAGATTGGATTGATTATTTTTGCTGAAATTGAAGCAACCCTTTCCCCCACCTGGCATTTACTTTTCTACAAGTTTAACCAATGTAAACTCTGTGTCCCCTGGTCTGCCTGCAGTCACTGTTGTTTCTTCCCTTTCCTGCAGGCTTCCCTTTGGGCTCCACGGTAAGGTCTGAGACCAAAGGCATCTGGATGTGGTGTGTCCCCCACCCTTCCAAGCCGAACCACACCCTGGTCCTTCTGGACACCGAGGGCCTGGGCGATGTGGAAAAGGTAAGGCAGAGAATCTTCTCTGCTCATGATGGTTCTCCTATATTTTTCTTGGACTTTTAAACCTGCTTTTCAAATACTGAAGATCATATTGTGGCTTCAAAATCCTTGTCTTATGTGTGTGTGTGTGTGTGTGTGTGTGTGTATTTAATTTTATTTTAATAGATGTAGAGATAAAATTTTTTTTATTACAAGTCAGAATTGTATAGTGGAGAATTTAATGGGAACTTTTTGTATCCGTCACCTGAATAGCTCTGTACATCATACTCAACAGGTGATTTTTTTATCCTTTACTCCCTCCTACTCTCCCCCTCTTGTGAGTCACCAGTATTTAAGTCAATCTGTCATGCATGCCCATTGCTCAGCTCCCACTTTTGAGTGAGAACATGTGGTATTTAGTTTTTCTGTTCCTGGATTACTTCACTCAGGATAATGGCCTCCAGTTTCATCCACGTTGCTGCAAAATGTACTATTCAATTATTTTTCATTTCTGAGTAGTATTCCATGCTGTACGTATGTGTGTGTTTGTGAGTTTATACCACTTTTTAACCCAAATGTCAGTTGATGGACACTTAGGTTGATTCCATGTACATGTAATTGTTTATTGTCCTGTGATAAATGGGTTCAAATGTCTTTTTAATAAAATGACTTTTTCCTTTTGGTAGATCCCCAGTAATGGTACATCTATTTTTAGGTTTTGAAAATCACTATTTTTCAGAGAGGTTGTACTAATTTATATTTTTACCAGGAAAGGTTGAGAACTCTCTTTTCACTGCATTCACGCCAACATCTGTTGTTTGTCCGCTTTGTAATAGTGGCCATTCTGAAAGGAGTAAGGCAGTATCTCATTGGGTTTTGATTTGCATTTCCCTGATGACCAATAATGTCCAGCATGTTTTCAAATGCTTATTGGTTATTTGTTTATCTTCTTTTGAAAAAGTCTCTTCATGTCTTTTGTCTATTTTTTAATGGGATTATTTGTTTTTTTGCTGATTTAAGTTCTTCATAGTTTCTGAATATTAGTCATTTTCAGATGTATAGTTTTCAAGGATTTTCTCCCATTCAATAGGACAGTGTTTTTCAACCTTTTTTTTTTACCTCACAGCATACTTAAACCTAGAGGGAAACTTCCATGGCACACTTAAATTACGTTGATCAAAAAAAAAAAAAAAAAGGGAGAGAGAGAGAGAGAAAAAAAGAATAATATTCTTACTGACTTTTGAACTTCTTTTGAAAATAATTTAATTTACATGTGAAACTTAGTAAATGTAGAATATAATTGTCTTAACACAATAACTAAGAAAATGCCAGGAAGGCTATGTTAACCAGGGTGATGAAAATGTGTCAAACTGTTTATAAAACCAGTGTATGGTGCCCCATGATGGCATTAATCTACACACATATGATTTAATATTAATAAAAAAATAATAAAATAAAAAAACCCCAAAAAACAAAAATCATCTTAAAAATTTTCATGGCATACCTAAGATCCTCTCACAGCACACCAGTTGAAAATCACTGCTACAGGATGTCTGTTAACTCTGTTCAATAATTAATTTGCTGTCCAAACTTTTAAGTTTATTTAAGCCCCATTTATTTTTGTTTTGGTATCATTGGTTTCTAAAGTCTAAGCCATAAATTCTTTACCTAGGCAAGTGTCAAGGATAGTTCCTCCAGGTTTCCTTCCCATATTTTAATAGTTTCTTACCTTACCTTTAAGTCTTTAATTCACCGTGAGTTATTTTTTGTATATGATGAGAGACAGGGACCCAGTTTCATTCTTCTGCATGAGGCTCTCCAGTTTTCTCTGTTACTCAGCTACAGCACAGCTGACGTGTGAATGAACAACCATATGAATGAATGAAGAGTAGTCTCCTAAATCCTTTTATGAAACATGCATTTTAGGGTGACCCTAAGAATGATTCATGGATCTTCGCCCTGGCTGTGCTTCTGAGCAGCACCTTTGTCTACAACAGCATGAACACCATCAACCACCAGGCCCTGGAGCAGCTGCAGTATCCTTCCAAAATGTTCACTGAGTTTATTGGAATGGAAATTGACACTGGGTCTTCTTGGCTGAGACTCCATTGTCCTTGTTGAGGAAGAAAGGACACAGGGTAAAGGCAACATTTGTGAACTTTGTGTGTAGGGGCAGTGTGGAGATTGTTGTGTAGGGTGCTTCTCGTTCCTTAGCTAAGACTCCAGCTACGTGACTGAACTAACAGAGCTAATCAAGGCAAAATCCTCCCCAGGAACTGATGGAGCAGGGAGTGCCGCTGAGTTTGTAAGTTTTTTTCCAGACTTTGTTTGGACTGTACGGGATTTTGCTTTGGAGCTGAAGTTAAATGAACGTGTCATCACAGAAGATGAGTACCTGGAGAACGCCTTGAAGCTGATTCCAGGTATTGGATGGTGGCCTGGGGAGGGGAAGTTTCAGTAGCAGGGGTGGGATCAAATAAGCCCAGTCATTCAGCAGCTTACATCAGTGTTTGCAGAAGACTGGTGTGAGGCCCATGGTAATGGTTATTGGTGATGGACAGCTGGTTGGGGTTTTAGTAGTCATTACCACTTGAAAATTTCCAGAAGCTGGCATTTAAATTTACTGAGGAAATTTAGGACTTAATGTTATTTCAAATAATTTTAGAACAGTCAGCATCATGAAAGAACCACTTCAGCATTGCCATCACTACTTTCATGTCTTAAGACTCACATATTTATGTTACTTATTACGTCTAGTGTTCCTCTTACTCAATGTGGAAAAAAAACGGTTCATCTGTTTGTATGTTGGTAAACACAGAATCATAAGAAATGAAATGACAAAATTTTGAAAATACATTTTACTCAGTATATCTTACCAGTCTGGATAGTTAAGTTCTCAGGGAAAAGGATATTTATGCACTAAATGATTCCAAAATAAGTAAAATGACACTTATATGTGCTTCCAATGAGACTGTCAAATCCTACCTTTTTCATTTCTGTATTATCACCTTCTTTCTACAGCCTTATACAATCTGTTGTCAATCTATCATAAAGTTATTACATGGATTACATTTAGTGGAGTAGATAACTGATGACAATCTGGAATCAATTTTTGTTCATTCATTTATTCATCCTTTCAACAAGCCTTTATTCAGAAAAGATGATATAGGACACAGAATCCCTCTGGACAACAATGTCAAATCCAATATATTCTGACATAGAAAAGTGAGAAAAATGAAGAATTCTCCAAATTCCATTTAGATTAACTTTACTCTAGACTTTACCGCTAAAGGATTCTCTTAACATATTTATGGTGTTGGCTTGGTGCCTATAGCTCATTGGCTGGGGCGCTGGCTACGCACACCGGGGCTGGCAGGTTCAAATCTGGCCTGGGCCAGCTAAACAACAATGACAACTGCATCAAAAAAATAGCCGGACGGTGTGGCAGACGCTTGTAGTTCCAGCTACTTGGGAGGCTGAGGCAAGAGAATCGCTTAAGCTCAAGAGTTGGAGATTGCTGTGAGCTGTGACACCATGGCACTCTACTGAGGGTGGCATAGTGAGAGTCTGTCTCAAAAAACCAACCAACAAAAAAACCGCCATATTTATGGTGTTCATAATTTTTTGACTCTGATTTTGATCCATTTTTCATTACTAACATGGGTATCTTCTGTCCATCTCATGAGATCATTTCCAACATCATCTTATAGCATTAGTTTGCTTTAAGCCCCAGATTCCATTTCTAACGTGGGACTGTCATATCAGAAATGTATTTCTGACAAATGTGTGATTAATCAATCACTCAAAAACATTTAAGAAATAGTCTATTCAAAGCCACCATTCAAAGACTGAGGAATCCAACCATAAGTTTTTTAGTTGTCATCTGTGCCTCCTTTTTTAGTACATTATTGCTTCTCACCCTGTACAACAGTAGTTGGAGAGGATTAGAATCAAGCTATTTTGTATGATTGGATAAAAGTAGATTTACATGGCAGAGAGCTGCACTGATGCAGTGATCTTTGGAACAGTCCTCAGCACTGACCCTTGCCTAGAGTTTGTTCTTGACCGGGCACTCTTTTTATAATTCCGCAGGCAACAACCCCAAAATCCACAATTCCAACATGCCTAGAGAGTGTATCAGGCGTTTCTTTCCCAAACGGAAGTGCTTTGTCTTTGACCGGCCTACCAGTAACACAAAAGATTTACTTCATCTGGAAGAAGTGCCAGAAGACCAACTACAAAGGAATTTCCAGGTGCAATCAGAAAATTTCTGTTCTTACATCTTCACCCACGCAAAGACGAAGAATCTGAGAGAGGGTATCACTGTCACCGGGAACCGTGAGTCTCTTTCTACCCACAGCTGGACTCTGTGGTCCAGTGTGTGAGATGAAGCTGGGATGCCTCTGTGGGTTGGTCAATAATTTTGTTTACTTCTGAATAAAGATGTGGAGAAGCAGATCTTCATGCCACACATGCAAATGCACATTTCTGTTCTTTTTTGATTTCTTTATTGTGTGAAGAAAGTTTAATCACATTTTTAATGTTCATTTTTAAAAATTTCAGATTAGAATCAGACATTTAGGTTACATTGTTTGCATTTGTTAAAGTCCAAGTTGTAGTTGAGCCCTTCACCCAGTAGGTGGGCCTTTTATCCCAATGTTGTACCCATTAGACAGTAGTTTACCAAACTGCCTCTCTCCTTCCTTCTCCCCCTACTTGAATTTAATTGTGTTTTTCTCTTGTGAGGACGTATAGTTGCTTGTCTGTTGGTTTCCTATTAGTATTGAGTACTTTGTATACGTGCTTTTCCATTCTTGTGAGACTTTACTGAGGACGATGTTCTCCAGATCCTTCCAGGTAAACACAGGACATGTAAACTCTCCGTCTTTCTTTATGGCTGAATAGTATTCTGTGTTACTCAGATACCACAGTTTATTTATTTATTCATGAGCTGATGGGCCCTTGGGTTGTTTCCACATCTTGGCGGTTGTGAATTGAGGTGCCATAAACATTCTAGTGCAAATGCCTTTATGGCAAAATAACTTTTTTTCTTCTGGGTAGATACCCAATATTGGGATTGCAGGGTCAAATGGAAGGTCTTTCTTTTAGCTCTTTGAGGATTCTCCATATATCTTTCCAAAAAGGATGTATTAATTTTTAGTCCCCCCAACTATATATAAGTCTTCCCTTCTCTCCACACCCATGGGAGCATCTGCAGCTTTGGGATTTTCTGATGCCGGCTATTCTCACTGGTGGTAGGTGATGTCTCAGGGTGGTTTTAGTTTTCATTTCTCTGATTATTAGGGATGGTAGGCATTTTTTCATGTGTTTGTTCGCCATTGTGTCTTCTTGGGAGAAGGTTCTGTTTATGTCTCTTGCCCAGTTATAAATGGGATTGTTTGCTATTTTCTTGTTGATTACTTTGAGTTCACTATAGATTCTGATTATTATCCCTTTGTGAGATTCATAAGGTGAAAATATCTTCTCCCATTCTGAAGGCTATTTGCTTTAATCGTTGTACCCTTAGATGTGCAGAAGCTTTTTAACTTGATCATGTCCTATTTATTTATTTTTGTTGTTGCTATGATTGCCAATAGGGTCTTCTTCATAAATTTTTTTCCCAGGCCAATATCCTGAAGAGTTTTTCCCACACTTACTTCTACAGGTTTTATCTTTTCTTCTTTTAGATTTAAATCTTTTATCCATCATGAGTCAATTTTTGTAAGTGTCAATCTTTTATGTGTGGCTAACCAGTTCTCCCAGCACCATTTATTAAACAGGGATTCTTTTCCTGAGTGTATGCTTGAGGCTGGTTTCATCTCTAGGTTTACCCCTCTGTTCTATAGATCTCTGTCTGTATTTTTGTGCCAATGCCAGCTGTTCTGATCACTGTACACCTAAAGTCTGGCAAAGTGATGAGTCTAGATTTATTTTTATTTCTAAGAATTAAATGCATATTTCTTAATTAAAGTTTCCTTGTGGGTATTTATTGAGGCCTAATACATCTCATGAACTTAATACATGGGTATTGTAAGCACAAACTGTTGTCAGGAGAGAAATTTGCTCGATGAGGAGACATCCTACAGGATGAATGTTTCTCAGTGAAGAGAAGACATTTTATACACTTACATCAGTCAGAAAATAAATAGAAGGCCATGAGTCTCATGAAAGCTCATTGAGAGTTTGAGAAACAAACTTAAACATCACTAAGAACAGGAATGGTGTCCTGACATGAGACCTGTGCATTCACCCAGATCTTATGCTGACATGACCAAGCTTGTTTCAATACTCTATGCTCTTGTCTTCAAATTCCTTATGATATTTCTTATAATGGGACTTGAATTTTTATTTGGAAGTAGGACTCATACATTATGTAATACAATTCCCTTGTTTAATACATTTACTTATATTTTGTTCAGATGGGAAATTATTTTTTCCAGGAAACTTAAATATATATAGTAGAACCCCCATAGTTGACCATGTCCTGACATTGACCACTTCAAGTTGACCCAATTTTCATAGACTGAACATGCACCACCTATACATATATTAGGGCTAATTTCTTCTGTTGACCACCTCTGTATATTGACCAGTTTGTAACAGTCCCTTGGGGTATTCAATTTACAGAGGTTTTGCTATATTTTGCAGTGAATAATTTAATTTTGTAATGGGGTGAATTCAAGAGCCATAAAAGAAATAGTGAATTGGAAAAGCAGTTGTGTTACTATAAACAGCTGGATTCATAAAGCAACATGAAAAAGGAAGAGCAGGGGGAGGAAGAGGAGAAAATGTAAATAAAGATTTTGTAATTTTTAGAATGTGATTCTTAAAATTTGATAAAAAGTTAAGTATAACTTTCTATTTGTTCCCTAAATGTATGCCATTCAGGGCTGGGGACGCTGGTGGTGACCTACGTGGATGCCATCAACAGCGGAGCAGTGCCTTGTCTGGAGAATGCAGTGACAACGCTGGCCCAGCGTGAGAACGCAGCAGCTGTGCAGAGGGCAGCCGACCACTACAGCCAGCAGATGGCGCAGCGAGTGCGGCTCCCCACGGACACGCTCCAGGAGCTGCTGGACGCGCACGCGGCCTGCGAGAGGGAGGCCATTGCAGTCTTCATGGCGCACTCCTTCAAGGACGACACACGGGAATTCCACAAACAGCTCGTGGTACTTTTAGTATATTCTGGCCCTCATGAGTGATGCCTAAACTTGACCTCTGTGACCCCATACTTCATATTCCCTTTTTTTTTATTAAGTCAAATACACATAGATCATGAATACATTAATGCATATGTGGGGTACAATGTGTTGATTTTTTTTATACAATCTGGCGTAATTAGATCAAATCAATCAATATAGCTTTCACCTCATTTACTTGATTATTGTATTAAGACATTTATGTTCTACACTTGACAGATTTGACTTGTACCCATTGTCATATGCTCCATAGGTGTGGTCCCGCTTTTTATCCTCCCTCTATCAAACCTTCCCCCTCCCTTCCCTTCCCACTCCATTTCTCTCCTTCATCCTGGGCTATAGTTGTGTTCTGTCTTTCATAAGAAAGTGCAAGTAAATATGAGTAGGTTTCATAGAATTGAAGGAACCTGGGTTCCTGCCAATGAAAGGGCTTTTTGAGCTACAGATTACACTTTTTCTAAAAGAAGGTCATTTTTATTATTGCTTCAAAGCAATTTACCATAAGTTTAGCAACTTATTTACTTAATTAATTAAAGACAGAGTCTCAGTCATCTAAGGTAGAATGCCATGGTGTCAGCCTAAGCTCATACAGAAACCTCCAACTCTTGGGCTCAAACAATCTTCATAATGATGAAATCCAGCTGGACTATAAAATTATAGTGAAAAAAAGCAAAATAATTTTTTTTCTTAAATCCTCACATAGTCCAACCTCTATTGAAAGAATGCACAGATGCTTCATACTCTGTTCAGAATAGACTTAACTCCTTTACTGGGGAATTAATTTGCCATGTATATATATTTATCCATAGCAATCTATGATTTCCTTGGAAATTTTACTTCTAGCAATAATTCAGCTTCCTATTGCTCCTATTTGGATACTGCCTCCCTGATAATCATTCTATAGCTCATTGAATAGTAGAGTTTATCTGTCACCTTATAATTTTACAGATATTGGGTGTAATTAAGAGAATTACAGAGGAATTCCCAGAGGAATTAAGTGACTTTTCAGAAGTCATGCACAGAGATGATCAGACCTGGGATGGAATTAAGTATTCTGTGACCCACATCCCAGTCCAGTGTAAGACCATGAGACTGTCTCCTCTAAAAGGATCACACGTGGACTTTCCCTTCAAACAGCTTCTTTCTATTCCATTTCCCTACATTTTTCTGGCAGGTAGCCATAGAGAAAAGGAAGGAAGAATTTGTGCTGCAGAATGAAGAGGCATCTGTCAAATATTGCCAGGCTGAGCTTAAGCATCTTTCGGAGCCCCTGATGGAAAGTGTTTCGAGAGGAACTTTCTCTGTTCCTGGAGGACACAAGCTCTACTTAGAAGCAAAGAAAAAAGTTGAGCGGGACTATGAGCTAGTGCCCAGGAAAGGAGTTAAGGTGAGGAGTAGGGGCCAGGGGGATGGACACCAGAGGATAGTCAGAGGGTCTTTGTTGCCCCTTCTGGAAGTCTAAGACCACAGCGCCATTTGTGGAATGAAGGCAGAACACAAGGATACCTGGGAAGGGGACTGCTGGCGAGGGTCCTCATGTCTCCATAAAGAACTCAGACCTCTTGTTCGGGCTGGGGAAGGACAAAACACTGTGGGATCCTAAGGAGGATACAGCATTTCCATACTTAATTTTGTAGAACATTACTTTCCTCATTAGAAGACAATATCTTTGCAGCCTCACCGATCTTACTCCTTCTTGGTTCCTCAGGCAAACGAGGTTCTCCAGAACTTCTTGCAGCAGCAGGTGGTTACAGAGCAATCCATCCTGCAGGCAGACAAAGCCCTCGCTGCTGGAGAGAAGGCCGTAGCAGGTGAGGGGCAGGGCTCAGCTCTCACTGGGTGGGCAGGTTCCTGCAGTGCCCTCTGCCTGGTCGGACAGAAGGATCTTCCTGACACCAGAAGCTTCATCCTGCTAGAGAACACGTGCTCTGCTAAATCTTACAGCCACAAGGAGAGTTGGGGCTTCACATCTGGCCAGTCACTTCCTTTCCTTTGTAGTCTGAAACACGCTCTGTCTGACGTGGCTGGTGGAGAATTCAGATATTCCCGATCGTCTACCTCTCTGGGTTTTTAAAAGTCATTTGGTCTCTGAGCTCAGGAGGCTAGAACTCAGGCAGGTAGAACTCAGGCCTGACTATAATTTTCTTTCCTCTGTAAAATCTTCGTGAAACAGCGGAACAGGCCATGAGGGAGGCAGCTGAGCAGGAAGTGTTGGTGCAAAGACAGAAACAGGAGGAGCTGGAGCAGAAGATGCAGGCTCAGGAGAGAAGCTTCCGAGAAAACATGGCCCAACTTAAAGAGAAGATGGAGAGGGAACAGGCAGACCTGGTGAGAGAGCACGAAAGGATGCTGGAGCACAAGCTGCAGGTGAGTCTGGACGAAGCCTAACGACGCTGGGTGGGGGCGGGGGGACTGGTTCCTCGGGAAGCCTGTAAGTCTGCAGACTCCAGCACCTTCTGTAGCGTTAGCCCTTGGAGAGCACACGGGACATCCCAGGGTGCTAGCTGCTGGGTGTGGAGACTGTAGGATGCTCTCACCATGCCCCAGTGAACAGGTTTAGTCTACAGGTCCTTCAGATTCCCGACACCCCCATCAGAGAGACCTGAATTAGATCCATCTGATCTGAAGGTAGCAGGTTTGGCCTGATGTGAAATGAGGCATGCTGAAAGCTGTGAAATTGCTTCATGTTTCCATTTCTACCTGATCCAGCCCATATGAGAGTAACATGCATTCTTTGTCCCAACCTGTAGCATTGTATCCAGGGTCAGCAGTTCCCAGTATCTGTGAGAGGAGCCTGGCCCTGCTCCTCGGAGTAACTGAGCATTAGTTAGAATGAAAGCTGCATCCCTCTCAAAGCGCATTCCTTGTATGGGAGGAAAACTCCTCTCCTCCTTCCAGTAAGGCAATGTCACAAAGGTACAAGCCATAGACGCTCCTACTGCTCATGTCCAATCATCTGGAAATTTTGGACATACTCATCAAAGAGTCGTAAGTTGTCAGCAAAATACACACAGGCTTAAGTAATAAAATGTCAGGTACAAAACTCTGACTCTTACAAATTGGGGATTCTCAAAAGTGGATTATTCCTCCTTTACAGCTCCAAGAAAAAATGCTTAATGAAGGAGCTAAGAAGCAAGCTGAGGAGTTAAAGAAAGAGATAAGCCAACTAAAAGAAGAGATGGAAAGAACTGAGAAGGAAAAACCCTCAGTGTTTTCGAGGATCCTCGATACAGCGGCCGACATTTTTATTGCAGCCCTACCTGTACCTGCTAAGCTACTTGGTTTAGGGATGAAAATTTTGTCCCCATTTACTAAATGAATAGGCTGAATATTCCTCGCAAGGAAATTATAAAATAAAGTTTCTTTGTTATAACTGGATAACATCGTTGCTCATTTTTTCAGTGTATATGTCATAGCAGTTTCATTCAAGGATAGTCTAACAATAATAAGCAATTAAGAAAGAATATCAGGACCTGAGATTCACACAAATCAAACTTAATTTTGATTGAATTAATAATTTACCAAAATGGGGAATATATTAGAAGATAGCAAAATTATTCACAGAAAGATTTAAGTAAAGCAAAAGTCTAATGGTTGGTGAAGAAACTTATAAGTTTGGCTTCCAATTTATAAGATAGTCCCAGAGATGATTTCAGTTGTAATTAGCTGTTGCAACTCACTGAGAAGAAAGCAATGTGACATTTTTTAAATAGGCAAAAATATGAGAATAAAAATGTTTTATTTTACTGATAATAAAAGATAGATGAACTAAAAATATGAAGTTCTTGTTTACCTCTAGGGTGGGTAAAGAAGAACAGCTTAACAGGACCCTGACAGGGCACCAGTTCAGGAATATTGGTGGCATCTCATCTTGGCTAGCGAGTGTGAACTGTTGGAATCATGTATTGAACATGCAAACACACATACCTTCAATTCAGCAATTCCATTTGGAGGTATTTGGGTATATATTTCTTTACTCAAGTTGAAAAGAACATAAGTAACATCATTGTCAGCATCATTGTCAGATATAAAACTGCCTCTTACAAATTGAGGATTTTTGTATAAAACGATATTAAAATAATCTTTAACTCGCTTTCGCAGCTACAGATAAGGTAAATCTGAGGAAACACTTTCAAAGGACTACTCTACATATAGGAGGGTGATTGAGGGATCTCACCTAAGGTGCACAATGTGAGGGTGTTCAGCACGCCCCTGACTGAAGGGCTGAACTACAACTTTAATTTCACCTTAGAAATGAAAACAATGTGACTCAACGCCTGTAGCTCAGTAACTAGGGCGCCAGCCACATACACCAGAGCTGGTGGGTTCAAATCCAGCCCAAGCCTGCCAAACAACAATGACAACTACAACCAAAAATAGCCAGGCATTGTGGTGGGTGCCTATAGTCCCAGCTACTTGGGAGGCTCAGGCAAGAGAATCGCTTGTGCTCAGGAGTTGGAGGTTACTGTGAGCTGGGATGCCACAGTACTCTACTGACATAGTAAGACTCTGCCTCAAAAAAAAAAAAAGAAAAGGAAAAGAAAATAATGGAACCTCAACATTTGTACCCTCATATCAATCAGAAATAATTTTTTATAATTATTTTATAAATAATAATAACAACTCTGTAGTTATTAAAATGAAACAAGAAGCTCTATTTATGCTAACCTGGGAAAGTCTCCAAGATGTGTCATAGGAACAATAGTGATGCAGAGAGGGTGGATAATTACTGCTAGTAATGTAGGAAATAATGAATATATGCATATATTATTATCTCCCTCTATAAAAATACATGATATGGTAGTGTCCAGAGTCACCAACTATAATGGAGCTAAATAGTTGAGGTGAGGGCATCTGGGCACCGTGAGGCTGGGGAGATAGGACTCCAGGCATCTCTGGCTGATGGGATCTACCTATCATCACTCCTATGAGGATACAGGGAGTCAGTGAGAGACTTCTGGACCCCAAGAGGAGGACTAAAACAGTGGAAAACCAGCAAGTGGTCGCGTGTGTTCAATCCGTCTAAACCTGCCCACAACTTCCACAGGCACAAGAACTTAAAGAGCAAGAGGAAGTGAAAGGAAAATTAGGGCAAGGAAACAGATAAAAGAAATCACTCATGAGGAAGAATCAGCAGAAAACTCCAGGCAACATGAAGAACCAGTCTAGAACAACCCCACCAAGGGACCATGAGATAGCTACTGCAGATGATTCCACCTATACAGAAATGTTAGGAATGACAGAAAGGGAATTTAGAATACACATGTTGAAAACAATGAAAGAAATGATGGAAACAATGAAGGAAATTGCTAATAAAGTGGAAAATAACCAAAAGGAAATCCAAACACAGAATCAAATAAGAGATGAACGATATGAAGAATATAAAAAGGATATAGCAGAGCTGAAGGAACTGAAACAGTCAATTAGGGAACTTAAAGATGCAATGGAAAGTATCAGCAACAGGTTAGACCATGCAGAAGAAAGAATTTCAGAGGTAGAAGACAAAGTTCTTGAGATAACTCAGACAGTAAAAGAGGCAGAAAAGAAGAGAGAGAAAGCAGAACGTTCACTGTCAGAATTATGGGACTTTATGAAGCGTTCCAACATACAAGTTATAGGAATTCCAGAAGGGGAAGAAGAAGGCCCCAGAGGAATGGAAGCCATACTAGAGAATATTATAAAAGAAAATTTCTCAAATATCACCAAAGATTCTGACACAATGCTTTCAGAGGGCTATCGGACCCCAGGTCGCCTCAACTCTAACCGAGCTTCTCCAAGACACATTGTGATGAACCTGTCCAAAGTCAAGACAAAAGAAAAGATTCTGCAAGCTGCAAGGAGTAAGCACCAGTTGACCTACAGGGGCAAATCCATCAGAGTGACCGCAGACTTCTCTAATGAAACTTTTCAAGCAAGAAGACAATGGTCATCTACCTTTAATCTACTTAAACAGAACAATTTTCAGCCCAGAATTCTGTACCCTGCTAAGCTAAGCTTCAAAATTGACGGAGAAATCAAATCATTTACGGATATACAAACATTGAGGAAATTCGCCACAACAAGACCAGCTCTACAGGAAATACTTCAACCTGTTCTGCACACTGACCACCACAATGGATCAGCAGCAAAGTAAGAACTCAGAAATCAAAGGATAGAACCTAACCTCCACACTGATGCAAAAGATAAAACTAAACAATGGACTCTCAC
The DNA here is from genome assembly GCF_027406575.1 of Nycticebus coucang. Taxonomy (NCBI): domain Eukaryota; kingdom Metazoa; phylum Chordata; class Mammalia; order Primates; family Lorisidae; genus Nycticebus; species Nycticebus coucang. The sequence continues at coordinate 20,334,908 of NC_069784.1, read as the reverse complement.
CAAATAAGACGAATAGAATACTACCACACTTATCAATTATCTCAATAAATGTTAATGGCTTGAATTCCCCACTGAAGAGACATAGATTGGCTGACTGGATTAAAAAACACAAGCCATCCATTTGCTGTCTGCAAGAAACACACCTGGCTTCAAAAGACAAATTAAAGCTCCGAGTCAAGGGTTGGAAGACAATTTTTCAGGCAAATGGAATTCAGAAGAAAAGAGGAGTTGCAATCTTATTTTCAGATACATGTGGATTTAAAGCAACTAAAGTCAAAAAAGACAAAGATGGTCACTTTATATTGGTCAAGGGAAAAATACAACAAGAAGACATTTCAATTCTAAATATTTATGCACCCAATTTAAATGCTCCCAGATTCTTGAAGCAGACCTTACTCAGTCTGAGCAATATGATATCTGATAATACCATCATAACAGGGGACTTTAACACTCCTCTTACAGAGCTGGACAGATCCTCTAAACAGAAATTAAACAAAGATATAAGGGATTTAAATGAGACCCTAGAACAACTATGCTTGATAGACACATGTAGAACACTCCATCCCAAAGATAAAGAATATACATTCTTCTCATCACCCCATGGAACATTCTCCAAAATTGATCATATCCTGGGACACAAAACAAATATCAACAGAATCAAAAGAATTGAAATTTTACCTTGTATCTTTTCAGACCATAAGGCACTAAAGGTGGAACTCAACTCTAACAAAAATGCTCGACCCCACCCAAAGGCATGGAAATTAAACAATCTTCTGTTGAATAACAGATGGGTGCAGGAAGAAATACAACAGGAAATCATTAACTTCCTTGAGCATAACAACAATGAAGACACAAGCTACCAAAACCTGTGGGATACTGCAAAAGCAGTTTTGAGAGGAAAATTCATCGCTTTAGATGCCTACATTCGAAAAACAGAAAGAGAGCACATCAACAATCTCACAAGAGATCTTATGGAATTGGAAAAAGAAGAACAATCTAAGCCTAAACTCAGTAGAAGAAAAGAAATATCCAAAATCAAATCAGAGATCAATGAAATTGAAAACAAAAGAATCATTCAGAAAATTAATGAAACAAGGAGTTGGTTTTTTGAAAAAATAAATAAAATAGATAAACCATTGGCCAGACTAACTAGAAATAGAAAAGTAAAATCTCTAGTAACCTCAATCAGAAATGATAAAGGGGAAATAACAACTGATCCCACAGAGATACAAGAGATCATCTCTGAATACTACCAGAAACTCTATGCCCAGAAATTTGACAATGTGAAGGAAATGGATCAATATTTGGAATCACACCCTCTCCCTAGACTCAGCCAGGAAGAAATAAACCTCCTGAACAGACCAATTTCAAGCACTGAGATCAAAGAAACAATAAAAAAGCTTCCAACTAAAAAAATGCCCTGGTCCAGATGGCTTCACTCCAGAATTCTATCAAACCTTCAAGGAAGAGCTTATTCCTGGACTGCAGAAATTATTCCAAAAAACTGAAGAAGAAGGAATCTTCCCCAACACATTCTATGAAGCAAACATTACCCTGATACCAAAACCAGGAAAAGACCCAAACAAAAGGAGAATTTCAGAACAATCTCACTCATGAATATAGATGCAAAAATTCTCAACAAAATCCTAGCCAATAGATTACAGCTTATCATCAAAAACGTCATTCATCATGATCAAGTAGGCTTCATCCCAGGGATGCAAGGCTGGTTTAACATACTCAAGTCCATAAACGTTACCCACCATATTAACAGAAGCAAAAATAAAGATCACATGATCCTCTCAATAGACGCAGAAAAAGCATTTGATAAAATCCAGCATCCTTTTCGAATTAGAACACTGAAGAGTATAGGCATAGGTGGCACATTTCTAAAACTGATTGAATCTATCTATGACAAACCCACAGCCAATATTTTACTGAATGGAGTAAAACTGAAAGCTTTTCCTCTTAGAACTGGAACCAGACAAGGTTGTCCTCTGTCACCTTTACTATTCAACATAGTGCTGGAAGTTCTAGCCAATACAATTAGGCGAGACAAGGAAATAAAGGGAATCCAAATGGGAGCAGAGGAGGTCAAACTCTCCCTCTTTGCTGACGACATGATCTTATACTTAGAGAACCCCAAAGACTCAACCACAAGACTCCTAGAAGTCATCAAAAAATACAGTAATGTTTCAGGATATAAAATCAATGTCCACAAGTCAGTAGCCTTTGTATACACCAATAACAGTCAAGATGAGAAGCTAATTAAGGACACAACTTCCTTCACCATAGTTTCAAAGAAAATGAAATACCTAGGAATATACCTAACGAAGGAGGTGAAGGACCTCTATAAAGAAAACTATGAAATCCTCAGAAAGGAAATAGCAGAGGATATTAACAAATGGAAGAACATACCATGCCCATGGATGGGAAGAATCAACATTGTTAAAATGTCTATACTTCCCAAAGCAATCTACCTATTCAATGCCATTCCTATCAAAGTACCTACATCGTACTTTCAAGATTTGGAAAAAATGATTCTGCGTTTTGTATGGAACCGGAAAAAACCCCATATAGCTAAGACAGTTCTTAGTAACAAAAATAAAGCTGGGGGCATCAGCATACCAGATTTTAGTCTGTACTACAAAGCCATAGTGCTCAAGACAGCATGGTACTGGCACAAAAACAGAGACATAGACACTTGGAATCGAATTGAAAACCAAGAAATGAAACTAACATCTTACAACCACCTAATCTTTGATAAACCAAACAAGAACTTACCTTGGGGGAAAGACTCTCTATTCAATAAATGGTGTTGGGAGAACTGGATGTCTACATGTAAAAGACTGAAACTGGACCCACACCTTTCCCCACTCACAAAAATTGATTCAAGATGGATAAAGGACTTAAATTTAAGGCACGAAACAATAAAAATCCTCCAAGAAAGCATAGGAAAAACACTGGAAGATATTGGCCTGGGGGAAGACTTCATTAAGAAGACTGCCATGGCAATTGCAACAACAACAAAAATAAACAAATGGGACTTCATTAAACTGAAAAGCTTCTGTACAGCTAAGGAGACAATAACCAAAGCAAAGAGACAACCTACACAATGGGAAAGGATATTTGCATATTTTCGATCAGACAAAAGCTTGATAACTAGGATCTATAGAGAACTCAAATTAATCCACATGAAAAAAGCCAACAATCCCATATATCAATGGGCAAGAGACATGAATAGAACTTTCTCTAAAGATGACAGACAAATGGCTAACAAACACATGAAAAAATGTTCATCATCTCTATATATTAGAGAAATGCAAATCAAAATAACCCTGAGATATCATCTAACCCCCGAGAATGGCCCACATCACAAAATCTCAAAACTGCCAATGCTGGCGTGGATGTGGAGAGAAGGGAACACTTTTACACCACTGGTGGGACTGCAAACTAGTACAACCTTTCTGGAAGGAAGTATGGAGAAACCTCATAGCACTCAAGCTAGACCTCCCATTCGATCCTGCAATCCCATTACTGGGCATCTACCCAGAAGGAAAAAAATCCTTTTATCATAAGGACACATGTACTAGACTGTTTATTGCAGCTCAATTTACAATCGCCAAAATGTGGAAACAGCCTAAATGCCCACCAACCCAGGAATGGATTAACAAGCTGTGGTATATGTATACCATGGAATACTATTCAGCCATTAAAAAAAATGGAGACTTTACATCCTTCGTATTAACCTGGATGGAAGTGGAAGACATTATTCTTAGTAAAGCATCACAAGAATGGAGAAGCATGAATCCTATGTACTCAATCTTGATATGAGGACAATTAATGACAATTAAGGTAATGGGGGGGGAGCAGAAAGAGGGATGGAGGGAGGGGGGTGGGGCCTTAGTGTGTGTCACACTTTATGGGGGCAAGACATGATTGCAAGAGGGACTTTACCTAACAATTGCAATCAGTGTAACTGGCTTATTGTACCCTCAATGAATCCCCAACAATAAAAAAAAAACAAAAAAAACAGACGTACAGGCAAAGTCCTGCCAAGGTCTGTGAGAGAGCTGTTAGAAGTTAAAAGTGGAGATTATGGCATCTTAGAAGATTTTATAAAGATGCAATTTGTATCAGTTTCAAAAGACAGAAGATAGACAAGGGAAAATATTATTACTCCATATATATTCAGATTACTCGCATCTAACCCTTAATCTACATCTACCAAAGGACCATTAGCAACAAAGACACACTTGAAGAATTTAGATTCACATTCCAGGGGTCCTGGCCTGTGCCTGGTGGTTGTAGACACTGTGTGCTTGGAGGATGAAGAAGAGGGAAGTCTTTTGTGCTCTTACGGATGTTGAAGGAAGGAAAAAATGTCACTGAGTTCTAAAAATTCTCAGATTCTCCAGCAATTGGCCATGATGGAGGTTTCATCACCGTTGGTCACAAAGTGGGGACTGGGCTTGTAATTCAATCACAGACTATTAGATCTGGGAGGAAGTTTATAGACATTCTGCTGCTTCCTCAAGTGTACTTGAGAAATACTCACAGTGGGGATCTTTTGAGTGTTCCAGTAAAAAAGAAGGAATTCTGTGGTCATGTAAGTTCATATAATGCTGGGCTAAAAAGTTAAACAGATCCGTTTATTGCAGGGATCCTCAGAGGCTTGATTCTTCCAGAAGGACAGTAACAAGCATATGCAGTGATATATCCCATTAGATCATTTCTCTGTGGAGTACACTTTGAGACAAAAGGGATGATCTGGACCAGCTCCCTCCTCTATCTTTTAAGAATTGCATCCTGAGGTTCAAAGAGGTAAAGATCCATGTACACGTATAGACTTAGTATCAGGTCAAGGCCTAGAAATAAGCCTTCCACATTTTGGAGAGTGCCTTTTCAGGACTCCTTTCTGTTATAGCTGTGTACTGATGTTACCAGAGTTGCCATGTCCAGGATACATTTGGAGTACTGGGCAGTTCTTACACAACCAGTGGAGAATTGTTGATAACCAAAGCCTGAGGGGAATAATTGCAAAGCTCATACTACCATGACAACGCAATGTGATGAAGGGACTCAGGAAATTTCACCCCAAAATATGACTTCCTGGTATAAAGAATATTTTGAATTAAAGGATGTTCAAGGTCAAGAAACACTGGACGAGGCTTTCCCTCTTTCTGTATACACTAGACCGACCTGATCAGAAGATCAAAGGGCACAGACAGTTGACTTCCCTTCCCCCTTCTGTTATCTCAATATACTGAGAATGAAGGGTAAGAGTGTAAGCAGACCTGTCCCAAATCATTTAAGTCATAAACACCTGTCTCTCCGGCTAAACTACAAGTCAATCTATTCCTCCTCAATTCATTCCTCCTGCCTAGCAACCATTTATTACCCATACCTTCAATTTCCCCCTCCCCTCTAAAAGGCACATACAAAAGTACCTGAACTCCCTTGGAAAACTGAGGTATTATTCTGTGTGCACAGTAAAGAAATCTTTTCTCTTATTAAAAAAAAAAAATAGTTGAGGTGAGAAATAAGATGATTACTTTAAACTGTATATTTTTCTATGCCTTATTGTGTATGAATGGAGTATGTATTCAAATAGGAATAAATATAATTATTAAAATTAAAACGAAATAATGGTACATGAATGGAAGAGTTCCCAGGACAGGATGAAAGTGATTATTACTGCTAGAAATAGTATATATCAGCTCAACAGGAAGTCTGCTTATCAGAACAGGGAACCAGAAAGACCATAAGACATGCACCCTAATTTTGTTTTTATCTTGGCCTTTCAGTGAGGATTTCAAAGTTTATTCCCAAATATATTTTCAGACACACATCCCCCTGGGATGTTGACTGGAAATGGTCTCTAAATTCTGCCCCACAATTAAAAGAAAATGAGTTAGAAGAAAATATTATCTACAACTGAACGTTTTAGGGATACATTTCAGATGTCTACTGCTTAAGATTTACTTCTACCTAGAATGGACTCCCTGTAATTCCACAAATTGGGCATATTCTTTTGCCATGGGCTTTTGCACATGAGACAGACTTTTTCAAAGCACTCTGACTCCTCGCCTTCTACCCTCATTTGCCAATGAACCACTGCTGCTGACTAAGATGCCCCATTTCCTGACCTCCCAAGAATGAATGAGGTGCCTTCTCTGTTTTGCCATGGCACCACGTTGTCACCGTTATCACAGTACATTTAATATAATTGTGAAATCAAAATCACCCATTTACTAGCTCCTCTTGATCTCAGGTGCTCAGTCTTCATCACCTTATGTTTACCTCCAAACACAAAACCCACCACACAAACAGTAAGTGTGGGTACATTAAATACATAAGCTGCCTTCTACTAAGGCTTGAATATACCACATCCTAAAGTACACCCTGTTCTCTAGGCCTCTCAAAATAAAAAACACCAGTTTAGGAACAAGTGAAGAAGGGACTCACTGAATCAGAAAGGGTGTGGACAATTACCTGAGTCTGCTGTGCTGTACCCTCTGAGGGACTACATATTCCCTGGGTTCTGTGTTTCTCCAGGTTCTCATGCATGATTATTCCTCAGGAATGAAGTTACCACTATTTGCGCCCTGAACGATTATACTGTTTAAAACAATAAAGTGTCAGAGTCATGCCAACTTCTCACTTCTCCCATAGTTCTTCTGTTAATTCAGGCTACTTCTGCTTAAATAATTGAACCATTCTCCTTATATGAGGATCAAAATCTCACTGAAAATGATACCTATTGGCTAACAGAGGGGAAGAATCTGCACATTGTCCATACAGCCATCAGAGAGCAGCACTGTAATTACCCCCTTTTCTTTCCCTCTACATTCCTAAGAGCACAGCTCTGGTTTCTTTGGGGTCTCTAAGCAGTGTTTAGTCATCTTTCAGTTTCCACAACCTAACCCCCTGGTGTGAGAAGTCCTGCAACTGAGTCAGTCCCCAAAGGCCCACGGATGTCATCCCCCAGAGGAATGCTCAGATACAGCCCATCTGGATGGTCTGGGAACAGTTAATGACAGGGCAGGATAAAACTCAACTTCCCCATCAAATCTGCTCAATACATGACTAATAATTGGAATATGAAACAGTCAATCATAAAATAATGTACCAAACTTTAGCTGTTTACAAATTAGGGAGGGAGCAAGACTGAGCTAAGGACAAAACAGCAGAGCAAATATTCTCTATCCACTTAGATGTCCAGGCATGAGTTGTCATCTGTTGACATAAAATTTTTATATACCCAAAATAAGGCTCAAGTAAAAAGGCCTCTTACCTACTAGAAAATGAATAAATAATTGATGAATTAATGAAAGTGTAACAGATTTATTCCCAGTAGCTTCTCAAACACTTTGTAGAAAGGCTCACATCCCTGGTTTCACACACTGCTCAGTTATAGTAAGAAGGCAGCTGCTTGTCTATTTCTAAAATCCTTTCTCAATTTTCAAGTACTTTGTAGCTGGCCCCACTAGTGCTCCCTTCTTACCTGTGAGGCTGAGCTTGAAGAGCCTGCACAGGATTAATTTCTTCAGGGAACTTTAGTGTTGGACAAGAAGATAGGGTTAGGAACTCGTTAAAATTACAAAGAAAAATATATCTTATCACTCTCCAAGAACACTGTAAGTAGCTTAAGGAAGCAGGAAAGCTGAGGGGACCATGTTGCACGGCGTTCTTTGGCCTTCTCGGGTCCAGATTAAATGATGACACACATATGTGTACATTGACAGTACACAGGAAGTAAGAACATTTAAGCAATGTGCCTGCATCCCACGGTGGTTCCTGTCTTGGAGCAAGGACTCACTGCACAGTGGAAACAGAAGTTCTGTGGATTTTTTCCTGTTCTTGAAGTTAGGTCAAGGGCAGGCTCCTCCCTGGAGTAGGGGAAGTGTGGCAGTAGTCCCCATCTCTGGCACATGTCACGTCAGTGTTGAGCTATGGGTGTGTCCTACATCAGGTCATGTTCACAAAAGTGAACTAGAACCAGGTCAATTCTCCTTAATCACATAATTTAAGTGCTGTGACTTCGCCTTCATGTCAATTAGTAAAACCTTTGTTCATATATGGAAAAGAATATTTCCTAGGCATCTACCCAGAAGAAAAAAAATAATTTTATCACAAGGACATTTGCATTAGATTGTTTATCGCAGCTCAATTTACAGTCGTCAAGATGTAGAAACAACCCAAATGCCCATCAACTCAGGAAAGGCTTAACAAATTGTGGTAAACACACATCATGAAATACTCTTCAGCCATAAAAAAGATGATGACTTCACATCTTTTATAATATCCTGGATGAAGTTGAAACACATTCTTGTTAGTAAAGTACCACAAAAATAGAAAAGTAATTATCCAATGCACTCAATATTAATGTGTAGCCAGTAGACAATCTAATTCATGCCCACATTTGAGCTGCTGGTGGTTCCCTGCTGTCTGGGTGCTGGAACCTTTTGAACTCTCCCACTTGAATGGCAATTTCCTGTCTTGGACAATTGGTTTGTAACTCTTAACCTGGGCTGGCCACCTTGGGACCCTCCAAGGTTGAACCCTGGTTGTGTTGTAGTGGGTGGGACTAACTCTCCTCTTCCAATTATTGCTCGTAGTTGCTTGTATCTCTCCCTAGCTGATATTTCAGCCCAAAGTCAATGATTCACTAGGATTGGATAGAGGCTGGCTGAATACAAGACAGAGCCACCTAGCCCCATCACACCAAGCAGGTCTCCAGAGTCTCAGGCTACAGGACTAAAAGGGACCTTTGTAAAGCTGTAGGGGGAAAGCCGCAGTCACCAGTCCCAGCTCTTTGGTAAAGGGCTCGTTACCTATAACTCTGGGATCCCTCAATCTAATTTCACCTTACCAGCTTCTCTAGCCAAACTGTTAAAAATAATCATGGAGCAGAAGCAGCAGAAAAACTCTGGCAACATGAATAATCAGAGTAGACCAAGCCCTTCAAGGAATAACAAAGTAAACGAAACAGGAAAAGCCATATACAAATGGCTGAAATGTCAGAAATAGAGTTCAGAATATGGATGATAATTAAGATTCATAGAATGGAAGTAAAGTTGGAATTAGAAATACAAGGAGTAGTTCAAAAGTTGTCTCAAGAAATCCATGAATTCAAAGGCAAAAGGGTTTAGATATGAGGAAAGAAATTGCAGATCTCCAAGAACTGAGAAATATAGTAGAATCTCTCAGTAATACAATGGAGTAGGCAGAAAAAAGGATCTCTGACATTGAAGACAAAGCTTTTGAACACTCCCAAATCCTCAAAGAGGCAGAGAATTGGAGAGCAAAAATGGATTACTCCCTGAGAGAGTTGTGGGACCACTCCAAAAGAGCAACATTCACCTTACAGGAATTCCTGAAGGAAAAGAGGATGGTTCTAAAGGCACTGATGCTCTACTCCAAGATATAATGGAGGAGAATTTCCCAAGCATGGCAAGAGATACAGAAATTCAAATAGCAGACAGTTTCAGAACCCCAGCATGACTCAATCCAAATAAAGCATCTCCTAGACACATTGTATTAACTTTGCCAAAGTTAAAATGAAGGAGAAAATCCTGCAAGCAGCCAGACATAAGAAAATCATAACCTACCAGGGGAGGAATATTAGAATGACTGCAGATCTCTCAGCTGAAACTTTTCAAGCCAAAAGGGGATGGTCATTGACCTTCAATCTCCTAAGACAAAACAACTTTCAGCCTAGAATCCTGGTATCCAGCTAAACTGAGTTTCATTTGTGATGGAGAAATCAAATACTTCACCGACTTACACGTTGAAGAAATTTGCCATAACTAAACCAGCTCCCCAGCATATTCTCAGACCTATCCCCCATAATGACCAGCTTAATGGTATACCACCAAAGTAAACTCACCCTGAAAGCCTTAAACAAAACCTAACATCCACAATGGTGAAAGGATTAAAAATATCCACTGCACGCTTGAAAAACATGACAACCAAAACACTACCATGCTTATTAATACTCTCAGTTAATGTGAATGGCTTCATTGTCCTCTAAAGAGGCACAAGTTGGCTGACTGGATACAAAAACTCAGGCCAGATATCTGTTGCATACAAGAATCTCATCTTACCTTAAAGGATACAAATAAACTGAGGGTGAAGGGAGGGACATCTATAATTCATGCAAATGGAAATCAGAAAAAAAGCAGAGGTTGTAATTTTATTCACAGATACAATAGGCTTTAAACCAAAAAGATAAGGAAAGATAAGGATGGTCACTTTATATTTGTCAAGGGAAGTATTCAACATGAGGAGATTTCAATTATTAACATTTATGCACCCAACCAGAATGCTCTTCAATCTATAAAGGAACCCCTAACAGACATGAATAATTTGCTATCTTCCTGTACTAATATAGTTTGAGATGTTAACACCCCTTTGGCAATGTTGGATAGATCCTCCAAGACTAAACTAAACGAAGAAATATTTGACTTAAACTTGACCCCATAACAAATGGACTTAACAGACATCTACAGAGCATTTCATTTTAATAAAACTGAATACACATTCTACTCATCAGTCCATGGACCATCCTACAAAATTGATCACATCTTAGGTCACAAGTCTAACCTCAGCAAATTTAAAGGAATAGAAATTATTCCTTGTACTTTCTCAAACCATCATGGAATAAAAGTTGAACTCAACAACAATAGGAATCCTCATGCTCAAACAAAGTCATGGAAACCAAATAACCTTATGCTGAATGATAGCTTGTTCATAAATGAGATTAAGAATGAAATTACCAAATTTTTGTAATAAAATTACAATGAAGACATGAATTATCAAAACCTGCGGGATACTGCAAAGACAGTCCTAAGAGGGAAATTTATAGCATTGTAAGCCTTCCTCAAAAGAATTGAAAGATTGGAAGTCAACAACAAAATGGGACATCACAAGCAACTGGAAAAGGAAAAATATTCCAGCCCCAAACCCAGCAGAAGAAAAGAAATAACTACAATTAGAGTAGAATTAAATGAATTTGAAAACAAAAGAACCATTCAGAAGATCAACAAATCAAAACGTTTTTTGAAAAGATTAACAAAATTGACTTTGGCTAATCTAACCAGAAACAGAAAAGTAAAATACCTAATATCATCAATCAGAAATGATAAAGGTGAAATAACAACACCTCACAAATTCAAAAAATCCTTAATGAATACTATAAAAACTATATTCTCAGAAATATGAAAATCTGGAGGAAATAGACCAATATCTGGAAGCACACCACCTTCCTCGACTCAGTCAGAAAGAATTGGAAATGTTGAATACACCTATATCAAGCACTATAATAGCATCAACTATACAAAATCACCCAAAAAGAAAGTCCAGGACCAGATGGCTTCACATCAAAATTCTACCAAACCTTTAAGGAGAAACTAGTACCTATATTATGCAACTTTTCCCAAAGCATAGAAAAAGAAGGAATACTTCCCAACAAATTCTATGAAGCAAATATCACCCTGAGCCCAGCCACTTTATCATCATTTGATGTTTGATAAGCCTATCAAAAACATAAATTGGGGGAAAGATTCCCTGTTTAACAAATGGTGCTGAGTGAATTGACTGGTGACTTTAGAAGACTGAAAGGACCCCACCTTTCACCATTAACAAAAATTGATTCACACTGGATAAAAGTTTTAACTTAAGACATGTAACTATAAAGATACTTGTAGAGAGTACAGAGGAAACACTTGAAGAAATTGGCCTGGAAGAATATTTTATGAGGAGGACCCCTGGGCAATTGAAGCAACACCAAAAATATATTACTGGGATCTGATCAAACTAAAAACCTTCTGCACAGCCAAGAAAACAGTAAGTAAAGCAAACAGACAGCCCTCAGGATGGGAGAAGATATTTTCAGGTTATGTTTCTGACAAAGGTTTGATAACTAGAATCCACAGAGAACTCAAACTAATTAATAAGAAAAGAACAAGTGATCCCATTTCATTGTGGGCAAGAGACTTGAACAGAAGCTTCTCTGAAGAAGACTGGTGCATGGCCTATAGACACATGAAAAAATACTCATCTTTAATCAGCAGAGTAATGCAAATCAAAACCACTTTGAGGTATCATCTAACTCCAGGAAGAATAGCCCACATAACAAAATCCCAAAACTACAAATGTTGGTGTGGATATGGAGAAAAGAGAACACTTCTCCACTGCTGGTGGGAATGTAAGCTAATACATTCCTTTTGGAAAGAATTTTGGAGAATACTTAGGGAACTAAAAGAAGACCTGCTGTTCGACCCTGCAATTCCTCTACTAGGTATATATCCGGAAGACCAAAAATTATTTTACAACAAAGATATTTGTACCAGAATGTTTATTGCAGCCCAATTCATAATTACTAAGTCATGGAAGAAGCCCAAGTGCTCATTGACCCATTAATGGATTAATAAACTGTGGTATATGCATACCATGGAATATTATGTTGCCTTAAAAAAAGATATAGACTTTACCTCTTTTATGTTTGCATGGATAGAGATGGAACACATTCTTCTTGGTAAAGTATCTCAGGAATGGAAGAAAAAGTATTCAATGTGCTCAGTAGTATTATGCAACCAATACATAATCAACCATACTTTCATACAAAAGATAAAATACAATTATAGCCCAGGATGAAGGAGAGAAGAGGAGGGAGAGGGAAGAGGAGTGGGGAGGCCAGGTGGAGGGAGGGTAATCAGTGGGACCTCCCCTATGGTGCATATGACAAGAGTACATTTCAAATCTATTAAGAGTAGAGTATAAATGTCTTACAATAATTAAGTGAAGACTATGGTAACCAGTTTGATTAAGCATTCTAAATTGTATATAAAATCAGCACATTGTACCCCATAAATGCATTAATGTACATAGTTATGATTTAATAAAAAAATTTAAGAGAAAACAATAACAACAACAACAAAAAAAACAGAGCAACTCCTCCAAGGGACCATGAGTCAGCTAATACAGAAAAATCCACCTATAAAGATTTCATGGATTTCACAGAAAAGGAATTTAAAATGTGAATGATAAAGATAATAAAAGGCATGGACGAAAAAATGGAAAGACAGAACCAAAAGTCAGATGAGAGATATGCAGAATATAGAAAGGGTATGGCAGAGCTTAAGGAAATGAACGAGACAATCAGGAAATGTAAAGTTGCAGTAGAAAAGTATCAAAAATAGGTTAGACCCTGGAGAAGAAAGAACCTCAGAGTTAGAGGATAAAGTTTTTGAGGTTACCCAGGAAGTCAAAGAGACAGTAAAGAATAGAGAGAAATCACAATAGTTGCTTAAAGAACGACAAGTCTTCATGAAGCATTCAAACATATGAATAATAGGGATTCCTAAAGGGGAAGAAGATTGTCCCAAAACAATGGAAGTCCTACTGGAGACTATCATAAATGAAAATTTTCCAAGTTTTACTAAAGATTGCAACACATTCCTTATAGAAGGATATTGAACATCAGGTCATCCCAACTCAAACAGTTTCTCCAAGACACATTGTAATGAATCTGTCCAAAGTCAAGGACAATGTCAAGATGAAAAGGAAAATTCTGCAAGCAGCCAGGAGTAAGAACCAAGTGACCTCCAGGGGCAGAGCCAATAGGGTGACAGCCTAGTTGTCATCTGAAACTTTCTAAGAAGGAAGTGAAAGATCATCCACCTTCAATATTCTGAAACAAAACAATGTTCAGCCCAGAATTCTGAATCCTCATATACTAAGCTTCAAAATTGATGGAGAAATTGAATTTTTTTGCAGATATGCAAACACGGAGGAATTGACCACAACAAGGTGAGCTCTATAGGAAATACTGAGACCTATTATTGACACTGACCATTACAAAGGACCACCAGCAAAGTAAACACCCAGAAGCTAAAGGTCAAAACATAGCTTTGACAATGGCACAATGGATAAAACTACACATCAGACTTTCACAAAATAAAATGAATAGCACTCCATCACTTATCAATTCTTTCAAGAAATGTCAGTGGATTGAATTCACCACTGAAGAGGCACAGGCTGGTTGATTGGATAAAAAAGTACAAGCCATCCATATGTTGTCTCCAGGAGAAACATCTAGCCCTGAATCAAGACTCAGGGTTAAGGGATAGAAAACATTATTTCAAGCAAATGGAAACCAGAAGAAAGGAGGGTTTGCAATCTTATGTTCAGATACAAGAGGATTTAAAGCAACTACAGTTGAGAAAGATAAGGATGGACACTTTATACTGGTCAAGGGAACAGTACAACAAGAAGACATTTCAATTTAAATATGCACCCAACTTAAATGTTCCCAGATTTATGAAATAGACCTTGAGTGGTCTGAGCAATAGATATTGCATAACACCATACTAGCCATGGAATTTAACACCCCTGTGACAGAACTCGACAGGTCCTCCAAATAAAAACTAAACAAAGATACAAAGAACTTAAATGTGACCCTAGAACAAATAGGATTAATAGACATGTACAGAACAAACCAGCTAAAGAGTAGACATTTTCTCATCAGCCCATGGTACATCCTCCAAAATAGATCACATCCTAGGATACAAATCAAACCTCAGCAAAATTAATAGAATGGAAATTATATCTTGTGTCTTCCCAGACCACAAGGCAATGAAGGTGGAACTCAACTTTAACAAAAATGTTCATCCCCACACAAAGGCATGGAAATTAAATAACTACCCTGTTTCCCCAAAAATAAGACAGTGTCTTATTTTAAGGTGTGCTCCCAACGACGAGCTAGGTCTTATTTTCAGGGGACACCTTATCTTTCCTGTAAGTAGGTCTTATTTTCGGAGGATGTCTTATTTTTGGGGAAACAGGGTATATGCTGAATGACAGTTGGGTTCAGGAAGGATATAAAAGAAGAAATTGTTAAATTCCTCAAACATAATAACAATGAAGACACAAATTACCAAAACCCGTAGATTACAGCAAAAGCAGTATTAAGAGGAAAATTTGTCACATTAGATCCCTACATTCAAAAAACAGAAAGAGTATGCATCAACAAACTCATGAACCAGGTTATAGAATTGGAAAGAGAAGAACAATCTAATCCCAAATCAAGCAGAAGAAAACAAAAACCAAAATTAAATCAGAGATGAATGAAATTGAAAACAAAAGAATCATTCAAAAATTAACAAAACAAAAAGTTGGTTTCTAAAATAAGTCAATAAAATGATAAAACTTTGGCCACATTAACTAGAAAGAGAAAAGTAAAATATCTAATAACCTCAATTAAAAATAATAAAGGGAGGGCAGCGCCTGTGGCTCAGTTGGTAAGGTGCCGGCCCCATATACCTAGGGTGGCGGGTTCAAGCCCGGCCCCAGCTGAACTGCAACCAAAAAATAGCTGGGCGTTGTGGTGGGCACCTGTAGTCCCAGCTACTCGGGAGGCTGAGGCAAGAGAATCGCTTAAGCCCAGGAGTTGGAGGTTGCTGTGAGCTGTATAATGCCATGGCACTCTACCAAGGGCCATAAAGTGAGACTCTGTCTCTACAAAATAATAATAATAATAATAATAATAATAATAATAAAGGGGAAATAACAACAGATGCCACAGAGTTACAAGAGATCATTTCTGAGTACTACAAGAAACTCTCTGCCCAGAAATTTGACAATGTGGAGGAAATGGATAAAACCCAGAATCATTCCTTCTCCCTAAACTTAATCAAGAAGAAATAGATCTCTTGAACACACCAATTTCAAAAATTGAGATTAATAAAAACAACAAAAAAACTCACAACAAAATAAAGTTCTGGTCCAGATGGCTTCACACCAGAATTCTATCAAAGCTTAAAAGGAGGTTACACCCATACTGCAGAAATTATTCCATAAAATTGAAAAGGAAGGAATTTTCCCCAATGCGTTCTGCCAAGCAAACATCAGGCAAAAGACCCATCTGAAAAGGATAATTTCAGACCAATTTTACTAATGAATATACATGCAAAAATTCTCAGTAGAATTCTATCCAATAGATTACAGCTACACATTAGAAAAGTCATTCATCATGATCAAGTAGGTTTCATCCCAGGGATGCAAGCCTGGTTTAACCCACACAAGTCCATAAACATAATTTGCCATAACAATAGAAGCAAAAATAAAGACCATATGATCCTCTCAATAGATGCAGAAAAAGCAATTGACAAAATTCAGCATCCTTTTCTAATTAGAACACTAAAGAATTTAAGTATAGGTGGCACATTTCTTAATCTGATCAAAGCCATCTACAACAAAACCACAGTTGATATTATACTGAATAGAGTAAAATAGAAACTGTTTCCACTTAGAACTGAAACCAGACAAGGTTGTCCTCTATTCCACTACTATTCAGCATAGTACTGGAATTCTAGCCAATACGATCAGTCAAGAGAAGGAAATAAAGCACATACAAATGGGTGCAGAGGAGGTGTAACTCTCACTCTTTGCCGAAAATATGATCTTATACTTAGAAAACCCCAAAGACTCAACCACAAGATTCCTGGAAGTATTCAAAAAATATAGCAATGTCTCAGGATATAAAACCAATGTCCACAAATCAGTAGCCTTTGTATATACTGATAAGACACAAGATGAGAAGCTACTCAAGGACACAATTCCCTTCACAGTAGCTTCAAGAAAGAAAGAAAGAGAGAGAGGAGGAGAGAGAGAGAAAGAGAGACAGACAGACCTAGGAATACACATAACAAAAGAGGTGAAGGACTTCTACAAAGAAAATTATGAAACCCTGAGAAAAGAAATAGTAAAAGATAGAAACAAATGGAAGAACATACCATGCGCATGGCTGGGAAGAATCAACACTGTCAAAATGTCTACACTTCCCAAAGCAATCTACAGATTTAATGCAATCCCTGTTAAAATATCATCATTATACTTTCAAGATTTGGAAAAAATAATTCTTTGTTTTGTATGGAGCCAATAAAAAAAACCTGTACACCAGGGCAATTCTTTTCTTTTCTTTCTTTCTTTCTTTTTTTCTTTTTTTTTGAGACAGATTCTCTCTATGTCACCCTCAGTAGAGTGCTGTGGCATCACAGCTCACAGCAACCTAAACTCATGAGCTTAAGCAAGGCTTCCAAATAGCTGGGACTACAGGCCCTTGCCACAATGTCCAGCTATTTTGTTGTTGCTGTTGTTGTTGCAGTTGTCATCATTTAGCAGGCCTGGGCTGGAATCGAACCCAACAGCCTTGGTGTACATTCCAGCATCCTAACCACTGAGCTATGGGCACTGAGTCTGTAATTCTTAGTAATAAAAACAAAGCCAGGGGTATCACCCTGCCGGACTTTAGGCTATACTACAAGGCCATAGTGATCAAAACAGCATGGATTGGCACAAAAGTAGAGACACTGACATTTGGAACCAAATAGAAAACCATGAGATGAAACTAATCTCTTACAGCCACCTGATATTTGATAAACTAAACAAAAACATACACTGGTGAAAAGAATCCCTATTCAATAAATGGTGCTGGGAGAAGAGGATAACCACATGTAATAGACTGAAACTGGAACCACACCTCTCATCACTTACAAAAATTGATTCAAGATGGATAAAAAATTTAAATCTAAGGCCTGAAACAATAAAAATCCTTGAAGAAAGTGTGGGGAAAACACTTGAAGATATCAGCCTGGGGAAAGATTTTATAAAGAAGACTTCTGTAGCAATTGCAGAAATGACAAAAATAAAAAAATGGGACATAAGTAAACCAAAAAGCTTCTGTACAGCTAAGGAAACAACAACCAAAGCAAACAGACAACCTTCAGAATGGGAAAATATATTTGCATATTATAAATCGAACAAAGACTTGATAACTTGCATCTATAGAGAACTCAAATTAATAAACAAAAAAAGACCCAACAATCTCCTATATGGCTGGGCAAGAAACATGAATTGAATCTTCTCTAAAGAAGACAGATGAATGGCTAACATATGAAAAAATGCTAACTGTCCCTAATCGTCAGAGAAATGCAAATCAAAACTAAGATATCACCTACCCCCAGTGAGAATGGCCCACACCACAAAGTCTCAAAGCTGCAGATGCTGGCATGGATGTGGAGAAAAGGAAACACTTTTACACCGCTGGTTAGAGTGTAAACTAGTACAACCTTTTTGGAAGGAAGTATGGAGAATCCTCAAAGAACTCAATTAGACCTCCCATTTGGTCCTGCAATCCCATTACTGGGTATCTACCCAGAAGAAAAAAAAAATCCTTTTATCATAAGGACATTTGCACTAGGTTGTTTATCGCAGCTCAATTTACAATCACCAAAATGTGGAAACAGCCTAAATGCCCACCAACCCAGGCATGGATTAACAAGCTGTGGTATATGTATACCATGGAATACTATTCAGCCACTAAAAACATGGTGACTTTACATCTTTATATTAACCTGGATGGAGGTGAAGCACATTCTTCTTAATAAAGCATCATAAGAATAGAGAAGCAAGAATCCAATGTACTCAATTTAAATATAAAGGTAGTAGATGATCTAATATAAGGTGAGGGGTAGGGGAAGGAGGGAGTGGGTTGAGGGGAGGAGGAAGGGGTAGGGGGGGTCACAGTGTATGGCACACTTCTTGGGGGTGGAACACAATTATGAGAGGGACTTTATCTAACAAATGCAATCAGTGTAACCTAATCCTTTGTACCCTCAATGAATCCCAAACAATAAAACATAATTAAAAAAAAACAGGAAAATAAAAGAATAATGTAGAGTCAGCTTGATCAAGACCCTAGGTGAAAGAAATGCATAAATATGAGTTAATAAATGCATAAATATTAGAAGTGGGTGGAGCAAAGCTAAGAAAGGGAGAACACAAACAAGGGAAAAGTTTGTAAGGGGTCATTTCTCATTGGTGAGGAAGAGACTCAGACGTTCCTCTCACGTGTGTTCTATATACTTAAAACAATTCAACTTCTCTGTTAAATTGCCAAAAGAAAAAAAATCAGAAGAGATCTTTCAGAGCTAGTAAAACGTTGCTTTGATGAGAACTTGGTAAGAGTTCCAACTCTTGTTTCTAAATTGAGCTATGAGGCTTTCTGATAGACTTCTTTCTCTCCCAAGCCTGGGGATTTCTTTTCTCGCCACTCACTCTTCCTTACCCCGCAAGGCAGACAATTTGAGTATGAAATACAAACAAAGCGAAAGGGAGAAGGAATTTGGAAACTGAAACCAGAAACCAAATTTGGTGACAAGGGCAGATGCTGAGGGGAATTTCCCAACTGTGGCCCGGTGGGTAAGACGGATGATCTGGCCTGATTTCTCAGAAATTCCCAATTGTTGCTAGAAGAGAACTTTGGGATCCTTTGCAATTGTGTGTGTTTTTTCCCAGGAGACCTGGATTGGCCTGACATGGACGGACTAGGAGATGCAGGGTAATTAAGGAAGAGAATAAAATCTCCCCTTTGTCAGAGCAGCAGGACATCCATAAAAAAAAGTTTAACTAGGTTTGGGATTATAATTTACTATAATGTATGTGCCTTTTTTCTTCTCTCCATATTGAAAGGAACATTTTGACCTTGGTTCCAATTCAGAAGCCACTAGAGCCAACTGTGCCTCAGGATCCATTATCTGTGAACCACCACACCAGTCTAAGGCATGGAAGTACAATGTGCAATTTGCCAAATGTCATTCCTTCTAGCTATCTAGGTTAGAGTTTGCTAATGAGAGGAATTCACAGGAAATTTGGAAGATGGGATTACAGCCCATATCATTATTCTAGCTCAGTTGTAGCTTTGTACACAGCGTGGTCAGATGCAGGTCAGCAGACCTTTCATGGTCCACTTCAACAGCCAGATGGGCATAGACTTTTGAACTTTCCCAAAGCATCAGTCTTTATACACTTCCCAATTAAAAAAAAAAAAAAAAAAACAACGATCCACTGGCATTGTGTTTGAAACTGTGTTGAATCTGTAGGTGAATATGGGGGAGAAATGGCATTTTAAAAATAATGCATCATCTGATCCATGATCTAGATATGTTGTTGCAGGAAAACATAAATTAAAAGTGACAGACCCTTACACCAACAATACAGAGGAAGGAAACTTTAACTGCCAGCAAGAACCCAGGTGCCTCAAGGCGTAAAATGTTGAGTTCTGGGGAAACAGTTTTTTTCCAAACTCTTTTAACTTTTTTTCTTCAGCTCAGTATCAGCTGCATAGTTATAGTTACACAAAGCACACAAAGAGTTCATGATTATATTTCTCAAGAACCCAGGGTGCTGTTATCTGTTACATAGTTTTTTTCAAGGTTATTTTAACCCAGTGTAGAGTTTGTCCTATCTGTGGAGGAGGAATTCTCCTGCCGCTGCACACTGCTTTTTCGGGATCACTAAGAAGTGTCAGATTTATTTCCCCATCCTCATTCCCCCCTTTGTGACCCCATCAATCAGAAATGGGGTTTCATCTCGTTCATTGTTGATATCCACAGCCACTTAATAATATCGTTGGGCCATGAACACTTTGCCTGCAAAATCTCACAATTGCAGAGATTATGCTTTTAAGAAATTGAATAAAGGGGTGGTACCTGTGGCTCAAAGGAGTAGGGCGCAGGCCCCATATGCTGGAGGTGGTGGGTTCAAACCTAGCCCCAGCCAAAAACTGTGGGGGGTGGGTGGGGGGGATGGAGGGAAGAAGGAAATTGAATAAAGATAGGTACTAAGCAAGGTAAAAGCAAACATCATCTTTAATCATACGAAGGAAACTTATAATCACAGTTTTAACTCCTCCTAGTTTAGAAAACCACCCACCAAATAAAGAATCTGTGTTAAATCAATTTCACGCTTGTATAGGTACATGAGTTAAAACTGCTTGTCATTGGATAATCTGATTTAACATATCTATTGGGGTTCTGTATCCCCATGATCCATTGTCACTGGCTGATTTCACACACGAGTGATGTATCCAGGCAAGAATGCCATCCACCTTCACTGCTGTTGGTGTGGACAGGATCACTAAGTAGGGAGCATTTCACCGTGGTTTCAGCAGGCTGAATTATTTAATGGGGAGGCCATTCATTGTCACTCAAATCTTCTATTATCAGATCAATGCTCTTGTCTTTTCAGTCTGGAAGCATAAACTGGAAAACCGAACAGTTCTTTAGTCTAAGGGCAGTAGGAGGAAGGAAGGTTTGATTATACCTATTA
Source organism: Nycticebus coucang (assembly GCF_027406575.1). Classification (NCBI taxonomy): domain Eukaryota; kingdom Metazoa; phylum Chordata; class Mammalia; order Primates; family Lorisidae; genus Nycticebus; species Nycticebus coucang. Next base: position 20,313,737 of record NC_069784.1, on the reverse strand, counting down.
CACAATTCCTGTACCATCTATCAGGAAGCTTAATGTAGGCCCACGGTCCACAGATCCACTAGAGACCTGGGGGTGGGGGTGCCCAGTTAATGCTGATCCCCGGATAGTCCAAGCAGCTTTGAGCTTTGGGAATCTACTCAGGAGTTTAGCTCAGTGATGTCCTTGCTCCACCAGGTAGTACTATTACTGCTTTCGTTATACGTTTGTAGGCCTAGACTTGACAGTTCCCTACCAGGATGGTGAAGTTGTTTCCTTCTCTGGCTAAACAATATTGACCTAAGATGAACATTTCTAGTGTCCAAAAGCTAACTCCCACTGCACACTTATGGTGAGTGACATTAGGAGCAGGATCTGAGGGAACAAGGTCTCTGGCTTCCCAGGGCCATTTGCTGCTCATAACTGTTCCACTACGGACAAAGCAAGATGTTATATGTAAAGATTAAGCAATGTTTTCTGCCAGGTGGAGGAATAGGTTTTTAGTTTTAGGAGGAAGGTCTGGAGCAGGTTGTAGTAATTTATCATAAAAAGCCTGATACATAGGTTTTGAGTTTCTTTTGGGTATTTTACTTTTAATTATGATTCCCATGAAAGGGTCTCTTCCATGTACATTTACACCTAACATAAAGCTTTTACCTTTTGCCCACCTGGGGTCAGAGGGTTGGTTATATTAAGTACCAATGGATTACAATTTCCCCCGTTACATCTAGGGGAAGGAGGCTTACCATTTAATGAATAACAATTTCCAGGGGTATAAGGTGAAGGAGCTTTCCCTTTAATTAAATGTCCTGAATTACTATCATTGGGATTAATCCATGTGGCCCAAATTATAAGGCCAGGACATACTGCACAGGTGCCTAACCTGGGGCAAAGGTACTTACTGCTTTTAGTCTATTGTCTTTCCCAAGGTGGATTCATGCATGTTCCCTCCAATGTTATGTTATTAAAAAGGTGGCATGCATCAAAGGTCAGTAATATTTGTCTAGGCATTCTTTCTGTTATAACTCGGGTTATTGTCTTTCTGGGATATCAGTATACCACACAGCAAATTCAGTCTGTACTGGGAGTTCAGAAGGATTGTAGCAAACAGCAGGCCCACTGTGGGGCACACACATCTGATATTGAGTATTATTATATATGCAAGTTCCTTCAGACTTTCCTGTATATTCATAATAACAGTAAAGTAATGACACTGTTTTGACAGTTTGTCTAGTCTGGGTTACCTCTTGGATGCATTCTTCACAATGTTCACCATTTCTTACACTGAAGCCTAAAGAAGAAAGGCGAAAAAGTCCAAAGCAAAGCATAAGACCCATGCCACTTTTGCTCCTCCAAGCTTCTGCCGTGCATAGAACAGTCAGCTCACAGTATGTGACAGGGGCAGGGCTGTAGTCTGTTTTCTCGGGGCAAGACAGTGTGGACGCTATGGGTGTAGTTGAACCATCCACTCATTGTCACTAGCTGGTTTCACACACGAGTGATGTATCCAGGCAAGAATGCCATCCACCTTCACTGCTGTTGGTGTGGACAAGATCACTAAGTAGGGGCCGTTCCACCGTGGTTTCAGGAGGCCCAGGTTCTAATCTTTAACCCACACCTGGTTACCTGGCTAATAGGGATGGACTGGGAGAGATAAACTAATAAAATATCTATCATCCACCTATTCTGAAATATTTTTTATTCTTTTTCCCAGTGACATTGGTTGGTTAGTAAGTTCTGTTTCTCCCAGTTCTCTCCAGGTCCCTGGTAAATTTCTTAAGAATATGTTCAGTTACTGTAAGAGCCAAACAGAGCAACGCCAATTCAGAAAGAACCGTGCTGCTGTTTCAAATGAGTAACTGACCTTGGGTCTTCTGCTAAGCTCTGGTACCTTATCTTAAGGCCATTTGTAACATAGCAACCACAGCTTTTAGCAGGCAAAAAGATAGAAAAACAGTTTAACCAACTTTGTATTAACTTGATAATGGTAAATTGACCCTTTGAGTTTTGACTTTTAATGCTTTTTTCCCATTACTTTAAACACAAACACGTGTACAAGAACAGAAATCTAAGAGACTTTAAATATAGGTCTTATATTTAATTAATTAATTAATTAATTTTTTTGAGATACAGTCTCACTTTGTGGACCGCAGTAGAGCGCCATAGCATCACAGCTTACAGCAAACTCAAACTCTTGGACTTAAGCAATTCTCTTGCATCAGCCTCCCAAGGAGCTGGGACTATAGGCACCTGCACAACACCTGGCTTTTTGTGTGTGTGTGTGTGTGTGTGTATGTGTGTGTGAGACAGGGTCTTGGTCTGGCTCAGGCTGGTCTTGAACTCCTGAGCTCAGGGCAATCCACTCACGTCGGCCTCCCAGAGTGCTAGGATTACAGCCATGAGCCACTGCGTCAGTCTAAACATAAGTCTTATAAACTGAGAACAGACAACTTTATTGTTTTAATTAGAAATGTCTTTTTCATTATAATCACCTTAATCACATACAAAATTCTTTTTAAATTCTTCTTCACATATTTCATCACTGACATGCACAATCTTTCAACATTCTAAAATTCCTCGTTTTTGTCTTAAATCTTTTTTTTAATTAAATCATAGCTGTGTACATTAATGCAATCATGGTGTACAATGTGCTGGTTTTATATACAATCTGAAATATTTTCATCAAACTGGTTAACATAGCCTTCACAGCATTTTCTTAGTTATTGTGTTAAGACATTTATGTTCTACACCTAGTAAATTTCACATGTACCCTTGTAAGATGCACTGTAGGTGTGGTCCCATCAATTACCCTCCTTCCACCCATCCTCCCCCCCTCCCCTTTTCCCTTCTTCTTGGGCTATAATTGGGTTATAGCTTTCATATGAAAGCTATAAATTGGTTTCATAGTAGGGCTGAGTACGTTGGATACTTTTTCTTCCATTCTTGAGATACTTCACTAAGAAGAATATTTTCCAGATCCATCCATGTAAACATGAAAGAGGTAAAGTCTCCATCTTTCTTTAAGGCTACACAATATTCCATGGTGTACATATACCACAATTTATTAATCCATTCATGGGTCGATGGGCACTTGGGCTTTTTCCATGACTTAGCAATTATGAATTGGGCTGCAATAAGCATTCTGGTACAAATATCTTTGTTGTAAAATGATTTTTGGCCTTCCGGATATATACCTAGTAGAGGAATTGCAGGGTCAAACAGCAGGTCTTCTTTTAGTTCCCTAAGTGTTCTCCAAACTTCTTTCCAAAAGGAACGTATTAGCTTACATTCCCACCAGCAGTGGAGAAGTGTTCCCTTTTCTCCACATCCACACAAACATTTGTAGTTTTGGGATTTTGTTTTGTGGGCTACTCTTTGTGGAGTTAGATGATATCTCAAAGTGGTTTTGATTTGCATTTCTCTGATGATTAAGGATGATGAGCATTTTTTCATATGTCTGTAGGCCGTGCGCCTGTCTTCTTTGGAGAATTTTGTCTTCAAGCCCCTTGCCCACCCTGAGATGGGATCACTTGTTCTTTTCTTGCTAATACGTTTGAGTTCTCTGTGGATTCTGGTTATTAAACCTTTGTTGGAGACATAACCTGCAGATATCTTCTCCCATTATGAGGGCTATCTGCTTGCTTTACTTACTGTGTTCTTGGCTGTGCAGAAGCTTTTTAGTTTGATCAGATTCTAGTAGTGTATTTTTGATGCTGCTTCAATTGGCTGGGGCATCCTCCTCATAAAATATTCACCCAGACTGATTTCTTCAAGAGTTTTTCCTGCACTTTCTTCTAGTATTTATTTTATTTATTTATTCAGTTTTTGGCCAGGGCTGGGTTTGAACCCATCACCTCTGGAATATGGGACCAGTGCCCTACTCCTTTGAGCCACAGGCGCCACCCCCTCTTCTAGTATTTTTATAGTTTCATGTCTTAAGTTTAAATCTTCAATCCAGTGAGAGTCTATCTTAGTTAATGGTGAAAAATGTGGGTCCAGTTTCAGTCTTCTACAGGTCACCAGCCAGTTCACCCAGAACCATTTGTTAAATAGGGAATGTTGCTGTCCGCTAGCCCAATCAACAATACAGAGGCATCACTGCAGTTGGAATGATTTATTTATTAAGGGAAGACTGAGGCTCGCTCAGGCCTACAGTGATTGTTCATCTGTATTCACTGTATTATATATCCAAACTCATCATATAAGAATAAGTAAGAATAAAGAACAAAAGCACTAGTTGAGACTGCCATAAAAAATTTCTCCTTAGCATAAATGTTACAAAGCACGTACACATAATTTCTAAGTCTGGAGCATTTAACTTAAAGATAAAATACAAGGACACCAGACTGTCTGTTCTGTTCACCCACTTCCCTAAAAGGTTAAATGAAACTTTTATGTACTTTGAATTTGGGGAATGAAGACCAACAATTCAGCCTCAGACAGGTGCTACATCTCCAACTGTGACTTGGCAGGGACCTCAGGGATACATTTCTTAAGACCTTTTTAGCAAGCAGGGAGGAATTAGCCCCGGAGTCTCCCTTATGGCTGAGAATGGAATTTTCCCTTCCTAGGTTCTCATACCTCAAGGAGCACATATGAGACAAAGCCGCCATTCTGAGGTGCTGAAAAGCATGCCCCTTCAAGGGAATCTTTTCCCCACTGAATGTTTTTAATTGGCTTGTCAAAGATCAAATAACAGTAAGCAGCTGGGTTCACCTCTTGGTTCTCTAATCTGTTCCATACATCTAACTCTCTGTTTTTGTGCCAGTACCATGCTGTTTTGATCACTATCGATTTATAGTATAGTCTGAGGTCTGGTAATGTAATTCCTCCTACTTTGTTTTTATTTCTGAGTAGTGTCTTGGCTATTCAAGGTTTTTTCTGATTCCATATAAAATAAAGTTGTTGTTGTTTTTTTTTGTGAGATCTTTAAAGTATGACAGTAGAGCTTTAATAGGGATTGCATTAAAATTGTATATTGCTTTGGGTAGTATGAGCATTTTAACAATGTTGATTCTTCCCAGCCATGAGCATGGTATGTTTTTTCATTTGTTAACATCCTCAGCTATTTCTTTTCTTAGAGTTTCCTAGTTCGCTTTATAGAGATCTTTCATGTCCTTTGTTAGATAAACTCCCAAATATTTCATCTTCTTTGGCACTACTGTGAATGGAATAGAGTCCTTGACTGTGTTTTCAGCTTGGCTATTATTGTTGTTATATAAAAAGGCTACAGATTTATGAGTGTTGATTTTGTAACCTGAGATGCTGCTCTATTCCTTGATCACTTCTAAAGAGTTTTGTAGTAGAATCCCTGGTGTTTTCCAGATATAAAATCATATCATCTGTGAAGAGTGAAAGTTTGATCTCTTCTGACCCTATAGGAATACCCTTGATTGCCTTTTCTTGCCTAATTGTGATGGCTAAGACTTCCATTACAGTGTTAAGAAGCAGTGGAGACAACAGGCAACTTTGCCTGGTTACTGATCTGAGTGGAAATGATTTCAATTTAACTCCTTTCAATACGATATTGGCTGTGGGTTTGCTGTAGATGGCCTCTATGAGTTTAAGAAATGTCCCTTCTATACCAATTTTCTTTTTTTTTTTTTTTATTGTTGGGGATTCATTGAGGGTACAATAAGCCAGGTTACACTGATTGCAATTGTTAGGTAAAGTCCCTCTTGCAATCATGTCTATACCAATTTTCTTAAGTGTTCTGATCATGAAGGGATGCTGGATATCATCAAAAGCTTTTTCTGCATCAATTGAAAGAATCATATGGTCCTTATTTTTTAGTTTGTTTATGTGCTGAATTACATTTATAGATTTACATATATTGAACCAGCCTTGAGACCCTGGGATAAATCCCACTGGGTTGTGGTGTATAATTTTTTTGATGTGTTGTTGGATTCTGTTTGTTAGGATCTTACTGAGTATTTTAGCATCAATATTCATTAGTGATATTGGTCTATAATTTTCTTTTCTTGTTGGGTCTTTCCCTGGTTTAGGGATCAAGGTGATGTTTGCTTTGTAGAATGTGTTGGGTAATATTCCTTCTCTTTCTATATTTGGAGGAGGTTTAGTAATATAGGTACTAGTTCTTCTTTAAAGGTTTGGTAGAATTCTGACATAAAGCCATCTGGTCCTGGGCTTTTCTTTTTAGGGAGATTTTGTATAGTTCATGCTATTTCAGAACTTGATATAGGCCTGTTCAACATTTCCCCTTGATTCTGACTAAGTCTTGGACGGTGGCATGCTTCCAAGTATTGGTCAATTTCCATCAGATTTTCATATTTCTGAGAATGAAGATTTTGTAATATTCATTAAGGATTTTTTGAATTTCTGAGGAGTCTGCTGTTATTTCGTCTTTACATTTCTGATTGATGAAATTAGAGATTTTACTCTTTTTTCCTGGTTAGGTTAGGTTAGCCAAAGGTTAACTATTTTATTGACCTTTTCAAAAAAACAACTTTTTGATTTATTGATTAGTTGTATAATCCTTTTGTTTTCAATTTCATTTAATTCTACTCTAATTTGGTTATTTATTTTCTTCTGCTGGGTTTGGGATCGGAATGTTCTTCCTTTTCCAGTTGGTTGAGATGTCCCAATTAAGTTGTTGACTTCTCTCTTTCTGTTCTCTTTAGAAAGGCTTGCAGTGCTATAAATTTCCCTCTTAGGACTGCCTTTGTGATATCCCAGAGGTACTGATAATTCATGTCTTCATTATAATTTTGTTCCAAAAATTTGGTAATTTCCTTGTTAATCACATCTATGACCCAGCTATCATTCAGCACAAGGTTATTTGACCTCTCCATAGAACTGCAGGTTAGGGCCCAGTCGAGCTCCATAACTGTGACCAGTCGTGGAGCTATACAGTCACTCACTCTTTCACACACCACTTATTCACACAGGCTAAAAAATTCATCTTAATCCCTCTTTCTTTTGCTGGGGCCCTCTGCCTCCTCCTGTTCCTTTTTGCCCCTCTTACTGAGGCCTCCTGCCTCATGGAAGTCAATTTCTGTTTCCATCCCTTTTTACTGAGGCTTCTGCCTCAAGGAGGTGATCAAACTCTTCCACTCTCTGGAGTGGGCTTTACTAGTGTTATACCCCTTCTTAATCCACTTTGTTTTGACTAATTCTGGACGTGCTCTTCCCTGGAATGTTCATTCCTCTTGTTCGTGAGCTGCTATGCAGATGACTGCCATAGGACCCCCCACCACCACCCTGCCGAGGCCTCCCGCTAGTGTAATCTGCAAGGGAGCACTCTTAGGGAACAGAATCAGTCAGGGAGCTGGGGAGTACCCCGAAGGGGTGCTACGCCCGATGTGGGGAAGTCCCCAGGGTCTCTCGGTCCAAATCTCCCTTCTTGATTCCCAGTCGGGGAACCAGAAATGTTGCAGGAAAATGGTAAATTAAAACTGCAGACACTGGGCGGTGCCTGTGGCTCAGTCGGTAAGGCGCCGGCCCCATATACCGAGGGTGGAGGGTTCAAACCCGGCCCCGGCCAAAACTGCAACCAAAAAAAAATAGCCGGGCATTGTGGCGGGCGCCTGTAGTCCCAGCTACTCGGGAGGCTGAGGCAAGAGAATCACTTAAGCCCAAGAGTTGGAGGTTGCTGTGAGCTATGTGAGGCCACGGCACTCTACCGAGGGCCATAAAGTGAGACTCTGTGGTCTACAAAAAAAAAAAAAAACTGCAGACACTTACACCAACAATATAGATATGTAATTGCCAGTGAGAACTCAGGTGTCTCAAGGCATAAATTGCTGAGTTCTGGGGAAACAGTTTTTTTCCCAAACTCTTTTATACTTTTTTTTCTTCAGCTCAGTATCAGCTGCATAGTTACTGTTACAACAAAGGGCACAAAGAATTAATGATTATATTTCTCAAAAACCCAGAGTGCTGTTATCTGTTACATAGGTTTTTTTCAAGGTGATTTTAGCTCAGTGTAGAGTTTGTCCTGATCTTTGGAGGAGGAGTTCTTCTGCAGCTGTGTGCTGCTTTCTTGAGATCACTAAGAAGTATAAGATTTATTTCTCCTGGGAGGTGGAGCAAGATGACAGCCGAGTAACAGCTTCCTTCCGTGAGTCTGGGGAGATAGGACTCCAGGCATCTCTGGCTGGTGGGAACTGCCTATCATCACTCCTATGAGGATACAGGGAGTCAGCGAGAGACTTCTGGACCCCAAGAGGAGGACTAAAACAGTGGAAAACCGGCAAGTGGTCGCGTGTGTTCAATCCGTCTAAACCCGCCCACAACTGTAAGTTCAGTAGCAGCGAGACTGCAAACCAGAAAGGCCTTACCTGTGAACTGTTTTGATGTCCTTGGACTTGGCACTGAGTTGAACTGCCTTGGAGAAGGCCTGAGCGGGAGTGTGGAGAACTTTGGCCGTTGTCTAGGGCCCCAGTCTGAGCTGCTGAGCCAGACGGAGCTAATAGTGTTTGGCGGTGGGTCACACGGAACCATTGTCAGTGATCTGCCCTGGCAAGCTCCGCCCTCAGGGTCACAGAGCTAGAAACGGGTGGGAGCTGGTAACCCAGCAACCAAGTAGCCTAAGGGTGGGGTCTGAGCCGCCTTGCAGCCCTAACCCTCAGGGGCAGAGTGAGACCAGTTTTGGCACACTGGGTAAGTGGATAGCCACTTCAGCAGTGATTCCAGCGAGAAAGCTGGGAAAGCTTCTGCTCAGCAAGTTTACAAGTTCAAAGTGCCTTTTAAGTGGGCTGAAGAGAGATTTAGGGTGTCTACCTGCTGGGGTTTGAGAAATCAGCAGCCTCCAGTCGTATCAGAACTGTGACTAACATCTCATACCCCAGAAGACCACGTGTTGCCCAGACAATATTCAATAACATATACAAACTGCTTTGTTTTTGGTTGTGTATTTTTTTCTTTTTTTTCTTTTGTTTGGTTGTTTTTTTCTGTTTGTTTATTTTGACGTTGTTGATGTTCTTTTGTTTTTTAATTTCAATCTTTTCCATACAGATCCCTTTTTCTTTCTCAATTTTTCTAGTTTAATTATAATTTCCCATTGCTGCCTTTTTTAATAACTACAACTTCATTTTTGCTAGTGTTTCTACCGCTATCATTTGGTTTTTCACCCAATTTTATCCCCGTAAAGTTTTCTGTTTGCTTGTTTTGGTTTGATTTATAGCATTTTTGTCTTTCCTCTCTACTTGCTGGAGGTGGGGTACTGTGTCTGATCAGGTTAGCAAAGAGCTGCTGACCTCAAGGGAACCACCCAACTGGGCACCCCCAGAAGGTGGGGTTTTTTAAGGTTGTGTCAAAGTACCCTACTGCACACCTATATTGCCCTGTCTCCCTCTTTCTGTGCCTCTCTTCTTTTTGTCAATATTCCTTATCCCCACCCCCTCTCCTTTCTCTATCTTTCTTTTTTTTCTTATCACTCGGTCCTCCTTTCTTTCATCCCTTTTTTGCTCCTCAACCTTCTCACCCTTCTGGTCCTGTAACCTTTAGTCCACAGGCACAAGAACTTAAAGAGCAAGAGGAAGTGAAAGGAAAATTAGGGCAAGGAAACAGATAAAAGAAATCACTCATGAGGAAGAATCAACAGAAAACTCCAGGCAACATGAAGAACCAGTCCAGAACAACCCCGCCAAGGGACCATGAGGTAGCTACTGCAGAGGACTCCACCTATACAGAAATGTTAGGAATGACAGAAAGGGAATTTAGAATACACATGTTGAAAACAATGAAAGAAATGATGGAAACAATGAAGGAAACTGCTAATAAAGTGGAAGAAAACCAAAAGGAAATCCAAAAACAGAATCAAATCAGAGATGAACGATATGAAGAATATAAAAAGGATATAGCAGAGCTGAAGGAAATGAAACAGTCAATCAGGGAACTTAAAGATGCAATGGAAAGTATCAGCAACAGGTTAGACCATGCAGAAGAAAGAATTTCAGAGGTAGAAGACAAAGTTTTTGAGATAACTCAGATAGTAAAAGAGGCAGAAAAGAAGAGAGAGAAAGCAGAACGTTCACTGTCAGAATTATGGGACTTTATGAAGCGTTCCAACATACGAGTTATAGGAATTCCAGAAGGGGAAGAAGAATGCCCCAGAGGAATGGAAGCCATACTAGAGAATATTATAAAAGAAAATTTCCCAAATATCACCAAAGATTCTGACACAATGCTTTCAGAGGGCTATCGGACCCCAGGTCGCCTCAACTCTAACAGAGTTTCTCCCAGACACATTGTGATGAACCTGTCCAAAGTCAAGACAAAAGAAAAGATTCTGCAAGCTGCCAGGAGTAAGCGCCAGTTGACCTACAGGGGCAAATCCATCAGAGTGACTGCAGACTTCTCTAATGAAACTTTCCAAGCAAGAAGACAATGGTCATCTACCTTTAATCTACTTAAACAGAACAATTTTCAGCCCAGAATTCTGTACCCTGCTAAGCTAAGCTTCAAAATTGACGGAGAAATCAAATCATTTACGGATATACAAACATTGAGGAAATTCGCCACAACAAGACCAGCTCTACAGGAAATACTTCAACCTGTTCTGCACACTGACCACCACAATGGATCAGCAGCAAAGTAAGAACTCAGAAATCAAAGGATAGAACCTAACCTCCACACTGATGCAAAAGATAAAACTAAGCAATGGACTCTCACCAAATAAGACGAATAGAATACCACCACACTTATCAATTATCTCAATAAATGTTAATGGCTTGAATTCCCCACTGAAGAGACATAGATTGGCTGACTGGATTAAAAAACACAAGCCATCCATTTGCTGTCTGCAAGAAACACACCTGGCTTCAAAAGACAAATTAAAGCTCCGAGTCAAGGGTTGGAAGACAATTTTTCAGGCAAATGGAATTCAGAAGAAAAGAGGAGTTGCAATCTTATTTTCAGATACATGTGGATTTAAAGCAACTAAAGTCAAAAAAGACAAAGATGGTCACTTTATATTGGTCAAGGGAAAAATACAACAAGAAGACATTTCAATTCTAAATATTTATGCACCCAATTTAAATGCTCCCAGATTCTTGAAGCAGACCTTACTCAGTCTGAGCAATATGATATCTGATAATACCATCATAACAGGGGACTTTAACACTCCTCTTACAGAGCTGGACAGATCCTCTAAACAGAAATTAAACAAAGATATAAGAGATTTAAATGAGACCCTAGAACAACTATGCTTGATAGACGCATATAGAACACTCCACCCCAAAGATAAAGAATATACATTCTTCTCATCACCCCATGGAACATTCTCCAAAATTGATCATATCCTGGGACACAAAACAAATATCAACAGAATCAAAAGAATTGAAATTTTACCTTGTATCTTTTCAGACCATAAGGCACTAAAGGTGGAACTCAACTCTAACAAAAATGCTCGACCACACTCAAAGGCATGGAAATTAAACAATCTTCTGTTGAATAACAGATGGGTGCAGGAAGAAATACAACAGGAAATCATTAACTTCCTTGAGCATAACAACAATGAAGACACAAGCTACCAAAACCTGTGGGATACTGCAAAAGCAGTTTTGAGAGGAAAATTCATCGCTTTAGATGCCTACATTCGAAAAACAGAAAGAGAGCACATCAACAATCTCACAAGAGATCTTATGGAATTGGAAAAAGAAGAACAATCTCAGCCTAAACTCAGTAGAAGAAAAGAAATATCCAAAATCAAATCAGAGATCAATGAAATTGAAAACAAAAGAATCATTCAGAAAATTAATGAAACAAGGAGTTGGTTTTTTGAAAAAATAAATAAAATAGATAAACCATTGGCCAGACTAACTAGAAATAGAAAGTAAAATCTCTAGTAACCTCAATCAGAAACGATAAAGGGGAAATAACAACTGATCCCACAGAGATACAAGAGATCATCTCTGAATACTACCAGAAACTCTATGCCCAGAAATTTGACAATGTGAAAGAAATGGATCAATATTTGGAATCACACCCTCTCCCTAGACTTAGCCAGGAAGAAATAGACCTCCTGAACAGACCAATTTCAAGCACTGAGATCAAAGAAACAATAAAAAAGCTTCCAACTAAAAAATGCCCTGGTCCAGATGGCTTCACTCCAGAATTCTATCAAACCTTCAAGGAACAGCTTATTCCTGTACTGCAGAAATTATTCCAAAAAACTGAGGAAGAAGGAATCTTCCCCAACACATTCTATGAAGCAAACATCACCCTGATACCAAAACCAGGAAAAGACCCAAACAAAAAGGAGAATTTCAGACCAATCTCACTCATGAATAGATGCAAAAATTCTCAACAAAATCCTAGCCAATAGATTACAGCTTATCATCAAAAAAGTCATTCATCATGATCAAGTAGGCTTCATCCCAGGGATGCAAGGCTGGTTTAACATACGCAAGTCCATAAACGTTATCCACCATATTAACAGAGGCAAAAATAAAGATCACATGATCCTCTCAATAGATGCAGAAAAAGCATTTGATAAAATCCAGCATCCTTTTCTAATTAGAACTCTGAAGAGTATAGGCATAGGTGGCACATTTCTAAAACTGATTGAAGCTATCTATGACAAACCCACAGCCAATATTTTACTGAATGGAATAAAACTGAAAGCTTTTCCTCTTAGAACTGGAACCAGACAAGGTTGTCCTCTGTCACCTTTACTATTCAACATAGTGCTGGAAGTTCTAGCCAATACAATTAGGCGAGACAAGGAAATAAAGGGAATCCAAATGGGAGCAGAGGAGGTCAAACTCTCCCTCTTTGCTGACGACATGATCTTATACTTAGAGAACCCCAAAGACTCAACCACAAGACTCCTAGAAGTCATCAAAAAATACAGTAGTGTTTCAGGATATAAAATCAATGTCCACAAGTCAGTAGCCTTTGTATACACCAATAACAGTCAAGATGAGAAGCTAATTAAGGACACAACTCCCTTCACCATAGTTTCAAAGAAAATAAAATACCTAGGAATATACCTAACGAAGGAGGTGAAGGACCTCTATAAAGAAAACTATGAACTCCTCAGAAAGGAAATAGCAGAGGATATTAACAAATGGAAGAACATACCATGCTCATGGATGGGAAGAATCAACATTGTTAAAATGTCTATACTTCCCAAAGCAATCTACCTATTCAATGCCATTCCTATCAAAGTACCAACATCATACTTTCAAGATTTGGAAAAAATGATTCTGCGTTTTGTATGGAACCGGAAAAAAACCCGTATAGCTAAGGCAGTTCTTAGTAACAAAAATAAAGCTGGGGGCATCAGCATACCAGATTTTAGTCTGTACTACAAAGCCATAGTGGTCAAGACAGCATGGTACTGGCATAAAAACAGAGACATAGACACTTGGAATCGAATTGAACACCAAGAAATGAAACTAACATCTTACAACCACCTAATCTTCGATAAACCAAACAAGAACTTACCTTGGGGGAAAGACTTCCTATTCAATAAATGGTGTTGGGAGAACTGGATTTCTACATGTAAAAGACTGAAACTGGACCCACACCTTTCCCCACTCACAAAAATTGATTCAAGATGGATAAAGGACTTAAATTTAAGGCATGAAACAATAAAAATCCTCCAAGAAAGCATAGGAAAAACACTGGAAGATATTGGCCTGGGGGAAGACTTCATGAAGAAGACTGCCATGGCAATTGCAACAACAACAAAAATAAACAAATAGGACTTCATTAAACTGAAAAGCTTCTGTACAGCTAAGGAGACAATAACCAAAGCAAAGAGACAACCCACACAATGGGAAAGGATATTTGCATATTTTCAATCAGACAAAAGCTTGATAACCAGGATCTATAGAGAACTCAAATTAATCCACATGAAAAAAGCCAACAATCCCATATATCAATGGGCAAGAGACATGAATAGAACTTTCTCTAAAGACGACAGACGAATGGCTAACAAACACATGAAAAAATGTTCATCATCTCTATATATTAGAGAAATGCAAATCAAAACATCCCTGAGATATCATCTAACCCCAGTGAGAATGGCCCACATCACAAAATCTCAAAACTGCAGATGCTGGCGTGGATGTGGAGAGAAGGGAACACTTTTACACTGCTGGTGGGACTGCAAACTAGTACAACCTTTCTGGAAGGAAGTATGGAGAAACCTCAAAGCACTCAACCTAGACCTCCCATTCGATCCTGCAATCCCATTACTGGGCATCTACCCAGAAGGAAAAAAATCCTTTTATCATAAGGACACTTGTACTAGACTGTTTATTGCAGCTCAATTTACAATCGCCAAAATGTGGAAACAGCCTAAATGCCCACCAACCCAGGAATGGATTAACAAGCTGTGGTATATGTATACCATGGAATACTATTCAGCTATTAAAAAAAATGGAGACTTTACATCCTTCGTACTAGCCTGGATGGAAGTGGAAGACATTATTCTTAGTAAAGCATCACAAGAATGGAGAAGCATGAATCCTATGTACTCAATCTTGATATGAGGACAATTAATGACAATTAAGGTTATGGGGGGGGAAGCAGAAAGAGGGATGGAGGGAGGGGGGTGGGGCCTTAGTGTGTGTCACACTTTATGGGCGCAAGATATGATTGCAAGAGGGACTTTACCTAACAATTGCAATCAGGGACTTTACCTAACAATTGCAATCAGTGTAACTGGCTTATTGTACCCTCAATGAATCCCCAACAATAAAAAAAAAAAAAGAAACTCAATAGGAACACAGCACTTTTGCCTTAAAAAAAAAAAAAGATTTATTTCTCCTTCCTCAATATCTTACCATTTATTATCCCATTAATTAAGTGGCTCATTTATATTACATTGTTTTAAGTGTATAATCCTTGAAGACTTTGTTAGATTTAGTCCTAAGTTAGTTTTAAGTAAACTTTTCAAAACATAAATATTCATAGAGAAAAGTACATACTTCATCATGTACAACTCTATGAACATTCACAAACTAAGCACAAGCACATTGCCAGCCCTCATGTCAAAAATCAGAGCATGGTGGGACCTCTAGAGCCTTCCACAGGCCCCAGTTCAGTCTCAACCACTTGTCCTCTGTCCCATCAAGAATAATGACTATCTTTCTTTGGCACTTTATATAAATGGAATCATGAAGTATGTGCTGGTTCATATCTAAGACCTTGAACTTCATATTACGCCTGTGAGAAGTGGTCTGCCTGCTTTCTCTGTGGCACATGTGTAGTGACAAGACATTTTGGTTTTAACAACTTATGCAATGAAGCATCTTTCCTGTGTTTAGGGCCATTTTGGTTTTTTACTGTTGTTATTGTTATGACAAAATGATGTCATTTATGTGAAACACATTTAATCTGCTTTCACTTTTTCAACATGTTCAAGACCATCCCTGGTTTCAGCAACACATCATCTTTGAGCTCATTTTCCAGTGCTTATCTCAGTGCCAATGTCATGCAAAGAACCAGTTTCCAGGGATTTCTGTCTGGATACATGAAATACAGTATGAAACTTACATACGTTCAAGAATGAACGTGTCTAGCATGGACCTCTATTTTCTTTCCTAAGAAATCAGATTTGGAGCTTTCTTTGACATGCTTGTTTATAATGAACTCAGTCACTGTGTTAGTCTATTTTGTGCTGTTAGAATATCTGAGGCAGAGTAATTTGTAAAAAAAAAAAAAAAAAAGAGAGAGAGATTCATTTAGCTCATCTGTAAAGTCCAAGATTTGCCACCTGCGTCTGATAAGAGCTTCATGTTACTTTCACATATGGCAGCAAGCAAAAGGTGGGGTGGGTGCGTGCAAAATGATCACATGGAGAGAAAGGAAGCAAGAGAGGAAAAACCCAGGCAGCCTGACTGTCTATAACAACCCATTTTGGGGGGAACTAATCTATTCTCCAAAAGCAAAAATTCACTTACCCCAGAGGGAGGACAGTTAATCTTTTCAAAAGTGACCCACCCCCATGACCCAAATGCCTTCCACCATGCCCCTCATTTCAATATGATCACATTAGGAGGAGCATTTTAACATGAGTTTTGGCAGGGAAAATCACATCCAAACCATAGCAGTCACCTATTGAGACAAAACTCAATCCCAAATCCAAAGACGTGGATTGCTTGATACTAAGGGACCAGGAGATACAGAGTAATTAAGCAAGAGAATGAAATCTCCCCTTGTTACAGCAGCAGTATATCCTCAAAAAAATTTTTGACTAGGTTTGTGCTTATAATTTACTATAATAAATGTGTCTTTCTTTCTCCTCTCCGTTTAGAAGGGGAAATTTTGTTTTGAACCCAATTCAGAAGCCACCAGGTAAAAGCAGATCAAGATCTGATTCTCAGTATTTTGCTGTGACATTTAGGTGGTTCCAGGGGCTAGCTGAGACCATGCTGGGTCATGGTCGGATCCCTGCAACATGATCTCGCAGTTTCTGGATGACACAGCAGGATATAACCCCTGCTGTGACTGCCACTCCCAGACGGAAGACAATTAAACAAGCACACATGAGGGCAGCAGATTTTGAGGAAGATGTGGATGTGGAAGGTACATTTCCCTCTGATTGCTTTACCCATCACCAGCTGAGCGGACCCTCAAGCCTTCACTCCATTAGTCTCCCTTTCTACCTCTCTGCCTTCGCTCTGTCCCCTTCCTCACTCTATCTTCTTTCCTCTGACCACTACCTTGCTTTTAAGGGCAGAGAAAATTCTCTCCCAAAGCAGTTTACTTTAACTTGTTCTTACTGAGGTTTCTTCTGGTGCTTACATCCTTATATTCTCTACTTTTCTGTTCCAATGGACTGGCCATGAGTTTTGATAAACATGAGCATTTCCCTGTCTATCAAGAATGTTGGAGTCTCAATACTGATATGAAACCAATAGACAAACAACTAAACCCCCACATGAGGAAAAACACAATTATATTCAAGCAGGTGGAGGAGTGAGGAAGGGGAAAGGGCAGGAGGAGGAGGATCCCTGTGCTCTCACCTAATGGGCACAACGTGAGGGTCTATGCACACCTCCTACAACATGAACTTTACCTTAGGAAAGCAAACAATGTGACCTAGTCATTTCTATTCTCATATTAATCCGACAAAGAAATAAACAATCTGGTTTGAATTAAAAAAAAAGAATGTTGGAGTCAACTGCTAAAATAATGAACTTCTGTTTTATCTTTTATGACTCCAGTCGCTATTTTGCTATAGGAGAAGAGGCAAAAACAGCCACAGCTGCAAATAGCGCAGACCATTTGACTTTGGAAACTCTGCGGCAATACCTACCACAGGAGGACAGAATGATGAGGCTTAAACTGAACGGATGTTTTCAGGGGTTTGGGGCTTTGGTGACATTGCTGTTCAAGTAATAGCTGCATGTGTCATGAAATGTTTCTGGACCGTGAACACAGATGGCCCCAGGGAAGAATGTGATATATAAAAGGGATAATGTGTTAGTAATCCTGGAACACATTTTAGGCAGTTTTTAGATTTTTTTTTTTTTTTTCTGAATCATGTTTTCCTTTTGCCAGAACAGAAAAGCAACTGATTTCCCAGAATCGAGCTTATGGTGTAAATAGCTCTTTGTTGCTTTCAGTTTCAATTTGAATCATACTCTGAGAAATGCTGTCCCAAGCAACCTTGAATTGGCTCAAGAGATTGTTTCCCTGGCTGGAAAATGTTTATGCCAAGTCATTTGAAAACATAATATGTGGAAATGCGTACAATTTGGGGGGAGTAAAGGAGAAACGTCCTATTTTAGACTTCCAACACCTCCGTTTTGTCATTACTTTTCTTTTTTATTTTATTTTATTACTTTTTGGCCAGGGCCAGGTTTGAACCCACCACCTCCGGTATATGGAGCCTGTGCCCTACTCCTTGAGCCACAGGCGCCACCCTGTCATTACTTTTTAAGAACAAGTATATAGCACTCAGCTTTTTGAAATCTTTCCACAAATAGATTAGTCAATGTAAGAAGCTGCAGATGGGCCTACTGCCAGGGCTAATGTCGTGATCACAATCATTATTTTTAGAAATCTTCAATGCATTCTTCATGCAGTAGACACAGTGATGAAACACACACACACTGAATCATGTCACTTTTTTGCTCAAAAGTCTTAAAATCTTCCTGTTACAGTTAGGAAAAAATCCAATCTCCACTCTGTGGCTTGCTAGATCCTACACCATCTGATTCCTGCCTCCCACTCTCTAAACCCAGTCTATCAGCCTGGCCTGGTGGCTAATGCCTGTAATCCTAGCAGTTTGGGAGGCCAAGCAGGGAGGATCACTTGAGCTCAGGATTCTGACACCAGCCTGAGCAAGAGCAAAACTCCCATCTCTATTAAAAATAGAAAAATTAGCCAGACAGGGTGGTGAGAAACTATTGTCCCAGCTACTCAGGAGGCTAGGGCAGGAGGAAGGCTTGAGTCCAGGAGTCTGAGGGTGCTGTGAGCTATGATGCCGCAGCATTCTAACAGGGTGACAGAGTGAGACTCTCTCTCAAAACAATTAAAAAATAAATAAACCCTAGCTCTGCCTCATATGTAGAACTTCAATCAGGACCAAACCTCCAAGCTCTTCCTCGGTCAGGAATTTAACACAAAATCCTTCCACTGGAGCACATTTTCCTTTTCTTATTAAATTGTACTCATTAAAAATTCAACTTGGGTCGTGCCTGTGGCTCAAAGGAATAGGGTGCTGGCCCCATATGCTGGGGGTGGTGGGTTCAAACCAAGCCCTGGCCAAAAACAGCAAAAAAAAAAAATTTTTTTTTTCATGTTAACCATGATCTCCCCAGGATGGTAATATTGACCAGATAATTGAAATTGAGTCTCCATTCTACATTTACTCCATTTGTCAAAAATCGAAATATTACATTTGTTCGAATGACAATGTTTTCACGTCTGTCTTGTGAATTGGAAAAAAATTGTTGGGACCATGGCTGTTTTGCTGATCAATTATCCTTCCCCAGCATCTGGTACATGGTCAGTAGTCAACAACACATTTAGTGAATGATTAAATTCAATCATGTTTAACAATATAGGCTATGCTGTCAGTTAGCACATGTGATTTTGGCTCTCTGCATGCCTAGACTTTGGACCTTATAGAGACACTATGGAAATTTTATATCAGGATGCTCAGAATGTGACTTGGTGAATGTGAATTCATGTCACTACTGGCTCTGTCACCATTGCTGCCATTGTCATCAGCAGATAGGATCATTGTCCTATTTATTCAGATTTAAGCCCAAAGAAACTGTCATTTCTATAAGACAAATGTGTTGTACAAAGAAGCAGTAAGCTTAGGGGTTTCAGTTAGACTTGTATAATTTTAGTGATGGTGCTGGATGTTGTTCTGATATCAATTATTTACTTATTATTATTTTGAATATGAGATAAAAATAATTACAAAAGACTTCTGATTCTGTCAAAATTTTGAACTAAGTAACATAAAAACCCTCTTGTTATAAAATAATTTTTTAAACGAATAAAATACAGCAAACATCCATACCCATTGTATTAGTTTGCGAGGGCTGTCAAAGTACCACATACAGCCCTCTGGCCCCTCAAAGTTCATGTCCTCTTATGTGAAAAATATATTCATTCTGTCACAACATCCCCAAAGTATTAACCCATTCCAGCATCAACTTGAAATCCAAAACCTCATTAAGTATCATCTAAGTCAAGAATGGGTAAGACTCCAGGTGTGATTCATCCCAGGGAAAAATTCATCCCATCTATGAATGTTGGAAATCAGAAGTTATCAACATTGTCAAAATGTTTATACTTCCCAAAGTAATCTACAGATTCAATGCAATCCCCATTAAAATACCATCTTCATACTTTCAAGATTTGGAAAAAATAATTCTTCATTTTGTACAGAACCAGCAAATACCCAGTATAGCCAAAGCAATTTTTAGTAATAAAAACAAAAACAGGGATATTACCCTGCCAGACTTTCGGCTATACTACAAGGCCGTAGTGATTAAAACAGCATGATATTGGCACAAAAATAGAGACATTGACATTTGGAACCCAATAGAAAACCATGAGATGAAGCTAACATCTACAGCCACCTGATATTTGACAAACCAAGCAGAACATATGCTACGAAAAGAATCCCTATGAAATAAATGGTGTTGAAGAATAGGATAATCACATGTGAAAGACTGAAACTGGACCAGCGCCTCTCACCACTTACAAAAATTGATTCAGTTTTGATGTGGTGGCTCACATCTGTTATCCTAGCACTCTGGGAGGCAGAGGCTGGTGGATTGCTGGGGCTCACGAGTTTGAGACCAGCCTGAGCCAAAGCAAGACCCTGTCTCTACTAAAAATACAAAAAAATTGAGGCAAGAGGATAGCTTGAGCCCAAGAGTGGGAGGTTGCTGTGAGCTATGATGTCGCCATGGCACTCTACCCAGGGCAACAGCTTGAGGCTGTCTCAAAAAAAAAAATTGATTCAAATTGGATAAAAGATTTAACTCTAAGGCATGAAACAATAAAAATCCTCAAAGAAAGTGTGGGGGAAACACTTGAAGACATCGGCCTGGGGAATGATTTTATGAAGAAGACTTCCGTGGCAATTGTAACAACAAAAATAAAAAAGTGGGACACAATTAAACTGAAAAGTTTCTGTACAGGTAAGGAGACAACAACCAAAGCAAACAGACAACCTTCAGAATTGGAAAAGAAATTTGCATATTATAAATCGGTCAAAAGCTTGATAACTAGGATCTATAGAGAACTCAAATTAATCAACAAAAAGAGACAAAACAATCCCATATATCACTGGATAAGAGACATGAATAAAAACTTCTCTAAAGAAGACAGACTAATGTCTAACAAATATACAAAAAACATGTTCATTGTTCCTAATCGTCAGAGAAACGCAAATCAAAAGTACCCTGAGATATCACCTAACTCCAGTGAGAATGGCCCACATCATAAAGTCTCAAAGTTGCAGATGCTGAAATGAATGTGGAGAGAAGGAAACATTTTTACACTGCTGGTGGGACTGCAAACTTTTTTGGAAGAAAGTATGGAGAATCCTCAGAGAACTCAAATTAGACCTCTGTTTTGATCCTGCAATCCCATTCCTAGTTATCTACCCAAAAGAAAAAAAAAAAAAAAGACCTTTTATCATAAGGATATTTGCACTAGACTGTTTATTGCAGCTCAATTTACCATCATCAAATTATGGAAACAACATAAATGCCCACTGACCCAGGAATGGATTAACAACCTGTGACATATGTGTACCATGGAATACTATTCAGCCACTAAAAAAGATGGTCACTTTACATCATTTGTATTAACCCGGATTGCAGTGAAACACATTCACCTTAGTAAAGCATCACAAAAATGGAGAAGAATCCAATGTACTCACTTCTAATCTGAAGGCAGTAGATGATTTAATACAAGGTGGTAGGCAGGGGAATGAAGGAGCTAGGTAGGGGAGGAGGGAGAGGGATGGAGGAGTCACCGTGTATGGCACTCCTCTTGGAGGCGGGACACAATTATAAGAAGGACTTTATCTATCAAATGCAATCAGTGTAACCTAATTCTTCGTATCCTCAATGAATCCCAAATAATAATAATAGTAATAAAAAGAATCTAGCCTGGAAACCATTTGACAAATAATAATGTTGTTACCATATATTTACTGAGAAAACACAGACATATTGGTGAAGTGGTTGCTAGCATGAGATATGGAGTGAGACTTCTTGGGTTCAGTTACCACTTAGTAACTATGTAATTTTAATCAAGTGTTGATTTTCTCTGTAATAATGTGTTAAAAGTATTTGTGATAAGAAACAATGGGATAATATACATACAAAAGTTATCACTGGGTCTGAATTAAACATGCAATAAATGGGTACTATCCTGATTGGTATTACTACTTATGTGTTAAGTACCAGGAGTAGCTGCAATGCTGAGTGGTCAACAGTGTATAAGACATGGACATCCCTTATGCCCTGTAGGACAGGGCACCTACAGACAGTCCTCATCACTAAATTGGAGTAATGAGATCCATTGTGCTGGTGTCTTATGTTCAAGGTCATTGGAACTAACACTAGATAAGGTTTTCTCATCACCATGCTGGCCACAAATAGAAGATAAATGGCATTATTTTAAATGATTCATTGAAGTTTGTTTTCTTTTGTCTCATTTTCATTGCAAGCAGTCTCTATGACATCTTACAATAATAAAACTGGAAGGTTCTGGCTGAGAAATCATGTCTAGCGCTCATAAGCACAGCTGCCAGCAATTCCTCTCATAGTGGACAAGTCACTGCTTTAATTAGTTCTGTGTGACAGCACTCTCCTTCTTCGCAGAGGCTCCTTTTCCAATAAATGTATAAATACAAATCCCTAAAAATAATCTGGAAAGGCCCGGGCATTGAGGGGTAATAAACATTCCAAAGCTCCTGCTACAGATAAAAGAGGGTGGAAGCTCTGCAGAGAGGGAGACTGGACAAGGACTCACACCCCTCACATCGAAGCTGATTTCTTCCAACTCGAAGAAAAGCTTTAAGCCTGGATCTGTGCTCCAGGTAAGAGTCGGGCAGAGATGGGAAAGATTTATAAAGGTGCATGAGTTTTCTCTGACATGGCCCTCCCCAAGACAGGGACCGAAATGCAGATGAAATTCTGGTCTCATCAGGTGGCTTCCTGTCTCTTAGGTGCTCCCTGCTCCTGCTGTTTTGGGTTAGGCTTCAGCAGAGGTGGTGCCTAGATGGAGAGATGGGCATGTTTTAAGGGTAGTTTCTTCTTGACATCATTTTAAATTAACTCTATTTATTAGTATCTGCCTAAATAAACTCAGACTCCATTGCTTTCTTGCTTGCTACCTTTGTAGGTACAGGTAAATGAAGGTGGGCAACTTGGGATGGGAAAAGCAGGCAACAAGTAATTGTAGTTGGGAGCTTATCAAATTCATGTGCAATTTTTCTGAATCAGTCACTCACTGATTCCCACCTTATGGTGGCACATTTCATGTTATAAAACGAGTCAGACTATCAGATCACCAGCAGTTCCCTTGGGCCATTGTTACAATAGAAATGGATCCTGATCACAGAAAAATGAATGACTTTGTTGTCATGTTCCTCTAAAGAGATGGGAAACCAGATAATTGGAGATAAGCCCTTGGTAGAGCAAGGCAGAAGTAATCAACTCCATCATGGAAACAAACTGCACTTTATCACAGTGTTAAGAATGAAAATCGTGGTGCCTATAGGCTCCATGACGTTGTTATACTAAAGACATTGTATAAGTCATATCATGATCATGTTAAGTTACAGGATTTGAGATATCAAACATAAAAGCACAAAGTAAGGCATCAATGATGGAATAATTTTTTACTCCTTTTAATATTATTATGTTATACAAATTATCAAATTATCAAGCCTTGGTTAAAGAAGATACATTTAGAATTTTATAAATAATACTATACATACAGCAGAGTTCAGAAGAAACAATAAAATAAGCCATGATTTCTCAGATAGTGTTTCTTTGATGGTGACTTTATTAGCCGAAATCATTAGCATCAATATGCAATCTGATCTGCACGTGCGGGTAGGAAAGAATCTTAAATCACAGACAGGTCAACATCTGGTGACATCAGTGAGCCAGAAATCAACTGATTTAAATGTCAGGTTTGAGCTATTAGGCTTGAATGAATGACATTTTCTGAAGCAGATCAAACATGAAGAACCAGTGAGTGGGTAGCCAGGAGGGCTTCCTACACAACAAGAGGAGGAAGCAATTGGGGAACGCATGTCCCATCTGACCTGACCCTCCCCACAAATGGACATAGAAGACAGCAGGGCCAAGGTGTGTTAGGATGCCATTTATATTTCAAAGTGTAGAGATACATTCTACACAACATCACCCAGATGATGGAGTGACCATGAGCTCAGAGAGCTCAGCTTTGTTCAGTCCAAATATCTACATGTCAATATGAAAAGCTTCCAGACAAAATTTTAGAATGATGTGACATATCTAGGAGATATTCTGCTGGGGTCCCACCCTGTGGGCAGGGTCCTTTAAAACCTGTGGAGCTGGATGTGATTGACTAAAGAAATGTGAAGTTAGAAACAGCAAGAGACAAAGAGATAAATTGACAAGACACACAGAATAGAATTTTCAAAGGTGGGAGCACAGGGGACCATCACCCGTTTGTGGGGTTCTGGCAAATGGACCCGAGTATTTGTTCCACTCAGCTTTTATTTGCTCATTAGCCCAGAAGGTAAGCTGAGGAAGGGAACAAATACATCAGCAGCTTCTCTGAGCAAGCATGTCAGCTCCTATTGTTTCTATAATCATTAACTTTAAGGTCTGAGCAGCCTTAAGAAATCCAGAACCTGAGCCTGGTGTGGGGGCAGCCTCCAGTCTGTGGTCACATACAGATTCCTAGGGGCGTGTTAATGCCCCCTAGTTCACTGTGGAGTAAAATGCCACTGGCATCAATCTCCTCTGAAGAATCAGTGGGAAAGAGGAATTTTCCTCTCATCTCCACGAGAGAGGGTCTTCCTGTTTGATAAGGCATATGAGCTCTCCTACCCACATTTCAGGAATCGGGCTGTTCCCTTGATGTCTGCCCTGGCCAAATACAAATCTCCACAATGGGTATTTGGTTTGGCTGTTGACTAGGCAGGGGACAGTCTAGTTACTGTTTCTTGCCAGGCCTTGCACACAGCTTCCTCTGTGGCCATTATTTCTTCAGAGTGTTTAGAGACCCAGCAGGGGTGTTTGCAAGCTGTATCCCCTCAGGCCAGGCTTCCAGGAAATTGCTGAGATAAGCACAGTGGCCAATTTAGATGTTAACTAGCTGACTTTTCTTTATGCTACCTTGCTCAGCTCATTTCTTTAATTTTCCCTTTTTCTGGGGGTGTTTTCCATTGCTAAGAATGGAGTCTTTGGTCCCCATTCTCCCTGCAACATTCTATTTTTAGAAAATGAAATACAAGAGGAGATATAGGAATATGATCTCCTACACCCTCCTGGATAGGAATTCAGCAGTATCAAACAAAATAATATAGAGGGGTTTCCATGTACCTACATGATGTGACCTTTGTGTTAAAAAACGTGAATAAGAAAATGTACATGTATATGGCATTGTGAAAAACAACTAAGAAGTGGAAACCAGTAGCTTACAAGACGTACTCTCTATGAAGGATGAGTGAGAAAGATAGAGGCACAGCTGCAAGGGAAATAGAGTGGTAAGGTCAGAAAGTGACACTTCCCTGAACACAGCACTTTATAAAGCTTGGACTGTTACTACCATGCCATTTCAGAAATTCTAAACATTATACGTACTACAAATCAACCAAGATACCAAGATGTGAGGAAGGAAATGAGGGAACTCAAGCAGTAACAAATGAACCTCACTGTGTTACATGTGTCTAGTATAACAGCACAGAGGGTGGAGAGGGAAACTACTACTCTACACAACATTGAAAAGCAGTCTTGTGAGTGTATTCCGAAGGCTAAAGAGAAAAAGAACAATGTGCTAATAATTCACTGTAGTAAGTAAATAGTTTTAAGTTATTGATTAGCAATTTTGACACTACTGTACATATATGCTAGGACTGAGCAAAGAAGTAACTTTTTATGTCTGATGACAGGTTGGTATGCCATCATTAGAGAAACAAGCTCAGAAAAGAAAGTTGAAAAGCCAAATTCAAATGTGTTAGATTCAAATTGGAAATAGAAATAGAAATCAAGTTGATATATAAAAATGGATAGATAAAAAATATAGATCTGTGTATGCATGTCCAAGAATACACAAAGAGATTTCTTAACATTGACTCTGACAGGATCTGAAAATAATCAGCACCCCTAATGTGATATCCTGGTGTCTAAGTACCATTATCTGATTAAACAAGAGCTATTGGGACAAATAGTACATTCTAGGGCTGAAACAAGAACACTGTGAGATGAGCCTGGAATGTGTTGTGCTGATGGAAAGTAGAGAATCATTGAAAATGTCATGGAAACATATTAAAGAACATGGGATCCAGCTCAGACAACTCTGAATGACCAAATCTAGGACTAGTTGAGCATCAATGAGAGTAAAGTATTAAGTACCACTGCATAAAATTAATACCTAGCAGTCTACACTGATATAAGTAAATGATGGCGTGGGTAAATATAAGACAAATGAAGGAGGAGGAGAAAGCTCTTGCCTGCAGTAGAACCCCCATCAATTAAGGTAGAAGGAATGATTACAGTACAAAAACCTTTATTCAAACGGTATAGCAAGACTCGTCAATGGATGCCAAAGGAGTGGCTGGAAAAACATCAAAGTGTGATGAGATCGTGTGTGCCTATTCTCCAAAGGGTCTCTCCAATTGGTACTTTTTAGTAACAAAATGGTACATAGTTCTTTTGGGTGGAGAAATCGGGCAAAGAGCACCTTACCCAAGTGATCCAAGTTAAGGTCATAGCATCACATATCATGTGAACATGATAAACCTCTTAATAGAATACAATGAGAATAACAGAACACTTCTGTGACATTCTTGCCAAAAATAAATAACCTCACTCTAATATCAAAGAAATCTCAGAAAAAAAACAAATTGAGGAATATTCAACAAATTCGCAGGCCAGTAGTCCTCTAAAATGTCAGGGTCATAAAAAACAGAGAAAGAATAAGGAACTCTCAGAGATCCCAGGAGACTAAGGAAACCTAGTAACTAAATGCAATGAGGGATCCTGGACTGGGTCGTGGACCAGAAGAACATTAGAGGGAAATAGGTAAAATGCAAATTAGGTGTATATAGTAGTTAATAGTACTGTATCCATCTTAAAATCCTGGTGTGAGGATTAAGTAGGGTTAGGTACGGTATTAACACTAAGGGGAGCCGAGGAAATGGTATATTATAATGTTCTGTACACATTTTGGGTGTTTACTATAATTCTCTTTCAAAGTAAAGTTAATTTAATAGACTGGTACAAGCTATAAGGTAGCCTAGAAAGGCCACAGGCCTTAAAGTATACATGGAACAAAGTTCAAGGACAGAAAACCAAGTTTATATTGTAAAATTTAGCTCAGCTAACTGACTAGAAAGTGCTTTCCATTTCCTCTTTTTTCTTGCAGACAAGAGAATACTTTAGATATGGCCTCAGGGATCAACATGACAGGGCCAGTGTGCCTCGTTGAGAACACCAAGGGGCAACTGAGTGTTGGTGGAGAAGCTTTGGAGATCCTGTCTGGCATCACGCAGCCCGTGGTGGTGGTGGCTATCGTGGGCCTCTACCGCACGGGCAAATCCTACCTGATGAACAAGCTGGCTGGGAAGAAGAAGGGTGAGTGGCACCAGCAGAGCTTGCATTAGTGTTCTCTGCCTACCTCCATGGTCAGCATCCAGGGTGGGGAATGAGGGGGAAAGTTAGAGGTAGGGATGAGGATCGGAACCCAATTTGGATCCATCAATGAGCTTCTTACATTCACTCTGGAGGATTAGAGTCAACTCACTGTTTCTCCCAGTTTGCCTTAATTTTCACATTTAGAGTGTAAATGTACCTCACTGGACAGAAGAAGGTATTAATACAAGTTAAATTACATAATGAGGAATTATAAAACATTTACTAAAATGTTGATGTGGTAATGTAGGCTTGCACTGCACTTTAAAGTTAAAATAAATATTTCAATCTGTATTGGATATTCTAATTTCTCCATTTCTGTGTTTTAAATTAAGACCAGTACAGGTTGTGATTTCCTTTATCACCTTTACCTGAGAATGTTGCTTGGTGTCAGGAGGTCAGTGTGGTTCTAGAGTACCAGGCTATGAGTCCGGAAGCCATTGTTAAAGCTTAGTCTGTGCGTCTGTCTAACTATGCCAACCACTTACCATTTGTGGGATTCAGCTTCCTCATCCAGAAAAATGAATGACTAGATGATGATAGCTCGAGTTTTTCCATCAAGTTAAAATAACAACTGATGGTGGCTCTGCAAAGAGATGGGTTTATTCAGAAGTCAGGAGGGGATTCATGCATTCCAGTTGTGCATGCTATGACAGATTTAAAGGTCTTCTGGTGGAGGTGAGGGTTGAGGCAGTGAGAAACCTTAAAAGCCAAAAGGGAGAAGTATTAGATACAGGCAGGTTGATTTGAAATGATTTGAAATGCAAGTACTGTCCTGTGTATTGACTGTTGCTAGGGAAGCATCTTCACAGAACCGACCTTGAGTGCATGTTAGACCACTCGTAAGGTTGCAGTTAGAACTGGCAATGTCCTTGGTTGCCGTTCCCATTTCTGGAAGTGTGCCTGAGAGCTCTTCCTTCATGTTTTCATATCTCTCTTGTATTAGGGTTTGGCATAAGTGACTTCATTTTGATTCTGAAAACTTTAACACCTCAAACTTTAAAAAGATTTTTTTTTTTCTTGAGACAGAGTCTCACTTTGTCGCCGTTGGTACTGTGGTGCCATAGCTTACAGCAATCTCAAATTGTTAGGCTCAAGTGATCCTCCTGCCTCAGTTTTTAAATTTTAGTAGAGACAGGGTCTCCCTCTTGCTCAAGGTGGTCTTGAACTCATGAGCTCAAGCAATCTACCTGCTTCAGCCTCCCAGATTAATAGAATTACAGGTGTGAGTCACTGCACCCAGCCCACACCTTTAAAATTCTACAAGTCTTTTTAACCAGTGTAGATATGACATCCTAATTAATTCTGTGTTGTAATACCACAATTATTTTCCTTAATTTTTCCTGATTTTTGTTACCAACGATCAATAAATCAGGTCTTGTTGGCCACATATTCGGGGACCACATCACAGATCCCTCAACTTCATTTGAAGGTTCAACTCTCATTATTCCTCTGCTCCTGGAAACCTGTCTTAGCAGACGAGTGGGACTGCTTATACTGCCCTTTCCGGGCTCCTCCATTTAGACGTCCTTCTCTTAATTTAGTCCCCAGGGAAGGAAAAGGCATCACCACATGAAGATGAGGCAGGCACGTGGAGCTCTTGTATCAGTCCTCTCTCTGCTTCTGCTTCACTCTAGAGAGTCACAGAAACACCCAGAAGCCCCTGTCTGTTCCTGAGCAATAACAAAATGCATCAGATAGGGTTATTTATAAATGATCAAGATTGTGTTCCTACAGGTATGGAGATGGAAAGTCAGACATTAAAGCCCCGGAAGATTCAGTGTGTAGTGAGGACCTGTTCCTCGTAGAGGGCTCTCATTGTCTTCATATGGCAGAGAGAACAGAAGGGGACAATGAGGCTCAGTGGAGCCCTTTCATAAGGGGACTAAATTCATTCTTGAGGGAAGCCCATCGTGACCCTCTTACATCACAGAGGCCTGAGCTCTTAAAACCATCACGTTGGGGTTGAGTTCCAACCTAAGAGTCATGGTGGTAGTGGGGCCAGCCATCATTCAGACCACAGAACCACATTCCTAGAGTTCATGATAATTTTGTTATATAACCTATTTGAGGTAAACATGGACATGCACTTGTTCAGCAAGTATTTTATATATTCATATATGGGTGCATATGTAAATTTATGTAAATTAGTTGTTCTTGCTGAAATGGAAGCAACCATTTCCCCTGGTGGAAACTTTGGTTCCACAGATTTAACCAATGTAACTCCTGGGTTGCAAGGATTCTGCTGTTGTTCCTTCCCTCGCCTTGCAGGCTTCCCTCTGGGCTCCACGGTGAGGTCTGAAACCAAAGGCATCTGGATGTGGTGTGTCCCCCACCCCTCCAAGCCGGACCACACCCTGGTCCTTCTGGACACTGAGGGTCTGGGTGATGTGGAAAAGGTAAGTGGGAGGCTTGGCACCCATAGCACAGTGGTTACCTGCCAGCCACATACATCAAGGATGGCAGGTTCGAGCCTGGCCTGGGCCAGCTAAAACAACAATGACAACTACAACAAAAAATAGCCAGGGTGCGGCACCTGTGGCTCAGTGAGCAGGGCGCCGGCCCCATATACCGAGGGTGGTGGGTTCAAACCCGGCCCCGGCCAAACTGCAACAAAAAAATAGCCGGGCATTGCGGCGGGTGCCTGTAGTCCCAGCTACTCGGGAGGCTGAGGCAGGAGAATCGCCTAGGCCCAGGAGCTGGAGGTTGCTGTGAGCTGTGTGAGGCCACGGCACTCTACCGAGGGCCATAAAGTGAGACTCTGTCTCTACAAAAAAAAAAATAGCCAGGCCTTGTTGTGGGCACCTGCAGTCCCAGCTACTTGGGAGGCTGAGGCAAGAGAATTGCTTAAGCCCAAGAGTTGGAGGTTGCTGTGAGCTGGGACACCACAGCACTCTACTGAGGGTGACAAAGTGAGATTCTGTCTCCAAAAAAAAAAAAAAAGGAAAGAAAGAAAAGAAAAGGTAAGGTGGACTCACTGAAAAGTCTTCTGTACTCTTGATTGTCCACTCAGGGCTTTATTCATAACGTCACCTTCTGTGACCTTTCCCTGCAAATTGCAAATCTGATTATTGGAAATGAAATGAAATTTTGTATTCTAGAACTTACTTCCTTGGTAACATCAAATAATTTTAGATATTAGGAATAGATCTATTTTTGACCTTTAACAGTTGGATGGATGACGGAATTTAATTAATACTTACTGAGCATCGGAATTGTAGGGCTATATGGTAAATACAGAGCCCTGAATTCCGGGACTCTGTGCTACAAGCTGAACAAGTAGTTGCTCAGAGAGTAGTTGGGATGATAATGAAGTGATTTTGTTGGGTGCCCAAATCCATGAAGAGGGAGCCTAACCCAGTCATCCAAGTTAGAGAAAGCTTTCTAGGAGCAGCTGTGGGATTTCATGGATGCTACTTGTCAAGGAGTGTGATGTTCATAAGGTTGGAGGTAGAAACCATGCAATCGTGTTTCAGTGAAGTTATCTGTTCACAAATTGATAGAAAAGCTCCAGATATGCCAGGAACTTCCAGAAAGATTTTTTGTTAATTGTTGGGGATTCATTGAGGGTACAGAAAACCAGGTTACATTCATTGCTTTTGTCAGATAAGGACCCTCTTGTAACTGTGTCCCACCCCCAAGGAAGATTTTATTTAATTAAATTCTTTTTTTTTTGAGACAGAGTCTCAAGCTGTCACCCTGTATACAGTGCCATGGAGTCATACTTCACAACAACCTCCAACTCTTGGGCTCAAGCGATCTTCTTGTCCCAGTTTTTCTATTTTTAGTAGAGATGGGGTCTCGCTTTTTGCTCAGGCTGGTCTCAAACCTGTGAGCTCAAGCTATCTATATGCATCAGCCTCCCAGAGTGCTAAGTTTAGAGGCATAAGCCATCATGTCACCCAGAAAGATTTTAGTCCAAGTTTTGTGTTTGGAGATTAATTCATCATTGACTTTCTTAAAACCATGAATTAGACCTACCCAAAACATTATAAATTGAATGTTTCTAATGAATTTTTCCTTATACTATAAGGTGTCTTAAATTATTTGCCTTATTTATACTAGTTTAAATAGAAACTGAAAATGGCATCAGTATGTCTTTGGCTTTCATACTCCAAAAAGTTGAGTGGCTGTGAGGTCTCATTTAGAAATAGTGGATTTAAGAAACACTTTTAAAGTCCTCAACATTTCATTATAATCCCAAGATAAAATATTGGAATAAAACTTTTTCCAAATTATGATTTTTTTCATATTTCAATATAATCCCAGGATAAAATATTGACTTTCAGTATAATCCCAAGATAAAATATTGTAACCTATTTTAAGTCAATATTCTTTCCAAATTATGATTTTTGCAACAGACCAAAATATAAGATATATAGGTGCCTTATAGAAGAACTACTGGCTGTCTAAGGAACATGTACTGTGGTACGGTTAGTACTTAATTCTACTTCAAGGCCCTTCACATCCTGCCCTGGATCTCATTTCCAGCCTTGTCTTCTTCTACACACACTTAATGCTTTTTCTGTGAAGCCAAATAATGCCTTCATACCTCTGTATGACCCCATCCTAACAATTCTGACGTGGGCTCTGCTGCTCCTTCTATCTTCTCCATCCCTTCATCTCTACAAGTCCTCATTTTACCTACTCTTTAACACCCCTGCTATTTCCAGCCTGTTGTCCTCATACCCTCCTAAGCTCTGTTGCTTCTTGCTTTGAACTCACAGATTACTGGTTCCTATTGATTTGCCCTCCCTCCTCATCCTCCACTATTTCTCTGATTGATGTTTGTTTTGTCTTTTACATTTTTACCTGTGGTTCCATTCCAGGCAGAGATTAGCACCTTAGTTGTATTTATGTGGAGACATGTTTATCTGCCATCCAGGAAGTCATCTTCAGGTCAGGGACTGTCCATTGGAAGTCTGCATGGAGAAAACCAAATACAGAGTCTGTATTTTGTATATAACTAAAGAACTTCTAGTGAACTCAGTTAAATAACATTAGTATCCCTAATGTAGCCCATGACAGAGACAATTTGCATGGGGTGATTGATCACTGATTACTGCACACCTACTATGTTCTAGGCACTATATCAAACATTTTACATATTGACAGTGTCAACTGTCTTTTTTTGTAGCCAAAAAAATGCTGAAATTGGTCCCCATAAATTGCAAAAATATGGTTTGAATTTAACATTATCTTCCAGATTTATATTGGTGACCTACTTTTCAACCATACATAATACAACTAAAATACTGCACAGTCAAATGAAGGATTGAAGAGTAGAGTCTTCAGTTGTCACCATAATATGTTTCTAGTATCTAAAATAAAATTGGATCAAATTAAGAAAACTGGTGAAGTTTGTTGCCATACACAAAGTAGAGACCAAAAATGATCTGGGAGACTTCAAACCAACCTGCAAGAAGCTCTCCTTACAGCAATTACAACACAGTTTATAAAGCATAAAGGAAGAAGTATTTAGACTGTTTGAGATTGGCTACTATACATGGACACATTAAATTTTAGACCAAGTAGAGCTGTTTAAACGTTTTTGTTTGTTTGTTTGGAGGTGATTGGTTTTATTTCACTGTCAGGTTAACAAGTAGGTGTCTCATCTCAGACAACCAAAATGACAGAAGTTTGGAGTGCACAGATAAGAGCAGATGGTGTTGGACTGTATCTAATGGTGGCCTCCATTTTGGTTTTTCTTTAACTCTAGGGTGACCCTATGAATGACTCATGGATCTTTGCCCTGGCTGTGCTTCTGTGCAGCACCTTGGTCTACAATAGCATGAACACCATCAACAACCAGGCCCTGGAGCAGCTGCAGTATCCTTCCAGGAACGGAGCCCCCATGTTTTATTGAGATTAGCGTAATGACAATTTAGCGTAATGACAATTTCTTTGTATGTGTGTGTTCCTCAATGTCATGGATGAGGAAGGAAGATGGGGTAGAGGACGATAGGGAGAAGGCATTTTCAGGAAATCTATTTTGCAGTGAGATCTGGATTGGTGGTGCAGGGTGCTGCTCCCTCCTTGACTAAGATGACAGCTACGTGACAGAGCTGACAGAGCTAATCAGGGCAGAGTCCCGCCTAGAACCTGATGATATGGACAACGCCACGGAGTTTGTAAGTTTCTTCCCAGACTTTGTTTGGGCCGTGAGAGATTTCACCCTGGCTCTGGAGTTGGATGGACACCCAGTCACTGAAGATGTGTACCTGGAGAATGCATTGAAGCTGATTCCAGGTATCAGAGAAGGGTCTGGGTGGGGAAAGGTTCAGTAGTGGGGGTGGGATCAACTAACCCTGTCACTCAGCACTTGAATAAGAGTGTTTGGAGACTGGATTGAAACCCATGCTGATGGTGATGGGTGACAAGTGGCCATGCTTTCAGTGGTTGTTATCACTTGTAACATCTCCAATCATCGGGGTTAATTTCACTGAGGAAATGTTGTACCAAATTTCCAATATTGTAGCAAAAGACTTCAGACCAGTTAGTACCAAGGAGAATATTTGTGGTTAAATTCAGTGCCCTCACTTTCTAATGTCCACACACTTGTGAGACTCAGTGCCCCTCCTGTTCTGTTTGAAGAAACATAGTTCATTAGATAGAAAGTTGGTAAACAAATAATCACACCGGCGGTATTAGACCTAATTGCTAAAACATATTTCACACCCTGTGTTTTACTAATACCTGTACAGTACATCTTTCTAAGATAGGATTTTATTGACTAACTGGACTGGAAATAACATTAACACACCCTTCTGAGAGGTTCCAGATCCAGCGGTAAAAGATTGTTCCGAGTCACGTGACAAAACGAATACAGACTCTGGGTTTTGTGCAATCTAGTGGCCTTTATTCCACCTGGGTGCAGGTGGGGTGAGATTCCTGACCAGGTGGAAATCCACACGTGGGCTATGGTGGATTGGGATTTTAAAGGGTCAGAGAGGCAGGGATTGGTCCATTCACCATTTCCTGGGAGGGACATACACTCGGTTCTTTCTGGGCAGGTGGGTAGAAAGGGTCAGAGAAGCAGAGATTGGTCCATTCAGCATTTCCTGGGAGGGGCATATACTTGGTCCTTCTGGGAGTGTCAGTTCTACCTGTAACATCAATCTCTGAATTCTCCATCCATACACAATGTGTCATTGTCTCAATATTATAAATTTATTACCTACATCATTCGTAGTAGAGTGACTACCTGATGGCAGCTAGAAAAATATTTGCTTCTGCATCTTCAGTCTTTTACACATTCTTTCACAAACATATTTTGAAAAATGGCAAAGCACTGTAACACACTGTCAAGTCCAGTATAGCCTGAGGAGAGCTGTGCTGAGATCACCTGGTTTCATTTAGGTACCCATTGTCTACAGGGCATTTCACTAAAGGAATTCGGAAACACGCTTGTACTGTGGAATTCTTCTTTTTGCTCTCACTTTTTAAAGATTTTTCTGTTCTCACCTGGCTATTTTCTGCCATTTCCCCCAAAACTGTCATGTCCATGTCTCCAGCACATTCTATTTGTGAGGACTCACTTCATTTCTGACATAGGGATAGGAAGATTTTTAAACATACATTGTGCTATGTAAAACAAGGATGATGTAGCTGTACATAGTAAAACCAGTGGTTTACAAGCACTAAGTGATTTGCAAGCACTATGTGAAAGCGTTTAAGAATAATAAGAAATTTTCTTATCACTTTGGTTAAGAGTGATAAAAAAATAGAATCCTAAGTAGCACTATAATTCTCTTACTTTTCTCTCTCTCTTTTTTTTTTCACAAAAAGCTATTTCTTCACTTTTGATTAAAGGATATTGTCTAGGTCTTTATCTCACTTCGCTCCAAACTTTAATCACAACTCTGAGAAAGAATTTCTACCATCAGCAATGTCATGTCTGGGAGTGGACGGAATCTCTATGACCACATAGAACAGAGTAGAATGGAGGTTCCCAGGAAGAGGGTGAGGGAGTAATCAGAGATCTAAGTCAAAGTGTACAGAATTACAGTTTTGTGGCATGAGTAAGTCCACAGATGTAAGACACTGTGGGAGGAACACAGTTTGCAGTATTGTTCATTACATATTATAATATTATACATTCAATTTGCAACAAGGGTGAACTGTAGATTCTCTTACCACAAAAAAAGAACAGCTGAGTTGTAAGGCCATATGCTAAATACAGGGCTATATGCTGGATTCCAGAGCTCTGTGCTAAAATCTGAACAAGGTAAACCATGAATATATAATTGACTTGTTTGTAGAAATAAGTTCACTATGCATATGTATATCAAAACATTATATGATACACTTAAATATGTACAATTTAAAAAACAGAAAGCACTTCTTACCATAGTTTATCAATAATTCACCAGATATTTAATGTACGTATAGTCAGTCTGCCAGATATCATGCAAGGGCTGACAAACCCCACAATTTATTCTCTTGGCACAGATGTCTTCCCTTCCTCTCCAGACGTCCCAGCCTCAGGTTGCTTGCATAATCGGATAAAAGAAGTTTCACAGAAACACACAGGACACTATCGTGATGGAAGGAACCCTAGAAATGGAAATCTTCAGCTTTTTCTGAACGCTGTTCCTGAATATTCACTCTGTTTCTACTTCTCCAGGTGACAATCCCCACATACAAAGTTCTAACAAGACCAGAGAGTGTATCAGGTGTTTCTTTCCACGAAGGAAGTGCTTTGTCTTTAACTGGCCAACGAATGACAGAAACCTCTTACATCATATGGAAGACATACAAGAAGACCAGCTAGATTGTGACTTCCAGAAGCAATCCAAAAATTTCTGTTCATATGTCTTCACTCACGCAAGAACCAAGAAACTGAGAGAGGGAATCGTTGTCACTGGAAACCGTGAGTCTCCTTCCCTATGGAGGTATTTACTGAGGCCTACTGTATCTCAAGAACACTTAAGCCCTCAAGTGGCTGGCGCACACAACTGTGAAAGAGACACACATCCGTGTTGTGACGTGCATTCCTATGGGAATTGGGATGGGTGGGTTTCTTAGTAAGAATATTCAAGATTTCCATATAAAACAAAATAAATAAGCCATGAGTCTCTTCAAGCCCATTGAAATTCTGAGACACGAAATTCCCTATAATCTTATGTATAGAGCTGGCTTCATGAGCAGGTGACCTGTGCGGCCATGCACTGTGCTGAGAAGAGAAACTCAGTACATTTCATGCTCTGCCCCTGAGCATTGTTTGATGATTGTTTTT
This sequence comes from Nycticebus coucang, assembly GCF_027406575.1. Classification (NCBI taxonomy): domain Eukaryota; kingdom Metazoa; phylum Chordata; class Mammalia; order Primates; family Lorisidae; genus Nycticebus; species Nycticebus coucang. Next base: position 20,277,206 of record NC_069784.1, on the reverse strand, counting down.
TACAAAGGGACTTGCATTTTTTTTTTTTTTTTTTGGGCAGTTTTTGGTCAGGGCTGGGTTTGAACCCACCACCTCTGGTATACCAGGCCGGAGGACTTGCATTCTCATTCAGAACTAGGACAATGAATGGTATCATTGACTTCTCCTGTATAATAAATATCCTTGACATTTTATTGAAATGGGAGTGTTTTTCCAGGAAATCCTTGAATACATTGCTAGTATTCAGCAATTTATTCCGTAATATATTAAGAACACTAAGAGAAAGGGAATAGGAGCGACGGCGATGTCTCCATAAAAACATGGATTCCTAAACAAGAGTGGCAGTTGTAGTGATAGTAGAAGCAGAAGGAGGCGGCGAAGCAGGGAAATTTCAGGTTAAACAGAAATTTTGTGATTTTTTAGAATGCTGATACACAATACTTGTGAAACAATGAGGGAAACTTTCTATTTATTCTCCAAATGTCATCACTCATTCAGGGCTGGGGACGCTGGTGGTGACCTACGTGGATGCCATCAACAGCGGAGCAGTGCCTTGTCTGGAGAATGCAGTGACAACGCTGGCCCAGCGTGAGAACGCAGCAGCTGTGCAGAGGGCAGCCGACCACTACAGCCAGCAGATGGCGCAGCGAGCGCGGCTCCCCACGGACACGCTCCAGGAGCTGCTGGACGCGCACGCGGCCTGCGAGAGGGAGGCCCTTGCCGTCTTCATGGAGCACTCCTTCAAGGACAAGCATCAGGAGTTTCAGAAGAAGCTTTTGGTAGTGTCTTAGTATTTTTCCCTCTTGATTCTCTCCCTCTTAGAATGACCCTTAGAGTCCACCTTTTCGAGGTCATGGCTCATTCCCTTTTCAGGACAAAGGAACCTGGATTCCCAAGAAGTGACAGGACTCTAATGCGCTACAGTTCTCTATTTATCTAAAGCTAGAAAATTTATTCATTTTCTCTTATACGTATTGCAATGATTATACACTAAAACACAATTATACAACAGGGTAAGTATAATGACTAACGCCATATTGCATTCTTGAAAATTGCTAACAATGAGGGAAACTACTACCAACAAAGCAGTATTTAAACATCCTCACCACAAAAGATGTAAGGCGTGTTAATCTAGCTTAATGCAGTGGTTGCAGAATGTCTCCGTATTTCAAAGCAATATGATGCACTTATCATGTCTAATCCATGTGTATAATTTTTATTGTCATGTTTAGAAAGGCAAAACAAATCAATTAAAATAAAGAAGCACGTGCCCGACTCAGAGTAATCAACACAGGGAAGCTCACATTCACAAGCACACACTTCTATGGGTCCGAAGTCAGTGGGGTGAGTAGGAGCACTGCTCGGTGAGTCAGGCGCTGCAAACGAGGTGCCTACTGAGCTCAGCTCCCACGGGGATGCTCTGGGTTGCCCCTCTGGGTCTTCAAGTCAGCGATGGGACATCAAATGCTCCTCTGGTTTCTAACGTGTCTGACTTTCAGATAGAGAAAAATCTCTAACGTTAAAGAGCTTATGTGGTTTGGCAATGCCCACTTGAAAATTCTCCCATTCTAAATGTTTTGTGTCATATAACACTGTAGGACACCCACCTCAGTCATGGGTCCAGGGACCATGGAGCGTGTGGAAACCAATGGGAAAACTCATGGGAACACCCTAAATCTGCTTGCCATTGGCACTTTCAGTGAATGTCCCTCTTCTCATCTAACTTTTACTAACCCAGTGACAAAAATCTGTTAGTGCGTATTGAGGAAAACCACCTACAGCATAAGTTACAAATGCAAGAAAAAAACTACATCCCTATGTCTTCCTATGCTCAAATCCTTTTCGCAAGGGTTGCCAAAGCATTCCCACCTGTGTTCAGAGTACACACAAGTCATCACCGGGAAGATTAATATTTCCAGGTATACATATGTATCCATGACAACCCACGTTCTCTAGGAATACTACAACTGCGACAATTTAATTTCCATTGCGCATGGTTGGTGGTTGGGTCATGGTTACTCACAACATGGCTGAAGGAAAGATGACTCAGTGTGCAGAGCTGTATCATTTATAGGTGGCGAGCCTGGTCCCAAGAGTCATAATGGACTTCCCATAGGTCACAAAGAAGATTGCTTGGAACTAAGAGTAAAACTGACTCCTGACGCTTCTCCATTGCATGCCCTCGTCCACTCTGAGGCCACGAGACTTTTTCTTTCAGGTGGATCACATTAGCCCCCCACCCCTGCTTCTAACAGCTTCCTTCTTTTATAGTTCCCCCCATTTCCCTGCAGGAACTAATGGAAGAAAAGAAGGAAGATTTCTTGCAGCAGAATGAAGAGGCATCTGAGAAATACTGCAAGGCTGAGCTTGAGAGGCTTTCAGAGCCCCTGAGGAAAAGCGTTTTGAGAGGAACTTTCTTCGTCCCTAAAGGGCATGAGCTTTACTTAGAAGCAAGAGAAAGGATTGAATGGGACTATGAGCTACTGCCCAGGAAAGGAATTAAGGTGAGGAATTAGGGGAGCAGAGAGTGACCCACAGAGACGGTAGTCAGAGGGCCTTTGTTGAGCCTTCTGAAAATCTAAGACCACAGCACTAATGAGGACAGAAAACCAAGCACAGAGCTATTTTCAGAATTTTAGTTTTTAAATCTGCAATTATTTAGCTGCTCTTATTGCAGAAATATTTCTTATTAAGGAAGATTTAGAATCGGGCATCCAAGTGAAACAAACCATTTTATTAATTTATCAAACAGCGAGATGGGTTTTGTACTAAGCATAGGGAATACATCATGAAAGAAACAACTTTGTTTTCAAGAAGCTTATGGTCATTGAGAAATGAATAGCCAATGGACATAGAGTGATATAGAGTGATTACAGTTTTTATACTGGTCTGTAGCTGTCGTAATGATGATGATGTTGATCAGAGTGGCTCACCCACACTGAGCGGTCACTTCCTATCCCTGGTGATCACCAGTGTTAGGTGACTTTGTTATGTTATTAATCTAATTCTCAGAATAATTTAAAGTAGGTGCTACTGTCCTCTACATAATGCAGTTTGAGAAACGTACTGCATGGAAAATCCAGTCAGGTTCCAAAATGACACAGCCAGCAAGCAGAAGAGTTGACAGGGCTGCTCTAGGTACTTGGCACCCATGAGACACTCAGAATTTTCCTCTTTGGGAAAGCACTGTACTGCGTTTTATGACGACTATGCCAATTTACATTCCTACCAACAGTGTCCAAGAATTCTCTTTGCTCCACAATCTTACCCACAATTTGTACATTAAGACATTTTTGTTTCTTTTTCTTTTCTGTAGAGACGGCATTGCACTCAGTCTCCCAGGCTGTGGTGTGGTGGCACAGCCGTAGCTCACTGTAACCTCAAACTCCTGGGTTCGAGCGATAATAATGGCTCAGCCTCCCCAGTAGTTAGGACGACAGGCACACACAACCACTTCCAACTAATTTTTCTTTTAAGTTTCTTATGGACATAGGGTCTCCTTACGTTGATTGGAACATAGGAACAGGTTGGTTTCGAAAACCTGACCTCAAGTGGTCCTCCCACCTCAGCAGTTGCTGGGGTTACAGGTTTGAGCCACCACAAATGGCCTATTTTTGACTTTTTGATAATAGTCACTCCATAGAATGTGTGAGATGGTAGCTCAGTATGATTTTCATCTGCATTTATTTGAAGTTTTCTGACCTTGAACACATTTTCGTATATGTATTGGCCACTTATGTCTTCTTTTGAGAAATGTCTGCCAAGGTTCTTTGCTCTCTTTTTAAATTCACTTATTTGGGGTCTTTTGCAATTGAGTTACCTGAGTTCCTCTTATATTTTGAATAATAATATCTTACCCGCATATGATTTGAAAATACTTTCTCCCATTCTGTATGTTACCATTTTATTTTGTTGACTATTTCCTGCAGTGTGCAGAAACTTTTTAGTTTGATGAAGTTTCATTGCTTTATTTTTGCATTTATCTATACTTATGGTGACAAATCTAAAAAAATTATTGCCAAAACCAAAATTAATGAGCTTTTCCCCTATGCTTTGTTCTAGGGTTTTTATGATTTCTGGTCTTATGCTTAAATAATTAATCCTTTTTTAATATTTGTTTATGGTATAAGACAAGAGTCCAATTCATTTTTTTGACAATTCCGTTTTTCTCAGTAACATTTAACAAAGATGTTTCCCTCTCCCTGTTTTATATTCTTGGCAGCGTGGTTGAAAATTATTTGACTTTTTATGAGTGGGACTCTTTCTTTCATTCCATTTTCCTTCCTTCCTTTCTTCCTCCCTTCCTTTTTGTAGAGACAGAAAGTCTTACTTTATTGCCCTCTATAGAGTGCCAAGGCGTCACAGCCCACAGCAACCTCCAACTCCTGGGCTTAGGAGATTCTCTTGGCTCAGCCTCCCAAGCAGCTGGGCCTACAGGCACCTGCCATAATGCCCCGCTATTTTTGTTATTGTTGTTGCAGTTTGGCTGGGGCTGGATTTGAACCCAGCACCCTCAGTATATGGGGCCGGTGCCCTCCCGACTGAGCCACAGGCGCTGCCTCCATTTTCTATGAGTCTGTTTTTATATCAATATCATGCTATTTGATTATCATATCTTTGTAGTAGATATTGAAATTATATAGCGTGATGTCTCAAACTTTAATTTTGTAGTTCAGCAATGCCTTGGCTATTTATTTCATTCTTCACAAATCTCTTGGGAGTGCTTTGTCATTTGTGCAAAAAAAAGCCATTAGGATTTTGAGAATGTTTGCATTGGGTATGTAGGTTGTTTGGAGGTAGTATGGACAGTTTAACAATATATTAATTCTTCCAATCTATATACATGAGATATATATCTCTTTTTCATTTCTAGCATCAACTTTTATTGTCTTGAGCATACAGATCTTACAACTCCACAGCTAAACTTGTCCCTAAAATTTTTATTTTCATTTCTTTGGAGATGTGATTTTTTTCTGTAATTTCTTTTTGGGATAGCTTGTTGTTAGTGTATAGAAACACAATTGTTTTTTGTATGTAGTTTTTGAATCCTGCAATGTTATTGAATTTGTTTATTATTTTTCAGAAGAATTGGTCAGTTACTTAGTATATGTCCAAAGGCTATAAAATCAATATCTCAAAGAGATAATTTGTGTTGCCATGTTCATCCACCAGTATTCACAGAGGCTGAGTGTAGAAACCTAAGCATAAATCAATGAAGGAACAGCTGAAGAAAGTCATATATATAAAATATAATGTCCGTGTCTATGTAATATATATTTCTATATAATATTCAGTTTACATATATATATATCAGTGTTTTCAAACTTATATAGAAAATGAAATCCTGCCATTTTTGTCAGGGTGGATCAATGTGCGGGACATTATTCCTATTGAAATAAGCCAAACACAGAGGGACAGATACTGGAGGACTCACACTAATGTGAAATAACGATTGTTAAAAAAGAATCAGTCATATTAACAAAGTATATGGTGGTGACTACCAGAGCTAGGGGGTGATTGAAAAGTAGAGATATTAGTCAAAAGACATTAACACTGAAATATGCAGTGAACACACGAGGACGTCGAATGCATGGCATTGGGACTAGAGTGCAAATAACATTTTATGTATGTGGGATTGCTGAGAACTCGTTTCAGGTGTTCTCAAGAGACACACCCTCACCACATATGAGGCGATGGTTGCAGTACTCGGCTTTATTGTAGCAGTCATTTCACAGTGCATACGTACACCAGAACGCAGCGCCATTATACCTCAAATGCATACAATTTTTATTTCTCAATCATACCTCAATAAAGCTTTGAAAAAACTCCGCGGGCAGCCTGGAAATTGAGACGGGAACTTCCTGGCATTGAGATGGGAACTCTTAGTTGAAGTACGAATAGATGTTATGCTAGTTAAGAAAGGGCAGCACAGCATTTAGGCAGAAGGAAAAGCATGTGACACTATTCCAAACAACAGAGGGCCAGTGCTTGTGGAAGTGCAGTCAACCTGGCTATGTGCGTCCTGGGGTGGAGGGTGGCAGCTTCCCTGGGAGATCTGGGAACGGATCAGGGAACGGAGGTGCTGCGGAGGGCTGTCATGTCTCCCCAGAGAACTCAGACCTTCTGTTTTGGCTATGGAAGGACAAAAACACTGTGGGTTCCTAAGCAGGATGCAGAATTTCCAAAGTTAGATTTGCAGTTTGGTTGCACAATACTTTCCTCATTAGAAGACAAGATCATCACAGCCTCACCGATCTTACTCCTTCTTGGTTCCTCAGGCAAACGAGGTTCTCCAGAGCTTCCTGCAGCAGCAGGTGGTTACAGAAGAATCCATCCTGCAGGCAGACAAAGCCCTCACCACTGGAGAGAAGGCCATAGCAGGTGAGGGGCAGGGCTCAGGTCTCACAGGGATGGGTAGTTTCCTGCAGTGCCCTCTGCCTGGTCAGACAAGAAGGATCTTCCTGGCCATACAGAATGACTCACAGAATGACTCTGTGTTATCCTAGCACACTTGGAAGGCTGAGTCAGGAAGTTCACTTGAGCTCAGGAGTTCAAGACAAGCTTGAACAAGAGCAAGACCCATCTCTACTAAAAATGTAAAAATTAGTAATCCTAGCTCCTCAGTAGGCTTAAGCGGGGGGACAGCTTCAGCCCAGGAGTTTGAGGTTGTTGCGATCTAGGCTGAGGCAATTTTACTCTAGCCTGAAAAACAGCAAGACTCTGTCTCAAAAAAAAAAAAAAAAAGAATGAAAGAAAGAAACAAGAATAAGCTTGGCACTTGTAGCTCAGTGAGTAAGGGCAACAGCCACATACACCGAGGTTTACGGATTTGAGCCCAGCCCAGGCCTGCTAAACAATGACAACCACAACCGAAAATAGCTGGGCATTGTGGCAGGTGCCTGTAGTCCAGGCTAATTGGGAGGCTGAGGAAGAGAATCACTTAAGCCCAAGAGTTTGAGGTTGCTGTGAGCTATGACTCCACGCCACTCTTCCGAGGGTGACAAAGTGAGACTCTATTTCAAAAAAAAGGAATGATTTTTCTGATACAAGAGGCTTCATTTCAGTGGAGAACACATGCTCTGCTAAATCTTACAGCAACGTGGAGAGTTGGGGCTTCACATCCGATCAGTCAGGGCCTTTCCTTCACAGTCTGAAACATACTCTTCCCAACATAGCTTGTAGGAGAATTCAGATATTCCTGGCCATCCACCTCTCTGGGTTTTTTTAAGTCAGTTTGATCTCTGAGCCAAGGAGGGTAGGACTCTGGCCTATCATTTTCTTTCCTCTGTAAAATGTTTGTGGAACAGAGGAACGTGCTAAGAAGGAGGAGGCTGAGAAGGAAGTGTTGGTGCAAAGACAGAAACAGGAGGAGCTGGAGCAGAAGAGGCAGGCTCAGGAGAGAAACTACGCAGAACACATAGCCCAGCTGGAGAAGAAGATCAAGAAGGAGAAAAAAGACTGTAAGAGAGATTATGAAAAGATGCTGGAGCAGCAGCTGAAGGTGCGTCTGACAAAGCCTGGCAATGCTTGAGGGACAATGCTCTGGATTCCAAACAAGGGAAGGGACAATGGTTCAAGTACAGTCATGATTCAGGAAGGAAACACAAAGTGTAGATTGTACTTAAACCTCAAATTCATCTGAATTTCAATCGAGCTGCGGGCGTCCGTGACTCCAGCACCTTCTGTGGTGTCAGACTTTGGGGAGTTCCATGCTGTCCCCCAGAGAGCTGGCTGCCGGGAGTGGTGACTATGGTGTGAAGTCACTGCCCCTTAATGAAGTAGAACCTTAGTGCACTTGTCCTTTGGGTTCTTGGCACAAATCTCAAAGAGACCTGAATTAGATCCATCTGTTCTGAAAAGATCAGATTTGGCCTGATATGAAATGGGGGATGCGGAAAGCCATGAAATTGTCTCGTTTTTCCTCCATGTGTCTGATTCATCCTATACAAATAGAGGAACCTTCATTCTCTGTCCTGACCTGGATCTTGATCTCCAGAGTTCTGTCCAGGGTCAGCAGTTCCCATTACTTGTTAGAGGAGCTGGCGCTGCTTCAGTGCAACTGAGGATTAGTTAGAATTCAACCTGCTTTCCTTCCTAAGGGACATTTTTCATGCTGAAACAAAACTCTTCCAAATTTCCAGGGAGTTGGTACTTAGGGAATTTCACAAAGATATAATCCATGGCTACTCCCACTGTTCAGGAACATGGTCCAGAAATAGTGGACAAAGACATTATCTCTAGGCTCTGTGCCTGTACTCATGGCTAGGGTGCTAGCCACATACACTGGAGCTGGCGGGTTCGAATCCAACCTGGGCCTGCTGAACAGTGACAACTACAACAAAAAAACAGCTGGACATTATGGTGGCTGTAGTCCAGCTTCTTGGGAGGCTGAGGCAAGTGAATCGCTTAAGCCCAAGAGTTGGAGGTTGCTGTGAACTGTGATGCCACGGCACTCTACCAAGGGCAACATAGTGAGACTCTGTCTCAAAAAAAAAAAAAAAGACATTAACTTTAAGGTATTGGAGAAATAGACACGTGTGCTTAACTGCATTATTTTTAAGTATAAACTCTCGCCCTTAATGTTTAGGATTGACAAGGGTGAACTCTTTTCTTTTTTATAGGTTCAACAATATTTGCTTATGGAAGGACATAAAAAGAAGTCTGAAGAGAAGACTAAAGTGATAGAGCAACTAAAAGAGAAAACTCAACCTTCTAAAAATGAAAACATGTTCCCAGGTGTGATAGATAAAGCTCTCCAACGTTTTATCCAGTACTTAGTAATGAGAGGAATTCATAAAGGGTGGGACCATCTCAAATCCAGTTTTAATTAGTGTGAGAATTCCTGGTAAGGTAACCATAAATGAAGTTTCTTTTGTTTTAGTAGTATACCACAGTGACTCATTTTTACAGTATCCATGTCACAGCAGTTCCCTCGGAGAAAAGATTAAAATGAGAAATCAGTTATCTAAAGAACAAAACTAGAACCCTAACTCTCCTCACAATCAAAATTCAAATAAGCCAGCTGGACTTACACCTTTCATCCTAGCACTCTAGGAGGCAGAAGAGGGTATATTGCTTGACCTCAGAAGTTTTAGACCAGCCTAAGCAAGAGCCAGACCATGTTTCTACCAAAAATAGAAAAACTGAGATGGGAATATCACTTGAGCCCAGGTGTTCCAAATTCCTGTGACCTATGATGATGCCACAGCACTCTACCCAGGATGAAAGAGTAAGACTCTGTCTCAATGGGAAAGAAAAAGAAAAGGAAAGGAAAGGAAAAGAAAATTCAGAGAAAAATGGATTAAAGACTTAAATATAAAACTCAATACTATGAAAATACGAATAGAAAACCCTGGACAAGTGCTCTAGGACATAGTATGGGCAACAATACCCCATAAGCACAAGCAACCCAAGAAAAATTGGACAAATGGGTCACATCATCAACAAGCATCTGCACAGCAAAGAAAACAATAACAGTGTGAAGAGACAACTGCAGAATGGGACAGAACATTTGCAAATTACCCATCTGACAAGGCTTTAAAAACTAGAATATATGTATAAGAAGCTCAAAAAACTCAATAAGAAAAACATCCAATAATCCAATTAAAAGTGGGTAAAAATCTGAATGGAAATTTCTCAAAAGAAGTCTGACTAAGGATGAATGGGACTATAAAAAAACTCGACATCATTAGTCAAGAGAAATGCAAATCAAATGACATTTCATTTGATACAATGAAATATCATCTCACCTAGTTACAATTGCCTTTACCTAAGAGACAGGGAATAGCGAGTGCTGGGAAAGATGCAGAGACGGAGAACCCTCCTGCACTGTCAGTGGTGTGTACGCTGGTGCTACCACCATGGACAACAGTATGGAGGGTCCTCAGAAAACAAAACATAGAACTACCACATGACTCAGCAATCTCACTGCTAGTTATAGATCCAAAAGAAAGAAAGTCAGTAGTCAAGAATGTATCTGCACCACCATGTTTATTGCAGTACTATTCACAATAGCTAAGATTTGGAATCAACCTGAGAGTCCCTCAACTGATCACCAGATAAAAAAAATGTGGTACACAGTGGAATATTATTTAGGTATAAAAAGAGTGAAATCCTATCATTTGCAGCAATTTGGGTAGAACTGGAGACCATTATATTAAGTAAAATAAACCAAGCACAGAAAGACAAATCTCACATGTTCTCATTCATACGTGAGAGTTAAATATTAAAACAATTGATCTCAGGGATACAGAGGAGTAGAGTGATGGTTACCAGAGGCTGGAAAAGGCCGTGAGGAGGGGTAGGATGAAGTGGGGATGGTTAGTGGTTATAAAAATATGGTTAAATAGAATGAGCAATAATCAATAGCATAACAAAGTGACTACAGTCAACAGTATATCAGGGAATACTTTGAAAAAGAGTGGAACTGTAATGTTTCTAACTCAAAGAAATGATAAAATCTTGAGGTTATTTGAAACCCCAATTGCCCCAATTTGATTATGATACATCATAGGTGTGAATCAAAATATCACACAAAAGGATTAGCAACTATTTTGTACATGTAATAATAAAAAATTATTAAAAGCAATTACCAAAGAACAGCAGACCCCTGACAGACACATACAATAAAAAAACTGAATTTTGATAGAATTGTTTCATTCAAAGAGATGTGAACAAAATTAGAAGATAAGGATACTAAGGGAAAGGTTTAAATAAAGTGAAAAGAAAAACAGCAAGACGAAGAAAACATTTCCAATTCATGTTATGGTTGCAGTGGTTATTTAACTTATAGGAGGTTCTTATAAATCAGTGAGAAGTATGCAGTGACTTTGTTTGTTAAATAGCAGAATGATGAGAATAACAGTGTTGAATTTTACTGTAATAAATGATGTGCAAACCAAACCTATGTGGCTCTTGTTTTACCTCTATGGTGGACGTGGAAGAATACTTTGACAGGGCCCTGAGCTGGCAAGGTTTTGGGAAAATGGAAAGTCTATCATATTAACTCATGAGAATGTGAACAGTTGAAATTGCATATAAAAAAGGTGAATGCACCTGCCCTTAATCTAGCAATTCCCCCTGTAGTAATTTACCACCTATCTTTATTTACCTAATATAAAATAACACATGCAATAAAACATATGTTGCAACATCAATGCCAAAGTCTAGGAAAAAATTTAAACTCCCTGTGTCAGATATTGACATGGTACAACTTGGGAAATACATCCAAAAGAATACAGTACAGTCCCTAAAATGAAAGGAAATCTCCTGTATGTACTAACATCAGAAATTTGTCAAGATCTGTCATAAGTTCGGCGCCTGTGGCTCAAGGAGTAGGGCGCCGGTCCCATATGCCAGAGGTGGCAGGTTCAAACCTAGCCCTGGCCAAAATAAAAAAAAAAAAAAAAAAAAAGAAGATGCAGAAAGTATGATGATTACTATGACTGAATTTAGAAAACAATGAAGATACGCATATATTAGTAATTCCCTATGGGTAAAGATATAATAAATAAACCAATATCCACAGTCACAACAGATGGGACCTGAATAGTTGCAGTGAGATGAGAGGGGACAGCTATCTCCAAATCACATACGCTTCTGTGCCTTTCATACAGAAGAGGGCACCTCATGTATGTAATGAAGCCACAGCTGGTGATATGTGGTGGGCTTTGTGCTTGGAACTAAAGGTGGTGAAGGATTCCAAGCACCTGTGATCCAGATGGTCTAGGTGATCAATCTCACAATTACATAAAAAGATCAAACACGACTAAATATAATCACTAAAATTAAAAAGGGTGTAGTCAGTCATGGATGGGAGAGTTCCCACAACAGGATGAAAGTGATGAATACTACCAGAAATAGCGTAAGTCAGCTCAGTGAGCAAAGTCTGCTCATCAGAACAGGGGCTAAAAGGACAAAAGACAAGTACCCTAATTTTATTTTCATTCAGTGAGGACATAAAAATGTGTTCCCAAGTATTTATTATAGGACTTCTTTTCGGCTGTCTGGTGCTTAAGATTTGCAGCTGGAATGAGCTTTCTGTAACACTGCAAGCTGGGGATATTCTCTTTCCTATGTGGGCTTTTCCACAGGGACACAGACTCCTTAAAACAATCCTGCTTCCCCATGCTAGATCCTTTATTTGCCAACTGCCAATAAGCTGTCCTGTTTCCTGACTTTCAAGACTAGATAAGGGGACCTTCTCTGTATTGTCATGGAACCACATTGTCAATGCTACCATAGAATTTTTATGATTGTGAAATTGAAGTGGCCCATTTACTTCTGTTTTTTACCTCTTGAACACTAGGTGTGGGTTCGTTAAATACATGAGGCTGCCCTCCACCAGGGCTCCAATTTGTCATATCCTCAGCATATTCTCCAATCTCTTAGGCTCTCAAAATAAAGGATGCAATTTTAGCACCTAGTGCAAGGGGGACTCAGTGAGTCAGTAAGGACAGGTACACTTGTTTCATCTGCCTCGCTGTTGCTTCTGAGAGATGGGACACCTGTGTGCTCTGCGTGGCTGCAGCTTCTCAGCCATGACACTTACCCAGGAAAGAAGTCACCACCATTTTGCTCCATGAATGATTATGATGTTTAAAATAATAAAGTGGCAGAGTGCAAACCTTTCTCTTTGAGCATAGGTCTTCCATCAATTCAGGCTACTCCTGCTGAAATATATGAGGATGAGACTTCACTGAAATTGACACCCACAGGCTGACACAGTGGAAGAATCTGCACAGTCTGCAGAGCCATGCTTTCCACAGTCTGCAGGCAGAGCCACAGTCTGCAGGCAGCAATGCTTTCCTTCCTTCCTTCCTTCCTTCCTTCCTTCCTTCCTTCCTTCCTTCCTTCCTTCCTTCCTTCCTTCCCTCCTTCCTTCTTCCCTCCGTCTATCCCTCCCTTCCTCCTTTCTTTCTTTCTTAGAAGAAAGACAGGAAAATTTATAACTTTGTCAGCAAAGGAGGAAAAATGTTAGACTGCTTGTCGCAATACTGTTTCTTGCGCATAAACAGAAACCCAGTGGGTTTATAAGGGAGGACCTATTGTCTGTCAAGTACAGTTAATGTCCTATCTCTGCTAGACAAAACTGTGCCCCCTGCCCACCTGGGAGGCCTACTCCCAGGTCAGCACCTCTGTCAGTCAGGATGGCACCAGGCCTCCTTCTGTAGGGGAAAAGAACAAAAGACATGTCCCTGCACCAGCCTACCACAGCCAGAGGCAGGGGTGCCTGAGTTTTAAAAAGACAGAAAACATTTTTGCAGTTTTTTTCAGGCCATTTTTCTGTGTTACATATTCCCTGCTCTCAATTTTATCCTTCCATATCTATAGGAAGAGAGTGACAAGGTCTCCACTACTTCCCCTGAATTGGGGCGATGTTTTCGATGGAAGGTTTGTACATATGAAGATGTCATTGTAAATCCTGTGGTACGACTGGGTGTGGTAGCTCACACCTGTATTCCCAGCACTCTGGGAGGCAGAGACAGTTGGATCGCCTGAGCTCACATGTTTGAGACCAGCCTGAGCAAGAGCGAGACCCTGTCTCTAAAAATAGCCTGGTGTTGTGGTGGGCTCCTGTAGTCCCAGCTACTTGGGAGGATGAGGCAAGAGGTTGCTTGAGTCCAAGAGTTTGAGAGTGCTATGAACTACGATACCACAGCACTCCACCAAGGGAGACAAAGTGAGAGTCTGTCTCAAAGAATAACCAAACTTGTAGCAGTATATTTACAACAACATATTACCAGGTGAAAAAGTCAAAAGCAACAACTATGACAACGAGGAATGACAAGGCGAGATGGACTGTCATCTTGTATAGAGTGTCGGATGCAGGGCTGAAATGGAAAGAAACATGGGACTAAGTGCGGTTTTCTATTCCCCCCCTCCCCGTTTCTATGAGGTTAATAGCCTAAAACAACAGGCATTGGTAGCTCACAGTTGCATAGGTTAGAAGTCCTTATTAAGGTGTCTGGGCACTCAGCCTAGAGTTACAAACTAAAAACCAGGTGTCAGTGGCTTTAGTTTTCATATGGAATCTCTGGACAAACCCTGTCCATATTGCAGCCAGCCATGATGCATCAAATCCTTCTGTTTCTAACCTGCCTGAATCCCTCTCCTGACACCAGCTGAAGAAAACTGCCTGATAGGTGTCACGTGATTAGCTAATGCTCAACTGAGTAGTTAAATTTCTTAAGGCAGTATCTGCTACATACTATAACCTGATCAGAGGATCAATATCATCATATCTATGGGCCCAGGAATTATTCAGGGTGTGGACATGAAGGGATGAGACATTTATGGGACACCTTAATTATCCTTCCCTAGTTGCCACTGGGCAGCAACTCACTGTTATGCCTTATGACGTCTCCATGAGCCCAATCGAGCTCCGTAACTGTGACCAGTCGTGGAGCTATACAGTCACTCACTCTTTCACACATCACTTATTTTCAAAGACTAAACAATTCCTCTTAATCCCTTTTACTTTTGTTGAGGTCCTCTGCCTCCTCCTGTTCCTTTCGCCCCTCTTCCTGAGGCCTCCTGTCTCATGGAGGTCAATTCCTGTTTCCATCCCTTTTTACTGAGGCTCCTGCCTCAAGGCAGTGATCAAACTGCTCTTCTACTCTCTGGAGTGGGCTTTACTATTACTTCTTAATCCAGTTCTCTTTGCCTAAGTATGGATGTGCTCTTCCCCCATATGTTCGTTCCTCTGTTGGTGAGCTGTAGTGCAGAGGACTGCGGGGGACCTCCCTACCACTCTGCCAGGCCCCCCTCCATGTTACCTGCATGGGAGAGCTCTTAGGGAATGGTGTCAGTCAGGGACCTGGGGAGTATTCCCAGGGGATGCTACACCGGGCCTGGGGAAGCCCCCAGAGTTTCTCGGTTCCAATCCGTCTGTCGGACTTCCCAGTTAGGGAACCAGAAATGTTGCAGGAAAATGGCGAATTAAAACTGACAGGCACTTAGACCAACAATGCAGAGCCAGTGACCTTTAATTGCCAGTGAGAAATCAGGTGCCTCCATGCATAAAATCTTGAGTTCTGGGGAAACAGTTTTTTCCCAAACTCTTTTATACTTTTTTTTTCAGCTCAATATCAGCTGCATAGTTACAGTTACAACAAAGGGTATAAAGGGTTAAGGATCATATTTCTCAAGAACCCAGGGTGCTGTTATCTGTTGCATAGTTGTTGTCAAGGTTATTTTAGCTCAGTGTAGTTTGTCCTGGTCTGTGGAGTTCTTCTGCAGCTGTGCACTGTTTCTTGGGATCACTAAGAAGTATAAGATTTATTTCTCCTTCCTAAATTGCCCCAGCCTGCGGGGAATTCAACAGGGACCTGGGAAACAAAGGGGTCAGTCGAATGAGGGGACAAGAGACACGAAAGAATGAGAGCAAGTCAAGAGTCTGATCAAGCTCCGAAGAGTTTATTTTTCAGCTGGACTTATAAGCACACAAATGAGGAAGTAACTAAGGGCTATTCCTAGCAGGGCGGGGAGGGGGCTAGTTTCTGGAAAATTACTAGGAGAAGGACCCTAAGGCGGGGGGTGCATTTTTGAGGAGATATGCAAGGGGAAAGTACCGTTGCTGTTTATGGTTGAATTCCTGAGAACAGTTTGCCTATAAAATCAAGATAGCAAGGGGCATTCTTGTGAGATGTTTTGGCTCCCGGCATCTCCTCCCTTTTAGTTTTTTAAATTGTTGGGGTCTGTCAGTTGTCGGCGTAGAAGAGAGGGCATTAACCTTTTGGGGGGAAGTATTGACCTGATTCCTCCCGCGGGCATAATGACCGCATGATAAGTTTGAGCGTCTTTTGGGGAGGAGAGGAGAAATTTTTACGACGCTAACCTCTATGCAAATCAGGTTTGCTTCCAAGGGACTCAGAGAGGCTGTTTATGCCTTCCCTCTGCAGTGTCTTTATTGCACCCCGTAAAAAGGTACCCAGGTTGTACTCACATAGGATGGTGAGTCAACGTGCATAGCTCTGAGTGCTTACGCGGTTCCCGGAGGAATATCTTCGTTGGCAAGGCCCCGGTCTGCAAGGTCGAGTCTATGATAATGGACTTGAATGGGTTTTGATGCCAGGGAGTCAATCTGTGATTTGATAAAATTCATGATTTTGTTAAGAATAATGGGTCCAAGGGTGATTATTAATAGCAAGAATAAGGGGACCTGCAAGGGGCATGAGTAAGGAGTACATGGAGGATTTCCACCACTCGTTTGCCTCAGAAGAAAATTTTTGTTTTTGTAAATCTAAGTTAAGCTTATGAAGTTTGTCAATCTGTGTTTTCATCAGTCAAGTTTTCAGTTAAATAAAAGCGCCAAGCGAAGGGCTTGGTAACCGCTGGAACAGGTTGGCCCAGTGCCGGGAGGCAGAAGATCAGGAGATAAGGCAGCATCATGGATGGAAGTCCGTGGTTCTGGAAGGGAAAGGAGAAAGATAATCTCAGGGAGGTTTTTCTCCCTGGATTTTAGAATTGTTATCAATTTGTTTTACTAATCTTTTAGGCAGCCATCTGGCTGCATTTTCTTTCATATTTGGACTGCACATAATTAGTCTTAGTTGGGCCAGGATGTCTCTGCCCCAGAGATTGACTGGGAGGCCAGGCACAACATAAGGTTGGACAGTACCAGTGTTGCCTTCCTCGTCTGTCCATTTGAGGATTTCAGCACTCTGTTGGGGGTTGGAGGTTTGGCCAATACCCCGGAGATGGGTTAGGGAAGTAGTGAGGGGCCAGGAAGGGGGCCAGTATTTACTGGCGATTACTGTGGCGTCTGCCCCAGTGTCAAGTAATCCTTCAAAAGTTTTGCCGTTTAATTGTAGCTTAAGGAGGGGTTTTTCTTGTGTGATTTGTCTGACCCAAAAAGCGTCAGAGGAACCGAGGTTATGAGTACCCCGGGTTTTTAGAGAATAAGGATGTTTGGAGGGTAAGAGGGGAAGTAATATTAGCTGAGCTATTCTTTGGCCTGGGTGAATGGTTATAGGACCGAGGGAGGCGGAAGCAAGTATTTTAATTTCTCCGGCGTAATCATTATCAATGATGCGGGGGGAATAGTGAGGCCTTGCAGGGTGGTACTGGCATGGCCAAGAAGAAGTCTGAAAGTGTTGGGGGGCAAGGGACCATAAACCCCAGTAGGGAGGATTTGGATGCCCATTTCAGGTGTTAGTACTATGCCGGTGGAGGAACAGAGGTCCAGTCCTGCGCTGCTGGCAGTTGCTCGGGAGAGGGAGAGGAGGCTTGGACTTGAGGGGGCGGGTTTTGGGGGACAAACCTGATAGCCCCAGATTTAGAGTTTTTATTTTGGAAGGTTTGTTAAATATCAAAGGCCTAAAACATTTGTTTAAAGAAAATTACCAGCCAAAAGATTTTAAAGGAAATACATAGTCAACTGGATCACATGTAAATTCTTTCACAAAGTCTCTTTTATGAACTTCATTTAACCTGCACAGACCATCTACAAACATTCTAAACTTTCTTTAACTTTTGCCCTGCCTTTCACTTTCTTACACAACCATTCTGTTTCAGGACAAAATTTATCATACAAGATTCTTTCTTTACACAATGCCATTCTCCTGTCTAATTTCTCTTACTCTTAAAAACTCACTTTCCACAAAACAGGATCCCAGTTTACCATGAAGTCACCCATTCACTCAGCCAAACTGATAACTAGAAGGTTTAAAAGGTAAGAATCTTACCCTAAGACAAAGATTCAGTTTCCCCAACAATTTAAACAATCAAATTATTTCATTTTACAAATGAGAGGCATTTATGAGATGTAACATTGATACAGGATTTTCCCACTCAGGGCTGGACAGGGAACCCCCGTTTTTCAGGCTCAGGCATAGGAACAGAAACAGAAGGGCAGGCTGAGGGCGGTCTGGAGTGTTCTTTAAGCGCCTTCTCCCCTTCTTTAACAACCTCTTGGACATCAGGCCATTGGTTGTAAGTTTTTAAAATATCATAGATCAAGTTCCAGTAGGAAAATGCCTGAACGGGGATTTTTTCGGGGCCGAATGTTCTATAATAATCTTTTAGACAATCACCAACTCTAGTCTATCTCAGAACATTAATAGTGCCTTCTTGGGGGAACCAAGGACAGATCACCAATAAAAACAAAAAATTTATAGAGATCCTTTTTTCTTTACCTGAATGCCTCGTGTCTTGAGGGACTCCTTGAGTCCCTGAATAAACAAGTTATGTTTACTTAACGTTTGTCCCATAAACTCGTTGCTTTCTCTTACCTTGACAGATCAGACTCGCAGGCGGGCAATTCTGCAGCGATCTCAGTGCGGATCTTCACTCACGTCCTTCTTGTGGCGCGGCGATCACAGTGCAGATTTTCACTCACAACCTTGGTGTTGCGGCAATCCAATGATAAGGGTACCCTTACTGGCAGCAACATTCGATGACACCCCCGTACCCTTGGGGCGCCAATTGCCCCAGCCCGCGGGGAATTCAACGGGGACCTGGGAAACAAAGGGGTCAGTCAAATGAGGGGACAAGAGACACGAAAGAATGAGAGCAAGTCAAGAGTCTGATCAAGCTCCGAAGAGTTTATTTTTCAGAAGCTGGACTTATAAGCACACAAACGAGGAAGTAACTAAGGGCTATTCCTAACAGGGCGGGGAGGGGGCTAGTTTCTGGAAAATTACTAGGAGAAGGACCCTAAGGCACGGGGTGCATTTTTGAAGAGATACGCAAGGGGAAAGTACCGTTGCTGTTTATGGTTGAATTCCTGAGAACAGTTTGCCTATAAAATCAAGATAGCAAGGGGTATTCTTGTGAGATGTTTTGGCTCCCAGCACTAAATGTCTTCCATTTATTATCCCATCTATTAAATGGCTCAGTATTACAATTTATTAAATTGCTCAGTAGTAGTGCATTATTTTAAGTGTATAATTCTTGAAGATTTTGCTAGATTTATTCCTAAGTACGGTTTAAGTAAACTTTTAAAAACATAAATATTCATAGAGAAAAGTACACACTTCATCATGTACAACTCTATGAATGTTCACAAACTAAGCACAAACACAGTGCCAGCCCTCATGTCAAAAATCAGAGCATGGTGGGACCTCTAGAGCCTTCCTCATGAGAAGGGTTGAGAAAGGTTGAGAAAGGAAGCAAGAGAGGAAAAACGAAGGCAGCCTGACTCTCTATAACAATTTATCATCATGAGAACTAATCTTTTTTCACAAAAACAAATACTCACTCACCCGAGAGGGAAGCATTTACTCTATTCAGCAGTGACCCACCCCCATGACCCAAACACATTCCACCAGGCCCCTCCTCTCACCACATTAGGAGGAGCATTTTAACATGAGTTTTGGCAGGGAAAATCGAATCCCAACTACAGGAGTCACCTATTGAGATAAAACTCAAACCCAAATCCAAAGACATGGATTTGCTCAATACTGAGGGACCAGGAAATGCCAGGTAATTAAGGAAGAGAATGAAATCTTCCCATGTTAGAGCAGCAGTATATCCTCCAAAAGAATTTTGGCTAGGTTTGGGCTTACAATTTACAGTAATAGGGAGTGGAGGCAAGATGGCTGACTGGAGCCAGCTTTCCACAGAGGCTCCCATCCAGAAGAAGAGTTAAAGGACAGAAGTTCAGAAAGTAAGCCAATGGTTTGGAGCTGAGCCAAGAGAGAAGGTTGAAGAATGCACATCAACCTGATAGAGCATCTGATCCTGCTGAGGTGAGCTGCAACCCCAAGAAAACAAACAATAGGTCTGGAAGCATGTCCCCCATGGAGTCCAGATACTTGGGCATTTTCTCGAGAGGTGTGGACAGGGCTTTGGCTGTCACTGCTCTGTGCTGATTCTGCGACACAAGAGTAAGGAGAAGACAGTGAACTGAGGGAACCATATGGGAGAGGGAGAGATGGTGCCCCATGCCACAGAACAGCAGCAACAGCAGCGGGAACAATAGGACTCACACCCCTGGGAATACTTTGGAGAGACACTCCCTGCCTCTCTGGGCAACCAGAGGAAGCCAGGTATTTTCTCTGGTGGCAGCCACTGGCGGAACAGATCTGGGACGGAAATGCAGACCCCATGAGTAAAGGGTATGCCTGAGGTGGTACCTGCCTGGGTGGGAGGTGGTGGGGTCGAAGACTAGAATACAAGTGTGATGGCGTACTGCCAGAGCAGGGCTGATCCACAAGGACTGCTTTACTGGGCCTAAGAAGCACCTGAACCCTCAGGGGATCATAGTTGAGACAAAGGCAGGGGGTCAGAGCCTGGAACTGAGAGCTGAGTGTGAGCTCTAAATGTGCCCTCCTCAACACAGACTGCCACTGAGACACGCCAGCTCCGGGCCAGCTCCGAGCAGTGGCACACCGAGGCTGAGTTGCAGTTTCTGCGAACTCAAATAGTGCCTGGTAAGCAGTGGAATATAGCTGGGACAGAAACAAATTCTGCAAAATTGTTCTTTTCTGTTAGCAACATCAATCAGAAGCAGGGCTGGAACTGAGTGAACCGCTCCAGCCTCCATTAAACACCCAAAGTTGTCAGGGCTCAGCTCCCCCTGCCAGATAGTGGCAGAGGGTAGAGGCCTGGCCGAGGAGACACAGATTTCCCTGTGACTCAGGCAGGCGCAAACCCCTAGAACATGATAGGGGTATGATAGAGCATCTGCTCTTTGGAGGGAACTGGGTCACAGCCCTGTGGGGTTACCAGTCACTGGGTGTGACAGAGGTGCAAGGTGGGGAAGGAGGCATCAACCTTCCTGGACTAATTCATTTGCTGGGTGGGTCCTTCTGACCTCGCGGAGCACCGGGGTGAGTCATACTTGAGCTTTTAACAGACTCCGCTATCTAGTTGCCAGAGACCTTTTGAACTCTCCCACTGAGACCAGTGCTAACTGGGACAATTGATTTGGACCTCTTGAACTAGGCCAATCACCCAAGGACTATCCAAAGTGGTACTGTGGGTGTGTGATTGTGGGAAGGTTTGATTTTCCTTTTCCAGTTTTTGCCCATGGCGGAGCATGTGTGACTTAATTGCTGGTATTTGTCCACAGCTGAGACTTCAACCCAGAGTAACTGATTCACTACAGTAGGACAGAGACCAACTGAAAACAAGACAGAGCCAATTAGCCCCACCACACCCAGCAGGTTCCCAGTGTCTCAGGCCATAGCACTGTACGGGTCTTTTGCAAAGCTCTAGGGAAAAGGTACAGACACCAGTCCCAGCTCTTGGGCAAAGGGCTGGTTAATCACTACTCCTGGAACCCCCAACCCAACTTCACCTTCTCTGCTCATCTTGCCAAATGGTGTAAAATAATCATGGGGCAGAATCAGCAGAAAAACTCCTGTAACATGAATGACCAGCATAGATCAACTCCCCCAAGGAACGAAATGGCAGACATAACTGAAGATCCCATTCATAAACAAATGAATGAGATGTCAGAAATTGAATTCAGAATTTGGATTGCAAATAAGATTAATAAAATGGAGGTAAAGTTGGAATTAGAAATTCAAGGACCATTTCAAAAGTTGTCTCAAGAATTCAATGAATTCAAAGACAAAATCACCAAAGATTTTGACATATTGAGGCAAGAATTTGTGTCCACACCCTGAATAATTCCTGGGCCTATTAATATGATGGATATAGATCCTCTGGTTAGGTTATGGTATGTAGCACAGGTTGCATAAGAAATTCACTGTTACTTAAAGTACATCTTTCAGTCTGTCTACAACAGACCTAGAAGGGAGAAAAATCTCTCCACATAGAGGAAATCCACTGGATTATAATTTACAAGTAAAAACTGAAAAGCATTCTGTTCCTATAGCTTCACATATCGAATCTCACATTGAAACACTTCATAGTTCTAACTCTTCTCAGAATATGCTATGTACTTGATTTGCCACATATGTGTTTCTATCCACATCAGCCTATGTTCTCGGAGCAAATGATCCTTTCAGCCAGAATTCAACTTTCTAGTGCTCGTGGTTGGAAGTTGGGTTATATTAAAAAAGCCATAGAGTTCATCGGTTAATCTCATACATTTACAGATATTGAGCCTGGCCCTAAGGAAGTTAAGGGACATTCCACAGGTCACACAGAGAATTGCTCAGAAGAGAGACTAAGTCCCCCCCCCATAACCATAATTGTCATTAATGGGGGGGAAGCAGAAGAGGGAAGGAGGGAGGGGGGTGGGGCCTTGGTGTGTGTCACACTTTATGGGGGCAAGACATGATTGCAAGAGGGACTTTACCTAACAATTGCAATCAGTGTAACCTGGCTTATTGTACCCTCAATGAATCTCCAACAATAAAAAAAAAAAAAAAAAGGAAAAAAAATCAAAATAAAGAAATAGAATCATATTTAAAAAAAAAAAAAAGAGAGAGACTAAGTCTTCTAACTCCTGATCTAATTTCCGCATCCAGTTCACTTTGAGATCCTCAGATTACTTCTTCCAAGAGACTCACAGTTGGGCCTTCCCTTCAGACAGCTACTTTCTCTAGTATTTCCCTACATTTCCATGGCAGTAACTTTGGAGGAAAAGAAGGAGGAATTCCTGATGCAGAATGAAGGGGCACCTGCCAAATATTGCCACACTGAATATAAGCATCTTTCAGAGCCCCCGATGGAATGCATTTCAAGAGGAACTTCCTCTTTTCCTAGAGGGCATGAGCTCTACTTAGAAGCAGTGGCGGGGGTGGGGAGGAGGGAAAGGCTGAATGGGAGTATGAGCCAGTGCCCAGGAAAGGAGTTAAGGTGAGGAATAGGGGCCGGGGGATGGACCCCAGAGGATAATCAGAGGGCTTTTGTTGCCCCTTCTGAAAGTCTGAGACCACAACACCATTTGTGGAAAGAAAGCAGAACATGGAAGTATCTTCACATTTTTAGGCTTTACATTCACAATTACTTAAACACTCTTAACGAAACCAGAAATATTTCTTCCTAAAGAGGATTTAGAATCAGGAATGCATGTGAAACAATGGGGTAGTTTTTGTGCTCAGTATGGGAGGAGACACATGAAAGAAATAGCTTGGTCTTCAGGAAGATTATGATCTCACCTGACATTGACAACTTGATAGTCAATTGGCTTGGTGTCATTAAGGTTATCATATTGATATGTAACAATCACTACAATGATGATGGTGGTGGTGAGCATTGTGGCTCACACACAAGCATTCACTTTCTGTAACAAGTATACTTTTAGGTGATATGTTGGATGAGCAATTTAATTCTCATAATATAAATTAGGTATCACTGTCTTCCACAGTACAGAGTTGAGAAATATAATGGATGGAGAAGCTATGATGGATGGTGGCTACAATGACTCACCCAGCAAGCGGTAGAGCTGATAAAGCTGCTCTATGTACTAGGCAGCTATTAGACCCTCAGAACTTCTCCTTTTGAGCAAACAGGGTACTACATCAATTTATATCCTACCAATAATATAGGCGAAAAGCCTATATGTAGACTTTTATACAGATTATTTCTGTGAGAGTAAGTTCAAAGTCTTTGGGAGACGAATGGAAAAACCTGGCTAGTGCTCCATTATTGTTGCAGGCCTGGTCACATAAGAGACAGGGCTTGCTGACTTTTGGCCTGAGCACGGAGGCAGAGCTTGAAAGCAGGCTCTGTATATCTCAGGAATTTCCAAACTGCTCCCTTAAGATGGATGACTGCCTCCAGATGGTCTGTTAAAGTTCAAGGCTTTATAGCCGTTTGGTCCCCCAGAGTTCTGTCTTGTGTCTGTTTGATCTCTTGGAGCTTTGGTTTTCACGGTTTGTTATTTTTAGTTACTTAGCATAAGAAACAACTTCAGATAAGGTTAGAAGTATTGTTATCGCCTAAGCTGTAGACATCCTGGCACCAGGTGGTTAGGGCGTGGGTCTTTGAGTTAGAGCTAGTGGATTATTGATTTATGATGCGTATGTGCAGAACTGCCTATAAAAGTTGTGGTAAAATAAAGATTTCTTGTCACACGCCTAAGAAAGTGGTGATCTCCTTTTCTGTTAGACAATTTCAGTTGCAGGACCTACACTCTGCATGCATTCATATCCCACAACAGAATAGTATTCAATAGTTTCTTATTCTCCACATCCTTGCCAGGGATTGTTATCTTCTGAGTTTTTATAATGGTCATTCTAATGATAATACCTCATTGTGGTCCTGATTTCCATTTCTGTGATGCTTAGTGATGTTAAGCATGTTTTCACTTAGGTGTTGACCATTTACATATCTTTTTTTCTGAGAAATATCTATTAAGGTTCTTTGTCCCTATCTTAATTGGGTTTGCAGGGATGTTATTTTTCTTTTATTTATTTATTTAATTTTTGTTCTTGTGTTGTATGAGTTCCCTGTAGATAGGGAGTTGTATGAGTTCCCTGGTAGATATTAGCCCCTAAGCAGATATATGTTTGCAAGTATTTCCTCTCATTCTGTATATTACTTTTTTATTTTGTTTATCATTTCCTTTCCTGCACAGCAATGTTGACTTTGACATAGTCCCACTTGTTTATTTTTTGTTTCCCTGAGTATTTAGTGCCTAATTGAATATTAATTGCCAAGACTAAAGTCATAGCACTTTTCCCCTGTGTTTTATTTTAGGATTTTATGATTTATGGTCTTACATTTAAATCTTTCACCCATTTTTAGTTGATTTTTGTGTATCCGATAAGGGTCCAATTCATTCTTTTGGATAGTCAGTTTTGGTTGGTGGGAAAATTCAGATATTTCTGATTGTCCACCCCCTTGAGTATTTTTAAAGTTGGTTTGGTCTCTGATTTCAGTAGGGTAGAACCCTGGCCTGGCTGTAATTTTCCTTTCCCTGTAAATGTTTGTGGAGCAGTGGAATGGGCCTTGAAGGAGGCAGCTGAGAAGGAAATGTTGATGGAAAGACAGAAACAGGAGGAACAAAAGATGGAGGCTCAAGAGAGAAGTTTGAGAGAAAACCTAACTCCACTGAAGGAGAAGATTGAGAGAGGGAGAAGATCTGTGGGTAAGAGCTAGAGTAAGCTGGCTCTCCCCTGGAGGCCGCAAGCCTCAGCCCCTCCGCTCCTCTGCACACCTAAGGTGGTGAGGGGTGGAGTGTCCAGCAGAATAAAAGAGAAACTAGTCTGGGAAATGTCTACACAGAGATCAGCAGCTTAGAGATAGGATATAAGTAAGACTGAAAAGCAACTGACGGCTACCCTGCAGCTGCTGCTATCTAACCTGGAGGCTGTCACTTTCCCTCGCTCCTCTGTCCTCCAGCCTGATAGCTTTCTTCTTGAACAAAAGAACTGCCTGTTTGATTGAAACATGAGCTCAATATGTCCTTACTTTTTTACTTGTATATGCATGGCCTTGAAAATTCTGCTGCAGATAGTGCCTGTTAGCCTGCTGGGGGCTGATCCAGTGCTGTCTTGAGTGAGTGTGTGTGTGTGTGTGTGTGTGTGTGTGTGTGTGTGTGTGTGTGTGTGTGTGTGTGTGTGTGTGTGTTTGAATTTCTCAGTGCCTTCTCTCCCTTTGTTTGCCACATCCAGGGTGGTCAGGTAAAGTCCCTGGCTGGGGTGCTCTCAGTCCACATGCTGTGGCTCAGTTCCCGGCTTGCAACAATCTTCCGAGAGAGCAGGAAAGGATGCTGGAGCACAAGCTGAAGGTTGCTCTGGATGAAGTCTGGTAATTTTTGATGCCAGTACCCTGGTTCCTCAAGAACGAAAGGTTCAAAATTTTAAGCACAGTCGTAATTCCAAAGAAAAACCAGAAGGTATATATTTCACTAAAATCTTAAATACTTCTGGATCTTACTAAAGCCTCTAAGTCTACAAGACTCCAGAACCATCTGTAGCCTTAGATTTTGAATAGTACATGTGATGCCCCCACCCCTCTGCTGGCTGCTGTGTGGTGATTATAGCATGGTCTCACTGTGCCCCAGTGAAATAGGACCTTAGTCTACCAGTCCTTGGATATTTGTCATAACAATCAAGGGAACCTGAAATAGTTCCCTCTGGTCTGAAGGTGTTAGATGTGGCCCGAGATGAAATGGGAGATACTGAAAGCTCTGAAATTGTGTTGCGTGAACCGAGACGCGAACGAGCAGCAGCTTTGCTGGAGGTGTAAACTCGCTCCTGTAATTATTAAGTCAAGAAACAGACTATACACCGTTTGATGGCATATAGCAAAGTTCTTTATTCCACGTTTAAGTTTTATACCCTTCCAGTCACGTACACACCTAATCCATTATCTATTAGCTGAATTTGAACTTGAAAGGAAATTTATCATATCAATGTAACCACTTGTGTAGTAAATCTCTTCCTCCAAACAGTGACTAGTTTTCTGAGCAGGGCACAAAGACAAAAACAGCTATTGGGGAACAGAATTAATAGAAGAATATCTTCAAGCATTCACTCAGTTTACTCAGTATGAAGTAATGACTGTGACCTTCCTTCAGGGCAGACCACCTATAGACCTCTGACAATATGTTGTTAACATATGTCAACCCTCTGGCCCGTATCTCTGAGGAAGGGCGGCATGCCCTTGGATCTCAGGCTTCACGGGGTGTACTGCTTCAGAGAAAAGGCCTAAGGAATGTTCCAAAGAGCCTAACTCTGTGAGTAACCCAGGGGGGGCCAAGCGTCTTAAGCCTCTGGAAGAAAAGCATGTCATTTTAAACTCACACTGAATTTACTTTGTGTGCTTGATGTAGGATAAGTTTATTTCTAAATATTATCCTACAAATTGCTGCATTCGTTTCCACATCTGCCTGATTCATCCTGTACAACCAGACTAACCTACATTGTTTGTCTCAGGGTGGGGCTTGACCTCCAGAGTTCTATCCAGGGTTAGCAGTTCCCATTATTTGTTAGATGACAATGGCCCTGCTACCTCTCTGTAACTGAGAATTAATTATACTTAAAACTACATTTCCTCTGAAAGGGCTTTCTTTGTGGTAGAACATGACTTCTCTCCACCCCTCGTGAGATGGAGATGACAGAATTTCACAAAGACATAAATCATATATACCAGCATTAGTCTAACCTAGTCTTCTAGAAAAATGGGACCACTCATCAAACTGTGTTCTAAGATGTCTGAGAAGTAAATAAGTTATAATATTATTAACTAGGAAACTCTGTTAAAAGTTGGTGATTTTCACTTTGAGAGGCCAAGGTGGGTGGATTGCTTGAGCTCAAAAGTTTGAGACCAGTCTGAGCAAGAGTGAGACCCCATCTCTAAAAAATAGCTGGGCATTTTGGCAGCTGCCTGTAGTCCCAGTTCCTTGGGAGGCTGAGTTAGGAGGATAACTTGACCCCAAGAGTTTGAGGTTGCTGTGAGCTATGATGCCACAGAACTCTATCCAGGGTGACAAAAGGAGACTCTGTCTTAAAAAAGAAAAAGAAATGTAAATGCACATACCTCTGATGTGGCAATTCCACATTTAGAAATTTATTGTACAGATTTAATTACCCATCTTTAAAATGACATAGGCAATAGGTTGCGTGTTACAGGATAATTGTGAGACCATGAGAATGGAAAAACCTTTAAGTTCCCTCTGTCTAGTCCTGCTAAGGTAAATCTTGACAAGTATTTTCAAAGGAACACTCTATACTCACTAGAATAAAAAGAGAAGCTCACTTGTACTAACATGAGAAAGTCTCCAAGATGTATCATAAGTCAAAAAATAAAGATGTAGGATGTGTGTATAATTACTACCCCTGAATTTAAAAAATAATGTGTACATATATTATTGTCTCACCTGGGAAAGATACAAAATGAACTAATATCCATGGTCACTCTAGGAATGGACCCAAATAATTGAAGTGAGAAATGGGAGGATAACCTTACATTATATATTCCTTGTTCCTTTAGTACTTGTATGAATTTATGACTTTTTCACATATTGAATCCCAACCGCCATTGTGATGGAATTAGGAACTGGGGACTTAGCAATTGATTAGGTCATGAGCTCATTCATGAGGGTGGAGTCCTCATGAATGAGATCAGTGTCTCCATACCTCTTCTCGTCCACCAATGGAGGACACAGCTAGAAGGTGCCATGTAGGAACCCAACAGTGGGCCTCCACCAAACACCAAAGGTGCCAGGGCCTTGGTACTGTACTTCCCAGCCCTCAGAACATTCAGAAACGGTGTCTGCTGGACAGACATTTAAAACCCATGCAATTTATGGTATTTGCTATAGCAGCTATAGAATATTCTAATAGAATAAGACACACTGAAATAATTTAAAATAAATTATCGCATGGATAAAATAGTAATTTCAGCCACTCCCAACCTTTCATTGTCACAAATCTTTGTCTCCTTATCTGCTCAGCAAGATAAGACACCTTTATTGGCTCCTGCAACTGTATCAAACGTCCTGATTTCGGTCCAAACCAAGGGGACAGAAAAAAGCTATCATTCTAAATAGCTTTCTTATCTGAGCTACCTGAGTATAAATAACTCCACTGCACACAACTGCACTCCAATCTATGACAGACTTTGTGTATAATCATTGCTTGTAATACATCTTTCCAAAAAACAAATGACCAACGGATTGTAAAACTGAATACCTCACAGAAAATGATTCTTGAGAAAATGATTTTATTTTTAAAAGAAAATTTACTTTTTTGGGTCTATATGTTTTTTATTCTAATAAAATAATTTAGTCATTAAAAATTTCAGAAAACTGAAGCATGTATAAAAATAGAAAATAATCAAGTATAGAAATAATCAAGAAATCATCAAATGTCATCAATGAACCAGAAATGTTGTTACTTTTATAGTAGATAACCAGGATCCTAGACTTTTGTTTTTATTATTGACTTATAATTTTGTATATGTACCATGAGCTGAGTTATTCTCAAACAACACATACTAATTTATCTAACAATAATATCTTCTTCTGGAAAGATATTTGGAGGAGGGTAGCTAATAAATTTATTTCTTTCATATGGTTAGTGAATTAAAAAGCTTACCAAAAGGAAGTCCTTTCCACAAAAATTCAGAAAAGAAGGAACATTGTTGTATTACTGAGTGGGCAGAACCAAGTCCATGTGTTAATACATAGGTACTCCGCAAATGACTAGAAAATCCAGGTGACAGTTCACCCTGTGCATACACCAAAACAAATAAGACTCTTCATGCTGCACTGTTTTTGCAGGTATGTAATATGTTTCCTTAAGATGAATGGCATTCTGTTTTCCCATTAAGAAGGCTTGACACTCAAGTTGCTATTACATGCTGAATTTTGCTGTATCCTCCTTCATGGAGTTTAAACTACTCTTGGGAATCAAGGTAGCTACTTGCATAGTTACTAGCCTTCATCTTAAAGGATAAAAAACCTTTTTTTCCGTCCCTGAAAAGAAGTGATTACATCCAGGATAGACACCTAGGTTATGCTCCCTTGGTGACAGGGAGCCTAAGGATCTGTCCTTCTGAGCATTTATATTTCCAAAGACACAGAGCCCAGAATCTTGAAGATTTCCTGGGTTGCAAAGCTGGCAATGTTTTCATTAGCCCAGGAGGGTTTTATTTATATTCAAAGGGTTAGAGAAAAGCCTCTAACCCACTTGTCTTAAACAAACAAACAAATAAAAACCGATAAAAAAGGGTTGGAAAAATGAGCACTTTTTAGCTTATAAACAAGTAATCTTCTTTCCCTGAATTTATACATAATTCACAAAGATTCAATTGTCCTGGACCTACTTTACGGGTGCATGATATAAATAACAGATTTTCTTGTTCTGAAAAAAAAAGCAGCTGATTTCCTAGAATTAGTTCCATTGTGAAATATTCCTGCCCTGCTTTCACTTTCAACTTCCCAGATAATAACCCACACATACAGCACAAACACACACAGTTTTATTCTCTTCTTCTCTGTTTTTTTCCCTCTTTCTTTCTTTTAGAGACAGTGTAGAGAAATAATGTGATATCCATGAAATGGATTTTTAAATTTGAATCTCATTCAATGATTTGCCAGCTTAGTGTAACTCACGGCCTTCAGGTGAACATATTAATCTCTTTCTGATTCATTTGGTAAACACAGAGTTAATGTTAGTCAAGAAGTGGTTGATAGTGTTACCAGAATTTCTTTTCTTTTTTTTTTTAAGACAGAGTTTCACCATGTTGCCCTGAGTAGAGTGCTGTGGCATCACAGCTCAGAGCAACCTCAAACTCTTGGGCTTAAGCGATTCTCTTGCTTCAGCCTCCCAAGTAGTTGGGACTACAGGTACCCGCCACAAGGCACAGCTATTTTTGTTGTTGTTGTTGTCATTGTTGTTTAGCAGGCCCAGGCTGGGCTCGAACCCATCCTAACCACCAAGCTACAGGTGCCGAGCCCGGAATTTCTTTCTTCAGTAGGTCCTTGGTCTTGGGGATTGGAAGAATGAACCCCAGATCACAGATCAGTGGTAAGATAGGATTTAGGGCAGCACCTGTGGCTCAAGGAGTTGGGAGCTGGACCTATATACCGGACGTCGTGGGTTCAAACTCAGCCCTGGCCAAAAAAAAACGATAGGATTTATTAGACCCAAAGGAATATAGAAGGCACCAGACCTCTGGCAGAGGGAAAGACCCAAGTTGGAAGTTTTTGTAAGGGTCTTTTGTCTAGGTTACATATAGTCTTAAGACTTGGGTTTGGCCAGGACTTGGTAGGTGGAAAAACACCTTTTTTTTGAAAAGTTAATGAGTGTATTAACAAATGAATGGATGCAGTCCCTCCCCACTCAGCCAGGTTATTAGGTCCTGCAGTTGTTACTTCAGGGAAGGCATTTGGATGTGTGCAAGCTGGACAGACCACCCTTCTTAAGGTGGAACCACCCAAAACCTTTCACACTGTTTTGTTCTTTTTTTTTTCTTTAAGACTTGACCTTGCTAGAGCCCAGAGGATGTGGTCTGGAAAGGGCAGCCTGTTTGTGCCTAGAGATGGGGGTCTGATATCTGAGCTCACTTGGGCCTAGAGAATGGGGGAACCCTGTTATGAATAGCATGAGTTTGGGATCAAGACTTCTTGGGTTCAGATCTTACTTAGTAGCTCTTTTGACAAGTTGTTAAATGTCTCTGTAACATTGCAGTAAAAGTATTTTAGTAAGGATACAATAGGATGATCCACCTAAAGAAGTTTATACTGGTCTGCATTGCGTGTGCAATAATGGGCACTATCATCATTATTATTTATTTATTACACGCGCAGCACATGGCACGTGTAATAAGTAAGAATTCACGTGTACAAGACATGAATGAGGGTGTGAGTTGTAAGATCCACTGAGAATGAGTATAACAGTCAAGGACATTGGACCTACAAACTATTACATGAAATTTTCTCATCTCCATGCTTCCCAAACTGGTGCACAAACAGGAGATCACTTTATTTTAAATGATCCCGTGAAGCTTTTTTATTAATAATACAAGCAGTCTCTAAGATTTCTTCCAGTAATAAAACTGGTTAAGATATCTTATCTGGCAAACCCTCCCACCAGAACAGCTCTGGTTCTTTTTACAGTAAATAAGTTCCTTCTTTAAATTACTTTCAGTTTCATATTTGTGTACTTCTTTGCAGAGTCTGCTTTTCTTTTTAATTTGTCTAGTTATAAGGTCTCTGACAAAAAACTCTGGAAAGCTCTGGCTCCTTTTAGGGTAGATAAGTTGCCTCCTTAAATTACTTTCACTTTCATATTGGTACTTCTTATTGCTGAGGTTGCTTGCTTTTTGATTTGTCCAATCTTTAGTCTCTGAAGAAACTCTGGAAAGGCCAAGGGCATTGGAGCAGAACACAAAAGTCTAAAGTTCCAGAGACAGAAAAAGAGGGTGAAAGGACTGCTGCCAAACTCAGGAGAGGAGTGAAGAGGACCAGGACTCCCACCTCTTTCACTGAAACTGAATCCTTCCTGGCACTAACGGATCTCTACTCCGGGTAAGACTGGGGCACAGATGGGAAAAATTTATAAAGGTGCACAATTTTTCTCTGAATTGGCCATACCCAAGACAGGGTGCACCCAGCCTGCTGTGGGACACAAGTCCAAATGAAATCCTGGTCTCATCAGGCGGCTTCCTGTCCCTTAAGTGCCCTCTGCTCCTGCTGTGTTGAGTTAGGCTCCAGCAGAGGTGGTGACTACACTGAGAAATGGGGACGCTTTAAGGGTATTTCTTTCTTGACACCATCTTAAATTATCTCTATTTATTAGTATCTGCTTATATAAACTCAGACTCCATTGCTTTCTTGTTTGCAACCTCCATAGTTACAAGTAAATGAAGGTGGGCAACTTGGGATGGGCAAAAGCAGGTAACAAGTAATTGTAACTGGGAGCTTATCAAATCTTTGTGCAACTTTTTCTGAATCAGTCACTTATTTTTTCCCCCATTTTATGGTGGTATACCTCACACTACAAAAGGAAACCATAAACATTTCTCTCTGTGGGCCATTGTTGTAGAGGAAATAAGTCCTGATCATAGAAAAATAAATGACTTTTTGTCATGTTGTGGTTCTCAACCTTTCTAATGCAGCAATGTATTTTCATTGTTAAAAAGAGGTCACAACCCACAGCTTGAGAATCGCTCTATGAGATATGGCAAGCCAGATAATTAGATATAAGCTTTCAGCTGAGCAAGTCAGATGTAATCAACTTCATAGTTGAAGAAAACAGCTCTCTGTCATAGGATAAGAATGAAAAGTGTGGTGCCTTTGGCCTCTGTGTGTGTCTTAAAGAGATTATAAATTTTATATCATGATCACTTTAAGTTACAGAAGTTAAGACATTCAAGTTTAAAAGACAAAGTTAACATTTGTGAAGTTTAAAACATTCCTGGAGGAAAGTTTTCTACTTCTTTTAACTTTTCAAAATTATCAAGGCCGGTTAAAGAGGGTATCCTTACAATTGTGTATATAGTACTCAATACGCAGCGGAGTTCAAACAAGCCCTGGTTTGAGAGCGCTTCCCGATGGTGTATTCTTTTCATTACTTGAAAGAATTATAATCAATATGTAAACTGATATACGTGGAGGGAATAAAGACTTGATCTTGAAACACAGGTCAAAAGCTGGTGACCTAAGGGAGTCAAAAATCAACAGACTAGACCCAGGCGGGCAGGCTCAAGGCCGGCGGATGAAACGGCAGTGACCCCAGCCAGCTAGAGTGTGGAGCTGGGGCGCGCGTGGGTGGGGCTGACCTCCGGCTACTCCTGGGGAGAGGCAGTAGGATTTCCCCAGGGGCAACTCTGGGAGCCTGAATACGCGAATAGGGGCCCGCAGAAGGACACGCTCCGGACCCAGGTCCTGATCCTACCCTAGAAGGTCTTGCCCGGGCCTTCCCGGCCCCCGGCCCTCCCTACAACCGGGTGCCAGATGTTCAGCTGGTGGAGGCCTGGGCTGTGGGGCGAGGTGCTGAGCCCACAGCTGGCGCTGCTTCTCTGCCAGCGGCTTCAGTGCGTGAGCCAGGAGCTGGCGGGCGAGCTGCAACTTGAGAGCGGCTGGGAGAGCGAGCTCCCGGGAGGTGCGAGGGAGTGTCCGCGCCGCGCTCCGCCCGCCTCCGGGCAACACTGCCCAGCGCCTGGCTCTATGCTCGCGGTCCCGCACCGGCCGATGGGGCCCCGCCGGCTGCTGTGGTGGACAGGGGCCTGGCTGGAACAGGGGTCTTCAACTGGGGACAGGACTATCCCTGGCGCAGCCGAGGGAAACAGAAACCGCAGAGACCGCAAATTGCACTGCTGCGCCAGCTCGCTGAACAGCACCAGCAGGCGGATGGTGGGGTTCCGGGGCGTCCCCGACTTCCCCACCCCCGCGAACAGAACTAGCACGCCCGGGCGCACCGGATCTCGCGCTTGGTCCCCCGCGTCTCCCAATAATGCACAGAATTTTTTGACTCCCTCTACCGTGGCGATCGCGGAGAGCGACCTCCGGCCTCTCGTAACCGCAGCGGCGACCTCTCCAGGCCCGGCGGGGCACCGCGCTGGAGGCGAGCGCCGCAACCACGGTGGCTCTCCAAAGGCTCCGGCGCCCTCCGGGGCAGCTGGGCAGGGGAATGCCCTCTGTGATGGAGAAGCCCAGCGCAGGTTCTGGGATCCTGTCCCATAGCCCCCCCAAGGCGGTGCCCGACCGCGGGCAGCTTCATCCGGAGGATGACTACAGCGAGCAGTACTGGCGCGACAGCAGATCCGGCCAGAACCGATTATGAGGCTGGAATTCCGGAGTGCAAGCCCGAGAGCCCCGCATGTTACAACAACAAGGAGCTGAAGGGGAGGCTGGTGTGCACGGCGTGTGAAGTGCCAACCTTGATAAGAACATTGCAATGGCCAAGGGAACCATGGCTGCAGCATCGAGCAGGCGCTGGGCGCACTCCGGTGGCGTAAGTGCCGCTGATCTGGCCAACTTGGCCCCACTCCCTGCTGAGTGTACGGTGGAGGACAGGGTGCTGTCTGAACAGGCCTTTGGCTTCCGTGGCAAGTGCGTCCAGTGGATCCAGCAGATGCTGCCTGACAACCGGATTCCCAGCCTGGTGACATATTATGACTCTTGGAAGACCGACTGCAGCCCAACTAACTTGATGGACAGACAGGGATGGCGGCTGGGTGTCACAAGGACAAGGAAGGCAATGATAAGCTTGAAAAGGGACGGGGACGGATGAATGAGGGAGACTTAGGTTCTGGAGACCCCACACGGCCGCCTTGGCTCCTGAATACGCACCCAGGCCCCAGGAAGAAATAGGCCCAGGTGTCTCAGTTCCTCCACCACCTGTTGTGAACCTGGCATCGCCCACTCAATGGTGTGCATTTGAGTCCAGGGGGCCTCACTGCAGGGGGGCCTCACTGCAGGTCAGGAAGCCCAGACCTCCCAGCCTTGCATTCCGAAGTCTGGATTCTTAGCTCATCTACCTCAAGCTCCAGGTGCAGAGCATGAAGCCACTACCAGCAGCCTGCACCAAGCCCTGGAGGGCAGCATCTATTCACTCTGGCCCCCTGAGGCCAAGGCCAAGTTCAACAACAGCTAGACCACTGATGAGTAGATATTGGCTGTCCCAGTCATCCCTAGGTATGACAAAGACTTTGGGCTGTTGCAGAGGTGATTGGGAGCAAGACTGACCCAAGTGAAGACCAAATAAAGATGCTTACCCTTGCCCATCGCAATGCTCAGAAGCCACTTCAACCTGGAGGAGGTGCTGCAGGTATGGGAGGCCAAGAGGATGGGGCCTCAGGAGTACCTGTCCCCATAGAGGAGGCTAGGAGAGGGGCCCCTTTGCCAGCCCCAGGCCTAGAGGAAGACAATGAGGTCCACTTACATCTACACCCCAGTCAGTGCCTTCTGCACCACCACCCCCTCTACCTCCCATCTCACTGTCCCAGTCATCCGCTGCTGAGGCCACCTCTGTGCACAGCTCCCACTCTGCTTCTCCCTCCAATCCCCACTACTTTTCAACTGCCTGCTCTGGCTGCCTCCTATCACAGTGCCCCCATCCTGGCCCTAATTCCCCACCCACCCTGATTGGAACCCTTCTGAAGCCACCAGCGCCCTCACTCTGAGCCCTAAGGTCCTCCATCAACCAGAGGTTTCAACCCCTTTGCTGGACATTCTCCCACACCTCTGGTGTCTCTGAGGACAGGGACTATGGGCCCTCACCAGGTCTTTCAAACACCCAGAGCTGCCAGTCGGCACAGCCTGACCTATGGTTTCTGCACGTGTTTTTGGCAGCGGAGCCTATCTCCCTCCAGCCAGGGACTGGGGCTCAGAGGCCTTCTGAGCTGGCCTAAGAGTACTTTCCGCTTCCTGGCTGCAACTGGAATGGCTGCCTCCTAGTCTGCTGGGGCTTAGCCCTTTGGCCCTGCCCTTTGTGTGTAGAGGTAGTGACCTTAGTGTGGGAGTGGGGAGAGGACAGTTTGGTGTGTTGGCTGTTCTTATTCCTCTTTCCCTTTTTTAAATCAATAAGTCTGGGTGTGGTAGGGAGGGGGGCAGGAGCGGGGCAGGTGGGCCTAACAGCCCCAGAGGATGGAAGGGAAGCTCTGTTTTCAGAGGCCCATGGGAAATGCTGAGGCCCTCCACCATGCCCACCTCCTTTTGGAGAAAGGGGAGCTGGGGACTTATGAAGCAGATATGGTTTATTTTTCAACATTTTAAAAAAATAAAAAAATGAAACCTTCCCCCCAAATTAACAGACTAAGTGTCAAGTTTGTGAGACATCAGGCTTCAGTGAAAAACATGTGAATGTTGCTGTGCAGCAAACACAAAGAACTAGTGAGTGTGTGGGCAGGATGGGCTGCAGTACCTCAGAGAGCTCCTGCCCAGGGAGGGAGGAAGGAACTGGATAACCTCAGTCCCAGGATCTGACTAGATTCTGCCCGTGAGCAGATTTAGAAGAAACCAGGGCCATGGCTGGTTAGAATGGCATCTATAAAAAAAAAAAAAAAAAGAAAAGAATGGCATCTATATTTCAGAGTGCGGATAGTCGTTCAACATAACATAGCCCAGATGAAGGCTGCCCATTACTCTGTGCATGAGCTCAGAGAGCTCCGTTTTGTTCAGTCCAAAGATCTATTGTAAACATGAAAAGCTTCCAAAGGAAATTTTGGAATGAGGTCAGGAGATGTGAGATACCTAGAAAAAATTCCATTTTCTGGAAACTGAGATAGAAGATGAGCTGGTGGAATATAACCTGGCACACCCTTCTGGGTAGAAATTTAGCAATATCTAACAAAATGAGACATTCTTACCTTTTGACCCAGCAATCTCACTTGTAGGAGTCTATCTTGAAGTTACTCCTACAACAATATAAAAATACATCCACAAGATCAGTAGCGTTATTCTTTTTTTTTTTTTTTTTGTAGAGACAGAGTCTCACTGTAGCGCCCTCGGGTAGGGTGCCGTGGCGTCACACGGCTCACAGCAACCTCCAACTCCTGGGCCCACGCGATTCTCTTGCCTCAGCCTCCCGAGCAGCTGGGACCACAGGCGCCCGCCACAACGCCCGGCTATTTTTTGTTGCAGTTTGGCCGGGGCTGGGCCCGAACCCGCCACCCTCGGCACATGAGGCCAGCGCCCTACTCACTGAGCCACAGGTGCCGCCCAGTAGCGTTATTCTTTACAGCATTATTTGTAGTTGGAAAATATTTGAATGTCCATACATAAAAGAGTATATCCACATAGTCAAGTCAACACCTGTCAAAAGGGTTGAGAAAGCTTTTTCTGAACTTATATGGAAGGATTTCCATATAGCCTAATAATGTCATCTTCACGTTAGAAAATGTGAATAAGGAAATATACATGTATGTGGTTGCTCACTTGTGAAAAGTGAATATAAGAAACATACACCAGAATCTAATAAGATTGGTTATCTATGAAGGATGAGTAGGAATGAAGTGGAAAGAATAGAAAAATAGCTGGGATGAGTAAAGAGCTGTAACGTGAAAGAGAAGTGACATTTCTCTGATTACAGATTTTTGTAAAGCTCTGACTTTAGAACCATGATATTTCACACACTCAAAAATAAATACATACTTAAAATCAACCAACAAATGAGCCTAACTGGGTTACAAACGAATAATTTAACCACACTGAAGAGGAGGCGGAAGGAAAGAGCTAATCTAAACAACCTTGTCAATGCAGTGTTTTGACTATATGCGTAAGACCACCCACAAAAAGAACCGTCAACTTATAATGTACTCTAGCTAGTAAAGTTATTTTTCCCCAGTTCATTATTAATAACTTGGCAACTATTTGATGTGGACTAGAATCGAGCAAGTAAGTAAATTTATTGTGTGCAATTATATAGTCAGAGAAAAGGTTACAACAAAGGGTAAAAGTTTGTGTAAATTGAGTTGTGGTGGACTGGAACTGCAAATTTCAGAAGAAACTTTATATATAGAAATGGATACATAGAAAAGAAATAAAGATGTGTATATTCATGTGCTAGTATATAAACATATATTTCTTAACTTTTCCCCTGAGAGGGCCTAGAAATAATGAACACACCTAATGTGATAGCTTGGTGTCTAAAACTACTAATCAATGATAAAAACAAGAGTTTTGGGGAGAAATGGTTGATTCTCAGTACCAGACTGGGACACGTTGACCAACAA
The DNA here is from genome assembly GCF_027406575.1 of Nycticebus coucang. Taxonomy (NCBI): domain Eukaryota; kingdom Metazoa; phylum Chordata; class Mammalia; order Primates; family Lorisidae; genus Nycticebus; species Nycticebus coucang. The sequence goes on along the minus strand of NC_069784.1, from coordinate 20,239,235 downwards.
AATAATGATAGAAAAATGTTACCCACAGAGTAAAATAAATATCTGTAAGTATACACTGATAAAACTAAATGATTGAATGAATAAATAAAATAAATGGAGGAGCAGGGACAACTCTTGCTCACAGTAGGATTCCAATTAGTAAATGCAGAAGAAATGATGAGAATAGAAAATTACCCCTTAGCCGGGCGTTGTGGCGGGTGCCTGTAGTCCCAGCTACTTGGGAGGCTGAGGCAAGAGAATCGCTTAAGCCCAGGAGTTGGAGGTTGCTGTGAGCTGTGTGATGCCACGGCACTCTACCAAGGGCCATAAAGTGAGACTCTGTCTCTACAAAAAAAAAGAAAAGAAAAGAAAATTACCCTTAGTCAAATATCACAGTAAATATGGTAGAAGCAAGAATTATCCATGAATGTTAAAAATAGTGGCTGAAAAAAATATTAAAGTATGATTTGACTATATTTGTATAGTTTCAAAGGTGTCTTTCCAAATGACTTTTTAGGGTGAAAAGAGTAAATAATATTTTACATCGGAGGAATCAGGCAGACAGTACCTTAACAAAGTGATCAGGTGATCAAAGGTCATAAGTCCTATAGAAAACTTGACTCCCTTTATACAAGACATTAAGAACACAGAACATCACTTCTGTGACACATTTTTCAAAACTATATAACTTCAACCTAATAATGAGATAACACCAGAAAAACCCAAATTGAAGGACATTCCACAAAATGACAGGCCAGTACTCTTCTCAAATTCCAAGGTCATGAAATACAAAACATAAGAGTAAGGAACTATAAAAGAAAGTAAGGAACTATCAAAGGTACGGCAAGACTAAGGAAACGTAATGACCGAATGCATGAAGGATCTTGGATTAGACAGGAGACGAGGACCTTGGTGGGAAACTGCTGAAGTGAAAATAAGGTGCGTGAGTTACTTAATAATACTGCATCAATATTAAAATCCTGGTTTAGGTAATTGTTCTATAGTTAGCTAAGATATTAACATTAGGGAAAGCTGGGGAAATGGTGTATGGGAATTTCCGTACCCATTGTATACCTTTCTGTGAATCTAACTATTTTATAAAATAAAGTTAAAGAGAGCCAGTGGAACAGTTTATAGGATAGCCTTAAAGGAAAACAGGCTTTTTTAATGTACAAAAAACAAAGTTCAAGGATAGAAAAGAAAAATTGAGTCCATATTGTACAGTACTGTTTGGCTAACTGATTCGAAACTGCTTTCCATTTCATCTTTTGCCTTGCAGATAAGGGAACACCACAAACATGGCCTCAGAGACCCACGTGCCGGCCCCAGAGACCCACATGCCGGCCCCAGTGTGCCTCATTGAGAACACTAAAGGGCAACTGGTGGTTAATCCAGAAGGCTTGATGATCCTGTCTGGCATCCAGCAGCCCATGGTGGTGGTGGCTATCGTGGGCCTCTACCGCACGGGCAAATCCTACCTGATGAACAAGCTGGCTGGGAAGGACAAGGGTGAGTGACCAGCGTGGCTGAGTCTCCTCTGCCCAATCACACAGTCAGCACCCATTATGGGGATGAGAAGAGAGAAAGTTAGAGTGGGGGATGAATTTTGAAAACTAACTTCAGTCCATCACTGGGCTCTTCACATGCAGTTTGTGTGGAAGATTGGAGTCAACTCACTCTTTCTTCCCACTTTGCCTTTATTTAAGAATATAAATGTGCTTTTGTGGAAGAAATAAGATGCTAATAAAGAAAATTAGCTTACATAATAATGAATCATTACACATTTTCTAAAAAGTTCCTGTGACAACATCAATCTTTCACTGCAACTTTATTTATTTATTTATTTATCTTTGAGGCAGAGTCTCACTTTGTTGCCCTTGGTAGAGTGCTCTGGCGTCCTAGCTCACAGCAACCTCAAACTCTTGGGCTCAAGCGTTTAGCCTTAGCCTCCTGAGTAGCTGGGACTACAGGCGCCTGCCACAATGCCTGGCTATTTTTAGAGATGGGGTCTTGCTCTTGCTCAGGCTGGTTTGAAACCGGTGAACTCAGGCAATCCACCCTCCTCAGCCTCCCAGAGTACTAGAATTACAGGGGAGGGCCACCACACCTGGCTCCATTCCACTGCAATTTAAAGAAAAATGAATGTTTCAAATCTATGCTGGATTCCTGATTTTTCTATTTCTGGGATTGTAATTAACATTAATACTGGTTGTAGTTTCTTTTTGTATCTTTTATAAATGACTTATTTAAATTAATATCATCATGAATTGATTATTATAAATTCATTCTACAGATGGAAAAAATATTGCGTAGGGGAGTGAGTTACCTAAATTTCCACAGCTTATGAGAGACAGGTCTGGAGTTCAGTCTTCACCTATGTGAATATTTTTTTCAATTTTCAGAAGCATCTACTTTGTAATCTCCTTCCTGTCTTATCCCCTCTCTTGTTTGCAGGCTTCTCTCTGGGCGCCACCGTGCAGTCTCACACCAAAGGAATCTGGATGTGGTGTGTGCCCCACCCCAGGAAGCCAGGACACATCCTAGTTCTGCTTGATACTGAGGGCCTGGGAGATGTAGAGAAGGTAAAAAATAAATTTTTTAAATTCTACTTATGTCACATCAGTAGCCCCCTTTGCACTATCACTCCTGCTCCTTGATTTATGATTCTAATTAATCCTATTATTGTATTATTTTTAGTTTACTTGATACAAGCATTGAGAGTGGACAGTAATTTCAACTGATTATGAGTCAACTCATAAAATAATGGCGAATGATGCTTTTAGTCATTTTTTCATGTTATAGTAATATGTTTCAGTGAGACTACTGAAGACTCCTTTAATTTTCAAATACATCTGAGTTTTCACAGTGGGGACCCTGGAGGATGGTAAGAATGTTCATATCCACAGCAGCACCACTAGAAAGAGGAGCCAAGAGCAAGATCTCATGATAGCCTCTCTATTCATTAAGGATAATGTGTTACTACTACACGAATCTTGGACATAGAAAACTCCTAGTAAAGGAGCTTATTTTAACTACTGTCTAAAAAATTTCTTACCATAATGTGTCATGGAAATGGAAGATAGTCATAAACTTATATTCAGGATACCAGTGGGAATTTGAGTAGCTGATCAACATAGCTACTACTAATCAAGTGCATCTGAACTTACCACTGTCATATACAAGTTACATATATGACATTTAAATCATACAACATCATGAATTAATATTTTAAATTCATGCTACAGATGGGAAAAATACTTCATTTAGTCACCCTTCTGATTTCCAGGGAGACAATCAGAATGACTCCTGGATCTTTGCCCTGGCCATCCTCCTGAGCAGCACCTTCGTGTACAATAGCATGGGAACCATCAACCAGCAGGCCATGGACCAACTGCAGTATCCTTTCATTGTGGTCAGAGTAGCACTCAATCTGAGAAAGAACAGCTTCATCTCTTCACCAGGCACAGAGCCTGGTGGAGAAGAATTCATAAAGTCCCCTCTTTGATGGGGGAGTCCTTCACATCTCATTTTACCTCCACCAGGAGTTTGAACCTTCCATATTCCCAGACATTCAGCCCCACAAGGCTCTGTACATCCTCTATCTGATTCAATATCCTGTCCCACAAAATGTTCTCGAGAACATATGCTCTCACTTTCACCAAACTCTGTATTCTTACCGTTTCAGTATTGCCGTCTAACTGACCCCTAGATACACACCATAGAAGTTATTTCCTCTGCAGATCTCTCACATGATCTTACCTGGTAATTATTTTTTTATCCCAAACTTTGCATGTCATAAATCCCAGGGATGAATTAGGTATCCTCCTTGCACCTTAAAACAGTTATAGACACATTCTCCTTCCTCCACCATCAAAAAGAGAACCTCAAGCTACAGCACCCTTCTTTGTTACAGTTTATCTACCAGCCTCCCAGTCAACACACCTTTATTTGTTAAAGATTTTAGCAGCTGGTGTCTTTTTAGAGACTAGCAACCAATAGATACTTGTTGTCAATATCTGATATTTTAGCATGGTTATTTAGTTGATTATTGTCTATCTTCATCATTAAAGTGTAAGTTCTATAATGGTAGCATATGTCATTAACTGGAATATTCTTAGTCCCTAAAACAGGTGCTTAGTAAATGTTTGTGAATGAATAAATCAACAAATGCAGAGAGAACAAATTAGTTTAGGTAAGCACTGGTATAAAGTATAGCATAAAAAGTGGTATTTTTTTCTGTAGTTTACTTAATTTAGCATCTCAGTTACGTGACGGAGCTGACAAATCGAATCAGGTCAAAATCATCACCAGATGACAGTAAGGTTGAAGACTCAGCTGACTTTGTGAGCTTCTTTCCAGCATTCGTGTGGACTCTCAGAGATTTCTCCCTGGAACTGGAAATAGATGGACAGCCTGTCACCGCTGATGCGTACCTGGAGCGTTCGCTGCAGCTAAAACAAGGTTACTGGGCCCACTGATTGGTTGGGTAACAAAAAAGAGAGGAAACAATATCACAATGACCATTCCTGTGTAGATGCTGAACTTTAGAATTTTATGACTGTGTTTTGTTGATTGTTCTGTTAGTGGAAATGAAAACATGGCTTGACTAAATCATTTAGATTCGATTTTTTTTTTTTTTTTTTTGCAGCACCCAGCCATTTTTTCTATTTTTAGTAGAGACAGACTCTCAAGCTGTTCTGGAACTCCTGAGCTCAGGTGATCCACAGCCTCGACCTCCCAGAGTGCTAGGATTGCAGGTGTGAGCCTGGCCAGAATGCAATTTTAAACAGCATTTTTTATATCAATAGATTTAGGAGGTATAAATGTTTTTTTGTTACACAGATGAATGGTATAATGCTGAAATCAGGGCTTTTCGTGTACCTGTCACCAAAATAGTGTTCATTGTACCCAATAGGTATATTTTTCTCCTTCATCCCCCTCCCACTTTCCCCTCTTATTTGTTTCCAATGGCCATCACACCACTTTTCAGCCACATATCCATCATTTAGCTCCCACTATAAATCCATCGATTAGCCCCCACAAATACCCAAATGTGCTATTTGTTTTCCCACTCCTAATATGCTTCACTTGGAATAATGGCCTGCAATTCCAACTAATTTTCTGCAAAAGACATTATTTCATTCCTTTTTATGGCTAACTAGTATTACATGATATATATAATATATGCCACATTTTGTTTATCCATTCATCAACTGATGGGCACCTGAGTTGATTTCATGTCTTTGTGATTGTGAATTCTCCTGTGATAAACGTCTGCGTGCAAGTGGCTTTTTGATATAATGACTTTTCCTTTGAGTAGATCCTCAGTGGTGGCACTATTTACCTCTTCTTGAAAAAAGATTTTCTTTCTATACCCAAGTAATTTTTGTTTTTTCTTTGTAGTTTTGGCCGGGGCTGGGTTTGAACCCTCCACCTCGGCATATGGGGCCAGCGCCCCACTCCTTTGAGCCACAGGCACTGCCCATATAACCAAGTAATTTTTAAAAAATCTCTCCTTCATCATTAATTTTCTCCTTCTATAGTCTTTTTTTGTCTTTTTTCTTTCTTTTTTTTTCTGAGACAGAGTTTCAATTTGTCACTATTGGTAGAGTGCTACGGTGTCATAGCTCACAGCAACCTCAAACTCTTGGGTTCAAGCAATCCTCTTGCCTCAGTTTTTCATTTTTAGTAGAGGTGGGGTCTTGCTCTAGCTCAGGCTAGTCTGAAACTCATGAGCTCAAGCAATCCACCCGCCTTGGCTTCCCAGAATGCTAGGATTACAGGCATGAGCCACTGCACCCAGCTTCTTACTTAGGCTTTGTGAAAATTATAATGTTGCAGGATCACATATTTGAAGTACTTGGGCTGAAGTTTTACCACCCCTAATTTTCATTCCTGCAGGTAATAATCAAAAGAGTAAAATCTTTAATGAGCCTCGACTGTGTATTCGAAAGTTTTTCCCTGAGAAGAAGTGCTTCATTTTCGACCGTCCTGCTCACAGGAAGTACCTTACCCGCTTGGAGCAGCTAAAGGAGGACCATCTGAACCCTGAATTCCTAGAACAAGTTGCAGAATTCTGTTCCTACATCTTCAGCCATGCCAAGGTCAAGACTCTGTCAGGTGGCATCACAGTCAACGGGCCTCGTGAGTTGCTCTCTCCACCTACTTCTCACCTGGACTTTCCTTCTGCCCAATGTAGAGGGTAAAACAGAAAAGAAAAAAGGTCACTTCTGGCAAATACATAGTCTAATGATGTCCAGGAAAACGTAACACAAAGATCACATTAATTTTACATGGAAACTAAAACCCTTTCTAGTATCATCTCATAACAGCAAGGAGGAAAAAAGATAAGAACTAGAATTTAATTCTACTGTGGTAATCTTCTCCACCAGCCTCTCAGCTCTCCATTTGTGAAATAGGCTTTCAGGAGCTATGTACAGAGCAACACAGAAAGAAAAGCAAACATTCTATGTAAATGAAACTTTGCCACTGACTATAGTGTAATAATTCTCTTGCTCAGCAGTTTGAAAATATTTAGGGAATGGTGGTAATATGTGAACTACTGGGTGTAATGATGAATAAAAGAAATGTGACTTCTGGTCTCATTTCAGCATAGTAGGAGCAAAAGATTTTGGTTTAAAGTTTGAAAATGTATAATGGTAGACAGTGATTAATATAACAGGCTGCTATGAAAGAGTAAAGTCTAAGAAGACAGAGATTTACACTATGAGATAGAGAATATTTGTATATGAAAGTCATTTCATTTGTGATGGAAGCCACATGTAAGATGCTGAGAACTTAGAAATGAGTAGGCGTTAACCAGAAGCATAGGGAATAAGAGCTTTTAAGACAGAGATGATGTCATGCGGAAAGGCCTGAGGTAGGAAAGAACTTTGTAAATTCAAGAAAATAAAGGAAATGTGATTGGATCAAAGTGCACTGAATTAGAGTGATGTCATGATTTGGAGAAGTCCGCAGAGATCTGGTTTTAGAAGGACAGGCAGAGAACTTAAAGGAGATTAGAGTTTGTAAACTCTGTGGAAGGACTTTAAAGAATTGTGGGCAGTGAGGTAAAATTCATGTTTATATCTATGTTAGAGTATTTTGTAGCTAATTTGTCAGAGGGGTGTCAGGGAGGGAATGAGAGGATGGAAGCTATTTGCAGTGGTTTAGCAATAAATGAGGACTGGGTTAGGCCAAGGTTGTGGTCAAAATAGACAAGACCCAACCATATTTTGGATGTCAAATCCAAAAGGCTTGGTAACGGATGTATGGAAGGACTATATAGAAGGAAGTGCCCGACCTGTCCCCAGGGTTTCAAGCTTCACAACTGCTTGAATGGATGTGTTCCTGACAGATAGTAATATCAAGAAGAGTCATTTTTCAGAATGGATGAATTGTTTGTATTTGGATTATTTAACATTGGGTTTCTGCTGATACATACAGTAAGGGATATTGAACAGGCATTAAATATACAAAGCCAAAACTTAAAAATAAGGTAAAATCAGGAAACAAAATTCCCCAGTCATCTAATAGCTGGTAATCAAAAGTATAAAAAGAGAACTTACAGGATTGGGTCACAAAGAACTATTATCTTTTGGGTGATGAACCACTTTAATATGTCCAAGACTGGATTTTTCTGGGATGTGTGACTTTCAGTGCCAAATCCATCAAAGCCCTGGGCAAATCCAATGAGTTGGTCACCCCATCTGTATCTCTGGCAAGAGAATATCTGGAAGACCCATTTACATAAGCCAGACATAAGATTAGTGGCTTACACCATTAAGGAAAATAAAAATAAAAAAGGCTAATTTTCCTCCTTGATTTTTTTAATAAATTAGGAAGGAAGAGAAAAAGGGAGTACAGGGAGAGAGGCAAGAGAAGAAGGGTAAGGAACGATCTAGACCTGATGTCTCAGCCCTGTAATGTCCTTACTGTAATCTATGCATTCCGACATCTTCCTTTTGGGTGAAGCAAGCAAGAGAAAGTGTAGTTTTAATTTCCTCTACACCTGGAGGTTAAGAAATTATTTTATTACTATTCTTTCTCAGAAAATCCTCAACTCTATTGTTTGTGACACTCATTTGAAAAGCATACAAAATACTCTGTCTACCAACTGCTACCCATAATTTTTAAAATTCCTTTTTGTAGGTCTACAGAACCTGGTGCTGACCTACGTGGATGCAATCAGCAGTGGGGATCTGCCCTGCATGGAGAATGCGGTGCTGGCCTTGGCCCAGATAGAGAACTCGGCTGCAGTGCAAAAGGCCATTGACTACTATGAGCAGCAGATGAGCCAGAAGGTGCAGCTGCCTACAGAGACCCTCCTGGAGCTGCTGGACCTACACAGGGACATTGAGAGAGAGGCCATTGAAATCTTCATGAAGCACTCTTTCAAGGATGTGGACCAAACGTTCCAGAAGAAACTAGGGGTATATTTGATGTTCTTGTTCCTGAAAGACAGCAAAATATGGGCCCTTCTTTTTGAGGAGAGTAATTTTTTCTAGACCCCAAGATAGTAGCACCTGGCTATGTGTGCGTATTTACAATCATTTTTAAAAGTTTAAGATATACCTACCCTGGACTTATAAAAAAAATAGCACCATAACTAGCTAAGTCTTTTTATAAAAATCCATTTTTTTTTATTTCTACCACTCTGAATGCTGTATTTTAAGCAAATAAGTAAGTTACACAACTTCATTTATAAAGAACTAGTTTACCTTTTTCTTTTAAAGTTGAAAAAATAGGGTGGTGCCTGTAGCTGAAGGAGTAGGGTGCCAGCCCCATATACTGGAGGTGGTGGGTTCAAACCCTGCCCTGGCCAAAAACTGCAAAAAAAAAAAAAAGTTGAAAAAACACATTGCTCTCATATTCTCTAGTAATTATATGTGGGGGTTCAATTATTTTTTAATAATATAAATAATATTTAATGTAATAACCGTAAAACCTTGTTTTTTTTCTTTTTTTTTATTAAATCATAACTGTGTACATTGATATGATCATGGGGCATCATTCACTAGCTTCACAGACCATTGTTTTTTCTTAATTTACATAATGGGTAAAACATTCAGGAGACCAAGAAAGAAAAACCAGTCATAAGAAGTTTATTAGGGAATGTGTCCAAAGTCTCCCTCATTCTAAGTTAAGGAAGTATTATTGCCTGAAGAATGACCACTTGACAGGTGAAAATCCTTCCCCTGGGTTTTATAAATAATACATTGCTACAGTCAGAAGTTCTGGTGAAACTATGCAGTCAATGTCAATGGAAAATCAGCACCCTTGATGTGTAGCATCTTGATTGATTTAATGTAGATAAAGGTGCTGTTTATTATAAAAAAAAATAGATATTATAAAAAAATAAATATTGAAAGTACTAATGGTACAATCTTCATCATTTTCATTAGCCCTATGTTGAGAAAATATACAGAAATATTCTCATATTAGAGAACATAGTAAATAATCACTGACACCTTACTGAGCACTTCTGGAAAAGTCTGTGGGCTTCATACTTTACATCAGCTCAGAAAATCCTGCTGAGAAACCTAGACAGCCATCTCTCTCCTGTTCTCTGTGTACAGACAAGGAACCCTCAGTTCACAGAAGCTGAATGTCACAAAGCTACATGATGGCACAGGCCTGCCTGACTCCAGTATTTGTGCCCCGAACCATTCCAAAATTGGAGACTTGAAAATGCAAAGTTTCCTATGAAACAGTGTCTGATCTTTGAGACTCATTCTCTGAAGCAGGAAAGCAGGGGGTGCGGTTTCAGGAAATCATGGAGAAGCGGATACATTTTTGCAAAGAGCCCTGTCTTAGGGAAGGTGATGAGTGTGGCCCTATCTAGATGCTGCAGTCTCTGCAGGGGAGCACTTCTTAGCAGTCTGTGTGTGGGTAACATCCTCCTCATGGCTTTATTGTACCATCTATGTGTTTTGTCACTTCACAGGCCCAGTTGGATGTAAGGCGAGATAACTTTTGTAAGCAGAATTTGAAAGCATCAGAAGATTATTGCACAGAATTACTTGAGGATATTTTTGGTCCTCTAGAAGAGGAAGTGAAGCAGGGGGTGTTTTCTAAAGCAGGAGGTTACCATCTCTTTATTCAGAGGAAGCATGAGCTACAGAATAAGTACGACCAAGTTCCCAGAAAAGGAATACAGGTAAACTACACAGTGGATACCAAATCTGGGGACTACACAGTGGGTGCCATTTCTGGGGACTTGTTAAGGAAACTCTTTCAAATCCCACTGGGAACAAAAATCAACCCAACAAACCTGGCATTGCTGTTGGTATGAAGGGCCTCTGCCTTTCAGCCGTTCGTTTACTGATTCATTCAATAAGAACCTACCGTGAGATAGGTAGCAAGCTCCTCACTGGGAGCCCAGACTGAGCCCTCAAAAAATGTTCATGGAATTTGCTCACTTACTTATTTATCCAGTTGTTTGATAATTGTTTGGTCCAACTGCATGCCGGGCACCTGTCAAGTTGCTGGGGATAGAGCAATTAAAAAAAGAAATACTCAAAGACCAACTTCTCTCCAAGTATTTATAGGCCATAATAGTAATATAATAACAGTTAATACTTAAATAGATAGCACTGTCTCAGTGCCTGTAGCTCAGCAGCTAGGGCACTGGCCACATACACTGGGGCTGGTGGGTTCGAACCTGGCCTAGGCCTGCCAAACAACAACTACAACAAAAAAAATAGCCAGGCGTTGTGGCAGGCACCTGTAGTCCCAGCTACTTGGGAGGCTGAGGCAAGAAAATTGCTTAAACCCAAGAGTTTGAGGTTGCTGTGAGTTGTAACACCACAGCACTCTGTTGAGGGGAACATGGTAAGACTCTGTCTCAAAAAAAAAAAAAAAAGATAGCACTTGCAGTGCTGTGTTCCAGGAACAAGGCTAAAAGCTTAATTCATTTAATACTCAGAACAATCCTGCAAAGTACATATTTTTAATATCCCAATTTTATAAGAATAATTGAGGCACAGAGAAGTACCAGGAGTCACCCTGTGTCATGTGGGTAATGAGCAGTGCAGCCCAAATGCAAGATTAGGTTGAAGGATCTGTGCTCTTAACAGTTCTTCAGTGCTGGTATCCTCAGGTTATGTCACATAGAATTAGATTTGGATATACATTCTTAAAAAAACAACAGTGGCTTTAAAAAATACAAATGCATCTTTCTTCCTTCTGTGCAAGAAGTCAGGAAGAGGGAGCCCAGTGCTGCTGTGATGGCTCCATGTGCATCTTGGTCCCAGGCCCCTCCTTTCATTCTACTCCAGCCCTTTAGCACACAGCCTCCATCTTCCAGATCAATTTATGCTTTAAGATGCCTCTTAGGATTGCAGCCTCTGGTTCCACATTACAGGTGGAAAAGAAGAGGGGGAAATAGAAGAGTAAGAGGCTATGAGTCAACTCCTGTTAAAGAGATTTCTAGGAAGTACCAAACAGATACCACACTTCTGATTACACATTATTAACAGAATTCAATCTTATGGACATCCCAGCTATAAGGGATGTTGAGTAGAAGACAGTATAGTATCATGATCTGCCATATACCCAGCTGGGGATAAAATCAGAGTTTTGTTACAAAGTATACAGGACAGAAGAGAGATTTAGGATGACTCTAACAATCCCTGCCAATGTGACAAAAAAGCTCTGAAGAATAAAAAATAATGCAGGTATAGAAGGGAAAGGAAATGTGGGACAATTTTGTGCATGTATGTTCTTAGAAAAGGCCTATAAGGTGAAGTAAAGTTTCAGCAGAATCTTCAAAGCAAGTAGGGAGTCAACCAATGGACTTCTAGGGGAAGAAAATTTCAAACAATAGAAATGGTTTGGAAGAATAAATTGGCTTATGTTCTAGGAATAGCAAAAAAAGCTAAGGTGCTAGCAGGCAGTGAGCCACAGAGGGCAGGAGGCAGGGCCAGAAGAGCAGTCAGAGCACAGGGGCCAGATAGGGGAGTATGTTGAAGTCCGCTGAAAGAAGTTGGGAGTGTATTTTGATGAGTTGGAAAGTCAGTAGAGGGTTTTGAGTAGAAGAATCTCATGAGCTTTCTTAAAATAATGGAGCAAAACTCTGGCCGCTCTGCGAATGGCCTGTAGGGAAGCGAGAGAGGATGGAGCTGCAGCAGCAGTCCCCACTAGAAGCAATGGTGCTTAGACTCAGGTGTTTGGGTGGAGCAGGTGGCAAGAGATGGATTCTGACTATAGTTTAAAGCTGAAGCCAACACACTTAGCAGATGATTGGGTGGGGGGGTGTATGCAACAAAGAAAGTATCAAGGATTTTGTTAGATGAAGAGAGTTTCTAATTATTAAACTTGGGGTGATTGGGAAGGAACAGGTGTAGGAGGGATCCAGACTTGGATTTTAGACCTGCTAAACTTGAAATACTTTTTGAATTACAAAGTGAAGTGTGACATGATAGCAAAATTACATGGAATTAACAGATATATTGCAGGGTTTTGCCTTAACCATAGTCACTATTCCCTCATTCTAACTTCCTGTGTAACTAGGCAGAAGAGATGCTAAGAAAATATTTAAAGTCCAAAGAGGATGTGGCTGATGCCCTTCTAGGGACTGATAAGTCGCTCACAGAAAAGGAAAAAGAGATTGAAGGTAAGAACAACTGAAAGCACTCCATGATGGGAGACCTGTACAAAATGTTAGTTAGCAATATTGGTTTACCTGGAATTATTACTATAGAGAAAGAATAGCAAGTATCATTCTTAGTTCTATGGTTGTCATTTAACTGGTATGTGTGGCCATCTGTCTTCTGCTTACTCAATGAAAAACTTACAATCAATTTTCTCAATGACATGAGAATAAAGCCAAAGAGGGTAAAAGGTAAAAGGAACTCATGCAATTTACTAATCATGTTTCTCTGCTGCTTTTTCTTCCCCAGTGGAACGCATAAAAGCTGAATCCGCAGAAGCTGCAAAGAAGATGTTGGAGGAAATACAAAAGAAGAATGAGCAGATGATGGAACAGAAAGAGAAGAGTTATCAGGAGCATGTGAGACAGTTGACTGAGAAGATGGAGAGGGACAGGGCCCAGTTGCTGGCTGAGCAAGAGAAGATAATAGCTATTAAACTTCAGGTATTAGAGGGCATCTTCTCAATGTCTCTTACATTGTCAAATCAAAAAACGTAAGGATGAGGTTTGGCATGTGTAGTTCAGCAGCTAGGGCGCCAGCCACATACACCGAGGCTGGCAGTTTTGAACCTGGCAAAGGCCTGCCAAACAACAATAACAACTACAACAACAACAACAAAAATAGCCAGGCATTGTGGCAGGCACCTGTAGTCCCAGCTACTTGGGAGGCTGAGGCAAGAGAATCGCGTAAGCCCAAGGGTTTGAGGTTGTTGTGAGCTGTGACGCCACAGCACTCTACCAAGGGTGACATAATGAGACTCTTGTCTTAAAAAAAAAAAAAAAACGTTAAGATGGGGAACTGAATACCTCCCAAAGAACTTTCTAGCCCAGACACTCTACTATGTTTTTCATTTCCTAACTGCTTTTACCCTGGCCATCTGATTACTAAAGGCTGTTTACTTGCAGGATAAAATACCATAGAATCTTTCATTATGCTATCACTAAGACTGTAGCTATTAATTGCTAGGCACTCCATGGGTGTTTTACAGGCATTCCAAAATCAAATCATTACCTAATGGCACAGGAACTATTATTTTCTCACTGGGAGTCCATACTATATAGATCCGAGGTTAGACAAAAATAAAAACAGGAAAGTTGTCTTTTGCAGAAAAACTGTGTTACACATAGGTGAAGTGAAGAAACCTAAGAATAAAATTCTAGGTCAACAATATTTTAAAAACTGTACGACAGCATTTCTGAAGCTAAAAAAGTACCAGAAATTTTATTGGTGGGTATAAGAGACTCAGGAGATAATGATACAATGGAAATTAAGGGAAGAAAGGATTTTAAGAGTGTTCAGAGCTCTCAAGGGATCAATATAATTACCAAAAGAGAACATAATTTGGCAAATATGGGAGATGTGTGAAGTTGTATGAGCTTAGTCTCCACTTTTCCTTCCAGGAGCAGGAACGACTTCTCAAGGAGGGATTCCACAATGAGAGCAACAAACTAAAAAGAGAGGTCCAGGAACTCCAAAGGAGAACAGCACCCAAGCCCTGCACCATACTCTAAACATGTCAGAAACAGAATCTCCCTACCCAGCTTCCTCTCCCCAAGGAACAAATTGAATGAACAACTTCAGAAGGCCAAACAATGGCTGTTAAACTTATCTTGAAATCATGACAATTGAATTTGTTTTCCTTTTAAAAATTTTACTAATACATATGTTTGTACATTTTTATGGAGTGCAGTGATATTTCGTTACCTGCAATGTGTAATCTCAAGTCAAGGTGTTTAGAATATCCATCTTCTCAAGAGAGACGCTTGCATTTTTGCTAAGTCATAAAAATTTCAAAGTGAAGCTTAATGATAAAGTCAGTATTTCACCTGATGAGCAATTCAATTCATGCTTATTTATAGCACTAATTACTAATATGATCCTTAACTGCATCCTAGGTTTGAAATCATGCACAAGAGCTCAAGAGATACTAAATCATGTAACTGGGATGTATTTTACAGTGAGGAGATCTCATACAATTTCTATTTAAGGTGAACTTTTTCCCCCTCATATACACCATCCTTGTATATTTTCTCAATATATGTTTTCTTACTCAAGGAGTACTTTGGTCCTAGGATAAGGTTGAACTACTGTGAACATGGCATAAATCTGATGTAACTGAACAAAACCATGGGCACAGTTGGGCATCACTCCTGCTGAATAGTTTTGGATCACACACTGGCTGCAAGTAAGAGAGATCTGGGACATGTCACTGGACTTCTATGTGCAGTGTGCAGCTCCCACTTGGGTGGAGACTGCCTGGCCTGTGGGCACTGATGAACTCCTAGACACTGGGAGAGGAAGTGGTGACCTCTGTGCAGAAGGCATGTGTGAGTGGAACCCCACTTTCTCTATATATACCATCTAGGTTTGCAATCTCCAGCCCTTAGGCTCAGAGTTGGGGGTATTCTGTCGTAGAACAACAATCTCTGGTCAAAAAAATACACTTGACGTGTTCAATTATAATACAAATTTAAATTTTTAAAAACTACATCAATAAACTGACCATAAAATTTGAATTTAAATGAAGACCTAGAAAACTATCAACTAATAAAACTAAAAAAGGGTTTAGAATAAATAGAGCAATAGACCATGATCTAAAATGGAAGCTAAGAAATAAATAAGTTAATTATCCATAAATCAATTTATATTGGCCTACTATATCCAATCCATTGCCAATAAAAATTTTGGAGGTTCTTCACTATAGAATCCTAATTTTCATTCAGAAGTGGTAGGAGAAGCCAAAACAATGTACTAGAAAAAAAATCTCAGTATCAGATATTAAAACAAAATATAAAATATATTGATTTTAAAGTGTGGCATTAAATATTACAAGAATAAACAGGCAATGGGACTAAATGGATAGTCCAGAACCAAATTTAAGTTGAAAAAGAACTGTGCGACCATTAAAAAATGTTAATCTATTCTACGTAAGTTCTTTTTTAAATGTTTTATTTTTATTGTAAATTGACAAATCGTGTTCATTTGTAAAGTAGAAATACACAATATGGGAATAATGAAAGTCAGATAATTAACATAATCATTAGTATCTATCAGTTGAAATGTCTCTTCTTTCATTTCTGATTTTATTTGAAACTTCTTTTTTTTCAGTATAGGTAAAGAGTTTTTTATTTTATCTTTTCAAAGAATGAATTTTAATTTCATCAATCTTTTGTATCATTTTTCTAATCTCTATTTCATTTATTTCTACCCGATCTTTATTATTTCCGTCCTTCAGTTAACTTTGGGTTTAGATTTTTCTGCTTTTTCTATTTACTGGAAGAGTAAAATTGGGTTGTTTGAGACCTTTCTTCTTCTTCTTCTTCTTTTTTTAAATGAGTAACAATAGTAATGAACATTTATTGAGTGCTTTGTGTTAGGCATTGTGTACTTTCTAAGGTACAAAGCATAGGGAAATTTAGGGTGGGAGAGTCCAGAATAACTGAGAGCTGGAAACAGATTTTGGAGTCCATGAGGACCTGGCTTTGAAATCTGGTTCCACACATTCCCTATGTCTCTTTGAGACTGTTACCTACCAGGATCCTAGCCTGGCCACCACATTCAACAACAATAAAAAATGTAGAATGCTTAATCTACTGGCAGGCATAGAACAACTGTTCGATAAATTTATGGTGATAACAATCACGTGTTTGTTATTAGCTCTTATCATCACCAGTAATATTTGCATAATAATAGTAAACAGCGCTTACCACGTGCCAGGAAATGGTTTCCATTTACTAAATCACTGAATTCTCAAAACAAGCCTATGTAAGTGCTATTTTTATTACCATCTCACAGACAAAAAACTGAGGCACAGAGATTACAAGGGGCCGAAAGTCACACAGCTGCAACTACAATTAAAAGGCAAGACGACCTTTATTGAACGCTTTCATACCAGGGCAAAAATTGCTTTATACACTACTATTACAATCTTAGAGTATTCTAAATATAGCTGTGAGAAGTACTAAAATGTACTCACAGCATTACTTAGGTAATGGGTAGGGATGTGGAACAGGAATTCCTAGGGGACCCTGACATGTGTTCTGCTGCTGAGATGGGTAGGGGGAAAACCCAGGCAGGACTGGGTCACTTATATACTGTTGGTGGGAATGTAAATTAGCACAATTTCTATAGGAAACACTATGAAGATTCCTCAAAGAACTATTAAGTAGATCTACCATTTGATCCAGCATGCAAGAGACCACCCAAAGGTAAAGAAATAGCTTATCTTTAAAAGATGCTGCAGGGCTGGGTTTGGTGGCTCACACTTGTAATCCTAGCACTCCGGGAGGCTGAGGCAGGCAGATTGCTTGAGCCCAGGAGTTGAAGACCAGCCTGAGCAAGAGCGAGATCCCATCTCTAAAAATAGCATTGTGGCAGGTGCCTATAATCCCAGCTACTTGGCTGAGACAAGAGGATCCCCTGAGCCCAATAGTTTGAAGCTGCTGTGAGCTATGATGCCATGGCACTCTATCAATGGTGTCAAACTGAGACTCTGTCTCAAAATAAACAAATAAATAAATAAGATCCTGCTATTATGTATTTACCACACCATAATTTACAGTTGCAAAGATGATAAAATCAAACTTAGTGCCCATCAACTAATGAGAGGATAAAGGAAATGTGGTCTGTGTATACTATAGAGTACTACTCAGCCATGAAAAAGCATGACATAATGTCATTTGCAGCACCTTGTATAGAATTAACTGAGGCCATTATCCTAAGTGAAGTAAACCAAGGACAAAAAAATGAATACTGCATGTTCTCACTTGCAAGTGGGACCTAAGCAATGGATGTCCCTGGTCATACAGAGTGACCAATTGGACATCAAAGACTCAAAAGAAGAGGGGTAGGAAAAATTACCTGTTGAGTACAATGTACACTATTCAGGTGACAGGTACAATGTACACTATTCGTGTGACAGGTACATTAAAAGTACGGACTTCACCACTATATAATACATGACCTCCCCTTATGTATGAATATAATACATTCATATAACAAACAACCATCTGTTGTTTGAACCTAGGGCGATTCAATTAAATTTTTGAAAAAGACCTTATCTCTGAATGTGGTTACATTTTCAGGTCCTGTGATTAAGACTTCAACATATGAATTATTGGAAGTGGGGAAGAGAGACAAAATTCAACCTACAAAAGATGGGATGAGAAACATGGATGGTTTGTCCCATATTAAATAATAAGTGGCAGAAGACAAGAATCATTCAATTGAGGTTTATTAAGCCAAGATTTTGAGAATGTGCCTGAGAAAAACAGGAACTGCAAACAAGCTGCAGGTGAATTGGAACCTTTAGCATTTTAAAGAAATACAGAGAGAAGGAAAAAGGTTTAGGGTGGACCAGGCAGGGGAAGAGGGATATGAGGGAAAATGTTGTATCCCTCTGAGACCCAGAGCATCTACATTTTATATAAAATAAGGGGAACGTTAGAAGGGGAAAAAAAAGAGTGAAGGAAACATCAGTTACTCGGGCAACTGGGTAGGTAAAAGAATGCCTGATTCTGTCTTGTCTCCTGTTATGTGAAAAGACAAATTTGTAATTTATTACTAGTGTGGATTCCAAATAGGCTTTAGTTTTAGGTGCTAGACATAAATCCAAGTTATATATCCTTCCTTATGGGAGGTAGGCAAGCAATTTCCTTTTTGCATCATTTGTAGAGGTCCTCACCTTTCTGTTGCATAAGGAGTTGGATGGCCCTGAAACTTTGATTTTCTTTCTACATCCTTCCAGAATATAAATTACCATATCCTTTGATTGGGAGCTGAGGAGAGAAGTGGGATCTCCTAGTCTCCAACCAGAAAGGAGTTTTCATCAAATTGAGCTGGGGAAGGGGAGGTCATGTATCAAGTGCCACAGACTCCTGCTGCTCTTGACTTTGAAGATTTTCTATAACAAATGTTTCATTATCTGAAATACTCATGTACTCTAAGAATAATTTCTAGAAGTTTTTTTTTTTTAAATAATTTCCACCAGTTATGCTTACTTTTGTGTGAACTGCTTCCACTATCACTCCAGTATATGGACCAACATAACATTTTTGTTTTTTTCAGAGACAGAGTCTCACTTTGTCACCCTTAGTAGAGTGCCATGGCATCACAGTTCACAGCAACCTCCAGCTCTTGGGCCTAGATGATTCGCTTGCCTCAGCCTCCCAAGTAGCTGGGACCAGGTGCCCGCCACAATGCCCAGCTATTTTTTTGTTGCAGTTTGGCTGGGGCTGGGTTTGAAACCACTACTCTCTCTGTATGGGGCCAGCCCCCTACTTACTGAGCCATAGGCGCTGCCCAACATAACATATTTTTTCCAAATTTTATAAAAACACATGACTAGGGTCCCTTCCAGGTAAAGAGAGTCTTTGAAATATGGTCTTCATTACCTGTACAATGAATTAACCTCCAACTAAGTGGGGCTTTGAGGGCGTATTTGTAAATTTGGAATGTTGCATATGGTAGGATGAAGGTGTGTTTTCAACTGTAAGGAAAATTTTCTCACAGAAAAGAAGTCAAGTTTGACACTCAGACAAGGGGTATTTTGCTGAATGATGATATTAAAAGATCATTTCCAATGAATCAGTTTTATAGAAAATCTTTGAAAAGTACTATGTGTAATCTGGGCACAGTATATGCATCTGTACTCCTACTCAGGATCGCTGGAGCCCAGGAGTTTGAGGTTCCACTGAGCTATGACCAAACCTATGAATTGCCACAGCACTCCAGCCTGGGCAATACAGTGACACCTCATCTGTAAAGATAAGTAAAGAAATAATAAATAAACAAATAAAAATTTTGAAAACCTAATAACAAATTTAAAAAGACTACATGTAGGGCAGCACCTGTGGCTCAAAGGAGTAGGGTGTCATCCCCATATACCGGAGGTGGCAGGTCCAAACCCAGCCCCGACAAAAAAAAAAAAAAGACTACATGTAGAAATAAAGTTTATAGATGATGTGAAATTCATCTCAGTTGTGAAATATCCAAGTTCTCAGGGAAAAAAAAAATGCCCATTCTTAACATCGCCTACATAAAAATAAAACGGGCAAATGAACTTCAATATGTACCAGGATTAAATGATTCATCTTGGAAATGTTATAACAGAAATAGATATAGCAGTTAATGGGAACTTAGCAATTAGTGAAAGCTGTCTGGAAACATGGAAAGAAATATTAACTAGTCCTCTTTCTTTCTCTATATGTGAACAAACACAATTCAGGGAACCCTAGGAAAATATATAAAAATAAAGCATTCTCAAAACTAATAATATGCAGTGCCCGTAGCTTAGTAGGTAGGGCTCCAGCCACCTACACTGAGGCTGGCGGGTTCCATCCCAGCCTGGGCCAGCTAAAACAACAATGACAACTGCAGCAAAAAATAAAATAAAATAAAATAAAATAGCCAGGCATGTGGCGGATACGTGCATCCCAGCTACTTTGGAGGCTGAGGCAAGAGAATCACTTAAGCCCACGAATTTGAGGTTGCTGTGAGCTGTGATGGCACAGCACTCTACCAAGGGTGACATAGCGAGACTCTGTCTCAAAAAAAAAATAAATAAATAAATAAACCCTCTAATAATAGGTCTTTAAAAGGTAGAAATATGTATACATATGCTGATAAAATTAATGAAAAGAGAACTGCATCTGAAATGCCAGACAGACCCTTTCACTTTCCTTCCCTTGCTCCTCCTCATCACAACCTGCCCCTGAGCATGTAGGCCTTTTGCAGAAACTGGGTTGTTAAACAAACATACCCTGCAGAGACAGGAGGATTAGCCCAGAGTTACAGGCCCTTGCAAAACCACATTCCTATCTTCACTCAACATCTGGTTCCCCTTGTAATTACCCAACCTCCTATCCTATAGATATAACCTTGCAAAGTCTCCCTTTTGCAAACTGTTTCACTTTAGGGATTCCACCCCTCCCCCCTGCCCCAAGAGAAAGAAAGATATAAGAACTCCTTTCCTTTGTTATGCATCACCAAGATTTTTTGGGTGTGATCACGTCTCAGTCAGCTGGTCAATAAAAGACCCCATATCTAATTTGAACTCAGTATGCTGGTGTTTTCTCTATAATTCCACTTGCGTTGGGTACGACATATCCATATTATAAAATAAAGGGAATCAGAAAAAGATTACTAACACACACCATGCAAAGATTCAAAATCTGCTGTACGTCAAATAGTTTTGACAGAAGTAAAGATGATATACTCTTTAAAAAAGGATAAGTTAAATGATTTTTAAAAAGTTTTAAAAATGATGAACATATCTAATAATGAAAATGATAAGAAGGGTATGAAATCCTGAATAAAATTACTTTATAAGGTATAAGAAAAAAGCAACATATTTGCACTACATACATAATGTCATTTTAATGTATGTATAACTGAATTAACAGATTAAATGTTTTACCTAGAGATTGGATTATATCTTCCCCATTTCCTAAAATGTACATGTTTCAAGTGGAATAAAATGTAGTGTGTGGCTCATATTCAGGGTCATTTCATATTTAGATACATGTAATATTCATGAACTTGTACTCTATAACAAGCCATAGTCTAGGCTCTGGGAATATATCTGTGAATACATGAAGCCTCTGCTCTCATAAACTTGAATTTCAGATAGCTATAAAGGAAATGAAAAAAAAAAGTGATATGAAGTGATATGAACCACTAATTGCCAAGGAGAACTCAGGTGCCTCAAGGCGTGAAATGCTGAGTTCCAGGGAAACAGCTTTTTCCAAATTCTTTTTTTTTTTTAAGACAGAGTCTCCCTACGTTGCCCTCAGTAGAATGCCGTGGCATCACAGCTCACAGCAACCTCAAACTCTTGGGCTTAAGCAAGTCTTTTGCCTCAGCCTCCCAAGTAGCTGGGACTACAGGCGCCCACCACAACGCCCAGCTATTTTTGAGTTGCAGTTGTCATTGTTGTTTACTAGGCCCGGGCTGGACTCAAACCCACCAGCCTTGGTGTATGTGGCTGGCGCAATACTCACTGAGCTACAGGCACGGAAGCAGAAGGCAGGATTCTAATCATTAAAATCTGTGAACTAATCCAGTAAACCCAAGTGCATAAAGGTGGTACAGATAAAATCTCTGTCATGAGTATTATCCAGCGGAAAATTCACTTTTAAGAATTTAGCTTCTGGCTTGCAAGTGGGCACAGTGAGTCTGGGGAGAGAAGACTCCAGGCATCTCTGGCTGGTGGGATCTGCCCAGAAACATCCCTTTGGGGACACAGGCAAGGGACCTCTGGACCCCATGAGGAGGACAAAAGCAGTGGAGAACTAGCAAGTGGTTGCATGTGTTCGTTTGGTCTAATCCCTCTGACAGTTGTAAGTATAGCAACAGTGAGATTGCAAACTGGAAAGGCCTTACCCGTGAGCTGTTTTGACTTGGCACTCAGTTGAACTACCTTGGGAAAACTTGGGCAAGAGAGCAGAGGACTTTAAGCGTTGCTAGGGTCTCAGACTGAGCCACTGAGCGAGACACAGCTAATAGTGTTTGGCTGTGGGCCACATGGAGCCATTGTGGGAGAACTGCCCTGGCAAGCTCCACCGTCAGGGTCACAGAGCAAGGATGGGGATGGAGCAAGTAATCTAGTGACTGAGCAGCCTAAAGGCAGGGACTGAGACACCTTACAGCCTTAGCCCTCACGGGCAGAGTGAGACCAGTTTCAGCACAATGGGTAAGTGGACAGCCACTTCAGGAGTGATCCCAGCAACAAGTGCTTTCCTGGGAAAGCTTCTTCTTAGCCAAGGTTAGCAGTTTAAAGTGCCTTTTAAGAGGGCTGAGGAGAGATTTAGGGTCTCCACCCTGCGGGGTTTGAGAAATCAGCAGAGGCCTCCAGTCTCCATCCCATACAAATGTATCAGCAGTGATACAAGTATATCAGGAGTGAACTTGGTCAAACTGATAAAGGGCATCTACAAAACACTTGAGGCTAAATCTGCTGGGATTACAGGTGCTCACCGTGTGCCTGGCTGGGTTTTTCCATTTTTTTCCATGAGTCGGGGTCTCACTCTCGCTCAGACAAGCCTCGAACTCCTGAGCTCAAGCAATCCTCCCTTCTCAGCCTCCCACAGTGCTGGGATTACAGGCGTGAGCCACCACACCTGGCTAAAACACAGTAACTTTGTAAGCTAGAGGAATTCATTCATTCAAGGTTACTTACAAGGTACTCTGTCAAGGACTGGGAAACAGGTTATAGTTTCTCTCATAAAGAGCTAAAAAATAGCCTCCAAAACATAGTGAGACCTCAAAAAAAATAAATAAATAAAAAGTTCAGCTGAGTGCAGTAGTGTGTGGCCTGTAGTCCCAGTGACTCAGGAGGCAGAGGCAGGAAGATCACTTGAGCCTAGGAGTTGGAGTCTGCAGGGAGCTACTATCAAGCCACTACACTCCACCTTGGATGACAGAGTGACACCTTGTCTCCAGGAAACAAACAAAATAACAACAACAACAAAAAGAGCTAGAAGTCTATACTGAATATGTATATTAAACAAATAAAAACATAAAATTAAATATATCCAGGAAATTGGGAGAAGAGCATATCCATGATTTAGGAAGGAGTTGGTTTCACACTGCTCCTAATCCTATTTCTCCTTAACAGTCAATTAGTAGGGAAAAAAAAATCTAAATTGGAAGGAAAGAGATGAGAAGAGAGAGAACCTATCACCTTGACCTAAACACTCTAATAGTTTATCAAGCATTCAGAATTCCTGGTCATTCAAATCGACATGTGAAAGATATGAGCTCCATCTAGTGGCCAGAATTTTTATTTTTCTTCACAATATTTTATCACTACTTTGTATCACATATGAATTTGTTCAAAAGCATCGCCTGTCTCCCCTACTAGAATATAAACACCAGTGGGCAGAGTGTTTGTCTTTTTTGTTCATCACAGCATCAACAGAGTGTAGAAGGGTGCTAGGCACATATTAAATGCTTCACACAATAAATAATTTTTAGCAAATAAACAACTTTTTTCTTCCGTCCTTCTCTTTCTTTCTTCCCTCCCTCCCTCCTTTCTTCCTTCCTTTCCTCCCTCCCTCCTTCCTTCTTTCCTTCCTTCCCACCTTCCTACTGTCTCACTCTGTCACCCAGGCTACAGTGCAATGGTGTCATCACAGCTCACTGCAACCACAAACTCCTGTGCTCAAGGTATCATCCTGCTTCAGCCTCTTGAGTAGCGGAGACTACAGACACACCACCACACCTGGTTAATTTGGGGGCTCTCTTACTGTAGATAGAAAAGAATACTAAATAGTGGGGGATAACTAGCAGCCCCATCCTAAAAATTCTCATTCTCTTTTTCTTAAGGAACCACTTTATACTACTTACTAAGAACTGAGCATTGACCTAAGTTTTGTTTGTTTTTCTTTTTTATTTGTTTCGTCTATTAAATCTTTCAATCCTCACAAAAGCACTATGAGTTAGGTTCTGTTATCACATTTTACAGATGAGGAAATCGAATCACAGAGAAAATAATGTAACTTGCCCAAGGTCACAGGGCTAGAGAATTGAAAAGCTGTGATTGTAACCAGGCAATTTGGCTTATCCACTATTCTACTCATACTATGCACACTGCCTTCTTTCTGCTGCATTTCAGAATATCTTCAGTTCTTTAGATTGGGCAAGAAGAAAGCACTTACCTGCATAAGGAATATACTGTCTTTTTTTTTTCACACTCTGATAGGTAATTTTATTTGTTCAAGGGCTCATATTGCAAGCATTAAATCAAGCCTGGGCTTTGATTCTGTGAACCAATTCACATGTTAAGGAAGATAAAAGCTAACTGTGATCCATGTAAATGGATGAATAAACATCTTTGCATGACTATTACTGCCATGCAAAGGCTCAGGGTTAATCACATTGTAGTTTTTAAAATTTCTACAGCCTAGAGCTCAGTAGTCACGGGCCTGTTAGGTCCTTCTGGATGTCCCACCAGCTATCTGCACTTTTCTTGAGCTGAGCAATCTCTTCAGCCTTTAGCTTCTTGGTGATAACACTAGTTAATCCTTGAGCATTGAGGATACGTGGGAGACTCCGGAAGTCTGTGTTCTCGGTGTCATACATCCCCTTCACCTTATTGATGTGGGATGAATCCTGGATACATTTTTCAGTATGGGTTCAGTAAGATCAGCTGCACTTAATGCAATGGCCCAACTGGTATATACTTTTAGCTTGATGATTCCTTAGGTACCCTCAACCCACCATCATTTTCACTATCATTGTCTGTTCCCATTTCTGGATTCATTTCCTAGAGAGAAACACCTGCCACATTTACTTCATTCCATACAGCCACACTTGAACAGTCACCATGTTCTCCTAAAATCCACCCATGGCCGCTGTTGGGATGAATGCCAAGTTTTCCATCCATAGGATAGTAAAATCTAGCAGAATCCAGACTGCACCCGCTTCCAAACACATGATACTTGGGTAATCCACTTAGTTTCCAGGTAACCGCTGTAAGAATGTCTGCTGGATTTGAAACCACAATTATGATGTAATCAGGACTGTACTTGACAATCTGAGGAATAATGAATTTAAAGATGTTAACATTTCTCTGCACAGGTTGAGATGACTCTCCCCTTCTTGCTGACACCTACAGTTACCACCACAATCTTAGAATTGGCAGTCACAGAGTAATCTTTATCTGCCACAACTGCAGATCCATTATTCCTTTTTTGAGCTTGTCTTCCAGAACATGCACAAGAGCAAGTTCATCAGCCAGAGATTTTCCCAGAATGCTGATAGCACACACCATGCTAACTCGTCTGACACCCACTATAGTGATCCTATTATTTTAGACTGCTGCCTCTTCTTCTGCAAGTCATGCAATGAGTTTTTCCTTAAGAGTTGCCATCAAGCACAGGAGAGAGAAGGCCCTCAAGCTGGCAGTAATACTTGTGTAAAGACAATGTTAGCCGTGTGTGTCCCCCATATTGTCTTTTTATTCAGAGAACAAATAAGCAGAAGGTGTAAGGGTAATACACCTATTAGCCAGTAATTTCAGAGAGTCACTTTACAGGCCCTTTCCCCACATTCAGGGCCTTTCTTCCTTTCCACAATCATTTTTTGCAAACTTTATCATTGAATTCTGGGCTCTAATGTCACCTCTTTGATGGTGCCTTTCCTGACTATCTTATTCAAATGCTCAGCTATCTCCACCCATCACTGCTTCTTTCATAGCACTTGTCACCCTCCGAAATCATTTCGCACTGACTTGTCTATTGCCTTTCTCCCTATCAGAATGTAAGATTCAAGACACTCCCTGCCTCATTCTTTCTGGTAGCAACAGTATGTATGTACTCAATTCATATTTTGTAAATATGAGATAAAGAAAAGTAGTCCCTGGAATCAGGAACTGGACTGATATTTAACCTTAGTATGGTTAAGAACTGGCTGTGGTATTCCTTCATTAAAACATAACCACCTTACAGAACACAAACATCAGACAAGGTCATTCTGTGATCCTGATGAAGTACAACAAACAAAGTTATTTCATAATCTTGCCTAAACACAGATAAAAACAAGGTCACTGTGCAAATTACAAAAATACCAAACTATCCCGCCTCCCAGCTAATAATGTGTATGATTGTTGCTTCTTAGCCAGTTACAGCTTTAGCCTTGCGTTTTTCCTCCCTCCTTCTAGGTACCATGTATGATGATGCCTGATGTTAGACTTACCCCCTCTTGCTAATCAAACCTTTATTTCCTTGAACCCTTTCCCCAAATCACCAAATTTGAGCCCCAATCGTATGAGTTATTTCTACCCTGTATGGAGGTGACCCATAATTCCCGTGATGTGTGTTCTCCCTTGTTGCAACAAGTAATAAACCCAGCATTCTCCTTTACAGGGTGTTCCTGGTGGTCTTTTGGCTGGAAAGCATTGGCGAAGGAATGCCCTTCACAACAGCTCACAATCTAGGGGTGGATTCTCTGTTACAGACAATAATTTCTCCATGCACCTAATCGTCTTCTGAACCTCCTGGTACCTAGTTCCTTTTTTATTTTTATTTTTTTTTTCAGTTTTGGCCACGGCCGGGTTCGAACCCGGCACCCCCCGTCTGTGGGGCCGGCGCCCTACTTCTTGAGCCCAGGCACTGCCCAGTACCTAGTTCCTTTTAACCAAAGATTTTTTTTTTTTTTCATTTAGAAACAAATTTTATTTAAGATCTGAAATACAATTCCTAAAATATCAACTTCTCCAGAAAACCGTGGCTACACTATAATGCATTGCCTCTATCATGTTAGAACGTGCAATAGACTCAAATACAAAAACCATGAAACAAATCACCATCCTTCAACATTTTGAGCAAAGATAGAATGCCTAAGGAACAACATAGATGGACTTGCAGAGGATGGGCTGTTTTACTTCAAGCACCATAAAAAAAAAAAAAGAGCACAAATGCACGGGTTTTCGGGTATATACATCAAGTTGAACCTTTGGCACTAGGAATCAGGGCGTTTTTTCACGTAGCATTAACACATATTAGAAAACCGTGTAGTGTCAAAGGGATAGAACCACCAGCATTCAAGCAATGTTGTCAACTAGGCAATAAAATGTTCTACTGAATGTTTCATCTTTGTCTAATTACTGCATACACTGGTAGCAACTTTGAAACAAGAAAAGGAGCTTCACTCCTTTTATTTTCTGTTTAAAACAGAACAGGAAACAAACGGAAACAGAAGCCCTGTTATACATTAACAACTTTAAAGAACATCAATTATACAAGAAAAGGACTAAGAACAAAAAGTGTTTACAGATACCAGACTCAAAACAGTGAGTGGTCAGTAGACCCTTACAGGGCTTTGCGGTGGTACTCAGCAGAAGCCACTTTGTAATCACTGGCAGTAAACAGAGATGCAGAATTCTTTGCCAGATATTTTAGGAAATCATGCAAATAGCCCAACAACAATGCAAGGCTTTTCTCATCAAGAGGTGTATAGGCCAACATTGCTCCAATTCTTACAAATAATCTCAGTAGGTGAGGCGCTCCATAAACCTGGGACATTGGTGCATCAGGGTGAGCCAAGAGAATTTCAGCATACTGGGGCCTCTCAAACTTGTAGAGCAGCTGAGTGCCCAACATCACATTGAAATATTCTTTTATTCCTCCCATGACTTCGTTAACTGCATATTCCTTATTATCAACATTGCCCTGCCACCGCTTACAATTAGCATACTCTTCAAGAACTGCATCCACGTTCTTCTTTGCAGGAAATTGGAAAAGTTGCTTCTGCCTGGTAACCAAGTCCCAGTCCTTGACAAGCCATGGTTTTAATTCTTCAGGAATCTTCACTTTAACTTCCATTCTATTCTTAAATGCTTCTTCACTTTCAACAGTTGGATCCGCCCGGGCCCTTTTCTTCCGTGGAGGCTGAGGTGCTTCGCTGGCACTGCCACCATCTCCATTTCCAGGAGTCTTCTGTTTGTTCTTTCTTGTCTTCCTAGCAGATCCTGAAGGGGGGGTCTCTGCAGAGCGACCTCCCCATCTTCCTGGGAGAGCTGGCTCAAGATTTTTCTGCTGTGGAGCAGCTGTCTTCTTTCCAGAGGAAGCCCCTCTCCTCTTACTTCTCTGCATGTTGCTTCTAGTTGGCTTTTTGAAGTTGTCTTCTTCTGCAGATTGTTGTCCACGAGTTTGAGAACCCTGCTTTCTGGAACTCATTCAACCCCGTTTTTATTCCAACCAACAATCCTCCGTCTTTCCCTTCTAAGAACTGCTAGTGATTTCCCAGATGGAATCTTACAGGTCTTCTGGGATGGTCTGGAAGGATGAAGTAGGAAACACAACCCAAGATTCTGTAATCAGGGACGGTTCTGCAATCAGGATCAGATCTCCTGATCCCTACTGTAGAGCAAACTTAGCTTTTCTGACGGTGACCTGAAACGAGAGTCCAGTTCTTCCCAGCAGACGACGTGTGATCACTGCCGTTCCTCCAACCGCCATAGTAACCAAAGATTTTTGTTCCTTTCTCTAGGCCTGAATAGCAATGATAATGCTACTCCCACTCCCTCTCCGCTCATCTTTTTAAAGTAGAGAGGAAGAAAATCTAAGTACAAAACTAGATTTTTGACAGAAACTCCTTTTGCTAACACCACACTCCCTAAAGTAACCGATGGTGTTCTTCCTTGTCCTTTTAAAACTATCATTTATCACAAAAATGAAAAAGCAAATATCCAACGTGCCCAATACTAATAAAAATCCAGGAGATGATCTAAATCCTGCTCACGTAAGAGAAAAACTCATTTCAATTCAAGTTGGGGGGACAGGGGTTTGGGGTGCTCCCAGTGAATGGCCACAATGTAGGGGTGTATGACACACCTTTCGGGTGCAGGACATAACTACAAGAGGGAGTCTACCTAATAAATTCAAATATTGCGACTTGGTCGTTCGTATCTTCACATTAACCTGAAATATCAAAAAAAAAGGAAAAAATAAATAAAACTGCCTTTTATCTTTCTCTTCTAGTCTCACACCCACACCCTTTTCATTCTCATTTCGCGGATCAAACTCACATTACTGTTCAGGAAAGTAAAGTTTCTCTCCGCTTTTTCCCTCCTTATCCGCATCTCCGGTGACAAATACATCTACAATTCCTTTTCCACATTCACTTTAGAGGCTTGCCCTGCTTGGGCACCTTCTAAAATTATTCCAACTGGAACCCTGTCCTCGTACAAGTCCAGAGGTTGGTTGGCGCTTGCCGATCCTGCAGAACCAGTCCTGGTCCTAACGCCACCTGCCCCAACCCAAAGGGCCACACACATCCAATTGGAGCCCTGAGCCTAAATGCCATCCATTCCCAGTCCTCATCCACATCCAAGTCCCCGCCCTATTCCGCCCCTTCACTCGGGTCTGGACCCTGGGTCTGCCTTGTCGCGTCCGCAATACCTGCAGCCAATGAGCGCCAGGAGTCCAAAGCCCTTAGCCAATCCCGGGCCACAGACAGGCCCGCCCCATCGCGCCCCTCCCTCCTCCCGCCCTGCGGGCTCATCCGGTGCCACCCACTCTGGAGAGGAGCGGAGCGTTCAGCCCATGCGCGCCCTGCGTCGTCCGCGCGCGGGCTCCGCGCACACGCCCGAACCCCCCCCACCCAGGCCTCAAGCCCCAGCGGGACTCGAACCTCAGAAGCGAGGTTGCTGAGCGTGAGCAAGGTGTGTGTGGCGACCCGCGGCGCCTCGGTGCGGAGGGACGACAAGGGCTCCGCCAGGAGAGGAGGAGTTTGCGGCCCACTGTCCGCCTCGCAAGTGACCGGGCTGGACCTCCGGCGGGACTCGGGCTCGCCCTGCCGGACTGAGGTGCCCAGTGGGTGGCCGGGAGGACTGCGGGGATCGCTGCACAGGGTCGATCCTGCAGTTAGCACACTTTCTTTTCGAGGAGGAATGGTGCCGAGGAAGGAACGACTGGACTCCTGTCATTCTCTTGCCCTTTTTTGCTCTTGGTTTTTGCAGTTTGGGCGTTTAGAAAGCAATCTGGTGTGGGTGACTCTGGGATTTTTTTTATTTGAAAAGGAAACAAAGTCTTGTTTTAACTTGCCATATAGATGAATGTTAGTGGAATCCAGAAGTTTTAGTTAAATGAGAAAAGTAGTCCAATTTGCTGCGCTTGGAATCCCAGCGGATTTAGCAGTCCAAGCCCCCGGCCACCGCCGAATCCGCCACCGGCCTGTCCCACCTGTGGGCTCCTCCGCCGCTGAGGGGAGAGTTGTCCCCGCGCCGCTTGGCACCAGAAGCTCCGGTTGCAGATCGACCTTTAGTTTTACCTGTGTGCTAAAACCTAATCCCTGCTAACTCCCACTCAGGGAGCCATACTTACTTCTGGAATAAGTATGCCTGGAATAGTTTCCCGGATCCCATTTTCACAGAACAGGTTTTCAGCAATTTCGGGCTCTGTCTTCTTAAATCTTGGGCTGACTAACTGGCTGATTTTTTCCACTCTGGCTTTGAAGCCTGTCCTTCCCACTGTACTTCCCCAAGCATACCTTGTTCACCTTCTAGACGCCCTGTGTTGTATCAGTGAGCCTTATAAGCATTCCAGAAGTGGATAAACAGCATGATAGGAAAATAATCTTTCCCTTGGTCGGACGCTTGTGGCAGTGTGGGCTGTGCTTTATTAGCGGTAGCCGTTAATCCAGATGTTCTGAGCTTTGTCAAATAAACTAAATCTCTTCCTACCTCTGCTCTCCGCATGTTAAGTGTTTATTTGGTGATAAATTTAAAGTAAATCCAGAGCTTAGTTCATTTTAATTGCTTTGTCTGCCTTTTAGCTTTGGATTCTGCCCCCCATCAGTTTACCAGCCGGCTCAGCTTCAGGCCATCCCAAAATCTGAATCTTCATTTTAAACCATCTGCTCCATTGATAACATATCGACAAATTAATTTCCTGTTCATCATGTGTATTTGTGCATGGAGTTTACCCAATGTAAATATACTGTGATTAGATTGACTAGATCTCCCTGATTAAAATACGCCTGTTTTTCTTCACAGAAATTGCTTTTAGGAAGAAACTAGGAAAGCACAGTGAAAATATTGTTTGGAATTAAAAGCCATATGCCTTTTGATCTCCAACTTTTTCAACACCCAAATGTATTAATTTATTTGGCTTATTAGTGAATGTACACATGCAATGTTAATTGTATTAGAAAGCGCTGTTCAAGTGTGTTTATTTAAAGTACAGAAAAAAAATAACTTGCTTCAAAAGGTCTGAATCTGCATCTGTTAGCCTGCTTAGAATTCTTGGGAGCAGTTTTTCCATTCATGCTCCATGTTTTTTTCACAATGAGATTACCTAGGAGAGAGTAATGAGTGAGATGAGAAGAGAGCCTAGGTCTGGGCTTTTGAGGAATTTCCATTATATGATGGTGGCTTGTGATGGAGGTAGGAGGAAAATGAAGTATTGTAATGGTCACAAACCAAGGGAACATGGGGTTCCTGGGGAGGCGGGAATGGCTTGGCTGGCAGTATCTACAGCTTCAGCAAGCTCAGGGAAAATGAGAGTCGTAAAATGACCACTCAATTTAACAATAATAAAGGTCAAAACTGACTTTAGCAAGAGCTGCCTCTATGGAGCAATGGATGCAAAAGTCATATTACACTGAGTTGTGGGGTGGAGACTGAGGAGGGAGCTAGTAAAATGACCCAGGAGGAGAAGGTAGAGTCAAGAGATTTATTGTTTGTTTATTTGTGTTCTGTTTAGTTTTGTCTGTTTTTGGGTTTTTTTTTTTTTTAACCAGAAGAGATTAAGAAAGGCAAGATGAACATTCAGGAGAAAGGATTGATGATCAGCTGGGCAAGGTCTCTGTACAGGTGGAGGGAACAGATCTAAGGGGTAGGAGAATGGTATTAAAGGAAATGACCTTCCTTTGAATCCTAGAAAGGAAGAAGCAAGGATTTTTTTTAGGTTTGGCTTTTTAGATTTGGGCAAGTAAAGAGAGGACCTATCTAATGGCTTCTATTTTCTCTGTGATAGAAAGCAGTGTCAGGCTGGGCACAGTGACTCATGCCTCTAATCCTAACACTGTAGGAGGCCGAGGTAGGAGGATCCCTTGAGCTCAGGAGTTGGAGACCAACGTAAACAATAGTGAAACACTATCTGTAGTAAAAATAGAAAAAATTAGCTGGGCACCTGTAGTCCCAGCTACTTGGAAGGGTAAGGCAGGAGGATCCCTTGAGCCCAGGAGTTTGAGGTTGTTGTGAGCTAGGCCCACTGCAATCTAGCCTGGGCAAGAGTGAAACTCTGTCTTAAAAAAAAAAAAAAAGAAGAAGAAGAAGAAAGAGAGAAAGAAGTAAGGTCATCTGCTTGGAATGAAGATAAAGGTAGAGAATTTTAGGTTATAAGAGTATGGAAAAAATTAAAATAATCATTTTGAACTATGGGAGGGTGTTTGGGGTCAATCTGAGATTGATGGCCATGAATTTGTGGTGAAACAATTATCCTGTGCAAGTTTCTCCAGCAGTCTGTGGCTGTCAGGACAGAAGAAACAGACACTGCTGTTGGGTTCATCCAAGGCCAGGGTTTGACAGATGGGAAGATGGGCAAGGAGGGTTAGGGCATCATCACAAGCATTGTTGAAGTAGTGGAGCTCCATGTAAGCTGGGCAAACAAGGAAGGTGAGGACTGATTGGGGAAAAGGCAGCTTCCTGGAGATGCTGATGATGCTGAAGAGTCCTGAAAGTTTGAATAATTAAGAAAATTGAAAGGATTGGTAGTTTATGGTCAAAGAGCAGAATGCTTCAATTATTTGGAATCAGACCAGATTGGGGTAATGGCAAGGTTCAGGGTATAACTATAGGGGAGCATTATAAGGCAGGATGGAAGATAGGACCAGTGCCATGGGAGTGGCAGGTGTTTGATGGTTTGTCTCTGAAGACACTAAACTACATAAGACAATCACGAGTATTTGAGGTTTAGAAAAACAGCGCCCTATGCTGCTTAATGATAAATCCCTAATGAATGGCAGGCAGTCAGGAGATCAGGTTGGGAGAAAACATCCGTGAGGCTGTTGAGACATAACAATCTGGAGTAATGAAATAGCAAGAAAGAGGCAGGTGA
Source organism: Nycticebus coucang (assembly GCF_027406575.1). Lineage (NCBI taxonomy): Eukaryota > Metazoa > Chordata > Mammalia > Primates > Lorisidae > Nycticebus > Nycticebus coucang. The sequence continues at coordinate 20,206,042 of NC_069784.1, read as the reverse complement.
GACAACATGGGTGCTATACTTAAAAACAACGTATGGTATGAGGTCTGACAATTAGTTTCAAGAACTCATCCTAGATAAAGTGCTACATACTTCTTTTTTTTTTTTTTTTGTAGAGACAGAGTCTCACTTTATGGCCCTTGGTAGAGTGCCGTGGCATCACACGGCTCACAGCAACCTCCAGCTCCTGGGCTTAAGTGATTCTCTTGCCTCAGCCTCCCGAGTAGCTGGGACTACAGGTGCCCACCACAGCACCCGGCTAATTTTTTGTTGCAGTTTGGCGGGGCTGGGTTTGAACCTGCCACCCTCGGCATATGGGGCCGGCGCCCTACTCACTGAGCCACAGGCGCTGCCCAAGTGCTACATACTTCATTGCTGAATATCACCACCATCACCTTTGAAGCTGTACACTCCACTTGGAAAGCTATACACTGAAGCCAGCACGTAGGCCATCCTTCAGAGCAATTTCGGAACTCTTTTTCTGCAATGGCCATCAAAGCTGTCATCGAATTATGTTTGATGTCCTGAATGTCATCAAAATGTCTTCCTTTCAATATTTTCTTGATCTTCAGGTAAAGAAAGAAGTCACTGGGGGCTGGATAGGTGAAGAGGGAGGGTGTTCCAATATTGTTATTTGTTTACTGGTTAAAACCTTCCTCACAGTGCCGTGTGGGAGGGTGCATTGTTGTGATGTAAGAGCCCATTTTTTGCACACACCTTTCTTTTTGTCTTTTCTTTTCTTTTTTTTTTTTTTGAGACAGAGTCTCACTATGTCGCCCTTGGTAGAATGCCATGGCATCCCAGGTCACAGCAACCTCAAACTCTTGGGCTTAAGCAATTCTTTTGCCTCAGCTTCCCAAGTACCCTGGGACTACAGGGGCCCGCCACAACACCCGGGTATTTTTTTTGTTGTAGTTGTCATTGTTGTTTAGCAGGCCTGGGCTGGGTTCAAATCTGTCAGCCCTGGTGTATGTGGCCAGCACCCTACCCACTGAGCTATGGGTGCCAAGCCTGCATGTACCTTTCTCGTGCCAAGATTTTTGCTTAGGATTTTCTGAACTGTTTCTCTATCGATGTTCACTTGGTCTACTATGCTTCTCACAGCCAGCCAATGATTTTGACACACAATTTGACAAATGTTTGTGATGTTTTCCTCAGTTGTGCTCGTTACTAGCCACCCTGGCCTCTCTTTATCAGTGATGCTTTCTCTCCCCTCAGAAAAACATTTGATCTATTGTTACACTGCTGTTTTCTTCATGGTATTATCCCATAAACTTGGATTAAGATGTCCTTTATTTTGCTTCCACTCTTGCCAAGTTTAACAAGATATTTAAAATTTGTCCATTGCTCTAATTCAAGCTCCAACATTCTTGCCACGGCGGGCACACAAAAACAATAATGAACTCTACAGTGTCAGCAAGACACTGCCACATGTTGTCACAAACACAGCTGTGAGACACTGATATACCAAAGTGACAAAACCTTACCAAGTTGCTTCTACAGTGCGACCAAGGTAAGCACAGGTGATGAGTTCGTGAACTTAATTGTCAGACCTCATATACTTGAACATTGCTAAGACAAATTTTGTATGTATCAAGGACCTACTGTCATCCACCTTTTCAAACAACTTTCTAAATAACCTGTTGCTAACAACTTTAATATAATGTTATAAACTTTGCTTTTCTGGTGACCATATCCAAGTGATTCTGAAATGTGAACAGTTCCAAAATTGAACTATTCTGGATTCTAGTATAGCTGCTAGACAATGGAACTTTTACTTACTGAAGTTGAAAACGCTTTACTAAATTAAAGCCTTATTTTAAAATTCAGGATATCCTGAATTTTAATTTCATTTTAATTTTTAATGTCATTTAAGTTAAAATGACATAAGTACTACTCAGCCATAAAAAGGAATGAAATAATGTCTTTTGCAGCTTGGATGGAATTGGAGGCCATTAATCCTAAGTGACATATCTCAGGAATGGAAAAACAAGTACGTGTGCTCTCTAGTAATTGGGAGTTAATCAGTGGATTGTCACATACAAGCACAAAGAGATGTAAAGGTCATAGGAAAGCAAGGGGGTGGGGAAGGTAATAATAACCTACCTACCTGTTGGGTACAATGAACACTATCTGGGTGATGGGTACACTGAAGGCTCAACGTAAACATTATAAAAGGTATCCATGCAACCAAATAAATAGATGAATAAAATGATGAGTATAAATTTGCATAAGATAAGCAGGAATAAATTTTTGAGAATGATCCTAGTGATTAGAGATTATATCATAGAAAACTTGAAAGATTTAAAAAAAGCTCAGTTATCCAAAATTTTTGTTTATATTCTATATAAGCTTATGTTCTTTCAGCTAGCTATAAATATCTGATGGCAATGTAACTGTCAAATATTTACTCTTCTTTCAATTTTTCTTTTATCCTCTAGCATGTTTTTGGCTCTTGGCAAGGGAGCAAAATTTCTGAGGACAATTTGTTCTTCACAAATCCTTGGATTCTCTACTTCCGCTGTAGGTATTGCTTATTCCTTACAGATAAGTTACTGTACATATTCTGCAATTCCCCCCCAAAAAGGTGCATTTTTTAGGCTCTTTTTTTATTAATACTTTTATTGGAATGAATCCTATTTTATACACTGAAGGCATCTCTTGTCATTGACTAGAACTGATGTTTACAGAGCGACTAACGAGAACACTGCACTCGCCCTAGTCTGGTTCTATCGTGCTGCTGGGCCTGTGCTCTCTACTCAGCAAGGGATGCCCTAGAGACAAAAGCATAGGCTCTGTGACTTCCAATTTTTCAGAAATAATCTCATCATGTGTCATCATGGAAAACCAAATAGAAAAATCCAGAATGTATGTCACATGATGGGACATATACCTAGTTATCTCTAAAAGTCAGTGGCATGGGGGAAGGAGAGGGTGGCGACATTAAGTTAGACAGTAGTGGAGAGGGGGCGTTACCAGGGGACTGCTCAGGGCAGAAAGAGGTTTAAGAACCATAACCACCAAACACAATGCATGGACCTTGTTGAGGAACTTGGGTCAATCATCCAAAATGATGCAAAAGATATTTTTAAGCAGAAATATGAACGTGGACTAGGTATTAGAAGATAACAAGAAATTATTGTTGATTAGGTATGGTGGTGACATTACCAGTTATATAATAAAGAGTCAATATTTTTTAGATATATATGCCAAATGTGTAGGAGTGTAATGACGTAAGGTCCAGGATTTGCTTTAGATTACTAAGCATTTAAAGAAAAGAAAAGAAAAAGGGAAAAAGGAGATAAGCAAGTGATGCAAAATCTTGATAATTTTTTAATTGGGGTAATATGATATATGAGTATTTACTATTAGGTTCAATCATATGAAATTACCAATTTCATAGGTCAAAAATGGTTGAATATTGGCAATTTTATGTTGGTCAACCTAACTCTAATCTCTCCATGTTTAAGTAGGCTTGAAATTTTAGAAAAGCTGTCATGACCTTCTTGTTTGTAAATACTATGAATTTTACCTTATAAATGTCTTGAATTCTCTCTCTCCTCTTTATTGCCACCATGACTACTTTGTTTGTTTGTTTGTTTCTCTAGCCCCAACACTAGTGCTTTTGATGTTTAACTGAATTAAGATCTGTCTGGCTTGAAAGCTCTTTGCATTAAACAACCTTGGGAATTGTGCTTAAAATGTAGGTGTGTCTTCCAGGGCACACTCTGGAAGGTAGAGACTGGAGGATCACTTCAACTCAGGAGTTCAGCTTGGCATGAAAGTGGCCAAGATCTGAATTTACCACTCTTCCTGGGAGAAGTGTCTAATAGAAAGGCTTGGCCCAGAGAAAGATAGATACATAGATAGATAGATAGATAGATTTTTTTTCTTTTTTTTTTCCCCCAAACAAATTCTTCCAAGGCTAGGCCTAGTTCTGAATTTACCACTCTTCCTGGCACAAGTGCCTAATAGAAATGAGTTGTCTTTCAGCCTCAAACCCAAATTTTCAATTTCCTGATTTGTTTAGAGTTTGTCCAGCTCTGATCCAACTAGCTGTGACTGAGGGCAGGGTGGTAGAGGGGCAGAGGGCTCAGGCCTATTGAGATCAGTGTGCACAATGCTCACTCATTCTTTTATCTTTGCTTAAAGCCAATTTTTTTAAGAAATTAAATCCTGTTTCCAGTAAGCTCATTTCTCTCTAAATTATTGTTTAAAGATAATGTTCAGGCTTGGCACCTGGAGCTCAGCGGCTAGGGTGCCAGCCACATACACCAGAGCTGGCTGGTTCAAATCCAGCCCCGGCTTGCCAAACAATGAAAACTACAACCAAAAAATAGCCAGGCATTGTGGCGGGCACCTGAAGTCCCAGCTACTTGGAAAGCTGAGGCAAGAGAATCGCTTAAGCTCAAGAGTTTGAGGTTGCTATGAGCTGTGATGCCATGGCAGTCTACCCAAGGTGACAGCTTGAGACTCTGTCTCAAAAAAATAAATAAATAGGGCAGTGCCTGTGGCTCAGTGAGTAGGGCACCAGCCCCATACACCAGAGGTGGTGGGTTCAAACCTCACCTCGGCCAAAAACTGCAAAAAAAAAAATAATAATAATAAATAAATAAAAATAAAGTTAATTTTCAAAGAAAGGTTAGATCATGACTCATATAAATATAAAAATGAGCATATGTTAAAGATTTTTATTTTACCCATATGATATGAGGGAACCAGACAAAAGTTATAACCAGTTCAAAGGGAAGGTCAAGGCCAGAGGCGGTGACTCACTCCCACCTTATAATCCCAGCACTCTGGAAGACAGAGGCTGGAAGATCACTTCAGCTCAGGAGTTCAAGACCAGCCTAACCAAGAGCAAGACCCCATCTCTACTAACAATGGAAAAATTAGCTGGGCTTTATGGCAGGTACCTGTAAAAATACAATATAAAAGATAAAAAGTGATATATCTATATGGGGTACTTACCATGAATAGAGCTTGCAGGAATGGAGGTTGCTCTGGGTGAATCAGTGAGTGAGTGGGGCGTTAATGTGAAGGCCTCGGTCATTACCGTGCACTACTGTAGACTTTATGTATGTTATATAGTAAGGCTGCACTAAATTTATTTTTTTAAAAATCTTTCTTCAATAATAAATAGTCTTAGCCAACTGCAACTTTTTTTTATCTTAAAGACATTTTAATTTTTTAACTTAATTGACTTTTGTAATAACACTTAGTTTAAAACACAAATTATACAAAATATTGTTATGTAAAACTATTTTCTTTATATCCTTATTCTATAAGCTTTTTTCTCTTTTTAAAACCTTTTTTTAACTTTTAAAACTTTTTTGTTAAAAACTAAGATACAAACATACACATTACCCCAGGTCTAGGCAGGATGAGGAGGATTATCAGTGTGACCATATTACAGCTCTAACTCTTGGGGGGCAAAAAACACACTTGGAGCCCTCATCTCCTGCAATGCCTTCTTCTCAAATTGTCTTGAAGGATCAGATAAAATGGTTAGGGTGCCGGCCACATGCACCAGGGCTGGTAGGTTTGAGCCTAGCCCAGGCCTGCTAAACAAACAAACAAAAAAAAAGCCAGGCATTGTGATGGGCGCCTGTAGTCCCAGCTACTAGGGAGTCTGAGGCAAGAGAATCACTTGAGCCCAAGAGTTGAAGGTGGTTGTGAGCTATGATGCCACTGCACTCTACTGAGGGTGACAAAATGAGACTCAAAAAAAAGTATAGTACACGAATACATAAACCAGTAAAACAGTCATTTATTATCATTATCAAGCATTATGTGCTGTCCATAATTGTATGTGCTACACTTTATTTAGGAGTAGAGGCACAGTGGGTCTGTACCAGCATTGCCGAGAATACTTGAGTAATGCGCATGGACACGATGTAACAACAACTAGACATCACTAAGCGATAGGGATTTGTCAGCTTCTAATCTTATGACCAAAATGTCATTATGCAGCGCATGACTCTGTGTGTCACACATATCTGCCGTGCCTCAGCCCGAGGGCCATGGTTAATGCCCATGCACGGCCTGTTAGGAACTGGGCTGCACAGGAGTACACAAGCAGCAGGGTAGCAGGGGAAGCTTCATCCGCATTTACAGCCACTCCCCTTCCCTTGCATCACTGCCTGAACCCCCCCTCTGTCAGATAAGCGGCAGCATCAGATTCTCCTAGGAGCACCAACCCTACTGTAAACTGCGCACGTCAGGGTTCTAGGTGTGTTCTGGGAGTCTACTGCCTGATGGTCTGAGGTAGAGCTGAAGACAGAAGCAACACATTTTAGGTGGCACTCTGTCCTGTCACCCGCAGATGGGACCCGTCTAGTTGCAGGAAAACAAACTCAGGGCTTCCACTGATTGTGCATTTTTTTATTTTGTTGGCACTCCCCCTTCAAGTTCATTTATAAACTTTAAATGGAAGGGAAGCAGAGCAGAGACCGTAATTAAGTGCACAGTGTACCTTACCTACAATTGCAAAACACTGCAAATAACAAATGCCTAACAGTAAGGAAATGAATGAGTAAAGCATGATGCAGAAACAGCCTGAAATAATTAATAATTAAATTAATAATTAAAAGTGAAAATTGTATGATGACTTAAGAAAATTCATAAAGTACTTAAGATGCAGTAGTCTGTTGCCAGAAAATGAAAAATGTTTTTTCATTTACACTTGATTGCAGTTATAAATGCCTAAAGAGAAACTAGCCATCCCCACAGCCAGGCATCATATGAAAGCAGGGCCCATCGTGCAGGTACACACTTTCTGCCCCTTCCTAGTCCTGGAGTGCTTGTGTCAGTCTGGTTTTCAAGACTGATTTTTTAAAAATGTATTTCTTGTTTTTTTATATTAGTGAGGTACAAGCGCAATTTTTCAACATTGATATGTTACACTAGAGCAAACTCAGAGTCTTCAATTCATCCATCACTGGAGCTGTCCCAATCTTTTCTGTTTTCACTTTTCCAACCATTACCTTTGCAGTTTCTATTTCTGGCTTTTTCCTGTACTTATTATTGTTGTTAGATTTTATATTACATATATAATTTTTGGGGGGGAACTGTGACCTTGGCTTCTCTGAATGAAGACTTGATTCACAGCTCAGTGTGCAGATGTCAACATCTTTGATTTTCCCAGCTTCAGCCCACCATTTGGGAAGATTATTTTCTGCACCTGTCCTATCCCACTTACTGCATCAGGTCTCATGGGAAGAGTCCTCTAAATATATACAATTGCAACTTTGAATTTTGCTAAGGTCACAAAATCATAAGTAATAGCTTTTTTTTAATCTTACCAAACTTTGCTCGTTCCAGCACAATTGCAGTAAATGTTTTAAAGATGGAATAATCTTTTCTTCCTGTTTGCCAATAGCACCACCTGGTGGTGCATATGCGCAACTGCATTTTTAAGTCTCTAACAAAAGAAAGATTAAAGATGAAATTTTACTACCAGTTTTACACTAATAACATAGTATAAATTGGGTGTGGTAGCTCTCCTATAATCCCAGCACTTTGGGAGGCCAAGACAGGAGGATCTCTTGAGCCCAGCAGTTCAGGACCAGACTGAGCAACATAGCCAGACCCACCCCCTTCTCTACAAAAAAATTGTAAATATAGCTAGGCATAGTGGGTGAACGTGCCTGTTGTCCTAGATACTCAGGAGGTTGAAGTGGGAGGATTGCTTGAGCCCAGGAGTTCAAGGTTACAGTGAGCTGTGATCTAACCATTATACTTAAGCCTGGGTGACAGTGAGACCTTGTCTCTAAAAAACAGTAATAATAAGGGCGGTGCCTGTGGCTCAGTGGGTAGGGCACCGGCCCCGTATACCAAGGGTGGTGAGTTCAAACCTGGCCCCAGCCAAACTGCAACAAAAAAATGGCCGGGCGTCGTGGCGGGCTCCTGTAGTCCCAGCTACTCAGGAGGCTGAGGCAAGAGAATCACCTAAGCCCAGGAGTTGGAGGTTGCTGTGAGCTGTGTGATGCCACGTCATTCTACTGAGGGTGATAAAGTGAGACTCTGTCTCTACAAAAAAAAGTAATAATAATAACATAATAAAACAGTATAACTGTAACAGACCAAAAGTCACCTGACAGGGTTAGCTAGTCCAGAAGTAATACAAGCCTTACAGATGTTCTCTTGTATACCTGGGGCTCATGCCTCATTCCCCATAGGGTTCCAGGTTTATTTAAATCCCTGGTCCTAGATCTACTCTGGGCATTTCGTGTACTGCTGACTGTGGGTGTCTTTGGACATTTTAGGGTATATCATAAGCCTACACCAGTGTATTTGTTTAGTTAGGTTGCCTTAACAAAGCACCACAAACCAAGCAGCTTAAACAACGGAAATTTACTCCCTCACAGTTTTGGAGGCTGAAAATCTGAGATCAAAGTATCAGCAAGGTTGCTTCCTTCCGAGGGCTGTGGGGAAGATCATTCTCTACCCCTCCCCTGTCTTCTGGTGATTTCCTGGCAATTTTTGGGATTCCTTGGCTTGTAGAAGCATCACCCTAATCTCTGCCTTCATCTTTGCATGGTGCTCCCCCTGAGTCTGTGTCTCTGTCCACATTTCCCCTTTGTGTCAGGACACCAGTCACACTGGAGCAGGGCTCACCCCAGTGACCTCATCTTAACTAATGCCACCTGCAGTGACCCTGTTTCCAAACGAGGCTACATTCTGAGGTGCTGGGAATCAGAACGTCAGCACAGGGGACTGAAAGGGGCACAGTGCAGCCTGTAACAGCCACCAATCTCATATTGCCAGATGTCATTTCTGCCACATTTTTCACAATTATTGTTCCTCTCTGCTAGATAGTTATATTTCCTTGCCTCATTGATGTGATGCTTAGCCATAGAATTCCTTTGGCCAATAACATAGGAATAGAAGTGACGTGTGTACATAAACAAACTGTTTTATCAGCCTCTATCTCAGAACGATAATGACATGGAACAGAGCAACAGCTGGACTTGGGTGGGTATGCTGTCTGAGCAAGAAAGCCTTTATGATTTTAAGTCACCAAGACGTTAGGGACATTTCTTACTGAAGTAGTGAGTAACTTAAGCCAACTGACACTGGAACTTCACTCTAATGTGAATGGGGTTTTTTCATGCATTTGTCAGATATTTGTTGAAAACTTGCCCAGAGCTAGGCATAGCGCTATGCATTGAACACGATGGGTGTCAACTTGGCTAGGCCTTGGCACCCAGATATTTGCCAAACACCAGCTTAGGTGTTACTGTTAAGATATATTTTAGATGAGATTAGCAATTTAAGTTGGTGGAGCTTGAAGCAAAGTTGATTAGCCTCCGTAGTGTGGGCGGGCCTCATTCAGTTGAAGGCCTTAGGAGAAAAAAAGATTGAGATCCCCGAGGAGAAGAGAATTCTGCCTTCAGACTGCAGCTTCAGTTCTTCCCTGAGTCTCCGGCCTGCAGCCTGCCCTGCAAATTCCAGATTTTCCAGCTCCCATAATAGCATGAGCCAATTCCTTAACATAAACCTCTCACACATTCTGCTGGTTCTGTGTCTCTGGAGGACCCTAACTAATAAAGTCACTCATCAGTGAACAAGTTATTCTCACAGTCTGAGGGAAGATTCAGACAAACAAACAGAAAACTGTAATATTATGTAGTAAATTCTAGAAAGTACAGCAGGCCTTCTAATAACATAATTTTTTTATAATGCTAATGAGAAAAAAATTAATTCCCAGCCAGAGCCACAGTCCGTGTGGAATTTGTACAGTCTTCTTGTGTCTACATGGGTTTGTTCTGGACACTCGGTTTCCTCCCACATTCTAAAGATATGCATGTTAGGTTAATTGGCACATCTAAATTTTCCCAGTTTTATTGAAGAGGTACGTAGGGGGAGTGCATCCTGCAATGGGATTATGCCCCCTCAGGGCTGGCTCCCAGCACGGGCTCCAGCCACCTGCAACCCTGAACTGGAATAATCAGGTAAATAATCATCTTACTTGTTTTTATTAATCTTTCTTAAATATAGGTACGGCTCACATTTTGTTTCAATGTTTTTTTTTTTTTTTTTTTTTTTGTAGAGACAGAGTCTCACTGTACCGCCCTCGGGTAGAGTGCCGTGGCGTCACACAGCTCACAGCAACCTCTTAACTCTTGGGCTTACGCGATTCTCTTGCCTCAGCCTCCCGAGCAGCTGGGACTACAGGCGCCCGCCACAACGCTCGGCTATTTTTTTGTTGCAGTTTGGCCGGGGCTGGGTCCGAACCCGCCACCCTCGGCATATGGGGCCGGCGCCCTACTCACTGAGCCACAGGCGCCGCCCTGTTTCAATGTTTTTTAATATTTAATATTAGAAGTGTTTTGGTCTTCATTTAGAAGTTTGGTGACAATTGTTATTGTGGCCACAAATATGCCATAGGAACTTACCTCTTGTTTATATCAGTTACCCTGTCTAAAATTGGTCTCATTATACCTTGAAGTTTCCAAGAATCTATCAATGCCACTAAGTGAAGACTTACTGTACTTCACATGGTGGGAACACACAGGAGGAGACTTGATCTTGACTTGTGGAACAGAGAAGGCTTTCAGAGGAAATGAAGTCGAATGTGAGAGCTGTAAATGGCAGGTGGAATAGGAGTGAGCCAAGTGCAGGGACAGTGCGGTGGGAACCAGGGATTGGGCTAAGTAGAAAACACACATTCTCAACAAGGGATTTATTACAATTGTTTGTGGCTATCCAAAGCTCAATCCTATCTGACCAAAATTTTACTCCCCCTACCCCCCCCTTTTTTTTTAATTGAGACAGAGTCTCACTCTTGGGTAGAGTGCCATGGCATCATCATAGCTCACAGCAACCTCAAACTCTCAGTCTCAAGAGATCCTCCTGCCTCAGCCTCCTGAGCCTGCTACAGTGCCTGGCTAATTTTTCCATTTTTAATAGTGATAGAGTTTCTTTTTTTTCTTTTTTTTTTTTTGTTCCTCAGAGTTTCACTTTATCGCCCTCGGTAGAGTGCTGTAGCGTCACACAGCTCACAGCAACCTCCAACTCCTGGGCTTAGGGGATTCTCCTGCCTCAGCCTCCTGAGTAGCTGGGACTACAGGCACCTGCCACAACACCCGGCTATTTTTTTGTCACAGTTTGGCCGGGGCCAGGTTTGAACCTGCCACCCTCGGTATGTGGGTCCGGCGCCCTGCTCACTGAGCCACAGGCACCTCCCTAGTGACAGGGTTTCACTCTTGCTCAAGCTGGTCACGAACTCTTGACCTGAAGTGATCCTCCTGCCTCAGCCTCCCAGAGTGCTAGGATTATAGACATGAGCCACTGCGCCCGGCCTGAAAATCTTATTCCTTAATATTTAATAGAGAGAAGGAGGATGATTAGGAAAAAATGTCTAAGAAGGCTCCTTAGGGGGTCAGTGATAAAAAGAGAGTGAGAAACATTGGTATAGAAAGACTATTTGGGCTGCTGCAGCTGTGAGACAAGAGTGTGAACAATCTGAAAAATTAGCAAGGTTGGGCATTGAATGGGGGGGCGGAGGGAGAGCAGCGAGAGAAGAGACTAGTATAGATGAGATGTTAAGGAAAATTAAGTCAGAAAATGCATTTTGACCTCAATTATCTAAATAATTTTAAGTAAAATTGGACTTTGCCTACATTGTCTATAGCACACCATGCTCACATTTTTATATATAAATCTATCTTTTGTGTTTGTGGTCACATACCAAATGAATCATTAAGCTTTAAACATTGTTTTAGAGAAAGTGAAGGGCATTTGTTAAAATACCCATTTCAATCTAGCAGGCTGGCACTTTTTAGTTTTATAATTGTAGCCTGTAGAAGAGCATCTCACTCAGGAGGGCACTTAATCATAATGGTGTTCCAGAAGGCACTTTAACCACTGAAGAATTTTCATATGATTTACTTTACTGGAGTTTCAAAGATTAAAAACATGAGGCCAAAAAAGGTATTATTCTAGGTCCTATTATTGGGAATAGAATGCAAACAGTGGTCTATTTAATAATCATTATCATTATCTTCCTCCCAGGTGAATTAAAATTACTTTAATATTCTGTTGGAAAATTCTTTGCAAAAAGAGCTGTCAATCTTTCTTTTTATTTCCACCAACTTGTTAACAATGAGCTCAAAGCTAATTCAATACTTTGTAGCCATAGTATAAACTTAATTTTAGAATCTGAAGAACTAAAAGATTATATGCTATATGATAATTTTAACTTCTAATGTTTTCCTAGCACAGCCTTAGTTTGACTGATGTAAGTAGACCTAACTAAATTTCTAACATACCTTGAAAAGGTATTTGTCCAGTCATTTTTTTTTGGAAGGTCTTATTATGTAAAAGACAGCATAAGATAACAGTTCTGAGTATGGGTTCTGGAGTCACACTGTCTGGGTTTAAATATTACTAGCATTAATAAATTTGAGCAGATTGAAAGTTGTGTGCTCTTATCTTTCTGTGTGCACTTTCCTCATGAAACTATCACATAGGGTTGTTGTGAAGGTAAGTTGATGAGTTAATTTATGCAACGCACTCAGAACAGTACCTAGTATATACTTGGTACTCAATAATGTTAGCTAGTATTATCTGTGATGTCTTACCATTTGTTGAGTGTTTCCTGTGTGCCATTCAAGGAACCTCCTTGTGAAACCCTAATACAGTTTCCCTAAAATGATCTTCACAGCATGACTCAAGATTCTTTTGTTTTTAGTATTGTAGTTTTTTTTTAGTATATTTCAGGCCTTTAAAGTGAACAGGTTTATAGGCTAGGATGATACTTTTCATCCTTTTATGAGAAGATGAACATCTAAAATTCACTTTTCTTTTTTTCTTTTTGAGACGGAGTCTCACACTCTGTTGCCCTGTGTAGATTACCGTGGCATCATAACTCATAACAACCTCAAATTCTTGGGCTCAAGTGATCCTCTTGCCTCAGCCTGGGACAACTGGCTCCCACCTAATGCCTGGCTATTTTTTTAGAGATGGGGTCTCGCTCTTGTTCAGACTGGCCTGGAACTCCTGAGCTCAGGTAATCCACCCGCCTTGGCCTGCCAGAATGCTAGGATTACAGGCATAAGAAGCCACCGCGCCTAGCTAAAATTCACTTTAAAAAGCATTCTTTCATGCAGTAGGTGAGAGATGGTTCTTCAGTAATTTAATATCTGAGTTTAGCATTTATCTTTACAGAACTATTATATTTCTTCCCATGGTGACAATAAGAAAAAGAGTTATCCATGACTTACTGGAAGTTTTGAGTTTTGAGTAAAGCTAAAATTATTTCAATATCTGTATCTTTCAGAAAATGTCTTTGAAATTCGCAAATGCAAAACGAATCGAAGGACTTGACAGTAATGTGTGGTAAGTAACTTAGAATAAATAATAATAATTTCATGAAGTTTTCCTACATAGTTTTATATCCTTAGTTGGGAATATTTAGCCTCATTTGTAATCTATAAATAAAGCTTTCCATTTAATACATCCATTAAATGGAAATGGGAGGACATTAATGATCCATACATTGAATTACTCAGGTAGCAGGTGTGCTAGGCCCTGCATGTCTGGCAGAGAAAAGACAAATGTGGTTGCTGCCCTGGCGGAACTTCTAATCCATGAATTTTTCTTACAAGTTCTATTCTCTAACAGTTGATAAGCGAACCTTGCTGCAGCTAAGTTGAGACATAATATAGATACACATGGTTACAATATGGGTAGCATGGAATGAGGTTTGTATCATTAAGTTCATTACTTAAGCTATCATTTTATTAGATAAACTCTCATTATTTTTAAATCCATAAGATTTAACTCGGTCTTCTTTTTCAGTTTTGGAATAAGACTGTATATAATAAGATGTAAACAGGAAATTTTGAAATTGTTGTGACTATTAATGTCAGTCTTTTTTTTTTTAATTTTAGGACTGAATTTACAAAGTTAGCTGCAGACCCTTCTGTTGTGAATCTTGGCCAAGGACTTCCAGATATATCCCCTCCTCTATATGTAAAAGAAAAATTATCAAACATTGCAGCAGTTGATAGCCTGAATCAGTATACACGGGGCTTTGTAAGTATACCAGGCCCTTACTGGGCATGAGCTTGTATTTTATATTGTATTGTGTGTGTACTTCTATCACCTACATGTAGTTGACTTTCTGGAACCAACCGTCCCCACCCACAACTCCTGCCCTTGCTCTTATGTCCTAGGAGGAGGCTTCCCCTACTTCTAACCCCTCCATAGTACTGATTTGGTCCCTACTTTACTGTTGTTCCAAGATGGGCTATTATGGCAACAAGGGAAGGAATAATATTCTCTTGAGACATGTCTTTTCTATCTCATTTACATTCATGCACTTTTAGCACTGATCCCTTAATTAATATACTCTATTTCTTACTAGTTACTTTCTTTTCTTCTACCCTAGCTCAACTACCATTCTTTTTTGATGGAATGCCTGAGATATGCAGAGATTTCCTACACTTAGATGTACCTCTTAACTATATTTATGTGTCTGTTAACACACTTTTATCTAAAGTCATCCAATTATCATACATCTGAGCATGTCTTTTCCTTCTATGATAGTGTGGAAATGGGAGGGGGTGGTATAAGAAGAAGCCTATTTATTTTTTGTATTTTATAGTAGTCTATAAAAATCTAATGAAGCACTTTGTTTTGGGAATGGGAGCACAGGGAAAAGCAGTGAGTCTGACGTGTGTCCCAGGGTTTGACACCCATGTTGGGGGCAGGGAAATCCCAGTTTTTGATCGACTCTGACTCTCTGGCCCACCCTACAGATCCTCATCTCAGATCTACTCCACAGCCCCCCATCCCCAGCCTATTCAAGTCCATAATGAAAGACTAGAAATAAATAAGCAGTTTCAAAAATTAATAAAAGCAATAGCTGGTTCTTTGAAAAGATCAAGAAGTAAAAGTTGTAGCTAGATTGATCAATAAAAAAGAGAAAACACAAGTCCCATATAAGGAACAAAACAAGGAATATCATGACAGATGCTAAAGCAATAATAATATTATAAGTAATTTTATATCAATACACTGACAACTTGGATGAAATAAACAAATTATTTAAAAGATGTAAATTAGAAAAACTGACACAAAGAGAAATAAAACACCTGACTAGTCCATGTCAATGAAAGAAAGTGAATTTGTAATTAAAATCTCTTACAGGCAAACTTAAATACACAGATGATTTATTGGTACAATCTATCAAGGATTTAGGAAGAAGTAATACCATTTCTCCACAAATTCATTTAGAAAATAGAACAGGATGAAAAAAAAACAAAAACGAAAAAGAACAGGATGAAAAACTTCCCAACTAATTGATAAAAAGTCACTTACATATAAGTGATAGACCAGCAGTACCTTTATACAAAAGCCAGAGAAAAACAAAGAGATAAAGAAAATTTAAATATCATTCATGAGCATAAACGCAGAAATCCTGAAATTTTAGCAAATTAAATTCAGGGATGTGTGTGTATGCAAAGATAAAAAATATCATACATCCTGCCTGAGTAGGGTTTATCATAGGAACGTAATATTGATTTAATATTCAAAAATCAATTCCCAAAGTTCAGCATATTAACAGAATAAAACAGAAAAATCATACAATCATGTTAGTATATAGAGAAAACACATTTGACAAAATTCAACCCTCATCTATAATAAAAACTTTATTTCTACAGATTACATTTGCAATCCACATAAAGTAGGATTGAGAACAAGCAAGCATCCCCACGCCCACCATGATTATTCAACAGTGTCCTGGAACCCTATGAAACAGAAAACTATATAGAGAAGAATGAAAAACAATGTAAACTCATCTGCAGAAAACATGATCATGTACCATAGAATATTTTAAGGAAAACCTACTATAACTAATAAAAGAATTGAGTAAAGTTGTAGGACACAGGACCAATATACAAATATCATTTGTTTTTCTATACATTAAAAATAAACAGTTGTAAAGTTAATTTTTAAGGTACCATTTTTAAAAACATCCAAAAACATGAAACACCTAAGACTAAGTTTGTAAAAGTATGTACAAGGTCTGTAAAGAAAATCTCCCAAACATAATGGAGAGAAATTAAACAATACCTGAGTAAGTGGAGTAATATGGGATGTTTATGGATCGAGAGACTAAATATTGTTAAGATGTCAGTTCCCCCAAGTTAATCTGCAGCAGGGTTTGGCAAGCAGTTGCCTAGAGGCCAAATTTGGCCCACCCCTGATTTTGTTAGAACACAATTATGCCCATTGACTTATGTATTTTCCAGTTTTTGCAAATATGTAGGTGCACATACGTTCATATTTTTTTATTATATTGGTGTAAGAACTGGGAGTGGTGTTGCAATGTCACCAAGCTGAGGACCCCTGTCATCTGAGTGGGATGGGAATGGAGTAATATTGAAGAGAGATTGTAAATTTTCTTTACACATCTTTGCCTAGTTTTACTTATCGTGCAAGGCATAACTTAGTTTTATAATTAAAATTTTAATTTAAAAAACACAAACCTTGTTCTCAGGAAAAGTGTATAGTGTTTATAGTTGCTTTTCGGATCTCCTCTTGCTAGAATTTGTTAGACCTGATATCACAGTGAAATTGAAAAGGACTCAGTTTATTCCTCCTGAGTCCAAAGTGCTTTCAAACAAAAGCATATAACCTGCACTTGCCCTTTTACTGGCACGTGATAGAAAATCAGGGTGGTTCCTCAAAGCAAAATGGGGAAGTGGATTCTAGACAAAAAAAAAAAAAAAAAAAAAAGAAATATTAACTTCAATATCAGTGAAAACAAGGTGGGGGCCGGGAAAGGAAAGGAAAAGAGAAAAGGAACTGCGGGAGAGCTAATCCAGGAGCTCTAAGGCTCCCTGCGGGTCTCAGACACTGCATTTATAATCCTCTCACTCTTACGTGAGCAGCTTCACTTCTACTGCCCCCTTGGCCGTCAGTGTGAGTAATGTTGCACTTCCTCCTAATATTTGCTCTCAGTCAACAGCACAGTAATGTGTGTTTGGTGAATTTGTTTTTGCTTTCTCTCCCCAGTACGTTGGTTCACATAACCTTCCCCCTAGTAACTGGGAAGAGCAGATTCAGGGGATGTACAGTTAATGTAGTTTCTTTTTTTTAATTTACTTTAATTTACAAACAAATCCAACTCTATTCACTATTAAGTACAGTAGGCGTTCACATTTGTTCAAAGCAAATGTTTTGACGTCTTTTATTCCCAAACTGTCTTTAGTAGGAAGTTTGAATCACTGGCGAGTCTTCATGACCACCCATGCAGGAGCCCTCTGAATATAGGAAATTTATTTTAATTTATTGCCATTAAAAATTACAAATTTTCTTTGAATAATTGAAAACATCAATTTCAAAAATTCTTATAATTTACAACTATATTCTCAAAGAAGTCATTCTCCGAATCAAATTTGAGGTGTTTTTTTTTTTTTAATTTTTATCCAACAGGGTCATCCATCACTCGTGAAAGCTCTGTCCTGCCTCTATGAAAAGCTTTATCAACATCCAATTGATGCAAATAAAGAGATCCTTGTGACAGTGGGAGCATATGGATCTCTTTTTAGTGCCATTCAAGGACTAATTGATGAGGGAGATGAAGTAAGTATGTTAATATTTTCATAGTACCTCTATTAGTAATAGTCATTTGTCCAACCTTTGAATCTTTTATTCTACATTCTTTTTTATTTTTAATTATTCTTGACATTGAATACATATACAGTAAGATCCCCAAATCTGAATGTACAGATGAATTAATTTCTATTCACGACAACCAGATGAAGATAAAGTACATTTCCAGCACCCAGAAGGCTTCTTTGTGCCCCTTACTCTCTGCCTTCTATCACAGGTTCATTTTAACTGCTCTTTTACTTTACATAAATAGAATCCTACAGTATCATTTTTATATAATCACATTTTTGGGTCTGATTTCCATCATTTATCATTATGTCTATGAGATTCATCTATTTTATTGCATGTAATTTATTCTTATTTTTATACCCTATTTAAAAGTAAGTAGAAACCAGGCATGGTGGCTCACACCTGTAATCCTAGCACTCTGGGAGGATTGTGTGAGCTTAGGAGTTTGAGACCAGCCTGAGCAAGAATGAGACTCCATCTCTAAAAACAGCATGGTGGCAGGGGCCTGTAGTCCCAGCTACCCAGAGAGGCTGAGACAAGAGAATCACTTGAGCCTAAGAGTTTGAGGTTGCTGTGAGCTATGATACCAAAGCACTTGACCAAGGGCAACAAAGTGAGACTCTGGTCTCAAAAAAAAAAAAAAAAAAAAAGTAGAAAGGGGTGGGGCTGGCATTGAAGGGGAAAAGAACCTTTTGTTTTCATTGCTAAAATAACCTTTAATCTGAACTTAATCAACAAGTATTTGATCAATGCCTTTTTGTGCCCAGTATCATGTTAGCAATGCAATGTGAGGATATATAACAAGAAGAATAAGTGATTTCTGCATTGTAGTCCTGTGATATAAAACCAACTTGGGCACCTACCTCACTCCTCTCTACCCCTACCTCCCCATGATTATTCCAATGTACCTGCTTTTTAATATTTTTGACCTCTTCCATTTATTCAGAAATTACTGAACATGACCTGTATGATAGCTATCTGGAGAGAGAAAATTTTTAAAAGATGGTTTCTATGTAGGAGGAGTTCTCTGTCCAGTAGAGGAGATAGCCTCGGAGACAGAGTAAAAGGAATGTTATATGTCAGTCAATAGTGGAGGATGTATAATTTATGGTCATGACAAAAGGAAGAGGTGATCGGCTCTGCTAAGGTCTGGAAATGCTTTTAAATTATTATAGTGCTTCATACCAAAGAGCATGACAGTGTTCTCTCTCCTTACAGTCTGCTTCTGTCGCTGTCTGATAGATCACTTATATTCTAGATTCTATTTCTAATTTGAAATATAAAGAAATTCTTCCTGATTTTGACTGAAACATCCATTTCAAACATGCATTTGAAAATGCAATGGCCACTCTCCTCAGATAAATCTGCCTGTGAACATATAAAATTTTATACACGGTTTCAAGTGCCCCAACTTTAAGCTCATCCATAGATCTTTAGAGACCAAGGGCTCCAATTAAAACTCCGTGGACAAGTTCATCTCCAAGACCTCTTCCTCCGGATGTTATCCTTTCTCTTTGCTGCATCGCAGCACCTCCTACATAGTAGGTACAAGATATATTCATGAAATGGATTTCATGGGTGCTATGTCATGTTCTTATTGGCTTTTATTTCAGGTCATAATAATAGTACCTTTCTACGACTGCTATGAGCCCATGGTGAGAATGGCTGGAGCAACACCTGTTTTTATTCCCCTTAGATCTGTAAGTTTGCCAATGTGATTCCTATGCTTTAAGAAGTTTGGAAAATACCAGTTACTTTATCACTACTAAAGTTTCTACTTTCGTTGAAGATTTATTGTGTATCTCCATTTGTCTAGTTGTCTTTTTAAAATCTTTTCAAAATAACTAAGCCACTACAGTGAGTCACAGAATCTTCTATTAATCTTATAGCAGCAGACATGTTAACCATAGTTACAGCTGGCGCCTATGAAGATGGGCACTTTAACAGCTGTTAAAATTGACAGGTTCATTTTTTTCATTTAACAGGTGTGAGCCTGAGACATACGTCCTTTGAGGCTCTCAAGGCAAAACTAAAGCCTTGCTACTTCTGTTTATGTTCTTTGCTAGTCATTTACTCACTTACCTTTGCCTTGCCTTTCTCTATTTTTTTTTCCCCATTAGGTTATTTATTAGTAAGACAGCAAACATGAACTAATTAAATCACATCTTCATTCTTCACACTTAGAAACCTGTCGATGGAAAAAAATGGTCTAGTTCTGACTGGACATTAGATCCTCAAGAACTGGAAAGTAAATTTAATTCCAAAACCAAAGCTATCATACTAAATACTCCACATAACCCCCTTGGCAAGGTAAGCATGTCTTCTCTTTCTTCATGCAGTTCTCTGACCCATGGTTCTCCCATGTGTTGGGTAATAATTGGCTGTGCTTTTTTTTAATACGTGTAGGTGTATACCAAAGAGGAACTGCAAATAATTGCTGACCTTTGCATCAAATATGACACACTTTGCATCAGTGATGAGGTTTATGAATGGCTTGTATATTCTGGACATAAGCATTTTAAAATAGGTACTGATTATTACATAGAGTCATGAATCTAAATGTGTTTGGGCACCTGTGGAAAAACTGATTGGAAATTATCCCAAACCAGCTTTAAGATAGTCTATGTAAAGGGTGTTTGTGTGAGTGTTGAAAAATAGTATTTGAATGAATGATGCTTGCTTGAGTGAATTGATGAACAGCTTGAAAAACAAATAGCACAAATTCAAGGGAATTGATTTTGGATCATCATAATATAAAACTAAGAAACCAGACAAGTAGTTGGCCTATATCCCTGGCTTTTTTGTAGGACTCCAGCTAGCAAGTATTTGGTACTTAAGACACACGGGGCTTACTCATTCCTGAAGAGGCTCAGGAATGTTCGTGCTGAACAAGGTACCGAAATGCCAGGTCAACAGGGAGAAATTACAGGGGCAGTGAGGTATTGCTGCTCAGCCCTTGCCTCAGAGATGGGCAGAATAAAGGGGTCTGAACAACAGTCATAACTGCAACTAACACTGTGCCATAGAATTACTGTGTTGACATGCAGACACTACAAGCACGGAACACAGGTGGCCACATGAGCCAGCCTGGAACACTGCCTCCTCAAACCACTGATGCTCCTGCCCAGGAAATAATTTTGCTCCTTGAAATTATTAAATCTGGTTGGGTGCAGTGGCGTAAGCCTGTAATCATAGCACTCTAGGAGGCCAAGACGTGAGGTTCCCTTGAGCTCAGGAGTTCAAGGCCACCCTGAGCAAAAGAGAGACCCTGTCTCTACTAAAAATTGAAACATTAGCCAGATGTTGTGGTTAGGGCCTGTAGTCCCAGCTACTAAGGAGGCTGAGGCAGGAGGGTCACTTGAACCTAGGAGTTTGAAGTTGCTGTGAGCTAAGCTGATACCACAGCACTCTAGCCTGTCTCAAAAAAAAGAAAAGAAAAGAAATTACTAAATTTATTTTATATGTTATTTGAGGCAACATTCCAGCGTTATAGTGTTTTTAGCTATGTTTTTATTAAAGATACATCATCTAAAGAAAAGGCCTACTGAAATAACCATACTACACTAATCATACATTTATTTTCATTGAGTGTATGTATCTTTGTTATATTTTTAGTTTATACTGAATGTACATTGATTGGACTTTTTTTTTCTGTGCAGCCACTTTTCCAGGAATGTGGGAGAGAACAGTAACAATAGGAAGTGCTGGGAAGACCTTCAGTGTCACTGGCTGGAAGGTAAGATGAGTACAAATCTAATTGCTTAGAAGTCAGCATCTATATATTTTTTGGAGAATGTTTTGTGTTTTTGTTTTTTTTTTATTGTTGGGGATTCATTGAGGGTACAAGAAAGGTTACACTAAGTGCCTTTGTTAGGTAAAGACCCTTTTACAATCATGTCTTCTCCCCAAAAGGTGTGGCACACACCAAGATGTTTTGTGTTTTAAATGCGTATATGTTCAGTTTATGCAGACGTTTATACTTAATGATCCTTTGTTCATTGATTGAGTTATTCAGCTTTCATGTTGAGCTTTATCCTTTTTGAGACCTACTTATTTCTTTAAAAGTAAGAAAAATCGGATAATTTTTCGTTTTATATGATCAAATAGTGACTTTTTGTTTTGCAAAAAATGTTCAAATACTCTAAATGAATATTAAAGGAAGAAAAACAGACTGGGTATGGTGGCTCACGTCTGTAATCCTAATACTCTGGGAGGCCGAGTCAGGTGGATTGCTTGAGCCCAGGAGTTTGAGGTTGCAATGAACAATGATGGCACCACTGTACTCTCTAGCCAGGGCAGTAGAGTGAGAGTCTGTCTTAAAGAGGAAAGAAAAAAATATATATACATATGTATATACACACACACTAGATCCTCTGTAAGTTACCAAGCTGGTCGACATAAGGAACCAGGCCTACTGTACTGATATGTACATGTGGTGCATGTCCAGTCTATAAAAATTAGGTCAACTTAAGGAGGTGGTAAATGTAGGAAGAGGGTCAACTAGGGAGGTTCTACTGTATATATCAATACATATAATTTTAAAGATGTATTTTTTTATATATGGAAGAAAAATAATAATAGCTAATAGTTTGGCACTTACTATGTGTCAGACTCCAAAGGTTTTACCTTTACTAGTTTCTGGCATTCTTCAAACCACATTACAAGGTGGGTACGAGTACTGTATTTGTTGCACAGATGATAAAGCTAAAGTGCAGAGAAGTTAAGTGACTGGCCTGAGATTCCACTGCAAATGAGTCCAAGCTGAGACAGGTAGTGGCCCCGGAACCCACGCACGTAACCACGGTATTATTTATTACAATAACAGTGTATCCTGCTGAAACTCAACTCTCTTCCAGCCTCACCTCTCCTGAACATGGCTAAGAAGCAGGGAGGAGCAAAAATGAGGCCTGCAGAACCGAAAATCTATGTGTTTTGATTATGGCAGAGTCCCTTACGCCCTCCTTCAGAGTTACTTTTATCTGAAATTCAAACAAACTTTGTTACCAGTCTTTAGTCCTGTAGAATATCAGAACTAGCAAATCAGAAGAAGAGAAAAGGCTAAAAATGATTGCAGGTTGTGTGTACCGCCTGAAGACTGGGCTGCATCACGCCAGCTGGAAACTTTTCCATCAAAAGAACAGCAATGAGGCTTCCTTCGCTGGAATGGGCAAGGTGTCTCCTGTTCTCCTTCCCGTCCGCACGGGATTTCGGCTTGGGAGAAGGGGCCAGGGTCGGAGAAGGCGAGAAGATGGCCGAGTCCATCCTCCTGCCCGAGACCGACTCAGGGAGGGCGACGATAGGGCCCCAATTCCGGAATTTGAGGGCTTTGTTTCTGAAGGGGAGCACTTCTAAGATGCATCGCGGACGTGTGACACTTTTATTATTTAAAGATGTGAAAAATGCAGGAGATTTGACGGGAAAGGCCATGGAAGGCACCACGGATGGTGCACTGGTAAATCCATTTCAGATACTTGTGGCCTCAAACAAAGCAGTTCACCTCTACAGACTGGGAAATTGAAGACAAGGCCTCTATCTACTGAAATTATTTCCAACCTTTCCCCAGATAACAATATTTCATAGGCTTTGAAAAAATTTGGTATCTCAGCCAATGATACCTCAATTTAAATTGTTTACATTGAAGAGGGAGAAAAACAAATAAATCACAAAAACCTAGTATCTCAAGGAGGTCATCAGATTTCTCTGGGAGATCATCCTGAAATAACAAATATTACAGAAGTTAAAAAGATAAATAAACTTTCTTCACAAGAAGAATATGTTAGAACATAATTGGATAGTATCATTTGTAAAATGTCAACAAAAGACATTTTGTGAAATGTTGGAAATAATAACAGAAATTTCAGCATTAAACCATTGATTTATGTATAATTAGGATAAAAATTGCAAACACTTCGTGAAAAAAAAAATGGCTAAGCAGTGAAATGGCTCTGAGTCCTAATACCTTACTACTTTCATAATGTGAATATTTTAGAATTGCTTTTAAGTTTAACTACTCTCTCCAATTTGGTGGGTATAATTGGATTACTTTTTGAAATCTTCTTTTGTCTTTTCCTTTCCTAGCTTGGCTGGTCCATTGGTCCTAATCATTTGATAAAACATTTACAGACAGTTCAACAAAACACCATTTATACTTGTGCCACTCCTTTACAGGTAGGTGTTACAGTAACTGGGGGTTGAAGTGTGGGGAAAGTCTTACTTTTAGATTGCACGTGTGAATTGACTTAGTTCTCTTTATGTCTTTGTTTAGCAGGGCTTTCTAATATAATTTGGGATTTCACGAGCAGACATATATTCGCTATCAGGAATAGTTGTTTTTTTCATACACACACGTGACCACACAAGTTTTACCTTTGGACAGTCATGCAGTGCTGGTGACACTACAAAGTGCTTCAAACTATGGAGGACAGTGGCCGCACCAAGCAAAATTACAGTTGTGCTAGCAGCAGCTTATCTTCTGAGAATGTACCTTAAAGCAATTATCTGCACATGTAAGAAGTTATGTATGTACATGACTATTCCTTGCAGATGATTGGAGATAGTCTGTTATCCATCTAGGCAATTAGTTAAATAAACCAGGACTATCCAAATACTAAAATGTTATATGACTGAAATTACCATAGAATTAGTGACTTAAAACACCACAGATTGTGCTACAGTTCTACCGCTCAGAAGTGTGAAATGGTTCTTAAAGGGCTAAGCTTAAGATGTCAGCCTTGCTGTGTTTTTTTCTGGAGCCTCTTCTTTGCCTTTTCTAGCTTCTGGGGGTTGCCTGCATTCTTTGACTTGTTATATCACTCCAACCTCAGTCAACACACCTCCTCCTGTGACTTTAACTCTCCTACCTCCCTATTTCCCTTATAAGGACCCTGAAATAATATTAGGCCTCCTGGATAATCTCCCTATCCCAAGGTCTTTAATTTAAATCACATCTGTGAAGTTCCTTTTGCCATGTAAGGTAACATATTTGCAGATTCCCCATTTCAAGACATGGACATCTTTGGGGGGCCATTATTCTATGTGGCTCAGTCGGTAAGGCGCCGGCCCCATATACCGAGGGTGGCGGGTTCAAACCCGTCCCCGGCCAAACTGCAACCAAAAAATAGCCGGGCGTTGTGGCGGGCGCCTGTAGTCCCAGCTACTCGGGAGGCTGAGGCAAGAATCACTTAAGCCCAGGAGTTGGAGGTTGCTGTGAGCTGTGTGAGGCCACAGCACTCTACCGAGGGCCATAAAGTGAGACTCTGTCTCTACAAAAATAAATAAATAAATAAATAAAATTAAATTAAAAAAAAAAAAAAGAAAAAGAAAAAAAATGAGGAAACTCTTCAATTGCTGATATGGAAATATTTCCAGAATATAACATAAAGGAAAAAAGCAAATTACAGAGCAGAATACATTTATGCTACATTTGGTATAAGAAAGGGGGAACTGGTTATATTTTTTTGAAGGATCCATAAGAAACTAGTAAACGTGGCTATGTGTAGGGTAGGTAAAATCAACAGAAAGAGAGAAAGATAGGTTGAAGACTTTTTTTTTTGAGACAGAGTCTCACTATGTTGCCCTCAAATGTGTCTTTTTTATGTATCTTTTTGTATTTTAAAGCAGTATTAAAATGTTTAATATTTTATGTTTGTATATGTTTATAGGAACAAGGATCTGTTTTCCACAAATCTGTGAATAATCAAAAGACTGAAAAAATGTCACTCTTCTAGAAGGCAGTTCAAATAGCAAAAGAGTGAAATGTACTAGCCATAGACAACTTGATTTTTTTTTTTTTTTTTGCTTTCTGTCAACAAAACCTACTGAATGAGAAAAGAATTCTTACTTTACTTTGTTTAGTGATTCTCTAATCCACGATAAACACTAGTTCTGATGTTTGGTTTTATTATATATTAAACTCATTTCATCCTCTCAAAATAAAGCCATTCACTTATTCAACAAATGTTTACTTAGTATTGGAGATAAGGCAGACAAAAATTCTTGCCTTCATGGAGCTTACAACCTAGTGGGGGGAACATAGATAATAAATATTTTAAAACATGTCAGATGTTGATAGATATGAAGAAGGAAAAAAAGCAGTGAAGAAGAAAGATATAACGTGCCATGGGGTGGGGAGGGCAATATACAATGATAAATAGGGTGATTTTTTTTTTTTAGAGACAAGAGTCTCACTATGGTCGCCCTTGGTAGAGTGCTGTGGCGTCACAGCTCACAGCAACCTCAAACTCTTGGGCTTAAGTGATTCTCTTGCCTCAGCCTCCCAAGTAGCTGGGACTACAGACACCTGTCACAACGCCTGGCTATTTTTTTTGTTGTCGTTGTAGTTGTTATTGTTGTTTACCAGGCCTAGGCCGGGTTTGGTATATGTGGTTGGCACCCTAGTTGCTGAGCTACAGGCACAGAGCCAAACAGGGCACTGAGGGGCTTCTTAGTGCTTTTTTAAAAGCACTTAGGGCTTTTTAAAAGCTTCCCTGGGATGGTGACATTTAAGCGATGAACTAAGGCAGGTTACACAGTCACATGGTTACCTGGAGGAGACGCCCTAGACTGATACAACACCTAGTGCAAAGGTGAAGTAGTAGGTAGCCAAGCTGGCATGTGCATCTCAGAGAACAGACCAGAAGCTGGAATGGGATGAGCAGGGGCAAAGAGGAGGAGGACCTAAGATCAGAGAGGTAGGTGGGAGTCAGATCCAGAGGGACCTAAGATCAGAGAGGTAGGTGGGAGTCAGATCCAGAGGGACCTAAGATCAGAGAGGTAGGTGGGAGTCAGATCCAGAGGGACCTAAGATCAGAGAGGTAGGTGGGAGTCAGATCCAGAGGGACCTAAGATCAGAGAGGTAGGTGGGAGTCAGATCCAGAGGGACCTAAGATCAGAGAGGTAGGTGGGAGTCAGATCCAGAGGGACCTAAGATCAGAGAGGTAGGTGGGAGTCAGATCCAGAGGGACCTAAGATCAGAGAAGTAGGTGGGAGTCAGATCCAGAGGGACCTAAGATCAGAGAGGTAGGTGGGAGTCAGATCCAGAGGGACCTAAGATCAGAGAAGTAGGTGGGAGTCAGATCCAGAGGGACCTAAGATTAGAGAAGTAGGTGGGAGTCAGATCCAGAGGGACCTAAGATTAGAGAAGTAGGTGGGAGTCAGATCCAGAGGGACCGTGTGTCACTGGAAGGACCAAGTGAGACAGGAAGACAGCAGTCTGGAGCACAGGAATGACATGGTCCATCTGGTGCTGTCAAAGGAACTCTGGCTGCTTTGTTGAGGGAGAAGGCTGTTGCAGCGATCTAGAAGAGAGTTGCCAGTGGATGGAACCAATATGGGGATGGCAGAAGTGGCAAAAAGTGATTAGACTCTTAGTGTATTTTGAAAATAGAGCTAACAGTCAGTGTGTGTCAATGGATTACATATTGGGTATGAGAAAGAGAGGAGGCCAGCGTAATGCTAGTTAAGATGGACGCTCATGTCTTCTGGACGTGGAATTTTCTAGGGCAATATCTCCTTCTATAGTGAGTGAACAAATTGCTGAGGAAAAGAAAGATACAGCTAAGAATCTAGAGCATCTTTTTTCTGGACCATCTGATGCCTCATTTAGACCACTTGCACAGTTTTGTCCTCAGACTACCATGCTTAGTTCCAGGGGAACCACATTTTTCCAGGCTGATGCAGTTAATCCTTATTTGTCTAAGAGTTTTTTAGTACTGGGGAATTAGTAATAATTCTGTTTTACTGCTGAATTCTTTTGGCATGAAGGTTTCTATATGACCTTCCGCCACCCCAAAGTCTCATCTCTTGCCACATTTGTTTCCCTTATACCCTTCAGC
Source organism: Nycticebus coucang (assembly GCF_027406575.1). Classification (NCBI taxonomy): domain Eukaryota; kingdom Metazoa; phylum Chordata; class Mammalia; order Primates; family Lorisidae; genus Nycticebus; species Nycticebus coucang. The sequence continues at coordinate 20,178,572 of NC_069784.1, read as the reverse complement.
CACACTGAGAAGCCCCTCGGTTCTTCCAATAGAACAAATCCTGTCCTGCCATTTTTGTTTTTTTTTTGTCTCCTCTCTTTCCCTCCTTCCAATGTACACTACTGGAAACCTCAGAAGGCAAGGACCATGTTTATGTTGTTGACTGTTACATCCACAGCACTGATCAGGATGTTAGGGATAACATAGGTACTCAACATACATCTACAAAGTCAGTTAGTGTATTCTTTGGTTCTTTATATCTCTTGCTTCGGGATTAATTTCCTCAGCATTTGACTACTTGGCACTGTTCCTCTCTCTCTCATCTATTCCAAGTTCTTAACCATCTGCCTGGAATTCCTGCTTAGCTCTGAGCAGCATCCTTTCTAAGTTGCCCTGGTTCACACTTGCCCGTCTGCTTGTCCAGGTCCTTGTGTTTACACACGCCCTGATTCTGACCTGTTGACCTATTCCTGGCCTGTTACCTTCTCAGACACCTGCCTGATCCTCAGCGTCTTAGCTGGTCTCGCTGCTATAACAAAATACCGTATACTGAGCAGCTCAGAAACAACAGGAACCCATTCCTCACAGTTCTGGATGCTGGAAAATACAAGGTCAAGGCACCAGCAAATCCACTGCCTGGTGGAGCCTCCTTTTTCTGTGTTCTCACATGAAGAGCCAGCTCTCTTTTGTAAGGGCATTGATCCCATTCCAGGGGGATTACCTGCCCTAATTACCTCTCAAAGGCCCCACCCCCAATACCATTTCCTGGGCTTTAGGATTTCAATGTATGAGTTTTGAGGGGACATAAACATTCAGTCCACTGCACTCATCAACCCCGGCTTTGTCCTCGGCCCATTTCTCTTCCGGCTCTTCTGACTTGCATAAAGACTGACTCAGGAGTCACTTCACCTGCTCCAGAAACTCCTTTCTGATCTCTGTTGCACTTAGACCACCTTCCTGGCCTAGGAATGATTATGTCAACGATTTACACCTATAAGACATGAAAGAGCTGTGTTTCCTCCTCTACCTGTGGGTAAGCTTTCATTTCCACCATGTCCACCAAGGTAATGGGGAAAACTGGCTACTTCATCCCCTCTCTGCCCATTTTTCTGACTTAGATTTAGCAAGTCATTCTATAGCTCACCTCATAGAAAATATCTTAAGTCTTTTTGTTCCCAAGTAAGTTATCTTTACATAATAATACCCCTTTTTCTTTTCTTTCTTTTTTTTTGTTTTTTTTGAGACAGAGTCTCACTCACCCTGGGTAGAGTGCTGTGGCATCATAGCTCACAGCAACTTCAAACTCTCAGGCTCAAGTGATCCTTCTGCCTCAGCCTCCTGAGTAGCTGGGACTACAGGCACCAGGCACAATACCCAGCTACTTTTTCTATTTATTTAATAGAGATGGGGTCTTGCTCTGGCTCAGGCTGGTCTCCATCTCCTGAGCTCAGACGATCCACCTGCCTCAGCCTCCCAGAGTGCTAGAATTACAGGCATGAATCACTGTGCCAGCCTCTTTTTCAGTTTGGATTTTCATGACTCATTCTTAGTCCTTCACATTAAACTCAATCATTTAGCTGTAACTGATTCCTCCATTAATCTCTAGAGTTTATAGGTTTATATTAACTAAACTGTAATTTCCTGAGTGAACTTTTTGCCAGTAATGTTACTCAAGTAATCTTTACTTATTATACCAATAAACTAAGCAATAAGTAACATTGGCCACATTTCCTTTCCATATTTTTCAATCTTAACATACAGGAAGCCTTGGCTCAAGCTTTTTGGATTGACATCAAGCGCATGGATGACCCAGAGTGTTACTTTAATTCTTTGCCAAAAGAGTTAGAAGTAAAAAGAGATCGGATCGTTCGTTTACTTGAAAGCGTTGGCCTAAAACCCATAGTTCCTGATGGAGGATATTTCATCATCGCTGACGTGTCTTTGCTAGGTTTGTAAAGGTTTTCATTATTTCAAATGTATAGAAGCTTATGTGTGAAGCAGAATTATGGAGGAAAGATTGGTGTCAAAGCCATAGAAGAATTTTATCTGTAGAAAAGGGTGAATTTTCACAACGTTGATGTTTTTCCACAGTTATCTTCACTTTTATATCTTTCAGCTGTTGCTAAATGGTTACGAGTTAGTGTTGCTCTAGGTGTTCTATTAAACATAGAATTTGCTGTCGTTCTGTTCTGGTGTGTAATTTAAAACACAGGTACATGAAATTGTGCATATGATAATATATGCACAAATAACCTATGTGTAATACACTTTTTAGTAAAAATTTAGCTTCCTGTTCACTTGAAAAACATACGATTTTGCTAGAAAAACTAGAAAATTTGAGACCATCTGTGAATATTTGCTTTTTTTGGGGGGGTGGAGGGGAGAGACAGAGTCTCACTTTATCGCCCTGGTAGAGTGCCGTGGCATCACACAGCTCACAGCAACCTCTAACTCCTGGGCTTAGGTGATTCTCTTGCCTCAGCCTCCCAAGTAGCTGGGAGTACAGGCACCCGCCACAACGCCTGGCTATTTTTTTGTTGCAGTTTGGCCGGGGCCGGGTTTGAACCCACCACCTTCAGTATATGGGACTGGCACCCTACCCACTGAGCCACAGGTGCTGCCCAATATTTGCCATTTATAATATACTGAAATGATGTAAACAAGGAGAATGACTTTATTAAGGCTCTACTATGTGCCAGGCACTCAAGTACCCTTTTGAAGAAAACATTAAGCTTTATTTTTGTAGACAAGAAAATTTAGAATATTTTAAATAACTTGCCTAAAGTCACACAGCTGGATTCGAAATAGTTCTGTCTCCAAAAAGCAAGGGTCTTTGTGATACCTAAAGCTGTTATATGTCTTTCTGACCTGCCACACAAACCTAAGGTTAGAAGCCAATAGTGTTTTATATGTAACTTACTTTTCTTGAAAGACAAAACTATTAATAATAGTAAACCTTAAGGCCTAATTTGTTCTGACAGAAATAGCCATTCTAAGTATAGTTTTAAATGTTTTAAAATATTGTGACAATAAAGTTACATGCCAAAGAACTTGAAATAGTGAAGTGTTTTGGCCAGGTGAGTTGGCTCACTCCTGGAATCCCAGCATTCTAGGAGGCCAAGGTGGGTGGATTACTTGAGCTCAGGAGTTTGAGACCAGCCTAAGCAAGAGTGAGACCCCATCTCTACTAAAACTAGAAAAACTAGCCCAGCTTGGTGGCAGGCACCTATAGTCCCAGCTACTTGAGACGCTAAAGGCAAGAGGATCTCTTGAGCCCAAGAGTTTGATGTTGCTGTGCATTATGATTCTATGGCACTCAACCCAGGAAGAGTAAGATTCTATTTCAAAAATAAAATAAACAGAAAAAGAAAGGATTGTAACTACTGCCCAGAATTGTGGGGACAAGTAAATGAGAGGATCATGTAAGGTGCTTAACAAGCAGTAAGCATATGGTGTTATACTATTAAGCATTATTATATGGAAATTGTACATTCTCCTAAAAGCATAGAGGGGATAAAATCATTAGGTAAAAATACACGAAGACTTTGTTTTAAAAGCACAGGTGACATTTTCTTCAGTGTCAAGGCTTTTACACACAGAATTTGAAAAGAACCAGTAGTATTTTGTAAATAAGAGAAAACAGTAAGATACCTACCTCAATTTGTTTTGAGCAATAAATAATTTATAAAATTTTATTGATTGCAAAAGTCATCAAAATTATTTGCTTTGGGACATTCAAAAAGACCCAAAAGTACAAGTCAATAAAGCTGAAACAATATGAAATGTGACTGCTGAAACTGAAGGCCAGAGAAATATTTTGCCCAGGCTTTTTTTTTTTTTTAAAGCATAACAAAATAATTTAACCAAAGCTTTACATGATACAGGAGGCTTTTTGTTTTTGTTTGTTTGTTTGTTGTTTGTTTTGGTTTGTGTGCGTGTGTGTGTGTTTTAGACAGAGTCTCACTCTGTCACCCTGGGGAGAATGTCATGGCATCATCATGGCTCACAGTAACCTCAATCTCCTAGGCACAGTGTTACTGTTGCCTCAGCCTCCCAAGTAGCTGTGACTACAGGCGCCCACCACAACTCTCAGCTAATTTTTCTCTTTTTAGTAGACAGGGTCTCCCTCTTGCTCAGGTTGGTCTCCAGTTCCTGAGCTCAAGCAATCCACCTGCCTGGCCCTCTCAGAGTCTTAGGATGACAGCAGTGAGCCACCACATCAGGCTTCCTTGCCCATACTTTACAGCAAGATTGAGGCCAAAGACAAGACTAGTAATGCATAGTTTCAGTTTTTCTCTAAATCCAAAATTTTAACAACATAATACATAGAAGCAAGAGATAAAAAATAAGGACATTTAGAAGATCCAAACAGACATTCTTTATTTATAAAAAATGAACAATATTAACTTATCCATTTAAAACATATGCTTTTTATTACTTATGTGCTAGACACTGACATAAGGGTTAGGGATTTATGAGGTTATAAAATAGACATTTTATCTTGGTGGAGTTTACAATCTAATGAATGGCTATTCGGAGATGTAATTGTCAGTGATGAATACTTTATAAACAATTTACTTTTTTTTTTTTTTTTTTTTTTCCAGTTTCTGGCCAGGGCTGGGTTTGAACCTGCCACCTCTGGCATATGGGGCCAGCGCCCCACCTCTTTGAGCCACAGGCGCCGCCCATAAACAATTTACTTTTTATTTCCTTAATGATCATAAAGTCTTATTTCTAGATGGAAAGGCAATATTCTTCCTTCCTTCTCCCTTCCTACTCTCTTCCTGTGCTCAGAATAGCACGTAGAAGCATGAACAATCAGACATAGGGTGGGTGCTGCCTTAGCAAATCAGCAAAGCTTCTCGTGAAGTCCTCACTTCCCACCCCACCATCCAGCAGGAGACTCGAACATACTCTGTGAATATCCTCTGAGAAAATTTTCAACCAGTCTATAATTTAAATTAAAAGAAAATTTTGAATCTTGATAGACATAAATGAAATACATTTGCCTCGGGTAGAATTTATAGGTCACCTAATTTTCATTACTGTTTTAGAAGCAGACCTCTCTGATATGACAGACAATGAACATTATGACTATAAATTTGTGAAATGGATGACTAAAAATAAGGTAATATTTGTTGGCTTTTGCAATATTGTGTTACATTTCATAGTTAATTGATGAAAGAAATCTCACATGCTTTGGAAAACAATAAACGTAGTTTTGTTACATGACATCCCACTTGTGGCTTTTGGGGGACTCTTAAAAATAATTTTCTCTTTGGAAATTGTTGTGACTAATCTATTCATTTCTAATGTCTATAGCCTCAAAATTAATACAAGGGTGTCCAAAACATGGATACATATTTTATAAGAGCCTTTGTTGGAAGTAAAATTGATCATTCCCCAAAAGTATACAAAATGCAGGTAAATGGATGTGCGTGGCATGTCTGGGTATATTCTAGGTACACCCGACCAGTAATGGCACCTACAATTCAACTTCAAAAGTAACACATAGATAACATCTCTTAAAATGTGTGTGCATTTTTTTGGCACTCTCTGTATTTGAAGTCTAAGTAGTTTTCTCATTCTACCTTCCTATTTGTTTTTCAGAAGCTATCAGCCATCCCTGTTACAGCATTCTGTAACACAGAGACTAAATTACAGTTCGAGAAATTTGTGCGATTTTGCTTCATTAAAGTAAGTCCCCTGTTCTACTGAAAAACACATTTATAATATCTTCATTTCGATTGATAAAGCACTTTTTTTATCTTGTTGGCTAAAAATGAAGTGGAAAGGAATAAAGAATTTTAAAATAGTAGAAAAATTATAGATGTGGCAGAAAAATGAAATATGTAGAGTCTCTGAAAGAATAAATAAAAGCCAAACAAGTGGAACCTGGGAAGAATTTTATAGCTTTATTTTCAAAATGTTTCCATTTAAAAAAGAAGAAAAGACAGAAATCTAAAGATTGAAAGGAAATGCCTGGTCTCACAGTGATCAATACTGAGATACACCTTGTTTGATATATTGGACTTCAGAGATAAGTCCTTTGGCCATATGCTAAACAATAAGGTCAAGCCCTCCATGTAGGCCAGGAGAGAAGGACCCGCATGGACTCAATCTCCTTTATATCAACATTGGATATTGGAAGGTAGTGTACCAATAGCTAGAAGGCCTTAAGGAAAGTTAACATACATAACACAATGTCTTAGAAAGTCTAAAATAGGCTCGGGGCCTGTAGCTCAGCAGTTAGGGCCCCAATCACATACACCAGAGCTGGCGGGTTCGAATCCAACCCGGGTCTGCCAAACAACAATAACAACTACAACCAAAAAATAGCCAGGCATTATGGCAGGTGCCTGTGGTCCTGACTTGGGAGGCTGAGGCAAGAGAATCACGTAAGCCCAAGAGTTTGAGATTTCTGTGAGCTGTGACACTATGGCACTCTACTAAGGGTGACGTAGTAAGACTCTGTCTCAAAAAAAAAAAAAAAAGGCTAAAATAAAAGGATAGCAAGAAAAGAGAAATAAAAAGAAAACAGGTTGAATTCAGAGCAAAAGAAAAGTAAATGGAAACACAGCCCTTTATAATTTTCTAGGTCAAATTCTCAGTAGCTATCAAACTTCTGAAAGGACACTAACCTCGCTCATAATAAAAGAGATGAACATGAGAGCTGCAATAAAATTTTATTTTATCTGTTACATCACAACCAACCAAAATAAATAAATATTTCCTTGAAACATTCTCTCACGCGTTGAGTGTGGGAGTGTAATTTATAATATCTCAATGGTGGTTAGTTTGAAAACTTCCATCCAAATGTAAATTCCCATATCCCTTGACCCAACAATTCTACTTCAAGATTTTATTTCCTGTGGATTTACTTGCACATTGTGAATGATTTGTGTTCAAGGATTCTCAGTGAAGTATCATTTATAATAGCAAAAGATTGCAAATAACAAAAAGAATTACCAGGGGGTGCTGCTTGAATAAATGATGGTATATTCACACCCGTCCGTGAAGGAATGCTTCAGCTGTCCCTATAGTGGTAGAGTGCACACTGAAATCAGCAGCAGCACAGTTTGTATGGAATGCTGTCATTTTATATAAAAAGGAAAACATAGGTAGGGAGGGCGGTGCTTATAAATGCCTAGAATATCTCCAGAAGGATACCTAATAGAATCCAAAATGTTCCCTTTGGGGAGGAAAACTGAGTTACTGAAGAAGATAGGTGGGAGGCTAGCTTACTTTGAAAAAAATTTTTTAAAGATTTCATTATAAAAGTTTTAGAAACTTCTTTTCTTCTGACCCATTTCAGAGTAAGTCATTGATTTAGTTACCAATGGTGCTTAAAAAGTAAAAAATATCACCCCCAAATACTTTATTGTGTATTCTTCACAAACAAGGACATTCTCCTCCACAACTACAACTCTCAAAATCGTGAAGTTAACATTAATATATCATTCCATCTAGTCCTCATGTCCAATTCAGGTTTCACTTATGGTCCCAATAATAATGTCCTTTTTCTAACAAACAAATCAATCAATAAATTCAAGCCATAATCATGTCAATCAGTCCAGGCCAGACTCACGCACTGAATTCAGTTGTCACATCTCCTCCACCCGGGATGGTGTTGCGGTTTTCTTTGACTGTCATGATCTTTTGAAAATTGGCTCAGTCGGTAAGGCGCCGGCCCCATATACCGAAGGTGGCGGGTTCAAACCCGGCCCTGGCTGAACTGCAACCAAAAAAAAAAAATAGCCAGGCGTTGTGGCGGGCACCTGTAGTCCCAGCTACTCGGGAGGCTGAGGCAAGAGAATCGCTTAAGCCCAGGAGTTGAAGGTTGCTGTGAGCCATGTGATGCCATGACACTCTACCAAAGGCCATAAAGTGAGTCTCTGTCTCTACAAAAAAAAAAAAAAAAGAAAACTATCAGCCAATTATTTTGAAGGAAATCCCTCATTTAAAGCTGACGTTTTTTCCTAATGAGATCCAGATTATGTACTTTGGCAGGAAAGAACTGAAGTGACATCCTATTTTTTTTCCTTGCATCAGGGGGCACCCGACTTCTGTTTTTCCTACTAGTGTGTTCTGGTGATGTTAACATTAATCACTTGACTAAGATAGAGTTTGCCTTCTACTGTGAAGTTACACTTTTTCCTGGTTAAATAATATTTTGTAGTGACATACTATGAGAATATTCCAGATCTCATTAAGAAATGTATTCATTTTACCTATTCATGTGTATCATTAAGGACTCACAGATTCCTATTTTATTCTGTGGGCTGTAATTTATTACTGTTGTTACTTTGATACTCAGATTTTCCTGGATTTGGCCACTAGGAGCTCCTCTTATATCTCATATATCTTAAGTATATCTTATATATTTACATCTGTATTTATTTTTACCCAAATATTTTAAAAATCATTGCAGGGTTTATTCCAGTTTTCTCCCTCTCCATATTTGTAACGCTTTTCTTTCCTCAACAGTGGAAACCTGGCTCCCGCTATGTCACCACTGATTTAATCAGCACCTCTGTGGGGATCAGTCTCCTGTCAATGCCACTGCTACCCCCAGCCTCCCAGTCCCTCAGTAGATACCCTTTAGCCCACTCAGACTTTGCCATTTTTTGCCAGGCTGCATCCTCATGCCCTCAGGGCCTCATCACTGCATGCCAACCTGCCCTGTCACCCTCTGGCAAAGGTGCTCTCCTCTGAATTTCCAATACCCCATTACCAGGCCACCATTGTCACCCATTGCACAGAGGCTTTCCTTGCGCCTCTGGGGCTCTGACAACTATGTCAGGTGCTTGCTTCACCCCATCTGGGCCATAGTACCCTGCATGGGGCCATGCTACTATATAGGAGCCTCATTTACCCCACTGAGACGCTGACACCATGTCCCAAGTCAGGACTACCACTGCTGCCACCACCACCTCGTGCCACCCACACTGGCCACCCCACTTACTCTGCTCTGGCTGTAACATGCCCAGCCCCCTACACGGAGACACCTACTTTGCTCAGCCCCACCTATCGGCTTCCAGACCCAATCATTCTGGTAGAGAGGAAAGTGAAAGAAAAAGAAGAAGGGAAACAGAAAAGGAAGGGGAAAAGGCTGGATTTCCATTGCTTACCCTTCAGTTTAATTTTCTACCATATGTATATATTCCTATTCAAAAATAGATGGCTTATTTTTCAATGATTGTAACTGAAACTTTGAAAGGAAGGAGCAGTGTGAATGAACTAAATTTTCCTTGTTCAGAGCAAAGTACTGGTATAGTGGTTAATGTGTGAAAGTTCACAAAGAAGGAAATAGAAGCTTAAGCATATTTCTTAGATTTCAGGGGTAGCCATTAGAACTAAAATCAGAACTTGCCATAAAAGGTTATCTTGGAGGGTGGAGGGATTACTAGGAATGGGAGGGGCGGAGCAGACAAGACAAATATTTTTCATATTTAAATCTTTGCTTCATCTTGAATGCTGATATGTAAAGATAATTATTTCATTAATTTACAGAAAGACAGCACACTGGATGCTGCTGAAGAAATCATCAAAGCATGGAATGTGCCCAAGTCTTGAGACGCGCAGAGCGTGTCAGCGTTTCCATTAGATGACCTGGTATGGAGTGTCTGCTTCATGCTGCCACCTGCTGGATGCTGAAAAACACATATTTCAGCGCAGATGGCATTTAAATAAATATTTCCATTGTTTTTCTAAACAAGTTAACCCTACTCCTAAAATTATTCAAGTGTTCTATGGGTTGTTTTTTCAGTTTAAATGTATTAAAACACTTGCCACTATCGTTTTGTGAAGATGAACCTACTAGAGTTGATGAGAACTGTGAGATGCTTAACCTCTCTGTGCTTCAGTTCCCTCAGTATAAAACAGGAATAAAAATAGCACCTGCTTCATCTAAAGGTTGTTTGTGAGGATTAAATAGACCAGTGTATATAAAGCCTGGCAGACAATACCCACTCACCTGATGTTAGCCAGTTTCACTTCTCCACAGTTGTGTGAAAACTCCTAACCTCTACACCCCTCAACTCGTACATCAGCTTTGCCTACCCACCTGTACTTCCCACCCCTTCATTTGCCAATGGCCTTGAACTTTGCTCACAGTTTTGCCTGTCTATTCCAAATGCTGCAATCAATCCAAGTGGCTTCAAGATCCACATGGATAACCTAAGGCTTCCCACACCTTGACCCTCTCACCTTTAGTGATGCTCACCTCCACTCCACTTCAGCCACCCACTCCCTTGGGCACTGCCTGAGGCTTTCATCATTTAAATCTGCTTCACCTTTGGGATAAATACCCATATCACACTGTAACCACCCATCATTCCGGCTTGTGCTGGCTCACTCGCAACCAGCCTCTCTCCAAATATCACTTATTCAAATCCATTATTTTGCAAAAAATAGTCCATGGCTCACTTCCATCAGAATCAACTAAAACCCTTGTTGAAAATAGAGATTTTGGTCTTTACCCTACACCTAATGAATCTTGGGCTCCAGCCTTCCCAGGTAATTCTTATACACACTAAAGTCTGGTGATTACTGCTGTAGTCTACAGAACTCTCAACTTCCTTCCTGTTGCTTTTCTTGTATCTCCACTCTCTCATCTAGCTTTTTTTTTCTTTCTTTCTTTTTTTTTGCAGTTTTTGGCCAGGGCTGGGTTTGAACCCATCACCTCCAGCATTTGGGGCTGGCACCCTACTCCATTGAGCCACAGGTGCCACCCTCTCTCATCTAGCTTTGACTTCACTGTTCATCACTTCAGCCAAGATGATTTTGCTGCCTTGAATTATCCCATTGATCTATCTCACCTGTTGAAAAACAAAAAATTCAACACTGGAGTTGAAGGTCCATGCCTGCACCTGGGCTGCAAATTGCACAATTGGGCAGGTTCCAGCCACTATGACTCCACATCATGGACCTGAACTAGATACAGTTCTTAAGTGCTCCCCTAATGAGGTTTCTCCACCTTTTAGTAGTAATCCCTGATATTCTCCCATTCTAATAAAAATATCCAATGTCCATTCTCCTCACTGCCTAAAAGCCCACCTGCAGCAGCAAATGACCTCATCTCCCATTTACGTGGGGAAAAAAAAAAAAAAAAACAATACCCAAGCTACCAGTCCAGCTCTTCCAACTGGGATCCTACCAGTACGCCGTGACTTACCTACAACAGCACCTATCCTTTCTTCATTCCTGCCAGTGATAAAGGGCATCCTTTGACCTGTCCAACTGACAGGTTAGGGGTAGATAGCAGAGTGGGGAGAACTGTTGGTTAAAAATTACCAGGGCCAGGTGCAGTGGCTCATGCCTATAATCCCAGCACTGTGAGAGGTTGAGGTAAGAGGATTGCTTGAGCTCAGGAGTTCAAGACTTGTCTGAGTGAGAGTGAGACCCCAACTCATGAAAAAAAAAAAAAAATTACCAGGCTCGGCCATCCAGAAGGAAGCTCAAGACCCTAACAGCCAACTACTGCATAGCATTAAAAATCCCATGAAAAATTTTTCGCCTGTCCACTCTTGCTGGGGACTTAGTAAAATTTTCACCAGGATTTAAAGCTGCTTTCTGCAGCTCTGGACTTGTCCACTTCTAATCTGACCACCTGTGGTCTGGCTCTTATTTCTTCTCACACTCTCAAAATCGGTTCAGTCCCTTCTCTTGTACCTTCCACCTCTACCGGCTTCCCTAGCTCAGAAGTTGGACATGTTCAAGTCCCTCCCATCTTAGAAAATCCTTTTCCTGATTCTACCTGCTACCCTGTTACCTCTTCCTCTTCAGGGCAAAATTTCTTCCTTCCTCTATCTTTCCTCTCTTCCGCCTCCCCCTGTTCCCTCCCTTTCTTTCCTTTCTCTCCTTTCTTCCGTAAGTATTCATTGAACTTTTATGTGCCAAGTACTGTACTAGGCACTTAATATTTATCAGTGAACAAATAAAGATCCTCATCCTCTAGGGCTTTCCATCTAGCATAGGCAGGAAACTAAATCATAAACATAAGGAAATAGATTGTATGTGCAGTAACATAGAACCTCAAGGATGATTATATGCATGGTTGAATCCAAATCACGAGCATGCCACTCCATGTCTAATATGTAAAATAATGTCTATTGCAGCATTGTATATAATTACTCCAAACGAGAAAACAAAATGTCCATTACTACTCTAATATTTGGGCGGTATAGTAATATAGTGGAATGCCATACAGCAATGAAAATAAACTACAGTGACACACAACAGCATGAATAAATTTCATCAACATTGTTTTCTTAGGGTTTCTTCACAGTGCCTTCAAAGGGCCAGCTGCAGTTCTCAGCAGATGGTGTTCCGTAATACCAGAATCCAGTACTGTGCTCACTGAAGCCTCGCGTGTCAGCCCCAACCTTGGGGTGTCTGGAATTTCTGTCCACCCACTGGGGTGAGGGTTTCCAACAAGCCTAAGACTAGCTCCATGTCTGGATGATCCCAGGGACAGAGGTCACTATCCTTTGCATTGAACAGCAATGGGGAAAGCTGAATTAGGGAGGAGGAGGAAAGAGATTTTCAATATGGCGTCTTTGAGTGGCTTTGGATGGCTTGATCTTTGGACCAAGGACACTTTTTTAAGTTTGACTTAACATCCCTGGGACTTTAGAGCCAAGAACAGACCTGAGCCTTCCAGATACCACCTAGGTATCCAGGCCCAACTGTGTGTAGAGAGAGTATAGTTACTACAATGAGAAACCTAAAGTAGGGGCAGGAACCAGAGACTCACAGAGCAGGAACACCACAGGCTCCAACTGCTATTTCCAGCATAAATCTATCACCAAGTGCCTGTTGATGGTTCCATGTTATTGCTGTTTCTGCTCAAAATATCTGTCCTTGCAGTTCTAAAATAACACCTACATTTGCGCTCATCTACCTGGAAGTTTCCAGCCTCTTCCTTCTTCATTGAGGGTTGGGTACTTTGTCTTCTCAGGGATCCCACCTTTTGTTTCCTCTTTCCTACTCTTAAGAATATATTTCTTGCACTCTCTTCTTGAGGGAACCCCAAGTTCTTGAAACGCGTAAGTCTTTAAAAAGATCACTCTGGCAGCCATGTGGAGAATAGACAGTAAGGTCAGCAAAGGTCAAGGCATGCAGACCTAATTCAATAATGCTGGTGACAGATCATAGAGATGGCAGTGGAAGGGTAGCCAAGGTGCAGATTCTGCATACATTTTGAAGATAAAACCAACAGGATTCATTAACAGAGTTTATAAGGGCTGTGAGAGAAAGTGAGAAATTGAGAATGAGTCCAATTTGGGGCCTAAGCAACTGGAAGGTTTGGGTGCCGTCCCTGAAGTTGAGAAGCTTCCGGTTGGGGGGGTGTGTGTCAGGCTTTGGGGAACATCAGAAGCTCAGTTTTGCGCACATTGAATTTGAGATGCTAACTCCACTTTCGGGTGGGGATGTTGGGGAGGTAGCTGGATATCCAAGTGTGGAGTTTTGGAAAGAGGCTGCATAACAAATTTGAAGTCTCTGACATATTGATGATAGGTAGACACAAGAGAGTAAGAAATCACCCAATATGTGCATGTAGATAGCAATGAGAAGAGAACTGATGACTTGGCTCCGGGTCTTTCAAGAAATTTTACTGCGGAGTGTAATAACTCATGAAAGGATTGTCCTCATTTGATGACTCCACTTATATCCACACACGCACACATAGACTCCTCACTTAAATCCAACCCTCAGCAATCTGGACCCCCACCCAATATAGTTCTTAATTCTCTAAGACCTCCACTTTTCTAGATTAAAGGCACCTTCTCCGTCTCATTTGACTTTGTTGAGCAGACCTCTCTGGCCTCCGTAAACCCCATCTTTTCCTGTGCCTGTGACTGCCCACCCCGCATTGCCCCCACCTCTCCAGCTGCTCTAACTCTCCCTTCCTGTCCCTCGATACTGATAGTTTGTACTGGATTATGTTGTTTCTTACTAAATGACTCCACTTGCCGTCTGTATGCTAGCAAGTCTCCAGCCTAATCCTTTCTGTTGAACCGCACACCCATACCATACATCCCGCACCGTATTTGTCATCTTCATGTGGCTGTTTCACCAGCAACCCTAACCCAAGCTGGTGTCCTCCCCTCCATGGATGATTCCACCAATCCTGTAGCTCAAGTCAGAAAACCCAGAAATCATTTTGAACATTTTCTTCAGACTTTTCTCCCCACATACAAGTAGCCCTGCTATATATTATCATAACTATGTCTTAAATCCATCCCTTCTCTCTGCACACCCCTGCCCCACTATGGGCCTAGCCAATATGAATAGATTACTATTCAACTTCCTAACAGGTTTCTGCCCTGCACATTATCCCTGTAGACCAAATGAGCATTCTAAAATGCAAATAGGATCATGGCATATATATTAGTTAAGAATATTCATGAAAAGGGCCGGGTGCAGTGCTCATGCCTATAATCCTAGCACTCTGGAAGGCCGAGTGGGATAGATTGCTTGATCTCAGGAGTTATAGACCAGCCTAAGCAAGAGCAAGATCCCATGTCTAAAAAAAGCTGGACATTGTGGCCAGCACCTGTAGTCCCAGCTACTTGGGAGGCTGAGGCAAGAGGATCAAGTCCTTGAGCCCAAGAGTTTGAAGTTTTGTTTGGTACTCCATCACTATTCTTATCCACTATAGTTTCATGAAACCTGGTCAATTGATTAAGCAGATGTCTACTGCAAACAAAGTAATGAAATGATGAGGATACTTGTGATTTAGCAGCCAAGATTGGTCAGTAGAGACAGGCCAATTATCTCACAAGGCAATGCTGGATCACATGTCACACAAATAATGCTGTTCAAACTATAGAAGCTGGACTTGGAGACCCTCTGTCATCCACGACATTTATCAGAACTTGCACTACTGACTGCCAATTCTTCCAGACTTTGGACCACTTCTTGCAAGGAAAAGTATTTAATTCTCAACAAGCTATGGAAACGTCTTTAGTGATTTCATCACCACTCGCTCTTCGGGCTTCTTCCCTGCCAGCATAACAAGCTACTGTTAAGATAGGGAAACTCAGCTCAGCACCCGTAGCACAGTGGTTACAGCACCAGCCACATACACCCAGGCCGTTGGGTTCGAACCCAGCCTGGGCCAGCTAAACAACAATGACAACTGCAACAACAACAACAAAAAATAGCTGGGCATTGTGGCATGTGTCTGTAGTCCCAGCTAAATGGAGGCGGAGGCAAAAGAATCACTTAAGCCCAAGAGTTTGAGGTCACTGTGAGCTGGGATGCCACAGCACTCTATTGAGGGTGACATAGTGACACTCTGTCGCAAAAAAAAAAAAAAAAGATGGGGAAACTGTGCCAATAGTTTAGGCGCAACTTTGATTAACTGTACTGCTTCTTGTTTGAGATGTAACAAACTAAAGTTTTATTTCAAAATCATAATTTCATGGTTAATGATCTAGAAGTGAGACCTGGAGGTGCAGCAGCCATCTGACATTTGCGGGGCATGAGGGCGCAGGCCTACATGCTAAGGAGAGCAGAGCAGAAAGATGCAAAGAGACTGGAACTCTGGGAGTAATCTGAAACCTCTGCACCTAACCCCTACACTTTGTGATGGGTGGGACAGGGAAAAAACTTTATTTGTTTAAACCACTAAGAGTCTTCTGCTATTTACAGATAAACATATTACAATGTGATATAGATTATATGGTACAAAGATCAAATTTCTCTTCTAGAAGATAGACTGGTCTGAGGAAAAGGCCTGAAGGCAGAGAGAGGGGTCTATTAGCAGGCACCTGCAGGAGCCCAGGGAAAACAGGGTGAGGCCCTGAAGGATTTAGCATGCGAGAAGGGCAAATTATCACACATTTTTGTCAAACTCCCGAACTTTTCCCGTAATTTCTATGATGAAAGTAATTATATAACCACACAATTACCAAATATTTTAAATTAAAAATTATTCCCAGATAAAACAAAGAGTCTCTTTGGTCTCCGTTGGATAAACCCGAGGGTAAAACAAAACCAAACAAAAACCTCAACTGTGTTACTGAGACACGAGAATCTCCTTTTATTGCTGCTCTGAGAATATATCTAATTACTCAATCATGCCAATTAAATGGGAAGTTCACCTGCTGACAAACAGCTGTCTTGGGATATATCAGAATAAATTGTAGAAATAATTGGATTTTCTAATCAATATTAACTTCATCATGTTATACAGCTACTATTTTCCTTTACATTTTAGATACAGCATTTCTTTCTTATAATGGTTGAAACCTTTCATTTGCGGCAAAAATGTCACAGTTAAGAAGTAAAATTTTGTCTTTTTGTCAGTGACAGTAATCATCCTGTCTGAAGTATTTTTATTTCATAAACTTCCATTGATTATCCATTAAAAGTATAAGCATCCACTTTAACGGAAACTTCAGCTTTCTATCATTTAAACACCATCACTCCATTTTCTGTATAAATTCTTGAAATGACTTAATGTGACACGATTTTTATAATTATTCTTAAGCATTCTGCTAACCAGCACGTGCATGAAAGAATACAAAACTCACAAAACCAGTTCAGCTTTCTAAAATTCTTCTCTAGAATGTCTTTCTCCTGGTGAAACAGAAATGTCTGTGCTCCATGCTTGGAAATGATTGTTTTAAAGGACTCGTGACACTTCTCTGCTAAAAACTGTTCAGTGACTCTGTCTCACTCAGAGTAAAAGGCAGATCTGTCACCATGACTTAACAAGTTCTGCAAGACCTAATCCCTGTTCTGCTCTAACCTGGTCTCCTACTCCCCTTCCCTCAGCACTCTGGCACCTTGGCCTCCCCTTGGCCAATTCTTGAACACCAGGAACTTTCCAGACTTTCTTTCTTTTTTTTTTTTGAGACAGAGTCTCACTATGTCACCTTGTAAGAGTGCTGTGGCGTCACGGCTAACAGCAACCTCAAAGTCTTGGGCTTAAGCGATTCTCTTGCCTCAGCCTCCCAAGTAGCTGGGACTACAGGTGCCCGCCACAAGGCCCAGTTATTTTGTTGTTGTAGTTGTCATTGTTGTTTGGCAGGCCCGGGCCAGGTTTGAACCTGCCAGCCCTGGTATATGTGGCTGGCGCCCTAACCGTTGAGCTATGAGCGCCAAACCAGACTGGTCCTTTCCGCTTGCACCCTCCTGACTACTTCAGATCCCTACCCCATTACCACCTCAGGAGAACCATCGGACTTCCCACATACGGTTGTGAATCCCAGCTCTTCCCATCCCCTTTCCTGCCTTATTTTTCTCCTCCGCAGTTAACATCACCTAGTTCACAATCTGTTTTTCTCATTTAACTTGTCTATCTCCCTTCTAAATATATGTTCCACGAGCACAGAGATTTTTACCGTTCTGTTCACTGCTATATCTCCAGTACCAAGAGCAGGTTCTGGCATATAGTAGACACTCAGTAAATGTTTTTTAGGTGAGTGATTTTTTTTGCCAGTTGAACTTGGTCTCAGGACACTATTATTATTGTTGATGCTGTTGTTTTGAGATTTTTTGTTGTTGTTGTTTTGTTTTTAAACTCGGATCTTTTTTGGCCAATATCTGTCACTTTTTAATGATTTTCTGAAGTGCCAAAGATTGTTTCTAAAATGGCAGATTGCAGTTAGTGTGTTTCAGAGTCACTTCAGCCAGGCTCCTGAAACACTTTTGCTTAGGGCTTCACCTAATCAAATTGCGGGGGAATGTCTGACCCCTGGAAGCCCAATGCTAGGATATACTCTTAGGATGAAAAATTGCACTCAATCCCTGGGGCTCCAAGATTACTAACAGATTGAACAGAGTAGTAGCCTGGGAGCCATGTAGTACACATACACATACCCATACGCATACATGTACACACACTAAAGCTTGGAATTTGCTATTTTAAAAGTCAGGAATGGCTGAAAGCAATCAAATGCCTATGAATACAAGAAAGGATAAACAAAGGCACTTCTGGCTCGGCGCCTGTAGCTCAGCAGCTAGGGCACCAGCCACATACACTGGAGCTAGTGGTTTCAAATCTGACCTGGGCCCTCCAAACAATGACAACTACAACTGAAAAATAGAAAGGTATTGTGGTGGGCACCTGTAGTCCCAGCTACTTGGGAGACTGAGGCAAGAGAATCGCTTAAGCCCAAGAGTTGGAGGTTGCTGTGAACTGTGATGCCACAGCACTCTACTGAGAGTGACATAGTAAGACTCTGTCTCAAAAATAAATAAATAAATAAATAAATGTACTTCTAAAACATGTGAGGAAGTAGAAGTTAAAATAAAAGAGGGCGATCAGGGGCAGTGCCTGTGGCTCAGTGGGTAGGGCACTGGCCCCATATACTGAGGGTGGCGGGTTCAAACCCGGCCTGGCCAAATTGCAACAAAAAAAATAGCCTGGCATTGTGACGGGCACCTGTAGTCCCAGACACTCAGGAGGCTAAGGCAAGAAAATCACCTAAGCCCAGGAGTTGGAGGTTGCTGTGAGCTGTGACACCACAGCACTCTACCAAGGGTGCTAAAGTTAGACTCCGTCTCTACAGAAAAAAAAAAAAGAGGGAGATTATCATCCTTAATCATTAGAGAAATGCAAATCAAAATCACTTTGAGATATCATTTAACTCCAGTAAGATTAGCCCACATCACAAAATCCCAAAACCAGACATGTTGGTGTGGATGTGGAGAAAAGGGAACACTTCTGTGCTGCTGGTGGAATTCAAACTAATATGTTCCTTTTGGAAAGATGTTTGGAGATCACTTAGGAATCTAAAAATAGACCTGCCATTCAATCCTTCAATTCTTCTAGTAGGTAAATATCCAGAAGACCAAAAATCACTTTGTAACAAAGATATTTGCACCAGAATGTTTATTACAGCCCAATTCATAATTGCTAAGTCATAGAAGAAGCCCAAGTGCCCATCGACCCATGAATGGATTAATAAATTGTGGTATATGTACACCATGGAATATTATGCAGCCTCAAAAAGATGGAGACTACTGCTCGGCGCCTGTGGCTCAAGCGGCTAAGGCACCAGCCACGTACACCTGAGCTGGAGGGTTCGAATCCAGCCTGGGCCCGCCAAACAACAATGACGGCTGCAACCAAAAAATAGCCGGGTGTTGTGACGGGCGCCTGTAGTCCCAGCTACTTGGGAGGTGGAGGCAGCAGACTCGCTTGAGCCCAGGAGTTGGAGGTTGCTGTGAGCTGTGATGCTACTGCACTCTACCCAGGGCGACAGCTTGAGGCTCTGTCTCAAAAAAAAAAAAGACGGAGACTTTACCTCTTTCATGTTTACATGGATGGAGCATATTCTTCTTAGCAAAGTATCTCAAGAATGGAAGAAAAAGTATCCAGTGATACTCAGCTTTACTATGAAACCAATTTATAAGCACCCACACTTTCATATGAAAGCTATAACCCAACTATAGCCCAAGAAGAAGAGGAAAGAGGAGAGGGAGGGGAGGAGAGAAGGAAGGAGAGATGGAGGGAGGGTAATTGGTGGGACCACACCTACAGTGCATTTTACAAGGGTACAAGTTAAACCTAATAAGTGTAGAATATAAATTTTTTTTTTTTTTTTTTTGCAGTTTTTGGCTGGGGCTAGGCTGCCGTGAAGGCTATGTTAACCAGTTTGATGAAAGTATTTTAAATTGTATATAAAACCAGCATATTGTACCCCATAATTGCATTAATGTACACAGCTATGATTTAATAAAAAAAAAAAAAAGAGGGAGAACTTTCCGTAGAGCCAATACCTTATCTCAAATAAATATAAGGCTAGGCACAGTGGCTCATACCAGTAATCCTAGCACTCTAAGAGGCCGAAGTGGGAGGATTACTTGCACTCAGAAGTTTGAGACCAGCCTAAGCAAAAGCAATACCCTGTCTCCACTAAAAACAGAAAAAATCACCTAAGCACTGTGGTGCATGCCTGTAGTCTCACCTACTCGGGAGACTTGAAGCAAGAGAATCACTTTAGCCCAGAGGCTGCTGTGAGCTATGACACCATGGCACTCTATCCAGGGCTACAAAGTTAAGACTCTGTCTCAAAAAAATAAATAAACAAATAAATAAATATATAAAAATAAATAAATAAATCCAAATAGTTTTGAGTTGCAAATAAAAGTACTCAAAGGTATGATATAACTAGTGCTTGAAAACAAGGCAAAACTAAAATATCTTCATCCTGAAGTGTAGCTCATTGCATGGTTTTGAAACAATTTTGTGAAAATTTAAAAGAACCAAACAGGTCAAGTTATTTTATATGTAGAGATTTGTGACCATTTACTATAGTGGGAAATTCTCAGGATCTCTGCTGTATGCTACTACCGACCTCTGGTTTGGGAGAATAGGGGGTGCGGGGAGGGTTTAGCATTAGCTTCTGCATAACAGAAAAGCAGAAATATATAACCTGCCTCTCATGTGCAAAATAGACAATAATGTAAGACTACAACCAGAGTTCAAGATACGTGACTAACTGAAAGAGTAAATATGATAATCCCCAGACACGTTTAGAGTGGGCATTTGATGACAGTGCTATAGAAGTAGCTGTCGTGGTCAAATATTGAATTAAAACAAATGAATGAAAAAGTGGCATGGACTTCTATGCAGCTTTGATACCACATCTTGATACAAATGCCATAGAGAAAAGCCATTTAAATCAGTTAAAGATAGCTAAACTATTGTGGGTTTTGTGGTTTTAAAAGTTGCATTCAAGTTAACTTTGATTTTTTAAAAAACTCACCCCAAAAAAAGTCTCCTGAGAACCGATTGCCACCTTTATTGAACTGTATTTGGGAATTGCTAATGTCACTGTTGTTCAATTACACTCATTAAGAGATTTGGGTTAGTAGTGAGTACCCTGTTAATGCTCAGATAACAATAACACTCATAATAATAGCTTGTGATGTCAGAACATAGGACACAGAGCAGACACTAGCCATTGTGGGTAAATCAATGATGGGACAATCAATGGTGGCAAATGTGTGGGGCAAGGTCCTTTTATCTTGCTAATAAGAAAGAGCAAAATTCTAGGCAGGAAAGGTCAGAAAATAGTAAGAATGAACAAGTATAACAGAAAAATTTTAGAAGAAAGGAAACACTAAGGAAATATACAAAAAAGACAAAGATGGCTATAAGGGCGAAACACCCTGGGTAAAAGTCAGTAATTTGGCCGGGCACCGCAGCTCATGCCTGTAATTCCAGCACTTGGGAGGCCAAAGGGGGGATTGCCTGAGCTCACAGGTTTGAGACCAGCCTGAACCAGAGGGAAACCTCATCTATAAAAATAGCCAGTTGTTGTGGCGGGCACCTATATAGTCCCAGCTACTTGAGTGACTGAGGCAAGAGAATTGCTTAAGCCCAGGAATTTGAGTTTGCTGTGAGCTATTATTGCATGGCACTCTTACCAGGGTGACAAAGTGACCAAAATAAATAAAATAAATAAAATAAAATAAAATTTGGTAATTTGGATTAATTACAGAAGAACCCCCATAGTTGGCCACCTCTCTGTGTTGAACATCTCCTTATGTTGACCTAATTTTCATGGAGCAGACATGCACCACATGCACTTATGACTATAGTATGCCTAGTTCCTTATGTTGACCACCTCCACATGTTGACCAGTTACAGTCCCTTGGTTGTCAACTTATAGAGGTTCTTCTATATTTTGAAGAATGGCCTGAATATTGACCTTTTAAATATTCTTTCATTCCATGCATGCGCCAGTAAATCACACAAACCCATATTTACTGGGTGTCCACTGTCACAAAATTGTCACAAAGGTCCAAAGAAAAAAACTAAGCTGTTTCAGCCCTCAGTGAGCTCACTGTAGTTTACTTTCTTTTTTTTTTTTTTGTAGAGACAGAGTCTCACTTTATCACCTTCGGTAGAGTGCCATGATGTCACAGGACTCACAGAAACCTCTATCTCTTGGGCTTCAGCGATTCTCCTGCCTCAGCCTCCCGAGCAGCTGGGACTACAGGCACCCGCCACAACGCCCGACTATTTTTTGGTTGCAGTTCAGCCCGGGCTGGGTTTGAACGCACCACCCTCGGTATATGGGGCCGGTGCCCTACTCACTGAGCCACAGGCGCCACCTTCAAGCCCCTGAAGCAATACTATGACCCTTGGGAAAGCAGTGCTTAGAAAGGCGGTTCTCAACCTGTGTGTCACGACCAATGAAAATGTATCCTGCATATCAGATATTTACATTATGATTCATAACAGTAGAAAAACTACAGTTATGAAGAAGCAACGAAAAAAATTTTATGGTCCAGGGTCACCACAACACGAGGAACTGTATTAAAGGGTCGCAGCACTACAAAGGTTGAGAACCACTGGCTTAGACGAAGTCCTTGGTACATGGGGTGGTTTCAACACATATATTACACTAAAATATTACGGATCTTCTGTACACCATTCCCTTCCTTCAAATATAAAGGTTGATTCCTGTTTTATAACATTAAAACTACAGTCAAAAGTTTTCTGTCTTTAGCATTTCTTGTCTCCAATTTTTTTTTTTTTTGTTTGTTTGGTTTTTTTTTTGTAGAGACAGAGTCTCACTTTATGGCCCTCGGTAGAGTGCCGTGGCATCACACAGCTCACAGCAACCTCCAACTCCTGGGCTTAAGCGATTCTCTTGTCTCAGCCTCCCTAATAACTGGGACTACAGGCGCCCGCCACAACTATTATAAGTAACATTGAAATGGAAATCTTCATAAACACAGCATCCCATCCCATATTTCTGATCATTTCCTTACTCTAGTTCTCAGAAGTGAGATTACTGGTTCAAGAAGATTTAATAGCTGAATTAATTTTGGACCATTGCTGAATTGCTTTCTGAAAGGGTTGTGTCAATTTATAATACTGCGAGCAATGCATAACAGTAACGAGAGAAGCAGTTGTATATTCTCATCACATGGCCATACTTTGCAACGAATACTGTCAGAATTTTAATTATAATATGAGATAATTTGCTAATAGGTACTCATTTTTCACAAGGCTTTTATCATGCAATTTTCATGGAAGCAATACAAATCTAATGCTAAAAATCGGTCTCAAAGAAAGGATCAGGTAACAAGTCACATGGATATGAACATGTTCCACCTTTCCATTTTCTCCCCTTAGCTTATCCGAGCACTTGATTAATAGGACTTCAAAGACAAACAATATGGAGAGTGAAATAAATGTACTCAGAAACATTTTTAGAAAATTATAGTCTCCATCATTCTATTTTCCCATGTATTTTATTATAAAATGAGAAGACGGTTATTTTGGGAAAATATTAACTTCAAGGCATAAAGTAAAACAATATTGAATAGTGTGGCAACTTTTGAAGTCACAAACTTAATGCAAAATCTTATCTTTTTGGATTTTTGTGGAAGAAAATATTAATTTTAAAACTCACAAGCTTTTAATGTGAACCTCTTTCAGGGCGTTTATTTTGTTTTGTTCTGTTTTCATCAAAAAAGCAGCCTGTAGGGAAGTTGCTGGGTTTTCCTAGTGAAAAACCTAGATTTATTCTCAAATAGAGGGCAAGCTGCTAATACTTGGGATTCAGAGTTTCAAGTAAATCAATAAACAAACAGAACAGTTAAATTCAAGATCACATATATGAGCACATTTAGCAATGGAATATGAGCCAGGTGCATTTCAGTGTAGGTAGCATGCGATCTCACAAACTCAAGTATCCTTTTGCAAACAGCTGGATGGAATATTTTAGATTATAGCTGCCCCATAAAACAAAGTGTGATTGCTGCAGTTACCCTGCTTGTTGAATTCATCTCTCGATCTTAAAATGTGTAAATCTATATTTCTGTATATTACATTAATATTACGAGGCGTATTGTATGGATTCTGGAGCCAATGTGCCAGGGTTCCCGTCCCTGCACTGCCATATGACTTCAGGTAAGTTACCTCAATTTCTCCCTCTGCTAAATGGGGACAATATTATAGTACTGAACTCATAAAATTTGGGGGAAAATTAAATGAATTAATCCACACAAAATCTATTTTACTACTTAAAATAATACCTGGCATATAAAAAGTACTATATGAATGATTGCTTCTATTTCTAATATCATGATTTCTAGTTTTTATTATTACTTCTACATAAATTTAAATAAAGTTTTGTAGCCTTTATTAAGAAATCAAAAAGATACTGAACATGTCTACAAAAATAACCTGTATTTCCCACATCATAGTTAATTTGGGCCTAGAAATAGAGTTTTGCAACATCAGTTACATACCACAAATGCACAGAAGTGAGAAAACTTTAGAGTCAGTTGTTTCCGGCTGTGAATTCTACCAGTAGCCTACTGTGTGCCTCGGGAAAATTTACCTGGTCAACCTATCTAAGCTTTTAGAACAAGTGATTTTCAATCGGTGTGCCACAGCACACTGGTGCGCAGAGACAGGATCTTAGGTGTGCTGTGAAAATTTTTAAAGATTAATTAAATTATTTTCAAAAGAACTTCAAAGCACAGTAAGTATATATTTTTTGATTCTTGTTTTGATCAACATGATTTAAGCGTGCCATGGAAGTTTAGCTATAGGTTCAAGTGTGCCATGAGATTTTAAAAAATGGTTGAAAAACACTGCTTTAGAAGGAGAAATAATACTTACCCCGTAAGATAAACCAAGAAGCCATTAGATGATAATGAATGGGAGGTGTATGGCAGAGGCCTGACATCTTAGGTCATCAGGCCCACTTCAAAGAACTCAACCAGTTCTTGCAGCTCCTGGAAAGCTCTTCTCTTTTCAGTTTCTCGCTCCTGCCACCAAGTTTCTGCTACACCACGTTAGAAGTATGAGGAGTATATAATTCTTTTTTTTTTTTTTTTATACAGAGTCTCACTTTGTCACCTGGCTAGAGTATGGTGGCATCATAGCTCACAGCAACCTGGAACTCTTGCTCAAGGATGCTCTGCCTCAGTTTTTCATTTTTAATAGAGACAGGGTCTTGCCCTTCTTCAGGCTTGTCTGGGAACTCATGATCTTAAGCAATCCGTTCACCTTGGATTCCCATAGGGCTAGGATTACAGGCGTAAGCCACGGGCCTAGCCCAAGGGTATTATTTTTTAAACTAGGAGAATGTGGCTCTCTTATTATTTATTCTTAAAAATAGAAGAATGCAACTAGCCTAGAAACTTGCAATGTAAAATCTCCACTTGAGGGATTTATTCCACTCAGAAAAAAAGAAAAAGAAAAAATTAGATCTAGACGTTAGGGGGCCAGTTTCCAAATGATGAGCCGTCTATGCTTCTCTGCAGCTTTGACGAGGCTCTGCAGCTGCATCCAGGCCCTCGGCCTCTGTGCCTTGAGTGCAGGCACACTCGTAACTGCGGAGGGACAAGCGCGGGCGGGCTGCTCATGCAAACGTGGCACAGCGTGGGAGCCACCTCGGCAGCTGCAGGACCTTAGTCTTCTGCCTGGTGAAACCAATCTGCCGGGAGCAGGCCAGGACAACTGCCTGCTGAAAAGCCGGTGTAAGATACCGGTACTCCAGTAAGTAATCATGCTGCTTTAAAAAGGTTAAAAAGTCCATATTTTTCAGAAAAGTACCCTATGAATGCTTCAGGTGACAGATGGTGTTTATTTTAAAATGTGTTAGACGGGCGTTGTGGCGAGCACCTGTAGTCTCAGCTCCTGGGGGAGGCTGAAGCAAGAGAATCGCTTGAGCCCAAGAGCTGGAGGTTGCTGTGAGCTATGACGCCACAACACTCTACGAGGGCGACATAGTGAGACTCCGTCTCAAAAAATAAAAAAAAAAAAGTTAGCAAAGAGAGAAAAAGAGAAGAGTACATGAAATACATCTGGCAAAATCTTGAAAATTGCTTAATCAGGACGACAGATATTATAGGGATTCATTACATTATTTTCTCTAATTTTTTTATGCTTGAACATTTTCATACATGATAAAAAATCTGACAAATTTAAAAAAAAAACCTTACATTTATAGAAATAATACATATGGCCCAGTACCTACAAGCCACATAAGGCCTGTCTAATACTCTAGGAGTATTATTCTATCTCCAAAAGACCAGTGAGATCTGGTCATACAGTCCACTGAATCCTTTTCTTCCTAGTCAACAGAATATGTCTCATGATTTCTAAATATTTTCCCTTATGCTAGGGAATTGCCATTTTCTCCAGTATCACCATCCAACCGTCTAGACACTTCTATAATAGACATTTATATATCAGTGTTTCCAAAAGTGAGATCATGAGTTAAATTTAATGAATCTCCAAAATGTTATGCCAGGTGAAAAAATCCTGACTCAAAAGACAACATATGATTCCATTTTATAAAAAGGCCAGAAAAGGCAAAATGATAGAGACAGAAAGATTAGTGGTTTCTACCGCTAGACCTGGAATGGAATGGGCATTTATTGTAAATGGATTTGAAAGATCTTATAGGGGTGATGGCTCGGCATTTACTGCAAATGGGTGTGAGTGATGGTGCTACCGTTTAGCTCATCAGTAGGTTCTTGGTCTCTGTGATTTGAAGAATGAATCCGCGGACCGGATATCAGTGATAAGACAGGATTTATTGGGCGGCGCCTGTGGCTCAAGGAGTGGGGCGCTGGTCCCATATGCCAGAGGTGGGGGGTTCAAACCCAGCCCTGGCCAAAAACCACAAAAAAAAAAAAAGAAAAGAAAAGAAAAGACAGGATTTATTTACGGAAAAGAACACAGAAGTGCCACTCTTTGTCTAGGGGTACATATAGTGGCATGGGGCCCTCAGTAGCAGGGCTTGGTAGCTACATTTAGCCTGTCTGGGACTTCCTGTCTGGGACATGTCTGGAACAACATGTCTGGAACATGTCTGGCCCTCCGTTACATTTAGTGTGTCTGGGACATGTCTAGAACAACATGTCTGGGTCGCAAATGAATGGCTACAATCCCTTTCATTCCCAGGCCTAGGAAATGGGGACCCCCTGCCCACCCTTCAGTCGGATGGTTCTGCTGCTTGCTGCCACTGCACCAACATCACCAAGGCAGAGGCAGCAGCTCCGGGTCCCCCAGCTCCACGAGCTGGCTGGGATGCCACTTGTCCTGTATCAATGGATGATGAATAAGTGCTAAAACTGGACTGTAGGGATGGTTGCATAACCCAGTAAAATTGCTGAACACTGAATTTTGAACAAGTGAATTTTATGTAATTATATCTCTATAAAGTTTTTTTTTTTTTTTTAGAGACAGAGTCTCACTTTATCACCCTTGGTAAAGTGCTATGACATCACGGCTCACAGCAACCTCCAACTCCCGGGTTTAGGTGATTCTCTTGCCTCAGCCTCCCCAGTAGCTGGTACTACAGGCGCCTACCACAATACCCAGCTATTTTTTGTTGTTGTTGCAGTTTGGCTGGGGCTGGGTTTGAACCCACCACCATGGCTATATGGGGCCAGCCGGCGCCCTGCTCACTGAGCCACAGGTGCTATAAAGTTGTTTTTAATAAAAATATATCTAGGTTGTCACAAGTAATTTTTAAATTATTTATTAGACATGTAAAGCATTTTATACTTTAGAGAAGCTATTAGTACCTCAAAATGTGTTTTCACAATAGTGATATAAACGTTTCAAATAAATTTCTAAGTTAAAAAAATGAAGTAATTTAAACAATTGATATAACCAAATTATCTTAGTAATTGATTTAAATAAAAATGATGTTATAAACCAGAAGTTTTGGAAATGGTAGTCTAGGTCATTGAGTCTTAGGTGATAAAACCCCAGCTGTGTGTGGGGTGTGTGTGTATGTTAATCTCAGGATCAAAAATAAAGATTAAATGGAATAATATTGATTTAAAAACTTCATAATTTGCCAATGCTATAATAACAAAAGAAAAGGAGCAGCTTATTTAAGCTGCTTTTATTTTAATATTAAAGAAATCTTTATAAGGTTATGACAGATAAAAAGCTCTCCAGATGGAGCGGGAGTAATTTAACCAGTCTGCCTGTTTCCCTCCTCTGGAATTTCAATTTTTTCCTTCAATAAACATTAAATGACTACCATGAATCCACTAGGTGCTGGATCCTTGTTTTAGATCCTTAAGACATATCCCTTTGCCCTCCTCTTCTTCTTCCAAGCTAGGATGCTCTACCAAGAAACCTCTACTGGATTGGGGCAGAACACCCACAAGGCCTTTCTTGGTTGCACTTGGCATAGGTAGAATAGGTTGGCATTTTTGAAACTTTCC
Source organism: Nycticebus coucang (assembly GCF_027406575.1). Classification (NCBI taxonomy): domain Eukaryota; kingdom Metazoa; phylum Chordata; class Mammalia; order Primates; family Lorisidae; genus Nycticebus; species Nycticebus coucang. The sequence continues at coordinate 20,150,408 of NC_069784.1, read as the reverse complement.
CAAATATTCAGGTTTAAATATTAAACCCACAAGAATACAGTAAAGTTTTAAGAAAAGAAATAGCTGAAGATGTTAACAGATGGAAAAACATACCATGCTCATGGCTGGGAAGAATCAACATTGTTAAAATGTCTATACTCCCCAAAGCAATATATAATTTTAATGCAATTCCTATTAAAGCTCCATTGTCATATTTTAAAGATATTGAAAAAATAATACTTCATTTTATATGGAATCAGAAAAAACCTCGAATAGCCAAAACATTACTCAGCAATAAAAACACAGCAGGAGGAATCACACTACCAGACCTGAGACTATACTATAAATAGATAGTGATCAAAACAGCATGGTATTGGCACAAAAACACAGAAGTAAATGTCAGGAATGGAATAGAGAACCAAGAGATGAATCCAGCTACTTACTGTTATTTGATCTTTGACAAGCCAATTAAAAACATTCAGTGAGGAAAAGATTCCCTATTTAACAAATGGTGCTGGGTGAACTGGCTGGCAACCTGTAGAAGATTGAAACTGGACCCACACCTTTCACCATTAACTAAAATAGAGTGGATAAAAGATTTAAACTTAAGACATGAAACCATAAAAATACTTGTAGAAAGTGCAGGGAAAATTCTTGAAGGAATCGGCCTGGGTGAATATTTTATGAGGAGGGCTCCCCAGGCAATTGAAGCAGTATCAAAAATACACTGGGACCTGATCAAACTAAAAAGTTTCTGCACTGCCAAGAACACAGTAAGTAAAGCAAGCAGACAGCCCTCAGAATGGGAGAAAATATTTTCAGGTTATACCTCAATAAATGTCTAATAACCAGAATCCACAGAGAACTCAAACGTATTAGCAAGAAAAGAACACGTGATCCCATCTCAGGGTGGGCAAGAGACTTGAAGAGAAACTTCTCTAAAGAAGACAGACGCACGATCTACAAACCCATGGAAAAAAGCTCATCATTCTTAATCATCAGAGAAATGCAAATCAAACCTACTTTGAGATATCACCTAACCCCAGTAAGAGTAACCCACATAACAAAATCCTAAAACCAGAGATGTTGGTGTTGATGTGAAGAAATGGGCACACTTCTACCCTGCTGTTGGGAATGCACACTAATACGTTCCTTCTGGAAGGATGTTTGGAGAATATTTAGAGACCTAAAAATAGACCTGCTATTCGATCCTATAATTCCTTTACTAGTTTTATACCCAGAAGACCAAAAAAATCACAATATAACAAAGACATCTGTACCAGAATGTTTATTGAAGCCCAATTCATAATTGCTAAGTCATAGAAGAAGCCCAAGTGCCCATCAACCCATGAATGGACTATCCAATTGTGGTACATGTACACCATGGAATATCATGCAGCCTTAAGGAAAGATGGAGACTTTACCTCTTTCATGTTTACATGGATGGAGCTGGAACATATTCTTCTTAGCAAAGTATCCCAGGAATGAAAGAAAAAGTATCCAATGTACTCAGCCCTACTATGAAGCTAAATTATGGCTTTCACATAAAGGCTATAACCTAACTATGGCACAAGACTATGAGGAAAGGGGCAAGGAAGGGGAAGGGAGGGGGGAGGTTAGGGCAGAAGGAGGGTAATGGGTGAAGCCACACATACTGTGCATCTTAGAATGGGTACAAGCAAAACTTACTAAAGGCAGAATACAAATGCCATGAAGACTACGTTGAATAGTTTGATGAGACTATTTCAGATTGTATATGAAACCAGCACGTTATACACCTTGACTGCATTAATGTACACAGCTACGATTTAACAGTAAAAAAAATTTACAGAATTGAAGACTGAAAAAAAGGAAACTCTCCCCATCTAGATTTCAGTTTCTAAATTCCTGCCTCTCACATTCCTTGTTCTTTCTAAAAAGCATGTGTCCCCCACCTTCTCAAGAAAACAGTGCATGCTCAGTGACTTTTAAATCCCAACCCCAAACAAACAAAGTAGTCAACTATTTTCTGTCTTCTTCCCTGTAGAGACTAAATAGCATCCTCTCTCTTTCAATCTCCATGTTGTCAAGGTTGATTTGTTTCCAGTGCTACTGTTGTTATTGTCGTTATTACTATTTTGACTTTAGTTTGGCTAATTAATTAATCTAGGGACCTTTCACAGTTTTTAACCATTCAACCAAGTTATCTACACTTAGCTGTCAGCCAAATTGCAAAGGCCATGAAAAAAATATATAATATATATCAGGTCAGGGCTCAGATCTTTGTGCCTCTCATGCACATAGGGCTGCCACACGGTTTTGTTTCATCTACTGCTAATTCTAAAGGGTATGCAAGGCAGATATTATTGCCACTTGCACTGATGAGCTAAAGGACATGCCTAAGAAAGCCACAGCATGCTAGCTGATGACAGAGCCTGAGTTGACATTTGTTCAGGATGACCTAAGAGGATTTCTCTTTTTATTCAAAGTTCTTTATTAAGAAAGAATCACCCCTTGGGTGAGTTCAATGGGGAGTAACTGACTGGAGGGGTGGGAGTGGTGGAGAGGGTGAGAGAAGAAGGGGTGGTTAGACCTGGGGATGTGAGCTTTGCCCCCACCACGAAGCCAGGGTTTTCTTTTTGTTTTAACTCAGTCAGATGGACAGTAGCTCTGGTGTAGGCTGTTTGCAGGGTTCCTTTCTGACTTTTCCTGGATAGTTACATTGATTGGCCCTGCACCATAGCAAATTACAAAAACAGAGACACAACCTAAGAAAAAGCAAAGCACGTGGCGTACGCGATCTCACTATTCTTGGCCTTTCTCCCGATCCGTAGCCGCTCCCTGTTACGACTGCGTGGGTGACTCGCCTATAAAAGCCGCTCTCGCCGCGTCTTATCGCCACAATCTCTTCCTGTTTTCGGCGCAGCTCTCGTCGCTTGTTGGTGGAACCGCAGTGAGTGCGAAGATGGCGTCTACCAGCCGGTTAGTGTGTCCGGCCGAGTCCGGCCAGTTGAGGGGAGGGCGGCGAGTGCCGGGGGTTCGTAGGAGGCCGCCGGGCAGTCGTGTAGAGCAGAGCATCCCGGGCAGACGGGAGAAAAGCGGCGAGACGGGCTGGCCGGCCCGGACAAAGGCACTTGGAGACGGCAGAAGTGTCGGGGGTGTCGCAGGGGATACCGAGCTGTCAGCGTTACTGCCTGGGCGTCCAGGGTCTTCTTATCCATTCAGGCGCCACCCTGTGTGGGCCCCGCTGGGCTCTTGTGTCCCCTGCCTTTAGCCTCCCGTCTTTTACTAATATGTTCACTTTTTTTGTGTTAATTTTTTCTACACTGTTTTTTTCCACATACGGCCCGAACAGCTCGGGGTCCGTAATTTCTTTTTTCCAAAGGGGAGAATAAAGGGGCGGGAAAACAAAACCACTATTTCCAGTTCCCTATCAACATGACAGCTAGAAAGTTAGGAACGTCAGTATTAGTAAGCTGGATGGAAACTGGTTACCATCGCAGCAGCCCTCCAAAGTGGGAGCTGGAGAGCGTATCTGAAGAGTTGATTAGTTCCCTGCCTAAGGATGTCCTTCCAAATGTCTGAGTGCTCCTAAAGAAAATATTTCCTGTGGAAAATTAGTTATATATACTGGGAAGACGATCTTCACTATGTATTTTTAAATGCATTCATGTCTACAGGAAATGTAGGCAGTGCCCCAAGACACAGCCTTTAATCTTGTGACCTGAAAAATGCTTGCAGACCCTAATTATATCTTTCATTATCACCGTGAGGTAGATATTAGTATTTTTGCATAAGTGTAAACTGAGTCATGTCAATGTTGATATTTTAACAGTTGGTCTCTAGCTCCTACTGTATTGAAAGTTTCAAATTATTCCTACAGCTTGTTGAAGGCAACTGGGGTGCAGTTTTTCTGAACCTATTATCATTTATAGAATTGATGACTTTCACCAGCTTACTATTTTCATTCGCAAAATAGTAAGCCCTTTCTGGTAACTGTCAAGACTTATTATGGTGAGGAAAGAAAAAATTGGGGTTGGAGGGGAACTTTCAAGTCAGTGACACTCTTGTTTACTTAGTCTAACTCTGTGATTGAAAAATCAGTCATGCTGTATGGGTGTGGTTGTGTCAGGTAAGGCTTCCTTATAAGTGAAATGGAAAACTTAAAAGTTTCCTCAAATCACCCAAATACAACTTAAATTCTCTCATGGCATTAGGTAAATGTGGTTAGATTTTGGCCCATCTTTTGCATATAATAAATAGAAATTTTAATTGTTAAAAAAAGTTGCACTGGTTAAATAGTACATGTAGTAAATTTACTGGATAAACTTTTTACCCTTTGTTTGCCTTTCCTTTCTTCTTTGTTTTTAAAAAGTTGAAAGTAAATTTTTTTTACATACATCCGGCTCTTAGATACAGATGTCATTGTAGTTATTTCTCTCTCAAGTTTTTCTACCACTGAAAACAAAGAAAAGGTAAATGCAGTATTTCTAACTTTAGCACTTTTTCCTGAGGAAGATGTATGGTTACTAACCTGTGAAACTGCCTAGTGTTCTGACAGAAGAGCACAAATATTCTGAGTTCAAATCTAAGCTCATTAGTTCAGGCAAGTCACTTTGCGCATATTTTTAAAATGGAAATAAGGCTTCTCTTGCAGGATTTATTGTGGAGATTGAGAATAATAAATATACAGCACTAGACACAGTAGGTACGATAAATGATAAGCTATAAAATGGGGTTTGGGCTTATCTGACACCTTCAGTAATCTATATTGTTTTAATGTCCTTGGTGGTTTTCGCCATTCCTTTACCATTCCTTCTCTTCATAACTACCTCCACTATTCCATTCATGAGGTTCCTGTTTTCTGTTTGTGGGTAATTTGACTATAAGTTTACTACTTAAGCAGGATTGCATTTTATTTTAATAGGTGACATATACAAATAGTTCTTGCTAACTTGACTACATAAATTTGGGGAACTATGGCTTACTTTGTCAGTTTTCCAGTAGCTACCTTCTATATTAACAGTAAACCATTTTTAATTTTATTTGCTAGCATGAGAAACTTTATCTAAAATCACAAATACTTCTTTACCTTGATTTTATAAGAACAGTTGATTTTATCTTCAAGATATGTGTGATGGTCATAACCTTGCCATGTACTATATTATTTCAAGTGGATTTTTAAAAGGAGCTTACTTGCGGTGAGGCCAAGCTTTTTTTTTTTTTTTTTTTTTTTGAGACAGAGCCTCAAGCCGTCGCCCTGGGTAGAGTGTCATGGCATCACAGCTCACAGCAACCTCCCAACTCCTGGGCTTAAGCAATTCTCTTACCTCAGCTTCCCAAGTAGCTGGGACTACAGGCACCCGCCACAAAGCCCAGCTATTTTTTGGTTGTAGTTGTCATTGTTGTTTGGCAGACCTGGACTAGATTCGAACCCACCAGCTTTGGTGTATGTGGCTGGCACCTTAGCCGCTTGAGACCAAACTTTTATGATTGTGAGATCTATACCCCCCAAAATAATTACTAAATCTACATTAAATATCTTTGTTGCTTTTAAAGCTGGTTTTATCAGGTCATTTAAGATTAACGTGTCTTTCAAAACTGTTTTATTCAAAATTACTGAGCAAATTATTAATATCAAAAATAGATTTAAAAGTAGCTTTTGAAACCATTTCTTTTCTTTTCTTTTCTTTTTTTTTTTTTTTGAGACAAGAATCTCACACTGTTGCCCAGGCTAGAATGCCATGGCACCTCTGTCAGCTTAGCTCGTAGCAACCTCAAACTCCTGGCTCAAGCTATCTTCCAGCCTCCGCCTCCTCGGTAGCTGGAACTACAGGTGCCCACCACAACACCCAACTAATTTTTTCTTGTTTTTAGTAGAGATGGGGTCTTGCTCATGTTCAAGCTAGTCTCAAACTCTTGAGCTCAAGTGATCCTCCCATCTCAGCCTCCTGGAGTGCTAGGATTACATGTGTGAGCCACTACACTGGCCTGAAACCATTTCTTGAATGCTAAAAAACTCAGTTCTGGACTAAGTGAAAACAGGTCTCTTAAGTTTAGCAGAGCCACATCTATCATCTTTCATTTAAAACTGTTACTAAGGTAACCAAGAAGTGGAAAAATACAGGCCTGAAATTGATTCTCTGATTAGAGAAATAAGTGGCAGAGGGAACAGACTGGATGGTTATATGTATATCAGTTTTTTTTACAGTAGGGAGTCGTTAATACACTGATCAAGATCTTTTAAAATTGTAGTAGCCTACATATTAAAGGAAAAAAACCTTTGTTTTCTATTATGTTTTGAAAGACTTGCATATCTGTAAACCAGTTACTAATAAAAATAATTCCAATAGAATCTACCTACTAATGACTACCTAGAATTTAAAATAACCCTAACTGAGATACTTACTTTATAAGTTTAATTTCCATACATTTTAAATGTATGTATGAAAAAATGTTGGAAATCTTACCTCTTCTCCCTTAGGAGAAGACTTTGACACATATTGGTTGGGTGAATATAAAAATATAACTCTTTTTTCATATAGTTTGGATGCTCTTCCAAGAGTCACATGTCCAAACCATCCAGATGCAATTTTAGTGGAGGACTACAGAGCTGGTGATATGATCTGTCCTGAATGTGGCTTGGTTGTAGGTGAGTAGTTATGGTTTTAATTTATTATTCAGGTACATTGCTCTTGTATATTTTCTACATTCATTTAATGAACACATTTTGACTTCTTTCAAAGTCCACAAATAATTTATACACATATGTATACATATATATATATATATATTTTTTTTTTTTTTTTTTTTTTTGAGGCAGTCTCATTTTTTTGCCCTCGGTAGAGTGCCGTGGTACCACAGCTCACAGCAACCTCAAACTCTTAGGCTTAAGTGATTCTCTTGCGTTAGCCTTCCAAGTAGCTGGGACACCTGCCACAATGCCCAGCTATTTTTAGAGACGAGGTCTCGCTTTGGCTCAGGCTGATTTCGAACTCGTGAGCTCAGGTAATCCACCTGCCTTGGGCTCCCAGAGTGCTAAGATTAGAGGCATAAGCCATAGTGCAGGGCTGTTTTTTTTTTTTTTTTTTTTTTTTTTTAAGGCAAGCATAGAACAAAATTTATGAGGAAGAGAAAGGTAGGTTTATAATGCAAGAGCAAGATACAGGCTTACAGAGCATTTTTCTGTTCTAGCAAACCAAAGAAAGTTAATTTTTTTTTAGTTTTGTTTTATTGACTTACTAGTATTGAACACTAAAAAGTGTTAAATCTTTTGAGAAATTTAAAATAGAACCCTGTAGATCTTTCTATATAGCACTGTTTCTTTGTGATGTTGGTTCTTCTGACATACGCAAAATATGACTAACACTTATTTTTAAAATATATAGTATGTTCATTCGCACATATTTTTGGTTAAGTGTATAATCGTATGTCTTACAAGTGAAAAATCCATTCATGAGCAAACAGGAGTGGGTGGAGAAGAGTCTATTAGCAAAGTTCTGTTCTGCTGAGAACATTATCAAGCAAATTGAGAATATCTTAATTCAACGTGACACTTCATGAGTCTAAGTATATAGACACACATCACCTATATGTCATTATCATTTATCAGTTGTAAATTTAGATTGTTTTGCACAGTCATGCATTACTTAATGATGGGGGTACATTCTGAGAAATGTTTTCATGACTGAACATCATAGTGTCCTTATAAAACCAAACCTAGATGGTAGAGCATACTACACACTACATGGTGGCCTATTGCCCCTAGGTTACAAACCTATACAGCATGTTACTGCAGGGAATGCCATAGGCATTTGTGACACAGTGGTGTTTGTGTATCTAAACATAAAAAAGGTACAGTAAAAATACAGTATGATAATCTCATGGGGCCACTGTCACATGTGGTCAGTCATTGACCACAATGCCATTATATAGCACATGATTATATACATAATTGAATTTATATCATCTCAGTGGTTTAAAGACATGTGCTCTTTATTGCCAGGTCAATTCAACCTTTATTTTTTATGCTAAGAAAACAGAAGAAATCTTCAATCCATTAAGGAAATAACATCTGTGGCTTTTTTCATATTTGAGATACTGATTTTTCATAGGAATTTTAATCTAGATAATATGTATTTTCTAATAAATGATCATGATGTACATGATTTGTGCTTGCTATATGATTTTACATTGTATGAAACGTTTTAGATTATGCCATATTTATTGAATAAGCATTTGAATAGCTTTTGGTTTATTTTTATTTATTTGTATTTTTGAGGCAAGAGTCTCACTGTGTTGACCAGGCTAGAGTGCTGTGGCTTCAGCCTAGTTTATAGAAACCTCAGACTCCTGAGTTCAGGGCATCCCCCGTCTCAACCTCCTGAGTAGCTAGGACTACAGGTGTCCACCACCATGCCTGGCTAATTTTTCTATTTTTAGTAGAGACGGGATCTCACTCTTGGCTTAGGCTGGTCTCAAACTCCTGAGCTCAAGGGATCCTACCGGCTAAGCCTTCCAGAGTGCTAGGATTATAGGCATGAGTCACTGCATCCAGCCTTTGGTTTCAGTAATGACCAGTTTTAGAAACTGAAACTCTTACAGAGTGTTTTTGGACAGTCCTGTATTAAATGTTTTAATTTGTGCTTGAAAATTAGAATAGCCCATTGTTACTAATATCCCTTCATATCAAACTGAAGGCTAGATTACTGCCCAACTTTCATATTCAAAGCCACACAGAACCCCTCTTACCTGAGTCAGCAACTGAGAGATCCCATTACTATCACTTATCACTTTTTTTTTTTTTTTTTTTTTTGAGGCGGTGTCTCTCTTTGTCATCCTGGGTAAAATGCTGTGGCATTATAGCTCACATCAACCTCAAACTCTTGGAGTTGAGCAATCCTCTTGCTTTAGCCTCCTGAGTATCTGGGACTATAGGCATGTATCACAACACCCAGCTAGTTTTTTTATTTGTAGTAGAGACAGGGGGGTCTCACTTTTGGTCAGGCTGGTCTCAAACTCTTGAACTCAGGCAGTCCATCTGTCTTGGCCTCCAGGATCACAGGCATGAGCCAGGGCACCTAGCCTATTATCACCTTTTTAAATGAAATAATTTATAATACAAAAATACGTTATTTTTTCTCCAGTCTCTAATGACACCTTTCTCATTATCTTTCAAATTTCAAAACCAGTGCCACATGTTTTTACCTTTTCTTAAAGCAACATTGTACTTCAGGAATCAATTTCTATTTCAGTTACATATCAAGCTACCCTAAAGTTTAGTGGATTATAACAACCATTTTATTTTGGTCAAAATTTTATGGGTTGGTAATTTGGGAAGAATTCATCTGGGCAGTTGGCATTGGCTGGCCCTGAAGATCACTTCTCCTTTAGCATCTTTAACTCTCATTTCTGGTGCTTCCATGCTCCTTGGCCTCCTCACATAGATCTGTTGTCCTCCAGAGCTTTTCCATAGTTGTCTAAGAGTAGTTATGTTTTGCACACAGTAGTCAATTTCCAAGAGAAATATCCCAAGACCAAGTGTAAGAGAAAGTAGACATCGGATGGGAGTGGTTAAGGGCAATGCCTAGAACTGGCACAGGATGGCTTATGTATTCTACTGGTAAGAGCCATCATTAGCCATTATTAAGCCATCATTAGGACCCTTCAACCCCTAGATTGAAGGGGATGCAATAAATAGGCTCCACCTCAACGTGAGGCTGATATGGTCATATTGCAGAAGAACAACTGTGTGGGAGATATGATTGCTGCCATCTTCAGAAGATATAATTTGTCACACATTTGCTATTTTCCGTTTAATGCTTTTTATCCCCAATTTTTAAGTAGTTATGTGATACTTAGTATGTCCTACAATTTGTTTTCAATTTTACGTGGCCATGGTTAATACTGTTTTTAATATTATTTAATATGTAATAGTTGTCTAATTGATTTTTCCCTTTCATTTGAATATGATTTTTATTTTAAACATACAAACTGTTAAGATTTGATATTATCTCATTTTATTGGTGATCCTCAATATATAGGTAGCAACTCTAAAACAGGGCCAATTTTTAAAGCAATGCTGTGTTGTTCCTACCGTGAAACTAATTGTTTCTTGCAACACTTGTGGATTTTTTTTTTTTTTTTGTCACATCCTTTAGCACAGGGGTCCTCAAACTGCAGCCCGCGGGCCACATGAGGCTGTGTGATTGTATTTGTTTCCGTTTTGTTTTTTTACTTCAAAATAAGATACGTGCAGTATGCATAGGAATTTGTTCATAGTGTTTTTTTAAACTATAGTCCGGCCCTCTAACGGTCTGAGGGACAGTGAACTGGCCCCCTGTTTAAAAAGTTTAAAAAGTTTTACACACACTGGGGGCAAGACATGATTGCAAGAGGGACTTTACCTAACTATTGCAATCAGTGTAACTGGCTTATTGTACCCTCAATGAATCCCCAACAATAAAAAAAAAAAAAAAGTTTAAAAAGTTTTAAAAGTTTACTTTAGCATGATTGTGTAATTTTAAAAGTTGAACACGGGGTGGCAGTATAATTATATTTAGATCATCAGTTCATAAATTTGACCTTGTAAATTGACCATATATTTATATATAATCAGTAGTGTTGGGTTAGTAAACTGTTACAGTAGTTGTTAAAACGTGAAATTTGTCTATCATGATTTTTATAAATTTTTATTTTATTTTATTTTATTTTTGGAGACAGAGTCTCACTATGTCACCCTTGGTAGAGTTTCATGGCATCATAGCTCACAGCAACCTCAAACTCTTGGGCTTAATTGATTTTCTTGCCTCAGCCTCCCAAGTAGCTGGGACTACAGGTGCCCACCGCAATGCCCAGCTATTTTTTTTGTTGTTGTTGCAGTTGTTGTTTAACTGGCCCAGGCCAAGTTCGAACCCGCCAGCCTGAGTATATATGCTCGGTGCCCTACCCAATGAGCTACTAGCACCACCCTGTAAATTAGTATTTTACAATGAAGGGTTGTCTAAACCTAGTAGTATCATTTCTAGTTAAAGCCAGTTTTTTGTGTGCCATTTAAAAATTCTTTTATTGTACTTAAAAGTATATAAGCATATATCCACTATTGGAAAATAGTTTAGATATATTTGAAACAGAAAAATTAGTTTGACCTCTCCCTCCTAAACTCATTTTGGATATGATTTATACCAGTGAATCTGGAGTATAAATTTATATGTGTGCAGTAAGAATCAGCTGGGGAATGTGTTTTAAAACATTCTAGGTTCCATTCTCAGAAATTCTGATGCAAGTAATGCATTGGTAATGTAGCGAGGAACACAAATCTGTACTATTTACTGTACAATTTATCACATTCTTTGAGATCTTCTGTACATCAAGATTTTTCATCTTTGTCTTCTTATATTCTATGTCGCCAGACCTAGGCTGCAAACTCTTATAGGGTATATATTACATAATCATGTGTCTCCCTTACTCCTAATAGAACTAGGATCAATGGTTCTAGAACCCAGGCTCGGCTTTACTAGTTCATAAGTTGTGTGTAGTCAAGCTGAATAATTTCTTTCTTTCTTTTTTTTTTGAGACAGATTCTCTCTTTGTCACCCTGGGTAAAATGTCATAGCTCACAGCAACAGGCTTGAGCGATCCTCTTGCCTCAGCCTCCCCAGTAGCTGGGACTACAGGCATCTGCCACCATGCCCAGCTAATTTTTCTGTTTTTAGTAGAGCTGGGATCTAGCCCTTGCTCAGGCTGGTCTCGAACATCTGAGCTCAGGCCGTGGCCTCCCAGAGTGCTAAGATTATAGGTTTGAGCCATCATATCAGGCCATCAAGTTAAATAATTTCTTCAAGCTTAACATTTTTTCACCTGTAAAATAAATTTCCGTTTCCTGTTTACCAAAGGCAGATACCATACGTGTCAGAATTGTTAAGAATCAAATGAAATTATGTGTATAGTATAATTTTAGTATGAGATTTCACTGATACATGTTTTGGAGATACAAATGCTCTTTTATTCTTTTTTTTTTTTTTTTTATTGTTGGGGATTCATTGAGGGTACAATAAGCCAGGTTACACTGATTGCAATTGTTAGGTAAAGTCCCTCTTGCAATCATGTCTTGCCCCCATAAAGTGTGACACACACCAAGGCCCCACCCACCTCCCTCCTTCCCTCTTTCTGTTTCCCCCCCATAACCATAATTGTCATTAATTGTCCTCATATCAAAATTGAGTACATAGGATTCATGCTTCTCCATTCTTGTGACGCTTTACTAAGAATAATGTCTTCCACGTCCATCCAGGTTAATACGAAGGATGTAAAGTCTCCATTTTTTTTAATGGCTGAATAGTATTCCATGGTATACATATACCACAGCTTGTTAATCCATTCCTGGGTTGGTGGGCATTTAGGCTGTTTCCACATTTTGGCGATTGTAAATTGAGCTGCAATAAACAGTCTAGTACAAGTGTCCTTATGACAAAAGGATTTTTTTCCTTCTGGGTAGATGCCCAGTAATGGGATTGCAGGATCAAATGGGAGGTCTAGCTTGAGTGCTTTGAGGTTTCTCCATACTTCCTTCCAGAAAGGTTGTACTAGTTTGCAGTCCCACCAGCAGTGTAAAAGTGTTCCCTTCTCTCCACATCCACGCCAGCATCTGCAGTTTTGAGATTTTGTGATGTGGGCCATTCTTACTGGGGTTACATGATATCTCAGGGTTGTTTTGATTTGCATTTCTCTAATATATAGAGATGATGAACATTTTTTCATGTGTTTGTTAGCCATTCGTCTGTCGTCTTTAGAGAAAGTTCTATTCATGTCTCTTGCCCGTTGATATAAGGGATTGTTGGCTTTTTTCATGTGGATTAATTTAAGTTCTCTATAGATCCTAGTTATCAAGCTTTTGTCTGATTGAAAATATGCAAATATCCTTTCCCATTGTGTTGGTTGTCTCTTTGCTTTGGTTATTGTCTCCTTAGCTGTACAGAAGCTTTTCAGTTTAATGAAGTCCCATTTGTTTATTTTAGTTGTTGTTGCAATTGCCATGGCAGTCTTCTTCATGAAGTCTTCCCCCAGGCCAATATCTTCCAGTGTTTTTCCTATGCTTTCTTGGAGGATTTTTATTGTTCCATGCCTTAAGTTTAAGTCCTTTATCCATCTTGAATCAATTTTTGGGAGTGGGGAAAGGTGTTGGTCCAGTTTCAGTCTTTTACATGTAGACATCCAGTTCTCCCAACACCATTTATTGAATAGGGAGTCTTTCCCCCAAGTTGTTTGGTTTATCAAAGATTAGGTGGTTGTAAAATGTTAGTTTCATTTCTTGGTTTTCAATTCGATTCCAAGTGTCTATGTCTCTGTTTTTGTGCCAGTACCATGCTGTCTTGAGCACTATGGCTTTGTAGTACAGACTAAAATCTGGTATGCTGATGCCCCCAGCTTTATTTTTGTTACAGAGAACTGCCTTAGCTATACGGGGTTTTTTCCGGTTCCATACAAAACGCAGAATCATTTTTTCCAAATCTTGAAAGTACGATGTTGGTATTTTGATAGGAATGGCATTGAATAGGTAGATTGCTTTGGGAAGTATAGACATTTTAACAATGTTGATTCTTCCCATCCATGAGCATGGTATGTTCTTCCATTTGTTAATATCCTCTGCTATTTCCTTTCTGAGGATTTCATAGTTTTCTTTATAGAGGTCCTTCACCTCCTTCGTTAGGTATATTCCTAGGTATTTCATTTTCTTTGAGACTATGGTGAAGGGAGTTGTGTCCTTAATTAGCTTCTCATCTTGACTGTTATTGGTGTACACAAAGGCTACTGACTTGTGGACATTGATTTTATATCCTGAAACATTACTGTATTTTTTGATGACTTCTAGGAGTCTTGTGGTTGAGTCTTTGGGGTTCTCTAAGTATAAGATCATGTCGTCAGCAAAGAGGGAGAGTTTGACCTCCTCTGCTCCCATTTGGATTCCCTTTATTTCCTTGTCTTGCCTAATTGTATTGGCTAGAACTTCCAGCACTACGTTGAATAGTAAAGGTGCCAGAGGACAACCTTGTCTGGTTCCAGTTCTAAGAGGAAAAGCTTTGAGTTTTACTCCATTCAGTAAAATATTGGCTGTGGGTTTGTCATAGATAGCTTCAATCAGTTTTAGAAATGTGCCACCTATGCCTATACTCTTCAGTGTTCTAATTAGAAAAGGATGCTGGATTTTATCAAATGCTTTTTCTGCATCTATTGAGAGGATCATGTGATCTTTATTTTTGCCTCTGTTAATATGGTGGATAACGTTTATAGACTTGCGTATATTAAACCAGCCTTGCATCCCTGGGATGAAGCCTACTTGGTCATGATGAATGACTTTTTTGATGATCAGCTGTAATCTATTGGCTAGGATTTTGTTGAGAATTTTTGCGTCTATGTTCATGAGTGAGATTGGTCTGAAATTCTCCTTTTTGTTTGGGTCTTTTCCTGGTTTTGGTATCAGGGTGATGTTTGCTTCATAGAATGTGTTGGGGAAGATTCCTTCTTCCTCAATTTTTTGGAATAATTTCTGCAGTACAGGAATAAGCTCTTCCTTGAAGGTTTGATAGAATTCTGGAGTGAAGCCATCCGGACCAGGGCACTTTTTGGTTGGAAGCTTTTTTATTGTTTCTTTGATCTCAGTGCTTGAAATTGGTCTGTTCAGGAGCTCTATTTCTTCCTGGCTGAGTCTAGGGAGAGGGTGTGATTCGAAATATTGATCCATTTCTTTCACATTGTCAAATTTCTGGGCATAGAGTTTCTGGTAGTATTCAGAGATGATCTCTTGTATCTCTGTGGGATCAGTTGTTATTTCCCCTTTATCATTTCTGGTTGAGGTTACTAGAGATTTTACTTTTCTATTCCTCGTTAGTCTGGCCAATGGTTTATCTATTTTATTTATTTTTTCAAAAAACCAACTCCTTGTTTCATTAATTTTCTGAATGATTCTTTTGTTTTCAATTTCATTGATCTCTGATTTGATTTTGGATATTTCTTTTCTTCTACTGATTTTAGGCTTAGATTGGTCTTCTTTTTCCAATTCCATAAGATCTCTTGTGAGATTGTTGATGCGCTCTCTTTCTGTTTTTCGAATGTAGGCATCTAAAGCGATGAATTTTCCTCTCAAAACTGCTTTTGCAGTATCCCACAGGTTTTGGTAGCTTGTGTCTTCATTGTTGTTATGCTCAAGGAAGTTAATGATTTCCTGTTTTATTTCTTCCTTCACCCATCTGTTATTCAACAGAAGATTGTTTAGTTTCCATGCCTTTGGGTGGAGTCGAGCATTTTTGTTAGAGTTGAGTTCCACCTTTAGTGCCTTATGGTCTGAGAAGATACAAGGTAAAATTTCAATTCTTTTGATTCTGTTGATAATTGTTTTGTGTCCCAGGATATGATCAATTTTGGAGAATGTTCATGGGGTGATGAGAAGAATGTATATTCTTTATCTTTGGGATGGAGTGTTCTATATGCGTCTATCAAGCACAGTTGTTCTAGGGTCTCATTTAAGTCTCTTATATCCTTGTTTAATTTCTGTTTAGAGGATCTGTCCAGCTCTGTAAGAGGAGTGTTAAGGTCCCCTGTTATTACGGTATTATCAGATATCATATTGCTCAGACTGAGTAAGGTCTGTTTCAAGAATCTGGGAGCATTTAAATTGGGTGCATAGATATTTAGAATTGAAATGTCTTCTTGTTGTATTTTTCCCTTGACCAATATAAAGTGACCATCTTTGTCTTTTTTGACTTTAGTTGCTTTAAATCCACATGTATCTGAAAATAAGATTGCAACTCCTCTTTTCTTCTGAATTCCATTTGCCTGAAAAATTGTCTTCCAACCCTTGACTCGGAGCTTTAATTTGTCTTTTGAAGCCAGGTGTGTTTCTTGCAAACAGCAAATGGATGGCTTGTGTTTTTTAATCCAGTCAACCAATCTATGTCTCTTCAGTGGGGAATTCAAGCCATTAACATTTATTGAGATAATTGATAAGTGTGGTAGTATTGTATTCGTCTTATTTTGTGAGAGTCCATTGCTTAGTTTTATCTTTTGCATCAGTGTGGAGGTTTGGTTCTGTCCTTTAATTTCTGAGTTCTTACTTTGCTGCTGATCCATTGTGGTGGTCAGTGTGCAGAACAGGTTGAAGTAGTTCCTGTATGGCTGGTCTTGTGGTGAATTTCCTCAATGTTTGTATATCCGTAAATGATTTGATTTCTCCATCAATTTTGAAGCTTAGCTTAGCAGAGTACAGAATTCTGGGCTGAAAATTGTTCTGTTTAAGTAGATTAAAGGTAGATGACCATTGTCTTCTTGCTTCGAAAGTTTCATTAGAGAAGTCTGCGGTCACTCTGATGGATTTGCCCCTGTAGGTCAACTGGCGCTTACTCCTGGCAGCTTGCAGAATCTTTTCTTTTGTCTTGACTTTGGACAGGTTCATCACAATGTGTCTTGGAGAAGCTCGGTTAGAGTTGAGGCGACCTGGGGTCCGATAGCCCTCTGAAAGCAGTGTGTCAGAATCTTTGGTGATATTTGGGAAATTTTCTTTTATAATATTCTCTAGTATGGCTTCCATTCCTCTGGGGCATTCTTCTTCCCCTTCTGGAATTCCTATAACTCGTATGTTGGAACGCTTCATAAAGTCCCATAATTCTGACAGTGAACGTTCTGCTTTCTCTCTCTTCTTTTCTGCCTCTTTTACTATCTGAGTTATCTCAAGAACTTTGTCTTCTACCTCTGAAATTCTTTCTTCTGCATGGTCTAACCTGTTGCTGATACTTTCCATTGCATCTTTAAGTTCCCTGATTGACTGTTTCATTTCCTTCAGCTCTGCTATATCCTTTTTATATTCTTCATATCGTTCATCTCTGATTTGATTCTGTTTTTGGATTTCCTTTTGGTTATTTTCCACTTTATTAGCGGTTTCCTTCATTGTTTCCATCATTTCTTTCATTGTTTTCAACATGTGTATTCTAAATTCCCTTTCTGTCATTCCTAACATTTCTGTATAGGTGGAATCCTCTGCAGTAGCTACCTCATGGTCCCTTGTCGGGGTTGTTCTGGACTGGTTCTTGATGTTGCCTGGAGTTTTCTGCTGATTCTTCCTCATGGGTGATTTCTTTTATCTGTTTCCTTGCCCTAATTTTCCTTTCACTTCCTCTTGCTCTTTAAGTTCTTGTGCCTGTGGAAGTTGCGGGCGGGTTTAGACGGATTGAACACAACGCAACCACTTGCCGGTTTTCCACTGTTTTAGTCCTCCTCTTGGGGTCCAGAAGTCTCTCGCTGACTCCCTGTATCCTCTCAGGGGTGATGGTAGGCAGATCCCACCAGCCAGAGATGCCTGGAGTCCTATCTCTCCAGACTCACGGTGCCCAGATGCAAGGAAGCTGTTACTCGGCTGCCATCTTGCTGCTCTTTTATTCTTAACTTTGTAGAAAAAGGGTGATTCTAAGTCTATGGTACCATTCTTCAAAGCATGCTAGTATAAACGTGTTTGAGTAATTACTGTGGGTGTGGCCAATATAATATTCTCATGTTTTAAAGATTATTGGGTTGCTATCTTTAAATTAGCATTAACTGTGTTTCCTAAAAAGGAGAATCCAGGTTTAGTTTAATATGGCCAATTTATGTTTTTGGAGTAAGGTATAGTTTCATTCACTTTGAAATTCTTGGATAGGCCTTCAGATGCAGGTTTCTTGCCTGATGTAGAATTTTTAATTTAAAGATGGCAACATTTTCTTAAGCATCAGAAAATTACAAATTTTTAAGAATTCTTTCAGGTAGCTTGTTTCCATTTTACAGAAGTGGAAACTGAGACTCAGAGTGCTTAGATCATTATCTCATGACCCCCTCATCTAGTAAGTGACAGAACCATTTAAATACAGGTTTGTAGGTGGCACCCTGTAGCTCAGTCGTTAGGGCGCTGGCCACATACACTGAGGCTGGTGGGTTCAAACCCAGCCTGGGCTAGCTAAACAATGACAACTGCAACCAAGAAAAAACAAGCATTGTGGCAGGTGCCTGTAGTTCTAGCTACTTCAGAGGCAGAGGCAAGAGAATCACTTAAGCTCAAGAGTTTGAGGTTGCTGTGAGCTGTGATGCTACAGCACTCTACGCAGGGCTACAGCTTGAGACTGTCCCCAAAACAAACAAACAAAAAACAGGTCTACAAAACTTAAACACCTTTGGTCTTTCTATCACAGGTCTCTGTTTAGCACTGTGCTTATTTGAGAGTGATGAAAGGTGAGACGCTGTAAGCAGATGCTAGAGCAACTCTTTGGATAATGTGTGGAAGGGAGGAGGGTAAATCAATACAACGCAGTGTGGTAAAAGCTGTTACAGGTCTTCTAAGCATGGTGAAAACACAAAGGAAGGAAATGATGACTTCTGGAGGAACTACTATTGAATTTATAATGAAGCTCAGTCTTTAAGAATGAGTAGAAGTTTATGGAGGGCGATTCATGCCAAGTAGAGGGAAAAGGAAACCTGTGCCAGAGGATAGAGACCTAAAAGTATTAGTTCATGAATGACTTGAGTTTATTGTGGCCAAGGTTAGGATGTGTCTTCAGCCAGAGCCTCAGGTGAGATGCTGCTGCTGCTGCAGACCCGCTTGTATTTGAGGGAAAGATGTAATTGGTATTCTGGGACAGAATTTATATTGTATTGTCCTTTAGAAACTATTTTTCAAGTAGTAATTTAGGGTCTAAACATCAGGGGTAAAGTAGGCTTTTTTTGGCTAGTCTGGGAAGTAAACCATGGTTTGATTTGTCTCTAGGAGATGATTCATTCTGAGTTCCTTCTCAGCTTATATTAGGGAACAAACTGACTTCAAGACTAGTGTTATTAATATTTCTTTATAAACAATCACTTGATCAGAGTTTTCTTTAAAATTGTCTTTAATGAAGGATTTCCAATAAGAATGTATAGTGACTCTTGCTGGGCACAGTGGCTGGTGTCTGTAATCCTAGCTACTTGGGAGGTTGAGGTGGCAGACCATAGGAACCCGAGAATTTGAGGTTGCTGTGAGCTGTGATGCCACACCACTCTAACCTTGGGTAACAGAGTGAGACTGCCTCAAAAAAAAAAAAAAAAAAATCCTTTATGTATTCTCATTTTTTTTTTCTGGTCTTGCCCTATTTCTTGTTACTCCTGCACTGATTCTACTGGACTGTTTGTAGTTTCATGGTGTGCTTTGAGTTATTTTGGAAATTACATCTCTTACAAATAATGTTTTCAGCAGTTAAATATAAAGAGCGAATTGTTCTTAGCACAAACCACAGACTCTTGAATGAATCATTTAGATCATTCCTACAGATGTGGAAAAATTACGTCACTACTCAGTGCTAGATTTTCTAGTTACACTACACTACTTTTTTAAATTCAACTTGTCTTATTAAAGGCAAACAATAAATGAAACTTACGGTAAGGTACTTTGGGGCAAAGGAAAATGCTGTCAAATGAAACATCTTCATTTGGCTAATACTTTTTTAGATTTCTAGAGAGACTTAAAAGATCTGGGCATACCTACCTGCCTTTTCATTTGTTCTGTTCTCTTAATACATTCATTTGTGTTAATGAAAATATTACAAATTAACGATGATGGTAGCTTTTTCCTAACTTAACAATTTAAGTAACTCAGGTTTGAAGGCTACAACGATTTTTGTTTTTTACATGTTTGCATGTGTGTTTTCTTGTTTGTTTTGCCAAATAGGAAAGTTAGATTCTCTATTCTCCTTTGAAAACATAAGTGCATGGGAACACCATGGTCTATCACTTTAAATGATGGATGCTATTAATGTGACTAAATATTACCTAAAAATGCTATTCTTATGTTTATGATATAAATTTAGTGAAAAGAGCTGATAATAAACAGGTACAATATGATCTCATTTTAATTTTTAAAAAGTGTATAAAATACTCATACACATAAAATGTAAAAGGCAGAAAGAACATATACCAAAATATTTATAGTGGCTGTCTCTGGTGTTGAGAATGTGGGTTTTTTTTTTTCTTTCCAGTCTTTTTTTGGTGATCAAATATTACTGTTTTCTAAAAGGAAGAAGAATTAATCTCTTTAGTGTGATCTCCTTTAGATGTGGGCTTGTTGATTAATATTGTAGTAAGGCTTCAGTTCACAACGATAGATTTTTTTTATGATGCGCTTAGGTAAGTTTTTAAAATCTAATTTATATAATTAGAATTGCCTCCCAGGTTTAGTGATGTTTGTTATTATGAGGAGGAAACAACTCCATCACAGTTTCATCCTTCTAACCCAGAGGTTCTCAACCTGTGGGTCATGACCCCTTTTTAACAATGAAAATACATTGTGGCATTAGGAAGGTTGAGAACCACTGATCTAACCTTTTCCACCTCCTGTTTGTAACCTGCTCAGCATGGTTTACTAAAACTGCCTTGTGCCTCATCACCCCACTCTGCTTTCCCTGGCTGTTCTCCATGCAGACAGGAATGGCAACTAGGACCCTGCCTCCCCTCTTGGTCCCACTGTGACATGGACATACTGTGTGCTTGTAGTCCAGGTGATATCTGGTTACTCTAGGTGATCAGCTGTTTAAAGAAAAAAAATTTTTTTCCAATAGGAACAACTCATTCATTCTGTTGTGCATTTGCCTGTTTTCTTTAAATATATCACTAAGATCAGAATATGATCATGATACTTCTGTTTATGAGCATTTTAATTAATGCACTATATAAAATAAAAGACTTAGCATGGACTACAATGGAGTTCCTTTCTTCTGTTCCCTCCATCCTCCTTTTGCTGGTCTATTGACCAAATACCAGCAGCAGAACACTTGATACTTTTAAAGTCTTCTACGGAGAGATTAAGATTAATGTTTTAAAACCGCTGCCTCTTACCACCCCCAACCAAAAAGGGAGAAACTTTCAGAATATCTGCCATCTTTTTTATTTTCATATCAGTAAATAGCTAATATTTGAGCACTCACTTAGAACTACTTTTTAAGTACTTTTCATGCACTATACCTGTGTATTAGCTTATTTAAGCACCATAGGCTTTAAAATATGAAGTTAATGGAGGATTTTAAAGCTGAGCAAGTGAAGTGAAGTAAAATAATTTGTATCAAATTGACCATTGACCTGACATATGTATTTATCTGCTACCTCTTTGCTTAAAAAGAAGAGGAAGTCTGTGTACCTGGCTTTGTTCTTTCTAAGTCTAGGCTTAAGTTTTGGCCAAAAATATTTTTCATCAGTTATATTGAAAAATAAGTTTGAGCTTATTTTCTTATGGACATGCTTACAAAGCATTTCTTTCTTTTTTGTGTGTAGAGACAGAGTCTCACTGTACTGCCCTCGGGTAGAGTGCCGTGGCGTCACACGGCTCACAGCAACCTCTTAACTCTTGGGCTTACGCGATTCTCTTGCCTCAGCCTCCTGAGCAGCTGGGACTACAGGCGCCTGCCACAACGCCCGGCTATTTTTTGGTTGCAGTTTGGCCGGGGCCGGGTTTGAACCCGCCACCCTCGGTATATGGGGCTGGCGCCCTACTCACTGAGCCACAGGCGCTGCCCTTACAAAGCATTTCTTATGAAAACTTAGTGATTTTTTAATATTATGTGCATTAATGCCATTCTGAGAAGTGTTTTTCTCCCATAGCTAGTGTAAATTTTGCAGAAAGTTTTGGTTATTATCATATCGGTTTATCTTTATATCACATGTGAATGGCTGTTTTGCTTTTTCAAGACAGAGTATCACTCTGTTGTGCCAGGCCAGAGTACAGTGATGTCAGCCTAGATCACAGCAACCTCAAATGCTTGGGTTCAGGGAATCCCCCTGCCTCAGCCCCCCAAGTAGCTGGGACTACAGGTGCTTGCCATCATGCATTACTGATTCTTTTATTTTTAGTAGAGACAGGGTCTCACTCTTACTCATGCTGATCTCAAACTCCTGAGCTCAAGAGATCCTCTTGCCTTGGCCTCCCGGGATTATAGACATGAGCCACTACACCTGGCCTATTTTGCTATTTTTGACTAATTTTTTTTTTTCTTCCAGGAGTTGGGATTAATCATAGCATAATGATTAATCATAGCATAATGTCTAAGGAAGGTTATTGAACTGGGACTATAGTTAAAAGAATGCTTCAGGACAAATGTCTGAGACATGAAGTTTTAGTTGCAGCCTAGATGTCCATGTTGAGATTTCCTAGGAATATGGATGGCTTTAAACAGTGTTGTTAATGTAAGCTCTAACGTGACAAGATGATTTAGATGTATGCTTATATTTTTAGGTGACCGGGTTATTGATGTTGGATCTGAATGGAGAACTTTCAGCAATGACAAAGCAACAAAAGATCCTTCTCGAGTTGGTGATTCTCAGAATCCTCTTCTGAGTGATGGAGATTTGTCTACCATGATTGGCAAGGTAATACATCCATTCAGCAGGAAGTACGAAATGCAGAGTAATCAAAGACCTGGGTGTTTGGGAACTTTGCGGCAGTATCAGATCCTCCCTAATGGAGAATCTTGACCTGTCAACAGGATTTGCTATTAATTTCATTGTGGATAATGGCTGACTGTGTGTTTCTTTTATCTTAAAGGGAAAACCATCAAATCAAAATTACAGAGTCCTTATATCTTACACCCTTTTTTCCATAAAGCCTACTTTGCACAAAAAAATGAGCATAGTGTGATCTTTATGAGTTAATGTTGATATGTTCCTTGAATATCAAGAATGTCTTCTCTTGGCTGGGTGAGGTGGCTCATACCTGGAATCCTAGCACTCTGGGAGGCCAAGGTGAGAGGATTCCTTGAGCTCTGGAGTTCAAGACCAGCCTGAGAAAGAGTGAGACCCTGTCTATACTTAAAATTGAAAAATTAGCCAGGTGTTGTGGTAGGTGCCTGTAGTCCCAGCTACTCAAGAGGCTGAGGGACAAAGATGGCTTGAACCCAGGAGTTTGAGGTTGCTGTGAACCAGGTTGACCCCTTGGCACTCTAGCCTGGGTAACAATGAGACTCTCTCTCAAAAAACAAAAAAACAAAACCAGTGTCTTCTCTTTTTCCTCTATACCACCTAAGATAAAAGGGAGCTCATTGTAACCTATGTTATTAATGAATTTTTGACTTACCTAAGATTCATATTTTTCATCTATAAAATGAAAATAATAGTACTTCCTAGAGATTTTGAGGGTATCATGAGAACATATGTAAAGTATTTATAATACAACATATATAGTGTACTATGTGCTCAGAAAATGGAATGGTTGCTCCAGTTACTTAAGGCAGTAGCATAACTTTTTTGGCAACCTGGCTCTTTTTTGCTCTGTTATCTGAATTGGAAGTAATAATGACAGTATTGGGAAGAACTAATCAAGGAAGTGTATACTATTTTTTAAGGAAGTATTGTGGGGAAAAGGTTATTTCGTTCATAATTTATTTGATAAATAGCATGTTATATTTGAAAAGCATAGTATAGGCTAAGTAAAGAAATTTACAATATTCAGAAATATCATTAAGAAGGTTATTTTTGCATTTGCTTTTAGCCCTTCATAGGCTGGGAAAGAACTAGACTACAGACATTTTAAAATACAAGATTCAAACTAATTGACAATGTGACTTTTTTAATGTTTATTTTTTTCAATAGAAAATACATGGTTGAAAGCCAAAAACAAGGTAAAAAAATACCATAAACTTTCCTTACCCTTGACACCCTCAGTTGGAAACTCTCAATTTCCTTTGTAACACGTTTTCTCTCTTCCAAACAGGTAAACCACTATTATTTTTTCTGTATTCTTTGAAAGTTGTTCATGCTTATATGGCAAAAATGAAATTTTAAGATGCTACATTTATCACATACTAAATTTCTGTATGTAGGCCAGGAGCCTGTAATCCTAGCACTCTAGGAGGCCAAGGCAGGTGGATTGCTTGAGCTCACAAGTTTGAGACCAGTCTGAGGAAAAGCAAGACCCCGTACCTACTAAAAATAGAAAAAACTGAGGCAAGAGGATCACTTGGGCCCGAGTTGGAGGTTACTGTGAGCTGTGACACCACAGCATCGACCCAAGCAACAGCTTGAGACTCTGTCTTAAAAAGAGTAATAAATATGGGCCGCACCTGTGGCTCAAAGGAATAGTGTGCCAGCCCCATATAAAGGTGGCAGGTTCAAATCCAGCCCCGACCAAAAAACTGCAAAAAAAAAAAAATAATAATAAATAAATAATAAAATTTTGTAGATACTTGGGACTATTTATACACTTATATCTTTTCCTATTGTGGTCTGATTAGTGAGATGCCATGCCACACTGCTTTAATATCCAGGAGCACTAGTCCCTCATGCTCTTCTTTTTCAGCATTTTCTACACTGGTCTTTTCCACTTAAAGGTTAGGGTCACTTAGTTTAGTTAAAAAAAAAATCGGTTATTATTTTTTCTGTGATGTCGGTTCAATGTATTTGCAAAGTCACATGGGGAAAATTGACTTCTTTGTGATAAATCTTCTCTGCAGAACCACGGTATGCTTTCCCATTTCCTTAGGTGTCTTAAGTGTCCTCCAGAAGATGTTTTAAGTTTTCTTCATGAGCATCTTATATTTCTTAAGTTTAGTTCTAGATTTTTGATGCTTTTGTTGTTGTAATTGGAATATTTTCCTTGGTTGTCCTCTGATTATATGTATGAAGGATATTGATTTCTGTTCATTAATCTTGGCCTTGCTACTTCAATGAATTCTCTTATTTTACAACAATAAGCAGGTTCTTCTAGTGATTTTTTCTTGAGTATGCTAGTACACAAAGATACTATCTGCAAATAGCTATCACCTCCTTTTTGTACTTCTGATTTTTCTCTTAATAATATTGGCTAATTTTTCTAGTGCAGTGTCATAAAATGGTAGTGGTAGCCTCGAGGAGGTGCCTTTGTCTTCTGACTTTGATGGTAATGCTGGTAGTATTTCTCTAGTAATCATATTGCAGGCTTTGGGCCTAGGAGAGTGATTTGCTAATGTGAGGAAGTACTTATCTGTAGTGTTCTTTATCAAAAATGAATTTTGAGTTTTGTTCACTTGTCTTTTTAGCACCTTTGTAGATTATCATAGGATTTTTCTCCTTAGCTCTATTAATATGATGTTTCACATTACTAGATTCTCCAATTATAGATACCTATGCATCTATGGAACATTTTCCACTTGGTGATGTAGTATAGTACCTTTTCTTTCTTTCTTTTTTTTTAAAGACAGAGTCTCACTGTGTCACCCTCGGTAGAGTGCGGTGGTGTCATAGCTCACAGCAACCTCAAACTCTT
Organism: Nycticebus coucang; assembly: GCF_027406575.1. Taxonomy (NCBI): domain Eukaryota; kingdom Metazoa; phylum Chordata; class Mammalia; order Primates; family Lorisidae; genus Nycticebus; species Nycticebus coucang. Next base: position 20,125,177 of record NC_069784.1, on the reverse strand, counting down.
GGGCTTAAGCGATTCTCTTGCCTCAGCCTCCCAAGTAGCTGGGACTGCAGGCTCCCGCCACAACACCCAGCTATATTTTGGTTGTAGTTGTCATTGTTGTTTGGCAGGCCAGGGCCGGGCTCAAACCTGCCCACTCCAGTGTATATAGCTGGTGCTGTAGCTGCTGAGCAACAGGCACCGAGCCCAGTATACTACCTTTTAATATACTATTAGATTCTGCTTTCTAGCATATTTATAAATGAAATTGGACTTTTTTTCCTTATTCAGCTTTGTAAGGTTTGGTATCATTTTTATATTCATTTTATATACTTTAAGTTTTCCATTTTCTGTGTTCTTGAACAATAATTTAGAATTACAGAGTATGGGTGTGGTGGCTCACATCTGTAATCTTAGCACTCTGGGAGGCCGAGGTGGGTGGATTGCCTGAGCTCAGGAGTTCAAGAACAGCCCGAGCAAGAGTGAGACCTTGTCTCTACTAAAAACAGAAAAATTAGCTGGGCATTTTGTGGCACCTGTAGTCCTAGCTACTCAGGAGGTTGAGGCAAGAGGATTGCTTGAGCCTAGAAGTTTGAGGTTGCTGTGAGCTCTGATGCCACACACTCTACTCAAGGCAACAGAATGAGACTGTGTTAAAAAAAAAGTTTTTTTACATACATATTCCTTAAGCATCTGATAGAAAATCTCTTTAAAACGTCTTAAAGTTTTTTTATTTGAAGAGAAACTTTTATTAGCATGCATAGTGCAGATTTACTTCTTAGACATATGGAATCAGATCACATAAGTTACATTCTCATAGAAATTGTCCATTCATTCAAGTTTTCCAACAATTATTTGCTTAGTTATTAAACTTTATATATTATAGGGCACGGGAGCTGCAAGTTTTGATGAATTTGGCAATTCTAAGTACCAAAATCGAAGAACAATGAGTAGTTCTGATCGGGCAATGATGAATGCATTCAAAGAAATTACTACCATGGCAGACAGAATCAACCTACCTCGAAATATAGTTGTAAGTTTAAGCCATTCTAACATTTACTTAGCATTATTTAATGAATACATGAAATTTTGATATTACAACTAATTGACTGGCCTAGAGTTCATTAAACTTAGTTTCTCTGCTTTGAAGGATCGAACGAATAATTTATTCAAGCAAGTGTATGAACAGAAGAGCCTAAAGGGAAGAGCTAATGATGCCATAGCTTCTGCTTGTCTCTATATTGCCTGCAGACAGGAAGGGGTTCCTAGGACATTTAAAGGTAAGTTTTTTTTGCATAGATATAAAATACCTGAACTGACCAACATTAGGCAGCTTTGACACTTAGAAACTAAGATGACTTTGTTGTTACATACAGTAATCCACCTCAGCATTATTTGCAAGTGCCTCCTTTGTTCCTTGATGACAGATTCATACTGTGATCTTATTAACTATGTTCTTTTCAGGCCGTTTTCACATGTAGAGTTATTTTAGTCCATTTTAAGTCCACTGTGTTCTTTGCTAATAAGATCTTTTGACTATATGTTGTGGGCTTTGAGGCCTGGCATCATAAGCCAAAGTAGGCCTTTTGTGGTAAGTTTATTCACTTGATGTAAGCAAACACTTCCCTCTCCTAGAATAGTTTTCCTGGCTTGAGAGTCAAGCCTTAGAAAGGATTAGTGAAATCTCTTCTTTTGAGGTACACACATGTAGCATTTGCACTTTTCATTTAAGTTGGAAGCTTTAAAAGAATTGGTACAATTTTATCCAGTTTGCAGTTACTCATTAACATGTGACAACTTTACAGTGTTGCAATGATACACTGACTTTTGCTGTCAAATCTCAGTTTAACTGAAGACTGTACCTTTTATTTATCCAATTAATACTTAGTTTTACTTGTTTGCTTATGTAAAAGTGAAGAAGCAATGGCCCTTATCTTGTTTTTTGTTATTACAACTAAAACAAGCTTTTGTTCAGTTTATTTTGAAAGTGTATGGTGGTTGAATGTTTAGAATAACAAAGTTAAATCTCTTATCTCTTTGAGCTACAGCCTATAATTACTGGGATTGCAGGTACACGTAACATTGTGTTGCTAACGAGGCATTCTTTAGTTTTACTATTTTCATTTCCTTAATACATCTAAGAAGTTTTTCTTTAGTTGAAGAAATTTAGTCGCACAAATTAAAATTGAAGAGAAGTTTATATTTTGAAAGACTAGACCTAAATCTAAAGTGTGATGACCATTTAAGATAACAAAGAGATTTTAAATTACCTCTTTAGGAAGTATCACTGAGAAGATTAGGCTTTCATCTGTAAGGCAAGATTGAATTTTTGTCAATTAGAATGTGTTATTTTTAGAATCAGAAATGATAGATTTTAAAATGAACTATAGGGCTTACGTATTAAAATTTTTTTTCTTTCAGAAATATGTGCTGTATCACGAATTTCTAAGAAAGAAATTGGTCGATGTTTTAAACTTATTTTGAAAGCCTTAGAAACCAGTGTTGATTTGATTACCACTGGAGACTTCATGTCTCGGTTCTGCTCCAACCTTGGTCTTCCTAAGCAAGTGCAGATGGCAGCTACGCATATAGCACGCAAGGCTGTGGAGCTGGACTTGGTCCCTGGGAGAAGCCCCATTTCTGTGGCGGCAGCAGCTATTTACATGGCCTCACAGGCATCAGCTGAGAAGAGGACCCAAAAAGGTAGAGTTCCTCATCCTGAAAGTGGTCACGAAACTGTGAAGGCTGCAGTGTGTGATTGTTTTTCCATTTTAAGTGTGAAGAAGGTGAATGTCCAAAACCCACACGTCAGATGTGGTTCCTCAGCAGTGGTACTTATGAAAGTATGGTATTTTGCTTTTAAGTGGCTCAGAAATAAAAGTGTTCAGAGGCATAACCCTGTATACAAACTTATTTTTCCTCCCATTTGAATTATTTAGTTTTAGTTTTGTTTCTAGAAGGTTTTGTTTTTTTCCTTAATTATTTCTGGTCAATTTGACAACTCTTGTCCTCTCCAAACGTAGCCTTTTAAAAATCCTGGAGGAGAGGGCCATGCTTTGTTACTCACTGCCTAGCACGGTACCCTATAGATAGACGCACTGTAAACACATCTCCAGCATCGTTCCTTTAACATTCTTGAAGGCTGTTCTTTTTCTCTTTTTTGCAGTATTCATAGTTACTTTTTTCTTTTTTGAGACCCAGTCTTATTCTGTCACCCTTATTCAGTAGAGTGCTATGGCATCACAGCTCACAGCAACCTCAAACTCTTGGGCTCAAGTGAACCTCTTGCCTCACGCTCCCGAGTAGCTGGGACTATAGGCTCCTGACACAACCTCCAGCTATTTTTAGAGATGGGGTCTCACTCTTGCTCAGGCTGGTTTTGAACTACTGAGCTCAGGCAGTCCACCTGCCTCTGCCTTCCAGAGTGCTAGGATTACAGGCATGAGCCACCATGCCTGGCCTGTTCCTTCTGAAGTCATTTTGAATTCAGTGTTGTAGGGAAACTTTCAAACTGAAATATTAAGTGAATTTCTTTACATGCATATATTCATTAATTACTTCTGTAATCCTCAAGATTTATAAAGAGAAAGGAGAAGTCAATTTCTAAATTTAAAAGTTTAAGTTAGTGAATTACTGGCTTCGGTAACTTTGTAATACCCTATTCAGAACAGGCTTTTGCCTCAATTTAGGCTGAATGTTGATAAAATAATAAATGATACAGTGGAGTGATTACAGCAAGGAAGCCAATCATTAGTTATATAAATGTGCCATTATCTATTCCCTTTGGCCTCCACTTTTAAGGAACTTTTAAGTCTTTTGGTAAAATTGAGATGTTACAGCTTGGCAGAGTGTCCTCACCTTCATTCCTAGTTGTAAAGTTTATTCTAGTTAGCAGAACAAAGTGGAGTACAGTGGCTTACACTCGTAATCTCAGACTTTAGGAGGCTAGGATGGAGGATTGCTCAGGGCCAGGAGTTTGAGACCAGCCTGGGGAACACAGTGAGACCCTGTCTCTAAAAAAAAATTGAAAAATTAGCCAGGTGCAGTGGCTTGCATCTATAGCCTCAGCTACTCGGGAGGCTGGGATAGAGGGCCTGCTTGAGCCCAGGAGTTCCAGGTTATAGTGAGCTATGATTGAGCCATTGCAATCCAGCCCGGGTGACAGAGGGAGACCCCCCCCATCTCCTTAGAAAACAAAAACGTCAACACAAAAATACTTACCTCGATGCTTTCTGTTTCTTAGCACTTTATATGAAAGGTTTTCTTGAAATTTAAGGTCCTAGGGTGGCGCCTGTGGCTCAAAGGAGTAGGGTGCCAGCTCTATATGCCGGAGGCGGTGGGTTCAAACCCAGCCCTGGCCGCCCCCCCAAAAAAAAAAACTGCCAAAAAGAAATTTAAGGTCCTTTTCTTCCCTGCCCAGCAGGCAATTGACTTTCAGATGGTTGATATTCATTGATACTTACATCTGGAATCATGTCATGCAACATGAGGTAAGGAAATGTAAAGTAGTTAATTGAACAGTAATGGCAGGGATCCACACTGAAAAATCAGTAAAATCTCACTGATGTGAATTGACTGAAGAGGTATTAAAGAGAGTTTATATTAAAGGGTGTGTTTGAAATCCATTTTAATAAAGTATTTATAAAAATTACTGTAGTGGGGTGGTGCCTGTGGCTCAAAGGGGTAGGATGCCAGCCCCATATGCTGGAGGTGGTGGGTTCAAACCAAGCCCCGGCCAAAAACTGCAAAAAAAAAATACTGTGGTGGCAGTCCTTTAGTATTGCTTTTAATCACTTCAAAAGGAGAAAATGGAGAAAATAGTGACATTTAATGACTTTAAAGGGTAAAAGTGGATCTACCAAGATTCTATAATAGAAATATTCATGTGAGCTCAAAATATTTACTCAAGTATGTGTTCGCAATAGTGAAAAACATCAACATATGCTATGATATATAGCTGTTTGATCTCTGGTATATTAAGTAGAAAAAAGATTGTGGAACAGTATTTGTAGTAGCTCATTTTGTTTTTAACAAGAATCTCTCACACAATTAGCTAAGGGAGAACTTATAAACACAGAAATGCAAAGTGAATTTTTTTATAAGAATGTGCATTCTGTGCTCCTCAAAAAAGATTTATCAAGAAAAAAGAGCAGGCCAGGTGTGGTGGCTCACACCTATAATTCTAGCACTTAATGGGAGGCTAAGTCAGGTGACTGCTAGAGCTCAGGAGCTGAGACCAATCTGAGTAAGAGCAAGACCTCAACACTACTAAAAAATAGAAAAACTAGCTGGGAGTCATGGCAAGTGCCTATAGTCCCAGCTGTTGAGGAGTCTGAGGCAAGAAGATGCTGATGCCCAAGAGATAGAGGTTGCTGTGAACTATGACGCCATGGCACTCTACCAAAGGTGACACAGTGAGACTGCATCTCAAAGGAAAAAAGAGCAATCAGTTCTAAATACAAAGCCTAACGTAATAGTTGTCACTCACAGTGCTATGCCTTGAACACTGTTCAGATGTTTTACATGAATTAAACCTTGTGAAGTAATGCCAACCCTTAAGGTAATAAGTAATCTACTGTTACTGTTACTTTAGCTGCTGCTTTGTCTACCTTCTAGTATGTATTTCTAGTATCAGTTTTGAGAAAACAGTATTTTGGTTTGTGTTTTTTAGTTTGGCACTTTATATTGCCAAATCTCACCAATTAGAATGTAAATAGTAATAGCAAAGAAGTAGTTTGGAAGTTGTGGTGTTAATATTTTTATTTTTGTCTTTCAGAAATTGGAGATATTGCTGGTGTTGCTGATGTTACAATCAGACAGTCCTACAGGCTAATCTATCCTCGAGCACCAGATCTGTTCCCGACAGACTTCAAATTTGACACCCCAGTGGACAAACTACCACAGCTATAAATTAAGGTGGCTAATATCAAACTCCTAGGAACATGGAACTTTGTTTGTTGTACATAGCCAATACCAAGTGCTGGGTTGAGCCTTTAATGAGAAAAAAACAAATACATGGTACGCATTCCAAGGCTAAATATTATTGCTTGGCATTCTGTATGTATATACTAGTGAAACATATTTAATGATTTAAATTTCTTATTGAATTTACTTTGTTTTGTGGCAATCTAGGAAACTGTATTTTGGAAAATTCTTGAATAAAACATTTTTCAAAACTACAGTTTTTGTTACGATTATGTGTTATGTAATATTTATAGTATATAATTATAAATAATACAAATCATTACAGCTAATAAAGTTAATAGTCCTCATTTTTCATTATTTTACTTTTTAATTTTAATAAAGTTATGGAAATAGGAAAAACTTTCAAGAACCATTATTAACATCAACAATATATTTAGTTTACAGTTGGAAAGGATGTGTATGTGAGATGGATGGATGTATTAAAAAGTGATGAGCCTGGACATTGTAAGGCACCACTTTGAGAGAGATTAGAAGACTGAAGTGTTTTTGTCAGCGAGATTATTGAGCAGAGATGATGATCCAGGTAAACAGCAGCAGCAGATCAACAGATTTTAATTTCTGGGTAACATTTCATTTTGTACAATCTGCATATCTGTGAATTTATTTTTATTCTTTATTGGGATACTCATAAGTTAAAGAATATTTAAAATGGACATCACTGGGCCCTCGGAGTTGCCAGGAATTTTTTAAATCAGCACCCCTAGGTGATTGTGAGTATTCAGTATTCCGCACATCACTCTTTGGGGAACACCTGGCAGGGGTCCTCAAACTGCGGTCTGCGAGCCACATGAGGCGGTGTGATTGTATTTGTTCCAGGTTTTTTTTCTTCAAAATAAGATATGTGCGGTGTGCATAGGAATTTGTTCAGTTTTTTTTTTAAACTATAGTCTGGCCCTCCAACGGTCTGAGGGACAGTGAACTGGCCCCCTATTTTAAAAGTTTGAGGACGTCACTGCTAGGCACTGTAAGAAAAGACCAGCCTTCTGCCCTTAGATCGGTAGGTAGTTTGTACAGGGGTCCATACTAGATACCACCATGGTAAACTGCACTGCTGTGAAAACAGGTTGTCACTGGTTCTTTTACATCTGTAAAGTTTAGTACTAAATTAGGAAGACAATTTGCTGTTGTGGCGTGGTGGGCAATTTCAGACTCTGGGCCATAGGAGGGCTTTCCCCTTTAGAAGATGGGACCTTCACTGTCAGCCTGTTGACCATGGAAAGAAGAGAGGCACAGTGAAGACAAATGGCATCTCTTCCCTGAACAAAGTGTAGGTAGGACATTCACTCAGTACTGCTCAAAGCTGGGGCAGAACACCAGAAAAGTAAACACAAGAATTTTATAATGTAACTGGGCACAGTGGCTTGCACCTATAAACCTAGCACTCCAGGAGGCTGAGGCAGCTGAATTGTTTGAGTTCGATAGTTCCCAGACCAGCCTGAGCAAGACCTCAGGTGTAAAAAAATAGTCAGGGGTTGTGGTGGGCACCTGTAGTCCCAGCTACTTGGCAGGCTGAGGCAAGACGATCACTTGAGCCCAAGAATTTGAGGTTGCTGTGAGTTATGACCCCAGGGCAGTCTACCCAGAGTGACAAAGTGAGACTGTCTCAAAAAAAAAAAAAAAAAGAATAATTCAAACACGGGATTGCAAGTTTAGTAATGAAATCTATACTCCAGGCAGGTGGAACCTGTCCCACCCAGAGTGAGTCCTAAGAAGAAGGGACCTTGGATTGATTGCACTATTTTTGGTCCCCAGCATCACACATCCACATGTGGGCCCAAAGCAGCAGCGGTGCCTGTGGTGCTCCCAGGCCCCAGAAACTCCCTGCTCAGTGCGGACTGCCAGCCACAACCACAAAACTAGGTCTTTTTTCAGTTATTAAAGATGACACATAAGCATCACAAAAATTTGGAAAATACATAGTGAAAACAACCTTAAGTTTTCATTAGAACACCCAGAAATAACCATTATTTGTGATTTTTTCTTCAGCTTTTGCTGTGCATTATTTTCTTAAATATAGTTGAGAGCAGTATTTGTTAATATTTTCATTTTCCTGGTTAGAAAAATGTATTGGTTGGGTGGCACCTGTGGCTCAACAGAGTGCCAGCCCCATATGCCAGAGGTGGTGAGTTCAAACCCAGCCCTGGCCAAAAACTGCTTAAAAAAAAAAAACAAACAAAAATGTATTGGTTATCTAAAAATGCTGAAAAGGGGAGAAGAGAAATCTAGCCCCTGCCACTCATGTGAATATCTTGGTCTATTTTTTTGTTTTCTATATATTTATAAAGCTTGGATCAGAAAAACCGATTTTAAGGATTGATCTGGGCCTTCCCTCGCCTGGACACGTGGCTGCCACAGAGAGGGGCCGGAGCACGGGTGGCTTTTGTGCGCAGGCTCCGCCTCTGCGGCCGCCGGGATCCTGGGAGCTAAAGGAGCAAGAAAGATTCTGTGAGAACCGGCCCTTCTGGGCCCTCCCTCTCCAGAAATGAGCTGCAGCCGGCAGAGCTGGTCATCAAAGCCCCTGGGGAGAGCTGCAGAAGCCAGAACAGAGGCTTGGGGACGCGCAGGCCCTTCCAGGGCAGGGTGTGGAAGGAGGGGCCTGACTTCAGCAGTTTGTGCACGCGGCTTCCTCCAAGTCCACAAGGTGGATCACTGCGGGTCCTGCGGCTCCTGGTCAACTGCTGCAGCTGCGGGCGAAGGTGGCCCCAAATATTCCGTAACCCGAAGCCGGCAGCCTTAGAGGGTGGCCCCGCTTCTGGCTTCCTAGCGGTGCTGCCTCCCTGCCCCTAGGGGCTGCCGTGTCTCCTGCCCCCCGCAGGGATAGGTGGACACCAAGTCAAAGTTACCGTGTCCAGTTACTGAAAACAGCCGAACCATGTACTAGACAGATGTTAGAAAACTCATTCAGGCCATTGGCTCCCTCCTGTAATCCCAGGAAGCCGAGAAGGGTGGATCCCTTGAGCTCATGAGTTCGACACCAGCCTGAGCAAGAGCATCATTAGCCAGGCATCATTCCTGGCAGACGCCTGTAGGCCCAGCTACTCGGAAGGCTGAGGCACTGCACTTTAGGCTGGGGCAGCAGACAGAGACTCTCTCTCCAGGAAAAAAAAAAATTCAATCTGAAGGTGAATGGAATTCTAATTCCTGCAGATCACAGAGGAGTGAGCTTATCAAAAATATCTCCTCTGGGCCCTTTTATAGCCAAAAGGTAATTGGCATCCTCCAGCATGGTTTCCCCATTTGAATAAAAGCAGTCCAAGTAGCCAATGAACCTCAAATATTTAAAGGCATTTTTGCCATCAAAAATCCATTTCTGAAGGAGAAATAGCAACCAGATTCTTCCTTCACCGTCTGACTTGACCCCTTGCCATATCAACCATCCAAGAAGCTTCTCCCCCCAGAGTCTGGGGGCATAGCTGGGAAGCTGAACACTGCCACCCAGAACACAGCACTGCTGGCCTCGGAGGACACTTTCTCAAAGAGTCCTGCCAACCTCCTACTTGTGGCAGCATCCTGGGCCAGGTGCTGCTGCCTGAGGGACAGATGTGCAGCATGAGGACTCCATGCAAGTAAAATGAGGCTGGGTTAAATGAGCTCTAGGGCCCTTCTGGCTGCTGAGCTTCTGAGATTTGCTTTAGTTACCGAAATCATAGCAGTTATTAGGCAGTCCCCCAGGTCACCATCTTCAAATCCTTTTTTTTTTTTGGAAAGGAACAAGGAAAACTTAAGGTGCCAAAACTTATGCCCTGTAATGAAATTGCAGCGGGGAGGAACAGCCCTAGAGATCTGAGGGTTAGCCGGGCATGGGTTATAGGTTACTTGAATTATTCCATGGAAGAGATGGAAAATGTCCCCAGTGATGCCCACATGTTTAGAATCCTAGTTTGCAACAATTCATCTGGAAGCTGTTATCTGGGAGTTCTGGTGGGGTTTTGTTTGTTTTTGGTCTAGTTTTAGTGCATCTTGGAAGTAAGAAAAATCAGGACCAAAGTGACTTTCTGGGAGAACACAACCTGGTTGTGGTTGGCCAGACAGCACTGCTCCTATGAAACACTTGGGCTAAGCCTGCAAAGTGGTCCTATGTGAGGCTTTGGGAGTTTGCCTTTTATAATGAAGCTTCACCACAGACCTCTGTGGCTCATTAGGGAACTTAACATTTGGGGTCCAGGCCCCAAAGCACAGTAAATATAATGCTTTTTAACTCTTTTATTTTTATCAGCATAATTTGTGTGCCCAGGAAGTTTAACTATAGGTTCAAGTGTGCCATGAATTAAAAAAGGTTGAAAACACTGCACTGCATCACCCCCCTGCAGCTCACTTCACAGGCACTCACCTTAGATCGACCTTAACTGTACCCTTCAAATTGAATTTCATCCAACACTGAAGAGAATGTTTAAATGCAAAACTAGTATTTGGCTTCTTGAAGAAAGCTGTGGAGTATCTTTGAATTATTTTTAAGTCATCCCAGGTGACAAGCTAGAAGTTTAGCCCTTCCTTCAAACTAAATGCTGCTTAAACTGGGTGCCTCTTGATAGTAAGCCTTTGTGTTCAAAGCAACAAATGTACTATACCCCTGGTTGTCTTTGGTTCCTGAGCTAATTTTGTACCACAGGTGCAAGATTTACTTTAATTATCAGGATGAACAGCTGTGGGGGTCAGCCTATTACCCATATGGTCCTAATCCAGCCAAGAGGCCCAGTGCCCCGTGCCAATATTGCTAATTGTCAGTGGCCCTGACTTTTCCTATTGCTGGAGTTTTAATCTCATCTGCCAATTGTGGAGTTATTGAGTGATTCCCTGATCCCCCAAACACCACCTTCCTAGATATTTACACACATGCACCCTTCATTGGATCTCGACTACAGGCGTCCCTGCAAGACCCTCATCAGCTGATCTCCAGGCCGTAGAGGCCGCAGCGTCATCCACAAGCACAAACTTCCACTCATAACCTTCACTGGCTTTTCTCGGGGTGCGAGTGCAAGGGAGGGAATTTAAACTGCCATTTTGGGAGGCGCAAGCTTGCATTTGGTGATAGAGGAGGGAAAAGGTGACTGAGAAGTAAAACGTTTTCTCCTACTCACTGCTCCACACGACACTCTGACACCCGTGAGGGGCATTTCCCGACACACGCCGAGCAGTTCTCCAGCAGACACCAGCTGGCCGTCCTGTAATTCAATTCAGTTCTGACACTACGCAGAGGTAGTGTCAGATCCCACACGTTAAGGGCTCAGTCCCACAAGAACTGCCCCACCCCGATGTCAGACATCACTCACAAGCTGTCATCTATAATTTCCACTATAAATTGGGGCTCACAGCCCCCTCCTTAGGTTTCATTAATTTGCTAGGGCAGCCTACAGAACCCAGGGAAACACATTTACTGGTTTATTGGAAAGGACATTATAAAGGATACAGACCAGCAGCCTGTGGGAAGGGGTGCTGAGCTTCCATGGTCTGGGCACACCGCCTCCAGGAACCTCCTTACTTGGAAGCTCTCTGAGTCTTCTCCTTTTGGGATTTTTATGGAGGCTTCATGATGTAGGCCAGTGGTTCTCAATCTTCCTAATGCCGCAATGTATTTTCATTGTTAAAAAAAGGTTGCGACCCACAGGTTAAGAACCGCTGATGTAGGGCATGATGGATTGATTACATCAGTGGCTGTTGGCATCAACTCAACCTTCAGCAACTGTGGACCCAGGGAGGATGGGCCCCCACCCCTTAATCACATGATTGGTTCCCCAGGCCCACAGCCCCCATCCCTGCCAAAAATCACTTTAGAACAAAAAGTGTTCCTATCACCCAGAGAATTCTAAGGGAATTAATAGCTGTGTCAGACTGTCTGATCCTATCCAAGAGTCAAACTAAATACCAAGACCTCAAGAAAGTCTACTGTTAATCTGGTTTCTCTGGGTTTCCTTCCACTAGAAGAGCCTTGATCACAGTGTAATCTCACTGCCAAGTGATTTACAGGAATCTCCAGTGGATTGTAAGCTCTATGGAGGCAGTGACCTTGTCTTTCCTGTCTTGTCCACACCAACCACAATACTTAGTGACCAGTAATTAGAATATCTATACATTGCATGAACAAACATCAGACTTTATTTCAAATGCTAGTCAAGCAATATATAACAAGACTGACTAGCCCTCTCTTCAGCTACGTCACGATTTTTATTCTACTTTTGATACTATAAAACTTAACTGTAAAGAGAGTTCTTTGAACTTTAAGTTTCCCTTTGAAACTTGATTGACCATAATAAAGAGGGTTTATATTTTGGGGTTGGAAACCACACTGGAGTATAAGCTTATGACTAAAACTTTATTCATTTATAGATCAAATGGTACAGCACTAAAATATTTAAGATTTACCTCCCCATTCTATGTGAGTTTCTTAAACAGAGGAAGTAGATCTTAGTTATAAAAAGAAACGTCAATTCTTACTCTAAAGATAGCTCTGGAACTATTTCAGAAGAAAAAAATGATCTGGTTTGGGGAAAATCCACCTTATATTATCTGAAATAGTGATCTGAAATAAAAATGATTTCTGTAAATTTTTTTTGAGGGTGGTGGTTCACACCTGTGATCCTGGCACTTTGAAAGGCCAAGATGGGAGGATCTCTTGAAGCCAGGAGTTCAAGACAAGCCTGGACAACATAGGAAGACCCCTGTTTCTACCAAAAATAAAACAAAACAGCCAGGCATGGTGGGGTGCACTGATAGGTCCAGCTACTTGGGAGGCTGAGGCAGGAGGAGGCCAGGTCTGAGGTTACAGGGAGCTATGATTTCATCACTGCAATCCAGCCTGGGGGACAGAACAATACCTTGTCTCAAAAAAATACATAATATTTTCTTTTGATTGTCTTTGGTTTAAAACCGAAAAGACAGTTCAGAATCCTGAAGAGAAAAAGAGGTGTTGTGGTTTACACCTGTAATCAGTGTTAAGCACTATGGAAGGCCAAGGCAGGGGGATCACCTGAGCAAGAGGGAGATCCTGTCCCTAAAAATAGAAAAACTAGCCAGGTATTGTGGCTGGCACCTGTAATCCTAGCAGTTTGGGAGGCTGAGGCAGGTGAATTGCTTGAGCTCAGGAATTCAAAACCAGCCTGAACAAGAGCAAAACCTCATCTCTTCTAAAAATAGAAAAACTAGCCGGGTGTGGTGGTGGGCACCTATAGTTTTAGCTACTCAGGAGGCTGAGGCAAGAGGATTGCTTTAGCCCAGGAGTCTGAGGTTGCTGTGCGCTGTGATGCCATGGTAGTCTATAAATAAATAAATAAAAATAAATAAATAAATAAATATAAATAAACAAAAATACAAAGGAGTTAGGAGTTAAGCAGGGAAGGGTACATGGCATTCACAGCAAAAGCCGAGGCAGCCTCCAGGTTCCCCAGGCAGTTGCTGGCTGCGGCACAGGCAGCAGCTCCTTCCTGGCCCAATCCTGCACAGAGGCGTTGGATGTCAGTCCTATAAGTTCAATCTGGAGTCTGTTTTTTCAGTACAACCAATGTTTCTGTTAGTTATTTAATACCTAAAACTAAATCCTTTTTAGGGGGAATTCTGTCCTCGGTAACTCCTGAAGAATAGGAGGGGAAAAGGCAGATCAAAGTGATAGAAGCCTGGTGGCCCAGGGCCCTCTCCCAGGGAGGGGGCCTACACTGTGGGTCAGCCGGACAGGGAAGCCCAGAGTGGGTGGCAGCAGCACATACTGGTCCCAAGTTGGACACTGATGTGATGGTTTTCACTTCTGAGGCAAGAATATATGAGAGACTTTTTTGTGATCAATGTTCCTCCAGAAATGAAATATGATGTCTGATGATTCAGTTCGTGAACTCATCCTAGAGAAAGTGCTACATTCCCAGTGCTGAATATCACCACAGTCAACTTCAGAGTACTCCTCCGGCCATCTGGTGACTGTGGTGATATTCAGCAATGAGATATGTAGCACTTTTTCCAGGGTAAGCTCCCAAACTCCATTGTCAGACCTTGTATGATGACAGCTCTGATGGACATTTCAGAAAAAGAGTACCAAAATTGCCTTGAAGGATGGACCACGAGGCACTGGCCTCCGTGCATAGCTTCCCAAGGGGAGTACTTCGAAGGTGACTGTAGTGATATTCAGCAACGAGTATGTAGCACTGTTTTTAGGAGTTCATGAACTTAACTGTCCAATCTCGTGTACAGATCACCTTGTCATTGGCAGTGGAACTTGCACCTGACACATGCCATGGCCTACTATGCTGTGAAAATGTACAAATACCTGGGGTGTAACAGTGAGCCTCATGTTAAGATGGAAGGGAGGGACTCCTATAACTGGTGGATCTGGCAGTGTGAGGATTCATCTGATGCTTCCAAAAATCAAAGATAGCTATGAATTAGAGTATAAACCATATGTTCTTAAGGATGAGCAGTTACCTCAGACCCTGAGACATTACCTGAAGATTCCTTTCTTGGAACTTAAGATGACACTTCATCCCTGACTCTAGTGGAGTTCAAATGTGACTCCATAAAATTATATGAACTACTCTAGCTTAAAAAAGTGAGTCCTTTTTGAGTAAGAACCACCATTACTTCCATTTTGCAGATGAGAAAAATGAGGCCCACCCAGGACCCACCCAGGGGTCCTCAAACTTTTTAAACAGGGGGCCAGTTCACTGTCCCTCAGACCGATGGAGGGCCAGACTATAGTTAAAAAAAAAAACAAAACTATGAACAAATTCCTACGCACACTGCACATATCTTATTTTGAACTAAAAAAACAAAACGGGAACAAATACAATCACACTGCCTCATGTGGCCCGCGGGCCGCAGTTTGAGGACCCCCCTGGCACTGTTCCCCAAGTGGATTATTCCAGTGAATGGTTTCTGACTTAAATTTCCTGAGTCCTAGGATTGAGTGGAGATTTAAAATTAGGGGCCAGTCAACGGGAGGAAATTTGAATAAAACACAATAGAGAACAAAAAATACAATAAAATATGAAGAGACTGTTGCAGGTTATAGTGGAACACAGATGAGAATCTGATTAGTTAGTTCTATGTAGGGGGAAACTGGTCAAAAAATGAGTCTGTTTTCCCTTGAGTGGATCTCTGGGAAGAGCAAAGATGAGCGTCAGGATGAACGAGACCAGCCCCCAAACTGCATGGACCCTGTGGAGTACAGAGATGGATTGTAGTACAATGAATGAAAAAATTCAGGCCTCCACGGTAATACTCAACAACAAAAAAGCAAATACGAAACAAAACACTGAGGCAAACGAAAAAACAGAAAAGCTTAAAAACCCAACATGGGAATGGCTGTTCATCGAAGTAGATGGAATACTAGAGTTAAAATTATTCTGTGACTCGCAATGTAGTAATTTATTCAGATGAGGATAATTGATAGGGAGGGAAAAACCATTGGCAGTAAGGTTTTTGGAAAAGTGAATATTTAAATCTCAAGTATTATCTCATGGATTGCTTATTAGTTACAAAGAGAAAAATATACCTTTGCAAAGAGAAATCCGGTGATTCAGTTGAATCACATGAAGGAACTCAGCTCAATGACAGTGGAAAAATATGGTATCGTGTGTCCCCTGATGTGACACAATAAGAAACATACAATACCACCCATGTAGTATTTCCGAAAAAGAGTTTTAGCTTTATTTATGTTCATCTTATTTTTGGTGGGAGTTGACTCTTGACTGGTCTAATTTAAAAGCAATTGAAACAAAAGGTTTGGCTGGACACGGTGGCTCACGCCTGTAATCCTAGCACTCTGGGAAGCTGAGGCAGGTGGATTGCCTGGGCTTACGGGTTCTTGTTGACTGAACAAGAAAAACAAGAGTTTTTCTACTAAAAATGGAAAACTAGCTGGGCATTATGGCAGGCGCCTGTAGTTCCAGCTACTCAGGAGGCTGAGGCAAGAAGATTGCCTGAGCCCAAGAGTTTGAGGTTGCTGTGAGCTGTGACGACACCATGGCACTCTAGCCTGGGCACAGAGTGAGACTCCGTCTCAATAAACAAATGAACAAACAAATAAAAGGTCTGTAGTGTAGCAGGTAAAGCACTGGGTTATGGGTCACAGTCTTGCTCCGCCACTTAGCAGCTGTGTGAGCCAGGGCAACGTCACTCTACCCATGTCACGTCGCAGGGGGTTACCCTCTTAAGGATTAAATGAGATTACACGTGTGCAACTACTTAAATTATAGAATATTACTACTGCACTTCTAAAAGGGGACAAATTTGGTAAGAGTACAAGCAGGCAACAAATGACTTCAGTTCAGAGAACAGATTCTTGTGAAATGAGAAGTGAGTAAAATAGATCTGAGTAGAAGGGAAAAACGGGGAAAAAGCCAGTGAAAATACAAACACTTCAAGTGCACTGGAAAGCCTGGTGCCAAGACAGGGGTCTGGTATCCTGGATCTCTGGCTGTCTGCTTATATGTGCTCATGCCTGGGAGAGACATGGTTATTTGAACGGAGGACGATGTTTTACAGATTACTCCACAAATTGTATTACCCTGACAATACCAAAAAGGTATTTAATTCACTCAAATGCAACTATACCCACGCACAGACACACAGGAGAGAAAGAGAAATAATTTAAAGATGTAATCAATCTTACCCCTTGTCTTAAGGAGCATGACCAGTGAGCTGAGTTTACCGTCCCTCAGCTGGTCTCGATTTCTTAATGTCTTGGAGTTAAGTACATCTTACTGTGCTAAGTGATTCTGGCACTTAAAGTTACAAAAAACACATTAAATTCATGATTGGCCAATATTAAACAGCCAATCTGTGCCTATACTTTGTAATATATTGTAAGAAAATGAGGTTTTCAATTTTAAACTTCCCGCTTAGAAGGCAAAGTTGACTGCATTTTTATGGATAAGTTAAAGAATTTAAAGAATTATGATTGTACGCAATTTTTACTTAACTTTAAATTAGTTTTATTGCAAAGATTAAACTGAACTTTAGTTATAAGCAAATTCACACATGGTAAACTACTCCTAATAATGCTGGATTAAGGAAATGTTTCTGTATAGTTTTTCTGGTATCTTTTGGTACGGACCACTTCACAGAAAGTTATTTTAGAATATATAACTCCATGAAAACATTAGTACATTAGTACTACTCCTGTTATAATTTTAACTGTCTTGCTGACTTGAACAAGATGTGATTACTTACAAAGCAGATTATACCTATAAATAAAGAAAAGGGTAAATCTTTTCTGTCTCCTGGAAAGAAAATGGACTCTTCCTCTTCCTTAGTATATTTGGACAGCTTTGTTTTCTTATAATGACCTTTAATAATTAATATGCTGAAATACAATTGTCATTTTTATTGCTTTAGCAACAAAGTCAGCTGTTACAAGTATAAAATTTCCATATAAATGTTACAAATGTAGAAACTGAATTGTAGATGTTGACCTCAAGTGATTTTTAAAACTTTATACTTTTTAGTTTGTTGTATTTGTTTTTTCTTTTTTGAGGCCAAGTCTCACTCTCTTGCCCTGGGTTGAGTGCCGTGGTATCATCATAGCTCACAGCAACCTGGAACTCCTGGGCTCAAGTGATCCTTCTGCCTCAGTCTCCCGAATAGTGGGGACCAGAAGCACCCGCCACCGTGCCTGGTTAGTTTTCTCTATTTTTAGTAGAGTCCAGGTCTAGCTGTTGCTTAGGATGGTCCTGAATTCTGTGCTCAAGCAGTCCACCCACCTCAGCCTCCTAGAGTGCTAGGATTACAGGTCTGAGCCACCGTGCCCAGCATGTGATTTGTTTCTTTCACATTTTGTATTGTTCCCTACAGCTGCAGTTGATTTTCATTGCTCTATACTGTACTATACTATACTATAATATAATGGGATGACATACCATTTTGTAATAAACCATAAACCATTCTCTTGCTATACAAACTATGAACATTCTTCTTCATGATGCTTGGCAAACATGCATGAGCGGTATATGGATACCATGGAATATTATTCAGCCATTAAAAAAGATAGAGACTTTACATCTTTTACATTTACCTGGATGGAGTTGAAATATATTCTTCTTAGTAAAGTACTGCAAGAATGGAAAAATAAATATCTAATGTACTACATACTAATATATCAATATATAAACAATTACATGCTCATAAGAACAAAACCCACTAATACAGTCTAGTTTGGGGGGAGAGGGAGGTGGGAGGGGAAGGGAGAGGGAAGGATGATTGGCAGGAGGGAGGGCATGGGGCAGGACCTCACCTCTGGGCATGTTGTGAGGGTGTATAACACGCCCCAGAGGGGCTCTTTTACAAATGGAACTTTACCCTGGAAGTGAGAACAGTAAAAAAATTTGTACCCTCATACTAATTTGAAATAAAAAATAAATTTAAAAAAATTTATTAGGATTCACTTGTAAAACAATCTAAACCTAGTGTTTTCTCTGTGGACCTTTAAACTCAATTTATTAATTATGAGATTATTTGGTTTTATAATTTCTTCTAGGTTGGTATTATTGTATTTTTGAAGAAATACCTCCATTAAAATTTCAAATTATTTGTGTAGTAGTATTTTTTAAAAATGTTTTCTGTATTTGTATTTTCATTTATAACAGTATGCTTTCTCTTTTATCTTTTCAGAGCTTATTCTGTTTTGTTAGCATTTATTTATTTATTTATTTTTTGGGTAGACAGAGTATCACTTTATTGCCCTTGGTAGTGTGTGGTGTCATAGCTCACAGCAAATTCCAGCTCTTGGGCTTAGATGATTCTCTTGCCTCAGCCACCAGAGTAGCTGGGACTACAGGCGCCCGCCACAACACCCGGCTATTTTTTTGTTGCAGTTTGGCCGGGGCCGGTTTTGAACCCGCCACCCTCAGTATGCGGGGCTGGTGCCCTACTCACTGAGCCACAGGCGCCACCCTGATTGTTGGCATTTTCAAGGAAGCTGTCTTTATTTTAGTGTGTATGGATTTACTCTGTTGTTCTAACTTCTTAAGATGAATGTTTCTATGCGTTTTTAACCTTCCTTTCATAGCAAGCATTTCACGTGTAAGGTTCCCGGGAAGCAGTCCTGCTGCTGGGTCCCTCGAGTATTGATCTGTAAGGTTTTTACTATTATTCAGTTCTTAGTATTTAGTTACTGGTATGATTTCTTCCGTTGACTTACTTAAAATCTATCTATCTATGTATCTATATTTCTAAGCAGAAATATAATGAAATTTGTGTAATATTCTTTGTAATTTTGTGATTTGTTTTAAGTGTAAGTGCTCCATGTGTGCTTGAAAAGAATGGAGAGTCTCAACTGCTAGATGCAGAATTCTACATAAGCCCATTGGAGAGAACTTGACATTTTGTTCAAACATTCCGTATCTTTGCAGATCTTAAAATGTTTGTTGACCTATCAATAGTGGGAATTGAAATCTGCTAATACAGATTAAGCATCTCTAATCTGAAAATACATAATGCTCCAAAATCCAAAAGCAGCATTTATTTGCGTGTAACAGAAAGTCAAGCTGTTGGAGAAACTATAGGGATGTAAGGATGAAACATCTTACAGAAGAGTATGGTGTTGTGATGACTTGAAGAAACAGAAGGATAAACTGTTGAAGCTCTATGCTGAGATTAATGAGCAGGGTTAACAAAAAATAGAAAAACACTGCATAACGTGAGAAATGATTCTCTCAACTGTGTATTCAAAGAGTGGACCCATCAGCATCACAGTGAACCCACGCCACTTAGGTGAAGATCTACCATGATGAACTAAGAATTGAAGAGAACTGTGAACATTCAACAGGCTGGTTGCAGAAACTTGAAACACAGCATCAGACCTTTAAAGATCTGTGGTGCTAAAGCATCTACTATCATGGAGCAGCAGAAAAAGTCATCGATATGGTTTGCCAGGGTCATCGCTGAGGAAAATCTAATGTTAGAACACATCTGTAGTTAGTACTGACAAAACATCACTGCTTTGCTATTACTTCCCCCAGAAATACACACAGCCATGTGGCAGCCCCTGCGGGCATTAAGGATGCCAAGGACAAAGTAATTGCTGGGGCGTGTGCTATTGCAGCAGGCACGTGCAGGTGTAAACTCGCTTTTCCAGAGCAAGTGAGTTTCTTCCCAGAGCATTATTATGCTAACAAAAAGGTATGGCTCACCAGGGACATCTTTTCTGATTGGTTTCACAAGTTTGTACTAGCAGCTTGTGCTCACCGCAGGAAGCCAGACTGCAGGGAGATTACAAGGTCTTGCTGTCCCTCCCCAACTGCTATACTCATGCTTCAGCTGAAACTCTCACTGAAAATGTTTGCCATGCACTTCCCCCAAATGTGACTTCATTAATTCAGCCGTGTGATCAGGGCATCTTTAGATCAATGAAGAATAAGTATAGCATAGCATGCTCTGTTGAAGAGCATGATAGCAGCAGTGAACAGAGTCAAGGGTGTGGAAGGTTTTCAAAAGAAGTCTGGCACGAAGGACACTATATATGCTGCTAACACCTGGAACCCAGGGATGAAAGATAAACCTGGGCATCCTGGCACAGCCCATGTCCTGCTACCATGTCCAGTGTGGATAAGGTGGTGACTTTGAAGTACATACTGAATTAGTTTTTTTTTTTTTATGTCACTAAGGCTCCAGTCATTCACTTAATTTACCAACAGAGAAATAGCCAAAATGGCTGTGAATCAAGGTGACTGGAAACAGTGATGAATGGTGAGATGGGCTTACTGAAGGAGGAGAGCAGCATTTATTTATAACAGAACAAGTAATGTCAGTTTATAAAACCAGAGGCACTTACTTCTAAGACAAAAATATTGTTAATGGGACAGGTGACTCTGGAGGCAACATTTTAAAAAGCCATTCAGCAGATGCCTCCCCATCCCTCTGGGTCTCCTTCTGGTCTCTCTCAAGTGCTTCCAATTATCTTCTCACCTAAGGGTGAAAGACAATCTACAGTAAACATTTTTTTTTTTTTTTTTGCGGTTTCTGGCCAGGGCTGAGTTTGAACCTGCCACCTCCAGCATATGGGGCCAGTGCCCTACTCCTTTGGGCCACAGGCGCCGCCCTCTACAGTAACCTTTTAAGGAAAACACAGCACTGGGGATGGAGGCTGAGAGCTGCTGTTGTTTGTTGTTGCTGTTCAACACTAATGCAGGTATGCTGTTCAGTTACCCTCAACACTTTTTCTTCTCCTGTACTGTTGTCATACTTTTTAAGGCTAAGTATTTATGTGTGAATAAATGTAAGGAAATGACTACTTACTGGTGGCATATAAATTGAGTCAAGGGTGATGGTGATGCCAAATCCCCATAGACTGTCAACACAGGTGGCAGAGATGGTGACATGTTTGCTTTCTGATGGCTCAAAGTACATCAATTTTGTTTCACTGCACAAAATAATTAAAATTAACCTAAGTCTATGCATATAAGGCTTATATAAAACTAAGTGAATTTTATGTTTAGGCCTGGATCCTACCCATCCTATATTACTATGTATATGTAAATTTCCCAAAATTTGAAAAATATATGAAATTTGAAACACTTCAGGTACCAAATATTTTGGATGAAGAATACTCAATCTGTATAACAGGCATTTTTTTTTTCAGTAGCTTCAAGAATTTTTGCCTTATGTATTTGAAGACTATTTTATTAGATACAGATTAAAATTATTAAAAAATTATTTGCAACATAATTTTAGGTTGACATTTGTTTTCTACTGTTCAGGATAATAATCCACTGCTTCCATTGTTGTAATTGAGAAATCTGCTATTAGTCTTTCCTTTACAATTAGTCCATTCTCTCTGGGTGATTTCCAGATAACTCTCTCTGGTGCTTTGCAATTTCACAATGGTTCTATATAAAAATTTATATTTATCCTGTTTGAAAAATATGGTACTGTTTGGACGTTTGTCATTATCTCTGGGAAATAAGTATTCATTATGTTTTTAAATATTGTTTTTCCCTCCTTTCTCCTGGGTCTCTATTCCATCTTTCATTTCTCTTAATCTTTTATATTTTCTATTTTCCTTTATTTGTGATTAATTTTTCAGATATATTTTTTAGTTCTCTTGATTGTTCTCTTTAACTGTCCAATCTGCTGTTTAATCCTTTCACTAAGTGTCACATTTGAACAATTATATTTTTTGGTTTTGGATTTTACAAATATTGGTTAATTTCTTTAGAATTTTCATTTTACATATTTATCTGGTAATTTAGGCATATACAAATTTTATACATAGCTATTCTATAATTTATATCTGAGAATTCTAATATATGCAAACTTTAAGAGGAGATATCTAAATTTATTTCTATTGGCTCTTACTCAAGGTAACTTGCTGTCTTGTGTTTGGAGATCTTTGGCAGTGTATTACTTGATTAAAAAACATTATTTATTTTTAAGAGACAGAGTCTTGCTCAGTCACCAGGCTGGAATGCAGTGGCATGATCATAGCTTACTGCAGCCCTGAACTCCTAGGCTCAGCCTGTCCAGTAGTCAGGGATTACAGGTGTGAGACGCAGTGACATCTTTCTTTTTTTTTTTTTGGCCTGGGCTGGGTTTGGACCCACCACCTCTGGCATATGGGACCGGCGCCCTACTCCTTGAGCCACAGGCGCCACCCTAAATTCTGAACTTTTTTTTTTTTTGCACAGTCTTTGGCCAGCGCTGGGTTTGAACCCACCACCTCCAGCATATGGGGCTGGCGCTCTACTCTGTTGAGCCACAGGCGCTGCCCAACACAATGACATCTTAATCTGTGTAAATCAGATGGCCCTATTCTTTGCCTCAGGGAGTTATTTGCTTCTGTGGGCAGGAAGAGTGTGATGTGCAAAGTGGAATTTGAGCTCTTACGGAGGACTTAAGCACAGAACCTGTAAATCCTGCTGCTATTGCAAAGTCTGTTACCCTCACAATTGTGTTGCTATAGGAGTCTATCCTTGGTGACCACACTTCTGGGTCCCTGCATTTCCCAAACCAGCTCTTTCCACTCTGACTTCTAACCTCTCCAACATCCTGCTGCTCTGACCTCCTCTGTTGAGGAGCTTTCAGCCCTAAACTCCTACTTTGGGCTTGGGCACACTCACCCTATATCTTGGTGCTGCCATCCAAACTTGTTCAGACACTTGTTCAAGTTTGCTTGTTTTGGGCTTGGCGCCTATAGCTCAGTGAGTAGGGTGCTGGCCACATACACTGAAGCTGGCAGGTTTGAGGCCGGCCTGGGCCTGCTAAACAACGACAACTGCAACCAAAAAATAGCCGGGCGTTGTGGCGGGCGCCTGTAGTCCCAGCTACTTGGGAGGCTGAGGCAAGAGAATTGCTTAAGCCCAAAAGTTTGAGGTTGCCGTGAGCTGTGACACCACAGTACTCTACTCAGGGTGACATAATGAGACTCTATCTCAAAAAAAAAAAAAAAAAAAGAAAAGAAAAAATGTTTGCTGGTTTTGGGGTGAAGGGCTATCAGAAATCATTCTTACTTTTGATGAGACCGGCAATGCCTCAAATTATGTACCTTATTAGGTTGTAGAGTTTCTACTTAGTCATGATACTAGATGCAAAAATTAAGCAACACTTTTGATACTCAGAAGTTAAATACTTACCTCTAATTTTGTGTGTGTGTGTGTGTGTATATACATATATATAACTTACTTATTTTCATAATTTAAAAGTCTCTATCCATCATACTTAGGTATAAAGCCAATATTTCTGACAAACCCTAAACGTCAAAAAGATGAATAGAAGGCAAATCAGAATTCTAAATTTTAATTCAGATTACGATCTATGGATTGATTGAATTTGCTCTTTTGGGTTTCTCATAGTCACTCCTCCTGTTGCTTTGGGAAGACTGGCTGTACCTGGTAAATTTTTGTTAGATTTGAATCTAAAAAGCAACTTTAACCAAGTCAATCTATAACTCCAATTTCCACTATGTCCTCATTTGTGTTACAGGGAGAACACGGTTCATTTTGTATATCTAAAATATTACATTTGTAATTATCAACTATAAAATGGCTAAAATTGTTTTGTCTCTTAAACAAGAAGAAAGTACATATAATACTGGTGGTTGCATTTTGATATTAATGCAGGCCGTTCTTCATTTATGAATACCTTGTTGCTGTTTTCAACTTACTCTTCTCAATGTCTTGCCACAGTAAGCACTCCATAAATATTCATCAAATAAAAGAAGCTACTGACTTTATCGGAGCGGAATACAAACTTTACCATTATTTCCAGTGAAGTGGGTTGAAATTTTCACGCCTTCCCCAGGACATAAAGCACTTGCAAGAAAGCTACACTAATTATTCTTTCAGACTTTGAACATAGAACACCAAAAGCATAGTTCAATCAATAGGAAGTTTCTATAAAGAAATAATACTTAAAACCAAAGTTACAAATTTCAAGCTATTTAAATTTTAATTTGTGCATTTGTGGTAACTGAATGACTGCAAAACACTTCTTAGAACACAGTTAAAGGCACATTTCATTTAAATGCATAGTGTACCATTCTAAAATATCTTAATTTCCTTACAAAGTGCTTGAGCAGTCACATACACATACAGTAATAGCAAAATATATTTACACTCTATAAAGCTTAAAATTTTAAATCTGACTAAAATATATATATTTTAAAAACTACCAAAAAAAATTAGTGCTTTCTTCAGCTTAATTGTGTGAATATACCCTGCCCTCTAATTTTTTTAGTGATTGACTTCAATTAAAAAACATTTCTGTACATGTTGTAGTTACAAAATGCTACGTCAGTTTTTAATGTTAAAAGCCTAATATTTTAGACATTGCTTTCTTGCATATTTGAGAACCAGAAAAGGTCAGCAGACTGTACCTCAAAAGTATTTAGTGTTTTATTTTAACGTGTGTTAACACTGATTAAATTAAAGCCAGACAATTAAGCTAAGTTCCTCTATTGTCCTTTGCCAGGAAGTTAACGGGCATTTTAAAGTAACTTTAAGCAACATATTGTGCCCTCTTTTTACATGATTTTCTCCCAAAGGATCTTGGGTAATAATCAATTTGGAAAGTAATACGAATTATCTGTGGACAATTTTAATCGTTCTCAGAGTACAATGAAAACATGCCAACACATCCCAGCAAGGCTGAAATATTTATAAATGGTTTTAGCTCAACTCTCCATAATGCAATATGCTTTTTCGTGTTTATCACTAAGATTTAAACTTGAACAATTTTTAAGAGATGAGCTCACTGTGATTAAATGGTTTATTCAGAATAGTTAATCGCTTGCTATTCCTGAGGTATAATGACCCTAGCATGCTAACTACAGGAATCAAAGATGTTATTATTAAACTAAGACAAAACAATGGAGTGTGGACTAAGAGGGAAAAATACACGTACAATAGAGAAATTACAGGCACGTGGAAAGTCATGGTTTGCAAAAACACATCCCTGTAAGTGTATTAAAAAGCCACAAACGGATCCTCTGAAGAGCTGTAAAAGGATTTCGATCAAATTATTTTTGAGACTTTTGAGGTGCAGCTTTAGTGTTATAATAATTTTTTATAAAATATAGACTGTTTTATCAAAAATATTTATACATTCTGTTATAATATATTGCTTTTGCCCTCAATAACTGCCAATATAAAATCTGGATCCAGTGGCCTACAATATACAAATGCACTTAATGTAAATGCTGGAGTTTGAGGTGTCTGCCTGGCCACTGTACAAAAGTGATGAAGTGGTGAAATTAAATAATAAGCCTACAACATAGAATACATTACAACTTGCACATATACATGATCACAGCATGTATACAATGATAACCCCTACGGTTTAAGAAAGTTATAGTTCCCTTCTACAGCAGACACAAAAACAAGATGAAGTAGGTTGATACATGTAAAATGAATACCAAAAAGGGGGGGTAATCAGTTCACTGATTTTGGAAGATACGACGGAACATACTGAGTGTCTCGACTTTGGGAATGCATACAGGTAACACAGTATCTTGGTTCAGGCTGATCAGAAGTCCCCATTCTTAACATTTTAAGTAAATGCTGGTGTTCCTGTTTGTTTCAGCATTGTTCAATAAACAAAAAGTTTGTTTGGCAAGCAGCTCTGTTGGAAAGTTATGAGGCTCTGGTACATGGTTGGTAAAGATAAGGCAGTAAAAAGTTTTCTCCTAATAAATATAGAAAATTTATGAAACAAGACATTAATTCATTCTGTTTTTTAAAAAATCAAGCCTAAAAATGTGCATACATTGCCACTATACGTTTTGATATTAATTTCCTTAAAAAAAAAAATAAGAGCATTTGCCTTATTCAAACAGAATCATGTGAATTCTGTGATTCACAGAAAACTTCATGTGAACAGTAACAGCATTCCGAGCCCTTCTGCTTCTTTCTGTAAAGCATAGTTATGTTACTCATTTTCCTTCCTCTTAAGGCAGACATATGGCAAAGCTAGGTTCTACAAAAAAGTGGTTTTTTTCTTTTTGTAAAATAGACTATTGATCCAAAAGCATTCTTTTGGATAGATTTTCACGGTCGATGTTTGTTCAGCTTAAACTCCATGTTTCCAGTGCTCAGATTTATGTTGAAAATATATCGAGAAGCCACTTTTCAAGAGGGTATTAGAACGGTACTTTAAACAAATCTTCATGTGTTTTTCAAGAAACAACTCAGAAGCTACAGGTAGCACAGACAGCAAATGGAAGGTTGCTGGTGAGAGGTTTTCTGTGAGTCGGTCTGCTTGGTTCACAGTGTCTGGGAAGTTAACACCAATCAGCAATGTAGTCGAAATCTCTGAACATTTCTTGCTCCTCTTCCGAAAGTATCCTTGGTTCTCGAGGAGGAGTCAGAATAGGTGCTTCTGAGGTAAATTCATCGTCGAAATTACTAACATCTTCTCTTCCTCTGATGGTGGGAACAAAGGGTGGCTTTACTTTTTTGTCCATCAGAGCACTCCAATCAATTAGCTAAATCACAAAATATAAAACGACCAGTTTAGTTCCTTATTCTTCACTGCTCTAGTTTTACAAAAAAATTGTCAGTATTTCTACCTACCCGGAAAAATGGGTGCTTTTTTACATCCTCTGCATCTTTCTCACCAGCCCCAAGGCGCCGCTCAGGATTTCTTCTTAACAGCTAACATATGTTAAAGTAAAAGCAATAAAATAAACTTCATTGATAAGGGTTCTCCTAACTTTCAAAGATTTAGATACTTTTTGTTTTTGTCTAAACCATGTACCATCTTTGAATTGAAAAAATTAAAGTACTATAAAAAAATTCTTAACCTTATTTTACTTCTTACCCTTCTCATTATGGAAATGGCTTCTGTAGATAAGAACCTTGGATACCTTACTTCATCATTTACAATACTGTCAAAAACTTCCTCTTCATCATCACCAGGAAAGGGAGACTGGAAAAAAAATCTTTGAGTAAGTTAAAAGGAATTTTTGTATTGTAAAATTCTATTACCTATTCACAATAAAACCAACATCCAGGCAGGGAAAAAGAAAACACAAAAACAAAAACAAATAACAAACAAACCCAAACATAACAATAAAGAAAAACTATGAAGTCACAATAAATATACATCTATTACCTACAGGATACACTATATACTCTTACTGAACTCTTCTTTGCGTTTATTTTATGGACTTTTAAAAAAAAAACTGTTCATACCATATAATGTAATTTTCCATTTAATTTAATTCCAGTCCATTTCATTCTATTCCACTCCATTTTATTTCATTCACTCCATCTATCTGGCCAATCAATATTTAGAGTCTCTGCTAGATAGTGGGGAATATTTAGATAATATTCAAAATCCTCAAGAAACTCAATTTTGTGCGAAGACAGAAAATGGGTAAGGTAAATAAGGTAATAAATGTTACAGTAAAGGGAAGCTAAGTCTGTGGACATACATCAGACAGGGATGTGCTTTGGATTTCAAAGTCAATAGCAAATTAATGGTAGTAGAGCACAATTAGAGATTACAGGGCATAAGGACTGTACTAAGCAGCAGCAACCAACAAAATTAGAGAAAAAGGAACTCAAAAGGTAAACACTGCCAGGTATATTCAACACTCTAAACACAATAAGTCTTAGGGCATTTCACTAAGCACAGTATTAAAATCACTTCTCATAATCACCATAGACAATGAGTCATTAAAAAGTAGTTATGTTATATTCAGTATGACAACTTGATGTACGAAGGATAAACTCTCAACTGGGCCAAAAACTTGTCTATCGAAGGTGACTTACTGCTTCAGAATTTCAGATGGCTTAAGCATTCAATTAGTTATTTTCAAAATCAGAAAACAAATGTCTCAAGTAGTATTAATATCTTAAAATCACTGAAATGAGTATCTCTATCCTTATTTTCTCATTGACTATTGGGGAAATACAGGCTTACTTGGCCTCATTAGGTTAATCTAACTGCTTACTTCCTAGAAGGTATTAAAGAATGAGAGCCAGGTGGAAAGCAGTATCAGTGGAAAGGGAGGGATTCGTAATGCAAGGAATCTGTGAAAATAAATTCAGAACCCAACTTCCTAAGACTGAACTGACAATCTTACTGCTCACAAGTAGGAAAATTTCAAACTTTTCACTTATCAAAACCTTAGTTTGTTCATTCAAAATACATAAATCGAATACCTACTATGTGGGACAATCTAATTTCTTTTGGGGATTGAAACAGCAAGTCAGTGGAAAATTCTATTTCATAAGGATTCTCAATCAGAATTTCAAGTGGTAATGCAGAGTGCTTTTGTCTTCTGCATGAATAATTTTGTACTTGAAAACTGTCCTTCTCTAAGTCTTCTGACCAGCAAAGAAATATCTATATATTTTTAAAAAATATTAAAGTACCTTGTTTCTACAAAGAGATTATAAATTAACAGGGTGATAACAGAAAGTTATTAACAACTGTGTTTTAAACACACATAAAAAGAATCCAATAGTCTGTCAAGATTCAACATTCATAGCACCTAATGTCAGTGTCCAGAGTTATTTTAAATTTCTCTGGCACCTTCACTCTCATCTGGCACAGAGAAAAGGGGATCTGGTAAGTTAAATTATTCCTGGAGTCTTTCAAATCCTCAAAACTAGTAGAAATATATAATTTTGAAAATGCATGATGCATCCAAAGAGTTTTCAATTATTTGTAATAGTAGAGAAAATAGACATAAACTTCACTTTCATCAGTTTAAAAAAGCAAAGTCATCACCTAAGTTTCACTAATGCTATGAAATTATAAAGTAGACTGATGAGTGTACAGTTTTGTTTTTTCCCTAACTACCCTCTAATGGAGGAATTTAAGAGAAAGGAAATTCCAAGAAGCAACTGTGATGGTATAGCCAGATTCATTGTCTTTTATCTTCTAGGAAGTTAAAAGCTCAATCATTTAGAAGCTCTTTTACAAAATATGAAACAGGAGCTTCCTTACTTGTTCTCTGACAAACCCTCCAATGGATTTAGAATAGGAAGTAGAATCAACTGGCTATTAATTCTGCAGTATCTTGCAATAAACTCACATTTTTGCATGTCATCTGTAATATGGAGACTAAATTTTAAGCAAGAACATAATGAAATTTCATACTTATTTGAATAATATATTTAAAAAACAAAGCAGCAAAAATGGTACTCTTAAAAAAAGGAGGGGGGAAGAAAGGTATTAAGTATGCCAGAGTTTACAGAAACAACTTTTATGAGAACGTCTGGCATCCTCAGAAAGTAAAAATCACTGTGATTAGGGTTAAAATAAATCTTTCCCATCCTAACCACATATCTCTAAACAGGGATGAAAAATTCAGATCTGGACCACTGGTCTTAGGAATAGAAACAAGGTTGGATGAATTCCACACTCTGTCCTGGAGTAGCAAAGCATAAGGCTTGAGACAGATTGCAAAGCCAGAATGACAATGTGAAAATCTCAGCCCTACCTACAACATGAAAGCTGTGTGACTTCAAACAAATTATTAATCTCTTTGTGTGTCCATTTATGTCTGTGAAAACGGGCACATGACCAGTATTGAACTTATTAAAGATTGTTCCAAAATTAAATGAGCTAATACTTATAAACCACATAGAACAGAGCCTTGAATATGGCAAACTTCATTTTAATTAGCCATTTCTTCTCTTCCTTTTCCAGAAAATCCACTCCAATATAACATAGCAAACTGGGCTACTCATCTGAATAAACCAAAATTATTTATTTGGTTTTTTTTTTAATGTTAAGTACCAATAAATAACGGGCACAGTGCAAAACTTTAGAAATTCCTGACATCCAATAATTTGATCATTCATTCATTTAGCTGCTTAATTTATTCACGCCTTGAATATAAGATTGGTTGTTGTCAATGCAGAAACTGTAGAATGAACCAATCCCAGAAAATAATTTTTCTTGCATCTCTAGAGCAAGTCCCTCTAAATAGTCTCTAATCGTGTAGCAGATTTACTCTTTCCCAATTCCACTCAGATTTATCATTTCTAATAATTTATAACACAATATATTAACCCATCATCATTGTTTTATTTATTTAACTGTTTCCTAAATGGTTAAGAATTTTTGTGCACAACTTAAACTCAAATTTATTTTAAGTTAATCTCCAGAAATAGTAAGAAAAATATTAATCTCTTCAACAATACGCTTCTATTTTCAAAGGTAACAAAGTATATTCTTTTTTTTATTTTGAGACAGAGCCTCAAGCTATAGCCCTAGATAGAGTGCTGTGGTGTCACAACTTACAGCAACCTCAAACTCCTGGGCTCTTGCCTCAGCCTCCAGAGTAGATGGGACTACAGGCGCCTGCCACAATGCCTGGCTATTGACTTAAGTTTTTTTTTTTTTTTTTTTGGCTGAAGTTTGGCCGGGGCTGGGTTCGAACCTGTCACCCTCAGTATATGGGGCTAGTGCCTTCCCCACTGAGCCATAGGCACCACCCACAAATATATTCTTACTAGTCTTCCTGCAATTCTGTTCCCTATGAAATCATCAGTTAGATATGACCATGTCTTAAAATCATAAAACATAACCATAGCATAATCCTGAAATACAAGAACTATTTACGAAGCATTAGTAATGCATTCCACAGATCACAGAAAAATCTTTAAAAAGCCAGTGAAGATATTACAGAAGCATAGCTGATTATTAGTATACTCTAAATATTTATACAACTTAAATTCCACTCATGCAGAAGACCTATTAGGGGGTTTTATAAATGACATGCTTTGCTCTCTTAATCATCTTTCTCTTCTCTCTCACCTACTTTATACTGCTTACCTCACCAACGAGCATTTCATATATAAGTACACCAAGCCCCCACCAATCTACAGCCCGGGTATAGGATGTTTCTGTTAATACTTCTGGGGCAAGGAATTCAGGAGTGCCACAAAATGTGCTTGTTCTGTCTCCGTAGCCCATCCCTGAAAAAGATAAAATACAAACATCTGTTAGCAAAGAGAAAAATGTAGTAAAAAAAAATAGAAGAAATCCTTAGGAAATAAAATTAGAGTTGCAAATTTGTGCATGGTGAACAAACTCAAACATATCAAAGACATAAAGAAAACAGTAAGGACTGGTATAGAGAAAGTTGGGCAAAACAGCAACTCTAATTGGTAATAAATAAAGAAATAAATAAAATTTCTGTGCTTCTTTTTAGTTACTTTTTCTTTCTTTGCTATTATTTTACAAGTGCTGCTGAGAAGGTATAACAAACAGAACCGAATCTGAACTTCAATTCTCATCATCTTTTTAATTCAGTTTATTTACTTCATTATAAAACTCATGTAAGTACAGTTTGGAAAAACCATAAAGCAAACACTTGAATAATCAGGAGTTTATCAATGGGTCACATAATATAGGGAGATAGTACAAGTTGGACAGCTTTAATCTAAAAATCTGAAATCTGAAATGCTCCAAAATCTGAAAATTTTTGACCACTGATAAGATGCCATAAATGGAAAATTCCACACAAAAGTTCTTACCAAAGCTTTGTTTCATGCACAAAATGCACAAAATTATTAAAAATATTATATAAATTTATCTGTATGTGTATAAGGTGTAAACGAAACATAAGTGAATTTCGTGCTTAGATTTGGGGCCTATCCCCAAGATGTATTATGAATAAGCAAATATTCCAAAGTCTGAAGAAGTCTGAAACACTTCTGGTCCCAATCATTTTGGGATATTCTACCAGTCAAAAGGTATATTCTACCTGTATTAATATTTTAGCTAACTAATTTTCAAATACACCTTCCTCGTAATTTAATGATATATTAATAAAATATACATTCTGCATATTGAAGATATGTCTGTATATATTTCAAAGTGTTAAAAACTCTTGTAAGTGTCACCATATGGAAAAATTTGAAAGAAAAGCTGTCATTTCTAAATTTAATAAGGTGTACAGATACAATGACTGCAAAACATAAATAAATTTGTATGTCTATGGACCAAATCTTGAAGGACATAGATACATTAGCACATAAGGGCAGAGAATACTTTTTTGCAAAATTTCTTTAACATCATACTGAATTTTTATTTTCTTCAATAAAATATTATTTTTAAAAAAGAGTGATACAATATCTATACAATTTCTACACCAGCCTTTTAGTGACTTGGCCAAAGGTATGGGAAAAAAAGGTAACAAAGACAGAATCAGAATTTATGTTTCTTAACTTTTATTCTATGTTCTGGTCATTACCGGAGCTTATTACATAACCTATACTTTTAGGACACAAGTCTTTTAAATTTTTGCCTTGTCTTATTCATAGTTAACACTATGTCACTGTAAGATCTGTGACGTTTTAATGTAATACATATTGTCATGCCGAATGTAGTAATATAGTTATCATATTTCTTTCATTTTGATAAATTTTCTTATCCTGTCTTTAAAGGTAGTCGAAAGTAGGCCCAATTAGCTAGGACTGGTAAAACTCCATGGAAGTAGTTAATCTCATGCTCTGGAGTAATAAAGATCTGGTTTCAATTTCAGCTCTGCTGCTTGTTAACTGTGAAAGACTGGGACAGTGTCTAACATCCGTAACATCCATACGATTAGTTAACCCTAATATACGATGTTTCCTCATCGTATATTAGGGTTAACTATATTATCTACCTTTGTAAGACTGCTATAAATTGAGGGAGATCACACATTTGGCAAAGTTCTTGGCACGCAGTAAGGATTCAAAAATACTTAGCTATTATTATTATAATCTACTATGTATATTTTTATGATAATAAAGGAAAACATTTAATAAGCCTGGTTATCCAGTATGTATTTTCCAGCTACCTATTACATTCTGGACACCTGTGCCAAGTGGTGGGAACACAAAGATGAGAATACGACACAGTTCTTTTCTTTAAAGAGCTTACAGGAAAACTGGTGGAAAAGATTATATATGTAAATATAAATTTAAAATAACATGGTAAGCAAGATAATGTGGAAACAGTGAAGAAGGGCTCCTAAGCAGACTTGGGAGTTGGGGAAGGAGAAGAGGAATCTTAGGTAACTTGCCTGGAGAGGTGACATTCGAGTTGAATCAAAAGGATGAACAGATGATAGTAAATAACAGTTGGGATGGGTGATAACACTGGAGAGGTACAGACCATAAACAGCTTGTTGTTCCTCATGCAAATTATTAGACAGAAAACAGCAAGAGATGTGGCTGGAGAGGTAGGCAGGCAGATCAGAGTGAGTGCTGTGCGTCACGTTCCTAGCCATGTCAGTAGGGGCGGGCCACGGCCACATTTGTATTTAGATAGGTTTCTTTGGCAATTTAGCACTTACAAGGCAGATTAATTTGGGAGAGAAATCAAAAGACTAGAGATGGAGAGGTCAGGAGGTTTTATCAGACTTGTTAAAACAAGATGAAAGGTGGCAGCAGTAGGGTGGAAATGACAGATTTAGGAGATTTCAGGAGGTAAATATCAGCAGAATTTTGCAAATAACTAGATGTTGCAAGTTGACAATAGGACAGAATCCCAGATAATTCTACATTTTCACATTGTGAGAGTGAGAGGAACTAGACCACCTGAGGATAAGAACGTATTTTTGATTGTATAGTGTTTGAGGTGTCTCTTGGCTATTCAAGTAGAGCTGCCTAATAGAAAACTGAATATACACATATGCTTGGAACCTACGGGAAAGGAAATAATAGAGGGGAGAGTCACTAGCATACAGTTGCCAATCAAAAACGAGCAGTAAAGAGCAGTAGGCTAAGGACAGACTCTGAGAAACAAGCATTTAAATCAATAGTGTCCAATAAAGAGAAGTCAATTAGAGAAAAAATTTACTGGACTTGGAGTCAGCAATTAGGTTAGTAATTATGTGATGGACATATATTTACAAAGTATACTCATGTAACTATTTGTTAATCAAACACTCACTGACAACTTAAGATGTGCTAAGCATGATGTTATGCGCTATGGAAATAAACCTGAATTAAGAAACAAGAAGCTACCAGTGTTGTGGGGAGACAGACAACCTCAGTTACAATGTAAGTATTGAATGTAATGATAAGATTATCTATTTATTAATATGTTTGGTACTGTGCAAGACACTTATCTATAAATATAACAAGAGACAGAAAAACTAACAGAAAAAACTATGTTCATTTGAAAGTTAAGGATATATACTCAAATTGGTTAAAAGTAAGTTTTCCAAAGACTCACAGTAAATTAAGAGGCAAGGCCAGGATTGAAACCTAGGACTGCCTGTTGCCTAAATCTACTACCTACTGCTGATTCAAATTTCCCCAGTTTACATATTTACTTGTGAATATATAAAAAACATTCTTGAGATATCTATTTTTTTCCTATTTAAAAATGTTAACATTTAAGAAGCTAGAGAGAAGCTATTAGGCCCATATAGTTCACTGTGTATAATCCCTTCCCTCCAGAACAGACAATTTTGTGCTTAATTAATACTTTCTTGAAGTATAAACTAGATTATTGATATAAAAAGAATCTTGGTCTTATGCTTTCTAGGCATCTAACCATATTCATATCTGCAGAATAAATTCTTAATGTGATTATAATCACATTAAGATTGTGTAAGCAATCTGCAATGTCTTAATGAAGAATAAATTAAAGTTAAAAACACATTTTGTTTTCCATAGACAAATTTGAAAACTACCCAAGTACAAAAGAATAGTAATCTATTAGAAAAGGAACTTTAAAACATCCAATTACCTTCTTTGCAAAGACCAAAATCAGCAATTTTCACAAAGCCCTCTGTGTCTAGCAGTAAATTATCCAATTTCAAATCTCTGTTCAGGATTAAGAAAAAAGAATCAATAAAGTCAGTAGGTAATATAGTAAGCAAAAAATCATTTCAACAGGGCCTCTACTTTCTCTTTACCAAAAATGGGTTTTCTAAGTTATGATTTGAGATTTAAATACTACATCAGAAGCATTCATTTTTTCTTCTTTTTTTGGCAAATTTATTGCTTTATATAATATAGTTTCTAAATAATTATTCCCATTTTCTATACAAGGAATGTCTTGTTTTTTAAAAATATATACTTTAAAGAACAGAAATAGGGCAAATACTTATTTTTTTTTTAATTTTTTAATTTTTTTGTAGAGACAGAGTCTCACTTTACTGCCTTCAGTAGAGTGCCATGATGTCACAGGACTCACAGCAACCTCTAGCTCTTGGGCTTCTGCGATTCTCCTGCCTCAGCCTCCCGAGCAGCTGGGAACAGGCGCCTGCCACAACGCCCAGCTATTTTTTGGTTGCAGTTCAGCTGGAGCTGGGTTTGAACCCGCCACCCTCGGCATATGGGGCTGGCGCCACCCACAAATACTTTTAATTTAGGTTTTATTAATTTTTTATTTGTGACAATCTGACTATTCCAAGTCGGAAGTATTGATTAGTTATTCCCCATCCGTAAGAAAGAACTGTCAAGGTAACAGTATAAATAAGGTATCAGAGGGTAGGTTCAACTTTTTAAGAGAGTAATTCAAAATAAAGAAATGGATTACAAATTAAGCTAGTTGAAGGTATTTTATCCTATAGGTAAAACAGAACCTTACCTTGAAAACACTGTTAGAAGTTTGAATACACCAATGTTTACAGTCTCCAAATCTGAATGGCCTTCCCAGTACTTACTTAGTTTTGAGCAGCATTACTCAATATAACAGTTTGTCTGGTTAGAGCCGTACTAATCAAAGTATGGTCCACAGACTATGTGCTGGGCCACAAATGATCTGTTTTTGGTTCTATTCCTACTCTACAGTTTGATAAGTAGTATACATATATAAATCAGCTATGGCACCAATATACTGTCTACTTCAAATGACAGCAGAACTTCTCAGTGAGAGAAGCAGCGTAATGTTCTATACTCTGGCACAAGCTGCTTATCTCATCATGAACACAGTCTGAGTAGTACTGGTCTATACAGGTTTTCTGCAGACCTAGGTTGAATGCAAAATATTCATTAGGGTGAATATTATTGAGGACTGTGTTATCATAGGCCAACTCATAATGTGACTATTCTGATTAGGGAATGGCCTATGGATTATGAACCAAAAAGTTCATCATTATGAACTTTTGCTGACCACAGATCTTTCAAAATTGGGGTTTGACTTTTTTAGAGAACACTTCTCAGATAAAGGAGAATATTAAGAAGCTGATTAAACATAAAATATCCTTCTTAGTTATCTTTAATTCTAATTCACAACAATGTTAAAAATTACTTACCTATAAACAATTTTGTGTTCGTGTAAATACTGCAACCCAAGAACTACACAAGCAGCATAAAATCTGTGTAAGGAATTAAATCAAAAGAAGTTTAGTAAATTTCACTGCTCTTGACTCTTACTTTATATTTTTGTGCTTAAAAGCAGAACTCCATAGTTAATTAATTTCATAAGTATTTACTTAGTCCTTACTATGTACCACACAGTATGCTAGATATTCGTGTAAAATTTAAAAAAAGGAAAAGCACATTCTCAACAATGGAAGCCAATTTTGCCAGGTAGAGTCACTGAGGACTTCAGAGGAGACATCTGCTCTGGTTTTGTAGGAGAAATTCTAAGGTGCTATAAAATCAAAGGGCAGTATGACAGGTAGAAGTCTTGTGAGAAAAATAATAGGACATGTCCCTAAGAGGAAAAAGGAATAGAGGTATAAAAGGCATAACGTGTTTGATGCTTACTGACAAGCTCTGTGTGGATGAAGGAAAGGACGGGTGTATCTGAGGAAGAGGTAGTGGGAGATTAAACTGAAATGACAGCCTGGGTGAAGGACTTTGAATGACATATGTGGTATCACTGATACCGAAAAATACTTCCTCCTAGAATTAAACCATTTTAATCAGAGGAGAATGCTCATATTTACGTTACAGAGTTTATTCTGACAGCAGTGTGAAGGTTGGGGTAGAAGTAGGTAGCAATCCAGAGGGAAAAAGAACAGATAAGGCTTTTATGATAGCACAGAAGAACCACCAGGAGAACGCCCAGTGGAACGGCAACAAAAAGAGCAAGAGATGGAATCAAGAGAAACATAAAACCCAGCAGGACAGAACACAGCATCTCATTAGCTGTATAGACGAGGGAGAGGGAAGAGCGGAAGATGACTGTCAAGGTTTCTATCTAACTGGAATGAAAAGGTACAGAAATATACAGGGAGCTCAAGTTTTGTAGGGAAGATGAGTTTGGCTTCAGACATGTTGACCTTGAATTGTCTGTGTGGCATGTGACAAAATCTGGAAGTTGGATATGAGGGTTTGGATCTCCAGAAAACTTGAGCCTGTTTATTATATTTCTTCAGGCATAGGGCCATCTTTGTCTTTTTAGTTTTTATCCTAAATGCATAGCATAATGCCTGACACACGGTAGATTTACTGGACTAGGAAGGAGGTAATAAATGAATCATTAAAAAAAGACACATCTGTCTTCAGTATAGACTAGTCTATGAGGTGACACTTTGGAGAATTAGTTTTTAATTATACAGGTAATAATGTGAATATTTTCTCTATGAAATTTACATACTGCCCTCCCTCAAAATGCAATATTCTATTCATCCACCTATACACCTCACCCCAACTCCATCCATAGAGATAGTAACTCTTGTCATTTTGGTGAATGTTGTTCCAAACTTTTTGAATGCATTTATATTCACATGGAAATAATATAACTATGTTTTGTTTACTTATATTTATAAAAATGGGACCATAATTTGGGAGAATTTGAAATTAAAACTATTTATAAATATTTGATTGCACATTAGTTAATAATAACTTATCAGAAACTGGGAGCAGTGGTGTGTTCCTAATGCCACCTACTCGAGAAGCTAAGGCAGGAGAACTGGTTA
Organism: Nycticebus coucang; assembly: GCF_027406575.1. Classification (NCBI taxonomy): domain Eukaryota; kingdom Metazoa; phylum Chordata; class Mammalia; order Primates; family Lorisidae; genus Nycticebus; species Nycticebus coucang. The sequence continues at coordinate 20,086,974 of NC_069784.1, read as the reverse complement.
AGCCTAGGAATTTAAGACTAGCTTGGACAACACAGTAAGACTCTGTCTCAAAAAAAAAGAAAAAGAAAAAGTAAAAACAAACTTATCAGAAGTTTAAAGGAGTTACTAAATTTCATTAAAATAAATATGATTCTAAAAAGGCCACAAGCCTGAGCAAGAGTGAGACCCCATCTCTAAAACTAGCTGGGTGTTGTGGTGAGTGCCTGTAATCCTAGCTACTTGGGAGGCTGAGATACAAGAATTGCTTGAGCTCAAGAGTTTGAGGTTGCTGTGAGCTATGATGCTACAGAACTCTACCAAGAGTGACAAAGTGAGACTCTGTCTAAAAAAAAAAAAAATTGCTTAAGACAGTTATTTTTAAACTAATTTTTATCAAACTTATTTTGTTGGCAAAACAATACTGTAACAACTATAAAATACCTTGATTTCCCTTTGTTTCTTTCTTGGTAAACCGATTGCCCTGATTATACTCAACTTAAGAAATAACTGGGGCCAGGTGTGGTGGCTCTTGCCTGTAATTCTACAACTCTGGGAGACCAAAGTGGGTGGATTATCTGAGCTTAGGAGTTTGAGACCAGCTTAAACAAGAGCTCTACTAAAAACAGAAAAACTAGCTGGGTATTGTGGTGGGTTCCTGTAGTCAGAGCTACTCAGGAGGCTGAGGCAAGAAGATCGCTTGAGTCCAGGAGTTGGAGGTTGCTGTGAGCTATAACACCACAGCATTCTACGTAGGGTGACAGAGTGAGCTTCTGTCTCAAAAAAAGAAAAAAAGAGCAATAACTGAGTATACTGTCTCAAATATATATTTCACTAAATATGCGTCAGGTCTTGTATTAGCTATTTTCACTTATCAGCTTATTCAATCTTAAATCAAGCAATACCTTACAGAAGCAGAAAATGCTCAGAAACAACAACTTATTTGTCTGAAGTTAGACAACCAGAAAACATTCAAGTCAGAAATCAAACTATTTTGATTCCATGGTTTCAATCAATAAAAATTCCATGATTGGCTAGTATGTTCCAGGAATTCTTCTAGGTGTTTCCCCTGTGAGTAGAACAGACATGGTCTTTGTACCTCCCTTTTAGTGAGGGGAGACAGACAAGAAAATGAAAAAAAAAAAAAAAAAAGATGATTTCATGTAGAAAAAATGATATGAAGAAGACAAAATAGAATACAGAGATCTGATTTAATCAGTGATGTTGTGGTATTTTTAGATAGGGCACTCGGAAAAGGACCTTCAAAGCAATGTTACTTGCTCTGAGACTGGAATGATTTGAGGAAGCACTTTGGAGTACTGCAGTGTAGTATTTTATTCTGGGCTTGTTTCATTCGTATATGATTTATGTTCTCAGCAAAAACGAAAGTTCCTTTAGGGAGACTTTCTCTTTCTTTAAAAGCCAGAGGATTAAACAAAAAATTCTCATGGCAATTAGCACAAGGCGAGTGTAATCTAAATACTCTACTTTTACTTTTTAAATATTCGGGGATGAATTATTAGTGGCATTCTACTACTCTGTGGCTCTTGCCTCCTTTATGAATGCCTCAGTTCCAGTGCTTCGAGAACTGACTCCCGTCTCTTGATCACTGTGACAGTACTACTACTGTCTGCTGTAGCTACCTCCACAGTAACGAGGAGAGCCAGACAGAGGGATGAGAGCACTACCTGAATGTCAGCTGCTACCGCACTAGAACACAGGCAGGGGATGAAAATGCACTACCTGAATGTCAGCTGCTACCGCACTAGAACACAGGCAGGGGATGAAAATGCACTACCTGAATGTCAGCTGCTACCGCACTAGAACACAGGCAGGGGATGAAAATGCACTACCTGAATGTCAGCTGCTACCGCACTAGAACACAGGCAGGGGATGAAAATGCACTACCTGAATGTCAGCTGCTACCGCACTAGAACACAGGCAGGGGATGAAAATGCACTACCTGAATGTCAGCTGCTACCGCACTAGAACACAGGCAGGGGATGAAAATGCACTACCTGAATGTCAGCTGCTACCGCACTAGAACACAGGCAGGGGATGAAAATGCACTACCTGAATGTCAGCTGCTACCGCACTAGAACACAGGCAGGGGATGAAAATGCACTACCTGAATGTCAGCTGCTACCGCACTAGAACACAGGCAGGGGATGAAAATGCACTACCTGAATGTCAGCTGCTACCGCACTAGAACACAGGCAGGGGATGAAAATGCACTACCTGAATGTCAGCTGCTACCGCACTAGAACACAGGCAGGGGATGAAAATGCACTACCTGAATGTCAGCTGCTACCGCACTAGAACACAGGCAGGGGATGAAAATGCACTACCTGAATGTCAGCTGCTACCGCACTAGAACACAGGCAGGGGATGAAAATGCACTACCTGAATGTCAGCTGCTACCGCACTAGAACACAGGCAGGGGATGAAAATGCACTACCTGAATGTCAGCTGCTACCGCACTAGAACACAGGCAGGGGATGAAAATGCACTACCTGAATGTCAGCTGCTACCGCACTAGAACACAGGCAGGGGATGAAAATGCACTACCTGAATGTCAGCTGCTACCGCACTAGAACACAGGCAGGGGATGAAAATGCACTACCTGAATGTCAGCTGCTACCGCACTAGAACACAGGCAGGGGATGAAAATGCACTACCTGAATGTCAGCTGCTACCGCACTAGAACACAGGCAGGGGATGAAAATGCACTACCTGAATGTCAGCTGCTACCGCACTAGAACACAGGCAGGGGATGAAAATGCACTACATGAATGTCAGCTGCTACCGCACTAGAACACAGGCAGGGGATGAAAATGCACTACATGAATGTCAGCTGCTACCGCACTAGAACACAGACAGGGAATGAAAACTCAAGAGTAAATCCAGGAAGGTTTCACACTTGGGTTTATGACTTTTTTTGATTTGGAATGTATTTTGAAAGTAGTGTTCACTGGATCTGTTAATAGGCTGGATGTTGAAAAGTTAGGAAAAGAGGATCAAGAAATGATTCTCTGTGTTATGGCTTGAACAACTGGTATTGCTGTTTAATGAGATGAAGAAGACGATAAGAATAGCAGGCCTGGGGAGTGGTGGATGAGACAGGAAGGGCAATGCGAACACTGAGAAATTCATTTTGAGTGCCAAATGACAAACTTATTAACCACACAAATGGAAAAGTTGGCTGTGGAATATTATCATAGTTGGAAGTTTAGGGAAGAAGTCAGGGTGAGGAGATACAATCTGGTACATACCAGCATGCAGGGTGTAGCTATCAAAAGTACTTTCCGGCTTGGTGCCTGTGGCTCAAGCGGCTAAGGTGCCAGCCACATACACCTGATCAGGCTGGTGGGTTCAAATCCAGTCCGGGCCCGTCAAACAACAATGACAGTTACAACCAAAAAAATAGCCGGGCACTGGGACGGGTGCCTGTAGTCCCAGCTACTTGGGAGGCTGAGGCAAGAGAATCGCGTAAGCCCAGGAGTTGGAGGTTGCTATGAGTTGTGATGCCACGGCACTCTAAGCAGGGTGGCAGCCTGAGGCTCTGTCTCAAGAAAAAAAAAAAAAAGTACTTTCCTAGATCCAAATCCTACTTCTACCATTTAAGAGCTGTAAAATCAGGATAATAATTGGGAAAAATATATACACATGCATGTATTCACACGTTATTTATTTTTGTGTATATGAATAAGCAAAACCATCATTATGCTACTGAATTAAAAAAATACAAAGAGTTTAGTGAAAAATCTGCTTTCTGCCCCTTTCTTTAGAGACAATATATATACATTTCTTTTGTATTTTTCAGATATTATAAGCACAAGTAAGCAAATATTTGATACATATTTTTTATTACCCTTCAAAAAGGCAAATACAAATATTTTATACAAACATATAAGAATCTTCTGTATTTTTTTTCAATTAACAATGTATTTTGAGTATAATTTGTCTTTAATGCCATACTTCTGGATGGCATTCCTTAGGAAGAAAAATCTAACTGCAAAAGAGAAGAAATTTTACTATAATGAACCTAACTGTACATCTGAATTTCAAAGTGTGATTTAGGGTAACCCAGGAAATTTTCAACATGGACAACAGAGTAAAGAAATTACAAAGTTCTAAAATTTCTTGTGGAGATCTATATTCTGTTAGAAAAAAAAAAAAGATCTAAAGTTCACACAGAGCTCTTTTCTTTCCCAGAAAGACGTCAGTCATGGAAAAACTCAGATAAATGTCTACAGATACTCACACAGCTCTTGGTTCGGAAAAGACATCAGTATGAATGTGCATCATTAGGTCCCCACCGGCAGCATACTCCATTACAAAGCAAACATGCTCTTTGGTTTGGAAACATGCAAAAAGGTTCACCAAAAAGGGATGCCTTACACTATTCACAGTTTCAAAAATTCTTTTTTCACACATCAGGCTGTAAGCGACAACAATGAAGAACAAAGAGATTTTTAAAAAATTTTAGTCGAAAATAACATTTTTTTACAAATTAACAACATTAAAATAAGCAAAAATTCTACCTATAACTTTAAAATCATAAAATTTTTTTACTTCTGCTATATCTGCTATGGAAACTGATCTACTTAATATACATGGCTTTAATTAAAATGCACTAATAAAAATTGAAATGCACTAATGAAAACTAAAATATGACTAACAACATAAAGATTATAGAGTTCACATTAATAGTATCAGTGTAGCTCACTGATAGCGTGGTCACGGTTAATTTTTTCAAAGACTTAATTGAGGGAGAATTGTGGAAATTTGTCAGGAATCGGTTAGAGAATTTAGCAACAAACATACTTTTAAAATTTAAAGTCTGTGACCAAGGTAATTCAAGAACAGTATTTATAATTCATAAGCTATATTATCTAATGTTTTTTATTATAAAATATGAAGTTGATAGGTATAGATATTTTACATAAAATTTTAATTTAGAAGAGTAAGTGGAAAATAAAGACGCATGGAGAATTCTACAACATGCTTGAGAATATAATTTTTTTGCAATATCACATAAAAATCTATAGCATTCATAGATTTCCCTTTAAACGTTATGACAAGTTGCTACAAATACTGGTTAAACTGACTTAGAAACATTAATTTTGCCTACACAGCAAAAAAAGAAAAAAAAAAAAAAACACAAACAAACAAAAAAAAAAAATCACTCTTCCTTCCCCTGAAAATACTTAGTAAATCAACTGGATTTAAAACTCAAAGTAGACGAAAACTAGGTCAAATATTATTTAAGTAAAACTTTGCCCAGGCCTGCTAAAAACCGACAACTGCAACCAAAAAATAACCGGGTGTTGTGGCAGGCACATGTAGTCCCAGCTACTTGGGAGGCTGAGGCAAGCGAATCACTTAAGCCCAAGAGTTTGAGGTTGCTGTGAGCTGTGATGCCACAGCAACAAAGTGAGACTTTGTTGAAAGCAAAGTGAGAGCAACAAAGTGAGACTCTGTCTCAAAAAAAAAAATTTTTTAAATCTTGATGGGGAATTACTTCCCATTTTCCTTTATTTGGGTCTTTATAAAGAGTTAATTTAAAAAAACTGAGATATTTGGGTATCAGATTACTCGTTTATGACTTGAAAAAATTAAATAGATTTAGAAAGCATTTGAGAGTTACACCTGTTCTGTGGAAGTAGCACAGAATTTTTAATGCTATGTTAATATAGTTGCCTACTGGATCATGAACTAAAACACTTGTTCAGTTTTAAAAATTGAAAAAAAAGTAGTTATTATGATATAGTGTTTAGACTCCAACGAATAGTGTCATATTCTAGATGAACTCTTACCCCCTAATTTCACACAATCTGTTATTAATTTTACATATATTCAGAAACAGAAAGCCACAATTATCTTAAACTTTAGGTTTATATTGACACAATTTTTTTTTAAATCTAAATGATATTACAAATTAAGGCATATTATAAACCAATTCCTAGAAGATTGGACTACCCCTTGAAATGGCTTCAACATCATTCATAAGAATGTTTTGATGATATTGGACAATAATGATGAGGACAATTAAATGAAGGAAGAAGGCTCTTTATAGATCCAAATTGGCATAACAGTTCTAACTTCATGCATTTTAGACCACAAACAAAAGGCACAATACTCTTGTCCCAACATCTAAATTGTATACTGTGTTCCAAGTCCATGCAACAATCTATCTTTATTTAAAACTTTAAACTTTATTTGGTCCAGAGTATTTCCCTCTAAATTTTTTTCACTCTTCTCTCCATATTCTCAAACCTTCTATCAAAGGACACAAACATAATTTCCTTTACTATTACTACAAATCTGATCTCCTTTATGAAACCCTCCCTATCTAAACCTATCACTACATCATGATTTCCTCCCTTCTATGAACTGCTATTATTTGTGTTTTTTATTTTTAACTCAAACATTATCTACCTCTTTTATTATATAATTTATCTCTTATTTCCCTAGGTAAGTGACTAGTTCCATCCTAACATGTTTTGTGTTCTTCCTTCAGAGTTCATTACATTGTTAGATAGGTTAGAAAGTTGAAAACTTACATAGTTATTAGTTGAGGAAAAGCACATCACTGATAAGGCTAAACTCTTAAAATTGAACCCTACGTAAGCTGGTTAGCTGTGCTTTGTTCTACAAATACAAAATACACTCCCGACCCTATTCTGTTATGCTGAAATATTAACATAAATTAGTAAGGAAAGGAAGCAGAGTGAGAAGGCATTGCAGTACCATAAATCTAACGTCTTTACTTGGGAGTGGGGTGGGAGAGATGGAACTCAGAATATATGTTTTACTAATGGTAGGTAGACTGAGTGTGATCTCTGTACATGAATTACTTTACTTTGGAATTAATCTCTAATTTGTGTTCATATAAAGAAGTTGATTTGAAATTTTCTATGATTTATTAAAAAAAGAGGCAATTTTTTTTTTTTTTTTTTTTAAGTTTTTGGCCGGGGCTGGGTTTGAACCTTCTACCTCCGGCATATCCTACTCCTTTGAGCCACAGGCACCACCTGCAATTTTTTATAAGTAACGTAATACAGATTGTTTAAAGAAAATTTAGAGTATGTTAGGAAAATTGATATTGAAAATTTCAAATAGTCTAGGAGTATCTATTAAAAAAATAAATCATTGGGCTGCACCCAAAGCTCAGGGGGTAGGGCACTGGCCATATACACTGAAGCTGGCGGGTTTGAACCTCGCCTGGACAGGCTAAAACTGCAATGACAACTGCAACAACAACAAAAATAGTTGGGTATTGTGGAGGGCGCTGTAGTCCCAGCTACTTGGGAGGCTGAGACAAGAGAATCACTTAGGCCCAGGAGTTTGAGGTTGCTGTGAGCTGTGACACACGGCACTCTACCAAGGGCAACATAGTGAGACTCTGTCTCAAAAAAAAAGAAAAAAAAAAAAAGAATCACTGATGTGCAATAATATCAAATTCTATGGATCTACTTAAAGGATGAGCTAGGAAGTGAACATAAAAAATTCTGCTTAGTTTTAATTAGTTTAGTTTGAGTTATGTTATTTACCATTCATACTTGCAAGTAGTAAGATACTACTTTTGGTTGGCTGTGGTGGCTCATGCCTGTAATTCCAACACTTTGGAAGGCCTAAGGTGGGAGGATTCCTTGAGGCCAGGAGTGAGACCAGACTGAGCAATACTATGAGAACCCATTTCTACAAAAATACAAAAAAATTAGCCTGGTGCAATACCATGTGCCCACAGTCCCAGTTACTCCGGAGAGCTGATGCAGAAGGATAGCATAAGTCCAGGAGTTTTTTTGTTTTTGTTTTTTTCTTTGAGACAGAGTCTCACTTTGTTGCCCTTGGTAGAGTGCCATGGCATCATAGCTCACAGCAACCTCAAACTCTTGGGTTTAAGCGATTCTCATGCCTTAGCCTCCCAAGTAGCCCACCACAATGCCCGGCTATTTTTAGAGATGGGGGTCTCGCTCTGGCTCAGGCTAGTCTCCAACCTGTGATCTCGGGCAATCCACCCACCTCGGCCTCCCAGAGTGCTAAGATTATACGTGTGAGCCACTGCACCCGGCATACTTCCAGGAGTTTTGAGGTTGTAGTGATGAGCTACAATCAGGCCACTCCACTCCAGCAAAGCAATAGAGTGAGATCCTGTCTCAACCCCCACCTAATAAAAACAAAGCCCTGCCACATGGCATGTATGTATATGTAAAATCTCTTAATACAACTCAGTTAAGGCAAGCAGTATTAAATATTTTAATATATTTAAATATATGGGTTAACTAGGGTTTAAAGATGGTTAGTGAAATACTGTTTAGTCAAATGTTACTAAGGAGGAATGATCAGGTCTAGAAGAGTCAGGCTTCTCAGTCATGGTCTTGGACTCTTTTCATTATACAGGGCTAATATCAGCAGATGCTTCCCTCAGTGCCTGTAGCTCAGTGGGTAGGGTGCCAGCCACATACACTTAAGCTGATGGGTTCAAATCCAGCCTGGGCCAGCTAAAATAATAATGACAACTGCAACAACAACAAAAAAGTTACTGGGCGTTGTGGCAGGTGCCTATAGTCCCAGCTTCTTGGGAGGCTGAGGCAAGAGAATCACTTAAGCCCAAGAGTTGGAGGTTGCTGTGAGCTGTGATGCCATAGCACTCTGCCGAAGGCAACATGGTGAGACTCTGTTTCAAAAAAAAAAAAAAAAAAAGATGCTTCCTAGTGGTACAAGGAAAATTCTACTAAATATCCAATATAAGCTTCTTTCTTTGATAAATAAAACATTTTATGTAATACTTTGTATTTTTAATCATTCTATATCAGGATAGTAATTTTAAAGTATATTCTACAACATATTTACAATCTTTATCCTCCAAATCCTTGCCTTTCAGCAACTGTATAAAATAAAATATCTACAACAGCTTACTTTAATAAACCTAGAAAGGGTAAATGCTGTATAAGGCGTAAAAAACATAATTTTAAGACAAATAGAGGAAAATAATAAAGTTGTATTTTAAAAAACAATATATTAACCATTCAGTTAACTCAAGATTATTTATCATTTCCATAGATGAAACAGGATATAGCCTAATTGAACCCACAGATGAGTAAGAGTTCCTATTCCATATAAACACTTTAACATCCTCACGTGTACAAAACTTAAGAATTATTTTAAAAATTTCACCATCTTTTCTTAGTATCCATTAACAAGTTATTTGTTACAAGGAGAAAAATGCAGTGGGTAAAAGAAAAATAGTATTTAATTAATGTCTATTTTGTGTCAAATACAGATTTATAACTTAAGGAATATTAAACAAATTTCATTTGTAAGAACTAACCTGTCTACTTCGTCTCGAGCCACAATGTCTCCTTTCTTTAAGGCTTTTATAGCAAACATCTCATTTGTGTGTTTATATTCAGCCAAAAGCACCTGAAATAAGATTAAAATAATTATTTCCTATTTGAGTTATTAAATTTGTAGGTTTTCAAAAAAATTCCAAAAGATTACCTTTCCAAAATGTCCTCTTCCCAAGACAGCACAACATGTGAAATCTTGTAGATTAAAATGAAACTTTTGCTGAGATCTGAAAACAGTAATTTCAATGAAAAATAAGGTAATAAACTATGGTACTAATCATATAGTAGCAAAAGTTTGTATATATCCTTTACCTTCTATCTTCAAGTTCTCGAATACCACTATATTCTAGGCCTGACTGAGGAATATCAGACTCATCAGATTGGGACTTTGGAAGTACACTGTTTCTGTCATTCTCAATATCAAAAACAGTTTCTGAATCCTGTAAAATATTAAATACTCATTAAAGCATAGAAACCTTCAGAAAACCATTACCATTTGGTAATGTTAAAATCAAAGAAATAAATTTCAAAAGTCAAAATAAATATTAGAGAGAAAAGTAATAGATATTCTTATGATCATTGATTTTATACCACATTTATCTAAAAAATATAAAAAACCAACACATTATCATTCTCTTTAATGCATAGTGTTAACCACATAAGAGGAAGAGAGTGTTTTAGGCAACATGTCATTTAATATTAACTATACTCCTAGGCTAGCTTAACCTGCCTAGTCCATACCTACTGGCTTGCAACCATCCAGAAGATAATGACAACGTCACGCCAACAATAAGAACTTAGTTATCTCTTGTCAGCTCAGTCTAATTTAGTTGAGACTAGTCCATCCATAGGAAACATAAATACATAGTTTAGGGGCAATTTTTAATCGAAAGGTATACTTTGTTCACTATGATGCTTTTATAGCTAATTCACTTGGCCAAGAGGAATTATGCAAGGTTTAAAATGGCTTGCCTGTCCTGGTGTATCCAAAACTCTCAATTCAGAAGAATCATCTATTTCTCCAAGGGAAGAAGCATGTGGTGGGGCCAGAGGAGGTTCAGGCTCAAGATCGAAGTCCAATTTGGTTACTGTAGAATCACTTATAAAAAACAAAGTAATTTACCAAAACAGAAATCAAAAGTACACATTTTGAATAGCTTTGAAATTAAAGTGAATAATTTTTTTCTTGTGAGACAGGGTTTTGCTCTGTCACTTGGATTGGAGTACAGTGGCATGATCACAGCTCACTGGACTCTCCATTTCCCAGGCTCAAGTGATCCTCCTGGCTCAGTGTCCTGAGTACCTAGGACTACAGAGTTGCACCATCACACTTGGGAACTTAAAAATTTTTTTGTAGAGGGCGGCGCCTGTAGCTCAGCGGGTAGGGCGCCGGTCCCATATGCCGGAGGTGGCGGGTTCAAACCCAGCCCCGGCCAAATTAAAAAAAAAAAAAAAAAAATTTTTTTGTAGAGAGAAGGTCTTGCTGTGTTGTCTAGGTTGCTCTCAAACTCCTGGCTTCAAGCAATCCTCCTGGCCCTGGCTTCTCAAAGTGCCAGGATTACAGGTATGAGCCACTGTGCTCAGCCTAAATTTTCTAAGTAAATACAACACTAATTTCAAAATACAAGAAAAAAACGAGACTGAGACTCTCACTATAGCTAGCTGCAATTAATATATGAGAATGTCACAATAACTGTTCTGTATAAGAGATGCTTAAAAATCTCACACACATACCTAGTTGGAGGTGCTAGCTCAGGGACATGTACATCAACCACTGGCACTGTAGTAGGCACAGGAGTTTGAGGGCTGAAGGTGCCAGAATGATTTACTGTAGGAATAGCTCTTCTCACTAGCCTTCCCCACGTGGCAATATTAATATTCATCTGAGGAGCTCTGAGAAATGTTTTGCCTGTGGACATTGAGAATAAAGAAAATAGAACAAGTAATTTTTAAATATATTACCAAAAGCCACAATTTAAAAATTCACATGTATCAGTTTATAATCTAGAATAATTTTTCATTTAATAAAACTACTTTTTAACTATATGCTATTAAAGGCTAGTGTAAAGTAGCATAAATAGTTATTAAAAATAAATATTTTCATTTCCTTAAGCCTAGTAATACATGTTAGGATTTTAAAAAGAATCCTTATCTTTTAGAGATACAAATATTTAATGGATGAATCGATCTGATGTATGAGTTTGCTTCACATAATCTGAGAAGGTAGTGAGTGGATGAGATATGGATAAAACAAAACTAGCTATGAGTTGATTACTGCTGAACCTGGGGGATGGTACATGCATGTTGTACTGGTCTCTCCACTTATGGAAATGTATAAAATATTCCTTAATTAAAAAATAGAAATAATAAACACAAAAGAAAAAAATAGATGCACATTACTTTTTAAATAGTAATTAGGTTGTCTATATTTAAAAAAACATCAAAACACTTTGTATTTGATTCTGAGTAATTACCTTGTTGTTTTGAAAAAATTTTCTTTTGTCTTTGAAGTTTTGGTCTTCTTTCAATAACTGGATTAAAAAAAGTAACCTGCAGTGAAGAAAATTCATTTTAATTTCAATATGAATTGGTACTAGATTTATGGTTTATGAAATCTGCTAAACTTTTAAGATTTGAAAGCTTAAGGGAATCTTAGTTATAATTTAGTCCAGCCCCTTCACTTATTAGATAAGAAAACATACCTAGAGAATAAATGACTTGTCTCAAGGTCACATACCTATTCAAAAGCAGAACTGAGCCAAGAACTCAAGAAATTTATCTTTAAGCCTAATGGTCTTTCCACTTCTACATCATGTAGCCTACATACATAATTTCAATTGTAGATATGCATTTAATAAAATACATTTATTACCTCTGCAAATAAAGTACCCTGGGGTTCCAAATAGAGACACATGCCATGCCGCTGGTTGTCTAAAAAATCTTCTAACCTCAAAAATTTTACAGCACACAGAGATCGCCAATCACGCCAATAAACTGAAATTTCCAGCTCACGTGACTAGGGCATTTAAAAAAATAAAGAAAAACAGAAAAAACATCATTGGACACACACTTTAATAACACAAAAAATATGAACTACGAATACAATAAAAAAATAATAACACACACAAAGTTCACACTATGTTAAAGAGTTTGTAATGTTTCTCAAATGAGTATTTAACAAACTTATACTTAAAGGAATAAAATTTATTCAGACATTATTCAGCTAAGATATTCCTAAAGCATAATTAAAAAACAGGTAACTAGGAACAACAAATACAGGTGAATGACCGCAGAAACTCCTCCCTCTTCTAACAGCTTCAATCTTCTGAAGTTCCATCCTCTGCTTGCCATCACTTATGGTGCTACTGCTAACAGATCCCAGTGCTTGCCTTAGAGAACCCTCTTCAAACCGTATTTCCTCATCCTACTGCTGAACCAGGAAAAGGTCTATAAGTGGCATTTTTTTATACATTTACAATGTGCCAAACATCGTGCTAAAGCACTTTAAGAATATTTGGTCACTAAATTTTCAAAAGAACATCGCTGGGTAGCAAGACATGCAGTGGCCTGTATTGGTAAGGGAGATGGGAAATTCACTCTAAGCTTTATACAAAAAGGAGTTCAATTGAAAAAAGCAAATTAGCAACAACTTGAATGTTCAAAAACCCAGGGTAAGTTAAATGTATATATATATACACACACACACTTTTCTTTTTCTTTCAGTTTTTGGCCAGGACTAAATTTGAACCTGCCACCCCCGGTATATGGGACCAGCACCCTACTCCTTGAGCCACAGGCACTGCCCAAATATATGTTATACTATATACACATACAAGAGAATAGGACGTAGTCCCCAAAATAATGTTTATGTGGAGAAACATATTCAAGGTTTTAACAACCAATCATTGAATGAATCTGTAGAACACAGCTTAAAAGTTACAGTCAGGCCATAGGTTGACTTCTACCTATATATTATAATTTATGTACATTTCAATTACAAAGTGCCAGACTTCTTCATTATTCTATTTTTTAGGACTTTATAGATTATCTACAAAAAGAGATAAATGTTCTAACTTCTACAAAGTAATAATTACTTCTTTTATATAACAACTTTCAATTTATGAACTTATCCGTCTTACTATGTAAACTCTTGGCATACATAATAAAAAACTTTGACTTTAAATTATAAATCTAGTTAATGCAAATGAACACAGAAAACATATACAAAAATGCAACAAGAATAAAATGAGTCAAAACACAACATTTCAGAAGGTCTCACTCTTCAGATATATTACTCTTCAGAAAGAGTCAGAGTAATATATCTACGGCAGTGAGTACATGATCCTAGGGACTCTTACTCAATTTTTTTTCTCTGACTCATGATTAACATGAAAGAGGAAATATGAGAATATAATTATTTTAGGACTAGCAAATGGCATACAGAAAGGATAGGGTACTAAATCTATAATATTCTATTGAAATCTAAAATGTATTTTAGAAATAGTTATTTTGGGAAATACAAAAGAATAATTATGCCAGGGATTGGTAATTTAGACTACATGTTTTTAGATTACAGGAAGAGAGGTCTACTTTCTCCTATCTTCCCCTACTGTCCAAACGAGTTAGACTTGTTATATAGATCAGACAGATGCAAAATATACAGCTACTGTAGACAGAATTACTACTTACTAAAAGTTCTCATATTTTCAGACAGTTAAAATGGTAAGAGTTGTCTTATTCTGGATGAAAGAAAGTCCAATCACCTCATATGCTACTTAAACTCTAGCCACTCTGGTTAAAACTAACACACTGACACACAGCAGAACCTCTGCAAGTTGACCTCTCGAGGGAATGCAACGAACTGGTCAACATATGGAAGTGGTCAACAGAAGGAACCAGACCTGCTATACTGCGACATACATGTGGTGCATGTCTAGTCTATGCAAATTAGGTCAGCTTAAGGAGGTGGTCAACTCTGGAGGTTAAACTGTATTTCTTTTTCCTTTGTGTCTTTATTTCGCATTTCGAACTGAGTATGTTACAGATCTGAGATCTGCAAAGGGAAGTCACCTTGACCTCAAGCCAGCTATCCTAGAGTTCTCCAGTGAGATTTTTTTGTAGAAAACTCCACTCTTCTCATTTTCAGTAGAAATACTCTGCACTATTCCCTGTAAGCATGACTCTCTTCACAACACAGGGGGAGAATGGCTGTGATCTAGAGGTATTTTATGTCATTACTCCATCATTTATGACTGTTATGAAAACCAACCCCACTCTAACCCCTAACATCCAGTATGGTTTGAGTAAGTAAACCAAGCATATTACTACCCAAAAAGCAAAGTACCATAGAGAAAGACTGAGGCCTTTACATAAGGAGAGGCCACTAATGTCTAGAATTTAAACTGCAAGTGTGACTGCTGGTTTGCTGGCAATTTTCCTGATGAAGCAGGTCAGTTCCATAAAGGCCAGGGCATGCTTACGGGTAATTTCAAACTCTAGGAGCAACAAAATTCTAGATGGAGTAAAAAGTAAAATACCTCCAAAAAGGCTGAACAATACAGTTTGAAGTAGGAACTGACTGAGAGTACAGGCAGACTGTTCTAACCTGTGTTTCAGTGTGTTTTATAAAGAATTTGAATCTAGAATCAAAAAAGAAGGCTGTGTGGAAGACTTAAGGAATCTGTCTCTAAAACCTTAAAGTAAACAGAAAAGGGTAAGACATGTAGAATAAGTCTGATATGCAGTGGAGGGAGGCAAGCAATACATTTTTTAAAATGTTGTAATTAAAAGAAAAAGTACATATCTAGCATAAAGGAATTACACAAAGAAAGTGGAGGTTCCCATCTTCCATTACTGAGCTAAGTGAAAAAAATAAAAAGTTAAATTGAAATGAAAAAGAAAGCAAGCTGAGGTTCCCAAATTGCTGAGGAGCCCTCAGGTGCCAGATAGTAGTTTCACTTTTCAAAGGAAACACAGCAACATCTATTGGAGTCCATTAGAACTACTGGTTCCAGGTAGTAGATAGTTTGTTTCAATGTTAACATTCCACACTCCTTTTAATGATACCATACCTTTGCTAAGCTGGATTTTCAATGGTAATAAAAGCAACACCATATGAAAAATCAATGCGGAAGAAGAGCTGAGGGTGCAGTGTGCATCTGACTCTAAGCTCTGGGATGTTACAGAATGTGCATCGGGCAGGCATACCCCATTAGTTCACTGTGTTAGGTAAGAATGACATTAAAATACCTTTTCTCTCAACATTGTTTTTTCAAAAAGTGCTGTTTTGTTAAGACAAAAATACTAATTAGTTAATTACTTCTTAATAAATCAAACTTCTTTTGGCCTAGGGACACAATGAAAAAATCACAGACACTGAGGACAATGAACTGAGAAAGTTTGGGAATTTTGATAGAAGTATATGAGACCTAGGCTTCGTTGCCAAAAGGAAAAGGGCAAAAAATGAACTTTCTGTTGCCATTAACAGAGAGACAATGACTCAAAGCCTAGAAAATTCAAGAGTGGAGGAAAGGTGAGATTTTGCAAAGACGTACATGACTGAAGCCCTCTTTATTGGTCTTCAATGGGTTTCTGAGGACAAAATAGGCTTTGGAAACATAACAGCTAGGATCCCAGCAGCAAACAAATTGCACATTTAAAGAATTTAAGACAGTTTTCAAAACTATCTAAGGAGGTGTGACTAAAGTCAAGGAAGCAACAAGGAAAAAGAATCTAAGGACTAGCGATGATAAAAATCCATTATCACCTGATAAGGGGGCAAAGGGCAATAGTTGCCAGAATCCAGCGAGGACTGGACTGTAGTCACAGATGAACACTGCTGTGATAAGGCAAGGCAAGGCAAGGCAGGGAAGGAGAGAGGTAAACAAGCACCCAGATCGTCTTTTTCTCTTGCCCTTTGATCTCCTAATAATGTTTCTCATTGTAAGTCAGAGCCACATGATTCAAGTTTTACCCTCTACTCCTACAGGGTAAAACAGGGTATAGGGTAAAACACGGAAGGGAAGAGATGGAAATCCACTGGGGACAAACAGAAAACTACCACCTTAGGAAACAGTAATATGTTTTCTGTTCAGGAGTCCAATGAGGGCAATTCTCCAGCTGGAACAACTGTGACAAAAAGAGAGAAACCTGGGTGGGATCTTTTGGGAGGATGAGAAATACAGAGAGATTAGAAGACAGAGATAATGGAAAATACAACGCTGTGGTTATGGCTTGAAAAGTTTACTCTTAGAGATGTGGTTAAGAGATGAGTGGACAATTATGATAGAAACTGTTAAGTACTGAGTCCCGGCTACTCAGGAAACTGAAGTGGGAGGATCTTTTTGGGCCCAGGCGTGTGCGGCTGCAGTGAGCTATGACTGTGCTACTGCACTCCAATCTGCACAACAGAGTAAGACTATGTCTCAAAAAAATAAAACAAAAATTTCCTGGGCCTAATTTTGCTCATCCATAAAGCATGAATAATAATATCGACTTTGTAGCATTGTGTGAGAAGTTAGAAGAATTAAATTAACACAATCCCAGCAGATAAGTCAATCTCAATATATATTAGCTTTTGTTATTATTATTATTATTACTATAAGATTAAGAAAATATATGCTGACAGAGGATGAACTGGCAAGAGATAATTTAGCTAACTCTGATGAAAAACACAGGCTTTGGCTTTACACAGACTTGGCTTTGGTGTCAAAGTGATTGTGTTACTTCCTAGCTTTACCACTTCCTAGCGTGTGGCCTGAGGAAGTTACTTAAACTCTTAGAAACTCAATAATCCCTAAAATGATAATTGTACATATCACATAAGATTATTATGAGGATTAAATGAGACACTATACATAATTTGTCTTCTTCAGAACCTATTACAGCAGGAAGAACTTCAGCATAGTATGTGGTAGGATGAGGAAGAACAGATTGTGAGCATTACTTACTTTTTCAAGAATCATGCTTGTGAAATAAAGGCTTATCAATGAAGCTAGGAAGAAGCACAAAGAATTTTTTTAACACATTAACTGCCATGTGAGTTATAAACTATGTTTCAAATTTTCACATCTTTTTATATTACTAATTTTTGTTTTCATTTTACTTTTTAAATGATGTATGTTTCAGGATCATTTTATTTTTGAAGTTTTTATTGTTTTCTTTTCTTTTTTTTTTTTTGGAGTTTTTGGCTGGGGCTGGGTTTGAACCTGCCACCTCCAGTATATGGGGCCAGCGCCCTGCTCTGAGCCACAGGCACCGCCCTTTATTCTGTTTTCATAATAAAACATTGTGGCCCTAAGGAAAAATATTCTTTATCTTATGTGTGGCAGTCAATGTATTAACGAGAACTTTAACATACTCAAAAAACACATCTTGATGAACCAAGATGTTAGAAGACTAGAAAATCAACTAGAGGACAGCATGTCAACTAGAGGACAATTTGAATGGTAACAGTCTAAACAGGAAAAAGAGAGACTTGTTTCTCTCTAACCAAAGAAGATGAACAGAAAAATCAGCAGGTGGTAGGAGAAATCTGAGGGCCAGCAGTCTTAATCTAAATCTATAAAACAGAAGCAAAAAGTTTGAGATTGGGCAGAAGACCTGAAGAGAAGAAGGTCCACAAAAAGTTGCTGGTAAAAATGTGAAAGGCGGGGTAACTCTTACAAGCTCAGCTAAGGTTGCAAACTAAAATTCATAGTAATAGGTGTAATC
Source organism: Nycticebus coucang (assembly GCF_027406575.1). Classification (NCBI taxonomy): domain Eukaryota; kingdom Metazoa; phylum Chordata; class Mammalia; order Primates; family Lorisidae; genus Nycticebus; species Nycticebus coucang. The sequence goes on along the minus strand of NC_069784.1, from coordinate 20,068,930 downwards.
AATTTCAGCAGCACTCAGTCTATCAGAACAGACAAAGGTGATAGGACTAATTTGCTCTCAGCGGTTCCCGCAGCAGGTGTGGTGTACAGACAAGGTTGAAGGATAGTGTGAGGGCATCAGTAAGAAACTGATTCAGGGTAACACTGGTTTTTGGGTAAATAGACAAGAAAATTAAGTTTGGAAGGGACTGATGGCATGAAAAGAGTCTGAAAATCAAGGTACTGGAAATATTTTATTAAATATCTAGCTTTGTAGTAATGAAGAGCCAGAAGACTAACAATAATGAGAATTATCATTTACTGCACAACTGTCATCTAAAAGTATTATTCTTGATGTTTTATGTTGTGTAATTTAGGAGAACAAGAGATTTGGTGAAAGTTCAGTAAACCAAGTTTAAGATTTCAAAGGTACAGAGTAATTCATAACAAAAATGATAAAGGATTTGTAAAGGTATACTTAGAGTTAGAGTTCAAGTTTGAAATAATGGCATGATGTATGGGTTGTTTACATGTCTAGTCAGCCCTATATGTCTACGGCTTCTTTCTGTATCTGTGGCAGAGTACAAGCAGCAGGGAAGCAGGATGGTCTGCCTTCTGCTTCCTGGGAAAGGATGAATTTACATCTTTTGAGAAGCCTATTTCAAGTTTTTTATTGTTGTTTGTTTGTTTGCTTGTTTTTGTTTTTGCAGCCTAAAATAAAAATGTCAAGTTAAAAAAAAATATATATATATATAGACACACACAGATATATGGATTCAAACAACTGTACATCAAAAGTATTTGGGAAAAACAAAATAGATGGTTGCATCTGTATTAAACATTGAACTAAAGAAGAACTAAAGACTGTTCTTCTCATCATCATTCCCTAAACACAGTATAACAACCACTTGCACAGCATTTACATTGTATTAGGCATTATAAGTAATCTAGAGATTAAAGAGAAGATGTACATGGGTTAGGAGCAAATACTATGCCATTTTATTTTAATATAAAGGACTTGAGCATCCATGGATTTTTGTATCTGCAGGAGGTCCTGAACCAATTCTCCATGAATACTTTGGTATACAGATATTTTAAATTCTTCATAATGATGGCAAATCATAGAGTAGGAAAAGAACCAAAGTAATCCTTATTGAATATCAGACAGAGAGTACCTGTTGGTCAAGAAATGGTAAGAGACGGGGAAAAAAGTAATGATTATATACGGTTGACCCTTGAACAACATGGGGTTGAACTGCATGAGTCCACTTATACATGTACATGGACTTTTTTCAATAAATATACAGTAGACCCTCTGTAATTTGACCGCCTAAGAAACCTTAACAAACTGGTCAACATATGAAATTAGGCCTACTGTACTAACACACACATGTGGTGCATGTCCAGTCTATTTTTGGTCAGTGTAGGCAGGTGGTCAACTATGGAGGTTCTTCTATATTAGAGAATGTTCTGGAGATTTGTGACAATTTGAAAAAAACTTGCAGATAAACCATGTAGTCTAGAAATATTGAAAAAATAAAGAAAAAGGTATCTCATGAGTGCATAAAATCTATGTAAATACTAGTCTATTTTGTCATTTACTACCTTAAAATATCTAAGAATATTGTAAGAAGTTAAAATTTATCAAAACTTAACACACGTGCACACACACTCTTACCGTCTACACATGGCACCATTTGCAGTTCAGGAGAAATGTACACAAACATAAGGATACGGTATTGAATAACTATAATTTTTTTTGTTTTAGACAGAGTCTCACTATGTCACCCTTGGTAGAGTGCTGAGGTGCTCACAGCAACCTCAAACTCTTGGGCCCAAGCAATTCTCTTGCCTCAGCTCCAGCTGGGACTACAGGTGCCTGCCACAACAAGCAACTATTTTTTGTTGTTGTTGTTGCAGTTGTCATTGTTGCTTTAGCTGGCCTGGGCCAGGTTCAAATCTGCCAGCATTGGTGTATGTGGCCAGCGCCCTGTATAAAATTAACTAGTGGTACATACTTGTACTACCATAATAATTTTGTAGCCATTTTCTATGGCTACTTGCAGGAAGCTTAAGTGTTACAAGTAGCAACTTAAAATCTCAGGGGATGCTAATCATTTTCAGTGAATTACCTATCACTTCTCTTGGTTATGGTATATTTTTCATGGTGTTTAGTGCAATACCTAAACCCTGAATAAGACTATGGGATGCTCACGAAGTGCCACTAGTGGTGCTGGAAGTGCTCCCAAGAAGCAGAGACACGTCATGACATTACAAGAAAAAGTTGCATTGCTTGACATGTACCATAAGTTGAGGTCTGCAGCTGTGGCTGCCCCCATTTCAAGATAAATGAATCCAGCAGAAGGATCATTGTAAAAAGAAAAAAGAAGGGAAATTTCAGGAAACACTGCTATAGCTGTGTCAGCAGGCACAGAAACTTCACACTTTTCACAAAGTACAAAATACGTGTTAACAGGCTGTTTATGTTATCAGTGAAGCTTCTAGTGAACAGTAGGTTATTAGTTATGTTCTTGGGGAGTCAAAAGTTATACATCGATTTTTGACTGTAGGGGGGTGGCCCCACTACTAGCTCTTGTATTGTGCAAACAGCTTCTACTCTCAGAGGAGTCACACAGCCTCAGAGGAGGATATGACACATTTAACAGCAGCAGAATCTGGAAGCAGCAAAGGAGAGGTAAAGAAGGTATTATGATAACTTCATTACAACTTAAAGAACAGCACCTCAGAATAAACAATATGCCCAATGTCAGACAGTCCTAACATGTAAAAAATTAAGGTATCTTTGGATTCCTATTCTTATTCTGCTATACTATGAAGCTTTATGTCCTATTAAAAAGATCTCGCATACATTTTTACCTTTTTGTAGGGGGGAAAGCATTGTCCTCATGGCCATAGTTTCCAGGAAGAATAATATTTTCATTTTCCCTAAATATCTGGGCCACTGCCTCAACACTCTTACTTATCCCTCAGAGCCAGTTACCTGATAGGAGACTGGGAGAGAAACAACACAAATAAGAAAGTCCGTTCTTTCTTTTTGTCTTGAGAGCCCGGCTGTTCAACGGAATTCTACAATTTGTTCTTCTTTCCCAGGCCTTATATTTTACACAGGCCAGGGCCCACTGTGATCCAAGGGAGTGGCTATAACTCTACTGCTGCTGCTCACCCAACCACACTCTCTAATATCAGCTTATTTTTTAGTAATATAGATGTCATTTTATTTTCCATTAGTCATGTCTCTGCCTCCCTCAACTAGTTCAGAACTTGGGCAGTCTCACATAGACAGCTTTTAGTTACTTTTGGTGCCTCAGAGGACAGTTAAAGATGGTTAGACACTTGACCAAACAAGCAACATGATAAGAGATGTCGGAAAACACAGAGACAATGCAGGGAGAAGAAAACTTAAAACTGATAACCTCAAAAATATATGACAGAATATTAAATCTTGAGAATGAAAACAAGGAGTTTGTTTTAAAAAAGAATGAACTTTTAGAAATTGAAAATATAACATCAGACATAAATTTTTCAGATAAAAGCATCAAAATTTCCTAAAACGTAGAACAAAAAGACAAACTGACAGAAAACAAGAAACAGTGAAAGTCCCTTGAATTCTCACAATGTTGTCTTCTACCCTACCTTATGTTGCCATACCTACAATGACAATTATTTTCACAATCTGAACTGTCTGCACTCTTCTCTCTGATCATCACCTCCTAACATTCCAGCTCCCTGTCTCTAGAGCCTTAACACCCATCGATTCTTCACTACATTAACCCTACCACCGTTTTGCGTGGCCTAACTACTTTGATGTTCTCTCTTCTCTCTTTTCCCAGTGACCAATCAACATTTTCTATCACTCACTCTTCACAAAAATGACTCCTGCTAAAATTGTTCTGAGTTTGAGCTTTAAGAACAGGGCCCTTCTCTGTTTCTAATATTGATAAAGATTTTTCTTTACTGTATTAGAAAGGTTATTCAAAAGGAAATGAGCTAAGAAAAGAGATATGCATGTAAGGGCTTAGAGTATATCTTGTCATATTTCAATTGCTCACAGGACCCTGATTAAGTTTTTTTTTTTTTTTTTAAACAAGATGGCTGAGAGAATTCAGTGAAAGTGAAAAACTGCACAGCTATTGTGTTTATAATAAAAGCCAAATTTTATAAAAAAAATAAAAAGAATAACTTAATAGAATAGAAAACACAGAACTAGTAATCAGTAGACTTCACAAAGAATCCTGGATTATATCCTAGACTAGTACTTAGCCACTAGCCCACAATTTCTTTAATTTGTAAAATATAGGGACTAAATTACACCAGCAATTTAAACATTTTTATTTTTAAAGTGGCAAAATTCAAATGCCATCTTACGGCAGATATTGAACAATTAAGTTCATGAACTCACCCTACAAAAAGTGCTACATACCTCATTGCAAAATATCACTACAGTCACCAGATGGCCCAGGGGAGTACTTAAAAGGTAACCAGCAATGAGGTATGCAGCACTTTTTCTAGGATGAATTCATAAACTTAATTTTCCATGAACTTAATTGTCGCACCTTGTAGAATTCTAAAACAAAACAAAAGACTCTGTATTGCCTCCTGAAATAATTCTGCAGAAACTGAAGCACCCTGGAACAAACTTGAACTTTTCTAGATCATTCTTGATCTAGATCAATTCTAGAATTATCCTTTAATTCTAAAAAGATCTATGATATGTGTGTCTTAAAAAGGACAGAAACCATACAGACAACTTAGTGACACATGAAGCAAAATGCTGAAAATGACCATGTCAGTTTAAAATAACATTTTCTATAAATATTTTTATAATCACATTCTATAAATATTCTATAAATATAAGGAATAAAAGTTAAAAGCACATGAAAATGTAAAATGTACCATTGTAAATAGAAGGAGCTATTTTAATAGGTAATGGGGTCTCTGCCAAGGAGAAGGTTAGAATCGCATTAGGGACAAGGAACATGCATATCGGGAGCCTAGAGGGTCTACTTGTCCCTGCTGTGTCTCCAAAGTTTCAAGGGAGGATTACTCCAAAGTGAAAAGAGTGACGCCACAGAGAAGAAAAACATTTTAGGTGATGATTACTGATGTAAATAAAGAACAACCAAATCAACAGTTACAGTCTTTTTATTGTTCAAAGCTTCTCGTTTTAAACTCTTTTCTCTCTTCCAGGCACTCATCATCTTTTCTTGCTTCCTCCTCTGTGTCACTGTTACCTTCCTCTCATTTATATTTTCACATTGGAAAGAACATGCATAAAAAAGGTTAGAAGACTGAGGGTCTAGTACTAGTTCTGAAATTTAGTAACATGTAACTATCTTGGATCTTGGCTTCCTTAACTATAAAATGATGTCAAGACACTGAATTACTTTTAAGCTCGCTTTCAAATACAAAACACCATAACAAAAACCTCTATACAAATCTCCTACCTATGCAGTTTCCCTCTGACAATAATTCTTTTTTGAGTTTCATTTTGATCATATTACTTATCAAAAATCCTATAATTACTTTAAATAGGCTCTGAAATGAAAGAAAATGACATTCAACTAATTAGTTTCCCATTACCTAAAATGCCCTTTCATTATGTTGAAACTCATAGTCATACTTCAAAGCCCAGGGCTAAACAAAATCAATGAATGGCTAAAATGTGCCAGGCAATGCAACAAGACATTTTATATACACAATTCCAGTTTTTCTTCCTTCCGGTCCTGTGAATATTAATTACATTCTTACCTCCCACTTTAGAGATGGTGAAAGAAATGCCCACCAGTAAGGTTATGTAACGTGCCCACAATCAAACAGTTAAGCAGCAGCAGATGGACTCTGAACCCAGTCCACCTGGCTTCAGAAAGTCAACGTTATACCAAACCTATTTCCTTCATTAAAAATAAGTGGAAACTGGGCGGCGCCTGGGGTTCAGTGAGTAGGGCCCCGGCCCCATATGCCGAGGGTGGCGGTTCAAACCCAGCCCCAGCCAAACTGCAACAACAACAACAAAAAAAAAATAGCCGGGTGTTGTGGCGGGCACCTGTAGTCCCAGCTGCTCTGGAGGCTGAGGCAAGAGAATCGCATAAGCCCAAGAGTTAGAGGTTGCTGTGAGCCGTGTGACGCCATGGCACTCTACCCAAGGGCGGTACAGTGAGACTCTATGTCTCTACCAAAAAAAAAAATAAATAAAAAAATAAGTGGAAACCGAAAGAAACATTTTATAGTCATAAATATTACTATCTATTCACACAGTTCAGAAAGAAGATGCAAAAATAATAAGACATGAAGACGATCTCTATATACTAAAACCTTGAGTGTATCTCTTTCTCCAGTAGGCGTCACTGAATTATCATGGTCTAATTATCTTGTTAGATTGTCAATTTTCTCCTATCCATAAGGAGAAAATATAGAGTTAAAAAAAAAACCGTAGGGGCGGTGCCTGTGGCTCAAAGGCGAAGGGCGCCGGTCCCATATGCTGGAGGTGGCGGGTTCAAACCCAGCACCAGCTAAAAACTGCCAAAAAAAAAAAAAAAAACCAACAAAGGAGGCGGAGCAAGATGGCAGCCGAGTAACAGCTTCCTTGCATCTGGGCACCGTGAGTCTGGGGATATAGGACTCCAGGCATCTCTGGCTGGTGGGATCTGCCTATCATCACCCCTGAGAGGATACAGGGAGTCAGCGAGAGACTTCTGGACCCCAAGAGGAGGACTGAAACAGTGGAAAACCGGCAATTCAATCCGTCTAAACCCACCCGCAACTTCCACAGGCACGAGAACTTAAAGAGAAAGAGAAAGTGAAAGGAAAATTAGGGCAAGGAAACAGATAAAAGAAATCACCCATGAGGAAGAATCAGCAGAAAACTCCAGGCAACATCAAGAACCAGTCCAGAATGACCCCGCCAAGGGACCATGAGGTAGCTACTTCAGAGGATTCCACCTATACAGAAATGTTAGGAATGACAGAAAGGGAATTTAGAATACACATGTTGAAAACAATGAAAGAAATGATGGAAACAATGAAGGAAACTGCTAATAAAGTGGAAAATAACCAAAAGGAAATCCAAAAACAGAATCAAATCAGAGATGAACGATATGAAGAATATAAAAAGGATATAGCAGAGCTGAAGGAAATGAAACAGTCAATCAGAGAACTTACAGATGCAATGGAAAGTATCAGCAACAGGTTAGGCCATGCAGAAGAAAGAATTTCAGAGGTAGAAGACAAAGTTTTTGAGATAACTCAGATAGTGAAAGAGGCAGAAAAGAAGAGAGAGAAAGCAGAACGTTCACTGTCAGAATTATGGGACTTTATGAAGCGTTCCAACATACGAGTTATAGGAATTCCAGAAGGGGAAGAAGAATGCCCCAGAGGAATGGAAGCCATACTAGAGAATATTATAAAAGAAAATTTCCCAAATATCACCAAAGATTCTGACACACTGCTTTCAGAGGGCTATCGGACCCCAGGTCGCCTCAACTCTAACCGAGCTTCTCCAAGACACATTGTGATGAACCTGTCCAAAGTCAAGACAAAAGAAAAGATTCTGCAAGCTGCCAGGAGTAAGCGCCAGTTGACCTACAGGGGCAAATCCATCAGAGTGACCGCAGACTTCTCCAATGAAACTTTCCAAGCAAGAAGACAATGGTCATCTACCTTTAATCTACTTAAACAGAACAATTTCCAGCAAAGAATTATGTACCCTGCTAAGGTAAGATTCAAAATTGACGGAGAAATCAAATCATTTACGGATATACAAACATTGAGGAAATTCACCACAACAAGACCAGCCATACAGGAACTACTTCAACCTGTTCTGCACACTGACCACCACAATGGATCAGCAGCAAAGTAAGAACTCAGAAATTAAAGGACAGAACCAAACCTCCACACTGATCCAAAAGATAAAACTAAGCAATGGACTCTCACAAAATAAGACGAATAGAAAACTACCACACTTATCAATTATCTCCATAAATGTTAATGGCTTGAATTCCCCACTGAAGAGACATAGATTGGTTGACTGGATTAAAAAACAGAAGCCATCCATTTGCTGTCTGCAAGAAACACACCTGGCTTCAAAAGACAAATTAAAGCTCCGAGTCAAGGGTTGGAAGACAATTTTTCAGGCAAATGGAATTCAGAAGAAAAGAGGAGTTGCAATCTTATTTTCAGATACATGTGGATTTAAAGCAACTAAAGTCAAAAAAGACAAAGATGGTCACTTTATATTGGTCAAGGGAAAAATACAACAAGAAGACATTTCAATTCTAAATATCTATGCACCCAATTTAAATGCTCCCAGATTCTTGAAACAGACCTTATTCAGTCTGAGCAATATGATATCTGATAATACCGTAATAACAGGGGACCTTAACACTCCTCTTACAGAGCTGGACAGATCCTCTAAACAGAAATTAAACAAGGATATAAGAGACTTAAATGAGACCCTAGAACAACTGTGCTTGATAGACGCATATAGAACACTCCATCCCAAAGATAAAGAATATACATTCTTCTCATCACCCCATGGAACATTCTCCAAAATTGATCATATCCTGGGACACAAAACAAATATCAACAGAATCAAAAGAATTGAAATTTTACCTTGTTATCTTCTCAGACCATAAGGCACTAAAGGTGGAACTCAACTCTAACAAAAATGCTCGACCCCACCCAAAGGCATGGAAATTAAACAATCTTCTGTTGAATAACAGATGGGTGAAGGAAGAAATAAAACAGGAAATCATTAACTTCCTTGAGCATAACAACAATGAAGACACAAGCTACCAAAACCTGTGGGATACTGCAAAAGCAGTTTTGAGAGGAAAATTCATCGCTTTAGATGCCTACATTCGAAAAACAGAAAGAGAGCACATCAACAATCTCACAAGAGATCTTATGGAATTGGAAAAAGAAGAACAATCTAAGCCTAAACTCACTAGAAGAAAAGAAATATCCAAAATCAAATCAGAGATCAATGAAATTGAAAACAAAAGAATCATTCAGAAAATTAATGAAACAAGGAGTTGGTTTTTTGAAAAAATAAATAAAATAGATAAACCATTGGCCAGACTAACGAGGAATAGAAAAGTAAAATCTCGGGCGGCGCCTGTGGCTCAGTCAGTAAGGCGCCGGCCCCATATACCGAGGGTGGCAGGTTCAAACCCGGCCCGGGTCAAACTGCAACCAGAAAATAGCCAGGCGTTGTGGCAGGCGCCTGTAGTCCCAGCTACTCGGGAGGCTGAGGCAAGAGAATCGCTTAAGCCCAGGAGTTGGAGGTTGCTGTGAGCTGTGTGAGGCCACGGCACTCTACCGAGGGCCATAAAGTGAGACTCTGTCTTTACAAAAAACAAACAAACAAACAAAAAAAAAAAAAACACACACACAAAAAAAAAGAAAAGTAAAATCTCTAGTAACCTCAATCAGAAATGATAAAGGGGAAATAACAACTGATCCCACAGAGATACAAGAGATCATCTCTGAATACTACCAGAAACTCTATGCCCAGAAATTTGACAATGTGAAAGAAATGGATCAATATTTGGAATCACACCCTCTCCCTAGACTCAGCCAGGAAGAAATAGAGCTCCTGAACAGACCAATTTCAAGCACTGAGATCAAAGAAACAATAAAAAAGCTTCCAACCAAAAAATGCCCTGGTCCAGATGGCTTCACTCCAGAATTCTATCAAACCTTCAAGGAAGAGCTTATTCCTGTACTGCAGAAATTATTCCAAAAAATTGAGGAAGAAGGAATCTTCCCCAACACATTCTATGAAGCAAACATCACCCTGATACCAAAACCAGGAAAAGACCCAAACAAAAAGGAGAATTTCAGACCAATCTCACTCATGAACATAGACGCAAAAATTCTCAACAAAATCCTAGCCAATAGATTACAGCTTATCATGAAAAAGTCATTCATCATGATCAAGTAGGCTTCATTCCAGGGATGCAAAGCTGGTTTAACATACGCAAGTCTATAAACGTTATCCACCATATTAACAGAGGCAAAAATAAAGATCACATGATCCTCTCAATAGATGCAGAAAAAGCATTTGATAAAATCCAGCATCCTTTTCTAATTAGAACACTGAAGAGTATAGGCATAGGTGGCACATTTCTAAAACTGATTGAAGCTATCTATGACAAACCCACAGCCAATATTTTACTGAATGGAGTAAAACTCAAAGCTTTTCCTCTTAGAACTGGAACCAGACAAGGTTGTCCTCTGGCACCTTTACTATTCAACAGAGTGCTGGAAGTTCTAGCCAATACAATTAGGCAAGACAAAGAAATAAAGGGAATCCAAATGGGAGCAGAGGAGGTCAAACTCTCCCTCTTTGCTGACGACATGATCTTATACTTAGAGAACCCCAAAGACTCAACCACAAGACTCCTAGAAGTCATCAAAAAATACAGTAATGTTTCAGGATATAAAATCAATGTCCACAAGTCAGTAGCCTTTGTGTACACCAATAACAGTCAAGATGAGAAGCTAATTAAGGACACAACTCCCTTCACTATAGTCTCAAAGAAAATGAAATACCTAGGAATATACCTAACGAAGGAGGTGAAAGACCTCTATAAAGAAAACTATGAAATCCTCAGAAAGGAAATAGCAGAGGATATTAACAAATGGAAGAACATACCATGCTCATGGATGGGAAGAATCAACATTGTTAAAATGTCTATACTTCCCAAAGCAATCTACCTATTCAATGCCATTCCTATCAAAATACCAACATCGTACTTTCAAGATTTGGAAAAAATGATTCTGCGTTTTGTATGGAACTGGAAAAAACCCCGTATAGCTAAGGCAGTTCTCTGTAACAAAAATAAAGCTGGGGGCATCAGCATACCAGATTTTAGTCTGTACTACAAAGCCATAGTGGTCAAGACAGCATGGTACTGGCACAAAAACAGAGACATAGACACTTGCAATCGAATTGAACACCAAGAAATGAAACTAACATCTTACAACCACCTAATCTTTGATAAACCAAACAAGAACATACCTTGGCGGAAAGACTCCCTATTCAATAAATGGTGTTGGGAGAACTGGATGTCTACATGTAAAAGACTGAAACTGGACCCACACCTTTCCCCACTCACAAAAATTGATTCAAGATGGATAAAGGACTTAAACTTAAGGCATGAAACAATAAAAATCCTCCAAGAAAGCATAGGAAAAACACTGGAAGATATTGGCCTGGGGAAAGACTTCATGAAGAAGACTGCCATGGCAATTGCAACAACAACAAAAATAAACAAATGGGACTTCATTAAACTGAAAAGCTTCTGTACAGCTAAGGAGACAATAACCAAAGCAAAGAGACAACCAACACAATGGGAAAGGATATTTGCATGTTTTCAATCAGACAAAAGCTTGATAACTAGGATCTATAGAGAACTCAAATTAATCCACATGAAAAAAGCCAACAATCCCTTATATCAATGGGCAAGAGACATGAATAGAACTTTCTCTAAAGACGACAGACGAATGGCTAACAAACACATGAAAAAATGTTCATCATCTCTATATATTAGAGAAATGCAAATCAAAACAACCCTGAGATATCATCTAACCCCAGTGAGAATGGCCCACATCACAAAATCTCAAAACTGCAGATGTTGGCGTGGATGTGGAGAGAAGGGAACACTTTTACACTGCTGGTGGGACTGCAAACTAGTACAACCTTTCTGGAAGGAAGTATGGAGAAACCTCAAAGCACTCAAGCTAGACCTCCCATTTGATCCTGCAATCCCATTACTGGGCATCTACCCAGAAGGAAAGAAATCCTTTTATCATAAGGACACTTGTACTAGACTGTTTATTGCAGCTCAATTTACAATCGCCAAAATGTGGAAACAGCCTAAATGCCCACCAACCCAGGAATGGATTAACAAGCTGTGGTATATGTATACCATGGAATACTATTCAGCCATTAAAAAAAATGGAGACTTTACATCCTTCGTATTAACCTGGATGGACGTGGAAGATATTATTCTTAGTAAAGCATCACAAGAATGGAGAAGCATGAATCCTATGTACTCAATTTTGATATGAGGACAATTAATGACAATTATGGTTATGGGGGGGGAAACAGAAAGAGGGAAGGAGGGAGGTGGGTGGGGCCTTGGTGTGTGTCACACTTTATGGGGGCAAGACATGATTGCAAGAGGGACTTTACCTAACAATTGCAATCAGTGTAACCTGGCTTATTGTACCCTCAACGAATCCCCAACAATAAAAAAAAAAAAAAACAAACAACAAAACACAAATCTTAGAAGTTTAACATTTTCTGATATAGGAATTCAGTTAAAGTCTCTCTTTTAAGTTACTCATTAGACTTTACTGGTAACTTACTATTTCCTATAGCGGCTTATTTCATTTTTTCATTAAGAGTTTCATTCTTCTTTGTCCTGAAATTAACCTGCCATCTGTTGACTTTTCGTTTGTCCTTCACAGCTAATGTAATGACAGAATATGCCCCCTTCTCCAAGCATCTGGCAAACATTGCTACTTGATCAGAGTAATCTCCTCTAAAAACCAGGACTCAGAAAACGTTCTTAAGGGTGAGCCCAGGAGTTCACTACCAGTCGATGATGGGAGGCACCCAACTGAAACCTCATCGCTACCCCTAGTCTAATTTTTATTCCACATGTTCCTCCTTCTAACTTTAAAAGATGGTTATCAAATCTTTGCTAAATCTCTTCTTCATCAGGCTTAAAAATCCCATTTTTCATCAATTGTTACACATACAACATTTCATTTCACCAGTCTAGCAATTTTTCACTGGCTAAGCTCATATAATGTTCTAGGTATGATCTGATCCAACTCAAAGTTTTCTACTTCTTGGCAAACCTTTTTTTCTCTCTTCCTACCCCAGGGATACTGCTTAAGATTTGATGTTAGACTTTTTTTTGTGTGTGTGTTTTCCTTTATAAACGTTTTCTCATTATGGATTAGTAACCATATTAGCTTCTGTAGTGCCCAGTACTTATTTTTACCAGATCACTAACTAGAGGTAAACCAAAGGATGCCAACTCCTCTATTAAAAACCTTGCAATCATCTTGCAATTTGTAGCCTATAAACTCCCTAGTAATCTGGACCCTACCTGCCTCTGCTATTTTATGTCATACTGCTCTTCTGTCTCAAGATTTTTCTGGTTGCAACGTATAAAGGTCTCTTCTATCAGAGTTAGTATGTTTGTATCCTCTGCTGAGAACACTTCCCTGGATCTCTCCAACTCTGGCAACTTTTCACCCATCAGGTCTCAGGTCTGCTTCCTCAAGAGACTCCTTAATTACCTATTTAACGTACCTTCCTCCCCCTTCACACACTTATACCACTTTGCAATTTCTTCACTGCACTTTTAGATTCTTTAAAACTTGGCTTACTGGCTCAGCACCCGTAGCAGTGGTTACGGCACCAGCCACATGCACTGGGGCTAGCGGGTTTGAAACTGGCCCAGGCCTGCTAAACAACAGTGATAATTGCAACAAAAAATAGCTGGGCATTGTGGCAAAGTAGTTCCAGCTACTTGGGAGGCCGAGACAAGAGAATCACTTAAGCCCAAGAGTTTGAGGTTGCTGTGAGCTGTGATGCCACAGCACTCTACCTACGGTGACATAGTGAGACTCTGTCTCAAAAAAAAACAAAAACAAAAAAACAAAAACCCTTGCTTACTATTTATCTGTCCTCTTGGGAATATAAGGTGTACAAATATAGGGATTTTGACTATTTTGAGCAACCATCTCCAGTATCTAGGATGGTGCTTGGCACAGAACATAAAATCAACGAATATTAATGAATATTAAGCCTAAGAGTTCTGTTATAGCAGTAAGTACATATTATCTCTGTAAACCTAAAATCTAGTAAAATGTCTGGCATATGTAAGGTATTTAATTTGACAATAAATGGATAAGTTTTACCCACTTGGATAGCGCTATGACTTCTAATAAGATAACATCGCAATCCACTCATCCATTCCTGACCTCCAGTTCTGTATCTTTATTTACTGCTAAAACCCCTGTTAAATAGAAGCTATCGCCTGCCAATATAGACCTTTTCTAATTTCTGCGGCATCATATTCTTTGCCACTTACTGACAAATTCCTTCCTCTGGATTCAAAGCCAATTAGTTACTAAGTCACACTGATTTTTCACTTATTTTCCACATACATCCTTTTCTTTCTATTCCTACTGCCACATCTTACTTTAATCTCTTACCATCTCATATTACTAGTTGTACAACTGGAGTAGCTTCCTGCTGATTTATGTGCCTTTAGTCTCTTCTCCTTCATATTTATCCTTTAAACAAATCCCAAGATCAGTTTTCCTCCAGTGTCCTATCCCCACTTCAGCCTAGCAAATCCCTCAATGTCTTATAAACTGAAATCATCAAAATAAAGGTGTGTCTGGAAATAAGGTGGTAGACTTCATTACAGACAGTTTTGGTATAATGGTAAAAAAGTCTCTAAGTAATTAGATAAATACTGAAAAGCCAATGAGCTATAAGTTCCTTGATGGAACCTTGAGAGACCTTGTTTATATTGTTCATTGCTAATCTACCACCTGAAGTACCTGGAACACACAGCAGGTTTTGGATATTAGTTGATTAAATGAATTGTTTAATGAATAAATGAATGATCCTAAGCAGAGTAGGAATGCCAGGATGAAAGTAGTGTTCTTCAAAGATCTGTCTGGTACTTAGCTACATGGAGATTAGTTAATAGATTACTTTAACAAAACTTAGCTGACATGAATCAACTTCTTACCACTATTCTAAGATTTCTGGAGGACAGATTTAATCCCCATACATCTCAGTGAGATAGATCATATTAAAGACAAGGCAAGTGGAATACACAAAGGCTAAGCGTTTTGTGCAAGTACACACCATGTTTGAGTGGTACGGTATCTGAACCAAGAAAAGCAAAAATGAGGATCTGAATTAATCAGGTTGTGGGCTGTGAAGACAATAAAAGACAAATTGGAAAAATATTTTAAAAGTAGAGGCTAGAACAATAATCACCTAACATTTTCACAGCTCGTATCATTGCTAAGCATTAAAAATCACTTTTGCCAATAAAAGTAATTTTTAATGACATATATAACACCAATCTGAATGTGAAATAATAAAAAAATTAAGTATTTTTCTTATTTTCTCCCCCAACTCAATGAATGGAGATATGAATCCAAAATAAAGTTACCATCCTAGATTTAAATCCATTGTGGACCAAGTTCAGTTCTGCAGGGCTCTATGGCCAGACTGAATTTTACCCATTCATGTCATTCTCAAAAGACACTGAGATAAATAAGCATAAAAACTCATTTCTAATGCAGCTCTGATAAGCTAACCTACAAAT
Source organism: Nycticebus coucang (assembly GCF_027406575.1). NCBI lineage: Eukaryota > Metazoa > Chordata > Mammalia > Primates > Lorisidae > Nycticebus > Nycticebus coucang. Next base: position 20,053,557 of record NC_069784.1, on the reverse strand, counting down.
GGTGAGTCAGAAGAATCACCATTATGGTTAGATAGTACATTTATTAAATTAACAAATGTATTTCTAACAACTCACCAGCTTGCTGACTTTTCAGGTTAATATCAAATCACTACACAAATGTAAGCTCTTGCAGCGATCTTATATTCACCTGTCTTAATGTAGACTTATGTATAACTTATGAAATGATAAATGTCAAAAATATCTAAGGTTCTCCCTTTATTCTTATTAAGAATGAAATTTCATAAAGCCTTCTAAAAAATAAAACTGACATTCAAAATGAACTATAATTATGATAAAAATTCAAGTGAAAAGTTTTTTATCTTACCCTATCTAGTTCCAGTGTAAACTTCTGGTCCCATGACTGATTGGAAATAGGTTTCCAGCTAGTTTGACCAACCACAGTATTATCTAGCTTCAAAACAGCACAGACATCATCTGTAATTAAATTTTATAAACTTGCTTAAAAACTTCAAACCTTTAAAACAGAAGTACCACACTATTTAAAGGCAACAAAGATCTTAAGAAAATAAGATTTGAAAATAAGATTTTTTGTAATCAATATTGAAGCTTGTGAATCCTAAATGGCTAGTTATATATAGATATAAACACACATACTCCCAACTAGACCCTCTAAATTAACCTTTATGTCTTAAACACAAATGCTAACTTACCTATTTTGTTTATACTGGAATGTGACTGAAAGGACTAACAAGGGACCAGCAGTTTGCTATACTCGTCAGTATATACATACCATATGTATGCTTGTGTGTCAATATCAATCATCCAGTTTTTCTTTCTCTACATTTGCTATTGAGCTTGTTGCCTTAAATAATTGTTTATTTTGGAGACTTAGGACATTTGTCCTAAAGTCTCTGTCCATACACAAGGAAACACAGGCAAGTCCATGTTTGTGCTCAATGTACTGGACTGACTTGTCACATATCTTCCCCCCTTCTAGTTATATATTTATATATAGTTTGTAATTATACTTCAGAATGTCTCCAAAGTGTTTCCTAAACCGTTCTGCTTTTTACTCTTCCCAAGAGACCCCTGTCCCTCATCTCAGTTGACTACTGGGCTACAGCAAACATGTCTAGATAGTGGTTATCAAAATTCTAGTTTGGAATAAACACTCATGCTCAATATTTCATCTTCTAAAAGAATTAATGTTATTCATCATGCAGTTTTCTAATATATTTTCAACAAAGTATAATTTGGTTTCCTATTATTACAGGTTTTAATACATTAGAACCAAATTATAAAAATCACAATTTTAAAGTTTTTTTGTCCAACTTTAAACACTTCCCATTGGTAACTCCCTTGTACAGGCCCTTTAATCTGTTATATGATTTTTAAAAATCTGTTACTGAACTGGACAAGTCATCGGTTTTTAGAAGATTTCGACTACTTCCGCTTTTACTTTTACTCGTTCTGCTCATGAAAGATGATCTGGTTTCACTGGGACTCCAGCCAGGTAGTGCAACCGATGTTGCTTTTGACCGTCCAGGAACATTCTCTAGGATGTCTTGGCAGCCCATAAGACGAACTTCCAAAGTACCTGTTAGTATAAATAAATACAAAATAAGAACTTAAATTCTTAATATATAGAACCATGTCTCTGTTACCTACTCAGAAACAGGAAAAAAAAATCTGCTAAAATAACAAAACTCTTCTCCCTAAGATCAATGATAGCCATCATCTTCCTATTTTAGTTAGAGAAATCACTACAAATTCTTAATTAAAACAACTATGAAAAATTTTATTAAAAATAGCATCTCTCCATGGTGGCGCCCATAGCTCAATGGGTAGAGCACCGGCCACATACACTGAGGCTGGCAGGTTCAAGCCCAGCCCAGGCCAGCTAAAATCAACAATGACAACTGCAACAAAAAAACAGCCAGGCATTGTGGTGGGCACCTGTACTCCCAGCTACTTGGGAGGCTGAGGCAAGAGAATCATTTAAGCCCAAGAGTTGGAGGTTGCTGTGAGCTGTGATGCCATCGCACTCTCCAAGGGCAACATAGTAAGACTGTCTCAAAAAAAAAAAAAAAAAAAATTATATAACTTGTTTTGTTTTATGCCTTATAGACAGCTTTTGAGAGATGGTTTTATTTTTTCTTTTCTTTCTTTCTTTTTTTTGAAACAGTCTCTTATGTTCCTCTTGGTAGAGTGCCGTGGTGTCACAGTTCACAGCAACCTCCAGCTCTTAGGCTTAAGTGACTCTCTTGCCTCACCCTCCCAAGTAGCTGGGACTACAGGTGCCCGCTACAACACCCAGCTATTTTGTTGTTGTAGTTGTCATTGTTTTAGCTGGCCTGGGCCAGGTTTGAACCCACCAGCCTCGGTGTATGTGGCCAGCACCCTACCCACTGAACTACAGGCACCGCTCTAAACTTCTTGTATGTCTAAATACATACTGCTATAATTACATGGAAAAATTATAGAATTATGTGGACTGAGAAATGTGGGAAAGGGAGCATAAAGCTAAATAATGTGTCATTAAAATAGCACACAAAAGTGAGAAACAAGGAAGTCTATAAATTAAATAACTTACATTTAACGGTTAACTAATATAGAAAAGAACTTTACAGGATTTTTTTCATAAATAAATGAGTTTTATGTTCTACTTGAGGTGTAAAATGACATTTCTTTCCATTTCTGATTATTTAGTCAAATAATTATGAATGGGAATTATGTAAGCAAAAAATAACTACAATCTCCTTAAGGAAATAAACACTTTAAACATGTTAAAAATGAAAATGGGGAACTGTGAGGTAGGTCACCCAGACAGATGGCTTTCTAGCCCTTTGGCCTAGACTTGGTATGTTAGAACTAAAAATGGTGCTGCCATATTAAGATTTTAGAAATTCCACATAGTGTAAAATTTTAGGAGGAATATTTCTCAGTAAAAGTCCCATTAAATTTAAATAATTAAAAATTTATTTTACTAAAGGTTTTTAATTATTTAAAAGTAACTGAAAGACTTACATTTATAACCAAGGAGTAGTAGTAGTAATAATGTCTCCCAATTCAAACAACTAAATAAATCAGACAAAATATATAAAAAAAAGTTTTAAAGACATTGGACATAAGGCAATGAAGAACAGTGTGATATCTGAGAGATGGGAAACAAACAAAATGGGGCCTAAGATTTTTCAGGCGTACTGTCTTAAGAGTTTAGGGAGGGGGAACTCAGGTGGAGCCAAGCTGAAGAGACAAAAATGAAAGCACTGAGAAATCAAGGCGGCTATAGTTCCCAAAGGAGCAGAGAGAGCTATTGAAGAGGGTTTTCCCCATCATGTATTCAAAATACCTATCCATGAAGAAAATACCTGAGGTAGAGGAAAGAACCACCTGAAAACGGTACAAGGAACAAAACTCAGTGGCTGTTCCCATCAATCAGGCTTAAAAATCTCAGTTTATGGGACATTAAAGGTAGTACACAGAGAGTCTTGCCCTAGCAGTAGAGAATTATCCCCAAATGATGCTCTTGTCCCATATGTGCATATAACAAATCTTAAAAGCAGTACCCCAAAGATTAAATTGTTTCCAAATAATTGTGTCTGAGAACAAAGCTCAAGAGTATTTATAGAATACCAAAATATCCAACAGGGTAAAATTAATAAGACCTGCCTTTTAATCAAAGATTACCAGGTGTGTTTGTCTTTTATTGCTACATCACAAATTACAACTACTGGCCTACCTGACATAAATGTTAGGATTAGCAGACAAGGATATTAAAATAGTCAATCTATTGAAAATGTTGAATAGAGACATGGAAGAAATAAAAAAGGCCCAAATTAAATTTCTAGAGATTTTTTTAAAAAAGCAATGTCTGAGACTTAGGGAAAAAGAATACACAGGATGGGACTGGTGGCAGATTAAATATTGCAAAAAGAAAAAAAAAGTTGAGTGAACTTGAAGACATACCAACAGAAATGATCAAACATAGAAAGGAAGATTTGGGAGAGAAAAAAAGAAAACAGTACATAGGTGAACTGTCAGTTTAACTTCAAGTGGCCTAATATATGTGTAACTCAACTTCCTGGTGAAACACCAAAGAGATTGGGGGATTAAAAATACACTTAAGAAAAAATGGCTAAAAATTCTCCAAATTTGATGAGAACTGTAAAACCAAGAAGTATTTAAGCAGTTCAATGAACAACATCAAACAAAAGAAACAAACTACACCAAAGCACGTTATAATCCAACTTCTCATAACTAGTAATAAACCAAAAACACTAAAAGCAGCAAGAATGGTTTTTACATTGCATGTAAAGGAATAAACACTAGAATGGCAGATTTTTCACTGAAAACTATGAAAGCCCAGACTATATGCTTTACATCTGTGAAATTTATTATGTCAACTACATCTTAATAAAATAGCTCTAAAATCTGGATATTGATAATGGTGGAAATACTATATATATAATATAGTATTAAAAAATATAGTACTATATTAATATAGTATTAAAAAAATGCATAACTATATACTTAAAACAAGTGGTATGTAATTCCTCAATAAAGCTATTAAAGGTGGAAAGTGCAGCTTCAATGTTAGGTTTCTTTTAGGTTGAAGAAATCTTACTGTGAAGTGGTAAGACAAATATAATGGATATGATTTTTATTTTAATTCAAAAAATTTGTTGTGTTTGCTTTTCATTTGGTTTTGGTTATTGTTAAACTGGCAAATTAGCTCATTCCTACTGTAAATGCTCAGCTATAAAAGTCATCCTGGGGAAACTGAAAACATCTGGCTACTACTTCAAACCATGGTAGCTTATTAAATATTTTAGTAATTTCAATGTATCAGGACAAGACAATGCTCAACACCTGCTTTCACTTACAAAAAAAATCTGGAGGGAGTTAAGATTTTTATTAAATGTCTAGAAATTTCTTTCTTTTATGAGATGACACAATTGTAATTGCACATAACCCCATTAAAAATAACTTAAAAGTACATTCTTTACCTTCATAACCTACAATATGAAACTTTTAAAAGAAACAAATCCAAGAAGTAAATGTTTGCATTCATAAGCAGTAGCTATGAATTATAATAGAACAAGCAAATGCTTTTTTATTTCTTTCAACTGTCTGGAAAAATTATTTTATATCTGTTTTATTAATTCAGTATTTCATATTGGTATAATTAACTTTTTGTTAATTCTGCGGAAAGCTCTTATAAAAATTAGTAAATTTTTCAAAATATAGAGCAAAAAATTCAATTATACCTTATATCACAGTAGCAACAAATTTGCAAATGTCAGTACTACAAACATACAACCAGAAAAGAAACCAGAGTCTACGGGAGACAAACTACAAATAATAGCACGCAGTGAAAAATTCAGAAGAGTAAATGCTCTTACTCGTCATCCATGTTCATCTTCCAACATGTCTACAGGTAAGTGCTATTTTTCTTCCTAGTTACTTCATATGTAGTTTGTAGTCTAGCAGGAGCTTAAAGACATTCTTTTCTTTTTTTTTTGAGACAGAGACTTACTCTGTGGCCCTGGGCAGAGTGCCGTGATGTCACAGCAACCTTAAATTCTTGGGCTAAAGCGATCCTTCTGCCTCAGCCTCCTGAGGTGCCTGCCACAACAGCCGGCTAGTTTTTCTATTTTTAGTAGAGACAGGGTCTCACCCTTGCTCAGGCTGGTCTTAAACTCTTGAGCTCAGGCAATCCACCTGCCTTGGCCTCCTGCAGTGCTGGGATTACAGACATGAGCCACTGCACCATGCCTAAAAAGAAATTTTCTTTCAAAACCCAAAATGTCTTAAGGATTGTAAGATACTTCCTTTTAGACTGATAATTTACATCACTTTGAGTAAAAGTCTGCAAAGGAATGAAGAACAGGGGAAGAAAGAACTGAAAAGAGGTTAAAATTCAAGAGCTGGGAGGAAGAACAGACTAGAATAAAAAGGAAAAGAAAAATTCTAGCCATTATCAGCTTAGTTTCTGAAACATGGCTTTATTATTTTTCTAGAAATACGGCTAATTTCCAAATACATATATTTTGCAACCATATTTTAATCAAGGATTCATTCAGAAATTCCTGAGTATCAACAATGTTCAGCACTGAGCCAAAGATGGTGAAACTCAACAACAAGCACAGTCCCCTGCCTAATTATCAAATACTATTTACCAAGTATTTGTCAGATATATAAAATGTCCTGTGCTGTGGTCAAGGATAGATTTTAAGGTCTTTGTTCTTTACAGGTATATATTCTAGTTATAACTAAAAACACATACAATAATATGCATAACAAAGCAAAAACATTTAAATAGGGTAGGGGAGGCACTGCGTGCATAAACCAGTTTAATTATGAGAGAAAATTCATGGTATGTGTAATAAAGATCTATCTGGAAAGATAAACAGCTATCATAGCATATAGGGGTTAGACCAAAGGTTCCCAAGCTTTGTCAAGTTCATGGTGCCCTGATGCTTTCTTTTTTCTTTTTTTTTTTTGAGACAGAGTCTATGTCACCCTCGGCAGAGTGCTGTGGCATCATACCTCACAGCAACCTCAAACTCTTGGGCTTAAGCAATTCTCTTGCCTCAGCCTCCCAAGTAGCTGGGACTACAGGTACCTGCCACAATGCCCGGCTGTTTTTTTGTTGTAGTTGTCATTGTTGTTTAACAGGCTGTGGTTGGATTTGAACCTGCTAGCTCCAGTGTATGTGGCTGGCTACAGGTGCCGAGCCAAATGCTTTATTTTTTCAGGGTGCCCAAAAGACATTACCTGAGAGTTTAGGCCAAGACAAAGGAGATCACTGAGATCCTAACAAATAGCTATCTGAAAAAATAATATAACCATAAGAAAAAGTATTTTTATTTCATTCTTTAAACAAGTAGAATTACTTTCTACTGGGATGTGTGTACCTTTTGGGCTCCATACAACTTCTTGTAATTTGGAATCGGTTTGAAAACTACTACCCTGATTTCCTACTCCACATGGCATTTTGTAAAATCACAGCAACCAAGGAAATTCAGCTTCACAAATATATGACATCATCAAAACGAATGTAGTTTCAGCATTTTAATTTCAATGCTGAAATTAAAATTACCTTGAACTAGTAGTCTGAATGGTGACTATAGGAAAAGCAGTTAAAGCTGTGTTTCCCTTAAAAACTTAAAATATCTATTATGCTCCTATGAATTCACTTTGATATCGTAGGATGCCTCAGATTTAAGAATGCAGTTTGAAGTTGCAGGTTAGGACTGATCCAAATTCATGGAATTCATGGTAACACCAAAGTTTAATTGTAAATTTGTCCTTCAAGTTTTAATGTACAATTTTGGCATAGTATAAAATTGATTAATGATACATCAACTAGAATGTGATATCATACTATGCAATACCAAGGAACATTTTCATAATGTGAAAATATTAAATGAAATTGTTTTTAAGGTAAAGTTCTTATTGACATTAATATTGATAAGAAAATTTAAAGATTCTGGAAAGTCTGTGTAACCAGAATATGTCTTGTTCACATGGGCCAATAAAAGCCTTTGCAGGTAATGTTTCAGAAAATGGTATAAGAGGAAAGTCTAAAGACAGCTTCTTCAAAGAAATTAAAAAAAAAAAAAGGAAACTTGAAAAACCATCAGAATTAACTTTATCAGAACTCTGGAAAATAGTCAAAGGTTTATTATTACCAAGTGAATGCTTAATTAAAATCAAGACAGGTAACAGATACTTGGTGTGAGAGGTTCAAAGAGTATTTCCCCTTGTCTCATTCCCTACCCTCCCCAAACCTCGATGGCAGTAACTGAAGATGGCGGTCTGCATTCCTGCTATGGGTTCCTGGTACTGGAAGGAGGAGCAAAGCTCTCATTCTCAAAGAATTGTGGTTGCCTGCTTTACCAGTCTGAGGGTTCCTTGAAGGACTAAAACAAAAAGCTTGCCTTTATTTTGCCTAACTAAAATCTCTGAGGGCAGAGAGGCAGCTAAGTAAGTGGAGGGCATCTGTCAAAAATACTTGAAGGCAAATGAACTGGCCACCGAAGCCTGAGACAAACGATTTCAACTGAGGCAAACAACAGACAAGGCAAAAACCCTGAAAAGCTAGTAAGAAAATGCTTTGGAGAGTAAGGGCTTTGCAATGCTTCCACATATTACTAGGAAACTAGAAGGCTAAGTGCAAGAGGGAGGCCTCTTCAGATAAGATCAGGGAAGACCCTAAGCTCTCACCTGTGATTGATTCTCAAGGTCCGCACAAGGCAACATGGAGTAGTAAACTGTTTGGGTGAGTGCTGAAGGTGTGACACTTCAGATAAAGAGAGCCCAGCTGCAAATATGGGGCATTTTTGTTTCCTTCAGCAATCAAAGGAAATGTCTCTCAATATACTAGATGATAGCTGTATCAATGAAATAGACACCTTAGGGATCATACCTGACAGAAAATACAGTTTTTACAAAATAAATTATAAAAGTCACAAAACAAATAACTACCTCCAACATACAGCAGCTATCAAAAAATCTTTGGGAAGAGGAACATCTGACTTATGAGGTAAATATTCTAGGGAAGTATTTGAATTATGAAGCAAGCACAGTAACAGTATGATCGGTTCATAGGAAAAAAAGAACTTAACAGAAACTGTTGCAGGAGAAGCCAAGACAGTGGACTTATTAGATAAAGACTTCATGTCAATTGTATTAAACATGCTAAAAGATCTCAAAAAAACTATGAACGAAGATCTAATGCAGTGATTTTCAACTAGTGTGCCATGGCATTCTATGAGAGGATCTTTGGTGTGCTGCAAAAATTTTTAAAGATCATTAATTATTTCCAAAAGCAGTTCAAAGCACAGTAAGTATATTCGTTTTTTTTTTTAAATCAATGTTAATTTCAGCGTGCTATGGAAGTTTACCTGTAAATTCCAGTGTGCCATAAGATAAAACGTTGAAAAACACTGATCTAAAGTAAGAAAAATGGTATCTCAACAAATAAAGAGTATCAACAGGAAGATAAAAATTATAAAAAAAATAACCAAACAGAAATACTGGAGTTTAAAAGTACAATGGAAACAAAAAATTTACTAGAGAAGTTGAACAGCAGATTTAAAAATGGAGAAGAAATAAAGTCTGCAAACTTGAAGGTAGGTTGGTCAATTGGAATTATTCAGTCTGAAGAGCAGAAAGAAATGAAGAAAAGAAAAGAAAGCCTAAGACAAATACCACGAAGAACATCTATATATACGTAATAAAAGTCCCAGAAGAAGAAAGCGGTAGAAAGAACCTTTGAAGAAATAAGGCTGAAAACTTGACAAAGTTTATGAAAGACATGAACCTACACATCGAGAAGCTGAAAACAGTTCAAAGTAGGATAAACTCAAGCTGTGAAAAGCCAATGCCAAAGTGAATTCTGAAAGCAGTAAGAAAGAAACAAATCATCACTTGTAAGGGACCCACAATAACATTAACAATTGATACCTCACCAGAAGGCATAAAGGGAGCAGGGGAACATTTTTAAAGAACTAAAGTCAACCAGGAATTCTATGTACAGCAAAATTATTCAAAAATAAAGGAAAAAAATACAGATAATCCCAAATAAAAGCTAAAGGTCACTAGGAGACCTGCCCACAAGAAATGGTAAAGGAAACCACACAGATTGAAATGAAAGGACACTAGACAGTAAACCTGAAACCAAAGAGAGAGGAAGAAACAGAGAGAGAGAATGAGAATAAACACAGTAATTAAAAAAGGCCAATATTATTATATTTTTGGTTCCTCTTTTTGTTTCCTTAATGATTTAAAAGAAAATGCATACAACAGTATTTATAATTTACGTCAGGGGGCACATGGTATATAAAGAAAATTTCTGACAATATAAAGGGAGGGATGCACTGTTGTAGGCTACTGAAGTTGGAATCAATTCAAATGAGAGGGTTATAAACTTAGGATGTTATGATCACCATATGAATGTTTATAGTAGCTTAATTTATAATTGCAAAAACATGGAAGCAACCAAAATGTCTTTCAGTAGGTGAATGAAAAAACTGTACTATACTTAGACAATGGAATATTATTCAGAGCTAAAACAAAAATGAGCTATGAAGCCATGAAAAGACATAGAAGATTTAACTGACTATTACTAAGTAAAAGAAATCAATCTGAAAAGGCTAAAATAAATATTGTATAAATCTAACTAGATGACATTCAAGAAAAGGCAAAACTATAAAGGATTAGTAGTTGCCATGGGTTGGAAGGTTAGAAAAAGAAAGAGATGAATGAGCCCGGGCAGGGGAAGCTCGTGACACAGCGTTGGGGGAGGCAGCCGCTGGTCGGGAAGAACCTTGAAGTTTGTCTTTTCCCGCTTGAAAACTGAAAAGCCTTGAGCTGGAAAGTCCCCTAAAGGTCATCTTGGACAACTACATTTTTATTAAGGGTGTGTCTGAGATTGAGAAGAGATGCAGCGTGGGAGACAGGGTGGTATAGACTTGTGAACCAACCTTTGACCTGTAAGTGGGGACTGTGAGACCGGCGCCTGCCCTTATGAGCGGTGCCGCACGGGCATCTGCACTCCCTGACCAGGAAATCCGGGAGCCGCGGAACCTCGCATCCTCCCTCCTGTACCCTCCCTGCCTCCACAAGGGCCTGTTAGTCTGGCCAGGGACTCTGGTAGCAGGGTGCCCTCCGGAGCCCTCCCTGCCTCTGTGCAGAGCCCTTCTCCTGGCCAGAGACTGCCAGAACCTTGGGCCCTCTGTGCCAAAGTCACTGGGCGCCAGGCACACCCAGAACCATGTGTACCCCCCCTTCCCCCCCCGTTGCTGGCCAGGGTATGTTACACTCCGGATCTGCTCCCACAACCAGAACTCCCTGGCCGGGGCAGCAGCAGAGGAACTACACAGGGTCACTCCCTACAAAGATTCAGCAACAATAGAGTGACCCCACCGGGGTCTAATCTTGGAGAGACACCTCCCAAACTCTGAGGACAGCCAGAGGCAATGGTGAAAAACAATCATGAGGCGAAATCAACAGAAAAACTCTGGCAATATGAATAATCAGAGTAGATCAACTCCCCCAAGGATCAATGGGGCAGACACAGCACAAGATCCCATGCACAAATAGCTGAGATGTCAGAAATCGAATTCAGAATCTGGATAGCAAATATGATTGAATTAGAATTCCAAGCAGTCACCCAAAAGATATCTTAAGAATTCAATGAATTCAAAGACCAAATGACCAAAGATTTTGAAACATTGAGACAGTAAGTTGCAGCCCTCAAAGATCTGAGAAACACACTAGAATCCCTCAGTAACAGAATGGAGCAAGCAGAAGAAAGGATTTCTGACACTGAAGACAAAGCTTTTGAACGCTCCCAAACTCTCAAATTGGAGGGCAAAAACAGATCACTCTCTCAGAGAGCTCTGGAATAATTAGAAGAAAACCAATATTCGTCTTATAGGGATCCCCAAAAGTGACGAAATGGCTTCAAAAGGCACAGAGTCTCTTCTCCATGAGATTATGAAGGAGAACTTTCCAGACATGCCAAGAGATTCTGAAATTCAGATAGCAGACAGTTTCAGAACTCCAGCACCACTCAACCCAAATAAGACATCCCCCAGATACACCATAATCAATTTCACTAAAGATAATGTGAAGGAGAAAATTATGAAAGCAGCCAGGTGAAAGTCAACCATCACCTACAAGGGCAAGAATATTAGAATAACTGCAGATCTCTCTGATGAAAACTTTCAAGCTACAAGAGGATGGTCATCGACTTTTAACCTCCTCAAACAAAATAACTTTCAACCAAGGATCCTGTACCAGGCTAAAATGAGTTTCATTTATGACTGACAAATTAAATACTTTAATGACATACACATGTTGAAGAAATTTGCCATAACTAAATCAGCTCTCCAGGATATTCTCAGACCTATGCTCCATAAAGACCAGCATAATCCTCCATCACAAAAGTAAACCCACCCAAAAATTTTTGATCAAATTCCAACTTCCACAGTCGCATAAGATTTAAAAATGTCCACCGGACTTTCGAAAGGCTTATCAATATTCTCAATTAATGTGAATGGTTTAAACTGTCCTCTAAAGAGGCACAGGTTGGCTGACTGGATACAAAAACTCAAGCCAGATATCTGCTACATACAAGAATATCCTCTTACATTAAAAGCCAAATATAGACTCAAGGTGAAGGGATGGTCATCTATATTCCAGGTAAATGGAAAGCAGAAAAAAGCAGGCATTCCAATCCTGTTCGCAGACACAATAGGCTTTAAACCAACGAAAAAAAGGAAGGATAAGGATGGACACTTCATATTTCTTAAAGGTAATACTCAATATGATGAGATATCAATTATTAATATTTATGCACCCAACCACAACGCACCTCAACTTATAAGAGAAACTCTTAACAGACACGAGCAACTCGATTTCCTCCAGTTCCATAGTAGTTGGACATTTTAACACCCCTTTAGCAGTGCTGGATAGCTCCTCCAAAAAGAAGCTAAGCAAAGAAATTTTAGATTTAAAATTAACCATTCAACATCTGGAATTAACAGACATCTACAAGAACATTTCATTCCAACAAAACTGAATACACATTCTTCTCATCAGCCCACGGAACATACTCCAAAATCGACCACATCCTAGACCACAAATCTAACCTCAGCAAATTTAAAATAATAGAAATTATTCCTTGCATCTTCTCAGACCATCATGGAATAAAAGTTGAACTCAATAACAGGAACCTGCATACCCATACAAAAACATGGAAGCTAAACAACCTTATGCTGAAGGATACATGGGTTATAGATGAGATTAAGAAGGAAATCACCAAATTTTTGGAACAAAACAACAATCAAGACACGAATTACCAGAACCTCTGGGATACTGCAAAGGCAGTCCTAAGAGGGAAATTTATAGCACTGCAAGCCTTCGTCAAGCAAACGGAAACAGAGGACGTTAATAACTTAATGGGACATCTCAAGCAATTGGAGAAGGAAGAACATTCCAACCCCAAACTCAGCACAAGAAAAGAAATAACCAAAATCAGAGAAGAATAAAATGAAATTGAAAACAAAAGAATTATACAACAGATCAATAAATCAAAAAGTTGGTGTTTTGAAAAGATCAACAAAATTGATAAACCTTTGGCCAACCAACTTCTTTTAACTCTCGAAAAGAAGAGTAAAATCTCCAATTTCATCAATCAGAAATGGTAACGATGAAATAACAACAGACCCCTCAGAAACTCAAAAAATCCTGAATGAATATTACAAGAAACTCTACTCTCAGAAATACGAAAATCTGAAAGTAACTGACCCATACTTGGAAGTACGCCACCTACCAAGACTTAGCCAGAACGAAGTGGAAATGTTGAACAGGCCTGTATCAAGTTCTGAAAAAGCATCAACTATACAAAATTTCCATAAAAAGAAAAGCCCAGGACCAGATGGCTTTACGTCAGAATTCTACCAAACCTTTAAAAAAGAACTAGTACCTATATTACTAAACCTCTTCCAAAATATAGAAAAAGAAGAAATACTACCCAATACATTCTACGAAGCAAACATCACCTTGATCCCTAAACCAGGGAAAGACCCAACAAGAAAAGAAAATTACAGACCAATATCACTAATGAAGATTGATGCTAAAATACTCAATAACATCCTAACAAACAGAATCCAACAACACATCAAAAAAGTTATAAACCATGACCAAGTGGGATTTATCCCAGGGTCTCAACGCTGGTTCAATATACATAAATCTATAAATGTAATTCAGCACATAAACAAACTAAAAAATAAAGACCATATGCTTCTCTCAATTGATGCAGAAAAAGCTTTTGATAATATCCAGCATCCCTTCATGATCACAACACTTAAGAAAATTGGTATAAAAGGGACATTTCTTAAACTAATAGAGGCCATCTACAGCAAACCCACAGCCAATATCATATTGAATGGAGTTAAACTGAAATCATTTCCACTTAAATCAGGAACCAGGCAAGGTTGGCTACTGTCTCCATTGCTCTTTAACATCATAATGGAAGTTTTAGCCATTGCAATTAGGGAAGAAAAGGCAATCAAGAGTATCCACATAGGGTCAGAAGAGATCAAACATTCACTCTTCGCAGATGACATGATCGTATATCTGGAAAACACTAGGGATTTTACTACAAAACATTAAGAAGTGATCAAGGAATACCACAATGTCTCAGGCTATAAAATCAATACCCATAAATCTGTAGCCTTTATATGTACCAACAATAGCCAAGCCGAAAAAAACAGTCAAGGACTCTATTCCTTTCACAGTAGTGCCAAAGAAGATGAAATATTTGGGAGTTTATCTAACAAAGGACATGAAAGATCTCTATAAAGAGAACTATGAAACTTTAAGAAAAATAGCTGAAGATGTTAACAAATGTAAAAACATACCATGCTCATGGCTGGGAAGAATTAACATTGTGAAAATGTCCATATTACCCAAAGCAATACACAATTTTAATGCAAGCCCTATTAAAGCTCCACTGTCATACTTCAAAGATCTTGAAAAAATAATACTTTGTTTTGTTTTGTTTTTTTTGGAGAGACAGAGTCTCACTTTATGGCCCTCGGTAGAGTGCCGTGGCCTCACACAGCTCACAGCAACCTCCAACTCCTGGGCTTAAGCGATTCTCTTGCCTCAGCCTCCCAAGTAGCTGGGACTACAGGCGCCAGCCACAACGCCCGGCTATTTTTTGGTTGCAGTTTGGCTGGGGTCGGGTTTGAACCCGTCACCCTCGGCATATGGGGCGGGCGCCTTACCGACTGAGCCACAGGTGCCGCCCAAATAATACTTTGTTTTATATGGAATCAGAAAAAACCTCTAATAGCCAAAACATTACTCAGAAATAAAAACAAAGCAGGAGGAATCATGCTACCAGACCTGAGACCGTACTATCAATCGATAGTGATTAAAACAGCATGGTACTGACACAAAAACAGGTAAGTAGATGTCTGGAACAGAATAAAGAACCAAGAGATGAACCCAGCTACTTACTGTCATTTGATCTTTGACAAGCCAATTCAAAACATTCAGTGGGGAAAAGATTCCCTATTTAACAAATGGTCCTGGGTGAACTGGCTGGCGATCTGTAAAAGACTAAAACTGGACCCACACCTTTCACCATTAACTAAGACTCTCACTGGATAAAAGATTTAAACTTAAGACATGAAACTATAAAAATACTTGAACAAAGTGTAGGGAAAACGCTTGAAGGAATCGGCCTGGGTGAATATTTTATGAGGAGGACACCCCAGGCAATTGAAGTAGTATCAAAAATATATTACTGGGACCTGATCAAACTAAAAAGCTTCTGCACAGCCAAGAACATAGTAAGTAAAGCAAGCAGACAGCCCTCAGAATGGGAGAAAATATTTGCAGGTTATACCTCCGATAAAAGTGTAATAACCAGAATCCACAGAGAACTCAAAAGTATAAGCAAGAAAAGAACACGTGATCCCATCTCAGGGTGGGCAAGGGACTTGAAGACAAACTTCTCTAAAGAAGACAGACGCACGATCTACAAACACATGAAAAAAAGCTCATCATCCTTAATCATCAGAGAAATGCAAATCAAAACTACTTTGAGATATCACCTAACCCCAGTAAGAGTAGCACACATAACAAAATCCCAAAACCAGAGATGTTGGTGTTGATGTGAAGAAATGGGCACACTTCTACACTGCTGTTGGGAATGCACACTAATACATTCTTTTTGGAAGGATGTTTGGAGAATACTTAGAGATCTAAAAATAGACCTGCCATTCGATCCTATAATTCCTTTACTAGGTTTATACCCAGAAGACCAAAAATCACAATATAACAAAGACATCTGTACCAGAATGTTTATTGCAGCCCAATTCGTAACTGCTAAGCCATGGAAGAAGCCCAAGTGCCCATCGACCCACGAACGGACTAGCAAATTGTGGTACATGTACACCATGGAATATTATGCAGCCGTAAGGAAAGATAGAGACTTTATCTCTTTCATGTTTACATGGATGGAGCTGGAACATATTCTTCTTAGCAAAGTATCTCAAGAATGGAAGAAAAAGTATCCAATGTACTCAGCCCTACTCTGAAGCTAATTTATAGCTTTCATATGAAGGCTATAAACTAACTATAGCTCAAGAATATGGGGAAAGGGCCAAGGGAGGGGAAGGGAGGGGGGCAGTTAGGGTGGAAGGAGGGGATGGCTGGTGCCACACCTATGGTGCATCTTAGAATGGGTACAGGCGAAACCTACTAAATGCAGAATACAAATGTCTACATACAATAACTAAGAAAATGCCATGAAGGCTATGTTGAACAGTTTGATGAGAATATTTCAGATTGTATATGAAACCAGTACATTGTACCCCTTGATTGCACTAATGTACACAGCTATGATTTAACAATAAAAAGAAAAAAAGAAAGAAAGAGATGAATGGGTAAAGCACAGAGGACATTTAGGGGAGTGCAATTGTTCTTTCACTATTATGAAACTACAATAGTGATACGTGTCATTAGACATTTGACAAAACCTATAGAACGTACAATACCCAAGGACTTCAGGGTGATAATAACTTGGCAGTGTAGGTTCGTCAGTTATTAAAAAATGTACCAGTCTGCTGCAAAAGGTTCATAGTGGAGGAGGTTGTGCATTATGTCAAGATAGGGGTTAATGAGGACTCTATATTCTCTGCTCAATTTTGCTGTGAACCTAAAACTAGTCTAAAAGACCCCGATGTTCATTAATCAAAAATAAAAAATACATATAGATAGATATACACAGAGGAAAAAATGAAAAGGAAGGCAATTACCAACAGCAAACTAGAAAAATTCAATCCAACACAAAAGAAAGTAGTATCAGAAGACTTCAGAAAAGAAAAAAGAAACACTGTAAAAAAAAAAAAAAAAAAAAAAAAAACAGAAAAATGACAGAGTCAAGTTCCTTGTTTGTAAAATAAATAATCTGGCTGTTTTTTGTCTCTGGTTTCTGGGAAGAAGCCTCTAAACCAGTGGTCCTCAACCTGCGGGTCGCAACCCCTTTCAGGGCCAAAGGACCCTTTCAGAGGGGTCACCTAAATACATCCTGCAAATCAGATATTTAAATTACGATTTGTAACAGCAGCAAAATTACAGTCATGAAGTAACAACGAAAATAATTTTATGGTTGGGGGTCACCACAACATGAGGAACTGTATTAAAGGGTCACAGCTTTAGGAAGGTTGAGAACCGCTGCTCTAAACCCTTGGAATTTCCCCAGTGATTGGAGGTCTTAAAAGGTTATTCATGGTGGACACCTTAGACCATACCCTAAGATTAATACTAACTAAGCCTGACTCATGATGGGCCCCCTAGACAGTTTCAGGATGGGAGCTGGTCATGACAAAAAGACTAGTTATATCATTAGGGGATTGGAGCTTTGAGCCATGGAATATTAGCCTGACCTCTAGAGAAGGGTGGAAGGCAGAAGATTGAATTCAATTCAATCATGTGGCCAATGATTCACTCAATCACACTTATATAACAAAGCTCCAATAAAAACTCTGACACACAAAGTACAAGTGAACTTCCTGGCTGGGGACAGCCTCAATGTGTTGGGGGAGGGTGATACATCATAAAGGCACCTAAGTTTGATGTTGGGGACCTTTCCAGATCTTACTCTGTACTTTTCTTTGGCTGGTCCTAATTTGTATCCTTTATAATAAAAAGATAATCATAAGTATAGTGCTTTCATAACTTTTATGAGTTGTATTAGCAAATTACTGAGTCTGAGGTAGCAGTAGGAATCCTAGAATTTGCAGCCAGTTGGTGAGAAGTGCACACAGCCTAGAAAACTTCAAGCTTGCAGTTTGTGTCTGAAGTGAGGGCAGTTTTGTGGGGGACTGTACCATAAACTGATGCAATGGAGTTAGGTTAAATATCAAACAGAATTATATTGCATCTTATCAGTAATTACCTTAAATGTAAATAGATGAAACCATTCAATTAAAAAGCAGAGATCGACAGAATGGAGTAAAAAAGCATAATACAATAAGAGAGTTATGTTAGATTCCAAAACACATGTAAATTGAAAGTAGGACAGAAAAAAGATATTCAGTAAAAATAGTAACCAAAAGACAATGGGAATTGCTGTACTAACATTATGCAAAATAGACTTTAATTAAAAATGTTATAGGAAAAAAAATTGTACAGAAGACAAGGAAGGTAAAAGAGATACAACAATCGTAAACATACATGGACCTAACAACACAGCCCAAAAACTATAAAGAAAAATTTATGTAACTGAAGGAAGAAATACAGACAGCTCTACAAAAATAGTTGGGGACACCCCTGTACAATTTTCAATAATGGACCTTGCTAGAAAAGCTATAATGAAAAGAAAGAACATGTTGGAGAGGGTTTAGAAGCTGTTCTAAATGCTGTTAGAAAATATAAAGATGTAATTGCTGTGAAAGACAGTTTGCCAGTTCCTCAAAGATTTAGATACAGTTACTATATGACCTAACAATTATACTCGCAGATGTGAAAACAGATGTTCAAACAAAAACCTGCACACAAATGTTCACAAGAGTCCATAGCCAGAAAGAACTCAAGTGTTCTAATATATGAATAAACAAAATGTGGTGTAGTTTGAGTATCCCTTATCTGAAATGCCTGGGTCCAGAAGCATTTGAGATTTCAATTTTTCTTGAATTTTGGAATGTTTCCATTATACTTACCAGTTGAATATCCAAAATCCAAAATGCTTCAGTGAGAATTTCCTTTGAGAATCATGATCATGCTCAAAAGTTTCAGATTTTAAAGCATTTTCGATTTCAGATTTTTTTGATTAGAGATGCTCAATTAGTATTCCATGCAATGGAATATTATTAGCCATGAAAAAGAATAAAGTACTGAGTGAACCTTGAAAAAGTTATGCTAAGTAAAAGAAGCTAGACACAAAATGCCACAAATTATATAATTCTGTTTATATGAAATATCTAGAAAAGGCAAATCCATAGAGACAGAGAGCCAATAAGAGGCTGCCAGAGACTAGGAGTAAGGGCGAATAGGAGTGACTGCTTATTGGGTACTTGTTTCCTTTTGGGGTGATGAAAATATTCTGGAACTATAGATAACAGTAATGATGGTTCAACTACACGCTGCTGAACTGTATAAAATGTCAATGGCTAAAGCAATACATTTCATATGTATCTCACCATAATTTTAAAAAACTGTGCACTTTTTCTTTCAATTATTAAACCAGAACCAGATATAAACAAAAATTTACAAAAAACCATGACATATGTGCTACATACCTGTTAATGCCGCTGGTTTGGACAGTGTACTATACTGGTTTTGTGTAGATATCATACTTTGACGTGGACTTAAGGTTGGTGATGCAACAAGAGAAAGCTCTTCAATAATAATACTGCTTTTGGGATGATTTTTGGGAAGTTCATTTAATCTTTGCTCTAACGAATACTTTAAAAGATCCAACTTCTGACTTGATTCATTAAATCTCGCTTGAGCCTTGCACAGGGAAAAGACAATTGTTATTTAAATAACCACAATTCTGAATAATGTATTTCTTAAACAAATTAAAATATTTGTTTAAAATTACTTCTGAAAGTGCTTTTCTGTCTGTTACTTTTCCTGAGCCTAGTAATTTCATTACATTCTTTGCACCTTCTGCAACTGCAAACTCTATCCTAAAATGATGCCGTAATTCTTCCATTCGAAGTTCAAGAGGACTTATCACAGGTTTTGCTGGAAGAAAAATAAAAGAAAATTAATTGAACAATTTATTTGGCTTTCTAATTTGTAATGATTAAAAATCATGAAAATAAATGAATTCCTATGACATTATTATCATCAATAAATACTGAACTAATAATAGATACAATGTTGAAACTGTGAGCTTTCCATTTTAGTTACTATACAACTAAATTTAAATCTGACAAAAGGATTGTAGAACTGAGTTAATCATATATTGTAGTATCATGAGACTGAGATAGTTTCTAGTCTTACTTTTAGCAACCAGCTGTAAAGATTCCCTTTGGATATGAAAGCTATAACCCAATTATAGCCTAAGAATATGGGGAAAGGGAGGGGAGAGGAAGGTAATTGGTGCGACCACACCAACGGTGCATCTTACAAGGGTACATGTGAAACTTACTAAATGTAGAATATAAATGTTTTAACACAATAGCTAAGAAAAAGCTAGAAAGGCTATATTAACCAGTGTAATGAAAATATTGCCAATTGTATATAAAACCAGCACACGGTACCCCATGACTGCATTAATGTACACAACTATGATTTAATTAAAAAAAAAAAAAAAAGATTCCCTTTGGAAAGTCAAAGAACAAAACAAAGAAACAAACAAAACCCCCAACAAAGCTATACCCTTAAAGAGCCAACAGTTTTTCAAAAAATGAAGCAGTGATTAGAAATATTTGATAGTCAATTGAAATGAAGAGCTACATTCTAGATCAGTATCTTCTTAAAACACTGAGGGCCAAATACCTAAAAGCATCCATCCATGAACAGAGTGTAAACTCAAGATTAAAAAAGAAGTTTCCTCCCCCTTAACTTTGAACCACTATAAAAGATTTATTTAGCACCATATGCCCCTAATGAGAAGAATGACAATTTATCTCTATTCCATCACCATTATCAAAAGCCAATTCATTGGTCTGAACTGCCTGAAGAATCTGCATTCGTATGACTTCTATTTTTGTCTTGCTGTCCTGAAGCAGTTGCTGAGCTGTACCATGGAGCTTCCGATCCTATTAAAAATAAGTTAGAAAAGGTAAGCAGATAAAGGGGCAAATGAAACATTTTCATATCTTCTAGAAAGATCACCTGATAACAAGTGAAAAAGAGTTAAAAGAACATGGTGAGCACTATGATACACAATCTTCTAGGTAATTTATATTTTAAAAAGCCATCAAACATATATGGTGATAACTGAGGAAAACCATTAGTTAAGACAATCTGAGAGAAAACAAGTAAGTCTTATTAAAGTTGTATTTTCAAAATTTATTTTTATTGTATGTATTTATAGTATACAGCATGTTTTAATATATATAATGATTACTATAGTCAAACAAATTTACTAATCTATCACTTTCTATAATTTTTGTGTGTACATGCATTAAGAGCACCTCGGCAGCATCCGTAGCTCAGTGGGTAGGGCGTCAGCCATGTACACTGAGGCTGGCAGGTTTGAACCCAGCCTATGGCAGCTAAAATCAACAATGACAATTAAAAAAAAAAAAAATAGCTGGGCTACTTGGGAGGCCTACTCTTAAGCCAAAGAGTGTGAGGTTGCTGTGAGCCACAGCACTCTACCGAGGGCAACATAGTGAGACTCTGTCACAAAAAAAAAAAAAAAAAGCACCAAAAATCTACTCTTTTAGCAAATTTTCAGTATATAATATTAACTCACAGTCCTCATGCTGTACCTCATATTATTAGGCTTGTTCATCCTAACTAACTGCAAATTTGTACCCTTTGACCTACTTCTCCCCATTTCTTCTCCCTCCCTGTTGCTGGTGATCATTACTCCACTGTTCCTATTTATTCATCTTTTTTTTTTTTTCCAGATTTCACGTGTAAGTGAGATTATACAAATACCCTGTACAGTATTTTTCTTTCTATGTCTGGCTTATATCATGGATGAACCCACAGGACAGATGGGTTCATCCATGTTGTTATCAATGGCAGTATCTCCATTTAAGGCTGAGTATTATTTCAGTGTTGTGTATATCTTTATCTCTTCATATGCTGATAAATACTGTAGGTTGTTTGAATATTACTGCTTAAGAGAAAATCCATGTCCAAATTCATGTTTATAATTTGTCTTTGCATTACGCAAAATCTAAAGAATTCTCCTTTATCGTGATCAATAACTCTGACTCAGACAGTATGAAATGAATCCCTTTGTCTTTAAGCCTGAAAAATTCAGATGGTCTCTTCCTCTCCCATTTATATTTCAGTTAATTTTTCGGGAAGCTTCACATATATAGGCAAATTTTAAAACTCCTGGGCTTAGGGCAGCGCCTGTGGCTCAGTCGATGGGGCGCTGGCTCCATGTACTGAGGGTGGCGGGTTCGAGCCCGGCCCCGGCTGAACTGCAACCAAAAAATGGCTGGGCGCTTGTAGTCCCAGCTACTCGGGAGGCTGAGGCAAGAGAATCGCTTGAGCCCAGGAGTTGGAGGTTGCTGCGAGCTGTGTGATACCATGGCACTCTGCCAAGGGCCATAAAGTGAGACTCCATCTCTACAAAAAAAAAAAACAACAACTCTTGGGCTTAAGTGATTCTCTTGCTTCAGCCTCCCAAGTAGCTGGGACTATAGGCGCCTGACACAACGCCCCGCTAATTTTCTGTTGCAGTCGTCATTGTTGCTTAGCTGGCCCCGGCTGGATTCAAACCAGCCAGTTTTGGTGTATGTGGCCGGCACCGTAACCACTGTGCTACGGGTACCAAGACAGAAATAGGACTTTCTTAATGAAGCTGGGGAGAAAGTTGTACTGAATAAACTTCTGTCATCTCCTAAGACTTCACAGAAAGGTTCTGAATTAAGTAAAATAATGTCATTGGCATACTTGTTTAGTTCTAGTAACACTGAACTAGAGTGACAGAAGAAATTTTAGTGGGCCAAATAATAGCCCACCTAGAGATGTCTATATCCCAAGCCCCTCAATTTTGTTAATGTTACCTTATATGGCAAAAGAGGCTTAAGGTAGCAAATAGAAATGAGGCTGTTAATCACCTGACCTTAAAAATATCTAGCTAGGTCCAATGTAATGGCAAAATTCCTTAAATGTGAAAGGAGGAAAAAGAGATCAGAGTGATATGATGTCAGAAAAACAGGACCCATTGTTGCTGATTTGTAAGAGAAAGGCAGATGGCCAGGGGCCAAGGAATATGGGTAGCCTCTAGAAGCTGAAAAGAACAGGAAACAGATTTTCCCCTATGTCCTATAAAAGGGAATACAGTCCTGCCAACACTGTGATTCTAGTTCAGTGAAATCCATTTTAAACAATATGTATAAGTACAAAATCATGATGTAATAAATTTGTGCTGTTTTAAGTCACTAAATTTCTGATAATTTGTTACAATAGCCATAGAAAACTAACACAAGATTTTTAAAAGGAAGTATCAGAAAGTTAATGCCACTTTCTGCTTTTAGAGTTGTAGTAGTTGTCAAAGACTTAAATCCACAAAAACAAGAACTGACAGATTAAACTAAGACATCAAGTTAGGAAGCATGTATTTACCAGAAAGGCCAATCTTTGCATACTATTTAAGCATCTCTACTTTTATCACTAAGGCAATCAGTACCGATCTGGAAAGAAAATAGTTGTACAACCAACCAATATTCTCCTAGATGCTGAAATCTCTTAGAACCTGAGAGACAGGCATCAGTCAGCATTATTTCAATAAATCAAACACACATGTTCTGTGATACAAGGCATGAATAAACGGGAGGATGGAAATATGCATGGTGGGAGAACAATTCTGCTATTACAGAAGGATAATAAAAGTCAGCAGAAATATATTTTGTTGAATACCAAACTCAATTTAATATCCTGTGGAGGAAAAACTAATTAGTAACACTGTGGAATTTTTATCAAATTGGAAATTTTTATCAAATTTATCAAAATTTTATCAAATTTATCAAAATGGAATTTTTCTTCCATTTCTTTCACATTCTTAAATTCAGTCATTTAGGAAAGAGCTTTCAGCCAGATTTTATTCTTCAATAAATATAAAGTGTTTAGATTTAACATCAAAGAGTCAGGCTTGAATCATTTACTAAGTCCCTCAGACATCAGTTTGCACCATCAAGGAGACACATACAAACACGCTTGCCTATTATGCGTTCTGAATAAGGACAATAATATGAATTTGATGTTTGTCTATACTACAGACACTTTCATGAATTCTTCTACTCACCTTCCAAATTTAAAATGAAAATACTTTTCTCTTACTGTAATTCCTCCACCCATACAGTATCTGCAACATCAGACAAACTGCAGATTGTAGTCATGTGCTATATAACACTTAGGCCAATGATGGACTGCATATATGACAGCTGTCTCCTAAGATTATAATATTGTATCTTTATCTATTATATGTTTGGATACACAAATATCACTGTGTCACAATGGCCTACTGTATTCAGCACAGTAACATGCTGTACAGGCTTGCAGCCAAGGAGCACACTATACAGCCTAGGTGTACAGCAGGCTGTAAACTAGTTCTATGTAAATTCACTCTAACGCAATGCAAAATTGTTTCTTAGAATGCATCCCTATTGTCAAGTGATGCGTGACTGTGTTTTAAGATCAGACCAGAGTACAAGAAAAACTTAGTCATAATTTAATGGGACAAATATATTTTACAATCAGATAGACTTGAGCACAAATCTTACATATGTATGTAAACTTGGATGAGTTAATTATATCTGAAAAGAAAGCTGTAGGTTCTTGAAGGACTATGTAAAAGGGGATACTATCTGCTGAAAGATAGTTTTTATAAACATTAGATAAAAACTAAAATCATATTTCTAGAACATGATTATAATTAAAAGTCTTTTAGAGCAATAAAAATAATGATTATCATATTTCAATTAGGTTTTAATGTAAAAGTAAAAATATTAAGTAAATTATATATTATACTTTTCAATTAAGTTACACCTTTTATTATTTTATTACTATACAAAATGATAGTATTTATGCCATTTACTTCTTCATTAATAATACTCCTTTCTCAGTTATTTCAATTCAACATACAAGCTATATGCACTTGTATTTCATCTGAAAAGTGAATTTTCCCACACAGATTTCCGAAGGATCTGCACAGATGTCCAAGTATGATAGAGGCTTTTAAAACTCATGTGGGATATTATCTGACACAGGAAATAATACAGTTATTACTTATCAGTTTTATGTTTTCCAGCACTCGATGAATTTTTATTGTCAGTTTTATGCCTTGAGGCATTCAATGGATTTTTTATTGAGCACCTAATATGTATAAGACAAAGAGATAAAGTGGGTCTAGAGTACATAAACTTGTTTAGATATTTGGAAAATGCTGACTTTAATGGTGACAAAAACTAAGGGAAGATTTTTACATATACACCAATCATATGAATCATATGAAAATGCCAATATTTGACTGATTTTGAACTAATAAAACAGCAATTTCATGATTCAACCTAATAGACTAATCAGCTATTAGTAATTATCATTATACAAGCCTGATAACTGTAAGTAAAAATAATTATATATTATTTTTTATTTTATAAAAAACAACTTTTTGTTTCACAAGTTGTTGTGGGCTATTATAACACAAACTACCACAGATATACAACTTTCAGAAGTAAAATAAGCCAATCATTTTTTTCACATCGCGCATTTATGCCTTGTTCTCCATGTTACATGTTGTCAGAACCAGCGAAAATATACAAAGCTAAATCAATAAGGACGTTACCTGATAAGAGATACAGATAATTATTGTATGCATCAAAAAGTTACAAGTAGCCAAAGGAAATTTTAGAGAAAGATGGGATCAATATAGCTGAAAGAATCCAGAAAGATATTCTGGGTCATCAATTAATACATATAAGTTTGAGACACATTAAAACTGGAAATTCTGTCATATTTAGTGCTCTTGTAACAAAAAACCCAAACAAAAAACTCTTAATGATATTGGACTGGAGAAAGATTTTATGAAGAAGAGCCCAACAAAAATAAATACCTGGGACCTGATCAACCTTAAAAGCTTTTGCATAGCTAACGCTACAATAAACAAAGCAAACAGGCAACCTTCAGAATGGAAGAAGATAATCTGCATGTTTCAAATCTGACAAAGGACAGTAGCCAAAATATATAAAGAACTCAAGAAAATCATAAGAAAACAGTAAGCAATCCAATAAATCACTGGATATGAGACTCAAACAGAACCTCCCAAGAAGACAGACAAATGGCCAACAAAAACATGAAAAAATGCTCATTGCCCCTCCTCATCAGAGAAATGTGAATCAAAATCACCTTGACATATCACCTAACTCTAGTGAGAATAGTCCACATCATAAAGTCCCAAAGCTGCAGATGCCAGCGTGGTACAGAGAGAGGGAAACACTTATACACTACTGGTGAGATAGCAAAGAACCAGCATAGCTTGAGTATAATTAGAGAAAAAACTATTTTACAAGATGAGATCAGAAAGGTAGCAGGGGTGAATCAGGCATGGACTTACAGAGTCAGAGTAAGGACGTTAGATTTTGTGCTAAACATGATGGTCTTGAGTTCCTGGTCTCAAGTGATCCTCCTGCCATAGCCTCCCAATTTACTGGAATTATAGGTATGAGCCACCACATCCAGCTAATGACAGAAAGCCAGTGGAGGGTTTTGACCAGGAGGGGAAAAATGTCTGACAAATTTTAAAAGGATAATTCTGGCTATACCATGCTAGGGGCAATAATTTTATCATACCGAATCCAGTAACTAAAGTTCTCGTGATGACTGTTGCTGCCCAACTAAATTAATCATCCCTGTCCCTAAATATACTCTGCCTCATGAATTCCCTACCACTGTGAAGGGTACCACCATTTACTCATCAGTCTGTCCACATAACCAATCTAAGAATCATCTTTGACTCTGCTTTTTCTTCAGATCCAGGTATTAATGGCCTGACTTTTTCCTTATGGCTACAACTGCTGTTGCAAAAGGAAGCTGTTTAACCTGGATTACTACAAAAGCCTACTTAATCTTGCTGCCTATAGATTTTACCTTCCCTATTTAATTCTTCAAGTCCAAGGAGGGCAGATTTAAACTTTCTAAACTTTAAACCCAACTGTGTGTTTTTCCTGCTAGAAGTATTTCCGCACCTCTATGTATCTTACAAGACAAAATCCCAAGTGCTTAATTTTGTACAAAGTGTCATATAACTTGGCTTGTTTTTCAGTTATGCTAACTTCTCACTATATCCCACCCATTTAAGGTCCATGGGAGTGGGGGAAAGAAACAAAAAGTCCTTTTAGAATCACCTGGAGGACTTTTCCCAAACAAAATGTGCCTTTCCTGAGATTCAGATTTGGTCACCTATGAAGGTTTGACCTTTCATTAAAAATGACTGCTTCAGTTAACAACAACTGTTACTAATAGAAGAGCATTCTACCTAGCCTCAAATATGTTAGGTAAGACATATGCTGAGAACTTGTGCTATAGCCACACCAAATCACTTCCATTTCTTAGAACAAGTCAGGCTGTAACACAGTTCTTTATTCAGCACGTACTAGGGTTACTGGTACCACCATCCCTAGAAAGCAATTCATTCTTTTTTTTTTTTTTTTTTTGAAACAGTCTCACTTTGTCACCCTTGGCCAAGTGCTGTGGCATCACAGCTCACAGCAACCTCAAACTCTTGGGCTTAAAAGATTCTCTTGCCTCAGCTTCCCAAGTAGCTGGGACTACAGGTGCCCAGCACAATGCCTAGCTATTTTTTGTTGTTGTTGTTGCAGTTGCCATTGTTGTTTAGCTGTCCCAGGCCGGGTTTGAACCTGCCACCCTCAGTGTATGTGGCTGGCGTCCTCACCACTGTGCTATGGGCACCGAGCCAAGCAATTCATTCTTAAATGCCAAATTATGTTTCAAATCTCAGACTTAAATGATTTCTTATAGCAGTTAAGTGATTTTTTTTCCAGTATGCTTCCAAAGTAAGTCGAACAAATCACTATTATATATTGTACTATTCACATGTGCTATGTCCTTTTAAGATAGAGAAGATGAACTGCAGTGGCACAGTCATGACTCATTTCAGCCTTGAACTCCTGGACTCAGGTAAGATATTAGGTTTCTGAGAAGCAGGGTATTATCTATTGAGCATCTACAATGTATCTTTATTACAGTTATGTCCCTGAGCTAGCATAATGGCTGGAATAAATTAAATTCATATTCCTTATAATTTCGATTTGTAATTTTCCCTAATCTCCTAAGGATGTACTTTGACCCTCTGAGAAGTTTAAAGATGAGAAAATTAAAAAAGCTCAAATCTAGATAAATAACTAGCAGGACTACTTGAGAGACTATAGCAGCTTCTAATAGGCTTTGGAATTCCAACTGAGTCTTTCTCAAATCAATAAATTGCCTCATTAAAAATAAAAAGCTAGGTTGGGCACGGTGGCTCACATCTGTAATCCTAGCACTCTGGGAAGGCAAAATAGGTGAATTGTTTGAGCTCAAGAGTTCCAGACCAGCCTGAGCAAGAGCGAGACCCTGTCTCTAGAAAAACAAACAAACAAAAAACCCACCAGCCAAGCACTGTGGTGGGCGCCTGTAGTCCCTGACTACCAGAAGCTGAGGCAAGAGGATAGCTTGAGCCCAGAAGTTTGAGGTTGTTGTGAGCTATGACACTATAGCTCTGCCCTCTACTCAGGGTGATAAGCTGAGATTGTCTCAAAAAAAATAAAGTAAAATAAAATAAAAAGTTATGGAAAATTACATATTTGTTTTAACAGAATGCTCACAGACCTGTTCATTTTGGGCCTGTGGTTATTTTTATCTGTTTTACTTTGAGTATAGATATAACCCTGTTCAATTTGTAGCTCTTAATCTTTCAGGGATTGCAGACCACTGTGAGAATATGGTACAACCTCTGGCCCTTTCATTCTTCCTACTATTAACATACACACCTGTTTTTCCTATAATGTAAAAGTATTCATAAACCCCTTACTAATCCATGAACTCCAGATTAAGAAACCTTACTCGAGAGGGCAGTAGCTGGATTAATTTAACTTTAAAATGCATAATATTTATTCTTAAAATAGGTCCAAAATAACATTTTATAAAAATGAAAGAAGTCTCCCAAACAAAAGGTCAATACCAAAAATAAAAGTAAAGAAAATAACCACTCTATCCTCCCATAATAAATGTTCAAAGTTAGTGAAACAGTATCTTACCAAGTAGCTCATCATAATATCAAATAGAAACAATTATATTATTTCTCTAAAAATAACAAATATTTCCTTTAAAATATAAAATTTACCTAATTTTTATAACTAATCTTAAAAAATCTTATTTATAATACATACATATTTCCTTCTTTCTTTCTTTCTTTTTCTTTTTTTTTTTAGACAGAGTCCCATGGCTAGAGTGCCATGGCCTCATAGTTCATAGCAACCTCAAACTTCTGGGCTGAAGCAATCCTCTTCCCTCAACCTCCAAAGTAGCTGGAACTACAGGCACCTGTCACAATGCCTGATGAGGTGTCACTCCTACTCAGGCTGGTCTCACCTTAGCTAAAGCCATCCACCTGCCTTGGCCTCCCACAGTGCTGGGATTACAAGCATGAGCCACCATGCCTGGCCATCATCTTCTTAAATTTCATTTGGGGTGCGTAGCTGGGATACATGACTTTAAGAACAGAATTCCCCCCCCACCGACTTAAAATTCTTTCTAAACTAAAACAAAAAATATCTAAACAATTTTATTCTCAAATTATTTTTGAAATAGCCATTAAAACATTGCACACACCCTCCCCCCACTGATTTGCAGAGAAAAAAAGCTTTAAAATAAATACACTGAGGGTAGAAAGGTGTATTTTATAACAAATATACCTTTCTCAGAATTTTTGGAAATTATTACAAACTGCAGAACCTCAGGTTAGAAAGAACCTTCAAAATAACCTCATGTGATTTTTTTACAGCCACATTATACCTGAGAACAAGGACATGTTCCCATTATTAACAACCATTCCCAGTAACACTATATCTGCCCCATACCAGATGTTAAGAACAAAAAGGTTTAGGCCAAGTAATTACTAATGCTAGAAATGTCTTGCTTTCACTTGCTTTTTTCCTAAAAACCTCTATGTTGCAATGGAAAATTCATTATGGCCTTCATTTTTTATAATAAATTTTTAATTTAAAATAATTTCAGACTTACAGAAAAGTTACAAATACAGAAAGGTCCTATGTACTCTTTATACAGTCCCGTTTTTGATTAAGTGGGTTTTGGTAGGAATTAACAATTTTTTAAATATTATTTCAAAAAAACATTTGTTTCCAAGTTTTTGTTGTTTATTCTTTCAATTTTTGAAGCCAAAATGAGACCAGAACTCATCATATAGTGTTTAAATAGTGAAATTACCAACTAAAAACATAAAAATGCAAAAAAGGGGGCCCTAAATAGATTTCAAAAAGGCTACTTATTTACAGATAGCTTAAGAAGGCAGAACATCACCTTGTTTGACCTCAGCTAGGAACATATGTGCTTATCCACAAATGACTGCCAAAGTTTCACCAGCATTGATGTTGGCATTACAAATAAATTTTAGCCAATGGGAGAATCTTTGCAACTACGGAATGTGCAAATAAAGAGAATATACTTACATTTATTTACGTACTAACCTTGGAAGAGCCATTTGAGTACATCTGTATCATGTTCTCTGCACCCTGTTTGACTTTAAGTTCTATATCCAATTGTTTTTGTAAAGCCATCAATCTATTGTTGCTAGTAGAGCAACGAGGGTCACTATTTGGAGTATCTGGAGTTCTCGGGCAATCTGTAAATGAAATATTACATTAAAATTACTTATTAGGATCACTTGCTGCTTAAAACTGAAAGTTAATATTTTCAAAGAATAAAGAAAAGTTTGAGATGAGCTTAAAGTCACCAAAATGGGATCATCTTATGCTAACAGGTATTACAAGAATTTAACCAATCCAAGCAAAGAAAATATGTGAGTTGCAAAACCACCTGCCAAGGGTAGAGTCTACTTTCTGAACAAGTGATTACATGGAGTATGAAACTGAATTAGTTAACAGTCCACACTATTATTTTTAACTTGAACCAGTTTCACTAGTCTATTCAACAATTCTCTAATATGATGGCAAGAGAACAAAGCATATTCAAACATTACACAAATTTCATTAAGATAATTCTTTGCAAAGAGAACTAAAGGGTACTCGAAATAGTATTAACATCAATTAAGAACCTAAGTATAGAGGCGGAGCAAGATGGCAGCCGAGTAACAGCTTCCTTGCATCTGGGCACCGTGAGTCTGGGGAGATAGGACTCCAGGCATCTCTGGCTGGTGGGATCTGCCTATCATAACCCCTGAGAGGATACAGGGAGTCAGCGAGAGACTTCTGGACCCCAAGAGGAGGACTAAAACAGTGGAAAACCGGCAAGTGGTCTCGTGTGTTCAATCCGTCTAAACCCGCCCACAACTGTTAAGTTCAGTAGCAGCAAGACTGCAAACCAGAAAGGCCTTACCTGTGAACTGTTTTGGTGTCTTTGGACTTCGCACTCAGCTGAACTGCCTTGGGGAGAGCCTGAGCGGGAGTGCAGAGAACTTTGGCCTTTGTCTAGGGCCCCAGTCTGAGCCGCTGAGCCAGACAGAGCTAATAGTGTTTGGCTCTGGGTCACAGGCAGACATTGTGAGCGATCTGCCATGGCAAGCTACACCCTCAGGGTCGCAGAACTGGAATTGGGTGGGAGCTGGTAACCCAGCGACCAAGTAGCCTAAGGGCGGGGTCTGAGCCGCCTTGCAGCCCTAACCCTCGGGGGCAGAAGGAGACCAGTTTTGACACACAGGGTAAGTGGATAGCCACTTCAGCAGTGATTCCAGCGACAAGCACTTCCCTGAGAAAGCTTCTGCTCAGTAAGTGAACAAGTTCAAAGTGCCTTTTAACTGGGCTGAAGAGAGATTTAGGGTGTCTACCTGCTGGGGTTTGAGAAACTAGCAGCCTCCAGTGTATCAGAACTGTGATTAACATCTCATGCGCCAGAAGACCACGTGTTGCCCAGACAATATTCAATAACATATACATACTGCTTTGTTTTTGGTTGTGTTTTTTTTTTGATTTAGTTGTTTTTTTTTTTTGTTTATTTTGATGTTGTGGATTGTTGTTTTGTTTTTTAAGTTCAACCTTTTCCATACAGATCCTTTTTCTTTCTCAATTTTTCTAGTTCAATTATAATTTCCCATTGCTGCCTATTTCAATAATTAGAACTTCATTTTTGTTAGTGTTTCTACCGCTATTATTTGGTTTTTCCAGCCAATTTTATCCCGTAAAGTTTTCTGTTTGCTTGTTTTGGTTTGATTTATAGCATTTTTGTCTTTCCTCTCTACTTGGTGGAGGTGGGGTACTGTGTCTGATCAGGTTAGCAAAGAGCTGCTGACCTCAGGGGAACCACCCAACTGGGCACACCCCCACAAGCTGTTTTTTTTTTTTTTAAGGTTGTATCAAAGTACCCTACTGTACACCTATATTGCTCTGTCTCCCTCTTTCTGTGCCTCTCTTCTTTTTGTCAATATTCCTTTTAACCACGCACTCTCCTTTCTCTATTTTTCTTTTTTTTTCCTTATCTCTCGGTCCTCCTTTCTTTCATCTCTTTTTTGCTCTTAAACGGTCTCACCCTTCTGGTCCTGTAACCCTTAGTCCACAGGCACGAGAACTTAAAGAGCAAGAGGAAGTGAAAGGAAAATTAGGGCAAGGAAACAGATAAAAGAAATCACCCATGAGGAAGGATCAGCAGAAAACTCCAGGCAACATCAACAACCAGTCCAGAACAACCTCGCCAAGGGACAATGAGGTAGCTACTGCAGAGGATTTCACCTACACAGAAATGTTAGGAATGACAGAAAGGGAATTTAGAATACACATGTTGAAAACAATGAAAGAAATGATGGAAACAATGAAGGAAACTGCTAATAAAGTGGAAAATAACCAAAAGGAAATCCAAAAACAGAATCAAATCAGAGATGAACGATATGAAGAATATAAAAAGGATATAGCAGAGCTGAAGGAAATGAAACAGTCAATCAGGGAACTTAAAGATGCAATGGAAAGTATCAGCAACAGGTTAGACCATGCATAAGAAAGAATTTCAGAGGTAGAAGACAAAGTTTTTGAGATAACTCAGATAGTAAAAGAGGCAGAAAAGAAGAGAGAGAAAGCAGAACGTTCACTGTCAGAATTATGGGACTTTATGAAGCGTTCCAACATACGAGTTATAGGAATTTCAGAAGGGGAAGAAGAATGCCCCAGAGGAATGGAAGCCATACTAGAGAATATTATAAAAGAAAATTTCCCAAACATCACCGAAGATTCTGACACACTGCTTTCAGAGGGCTATCGAACCCCAGGTCGCCTCAACTCTAACCGAGCTTCTCCAAGACACATTGTGATGAACCTGTCCAAAGTCAAGACAAAAGAAAAGATTCTGCAAGCTGCCAGGAGTAAGCGCCAGTTGACCTACAGGGGCAAATCCATCAGATTGACCGCAGACTTCTCTAATGAAACGTTCCAAGCAAGAAGACGATGGTCATCTACCTTTAATCTACTTAAACAGAACAATTTCCAGCCCAGAATTCTGTGCCCTGCTAAGCTAAGCTTCAAAATTGACGGAGAAATCAAATCATTTACGGATATACAAACATTGAGGACATTCGCCACAACAAGACCAGGTATACAGGAAATACTTCAACCTGTTCTGCACACTGACCACCACAATGGATCAGCAGCAAAGTAAGAACTCAGAAATTAAAGGACAGAACCAAACCTCCACACTGATCCAAAAGATAAAACTAAGCAATGGACTCTCACAAAATAAGATGAATAGAATACTACCACACTTATCAATTATCTCAATAAATGTTAATGGCTTGAATTCCCCACTGAAGAGACATAGATTGGTTGACTGGATTAAAAAACACAAGCCATCCATTTGCTGTCTGCAAGAAACACACCTGGCTTCAAAAGACAAATTAAAGCTCCGAGTCAAGGGTTGGAAGACAATTTTTCAGGCAAATGGAATTCAGAAGAAAAGAGGAGTTGCAATCTTATTTTCAGATACATGTGGATTTAAAGCAACTAAAGTCAAAAAAGACAAAGATGGTCACTTTATATTGGTCAAGGGAAAAATACAACAAGAAGACATTCCAATTCTAAATATCTATGCACCCAATTTAAATGCTCCCAGATTCTTGAAACAGACCTTACTCAGTCTGAGCAATATGATATCTGATAATACCGTAATAACAGGGGACCTTAACACTCCTCTTACAGAGCTGGACAGATCCTCTAAACAGAAATTAAACAAGGATATAAGAGACTTAAATGAGACCCTAGAACAACTGTGCTTGATAGACGCATATAGAACACTCCATCCCAAAGATAAAGAATATACATTCTTCTCATCACCCCATGGAACATTCTCCAAAATTGATCATATCCTGGGACACAAAACAAATATCAACAGAATCAAAAGAATTGAAATTTTACTTTGTATCTTCTCAGACCATAAGGCACTAAAGGTGGAACTCAACTCTAACAAAAATGCTCGACCCCACCCAAAGGCATGGAAATTAAATAATCTTCTGTTGAATAACAGATGGGTGCAGGAAGAAATAAAACAGGAAATCATTAACTTCCTTGAGCATAACAACAATGAAGACACAAGCTACCAAAACCTGTGGGATACTGCAAAAGCAGTTTTGAGAGGAAAATTCATCGCTTTAGATGCCTACATTCGAAAAACAGAAAGAGAGCACATCAACAATCTCACAAGAGATCTTATGGAATTGGAAAAAGAAGAACAATCTAAGCCTAAACTCACTAGAAGAAAAGAAATATCCAAAATCAAATCAGAGATCAATGAAATTGAAAACAAAAGAATCATTCAGAAAACTAATGAAACAAGGAGTTGGTTTTTTGAAAAAATAAATAAAATAGATAAACCATTGGCCAGACTAACGAGGAATAGAAAAGTAAAATCTCTAGTAACCTCAATCAGAAATGATAAAGGGGAAATAACAACTGATCCCACAGAGATTCAAGAGATCATCTCTGAATACTACCAGAAACTCTATGCCCAGAAATTTGACAATGTGAAAGAAATGGATCAATATTTGGAATCACACCCTCTCCCTAGATTCAGCCAGGAAGAAATAGAGCTCCTGAACAGACCAATTTCAAGCACTGAGATCAAAGAAACAATAAAAAAGCTTCCAACCAAAAAATGTCCTGGTCCAGATGGCTTCACTCCAGAATTCTATCAAACCTTCAAGGAAGAGCTTATTCCTGTACTGCAGAAATTATTCCAAAAAATTGAGGAAGAAGGAATCTTCCCCAACACATTCTATGAAGCAAACATCAACCTGATACCAAAACCAGGAAAAGACCCAAACAAAAAGGAGAATTTCAGACCAATCTCACTCATGAACATAGACGCAAAAATTCTCAACAAAATCCTAGCCAACAGATTACAGCTTATCATCAAAAAAGTCATTCATCATGATCAAGTAGGCTTCATTCCAGGGATGCAAGGCTGGTTTAACATACACAAGTCTATAATCGTTATCCACCATATTAACAGAGGCAAAAATAAAGATCACATGATCCTCTCAATAGATGCAGAAAAAGCATTTGATAAAATCCAGCATCCTTTTCTAATTAGAACACTGAAGAGTATAGGCATAGGTGGCACATTTCTAAAACTGATTGAAGCTATCTATGACAAACCCACAGCCAATATTTTACTGAATGGAGTAAAACTCAAAGCTTTTCCTCTTAGAACTGGAACCAGACAAGGTTGTCCTCTGGCACCTTTACTATTCAACAGAGTGCTGGAAGTTCTAGCCAATACAATTAGGCAAGACAAGGAAATAAAGGGAATCCAAATGGGAGCAGAGGAGGTCAAACTCTCCCTCTTTGCTGACGACATGATCTTATACTTAGAGAACCCCAAAGACTCAACCACAAGACTCCTAGAAGTCATCAAAAAATACAGTAATGTTTCAGGATATAAAATCAATGTCCACAAGTCAGTAGCCTTTGTGTACACCAATAACAGTCAAGATGAGAAGCTAATTAAGGACACAACTCCCTTCACCATAGTCTCAAAGAAAATGAAATACCTAGGAATATACCTAACGAAGGAGGTGAACGACCTCTATAAAGAAAACTATGAAATCCTCAGAAAGGAAATAGCAGAGGATATTAACAAATGGAAGAAACATGGATGTTCATGTTCATGGATGGGAAGAATCAACATTGTTAAAATGTCTATACTTCCCAAAGCAATCTACCTATTCAATGCCAGTCCTATCAAAATACCAACATCGTACTTTCAAGATTTGGAAAAAATGATTCTGCGTTTTGTATGGAACCGGAAAAAACCCCGTATAGCTAAGGCAGTTCTCTGTAACAAAAATAAAGCTGGGGGCATCAGCATACCAGATTTTAGTCTGTACTACAAAGCCATAGTGCTCAAGACAGCATGGTACTGGCACAAAAACAGAGACATAGACACTTGGAATCGAATTGAACACCAAGAAATGAAACTAACATTACAACCACCTAATCTTTGATAAACCAAACAAGAACATACCTTGGGGGAAAGACTCCCTATTCAATAAATGGTGTTGGGAGAACTGGATGTCTACATGTAAAAGACTGAAACTGGATCCACACTTTTCCCCACTCACAAAAATTGATTCAAGATGGATAAAGGACTTAAACTTAAGGCATGAAACAATAAAAATCCTCCAAGAAAGCATAGGAAAAACACTGGAAGATATTGGCCTGGGGAAAGACTTCATGAAGAAGACTGCCATGGCAATTGCAACAACAACAAAAATAAACAAATGGGACTTCATTAAACTGAAAAGCTTCTGTACAGCTAAGGAGACAATAACCAAAGCAAAGAGACAACCTACACAATGGGAAAGGATATTTGCATGTTTTCTTTTTTTTTTTTTTTTTATTGTTGGTGATTCATTGAGGGTACAATAAGCCAGTTACACTGATTGCAATTGTTAGGTAAAGTCCCTCTTGCAATCATGTCTTGCCCCCATATTTGCATGTTTTCAATCAGACAAAAGCTTGATAACTAGGATCTATAGAGAACTCAAATTAATCCACATGGAAAAAGCCAACAATCCCTTATATCAATGGGCAAGAGACATGAATAGAACTTTCTCTAAAGACGACAGACGAATGGCTAACAAACACATGAAAAAATGTTCATCATCTCTATATATTAGAGAAATGCAAATCAAAACAACCCTGAGATATCATCTAACCCCAGTGAGAATGGCCCACATCACAAAATCTCAAAACTGCAGATGTTGGCGTGGATGTGGAGAGAAGGGAACACTTTTACACTGCTGGTGGGACTGCAAACTAGTACAACCTTTCTGGAAGGAAGTATGGAGAAACCTCAAAGCACTCAAGCTAGACCTCCCATTTGATCCTGCAATCCCATTACTGGGCATCTACCCAGAAGGAAAGAAATCCTTTTATCATAAGGACACTTGTACTAGACTGTTTATTGCAGCTCAATTTACAATCGCCAAAATGTGGAAACAGCCTAAATGCCCACCAACCCAGGAATGGATTAACAAGCTGTGGTATATGTATATCATGGAATACTATTCAGCCATTAAAAAAAATGGAGACTTTACATCCTTCGTATTAACCTGGATGGACGTGGAAGACATTATTCTTAGTAAAGCGTCACAAGAATGGAGAAGCATGAATCCTATGTACTCAATTTTGATATGAGGACAATTAATGACAATTATGGTTATGGGGGGGAACAGAAAGAGGGAAGGAGGGAGGTGGGTGGGGCCTTGGTGTGTGTCACACTTTATGGGGGCAAGACATGATTGCAAGAGGGACTTTACCTAACAATTGCAATCAGTGTAACCTGGCTTATTGTACCCTCAACGAATCCCCAACAATAAAAACAAAAAAAAAAAACAAAAACTTCAAAAAGGACCATCTAATTGTTCTTTTACTTATAATAAAGCTAGAAGACTAGAGGACTAGATCTGGTTCAGGGAATAAGTAACCTGGTGATCACTGGAAAACTGCCTAAACTCCAAGTTACTTACCTTTGGGGTTCTCTCTCTCTTTTGCAATGTCAGATGGTCTTGACCAACTGATTTTAATGAATATATTTCATATTT
Source organism: Nycticebus coucang (assembly GCF_027406575.1). NCBI lineage: Eukaryota > Metazoa > Chordata > Mammalia > Primates > Lorisidae > Nycticebus > Nycticebus coucang. The sequence continues at coordinate 20,015,588 of NC_069784.1, read as the reverse complement.
GGTCTTATATTCCTTTAAAAAAATTACTAGTTTAGGGCGGTGCCTGTGGCTCAAGGAGTAGGGCGCCAGTCTCATATACTGGAGGTGGCGGGTTCAAACCCAGCCCCGGCCAAAAAAAAAAAAGAAAAAAATTACTAGTTTAAAACCATGTAAACATTAAATAACATAACAAAACAGATACTGGGTAGACAGTAATATAAAATAATAGTACTAGGGCTCCACGTCGGCACCAGCTGCAAGGGAAGATGGAGGCGCTGATTTTGGAACCCTCCCTGTATACTGTCAAAGCCATCCTGATTCTGGACAATGATGGAGATCGACTTTTTGCCAAGTACTATGATGACACCTACCCCAGCGTCAAGGAGCAAAAGACATTTGAGAAGAACATTTTCAATAAGACCCATCGGACCGACAGCGAAATTGCCCTCTTAGAAGGTCTGACAGTGGTATACAAAAGCAGTATTGATCTTTATTTCTATGTAATCGGCAGCTCCTATGAAAATGAGCTGATGCTTATGGCTGTTCTGAACTGCCTCTTCAACTCACTGAGCCAGATGTTGAGGAAAAATGTAGAAAAGCGAGCTCTGCTGGAGAACATGGAGGGTCTCTTCTTGGCTGTGGATGAAATCGTAGATGGAGGAGTGATCCTAGAGAGTGATCCCCAGCAAGTGGTACACCGGGTGGCACTAAGGGGTGAAGATGTGCCCCTCACGGAGCAGACAGTGTCCCAGGTGTTGCAGTCAGCCAAAGAACAGATCAAGTGGTCACTTCTTCGGTGAAGACCTCAAATGTTCCTGGCTCCTCAGCACCTTAAAAAAATCCACGTCTGCTGTGAATTCTCATCCAGTCCCCCAACTGATACTCTCAGGGCCATCTTGGGGATCATAAGGATCCTTAAATCTCCATCCTATCTATTTACAAACACACCCAAGCCCCCTGAACACTTCCTATTCCTTCTTACCGATTGCAGTTCTGGGAGTAAAGCTCCCAGCAGATTTGGATACAGGGCTGGGGAAGTATCCTGTTCCTGTCTAGACTGGATTATGCTCCCATGCTCTCCTACCCCCTTATTTTCTCCTCGACTTCTGGGCCCTTTGCTGTAGCTATACTGCAGATCAAAGCAGGAGAAAGAATGTGCTGAGTGTTTCCCTCCTGTTGCCTCTGCCCAGCCTTATCCCAACAGCCCATATGTCCAGCAAGGGGAGGAAGACAGAATTATTTTTTATACAATGAGTGGGGGTGGGATGGGTGAGGATGTATCCAGTCTCAGCCACAGCCCCACTTGGCCTCAGCATTTTCTCCCATTCCTTCTTACTATCTTGTCTTTCACCTTGGGAAAGAGACTGGGAATAGCTCCTACTGATGGGACAGCGTATAAGAAACAGTGATTTACATATTATTGGATAGAGCTTAAAAAATTCATTCTCTATCCAGATCCTGGCATATAGCTTCAAAACTGCTGTGATGAGTGTCCATCCCTCCGTCAGCTACCTACCTTACTCTTTACTATCCATGGGCTCTTTGCATGGTTTGTCCTCACTGTGCCCTGGAGCACAGCCACTCCCTGGGACTAAAACTCCATTCTAATATTGGGAGGAAGAATTTCTGCTCAGAAATGGAGGAGTAGAATTTATGACTTCGGCCTCAAAGCTCTCTTGGTCCCCTCAACTCCCCCACATGTGTTCACTCCTCTGCCTTGGGTCTGCAATCTGCTGCTTAACCCTGTCCTCTCTCTGCCTCAGCCTTACATTTAAGTAGTAGGTCTGGGCTTTTCCCCCGTGGTTGCTGAGAAAGGTGCCTTTCTTCATAAAATCTTTGGGATTCGGATTTCCCCAGGAAGATGGAGAATGCAACACCCACACTTGCATCTAATCTGCCCCTTGACCCAAAACTTCCTCCCCACAAAAATGTCTTAACAAAACCTTTCTGAGATTTAGGCATTCTGCCCTACCCACCAACTGCCAGTTCTTTACCACTGAAGTGGGGCAGACAGCTGGGCATATTTAAGGGGGCATCTTTGTGTAAGAAATGTATGGAGTCAGGAGATAGCCACCCTCATACACTGCTGTGTACAAAGAGGAATAAAACGGATTCTTTTTCCAAAAAAATAAATAAATAAATAAATAAAATAATAGTACTTTAACCTTTACATACAGCTTTCTAGATGCAAGTTCTGATCCAAATGCTTTATAAACTCATAAATAGACCTATGAGTATCATATTACAGATAAGAAAACTAGGCCACAGAGAGGTTAAGAAATTTGCCCAAGATCATACAGCTAATAAGTGGCAAAACCTGGATCTGAATCTAGTTGGTGCTATATTGAAGCCTATCCTATTAATTGCTGTGCTTGGCTATTTCTCATCATTCAAAAGGCCTTGTAAGCAACTATACTAGACTCTGTGTGTATGTGTATACTTAATTATATAGCAGTATAATCATACATGTACACATAAACATGTATACGTGTATATTAATCCTTAAAACAGCCTTTTGAAATAGATATTATCCACACTTTCCATACCAAACAGGCAAAGCTACCCAGTTATTAGCTGAAATTCAATTCGGCAAAGACTTCTACTTTAGACTTCTGAACTCCCCAAATGACAAATGAGCTATTCCAAAAAGTTCATTTTATATGTGACACATTCTTATAGAAAACTGATATAAAAAGTAGGTAAGTTTTCAGATGTGTTCACAAAAGATCTTAATATATCTAGCACAGTGGTTAAATTTGCTTGTTTGAATCTCAATTTTGGCACAGAGATCCTGGAATACAAACCAAGTAATAGAGGGTAAATTACTTAACATCTCTGTGCTTAAATAGTGAGAATAGCATGTATCTCATAGGATTATTTTCAGGGTTAAATAAGTTATATGTCAGGAGCTTAGAGACAAATGTGGTGCATAAACATTCATTAAATATTAACTAGTAGTAGTCACTGGAATAAAGATAATTGTATCTCCGTTGAGTCCATAAATGAACAGTTCGGATCTGGAGATATTTTAATTTCCTTTTTCTTTTCCTTTTTATATAAATGATATAAAAATTTTGTAAGAAATCTAAATTACACAGAATTTGGTGCATATAGTTTAGAGCAGTGGTTCTCAACCTTCCTAATGCCTCCTAATGCCGCTACCCTTTAATATATAGTTCCTCATGTTGTAGTGACCCCCAACCATAAAATTATTTTCATTGCTACTTCATAACTATAATTTTGCTACTGTTATGAATCGTAATGTAAATATCTGATATGCAGAATGTATTTTCATTGTTACAAAGGGGTCACGACCCATAGATTGAGAACCACTGGTTTAGAATAAACACATTTTTAAAAAGAGCTGGAATGTATTCAGAATAGAAAACCCTCACTTGAGTAGAGTACAAAAATGTGTTGTTTGTAAAATAGTTGATGAGGTTTAGCCTAGGATGAGGAGAAAAATGACTCCTATCTAAACATTTAAATAATTATCTATTGACCAGGCATAGTGGTTCATGCCTGTAATCCTAGCAATTCAGGGGGCTGAGGTGGGAGGATTGCTGCAGCCCAGGAGTTTGAGACCAGCCTGAGCAACATAGCAAGACCCTGTCTCTAAAAAACAAAATGAAATGAAATAAAATAAAATAATATATATATACACACACACGTATAAATTTGTCTATGAATGCTGCCCACTTACTATTTCCTCACAGGACAGAGAATGAGAACCAATGAGTAAAAGATAGTGAGGACAAAACTTTTGCACAAGATAAATTCCTTACATTTATACTGGTAACAGAATGGTCTGCCTTAAAATGTAATAAAGTCTCTTGTTTCTAAAGGCCATTTATACAAAAGCCAGATTACAATTTGTTAGCAATACTGTATAATAAATTTGTGCACATTATACCAGGTTGCTCTAAGACACTGAAATATACATTGATCTAATGATCTAATACTCTGTCAATTTTTAAAAACATTATATTACCACATAACACTGTTCTTGTAAAAAGTAATGTCCTCAGTTTAATAAGGATTGCAGGAACATCAGAAATATATTATGGTTATGAGTCTGGGCTTTGAGGTCAGAATGCCTGGGTTGAAATTCTGTGGCTGCTACTTATTGGTGTGGTCTTGATTATATACTTAACATCTCTGCAGTACAGTGTTCTCAGCCACAAATTGAGGGTTATTGTGAAGATAAAGGGTATTCAGCGCTTAGGTCAATGCATAAAACATAATAAGGGCTCAGTAAAATTACAAGTCAGGGCTCAGCTAAGTAGCTGGTATTTCTGCTCATTCAATCTTCACAGAACCTCACAAAGGTTTGTAATATGATCACATTTTACAAGTAAAAAACCCTGAAACAAAGCAAAGTAATTTGCTTAGGTCACGAAAATGCATATGCCAAGGCAGAAATTTAACTTTACATATGTTTTATTTTCTAAAGTCTCCCCTTTTTTCATTTAGAAATAGGAGAAACACTTTGCTATCTTCCTTACATTTTACCTATTTTCCCTTTTAACCTGCTTTCCTACTCACTACTTTTCTTTTCTTCAGTTTTCTTCCATGTAGGATACAATATGTTAAAGCATTAGAAAATACATGGTTGCCAGAACATCTGTTAAACTCTCAATGGTGAAACATATATCAAAATAGGGATTCTACTATGAAACCAATTTATAGCTTTCATACAAAAGACATAACCCAACTATAGCCCAAGAAGAAGGGGAAAGAGGAGAGAGAGGAGGAGAGGAGGGGGGGAGGGTAATTGGTGGGACCACACCTATGGTTCACTTTATAAGGGTACATGTTAAATCTACTAAGTGTAGACTATAAATGTCTTAACACAAAAACTAAGAAAATGTGGGGAAGGCTACGTTAACCAGTTTGACGAAAATACTTCAAATGGTATATAATACCAGCACATTGTACCCCATGGTTGCATTAATGTACACAGTTATGATTTAACAAAAAATAAAAAAAAATTTAGGGATAACCAGAATTCTTAAAAATATACTTTGGCAATTAAAAAAACTAAACTCCATGATCATAACTAATGACAAATTTCCATCTGCTGAGTCAACTGCTAAAATTACCCAAAAAAGGACTTTTTTTGGAGGGAAGTATATAAGAAATTGTGCATGTTTCCAACTTTCAAAACAATTATACAATTTAAAATGTATGTGATACAAATTCAATAAACTTGCTTTAATGTTTACATATTAGATCAAAGAGGTTTTATGCATGTCTAAGTTGCAGTAGACAAAGCACTAGAGATAAACCCATAAAATCATGTCTTTATACACATTTAATCCATATAAATTGTTCTATTTTAAAACAGAAAGTGGCCAAGACTAATTGCTCCACTGAAATATTCTGAATAGCTTGTGTCCACCAAAGTTAAGCCACAACTTCATAGCTAGGCATCAAAGGCCTTATGCTATTTAGTTCCAAGCTAACTTTCCATTACCCATTACTATTTTTTTGGGTCAAATTCTATGTTTGGTTAACACTTTTTTCTATTTCTGAGAAATGGAATGCACTTGTTTTCCTCCATACTGTTGTTAGCTTAGGTATTACTTCCACCAGGAAGCCTTCCCTAGCCACACTCCCCATCTAGTCGGGATTTCTTCAAAGTATCCTTTCTTCCCACCCTTGAAATATGTATTACACAGTACTGTAATGAAAATAAGCATCCGAGTGCTAGGATTTGTTCTTAACTATTTTAATGGATGAGTTTAATAGATCAGACCCAGAAAAACAGAATTAGTACTAAAAAATAGATACTTTAAAAAAAGATAATATGTAAAGAGATAATGACTATAATTTTTTCAGAGCTAATGGAAGATATCCAATCCATAGATTCGAAATATCCAATCAACTCCAAGCAGAAATATACAGGAAAAAAAAGTCCACACTGGACACATAATGGTAAAACTTCATAAAATCAAAGATAAACACAAAATCTTTTTTCACAGCAACCTCAAACTCCTGGGCTTGAGCAATCCTACTGTATCAGCCTTCCAAGTAGCTGGGACTACAGGTGTGTACCACCACGCCTGCCCATTTTTCTGTTTTTAGTACAGACAAACTGGTCTCAAACTGGTCTCAAACTCCTGAGCTCCAGCAATCTGCCCACTCCAGCCTCCCAAAGTGCTAGGAATACAGGCATGAGCCACTGTGGCTGGCCAACAAACAGAAAATCTTTAAGAGCAGTGAGAGAAAGGGACCTACAAAGGAGTTACAGTTAAATCGATAGCAAACTTACTAATAGCAGCAATGAAACGAGGAAGATAAAATGACCGTTTCTTTATGTTAAAGAACATAACATAACCTCCTTAGATTGTATATACTATATATACAGTGGAATTATCTTGCAAAATGAAAACATTACAAGACAAAGATAGAAATAATTTGTCACAAACATCAACTCATTAAAAATAAAGCTAAAGGGCCCAGTGTGGTGGCTCACACCTGTAATCCTCACACTCTGGGAGGCTGAGGAAGGTGGACTGCCTGAGCTCAGGAGTTTGAGACCAGCCTAAACAAGAGTGAGATCCACGTTTCTAAAAATAGCCAGGCATTGTGGCGGGTGCCTGTAGTGCCAGCTACTTTGGAAGTTCAGGCAAGAATATCCTTGAGCCCAAGAGTTTGAGGTTGCTGTGAGATTATGATACCATAGCACCTCATAGCAACTGAGGGAGACAAGTGAGACTGTTTCAACAACAACAAAAAAGCTAACAAATATACTTTAGGAAGAACAAAAGTGATACCAACTGGTATGTCAATAGAGACATAAGAAATAAAGAAAGTAGTTTATACATAGTATATGAGTGACTTTAAATGACCACTATATAAACCAATAAAAAAAAAACCACGTAAAGACTTTAAACAAAAATCAGAATCAAGACAAAAAAAAATAAGCCAGGATATAGGTAAATGTAAGCATTCTAAGGACTCTGAATTGTTGGAGAGATAGTTAAAAACAGTATAGACTCTAAAAGTATGCATGTTATGCTGTATAAATTAATAATTTCCAAAATAATTGAATTTTAAGAAATAACTTTTAAAAAATATTCTAAAAATAGCAAGGATGAAAAAGAAACCTTAAAGGCACAAAATAAGATGCTAAATATAAACCATATATAATAGTAATATTTAAACATAATATTCTTTTTGTTGTTTTTTTTTTTTTTGAGACAAGAGTTTCATTTTGTCACCCTCAGTAGAGTGCCGTGGCATTATGGCTCACAGAAACCTCAAATTCTTGGGCTCAAGCGATCCCCTTGCTTCAACCTCCTGTGTAGCTGGGACTATAGGCACCCGCCATGGTGCCCGGCTATTTTTAGAGACCGGGATCTCACTCTGGCTCAGGCTGGTCTCAAAGTCCTGAGCTCAGGGAATCTACTCACCTCTGCTTCCTAGAGGGCTAGGATTATAGGCGTGAGCCACCATGCCCAGCCTAAGACTGAGTAAAAACAAAATATCCAACTATATGCTATTTGTAAAAAATATATCTAAAACATAATGATACAGAAAAGCCGAAAGGTAAAAACTAGAAATAAGATATTACATGCAGTTACTCATCTCAACCCCCAATCTATACTAATGACAGAAGAAAGATAGTTTGAGGCAGACAGATTACAGATAAAAGAGTAATTTCATAACAATAAAAAGTTCAGCTCACCAGAGACATACATATATAAATTCTAAATTTCTAGGTGTCCAATAACATGGCCATGAAATAAAGCAGAATCTGACCAAATTTTTGAAAAAACAGCAAATCCACTTTCCACTAAACTTTAACACAAATTACCTTTCCAGTACACAGTCAGAAATCACAAAGCTGTAGTAGGAAAAAAAATGCACCATGAATGAGAAAAATCTTAATTCTATATAACGAATCTGGCAAGATTTCACTTATTGTTAATTATCTTAAATAGAATGGGAATTAAGTATATTAAATACGTAATCCTAAATACAAGGGTCAAGAGACTATCAAAAATTATCAAGATTAACTAAATAGAACGTCTAATATTAAAATAAATGCATAATTACAGAAAAGTAGAAACATAAATGTGATAAAGAGCAAAGTGAACACAGGTAAACAGAGTAATAGAGAAATGAAGACTGACTTAAGAAATTAATACGCATCTAATTTGAGTTCCAAAAGAAGAATGTAGAAGGAATACAGAAGGTACAATAAAGGGACAGGAACTAAGAATTCCCCATAACCGATGAAATACACAAATCTGACTCAGGAAACCCAACAAATCCCCAAAAAGATCAAATGAGAGGAAATCTACACCACTAATATTCAAAGTGCAAAAAATCGAAGGCAAAAACTATCTTAACAATGGAATACAGGGATTCTAGTAAATAATAGTTTCTAAGTACCGAGAGAAAATAAATGTCAACCCAGAACTATATAGGCAGTCACTGGGTTATGAACCGGATAGGTCCTATAAGGTTTGTTCTTAAGTTGAATTTGTATGTAAGTTGGAATAGGTACATTTACTATTACCCATACTAGCCTTCGTTCCTAATTAAGAGTTGTACGTAAGTTGTACGTTTGTCACTCAGGGACTGCCTGTACAGCAAGGGGAAATATCTTTCTAGATTACCTTCCCTTTGTATCAGGAAGAAAAAGAAAAAATGATTCTAGAAGGAAGGTCTGAGAAGCATGAAGAAATGGTGAACAAGAAAAATGAGAAATGTGGGTAACTATAAATCAACAACAACTGTACAGAATAATGATGATTAGAAGTCTTTTTTTTTTGAAACAGAGTCTCACTTTTTTGCCCTGGGTAGAGTGCCATGGTGTCAGACTAGCTCACTGCAATGTGAAACTCTTGGGCTCCAGGAATCATCTTGCCTCAAGCCTCCTGAGTAGCTAGGACTATAGGTGCCCACCACAATGCCTGGCTATAGAACTCATTTTTGAAATTGAAAATAAAATGACAGAACTAGAGTGTGGACAACAATGACGTGTAAGTAGAGTGGAGTTAAACAGATTGGAATGAAACTATTTTAACTTTACTATATGGTATGGGAAGGTGTTATACTATTCAAGAGACTAGATGATAAAAACCACACAAGATATTTTGAACAGAGAATTTAATACAGGGGATTGTTTACATATAGATAGCCAGGTATTGTGCAAAGGATTGGGGACAAAATGGTGGCAAAATTCCTTTTCTTAACGAGCTCAGAGTCATGTTAGATATATATTTACACCCTGTATGTATATGTTCCTATCTATACGTACAAGAGTGTATGTGTGTATATATGAACATTTCCAAACATATTGCAAAATTGAAAGAATTTTATAGTATGCACTCATATGCCAACCACCTAGATTCTGCCAGTCTACATGTGCACATAAACACACACATCCAAGTAGAAGCAAAAAAAAATAAAGCACACATATCTGATAGGAGAAAAAATTAAGAGTTGGAATTAGCAACAGAAGAAGTTGAAGTCACACGGGCAGATGCCAGACCATAGTAAGGACACCTATATCATGCTATAAATTTGTAGTGTATTCTATAGAGAATAAAGAGCTCAGAAAAGTTTAAAGCAAGAAAATAACAGGATCAAATTTGAATGTGCACCAGGTAAAAAAAATACTGAAAATGGTAGCAAGGAATTAAAGAAATATTGGACTTATAAGCTTTGGCAGTAAAGATGAACACAACACCTGGCTATTCCCCGCCCTCCCCCCCCCCCCCCCCAGAGAGAGGGTCTTGCTCTTGCTCAGGCTTGTCTTGAACTCCTGAGCTCAAGCAATCCACCTGCCTCAGCCTCCCAGAGTGCTGAGATTACAGACATAAGCCACTGTACCAGGTATGCAACCACACAATTATGGTGCAGCTGAATGACATCTCAGATAATATAACTTTTGGTTTTTATTTTTAATTAGTTGACTCTCTATGCTCAGTGTGCATAAAGTGATACTTGTATAGTCTTGCTTATGGAACAAGGCTACTTACTTAGTGCATTTAAAAAAAATTAAGAGGAAATATAGTCAAAGTAAACTTAGCTAAATATAATATTATAGTAAAACACTATGTTATTATTTATCCATTTCCTCAACATACTTCCTGCTATAAGTCTCTTAAGTTACTATTCACTGATCAACATTTTGCTTTTCACTTGGTACTTTTAAGTTGATAATTTTAAAAATAAACTGCTCCAGAAGCTGACCATGTGTAACAGTTATGTTAACTATTTATACTTCCCTCAAGTCCAACTTTCTTGTTTAAACAAATATGCTTACTTTTTATAGCCATCTGGAACTTGCTCAGATTGTAATGAATCTTCACATATTATTAATGGATGCTTAATCAGTTAATGTACTCAGGATGACCTTAGTCAGATGTCACCAACTGAGGTAATTTTGCTTAAATATTTAAAATTAATACAACCTCTGGTTTAAGCTTGCTTAATATGTTACAAAAATAGACATGAACATGTTGTAACATTAAGGTGAAATATTCAAGTAAGGTATTAAAAAATTCAGAATTGCCTATTTCTGTTATATCTTAATGTTTGAAAACTGCACACTGCATCTCCTAGTAGAGGAGACTTCTTTTCTGCACATAACTCTATACTTAAGGCATGCATGGTTCTTTCATAAATTCTCCTTAAGATAGTGCTGCTTTATTTTTTTCTTTTCTCCCTCTCATGACAATAATGTATATCAACCACTACATACCTGTTAGACTGGTTAAAAAATACATATATGTATAACAAGTGCTGGAGAGAATATGGAACAATTAAAACTCTGCTGGTGGGAATGAAACATAACCCCTCTAAAAACATCTAGCAGTTTCTTATAATGTTAAACACCCTCTACTACTGTATGATTTGGCAATCCCATTCCTCAGTATTTACCGCAATAAACTTAAACCTTTGTTTATATGAAAACCTGTACATAAATATTTATAGTAGCTTTATTGATAACTGCCAAAAAATAGAATACAATCCTTATGTTCTTGGGGAATGGATAAACTATGGCACGTCTATACAATGTACTACTAAGGGATAAAAAAGAAAAAACCTACTCATACATACAACAACACAAAGGATCTCAAAGGCAATATGGCGACTTTAAGTCAGTCTCAAATGCTTAACAAACTTTGTAATTCTATTTACACGACATTCTTGAAAAGAAAACTATAGTGACAGAACAGGACAGTGGCTGCCAGGGAACATGTAGTTGGGAGAGAATGTAATACAAAAGGAGAGCAGGAAGGAGATATCTGGAGGACTGCAACTATTTCTTTTCCTAACTGTAGTGGTAGCTGAATAAAACAATCTTAAAATTCATAGATTAGCATTAAAATTAAAAAAATGAACTTTACTGTACACTAACTTTGCAAAAAACATATGTCATCAAAGAATTCAAGTATTGGGGATCTATGAATTATTTAATCCCATGATTTTAAAGATAAGGAAACAGATCTAAATCCAGGGGTACTAAAGAGTAACTTGCTAATGATCACACAACCATTCTTTCCTTAAAGAGTTCACAACATAATACAAAGAAAACTTTCTCAATCTAAATACACTCCAGGAATTTAGGAGAGTTTCCCAAGATTAACTCCCAAAACCCTTTAAAATTATTAGTCCTATACTAAATCAATATTTCTCTCCTGGATTCCTCATATATATATTTTTAAATTCACTACATGTGTATTAATAGGTAAAAACCAATCTAAGTATGGTGGGGTTTGAGAAAATGAAAATGGAAGAGGCCTAAAAAAAGGAAGTAAGAAGAAAACAGAGAGACTATACATAGTACAAAATCTTAGCTATACTTAATACAAGAAATAATCTCTTCTTCTTTTGGGATGATACACTTTAAAGACCAAGATGCAGTAACCTGGCTCTTTCCTAATGGAAATGCCAGGTTCCAATTTTAGATTACCACTAAATTTTATAGAGGTCAGTAATTTTTTTCATAAGGTACACGCAGTCTCAACTAACCATATCTTCATAATTTCCATGTGGGAATATAATAGCCCATGAGGCTATTTTTTTTTTACATTTTATTCATAATTGACAAATAATAGTTGTATATATTTATGAGGTATGATAGGATGTTTAATTATGTGTATACTTAATACATTGTGGAATGATCAAGTTAGGCATTATAATTAGTATATCCATTACCTCAACTACTTACTACTTCTCTGTGGTACAAACATTTAAAATTCTCTCTTTTAAGAGAGAATGTGTGTTATTACTAACTATAGCCACCATGCTATTTAATAAATCACCAGACCTTACTCTAATTGAGACTTTGTACTCTTTGACTAACATCTCCTGTTTTCTAATCTACCCCAATAACCCCAGCCTCTGGTAATCACTATTTTAGTCTATGCTTCCAATTGAGATCATTCATTAGTTGTCTTTTTGTATCTGGTTTATTTCACTTAGCATAATATCCTACAGGTTCATAAATGTTGTCGCACATGACAGAATTTCCTACACTCAGTAAAGCTGAACAGTATTCCATTGTCATTATATGTGTATACCACATTTAAAAAAAAATTCATTCATCTGGCTCGGTGCCTGTAGCTCAGCAGCTAGTGCACCAACCACGTACACATGAGTGGGCAAGTTCGAACGTGGCCCAGGCCTGCCAAACAACAAGGACAACTACAACAACAAAATAGCTGAACTTGTGGTGGGCGCCTGTAGTCCCAGCTAGTTGGGAGACTGAGGCAAGAGAATCGCTTAAGCCCAAGAGTTTGAGGTTGCTGTGAGCTGTGATGCCATAGTACTCTACCCAGAAAACAGCTTGAGACCTGTCTTGAAAAAAAAAAAACTATTCATATGTTGATAGACACTTTAAAGGTTATTTCCAAAGCTTGACTATTTAATGCTGCAATGAATGTGAGAATGCAGGTATCTCTTTGACATCTGATTTTGATTCCTTTGAATACATACCCAGAAGTAAAATTGCTGAGTCATATGGTAATTTTATCTTTAGTTTTTTGAGGACTACCAGTTTTCCAAAGAGTAAAAGGAAGGGTTCCCTTTTCTCCACATTCTTGGCAACACTTACCTTTCCCCTTTTGGTTGATAGCCAACCTAAGAGGTGTAAAGTGACTTATTGTGGTTTTAGTTTACATTTCTCTGATGATTAGAGACAAAGCATTCTGTCATACATCTGTGGGCCACTGTAAATCTTCTTTTGAGAAATGTCTATTCATTCTCTTTGCCTCTTTTATAAAATAAGGTTATTTCTTTTGTTATTCAGAGTCCCTTATATACTTTGGATATTAGCTCCTTATCCAATATATGATTTGCAAATATTTTTCCCCAATCTGTAGGTTATCTCTTCACTCTGTTCACTATTTATTCTGCTATGCAGAAGTTTTTAGTTTGAAAAAAATCCTATTTGTTTATTTTTGCTTTTGTTTTGGGGTTTTATCCAAGAAATCACTGACCCTATATTTTCTCCCAGGTTTCAGAATTTCATTTCTTATGTTTCAGTTTTTTCTTAATTTATTATTTTTATTAAATCATAGCTGTGTACATTAATGCAGTCATGGGGTACAATGTACTGGTTTTATATACAATTTGAAATATTTTCATCAAACTAGTTAACACAGCCTTCATGGCATTTTCTTATTGTGTTAAGACATTTATATTCTACATTTAGTAAGTTTCACATGTATCCTTGTAAGATGCACTGTCGGTGTAATCCCACCAATCACCCTCCCTCTGCCCATCGTCCTCCTCCGCTCCCCTCCCTTCCCCTATATTCTTGGGCTATAATTGGGTTATAGCTTTCATATGAAAGATACAAATTAGTTTTTTTTTTTTTTTTTTGTGGTTTTTGGCCGTGGCTGGGTTTGAACCCACCACCTCCGGCATATGGGACAGGCGCCCTACTCCTTGAGCCACAGGCGCCACCCTAGGGCTGAGTGCATTAGATACTTTTTCTTCCATTCTTGAGATACTTTACTAAGAAGAGTATGTTCCAGCTCCATTCATCTAAACATGAAAGAGATAAAGTCTCCATCTTTCTTTAAGGCTACATAATATTCCATGGTGTACATATACCACAATTTATTGATCCATTCGTGGGTCGATGGGCACTTGAGCTTCTTCCATGACTTAGCAATATGAATTGGGTGCAATAAACATTCTGGTACAAACATCTTTGTTAAAGTGTAATTTTTGGTCTTCTGAATATATACCTACTAGAGGAATTGTAGGGTTGAATGGCAAGTCTATTTTTAGTTCTCTAAGTGTTCTGCAAACATCTTTCCAAAAGGAACATATTAGTTTGCATTCCCACCAGCAGTGTAGAAGTGTTCCCTTTTCTCCACATCCACGCCAACATCTCTGGTCTTGGGATTTTGTGATATGGGCTAATCTTACTGGAGTTAGATGATATCTCAAAGTAGTTTTGATTAGCATTTCTCTGACGATTAAGGATGATGAGCATTTTTTCGTATGTCTGTAGGCCTTGCGCCTGTCTTCTTCAGAGAAGTTTCTCTTCAAGTCCTTTGCCCACCCTGAGATGGGATCACTTGTTCTTTTCTTGCTAATACGTTTGAGTTCTCTCTGGATTCTGGTTATTAAATCTTTGTCAGAGACATAACCTGCAAATATCTTCTCCCATTCTGAGGGCTGTCTGCTTGCTTTACTCACTGTGTTCTTGGCTATGCAGAAGCTTTTTAGTTTGATCAGGTCCCAGTAGTGTATTTTTGATGCTGCTTCAATTGCCCGGGGGTGGGGGGTGTCTTCCTCATAAAATCTTTGCCCAGGCAGGATTTCTTCAAGAGTTTTCCCTGCACTCTCTTCTAGTATTTTTATAGTTTCATGTCTTAAGTTTAAATCTTTAATCCAGTGAGGGTCTATCTTAGTTAATGGTGAAAGGTGTGGGTCCAGTTTCAGTCTTCTACAGGTCACCAGCCAGTTCACCCAGCACCATTTGTTAAATAGGGAATCTTTTCCCCACTGAATGTTTTTAACTGGCTTGTCAAAGATCAAATAACGGTAAGTAGCTGGGTTCATCTCTTGGTTCTCTATTCTGTTCCAGACATCTACTTCTTTGTTTTTGTGCCAGTACCATGCTGTTTTGATCACCATCGATTTATGGTAAAGTCTGAGGTCTGGTAGCGTGATTCCTCCTGCTTTGTTTTTATTTCTGAGTAATTTCTTGGCTATCTGAGGATTTTTCTGATTCCATATAAAATGAAGTATTTTTTCTATATCTTTAAAGTATGACAGTGGAGCTTTAACAGGGATTGCATTAAAACTGTATATTGCTTTGGGTAGTATGGACATTTTAACAATATTGATTCTTCCCAGCCATGAGTAAGGTATGTTTTTCCATTTGTTAACATCTTTAGCTATTTCTTTTCTTAGAGTTTCAAAGTTCTCCTTATAGAAATCTTTCACATCCTTTGTTAGGTAAACTCCGAAATATTTCATCTTCTTTGGCACTACTGTGAATGGAATAGAGTCCTTGACTGTTTTCTCAGCTTGACTATTGTTGGTATATATAAAGGCTACCAATTTATGAGTATTGATTTTGTAACCTGAGACGCTGTTGTATTCCTTGATCACTTCTAAGAGTTTTGTAGTAGAATCCCTGTTTTCCAGATACACAATTCATATCACCTGCGAAGAGTGAAAGTTCGCAGATGATGGAATATGGATCATCTATATGGATACCCTTGATCGCCTTTTCTTCCCTAATTGTGATGGCTAAAACTTCCATTACAATGTTAAAGAGCAGTGGAGACAATGGGCAACCTTGTCTGGTTGCTGATCTGAGTAGAAATGATTTCAATTTAACTCCGTTCAATATGATATTGGCTGTGGGTTTGCTGTAGATGGACTCTATGAGTTTAAGAAATGTCCCTTCAATAGCAATTTTCTTAAGTGTTCTGATCATGAAAGGATGGTGGATATTATCCAAAGCTTTTTCTGTATCAATTGTTTTTTAATTTGTTTATGTGCTGAATTATATTTATAGATTTACATATATTGAACCAGCCTTGAGACCCTAGGATAAAACCTACTTGGTCATGGTGTATAATTTATTTGATGTGTTGCTGGATTCTGGTTATTAGAATCTTGTTGAATATTTTTGCATCAATATTCATTAGTGATATTGGTTTATAATTTTATTTTCTTGTTGGGTCTTTTCCTGGTCTGGGTTATGTTTCAGTTTTTAAAGTCTATTTTCTGTTTACTGTTGTATAAGGATAAGGGAAGGATCCATCTCCATTCTTCTGTGTGTGGATATCCAAAATTGTTTTCTAAAGAGACTATCCTTTCCTAGTGTGTGTCATTGGCACTTCTGTCAAAAATCAATTGATCATAATTGTGTGGGTTTATTTCTGGGCTCTCTATCCCATTTCACTGGAAGGTGTGTCTGTTTTGGTGCCAGTACCTACCATGCTATTTTGATTACTACAGCTTTGTAATGTATTTTGAAAGCTGGTAGCGTGATGTCTCTAGCTTTCTTGTTCTTGATAAAGATAGCTTTAGCTATTCCAGGTCTTTTATAGTATCATACAAATTTTAGGACTGTTTGTTCTGTTTCTGTGAAGAATAACATTGGGATTTTGATAGGTTATTACATGGAACTGATATATCATTTGGGGTAGTATGGACATTGTAACAATATTAATGCCTCCAATTCTTGCGCAAAGAATATCATTCCCATTTATTTATATTATTTTCTATTTCTTTCGTCAATGTTTCAGTACACAGTTCTTTTACCTTTGATTAATTTTACTTTTTTAAATACTATTGTAAATGATATTTTTTTTCCAGATATCTAGAAATGCTACTTATTTTTGTACGTTATTTTTGTATCCTACAACTTTACTGAATTCCTTTATCAGTTCTGACAGCTTTTTGGTGGAGTATTTTAGGATTTTCTATATATAACACACATTGTCAATTTCATTTCTTCCTTTCCTTTTCAGTTGCTTCTATTTCTTGTTCTTACCTAACTGCTCTGGATGGAACTTCTAGCCCTATGCTGAAGAGAAGCAGTAGACATCACTGTCTTGTTTGTGATCTTTTCCTTCTTTCTACACATAATTTGTTTATAGAATTTTTATCAAATGGAAATGATTATATGGATTTTTGACTGAGAGACTATTTTTAAAGTAAGTAGAAAATGAACAGGAAGCTTATAGCATCACGGAGATGAAAAGAACAAAAAAATTCATTTCCTACCACTCTTAAGAATAAACGAACATGTTTATTTTACACACCCTGACATAAGTAATATTTCAGAGTTTTAACAACAGTTAGAAAGTTCATGTGATAAAAATCCTTATTATACAAATAAAGATTTAACAGTGTTAATTATTACAGAGGTAAATTACCTTTTTTTTTTTTTTCTGTAGAGACAGAGTCTCACTTTGTCACCCTTGGCAGCGTGCCGTAGTGTCACAGCTCACAGCAACCTCCAGCGCTTGGGCTTAGGTGATTCTCTTGCCTCAGCCTCCCAAGTCGCTGGGCCTATAGGCACCCACCACAACACCCAACTATTTTTTGTTGCAGTTTGTAATGTATTTTGAAAGAAACTCTTTAACTACTCAGACAATAATCACTTATACAAGGGAAACCTAAATTTTGTCCTCTTTCCTTTATTCATTCATTCTGCTGACTGCTTAAGTACTCCCAAGACAACAGGAATTAGCCAAATTCTTCTGCTATAAATCCACTCAATACTACACAGAACTGAAAAGAAAGCACGATGTCCTTGAATCTTCTTACCAGATCTAATCTAAAATAAATTCATTTGTTTCCTTAGTGAACAATGTAAAACATCTAAAATTTTATGGCAAACTGACCTAAAATTAATGTTAAATTAACTTTTACCTTCAGTGGTGTTGTTGCTTTTACTGATTGTCAAATCAATAAAAAGTGAAAAATGGGGGGAACCTTATTACCAAGTTGTGTGAATATGCCATTCACAAAGAGAACTGTTTTTTAAAAATAAAATCAACATTTAACTAACTTGTCAAATTTATTGCAAACAAACTGAAGTATTAAGAAGCTATAGCAGAAAGCCATATTTTATGTAACATTTTCCCTCCAATTATTAAAAACACCAATCTTACAAATAGTGAAAAAAGGAAGTTCCTGGCTTTATTCTAAAACTTTTTCCTTAAGGCTTTGTTCTCTAAGTTATTTAATGTTTAAAAGCCATGATAAATTAGGCTTTGATACTAATTGTAAGAACTAATACAAAATTCTGATTTTAATCACAAAATAGTTATTGGTACTCTATGAGGAGGAAAATATTTTCCCAAAATAAGCAGAGTTTAAAGCTGCAGTGCTGTTTCTTCTTTTAGACTCTCCTAAAGATGTAATGGGCAAAAAATGCAGAGCTTGGCAGAGTTCCAATTGAACAGGCTATTTCTAAGTTTATACAATATTGCTAAAAACAGCATTTTCATAATACATATTTCCATTTATAATATAATTATTGAATATGTGGGTAAGAAAACACTATACGAGAAGTTGAAGAGTTCTTTTTAATTAGCTTGGTGATTCTGAGCACATTAATTCACATCTTTGGGATTATTTCTGTTCTAAAATTAGAAGATTTGTTTACCATGATTTCTTTCATTTTAAAGATTTAATTATTCGTACATGGTAAAATCTCTACTTAGAGATCCTCCAAATAGAACTCTTAAATCCCAGGTGTTGAAAGTGACCTAGGCAAACATGTTTTGTCAAATAAAATGGATATCGCAAGTATTTTCTGCAAGTTTTGAGATTAATTTGAAGTTCTTAGTCAAATTTATCTATTTTCAAAACTAAAATTCATTTTACTTATATATGTGATTGCTTGTTAGCTAATCACACAGTTTCTTCTAACTATTCTGTGGTGCTTAGGTGTATGACTTCATATATATGACACTCTTTTTTCTTTGCATATGAAGAAACTAAAGGTCACAGATACTAAACACGATACCTTGTTGAAGACATATTTTTTGTAAAGACAAAACTATTAAAGTAAATGGGTCTTATTATAATATTTTTTTTTTGTATAAAAAGTTATAGAAAGAATACACACACAATCACCTAACATACATCTGGGTGGATATTAGCACAAATATAAAACATTTTTTTCTAGAAGGATCCACAACAAAAAGTAACGTTACCTTTATAGGGAAAATGTGTAAGATACAGAGAAATAGTTTTGCTATTTTTACTTTGGGCTTTTTCAATTTTTCTTTCTTTTCAAACAATACACCTAGTAGTGTAGTTGTTAATTCAGTTGTTCAGTGCACAAAGAACAAGGTTATAGGTTTGATTAATTATATTTTCAAAGAATAAAAATATCCCTTGTGCACAGAATGTATTTTTAACTTTAAAAAGTCATCTGGCAAACTTGTGGTGCTGATCACAAGGATGAATCAGGTAAACACATGTGGCTGACTGAATACATTAGTACCAGAAAATAACTCTAAGTAATTTCCTACTGACAGAAGATATGAGAGTATACATTAGAGTTGCTCATCTCTAAGTAAACACTTCAATTTTCATACCCATCAACTCACTGCCCTTCTGAATGGAATATAAATAAAACTTTAGCCATGAGAAAAGAGTGTCTGTACTTTTAGAAAAGCTAAAATCTACACATGGCCCAAACTTACTATTTTCTAAAATGATACATTTCTTACGAGTATACCATGTAAACAAATAAAGTACTATACCTGAAACATCTTCTGGGTCTGATACAACAATATGTGCATTTAATTCTTGAAGCTTGTGATGTAGTTCTTCTAATTTTTTATTTGATTTTTTCAAAATGTTGTCTACATAAGCCAAACTTTTTTTATCTGTTGTAACTTTCCTTAGATTTTCAGCTCCTTCTTTGATTTTCAGTTCTTTCCTTATTTCTCTCTTGATTCGATCCTTAATATCATCCAATTTCTGTTGCACCATGGTATCTGAAAAGTCTAGTTTTTGAACAGCACTCACATTCTCAGAAAATGGAAGACTTCGGGAATCCCCCTACAGATAAAATAAATGTAAATAGGAGAGTTTAGTAAAACTGGCTGCTCAGTAAACATGCAGAGTTTTCAGCATAAGAGATTCTTTATTAATTACATGATACTTAACTACATTTAATTTTCTCCTCAATAAATAAGCTTACTTCCTTTTATTATAACCATACAAAAATGTAAGTTCCAAAACTCTGTCCACACTATGTAAGATGACTTGACAAATATATTTACACACAAAGGTTGTATAGAAAGTGGATTTTGATATCCTATGAACCCAAGTTAGATCCAAACCCTTCTACCGTAGAATGGTAGTAGTAATACCTTTAAAAGATATTATGATAATTTAAAATATTGTAAGTAAAGCTTCAAATATAATTCTTGGCCCACTGTAGTCACTTAATAAATGGAAAGCATTATTAAATTAGATTAAGTTTATTTTTAAGAACCCTCTTAAAAATCAATATTAACAAAATAAAATAAAGTAATACCCTATGACTACTTTTAGTTAATAAATTAAATGTTTTAGGGCTTGGGAAGATTATATCCACAATATCATTAATTCTGCTGTCCCTCTGTGGATACCAAAATCTGCAGATGTGCAATCCTTTATATAAATGAAGGTAGCATTTGCATATGTTGTATAACCTACTATGTTCATACCCCTCCCACTATTTTAAAATCATCTCTAGATTACTTATAGTACTCAATACAATGTAAATGCTACATAAATAACTAGTATGCTGTATTTTATTTGTATTATTTTTAATTGTTACATTGCTATTTTTATTGTTTTTTTCCCCCTAATATATTCAATCTGCAGTTGGCTGGATATGCAGATGCAAATAAACAGACAAAGAGGATCTAGCTAGCTAGTCAAACTGATAATTTGGTCGACTCACTACGAAAACATCATTACTAGAAAATATTTCTAAATTACATCCTACTGAAGGAAGCTAACACACAGTACAGTTATTCATCTTAAAATGAAAATCAAGGCCAGGTGTGGTGGCTCACACCTATAATCCTAGCACTCTGGGAGGCCCAGGCAGGTGGATTGCTTAAGCTCACGAGTTCAAGACCAGCCTGAGCAAAAGTGAGACCGTGTCTCTCCTAAAATTAGAAAAAAACTAAGACAAGAAGATCGCTTGAGCCCAAGAATTGGAGGTTGCTGTGAGCTATGATACCACGCACTCTACCTGGGGCAACAGCTTGAGACTCTGTCTCAAAAATAAATAAATAAATAATAAGAAAAAAGAAAATCAGAACAGTTAAGCACATCTACTCTGCATTTACAAGAACCAAAGTTAGGTTCTAGATATTTGTATATCATTCACTATTGTAAAATTCATTAGTATAATACCATAGGTTTTAAATTTTTTAAATTCTGAAACACAAGAAATCAGAGACAATGGTTACCTCTGGGTGGGGGGGCTGAGTCTGTGAAGGACAATGAAAGAGAGACACTAACTAGACAGACTCCATGTGCCTTTCAAACATAGACCTAATTAAAAGATTTTCTTTAAATTTTTTGAGAATTCACCACACCCACATAAATGAATTCTATCTAAATTCTTGATGCAAATACTTTTTACACCTAATTCTCAATCTCTAAAAATTAGACATTATGTGAAACAGTGGTAATGGTGAGCTTAATTTAAAATGAGAGCTATAGGCTCTACTCTTGGCTTTCACATCAATTGAACCTGTATGAGCAAGCATTTTATACAAAAAAAAAAAAAAGTAGTTGATTTCTACAAATGTTTCTAACCTTTTTAGGGCTAAGAACTCTTTTGAAATTCCAACAAAAAGCAGTATATCAAAGAAAATTTGAGGTTTATACATATAATTTCTAGGTTCCATGGATCCAAGGTTAAGGATTCTTAGGTAATCTACATCTATTTGCTTTATATTTTTACTATGGAGGGCCACTATCTGGGCCAAAATATTATCTAAATTTTTCAAAATTTACAGTTTCTAAAGTTTACGAGTCCATCTTTGGCTGGTTATCTAAAACCACACATACTGCATATGACTAGTGTCAAAGGATAAAATCCTACATTCTTGCTGTTTAGCTTCAAGTAAAGTGGACTAAAGCCAATAGTGCTTAGATTTAAAAAGAAAAAAGTTTAAGTTAATCCCATTCCTCTAGATATTTTTATTTCAATTATAACATTATTAGAAAATATCACACGAAGTACTTTCACAAATTCTGTGCTTTGAAATTATGTAGTAAGCCAGATGTCCTCAAAATTTCTTGGTTCATGGTACCCTTAATATCTCAGTAATTTTTTTCCTTATTCCTCACAGGCCAAAAGAAATACCCAACAGTTCTGTTTATTAAGTAGTACAGTTCAAATAAATTAGTAAGTACTTGTGTTTAACAATTTAGTTATTTGAAATAACACACAAATTGAAAAGTAACATTTTAATTGCATTCTTTAAAAACCACATTTTCTGACTAATGAAATGTGTCTGCCTGTCTGATACTTTGCAATTCCTCAAACCCGGAAATCAAAATAGACACTCCCACCCTCATTTCCTGTTCTACCTTGCAAGGGGATATGTAGAATAATCTAACATTGAAATATAATTCACACCAATTAGTTCACAAGGTGTCTAACAAATTAAGGGTATCAATGTGTTTCTCTCAAAAATTTAAAATATGCTACAGAACCCTCAGAGTTTGCTGAGACACCCCCAAGAGTCTGTCATGTTGCCCAGTTTGAAATTATGGCACTAAGCTTTAATATTAAAATAAACTGTCATATGAAGACAGCTCTTGCCTACTTTAATTTCTATTTCTTTCCAATTTGCTCCCTAAATTCCACTCATATCCAGTTACATAAATTTACTATAAGAGAACATCTCCTGGCTCAGCCGCTGCACATGGTGCAGCATACCTTGAGATAACGCTACCTCTCCTCCCATAACTATCTCTTGCAATTCCCTCCTTGGCCTACTTAACTTTTACTTTGTCTCAAAGTTCACAGCAACTTTGCCTGGGGAAGAATTTCTTGCCCAAGACCCTTGGTTAGAATTTAAGTTAAGTGTCTCTCTTGTGCGCTTTGATACCGTGTACCTTATTTATTAAACAATGATCATTTATTAAACAACGATCCTCTTTCTTATCTAATCATTTCTAAGACCGAGTAACTTGAGGGCAGGGCTTATGCTTGGCAGAGTAGCCTTTTTTTTCCCCCCTTAAATGACTTGTCCATTATGTTATTTACTATTCTTCTTTTAGAACTAAGGAAAACTTGTTACTGCTGAGGAACTTACGCTTTCTTCTTTCTGATAAAGAGAACGTGGAGGAGAAAGGGCAGAGCAAAATAGCAAAACAGGACTTTCCAACAACTGTCTCCCCCCAAAAAAATTAACTTGTACTACCCATGGGTGACGGTTCCTTCTGTAAGAGCTAAGAAAGTCAGATCAGAGATCACAGAACCTGGTTTTAGTGTAATACTTAAGAAAAGACTCATTGCAAAGGGTACTAAGAACAGAAGAGTCTTACTGCCTGCCCAACTCACACAGAAACAGAGACTGTTACAGGAAGGAAAAGGAAGTGAATGAAGGACTTTAGACCACAGCCCAGGGCCAGGCTTGCTATAGTAAAACTCAGTGCCAGGGGCAGCGCCTATGGCTCAGTAGGTAAGGCGCCGGCCCCATATACCGAGGGTGGCGGGTTCAAACCCGGCCCTGGCCAAACTGCAACCAAAAAATAGCCGGACGTTGTGGCGGGCGCCTGTAGTCCCAGCTACTCGGGAGGCTGAGGCAAAAGAATTGCTTAAGCCCAGGAGTTGGAGGTTGCTGTGAGCTGTGTGAGGCCACGGCACACTACCGAGGGCCATAAAGTGAGACTCTATCTCTACCAAAAAAAAAAAACTCAGTGCCAGGCAGAATCTCTCGGCCTTTAACCCTAGACCAGAGTACACAGTCTTTGGACCTGCCTGGATACTTGTTGGGTAACTAAACCTTTAGTGGAATAGACATGTGTTCTGGCGGTCTATAGTAACCTCAGGCCACAAGTGAGCCTGAGCAGCAGCTAGGTCATAGTAAAGTGGGCCTGAGAGGTGTCCTGGGCATGCAGTGGTCCTGGCAACCAGGGGACTGACCCTACCATCCTTCCTCCAACTCTGGGCAGAACTCAGAGGGTGACTCCATCTGCTGGGGGAAGGAGAGGGATGTAAGCAACCGGACTTTGCTTTGGAACTCAAGGTCAGGTCTGCCATGCTAGAACTCAATACCTAATGGCCCTTCACCTCCTTACTGGGGAGTGAAGCCCATGAACAGTGGCTCCTATTTTGATGCCAGATAGACATGTTCTAGCATCAGTGAGATGGACTATTGTTCAGGTCTGCATTATACTGGCTGTCTATAGTGGTCTTGAACCACAAATTAACTTTGCTAGCAGGCAGGCTATAGTGGCATGGAGCATAGGCATACCCAGCATTATGGTGGCTACAGTGGCCATAAGACTGCTACCTCCTTCCTTTCCCCCAACACCAGGCAGCACAGTGCTAAGAGAGACATTGTCTGCTTGTTAAAAGGAGAGGGAAATGGGCACATGATTTTGCCTTGGAGTCTTGTGATGGTGTACCATGGTGAGGCCCAGCACTGGGCAGAGCCCCAGGCAGAAACTACTCTCTTGGGGCCCTACCAAAGTCCATTTGGGCCAGAATGCGCCAACTGCAAACTTAGACTTTAGGGCGCCCCCTAGTGCTGAAATAGCAGTGGCCACAGGCTCACAAAACATAATAAAACATTAACAATCAACCGCTTAGACTCTCTGGAAGGACAGACACAAAGCCAGACTATAGTAAGTACATAATCCTTTAATGTGCAATTGTTATGGTATACCCACAAGCATCAAGAACATACAGGGAATCATGGACTAACCAAATGAAGAAAATAAGGTAAAAGAAAACAACCCTAAAGCAATGGAGGAGCACAGTCTCTCAGAGAATTTAAAGTAACTATTTTAAGCAAACTCACAAACTTCATAAAAACAAAAAAACCCCAGTAATTTATCAGAGAAACTTAACAGAGATTGAAATTTTTAAAAACCCAGAAATTCTGGAGCTGAAAAACATAATGAACAAAATGAAAAATCTAATATAGGGTGTCAACAGCAGAACTAATCAAATAGAAGTATCTATGATCCTGAAGACAGGCTGCCTGAAAAATATAGTTGAAGGAGAAACAAGAACAAAGAAAGAAAAGGAATGAAGAAAGTTTACAGAACTATGGAACAGCATCAAAAAAGCAAATATTTGGGTTATTAGTGTTCAAAAGGGAATATCCAGGAATATAGCTTTCCAAATTGAGAAAAAGATACATATATTCAGGTATAGGAAGGTCAAAAGTTAGCAATCAGATTTAACCCAAATAAATCTACCCCAAGACATATTATAATCAAGCTCTAAAAGTTCAAAGAGGACTTTTTTTTTTTTTTTGGTGGTTTTTGGCTGAGGCTGGGTTTGAACCCACCACCTCCAGCATATGGGACTGGCGCCCTATCCCTTTGAGCCACAGGCACCACCCGAGAGGATTTTTTTTAAACCAACTGAGAAAAGACGCAAATAACATATAACAAAGTTCCAATTTGCCTGAAAATGGACTTCTTAGCAGAAAACTTTATAAGACTGGAGAAAGTGAGATGATACATTCAAAGTTCTGAAATAGGAAAGGGGGAAAAAAAATGCCAACCAAGAAAACTATATCCAGCAAAACTACCCTAAATAAACCAGAAATAAAGAATTTCCCAGATAAACTTAAAAGCTAAGATAATTTATCACCACAACTATCTTAAAAGAAATGCTAAAGAGTTCTTCAAATACTAAAAAAATTTTAATGTATATCAAGTAAAAACATTAAGTTATATAACTCACTGGTAAGCATACAAGCAAACTCAGAATATTCTAATACTGTACATGTGGTGTATAAACTACCTATTTCACTAGTATGAATACTGAAAGACAAAACTCTCAAAAATAATAAATAATTTACTAGGAGATAGGCAATATAAAAAAATGTAAAATGAGCCATCAAAAACTACAAATGTGTTAGCCAGGCATTGTGGCAGTTACCTGTTGTCCCAGCTACTCCAGATCACTTGAACCCAGGAGTCTGAGGTTAAGCTAGGTTGATATTCTCTCTCTCTCTCTCTCACACACACACACACACACACACTCTCTCTCTCTTTCTCTCTCTCTCACACACACACACACCCTATACAAATACAGGAGGGAATGGAGATGAAATATATAGTTTATTGCTGTTTATTGTTTCTTTTCCAGTCTTTACAATCAAAGTTAAATTGCATGAATTTAAAATAACTTGTTACTACAAGATGTTTTTTTGTAAGCCTCAGGGTAACTAAAAACTGAAAACCTAAAATAGATACACCAAAAATAAAATGTAAGGGATCCAAACACACCAAAAACCAAAATCACTGAAGTCACAAGCTTAGTCACTCCATTAAAATCACATTAATAAAATACTCTGCTGTTTACCTGTGTTTTTACCTCGACTTTGTAATGCCCAATTTCTGTCACTATGAATCTTAAGTTTACCACCACCAAATAATTGTTCAAAAATATTTCACGAAGTCTTTCATGATCCATCCTACTTTCCAATTTTTAATATATTTTAAGTTTTGCTTTACCCATATCCTATTGCAGTCATTCAATCAGAGGGTCAAATCCAAACATGGGGAAACCATTAGAGAAATTAATACCTCCAGGACATATAGTACAGCAATTGAAATGATGTTCAAGTAAGTTTCATGTGGCTAAATAAACAAAAGAAGGAACAGAGACTCTAATGAATAAAAAACAAAGAATAAAAATTAGATGTGTTTCCAAGAGAAGTAAAATAAATTAAAAATTCAGTGGCTAAGTTAAATAGATTAGACAAAGACAATTAATTTAGTATACTGGCAGGGAGACAATTCTGAAGAAATTACTTTGAATTCATCACACTGAAATTAAAAAATAAAAAGTATGAGAGATTGGGCAGTGCCTGTGGCTCAAAGGAATGGGGTGCTGGCCCCATATACCAGAGGTGGTGGGTTCAGGCCTGGCCCGGGCCAAAAACTGCAAAAGAAAAAAAAAAAAGTATGAGAGATTAAGAGGTACTGAAGATAAAATGAGAAGGCCGAATATCCATCTAATAAGAATTCCAAAATTAGAGAATAAAGAAGATGGGGAATAAGCAGTATATGAAGGAATAAATGTGTAAAATTTTTCCAGAATGAAGAATTATATAAATCCTTAGACTGAACACACCAAATCGCAAAAAAAAAAAAAAAATGAAAATAGTAGTAATAACAAACACAACAAAGAGAAAGTTATTTTACCTACAAATAAGATAATGACAATTAGATTGACAGACTTTTACGAGAATGTCCCCAAACTATCAAACTTACTATCAAATTTCTATAGAATTTTCAGATTCTATCTTAAGGTCTTTGAATATTGCTAAAGCTTTCTCTACAATTACCAGAAATAGACAAAAAAGAAAAAAACTTTGCTTCAAAATATTTACATTCTGGAATAAACTGCAAATAAACTAGCCCAGATTTCATGCTATATTTATATCATTCCTCTGTTCACTAATAACGTATGAGTTATCTGCATTAAAGAAAAATGATGCTGTGCATTAAAGGAAAAAAAACAACAACACCATTTTGCCTATTAAATTTGCAAAGATTTTTAAAATTGTAATGTTGGCTATAAGCCAGCTTTACACTTTGATTACCTAGGTGCCTGTTACCTACCATTTTCAAAAACCTACAGTCAACCTGGATAAGAACTAACTCCAGACTGTCAGGTAAGTCAAATAGTTATTAAACCACAACAAAAGTAAATAAAGACCTTCTTTATGTAAAAGAAACCAAAAGTAACATTCACTTTATCTCAACTTTGGCAAATGTAAAAGATTACCACGAATTCTTGTGTTATATCTGCTATTTAACTTTCCTATTTTTATTCAACACAATTTCACTGCAAAGAACCAGACTATACCTTCCACTCTAATAAGAACACCTCATATGCTAGTCAAATATTTCAAACACACAAATGTGTTCATATGTATTTAATAAATACAACTTTTTGTTAACGAAATAATGAAAATTTTGATCTTTCGACTAAAATATAAATTGACATTTTTAGTTTACTATACTTCAAATATCACAGTAAAGTTAAGAAAAACACTGAATAAGAATAAAATCAGATTCACAGGACAAAATGAAGAAAAAAGATTGTCACTTATGACCAAGTACTTCATTTAGGGAGTGACAGGAAGTGATGTTTACTCCTTACTGGCCCAGTTCCCAGAGAAGAACTGAAAAAGCTGTTACTTTCTCCACATTTCAGAAATTCAAAACAGTCAGACCTGATAGATGCCAAGAAATGCTAGAGTACCTGAAAAACTCGCAATGATTTGTATACTGTTTCTGCTAGAAGTAATTTCAAAGACCATTTTGCCTAACTCTCCTAATTCTGGGTTTGGGAAAAGCAGGGCACCTAAGCAACTTGCTTTAGGTCACAAAGAAAAGTCAGTGACCTGGCTAGGTTTAGGATGCTAGCCTTCTGACTCTTGGTTTGGTGTTATTTTATTATTTTATGTTTCATACCAACTTCTTAAAGGAGCCCTTTGGAATACCCATTTACCTGTATTTGACCTATACCTTGACCTAACTAATTTGTGGTGGGACATACTTCCTCTTCCTTTCAATTCACACTCATTATTCAAACATTTATACCACGGAAGCAAAGCAAGAAAGCAAGAAACCACTTCTAACACCAGGCCTCTGGCACTCTCTATGAAACCTAAGCATGTTAGTTACCCCATCATTTGGCGCCTTAGCTCATGTGCAAAATGGCATTTGGTTTTCCTGTCTTTTAGGTTTATTTAAATGCTATTTATTCAAAACACTCATTGAGTACTAGGCAATAGTAATATAATGACAAAAATAACCCAATCCCCCTTTCTTTAAGGAATTCCATTTATTAGGGAAGACAGACATGAAAACCAAACATGATTTAAAGCAGCAGGAACTCCTTCACACAAACGGGTGCCATACTGCGTTTTTTTGTTTTGTTTGTTTGTTTTGAACATTAGTCTCAGTTAGAAATTAGTGTTATGAAAAGAAGGAAGCATTTGAAGTCAGATTGGCCATATATAAATTCTGCTACTACACCCAGGCTAAAGCTTCAATTTCCTCATCTGCAAAATGGAATTAATTACTATCTTTGCTTTTTTTAAGTTTCGTGACATCAATGCTCAAGACTAAGAAATAGACTTGCATAGCAATAGTACAGTTCCTGGCACATAGCTGGCAGTGAAGCAGATATTGCTGGGTGCCAACATAATACCCATCCTCCATTATCCTTACTAAGAAAACTCCCATTTTATTAGATGCAACAAAGTGTACAGATAAAAATTTCCCTTCTTCAGACTCTTGTGGCTAGAAGTAGCCATATACAATTCTTGTCAGAGAAGCAATCCCAGGGTTCTGAGTGAAGGGCTTCTCTCTTTCTTTTTGCCCAGAATACAGAACAGAGGCCTGAAGGCACAGCAGCCATCTACTGACAAGGAAGGAAAAAACAGGACAAACAATCTCACACACACACACACACACACACCCACACGCACGCACGCACACACACACACACACACACACACGACGGCAGAGCACAGAGAGAGAAGCAGCCTGGGCTGCCCATGGCCTAACTGAACTGTCTGTAAGTCCTGGATGAACTGCCTATCTTTGAACTTCTTGTTTTACATGAAAAACAAATCCCTCTTTGATTAAGACAAGATCATAAAGGACCTTGTGGGGCCAATATAAAGACTTGGCTTTGACTCTGGAATGTCAGGGTAGGACTTTCCCAAAGAAATAACATAGTATGACCTCCCGTGTTAAAAACAGATTAGAGACCAGGCAGGGTGGCTCACGTATGTTGTCCTAGCACTCTGGGAGGCCAAGGTGGGGGAATTGCTTGAGTTCAGGAGTTTTTGAGACCAGCCTGAACAAAGGGAGCTACTCAAAATGGAAAAATTAGCTGAACATGGTGGCTCCTGCCTGTGGTCCCAGCTACTCAGGAGGCTGAGACAAGAGGATTGCTTAATAAGCTCAGGAGTTTGAAGATGCTGTGAACTAGCTGAGGTCATGGCACTGTAGCCTGGACAACAGAGTAGCCTCTGTCGCAAAAAAAAAAAAAAAAGAAGACGACGACGACAAGAGTTGTTTGGGCAGAGGCAGGAGGCAGAGAAACTCAGGAAGCTATGAAACTGTTACAGATTGGCCTCAAATGGATCCTACCTCCCTGCACTTCCACATTGACTCTGGAGTAGTCTTTTGACTTATTCTGACTGATAATGCCTGGTGGAAGTGACATACTGTGATGTTCAGGGAGTTTCAAGCAGGCCTCAAGAGGATTCATAGCTTTTGTTTTTGCTCTTAAAAACCCAACTACCATGCAAAGAAGTCCAGGCTATTCTGTCAGAGAGGCGTCCTGAAGATGACAGAAGCCATGTGGAAAAGAACAAAAGCAGGGTGGCACCTGTGGCTCAAGGAGTGGGGTGCTGGTCCCATATGCCAGAGGTGGCGGGTTCAAACCCAGCCCTGGCCAAAAAACAAAAAACAAAAAACAAACAAAAAAAAGAACAAAAGCACTCCAACATTTTCTAGTCATTACAGCTGAGGTGCCAGACACACGAGTGAGGCCATTAGTGGACATTCCAGTCCAGCTCAGCTACCAGTTGAATGCCGCTGCTTAAGCGAGCCTAGCTGAGACCAGCTGAAGCACCTAGTGTACCCGCTGAATCTTGAGATGACTTTGCTGTGCTGCAACAGATACATGACACAGAGCCTAATGCAATAATCTAGGCAAGCAGCAGTGATCGCTCTAAGCAGTCTTTTTGATTACAATTATTATTAATTAGTTTTTGTGGATTCCTGATGGATAACAAGTGTAACAATTTAATTTTAAAATGAGGATGTTAATATCATTATAATAGAAAAAAGAGTAAGCAATTTTCCTTTTCTTTCCTGCTTAAGACCTCCCTACACACAAACTTTGAGAAGTATGTAGGTAGAAACTACAATCCTCATTTAAGAAAAAAAAAATAGTTACTTTTAAAAACAGATACAAATATTTATTGAATACCTGCTATGTGGGTTATATACTATACTGAATATTGGATACAGAGTGGTGGGGGGAAAAAACCCAAAGACATAGTAATCTATATCTACATTAAGCTAAATAATAGTTCATAATGTCTTCAACTGGAATTTATCAGTACATGGATCACCCCTTCCTTCTCTGGCTTTCCTGTACATTCCTGCTCCAACAGGGAGAACCTGCCTCCTACTATCCACCATCCTATTTACTCAAATATTAAATTCCAAGATAATTAGTATAGCAGGATCAGAATCGTTAACCCATACCTCCATGGAAAACTACTATCAACTAGAATATATTGGTAATGTGGCTATCTATTTTTCTGTAAATCTAAACTTCTTCTAAAGAACAAATTTTTTTTTGTCTGTTTTGAATCAGGATCTTTCTCTGTTGCCCAGGCCAGAGTCCAGTGGCACCATAATAGCTCACAGCAACCTCAAACTCCTGGGCTCAAGTGATTCTCCTAACCTAGCCTTGTGAGTGGCTGGGCCTACTGGACACATGCCACTATACCCAGCTATTTTTTTCCTACATTTTTGTAGAGATGGGACCTTGCTCTTGCTCAGGCTGTTCTTGAACTCCTGACCTCAAGCAATCCTCCCACTCCGGCCTCCCAAAGTGCTAGGATTACAGACATGAGCCACTGTACCTGGCCATTAAGTCTATTTAAAAAAAATAACTCACTCAGGAGCTTATGTCTAGTAGAAAATAGACATTAAATAAGAAAACTGTAATTAAAAATTATGATAACTGCAATGAAGGAAAGAAAAAGAGGAAAACAATGAAAAACCCACTTGTTATTTAGGTTAAATATCAAGGAATGCCTCTCTGAGGAAGTAATATTTATACTGAGACCTGAGAGATGATTAAGAGTTATCCAAAAGGACAGAAAAAAGAAGTGTTCTTGCTTGAGGAAATAAAACAGAAATTACAACTATCAAGATTTCTGGTTCTTCAAGGCTGGCGGTTGGAACCCAGCCCCCAGCTAAACAACAATGACAACTGCAACAAAAAATAGCTGGACGCTGGGACGGGCACTTGTAGTCCCAGCTACTTGGGAGGCTGAGCCAAGAGAATCCCTTAAGCCCAAGAGTTGGAGGTTGCTGTCAGCTGTGATGCCATGGCACTCTACCAAGGGCAACATAGTGAGAGTCTGTCTCAAAAAATAAATAAATACATAAAAATTTCTGGTTCTTGACAAGAAAGAATAGGCTCATGTCTCTCTACTCCTGCCTACTAAGTACAATATAGACATAATACAGCAGGTAACTATGAGACCGTGAAAGGAGGAGGGAGGAAGGCAGGCCAGTTAGCAACTCAGGTCTTGAGGGAAACACGACTGAATTCCTTGGGTTTTTCCCTTTATCACAGACGACTCCAGATTAGGTGCCAGAAGTCTAAAATCCAGAATCTCAAAAAAAAAAAAAAAAAGGAAAAAAAAAAAAGCTACAAGAAAAACCTGCTTTCCCCCCACCCCCCAATAAAATAACTGTGACACCAGGCAGCCCAGCAAGACAGAAACCTCATGGGCAATACCTACCTTACCCTGGCAAGCACCGTTGATGCTGCCCTACCTTACTGTCAGAAGGTACTGACAAGGTAGGAGGTCCAGGTTAGTACTTTCAAATGGGGAGAGTAAAGGGGTAGAATAAAATAGAAGATTTCTAAACTTCGTTCAATGAGACAGAACATTAATACTACTAGTCTTAGATAAATTACATATACATACTTATAATACCCAAAGGAACTAGAAAATAAAAAAATATTAGTGATATACTAAGAAACACTATAATAAATCAAAACCGAATTATAAAAAATGCTTCTGTGACCCAAAGGTAGGCAGGAAATAGGAGAAAGAAACAGAGGGAACAAACAGAAAACAAACAACAAAAAAACAAATTTAAACCCTCGCCTATTGATAATTTCTTTAAACACAAATGGTCGAAACTCAAACATTAAAAACAGATTGGCACAGTGGATTAAAAAAAATATTATATAGCCTAAGCACAAGCAGTCTATAAACTTCACTCCAAATATCATGATAAATGCAGGCTGAAAAGAAAAGGATTGAAAGGGATATGCCATATAAATACTAATCAAAAAATATAAGCATTAATCGACTGTACTAATCTCAGAAAAAAGCAGACTTTAAATCAAAGAATATTACCAGGAAAAAGTAGATTGCTCCAGATCATAAAAGGGTCTAACCAATGAGAAGACATAACAATCCTAACTATAAAAAAATAAATAAAAGCCTCAAAATATAAGAATAAAAAACTGATTAAAAAAAAAAACTATGATGAGTAATAGGAAAACACACAGTTAGTTGGGGACTTCCTTCTCTTAGTAATACAGAATTACCATTAGAAAATCAGCAAGAATACAGAAAAACTAAACATTAGCAAAAAGATGATTTAAGTAACATTCACAGAATGCTTCAAGAGCATTCAAGGGCAGAATACATATTCTTTCCAAGTACCCATGAAACATACACTGCAATAGACCAGAATCGAGGTCATAAAACAAACCTAAATAGATTCAAAAATATATAAACATATAGAGCATGATCACTGACCATAAAAAAAAGAAAAATCAAATTAGGCAATAACAGAAAGTTGATAAAATCTGCAAACACTTAAAATTTAAAAACACACTTCTAAAACACACTTAGATAACCCATGATTCTAAGAGGACGTCTCTAAGGAAATTTTAAAAATACACAGAAGTGAATAAAAATGAAAATACAATGTACCTAATTCATGGGGTGTGGCTAAAGCAGTCTGTGCAGAAAATTTATAGTGCTAAAAAACTGATATTAGAAAAAAGGAAAAGTCTAGTCAATAACCTAACCTCCCACCTCAAAAAAACTATGAAAACAAGAGCAAAATAAATCCAAAGCAGGCAAAGCAAGGAAATAATAAGAACAGTATGCAATGGAATTGAAAATAACAGGGACACCTATAATCCAAGCCCTTTAAGAGGCCAAGGTGGGTGGATCACCTGAGCTCACAAGTTTGAGACTAGCCTGAGCTAGAGCGAGACTCCATCTCTTAAAAAAAATAAAGCTAAGTGTTGTAGGGGGAGCCTGTAGTCCCAGCTACTCGGGAGACTAAGGCAAAAGAATCGTTCAAGCCCAAGAGTTAGAGGTTGTCATGAACTATGACCCCAGGGTACTCTACCCAGGGTGACAAAAAAAAAAAAGAACAGGGAAAAAATCCCCAATAAAATAAAACCTGATTGCTGATTGTTTTTACCAATCAATAAAAATTGATAAACCTCTAGCAAGACTGACAGAAAGAAAAGATAAAATACAATATAAGGAATAAAATAGGGACTAACTATAGATACTGCATCCATTAAAAGAATAATTAGGAAACACTACAAATAACACATATGAATCAACAACTTAGATGAAATGAACGGATTACTCCAAAAGCACACACCACCAAAACCCACCGAATATGAAATAACATAATCTGAATAGTCCTAAAACTATTATACAATATTTCCCAGAAACTAAGAAGGAATATTTCCCAACTTCTGGTGTTAGCTGGCTGGTAGAAATAAAAACAAATCTATCTCATTTAGATGTAAAACTCCTCAACAAAATATAAGCAAACTGACTCTAGTAGCAAAGAAAAAGAATTAATACCTTTTTAAAAATTAAATCATAGCTGTATACATTAATACATTTATGGGGTACAATGTGCTGATTTTATATACAGTTTGGAATGCTTACATCAAACTGGTTAACATAGCCTTCACCTCACTTTAATTATTGTGTTAAGACATTTATACTCTACACTTAATAGATTTGACATGTTCCCTTGCAAAACACACCATCCCTCCATTCAACCTCTCCCCTTACCTCCCCTCCCCCTTCATCCTGGGCTATAGTTGTGTTTTATCTTTCATATGGAAGTGTGGATGAATATATATTGGTTTCATAACAGTACTAAGTACACTGGATACTTTTTCTCCCATTCTTTTTTTTTTTTTTTTTGTAGAGACAGAGTCTCACTGTACCGCCCTCGGGTAGAGTGCTGTGGCGTCACACGGCTCACAGCAACTTCCAACTCCTGGGCTGAAGCGATTCTCTTGCCTCAGCCTCCCGAGCAGCTGGGACTACAGGCGCCCGCCACAACGCCCGGCTATAGATACTTTACTAAGAAGAATATGTTCCAGCTCCATCCATGTAAACATAAAAGAGATAAAGTCTCCATCTTTTTTAAAGGCTGCATAATATTCTACAGTATACATATACCACAATTTATTAACCCATTCATGGGTCAATGGGCACTTGGGCTTCTTCC
Source organism: Nycticebus coucang (assembly GCF_027406575.1). Lineage (NCBI taxonomy): Eukaryota > Metazoa > Chordata > Mammalia > Primates > Lorisidae > Nycticebus > Nycticebus coucang. Next base: position 19,980,086 of record NC_069784.1, on the reverse strand, counting down.
ATGACTTGGCAATTATGAATTGGGTTGCAATAAACATTCTTTGCAAATATCTTTGTTGTAAAGTGATTTTTGGTCTTCTGGGTATATACCTAGTAGAGGAGTTGCAGGACTGAAAGGCAGTTCTACTTTTAGATCCCTGAGTGTTCTCCAAATTTCTTTCCAAAAAGAACGTATTTGCTTGCACTCCCACCAGCAGTGCAGAAGTGTTCCCTTTTTTCCACATCCATGCCAACGTCTGTAGTTTTGGGATTTTGTTATGTGGGCTACTCTTACTGGAGTTAGATGGTATCTCAAAGTGGTTTTGATTTGCATTTCTCTGATGATTAAAGATGATGAGCATTTTCTCATGTGTCTGTAGACCATGCACCTGTCTTCTTCAGAGAAGCTTCTATTCAAATCTCTTGCCACAATGAGATGGGGTTGCGACTGAAACTGGACCCACACCTTTCACCATTGACCCTCACTGGATAAAAGATTTAAACTTTAGATATCAAACTCAACCTATAAAGATACTTGGAGGGAAAACACTTGAAGAAATTGGCCTGGGAGAATATGAAGAGGACCCCACCCCAGGCAATTGAAGCAACACCAAAAATACATTACTAGGATCTGATCAAATGAAAAAGCTTCTGCACAGCCAAGAACACTGTAAGCAAACCACATGGATAACCCTCAGAATAAGAGAGGATATTTGCAGGTTATGTTTCTGACAAAGGTTTGATAACCAGAATCCACAGAGAACTCAACCTTATTAACAAGAATTAATTCATTTTGATCCACAATGTTTATTCCAGGTAGGCAAGACTGGTTTAGTATGCTAAAATCTATTAGTATAATCACATCAACAGAATAAAGACGAAAGAAAATTACATGGTTATGTTAACTGATACAGAAAAATTATTAGACAAAATTCAACAGCCATATGTGACAAAAGCTCAGCGAACTATGAATAAGGGGAACTTCCTCAATTTAACAGGCATAGCTAACTCATATGGAATGGGGAAAGACTAAATGCTTTCCCCTAACAATGGGATTAAGACAAGGATGTCTGCTCAGTCCGCTTATTTAACACAGTATTGGACAGTCTAACCATTGCAACAAGGCAATAAAACGCATACATGTTCTAAAGGAAAAAGATCAAATGAAATATATTATTTTAATCTGTCCTATTAGCAGATAAAATGGTCATCTACTTAGAAAACCCCAAGGAATTTACCACAAAATTTCTAGAATAACTGAATTTAGGCACATCACAAGATACAGAATCAATTTACCACAAAATTTCTAGAATAACTGAATTCAGGCACATCACAAGATACAGAATCAATCATACTTTTACACACTCACAAGGACCATTTGGACACCAAAGTTAAAAACATAACATCATTTATAACCTGTCTTAAAAAAACTGAAGCATAGATAAAAGCCAAACAAAATATGTACAGGATCTGTATTCTCAAATGGATCATACATACATCTACATGTAAAAAGTGAAACTCTTGACTTCTTTAGAAGAAAGCACAGGAGAAAATCTTCATGACCTAGAGTTAAAGGATAGATTAAACTTCATCAAAACTTGTAAGTTCTGCTCTGCACAAGACCCCGATAAGTGCAGATCATTACAGCAGAAAATATTTGCAAATCACATATTCAACAAAGGACTACTATGCAGAATATAAAAATAATTGTACTCAATGGTAATAAAACCGCCAATTTAAAAACGGGGCTTGCACAGATACTTTACCAAAGAGATATGCGAATGGCAAATAAGCACATCAAAAGATTTTCATCATTACTAGCCACTAAAGAAATACATAATATGTATGTAATAGACACTTATTTGGCTAAAACAAAAAATACTGGCAATACCAAGTTCTTACTAAGACGCAGGGCCTACTGGATCTCTCATTACATTGTTGGAGGGAATATAAAGTGGTATAGACAGTCTGAAAAACAATTTGTCATTTTTCTTAAAAATTTAAACATACACTTAACATATGATCCAACAATTATACTCATGGATATTTACCCTCAATAAGTGAAAACATATTTAAACCAAACTATACACAAATGTTCAGAGTAACTTTATTTCTACTAGTCCAAAATTAGAAATAACCCAATGTTCTTGGGTTATTTATCAGTGGGAGTCTGGGTTTGCTTTCCTGCAACCAGTGGTCCCATTTGGGGGTGATGGAGAGTGACACCGTAAACTTCCCAAGAGATAACACGTAAGCCCTCTACAGTCATAACAATATAAGGAATAATGACAATTGGTTCCACATACCTATTAAGGCCAACACCCTTTAACTGGGACTCTTAAGAACAAAGGGCACCATTTTCTTTAAAGGGCTACTTATATATCATATTTTTCTTTCACCTTTAAATGTGAGCTAAAAGTCTTTTCCCCTCGTCAGAACTTCCCAACAGGGCTGTATCACCTCCTGGGGGCATTATAGAAATATGTGGAAATTCTGGTTATGAAGATAAGACAGAGACAGACAGGTGGTGAAGTGACTCAAAAAAAAGGCAGAAACCCTATGAAACAGAAATCTAAACAACTCTAATAAAACAATAAAACCTACGAGAACAATTAAGAACAAAAATTTGGACTTCCCAGTTAAAGTCATGGCTCTACCACTCACTGCTTATGTCAATTTGGACACATTACATACTTTTCAAAAATCTCAGATTCTCCATCCTTTGAATGGAATTAATGCCATTTGGCCTCAAAGGATTAAATGATTAAATACATTTTTGTCATACTACCTAATACTTATCACTTCTTCAGTTATCAAGAGAGCTAACATAAGCATAGACAAAACAGAAAACATAGAAGTATATTTATTTCAGGCATAATAATGTGCTTAGTTGAAATAAATAGACACTATAGTAAGAGATAGATGACAAAGGAAAAGCCCAGAGATGCCTTTGTTGTGGTTTGAAAGTATACAATAAAAAGCAATCAAGCTAAGATTATAAATAGATGGATGAATCGAGGGATAAGACGGCAAAGAAAGATGAGGGATATGGCACAGGAAGAAGGAAACCATATGGACAACACCACATCCTTAAGTAAGTAAAACCAATTAAGCACGATAAGTAATAGCTATTTATAAGTAAAACAATAAAGGATCCAAGTGATTTGACTGAAAACAAAGTGAGTAGTAAAAATGTTATATTGGCAATCTAATACAGATGTGACAAGGAAAACAATGGCATCACATAATTTTTATTGTGGAAATGATGAATATCAATCAGATTTAATGTAGTAACTGGGAGAGGAATGGGGAAAGAAATGCCAGAAAGAGGTATCTAAAAGATTTCATTCAATTATACCAGTGATGTCTGTTTATTTGTTGGATGGTCAACACATCAGTGTTTTGTCGTATTACTCTCTATGTATGTTCAGGTCTGTCTATACTATTTTTAATTAAAAAACAGGGAAGAAATGATAAAAAGAAATAAAAGGAGAAACCTATCTAATAGTAAAGACCCTAGATTTCATTATTGAAGTAATTGGTCAGCATAAGGAAAGAGGCCTACTGTACGCACAATATGTACATGTGTTGCACGTCCAGTCTAGGAAAATTAGGTCAATTACCGAGGTGACCAATGCAGAAAGGTGGTCAACTATGGAGGTTCTATTGTATTTAAATTTATGCCCAACTTACTTTTATTTCTAAAAATGCAAAGTTTGCTGCCATTATTACTTAAATTTTTAGTAATATGTCATTTATTTTTCTCATATTGTAAAGTTGGTGTCCATTAATCTTAATAGATCAGAACAAAATAATAAAAATGGCACAAATGTTTAAGTAATAGTCAACAGAAACCTTCACAAATTGGTATCTTAAATGAATAATCTTAATTTAGAATACTTAACATTTTATGGTATATTATATTAATGTTTAATAATTTCCAACATGCTGATTATTCACCTGAAGAATAACATATGTGACATTCTTAATAATGCAGAATATGGTGCTTTGTTGTCTTGACAAAATTTTTAGTAGTATATAACATCACTGTTAAAAGTACATTCCTCCTATGAAAGTCATATTCTATTAGGTAACATAAAAGTATATAGGAGAAGGGGTGAGAGTAGCCTAAGAGAGTCTCATCAGATACAAATTATAATTCAGTTTTTGACATGCAAGTACTTAGACATATCATCTGTCCTATACTTGGAATACAAGTTAGCTTTTTAAAAATTGTCTTACTCAGCAACAATTTATTAAATATCTACTATTAAGTGTACAGTCCTATTCTAGACATTGGTGATACAAAGATAAACAAGTTACTCTTCCTAAAAGTCTTTCCCAAAAAATGGTAGCTTAGATCCAAGTTTAAAGACACATAAGTATCTAATATAACTTATTTAAAAATATAATCTTGTTATCTTGAAAAACAGTTGTGATTTTTGAGGCCATAATACATCACTGAAGCATACATAAAACAGAAATAATTATTTAAACCAATAATGTATCTCTAAAGTATATTCACCTTAGCACTGAAATGATAAAGGCTTGGGGGTGGGTGGGAAGTAGGTTAAAAATGATTTCTCCACATGTTCTATTTCTCTTACTGGCCTTTCATGTACTAAATACTATGTCAAGGGTAATAGTTTAATGAACCAATCAAATCATATATTTATATTAGAACTGCAGAGGATAATGAAAAAAAAAACTACACAAAATATAGTTATAGTTCCTTCCTCCTCAAATTTTGATTATCATTCCCCAAACCTCATTTTATCTCTATAGCTTTAAAACTTACATAGATTTCATTTCTCTACTCATTAAGCAATGTAAATGATCACATTTCTATATCTACAATTATAAAGTGTCTTTATAAGCATTCTAAAAACATTCCAAATACATATACATTTTAGTAAATAATTTAAAGTCCCATAATTTACAGGACCATGGCCATGAAAGTTGGAATCTGGGAAGCAGTGTGTAACAACTCACCTTAGTCACAGCAGTGTGTAACAACTCACCTTAGTCACCTGTCATTAAATAAATAAATTCATATAGTTGAATGTGTATAATTTAAGCAGCTAATTAATATGAAGTTCCTTTTTTCAATCCAATCTTATTTCACACTTAACACTACTAAAGTTACTATTGATAAAAATGACATCTCAAAATACAATTAAAAATCATATTTATTTCAAGAGACAACATGTACTAAATCTCAAGTTCTCACACACTTCCAACACAGAAACATGTTTCAGAATCAAAAATATCCAGACTGATTAAGCAACAAAGATGAAATACTAAAGGCATTAAGGGTGGGGGAGAGGAGTTATGAATAAAAAAACTGAAGTTCTGAGTAAATATTTGCTTTTCAAAATTTATATCATATTTTTTAAAAATAAATGTATTAGAGATATAAGCCCAGCGTATATGGTTCTGTTACTGATGTTTTACAAGATCCATAATAAATTCTTAATTTTTTTTCATTTAAATAGTGAAAAATTTAGAGGCACTAATTTCGAATAATTAAGAATTTGAATAACGTTCAAAGGTAAAAATGCCCTAGAATGTAAAGAAATAAACAGTAAATTGTATGCAAAAATTATAGAAAATGTCACCTCAATCTATTAAGTATAAAATAGATTTCTCCTTTCTAAATAAATATAAAATAACATTTTATATACTTTCTAATAAGTATAAAATAACATTTCTCCTTTCTAAAAATTGATACTTAGACCATGAAGATCTTAATCATAACCTTTAAGAGGCCTGCTTCAACTAATCTCACCTTCAAACTAATCATTTCCGTATTCTGTATTAATTTAGCACTTATATATTCAGCCTAACTTATCTCATAGTATAATTCAAATATTAATCAATGACTTCTCAAAGTGCATCTCTACCTGGATTCCCAGAACCAGTTACGCATTTCCAGTTGCCTCCTACATATCCGTATCACCACTTAAGAGGGTCTATTGATTTCAAACTCGGCGTGCTTCAAAGCAAACATCTCTTCTGCCTTACCAAATATCCCCATTTCTGCTAATGATCCCCAAATCCTCATTCAACCTCAATCCTATGGAATCGTTTTTTACCATTCTTTTCCCTAGCATTCCACATCCAATCAAATGCCAAAGGCCATATCCTATCTACTTTCTGTTCCTTTTTGCAAGGTCTCTGATATGTTCTCAGAATCAAGACTGTGAGTGTGAACAAAATGTATGTGGACCTGAGAACCGGCACTTTTCAAGTGGAGATCTAGTCTAATAAATATTTTTTAAAGTTCATAAAAGAAGTAATTATATACTATGTTAATAAATAATAACTTTTATACTTTGTTTTGCTCAAGTGATATAGGTTTACATTTAGTCAAGTAATTTTCCTAAATCTGTATCATTTTATTCTCTGTGACATTTTTAGCATAAATATGTTCCCAATATTGGCTTTAAATTTAATTTAAAGCTACTTTATGTCCATTTTGAATCCTGCAAACAACTTTTGCTTTAATGGTGACCTGGGAGCATTTTTCCTTCCTTCTTTTTATTATCCTAGGTCAGCAGTTCTCAAAGTGTGACCCACATGCCTGAGGGAGTCCCAATATCCTTGCCTCTTTATGTAGTTACTTAATGTCTATTGTCCACTGATACATTTTAAGCCCCACAAGAGAAATATATTTTACTACTATTAAATATTTTTATTATTATATGATCAGAACCCAGAATATGCAATAAGTATTTGTTGAATGAATGGAAAAACAACTGTTCAAAGTTGACATATAATAAATGAGAGAAAAAGAAGGGAAAAAAAAGAATAACACTAATCACTAAGGCTATTTGGTGCAGGCCTAAAGAAAAAGTCTGTCAATTTTTTTACACTTATTCTATAAATTAGGCAGCAAAATGTGACATATACTGCATAAATACAACTTTCAAAAACAATGTTAAACATCGGTGTGTTATATGTTTAAAGGGCTAAGACCACTTTATTTGGAAAATACACTCCATTCTCCATAAATGAAGCATTATATTATGATTGGACATAATAAAAATATATTTTAATCACAATTTGGGATAAGCAGTATGACTTTGTTGTATCACAATACATAAAGTGATATATTCTAAAATGAAGAAGCAACATCTCCCACTGATAAAATCTTATCTTATACTTTATTACTACAAGGAATAAAGTTTATGAAATGACATATTCCATTCTGAGTGGGGTTAGACAACAAATACCTATGGAGAACCAGCTAACAGCTACAACTAGTTTCCTTATTTCCATTCACTTAATACAAGAACTACAGGTTTAACAGGTTCAACCACAAAAAACTTATTAAGAGAGTAACAGGCCACCCCTGCACATCTACAGAACGTCACTAGGCATTTATATTAAGAAAAGCTTTAATAATGAATGATTTCATGCTATTAAATAGCAGTCTTGCTGCCATATGCTACTAAATACTGTTCAATAAACTTGATTACCTTCAAATTTAAAACAAATAAAAATGCATTGAGAAAAACATTAGAATTACAGATGAAGAACTCCAGTAATCTGAACATTAATTATGTATGGATTGCTTCTGCCATTATATAGAGAGCTCTGAGATAAAGAAATGTAAAATGATTTTAGAGTTGCTTTCCCTCAATATTTTGGTTAGAAGAATAGCACCAGAGAATTCATAGAAAATAATCCAGAATGGACAATATGCAAATGAAAAAATACCAACCTTCTGTTATCAGGGAGATACAATTAATAATGAGATACCTTGTCATACTAAAATGATTAGAAAAATATTAAAATATAACCTGGGGTGGCGCCTGTGGCTCAAAGGAGTAGGGCGCCAGCCCCATATACTAGAGGTGGCAGGTTCAAACCTGGCCCTAGCCAAAAACTGCAAAAAAAAAAAAATAAATAAATAATAATAATAATAATAATCTGCAAGGAAGAGGAAGTATAATATGGAACACTACCTGACAATCACTTATGTTTATTATGAAGATAGTGATTTGTTCAAAAAAGAAATTCCATTTCTATATGCATGTAAACCATAAAAATGTATATAAAATACAAAAGAATGTTGTTTATACCATTGTTTATGATGAGAGAAAAATCATAACCAATTTATAGGATAACCTGCACAAAAATGAACAGACATATGCATGCATAAGACACTATACTGTTGTTGCTAAAGTCGACCTATTACCTGAACATGTTATCTCCTGGGATAAATATGTAAAAGAATGTTAAATTTTTTAAAAACTTGTAAAAGGATATATTGAATGTTGGACTACTCAGGTAACACATTTTCTTAAGGAGAATGGGGAAACGTAGTCAGATGAGGAATGTGAAAAAAAGTAGTGTTTGTATCTCTAAAACATTTATTTTTTAAAAAACCTGACATCACATCTTACTCAGTGAATAAAAGTTATTCTAGACCTTTGTGTGTACTTAAAATATTTCTTAATTTATAAAAAACAAGTGTGTTACAGGAGACTTTCACTTCTGATCCAACTGAGGAGTAGTAGTAGGGAAGAATTCTCCTCCCAGCTGAAACAAAAACAAAACCAAAAGCAGACAAAATATATAGAATGGTCCCCAAACACTAAGCAATAGTCAAAGACAGTGACTCCAGAGATGGAAAGAAAAAAACATTCTTTGGAAAAAATGAAACTAAATTAGAAATCAATAAACAAAAGATATCCGGAAAAATGCCCCTGAATTGGAAACTAACATACTGAGAATTAACTTATGGGTCAAAGAGATTAGTAGGTATTCTGCACTGAATGAAAACGAAAACTCAACATATCGAATCTGTGCAATGATGCTAATAAAAAAAGGAAAATCATGATTGTCTCAATAGACACAGGAGAAAAACAGATAAAAATCCAACATTCTTTCCTCATAAAAACACTAGTTAGGGAAAGGAAACCTCCCCAAAGTAATGAGAAGGGCAAGTACAAAACCATATAATTAACCTTATATTAACAGCGAAAGAATATAAGCTTTTCCCCCAATATCTATTAGGAACAAGATAAGTATGGCCACTCCCACCACTCCTGTAACATACTGGAGGTTCTAGCTAGTGCACTCAAGCAAGAAAAAGAAATAAATGGCCTTACAGATTAGAAAGAAAAACTTATGTACAGACGTCATTAACATTACATAAAAATATATTGGATCTACAAAAAAGCTCCTAGAACTAGTAAGTTCAGCAAGACCTATACTGACAGAAGACGTGAAAGACCCATACACTGAATATTACAAAGTACTGCTAGAGGAAAATTAGAGAAGACATAAATAAATGGAAAGCTATACACTAACAGGCAACATTACTAAGAAGTCAATTCTCAAGTTCATCTAAGATTTAATGCAATCCCATTCAAAAAAATCACTACAGGACTGGGTGCAGTGAGTAAGACCCGGTCTCTATCAAAAATAGAAAAATTAGATAGGCATGGTGTTGGGCACCCGTAGATCCAGTTACTCAAGAGGCCAAGATAGGAGGATTGCTTAACCCCAGGAGTTTGAGGTTGCTGTAAGCAAGGCTAAGGCCATGGCACTCTAGCCTGGCAACAGAGCAAGACAGAGTGCCAAAAAAAAAAAAAAAAAAAAGCCTACAGACTTTTTTTTTTTTTTTTAACAAAATCAACAAATCAATTCTAAAATTCATCTGGAAATGCAAAAGATGTAGATAATTAAAACAAATTTTAAAAGGTAGAATGAAGGTGGAACTCTAATACTTTATAATTTCAAGACAAAAAAAAAGTTTCAATAATCAAAACAGCATGAGTCTGGGCGGTGTCTGTAGTTCAGTGGCTAAGACACTGGCCACATACACCAAGGCTGGCAGGTTCAAACCCAGCCCAGGCCAGCTAAAACAACAATGACAAATGCAACAACAACAACAACAAAAAATAGCTGGGTGTTGTGATGGGAGCCGGCTACCTGGGAGGCTGAGGCAAGAGGATCAATTGCTTAAGCTCAAGAGTTTGAGATTGCTATGAGCTTTGAAACCACAGCATTCTACTGAGGGCGACATAGTGAGACTGTGTCTCAAAATAAATAAATAAATAAAAAAAAAGAAGAATCTCCTTTTACACCTGAAATACTAGCACTCCGGGAGGCCAAGGTGGGTGGATTGCTTGAGCTCATGAGTTCAAGACCAGCCCGACCAAAAATATTTGAGACCCCCATCTCTACTAAAAATATAAAAACTGAGGCAAGAGGATGGCTTGAGCCGAAGAGATGGAGGTTGCTGTGAGCTACGACATTCACAGCACTCTACCCAGGGTGACAGCTTGAGACTCTGTCTCCAAAAAAGAAAAAACACCAGCACAAGTCTGGCAAATAACAGATAAATAAAACAATGGACTATAAGAGAGTAGAAATAGTCCCACATCTTTATGAACACATGATTTTTGACAAAATGCAAAGGCAATCCAGTGGAGAAAGAATGTATTTTTAAATAAATGGCACTGAAACAAACACATGTCCATAAGGAAAAATATGAACTTAGCTCATAAGGAATCATAAAACATGAACTCTGATCTATTCCTAACACTATACACAAAAATTAACGTACAGTGGACCATAAAACTAAATGTAAAATCTAAAAGAAGGCCAGGGGCAATGGCTCACGCCTACAATCCCATCACTCTGGGAGGCCAAGGAGAGAGATCACTTGAGGTCGGGAGTTCCGGCTGAACAAGAGACAGACCCTGTCTTTTCAAAAAATACAACAATTAGCCAGACATGGTGGCACACACCAGTAGTCTCAGCTACATAGGAGACTGAGGTAAGAGGATCGCTTGAGCCTAGAAGTTTGAGGTTGTAGTGAGCTATAACAATGCCACTGTATACTTGTCTGGGCAATAGAGCAAGACTCTATTTCAAAAAATAAATACATTAATTAATTAATTAAAATTTCTAGAAGAAAACACAGAATATCTTTATCACCTTGGTGTCTAGAAAACCATACCAAAAGCACAGTCTATAAAAGAAAAAATTTGATAAACTGAGCACATCAGAATTAAGAACTTCTGCTTCTGGAAAACACTGTTCAAAAAAAGAAAAGACAAGTGACAGAATTGAAGAAAATATTTTCAGTTCATATGTTGATAAAGTACTTAAAAGCTAAAATACATAAAGAACCCTCAACATTCAATAAGGAAACAAGCAAACCCAAGAAACAAAAACTTTGAACAAGATACTTCACCAAAGATGGTAGATGAACACATGAAAAGATATTCAATATTAGGTAAACGCAAACGCACAAATTAAAGCCACAGTGCGTTGCCCTCTCTACTTACTAGAATGTCTAAAGTATAAAATATTGATTAATCAAGCATTAGAGTAAAATGGTAGATACTTTGGAAAATTAGTAGCTTCTTAAAAAGTTAAACACACATGCGCCATCACCATTTTTCTCCTAGGCATTTACCCAAGAATAATAAAAGCATAATTCCACTAAAAATCTTGGACTCAATGTTCAAAACATCTTTATTTGTAATAGTCAAGACCTGGTAATAACCCAAATACCAATCAACAGGTAGAGAGCAATATATTGTGGTATATCCATACAATGGAATACTACTCAGTAATAAAAAGGAACAAACTACTGATATATGCATGGTAGAATCTCAAAATCACTATCTGAGTAAAAGAAACCACACATATCCTCCACACATGTACATACTACATGACTCTTTTCATGTAAAAACTATAGAAAACAGAAATGAATCTATAATGACAGAAAGCAGAAATCTTTGCCTGGGAATTGGGAGAAAGGCAGTAATGACAGGAGGAAATTACAGAAAGACACAAACTTTTGGGGGTGGTATGTTCATTATGATGACTGCAGAAATGGCTTCACAAGTGTCAAAATTTACCAAATTATGTACTTTAAATATGTGCAGTTTATTGTATATCAGTTATATCAGTTTGAATATAAGGTGTTTAAAAAAGAAAGCTTCTAGCAGTCTCATATTCCTTTATTGTAGATGTGACTATGCTTTCCTTTTATTAAAATCAAGGATATTCATCAAAAATTCAACTGTACTAGAGGTAGGGTATCTTGGTTCTAGACCCACATCCCCTACTTAATGATGGTGGGCAAATCCCTTAACCTCTCTGGGTCTCATTTTTCTCACTCATAAATGTTCCGTGCCAGTCTCAATACTTCATGGATCTACAAACTCTGCTTTTTACTATAACGTATTATTCCCAGCACTCTACAGTAAATCTCATTCTATAAATCACATCACATTCTGTGATGGGGGGAAAATATTTATTATATAATACATAAATAAACCTGTATATATTTAAAACATTTAAAAAGAAAATAATACAAAGAAAAGAACAGCAGTTTGGATTTAGACAGACCTAGCTTCAAATTCCAATTGGGCTGACTTGGCATGTAACATGGGCAGGTAACTTCACCTCTCTCTCTCTCACTTTTTATATAACATAAATACAACAAAGAACAAAAACAAATATCTTTCAGGTGACTATAAAATAAAACCAGTGCATACCTGGCACATGATAGGTATTCAATAAATAGTAATTAAATTAAATTTATTATTTATAATAAAATAATGCTTTAAATCATAAAACTATAATATTTCATGCTTTAGACTTTAATACATGCAAATTACCAGATTATGAACAAAAAACCACCACCACTTTAAAAAGTATTTCTCACTATAAACTTCAAAAAACAAAAATTTGTTTGCTTAGCATGAATGAAGGTTAAACAAGAATACTTAGTGCCTATTACGTATCAGTTACATAAAAATAACTACTGCATTTTATTAATCTATATAATAAGCAAAGAGGTAGGGGTTAGGGAGCACTGAGAGGTAAAGTGAGTGGTACTGCTATTTTTATATTATATATATAAATCTTTTAAATAAGGAGACATTTTAATAGATACTTCAGTATGTTTTCATTCATTAAAAAAATCTGCACAAAATATCACTGCCATAGACTTCTCCATCCACAGTAATAAAAAAAATCAACTCCTTAAAGTTGGTATCTTAATGAATAGAAAACAAAAAATTACAAACATAATGCTACAAATTAAATCCAATTACCCTGAAGATCCAACAACTATTGAGCAGGAAATTTTTAAAAAGTTCCCAACAGAAACTAGAATACGTTATGAAAACCATGCAGTTGAAAGTTTTCTTTTGCTTCTTCCTATAGCTCCTTGACTTAAGTCACCTAGAAAGAATTATACTAGAAAAAAATATAACTGACTAAAAAAACTTTAAAATGGTGAAATCTGCATTAATTCAAGTAAAAAGAGTGATTGTGGCATAAAGTAAAGCTATTCTTTAAAAGTTTACATTCTTTGTATCTTTTTTGCTGTTGACCTCAAAGATTAAAAACAACAAAATGCCTTCCTTCTCAAGCTGCTGACCAAAGTTTAGAACCAGAAAATATATCAAGGCCAACTTCAATTATTAAATAATTTGCTTGCCAAAGTAGAAAAAAATAACAAGGACATATATTTGGGGCAGCTTTCTGAATGAAAAATAGAAACTTTTCTTTAATTTTCCTGCTGGTATGCAATTGGTTCCTATTATCCTGTCCTTTTCAAACATCTTTTCCTCTTAATAAAATTCTACTTATCCCATTTTAAGTCTATCTTATAGTGACCATTCCATCCTCAAAAGTCCTATAACAACTGTTTATGCAATTTGCTTAGTGTGACTTCTAAGACACTTTTTCCAGTGTTATTCTGAAATGTAATTTAACTTTTCAACTGGTAACTTTTCACTGGTAACTCAGCAAGTGAATTGAGTTTCCAAAGCAACACTAGCCAGTTCAGTTAGCTACATGTGGCAGGGTAAATTTAAATTAAATTAAACTACAAAGTCACATTCAGGCACAGTTAACCACATGTAGCTGGCCGCTCCCATACTGGAAAGTAACCAGCAGGATGTGTAACACTTGTCATCACAGGACATATTACTGAACAATGCTGTCATAAAGGATAGTAGCCACATCCAATGTTTCTTTTTATATACTATTGTTCTTAACATAGTAAATGGATATGATAGGCATGTAAAAATTTGTTTTCAAATTACTGTAGTGGTAGAGATGACTGCAGAGACATGTCTTGTTTGGTCAATAATCTTTCAAAAATTTGAGCCAGTATTTTAGACTTGAGAAGATACCTCCCAATAAAAGGCAATATCTCCCATAGAAAAGGTACAGAACAAATGACCACAGCTAAGAAGTGGTTGCCACCCATTGCCTTTTATATGTGCTTACCAGTTTCTAGAGTTACTACCATTCCCACAATGTACATATATAACCTGCACTCATCTGGTTCACTAATTTATGATACCTGCCTAGATACTCTGAAGGTTAGTTGTGACCTCAGCTCTACAGTCTATGGACAGTTACAAAAATTTATTAATACAAAGATTGATTTATATCAGTTTTCTGGAGCCATAAGGAGTATACTTAAAATAGTATGACTCCATTTTAATATATAATCCCTTTAACAAAGCAAACCCTTTAAGTAAACTGTGCTTTTTAAAATGAATCCATTTTTCTTTTTCTTTTTCTTTTTTTTTTTTTTTTGTAGAGACAGAGTCTCACTTTATGGCCCTTGGTAGAGTGCCGTGGCCTCACACAGCTCACAGCAACCTCCAACTCCTGGGCTTAAGTGATTCTTGCCTCAGCCTCCCGAGTAGCTGGGACTACAGGCGCCTGCCACAAAGCCTGGCTATTTTTTGGTTGCAGTTTGGCTGGGGCCGGGTTTGAACCGGCCACCCTCGGTATATGGGGCTGGCGCCTTACCGACTAAGCCATAGGCACCGCCCAAAATGAATCCATTTTTCTAAGTTAAAAATGTTGATTTGGTGTCTAGCAGGCATGCCTTGAACACATGATAAAAACTGATGGCCTTTCAAGGTAAATCTCTCAAACACGCACATCTTAATGCTGCAACTTTTGAAATTAATAATCATGGGTCTGTTTCAACTACTACAGTTCATTTGCTCATATGTGATTACAATAGCAAGTAGAAAACAGGTATTCATATTGACTAATTATAGTTATGCATCACTTAGCTATGAGGAAACAATCCTGAGAAATGCATCATCAGGTGATTTGGTTACGTGAACATCATAGCACCTACGTCCACAAACTTTGATAAAACAGCCCACCTAGAATAGAATGTGTAGCTCTATTCTAATATAAGCCTATTGCTCCCATACTAAAAACCCATATAGTATAGTAAATACCACAGGTAACTGTAAGACAATGGTATTTTTGTTTATCGAAACATAGAAAAGGTACAGTAAAAATATGGTTTTATAATCTATGGACCACTGTCATATGTGCAGTTGCTGTCAACCAAATTGTTATACAAGGCATGACTATAATTACATTCTTGCCTAGATAGGAAAAAAAAAATTTGCTGCAAGTATCATCAGATAAAAACAAAATGTTAATATTCAAATAGTGAACTATGAAATGCTGGTTTGGTAACTTTTTCCTGAACTCAACACTTTTTGTTCCTGGTATTTGTACAAAGAAAGATTGTAGTAAGTGAAAAACTTCTTTCATTTACATTTGTCTTACTTTCTTGGTATTGAAGAGGGTTATTGTTGTTGTTGTTTTTAGGGGAGGGGATCTACATCTACTAGATTTTAAAAATTATCTAATTTCCTCAGCCTCAGCCATTTCTCATTAATATGCCAACTCATAATTGTAACTGTATTAAACCAAATTAGTAACAAAAACAAAAGTTTCTGTTTTACAAAGAGCTAGAACAGGAACTGGTATTATCCTTTCTTAGTTCAACTCCTATAAATTATGCTTAAAAAGATACTTGTTGCAGGGCGGTGCCTGAGGCTCAACGGAGTAGGGCACCAGCCTCATATGCCGGAGCTGGCGGGTTCAAACCCAGCCCTGGCCAAAAACTTAAAAAAAAAAAAAAAAAAAGATACTTGTTGCAGAGGTGCTCACATTATTAATACTGCTCTCTTCTCTTTCTACAGGGTCAGAACACAGGACAAAAAACAGTCTAACTTTTTTTACTCCGTAATGTTATGTTTTCAAATTGGAAATTATTTTTAAATTAGTACAGTAAAGGTCAAAATTTTTAATATGAGAAAATTCATTAAGATAGATAAAATAAAAATGAGATTAAATTAATTTCCTTTTTTTTTTTTTGAGGTAAGAGTCTCACTCTATCACTCTACCACTCCTGGGTAGAGTGCCATTGGCATCAACCTAGCTCACAGCAACCTCAAACTCTAGGGCTCAAGTGATCCTCCAAACTCACATCACTGTTTTCTGTGAATCTCTGAAATATACAAATACATGATAGTTTATATTTCTTTAATATAACAAACTTCTAAGACATTACCATTTACTTCATTTGAAAAATAGTTCATTTAAAATTTATCCAGTAGAAAATTATAACATTTTGCAGTCAGGGTATGAACAATAACTTGTGGAATCACTGCAAAAATGCAATCTTTAAACAATTAATTTCTAACAAAACTAATAAATCACTTTGTTCAAATGTTAATAAAAATACTCACATAATCTACCACAAGAGAATTTTCTAGTGTCTCTAAATTCAAAGTATTAAAATAGACCTATGTGATCCTTGTGTAGAGCTGTTCATTAATTACAACTTTCTGTGATGAATGACATGTTTTCTATCAGTGCTGTCAAATATGGCAGCCACTAACCAAACGTGGCTACTGAGCTCTTAAAATGTGGATAGGGTGATTGAAGAACTGAAATTTCTACTTCACTTAAATCAATTTAAAATTTAATAACGACACAAAGCTAGTGGCTATAACTAATAATGCCATTACAAACTACAAAATGACCATGCCTAGGAATAATAACCTTCACCGGAGCTCTGCTTATTAAAAGAAATACATTACAGGAAGCACCCTAAGTGTGTACATTAGACAGATGAATGGAAAACAAAATGTGGTACACGTACGATGAATATTGTCTTAAAAAGGAAATTGTGTTGTGCGGTATGAGTTAAGCTAATCACAAAAGAATAAATACTGTATGATTCCACTCACCAACTACCTAATCAAATCCACAGGAGCATGAAGGAGAATGGCAGTTGCCAGGAGCTGGGGGGAGGGAAGTACAGTTTCGGTTTTGCAAAATGAAAAGAATTCTAAAGATAGAAAGTAATGACAGTTGAACAACAATGTGAATATACTTAACACACTGAATGATAAACTTAAAATAATTAAGATGGTAAATTTTATGTTTACTTCACCACAATCTAAAATAACCTATTTTTAAAGCATCACCATTCAATCAAATAGGTACTTCTGAGAGAATACCAAACTAGAACTCTGAAGTCATTAGTAAAGGAACTAAGGTCCTTCTTAGAGATACAAACTCATTTGGTTTCTTGGGAGATTTCTTGGGAGAAAAAAAAAAGTAGCAAAAAGTAATCCCATAATGAACCAAATTATACTACATTACCACGCCAAAGCCAAGAGCTTGGCATTTTATGTAATCAAACCATATGGAGTATACTGGAGCTCTTTTAAGAAGTTGCAAGGATAGACAAAATAAAGTCAAAGCTGAATTATAGAATACAATTTTTTGTTTTGTTATCTGTTTTTTAGAGACAAGGGTCTCACTCTCACTCTCACTTCTCACCCAGGCTGGAACCCCTGGGCTCAAGTGATTCTCCCACCTCAGCATCCAGAGTAGCTGGATGTGCACCACCACACCCAGCTAACTTTATTTTCTGTACAGACAGGCTCATGCTATATTGGCCAGGCATTCCAAATCCTGCTTTCCAAATATCCTCCCAACCTGTCTTCCCAAAGTGCTGGAATTACAGATGTGAACCACTGCATCTGGCCTTACTTTGTCTCTTAAGCACAGGCTAATACTGCTGGTATTAAAAACTTAACATATGTACAGAAAGGAGGATAAAATCAATGTAGGTAACATAAATAAAAAGTTATCATTTTACTGATAAATCTGAATGTACTATACTTAGTTTCCAAATGCTATGGTTACTGAATGTTAACACACTAAAGCAAAATTAGTTTATAAAGTTATTTGATGCTTAAGTGGAAAAAGATTATAAAATGAATTTACTCTTAAAACTTGTAAAAATATTTTTTTATTCAAAGCAGTTTATCATTATATAAGATCTTTCCCCCTACGAAGAGCCATAAATTGAATAAAAGCATAGACCAAAGTTTAACATCAGAAGATTATTTTAAAGTATATTATTCCTTTAATAAGATATAAAACACAAGGCTTTTTTCAGTGCACTAAATTAGCTCTTGCAGCTACAACACTTGCTTTGCAAGTCTATATTGTTGGTAACATGTTTGGCCTCTTTTATATAAAATTAATAAATATAAGAAACATCACTCAATTTAGTAGTAGCTTCTTTTTATGACTTAAATTTTACATAAACTGTAAAACCATGTTAAACTTTCTAGAAGTTATACAATACTACTTCTGGAATCAGCACACCTCTAAAATATCTTTACGTTACCATTAACTGTGCCAAGAACTTTGAATGAATGAATACTCACAAATAGAAGGCAAATTATTCTCCTTAATGACATTCTTGGTTCTCTTGTGGGGTGGGGGGGAGTTTCTCATGATCACTTTTAACATAGCTTTAAAAATTTTTAAACGTATATGAAAAGGTATATGAAAAGAAAAGGTATATGAAAAGAAAAATATGCAACCCTAAAAGTTGGTAGTAGAATTGCACAGAGAACTAAAATGATAAGAGTCAGAAGATAAGGGCTCAAATTAAAGCAAACATTAGCTGAAGAAACAGAAGCATCTATAAATTGGCTATAACAGGACCTCCCAACCCTAACTCAAAGGGTTGTTTTTTTTTTTTTAAAACAAATAAAATAATTAAATGTGAAAGTGCTTTATAACTCAAAATATGTGCCATAAATATAGAGTGATATTGCTATTAGTAATACTATTCTTGTTTTCTGCATGATTCTCTTTATTTTTATAGTCAAGCCCAGTTCCTTCTCTATAATTAACCAAGGTATTATAATAAAATAATTACATACCATCTTTGCCAACCTCAAAGAAAACAAAAAGAAAGTCCATCTTT
This sequence comes from Nycticebus coucang, assembly GCF_027406575.1. Taxonomy (NCBI): domain Eukaryota; kingdom Metazoa; phylum Chordata; class Mammalia; order Primates; family Lorisidae; genus Nycticebus; species Nycticebus coucang. Next base: position 19,960,994 of record NC_069784.1, on the reverse strand, counting down.
TTTAGAAATTTTGTAAAGCAAGAAATGCTGCTTTAGGTCTGATATTTAAAGTTAAAGCTCTCCAGCTCTCCATTGGTTATAAGACATTCCTAAAAAGGAAAAACCAAAACTAAGTGTAGAATTTTGTGTAGTTTCTATGAGGTTTTAACACAATGAAATCACATACCAGAACATGAATTTATAGTAAAATGAACATTCTCCTGATGCTGGAGTGCAAAGATAAGGTTTCTATAGCAACAAAATGGAAATTCAATTATGCTATGCAATAAGTAATAAACAATTGGATCCTTGCTATAATTTGTACAATGCTCAAGTGTACCCAATTACAGAGTTTATATTATTTATTAATTTATTCAGAAGTATCCTACCACAAACCTGTTTCTCTAGTATTTCAATGTGGAGGACCATTTTAGATTACGTAGACATATACTTTTAGTTCAAATTTATAAAATGCTCAAAGCCTCTGGGAAAGGACAAAATAAGGATCTGAATTTAAGTTCCTCCAGGAAGTCACCAAACTGTGGCATAGCTCAGTATTTATAATGCACAATGTACAAATAACATACCATATATTCTTTTTTTGTTTTTTGAGACAGAGTCTCACTCTACTGCCCTGGGTAGAGTACTGTGGCATCATATAGCTCACAGCAGCACAAACTTGTGGGATCAAGATATCCTCTTGCCTCAGCCTCTGCATAACTGGGACTACAGGCAGCAGCCACAATGCCTAGCTGATTTTTCAATTTTTAATAGAGATGTAGGTCTTGTTCTTGCTCAGGCTTGTCTCGAACTCCTGAGCTCAACAATCCACCAGTCTCAGCTACCCAAAGTGCCAGGATTACAGGTGTGAGTCACCTAGCCCAAGTTCCATCCTAGAACTTTATTATATGTCAACCCATAATTTCTTTATTCTTACATATAATTTCAACACACTTTTAACAATCATGGAAATAGCCATACCTTAAGATAGCTATCCTCACTGTCCCCTGCATGAAGCAAAGCAGAAAATAAAAAAGAGGAGAGAAATTAACCTATTAAGTATATAGGTCTTTTATGTCCAACTTAAGCCAGCCTATCAACGAAGTAATCTTACATTTAAATCCAATAGCTGGAAGAATCACTAAGTGTCTACTATATACTAGGCACTTAGTGGACATCAAAAATTATCCTCACTTTTATAAAGAAAACGTACTTCATGGAGCTTAATCACACAAAATCACAGAGCTACTATGTAACAAGTAGACCAGTGATTTCAACAAGGCCTTGAAATGACTCATATGAAAATTTTCAAAAAGAAATTTGACAAATATATAAAACTGACTTTAAATTTTGCCAGTTAAGATACTACATTCAATTATCTTCATAACTTAAAAGAGAATACATTTTTAACATCAGTGAAAGAAAGAAGTAAAAAGAGGCAGAAATGATAAAAAATCTCAAATTGAGAGAAATGCTTCAGGATCTTGCAACTACTACGTCATGGACCAGAGCTATTCATATTTTCACACTAAGGATAATGTATGAATATATATGGGCATAAAGGTGCTGTATAATCTGGTAACTTTGTATCAACATATAAAACTCCTTTGTTTGCAGAACACTTGATGAGTTTGGCTATGCAGTTTGAGAGAAGGAATTTGAGGGAACTGAATTGAACTGTTCTTCCTTACAGGGAGTGAAAAAGCAGGAGTTTCCAGGGCACATAAGAAAGAGAGGGTTGAAGCACAGACACGAAGATAAGGAGAAAAGAACTAGGCATAGGATATGAAACTGGGTGTTCTGTGGAGGAAGGACCAAGTGAAATGTGGATATTTTTGTTGAAACCAGTCATGTGTCTATAAACATGTGTAGAAGCAAAAACCTAGGAAGCAGAGGCTGCCATGAGAACTTAGGACTCCCACCCCAGAATCACAGAATTCTTGGGTAGACTTGGAATTCCCATAAGGTACAAAATTGTGGGTTCAAGCCTATTTTACCTAAGAGCCTGAAGGCAAGATTTTAGCATGAATTTGTCCTTCAGATCAATGAGCCAGTCATTGGCTGAGGGAAAAAGACAAGACAGAATGGAACGCTGCACAAAGCGAAAGGCTAAAGTCTTAACCTGAGCAGACAGGAGACAGGCTGTGGTTCGAAGAGGGATAGGGAAAGAGGCAGAGAAAAACACCAAAAAAAGAGTCAACAGAGTATAAAAGTTAATAGGAATTTGTGCTCTCAAAGACAAGAGACCTTGGAGTGGCATCTCGGTTCAAGTCTGTTATAGTAACTATAGAGAAGTTATTTAACTTAACAGAAAGTTTCACTTCCTTAAACACTAGCTCTCTTGCCTATAAAATGGCAATAAAGCCTTACTTCAATAGTTTTTCTAAGGATTAAATAACATCAATATGTATTAGCTGTCATTTGTTTTTAATATTGATAATGTCATTTTTATTTTTATTATTTGCTTCAGTTGTGTCTAGTGATAGTTTCTTGTGTAGGCAGAAAATTCTCAGTCTGAGATAAAGAACACAATATTATATGACTTAAGACAATGAACTTAAAATTATGTACCTACCAGTGGCTCAGGAAAAATAATGTAATGCAGTTCTGCTCCCTCATAAATACTAAAATGAAAGTAGAAAAAGGTTTAAGTGACAAATTAAAAAACTAAGGCTTTTCAGACATGAAACTGTTATTTATTCAATAAACATTAATTAGTAGCTGCTATGTACGAGTTACTTTGCTCAAGACTGATAAGGAAAAGATGAAGATGTAAAGTAATTTTCCCCAAAGATTTTAGGCACCAAATCTAGAGGACAAAATGAGGTAGGATACAAACTACAGTATAATGTAATACATGATAAATGTCATGAGACAGAAAATATTCTATTTAAATTTTGAGGGGAGGTTGGACATACTAGGGGAAAATAAGGAAAAAAATAAAAAGCAGAATTTGAATTTGCCCTTAAAGAAACATTCCAGTTGATAGAACAAGAATATAAGGGAAGAAAAATTACTAATAATGATGTGCCTGAAAATAAGCTGCTTACGCAAGTAAGAGTTAAGAATGAAAAGTATGTTGAGGCTACAACGACAGCTTGGATTGTCCAGCTAAGGAATTAGGACTATAGCCACTGGCAGTAAGGAGTCACTAAATGCGAGGGGCAACTTCTGAATCTAGCAGCTGTACGCAGTCTAAATAAAAACAGAATGAAACTAAAGAGGTAAAGGTGAAATATCAAAACATCATTATCATTCAAATGACAATGAGAGTTCATACTTGAACACTGGCAAGGTAATGAATATTCAAGATCTATAAGATATATAAGGGAAGAGGATAAGGCAGTAGTAAAATAAAACTGACCAGCAGGCTTCTAGCATGGGCAACTAGCAAATAAGAAGAGCCTTTAGAAATTTAGAAATCAGGTTTGGCAGACTGGTCATCAAAAAAAAAAAAAAAAGAATCTGTTCATTACTTATTCAAGCATTTATCAAGCATAAACCACATGCCAGTTACTAGGGAAATAAAAATGAGTAAGATACATTTCACTCTTGAAAGTGGTAGAGACATATAATTTAACAATTAATAACCATACTAAGTGATAGATTTAATAAGAGAAGCTGCAAAATGAGAAACAGGCTAAGTTATAAATGGATCAAAATGTTATATAACCAATTCACTATATTTACTTATCAAAAATACATCTTACCTGTTTTTACTTGATTACATATGAATATAATTATATATTCAATGAATATATTTTTCTTGGATTTTTAAGGACTGTCCAATTTGTCAAATACTATTCCGGCAGACAAGGAATATTAGTATTCTTAAAATTAGAACAGCATATATGCAAAGATACAGGAGTATAAAAAAGCAGTGTAGTTCAAAGAATAACAAATGGTTTAAAACGCCAGAGCCTGAAAGGAGAAAAATCTGAAAGGAATGACAGGGGCTGGAGATGGAAGGTCTATATATCAATGGAAAGCAACAGTGTTTTCCCAACCTACATACATTCCCTTCTCACAGAATCGTTCCTATCCCTACCTCACACCAGGGTCCTTGCAGCCATGCTGGTGCTACATAACTCGACCTCTCTCCCTTGTTTCACTTGACTGGATCAGGGATGTATGTTGCACTGACTGAGTAGGGCCAATCAGATTTTCCCAATCAAAAATCTATTATTGTGACACAGAGTAAGAAAAACAGTTAGCTGTGAGTTATGGGCACTGGATTTTTGGAGTTGAGTTAATGCAGATTTAGAAGTTTAGGAGCATCAGTTAGGAGCCACATACAAGGACAGCAAAGAGAACCAGTATACAGATGAACTATAAAGTAGTTACACATACTTAAGGAAGAATAGAAAAGAGAGCATGTAGCCTTAGAAAGGAATAAAACATCCAGTTTCCTGTTTAGTATTCATGGGAGATGGCTATACATTCCACTTTTAGGTTAAGTGATATCTTATAGCTTTCCAATAAATAAAAAAATTTCTGCTTAAGCTAATTTAAATGGGTTTCTATTCTTCTCTTCAACAGTTACAAAACAAGGTACTGGGGTTAATCAGATTCTGATGGTTAATCTAAAAAATACATTAAAAAGGAAACAGGCAAAAAACAAATGGAACATTTAAAGTAGCAAAGGAGTTATCAAAAGAAAGCAATAGTAGCAAATAGAGGGAGGTATGATGAAAGAAAAGTAATCAGTATCATTCAGGGTCCTTGAAGCTTAACTTAAACAATAGTTTCAGAAAACCGAAGCTGCACCAATTGCCTCCAAGGACTAGAAGGAACAGGAGATCACTGATATATTTCAGAAAATAATTTCAACAAAAATAATTTAGACAGAAGTCATACGTAAAGAAGTTAAGTAAATGGTAGAAACTAAAGACAGCTAAGACACTTAAGATCGCCATGATGAAAAGAAAGACGTTTGAGGGGACAAGTATTAAAGAATATAATAAAAATATGAGATGTGAACTTATTTTTAAGCAAAGAGCGGGGGGTGGGGAGAGCCCTATCTTGCAAAGAGTATCCAAGGGAAGGAAGCAAAAGTCCAGGAAAGAATAGTCTCCACAAGGTGAAATAGTTTTTTCCTTAAAACTCAGCAGGAGGCTGGGTGTGGTGGCTCACACTTGTAATTCTAGCACTCTGGGAGGCCAAGGCTGGTGGATCCCTTGAGCTCCGGGAGTTCAAGATCAGCCTAAGCAAGAGAGAGACCCCATCTCTAGTAAAAAGAGAAAAATTAGCCAGGCTTTGTGGCGGGCTTCTGTAGTCCCAGCTATGTGGAGGCTGAGGGAAGAGGATTACTTCAACCCAAGTTTTTGAGGTTGCTGTGGGCTAGGACACCATGACACTCTACCCAGGCAACAGAGTGAGACTCTGTCTCAAAAAAAGAAAGAAAAGAGGAGGAGAGGGGATGGGAGGAAAGTTAAGTTGAGGAAACTCAAATCCAACTTCATTATTACTAAGCTTTTTTTTTTTCACCAGAAGATGCCACAGCAATGACCAAATAACTGTAGGTATGATAATAGGTAAATTATCAAATACCAGTGAATTGTGCAAGAAAAAATTAATATTTTATGTTTTACACCCATTATTAAATCTGATCAACTCCAGTACTTTTTGGCAAAGCAAATACCTAAATGACTCACATAATCCTATACTTGGAATGAATATACTGTCCTTCAAACAATAGGGCAAAATATTAATTACTAATCAAAAAGATTTAGAATCAGAAAATAAGCAGTTGATGAACTACTTAAATGTATAATTTTTGCTATTTCTTTGCTTCTTTATCCTGAGTCAATCAGCATTTGACTGGTATGTATGAGGCAATATAGTATTTTATACAACTTTCTATGGTTCATTTAGATATTTACAAATTTGCAATTATATTACTTTACTTTCTATATCAAATACAGAATGGATTTTTAATGCAAGCTTATCTGATCATAACGGTGTAAATAATTCTGTATATTGGCCAAGAAAGGTAAAACTGTCCCTCCCACACAGCCCCTGAAAACAAAGTGAAAAAGACAAGTTAGAACCTGAAAGAAGACATTTACAAGACATAGAGAGGATCTGTATAAAGAACTCTTAGAAATCAGTAAGAAAAACAGAAAAATAGGTAAGGATATGAACAAAAATTTTACTACAGAGGAAAGAAACACAGACAGCCAGGACATAAAAAGAACTTCCTACATCAGTGATAATTCAGAAAATGCACATTAGGACCACAAAAGGCATTTTATACCCTTCTGACTCATAAAAGTTAAAAGGACAGTATCAAGTGTTGCAGGCGAGAGGATGGATAACCAGTATCTTCCACACACTGCTGATGTGCACAGACATGGTACAGTCACACTGGAGGTTTCACATCACCTCTTCAGCTGAGCATCCACCTACCCTGCGATGCGGCAAGTCCGCCTCTAGGCATACAAGACACTCTGACATACATACTATAGGAAATAGGCATGAACCGTCCAGGATATCTTTGTTTACAATTACAAAAACCAGAAATTAACTGGTTTTATTAATTAATTAATTATAATTTAATTAATAAGAGAAAGTGGATAAATACCCAACATTAATGAATATTTTACATTGAAATATTATATAGCAATTAAAATGACTACAGCAACATGTAATATGATACAGATAAATCTTAGTTTTTAAGTGAAAAAATGAACCTAGAAAAGATTATATTCAACACAATTACATAAATCTAAAAGACTTTTAGAATTATATATCCAACAAAAGTATATACAGTAGTCTCCCCTTATCTGTAGGAGATAAGCTCCAAGTCTTCCTGCAGCTCCTTAAAACTGGAGTATGGGTAATACTGAACCCTATATATACTATGTTTTTTCCTGTATGTACATACTGATGTTTAATTTATAAACTAAATACAGTAAGAGATTAACAATAACTAATAATAAAATAGAACTGTAACAATATAATGTAGAAAAAAAAAAAGCTATGTGAACTTGGTATCTCTTCCTCTCTCTCAAGGTTATCTTATATTACTATATTATACTTACCTATTTTCAGACCACAGTTGGAATGGGTAACCGAAACTGCAGATAAGGAGAGACTACTGTATAAGGAAGAGAATGAACACAGGACCCAATGTGATGATGCCCTGGGTTCATGAGGTGGAGGTAGAAGGATAGACAAGAGGAAAACTAGAAGTAGGTGAAGTTCCTAGCTTTTTGGCGGGGGGTCGGGGGAGTCTATGAGTACTTATGGGTTTAATAAAAGAAAAAAAATCTAAAAGCTGTATGAAATTTATTCAATGAAAATTTTGAAACAGAGAATAATCACCTCCTTAGAAAATCCGTAAGGTGGCAACTACAGGGAAGGGAAAACAATGATTCGTGTACAAAACATATGACATTCAGCCCATGTATTGTATGGTGTGTCTCCTATAGTCAAAAGTAAATTCCATATTCTGTCATAACTACTTTCCAGTAAATTAAGACACTTGTGAGCCAAGCAGTAAAATTTTCACCAATGAGACACAGTAACTGCTGCCAAATTTCTAAACTACATCAATTTTAATAAGAATATCTATTATGTAACTCTCATTCACCTTTAAATCTAAGGTGTTTATCCTCAAGTACACACTTTTTAGCTTTTCTTGGTCTTAACCTTTTTATAGATGTTATTTATGTACATGATGTAATACAAATTTAATTTTTTGAGATTGAAAAAAATATAAGAGGTTAATTTCAAATAATATATCAGATAAAATTAATAGAAACTAAACTTAGATAAAGATGCTCTATATCTATTTTACTAAGGTATTAGAAATTACTTTTTCATCAGTATGTTTCTCCCATTCTAAATTTTAAATATCTTTTTAAAGCTTTTTAACTAGTTTTCAACTATTTAACCTTGTCAAAATTTGAACTCTGCTATATATCAAAAGTTAATCATATTAAATGTCATATTTTGTTTTATTCTAGTTAAGAGTAAGCTTGGCTTTTGAAATAAGAGACATTTGATAATTATTTAAAACAATACATTTTACTAGGAAATGGTAAAGAATTGAGTGTTTTACTCAAATGTCACTTATGGAAGTAACATTATTTTAAGTGACAGTAATCTTTACAAACCACTGCTCCACTCTTCCCCTGTTTAAAGGTAGACATAGAGAATATCTCGATGAATAACATAAAAATTTACCATTGCCAAACTTGAAAAGCAGATACAGTGTCCAAGGATCAGATGCCAAGCCCTGGGGTAAACAGATAATGTGTGGAAGGTGTCAATACCTCTCCTTATTTCAACACTGCTCATATGTGAATGGCAGGAGCTGCAGGAGACTAGATCTAATCTCTATTACACAAATGAGCGATGATAGGAAAACATGATCCATTTAAGAACCATCATTTAATAACGCTAGTTTTAGTACATAAACTTTTACCAAGGTGGTCAATAAATATTTAGCAAGTTACTCAATACGTCTAATTCAGTAAACTATGCATTGCAAATTATAAACATTTAAGTGTTCAAAGTACCAGTAATCAAATCTAAGCTAAAAAACATTTATTGATTCGCTATTCAAATACTTGTTGGTATGTATCATTATTTTTTATTTATTTATTTTTTTTTGTAGAGACAGAGTCTCACTTTATGGCCCTCGGTAGAGTGCCGTGGCCTCACACAGCTCACAGCAACCTCCAACTACTGGGCTTAAGCGATTCTCTTGCCTCAGCCTCCAGAGTAGCTGGGACTACAGGCGCCCGCCACAACGCCCGGCTATTTTTTGGTTGCAGTTTGGCCAGGGCCGGATTTGAACCCGCCACCCTTGGTATATGGGGCCGGCGCCTTACCGACCGAGCCACAGGCGCCACCCGGTTATGTATCATTATTGTCTATTACTAAATCCATACTGTACTTAACTGTATCACAAAGCAATGACTCAAAATCAACACTTTGTGATTTAAAAAAGTCAATAAAGGGAATTATAATTATACCCACTTATCTAGCACCAGTAGGTAGAAATCCTGTAGCTAATTCTGTCTTAAAACTCATTTTTTTCAGGCTGTAGGTGGTGGTTCACTCCTATAATCCTAGCACTCTGGGAGGCTGAGGCAGGTGGATTGCGTGAGCTCAGAGGTTTGATACCAGCCTGAGCCAGCGTGAGATCACATTTCTAAAAATAGCTGGGCTTTGTGGCAGGCACCGGTAGTCCCAGCTACTTGGGAGGCTGGGGCAAGAGAATCGCTTGAGCCCAAGAGTTTGAGATTGCTGTGAGTTATGACGTCACAGCCCTCTACCAATGGTGACAAAATGAGACTCTGGCTCAAAAAAACAAAACAAAAAAAACCCTCATTTTTTTCTTCACAGTTTAAGTAAAATGAGATACAGAAGTAAAAAAGAGAAAATGGTCTCTAAAAGCCATGAGACTTTTAAGTTGGAAGTTTGTCAGTTACCTCTATGTGACAGAACTACGAGCAACTCTTAACTTTCTTGTGTACTTTTATGCATTTTCTAGATTTTCTACAATAAACGTGCATTGCTTATAACTTGAAAAAAAACCCATAAAACCTGTCTTATCCACCTGGCTGCATTCTCATATCACAAACCACCCTGAAATCTTAATCTCCCCAAGTCACATCTTCCATTTTCCAGTTATCATTCCAAAATTAGACGCCACCTCCTAATGTCCTATCAGGTGAGTAAAATATCAGTGGGCTACAGGTAGGGGTAACATAACTTTACACAAACCCCTTTCAAGGAAACATTTTCTGGGAGAGGGATTAGAAATGTAAATCAAAGCAAACTAAGTAATTTCATATGTCAATTATCTTAAGACAGTTAAGACATTCCTCATCCTAGGTGACAAATGGAACCTTCTCATCAATGCAGGGAATACCTACTAAGTGCCATATGCAGTGCTAAGTTATACATGAACTTAAAATTTTAAAGCAAAGTTAATGCTATAGAAATGCTAAATCTTTTGGGAAGTTCTGGGCAAACATTTGACATCTTTATCAAAAACAATAATTGTTAAATGAGGAAAGCCTGCAACAAGTAAAGCCTTTGTACCAATATTCTTGTGTAACATTTCACCTTATTCACAACAATATAACACTCCAAAATTACAGAACCAAATAGAATGTGGAAATTCATTTCCCTTGTTATACACACATAGGGAACTAACAAGTAGCATAAAGCTTATATTAAAGTTAACTCTGGTTAACTACACTTTTAGCCAATTTTTAGAAAGTTCACACAACTATAACATCGGAATGCAAAGTATTTATGGTTCCAAGAACTATAAAGAATGGTATAATGTGAAACATATATACTTGAGTTCAAACTCAGACTCACAAGACCAATGGCATTGTACTTAACATTCTTGAGCTTAGCTTCTCGATCCATAAAATGAAAATAACAAGATCCACCTTATTAGATTATTGTGAAGATCAAATAAGGTGTATGGTGTACTAAGTACAATGTATAGTATGTAGCAAATAATCAAAAAATGTTACTTGTACGCCCTCACAGAAAGCAAAACTCTTTACCATCTTTATATCCTCCAGTAAAACTTGGTAGGATACTCCAGAACTATCTGTTGAAATTAACACCTATAATTTAAGGCTAACTACTTCAATTTTTCACTTCAGCAAGTTACCTCTACCTAAATAAATTCTGCTGAGAATGAAATTTAAGATTCCCAGCCTACCAATTCATTGGGCATTTTGATGAAAATGAATCTCCCAGTAATTAACAAGCTAATTTAACCAGTATACTGCTCAATATTTGGTCCTGCATTCTGCAAAATTACTATTGTAGACAACATTTTCCTTTTGAGATTCTTCATAGTTTTTATTAACCCAGTTTCCTTGAAAATAAACTTTAGTGTCTTTGGCCTCAGAAAAGTACCTAAGTTACACTTCAAATTAAAAATAAGAGAATACAAAATAACAAATTAGTTATCAGAGATAAAATTAGAGATTGGCAATTAAGTTTGTACTTTTAAACAGTCTATTTCTATTTTTACTAGAAGAAATATTCTTCCTCAGACAGCCCCAAAGCCTCTACCCATCAAAATTTATGTGCATTTTATTAATGTTTCCTTGTTTGAGTAAGCCTCCTAAATTAGCAAAAGTCAGAAAAACTACTCTATAGAACTATAGCAGTAATTAAGAAGGATACTGCAATTTCAGATTTTCTTAGTTTTATCTTTCACAACAAAAGGTTTTTCATAAACCAATTCCAGATCAAGTAGTAAAGTATTTCATATTCTGTCATATAATTTGAATAATGAAAAATTAGATGTTTTTAAATAAATAGGCATCAATTTTATTAAAATTAGATGGTAATTTATAACTTTCAGAGTGAAACAGGTATTCCTGAGACAAAATATATAGCAAAGTAACAGTTTTTAACTATTAAATACATTTTAAAACTGCTACAGAACTTTTTAAATACTTGAAACCCATATAACAGAAAAGTATTAAGAACTTCATATTAAACACAATTTTTCAACTAAATTCAAACAATTTAGCAGCTTTTTAAAAAACTGATTCTCAAAACAAATGTTTGATAAATATTTGGTTACTAAATGCTAATATAAGATCAAACAAAATAATACAAATGTTTGAATAGACGGATATATCTGGTGAAGCAAATTTTATGACTACCATGTGCTGATATAAATAATATTCTCAAGTATTTCAATGAACACGATAAAGTGTAAATGTAATAACTTTTATTAGAATTTGCAATCAAACAAGAAAAATGCCCTGAATATACATAACAACCTATAAGGTAACATTTAATAAGAACTATTTCTTTTCTGGGTTATATTTTAGTTTATTTAAAAATCTAACTTCAGATTAAGAGTTCCCCTACTTTGGTCCCACTTGTAAGTCATCATATTTAAAATTTCTTATTTCTTTGACTTGCTCCCTTGTTACTGCCAAAACTGATCTTATTAAAAAATACTAAAAGTTATATTTTAATACACATGAAAATGTTTCAAGTTCCAGTGCTAAAATAAGTCTTTTATGCCAACTTTCTATAAAACACAAAGCCAAACATTTCATAATTCTAACACCAGGCAATCAAAAAAGTAAAAAGTCACTGTTATTGTAATTGCTTTTTCTCAGTCAATACCAAAGTATGTTTTTCATTTTTAATACAACGCAGTGTAAAGTATTTCCAATGTACCTAAAATCATCTTCATTTTAAAAGCCACGGTAATTAATTTTAAAAAGTCCCTTTCACTTAGCAAATGTAGTGTGCTGTTAAGACAGGCTCATAAAAGGGTAACTGTAATTAAAATACTACATAGCAACATTTTCAATTATGTGAAATCAGCTTTGCAATTCGATAGGATCCGTAATTTGCAAAAGTGCACTGATGTACATTGTTGAAATCTCTATTTTTGTAGCAGAAATATCAAGTATTATGGCAATGTCTTCAAGCTTACATCTAGTTGCAAAATAAACCCAACTTACATAGGGATCAATTGAAAAATGCATTTAAACAAGAAATTTAGACGCAGTTGCAATATTTAAATCGGTCATCATCTACAATCAACTCTTCGGAGTTTCTAGATCGTCTTTAAAAAAATTAACTGTCCAACCCACAAAAAATCACAAGCATTTTTTTTTTCTCCTGTCAACTCCCACCTTCAATGTTTGAGTAGCCAAAACATAACTATATTAAAATAAAAATAAGTCCTAAAAAAAGCACGAAATTTTAACTTTAACATCTGTTAAAATTAAGATGTAGACATCCCTGGGACACTCCAATTGATGAAAAATAAACCCTACAGGGTAGCTTAAGTCCTCTGAAACACCACAGAGATCTAAAAACAAAAATCGCGCCTACATCATCAAATACTTAGCTGGTAATGGGAAAGAATAATATCGCTACTCGACATGGACTTAACTAATTAAGGGAGCTATTCCGTTCTTATCTTTTGCACACATGTGGTGCTCAATGTTTTCCCTAAATTGACTGTTTTCTCATTTGTAAACAACTTTTGCAGCTCTTTCTTTGGTGTTTAAATGGGAGGGAAAATGAAAGTCTGAAAAGCATCAGCTTCTGAGCTTCCGGATCTGAGCAGGGGTAGCAGAGAAAGGACTTGTCCATTTATTATTTGGTAAAAAAGGAAAAAGAGACCTCAAATCAGAGAAAAGAAACTCAATCACCTGAAGGGAGCTATGAAGCGAACCAAGCGGTGGGGAGACTCATTTGAAAAAAAAAAAAAAAAACAAAAAACACCAAAACTTGTCTGGGGACTGAAGTTATGGGGGCGCTCTTTGTGCAAAGTCTGAGGGGAAGGGGAGGTACGAGAAAACAGCTTGGGAGTCATTCAAAGGAATTTAAGGAACAGCGTACGGTGGAAAGGAGGGGCGAGGCCCGGCCAGGAGGAGGGAGGGGGCCGCAGGGGTGTTCGCGGTCAGATCTGACACCAGGGGAGGGGGCGGCTAGGTGGCCGCTCCGGGGACTGGCAGAGAGCAGACTCCTGCTGCAGCACAGGCAGCCAGGAGAGATGTGGTCCCCTCTAGTAGGCAGAATCAAATTGAAGCGGTGGCAGGCCAAGGCTTCGCGGGGGAGAGGGTCTGGTGCCCGGTGGAAGCGGTTCCCGAGTGACATCCCCGAGTTTCCGCACTTAGCGGGCCAGGGGCGCGGCGGCCACAAGGTTTGCCTCCGTCCCCGACCCCGCGCCAGACTCTCTCCCGGGCCCCTCCGCCGCGCGTCCCGCCCGGGCCGCAGCCCTTACCTGCAGCTCCGTGAGCAGAATCTCCCCCCGTTCGGGGTTGGACGCCATTGCGCTCCGCTCTGGACTCCGCACCTGGACGCCGCCGCGGCTGGAGACGGGAGAAGGCGGGACGGGACTCGGGGTGGGGGGTGAGGTGCAGGGAGAGAAAGGAAAAAAAAAAAAACCTAGGGATTCATGGCAGGCGCAGTCCCTGCTGGAGGCGCGGCTTATTCCGCCCGGTTCATGGAGAGCGGCGGGGAGTGAGGGCACTCGTAGCGGGCTCCCTCCCGCCGGCCCGCCGCCGCCGCCGCCCGCGCGGGGACTGTTCGCTGAGCCGCTCCCTCCGGGCGACGCCAGGCGCCGCCTCAACCCTCTCCGTACGGAGCGCTGCGGCCGCGGCTGCAGAAATCCTCCTGTCGCACCATTTGGCTGTCACCGCGTCGCAAAAGCGGCTCACTTGGCGGCCGCCGGCACACGTGATGGCCGCGGCCGCCGCCTCTGGCCAGGCGGGGGAGGAGGGGCGGAGGGGACCCGAGGACGGGCGCGGCGCAGGGGGCGGGGCGGCGGGGGCTGCCCTTGGACCCAGCCCGGGTGAAAAGCAGGGGAAAGGACTGGGCTCGCGTCTCTGGGGAGGCGGAAAGAGGAAGAAAACACACGCCCACCTTCCTGCTGCGTGTAACGGCTCCGTGGTGAACGCTGGGACTCGGCGATCTGCTCGCTGTTGGTTTTTCTTGTTTTGTTTTTTCCATCTTCTCTTTCCTTGCCTAAGTGTGATTTAAACTTAAACAGGCCCTTTTCTAACCTCCACAACCCATAGAGCTTCGGGACTCCCGTCTTACATTATTTTGCTCCCCTGCTCTCCCCTGTCAACCTAAGCTAATAATCTTGCCTTTTGCTCGCCGCCACCCCCACGCGCCTTTTCCACCAGTAAGGTGCACAGCTGGCGAAACTGGTGTGTGGTTTGTACTTTTCAAGAAATGTAAGCGGCTGGATCCTTAGCAACTTTTAATGCACAGCCTTTAAGACGCCTTTCCTCGAGCGCTGTACTAGAGTACTGTGGTTTCTGCTAGAAAGCTATACTGAGCTCAGAATTGAATTAGATGGCTTCTTGAGTTGTAGTAACTGAATTTAAAGGGGGGAGGGAGAAATCAGCCTCAGGAAAGGAAAAAAGACAACTTTTCCTTGGTGTGGCCAATATTGGAGCTAACCCGGCTGCTTGGTAACATACAGCTACGTAGTGTAAGTTGAGGTGTTGTTTTTTTTTTAAGACACCATAGTATTAGCATTTGTTTTGTCTGAGCAGTGAATGGATATTGTAGGCAGATGTCTAACTTTTGATTATTTGAGGTTGAAATACAATGGCTTTATTAAAAGTTACCTGGTGAAGGTCGTAGGGGTTATTTAAATGGGAACTAGTTGATATCCTTCTTAAAAAGTCTAATATCATATACTTAAATACCACATGAGATCTGTTGGGCAGATACTAAACTTATGTTTATCTTTTTGTCTTCTGAAGTCTCAATATGTCAAGTCAACAAATATTTATTGAAGATCTGGGTTTCTGTGACCATATTTTCTGAACTCTGACTGATGATATAAGTGGTGAAGAACTTTTCTCCTGTGTAGTTAAAAAAGTTACAACTATTTATATGTCTAATAAACTGCCCTGGTTGAAAATAATAATTAGAATTACACTTCCTAGTAACTAAGAGCCAGACAGTGACCTAGGTCTTGGAGCTACAGCTAGGATAGGAAAGAGTCCTGATCCCTGGAGTGACAGGGGAACCCTTTGGGGCAACAGACTTGCGTTGGAACAACTATAATGGAATTTTAGGTGGTGAAAATACAAAGTGTTAAGGGAGCACTGCAAATATATATGTGTGTGTATATATACACACATACATAATTTTCTTATAAAATATATACATAACAAAATTCACTATTTTAACCATTTTAAGAGTACAATTCAGGGTCACTTGACTGCATGCAGATCAATATATTTGTCTGTGCTTTACTCCGGAATGGTTTTGAGATGGCTGATGTAGGTGATTGATAATGATAGAATTAAGAATTAATTGTGCAGGAGCTTAGAAGCAGTCAATGAGCTGTTTTTGTAAAAACTAATTTAGATATGAGAGAAAATGGTCACATTTCCATGGAATTTTAGAACTAACAGAGACTTAAAATGTCTAGCCTCTAAGTAGAAAAAAAATAAGGCATAGTTTATGTAGCCAATTAGGAGCAAGACAACATTATTACTTAATGGCAGAGATGGAGGCTAATTACCAGTCCTTATTATAGCCAACACCAGGCTTCTATAAGAACTTTAAAATAGAATCTTCAGATAAATTGAACCGAAAACTTTATACTCCCTCAAATATTTACCGTAGAAAAAGACTTTGCTTTACGTATTTCTAGTGTTAAAACAAAGATTGATAATGATTTTAATTTGCATTTCACATGTAAATGTGAGCAACAAATATACAAAGTTTTAAGTTATATAAGAATTATTTCTCAGATTAGTTGTACTGGGGAAAATAGTACAACACAAAACAGAGGCCAATACAACATAGTAACTTGATAATCTAGGAAATGTTACAGTTTAAATAGCAAATTAGTTTGAGTTAAAAGCTTCTACTCAACTCATAGTCTCTGTTAAAGTGAGAAAAAGGTAATAGGACATGGGTTAAACTTAGACTTGCTTGAAAAAGTTTTAATGCAAACGTGTTGATTCAAATGAGTCACATTCAGCCCCCATTTACAGATGTTTTTAAGGAATTCTAAGTATACAGTTCACCTCCAGTTATATTCTAAATATATTATTTATATTAATGAAGAGCAATTTTTAAAAGTTTCCATGTAAGGAAACACTTTTAAAATATTTGGATTGTATCACTATGCAGGTAACTTTTTAAATTTTTCATGGATATTTTAAAGGTCTTACTGAAAGACCAAACATAAAGAAATACTTTCAATTAATTATAATTAGATAGAAAATGTTATTTTCTATTTCTTTTTGGATGGAGCAAATGTTAACAGGAAAAATCTAAGAAGAGCTAACTTAACTTTTTATTTACATTTTTTGCACTATTCATTCTGATGATAGGGGTCCTATTTTTCCTTAGATCTCAGTAAGATGAAACAAGAACTGTTACCTCCAGAGAAAGGGCCAGAAACAGTTACTTTGTGAGTCACACTTTCTATTGTCTTACATTGCTTATTCCCTTTTTCTTCTTCTTTACTATTTAGTAAAGTATTTGAAAATTAGAGAGTGGGAACGATTTGTGTGTGTGTGTTTTAGTGTTGTTTTTTATTTTAGTTTTAAAAGAAAAAGAGAAAGGTGAACTCCCCAGCCCTTCTTCCACAGGATCAGTGTGAAGTAGCAGAGGTTATCAAAGTAAGAGAATCCACCAGGGAAAGGCAAAATTCAGGAAGACCAAGTCAGACCTACTTAATCAATTCCCTTTTCTTCCTTATAATCCCGTATAGAAATCATTCCTTTATGGGCTCTATGATGATAATTTTGAGAACAAGGTTGTTAAGATAAAATCAAGAACACAGCAGAGTAGAGTCATCTTGACTGTAGCAGATATTTTGGGGGAATGTCAGCTCAGTGCACATCCGCTTCAGTGAGAATTCCTTCTATTCCCAGAGAAGTCTCTGTAGCCATGTTGACTCTGCTTAATATCTTCTAAACTGCGATTGGACAACTGATAAGTAATATCCAAGTTTAGCCAATAGGATTCTCTTTTCCAAAGTATGGCAACAGAACATTGGAATGCTGATCAATTGGTGGCCCTAGAGGAGTGAAGTGCTGTGGTTCTGGGACTGGGATGGCCATTTTCTGCCATGTGCACAAAGATATAGGAAAAGTCTGTTCTTTTGAAAGAAAAAAGAATTTCTTCCTGTCCCTGGGAATATAATGGTTGTCAAAGCATACCTGTCTTCGTGGAACTTATAGTTTAGCAAAACAGGTATAATGACAAAGAAGGTAAACTCAGGGTACTCAGGTTAGGCAATCATTTCCTAAGTATGTCACACTTAAGCTGAGTTCTCACTAGTGGGTAAATGTTAACTGGGCAAAAAAAAAAAATGTGATAAAGAACTTTCCAAGGAGAGAGAATAACATAGATAAATGTTCTAAAGCAGGAGGGAATGCCCTTTTAATTACCAAAAGGCTAAGTATGCTATACTAAGAGATGAGGTAATAAGCAAGAGCTCAAACCACGTGTATTGGTCAGGATAGGCTATGCCGAGTAACAACATATTCCAGAAGATTCTCGCTGGTCTACAATAAAGTTTACTTCTGTTTCATGCTACATACCAAACATGGCTCTGTTTCATGCCATCTTCACTCTAGACTCAGCCTGAGAGAGGAGTCTCTACCTGGAACATTGTCATCATTGTGGCATAAAGAAAAATGGCAGATTATGTACTGGTTCTTAAAGTATGTGCTCATATTTCTTTCATTCTTCATTGGCCAAACTTTTGCCATGCCTGGGACTGAATGCAGGTCAGTAGTAATCCAGTTCCAAACCATATTTAAGATTTTCATGTTTATCCTACCAGCTGTGGAAAAATCATTAAATACATTTTTTCATTTAAACAAATCACTCTGGCTACAGTGAGTTGAACAACAATTTGGAAATGGGCAATTGTGGATTTGGGGAGAAAGGGGGCCATTTTAGTTTTTCAGCGCCCCCCCCCCAAAATAAAAGTACTTTAGGGTCATGGCAGTAGAAATAGAAGTCAATAGATTTTGTAGTTAGGAGGATCCATTGATGTGCAAGGAAAAGCAGAGACGAGAGAGTATGTGGCCCTAGGGTACAAGAAATGCCGCAGAGTTGGTTCCTGGTATCTTTCTAGTTGGTGGCTCCAATCTTCCAGGAAGTCCAGCTACTCTTTGTTTTTGTGTTCCTTATATTCTGAAATATCTCCTTTCTTTCTTACGCTTGTATGTGTGTGTTTTGTCAAGCAAACAGCCCCAAGTAGGCCAGTAAGCCAAGGTGATAACCATCAGTGGAAGAGTGATAACACAATTCTACCTATAGGGTACAAGTAGGTAGGACAGCAACAAAGTTGGATAAGATTAGTGCCCTTACAGAAGAGACTCCCTTGGCTCAGCACCTGTAGTTCAGCAGCTAAGGTGCCAGCCACATACACCTGAGCTGGCGGGTTCAAATCCAGCCTGGGCCTGCCAAACAACAACTACAACCAAAAAAAAAAAAAAAAAACAATAGCCAGGCATTGTGGTGGGCACCTGTAGTCCCAGCTACTTGGGAGGCTGAGGCAAGAGGATCACTTAAATCCAAGAGTTCAAGGTTGCCGTGAGCTGTGATGTTACGGCACTACCCAGGGTGACAGTTTGTGACTCTGTCTCAAAAAAAAAAAAGACTCCCAAGAACTTTCCTGCTCTTTTTTTGCCACATGAGGATACAATAAGAAGTTGGCGGTCTACAACCCAGAACAGGGCTCTCATCAAAACCCAACCATTCTAGCCGGGCGTTGTGGCGGGCGCCTGTAGTCCCAGCTGCTCGGGAGGCTGAGGCAAGAGACTCGCATAAACCCAAGAGTTAAGAGGTTGCTGTGAGCCGTGTGACGCCACGGCACTATACCCGAGGGCGGTACAGTGAGACTCTGTCTCTACAAAAAAAAAAAAATATGGGTGGCGCCTGTGGCTCAGTGAGTAGGGCGCCGGCCCCATATGCTGAGGGTGGCGGGTTCAAACCCAGCCCCGGCCAAAACTGCAACAAAAAAAAAAACCAACCATTCTAGCACTCCAAGTTCAGACTTCCAGCTTCCAAAACTGAGAAATTTCTCTTTATAAGCCATCCAGTCTATGATTTATTATAGTACCCCCAAATGAAGACTCTAAGGATCCTTTCATACTCTTTATGAAAGACCCCCTAAAATTTTTGTTTATGTGATGCTTACTGTAAAACAGAATTTTTTGAAACACAAGAATATAACAAGTTTACATTTTATTAGCCATCAGTGTGGTGCCCTCATCCCATGTCATGTGGTCTATGAAGAACTCCACCTTACCCCATGGGAGAATACAAGTGAAAAAGACAAGTGACCTCTTAATATTGTTATGAAAATGGGTGTGACCTTCAGACCCACTGAAAAGGTTTCTTAGCAATCCCCAGACCACACTGTGAAAGCTGCTATTCTAACCTATAGACCTGCCTCTAGTGATTCTGGATTAGTAATATTTCCAGTCCACAATCAGAATATAGGAATGTGATCTCTGTGCTTCCAGAGTGTAAGATCTATGATGCCAAAGTAAAGCTAGATTTTTCAAGTTAAATATTGGTGTGGTGCATGAGAAATTTTGGCTGTACGTGTCAAAGTGAAAAAGGAACAATAAGTATGAAAAAGTTTACATAAAATATGACTAGTGCTTATTTTAGGGGAAATTATTCTGCAATTTAAAATGGAAATAAAATTCAGTAGCTGCAGAGAATATTGACCGTACAAACTATTTAAAAGAATTTAGTTGGGGGAGATGAAGGCAGGAAACTTCCTTTCCCTCCCTTATTTCTTCAGTATCCAGCTATTTTTTGATAACATGTATCTACTATGTAAATTAAGGAAATGCTAAATTTTTGTAACAAAAATAGAATCCAAAACACTGTGGCTTAAGGAACACTGAAATATGTTTCTATCACACACAGGACACCACAGGCTAAGCAATCCAAGTTAGCAGACTGGCTGTGTTCTATGAAGCCAGGCAGGAACCCAGTCTCCTATCATAATTTTCCCACCATCCATTATGGCATTCTCAGCTGTGTGGTTGAAGCTGGGTCAAGAAACACCATGATCTGCCTTATTGGAAGGAAAAAAGAGCATGGAGGAGCCTATGTCCAATGCCTTAAAGCCCAGGCTCAAAATTAGACATTTTGCACACATTCCAGGTCACCTGAGAATGCAGTCACTTGACCACACCTAGCATCACATGAGGCTGAGAAATGTCGTCTCTGACTGCATTGTCATGGACCCAGCCACAGTTCTTTTCCTGAGAAAGAGAAGCCAGGATGAATTTTGCTAGACAATTCATAGTATCCATTATGTAGACTTTTTATTTAATGATTTTTGCAATCAGTAAAGCATTCTATTTCTCAGGATTTAAAATGCAGGCTCCAAATCCATAGCTATCAGATTGTCTAGGGCCTAGAGCAAATATTTTCACTGTGGCAGTTAAAAAAAAAAAAACACCCATATATTCTTAGAACACACCCTGTTAGCCTGAACCTCAGAACCCAGCCTACATTCCGTGGAAAGTCAATGCCTCCTGGATAGGCCGTGTGTAGGTGTTATGGTTAACAGACCCTCTGCCCATTCACTAAGAGACTAAAGGTGTATTAGCATCTTGGGAAGAGAGCTTCCATTCTTGGCTCTTCCAGCCCCCATCAGTTCAAATTATCTCCAGCTGCTGGAATCATCCCATTTGAGGCCCTAGACATCATCGAAAGAGACAATCTCTGCTGTTCCCTGTTGAAATTCCCAAACTATAGAATTTATCAGCAGAATAAAATGGTTGGTTGATTGAGTTAGGGGCAGGGGAAGTAACAGACATAAAGGTAATAAATACATGGCAACAAATAACTGGAATATACCTTCCAAGTTGGATATTTAAATAGGCCCTCTTCTCGAACTTGCCCTTGATGGAAATTTTTTGAAATGTTTAAATTATCTAAACTGAACAACTAAAACTAAAGTGTAGGATTTACAATGTATTCACTTATTTGACAGTATTTATGGAGTATGTAGAACTTGCTGGGATTATGTCTGTAAAAAACATGTTAGTACTGAATAATATTCACTCTTACGCTTCTCATGTAGACTATAAGCTTCTGAGTGAAAAAATATATATTACTTCTGTAATCTCCACTGCATCTGGTAGTACATAAAGCCTATTATGAGTGGAAAATGCTTGATGAGAACATGTTTGATTTTTTTCTTTTTTTTTTTAAAGCAGGCCCAGGCTGAGTTGGAACCCTCCATCCCTGGTACAAGGGCCGGCGCTCTAATTGATTGATTTTTTTTTTTATTTATAATGGGAGAATATCTATGCACCCATTCTTTATGTTCATACATACTGCTTGTTCAGGTGTGACTGCAAAGATGTGTATTTTCTAATTAAAAATAAGAACTTCTAGTTATAAGTACTTACAAAATATAAAAACGATTTTAAAATATGTCATTTTACAAAGACTCTTATGAAGGGTTTCCTATTAAAGATGCTATTTTGGAAAAGAGTATTACAGTCATTTGCATATTTATTTTTATACAAGGGTAATTCACATGATCTGTGTATTGCTTTTACAGTTTAACTGTAAGCCTCCCACCAAATGAAATTTTATTTTTAAAGTGTCTTATCACCACACACACATATGCAAGCAGTTTGAATAGTGTAAAATAGAAGAGCCACATTTCAATTGCTTTACTGTGTTGCCTATCACAACTAGAGCTTCCTAAAATTCTCCTTTATTAGAGCAAAATGTGGCTGATTCAAATACCATGCTTCAGCTGCCTTCATCATTTGAATGAGATAAGCTCTCAGCAAGATGTATTCAAGAAATGATGGTTCAAACTGTGTTATCCTGCTATAAAGCAATCTGCTAAACATTTCTGAAACAATTTAGACAGCTGTGACTTAGCTACAAACAATGTGAACGCTTAATCTATTGACTTAAAATTGGGGCTGCAGAGAAGATATTCAAGAGTTTTCTCATTAGTTCACTTGCTACAGAAAAAGATGCTTCCTATTTTTTACGTGCTAAGAATGGAAAGCCAAGAACTATCTTCTTTATTAAAACAGAATGAAAATGATAAGCCTTATACATTGAGTTTTTATATCTGAAGTATTATAGATGTGATGATATTATAACACCTATTGTAGGTATAAACATATAAGGGCTTTTAACTAAAAGAATATGACATGCTTTAAGTTTTGTCCACTTACTACTTACCAATGTTATTGACATCCTTTCTTCACTGTTTTCTCATGCTGATAAAATCTGTATTTGAAATAATTGTTCACCTAAAAAACATACCATCCTGACTTGGTCCACATACCAAGAATAATTGTTTGTAATGAGTCAGTTTATAAAATACGTCACATGAATCAATGAATCAACTGTTCTATAATCTTTGATATTGATCAAAACATGTTTAAATTTGAATTTCACTATTTATAATATACTCATAAATGTGAATAAAGACAAAGGAAAATGGACACAAAGTTTTATCAAGGTAAGGAGACGTAAATGCTCACTCTTTTTTTGTGTCAGTTATTTTTAAAGATATTTAAGCTGCAACTATAATGTGTCAAAACTTACTGTATAGACATCACTTCAGTCTAACTGTACTATGTTTAAAATTTGGTTATATTTGTTTAAAATAACCAGTTGATTACCTGGATTTTTAAATATTTCTTTCTCTTGGTTTGGCATTATGTGAGTATAGTAATAAAGCAAATAAGTTCTTGTAGCTTGTTGATTATCTAACAGATTTGACACTACTTCAGTTTTTCACTTTTGAACTATTTTTCTAAAACCATTAACTTTCCAATGCATTTTTCTCCCTCTAATTTATAATGTAGGATAACAGTTTTAGTGTGATAGCTCTGAAGGAATTGTTTTCATTAGTACTTGCTTTACTTGTCCTAGGACCCTTTGGGCCTTTCCCTATCTCTTAAATGCTGAAAGAATTCAAATTCCTCAGCTATAATGATAAACTCAATTCATTTGTTTTCTTTGAGGGATAAATGAGGCCAGAGTTATAAAGACTTTTATAAAAAAGCAAAACTTAAAGTGTTAAAGATTTGCTTTGTTATCTGTATTCAGTCCATACAGGACATCCTTTGTGTAAGGCAGTATTAATGGATGGGAGGTCAGACTTTCCTGGGAAAGACTTGAAGTGTGAGATATATGTATTCATTTTCTATATAGTCTTTCCTTCTATATTTGCTGTGATAATGATGTGTTTTCTTTGATGGACATAGCTTGTAAACAAATGGTAGTTACACCTATAAGTGGCAAAATATGTTTTTCAACATACTAACAATTTTTTCCTCCTACCTTCCTCTACTGACCTTTTTCTCTACACCATGTAGTTAGAAATTTCTTGAAATGGATTGGTGAAAATATGTAGAATTAAGGGTAATATCCCACAGCTACAGCATCTACTCATTTCAGAGTTTGGATTCTTTTTCCTATCTCTACATACATTATTTTTAATCCATAATTCTAGCATGTTTTACACCTAAGCCGTCCCATGAAAATAATCCTCAAAAATCCCTCCTCAATAAATTGTATTTTACCTTAATATATATTTATAACCATACTTTGCCAATTACCGTCTTAAAATTCTTTGTTTTGTCATATCTATTTATAGTTGTCCATTGGTATTCATGGAGGATTGATCCCAGAATCCACATCTGCCATATCAAACTCCCCAGATACTCAAATCCTTATATAAAATGGCATAATATTTGCATACCCTGTGCACATCCTTTAAATCATCTCTAAGATTACTTACAAAACCTAATACAATATAAATACTATGTAAATCATTGTAGTGTATTGTTTAAGGAATAATGACAAGGCAAAAATTCGTACATATTTAGTACAGACATGGTATCCATTTTATTTTCAATTCACTATTGGTTGAATCCAAGGATGGTGAGCCCGTGGATAGGGAGGGCTGACTATGCTTTTCCATCAACCAAATTTAAGTCAGCTCTCCACTCTCAACTTTTCACACTGAATATCTATTGGAATTTTACATTTACCAATTGAAAATAAGACTTATTTTTCAGATATACATAGGCATTAGAATTAGATTAACTGGATGACTTATCCAAATCTCTGTTCAGCAGTTGTCCATTTGCTTACACATAATCCAAATTCCGTTTTCTTAGATATCAAGAGAGTTGTGTTAGAGTCCCACGTATTTCTTTTCTTTCTTTCTTTTTTTTTTTTAGAGACAGAGGCTCATTTTATCACCCTCGGTAGAGTGCCATGGAGTCAGAGCTCATAGCAACCTCCAACTGCTGGGCTTAGGTGATTCTCTTGACTCAGCCTCCCGAGCAGCTGAGACTATAGGCGCCCGCCACAACACCAGGCTATTTTTGTTGTTGCAGTTTGGCCTTTGGCTGGAGCCAGGCTTGAACCTGCCACCCTCGGCATATGGGGCCAGCGCCCTACCCACTGAGCCACAGGCTCTGCCCAGAGTCCCACGTATTTCTTGACTTGTCTTGTTAAGGTACAGAATATAAATATGATCAGACAGGCTACAGAAAAGAAAATTCTTGATGTTCATTTCAGGCATGCAGAATTTTAAGATTTGTGCTCTAGTTTCAGACCAAACTGCGCCTACAATTCTACTCTTACCGTTTTACCTGACTGCTGCACTATTTCGTATGTCTCTGTCTCACTGTATTGGCATCTGTTTAATTTGGGCCACAGGCAATAAAACAGTAAAGAACAAGGAGGCAAGGAGGATGAAACTATAGTAGAATTTAGACATTAAATAAAACACACATTCAATTTTACCTCTTTCAAGAGAAGCCTATACCAGCTCTCAGTTTGACTGCCTGAGACGGAGGTGAAGATTCTCTGTCTACCTATTTGCCTTGACCAAAATTCTTATTGGATCCAACCATTACAGGTGACAACACATAACTTGTATATGTTGTATGTGTGTGTTTGAATGAGTCAAATACATTTCTATATCAGTAACAATCATAATATTATTCTAGTAAATATTTACGGGAAGTACTGTTCTAAGTGCTTTACATTTCAGCCTCCTAGAAACTTTATAAAGTTAATACTACTAGTACTCATATTTTATAAGTGAGGAAACTGGAGCTCAGAAGGGTTAAATGAATTACTCGAGGCTTCAAAGGTGCAAGAGGCAGAGCTAGGATTTGATACAAAATTGTCTGGCTCCAGAGCCTATTCTCTCTTGATGCTAACACTCATACAACCATGAACTCTAAAATCCATTGATTAATGGGTTGAAGCAGAACAAAATAAAATTGTTTTATTTGATCCCTAGTCTATTCAACTCTGTGAAAAAGACAGAATGTACTATTCTGTATTAAGACTACCCAAAGTAGTTAGGAGATTATTGTGACCCTTTTATCCCTGACTTTTTTACTTCAAATCATATTCCTGGGGAGGAATGCTACATATATGTTCTACTGGCACGGAAAGGGTATATTGAAGACCTACTTTCATACCCTCAGTGTACTACTTTTAAAATACAGTCTTTATTACTGACATGTTTCTCCTAATTACTCATTTATTTTTTTAGTTTCAGGTTAATGTGAGGGTACAAACAACTAGGTTACAATATTTGCATTTGTTAGGTAGAGTCCCTCTTGTAGTTGTGTCCTGCACCCAAGAGATGTGCCATAGACCTTTACATTGTGCCCATTAAGTGGGAGCACACCCATCCCTCTCCCTCTTTTCTCCTCTCCCCACTCGTTCCTTCTCCCCACAACTTGAATTTAATTGAGTTTTTCTCTTATGTGGGTGTGTATTAGATCATCTACTGGCTTCATACTAGTATTGAGTACATTGGATATTTGCTTTTCCATTCTCGTGATACTTTACTAAGAAGAATGTGTTTTGGCTGTATCCAGGTTAATACAATGATGTAAGTCACCACTAATTACTCATTTCTAATTGCATTCACACTTCATTATTAATAATGACATTTTCCTTCCTTATTCAGATAAACATTTGTGTAATGTACTTTATACAATTAAGTATTTGCATAGGTTCTTTGGATTACACCATGTACTAAACTCTTTTTTTATTTCTTTTTATTTCAGAATACAGTTTGGTCAATCAAGTTCATGAACTCATCCTAGAAATAGTATTACATATCTCATTGCTGAGTGTCACTATGGTCACCTTTGAAGGACTCATCCTGGGAAGCTATACATTGACACCAGCATCTAGTCCACCCTTCGAAGCAATTTTGGAACTCTTTCTGGAATGGCCATCATTCTAGGTAAAATGTAAAGCATTTAGAACAGTACTTTCCATAAATATTTACTAGAATAATATGATTGTTATTGACAGAGGAAATGTATTTGACCCATTCAAATACACACATACAACATATACAAGTTATGTGTTGTCACCTATAATGGTTGGGTCCAATAAGAATTTTGGTCAAGGCAAATAGGTAGACAGAGAATCTTCACTTCCGTCTCAGGCAGTCAAACTGAGAGCTGGTATAGGCTTCTATTGAAAGAGGTAAAATTGAATGTGTGTTTTATTTAACATCTAAATTCTACTATAGTTTCATCCTCCTTGCCTCCTTGTTCTTTACTGTTTTATTGCCTGTGGCCCAAATTAAACAGATGCCAATACAGTGAGACAGAGACATACGAAATAGTGCAGCAGTCAGCTGTTATATGAGGTCTAACAATTAAGTTTGCAAACTCAACCTATAAAAAGTGCTACATACCTCCTTGCTGAATAGCTCTACAGTCTCCAGATGGCCAAGGGAAGTACGTCAAAGGTGTCTGTGGTAATATTTAGCAATGAGGCATGTAGCACTTTTTCTAGGATGAGTTCCTGAACTTAATCGTCTGCCTTATATAACAGCGATACGAATGCTTTGGTTGCATGAATTGCTTTTGTACAGTTTGAGTCAAAGTTGTAAGTGTGCTTCTAACGCGGATAGTGTGCATTGTACTGTTAGGTGTGAATTGATCTCTTCCCACCTGCCGTCTCCCACCTGCTTGCTTTCCACTGCGTTTCACTACCAAATGTGCACATAGATGTTGATTGATTAGTTCCACTTTTGTTTGTTTGTTTGTTTTTGCGGTTTTTGGCTGGGATTGGGTTTGAACCTACCACCTCTGGCCTATGGGGCCAGTGCCCTACCCTTTTGAGCCACAGGCGCTGCCTGATTAGTTCCACTTTAGTAGTGATTACAGTCCAGGTGTGGTGACACATACTTGTAATCCTAACACTCTGGGAGGCCCAGGGGGGAGGATTGCTTCAGCTCAGGATTTCCAGACTAGCCTGAGCAAGAGCAAGACCCCATCTCTACTAAAAATAAAAAAAATTAGTCAGGCTTTTGTGGAGGGCATTTATAGTCCCATCTACCTGGGAGGCTGAAGCAGGAGTCTGAGGTTGTTGTGAGCTAGGCTAACACCACAGTACTCCAGCCCGGGCAACAGAGCGAATTTCCATCTAAAAAACAAACAAAGTACGATGGTGTTTCTTTTTCCATTCTTGCAAAATTTCACTTAGAAGAATGGTCTCTACTTCTATCCAGGTTGTTGCAAAAGGTACTAGCTCACCATTTTTTATGGCTGAGTAGTACTCCATGGTGTACATATGCCACGTTTTGTAAATCCACTCATGTATTGATGGGCTCTTGGGTTGCTTCCATATTTTTGTGATTGTGAATTGTGCTGCAATAAACATTTGAGTGCACATGTCTTTTTGATGAAATTCCTTCATTTACTTTTGGGTATATACTCAATAGTGGGATTACTGGATCAAATGGTAAGTCTACTTTTAGTTCTTGGAGGTATCGCCATACTATATTCCATAGAGGTATACTAGTTTGCAATCCCACCAACAATGAATAAGTGTTTCTTTCTCTTCACATCCATGTCAGCATCTGTTGTTTTGGAATGTTTTTGATAAAAAACTATTTTTACTAAAGTTAGGTGATATTTCATTGTGGTTTTGGTTTGCATTTCCCTGATGATTAGAGACCTTGAGCACTTTTTCAACTTTATTGGCCATTTGTCTATCCATTCTTTTTTTTTTTTTTAGACAGAGTCTCTCTTTGTTGCCCTCGGTAGAGTGCCGTTGCGTCACACAGCTCACAGCAACCTCCAACTCCTGGGCGTAGGCAATTCTCTTGCCTCAGCCTCCCAAGCAGCTGGGACTATAGGCCCCTGCCACAACGCCTGGCTATTTTTCTGTTGCAGTTTGACAGGGGCTGGGTTTGAACCCGCCACCCTTGGTATATGGGGCCAGCACCCTACTCACTGAGCCATGGGTGCTGCCCAGTCTATCCTTCTTCAAAAGCTTCTGTTCATCTCTTTTGCCCACTTTTTCATGGGCTCATTTGATTTTTTCTTGCTGATTTACATGAGTTCTTTATAGATTCTGGTTATCATCCCTGTATTAGATGTATAAAAAGCAAATATTTTCTCCCATTCTATGTGATGTCTAGTTGTCTCTATTACTTCCTTGACTGTGCAGAAGCTTTTAATTTAAGCAGGTCCCATTTGTTAATTTTTTTGTTGCTGTAGGTCTTCTTTGGGGTCTACTTCATAAATTCTTTGCCTAGGTTGATGTCTATAGGAGTTTTTCAAGCACTTTCTTCTAGAATTTTTCTAGTTTCATACCTTAATTTTAAGGCTGTTATCCATGATGAATTAATTCTTAGGAGTGATGAGAGTGCAGATCCTGTTTCAATCTTCTACATGTGGCTATCTAATTTTCACAGTGCCATTTATTGAATAGGGATTCTTTTCCCTGGTGTATATTGTTGTCTGCTTTGTCAAAGATCATATGGCAATATGAGGATGGTTTTATATCTGGGTTTTCTGTTCTGATCCATTGGTCTATGTCTCAGTTCTTGTGCCAGTGCCATAATGCTGTTTTGGAGTAGAGCTTCAAGCCTGGTAAAGTGATAGCTCCTGAGTCATCCCTTTTACCTAAGGTTGCTTTGGCTATTTGGGTTATTTTCTGGTTCCATACGAAGCATAGAATTATTTTCTAGATCTGAAAAAAAATGACATTGATATTTTAATGGGGATTACATTGAATCCGCAGTTCACTTTGGGTAGTACAGACATTCTTACAATGTTGATTCTACCAAACTATGAGCATGATATATTTTTCCATTTTTTTACATCCTCTATAATTTCTTTCTTCGGTGACACATACTTCTCCCTGTAGAGGTCTTTCATCTCCTTGTTTAAATATCTTCCTAAGTATTTTATTTTATTTGTTGCTATTGTGAAAGGTATTAAGTCTTTAATTTGATTCTCAGCTTGACTCTTATTCGTATATAGGAATGTTATTGATTCATATACATTGATTTTGTATCCTGAGACTCTGCTGAATTTATTTATCAGTTCTTGGAGTTTCATGGCAAAATCTTTGGAGTTTTCTACATATACGATCATATCATCAGCAAAGAGTGATGGTTTGACCTCTACTCTCACCATTTGGACTCTCTTGATTTACTTCTTTTCTCTGACTACTCTATCTAGAACTTCCAGCTCTATATTGAAATGGGCACTCTTGTCTGGTGCCAGATCTTAAGAGGAATGCTTTCAATTTTTCCCCATTCAATATGATCTTGGCTGTGAGTTTATTGTATATAGCCTTTTAATTTTTCGTTATGTTCCATCTATTCCTATTTTGTTAAAAGTTCTTATAAAAGGGTGCTGAATTTTGTCAAATGCTTTCTCTGCATCTATTGAGGTGAGCTTTGTTTTGGTTCTTTTTACATGATGAAACACATTTATAGGTTTGTATTATGTTGAACCATCTTTGTATCCCTAGGGTAAGCCTAGGGACTAACACTGACAAAGTTAGGAGCAACATTCTGTTGTTGAAATATTCTTACTATGTATATTTATGTTTGTTAGTTCTGAAGTTCAAATTTGTACCAAGTATCCCTGGATGTGTTGTGTCTCAGACTATAGGCAATACATAATCGTCAATTCAAGAGAATAACTGCCTGTCTTTAGTCTGCATACTTAAGGTTAATACAAAAGAAAAAGACACCCTTCACATTTATGAGCCTCAGCACTTGTCTCAGTGATCTCATCTACTCTTCCAGCTTTCATTAGCCCCCTCTTGCTGTCTTCAGCCTCACATCTTGTACTACCTACTGAATATTCTGAATAGTTCACTTTCATTTTAAACTCAGGATTTTCAGAGCTCACATCACCTTTTCCCTTAAACAAGTCTCCCCTCAAGTTTGCTTATTTTTATTATATTCTTCTAATTACCCACACCCAAAATACTGAGTGATTTTTTACTCCTATCTTTCCACTCCCTTCTTGCTTAATACCCATTGTCAGTTGGCAACTCTTATCTGTTTATTGTTTATTAAAATGTTTCTTACAGCCATACCTTATTTTTTCTTCTGCCACTTCCCTATTTAAGGCCTCCAGTATGTTACACACTCATAATATTATATCTCATACTAAGTATTCTCCCAAATCACTTAGGATGTTTGGATGAGCTATTCCTACAAAACCAGTTCCACCATTTTCTACTGCTGCATCTGCTTATTGTTGACAACACGAAATTCTGCTCTGGGTTCTCTCCACTATTTTTTTTTTTTTTTTCCTGTAGCTGGCTTTTAGTTTTCCAATTATCCAGTCTGGGGCTAGCAGTTACCCCACAGTATGTAAATTCCTTCTGTTTTTCTATTCACTACAAATCTTGTGGGAGAGCCCACCTCTCTGGAAATACAATCTCTGATTTGGAATCCTCTCTTAGCTTAAGATTGACTTTGTTTGCAGCTTTCTCTTACTGAATTACCAGAGGAGTTAGCCATGGTCTTAGAGATAGATCATTCGTTTTCCCAACTCTAAATTCTTCAATTCATCATCCTCTAAACCTAACTTCAGTCTTCTGTTCCTAATCATAAGGTGAAACATGCTTTTCCCTGGAGACTATTGATATATACTAAAGTTCACACAGGGCCCCAGTTGACCAACAAATTAATCTCATTTAGCACTTAACACTAACAGTGAAATCATTTACACGTTTAATGGTGAGAATTGGTCTCCATTCCCTATCCCATTCAAAGTTTGACCATAATGTGTGTCTGCTTACAGCTTATACTTTTAACATCTACTGTTGCTACACATAAAAGCTGAAGTTCAAATGTGTGACACATTCATGAATATATTTAAATAGCCTTCAAATTACTGTGTAATTGTTACTTTTTTTCTCTAGTTCAATAAACCATACAAGAATGCAAGAAAGAGAATGATGTTATCATTAGGATAACAAATCTCTAAAAAAGGAAGAGCACTGTTAGCACACATTAGAAACACATCTATTTTTAGTAAGAAATTACTCAGGACATGATGGGGCCATCATGGCGGTGGCCAGAGGTCTACCCAGCTTCCGAAAGCAGGCTGTGAGGGACGGATGTGCAGCTGGAACCTGAGGGAAGCTGAAGCCCGAGCAGGAAGGCACCAGCAGCCTGGAGCCAGGAGTGCACTATGCTCTTCACTGCCTACCTTGTTTTTGAAGGCCTCCTGCCTGGTGCTAGAGCTGTCAAGATGCTAGGCTAAGCCCCCTAGTAGGGCCTGCAGCAATTCATCCATCCTTCCCTCCCTCCCTTCCTTCCTTCCCCTGGCAGCTGACTGGCTCCAGGCACCCTACCTCTATAAACTCTATCAGCATTACTACTTTCTGGAGGATTAAACTGCCATCCTCTATGTCTGTGGCCTTGTCCCTACCATCCTCTTTAGCCTAGTGGCCTCCTCCCTTGTGGATTGGCTGGGTCGCAAGAAGCCTTGTGTCCTCTTCTCCCTCACTTACTCTCTGTGCTGCTTAACCAAACTCTCTTGGGACTATTTTGTGCTGCTGGCAGGCCAAACACGGTGGGATGTCCACAGCCCTGCCCTTCTCAGCCTTCAAGGCCTGGGACATCCGTAAGTACGTCAACCCAGCTACTTTTGCCCAAGCTGCCTTCTGGAGCCATGTGCTGGCTATAGTGGCAGGTGTGGCAACTGAGGCTATGGCAAGCTGGATGGGGCTGTGACTGTGGCTGCCATTCCTCTCCTGGCGCTGGTTGAGATCCTGGCCCTTCTCAACTCATGGTGGGGAGAACTATGACTGGCAGCCTGTACATGTGCTGCTGCTAGGCACCACGCAAGCCCTTCATCTTTGTCTTCCTTTGGACTCCTGTGCTGGACCCACATGGAGTCCCACTGGGGACTGTCTTCTCCAGGTTCATGGCAGCCAGCTTGCTCTGCTCTTCCCTGTACTGCATTGCCACTTCCAAGAGGTCCCACCTTCAGCCCAGGCAGCTCCTTTTCCGTGCTGTCCTCAGTGTCATCTTCTCTCTCTTCATGTTGACTTTCTCCACCAGCGCAGGCCAGGAGACTCCAGTGGAGTCCTTCATAGCCTTTCTACTTATTGCGCTGGTCTGTGGGCTACAATTTCCCAGCATGCACTTTATGGAGAAAGGTGATCCCTGAGGCAGAGCAAGCTGGTGTACTCGCCTGGCTCCAGGTACCCCAGCACTTACTGGCCTGCCCAGGACTCCTTGTCCTCCATGACAGTGATCGAGAAACAGGCACTTGGAACATGTTCCACATCTGCTCTGCTGTCATGGTGATGGCTCTGTTGGGGTGGTGGGACTCTTCACCGTGGTGAGGCATGATGCTGAGCTATGGGTGTCCTCACCCACTGGGGAGCCCTGTGCTCCTGAACTCTGACCCTGTTCTAGGACAAGACACCTGAGATGAACTTGAATCCCATCTCTCCAGGGTTGTATAGATTTATCTGGACTGACTTTCTGACTCTTTCCTGCAACCCCTTCTGCCAGCACTTTATGTTGGGGTGCACACGGAGGTAATCGGCTGGAAAGAAGTGCCAAAAGTTATCTCTGTGTTACTCCCTTTCCCCTTCCCATTTAAAAATAAATAATTGTAACTGAAAAATAAAATAAATTACTTAGGATATACCTCATATCCTTCACAACAGGTAACACCATTTCCCCATGACTCTGGAGTTTAGAACATTGTCATTGGTGAGTTTACCTTTTTTTCCCCCAAAAGCTTTACAAGAAAGGAGAAGTCAATTTTTTTGAGCTTTCAGGGATGCATTTAAATAGAGATTCCCTCTCTTTTGATCAGAGAGCCTGTGTGTGTGTGCGTGTGTGTGGGCAATAGATGGATTATGTATTTAAGGGCAGGGTATAAGAAAAACAATACTGTAAGCTTGAGGATAAACAGCAACTGGCACTTAACTCAGTGTCTAAACATACTAAAAGATGATGGGGACTGCAAAATGTGGTAAAGTCCTGCTGTTGCCTGAATGTGTCTTCCTCCCTCCCAAAATGTATATGTTGAAATCCTAACCCCCAAAGTGATTGTTTTAGGAGGTTCAGCCCTTGGGAGGTGATTATGTTGTGAAGGTGGAGCCCTGATGAATGGATTAGCGTCCTTATAAGAAGCCCCAGAGAGGCCTCTCGGTGAACCAGGAAATTGGCTCTAGTCACCTATCAAACCTGCAGGCACATTGATCTTGAAATTTCCAATGTCCAGACTGTGAGAAATAATTTTCTTTTATTCATAAGATACCAGCTTATAGTATTTTGTTATAGCAGCCCACACAGACTAAGACAAGCTGCATCTCAAAAATCCATTTGCTGAGGCCAGGCACGGTGGCCTGTAATCCCAGCACTCTGGGAGGGCTATGGAAGATGGATTGCCTGAGCTCAAGAGTTCAGAACCAGCCTGAGCAAGATTGAAACCCCATCTCTACTGAAAACAGAAAAAAACTAGCCAGGCGTGGTGGCAGCTACCTATAGTTTCAGCTACTGGGAGGCCGAGGCAGGTGGATTGCTTGAGCTCAGGAGTTCCAGACCAGACTGAGCAAAAGAGAGACAGTGTCTCTACTAAAAATGAAAAACTGAGGCAAGAAGATTGCTTGAGCCCAAGAGTTTGAGGTTACTTTGAGCTATGATGCCAGGGCACTGTACCCAGGGCAACAAAGTGAGACTCTGCCTCAAAAAACAAGCAAACAAACAAAGAATCCATTTGCTGCACAAGGATGGAATTCATATGCAAAAGATGTCACAGCAAAAACACAATAGGAACTTGGATCCCTCATGATCAGGGAGCCCCTTGTCAGCCCAGGACTGTCTACCTCCACACAAAATGGGTAAGTCCAGGGATACCAGACCGAGGGG
This sequence comes from Nycticebus coucang, assembly GCF_027406575.1. Taxonomy (NCBI): domain Eukaryota; kingdom Metazoa; phylum Chordata; class Mammalia; order Primates; family Lorisidae; genus Nycticebus; species Nycticebus coucang. The sequence continues at coordinate 19,926,331 of NC_069784.1, read as the reverse complement.
TCAACAAGGCTTTCTCTATCTTTCAGGTCTTGCTTGCTTCTGCTTCTCCTAGTGAGTTAGCTTCCATCTCTCCTAAAAAGACTCTCTCCACAGGGTGGGGAAGTGCCACCAGTAACTTCTCATTTGGCACTTAGCATGACTAGTGAAATAACCTGCGTGCTTCAAGCTCCACACTGGGAGCCTGTAATCCTAAAGTAATTCACAAATATTTTCCCTTTTAACTCTAAAAGAAAAGTTCTGAGTAGTCCTTTAATTGGTCTGGGATAGTTACTTGCCCATCCCCGAACCAATTCGACTGGTCCTTTAGACCAGTGGTGTGGGGGAAGAGTTGTCTGAAGGAAGTTAGAGGAGGCAGACAAAGTGATACTTCCTGTAATCTATTACATCTCCTAAATTACAATGATCTTTTTAGTTCTCAGTCTTTTGCTTCGTAAAGGCCTTCAGGACAAAAACTGTGCCTTGTTAATTTTGTACCCACTTACCCAAAAGCTGTACCTGGCACATAGTAAGTAGACCTTTAGTAATAGTTGCTGAAGACAAAAAAATGAATGAACAAATCTGAGCAAAGAATTTCAACGAGTGGGTTAGAAACGCACGATAAAATTCTATCAATAGGTATAAAGCATTGACAATAAGTAGTAGCATTATGACCACTAAGCAAGGCTTAGGTTTGGGAATTTATACAGTTCTGAGGAAGACAGGAATTTATTGTAATGTGGCCAGTTTAGGCTGAAGATATATGTAATTGGCATATAAACTTATGTGCATGGGAAGCAATGTTTTTTTGTTTTGTTTTGTTTTGTTTTTGCAAAAAGTTCCTGAAAATTCTCTTATAGTTTGTTTTTTAATCATGTTAAAATGTTTAAAAAGTCATATTTGAAAATGTGGTTCAGGATGACAGAAATATAAACCACTGTACAAGAAATCAGTTTGACTGATACAAATAACACTGGATCATTTTAGATTCAGAATAGCTGGGGACGGTAAGATCATTTTTTGGGGGCCTATAAGATCATTTTATATGAGACAATTCTCAGTTTTATCAACCCCTTCCCAAAGCCTCAGCTTGGGTAGGACAACATATTTTAGTAAGAGAATTGTGATAAGATAAAACAAAAGGTAAAAATAAAACTAACATGATTGAGGTTCAAAATTGACTTGTTTGGGAAATAGAAATGAGACAGCATGGGATGGACGCTTGTGGTAAGAATTGCTGTGTTCCAGTAAGTAAAGCAAGCAGACAGCCCTCAGAATGGGAGAAGATATTTGCAGGTTATGTCTCCAACAAAGGTCTAATAACCAGAATTCACAGAGAACTCAAACGTATTAGCAAGAAAAGAACAAGTGATCCCATCTCAGGGTGGGCAAGGGACTTAAAGAGAAACTTCTCTGAAGAAGACAGGCGCACAGCCTACAGACATATGAAAAAATGCTCATCATCCTTAATCATCAGAGAAATGCAAATCAAAACTACTTTGAGATATCATCTAACTCCAGTAAGATTAGCCCATATCACAAAATCCCAAGACCAGAGATATTGGCGTGGGTGTGGAGAAAAGGGAACACTTCTACACTGCTGGTAGGAATGCAAATTAATACATTCCTTTTGGAAAGAGATATGGAGAACACTTAGAGATCTAAAAATAGACCTGCCATTCAATCCTATAATTCCTCTACTAGGTATATACCCAGAAGACCATTATAACCAAGATATTTGTACCAGAATGTTTATTGTAGCCCTATTCATAATTGCTAAGTCATAGAAAAAGCCCAAGTGCCCATCGATCCACAAATGGATTAATAAATTGTGTTATATGTACACCATGGAATATTATGCAGCCTTAAAGAAAGATGGAGACTTTACCTCTTTCATGTTTACATGGATGGAGCTGGAACATATTCTTCTTAGTACAGTATCTCAAGAATGGAAGAAAAAGTATCCAGTGTATTCAGCCCAACTATGAAACTAATTTATGGCTTTCATATGAAAGCTATAACCCAGTTATAACCTAAGAATATGGGAAAGGGGGAGAGGGAGGGGAGGGGAGGGGTGAGGATGGATGGAGGGAGGGTGATTGGTGGGATTACACCTACAGTGCATTTTACAAGGGTACATGTGAAACTTACTAAATGTAGAATATAAATGTCTTAGCACAATAACTAAGAAAATGTCAGGAAGGCTATGTTAACCAGTGTGATGAAAATATGTCAAATGGTGTATAAAACCAGTGTATGGTGCCCCATGATTGCATTAATGTACACAGCTATGATTTAATAATAAAAAATAAAAATAAAAAAATACAACCAAATTTGTACAAAAAAATAAAAGGAATTTCTGTGTTCAGTTTTAAGTGTATATAGAGGGACAAAAATATTCAGAGAATTAGCCATACATCAGTTTTGAGAAAAGAAGCCAGATAGGGGCAATCAATGTTAACCTTAGGAAGAAGTCATTTGTTGAAGTGGTGAGCACAATAAAATATAGTCTTGTAAAACGGATAGAGGTAAAACAAGTAAAAGATTTGCTTTAAAAATATTCATTTTAACACTTAAATTTTGAGTAATGTCTCTATTCCACAATATATAGACTATACCTGAATTTGTTAAACTAGTGTAATCTCTGACTCAATTCTCAAGTATCTGTTTTATTTTAAAGATTAAAAAAGTTAAGATGCACTGAACTTATTTAAGTTATTCTATATGATGTCAGAGGGCACAAATACCATATTGTATTCATTTCTATATTCTCAGCAACTAATAAAGTTCACAACTCACAGCAGGTACTCGATAGATGCTTATTGAATGAAAAGATCCCTCAACATCTATAGTGCTTTACAATTTTTGAAGTAGTTCCATACACGTGATTTTATATAATCCTGTAATACCCCTTTGAGGTGTTTATATTTTTTCAGATGATAAAATAGATTCAAAGGAGGAAAATCACTTCACAAGTCACAAAGATTTTTAATCTAAATCTTTTTTCTGATTTAGTTGAGTCTATTCGCAATGTCTCCTTTTAATGAATGAAGTATATTTGAAATCACCACACCCCCACAGCCATGCAGACATGTAGAGGGTGTCTGTACACACACCTCCGTTAAAACACTGAACACTTGGGCAGCGCCTGTGGCTCAAGGAGTAGGGCGCAGGTCCCATATGCCGGAGGTGGTGGGTTCAAACCCAGCCCCAGCCAAAAACCAAAAAAAAAAAAAAAAGAACACTGAACACTGCCGATCACACTATTCTGCCCTCTGGTTTTTGGGTAGGAAAGGACAGGTAGGACTTTGCCTACAGTGTGCATCCAAGGCAAAGGTCTAATTCAGGCCACTACAATCTGACTCCTTCCATAGGATTTTTCAATTTAGGGCTAAAAAAAGGTGATCGTCCTTTCAAAGTTCAGAGCCCGTGGCTTTCATCTGCTTATGGCCAGGGAGAAAGTCCACCTATAGTTGGAGAAAAATTAAATCAAGCAGACTGTGAGCTGAGAAGACTTAGATTAGTCATCTCAAATGAGTCAGCTCCATCCTAGATTTGTTAAACCACATGAAATCGCCATTCTTGTAGGTCAAGATGGCCAACTAAATATCCTTGTCATTTGGCTCAACCCTAACATACAAGTTAAAAGACTATGCCAATCTTATCCCAAATTTTAAGAAATTTCTCCAGCTCAGCCTCTTTGAGATAATGGGAAAATGGAGGCCTGGTAATGTCAGACCACTAACCTGGGTTAGTATTAATGTCATACATTGCAGGTTTTCTGAATTTCAGTCCAGAACTCATTCGATTAAGCATAATAATAGTATCTAAAATTCTAAGTTAGTAATTTTCCAATTTTATAAAACAATGGTTGTTTATTGCTTATTTTGTTTTTAAGTTTAGATAATTCTTTTTCCTTGTTCAGCCTACGGAAATATGGTAGTCAAATAGGCTATACGACTCAAGATGGACAAATTTATTTATTATAAACCTTTTCTAGGAAAATTAACATCTAGGTTTAACTAAAATTATGAACTTTGAAACCAAGAGAAATAATCTGACATGAGTTAAACATATGGTCATTTTGGAGGCAAAATTCACATATGCAAAATTCTGACAACTTTATCAAATCTTCCAAAGAACTTTACAAACTTCAGAGTATATAAGAAATACCTGGAGTTGCTTTTTGCACATGCAGATTCCTGAGCCCAGATCACAGATTCATCCTTAGCACCTTCATTCTGACAAGCTCAGCACCATTCAGACACAAGCTTAAGGGATTCTGTTACTTAATCTACATTTCAACACTCAAGGTGAGAATGTTGAGAGCACATCCCTGTAAAATCACTATCTTGCCACAGTTACCAATCAGCTGTGAGGTATGACTCACGTGTTTTGGGTTGGGAAGTGGTTAGGAACTTCCGTTAATTAAGTTATCACCTACACGTGTATGTGCATCGTGCTCAAATTTATGTCCTAATAACACAATATTTCTAGTGAACAACTGACTGTTTCTACCTCAAATCCTATGTATGTGTCTTCCACTAAGCTCATTATTTTCCCCCCTAATCACCTAGTTGTGTGATAGAATATAGGGACCCGCCCAAATAGAGCCGTCCCACCCAGGAAATAGGGAATGTACCAATCCCTACCTCTCCGACCCTTTAAATTCCCAGCCACCTTAACCCACGTGCTGACTTCCTTCTTGAATTCAGCTCACTGCACCCAGGTACAAATAAAGGCCATGTTACCCACACAGAACCTGGACTCTGATTTCCTTTTGTTCATGTTTCTTTTTTTTTTTTTTTTTTTGTAGAGACAGAGTCTTACTTTATGGCCCTCGGTAGAGTGCCGTGGCCTCACACAGCTCACAGCAACCTCCAACTCCTGGGCTTAAGCGATTCTCTTGCCTCAGCCTCCCGAGTAGCTGGGACTACAGGCGCCCGCCACAACGCCCGGCTATTTTTTGGTTGTAGTTTGGCCGGGGCTGGGTTTGAACCCGCCACCCTCGGCATATGGGGCCGGCGCCTTACTGACTGAGCCACAGGCGCCACCCTTGTTCATGTTTCTTAACATAAAACAATCTTTTATTTTTAGTCTTTGACCTCTCATTTTGTTGAACCTACTTTGCAAACATCCCTTACTCAGATTAGTTTTTTTCTCATAAGCTTCATTGCCTTTGCCATAAGGTCGTCTTTTAGATGTTTGTCATCTTGCCTGGGCTTTTGAAATAGCCTCCTAAAAGAGGGACTGTACCTAACAAATGCAATCAATGTAACCTGATTCTTTGTACCCTCAATGAATCCCCAACATTAGAAAGAAAGAGAAAGAAAGAGCCTCCTAAAGGGCTTCCCTATCTCCAGTCGCAGCCTTCGGTAATGCATCTTTCCTACTACCATTGAAAATAGATTTCTAAAATGCAAGCCAAATTTTGCCACTCATAAAATGGCCTTCCAGATAAAGTCCATAGGCATAGCATATATGGCCTTCTGTGATCTAATTTGGCTTTTCAGTCCTAACCTGGGGCAGTTCAAGGAGCCGTATCTCAAATAATTCCAAATTTATCATCTAAAAAAGGCAATTTTTTTTTTTTTTTAGTAAAGCAAGGGATAATTCTTTAGGCTCTGCTATAATCCTTAGCACTGCTGTTGTCTTTCCTAACCCGTTCTTAATGTTTTCTCTATGAAATTATACCAACCTTAAACTCAAGTACGTTGGTCTAAAATCTCTTTTAGGGAATTTATCCCTCTTTACAAATATCATTTTTAAAATCCTACAGGCTTATTTCTCTGCTGCTAAAAGACTCTTCCTCACGTATTCTCTGAGCTGGTTAAGAGATAAGTTTGTGTTTAGTCCAACGAGACCCTACCTTCTTTCCAAGTTGCTTCTCCTTGTCTATCCTTATGAAACTAAAGCAACACAGACTAGAACTGGGGTGGTTGCTGGATATAGACACCCTGTGTCTGTCTTTTAATAAGCACTGTATTAAAAAAGGTTCTTTTGTGCTCGCTTCGGCAGCACATATACTAAAATTGGAACGATACAGAGAAGATTAGCATGGCCCCTGCGCAAGGATGACACGCAAATTCGTGAAGCGTTCCATATTTTAAAAAAAAAAAAAAAAAAGGTTCTTTTTTTTCCCCAGCCACTCACTAGCTGGGCTATAAAGTCCTTCTCTTTGCATTCAGGAGTAAAGTGAATTATATTTACTTTCTTAATTGTGAATAGCTTAGCCACTAACATCTTTACAAACAGTCTGAGATCATTTTTAGTTGTTAGTATTCTTAGAATCAGCAATATGTTAAAAGATAAATTACAGTTTCAGAACAGGAAATTTGATGAGCTCATGTATCAATTTATCTTAGTGATTAACAAACCTGCTCTCTGAAAACATTGACATCGATGGTGTGACGTCATGTTGTAAGTTAAGGCTGTTTCATCTTACTTTGTCTTCAGTGTACATGGCCAGTGTTGGTCACTATACTGTTATTAAAGGGCGTTTCCGTCATCCTTTCTGCAATTCTGTCTTCTAATCTCTTTTTAAACTTTATAGTCAGTTTTTTAGTTTTCATGTCACTTAGATCCTAAGATCTCCACATTTCTGTTAAAGTCATGGTAGGGAGTTCACCAGCACTGAACACATAAATAGGGTTCTTAGGTGGTCCTTACCGTACAGATTGCAACGTTACAGGTCAGGAGAAAGTGCAAAGTTTCCATGCTTATTCCCACACAGCTAATTATACACTTTGACCTTACATCTTCTGCTGACAGCCTTTTATATACTGATAGTTCCTATCTCATGTTTCTTGTTGATAATTTGGTTTGTTGTTTTGTGTAACACCTGCCACCACTAATTCCATATTCTTTGTTTCTAACACCCCTCTAATTGTCTAAGATCGTCTTGAATTCCCATGCTGCCTTATGGTTAATGGTTACCCAAGATGACCAAAGATGTCTGAGAGCGTCACTTCTATCTTATCTACTGAGCTTTCTACTAGTTCTCAAATCTGCACCAGAAGTTGTCTGCCCGCTCAGAAGTGGATTTGTCATAAAGTTATTGAAGCTTAAGTTTTAGGACCCAGCACCTGTCCGGGCTGCTTCCAACGCTCCAGAAAGATGTTTAATGAGTGTTGGTGTTGTGAATACAAAGAGTACTTTACTATAGTCCCTGCCAAGAAAACTTGAGTTGTCCTGAAATCTTCCAGCTGATTCACATTTTAATCATAACTATTGATATTTTCCAATTTTGGTAGCAGTACTAAAATACAGCAAAAAGTATTATGGATTCAGTCCTAACACTAGTTAGTAAAATATTGTATTATTTTTCTGGATTTGGGGATGTTTGTTTTTCAAACAGTTTTTCACAATTTATAATTTATTTTTATTTTATTTCTCATTCTATATGAACATTCATTTTTGAGCCTCATCGTATTCATAATTTTGTGTTCTTTTTCTTCAAAAAGTACTTCTAAATCGATTAGCTTCAGGCATCCTAACACCTGGACTCCACTTTCTCAGCATCAGGGAGTTTTTCCCAGTTCTTTTCTGTCTTAAGAGAAAGGGGACTCACCCTGGAAAGTTAGCTCAAGATGTTGATCCCCACAGAGTCGGACAGTAGCACACCTGAGTTCCCTTATTTCCACATATATCACAGAAGGGGGGCTACATTATCACAGCTTTTACCTCTCCTTTCACCTCAGGTGAGTCTAAGACTTATGGTCCAGTCTCAACCACTTTACTGGCTGTGAGGACTGACTCCTTCATATGCCGGCCACCCCCTATACATCCAGTAACTCTAGTTCTGGTCGGGAGTAGCCCATGTCCTGCTATCTTGATGAGATTGACTGTATCTCCTCTCTAAGCCTTCCCCTTATTGGAGGCCATCTGCGTGTATTCTTCAGACTCCAGCCCCTCCCCTTAGGAGAAAGCCTGGCTAATACATCTTGGTCTCTGGTCTGGGGGAGAGGGGACCAATGACTCCTAGAGAACTTGGAGAACATGACAGTTGCTACCAGGACACAGGTGTATCCACACACGGTCTCTGGCAGCCTCCCAGCTGCCTTATAACCACTGCTAGATTCTCCTTCATGCCAAGTAAGCTTTAGGTAGCAAATATATTTTCTAAATTGAAAACTGAGAAAAACAGTGGAAAATTTTTGAGTGTTCTTCTAGAGGTTATAGAAACACATACTTAAAATGTGAAGTATTCTGAAAAATCTGGAAAAAATAGTGAAAGAACAGTTTGCTGCTGCTTTAAACGACCCCAGGTTGCTGTGCACTTTAAATTTGTTCCGCTATTCTTTGCACTTCATCTCTTCCCTCGCTGTGAAACAAGCAATGTTATTTCTTGCTGTTATTTCTTGCTGCCAGTTGATGGCCCTTCTTCACTGTATACCTAGTGGTGCTGAGGGTGGGGCTGAGGCCAGGCTGTTTGGGTGGAAATCTTGCATCTCCCACATAAGAGCCATGTAACCTTGTGCAAGTCACTTAACCTTTCTCCTCTCCTGTTTTGCCATGTATGAAATGGTAAATAATAAGAGTACCTACCTCATGAGGTCATCATGAGGATTAAGTAAAATAAAAATCCTTATAGGGGTGTCCAGCCTTTTTTTTTCTCTGCTGTATACTTGGAAGGGTAAAAATTATCTGGGGCCATACATTAAATACACGAACACTGATGAAAGCTTATTAGCAAAATAGATCTGTACATACTTTTTGTGTTATCTAACACCATGGGTAAGCAAAAAAGTCCTCACAAAATCAGTATGTTGCCCGAGGCCACAGGTTGGATACCCTTGGCTTAAAACAATGCCTAGAAAATAATCTGTGCTTGGTAAATCTTGGTCATCGTCATTGTCTTTCTCATTTGTTATTTCAGATCTGCTAAGGGCTTGGAAACTAGACAATCAAGCTTATTTGAATTCTAAGTGAGATAAAATTAAATGGTCTCTGAAATCCTAACTAAAAAGCCTATTAGTAAAGCGAGCATTAGTGCAACTGTCGCATTCAGGCAGGACAAAGCTTCAGTGAGCACCAGTCCGTTCAGAAGGCCTGCTCACCTGACCTGTTTCTTCTGAATAACAGAATCTTGACTCTGAATATCAGTGTAGATAGAGAAGTTTAATGCTATGCAAAAAGTATTGTTAAATTCAAATCTTTACAATAATGACAAAAAGATGAAAATGATTCAGCTTGAACCATGAGCATGTAACTTACAAGTAGCCATATTAAGTACCCATGCTCAGAACTCATTTTGAATGTTTTGTGTGGCTCAGATGTTGATGTCTCACATTCTACCTGGGGAGTTAGTGTCACCCTTAGTCAGTAGAGAATGAAGGAAACGTCTCTGTTGTCATTCAGTTCAGGTCCCCTTCTTTCATCATCCCGATTTTCACAGGCTCTGGCAGTTCTCTTTTATTAATTCTAGCTACCCTTCCTCCTGTTTGTCCCCAGAAGGCTATGTAATGCTGAAACTTTCAGGGCAGGATTGGCCTTAGACTCATTCTGAGGTGATATCCTCTGTCTCTGAAATGAAATGCAAGTGAATATAGATTATGATGCCCAACATGTGGCAGCCTCTCAATAAATATTTATTAAATGAATGAATGAGGGCTTTGGTTGTCAGTGGTCTGCACTTGGTCTAGAAAGACTCTCCCTGAACTGTGCAGGAATCACTGACCCTAAACTGTTGTATTTTGTGTGCTACCCTATTAAACATCATCTGGGTATTTCAGCTAGGACTTGATTGTTTGATGCACACACAAACCCATAAATTCACCAGGCTGAACATATACAAACTGTGTCATGATACTCATTCTGACAAGTCAGAGGTTTTTCTTGCTTGGTTTGTCTGGCTAGGTAACATTGCCAGATAGTACACTGTAGACAGGAGAGTGGCCAATGTACTTGGTAAGGATTTTAAAATCCATTTAAGTTGAAGTTTTAAATTTTGCTTGAAATCCTGAATGTGTCTATGTTCAATAGGCAACTTTTGTCTCATAAAAGTCTTAAGTTAACAAGCCTCAAATGTACAAATAGTAGAGTTGTTTTTATCACATGTTCTCTACTAGAGATTATAATATGCCTCCAAACAGCTGCAAAAGAAAAAGAAAAGGAAACAGTTAAGAAATAAGTGACCTAAATCAAGACTGAATTCAACACTAGCTGAAAAGGTTTGCCAGGAGTGAAAAAAATTTAGAATTTTATTGCTCCATCTAGTGGTGAGCTACTGTGTGACTTTAGTGAAGAGACATTAGTTCTTCACGATGGATTCTGTTCAATTTTTGTTCTGGTGAGTAGAAAAAATGTATTTAATGGACTTACTATCTTATTGTGCCATTTGATATAACAAAAATTACTTCACATAAAAATAAAACATTACTACTTAACGAATCCAGAAGACTTGAGGACGTATCTGTAGTCAACTCATATTTCAAAAAATTACTTCTTTCTCCATCAGTCTAGGAACGAGCATCAGCAGTTACATTTGTGTCTGTATCTATCCATCTAGCTTCTCTATTTATCTATCTATCATCCTGAAAACATTTTTAAAAAGTTCATATGTAGCCTGAACTAATAGGAGAGAAATACTAACAGAGATCTGCTCTTCTAAGTTAAAAGCATGGATTTTGGGGTGGTGGTGGTTTTCGTTTTTCTGTGTATGTCTGTGTGTGTCGGGGGGAGCTAACAATGGACTCTAGGCAAGGCCACTTAGTTTCAAATTCTGTAAAGCACTTATTAGCTGCGTGACCTTTGTGTCTTGGTTCTTTCATCTATGAAAGGAAAATAATACTACCTTTCTTTTTTAGGGTTAAGAAGTTAAATTAGATCCTGCATGGAAAGCACTTAGAACCTGTATCTGTCTGACACAAAATAAGTACTGAATTTCTTTCCGGTATCATTTCTGAATTCATTTCCTATATTTGTGGGGTTTTTTTTTTTTTTTGTATTGATTTGTTGTACAATTGAATCATGCCAAGTACCCAGGTATCAGTTTGGCAAGCCCTGGGGATTGCTGGCTTCTTTGACTCAGTGTAGTGTTCCCACTCTGGAAGGGACTTTGCATTGCAGTCTGTTAAGTGTACCTGCAACTCTGTTCCATTCTGCAATAGTGTTTAGGTGGTCAGACATTCACTTTCCAAATTCAACTTTCTGAGAATTTCAGCACTCAGCTGGAAAGCAGAAACGGTGTGCTTGCTCTTTGGCACGCCCAACATCTGTTTATTTCCTCCTCAGAACTTCAAAACCATTGTTTTGCTTTAGTATTTCCTGACGGCAAACTTTGACCAGAGAAAGTTAGGATAGATTCCATGAGTCTATGGCATACGTATTCTGGGAGAAAAGCACACTGTGTTGGCCATGTCAGACTACATTTTTCATAGCCCTTGGAAGGATCTAACTGCGGGTTCCCTTAAACATATCCAAGAGTGCTTAAAAAAAAAAGTCTATGGAGCCAGAGTGCCTAGTTTTCAATCTTAGCTCCACCAATTGATAGTTATACCCTAGCATAGATTATGCTCTCTGTGCCCTTGTTTATTCATTTGTAAAAGAGAAATAAAAGAATCTATCTCAAAAGTTGTTTTGGCTGAGCAAGATGGCTCACATCTTCAATTCTAGCCTCCTGAGAGGTCTAGGCAGGTGGATTACTTGAGGCCAGGAGTTTCAGACCTGCCCGGGCAATATACCAACATAGTGAGACCCCCATTTCTGCAAAAAGTAAAAAATTAGCTGGGTGTGGTGGCACTCACCTGTCATCCCAGCTATTGAGGAGGCTGAGGCAATAAGATTCTTTGAACACTGGAATTTGAAGTTGCAGTGACCTATGATGTCACCACTGCACTCCAGCCAGGGTGACAAAGTGAGCCTCTGTCTCAAAATAAATAAATAATTGCTTTACAAATTAAATGAATAAATATGTATAAAGTACCTTGAATAGTGCCTGGTACGTAGTAAGTGTGAAGGAAAAGGTTATTTGTTACAGAGTCATCATCTGTGGGTATTCATTATTCTATGGAGCATGAAATGTATCCAAATTCAGCATAATCTAAGGAAGAGACTTACTCTTTCACATTCATCTTTTTGTGACATTTTTCTATACACGCTCTTCTTTAAATCTGATCTTGAAGTTTCTTTGACTCTTCCCAGTCTTTTACTTCCAATGTTTCTTCTTAGATGGTATTGTCTACTTTAAAACTCTTTTGTCCTGTTAATACACTTTTATCTATCCCTTTCACTTCTTAACCACAGGACCTCAAAGACATGAACTGTGTTTGTTCTATATATGTTCCCGACGCCTTGCATAGAGGAGGCTGGAGGGTAGGTGCTCTGTAGACACGCAAGTGAAATACACAGAAAAGCCACCCTGCGTGTGCACCTGAAGTTTGCCTCAGAAAAGAATACTTACAATTGTAACAATTGTTTTCTTTCACTTAGCTGCTATTAATGCCAGGCACTATACTAAGGATTTCATGTAGCACTAACAATGTAGGGATAAGGCAGAGAGAGCCTGAGTGCAGCCATTTTGGTCTGTACCAAACCCCAATCACTCTGAACCAGGAAGTTGCCAGCAAGTCACTGGCCCAGGACCACCCAAGAGCGGATGAATTACTAAACTGGAGGCCTCACAAACTGTGCTTATCTTTCTGTGACAGCAGTTTATGATTAACCTTTAGCCCCTGACCTCAAGACAATTCCAGTGGGGTTTCTGAACATTTAAAAACATTACCTTACCCCAGAAGGGGTTCCCCTCTTCCTCAGGAAAGGACCCCTACACTGTCTGTGGAGTAGGAGCTATTGTCTGTCTTTCTCAATAAACTCGCCTGCCACTAGCTGGCCAGCTCCCAAATTCTTTCCCACACGAAACCAAGGACCCACTTGGCAAGTTCATGGGGGCTTTCTTCCTTTTCACTGGGATAACCCCTGCATTAGCACGATCTCATTTAATGGCATCAACAAATATTAGGAAGCAAACCCTGTTGTTTTCTTTAAAAAAATGTTTTAAGTTAACAAATAAAAGTTGTATATATTCATCATGTACAACATGGCATTCTGAAATACGTGTACCTTGTGGAATGGCTGAATCAAGCGAATTGACTTTACATCACCTCGCATAGTTATTGTTGTTTTTGTGAACACTTACAATCTACTTTTTGAACAATCTTTGAGACCACAGTGCCTTGGTAGTAACTATAGTCACTGTGTTGTACAATAGCTCTCTGGAGCTTAGCCCTCCTTTCCTAACTGAAATTTTATCTTTGAACCAGTATCTTCCCCCCTGATCCCCAAACAGACCCTCGTAACCACCACTCTCCTCTCTGCTTCTGTGAGTTCAACTCCTTTAGCTTCCACATGTGAGATCATGTGGTGTTTGTCTCTCTTGAGGCTTATTTCACTTAATGTCCTCTGGCTTCATTCATGTTAGTGCAAATGACAGGACTTCCTTTTTTAAGGCTGAATAGTATTCCATTGTGTATATAGAGCACATTTTCTTATCCATTCATCCCTTGATGGACACTTAGGTCTATGTCACATCTTGGCTAATGAAAATAAGCCAGTGAGGCTTGGCGCCTGTAGCTCAGTGGTTAAGGCACCGGCCACATATACTGGGGCTAATGGGTTCGAACCTGGCCCAGGCCTACTAAACAACAATGACAACAACAACAACAAAATAGCCAGGCATTGTGGCAGGTGCCTGTAGTCCCAGTTACTTGGGAGGCTGAGGCAAGAGAATTGCTTAAACCCAAGAGTTTGAAGTTACTGTGAGCTGTGATGTCACAGCACTCTACAGAGGGTGACATAGTGAGACTCTGTCTCAAAAAAAAAAAAAAGAAAAGAAAGAAAAGCCAATGAATATGGAAATGCAGCTGCCTCTTCAACATGCTAATTTCATTTCCTTTGGCTATATACCCTGTCATGAGATTGCTGAATCCCTATTAGTTTTAATTTATAAATCGGGAAGTTGAGCTGCAGAAAATACAAATTATGTGCCCAAGATGTCACTGCTAGTGGCCAAAACATCTTTCTTTTGAAAGAGCTCTACGGATGATCATAGAACTTTCTTGTTTTTATTCCTCCTAGTATATTGGATGGGGGTACAATTCTTTGGTCTTTTAGCTCCTGCAGACAAACACCTTTGCTGACTTTCCTAGAAAATTACACATTCGAAAGTAGGCAAGTTCAAACACTATAGGAGTCACAAAGAGAACATCAGGAGGGAGGTGTGAGGTATACAAAATACTGTCATATAAGAAGAATGGATTGTGCCTGGGGGTGGGGTGGGGGGCAGATCTAACAATTCTAGCTTAACAGTGCCAGAGAGAAAGGCAGATCCAGTGTTAACATATATTCTGATTTTTCAAGAGCAGTTGAAAATCTTGTTTTATATATAACCTATAAATTCCAAATCTGAATTTGAAATGCTGTCTCAAAGTTTAAAAGGACTCTCTGTAGGCCTTGTAATATAGGTCTATGGACTATATCTAGCCCTTGGGCACCCATACTCTAAAAATAGCCTGAGGCCTTGGTTTCTCTGCTCTGAAACTAAGCCCCAGGCCCAATGACATGCCTGGGTGTGAGCTGCAAACAGCCTGGGGGCTGCATGCCAGTGTGGGGTGTACAGGCTTATCCATCAGCAAACAGAGTGTTGTGCAAAATTTTTTTCTCTTCTTGATACCAGCTCTGACTGGGAGCCTGATAATTTCTATCGTTAGCAAACTCGAGCAAGCGCTTTACTTGGAACACCTCCCTGCTTCTGTAAGTTTCCTAAATAAGCATTTTTAATTCTCTGTGAAGAAATACAGCTGTGTGTAGTAATTCATTCAATGCAGTGAGAGACTGAATAGAAATAATTGAATCTCTTAGAAGGTTAAATATAAAAAGAGTCCCACTGGTAGAGAAAGAGAGAGACAGTGAGGGGGAGAGAGAGAGAAAATAAATACAGATTATCATCAACCACCTCTGTCTGGTAGGTTTGCTTTTTTCTAATTCGCTTAATCCTCTAAATGGCCAACTCCATGCTCTGTGAGGGTAGGGACCTTGTCTTGGCATAGTATCGCCTTAACACAAAGTAGGGGTTCAATAATTATTTGTTAATCAACCCTCAGTGTTTCAACTTGGATGTCATCCCATCACCCAAATTTAGTATGTCCAAATCAGAACGTGTCTCCAAATCAGCTGACTTCTGAACACTCCTGTTTCTATAAATTACATTGTTATTTTCTTATTCACACAAGCTTAGAAGCTTTGAGTCATCTCTGAAATCCCTTGTTTTCCCCATCCTGTCAGTCACTGGGTCCTGTTAATCCTCAGTAAGTAATGTTCGTTATAGCCCCCCTGTCGCAATAGAGGCTTAACTGTTCCCCTTGGGTGTGTGCCCTCTCCCTGGGCCTAATCTATTTTGTTTGTCTTAAAAAAAAAACAACAAAAAAACCCCAAAAAACAGATTGAGGATTTTAGCATCTTATTAAACAGCCTTTGACGCTTCTCATAATTTATTAAGGAGTCCAGACTTAGCTGTTCTGTGTTGACAAACTGTACTTTGTTGACACCTAACACTCCAGTCTTAATTTCCATTATGCCAGCATGCGAATCCTCTGCTTCCATTGGTAGTTCCTGAAAACACCAAGAGATTTTCTTTTTCTTTTCTACCTTTTGTATTTTCTTAGCTTCCTCCAGTTAAATAAATCTTACTCTGAATTTTTGTTCTATACCAGTTTTTCTTGGCGAGGCAAATGCTTCTCTCTTTTTTTCCCCAGTATAAATTTTCCTGACATTCTAGCACACTCACTGTGTCATGACTGTAGAATGTATTCCATAGACTGTTTTGTAGAAAGGCGATGGAATGTCATTGTCATCTGGAGACCTGGAGCCAGACAGTTGACTTCATTCAAATCTTCACTTCCACTGATTCCTGGTCTTACCACTCACTATCCTGGGATGTCAGGCAAGTGACTAAATCTCTCTGTGCCTTAATTATTTCATAATGCCTCTCTCAAAAGATTGCTAGGAGCACAGATGAGTTATTGCATGTAAAACAGTGACTGACACACAGTGAGCACTAGGAAACATGTTAACTGTCATTACCACCATTGTCATGCTATTTGTTCATTTTCATCTGTATGCCATTTCTCTATAACTAAACACTTTCAGCTTAGAGGTTTCCATATATCCTTCTGCCCGGAAGAGAAGAGACTCACAGGAACGCTGTGTGATGCAAAGTTTTATGGTCAGGAGACCAGGCGTTTCAGATTAGGAGGTCTCTCAATTTCTTTGAGACGTCATTTGCTTGTGTATAAAATCAAAATATTTTATCTTACATTTATACAGTGTATTAAGTGAAAATAACTCACTATCTGCCTGCCTACCTCACATGTGAGATAATTTATGTGGAGTGTGTTGGGAATTGAAACCTACTTTTGTAAACTGCACTATCAAGTTGTTTCATGAGGACTTCTTTATGAATTAGGTCAAATTTTCCAGTTTCGCCTTTTTCCCTCCAATGTAAACACCATATAAAAAGAATCAGAAGATGGTGTAACCTAGTTCTTTGTACCCTCAATGAATCCTGAACAATAAAATATATAAAAAAAAAATGAAAAATAAACAATCAGAAGAATTTCCTTTTGATGTTTTTAGTTAATAGTGTCCCAATTTTCTTACAAAGCTTACCCTCTCTTCAATTCAGGGCACCATCATTTCTTTTGAAAGGGTGACTAGTACACGTGAATAGAGGCAACTGGGTTCTACAGTGTATTGGTGTCTGGAGAAACAGTAGAGAGTGAAGAAATCTTTCTCTCTCTCTCTTTTTTTTTAAGACATAGTGTCACTCTATAGCCCTGGATAGAGTGCTATGGTGTCCTAGCTCATAGCAATCTCAAAACTCTTGTGCTTGAGAGATCCTCTTGCCTCAGTCTCCTGAATAGCTGGGACCATAGGTGCCCATCATGATGGCTGGCTCGTTTTTAGTAGAGAAGGGAGGAATCTCACTCTTGCTCCAGCTAGTCTCAAACTTCCTCTTGCCTCCGTCTCCCAGAGTGCTAAGGTGGGAGGCATAAGCCTGTAATCACACCTGGCTGAAGAAATCTCTTAAAATAACATGTCCTCACTCTTGTTCCAAAGAATTCAAGTTTTTTTTTTTTTTTGTTTAGTGTTTATCGAGATGACCACAATCATTTTTCACCGTAAAAAGAGAGACTAGACTTAGAGTGGGGGAATAGAGTATAACTCAAGTATAAAGAACCCAAATAATTATCATGGGAGAAAAGAAAATCAGGAACTGGAAACTGACATGAGAACAATAAAGGTATTAGATTAAAAATAAATAAAAGGTGGAGCCATGCAAAATGAATATGATTTTTTTAAAGGGAAGAAACTGTGACACATTTAGTCTTTGAGAAGCCAAATATTACTGAAAACGTAGTGAAAATAATGATTACACAAGGGTATATGATATGGCCAGTGGTGGGGATTTTTAGGCTGGCTTCTGTGCTAATTAAGTCGTATCCAAGCTCTCATCCTATATTCAAGCTAAGCATCTACAAACTTCTCTCTCTAGCAGGATGAGACATAAGTAGATATTCAAATTCCAAAGTAACTATGGAAATGGGAGGAACAAAGAAGAATTCTTGGAAGTCTTTGGGTAAAGATAAAAGGAAAACGGAATAAAGAAGATCTCACGGCGGGGGTTCTCTGACAGATCTTCAAATCAGGAAGTCGGGGAAGGAGAAGGGGAGCAGAGTCAAACCCCCAAGTCCAGGGAGATGGCCCACAGATTCACTACCCAGCTAACTGTCAGGTAACTCACTTAGGAGAATGGGGCTGGAAACACATAAAACAGGAGTTTTTATTTTCTCCGTAAATGATGCAAAAAAGAGCAGCAAGAATTTTGAAGAGAACTTACATTTTGAGGATGATCTTGTAGACTGCCTGACTGTCGTAACCTGGAGAAGAACATTCCTGGATCAGCCAAATTCTAAGTAGAAAAATGATTCCAAAAATGTCAGGAAACAAAGCTTGCCTTGCCTACAATCTTGGTGGGGTTTAAAGAATGGTAGATAGATGGTTGATGAATAGATAAAGCATAGATATGCTGAACAAAAATTTTTTGGAGGGAGAAAGTGATAGAATTGTGCCAAACTAAATAAAAGACAATGGAGACCCCCCATTTAGATGATGTGTAGGGTTCTACTTCAATGCAACAAGTGCCTTCAACTTTAGGAGTCTCCACCTGGTTTCTTATCCTTTTACTTGTTTTCACAAGGTCTCTCGAAGATTTGGCTTGGAATTCACACAAAGTCATTTTTTGTCATTCAGTCAAAGCAAGTCTCAATGTTAGCTCAGAAAAAAGGGGTGGGGAAATTGACTCTTCCTCGCATAGAAAGGACTGCGAAGAATTTTTTTGTAGTCATTTAAAAATCATAGGTGTTTGACTTAAATGGAAAATGAAATAAGAGACATGACTGAATTTGACTTAGATTGAAAACTGCTAAATGACTGCAAAGTAACATTGTTATGTCTATGACACTTGTTCCTTCCCTCCTTCTCCAGCGTCTTCTCAGTGTGAGTACTCCTGAGGAACTTCAGGACAGGCTGCTGCAGGTGTGGTGAGCCAGAGTGGCAGGTGCTCGGGGCCTTGGTCATGCTCTTCACAATCCAGAACCTCAAGATTGATTGTGTCTGCTACCAATCAATGACATATAAAGCATACTCAATTTCTAAAAGAGAGATTTTTGTGTGTGTGTGCTGCAAATCTTGTGATAATATTTGTTGTTTAGCTCAAGGACTGATTCTTAGTTCAAAGGAAATCCACATTTCAACTCAATAAGACAGGCTTTTGTCATCTTAAATCTTGGTCCCGAGGGCCTAAGGAAAAATAGCCAGCCTCCCCCACAAAAAAGTTTAATTGCCTTGTTTATTTAGTTCTGTGACATCTTTATAAAGAACTCAACAGTGACAATGGACTCACAGAATCAGCAGTTGTTTGTGATATCTCTTGTAGCTCCACAAAGCGTGGTTCCCCTTTTCTGAGGAGCTGCCACCACACACACACATGTCCTCTGCTAGCCTCTGCCCTATGGCTGTGACCATGTTAGCCTCTGTGTCCCCTGGATCATGGCTAATTCGTTCAGGTCTGTCACCCACTTAAGCTAGGCCAATCAGTTTCTCTTCCTTGTGAACTGGAAATGTTGCAAGAAGAGAAACAATGTAATTTGAAGGATGTTGGTAGCTGAGACACATTGTAATTCTCTGCAAAGAAGGCCCACAACTTCCTGCAGAAGTAATCCTGCCTAGTTCCTTCCTATCCTCTCTGAGCCTTAGTTTAACTCCTGCTCAGATTCTATAAGATAGTCCAGTGTTCTTTGAATCATTCCTTGCTTTTGCTCAAGCTAGTAGAGTTCATTGCTGGAAGAAAACCAAAACCAAAACAAAACAATTGACAGCAGATAGCTACAAGCATGGCTGAACAGTTAGAATGAAGTAGTTTGCGTGGTCATTTGTTTATGCACTTGACAGTCATTTACTTGGAGGACCTATTCCATAGCAGTCACAGAGATATACACACAAACAAGACAGGAGGCGGGGTGGGGGAGATGGACACACCAACAGACAATTACACCAAATTGTAACGCTCTGGTAGAGATACAAAGTGATGTGGGAGTAGAAATAAAGGTGTGAATTCTCTGGATCGTTTGGGGAACTGGGGTTAATCAGCTTGGATGAGGATACAAGCTAAGAACTAAATCAAAGCTACACAAAACAATCCAATCTCATGTTACAGGGGCAGTAAATGAAGGATTTCTTCATGGAGACTGAAGACCAGCTGTTTTCAGTATCGACTCAGCTATGCAGAGTGGAAACTGAACAACAGCATGAGAGACTTAGATTGTAGATGGAAGAATTTCCTGACAGTGAGAGTTGTTAATGTTGGGAAGTTGTAGAGTCTTCTCTGGAGGTTTTAAAAATAACATAGTTCTTCATCTGTCTGGGATGACATTATTGTGATGCTGTCTAAAATAGGGAGATGGAAGATCTAGCTTAGAAATTTTTATAACATTGTCAGTTTTTTAAAAAGACTTTTCCAAGAACAGTTTTAGGTTCACAGAAAAATTGAGAGGAAAGTATAGAGACTTCCTATTTACCTCCTTTTATCCTAGGCACGGCCTTTTCCACTACCGGCATGGTATATTTGTTCCAACTCATACCTTGGATACATCATTATCACCCAAAGTTCAGAGTTTATTTGTGATCCTGGTGTCACAGCTCAGAGCAACTTCAAACTCGTGGGCTCAAGAGATCCTCTTGCCTCAGCCTCCTGAGCAGCTGGGACTACAGACATCTACTATGATGTCTGGCTAGTTTTTCTATTTTTAGCAGAGATGGGGTCTCTTGCTTTCTCAGCTTGGTCTCAAACACCTGAGCTCAGGCAATCCACCCACCTTGGCCTCCCAGAGTTCTAGGATTACAGACGTGAGCCACCATGACTGGCCAGGATCTAATTTTAATATTAGATTTGGAGGAAATAAATATTCAAACTATATCAGACTTAGTGAGAAGAAGGAGCATTCTTCGGTAAAACATATGCTTATTAGAAGGTGGGAAATACATCTAACTGAAATTCTGGGGCTTTTACTTCACTGAAATTTCTAGGGGGTCTAGTAGCAGGGGGAATGTTCATATATCCCTCCAGGGTGAAGGTTAAGTTGTTGAGTCTGGTTATTCCTACAACTCAAAACAAAGGCACATCTAGCAAGGCTCTTGTGTTCTGGAGGCAGCATACTCCTCATCTGAGTGTGTCACTCAGCCCATATGGAGTGACCTGAAAAGCTGCTAGTTTTGAGTGGGGCTCAGAACACGACAAGGTTCTGCGACAGGTTTAGGCTGCTGTGCAAGTTCTCTGCCACTTGGGCCATATGATTCAGCAGATCCAATGGTGTTTCAAGTGTCAGTGGCAGACAGAAATGCTGTTTGGACTCTTTGGCAGAGTCCTGTAGGTGAATCGCAGATTAGGCCTGTAGAATTTTGGAGCAAGGCCCTACCGTCATTCCCAGATAGCTACTCTGTTTTTGAGAAACAGTAGCTCTTGGCCTGCTGCTAGGCCTTAGTAGAGATGAAATGCTTACCCATGGTCCACTGAGCTAACATGTGGCCTGAGCTGCCCATCACGAACTGGGTGGAATGTGACCCACTAAGCCATAAAGTTGGGCATGCATAGCAAGATTCCATTTTCAAAGGGAAGTGGTATGTTTGTGATTGGGCCTGCACAAGGGAGTTATACAACGAAGCAGCCCAAATACCCATGTTCCCTACTCTTGTTATGCTGCCTTCTCTCATCTGCACACAGGGAACCTGCTCCCTGTGATCACTTGGCAGAGGGAAGGGAGACTAAGACCTGGTTTATAGGGAGTTCTATACAATATGCAGCCACCACCTGAAGGTGGACACTACAGCTCCTCCCTGAGACATCCCTGAAGGACAGTGGGGAAGGGAAATTCTCTCCAAGGGCAAAACTTAAACCAGTGTACTCAGCCGTTCACTCGGAAGAAGTGGCCTGACACACACTATACACTGATTCATACTGATTAATGGGCTGTGGTCAATGGTTTGGATGGATGGTCAGGGACTCGGGAGGAAGATGGTTAGAGAATTACTGGCAAGGAAATTTGGGGGATGATATAGGTAGATAGACTTTCTCAATGGGCAAAAAGCATGAAGATATTTGTGTCCTAAAGCTCATCAAAGGGGTGACCTCAGAATAAGAGGATTTTGATAATCAAGTCAATAGAATGACCCAGTCTATGACTATTAGTCGGTGTCTTTCTTTAGCCATCCTGGAGTTGTCCAGTGGGCTCACAGGAAAATTGGCCATGGTGGCAAGGCTGGAGGGCGTGCATGGGCCCAGCGGTATGGACTTCCACTCACTGGAGCCAACCTGGTTATGGCCACCAAACAATGTTCAATCTGCCAGCAGCAGAAATGATCACTGAATCCTTAATATAGCAGCATGCCTTGGGCTGATCAGCCATTTACCTGATGCAGGTTAATTATGTTGAACCACTTCTGTTGCAGAAGGTGCAGTATTTTCTTATTAGAATAGGCACTGTGGATACAAATTTGTCTTCTCCGCATGCAATGGTTCTGTCAAGATTATAATCTGCAGACTGACAGAACACCTTATGCACCATCATAGTACTCCACACAGTATTGTTTCTGATCAAGGGACTCACTTCATAGCAAATGAGGTATAACAATGGGCCCATGCTCATGGAATTCACTGATCTTACCATTTCCCCCCTTAATCTTAAAGCATCTAGCTCAGTGATTTTCAACCGGGGTGCCGCGAAAAGTTTTAAAGATCATTAATTAAATTATTTTCAAAAGAAGTTCAAAGTACAGTAAGTATATTCTTTTTTTTTTTTTTTACTCTTTTTTTTAGGTTAATGCAATTTAAGTGTGCCATGAAGTAATAAAGATTGAAGAACACTGATGTAGCTGGACAGAACAACGGAATGGCCTTTGAACACTTAGTTACAGGACCAGCTCAGGCAATACCGTGTGCTGAGGCAAGTTTTTCCAAAAGACCATATATGAGGGATACAAATACTCTGAATCAACATGGAACATATAGTACTTTTTATTTCTTAGCCTGGATTCATGGGGGTGGGAATGGGAGTGGCGTCACAGACCATTATCCCTAGTGACCCACTAGCAAAACTTTGGCCTCTTATTCCTGTGACTTTCACTTCTACTGGCTTAGGGGCCCTAGTTCCAAGGGGAGATGTACTTCCAAAGGAGACACAACAATGATTTCATTGACCTGGACGTTAAGAATACTGCCAGGCTCTTTTAGGCTCCTCACGCCTCTGACTCAGCAGGCAAAGAAGGGAGTTACTGTGTCAGCTGGGGTGACTGATCCTAAGTACCCAGGAGGACTTTGACCACTATTACACAGTGGGGGTAACTAAGACTATGTCTGGAATACAGGAGATCTCATAGGGAGTCTTGTAGTATTGCTATGCCCTGTGATGAGGGTCAATGGAAAACTGTAACAACCTAATCTAGGCAGGATTACTAATGGCCTGGACCATTCAGGAATGAAAGCTTGAGTCACCCCACCATGTAAAGAACCACAACCAGCCAAAGATTTTTGCTAAAGGCAAAGGGTAGTGGGAAAAGGCTATAAATACCTGTGACCATTAACCAGTTATAGAAAGGAAGACTAATTGTCACAAGCAATTTATTCTATGTAAGTTATTCTTATACAACTTATACAGTAGAAGTCAAAGTGTGGAATTGAATTGCTTCCCTGATAAAAAGATGAACCTATTTTAGACCCTGTGTGTGACATTGGGGCAGCCTTCCTGACCCCTGGGCTTGGGCAGGTGGCTCAGGTGCAGGCTCCTGAGGGCAGGTGTTTGAGGCCTGGAGTCCCTTCTCCTCCAGGCTTCTATTCTTTTCTAGTCACTTTGTGAAATTTGGGCTTCAGTGTTGGCTCACTGTTCTTTGAACTGTCTTTATTTCCTACACCTAGAACATTTTTCTTTCTTGTTTACTATTTAGCTATGCATTTAAAGTTTGCTATTGGTAAATTGTACCCCAAATTTCTATGTGTTCAGAGGCAGGGCAGGGGTGGCAAGAGCAGGGCAGAAGAAGGGGGTGCAGAGACCTCCACTTCCTGGCTGCATGTAGGGAATCTTCTTACCTCCATGCCAAGAATATCCAGTTAGGAATCTGTGACTTATTCATCCTTACGTTCCCAAATGATAGTTTCAGGTTTCGTAAATAACTTTCTGTTACTGTTATTATATATAGCATATTCCAAGTACTATGCTAAGTGTTTTCATGTCGTATATTACTAGAAACCCTAATTAGGAACAATTATTATTATTCATTTTGCAGATGAGGAAACTAAGACTTAAAAGCTTAAATAATTTTAGCAGATATGGTCAATAGTTGGCAAAGTACAATTAGCACCCAGTCTTTCAGAAATTCTAAAAGCCTATATTATGACCCACTACTAGCTTTGCCAATTTTTTTCTGCAGGGGTTCTGCCCAAGGAATTACAGTGTCCCAATCTTTATTTCTTGATGACATTATCTGGATTGTTGTTTTTCTACAGAATTTGATTACAATAGCTTATTTCACTTTCTATCCCCCTTCCTACCTCCAATGGCACAGGACTTTGCATTCCATATGATTTCTAAAGGCAGAGAAGCTAGATCAAGCTTAGTGGACTACAACATAGATTTCCTTTTGGCTCCCAGCTCAAAGAATATCAGGGAGGTAAGAACTAAATAATTAGCATGTCTGGAAAATTCTCTTCCCAAGACCAGAGATGTTGTCGTGGTTGTGGAGAAAAGGGAACACTTCTGCACTGCTGGTGGGAATGCAAATTAATACATTCCTTTTGGAAAGATGTTTGGAGAACACTCAGAGATCTAAAAATAGATCTGCCATTCAATCCTATAATTCCTCTACTAGGCATATACCCAGAAGACCAAAAATCACATCATAACAAAATTATTTGTACCAGAATGTTTATTGCAGCCCAATTCATAATTGCTAAGTCATGGAAAAAGCCCAAGTGCCCATCGATCCATGAATGGATTAATAAATTGTGGTATATGTACACCATGGAATATTATGCAGCCTTAAAGAAAGATGAAGACTATACCTCTTTCATGTTTACATGGATGGAGCTGGAACATATTCTTCTTAGTAAAGTATCTCAAGAATGGAAGAAAAAATATCCAATGTACTCAGCCCTACTATTAAACTAATTTATGGCTTTCACATGAAAGCTATAACCCAGTTATAACCTAAGAATAGGGGGAAGGAGGAAAAGGAGGGGAGGGAGGGGGGAGGTGGGCAGAGGGAGGGTGATTGGTGGGATTACATCTGTGGTGTATCTTACAAGGGTATATGTGAAACTTAGTAAATGTAGAATGTAAATGTCTTAACACAATAACTAAGAAAATGCCAGGAAGGCTATGTTAACCAGTGTGATGAAAATGTGTCAAACGGTCTATAAAACCAGTGTATGGTGCCCCCATGATCATCGCATTAATGTACACAGCTATGATTTAATGAAAAAAAATAACTAAATAATTACGTTGAGGGGCTGAGGGAATTTTGAGAGAGCTTATGATGGAAATCTACAATTGCCTGTTACCTTTCCTATGTAATTATGGTATACTCCATTTATATATGTTTTTTAGTACCCAGACCTCCCCATCCCCACTTTCCTGTACCTTCAATCTCTTCCTTCCTACCAATACCACGCTGATAGCATTAAATTGGTTGTCTTTTCCACTACATTGAACACAAACTTGTTCCAGGATGCTGTTCTGCTTTCAGATTTGGATAAAAAAAAAACGCTATGGTCATAGAATTTGACTTCCTGGTGACTGCCAAGGGGCCAGATGGGATAGCCTGGAAGTGTGGAAGCATAGATGTCCATGAGATAAATCTTGACCAAGGCGATTCCAGGGTAGGACAGCATAAGATTAATTCTCAACCCATCTCCCCTGCAGACTACTCTGAGGTGAGATTTCTTCTTAACAGTCCTTCACCAAGGCCTGCAAATACACCTGACAAGCAACCGCTCCTGTTTCTCTGTGGCTCATTAGAAAGTGGCATCAGCGCGTCCAGGCAGCTTTACATCCCGTCTTGCCCAGTTTCCCCCTGTCCTCACTTTCACCCCGCTGGGCTTGCATCTCACAAATAAAGAAGAGTCTTTTCATGTTTACTTCAGGGTCAGTTTCCTGGAGAAACTGGGCTAAGTTATTTCTTATAAATTCTTTTTCCTCAACTCCACATCTCTCTCATCTACTCCTTATATCTTGTCTCCTTGGAAACTTTTTGAGAGAGATTTTCTTCACTCTTTATCTCTGTTTTCTTATCTGCCATTCATTCCTCAGTCTGGTTTCTCTCTGCCATTTCTCTAAAACTGCTTTCACCAAGATCAATAATGACCTTTTTGCTGTTAAATCCAAAGGATAATTTTCAGCCTTTATCTTACTTAATTTGTCTGTAGCACTTGACACTGACCTTGCCTCCTTCTTCAAATATTGTCTTGCCCTGACTTCTGGACAATGCATTCTTGGTCTTTATCTTGCTATTATAACTGACCCCCAATCTCATGCACCTTTATATATCTTGTAAATATTGATAACTCTGTTCTTAGTTCTCTCTCCTCCCCTTCCATTCCCTTCCTTTTCCTTTTTTTTTCTTTGTACCTTCCCTTCCTCTCCCCTCCCCTCTCTTTCCCCTTTCTTCTTTCTGTATAACCTATCTCTAGGCATCTTAATTCACACACATAGCCTTAATAGCCTCAATCACCAATAACTTTCAAACTATATTATGATCTACTTTTCTCTCTCGAGTATCAGATCTCTGCCCCCCTTTTCTGAGACAAAGTCTGCTCTGTTGCCCAGGCTAGAGTACAGTGGTGCTATCATAGCTCACTGCAAGCTACAACTCCTGGGCTAAAGCAACCCTCCCACCTCATTCTCCTGAGTAATTGGGACTATAAGCATGCACCACTACGCCCAGTGAATTTTTTAAAATTTTTAGAGATGGGGAATCTCACTATGTTGCCCAGGCTAGGCTTGAACTCCTGGTCTCAAATGATCCTCCTGCCTTGGTGTCTCAAAGTGCTGGAATTACAGGTGTGAGCCACTGTGCCTGGTCAAGTGTGACATTCTTTTTTTTTTTTCTGAGACAGAGCCTCAAGCTGTCACCCTGGGTAGAGTGCCCTGGCATCACAGCTCACAGCAACCTCCAACTCCTGGGCTCAAGCGATTCTCCTGCCTCCGTCTACCAAGTAGCTAGGACTACAGGCGCCCGCACAATGCCCGGCTATTTTTTGGTTGTAGTTGTTGTTTGGCGGGCCCGGGCTGGATTTGAACCCGCCAGCTCAGGTGTATGTGGCTGGTGCCTTAGCCGCTTGAGCCACAGGCGCCGAGCCAAGTGTGAGATTCTTAAAAGGACCTGTCTGCTGGATATTTCCTCTTGCACTTTCTTTTCGAGACAGTGTCTGGCTCTTACCCAGGCTGGAGTGCAATGGTGTGATCATAGCTCATTGCAGCCTCAAACTCCTGGGCTTTTTCCAGGAAGAAACAATCTTCCCACCTCAGCTTCAGTAGATGGGTGCATGCCACCACACCTGGCTAATTTTAAAATTTTTTTAAAGATAGGGTCACCCTATATTGCCCAGGCTGCTCTCAAACTCCTGACTTCAAGCAATCTCCTGCCTCAGCCTCCCAAAGTGCTTGTATTACAGGTATGAGCCACCACACTCAGCTATATTCTCTTAGATGTCTTTATAGGCTCCTGAAACTCCACATGTCCAAAATGAAACTCAGCATCCTCTTCCCACACGAATCTGTTCCTTTTTTGACCTTTGCTGTTGCAGTGACTGAGGCCTTCATTCTCAACCCAGAAACTGTCTGCCATCTTTACTCACCCAAAACTTCAACCTCATCAAGGTGACCAATTCCAGTTTTTCCAGGACTTTCCTGGTTTTAGCACCAAAGTTCCCACCACAGAACTCCTTAGTCTCACACAAACTGGAATAGTTTGACCAGAGCTATCTTGTCTCCATTTTAAAAGTGGAACTTCTACATCCTGGAACCTTCTCAGTTTTGAGCATACCAGAGACATTGGTCACCCTGTTTTCCACGTCCAATCAGTCATCAAAACCCATTAATGTAACTGACCAGTTCAGGTCATTAACATATCTTGCCTGTATTGCTGCAAAGCTCTGTAACTTTCCTTCTGCCTCTAACATTGCTTCTTCCAACCCATTCTCTGAACTTCTGCCAGAATAATCATTTAGAATTATAAACCTGATAATGTCATTCCTCCCTTTAAATCTTTTTGACCGTTCCCTGTTTTCCCTGAGATAGAGTACAATTTTTAAGATTGCTCACATGGCCCCTCATGAAATTGTCTGCTCAGTTGTGCAGATTCAGCCCTCCTCACTTTCCTCTACGCTGTACGCTGTACGTAGAGCTCAGATGCTAGCTGCTCCTGTTACAAAAGTAAACTTTGTTTTTATTTTACATCCTGTGGACATAGAACTGTAGTATATCTTCATATTCTCTTTCCCAAACCCACTTTTGTAAAAGTCTTAGTGAGAAATGTGGAATTCTCAGGGGAGATAAAGGGGGTATTCCATTACACATGGTACAGTAACAACCATTTTTTTTTTTTTTTGTCATTATCTTTCCTTTAAGGTATTCAACCTTCCTGGATCAACCCCCTCCCCAACCCCAAGTTCTTCACATTCATCTCTTTATCATACCATGCTTTCCCCAACACTGTCAAAGGCCTCAACAGAGCAATCTGTTCTTCTATTTCCAGATTCTGTTCTTGTGTAGTGACCAACACTTTTACCTTGACTATGGCCCTTGAGGTTTCACCTCTCATTACAAGAAGCTTATTAGGATAGTTTTAAAACACAGCATAATACCCTTAGATGAAACTAAGGGTGTTTTATTTTATTTTGAGACAGGGTCTTGTTCCATTGCTCTGGCTAGAGTACAGTGGTGTCATTATAGCTCACTGTAACCTTAAAGTCCTAGGCTCGAGCTATCCTCCTGCCTCAGCCTCCTGAGTAGCTGGGACTACAGGCATGCACCACAATGCCTGGGTAATTTTTCTTTCTTTTTTAAAAATTTGAGACAGAGTCTCACTTTCTTGCCCCTGATAGAGTGCCATGGTGTCATAGCTCACAGCAATCTCAAACTCTTGGCCTCAAGTGATTCTCTTGTTTCAGCCTCCCAGGTAGCTGGGACTACAGGCATCTGCCACAACCTCCCGCTACTTTTTTTAGAGCTCTGGCTCTTGCTCAGACTGGTCTTGAACTCATGAGCTCAAGCGATACACCTGCCTTGGCCTCCCAGAGTGCTGGGAGGTATGAGCCTAATTTTTTAAATTTTTTTGTAAAGAGAGGGTCTTACTCCTGCTCAGGCAAGTCTCTAACTCTTGACCTGAAGTGATCCTCTGGTCTTGACCTCCCAGAGTGCCCAGCTGCTAGGCATGAGCTATTACACATTATTATACAAGCTGCTAAAAGAGTTTTTTTGTTTTGTTCATGCATTTTAGCCATACTGGTTTTTCTGCAGTTCCCGTAGTATTCCTTGTTCTTGCCTACACTATCTTGGCATAAGTTGCCAAATTTGTCTGGGACACTATAAAACAAACAAGTGTTAGTGTAGTTCATGGACTTGAACAAAAACATCCCTAATTATATCATGACTCATTTCAGAGCTTTTAATCATCATGGCATGATGGAAATTCACTGCATTGGTTTCTAGGGGATTAGGAAGAAAATTAATTTCAGTTTTTGCAAGTGATTTTCAAGACCTCCAATGAAGGGTTATAAAAAACATGAAAAGGGCCTAAGAATTACCCAGCTTTCAGTTTTATTATAAGTTCAATAATTAGGACAATTAAAACTGCAGCGTACAGTCCCTTAGAAAACAAGGTGCGAAACCCATGGCCACAGAGGTCCTCAAACTTTTTAAACAGGGGGCCAGTTCATTGTCCTTCAAACTGTTGGAGAGCCAGACTATAGTTAAAAAGAAAACAAACTATAACAAATTCCTATGCACACCGCACATATCTTATTTTGAAGTAAAAATACAAAACGGGAACAAATATAATCACACTGCCTCATGTGGCCCACGGGCCATAGTTTGAGGACCCCTGGAGTTTTCAGGTTGGTCATATGCCTTTAACTTTTTTTTTTTGAGATAGTGTCTCACTCGGTCACCCTGGATAGAGTACCGTGGCATCACAGCTCACAGCAACCTCAAACTCTTAGGCTCGAGCAATCCTCTTGCTTCAGCCTCCCCAGTAGCTGGGACTACAGGTGCCCATCACAACACCTGGCTAGTTTTTTTTAGTATAGGTAGGGTCTCGTTCTTGTTCAAGCTGGTCTTGAACTCCTGAGCTCAAGCGATCCACCTGCCTTGGTCTCCCAGAGTGCTAGGATTACAGATGTGAGCCATTGTGCTCGGTTATATTCATTTAACTTAATATATTATTTTGATAACATTGTTGAGCATATCTTTTTTCTTACTAATGCAAATGATTAAGATTTTGAGATGGCAATAGACTAACTTCTTGCTTTGTATGGAGAATCATACTACCTGATTTCTCAGGGGCCTTTCTTGGTACCTGAGCCCTTAAGCTTCAATCACAGAGACTCAGTACTACCTGTGATAAACAGGACAAGGCCGCTAAACCCTTATCACTGAGCCAAGCATATTCATAGTGTGTTTGAGTGATGAAGACTTTGCCTGAAAACACTGCCCATATAGCCAATGTCATCTGCCTTTCAAATGTGTTCCTTTTTACGTCCCATTAGAGTAGTACTGCTTTGAGGCTTGAAAGCACTCATTGTCTTGGAGTTCCCTTGAAGCTGGTAGCTGCTTGAGTGAGTACTAGGCAATGCTGGGAAAGTTAGGACCAGGAATGAGAAACCGTTTAAGAAATCCCAATACAAACTTCTGTTTATCTAGGGCTGATAGTTTATCATCGATTCCTAGGGAAATTCCTAAGCAATTGAATAAAATTAGGATAGCTGCTAAAGATCTCTAGCCTTTGCTAACAATGAGATACAGAACAACAACGTGAAGGAAAATGGAATTCCAGTCCAGTGTGATTATTTTGATACCTGGGTAAGTTACGTATGGTGAAGAAAAGTTGGCATGCCTTGTAAGAAGGTGGTAAGCAGTGCTTTCTCAAAAGTCAAAGGGATATTTATCTCATTCTAAGAAACGGTAATGTTTTGAGTCACTGCACACCCACTTCCTCTAGGACGGACACATCAGGCAGGGGCAGAACCTCTGTTGGGTTGTTGTTTTCCTGCTCAAGGAAACTTTGCAGATGACATCTCAATCTTTGAGTGAAATGAAGGTGAACTTTCTCTTCTCAAATGATTTTCTTTTTTTTTTATTTTGAGACAGAGTCTCACTATGTTGCCCTCGGTAGAGTTCTGTGGCATCAGAGCTCACAGCAACCTTAAACTCTTGGGCTTAAGTGATTCTCTTGCCTCAGCCTCCTGAGTAGCTGGGACTACAGGCGCCCTCCACAACGCCCAGCTATTTTTTTTGTTGTAGTTGTCATTGTTGTTTAGCAGGCCTGGGCTGGGTTCTAACCCGCCAGCCCGGGTGCATGTGGCTGGGGCCCTAGCTGCTGAGCTGCAGGCACCGAGCCTGTCAGATGATTTTCTCCCATTGCACTCTCTGTCTCTGTTCGGAACCTTTTGGGTGCAAGTGACTGGATTCCTAACGCTAATTTGTGTAAGTGAAACATTTATTGGCTCATGGATTTGAGAGAACCATCTAGGGTTTATCATAGATGTGGTTTGATCCAAGGCATCAAATGACGGATTTCTCATTGTCTTTCAACTCTTTCTTCCTTTGTGCCAGTTTCATCACTGGGCTGGTTTCCTAATGAGGGAGGACGGCCGCGGCTTTTCCCAGTCTCCTGTCTTCATCTGACAAGCACAGTGGAACAGCTGAAGTCTCCCTTTCTCAGAGTCAGTCCCCATGGCCAGGGCGTAAGAGATGTGACATTTTGCTTAAGTCAATCAGGATCCACTGTAGAGGTGGGATTGGCCCCATCCCCATCCTACAAACAGGGCAAGGGCCAAAGGAAATTCTCCCGCTAGCTGTATAGGGAAATGGATACTAAATGACGGGGACAAGATCTCTGCCACCATTTTTTTTTTTAATTCTTTTTTTTGGCAGTTTACTCAAAAGGACTTTTAGTCAAAGTTAGCTTCTATATTGCTTAGGATGTGGTTTCAGGTGCATGAAAGAGACTCATAAAACAGAAGACAAAATAAGATAGAAGTTTATTTCACTCTCACTTAAAGTCTGAGACGGTGTTGTGGCTCTGCACTGTGAAGTTATAAGGCACCAGCCTTCTATTCTGCCCTTTCATCTCCAGGGTGTTGCTTCTATATCTGCACTCCAACACGGATCACGACTATGTCCCAAGTCCAACCAGACAAAGGGAAAACGGGGGCAGGGGGATGTGTCTCTTTTCTTTATGTAGTTTCTAAACACCGACGCTATTGACAGTTTGGTCAGTAATTCTTTGCTGTAGGGAGCTGTCCTGTGTATTGTAGAATGTTCAGCAGCATCCCCAGCCTCTACCCAAAAGGTGCCAGTAATATCACTCCCTGCCCCTCAGTTGAGACCATCAAAAATGACTCCAGACTTGCCCAGTGTCCCGAAGGGAGTGTATTATACTTCTGCTCATATTCTTTGGCAAGAACTGAGTTGCATGGTAATATTTAGTTGCAATGGAAACTGGGAAATGTGGTCTCCTTATTTTTTTCTATGTGCTATTAAGAATGGGACCATGAACTATCTCTACCACAGTGTTCAAGTCATATCAGGCTCACATCAACCTAGGATCAAGATGATGATGGCAGACGATGCTCATTCGGCTTTTGCCTTCATCCACCTCCAGGATTCCACAAAATTTCCTTAAAATACTTCTGGAACTCTTTAGAATGCATTTCATATTTGTGAGTATCCTTTTAGATTTCAACTATGGGAAACTAAGAAATCCATGAAACTATATTTGAGTGTCTTACAAGTAACATTTTCACTGTGTCTGCCTTGATGGCACTAGAGTCTGTGTCAAGTCCAATTTTAGCCACTCTCAAAGTTTTATCTCCAGAGCTGTGTGCCCTTTTGCTTGTCATTGATGCCAAAGACATTGGTACCAACGAAAGCCACCAGCCCTCCTGTTACACTTTAAATGTCTTCCCGCCCCCAATCTTTGGTCCTGATGCAGTACCAATGAGGGCTTCTAACATTTTATAGGTATCTTAGTGAATCTAGCTTTTCCATATGGCTTTTTTTCCCTTTAGGACTTCACAACAAGATTTTGGGGTTTGGGATGGAAGACAGCTTTCAGTAACGCAAACCTTGATGTACTAAACATCATTTTCCATTCCCAGGTTACTGTTATTTAATTAAGCTTATATGCCCGATACTTCTCTTACCAGAATTATTTTTCAGAATTATTTGTCAGTCCTACACATTAACAGAATTCATCTGTAATATCCCATATGTTTTCCAGACCAGTTCAAACACAAGGAGATCCAGTTTACGCTCAAACTGGAATTCCACCATTGTATATTAATTAACTCATGTCAGTCATATATTATTTTCACATATTCAACAACACATGCATCTATGATTGTCTATGATTTTTTAAAATGTTTTGTTTTTATTAAATCATAACTGTGTACTTTGATGCATTTATGGTGTACTGATTTGATATACAATGTGAAATGCTTACACTGAACTAATTAACACATCACAATTATACTCTTTTCTTAATAGTTTTGAAATGTACCATTGCATCATGCACATTAGGTGAGGTCCCCTCCAAATACCCTCCCTCCTTCTGCCTCACCCCTCCCCTTCCCTTTCTCTCCTCTTCCCTTCTACTTATCCAATGTACTCAATACTACTATGAAATCAATATATAATCACATACACATTCATATGAATGGTAAAACAGAACTATAGTCCAGAAGGTAGAAGGGAAGACGAATGTCTACTATTTAAAGGCATGTGCAGGGTCTTAGTTGCAGCTGTGAGTCACACTGATTGGGCCCTCACTTAGAAAATCAAACAGGCCCCAGGGTGGGCAGCACCCTCCTCCTCTGGTCAGTTAGTGGACCGCACGCTCTGCCCATTTTTTTAGTGGCGGGTTTTAGGTTAGATAGGAATCTCTCTGTGACCCGGTTGCCTTCACTATCACATGCTTAGGCAATTCACCATCTGTGTGCCACTGGTGAGGATCTTTTCAAGACAAAAGTGAAATTTTCCCAATCATACGATTTCCAGCAGAGTGTCTGAGTTATGAGGAATTTTGGATTGTCTAAGCTGTACTTTTTATCCATGAGCTTTGGTCAGAGTGAAGGCTGACCACAGTATCACATCTGATTTACTGTCTAAGAGTTCATCTTATGTAATGCTTTTAATTTTTAAAAAAATTATCTAAAATTTTTTTATTGCTAGGTGAAGTGGTTCATACCTATAATCCTAGCATTCTGGGAGGCTGAGGCAGGTAGATTCCTTGAGCTCAAGAGTTTGAGATCAGCCTGAGCAAGAGTGAGACCTGGTTTCTAAAAATAGCTGGGCTTTGAGGTAGGTGCCTGTAGTCCCAGCCACTCAGGAGGCAGAGGCAAGAGGATTGCTTGAGCCATGGCACTCTACGAAGGGTGAGAAAGTGAGACTTTGTCTCAAAAAAAAAAAAAATTATTATGGTGAAATATATAAAACATGAAATTTGCCATTTTAACCATTTTTAAACATGCAGTTCTGTGGCTTTAACCACATTAACCTTGGTGTGCCCCCCTCACCACCATCTGTCTCCAGGACCTTTTCCAGAGTTTCTTCCCCAGCTGAAACTCTGTGCCCATTAAACAAAACTCCCCATTCGTCCTGCTCCCAGCCCCTGACAACCACGATTACACTTTATGCCTTTATGACTTCAGCTACTCAGGTGCCTCATGTAAACAGAATCATATAGTATTTGTCCTTGTGTCACTGACTTAGCCCCTCAGCACAATGTTTTCAAGTTTCACCCAAGTTGTAGCACATTTCAGAATCTGCTTTCTTTTTAAAGATGATGTTCTGCTCTTTACTGATGGATTTGTTTATTCCTTTATCTGTTGAACTGAAATGCTTTTTTCTCTGTCTCTTAGGTGAAGCCTAATCTTGAATACTAAGATCTATATCCTCTCCCAAATCTTGTACTAGTTAATATAAACACTTTAAAGTAGGGCATTTAGCTCTGTGGCATTAAAAAACTGAGCTATAAAATCTATAATTGTGGGCAGTGCCTGTGGCTCAGTGAGTAGAGTGCCAGCCCCATATACTGACGGTGGTGGGTTCGAACCCTCCCTGGCCAAATTGCAAAAAAAAATAGCCGGGCATTGTGGTGGGCACCTGTAGTCCCAGCTACCTGGGAGGCTGAGGCAAGAGAATCGCCTAAGCCTAAGAACTGGAGGTTGCTGTGAGCTATGACGCCACAACACTCTACCGAAGGTGACAAAGTGAGACTCTGTCTCTAAAAGCTGCAATGGCCAATTAATAAGAAAATGCAGTTTTAAAATAATCTAATCACGGTCACCTTTTGTTAGCAGTAGAAACTCTAAGGTAAGAATAAGGAAATTATTGTTTCATGAAAAAAGCTCATGAATTTTTAGCTTGGTACATTTCAAAATCACTAAAAGAATAGATTTAAATAAAATGTTTTTACCATAAAAATAAAGAACATATGAAGGCTTGTCTGAGTGCAGTGATGTTTACAACTAATTGATCACAGTTACAGATTCTTCTGTTCCTTCTCCAAAAACAAAAAACGAAAAAGGATATAAGGTGATGGGTTTGTTCTGCAATTTAAACATATATTAAAATGTCACATCATACCCCATAAACATATGTAATTATTTATCAACTAAAAATAAAGTAAAAAAATGAACAAAAAAGAATTTTAGCAGTCTTAATGCCATTAAGAATATTTAAAAATAATGAGAAATCTTTCTCTTATGTGTCTGTGCTGATCAACATGGTTTTAAAATTTAAATTAGTTGGCTTGGTGCCTGTAGCTCAGCGGCTAGGGCACTGGTCACATACACTGGGGCTGGCAGATTCAAACCCAGCCCGGGCCTGCCAAACAGCAATGACAACAACAACAAGAAAAGAGCTGGGCGTTGTGGCAGGTGTCTATAGTCTTAGCTACGTGGAGGCTGAGGCAAGAGAATTGCTAAGCCCAAGAGTTTGAGGTTGCTGTGAACTGTGATGCCACGGCATTCTACTGAGGGTGACGTAATGAGACTCTGCCTGGAAAAAAAAACATTAAATTAGTTAAAATTAAATAAAAATGAAAATTTAACTTCTCAGTTACATTAGCCACATTCCAAATGCTGCTTTCTCTTTGCTAGTGGCTATTGTATTGTACAAGGACATAGAACATTTCTATCATTGCCCAAAATTCTATTTTACGGTGCTGATTGTATTAACTAGGATTTTCTCCCCTGAAGTCATTAGGGATCACTTAAACTTCATAAAATTTGGTGCTGCCTAACACAGTGTGATATTCTGATTGCTTCTTGGCTTTGCCAGTCAGCAGTTCAAAGACAGGACTCAATCTTCTATAGAGAGTAAGATGTATCAATATCATCCTGGTGCTTGCCTGTCCTTCACCCACACGGGTGCACGGAACCCAGTGTGTATCACAGAAAGAGGAGGAAAAGGGAAACTCCAGTGTGGGGGAGGGTAGGAACAGAAACAGTAAGTTTACTGTAAGTTAACAGCATTGTATGTTTTTTATGGTTTATGGAATTTAGTTTGCAACCTCTCAAATCCCAACTAGGAAAATGCACATAGGTGGAAACTCAAACAATAAAGAACACACTTGAACCTAATGCCTTTTAATTCTTATAATGGGACACTTGAAAATCTAGTACAGAAAGGCTCTCTTTCTGTATAGTCAATGGGACCTGATTATGAAAGACGAAGACTGTTTTAGACTGTCTCTTCTTTACAAAGGTAATAGTTTACTTATAATTACATTTTTATTCTATTTATAGGGTATCCCCTCCTCTTAAAGTGTAGCAAACAAGTTCAATTTACAGGATTTTGATATTCCTTTGACTCAGTGGGACAGGGACTTGTCCTACCAATTTGCTCCATTCCAGAAACTAGCATAGTTCTTGCACATAATTGGTGCTCAATAAATGTTGAATAAATGAATGACTGCGAATGCTCTAGAAATTCAGGAAGGCTGGGATTGGGAACTCTGATGAAGACTACTGTGAACTTGTTCATCAATAGGTTTGCAGGATACTTCTTCAGTTAACAAGGAGGAACATAGGAGAGTGATTAATCTTAGGGATATAAATGTGAGATGCCTTGGGATCAAGTTTGCTTCACCTCAGCCTCGATTAGCCATATGAACTTGATGATATTAACCTTTTGAATCTGTTTCCGCATTTGGAAAAGAGTAACAACTCCATCTTAGGATTTTTAGGAGGATCAGAATTAAGATGCTCAAACTATTTAGTGCTTGATACATATCCAGCTCTTGGTATATGTTAACTTAAACAAAGAGCACTTTTAAAGCATTTGTGGAGAGAATCTATGTTTAGGCTAAAAGTAAAAGAAGAGAGAAAGTGCTGGTAGCATGGGAATACAGAAGAAAGAGGGAGCTTGTGGTATGGCCCACAAGGAGGGGGTGCAACTTTGTTGCAGAGTGGGCAGCTGAAAATACCACAGGGCAAAGGAAAGATCATATCCTAGTTACCTGCTGGGTACTTGACAGGCCACATATTCTCCAGCCTCTAGGGCTTTGACTTTTTTTTCCCCTTGAAAATAGGATCTCACTCTGTCATCCAGGCTGACATAGTTCTCTGCAGCCTTGAACATCTGGGCTCAAGTGACCCTCCTGCCTCAGCCTTCTGAGTAGGTGGGACTCCAGGTATGAGCCACCATGATTGGTTAATTAAAAAAAAATTTTTTTTTTAATTTGTGGAGATGACATCTTGCTGTGTTGTCCAGGCTGGTTTCAAACTGCTGGTTTCAAGTGATTCTCCTGCCTTGGCCTCCTGAACTGTTGGGGTTACAGGAGCCACTGTGCTTGCCTGATCTTGACCTTTTTTTAATCTCTTCACTTGAAATAGTTTTCCTCTAGATATCTGCATGGTCACTCCCTTTGTTCCTTCAGGACTATGTTCAAAGGATACTTCTCCCTCGCAAGCCTATCTGAGGGAGGATATCTGGGGAGAATATGTTCTGACTTAAAAAAAAATAAAGTCCTCTCACAGAAGCCAAGGACACTCCTACAAGGTCCTCCCCATGGTAACTCAGCTCTTAGGAATTTGTAAAACTGAGCTTCCTGGGTCCTTGAAACTAACGCATGCTGCTTGCTTCCGCTTCTGTAAACCCTGCACATGATCTGACACCATTGAGAGGTAATATGGTAGTTCCTTTGTCTACTTGTGAGTCCCATAAAAGGACAGGGACAGAGCTGATCAGGGAGCTCTGATCAGCTAATCAGAGCTGATGCTAATCTGCTGTGGCTCCACCAGTTGAAATGAAACCTCTTCCCCTTCTATCATCAGTGTTCAGGTGACTGTCTCCACTTTCTCTCCACTGGGCTTAGATTCCTGCAACAAATCAGAAAAATCACCTTCTGCCCTCTAATTCCCTGACTTCAGTTATAAAGGTAACTACATATCTTATTGTACTTTTCTTCCTCGCACTTCTACTGTAGATTCCATAACATGTATCTTTAATACCCAGTATGTTATAGATACATGAGGGCAGAGAGGGTTTTTTATTACTTATTGTGACTAGAATAACGCTTGGTCATGATAAGCATAAAATAAATTTTGGGGGGAGTCAAATTCACATACATTTTTATCGTTTAATTCTTACAAGTATTCTTCATGACTATAGCCTAAGGTTGTGGGGGCAAAACACAGTGTTCAGAGATGTTGAACACAGCAAAGCTCACATAGCTAATGAGTGTTAGAACCAGTACTTGTGATTCCCAAACAAATGGCCTTTCCACTATTTCACCTAAATTAGATTATGTTCTCTCTCTCTTTTTTTTTTCCCAAAAGGAATTGGAACTAACAGATTATGCAAAATAAGGCACATAGAAATCTCTAAAGTTAGAGAAATAGGTGCTCTCTGGCATCTGAGATAAGCAAAATGTTGCTACAATTCTTTCATTCTGGGTCCATGGCAGCTGGAAGAAATGAGAAGTTTTCCAGTTCCCTTGACCCTCAATCTCTTACCCCAAGTATTTGACACTCAACCTCAGAAGGTGGAATCATCCAATGAGTTTGTTCTCTTTTCTAGATTATAAAGTGTTTCTGAACAGGGACTGTATCTTAATCTCTGAACCCCCTACAACTGTTAGCCTGAGGCCTTTCCAAATAGTTGGGATCTGTAGAATGGAGGGCATCTGTGCCCATGCCTTGCTAAGGAAGTTGGGCTAAATGCCTTCTACTGTTCTGCCTTCCTTCCAAGAGTCAATGAATCTCTTAAAAAGCACTTGAAATGTTTATGTGCTTATTAGAGTCATAAATGTCAAACCCCAGCATGAGGGAAATTGAAGGGGGATAACAGTGGAAGTTTGTGTGGGGCATTTATTCTCACTGCAACAGGTGCTGACCCATCTGGGCATGAACATGACTGGTACCTGCAGGTGGAGCCGACTTTGTGCTCCGAAAAATAGCTTTGACTTACTGACTGGGTTAAAGGCCTAAAGTTCAGGACTATGGGCCATAGAAGAGATGACGATAAACAGACAGAATTTTAGAGCGAATGTGCTATTTGATTTCCTTTTCATCAGTGGAGATTAAATTTGGCTGTGTGAGGTGGTGCCTGTGGCTCAAAGGAGTAGGGCACTGGCCCCATATACTGGAGGTGGCGGGTTCAAACCTGGCCCCGGCCCCGGCCCAAAACTGCAAAAAAACAAAAACAAAAAAAAAAGAAAAGAAAAAGAAAAAAAATGGCTGTGTGTAATAGAAAGTTCACATAAAAATGGCAAGGGTAAGTCAGGGGCTTATTTTTCTTAAATGAAACAAAAAGTCTGGAGGGAGCCAGAACAGTATGGAGGCTTAGAGATGTCATGTCTCTAAGATCTCTCTGGCTCCTCTTGGCTTGTCCCTTGTGCTGAAATACAAGTGGCCACTACGACACTTGCAATTATGTTTGCAGTCAAGGATGCATGAAAGATAAAGAACAATGGGCATAAAAGGCCCAAAGGGCATAGAAGCTCGGCCTGCCCCTCCCTCTCTAAGGACTTTCCCTCTTTCCTCCCTTGCTTTTGTCTCCTTGGCCAGAACTGTGGACACATGGATCTCTCTCTCTCTCTCTCTTTTCAAAGGAGGCTGAGAAATTTCGTTTTTATTAGCTGGTCAACTTTGTCCTCTTCTCCCAGTAAATTAAGCATTCTATTAGTGAGGAACAATGGAAGAAGGGATGGATGTTGAAAAAGCATCTATCGGTCTTGTCATAAGGATCCATTAAAGAGCCTCAGTGTAGGCCCATGCAACTTCTAAAAGAACATTACATTTTTGATGAATCTTCTGATGAGTTAGTTTCATAACACAATCTGAAGTAGTTGTGTAAGTTTTCTTTTGATGGGGATATTACAGAGTAGTTATCCTCTGAAAGGCCGAGTGCTGCATAGAAGGAGGCTTGGATTTGGGAGTTAGAAGGCATAGGTTCAATCTTTGGCTTCATCCTACATTTCATCATGAGCTGCTTTGAGGTTCAATTCAATTATGTGTAAAAAAGGATATATGACAAACTGATTTTAAATTTATATACAGGAGCAAATGATCAAGTGTAAATAAGACATTCTTGAAGAAGTGTACAAAGCAGAGGGAATCCCATATCATGAATTAGGAATTTATTGTAAAGCTCTGTTTCTTCAGGTGGCCTGGAATTAGATCCAAGGCTATGCAAATTGATAAACAAAGGAGAAAATGGGGATGAGAAGCAGAGCAATGCAAGAATGGAAGTTTTTTTTTATGACTGAGATAGTACTGAAGGTTGTTTAAGAAGAGATGGACTTTTCAATAAGTGGTACTGAAACAATTGGTTATCTGAAAACAAGATAAAATTGGGTCCTTCTCTCTCACCATATATAAAACAATCAAGTCCATGTGTATTAAGATTTCCCTGTGCAAGGCAAAACTATAAAGTTGAGTGAAAATAGTAAGTTGTGGCCAGATACAGTGGCTCACACCTGGAATCCTAGCATCCTGGGAGTCTGAGCCTGGAGGATCTCTTGGGCTTAGGAGTTCGACACCAGTCTGATAAAGAGTGAGACCTCGTCTCTACTAAAAATAGAAAAATTAGCTAGGCATGGTGGTGGGTGCCTGTAGTCCCAGCTACTGAGCTAGGCTGATGCGATGGCACTATAACCTGGGCAACAGTGAGATACTGACTGAAAAAAAAAAAAGAAAAAAAGAAATAGTAAGCTTCCGATATGTTTCCATTTGAACAATGTATAAAAACATGCAAAACTACATAATATATTGTTTAGCAAAACAGACATGGTTAAGTGTAAATAAAAATGAGAAGAAATAAAGACAGGCGATTGCTATCTCATACTGTATACCTTACATATATTTTATAAGAATTATTTAGTACTTACATGTTACTGTTTAGACATTTAAAAAGTTGATAAGAAAGTTATTAGTCTCATAGAATGATTGTGAAAATCAAGTATGGTAGCATTAGAAGGAGCATTAAATAAATGTAAGTTATTTTTATCCAGTATATTGTGTACTACTTGAAGACAGAATTATTTCTTACTCGTCTTTATATCCTTAGCACAATGTCAGAAATATAGCATATACTTAAACATTTTTTGAATGAATGAATGAGAAAGTCATTTTAATGTTAGACATTAATACAGGGTTTCAGACTTCAATATTATTAGAACTAAGCTGCTGCTTCTTGTACTTACTACATACACTGTTTACTCATTAATTTGTTCATTCTTCAAACATTTAATATGACCTACGATGTTTGAGGTATCAAGCTAGTTATTGAGGGAACTGGGATGAACTGCACATATTTCCTATTCCCAAAGGGTTCACAGTCTCAGGAGGAGAGATGAACACGTACTTAGGTAATAATAATTGCTTCTTTATACCATTTCTTAGTAGTGATAAGTACAGAGAATTTGTATGTGACAGACTTGAGCACCTGTCTGGCAACATAATAGCAAGTGCCAACCTGGGACTTGACAGTCGTGGTGACATGAGTACAGCAAAGATGAAGTCCAGAATGAAGAGTGAGGAAGATTGAAACTTCAACTGGATGACACAAAAGTGATTACATTAAACAAGATGGACAAGTGTGGAGGACAGGATTTCCCAAATCATATTCCTTGGAATGTCATTCCTTCAAAGATGCTTTATAAAAACAGGGATTCAGACACATTTTCCTCTTTTTGTATGTTCACAATGTAGAGTAGTGTGTAAAAGACACCCATAAAACCAGTTTAACTTTGTTTAGAAAAATGACAAAAAGACACGAAGAAGTTGTTCAATGTTTGATGCTTCTGTCATTTCTAATTATGTCTCATTTGCCTAACAAAAATTTCTGGAGTGCCCCCTGTAGAGTAATGGCGCAACTGGCTATTAAATCATTAGGGATTTGGAGGAGAGTAATACAATTTTTCCATAATACATACGGACTGGGTTATTGTCTCTGAGGTCACAGCAATAAGGACATACACCTAACTTTAGACGTCTTGAACATACAGTGTACCACCTAGTGACAATTCCTGAAGGTGCAGTCATAGCCTGACTGTAGAATGGTT
The DNA here is from genome assembly GCF_027406575.1 of Nycticebus coucang. Lineage (NCBI taxonomy): Eukaryota > Metazoa > Chordata > Mammalia > Primates > Lorisidae > Nycticebus > Nycticebus coucang. Next base: position 19,883,959 of record NC_069784.1, on the reverse strand, counting down.
CCCTGCTTTCACTGAATGGGGATAGGGACCACACAACCTGAGATCCCTGAAAAGTAAATGCAATTTGGGTGGAATGTGAATTTAAAATATTTTGCTGGATATTTTTCACATATTTTTCTATGTATTTATTAATACTATCAATGTTTTATACGAACATGTTTGTAACCGTATTTTCCATAATTATCATTCATATCTTGTTTATGCCAACGAAGGGAGATCTATATGCTATTTAAACATTATTGCATAATATGTCATTATATGGGTACATCATAATTAACCTTTTTCTACTGATGAACATTTCGATGGTTTAAGAATTCTCATGGTTAAAAACAACACTGCAATGAGCATTCTTTGAATTCTTGACTTACGTACTTCTTCACAATAAATTCTTTCAAGTGGAAAGGCTGGTTTTAAGAATATATACATCTAAAATTTTAAATTTTATCTCAGAGAAGTTCATACCAACTTACAGTCCCACCTGCAGTGGTTTTGCACGCCTTTCTCCTCATATCCATGTTCACTGTGTTTATAAAACTAATGTGCCAATTTGGAGATAAAAATACCACACTGTTTTCATTTGCATTTCTTTGATTAATTACTGAGTTGGAAACTACTTTCTATGTACTGGCCATAGAAAGTAGGCTACTGGCCATTCATTTCCTTTTCTTTTCTGACTTGCTTATTTTGACTCTTTGCTTCTTTTTCCTATCCCAACAGGTCTTCATGCTGCTTCAAAATCAGATTGCTTTGCAGGTGTTTTTGTTTGTGAGTCGTTTTAACTTTTTATTTTGAACTAATTTTAGATTTATAGAAAATTTATAAAAATAGCACACTGAGTTCCTGTATGCCCCTCATCCCACTTCCTCTAATATGTTAACCTTATGTAACCATAGTACAATTAACAAAACCAGGAAATTAACATTGGCATGATATTATTAACTAAACAACAAACCTGATTTGAATTTCACTAGTTTTCCCACTGGTTTCCTTTTTCTGTTCCAGGATCCAATCCAGGGCGCCCAGTGCATTATTTACCACTTATTTCTCCTAATCTTCATCTTCTCTTTCATGAGTTGATGCTTTTAAAGAGAATTGAGCAGTTATTTTATGGAGTGCCCCTCAGTGTGAGTTTGTTATAGGCTTTCTCAAGCTTTAAATGATGTGTATTTTGGGCAAGAGCACCACAGAGTGCCATCCTGCCACTCACAGTATGGGGGTTTATGATATTGACGTACCTTTACTAGTGGTGGCGTTATCACTTGGTTAAGGTGGTATCTTCTGAGTTTCTACATTTCCATTTTTTATTAATGTATTTCTCAGGGGTGATATTTTGAGATTAGACAGTTTCTCCTCAACTAATAAAATCCTAGCTTCAAGTGGAATAAACTGAAAGTGGAAATATATATATGCTAAATTAAGGGTGAGGTTGGTACATGACAGACATTTAGGGTAACAGTCACTGGGCCTGTTCTCAGACACAAGTATTTGGCTCCATATTTTAAAGGAATTGGTGAATAAATGTATGTTTATATGCTTTAAAACAAAATAAAATATTCAAAGTGTTTATTATATTTTGATGGTTTCATATTATCACAAACCTCTTCATCAATTAACAATCTAATAGTGGTCCTGATTGCATTTTTTTTTTCTTTTTGAGACAGAGTCTCACTATGTTGCCTCGGTAGAGTGCCGTGGTGTCACAGCTCACAGCAACCTCAAACTCCTGGACTTAAGTGATTCTTTTGCCTCAGCCTCCCAAGTATCTGCGACTACAGGTGCCCGCCACAACACCCGGCTATTTTTCAATTGTAGTTGTCATTGTTGTTTGGCAGGCCCCGGCTGCGTTTGAACCCGCCAGCTCTGGTGTATGTGGCTGGCACCCTAGCCGCTGAGCTACAGGCGCTGAGCGCTGATTGCATTTGTATGAAGACTTGTATGGTATTATAAATCTGTGCAATATTGCTTGAATAAAATCTCAAAACTGTAGAAGATCATTTAGAAAATATTAAATCCTGGAAGAAGTGTGGCTTTATGTTTATTTAAGTAGATCAAATAAAATCTTACATGTTGCCATCGCAATATTCTGTTTTTGCTTATCTCGTATCTTTGAAGAGAAACAATAACTTCAGAGAAATAGTTCAGTTCACCAGTAAAAAACTATACTGTATTCGATTTCTAATTTTGCTTCTTATTAGCCATATGACCTTGGGCAAATCAGTTCACCCCTTTGAGTCTCAGATGCCCTACCTGTCTCATAGGGCAAGATCAACTGATAAAACACTAGCAAAGGAATTTGGAAACTGCAAAGCAATGAACACATGGAAGGATTATTAATACTATTATTATCTTTTATTAGCTCTTAAGACCATTCCAGAGGGATAAGTGTTGGTTTACCATGGTATCAATTTTGTTTCTAGGGGATAAAGGATTATTATGAAGTATATCTCATGTACTATAATATGTTTTGTTTTTGTAATATACAGTATTACATTTGATTCATTTCTATATTATTTTCCTGCTACAACTTCCTACCACACTTTGACAAACAAGGAACGAGCTGCTTATCTAGTAAAGATTTATAGTGTAAGGGTTCTATAGTCTTGGGAAGATGTCATTGACAGTGCAAATAGCAAGGTTAACATGGTTGTTTATGAAATAAATACAAACTTCAGTTAGTATTTCATCTTGAAAACCAGTTTAAGTGCTCTTTAGATAACCTCTTATAATTGAAGTTCTTTTATAAACTTGGCCTTTACATTGAGTTTTGTCAAATCCAAGGTCAGGCAGAAATTCTAACATTAATCGGTTCAAAATTGTGGCTATTGTCTTTTTATGAAATATACTAGCTGTTGCTTGCCTTTCTATCATCTTTGCTTTTCTTCTTATATCTCATATGAGTAATTTAAAAAAAATAATTTCATTAAGTTGAATTAGTCACAGTGGAAAAGAAGTTCTTGCCTTTTGGTTTAGTGAATGCCTTCTGACTTATTATATCCACAGTCAAAAGCAGTTCATTCTGATTTGATAAATGCATTGAAAGCATCTGAAATTGTTTCATCCTTTTTCTTTCTTGCCTTTTCATCTTTTGGAACAATCAAATGAAATATGCTCTAGCTTTCTTAATCGAAGCTGTCTGCTTTGCCCTGGTGTTAAAAATGCGTGTTTCAATAAGTGTTTTTATGTGGCAGTAAGTTCTCTGGTATTTTAAAAGTATTTTATACCAAAGTTTTAAGACGGAACACCCTAAATCAGTTTCCAGCATATTTTCAAGCTTTGCATTTATTATTAAGTCAGTATGCATATATTACGTACATACATGTACTATATTGTATATTGTACATATTTCTACATATACATATATTATGAGAGACATAAGTATTATTTATTGGTCGCTTTGTTAAGTAGGACACAGATCATTATAACTTCTATTCTTGCATTTTTTGGTCTGTAATTTTCTTTTTTTTTTTTGAGACAGAGTCTTACTATGTTGCCCTTGGTAGGTGCTGTGGTGTCACAGCTCACAGCAACCTCAAACTCATGGGCTTAAGTGATTCTCTTGCCTCAGCCTCCCAAGTAGCTGGGACTACAGGTGCCCACCACAACACCCGACTATTTTTTGTTGCAATTGTCATTGCTGTTTGGCTGGCCAGGGCTGGGTTTGAACCTGCCAGCCTTGGTGTATGTGGCTGGCACCATAACCACTGTGCTATGGGTGCCAAGCCTTTGTAATTTTTTTTTTTTAATTTTTTTTATTAAATCATAACTGTATACAATGATATGATTATGGGGCATCATACACTCACTTCATAAACCATTTGACACATTTTTATCACAGTGGTTAACATAGCCTTTCCGGCGTTATCTCAGTTACTGTGCCAAAACATTTACATTCTACATTTACCAAGTTTCGCAAATACCCCTATAATATGCACCAAGCCTTTGTAATTTTAATGCTAGTACACATTTATAGACTTATGACCTAAAACACTATTTAGCTTTTAAGATGTTTCATAGCCTATTATTACAAGAATAAAAACAATAACTAGATGTTACTTACTTACTAGATAACTTGTTAATAATTAATTTTAATTAATTAAACATGAATATTTAGGGCTACTATTTGACATAGGATTTTTACTTTGTGAACATTGACTGTCTGTATGTCTGTAATATACATTGCCCTCATTGTCATAATTACTTTTTGTTTTGTTCTCAGGAGAGTTTGAATTCACTTTTGCAGTGATTTTTCTCTTTTACCCTAAAAAACCCTCCTTTTGTCATAATATAGTGATTTCTTTCGTGATACTTTTAAAATATTATGCAGTTACTGTAAAAGGAGAATCACCCATCGATGAAATATATACAGTAGTACAAAATGCCACTTGGGTGCCCAATTATAATGAAAGGACAATAATTGAAACCATTTAGCAATTGTCTCCACACTTTAATGAATACCAAGGAAAGCTGGTATAAAGGTGTGGCAGCACACTGAGAAGACACACCCCTGGCACCTGATGATGGTGTGAGGCACAACCAGTAAGGAGCTGAAATATAATCCAGGTGAGTGAGGCCTCCACCAGCACAACTTAATGCTGAAATTATGTGGGTTTATGAATGCTAGTTGGGCTTTTATTGAAACCTCTGTTAAGGAATCAGCAGGATGGATTATCCTAGCTTGGATTCATTTTAAGGGATTAATTTCAAGAGAAAGGACTGGATATTTCCTATAACCATTCTTACTTATACACAAAAAGAATACCTATGCACAACTGAGTATGTGAAGGTCTATTTTTAAACTTGCACGTTCAAGTTAGCTGGATATAGTTGTTAGATTCTTAAACATACTCTTAAACATTCCTGCCATACTCAACTAGTTATTATTTGAACGTATGATTTGATACAAATGAGTATTATTAAAGCTTTTTAGCTGATTCATTACCTGTAGCATCTACTCTGTGTCAGGTGCTATGCTAGGTGCTGGGACTTCAGAGATGGATAAGACCTGGTTCTTGTGTTGGGTCTTGTTCTTGATATTGCCTGTATGGGGTGGGATGGAATTTTCTTCTCATGCAGAGAAGCAAAGGTGATGGAACATCTCCACATCTGTAAATACAACTCCTTTGTTACTTGACATTTAAACAACTAGAACGTAGACAATGGCTTCTTCTGTTAAGCAATAAAACCTGTGGTTGCAAAATTGTAATATGGTCAAACTGGTCAGTGGCAGTGATATCCTGAAATCCCACAAGATGGGGATATTTCCTGTGTTTCAAAAGGAAGTAGTGACTCATACCATTTACACAAGGGACTGAAGAACAAAGGGGAGTGTTTCCCTGGTTGCAAGAGGCCTTTTCAGCCCAAGTGTTTTGTGTTTTGAAACATTGTTTGAAGAGAAGCACCAAGAAAAGTATCCATCTCCTCCACCCCTCCTGAAAGTCTATTCTATCTTGTTCTCTTCGTCTGCAGGGTACATTGCCTTGCATTAGCTCATGGCCAGTGCATAAAGTTTTGCTGTATTTCTCTATTTTCCCGAACTTCCTTCTTGGTGCAGGCACCATGGCCTAGTTAGGATATGGGTTCAAATGGTGGCTCTGCCTCTTACAGTGGGATCTTGGGCTGGGGTATCAGTTTCAACATAAGCAAAATTGGGATACTAATACCTACTTTATAATGTTTGAGAATGAAATGAGATAAAATACGTAAAACACCTAACACATGGAAAATACTCAATAAATGCTAATTGTTCTCTTTTTAGAGGAAAGATTTAAACATTATTTGCTTTAGAAAACTTGCTGCTGGATGTGTGGACACAAGTTTCATAGAAGTAAACTGGACAGAAAGAAGCATGTCTGTAAATGACTTATCCTAATCCACCTATTCTGTACAATTGGGTCAATGAATCTTGAAACAAATTTTTCCACAGATAATCTTCAGGTGACTGGTGACATATAAGCCATGGATATTTAGGGAGGGTGGCTGGAGATGAGTGTTTCTTATAATAAGTGGTGGTGGTGGCAATCAACTGGGTTATAAGAGTCTCCATGGGTCCTGGAGTCTGGCAGACTTGAATTTTACCAACCTCTTGGCTCCTTAACAGCTGTGTGATTCTGGAAAGTTACAACTTCTCCTTTTGAGCTTCCGTTATAATAGATAGGATGGTTGTGAAGGATCAGTAAGGTAATATAATACAAGTAAAGAATTTACCACAATGCCTGGCATATGGTAGATGCTAAATAAAGAGGTAATATTATTATTGCTATTATTATTATTTTAAAATTGTTTCACATGCCTTTACTGGTCCACAGGACATAGATTGGCAAATTTTAATTTTTCTCCTATTGTTTGTATTACTTTTAAGTGCTGTATTTTAGAGGTCTCTATTACTTAATCATGAAAAAAATAAGAGATTCCTTGTGAAAACAGTCATTTGTGTGAATAAGATGAACTGACTTTACATTGCGAAGTTTTTCAGCTTTTGCCTCCAAATTATGATACAATGGAATACACGACATAACATTGTGTGTAAAGCATCAAATGAAGGGTGTGGCTAGAATATTTAGATAAGTTTTGCTCAGAGTTTTTGCCAGCTTCAAGGAATAGCTGGTTTTAAAATGAGAGAACTCACAATTGCAATTGGAGTTCAGAGAATATTTTAAGAACGACTTTTTAAGAAGCTTGTCTTGTTTATTTTTTGGTCAGAAGATGAATTATACAATTATGCTTTTTTGAGGGGGCGGTGAAATGAAGAATGTAATCAGCTACAGGACACAGTAGGTAATAGTAATTCTTTCATTGTAGAACACTTCCTATTTTATAAAGTATTTACATCCATTATCTTACTGGATCTTCACAGCAATCGATAAAGTGAGCAGGGAGGTGGTATGACCTCCATTTTGCATATTAGAAAACTGGATCATGCCCTTTTCCTGCCTAAAACCCTGGAATGGTTTCTGATGGCACCTAGGATACAGTCTGAAACTGTCACTCTGGTGTGGAAGACACCCCGAGACTTCTGTGTCACTGCTCCTGTCTCGCTTAGTTTAGTTCCATGAACATAGTAAGCTTCTTTCCTTATAGAAGTTTTCAAGTATGGCGTTCCTTCTGTCTATAAATCTCTGTTTCTGTCTCCTTTGCTACATCTCATTTGTTTTTGTGTATCTCAAATGCCATTGCCTCAAGGAAGCCCAGGCATCCCAGGTTAGGTGAGGACTTTCTCTTTTACACGCTCAAGATATCCTGGCTGTTTCCTCCAAAAGAAGAATCACAATTGTTATTTCACGAATCGTTTGTGATCTCTCTTCCACTGTCATTATTTGTTCCCTATTTGCTTTCACCATCAGGCTCTAAGCTTCATGAGGATCAGGGCTGCCTGTTTTGCTTACACTTCATGCTCAGAGTCAAGTGCAATTTCTCAAGCACCCCAAGTACTGCGCTATAAGCTATTGTTAAATGAATAAATAGTGTTATACAAAGTCATATTAAAAGCTAAGCTAAGAAGTCTGGAGTACTGGTTCTGTAGGTTTTCTGCTATTTTGAACATATGAGGCAACAGATTGGTAATATTGACAAAGTAGAGATGTTCCGAATTTGTAATTATTTCTCAGTAGGAAGATATAAAGGCTGAATGAAATAGTAGGCAATGAATTTTTATCATTTTATGAAAGAAGAAAGGTATAAAAATGTAACGATAATGTTGATTTCATAGAATGGAAAATATGTTTAAGGAGTAATGAAACAGCTGTTTAAATAAACGGCTACAGTAATATACAGTACAGGTATTTGTATAGTCTAGATGACTTTTAAGTTTTAATGTGAGTTTTTCAAAGGGAATTGGGGCGGTTTAAATTAATAAATTGTGGATTGAGCAGTAGGGCAGCTATGCGAGTTTTATTTCTCAAAACTCTTCTCAAATATCAGGTTATAAAATGTTATTGTTCCCAGATACATTGGCACATCCCTTAGTCCCAGGAACTGTCAAAACTGAGGCAGGAGGATTGGATGAGCCCAGGAAGTTTGAGGCTGTGGTGCATTAAGCTACCATCACACCTGTGCCTATCCACTGCATTCCAGCCTGGACTATATAAAAAGACTCCATCCCTAAATTTAAAAAATGTCTGTGCTGTTAAAAGGAGTATATCAAGGAACGACAACCCACTTGAAGTACAGCTGTTACAAATTAGAGTCTCTGGGAGGAAAATTCTGACAACATCAGAATGCAGAAAGTTTACTGGGGCGTGTTCTTGGATCAACACCTGTAAAAGAGTGAAGACTGCAGGACGAGGCAGAGAAAGTCAAGTTGTACTGTAGTCACAACAGACACCTCAGCTGACCTTCAGGGGCTCTGGAGCTACAATGTTCCTAGGCCAAGGGCAGTAGCCTTGATCTCTGTATTCACTAGTGATTGGATTCAGGTTGCCCTGGGAAGGGAGAGGTGACTTTCCTTAGCTGAGGACAGTTTCTGAAGGGACAGTGAGCTATGAACTGTCCATCACTAACACTAACACTACCACTACCCCTGGTGACAGGGTAACAAATGCTTGGGGTCTGAAGTGAAGGGGTGATGTGGGCAGCACACTTAGATGTCCATCAAAGTTCACTGCTTGTCCTGCTCAGGCCCATTTACCCTTGTAAGGGTTCTGGGAACAGCTCCTTCAGGCATTTGGTGGGATTATTTTCTAGGTAAAGTCATTCAAGAAGATGATTAGTGGATGAACCCCACTGTGGCTCCTTGCCTTGAGGCTGAGCAGAATCTGGTTTATGGTGGGAAGTCCTGACAGCAAGGTTGCCCCATTTCTACCAAGGCCCAATAGCATGGCAAGAGCTGTGTTTTTTTTGAAAGCTATCTAATTTTTCACTACTGGTGTGCCTTTGCTCCAAAATCCTAGGACTCTTCATTGAGATTCTCATTTTGGAGGTAGCCTTTGGAGGAGCTCAGGAAAAGGCTCTTAGAGATTAACAGGCCCTTGGGAGAGACTTTCCTTCTATCTATGTAAACTGGACCTACCTGATCAAAAGATCAAAGGGGGACCAGATTGGTGGCTCACATCTGTAACCCTGGAGCGGGACTGTGAATGTACACGGTGCAAAAGAACACACGCACCAGATCTGCAGCTGTGGGTATATACCGAGGCTGTTGACCTGCCCTAGCACCTGGTGCAATAGCTGCCTGGAGCTACTGCCTGGTTGAGTTCCTAACTGTGATAGTCTACAGTTATCCTTCAGGGTCTATCTGATTTTGCAGAAGGTGACTGGTAAATTAAATGGTGAGGACCCCTAAGTCCTTTAGATCTTTAAGGGTGTCACCACAATCTGCCAGTCCTATCAGGATGCAATGTTATTTTTGAAAGAGACCAAGATACAGACGTAAGAGTTACACCAACTACCAAGAAAGTCCTTTCTAATTAGAGGACCCATTGGGAGGGTCCATGGACCCAGTGGCCTGTTAAGTTCTGATTGGTAGATTTGTAGGGTGGTCCCTCCTCCCCAGGTGTGAACAATCACTTAGGACAAAATTAAGGTGGGCAGCACCAAGATGGCAGCCTGGGGGTTCCACACTTACCCTCCTTCCCTAGGAGAGCTGTTCCTAACTAACTACCTAGCACTATCAAAAAGTTCAGCATTATAATGGAATATCTTATGGTCATCCCTGTTTTGCAGAGGATAGTCACTGCTGAGCTCAGCGATGCTGGTGTCCTGTGCAGGGAGTCAGTGCATTTTTTATTGTTTTAGTAAAAGGTGTTCTCTGTGCCTTTTAGCAGGTCAAAGTCAGCTAGTGATTTCTCTAGTTTTACTTGATATGTGTATGCAGGCATACCCATTTTTCTAAGCCTTTTGATCTCTCTTCTATTGTCTGCCATGGCAATCATGGCATTTGTACTAGACTTTCTTTTCTACAGTCCTTAAAGAGTCCTCCTAATAGTTGACATGCTTTTCCAGTCTCCTCATCAGGATGTGTCGTTCTGAGAGAGAGCTCCCAAATCATTAAATTTTCCTTTATCCAACATGAAGTCCCACCTCCTTTAACCCAACACTCTCAGCATCCAATTCCACAGGCACTTTCTCATCTCCTGCTCTACACGTTGGCTAGATCCTGCAGCTCTTCGCAAGTATTGTCTCTTTCTACTCGGTGGGCTGAGCACAGCTTCAACTGTGTTTTGCTGTAATTCAGTACTAGAAGGTGGCTGTGTGACCAGGAAGAGAGATGGAGGAAAGATTCTGAGGAGGATTCGTGTCAGGGGCTGTTCTGGCTCCATCTGTCCTGGGGAAGAGACAATCCATGCCAGCTGGCCGGTGGGAGATTCGGCTCCACAATCCCATTTAGGAATCTTCTTTTTTCTACTATGGGTGTAGTGTCTGTGACTGAGTGAGAAAGCAGGATGGCACCACCAATCTGGAGGGCACTTGGGATGGTTGGGCACAACTGACCCCACATTCCAATAACTCCATTTGGATGATGTCAGTGAGACTGGGACTTTGTGCCCACACACAGATTAGTCACTAGGTGGGTGTAGGAAGCCCAGGAGAGGGAGCAGGACCTTGGCTAGGGTGGCATCTGGGGGCCTGTACCACAGTGCGCACTGTGACAGCCTGTCACTGTCTTTGCAGTGTCTTCCTCCATCCTCTGCCTCCCGCAATCAGGACGGACACACAAACGAAGCAGATGACTACTAAGTTGCTCTGCCATTGACTCCTCCCTTTTAAAAATTGTCCTGAAAGGTTAAAAACATACCAGTCTAAGTTGTTTCCTTTTAATGTAAATATCCAAAGTGCTTACTGGCAATTGGACCTGCCAATCGATTTTATATGCTTGGCAAATATGAGGTGCTAAAGAACTATTTGCTGCATAAATAAATGAACAGAGGATCAGAGCCTACTGTGTGCCCCTGGTAAATCACTCCCTTAACCACAGTGATTGGTAAGAGCTGGAATTAGACACAGAAACAATCCACATGCAGTTATTTGATTTTTAACTCTTCCTTGGGTAAAATGCAAACATAAAAAGAAAACTGAGTTTGGACTCTGTGGTCCCTGACAACTGCTTTGACTGTTACTCACAGGCTGTAGGGACTTGGGCCAATTACTTAATTATCTGTGTATTTGTTATAATAACTGTCCTGTCTTCCTCATAGTATTCTTACGGGAATTAAGCTAAAATATTAGTAGCTAAAATCTTAAAAGCTACAGAACATTGTATACATATGAGTATTTATTTTCATTATTACTACTAATAATAGTAATTCCTTTTCTCATCATAATAAAAGGTAGGAGGGAGTCAGGAAACACCACAATGTCTAAAACTGAGAGGAGATTGGGGAGCTTGCACAAATAACTGTAAAATACGAATTATAAAAAATTAGCATGCAAATAGATATTCCTAGCAGGTGCTTTGGGGACTACTTGTTATGTCTTAGGTTCTGTACTAGGAATAAAATAAAAGAATAGGTATATTTCTGATTATATGGTTAAACATATATTTGCAATATTTATTGTATTAAATAGAACTTTTGCAGCATTTTCTTTTATATCTTCTTCATCATTCACAACTTCTGTTTCTCCCAAACCCCATAATGAGGTCCATTGGCAAAAGAATGTTTATCCGGTGTCAATTATTATCAATCTCATTTGATTGTTCAGAGATAAATGGTCCATGCCTGTGCTGTGTGGTATATTACATTATTTTTTTAAACCATACCAGTTAAGATTGTGGACTTGGGTATTACTGAACATAAAATGTCTTCCTTTGGAGGAACTATTTTACACAAAATAATTTCTTCACACAAAAACTTATGTTACAAATTACCAAGTAATTATAAAAATCATTGCTCCAAAAATATTTTTTTTGGCCCCAAAGCATAGATGGTTGTTGAATGGTCAGTATTCCAAGTATGTTCTTGTTATATTGTGAGTTTCATATCCAACTCATTCTGTTTCTTGTGCAGTGGAACTATAAAGATGTATGTATATTTTTTGATGTTGATTGTTTTATTATAATATAAATGATATAACTAAGGAACAGCTAAATGAAAGAGATGCCTAGTGCAGATAGGCACGTGAGGGGTGTGGAGCTTCCCTGCCCCTTGTTCATTTTGCTGTATTTTACTAAGGAGATATTCATGTTATCTATCATAGTGACAGTTTTGTCTCTTCCTTTCTAATGCTGACACATCTTACTCCTTTTTGTTTCCATTAGCTTTGTCCAAGGCATCCAGGACTGTGTTAAATAGCAATAAGAGTAGGCATTCTTTTTAAATTCTGTTTTTAATTTCAAAATATTATGGGGATACGAATGTTTTTCATTATGTGTATTGAGTCAGGGCTATAAGTGTGCCCATCACCAAGATAGTATATGTTGCACTTGTTAGGTAGGTTTTCACCCCTCCCTTATTGGATTTCCACTGTGTTTTACTTCTCTCTGCACACATGTGTGCTCATCAGTTAGTTCCAATTTAGTCGCAAGTACATGTGGTGTTTGTTTTTCCATTCTTAAGATATTTTACTTGAGATAATGGTCTCTAGTTCCATCCAAATTGTTGTAAAAAAAAAAATAAAGAAATCAGATATAGATACAGAGTCATACACCACATAACAATGTTTTGGTCAACAATGGACTGCATATATATTGGTGGTCCATAAAATTACAATGGAGCTGGAAAGTTCCCATTACCTAGAGAGATCATAGTGGTCCTAATGTCATCATGCAATGCATTACCTTTTCTTTGTTTAGGTATGTTTAGATACACAAACACTTACTACTGTGTTGCAATTGCCTACAGCATTCAGTACAGTCAGATGCTGTCTAGTTTTATAGCCTGGGCGCAATAGGCCATTACCATATTGGTGGGTAGTAGGTTATACCCTTTAGGTTTGTGTAAATACACTCTCTGATGGTTGTAATTTCACGATTGTCTAATGACAAATTTCTCAGAGTGAATCCCCATCATTAGGGGAGGCATGACTACTTTTTAAAAAATTTACTTATAAATCATTCATTGCTGTGTGTCTGGATTACCAAAGGAAGATTTCCAGAGTCACCTTTTCTGCCCTTTCCCCCTTTCCTCCCTTGTTTCAAGACACAGAAATCAGGTAGAACAGAGCAATCAGCTTGAGTTACAAGTGGGCATGTTCACTTCAGCTACCAAAGTACATCAGCAACATGCCTAGTTTCTCAATTTGAATTCCATTGACCTAAAATGTTCCCTTAAAAAGAAGTGTGTTTAGCACAACTCAGGTTAATCACCTACTGTGGGCACAAGCTCTGTGGGATACCCAAAACTAGGAAATAAATGTTCCTGTCCTCAGGATCTCAAAACCTAATAAATGACTACAAAGGAAGGCTATGAGAGACCCAGAAGGGGTTCCAACTAGTTGATGGGATCAAGTAGTAGATGTTAATTTATACTGTATGTGTGTGGGTGAGGTGATCTAGGAAAACTTCTTGGGGTAGAGTTTTCTAAAAATTGTAATTATTATAGGTACATAATAGTTGAATATCTTTATAGGGTATGTGTGATGTTTTGATACTGGTATACAATGTGGATTAATTAAATCAGGGCAATTGGAGTGTTCATTACCTCAGGCATTTAACATTTCTTTGTGATTGGAATATTCCATTCCACTCTTTTAGTTATTTTGAAGTATAGTCTAACTTACTGTTGATTATAGTGACTTTGTTGTGCTATCAAATACAGTTTATTCTATCTATGTAACTACATTTTTATATCCATCAACCATCCCACTTTATCTCCCCACCTCCACCCTTCTCAGCCTCAGGTAACCATCATTCTACTCTCTGTCTCCATGAGATCAGTCACTTTTAATATTTATATCCAACATATGAGTGAGAACATGCAAGCTTTGTCTTTCTGTGCTTGGCTTATTTATCTTTTCATTATGTTCTCTAGTTCTACCCATGTTGTTACGAAGGGTAGGCTTTCCTTCTTTTTGTGACTATATAATATTCTGTTGTATATATGTACCACAATATCTTTATCCATTCATCTGCTGATGGACACTTAGGTTGATTACAGAGCTTGGCTATTATGAGTAGTGCTGCAGTAAAGAAGTGCAGATATCTTCCATATCCTGATTTCCCCTCCTTTGGATGTACACCCTGGGGTAGGATTGGTTGGTCCTACCAAGCGGTAGTTCTTATTTTCATTTTTTTGAAGAATTGACATACTGTTCTCCATAGTGGTGCACTAATTTACATTCCCACCAACAGGTTCTGAGGAACCCTCTGTCTCCACATCGTCATGAGCATTCCTTATATCTGTCTTTTTGATAAAAGCCATTTTAACTGGGTGTGAGATGGTATCTCATCATAATTCTGATTTGCATTTCTGTGAAAACTAATGATGCTGAGCATCTTTTTATATACCTGCCAGCCATTTGTATGTCTGCTTTTAAGAAATGTGTATTGAGATTCTTCGCCTACTTTTAAATCAGATTATTTGATTCCTTCCTATTGAGTTGTTGGAGCTCCTTATATGTTTGAGTTATGAGTCTTTTGTCAGGTGGGTAGTTTGCAAATATCTTCTCCCATTGTAGGTCCTCTCTTCCCTTTGTTGATTTTTTTCTTTGCTGTACAAAAGTTTTTAGTTTGATGTGATTCTATTTCCCCAATTTTGCTTTGGTAGCCTGTGCTGTGGATGTATAAATCAGGAAGTAATTGCCCAGGCCAATGTCCTGAAGCATTTCTTAAGACAGAGGTTAGGATAAACCCAGACAGGCATCTTTAACCTTTTTTATTCCTATTGATTTGTTCTCAAATTAATGTTTTAAATTTATAAAATAAGACAAAACAAAAGGGATTATAATGGAAACCAGTTGTATTAAAATAGTTATTGAGGGGTTTGCACCACCATCTACTACAGCAGTTCTTTCTTCTCTCTAGTTTCTCGAAGTGCAGACCGGCGCTTGTGCCCCGCAAGACAAGATGATGAAGGCAGTGTGTGTGTTGCAGGGCGACGGTGCAGTGCAGGGCACCATCCACTTCAAGCAGCAGGGGAATGAACCAGTTATGGTAAAGGGACACATTACAGGACTGGCTGAAGGTGATCACGGATTCCATGTCCATCAGTTTGGAGATAATACACAAGGCTGCACCAGTGCAGGTCCTCACTTTAATCCTCAATCCAAAAAACATGGTGGGCCAAAAGATGAAGAGAGGCATGTTGGAGACCTGGGCAATGTGACTGCTGGCAAAAATGGTGAGGCCATTGTATCTATTGAAGATTCTATGATCTCACTCTCAGGGGAACAGTCCATCATTGGCCGCACAATGGTGGTCCATGAAAAACCAGATGATTTGGGCAAAGGTAGAAATGAAGAAAGTACAAAGACGGGAAATGCTGGAAGTCGATTGGCTTGTGGTGTAATTGGGATTGCCCAGTAAACATTCCCAAGGATGTGAAAAAAAATGAATAAAATAGTTTTTAAAATCCCAAGAAATTGTGATATAGTCATAACTATGCTTCTTTGTAAGGCATTAAATTAAAAATCCCATTTTCAGGTCTAGTAATGAGCATAAATTATAATTCAAGATATCTATAGTGACTATAGTGTGATATGATAAATCTGTGATTTCTATTTGTGACAAAGTCTTATGCACTTCTAATATTTTTATTGTTTGTTGCCTACATTCATAATTAAAGGAAATACTACATCTCAGAAGTCAAAGGAAAGGAAGATACAATTTTTCTGTCATGCAAATTCACAAATCCCTTAATTTTATCTTTGGGACTTTTGGGGATCTATGTAGTACAAGTTATGAACAACTGGCCTAGAAAGATGACTAGCACATTGATAAGAAAATGACAAAAGAGATAGTCGTAAGAGAGAGGAGGACCTTCCAGGTAGAATAACCAGAGCAAAGGCCTTGGGGACAGGGCAGCAGAAGGAGTGTTTGAGCAGCTAGGTAAGCCTTGAGTGTGTGTATATTGAGTGTGCATTGTGTGGGCAGTATGAGGAAATGATGGATGCACAGGAAAAGAAAAGATCATGAAGCCTTGGCATGCCGTAAGGAGGAATGTGCCAGCAGGGAGCCATCAGTGATGTCTTTGAGCAGGAAACTGACATAAATATATCCTTGTTTTAGGAAAGTAATTTGCAGCATAATGGGAGTTGGGTTAAAAAGGCTTGAAGCAGGAAGGCGCTTAGTACTTTATTGCATTGGTTAGGAGAAATATATTGAGAGCTTGAACTAATTTGGTAGAAGGAGAAAAGAGAAGAGCTCAGCAAAAGATAGTAGATAAGCAGATGAAAGGACTTAGCAATGAATAAATAGGGTAGGTGATGGAGGGAGAGAAAAGCTGATTCTAAGTGTTTAACTCATCATACGGGGAAGATGAGGAAGTGTTGACGCAAAACAGCATAGCAAGAGGAGTAAATTTGTGACAGAGGAGTTCTGAGTTCTTTTTTGGGTATATTACAATTTGCGGTACACCTGGGGTATTCACTTGGAAATGTTCAGCAGGCAATTAAAGATAAGCATCTAGAATTTGGACAAAAGTTCAAAGATGTAGATTTGGTAATCATAAGGAAAACAGATGAAATCAAAGGAGGAAAAGAAATTGCCCAAGAAGGGCAAAGGTGATGAAGACTAAACCTTGTCTGACTTCTCAGGCTGTGCAAAATATGTTCCAAGAAGAACTGCTTAGCAATTTTGCACATTTAGTCTGTGTTTCGTCAGTTCCACAAAGTGAATGATGTGCCTATGGTTCTAACACTTTACTTCTTCAAATATCAATAAGATTTTGGCCTCCTTTCAAAGAATATTTCTAGTAGAGAAGCTGATATATGAACAAATAAATGTAATTTAATGTAACAAACACAATAACAGAACTTCATACATACTAGAGGGTGATACAGAGTAGGGCAGGATTACCATCAACTAGGGTGGTGGGCAAGGAAGCCTTCTCAGAGACGGTGACATCTGATCTGGGTTTTTTTTTTTTAATTTTTTTATTAAATCATAACTGTATACAATGATATGATTATGGGGCATCATACACTCACTTCATAAACCATTTGACACATTTTTATCCCAGTGGTTAACATAGCCTTTCCGGCGTTATCTCAGTTACTGTGCCAAAACATTTATATTCTACATTTACCAAGTTTCGCAAATACCCCTGTAATATGCACCACAGGTGTGATCCCACCGATTCCCCTCCCTCTACCCACCCCCCCCTTTCCCACTTCCCCCTATTGTTAAGTTGTAGCTGGGTTATAGCTTTCATGTGAGAGTCCCAAATTAGTTTCATAGTAGGGCTGTGTACATTGGGTATTTTTTCTTCCATTCTTGGGATACTTTACTAAGAAGAATATGTTCCAGCTCCATCCATGTAAACATGAAAGAGGTAAAGTCTCCATCTTTCTTTAAGGCTGCATAGTATTCCATGGTATACATATACCACAATTTATTAATCCATTCGTGGATCAATGGGCACTTCGGCTTTTTCCATGACTTAGCAATTATGAATTGGGCTGCAATAAACATTCTGGTACAAATATCTTTGTTATGTTGTGATTTTTGGTCTTCTGGGTATATGCCCAGCAGAGGAATTACAGGATTGAATGGCAGATCTATTTTTAGATCTCTGAGTGTTCTCCATATATCTTTCCAAAAGGAATGTATTAAT
The DNA here is from genome assembly GCF_027406575.1 of Nycticebus coucang. Taxonomy (NCBI): domain Eukaryota; kingdom Metazoa; phylum Chordata; class Mammalia; order Primates; family Lorisidae; genus Nycticebus; species Nycticebus coucang. Next base: position 19,866,317 of record NC_069784.1, on the reverse strand, counting down.
TTGCATTCCCACCAGCAGTGCAGAAGTGTTCCCTTTTCTCCGCATCCATGCCAACATCTCTGGTCTTGAGATTTTGTGATATAGGCTAGTCTCATTGGAGTTAGATGATATCTCAAAGTAGTTTTGATTTGCATTTCTCTGATGATTAAAGATGATGAGCATTTTTTCATATGTCTGAAGGCCGTGCGCCTGTCTTCTTCAGAGAAGTTTCTCTTCAAATCCCTTGCCCAGCCTGCGATGGGATCCCTTGTTTTTTTCTTGCTGATGCGTTTGAGTTCTCTGTGGATTCTGGTTATTAAACCTTTGTCAGAGTTATACCCTGCAAATATCTTCTCCCATTCTGAGGGCTGTCTGCTTGCTCTGCTTACTGTGTTCTTAGCTGTGCAGAAGCTTTTTAGTTTGATCAAGTCCCAGTAGTGTATTTTTGAAGCTGCTTCAATTGCCCGGGGGGTTCTCCTCATGAAATACTCACCCAGACCAATTTCTTCAAGGGTTTTCCCTGCATTCTCCTCTAGTATTTTTATAGTTTCATGTCTTAAGTTTAAATCTTTAATCCAATGAGAGTCTATCTTAGTTAATGGTGAAAGGTGTGGGTCCAATTTCAGTCTTCTGCAGGTTGCCAGCCAGTTCACCCAGCACCATTTGTTAAATAGGGAATCTTTTCCCCACTGAATGTTTTTAATTGGCTTGTCAAAAATCAAATAGCGGTAAGTAGCTGGATTCATCTCTTGGTTCTCTATTCTATTCCAGATATCTACTTCTCTGTTTTTGTGCCAATACCATGCTGTTTTGATCACTATCGATTTGTAGTAAAGTCTGAGGTCTGGTAGTGTGATTCCTCCTGTTTTGTTTTTATTTCTGAGTAATGTCTTGGCTATTCGAGGTTTTTTCTGATTCCATATAAAACGAAGTAATGTTTTTTCAAGATCTTTAAAATATGACAGTGGAGCTTTAATAGGGAGTGCGTTGAAATTATATATTGCTTTGGGTAGTATGGACATTTTGATAATGTTGATTCTTCCTAGCCATGAGCATGGTATGTTTTTCCATTTGTTAACATTTTCAGCTATTTCTTTTCTTAGAGTTTCATAGTTCTCTTTATAGAGATCTTTCACGTCTTTTGTTAGGTAAATTCCCAAATATTTCATCTTCTTTGGCACTACTGTGAATGGGATAGAGTCCTTAACTGCTTTTTCAATTTGACTGTTGTTGGTGTATATAAAGGCTACCGATTTATGAGTGTTGATTTTGTAACCTGAGACGCTGCTGTATTCCTTGATCACTTCTAGGAGTTTTGCAGTAGAGTCCCTAGTGTTTTCCAGATACGCAATCATATCATCTGCGAAGAGCGAGAGTTTGATCTCTTCTGACCCTATATGGATACCCTTGATCGCCTTTTCTTCCCTAATTGCGGTGGCTAAAACTTCCATTACAATGTTGAAAAGCAATGGAGACAATGGGCAGCCTTGTCTGGTTCCTGATCTGAGTGGAAATGATTCCAATTTAACTCCATTCAATATGATATTGGCTGTGGGTTTGCTGTAGATAGCCTCTATCAGTTTAAGAAAAGTCCCTTCTAGACCAATTTTCTTGAGTGTTCTGATCATGAAGGGATGCTGGATATTATCAAAAGCTTTTTCTGCATCAATTGAGAGAATCATATGGTCTTTGTTTTTTAATTTGTTTATGTGCTGAATTACATTTATAGATTTACGTATATTGAACCAGCCTTGAGACCCTGGGATAAAACCAACTTGGTCATGATGTATAATTTGTTTGATGTGTTGCTGGATTCTGTTTGTTAGGATCTTGTTGAATATTTTTGCATCTATATTCATTAGTGATATTGGTCTATAATTTTCTTTTCTTGTTGGGTCTTTTCCTGGTTTGGGGATCAGGGTGATATTTGCTTCATAGAACGTGTTGGGTAGTCTTCCTTCTTTTTCTACATTTTGGAACAGGTTGAGTAATATAGGTACTAATTCCTCTTTAAAGGTTTGGTAGAATTCTGACGTGAAACCATCTGGTCCCGGGCTTTTCTTTTTAGGGAGGTTTTGTATAGTTGATGCTATTTCTGAACTTGATATGGGTCTGTTCAACATTTCCACTTGATTCTGGTTAAGTCTTGGAAGGTGGCGTGCTTCCAAGTATCGGTCTATTTCCTTCAGATTTTCATATTTCTGAGAATAAAGTTTCTTGTAATATTCATTAAGGATTTTTTGGATTTCTGATGAGTCTGTGGTTATTTTGTCTTTGTTGTTTCTGATTGATGATATTAGAGATTTTACTCTTTTTTTCCTGATTAGGTTGGCCAGAGGTTTATCTATTTTATTGACCTTTTCAAAAAACCAGCTTTTTGATTTATTGATCTGTTGTATTATTCTTTTGTTTTCAATTTCATTTAATTCTGCTCTAATTTTGGTTATTTCTTTTCTTCTACTGGGTTTGGGGTTGGAATGTTCTTCCTTTTCCAGTTGCGTGAGATGTCCCATTAAGTTGTTAACTTCCTCTCTTTCCATTCTCTTGAGGAAGGCTTGCAGTGCTATAAATTTCCCTCTTAGAACTGCCTTTGCAGTGTCCCAGAGGTTCTGATAGCTTGTGTCTTCATTGTCATTTTATTCCAAAAAATTGGTGATTTCTTTCTTAATCTCATCTCTGACCCAGCTATCATTCAGCATAAGGTTATTTAACTTCCATGTTTTTGTATGGGTATGCAGATTCCTGTTGTTACTCAATTCAAGTTTTATTCCATGATGGTCCGAGAAGATGCATGGAATAATTTCTATTCCTTTAAATTTACTGAGGTTAGACTTGTGACCTAAAATGTGATCAATTTTGGAGTAAGTTCCGTGGGCTGATGAGAAGTATGTGTATTCGGTTTTGTTGGGATGAAATGTTCTGTAGATGTCTGCTAAATCTAAATATTGGATGGTTAGGTTTAAATCTAAGATTTCTTTGCTCAGCTTCTTTCTGGAGGATCGATCCAACACTGCCAAGGGAGTGTTGAAATCTCCAACGATTATGGAGCTGGAGGAAATCAAGTTACTCATGTCTGTTAGAGTTTCTCTTATAAATTGAGGTGCATTCTGGTTGGGTGCATAGATATTAATAATTGAGATCTCGTCATATTGAGTATTACCCTTAACAAATATGAAGTGACCATTCTTGTCCTTCCTTACTTTTGATGGTTTAAAGCCTACTGTATCTGCAAATAAAATTGCAACACCTGCTTTTTTCTGATTACCATTTGCCTGAAATATGGATGACCATCCTTTCACCCTGAGTCTGTATTTGTCTTTTAAGTTGAGATGTGACTCTTGTATGCAACAAATATCTGGCTTAAGTTTTTGTATCCAGTCAGCTGACCTATGCCTCTTTAGAGGACAGTTTAAGCCATTCACATTGATGGAGAGTATTGATAAGTCTGGTGGAATTTTGGGTATCGAATTTTTCAAATGTCCAGTGGACATTTTTAATCCTTTCGCCAGTGTGGAAGTTGGAGTTTGATCCGAAGTTTCTGAGTGAGTTTACTTTTGTGGTATAGGATTGGGTTGGTCATTGTGGAGGATAGGTCTGAGAACATCCTGAAGAGCTGGTTTACTTATGGCAAATTTTTTCAACATATGAATGTCATTGAAGTATTTAATTTCTCCATCATAGATGAAACTCAGTTTAGCTGGATACAAGATCCTGGGTTGAAAGTTTTTTTGCTTTAGGAGATTAAAAGTTGATGACCAGCCTCTTCTTGCTTGAAAAGTTTCAGCAGAGAGATCTGCAGTTATTCTAATATTCTTACCTTTGTACGTTATAGTTTTCTTTCGCCGGGCTGCTTTGAGAATCTTCTCTTTCATGTTAACTTTAGTGAAGCTAATTATGATATGTCTGGGAGATGGCTTATTGGGGTTGAATCGTGCTGGGGTTCTGAAGCTGTCTGCTATCTGAATTTCAGATTCTCTAGGCATGTCTGGAAAATTTTCTTTCATAATTTCATGTAGAAGGGCCTCTGTGCCCTTGGCTGCCACGTCATCAGTCTCCGAAATTCCTATAACCCTTATGTTATTTTTTTTCGAATTATCTGAGAGCTCTCTGAGTGAGTGATCCGTTTTTGCTCTCCATTTCTCTTCCTCTTTGAGAGATTGGGAGCGTTCGAAGACTTTATCTTCAATGTCAGAAATCCTTTCTTCTGCTTGCTCCATTCTGTTACTGAGGGATTCTACTGTATTTTTCATATCTTTGAGGGCTGTAAGTTCTTGTTTCAGTGTGTCTAAGTCTTTGGTGGTTTTGTCTTTAAATTCGTTAAATTCTTGAGACAGTTTTTGAATTTCTCCTCGAATTCCTAATTCCATTTTATTAATCTTGTCTGCAAACCAAATTCTGAATTCGACTTCTGACATCTCAGCCAGTTGTTTATGAATGGGATCTTCAATCACATCTGCCGTATCTTTTCTTGGGGGGGTTGATCTATTCTGGTTATTCATGTTACCAGAGTTTTTCCGCTGATTCCGCCCCATGGTTTACTCCCTTTGGTTTTTCCCCTGGGGTTTTATCGAGGGCCCGTACAGTGTTGTGGCCTGAGAAACTGGGGCCCTGTCTGGTGTGGTGGAGCAAAGTGGTTCTGTCTTGTTTTCAGCTGGTTTCTGTTCGATCCTATTGCAACTTCTACTCTGGCTTGAAGTCTCAGCTGTGTGGAAAAATCAGCAATTAAGTCACCCCGCCTGCCCACCTCTGGCCCCAGTTGGAAAAGGAGAATCAAACCTTCCTACAATCGCACACCCAGGGCACCACCTGAAAAGTCCTCAGTCTATTAGCCCAGTTCAAAACGTCCGAATCAACTGTCTCAATCGGCACTTGTCTCAGGTGGAAGGGTTCAAGAGGTCTCTGGGAACTGGATCACAGGGGCCTGGTGACTCCTCTGACACAGCTCACCCCAGTGCAGCGTGGAGTCAGGAGGAGCCACCCCGCAAACAGAGCAGTCTGGGAAGGTTGACGTCTCCTTCCCCACTTTGCCCCTCCGTCGGACCCAGTCACTGGTATCTCTGCAGATGGCTAACCCAGTTGCCTGCAGTGAACAGACACTCCAGGGGTTTGCACCTGCCTGAATCGCGAGGAAGTCTGCCAGGCCCCCGCAGACTGCCGCTATCTAGCAGGAGGAGATGGGGCCTGACATCTTTGAGTGTTTGATGCAGGTGATGGGAAGGAGGTGTTCACTCAGGCTTAGCCCCGTCCCTGATGGATGCTGCTAACAGAACAGAACAGAACAGACAACTTTGTGAGGTTCTGTCTCTGTTCCTGTCGTCGCCTACAGGAGACGGGCTGTTTTGAGTTCAAACGTCTTTGCTGCTGGAGAATTGCGTCTGAACACCTCTCTGGGTCGGCCCCGCCCTGGAGGCTTCCGGGTTTGTGAGCCGTGTCACCGGTGGCCTCCTCTGGTTGCCCAGGGAGACAGGGGGTGTGGCCTCAGAATATCCAGAAGTGAGCGTTCTGCCGTTAAAGAAAAAACGGCTGGTGATCTACCTCCAGGGAACTGCTGCTCTGGTGTGGGCACTCAGGCGACCCTTTTCTCCTCTGTCCCGCGCCCCAGAGTCAGCACTGAGCGGCCGCAGTTTGTGCTGGGTCCACACCCCTTAAGAGATCCCCCAAGAATCAGAACTCTTGGGGGATGGGCCCCCAGACCCGGATTGGGAGTGGGGCGGGGGGAAGCTAGAGTTTCATTCAGTTTCACGCAATACTACGGTCCGGGGAGGGCTCCTGCACTGCACCGCAGGGAAGTGCAGCCAAGGCTTGATTTCCCCTCAGCGGAGTGCCCTCTCCTCGCTCACGTGTCCCAGAGTCAGCGCTGACCTGACGCAGCTCAGGCACTGTGCACTCCCCTCGAGAAATCACCCAAGGAGCCGAACTCCTGGGGGATAGGCCCTCAGACCCCGAGTGAGAGTAGGGGTTCTCAGCTCTCAGCGGGGAGGCCAGAGTCTGATTCAGTCTTGGGCCCCGTTTGCCCGGGGAGGGTTGGTGCACTGCACCGCAGGGAAGTGCCGCGAGGCGTGACTCCCCCTCAGCCCAGTGCCCTCTCCTCACTCGGCGCGCCTCAGAGTCAATGCTGACCAGTCGCAACTCGGGGACTGTCCACTCCCCTTGAGAAATCACCCAAGGATCCGAAGTCCTGGGTGACAGGCCTCCAGACCTCAGTGGGTGGGAGGGGAGCGCCGGGGATTCAGGGTTGCCGGCAAAGGATTCCCAAAGTTTTATTCAGCCCTATGTCCGGCAGGAGAACGCCACGGCACCCCAGTAGGGGAGGTAGGTCCAGTTTTTAGAAGGTCTCTCCCGTGGAGTGTAGTGGGAGGGGCTTTAATTTCTGCCCGCTTGTTCAATTGTGGGGCTCCAGAGCCGGTCTCATGGGGGAGGGGGACTCCCGTCCGCTTGGTGGTGGATTTTGTACCTTTTGTTTGCATCCTTGTGATCACAACTTGCCTCAGCGGTGTTGATGTGCGTTCTTCAGCCTTCTCTCTTGGTGAGGCTCAAGTCCACCAGGATACTTACTAAATTCCTGTCCCTTAACTCTCCTTCTGGACGGGAGCCTTTGTTGAAAGCTGGCTTCAGTCCGCCATCTTGTCTCCCCTCCCCTGATCTGGGTTTTGAGAGTTGAATAGTAGTTTGCCAAATGGTAAAGATTTCTAATTCGTGGTGATGAATGGTGCAAAAGACTGCTGTATCCAAGGAACGGGTTTCTTTCATTATTTATCATGATCAATCTTCAACTTGTGTCATATAACAAGATATGAATATCTGCAAGCTATGAAGTCTGATCTCCCTGCGACTACCTCCTTTTCTTATTTTTAAAGAAGTACCCCTCCACCAAATTTAGCCAAAAAACTCTGCTTTGTGCTTCAATTTCTCAGTTGAAATGTAACTCCACTGTCTCTAATTTTTAGAGATGGAGATGATTTTAAGTATTCATTGTAAAAAAAATACACACACACACTCACAGTAGAACCTCTGTAAGTTGACCACCCAAGGGACTGATCAACATACAGAGGTTGTCAACATAAAGAGTTAGGCCTGCTGTACTGATACATACATGTGGTGCATATCTAGTCTATGAAAATTAGGTCAACTTAAGGAGGTTCTAAAGGTGGTCAACTATGGAGGTTCTAAAATAATTATTTTATTTTTGCTACTTTATATCTTTATAGTATCACATCAAGACAGGATTTTTCTCTTCCACCTCTGTTTTTGTACTCTCTGGAGACTTGGCCCCTACTTGCCAAGGATGACAGGGAGATTTTTTTGAAATAAAGAAACAAGAACAAATCTATAAGCATACCAGTGGAGTTCTGCTCTAATATGCAATCAGACAAAAGAAAGATTTGTCTTTTGCATGTTTAATTCTGAGTTGGACCGGGAATGAACATTTTCCTTTATCTTCTCAGTCACCCCGGAAATGTAAGCATCATACCCAGTTAGACGGAAGAGAAAACTGGATGGAACCCTTCAACTGAAAGCTCATGTCTAAGGCCAGCAGGAAACAGTTCCCTCTGCTGGGACACTGCAGTGGGAACAGGAATGAATGAAGAGTAAGACGGACAGAGACTAGATAGGAAGGACTCAGTTCCATACTGATAGGAAACTCAAGGAGGAAAATGAAGGTCTATAACTTCAGACTCCAGGTATGGGCCTGTCTACCCCCCACCCCCCCAATCTAGATAAATCTCATACATAGTTCACTATAAAAGTTTTGAGATAGATTGTGCTATGGTCCATCGTTTCACTTCCAAGGAACATAGTTGACAGCATCCTTTCTGATTTTCACCTGTGTAAGTTTCAACTTGCTCAGCTTATTGGTGTTGCTGGGAGAGCATCATTTTTTCTGTATCTTACGTTTCTTGACTTCTTTGTATCTCCAAACTTGCATAATGACCACATGTATTGGAATATATAGGCATTTATATGTTTAGGAGAGACCTTTACACACAAATGCCAACACTGCATGGTTAGAAGGTACTGAGGAGGGGAATGCATATCTGTTTAGCAACAAAGATTCTGTCGTGTTTTGTGCTGCCTTAGAGTGCAGGGAGAAGCCTGATCCTAGGAGCCACACCATAGAGTGCAGGGAGAAGCCTGATCCTAGGAGCCACACCATAGAGTGCAGGGAGAAGCCTGATCCTAGGAGCCCACACCATAGAGCGCAGGGAGAAGCCTGATCCTAGGAGCCCACACCATAGAGCGCAGGGAGAAGCCTGATCCTAGGAGCCCACACCATAGAGCGCAGGGAGAAGCCTGATCCTAGGAGCCCACACCATAGAGCGCAGGGAGAAGGCCTGATCCTAGGAGCCCACACCATAGAGCACAGGGAGAAGCCTGATCCTAGGAGCCCACACCATAGAGCGCAGGGAGAAGCCTGATCCTAGGAGCCCACACCATAGAGTGCAGGGAGAAGCCTGATCCTAGGAGCCCACACCATAGAGTGCAGGGAGAAGCCTGATCCTAGGAGCCCACACCATAGAGTGCAGGGAGAAGCCTGATCCTAGGAGCCCACACCATAGAGTGCAGGGAGAAGGCCTGATCCTAGGAGCCCACACCATAGAGTGCAGGGAGAAGCCTGATCCTAGGAGCCACACCATAGAGTGCAGGGAGAAGGCCTGATCCTAGGAGCCCACACCATAGAGTGCAGGGAGAAGCCTGATCCTAAGAGCCCTCTTGTTGCACATGCAGGACTGCACAGACACGGAACCAAGATCCTTACTGAGCACTCTTGTGTGAAATGCTAAAGACAAGGCATTCACGTTGATCCACATGACTAGAAATAGCCAAAGTCTGGGTTAGCCTAATACGGCCTTCTGCCTTAAATTCACTGATTACAGAATTAAACACTTAATTGAGTTATGTAGCATCCTCTGCGTTCCACGTCCTGCATAGGGGCTGCGGAAACGAGGATGAGAAGAAACATCCTTTCCTTGAACAGCTGAGGGGCATTTAACTTGTAAACAACACCCACTAGTCTCCCACTCACTGAACAAAGCAAAAAGAAGAATGCTAGCAAGTTTATGCTTGGCTGGCAATTAGCATGTTATTAGCGTGATGTGTGACTAAAAAGAAGAAATAGAGGCCAGATATGTAAGAAAATTCCGGTCTGAGTCTTTCTGAGGCCCAGACCTGGCTTATATTTGCTCAGTCGTTCTTAAATTCTATTAAAAGACCTCAGCCAGTTGGATTTCACACAAGAAGCCCCCTCCAATTCACAGTTTAGGCTGTCAGAAGTCTGACCTTCCTGAAAACAGTGACAAGCCACAAATTTAGGCTGGATCTTTTATTTTCCCCTCTACAGACTAATGCTGCTGGAAAGAGCTGTGTTTAGTCCAGCTCATGGACAGGGATGGCAGTTAACATATGCACGGTTTTGACTTTTACTTTCAGATCAGAATTGGAATTCCTACATTGGTTACTCCTCTCTCTAATCTGCCCCATCCATTGCCATCACCTTCTTGTAACTTAGATCCAATTAGGCAATTCACAAGTTCTCTGGTGGGGAATGATCTACAGTCTGTGGCACAGTCTCTGTACTGTCACCATTTACCTCCAACCTGTCTTTCCAGCTTCCCCTCCCAGTCCAGTGGCTACTGTGGAATATTTGTGTTTTCTGAACATCCTGAACACATTCATGATCTTTACATTTTTTTGGCCACTCTTCTTCCACCTGGAAGAGGCTTTGCCTCTTAGACCATTAAACATCTCAGGCTGCTAAAGTCTTACTTATTTTTCAAAATCCAATTTGAATATTACCAATGCTTTGGAAGAGGCTTCAGGGTTTTCTTTCTCGGTATTAACAATTTCTTTACTCGGGGTCCCAAAGCACTTTACTTCTATTTCCCATAGCATTAAGGTTATAAGCATTAAACTAAATGGTACAAGGCACTGTATTTGGTACAATGGAGTATTCAATAATTAACTGTTGGTTTTATTTATTGTGCCTGCAATACACATTTCTATGTGTGTAAATAATCTATAAATATATCCTCTGTCAATCTGTAAGGTCTTTAAGAATAAAAAAAGACAATAGTAACGGATTTTAGTGCCTAAAATCTTAGACTTATGCCTTATTACCTTGGAGAAGCACAAAAAGCACTTGTGGAATACTGACCATGAATCCGTTACTAGAATCTAGAAAAAAAAGTAGAGTGCCAAGCAGCTTTTGACCCTGCTATATGCCGAGGCATTCTGTCTGGCTTTATGCACTTTAGTTTACTTAATCCCCACAACTACTTTGTGAAACATATATTGATTTTGCTTTACACAGAGGAAAGTGGAACACAGGGCATTTAAATAACATACGATAAGTCAACAATCAGAAGGAAGAGGAGCCAGAATTCCAAGCTACTGCATTTCTGATGCCAGGCCCCAGCCCCTTGCTCCCATGTAATGCTGACACTCAGTGACATTGCATCGTCCCCCACAGGGCTTGTATGTGGACACTAAAATGGCTTTTTAAAAATTCTTTTTCAGAGACGGTGCCTCACTTTGTCACCCTCCGTAGAGTGCTAGGGTGTCACAGCTCACAGCAACCTCCAGCTCTTGGGTTTAGGTGATTCCCTTGCCTTAGCCTCCCGAGTAGCTGGGACTATAGGTGCTTACCACAACGCCTGGCTATTTTTTTGTTGCAGTTTGGCTGGGGCCGGGTTTGAACCTACCACCCTTGGTATATGGGGCCAGTGCTCTACCCACTGAGCCACAGGCACCACCCCAAAATGGCTCGTGAGAAAAACCGCTAAGACAGTTCTCAGAGAGATTGAAAGCAATTAGAAAAGGAATTTATTGTTTCAACTTAAAGTTAGATTTCTAGTTTTTCATTTTATTTGTTTCCCAGAGATGTCTTCACACCATTCAAATTGTGCCATGGAACAGCACTTCAATTGTAAATTCCCATGGGAGTGAAATAAACTTTTGTTTTTATTTTTTTATTATTAAATCATAGCTGTGTACATTAATGGGATCATGGGGCACCATACACTGGTTTTATAGACTGTTTGACACATTTTTATCACACTGGTTAACATAGCCTTTCTGGCATTTTCTTAGTTATTGTGTTAAGACATTTATATTCTACATTAACTAAGTTTCACATGTACCCTTGTAAGAGGCACCACACGTGTAATCCCACCAATCACCCTCCCTCTGCCCATCCTCACCCCCACCTCCCTTCCCCATATGCTTAGGTTATAACTGGGTTATAGCTTTCATATGAAAGCCATACATTAGTTTCATAGTAGGGCTGAATACATTGGATACTTTTTCTTCCATTCTTGAGATACTGTACTAAGAAGAATATGTTCCAGCTCCATCCATGTAAACATGAAAGAGGTAAAGTCTCCATCTTCCTTTAAGGCTGTGTAATATTCCATGGTATACATGTACCACAATTTGCTAGTCCATTTGTGAATTGATGGGCACTTGGGCTTCTTCCATGACTTAGCAATTATGAATTGGGCTGCAATAAACATTCTGGTACAAATATCTTTGTTGTAATGTGATTTTTGGTCTTCTGGGTATATACCTAGTAGAGGAATTATAGGATTGAATGGCAGATCTATTTTTAGATCTCTAAGTGTTCTCCACACATCTTTCCAAAAGGAATGTATTAATTTGCGTTCCCGCCAGCAGTGTAGAAGTGTTCCCTTTTCTCCACATCCACGCCAACATCTCTAGTCTTGGGATTTTGTGATATGGGCTAATTTTACTGGAGTTAGATGATATCTCAAAGTAGTTTTAATTTGCATTTCTCTGATGATTAAAGATGATGAGCATTTTTAAATGTCTGAAGGCTGTGCGCCTGTCCTTCTTCAGAGAAGTTTCTCTTCAAGTCCCTTGCCTGAAATAAACTTTTATTTATTTTTTTTGACACAGAGTCTTACTCTGTTGCCCTCGGTAGAGTGCCATGGCGACACAGCTCACAGCAACCTCAAACTCTCGGGCTTAAGTGGTTCTCTTGCCTCAGCCTCCTAAGTAGCTTTGGACTACAGGCACCAGCCACAAAGCCTGGCTATTTTTTTTGTTGCAGTTGTCATTGTTGTTTTTTAACTGGCGCAGGCTGGATTTAAACCCACCAGCGTTGGTGTAGGTGGCTGGTGCTGTAACCACTGAGCTAGGGGCACCACCTGAAATAAACTTTTAGATGGTTTAGCATGAGTGTGTTGTTAGAGGATGCTAGATGTGTATAAATCCCTTAATTACAATTTCCAGTGCTAATGTTTATACCTTAATTAGAGGTGTGTAGTGGGCTTTTCTTGTTGTTGTTCTTGGGAGGAGCAGAACTGGAACCTTCTGGATGCCGCCTCATGTTTGTCGGAGCCCTTCCAGGGATTGTAAACATTAAAGTGACGTTTGAACCCAGCACTTTCCAATCTACCAGGAAAGGTGAGAAGTCTTTGAGCAAAGGCTGAATGGACATAAAGAAAGTGTAGCCCTGAGCTACTGTTTGCTCCAGACACCTTTGCCCCATTTTGCTTTGACTAATTACATAATTTGCTAAGGAAGGGAGCCAAGTGATTTTACCAGTCTCGCTGATCACATGGTTTGGAGAAGGAATGCTTTTGGTCTGAGGCAGCTTTCAATTTGCTTTAAACTTGGAGCTATAAACAATAGGAATTTCCTGAGGGAGAAAACTACAGGGAAGAAAGGATTTGATTGTGGGGAGGTAAAAACTGTTCAGGCTCTGGGTGGAGTTTTGGTTTGCTACTTACTAGCCCTGTGGTTGGCCTTCAGCAAGGTTGGAACCTCTCTAAAGCTTAGTTTTGTCATCTATGAAATGAGGCTGATAGCTCTTTCCTTCCTGGGTGATCATGAGTACCTGTCACCTAGGAGGCCCAGGAGAAATGCCTCACACAATTATTATAGTTTTTATTTTTTTTATTCAAAGAGCTTGTCTTTCAGCATTGTAAGCAGTCCTGAAAGAATTAAGATTCGGTCCTGAAAAGAATTAGGATTCAGGACAATTATGATTCCTCTTGATGATAACTTTCTTAGTGCCACCCCTTCCCTTCCCTTCCCTCCCTCCCTCCCTTCCTTCCTTCCTTCCCTCCCTCCCTCTTGATGATAACTTTCTTAGTGCCACCCCTTCCCTTCCCTTCCCTTCCCTTCCCTTCCCTTCCCTTCCTTCCCTCCTTCCCTCCCTCTTTCCCTCTTTCCCTCCCTCCCTCCCTCCCTTCCTATTTATTTGAGACAAGAGTCTCACTGTTGCCCAGGCTAGAGTGCCATGGTGTCAGCAACCTCAGACTCCTGGGCTTAAGCAATCCTCCTGCCTCAGCCCCAAGTAGCTGGAACTACAGTTACCGGCCACTATGCCTGGCTAAGTTTTCTATTTTCTATAGAGACAGGGTCTTGCTCAAGCTGGTCTCAAACTTGTGGTCAAGCAATCCTCCTGCCTCAGCCTCAAGGAGGGCTAGATTACAGATGTGAGTCACCATGCCCAGCCTTGGTGCATTTTTTTTTTTTTTTTGTCCTTTTCGCATCCCTTGTTTTCCTCTGATAAAATTAATCTTCCAAACTGATCTTTCTCAACCTTCTCCTTTGCTTTTATTTTTTTTCATCCTTTCTGAAAATTCTAAAGAAACTAGCAGGGCTGATCAGACCAAATACTTATAGGCAGGCTTTCTTTAGGAGTCCAAAATTGTCTCTCTTCCCTTTGCACTGCTTAACTTTCCTCCTCTGGTCTTTTCTCTCCTTACATGTCTGTAATAAAATGTGTCATGAAACAGATCAGCAAATGCATCACCTTGACACTTGGGTGAGTGGGGACATAGATTTGGGTAATAGACTTAGAAGAAATGTCTTCCTGGGGGTGTCCAGGTCTGTTATTTACACAATTGTTATCTCAGAAAACAACTGGTAGATACCTCCTCCAAACTAGTTCTATAGATATGGACTAAGGAAGCTATTTTCCTGTGGGATTCATTAGATTTTGATTAGCTTCTGATACATTTGTTCTCAGCAACACAGAGGGTTCCCCTCAGGCTAGGCTGGGGTTGCCAGCTGTGACAGAGATGGACATTTAATTTGTTTGTGATTGGGTTCTCAAGGCTGCACATTTGTCATGTGAGATTTCTTCTTTACTCCTTTCCTCCAGTTCTACTCCAAACAAGAGAAATCTTAAAAGTAAGATAGATTAAAAATTGATGATGTGGAGTGTGTATTGGATTGGTTTCTGTTTTATTTTACTTAAGGAAATCATAAGGTTGGGGCCAGTAATTAAAATTTCTGACTATGTACAGGCAAAGCTCACCTTGCTCACAAAACACCCCAGCAATCTCATCCCATTTCTTAGGGAAGATTTAATAGCAGGCCTGTTCAGTGAGGCACATACAAGTTCATTACCTTTATAAAACACTCTACAGGAATTTTACTAGTGTCCAAAGCAGTGCTGTTAATGGCTTCCAACCATACATTTCCACAAAAGGACAAAAGATAGCCTGTGTTAGCTTTACATTTTGGCCTTTTTTGCTTCCTTGGTAATTTTCTAAATTTCAACAGTTACAGTTTATCTTCTGTTTGTTTTGGTTTGTAACCTGCTACTATGGAGGTTCATCACCATCCTCATAGCTGGAGTCTGCTTCCTCCTACTTAGCTTCATCCCACTGTGCAGCTGAGACACAGGTGCAGGTTCTGACTTTTATTCTGCTGCACAAAAGGGTCAACTGAGGTTTGTGTTACTCAAATTTAATTTCTCAAAGCTGAATTGGGCAGGAGCAGTGCTGGCTGTTTGTTTTAATATTCTCACTGGACTTCAGCTTAGGGTTTTGGTAATCTCTATTCTTTTTTTTTTATTGTTTGTTTGCAGAAGAAAAAATATAGAGAGATGGTTTTATTTTAACTCTATAGTTGTAAATGAACCCTGAATATTTGATGAAAATTGTTTATCAATTTAAAGATATACACTAAACAGAAGTCTAAAAAGGTTTTAAATATAAGCAATGTAACTGAGAAAAGAACACCTTGTTGTTTTAACTAAAGATGCCTTTTTCATTTTAGTCAACTTGTTTCCATACAAGATTTTTCTAAATTCACTCTCAGAAACCTTCTCTGGACTTACATAGACCATCTGGTCTTTGGTAATCTCATGTCAGATATTTGCCAAATTATTGCAGTTGTGATTTTCATCAGAGATCTGACTATGTCTTAAAGATATATATTTTAAAAATTAATTAATTAATTATTTTTGAGACAGAGACTCATTTTGTCACCCTAAAGTGCTAGCTCATGGAAGCCTCAAACTTCTAGGCTCAAGTGATTCTCTGGCCTCAGCCTCCCAAGTAGCTGGGACTACAGGTGCCCACCACAATGCCTGCTTATTTTGTGTGTGTGCGTGTGTAGAGACAGAGTTTCGCTTTATCACCCATGGTAGAGTGCTGTGGGTTTACACAGCTCACAGCAACCTCCAACTCCTGGGCTTAGGCGATTCTGTTGTCTCAGCCTCCCGAGTAGCTGGGACTATAGGTGCCTGTCACAATGCCCAGCTATTTTTTGTTGCAGTTTGGCCAGGGCTGAATTTGAACCTGCCACCCTTGGTATATGGGGCCGGTGCCCTGCCCACTGAGCCACAGCCTGGCTATTTTTTAGAAATAGGGTCTTGCTCTTGCTCAGGCTGGCCTCAAACTCCTGAGCCAGGCAATCCATTGGCCTTGGCCTCCCAGAGTGCTGGGATTACAGGAATGAGCCACTGTGCCAGCCTTTTAAGGATATTTTAAATCTGTGATTTATTTGGGAATGCTTTTTGAGGATCCAGTGTGCCCTGAGATTAGGAACTTGAAATGGTCACTCACTGACACTCCTGCTGCCCTAGCACCTGTCTGTTTGGGTTCTGAACTCTGTGTTGAGACCTTTTTAGGTTGTAATACTTCTTTTTAATTTCAGCATTCAGATTAGGTTGGTCTAGTTAGGATGGAGGTACTATATTAAATGAATACAATTTTGATCTTGCTTCTTTATATCAGTAGGCCCTGTGTGAATATCCATGTAAAATATAAATGATTGATATTTGACTCTGTCACCAACTCTTTGAGTGCCCCTGGGGTGCATGAGATTTGTATTATGTGTTCTAGAGTCTAAAGAATCCAGTTTGGTTCCAGCCCCTGTCTTCAAGAAGAAAAGGGATAGACTAAGTTAGCAGAAGTGGGACATATTGCAAACACATGTTACAAAGAACATCCATGGGCACACTGAAACAAGCCCATGAGGATCCTGCAGGGAGGCCTGTGCACGTTTGCCTCATAAGCAGTTGCTGCTAATGATGTGGTAGAGGAGCACTGTACCTGAAGAAGGAAAGTTCTAGTTGTGGCTTTTCCACTAACTAGCCATGTGACCTTATATAAGTCATTTAATCTTTCTAAAACTCAGGGTAGACACCTGTCAAGGAGCAAGTTTTACTAGATGATTTCAAAGGTTCTAACTTCAAAAAGAAAAAAAAAAAGGAAAGAAAAGAATCCTGTGATTCTCATAAAGGGATGTTTTATTTGATTGTGACATTTCATTTGGTATCTAATAATTCTGTACAGATGTCTTAACTCAGAGTATTTTGGTTCTTGTCGATTTAATACATGGAATTTATCATTCTATGAATGTACCTTGGAGTGAAATGCATGTCTGCACTCACATTTATAATATGTATTACATCTTTTGAATGTGCATCATGAGAAATGCCAGTGGACCTCAATGAAATGTTACTATTGTTGCATTCATTTTAACCAACTCTGTCAGGCTAGATGAACTAAATAAGAAACAACATGTGCCACAAAAACGACATTTACCATATACTCACGTGTCTGTGTAGTGCATAAACACAGATATTGAATATGCTTTGGGTTTTCTTTACCAAGAGCCAGGAAAAATTTCTAACTTAAATTGAAAATCAAATGGAAGATTTGATTTTTAAACATGAGGCTGAGCTATTGTTATGGCACCCATTGTCTCGGGCAGACAGCGCAGCTGGGGACATCCTCAGTTGCTTTCTACTTTTACCTGGTGATGGAGCAGGGGAGAGCGGGTGAGTTGTATGTGAGCGGTACACACTGTAAGATTATGAATAATGGTGGGAATGATGAATCGAGGATCAGGAAGCCAGTGGGGACTCCCGGGGATAGAAATGATAGAGCTCTTTGATCTCCAGCTCTGTGTAGACTTCAGAACATTTGACTCCTTCCCTTCTTTCCATCTTTTTTTTCTGTCAGCTGTCTGGACAACTCCTCATCTTACTTCTACAAAGACACTACAGTCTTTTTTGGAAATCTCATTTTAGCATGAATATTTCCGGATTTGAATAGTAAATTCACACCAGGAAGAATTCTGCCCTGACATTTCTGCACACGAAGACTATAAAAGGGTCTGGGAGGCAAAGGCAGCAGAAAAGGATGTGGGTTTCCAATTTGGGAAGTGATACTTAAAGTTCACATTAGCAGCTCTTGTCCTAGGTTGTCATTTTAAAAATGACTTGGGAAGTCAGAATGTTTTTGTTTTGCTTGCTTTTTAACTTAAAAAAATCTGCAAGATGATTTACATAGAATAAAGTGCATAAATCTTAAGTGTATGGCGCTGTGATTACACACACCCCCTCCCCCTTATAATGATCGTTAGATTAAGATTTTGAATATCCTCAGCATCCCAAAAGGCTGTTTTGTGATTCCTCTTAAGGTATAAATTTATCAATTTGTATTTCCTAATCTCTTGCAATATATTTAGAAGGCTGCGGTTGTTTAATTCACAGACATTGTTATAAAATACACACCCCTACCCTGTAGCTTTATTTTAGGAGGCAAAACTCAAGCACTAGAAAACTTATTTGGATCACATTATAAGTATGGGGCACTAGTTTCAAGGGAAACTATTGACATGATCTACAGGAATCTTTTTATGGAGGGTCATCACAAGCCACAGTGAAATTCCAACAGTCTCATTTACAATCACACTCATCCTCAGTAGCCATATTTGTGGCTTCATGTGTAATGAGGTGATTTATCATGGTATGTCAGCCATAGAGAGTTCAGTATAAATGAATCTGGTTCCTTAAAAAAAGGTATTTATATCTAAACGCTTATACAATAATCTGACATTGCCCTTTAAAGGTAAGCACATATTATGTGATTTGCATATGAAGAAACCACGCATTACTCTTACTTGACTGACTGTCAGCGTCAGCGGCTGCACCTGGTGGTGCCCAGGTCTGTCATTGTTTCCGTGATAGAGCTCATTTTTCAAGGGTTAATAACATAGACCTTAGCATTCACTTTGGGTTGAAACTTGGCAACCACCATGAGTCTCTAGCCTGAGGAGCTGATTTTAAACAAAAATGGTTTAAATTGATTTACCCTTTTCAAATTAGAGTATGTCAGAATAATAGTACTTTGTATCAGTTCTAATGCTTTACATTTATTTAATGTAAATGTGTGTAAGCTATTACTCCTGGGTGGTTCTTTGGGGGATGCCAGCTAAGGGGCAAGTTAAATAATCATTGGTTTCTGTTGAGAATTCCAAAAGAAATTTGAAAACTTTGACTATTTTTCTTTGGTAATATCATTACTGTTTTAAAAGAAGAAATGTTCTTTCCCTTACTTTTGATGGAAAAGAGCCCTTGTGTTTATGAATGCAATTTGAAAAGAAAGGTAGAAATAAAATGTTGGAAATTGTGTTTTGTTTGCAGCATCCTGATCTCATGAAGGGTTTCCCTCAGCTCAGCATCTCTGAGTGGTATTTGAACTTGGTTAAGTCGGTGTGTGTGCAGTTCTTCATGGTCTTTAGCTAGTCAGTTTTGAAAATTCCACATAGAAAGTAAGAAGAGCATATTTGTATACCCACTGTAGCATGCATTTTTGCTTCTCCAATCAAATGTACATTTCAATCTTATCTACATCTATTAAAAATGTGAACTCTTCCATCCCCCTCACTGAGTCATCAAAAGTTAAAAATCCACATTCTTTTCTCTTTTTGAAAACTTACTTAGATGTCAGCATATTTGTATATTTAATGTACAACCACACTCTAAAGAAAGAGTGCTGCTGGGCTATTTCTATTCTGAAGCTGTCTTCTCAATGGAAGAAGAGCTAGACTAATGAGGACATCATACTGTCAATTTTTAAACTTTGATCGATACTTCACTGAGCATGACACAGACAGAAATTTGAAGAAGTTCTCATATATATCAGACAGTAAGACTGGGAGACCACGTGTCAAAAAATGCAACTTCATTCTCCTGGTGAACAAAGACATGGCTGAAAAAATAAGCAAACCTACATAGTAGTAGTATAGAACGGTCTGTGATAAATCACAGACAGGAGAGATGGAGAAATATAATCTAGATATAGTACGGTACAGGGGAATAGCATTAGTCTTACCAGCCAGGCAGTTTGGGATTAGAATTGTTTCGCCACTCATGGGCAACCTGGAGCACATTAATTATCCTTGCTGATTCTCATTAAGGTGTAAATAGTGACTGTCTTCCAGTGTTTTTTTTTTTTTTTTAAATAAGAATTAAAATAATGTATGTAAAACACTTGGCACATAGTAGTTGCTCAATAAGAGTGTTATCACGATGGTGTAAGAATTTAAAAATTGAACTTGTAAGTCACAGAAAGTTTCCGTCAGTCCCATCATCTGCTTTTGTGAGGTCTCAGAGTGCACTTATATCCACAGTCATCTTGGTGGCACCTTTTTCAGAAATCTTCACAATTCCTCTGTATGTCCATTACACTCAGGAAAAGGACACGTCTCCTAAAGTGGCCTATAAAATGGTTACAAGGACAATGAAGCTCAAAGAGATCTACGGTGCCTAAAGAAATGGTGTTGGCCAAAACAATCTTATCCTCTCTTATGGGAAGCATAAATTCTGGTCATATAGAAAGTGATAATATAGCAGAGAGGTGAAACAGAGACATATAGAAAGAAGAAAACATCCATGAGCTAGAAAGGAGAATAAGGAGAAGCCATAATGTGATGATAGTTGTCAAATTGGTTGTGGCAAAACCAGCAAAACAGAATGACTGAACAGCTGTGTAATGGTGGAGCAACTGAGCCATGAATAGGTACTTCTGGAAGGGAACCTATGAGTGGCAGTGGAAGGGCTCCCTCCTGCTCCTGCCCTATGAGAGTTACTCTTCTATGAAGAATGATAGTCCAGTCCTCCCGTAGGCCTGGCTCTGTGTTGCCTTGTCTGATTTCCTGTCTCCTACTTCCCCAGTTATGTTACCTAAAGCCCCTTTAACTCAAGTAACTTGAGTGTGTAATTTGAAAGAGCCCAACAAATACAACTATTTAGTTTGTAGATCAAAGTCAACCTTGAGAAAAGACCCTAGGTATTTTCCCTTGAGTCTAAGTAAAGTCACAGATTTGTGAAGCAATTTGGTATGTGTGAGAAATTTCAAAGTGTTTCTAGATCATAAAATATGAATCGAATGAAGTGAGAGATGAAGCAGGAGAGATCAGTTGGAGCAGAGAGCTCATTAAGGCAAAGTATGGAATTGAAGGAGCTTGGAAAATTGCTGAGAAAAACAAAGGGTTTCTAAGGAGGGGAAGGATATAGTTAGACTTTTCGTTTAGTCATATCACTCTGGTGGTTTTGTGGAAGATTGAGAGCAGCAAGGCTAAAGAAAGGGAGACAGATACAAAGCAGCGCCTGTGGCTCAGTGAGTAGGGCGCCAGCCCCATATGCCGAGGGTGGCGGGTTCGGACCCAGCCCGGGCCAAACTGCAACCAAAAAATAGCCGGGTGCTGTGGAGGGCGCCTGTAGTCCCACCTACTCGGGAGGCTGGGGCAAGAGAATCGCTCAAGCCCAGGAGCTGGAGGTTGCTGTGAGCTGTGTGAGGCCACGGCACTCTACCGAGGGCCATAAAGTGAGACTCTGTCTCTACAAAAAAAAAAATAAATAAATGAAAAAAAAAAAAAAAAAGAAAACCTTTAAAAAAAAAAAAAAAGAATGTTGAGTAGATTGGCTCTTGACTACCAGGGTAGTAACTAAGGAGAAGCAGCAGGGCTAGAAAGGAGGATATGATGTAATTTTGGTGAGGTCAGAAATGCTTGGTTAATGCACAGGATGTAGTAGGCAGTCAAGGAAGATTCCTAAGTTTCCATTTGGGGGTGTTGGGGAAGAGCAGTGATACCCATTTATGGAGAAGGAGAATACGGGAGGAAGAGATGGACTGGGGAGAAGATGATGAATGCCATTTTGGATGCATTAAGTTTATGATGTCTGTAAGACATTCTGGCAGAGTTGTTTAGAGGGCAGGTATGTGTGTGAATATAAATCTCAGGGCAGAAGTCGGAGCGGGAGGTATAGGACACATTCTCTTTTATGTGGCAGTTAGAATCACAAGGATGGAAGAAGTTATGTAAGGGCAGAGGAGGAACTCTTTTAGAGAGTGAAGAAACATCTCTGAAGGTATAGGTAGCAGAAGAGAAGCCCTCGTCAAAAGGACAGAAAGAACAGAGTGGATTGGAGAAAATCAGGAGTGGATGGTTGAATTGAATCCGAGGAAGGGTAGAGTTTCATTATGGAAGAAGTAATTTTTAATAACAGAATTCAGCATAGCAGTGAAATGCATAAACATAACCACCGGAGCAAGGGAAACTGCCCTTACAAACTGATGAAGGGGTACAAGACAAGAGCCTAGAGTAAGGGCCCCCAAACTCTGTAAGGAACAGGTCTCGCTAGAATAACGATAATAATCAAACTCTGTGAAGGAACAGGCTTAGCTCGAATAATGATAATCATCAAGCTGTTCCAAGGAACAGGCTTAGCCAAAACAGTGATAATAATCAGCCACTGTCCCCTCATTTGCTTAATAATAGTCACCATCCTTGTTTGCTTCTCTGTATTTGCTGTCCTAGACAGCACAGGGGGTAGTTGTAAAGATTCTTAACTTTTTTCTGTAGAAAACATCACCTGTTTGGAACCTAGGGGTAGTTCTTGAGATACCTTCCAGGTCCTGCATTCCAGGGGATTGACTGTCCCACCCAGACCAAGGAACTGACTCAACTAGTCTTGGACCCCCCCCCCCACCCAAGGAACTACATTCCAGTGAATCAGCGACCCACCCAGACAGCGCCCCATACCAAGGGACTGATAGTTCCATCCTGAAATCAGTGAAGTAACAGACACCAATTGCCTAATCCTCTGCCCACCAAACTGTCTTTAAAACCCCTGACCCTCAATTCTTGGGAAGCTGGATTCAAGAGAATCCTTACATCTCTCCATCTCGCCACTTAGCGCTACAAGGAATAAACTCTTTCTCTGCTGTAAACCCTTCTGTCTCTGGACATTGGCTTCCTCTTGGGCAGCAGGCAGATGAACCTGGCTGGGCTGCAAGACAAGGACAGTTTAGTAGAAGAGAGGATGTAGAGGACATTGCAATGGAGCTGGGAATGGAAGTGAGTGAATACCTATCTTTTGAAAAGTTTAGCTGGAGGTATGGTGTGGGGAGGAGCAAGATGGCCATAATTTGGGGGCGCATATGAAGTGATTCCATATCCTTCATATCATATCCTTGGATATGGAATCAAGGGAGAGTTTTTTTTTTTCTTTTAAATGATGAGAGCAGCTTGAAGATGATTGTAAGCTGAAGAGGAGACAGTAAGGGAGATGGGGATCCATGCCTGGGAGAAGTCAACTGATTAAATGAAGTTCCAGAGGAGGGAGATGAGTCTTAAACAAAGGAAAACTCACCTTATTCTGAGATTGGAGGAAAAAGATCAACATATGTGGCCCTAGACACACTCGTAGATTGTGGTGGGTAGAGTGAAGTGGAAAGCTGGAGGATGAGATCGCATCAGTGGATTCAGTCTTCCCAGTGAAGAGGAGGACTTCCTACTGCTGTGACTGAGAGGGGCAGGGTAGAGCCTCCGTGGAGACTGGAGAAAGTCTAGAATTACCAGTTACTTTCAGGAGTAGGAGAGGATGCAGATTACATATAAGCAGACAAAATGCTTATCAGAGCCAGAGGGTAGAGAAACCATAAATGTACAGGGATGCTATTTTTTCAGACAGGGCTCAGTTGTCTATAATCAGGCTTATATCTTAAAACCATACTCAAGCTTTTCATGCGTGTTCATTCAAATATGCACTTTTTTCTTTGTGTTTATTCCAAATGCAGTTTTGAAATGACAGTTGGGAAGTGTTCACACTGAGAAGGTGGCCCTGGGCTGGGCATTGTGGGGGTGATCCTTAACCCTATCTCATATTTTTTCTTTTTGTATTTTAGAATATTAGTGGCACGCATGTTTTGCTTTAGTGTGATGTCAACTCATAACATAGTCTTTTGTGGAAAACATATATTTGTTTTTTCTTTTTTTGAGATCAAGTCTTACTCTGTGGCCTCAGGCTAGAGTGCTGTGGCATCACAATTCACAAACTCAAACTTCTGGGTTTAAGAAATCCTCCTGCCTCAGCCTCCCAAGTAGCTGGGACTACAAGCTCCCACCAAGACACGCGACTAGTTTTTCTATTTTTAGTACAGATGAGGTCTCACTCTTGTTCAGACTGGTCTTGAACTCCTGAGCTCAGGTGATCCACCTATCTCAGCCTACCAGAGTGCTAGGATTACAGGCATGAACCACTGTGCCAAGCCATATGTTTGATTTTAAAATAAAGTAAAATAAAATTTGGAGGGCTTTAAAACATTGCCACTTCTTGGAACACTCTAGGTTACCAAAGAATCCAAATCATTGCTGCAACTGTTTCTACTTGCTTCCTGGCAGAAATGTATTCAAGCATTAGCTCAATCACAAACACCTAAAATGAGTGGATTTCTGCATTTGGGTGCAAATGATGCTATGGTTCCATCTTCCTTATTATCTGTGTTAACTTCCCAAAGAGAAGTAGTTGTATATTAAATAAATGTATATCTGAAGTTTTGTTCCCAGTTGCAACTGCATGCCAAATTTCTCTGAGTTTGAAAGTGCCAGCAGAAATCTTTTTTGATAAGAATTTATCACTTTTATTTCTTTTTGCTCCTCCAACTTCTAGCTGGACTTGTGAAGAACTGTCAAAACAGCTGTAGAGGCATTGTGTTGGAGGCACTAATGGCTCTTTTAACAGCACAGAATAGAAAGATCTCAAAAATGAAGCCTATTGTCAGGAGACTTGCACCCGTGCTGGCTTCCTTCCAAGTGCAACTTGGTTTGGATTGGGCTTGGGTTGGGTAACATTTAATTCCTGAAATGAAGATTTGAACCAAATCGTTAACTTCTCAAGGTTTAACCACCCTGGGGTGATGATGGTGCTTTCCAAAAATTACATAAAAATATCTGATTCTTTGTAGTAATTACAATAGTATAACACTTATTTTTTCTCCAGTGTCTGGTCTTGCACTAAATTTTCCCTTAAAACACCACTCATAATTTTCATGTGTAGCCATTTGGAAGCAGAATTCTTTCCTCAGTATTAGCGTGTTGTGAAATTTTAGTCACTGTGCACATTACTTTTAGATATTCAGTTCATTTGATTCAAAAACATTTACCAAATAATTTGCCTCTGGATTTTAATTAGCAGAAGACTTATCTACATTAGTTTCACAAGAGAGAGAGGCTAAAGTGTATTGATTATCAGACTGAAGGAATTATCTATCTCACATAGGCCAAACCGAAACAGATTAAGTGGCTTGTCATAGAAACGTTTATGAGCCAATGGAGTGACAGCCCTCATTTGAAAGCAACCAGTATAAATTTGGCCCACACCATGGTGGGTGTGAAAATTGCAAGGTAAAATAAAACAGATGAGACCATTTAAGTTTGAAATGGAACAACAGATTACTGGCAACAGCTATTTACTTTCACAGTCACTAAAATAGGGTGTTTTGTTGTGAAAACTATCAATACAGGGTGATGGATACCCTGCTTAAAGTGCCAATATGATGCCATTCTGAACTGCAAAACGATTTCATTACAAGTGTATGGGGAACCTTTAAACATGACATTACGATGCGACTATAATGTAAGATAACAATGGGAAAACAATTTCAGAGTAAGTGTAAGGAGACTATAACCATGCAGTTAGAAGGCCACTGGGATGTGAGATTATAATAGCTCGACATTAAAATGGTGAAAAGGATATGGTCAATTGCTTGATTTTTTTTTTCAAAATGGAAATAACCTAGAAAACATTTATACTCATGAATAGTAAAGTTGTAGAATGTATTTTATGAAGGAGGGAAGTCCAGCACCAGTCCAGTTCTTATCGCCATTCTGAAGTTTATTCCTATTCTTTTTTCACTTCCTGAGGTTAAGGCGGAGACAGTTTTTGTCTGACCTTGCCATTCTTCTTCAACCATACCACTTTGAAGCTCTGTTGCAAGTTCAAAACATTTTCTTTCTTGCTGACATCTAGCCTTGTAACTTGGCCATATTAGCCACCTGTGGCTATAATTTGAGTTCAAAGGAGATGATTTTCCTCTGCTCATTTTATCTCCCTAGCTTTCAGTTATCACTGGACCTTGGCTGAAATCTTACCATGAGAAATATATTTCTTTGAGTTTAAAAGGATTTTTCATTTCTGAGAACACCTAATAAAGTAAAATTCAACACACACACATATATATACATCTTTTTTTTTTTTGAGACAGACTCACTTCATTGCTCTTTGTAGAGTGCTGTGCCATATCTCACAGCAACCTCAAACTCTTGGGCTCAAGCGATCCTCTTGCCTCAGCCTCCCAAGGAGCTGGGACTACAGGTGCCCACAACACCCAGCTACTTTTAGAGATGGGGTCTTGCTCTTGCTCAAGCTAGTCTCGAACTTCTGAGCTCGAGCAATGCATCTGCCTCGGCCTCCCAGAGTGTTTGGATTACAGGTGTGAGCCACCATGCTTGGCCTTAAAATTAAACATTTATAAATTTATAAATGTAAGTACCTACTAGAGGTAGATGATTAACATATTTCTCTTCAAACAGTCTAAGAAGTATGGACTTTGTCATCAGACAGACCTGAGCTCATATTCCAGCTCTTCCACTTGTGTGTGAATCTGGGTAGGTCCTTACTTTTTTTAAGCCTTGTTTTTCTAAAATCTATAAAATGGGGCTAACAGCAGCAATTAATTCTTAGGGTAATTGCAACATGAAATGGATACTACGTGTGCAGTGCCCTGCACAGAGCCTGGACAATATGAGAGGTCTGATAAATTCTTTCTCCTTACAGATAGAGAAAGGGATAAAGGAGTGATTCAAGACCCTGGAAAGTGAAGTAAAGGAGAGAGAATGGGGCTCAGTGACGGTGACAGTGTGATTAGGGACAGGGTTTCTCCCTCTCTTTACCTACTTTCGATTTGTTTTCAAGCCATTCCAACTCAGTTCTAATTAGATAGTGTCTTCCTTCTAATTATCTGAGGCATGCTGGAGTTTTCTTAGCTCTTCCTGCTATTCTGCGTCTTCAGATTATTGTCTTTGTTCATAATTACTGCCTCACTTAGCACTCACTGTTCTTTTTATGAAAGTGGGGCATTCTGTCTTTGGGGGAGGGCCTGTGGCCACTGCCTGAGTGATTCGTCACTAGGCCTCCTTCTTCTTTGCTTCTCACTTGCATGAAGTCATCCTCATCCTCCTTAACTTGTCTCATCTTCCATCACAACCTGGGGCTGTCATTTCCAGCTGCAGAGCTGATGTGAAAGTGTGTAAATAGGAATTTTGTTACACCCTTGAACAAGTTTTAAATCTAGGGATCCATATTACATTTAATGGACCAGCTCACTAATAAGAGAAAACACACAGGGCGGCACCTGTGGCTCAGTGGATAGGGCGTCAGCCCCATATCCTGAGGGTGGCAGGTTCAAACCTGGCCCCGGCCAAAACTGCAACAAAAAAATAGCCTGGTGGGGGCATCAGCATACCAGATTTTAGTCTGTACTACAAAGCCATAGTGGTCAAGACAGCATGGTACTGGCACAAAAACAGAGACATAGACACTTGGAATCGAATTGAACACCAAGAAATGAAACTAACATCTTACAACCACCTAATCTTCAATAAACCAAACAAGAACTTACCTTGGGGGAAAGACTCCCTATTCAATAAACGGTGTTGGGAGAACTGGATGTCTACATGTAAAAGACTGAAACTGGACCCACACCTTTCCCCACTCACAAAAATTGATTCAAGATGGATAAAGGACTTAAATTTAAGGCATGAAACAATAAAAATCCTCCAAGAAAGCATAGGAAAAACACTGGAAGATATTGGCCTGGGGGAAGACTTCATGAAGAAGACTGCCATGGCAATTGCAACAACAACAAAAATAAACAAATGGGACTTCATTAAACTGAAAAGCTTCTGTACAGCTAAGGAGATAATAACCAAAGCAAAGAGACAACCTACACAATGGGAAAGGATATTTGCATATTTTCAATCAGACAAAAGCTTGATAAGTAGGATCTATAGAGAACTCAAATTAATCCACATGAAAAAAGCCAACAATCCCATATATCAATGGGCAAGAGACATGAATAGAACTTTCTCTAAAGATGACAGACGAATGGCTAACAAACACATGAAAAAATGTTCATCATCTCTATATATTAGAGAAATGCAAATCAAAACAACCCTGAGATATCATCTAACCCCAGTGAGAATGGCCCACATCACAAAATCTCAAAACTGCAGATGCTGGCGTGGATGTGGAGAGAAGGGAACACTTTTACACTGCTGGTGGGAC
The DNA here is from genome assembly GCF_027406575.1 of Nycticebus coucang. Taxonomy (NCBI): domain Eukaryota; kingdom Metazoa; phylum Chordata; class Mammalia; order Primates; family Lorisidae; genus Nycticebus; species Nycticebus coucang. The sequence goes on along the minus strand of NC_069784.1, from coordinate 19,838,656 downwards.
TGCAAACTAGTACAACCTTTCTGGAAGGAAGTATGGAGAAACCTCAAAGCACTCAAGCTAGACCTCCCATTTGATCCTGCAATCCCATTACTGGGCATCTACCCAGAAGGAAAGAAATCCTTTTATCATAAGGACACTTGTACTAGACTGTTTATTGCAGCTCAATTTACAATCGCCAAAATGTGGAAACAGCCTAAATGCCCACCAACCCAGGAATGGATTAACAAGCTGTGGTATATGTATACCATGGAATACTATTCAGCTATTAAAAAAAATGGAGACTTTACATCCTTCGTATTAACCTGGATGGACGTGGAAGACATTATTCTTAGTAAAGCATCACAAGAATGGAGAAGCATGAATCCTATGTACTCAATCTTGATATGAGGACAATGAATGACAATTAAGGTTATGGGGGGGGAAGCAGAAAGAGGGATGGAGGGAGGGGGGTGGGGCCTTAGTGTGTGTCACACTTTATGGGGGCAAGACATGATTGCAAGAGGGACTTTACCTAACAATTGCAATCAGTGTAACTGGCTTATTGTACCCTCAATAAATCCCCAACAATAAAAAAAAAAAAGAAAAAAAAATAGCCTGGCGTTCTGGCAGGCGCCTGTACTTGGGAGGCTGAGGCAAGAGAATCGCCTAAGCCCCGGAGTTGGAGGCTGCTGTGAGCTGTGTGATGTCATGGCACTCTACTGAGGGTGACTCTACTGAGGGTGATAAAGTGAGATTCTGTCTCTACAAAAAAAAAAAAAAAAAAAAAAAGAGAGAGAGAGAAAGAGCAAACATACAGTTTGGTGAGCATAGAGCAAAACTTTTACTCCCCAGATATTTTCTTCTGATAAGGTTCTTGATTTTACTTGATAAGGTTCTTATTTATTTTTGTCTAAGGCCCTTGTAACATTACAAAGCATTCTTACAAAGGAGTTACCTGGCTCTAAAAGTATATTCTTGTATTACTCTTGTTTAATGGCCCCATTTACCACACCATTTGATAATTTCTTTAAAGGTCCTCCCACAGGGATGAATCTCCAAGGAATAACTCACTAAACTTGGAATTCTCGAGAGCAGGGCCCATTTGAACATACATTATGGTCCTAGATCCTATCAGTCCCTATCAGTCATTGAAAGTGACTCATAAGCAACTTTAGGACTAAATTTCTTGTAGACTACAAATCGGTCCAGATTATTCAAGGTGGCATAATCTGGGCCATCTGGAATGCAGTGCTGCAATGCAACTACTCTGTCCTCAGCCTACAATGAGCAACAAATATCTGAAAGATGTGAAGATAACTATTAAGGGGGTGAGAATGGGAAAGAAACATATTTATTATGTGTCTGCTGTATGCTAGACTTCATATGTCTCACTTAGTTCATTTAATATTAAAAACAACCCTGAGAGTTGCATTGTCACTTTCTCATAAATGTGCACTGCCATCCATGTTTTATAAAGAACGGAGACTAAGAGAGGTTGAGAGACTTGTCTGGGGTTCACATATGTGTTAGGGTCAAAGTTAGGATTTGAACATGATTGTTTAAAAATACTCTGCTATTTCCACTCTATCAAGCTGCCCCTTGTGTGAATTTAATTACACTCCAGTAGAGGAAAAAGACAAAAAAATAGATGACTGATGAAGAGGTAATATGTGACGAGGATTGTGTGAGTCGAATGAAAAGTACCACAGGGGTTGAAGGAGGAAAGGATCACTTCTGCTTGGGTTCTGTCTTCACTGTGTCTTTTATTTCTTTTCTTTGTTCTTTGGGGATACTATTTTCTCTAATTGCTGTGCCTCTCTGTCTACCAAGCCATGGTCAACCCCCAATTTCACGACCTGCTTATGCCAGTACTTATTGCCTAATAAACAATCCTAGTCCTTAGACCACATGTCATGTTTCAGATCTCTCCTAACCTCATTTTCCCCCCAGAAGGATTCCCCTGGGTGACTATTCTTCTCTCACCAACTGTTAAAAATACAATTAATTCTGGGGTAGCGCCTGTGGCTCAAAGGAGTAGGGCGCTGGCCCCATATGCCAGAGGTGGTGGGTTCAAACCCAGCCCTAGCCAAAAACTGCAAAAAAAAAAAAAAAAAGTAACTTAAAAAATACAATTAATTCTTAAAATCCAAGTTAAATTCATTTTGGGGTACTCTTCTCCTACCAGAATTAGCATCACTTTCTTTGTTTTCTCTCAGCACTTCGGTCACACAGCTATGGGACATTTGTTACCTACTGTCTAGCATGCTGGAGTCCTCTAGCATCTGGGAAAGCTGTGTTTTCTTTGGGGGTTTGGACATGTCTGGGCACATCTGTTATACTAGTGAGTTGAACTTGATAGGAGCACATTTATCTGTGAGATGGAGAAGTTTCTTATGGGTACAAAGAGAACGTTGGGTAAGACAGAGAATAGGAAACACATACTTTGTCCAAAAGACATCATCCCTGTGGTAGGAGAAAGAGATTTCCTTGAAGGGTATAGCCTTCTGCTTGTCCCCATGCAGTGGTGTCTGAGGCAAAAGGTGGTGGGATGTGGAGGAAGTTGTAAGTAAAACACATGAAAACTGTTTTCATACAAACTGGGAGATTTGGGGGACAGGAGACTGATATCTATTCCAGAGTAACACTGAATTATGAACATGGCATAATATAGCAAGAGCACTGGGGATGTGGAGATCACAGCCTGGTTTCAGGTCGTCACAGGCTTTAGCACAATCTCCTTTTACCTGAAGTCTGTAGATTCCCAGGGAAGGGGTTAGACTTCATGGCAAGAGGTCCACAATTCCATATACAGGGGATATTTTGTCAATGGACAAAATTATGTCTCCCAAATGAACACACTACTTCCTTTCAAATATACATAGAGATTTTTATGAAAAATATGTACAATCTGGTTCTATACCTAGGCCAGAGATTTTGCTTTGATCTCTATGGGTAAGATAAATATAGGCAATTGAAGAAAAAAAATTTCCCTTTAAAAAAAAAACAAAAAAAACTAGGACTACTGGGACTGTCAACTGTCAGGAAATCTAGGCAGATCCTGATTTGTAAACATTCAACTTACACTCATGCTATTGAAGCATCATCGGAGGATGCTTCAACAATGTGGAAGCAGAATTATGAAATACAAAAGAATCCCGAACGATTCAAGATGAAAGAGAGCTTAGAGATCATCATAGTCCAACTTGTCCATTTTACTAATGTGACTCAAAAGGTAAAGGGAGTGGCACAACATCAAATATCCACTTAATTCTAGAGTTAGCCCACCAAGATCTTTCCTGTCTTAAAACCTCTACTTGCTATGGCTTCTATTTTTTTGGAATTTATCCAGGTTTTAGCTACAGTGTCACCTCTTCCAACACCAGATGACTAATGACTCTCCATGAAGATGTCATCCATTTTCCCTTGTAGGCATTCTTTCTACCTGTGCCAGGAAACCAATGTTTGGGGACAGCAACAGAAGGCTCCATTGCCCTTTGGCTTCTGGTTGGGTTTGGCCATTGGAAGTCATGTCAAGGTACTGGCAGGCAGGAGAAGAGTGACATCTGTGGATTTATTACCCAGCAGGCCTAGACCACAGGTCATTAGTAGCTGTGTTTGATATTGAAAGCCACAATTCCAAGTGAACGCCCCTTCCCTTCAGCTATGGTTTTTTCCCTTTGGGTTCTGGTAACTTCTCTTCTTTCCACTCAGGCTGAGGGGTCATAATGGTTTCCCACTTTTACTACTTCCAAGGTGCTTCACTTTCTCTTATTGGTTTACCTTAATGCTATCCATACTTTATAAACAGTCCCTTTATTAAACTCCCCTCAATTACACCATTGAGTATAAAATCTCCCACTCAAATACCAATATTGATAAACCTCATTCTCTCTCACCTTATTTTTCTTCTTTGTAGCACACAAAGCTATACTCAAATTTTAAAAATTTATTTCCTTATTTATCATCTGGCTTTTCTGACCAAAATCTGTTTCCATGGCTTAGTACAATGACATATAGCAGATGTCAGTAAATCAGTTTGTTAAAAGATGGATCCAGACATGCAAACTTCTAGTTCCAAATTTGTTCCACATGTCTCGATGAGATTAGCCCTACAGAACATTTAAGAGATGAATCTGTTGGACTTGATCAAACTAAAAACCTTCTGCACAGCCAAGAACACAGTAAGTAAAGCAAGCAAACAGCTCTCAGAATGGGAAAAGATATTTGCAGGTTATGTCTCCGACAAAGGTTTAATAACCAGAATCCACAGAGAACTCAAACGTATTAGCAAGAAAAGAACAAGGGATCCCATCGCAGGCTGGGCAAGGGACTTGAAGAGAAACTTCTCTGAAGAAGACAGGCGCACGGCTTTCAGACATATGAAAAAATGCTCATCATCTTTAATCATCAGAGAAATGCAAATCAAAACTACTTTGAGATATCATCTAACTCCAGTGAGACTAGCCTGTATCACAAAATCTCAAGACCAGAGATGTTGGCGTGGATGTGGAGAAAAGGGAACACTTTTGCACTGCTGGTGGGAATGCAAATTAATACATTCCTTTTGGAAAGAGATATGGAGAACACGTAGAGATCTAAAAATAGATCTGCCATTCAATCCTGTAATCCCTCTACTGGGCATATACCCAGAAGACCAAAAATCACATCATAACAAAGATATTTGTATCAGAATGTTTATTGCAGCCCTATTCATAATTGCTAAGTCATGGGAAAAGCCCAAGTGCCCATCGATCCACAAATGGATTAATAAATTGTGGTATATGTACACCATGGAATAGTATGCAGCCTTAAAAAAGATGGAGACTTTACCTCTTTTATGTTTACATGGATGGAGCTGGAACATATTCTTCTCAGTAAAGTGTCTCAAGAATGGAAGAAAAAGTACCCAATGTACTCACCCTTATTATGAAACTAATGTAGGACCTCCACATGAAAGCTATAACCCAGTTACAACCTAAGAATAGGGAGAAGGGGGAAAGGGAGGGGAGGGAGGGGGGAGGTAGGTGGAGGGAGAGGGATTAATGGGATTACACCTGCAGTGCATCTTACAAGGGTATATGTGAATCCTAGTAAATGTGGAATGTGAAGGTCTTAGCAAAATAACTAAGAAAATGCCACAAAAGCTATGTTAACTAGTGTGATGAAAATATGTCAAACGGTCTATGAACCAAGTGCATGGTCCCCCATGATCATACTAATGTACACAGCTATGATTTAATAAAAAAAAAAGAGATGAATCTGTTAAAAAAAGAAATTTTAATCCATTTTAACTACAAATATGGGCTAATAGACTTTTGTGGTCAGTAGCAGCTATTTAATGTATTTTTCTATGTTAAAGTGTACTCCAGATCAATCTAGTATTTCTCATCAGATCATAGTTTTATGAAGGCAGGGAGCATGTGTATCTTCTCCATGGGTGTGTGCCAAAGCTTTGCACACTTCTTAGAACAGAGGTAAGTTCTTCTTCATGCTGAATACCAAACTAAATACTGATGACTTGGAGATGCATAAGGTGTGATCCCTCCCTCTGAGGGGCTTGTAGTCTTACTGAAGTTATTCACATACAAACAAAAATCACAATGTAAGGCAACAGGTGAGACAACAAAGGCTATGAGAAAGTGTTTCAGAATCCCAGGGAAAGGAGGCAAGCCAAGGAACATTTGGGAGATGATCTGGGTAAAGGGACGGGGTGGGGCGTCTTCTAGGAGTTTTCTCTTCTGAAACTGCTTATTTGGAGGTATAAGTTCAAAACTGTCAATTCCAAAGTGAACTTTTATCACCAAATCCATTTAGAAGCTGAATAGTTCATGTAAATATAGAGCTTTCCTACTTCTCGATGATGACTTTATGTTTTCCTTTTTTATCCTTTTGTTCAAAAAAAAAAGTGAAAGAAGCCAAAATGATATTTGAAACTGGATTTTCTGAGTGCTGCTATGTTCAAAAGATAATAAAATCTGTTCAAAAGTTTGTAAGCATCACAAAAATTAGCTGAAATTGACTGCAGGGAAAAAAAAATAGGAAAAAGAAAAAGAAAAACTTGTTATATTCCCCACCAGAGGGAGACAATTTTTTTCCTTTTGCCTTTCAAAACCTAAATTCTGATTAATGCAGATTTGAAGAGTACAATACAAGATTTACTAGGGCTGATTAATACCCAGGGGGAAAAACAAACTTACAATCTAATTTGTTTACTTTTGTCTTTTAATATCAAATTATTTCTGAGCTCTAAGTTCTGTTCTGCCAGCTCAGTAAAAGCTACTTAACATGCATGGAACTTGAAGAGCTACTTGGTTTTCAGCGTCAACTTTATCTCTAATTATATTAGTATGGATTCAGAAAGGACACTGATAACATAACAACACAGAATAATGCAGCATTCATTATTTTTTGTAGTAAGATGTCTACAAATCAACCCTAAACTAATAGAGACAAGGGGCATGGTAGTGGTGGTGGGAGAAAGTGGCACCAATGTCTCTTTCTACTGGCAGCACTGCAGATATTGGAATAAGCTGAGTCCAAAAATTTGAAAAGAAATTGGCTTACAGTAGTCGCTAATTTAGGAAAAGTGAGACGTGAGCAATGGTTCCTTTCTATAGCATCTCTGTGCTCAGGATAATTAAACGTTTTATCAAAAATATAGAAAATTGTCTAGAGATTTATAGGGTAAGGTCTACTGTACTTTTAAAAAGTCCAATTTCATGCCCAATTTAATAGATACAGTGTTAGATCTACATGTCCAGTGTAATTACTTGGACATTTCATTCTTTTCGATGGTCCCTTCTGGAAACCAGTTCATATCTGACCCTGTGTAAATGCTTTTTAAATTACTCTGAATCATTTTACAAATCCAATTAGTGCACAGTCAAATCTTTTCAGCTCACCTCATTTGACACAGGGTGCTGGGGAAGTAGCCTTCCTGCTTATTATGATTCCTATTTACTTATTCTTCTTCATTTTCAGGATGCAGACAGCCAAAATACGGAATCATTCTCAGAAGCTCACTTTTAAACATGAGATAATGTGGCAGCGTCAGGTGAAATATTTTTCTGGTTCAGAGCATGAGTTTCTCATCATAATTCAGTGGAGGTTAATGGATGCTTTGGAAAAGCATGGAGTGTCACTTAAGTTTCACTTGCCTGAGGTATCATTTAATCAGTGAGCACAGTTAATAATTTTGCTTTTCTATTTGTCAAGATCTCAATATTTTTTCAATATGAAGCCTGCTCCAGCGTACTCTACATGACACTTTATAATTAGTGATACTTGAGAATTTGGCAGTTTTAAAAATTCATACAACATTCTTAGTTACAATTTATAAACGATTTTAAAGTATAATTAACATTCATCTTTACATGTTATATGCAAACAAATATGCAAATTTAGAAATAAATATGCAAACATATAAAATGTTTTTGAATTAAGTAGTCCTTAACATTTTTAATGAAATCAATATTTTATTCATATTTTGCACACAATTTTGAGTACTTACTGATTTGGGGGGTCTACAGTATATAGGCTTTTGCATATTGCAACCTCTAACTACCAGCAACAGGAGAGAAATTAGAATGAGTTTTTTTTTTTTTTAATGAAAACTGAAGGATGAATTAACAGACAAATCTAATAGGTGCTGTTGAGTGGATTATTGATGCAATTGATATGAGGTTTTGCTAATTGAACTCTTAACCTTACAAGAAACCTCGACTGCCTTGGAAAGCACAAAAACCCATTAGGATCTCAGAAAGACAAAGGTGAGGGCATCAGCAAAGTCCCCTCACCTTTGGATTTTGTGGCTAATAAAGGCTAATAAACTGAGTTGATAGGTATGCATTTTTAACAAATTAAATCCTGAAAGCGGAAGAATGCAGAGTTCAGTATAAAATGCACAAAGGATTATTGGGAAAATGCACTTTAGAAGGAGAAGTCACTACTAAGGGTGTGGACACAAAGTTTAGCTATTATGATTTAAAAAAAGAGAAATCTCTTCCAAAAGGTTAACTGATTGAAGATCTTAGTTTACTCACTTAGCAAACACTCACCTTTTAAGGTTCAGTTCCAGTTCCTCTTCTGCAAGGCAGATTTCTAACAACCAGGGTCTTCTGTCTCTAAAATCATGTTGCTTTATAAATTCATCAGGCAAAGGTTTCATCGATGTGCCTATCATTGGCAAGAAGTTCTCTCAGTGCTATCAAGGGTACAAAGAAGTATGAGAAAGCCTTACACAACTTAGCTCTAAAATGTTCTCCAATTTTTACAGATTTGCATGCATTATTATTTTTAAATGAAAACATTTTGAGAGAAAATACCTTTATAAAAGGGATAATGAGAAGAATTTACTCTGAGTGGTGACTCTGCTGAAGCAGTAGTTGCTCACTGGAATGCTGTGTAAAGAATGATTCTGAGGCTGTGTCATTAGCAATACTCACACTGTCATGTTTTTGTCATCCTTCCTCAACCTACAATCTTTTTTTAGTCATAGCATTTCTTTTACCAGAGAATGACAGCTTCCCAATACATTTAAATTTCCCTTTTGTAACTGCTAGAAACTCAGCAGAGAGTTTTGATATAATTTTCTCCTTCTCTTTTATTAACTTGACTTTTTTCCCCTTTTATTTTGTATGTCCATGTCACCGTACTATAGTTTATTTTTGACAGCCAGTTGCTTTAAGTCTTTTTGAAAGAAAGAAAGAAATAATTATGGTTACGCCTCCCTGTAAGCTTTATGGTGCCCAGCAAAACTCCGGGGCCCTCAGGAGGCATAGAACAAATTGTGTAGCGAGCCCTGAACTTGATGCTAGGAAGGTCCCACACGGTAGGTGCACAATGATGTGTGAATGAGTAAGTGAATCAATGAATGAGTTCAGAGGGACTTTAAACCACGAGAAAGGTTATGATGGGACGTGATTTACCAAGGAAAGAATCATACTGGAGATGAATCTTTGGCTGATGCCTTAAAAAAGGCATAGAATGATGATTGAAAAGAGAGGAAATGGCTTGGAGGAGAGTAAAGGTTTAGCAAGAAGAATTTAAAATGACAGGAGCCGTCATGTAATAATATTTGACACCTCTGCATGGGCCTGTCTGCTTGAGTGGAATGTAAGATTTCAGAAGGCAAGAAGTTTTAAAAATACATTTAGGACACATTAGTGTGGGTTTCACAGTGTATGTCAGGCATCTTGAGATTGTTTGACAAGGATGATCCTCTTACATTTATTTCAAGTTTTAAAAATTAAACGTATAAAAATGCGATCATTTGAACTTGCTGATTTAGGGTGAAATCATTCATTCAGATGCATCAGAAATGACTCTCCCTTCATAGAATCAGAATAAGCAAGTGAAATTCTGTTTTGCAGCAAGCTGCTTCTTAATGTCTGTGGGGACGGGTTTTGTTTATTTGCTGCTATAGGATAGTCTTAGGTAAACACCATACAGCCATATCCACATGCATCTGGGTAGGCTTCAATATTTTTATTATGCAACTTAAAAATGAAAAAGCCAAATCTGCTGCATTTAGCAAAACAGCTAAATCTCATTCAGTGTAAAACAAACCCTGACCACCTTCTTGTCAAGTAACCTTGGCCTTTAAAGACCATCCCTGAACAATCAGTCACTTCCATATGCCTTTCATTCTTCCCATATTCTAGGTTTTTTTTTTTTCTCAACGTTTTGTTTCTCTGGGCTGAATTTCATCTCAGTTGATTGCCCAATTCACTTTTCGTTCAGTCATAATTGTTTTTTGAATTGTCTTAAATTCTCAAATGGATTATGACAATCTGAAAATTAACAATGGTGTCTTAATTGCATGGGGCTGTGTGATCCACAAAACCCTTGTTGGCTGATGTTTTTTCCCCCCACCTGTGATTTTTTTTTTTTAAACAAAATGTGAAAAGGTAGAAACACACAGGTGCATAATACACACGTGGTTGCGATTTATAAAAGATGTTTGACTTTCCAATATTTGGAAATAAAGCACTGATACTTGCAAAACCATTTTAATACAAAAATCGGTTAAAAGATTCAACTAGGTTTTCCTTTTTTCAAAACTCAGTTTTTTTCTTTTGTGGAAGTAGGACCATATGTGAACAAGATAGCATTTTCTGTATGTGTATGGAAATTAAGAGCCAGGAAAATAATCATTATTCTTTAATTATCTAACTTCGGCTGGGCTCTCAATGCAGCTTGGCAATCCTTGTAACTTGTCCCTGGTGGACTCCCTCTAGAATTCCTCTGAGGCGGCTGTTTAAACTCACTCTATTCTTCTCATCCCCCCATTCTCAGCCTTGCTTCATAATTTACAGAGAATGTAGCAGCTTCGAGCAGTCTCCTTGGACTTGCCTCACTGATGCCTCCAGACTCACCTACAGAAGCACACATCTTTTAATATTTATCTCTCAGTCTTATAGTGAAAAGGTTTTTTCTTCATTGCAATATTAACTTTTGGGGTATATTGAATTCTATCTCCTCTGGTAGATATTCTATCTCCTCTATGCAGCCTCTAGATGCATTTTTTTTTTCTTTTCCTCTTCTCTGGCTCCCCCCTTTTCAGTCTATAGACATGGTCAAGTGTAGTCTTCACTATCTCCTGCCTTCACCTCTTCTCCTCTCTCATCTTATCTACCTTGGCCCTTTCCTCTTCACCTGCTCTATTCACCTGGCACTGGGAGTTAGTGCACAAAGGCCATCCCTATTCCAGGTGTCACCTGGGTGCTCTCACTTTCAACTCATCATCTCTGGTCTCTATTTCCTGTTTTTTCCATCTGTCTTTGAGAATTGCTTCTGGGTATTCAATTTTAGGTTTTGTATGTTTTCCTGAATGTAGTGTTCATATACTCCTCATTTAAAATTGGTTCCAACCTGGCCGGGTGCAGTGGTTCTGCCTGTAATCCTAGCACTTTGGGAGGCAGAAGCTGTGGACTGCTTGAGCTCAGGAGTTCGAGACCAGCCTGAGTAATTGAAAGACCTGGCTCTACTAAAAACAGAGGAAAAGGGTGGCATGGTGCCTCATGCCTGTAATCCTAGAATTCTGGGACACCAAGGCAGGTGGATTGCCTGAGCTCACATGTTCAAGACCAGCCTGAGCTAGAACTAGACCCTGTCTCTAAAAATAGCCAGGTATTGTGGGAGGTGCCTACAGTCCCAGCTACTCAGGAGGCTGAGGCAAGAGAATCACTTGATCCCCAGAGCCTGAGGTTGCTGTAAGCTATTATGCCACAGCACTCTACTAGGGGGTGACAAAATGAGACTATCTCAAAAAATAAATAAATAAATAAATCCAGAAAAAACAAAACAAACAAACAAATAAACTAGCCAGGTGTGGTGGCCAGCACTTGTAGTCTCAGCTACTAGAGAGGTTGAGGCAAGAGTATTATTCAAACCCAGGAGTTTGAGGTTGCGGTGAGCTATGATGCCACAGCACTCTACCTAGGGCAAAAGAATGCACTCTGTCTCAAAATAAATAAATAAAATAAATTGGTTCCAAAATGACTCCTTGGGCCAAAGTTTGACCCTTTCTGCCAGGGAATGATGTTTGAGACATTTTCCTAAACTCACATAGCACTTTGTAAACTATGCTCTGTGATATACTTTTTCTGTCACTACAAAAGCGCCGTCTCTGGTTCCTCAGCTTCCATTCATTTTCTACCTTGTTGAAACTAGTCTATCTAAGATCACTAATGACTTCCTCTTTGAGCCATCCGTTGGACCATCAGCCCAAACAAGGTCAAACCACCCATTTCCAGTTTTCAACATTGTCTTGTCTTTTAACACTTTCGGCTACTTCTGACTCTTTAAGGTTTTCCTGTCATTGGCTTCCAGAACACCAACCAGTACATATGGCTTTACTGATGATCTAGTACTCTGAGTCAAGCATGGTCCTGAGGATACTACAGCGTAGTGGAGAAGAAACACAAGTGGTTGGCACATGCAATTGCAGAATATACATTTCACTCATAGAAAGTACTCAGTCATGGGCCTGTGGGGTCTTGGGGAACTTTGGTTATTTCTAAACTGAGGCATGAGGGATAATTTAGAGTTACCTAGGTGGGATGAAGCCAAGGGTGAGAGTTCCAGGAAGAAGGAGCAAGATAAACCAACATCCACAGGAGAGGACATTGATCTTCAGGTAACTTCAAGAAGTTTGGTGTGATTGGGGCAGAGGAATTAGTGTGTGTACTGGAAGAAATGGGCCCAGAAAGGAGGCAGGACTAGGTCATAAAAGTCACATGAGCCATTTTAAAGAGTTAGGAAATTATGTAAAGGCAAGGAGAAGCTAGCTATTCATTGAGAAAGATATTATACTGAAGACTAAAAAGATTAGAGTTATATTCTAGATACATCACTCTAGTTGTTGAATGGATACTGAATTGGGTGGTTTTAAGAGTGCTATCAGGAATTTTGGTTAAAAGTCTGGGGCATAAGTCTAGGCAAGATGGCTCTGGTCCATGGATCCAGGTAACATGAATAGAAAAAGGTGAAAGCAAGTGGTGGATTTTACTGATATTAAAGAAAAATAATGGAAATGATTGGTAATTGATTGAACTATCTACTTCAATTATCTTTAGATCCTTGATATGCCAACCTTGCATTCTTACCTATAAAAATTGTAGCATTTCTCACATTTTTTTTTTGATTTTCTCTTACATTACACAGTCTATAACTAGGACCCTGTTTGATTAACCTCTGTCTTCATTGCTTAGCTTGATGCTTTGTGGATACCAGGTAAACAATAAGTGCTTGTTGAGTGAGTAACTCAACTGCCCTTGGCAATTTAGATGTTAGTTCTGAGCATACACCTCTGCCAAATTATCATCTCTGCACTTGTCACCCTCCCATTCACTGTATAACTGTAGAGAATGTTTTATGGTTTGTACACTAAGAAAAAGTTGTAAATCAAACTTTATTCTTATGTTTAACCCCTTTATAAATATTTATTTTCAATAATATGAAGGCAGAACTCTATGGTTCTTTCATTAGCTTTCTATTATTTCTGTAAAAATCACCACAAACTAAGAGACTTAACATAAACATATTATTTCACAGTATCTATTGATCAAAAGTCCAGGCTGGCTTGACTTGGTTTTATGATCAGGGTATTGCAAAGCTGAAATAAAGATATCTCTGGGAAGATTTCACTGCCAAGCTTGTTTGGTTGTTGCCCAAATTCAGTTTCTTGCAGTTGTGGGGCTGAGATCCTTCTCTCCTTGCTGGCTGTGAGCAGGGGGCTGCTATTACCTGCTAAGGGCTGCTCAAATCCCTTTTCTAACGGCCCCCTCCCTCTTCAAACCAGCATTGGCAAGTCAAGTCCTTTCTGTTTGAACCACTCAGATTTCACCTTTTGATCTTGCTCTTAGTTTTTTAGGATATATGTGATTATATTGGGCCAACTGTGATAGTCTCTTTAAGGTCAATTGATTAGTAACCTTAATTTTATCTACAAAGCCCCTTTTGCCATGTAATGTAACATATTCATCCGCATGATAGTTCATCATATTCACAGTGTGAGGATAGGATGGGACATTTTAGAAATTCTATCACATCCTTGTTTTTAATTGGGAAAAAATTATACAGTAAAGTAGAAACCACTATAATGTCATATTGTAAATTAATCAGTAGTGGGCATAATATTTTTTTCTGGGTATCTCATCTATTTTATCTTATATATATTATTTTTTACCTACTGAAGTTTTAGACCTGGTTTTTAATCATTCTACTGTTCTATCTGAAACGACTATGTTGAATGGGGAATGGATCATCAGTCTTCCAGTAGTCAAGATGCCTAGATAGTAATGTTCCAAAGATGAAAAAATACATATATAATTTTGTGACCAGAAACATTTATAGAGAAAAATTTTTAGCTATGTAGAAGGGAAGAGGGGGCAGTACACACCTGTCGTAATTAGACTGAGCACTTAAGATTTTGTGATCCTGAGGCATGGAGATTCATGGCTTCTCATTTTGAATAATCAAAATTCCCATAGCTCCCATTTTCAGATATTACTGTTCATTTATTATTATTTAATAAATATTTAATGAACATCTATCAGTAGTCAGGCACTATTCTATGCACCAGGAATAGGGTGGTGGATAAGACAAGCCAGGTTCTATCTGGCCAGGTATGATGGCTCACGCCTATAATCCTAGCATTCTTGAGAGGATTGCTTGAGCTCAGGAGTTTGAGGCCAGCCTGAGTAAGAGCAAGACTGCATCTCTACTAAAAATAGAAAAATTAGCCGGTTGTTGTGATGGGTGTCTGTAGTCCAGCTACTTGGGAGGCTGAGGCAGGGGTTTGAGATTGTGAGCTAGATGAGGCCACAGCACTCTAGCCTGGGCAACAGAGTGAGACTGTTAAAAAAAAAAAAGAGAGAGACATGCCAGGTTCCTGTCTTCTTGGAACTTCTTGTTCCTGTGTACTTTGGCAAACAAAGTAGTACAATGGCAAATGAAGGGAGATAGGGGTGGTTTATCTCTTCTCATATGGACCCAAATCTCTTCTCATATACTCAAAGAACTTCTATTCCAATTTTCCTCTCTTCCTGAAAAGCAGCTCTGCACTCTGAAGGGCCCAAAGAGAGACTCCAAAGGAGAGATGGCTTTGACTAGTTTGATTCAGCAGGAATGTAGGCCCAGAGAGGTACCCTGTTTCCCCGAAAATAAGACATCCTCTGAAAACAAGACCTACTTACAGGAAAGATAAGACGTCTCCTGAAAATAAGACCTATTGCATCTTTGGGAGCACACCTTAAAATAAGATGGGGAAACAGGGTAGATAAAGTTGGAGAAATACTCTGATTAAACATTAATGAGCTTTCTTTTTCCAAAAAGAAGAAGAAAAAAAAGGAGAAATCACAAAAAATAAACCTAAAGAGGAAATTTTAGGATGACTTTAAAAATTCAACCAACACTCTCTCTAATATAAAATAATTTTATACTTTTATATCCTAAAAAAAATAAAAAATATTCAACCCTCAAAGTTCCAGTTTGTTGTACAGAATGTTGGGACCATCTGGCAATAACAATAGACAGTTATTGGTTCTTTGTATTTTTATTATCACCCTGTTTGGTGTGACTGAGGCCCCGATGAGTTCCCAAAGAATATCAAGGTGTGAATACAAATAGCCAATCTTGTAACATCAGTTTGACAATCAAATAAAGCAAATTCCTGACTTGTTTTTCTTTCCTGCCATGCTCAGAACACCAATGCCATTAAGCTTATTTGAGAATAAAGATGAGGAAATTGTCAGTCATTAGGACATTGCACTCGCAAATGGAAACACCATCTGAGAGGCCATTTCTTACCAAATGCAGTTCAGCCTTATTTGTGGATATAAATATGTGAGTGTTTATCCATTTTTTCTTTTTCTTTTACTTTTTAGAAAAACATAAGCAGAAACAAAGATATTCATAGCACCTAATGTTCTAATACAAGGAGAAGAAGGTGTTTGCAACCATGAGGGTACAGAGAAAAGGCAACAGAGAAATTCATATTTGTAGAACCAGGAATCTTTCTGATGACTGTGGGAAAGGGCAGGCACACAAGTGAAAAACAGCACTCTTTCCAGAGAAGATTTGCCCCTGGCTCATATTGCCCTCAGAGCTGCTGAGCTCAAAGTTGAACTCCAGTCTTCAGGAAGGTAGAACAATTCTGCCACTCTCACCTTGACTCACTAGTCCAAATTTGGGCACATTTCTTACCCTCTTGGACTCCATAATTATTTTTAACTTTATGATTGGGATAACAAACCTACTTCCTAGAATTGTTATGCATATGCAATATTGTGTCAAATACCTAGGACATTATTGAACATGTGGCCTGTGGTCAATACATGGAAGTTATTATTGCTGTTTTTTATGCAGGATGTCCATAAAGTCTTGTGCAATTTAAAATAGTTTAACATACTCTGGTTTCTCTTCAGATCACATATATCTTTTGCCTTTTACTAAAATAGTTTAAGATAGTAAAACTATGATAAAATAGCACATCCATATAATTTTCAAACTCTGCCCCCAAAGCTCAAAACACTTTCATACATGCATTCTTAACTATTAACATCAATGGATAGGTTGAGAAATTGGCAAAAAATTTGCAAAACCCTTATCCCAAGTCCTCTGAAGAATTAAAAAAAACAATGAAACTTTCCAGTTGTCCGTATTCTGTACTGTGTGATTTGCTGCTGAGATTCAGTCTGTCTTCTATGTGATGATGACCTTTACGGAACTGCCTCAGAGCTCTGAAGTTGTTCAAGTGATTGGAGTGGCAGAATCAAAACGGCTTGATAATGTTAGCACACCTGTCCCTGTACCAAACACAAAGTCCTTTCATTCCTCTTCTGCCTGGGGTTCTGGGGATGCCCAAACCCAGCAAAGAACAGAATAAGGTGGTAAATACACAACCTTTTAGGGAGATACTAATGGCTAATATTCAGAGAAGGGAAGTACCTCTTCCTTGGACAACCCAATTTCTTGGACTCTTGGCCTTCCTGGTTTTTTTTTTTTTTTTTTTTTTGTAGAGACAGAGTCTCACTGTACTGCCCTCGGGTAGAGTGCCGTGGCGTCACACAGCTCACAGCAACCTCTAACTCTTGGGCTTACACGATTCTCTTGCCTCAGCCTCCCGAGCAGCTGGAACTACAGGCGCCCGCCACAACGCCCGGCTATTTTTTTGTTGTTGCAGTTTGGCCGGGGCTGGGTTTGAACCCGCCACCCTTGGCATATGGGGCCGGCGCCCTACTCACTGAGCCACAGGCGCCGCCCGGCCTTCCTGGTTTTGACATGACAATGTTAACTCTTTGCTCCCTGAAGCTGTGTCTGACTCCTTTGACTGCAAAGTATGAAACTCACAGTGTGTCACCCGCATTGACTTTGGTTCCTATCTCAGCAGCTGTACATCTCACAGTTGATTATCTTGTTTTTATTTGTGCTCCAGCTAACTTCAGCCTTAAAACTGGTAGCAGGCCTCTCCAGTGAACTTGAAAACTCAAGGGGAAAGAAACAGAGAAAATGACCATGGATTTTTGTTTCATGGATATCGCTCTTTTGGAAAGGATATAGCTTGATATTGCAGGGATAACAGGAAACTTCCCCTTTCCCCTAGTGGCTGAAAGATTTATTGTGCTCATAGGGAGAATCACAGAGTGATTGTCCAGAATTCCATAGGATCCAAATATTTTTACACCTGCCTTTCGGGGGGTGGGAGTGGGGCGGGGACAGGTGATGAAGAGTTTAGGTAATTTTGTTCAGGGGCAATAAAAGGTTGTGAGGGAGGATGAATAGATATTTGGAAGAATGAATGGAGGGGGAAAACAGATTGACTGGTAAATTAACCTAGGAGAAGCAGGTATGTTTACAATCATTTGGGCCAGGTCTGATTGCATGCTGGTTTGATTTTCTTTCCTGTGATATATTGAGGTAACAGGGAGGGGAAGGGAAGTCAAATGTTTTGGTGGGTCAGTCTGGTTCATTCAGATAGAGGCAAAGCCCCTTCTAAGGGCCTGTTGATCTCTAAGGGCAAAATACTTTTCATACCAAGGGGTCCCATGTTGGGGTGAAATTTTCTGAGCTCCTTCAATATTCTTACCCCCACCCCACCCCATTATGTTGCCAACACCATTATTATTAACCCATAGCGCATCTGGACTTTTTCAGCCATGTGGAATTTACTATTATCTCCAGAAAGGAGAAAAACATGGTATGGACAATTTAAAACTATTCTGTTGCCTTATTTTGGTCAAAAGTTTCAATGCTTTTTTTCTTTATTTTTTTGAGCTGATTAAGCCATTTGCAGAAGTATTGTTATGGGTTAAACCTGCCAGTTCTGAGGTTAACTGTGTGATGCACAAACACGTTTGCTTACTGCTCTTTCTGCACACACACACACAACTGTCAGCATCTCAGTTTCATGAAATTTGAAATTTTTCTTTCTCTAGAGCAGTGATTTTCAACAGATAAACTGTTAACAGATAAGCTTACCATATAGAGGTGAGAGGATTTTAGGTGTGCTGCAAAAAATTTTAAAGATCATTAATTAAATTATTTTCTGAAGAAGTTCAAAGCACAGTAAGTATATTCTTCCTTTTTTTTACTTTTTTTTTGATCGACATAATTTAAGTGTGCTGTGGAAGTTTAACTATAGGCTCAAATGTGCTGTGAGATTAAAAAAAGGTTGAAAAACACTGATCTAGAGAATGGTAGAAATCTGCATGAAATATCAGCTTACATTTTGTGATATTTGACAGATTACTCACAAATCTCTCTTTGTTCTTTAATCTGTTCTTGAAATATCTCCAAAAGTTCTGAGATGGACTTAGTGATACATTTTACATAGTATTTTGTACTATGTCATTTCAAGTATTTTGTCGACATCAGTAGGAATTTTACTCATGTAAAAAGCCCTGGACCCAGCTTCCAGGAAAATGGAGGAGACAAGAAGCATTTAAAAGGTGCCAGAGAATAAGGAGTGTCAACGTCCCTGCAGATTCATTAGCTGCAATAAACTGAGCATATTTGGAGGTGTGCTGTTTGACATAGATATACAAAGCCATTCAAATATAAATCATTTTTTTCCTTTTCTATATTAAATGTCAGTGAAAAAAAAGAGGGGGCTGGTGGTATCATTATTGGGTAACTGTACAATATTGTATATGAAGGATAGGTCAGTTGGGCACAGTGTCTGCAAACCCAGCACTTTGGGAGGCCAAGGTGGGAGGATTGCTTGAAGCCAGAGTTGTAGAAGGATGGGTCATCTGATATTCAAGATACGCCTAGGGCTCAGAGGCAGGCATTGACACTTGTTCACCAATTTCTAGGTTTAGACAGAGCCTGTCCAGTGACTTACATCCCATTCTGGAGAAAATAGCCCAAAGTCCATTCATTGTGAACTGCCATGAATGTAGGTATACACATTTTGGAAGGAAATTTAATTTTGCATATTATAAAAAAAAATCCTCTCCTTGGACTATGTCTTGTAAACTAGTGCTTTGAAACTGTCAAAAACATATTAGTTCAATATATTTGATTGGTCTTTTAAAAAAACCTCTTTAAAATCAATGTCCTGCTTCTGGGGAGGAGACAGGGATGGGGTGTGAGTGAGGATGGAGAGGGGCTGGGTCTGGAAACTTTCAAATCCCTGGGGGTGGAGAGGGGCTGGCACCAGACCGTGAGAGCGCTGGCCCTGCGGAGCTGTTGGTTGTGTGCGCCCGGTTGGCTCCGTCTTCCCAGACTTTGACTCCTGCATCTTGGACTTCTGGGCACGGAGGCACAGCTCTACAGGCCTGCTCTGCAGAGGAGACCCCTCTTCCCAGTGAAGGCACAGGCATGGGTTTCTCAGGCTGTCCTGGGCTAGCCTGCAGCAATAGTGTCATCACAGCTGACTGCAACCTCAAACACCTGGGTTACCTGCTTTCCTGCCTTAGCCTCCTGAGGAGCTGCGACTACCAGCCTTGTTCTGTGGTCTCCAGTAGAGTACAGTGGCACCTGCCACCGCAGTTCACCAAGACACAGGGAAAACACAAATTGCAGGCGCCCAGCTCTGTGCAGCTTCCCAGGGACTGTGAGGCCGTTGGACTTGACCAGCTGTCCAGCTGTGTCAGGTCCCGCCCTCCCCAAGATACTACTTTTGAATCTTGGGTCCCTTTTCAATCCCTGCTCAAGCAACAACTTACTCCCTAACCATCCTATGTTGCCACATCCTTGTACCCTTCAGGCCTTTGGCACTCACTACCAAGGGATCTTCAAGAACAGGGGCAGGAAGTTCACCCCATCTCTAACCTGTGGAGGAAGGAAGGCCATCCACAGCCCAGACAGGGCCCTTCATGAGCAGAAGCACCTGTCTCTGCTGATACTGGAGCACCACCTGGTGTTCTTGCTAACTATTTTTTTTTCTGATTACTTTTTTTTTTTTTATTGTTTGGAATTCACAGAGGGTACAAAGAATTAGGTCACACGGATTGCATTTGTAAGATAACGTCCCTCTTATACTTCTGTCTTGTCCTCAGGAGGGTTGCCATACACTGTGTGACACACTAAAAGTTTTTTTTAACTCCCTTGGATACCTTAGAGTATAGGTAATAGGTCATTTTAACCCCAAAACTCTGTGCTACAGAAAAAAGGGAAGGGAAGGAGGATAAGAACAAAGTAGGGGTGGGGAAAGGAAGTAAAGAAGAAACCACAAAAGAGGAGAAACCAGCAAAAAATGTCTGGCTACATGAAGAACCAGAACAGAACAACTCCCCCAAGGGATCACAATGGAGCTACTACAGAAGACTCCAGCTACAAAGAAATTGCAGAAATGAGAGACGTGGAATTCAGAGTATGGCTAGCAAATAAGTTGAACAGAGTTGAAGAGTTACTGGTAAAAGAATTCAAAAAAAGGATTGCAAAAAGTATCCCAGCTAATTAAGGAAGTTGGAGACCAGACCTTAAAGGATCTGGCTGAACTTAGAAAGATATAAAGGAGCTCACAGGGACAAAGGAGTCATTCAGGGATTCTCAGAATAGAGTAGGAAGTTTCAACAACGGATTAAACCATGGAAAAGGAAGATTCTCACAGCTTAAAGACAAAGCTCTGGAGCTAACCCAGTCATTTAAAAATCCAGCAGACTTTTTATCAGCAGCAGTGGATACTAGTAAGCAATGGAGTCATGTTTTCAGTATTCTGAGAGAAAATGATTATGACCCTAAATTACTATGCCAAATTAAATTGGCATTTAAATGTGAAGGTGGAATAAAAGAATTTTCAGATCTCCAAAGCCTCAGCAAATTTATTAGTCAGAAATCTTCTATGAAACAACTACTGAAAGATGCCCTCTCACAAAATGAAAAAATGAATCAAGGAGGAAGAAGTTTCAGGATTCAAGAAAAAGTGGGTGAAACTCAAATAGGCTCAAAGCATGGAGCTAGAAGAGCAACCGGTGATGGCTCGAGCTTTCTATGGAGTAAAGAGGTGAAAACCAGTAAGCCAGAAGATGTGAAAAATGTAGAGAATCTGGAGGACTCTTCAGAGTGGAAGGAAAAAGAAACCAGCCTGTTGGAGGATGAAGAAGTTTCAGAGGTAGAGGAGGATGAAGAGGTGTCAGGGGCGGAAGAAGAGGAGGAAGAAGAGGGCTCAGGGTTGGAGGAGTGGGGAGAAGAGGCCTCGGGATTGGAGGAGGAGGAAGAGGATGGAGAAGATACCTCAGGATTGGAGGAAGAGGATGAAGAAGAGGCCTCAGGTTTGGAAGAAGAGGAAAGGGGTGAGACTTCCAGTTATGTGAGGACCAGGGTCACACTGTGGTAGATGCAAAGTGTGGAGTTGAGGAAATAACCAGTGATGGTGTGGATATTATTTTGGTTGGTGTAGAGGAGGATTCTGAACCAGAGGAGGATGAAGAGGAAGGAAATGTCTCTGAGATAGGAAAGGTAGGGACTGCTATCCAGGTGAGAAAAAAGGGGGCTCAGGAGGACTTAAACACATTTCTTCTAGTTGTTTGGTTTCGAAATCTAAGAAGGAAAAGTGAATGAAACATCAGGTGGCAGATAAAACCCATAAGATTCATTCATGTGCAAATTTGGATACCACATCAGAATCACAAAAAATTTTAGGACAACAGACAATAAGATTCATACATTTCTGCAAACAAAAAAGCTAACATCCAAAAAAGTAGACATAATATGGGAAACAGAAGAAAACTTTAGAAGAAGTGTGATTAATAGCATCAGAGAGATGCAAGAGGAAATTAGAAATATAAAAGATTACCATCCAGAAGTCTCAAATATTAAAAATTCAATAGACGAACTGAAAAGTGGGATGGATGTACTTGAAGAAAGATTGAACAGTCTAGAAGATCAAATCGAGGAGTTCTCCCAGGACACCATACAAATGACAGAACAGATAATAAGTAAAGAGAGATTAAGAGATATAGAGGATAGATCCAGAAGCTCTAACATTCTTTTGATAGGAATTCCAGAAAAGAATAACAATGAGAATGCTGCAGAGGACATAATTAAGGAAATAATTGATGAAAACTTTCCAGAGTTAAAGAAAGAGTCAACTCTTGAGATTGTCAGGGCTTCCCGAATACCCAGTAAGACTGATGAGAGGAAACTCACTCCTAGGCACATCTTAGTAAAATTTTACAATTCTAATGATAAAGAGAGAATCTTAAGGGCTTCCAGAGAGAGGAAAGAAATAACCTATCGTGGAACAAGAATCAGATTGACGGCAGATTTATCACTGGACACCCTGGATGCTAGAAGTAGATGGAGCGTGGTCATAAAAGTCCTACAGGATAAAGGCTTTAAACCTAGAATTCTATATCCAGCCAAATTGGCATTTGATTTCAGGGTAAGACAAAAACATTTCTTGATATTGAAGAATTTAGGAAGTCTATTTCTCATATATCCTCTTTGAAAGAATTACTGGAGAATATATTTTAGCAACATAGGGTGATAGCAAACACATGTACATATGTTTTCCTCCCACCAACATACTTTGGGATGGAGGGAAAGAAGGTTACAGATACTACCTAAATGTTGGTTTAAAAAATAGACTGCTCTGAAGGTAGTAAGTTATTTTTTTTTAATTTTTTTTTTGGTAGTGAGTTATTGCGATGATTGGTCAGTGGATTAGAACATCTTGTTACTTCCCTCCTCACTACTGCACCTACTAGTCTTAGTGACAATTAATAGTAACCATCTGAGCTTGTATAGGAGAAAACTTTCTATACCATCAGGGAGATGAGAATCTGTCAATGGAACTTGTCAAGGCAGGGGATAGCCAGAGAAGAGCATGGGATGGGGTGGTGGGATAAGTCAAAATAGAAAAGATGGAAAAGCAGAACTCTTCAAAAGGATATTTCATAAATGTTATTGTTTATCATGATGTGAATCTTGAAGTTTTATATTAAATCTTTTTCCTTTGGAAAAAAAAATAAAGTCAATGTCCTTCTATTCTTATCTTAGCATATAATTTCATTTGCATATGACTGAGGCTGTTTCTCTTTTGGTAAATTTAATTTGCTAGAGTTTGGCCCCCAACACAGAAAGAATGGCCTTCTCTGAGATGAGGCTGCCAACTACAGCAAGTAGCATTACAAGAAAATTTGATCTATGTACTTTTCAGACTTCTCAGATGTGATCACTGACATTTGGCCCAATGAAGGAAACCCCTGGGGCCTGGAAAGCACAAAGCATGCTACGGTACCGACATGCAAAATGTGTTAGAATCTGTCTTTATCTTTCATGGCTGCAGTGGTCTGGATAAATTAGAACAAATTGGGCTAAACACTGTCCTTGGCTACACTCACGTAGCTGTTTTCAGCAGCTAATAGGAGCTGTGTGTGCACATCCAAGGACAGGATTTGGCCCCTTTTGTCTTTGCACAAACAGTTGCTTTAGTTGAGATGATTATTCCTGAGTGACTGTTTAAAAGCAGCATTTTTGTCCTGTTTCAATCCCTTTTCACTTTATTCTTCATTGACATTTATGAATAGGGAAAAGTATAACTCAAAATATTCAGCCTCTGGAAAAATAAAAATCTCCCCAATAAAATCTGTTGAGTTTCTCCAATGAACTGGGAAGCAAGTCATGTAGACGGTGGCAACAGCAGAAGTAACACTTAGAAAAAGCATTAACACCTGTTAATAGCAACAATCTGATTTAAATTTTTATAGCACATCAATCCTTGGTCTTCAAAAGGGAAATCTATCATTAAGTAATATTTTCAAGGAAAATATAGGTCATCAAATACATTTATTTATTTAGAAGCAAAACAGCTGAAATTAACCCTCAATGCAACTCTCTGAACCTCAGAAAAATGTTATTTAAATGTTACTATTTTACAAAGGTTAAACCTTTTGAAATAGTGGAGAACCAGTCTGACAAAAAAGTTTTTCGTACTAAAGATTCCAACCCTGTCTCTTTGACTTTCCTCCTAGAAGATAATACAAACAAGGCCCTAAGGTTTCAGAAGGGAGTTCTTGCATCAATCAATACATGAGTAACATTGAATGTAATCTAGAATCTTTTGACTTTTTGAAGCATTTTCAACAGTTATCTCATTTCCTTTGTGCTTAGAGCAAATCTTATTTATAATTCCTTATTGCTCTTTCTCTGGAGATGATCAATTTAAGAATGTATTTAGTTATATGTTAGGACAGGGACTTTCAAAAGTTCTTAATTATATACATTATCTATATCAATTTATCAGTAATTGCAAGTTAAATATTTTGGGGATTTGCAGAGTTAATAATCCTTTATGTAATAATAAATGCACAATAATTCCACTGAGTTCTTTTAGTAGTTAATAATTTGTCTAAAATAGTGGATTTTTTTTTTTTTACTACCTGCCAACATGAACAGATTCCAGGTATTTGAAACCCATCGTATCTTTTCTTGAAACATTTTGAATACCAGCTCCAAAAACTCGACATTAATAAAACATTAAACTTCCAACTTTAGCCCATAAAAGTCAAGAAATCCAGAGATAAAGTTGACCCAGGTCTCTTAACTCTGTTCTCCTGCATGTATGCATGGGTGATGGGACAGCTGTTGCTTAAATCAGTCTTCCTGCATAATCTACAAATGTAATTGAATTAGTGTATAAAGCATTTACATACCCGGCAGTGGAGAGCCCTGCACACTATATTATCCATATCTACTCTCAGGGCCCTCATTTTAACTCCTCACTGCAGTGTTCCTGCAAGGCTTCCTCAAACATTCAGAAATTGGACTTGCAAATACAATTTCCCTTCTTTTATGAGGCTTCAAAATGAGTGATGCACACTCAGCTTTCTGAGTTGCTTTCAGTTCCTGGCCAGAAAGATAGAGTTTAGGTAACATTCTTCCTTTTGGTTAATATCCTCAGGGTTTGCTAGGTAATAGGCAATGCAATTCTGTGGCTAAGATTATTTAATGCTTGATTTCAACAAGATGTGGGACAGTTTGCCATATCAATACGAAAAGTAAAAATATCAGATTGAGTTTAGAAACATACAGCTGTACAGAAGGGGGTTTAAGTGCCTGGATGTTGGCTCCAAACAGAACCATGCTCCAACTGAGTCCTTCTTGTGCCACTTACTGTTAATTAACCTTTCCAAGCCTCTGTTTTTTCCTCTGCAGAATGGGAATAATAATAGTCCTGAAAATTTTGGGATTCAGTGAGATGGTGAGCATTTTAAGAGATAATGTGTAAAATGTTCTTGATATGTAGTAAGCACTTAACAAATGGTTGTTGTTTTTTATGAACACTCATTTTGATAGGAAATAATAACATATAGCTTCAATTAATTTCTTTTCCTTCATTTCCCACAGAGTGTGGGACAGAGACCTTACACACCACCGTAGAGTTTGTGTGTTCAGAAATGTTAAAAATGAAGTTGACCAATAACCATCAAAAGTATGCTAATCCTCAGCCACAGTTTAAGAATTGTACAGTGATGGCATTTTTCATCATTCAGATAGACAAAGATCAAAAAAGAATAGTAATATCTAGTGTGGGTCTACCAATACAGTACTGGTATGCCATTTTGAAAGGCAGTCTGGTAATGGATATAAAAACTTAAAGCATGAGTAATAAAACTTCTTTTCCTTTATAAATTTTTATAGATTTTTGGGAGGTAAAATTTTTGTTACATGGATGTAGTACATGGTAGCATGCATCTTGTTTGACTCAGCAATTCTACTCCTATAAATTTATCTTAAGGAAACAGTCAGATAGATGTCTAAAATCTTCATGAAAGTCCTATTGAAAAATTGGAAAGGCCTTAAATGTGAACATGGGACTGTTAAAATAAATTATGGTGCAATAATACAATGGGATACTATGAAACCATTAAAAATAAATGAGTTTTACAAGTGTAATAGGTTTGATTGAGTAGTCATAAATTGTAGGGCACATATTTGAAATGGTTTCCATTTTTTTTCCCAATAGCTTTTACCACTGCTTTCTGTGGAGTGTTCCTTTCTTTTGTAGCAGTGGATTTCTTTAACCATATCTCAGTCTTTTAGTAGAACTTTTTAGTCACCTTTGGTTATTTAATTACTGGGACCCAGGGCCAGCTTATGGGTGCATGATCTGTGTGTAGTCAAAAAAAGCCCTGTGCCCCATGCTTGCTTTAGTGGTTGGTTGTCATTATCTTTGAATTTGTGTTTTTTAATTGTTGCCTGATGGGGCAATGGAGTGTGTGCTTGAGCAGAGAAGAAGCGTGCACCATTCCTGCCTGCCATTTTTTGCTGCCTCATTTGCACACAGCATTCTCAATGCCTGTGAGTACAAAATTCCCAGAGATCCATGACATGTGGGATTCAGAGAGATTCAAAGCAAATATAAGGTAAGGGAGTCCCATCGTCTCTTGAGCAAATGGAATCCCTGACAGGACCAAGAAAGCCCCTCTCTTTGCTCAGACCCGAACTTGCTTTGAATGCAGAGGGAAGATAATGGCGTTGTAAGAAACAAGAAAGGCCAAGCAATCCTTCCATACTTGTTTTGCTTCTGTGTATTTGCCATGAACTAATGTTGAAAATGATGACACTAAAACGTCACCTTTTTGGTGAAGGGAATGAAGTACATCCTTGTATGAGCATATGAGCTACAAAATATGAATTGTGTGATTGTGGTTATTTTACATATAAGCTGAAGGCTTCATGTTTGCATTTAAAATTGATGTTAAACAACATAAAGATTAGTGGTAAATTTCTTCTCAGTAAAGCATCACAAGACTGAAAAAGCAAATATCCAATGTACTCGAGACTAATACAAAGCCAGTAGACCATCTAATTCACCCCCACATAGGAGAAAAACTCATTTCAATTCAGGCTGGGGGGAGGAGGCAGAAAGGATGGCCGGAAAGGTGAAGTTTGAGGTGCTCCCATCGACCGGGCACAATGTAGGGGTATGTGGCACACCTTTTGGGTGCAGGAGACAACCACAAGAGGAACTCTACCTAATAAATTCAAATACTGTGACCTGCTTGTTTGTACCCTCACATTAACCTGAAATAAAACAGAAAGAAAGAAAATGAGGACATAGAAGTAAAGGGAAAGAAAGGCAAAAGGATAAATGACCTATTCTTTAATTCTTACCTTACTTACCAGTAAGTGGAAGGCAGAAAGTGCGTTAGAAGAGGCATGTGCCAAGAGGTGGAATTAAAACAGTTGAGCTAACCTCCACTGTTCTGCTAAGAATGAAATCCATACTCGCATGCTTATATGAGCTACAAAATATGAATTGTGTGATTGTGGCGATTTTATATATGAGCTGGAGGCTTTATGTTTGCATTTAAGACTGATATGAAACAACGTAAAGATGAGTGGTAAAATTCACGCTAAAAATTCAAATTTAATTTTTTCTTTACTTAGAGTGACATTATATAGCAAAAAACATCCTCACAAGTTGAAGGACACAAGAAAGTGCTTTATATTTTAGTACCATTTGCACCACTTTTTCTTACTGCTTTTTGAACAAGGAGCCCTGTGTTTTCCTTTTGCACTGAGACCCCCAAATTGTGGAGGTAGCTCTGCTGCCAATGATGAAAGAAGCAAATGCATTTCAGACATTGGTTGCTTTTGCTTATCAATATTCTTTCACCCTTCTGTTAATAGTCCTTGTTATCTGCAGGTGGCTTCTTTAGTCCATTGTTTAAGAAAGTGTTGCCTTGACCTCTGGGGCACGGTGCATCTGAGACTCAAGCCTGGAAAATCAGAACATTTCATTTTCTTAGCCATATTGATGGGTTTTGGATCAACATTTGAACCATGTTTGGTCCATGCAAATCTAAAACTTGTGTAAGAACTCTCAGGAAAGAGTCGGCCTTTAGTTGTGGAATTTAATTCGAGGAGGCGTGAGCCTGGAGTAGCTGCAGATGCCACGTGAAGCCAGGTAATACCAATCCAGAGAATGGCCAAAGTGAGAGACAGATAATAAAGTGAGAGTCTGGATCAACGAACACCCGAGATTAGCTACATATCTGGAATCATTAGTTATGGCAAATCTTTTATACCTAAGCTAGTTTGAGTTAGATTTTGTCATTTGCAACAAAAAGAATTCTGTGATACAGTGTGCAAAATAGGCTTTCATTACTATTTGTGCAGAATAGATATTTCTAAAGATACACACCAAAGTGGTAAAGTGAATATCCTGGGAGGATATCAGGGGAGATTATGAAGAGGCCTTTTATTTATAACTTTCTATTGTTCTCTAGTGTTAGAATTTTATAAAGCAAGTATTTATTACTTTAAAACAAGCAAAATCCCAAAAAGGTGTTTCTAATTTAGGGGAAAAAAGAGATCAATGATGCTTAATCTTTCTTTAAAAATGTTATTGGTGGCAAAAAATACATAACATGAAATTTACAACCTTAACCATTTTTAAGGGTACAGTTCAGTAGTATTGAGTCTGTTCACATTGTTTCACAACAATATGATGTTCAATCTTAGTGTAATAATTGCCCAGATGGACATAACAGCAGATGTCTTAAAGTAGATGCGTACTAGAATTATTCAGTAATGAGAGCTGTATTTCCCTGCCACCTTCTCTCCTACATGACATGGGCGTGCAGAACAGCCAGAGAATCACAGCACAAGCCTTTAACCAGCTATAGTACTGGCTGGTGCCATGTAATTACACTGCAGAAAACAGCAAATAAGAGAAGATTAATGAGTTTGGCTTTACTAACCACCTAAAGGTGAAAAATTTAATTCTCAGAGTAGGAAATCTTTTGTCTTACTATGTTCTAATGCATGTATATATGAATAGAAGGAGAAAATCTGGGTTCAAAGCGGCATCAAAAATGGGGCCTTGAGAAGGCACAAAGGAGTAAAATCAGTCTGAACTTAGAGCAACCTTGTGGAAAGCGTTCAAAGAACCCTGAAGAATGGATTCTCACTGGCCCAGTGTCCTGCTTGATGAAACTGCTGTACCACTTCCTCTAAGGTAGCCAGCGTTGGTGTCTTATGCCTATGGTTGTGATTGGAGTTTGAGCAGATGCCAGCAGTGTCAGGAGGATGGGGCCGCATTCTCTCAGCCTTCTGCTGCACGCGTGCTGGGTCAGGCCAGGTGGGACACCCTGGGACCTGGTTTCCAGCACAGATCTCCTGCCCTTGTGAGGCTTCACGTCCATGATCTCAGCCCCCTTCCTTTCTCTGCTTAGATACTCTTCCCTGCCACAGAGAAAACACACAGTCATTTTTTCCACTCAATTCCTTAATCCAGGAACCCTTTTTCAGAATATTTTCTCAATGAAGGTTTGAACAGATTCTTTCAATCTGAGATTTTTCATATGCATTATATTTGTATGAAAACAAAATGGTTATCCATCATTTATATTCAACAGATCAGACAGTTTCTTGGAAACTTGTTTGACAGGTGAAAGAGCAGAGGATGTCGGCTGAGGTTGAGAGGACAAGGGAGAAAGGGACCCTTACCAAGCAGCAGGAACAAGAGGAGTGAGGGTCTAGGAGTCTGGAGAGAAACCTTTGCTATGGCAGCAGTTCACTCCTGCTGACCTTTGGGATGAGTGTAGGTTGTCACAAAGCTGGGAAGGGGCAGGCACTATTTAACTATCTCTAAGGTTTTATTGTTGGTAAGTAATGTGGGCATCAGGTAAAATGTTTGAAAGGAGCAATGTCTCACCTCTAACCCTCCTATCTGTCCCCAGGGTTCACCACACAGGCTTGTGCATTTTCTGAATAGCCCGAGGCCAGTTTAGCATACCTGTCTGGTTCTTCACTTTGGTTTTTACCTTGGCTTTGACCTATTAGATAAAGGCCTGCACTGCAGCAATTAGAAAATGACTCCCAGATCAGCATTTTAGCCTCTTTCCTTAAGCAAAGTAATAAACAGAGAAACACAAACAAGAGCTTGAAAGCCCTCGTTCTGGGTACATGTTAACTCCTGTACCTGTTTTTCACACCTTTTGTGTGTGAAAAGCCATGCAGGTGACTTTATGCAACATTCACTCTTTCCTCAGTATGTGATATTTCCAATTCGATGCCAAAGTTCAAACTGCTAAAAAAGATAATTTTTAATTACCTTAAAATACAAGTTGCAGAGAGGCAGCCTGACAGCTCTCATCAATGAGATCACTAAGCTGTGCAGACATGTGGCCAGATATGTGTTGTCGTTAATATATACAGTGTGATCGGATGCCATCATAATTGTTATTATTACAGGATCATAAAGCTTTATAGTAACGGAAAAAGCAAGTACCTTTGTCTGAAAGGTCAGCCAAGAAAACGATCTGAGCTCATCAATAAAACAGGGGTGCAGAGGGAAATGAGTATTTATAAGGAATTCTTATGAAAATCAGGGAAGCAGAGACTTTTACAATAATGTTCACATTTAATGAGCAAATGGGGTCCTAATGGATTACTTTAGACTGAGTTAAATATTGAAATAAACAATAGTAATGTTGTTCTAATGTCTGTAATTAACACAGGCTAGCAATATAAATTGGCTTTCTCAGATAACTCTGTATATTTGACTAAATTTCCATGATTAATGTTTTATAAATTTAAGCAATGGGATACATGTAGCTAAAGAGGTAATTTTTCTACATACAGCAGTGAAAATGTCTACACACAGTCTGTGGGCTTTTCCCAGAGATAATCAGGAAGAGAGGTTTTGAAAGGATCTTTTTCGTACTGTGGTGTCAGATCTTAAAATAAGATTTAAGAGCTGGGAAGTCTGATTGAGTGGGACTGAGAAGTGATTTCTAGTAGACTGCCCAGCAGAGCATGGAGAGCAGAAAATACTGTTTCTGTGTGTTGGAGGTTAGACATTTCTGGACAGATATATTTAATTCGGTCCTTTCTTTTGAAATCAAATCTACGCTGTAGCTTCCCTGAGATGTGTAGTTGCTTATTATTGTTAATGGATTGTTCGTCCTCTTCGTCCTTGACATAACCCTAAGTATGTGCATGAAACTGACATCATGTTGCCATAAAACCAACCAGTCTGGCGTTGGTCCATGAAGTGGTAGACATTCACTAGAGCAGATGGGAAAGATAATGTTTAATAAAGAGTTAGAGGATGGGTGGTGCCAAAAAAGCTAAGAGAAAGGGATAATTTCATTTCAGGTGAACTTCTGCGACATTTTTTTTGTGTCCAAAGACAGATAAAAATGATCCCAGGGCTAAGACTTTTGGCTATTTTTCCCCAGTGCTGGCCCCACATATGCGGTCAGCTTTTTCCTCTGCCGGCATCATCATGGCCTGAATTTGTGAATAACTCAGAAGATAGTTTCTCAGGTTTATGAAGATGTATGAAGTGAGTCATTCATAAATGAATATACATATGAGGAAATGACAGAATTCTACTAAATGTTTATATTTGAACAACTGATATATTTGAGTGTGATTTTGAAAGAGATGTGCCTAAGTTTATATAAATGACAGTTAAAAAGATAACTGTCACAATGTTTACTGATGAAGTTTCTATTTATCTCAACGTTCAGAAGTTAAATGAAAAATGGATTGTGAATTATAGCCTAAGTGGTTTTGAGCTGAAATGTAATATGACAACTGTGGCAAATGGAGGGAGCAGGAAGGCAGAGCCAAATAGCCAAAAATCCTTGGGGAAGGTTAAGGCGGGGGGCCTTTGATGGCTCAGGTACAACTTCATTTACTTTTCATCATGTTCATGTAAACAGTTAGGTGTAGGCTGGAGAGGTAGGTTGGAGGAACTGTTTGCCATATGATTATTCAGAGGGTTGTGGGTTCCAGTTATAGCCGTGGACCTTAGAAAGCATTCTAGTTGTGATCTTGCTGAGGACAGGAACATTCTGGGGGGGTGATACTGCTACTGCTTCACCCTTCGTCCGGGACTGGGCCATGGCCCTGTTCTCCTGTCTGGTTTACTGTCAAAGTTAAGAAGCATTTCCCATTCTAGCTCCTTACACCCCCAACTCTAACAGCCTGGAGGAAGTTGCCAAACAAATGTAACCTCTTGTGCAGGCCCAGCCGCTCTGCCCGCATCAGAGGTGGGGCTGGCTATTTGGCAGTGCATTTATGGCTGTGGAGATGTGCTCTGGGAGGTGTTAAATGGAATTGGGGAATATTTCAAACCATTTCTTAAATAATAGAATTGAAATGTTGTGCTGCTGTGGGGGCCTGGGATGGAAACTTCTGAGAGAAAAGTTAGATCCTAGTTTTTCTTGAAGATGTAATGGGGCCCAGGGGTGTGCAGTTTTCAGGCTTTTTCTATTTGTTAGTTTTGGAAATGGGCTTTTCACTGTTTTGCCTCCCTTTTTGTGTGAAGTCTTTGTTTTTGCTTCTACATTCAACTCTGGATAGAAAAACTCGGGATTGTTCATTTTACCTGGATTCTAGACAATAGGCCCAGAGGCAAAGCAACTATGGATATAACCATTAAGAACCATAGACAAACGTATTAGTTTTATAGTATAATCAGTGTCCCTGATGTAGTAACAAATATAAAAAAGCAGGGTACCAGGCAAAAAAAATCTTGAAGACTGTCGGACTCACAAGCCCTGGATCTCAGTCAAGATGTGTGGAAAGAAAACAGATCTGGCTTTTTTTTTTTTTTTAAATCCTAAGTGGATTTATTATCTTCTTTTAAAGCAAAGAAATATAACTTTTAAGGGAAGACAAGTACACAAATTCCCAGAAGGAGCAATTTAGATTTACTATCCAAATATTTCTTTAAGGTCTCAGAGAGTCTGTCCTAGTTATGAAGACAAATGTCTTATAAAAAAGACACCATGACTTGTGATCTTTGTCCACAGAGAGACACAAAGAAGGCCAAGCTTTCGGATTCCCAGGCCCAGATAAAACATAATGACCTTAATTAAACTTACAGCAACAAATATCTTTGTTGTTCTAGAGCACTGTTTATCAAATACCAGACATTCATGTGCCACCTTGCGTTCTTTGCCGTGACTGAGCACCACCAGTGTAGCTGGTGTTTTCCTCTGGATTGTTACCATGAGGTGTCTAGGGGTTACGGATAACAAGCGCAGCCCATGATGAAGATATGGGAACACCTCTTATTCCAGTCTGGGCCTAATTCGACTTAATTCATTTTCTGCAAGGGCACAAAGGGGAGACCTGTACCTATATCTGAGAACTTGTGTGGGCTATTAGTCACGAAGCAATAATACTTCCTTGAAAGTACACCAGGAAAAATGTCTTTTATATACTTGACCAACTGTGGAATAGTGGCTCCAATTCAGTCCTTATGGGAGAGCCAGAGACTTTGGGGAAAATTTCTGTCAGATCTCATGAAGACCGAGCTCTATATCTCTATATACTCTACAAAGACCAGACGTTGCACATTTCATGGAGTCTTTACTATAATTCAAGGATAATTTTAAACCATCGTTGTCCTCTTTTTTTTTTTTTTTACTGTTCAAACCAAATGCTATCGTCCCATTTAGTTTCCTAGCAGCTAGTAGCAAAGGCTTTATCTGAACTATAGCCTTCTGATCTTTGGACTAGCATCTCAGAAATGCAAGGTATTTTCTCCATATAGCCCAGCTTCTAAGAATCCAGTGTAGAAATTCCCTGTACAGAACCCAGATAGTCCCATAGACCTGTGGGTTGAACACTCATAGTGACTGTGCATTCATGTACTCTTACGTTAGCCTGCTCTGTTTCAGTGACTGACTATTAAAATGTTTTTCCTTAGAGAAAACATTTTTGCTTTCTGGAGCTACAGACAGAGATCTGTTCTCTTTTAAGTTAGAATTTCAAAATATTAAAGAGAGTTTTCTTATTCTTCTTACATTTTCTGATTTCTAGGCAAAATTTGCATAACTTGTTCATTTGGAAAGTGTTTGCTGAGTAGCTACAATGAGCAAACACTGGGTTACGCACAGTA
Organism: Nycticebus coucang; assembly: GCF_027406575.1. Lineage (NCBI taxonomy): Eukaryota > Metazoa > Chordata > Mammalia > Primates > Lorisidae > Nycticebus > Nycticebus coucang. The sequence continues at coordinate 19,804,854 of NC_069784.1, read as the reverse complement.
GGTGATTTAAGGATGATTAAGCCAACTAGTTTTCACTGACCTGGCTTACTGAACTGTCAACACTCTGAGCCGTGTTTTTCTAGATGCTGCCATTTGTTTCTATAATGGATTGAGAACCATTTGAGAGTAGAGACCTTGCTTATACCTGAGTATCCCCAGAGTCTGCTAGTGGACAAGTAAGTAGATGCTCAATAGATGCTTTCTGACTTGTCTCCATTCCTCTAAACAGGAGGCCTCTCGACCTGATCCTGGTGTTACCCTATTGGCTTGACCTGAGCTGAGCCAGGGGAGCATTATGGTGCTTGGCCTGGTGCCGACATTGCATGTGGGCTCAGAAGACCTCTGTGAACATGGAGTGTTAGAAGAGTCTGTGTCACAAATTACTTTGTTTAAACTGCCCAACAATCCTGAGAGGTGGATATTGATAGGCCCAGTTTTCAGATGAGAAAACAGAGTGAGCGGCAAGGGAGTTAATTCAGTTCAAGTCATAGATATTCTTTAATTTCATATTTGAACCTTTTTCTACTATAGACTCCAGCTTCCAGTTATGTAACATCTTCTGATTTCATGCCTGAGGTTTTTTTTTTTTTTTTTTAAGACAGAGTCACCCTTGGTAGAATACTGTGGCGTCACAGCTCACAACAACCTCAAACTCTTGGGCTTAAGCAATTTTCTTGCCTCAGCCTCCCAAGTAGCTGGGACTATAGACGCCCGCCACAACGCCCAGCTTTTTTTTTTGTTGTTGTTGTTGTAGTTGTCATTGTTTAGCAGGCCTGGGCTGGGTTTGAATCCACCAGCTCTGGTGTATGTGGTTGGTGCCCTAGCCACTGAGCTACAGGTGCTGAGCCCAGGTCTGAGTTTTAAATCCCAGTGTGGACCTCTATTTGTATCCTTACTAAATTATAGTTAGTTAGTTTTGTCCTATACTCCTAGCCTGCTGTATTTGTCTGGGATCTCAATATAGTTATTTTACTATCTTAAATATTCCTTTCAGCTTGTGTACTTGTTACTGATGCACTAAGTTTATTCTTTTACATAACTTATTGATGAGGAATGCTGATGGTCAGGAGATGTGTCATCCGTGAGAACCCTTACTACAGGCTGGCCCTAATCTGCTTGTTAACACTGCTTTGATACACTTACTCAACTATTCTGCTATTTAGTCCACATTTTAACACCTTGACTGTAAAACTTTGCATGAAAAATCTTGTAAAATTACAATATATTTTGTTTTAAATCAGTTGTTTTCCTATATGAGTTATATTGCTTTCCATATAATAAATAGAAACACCTAGTTTTTTATTTTCAACTCAGAGGATATGACTTAGTCCATATGATATTTTAATCTATGTACTAATTGAACAGCTACATTCACATACATAACTTTTATCATCTATTTCCATCTTCTCATATTTTTCCTTTCCTCCCTGCTTTAACATCTCTTTACATACTACATGTTTTAAAATATTAGGGAAAAGGTGTGTTTAAGTGACAATGAAAACTTTGATGCAAAATATATTTTCCCAAAAGAAACACATACTCATTTCAATGCATACATACAAAACTTTAAAAGCCTGATTAAAAAATGTATGAAGCAACTCTATAACGTGGAAGATGTTACTTAGGAACTGAATTACAGGACTTGCCTCTCTTTTTCTGTGGCCTTAGGCATTCTACTCTAATTATAGTCACTTGCCTTTCATTCTGTTTAGTGTTTTTCAGCTGTGCATGAAAAAAGTTAATCAAAAAATAAAATGAAAAACTGTGATGGCTAATCGAAGTTCCATAGATTTCTCTGCTGTTAACCTAGTCTGTCTTTTCGGATAAACTTCAAAATGTTAACTTCAAAGCATCAGTAGATGTACTGTGACTATTGGTCTCTGATTCTCTTGAAGAGAGAGAAACTATTTCTTTAATTTTAGAATTTTTCAAAATTAGAAAGTGAAAATAAAATTGTGGCTTTTCCTAGAATCATTTATTTCTTACCTGTAATTGCTGGAAGATTTTTGTACCCACAGAGGATACTACTAGACCAACAGTCTCAGAGATGGGTAATCCCTCTCTAGAGCAGGTAAACAAGGGCAGTCTACCGCTTCTTCCCGTCCTCTGGTGTGCTTTGGAAGAACATTATATTAAAAGAATTGCTGGTTCTTGGTCTATCTTCTCTCTGGCTCCCTTGCCTAGACTGTAGACGCAAATGCCAACTATCAGAATCAGTTTTGGCTGTGGTTTTGTGCAAGCTTTTCTTGGAGGGCTGAGATGTTGTATTACTTGATTTCATAGCATTTCTACAGTAACACTACTGCAAACCCAAAACAATGCGACAATGTTTGTGGCCTTATTAAATATTGTTAATTAACCCTGATAAAAATCGCTGCATTGTTCTTTGGGGGAAGGGAGAAAAGATATAGAAGAGGGATGGGCGATGGTAAGAATTTTTAAGAGCTCTGAAATTGTTTTGAAAGGTTGATGGCAGTGGTTGTGGGTTGATGGAGCACAAAAGCATATTATCAATGCAAGTTTGTGGCATTTTTAGCTGGGCTTTCAGACCAAAGATGTCTGGATGATAAACTTTAATTGCTTCTGTGGCCCAAACGACCCCATCTCTCTCAGTTGGTTGAAGTGGATGGTGTTGAGAAGCAACATATACTTCTTCCTTTCCATTCTCAACAATGAAATTTGGAAATATGTGCTGAAAAGAAACAGTTTCCTATGGCAGGTTATCTCCAAAGAAGGACGACTTCCTGGGATAGTGATAATGTTTGCTAAAACTTCATTAAAAAAAATAATTTAATTACCTCAATTTGAACTTAGTCCATACTGCAACTCTAGTAGGGTAACAAAGGAGCATCAGTCTGCTTTGGAGAAGGTGTCATGCTTGGGAATCTTCTGGACATAGCCTTCCTTTACTGGGATATATCCCATATATCCCTTACTGGGATATAATCAAAGAGTCACAGGGTCTTCTGGTGTCATGAGTACTACTCATATAACACGGCATTTTAAGTCTCAGAAGTATTCCTCTTTTGGTTTTTGTTTTACAGCTACTTAAACTTAGTTTCATAATAATCTGGATACTATGAAAAATATGCTAAAGTCTGTTGAGGAAATCTGTGAATGCTTGATCAATCACAACCTTGGGACCAAAGTTGTACACACATAGATTTTCTGTAAATAAATGAAAGCCAGTTTTTTTCAAGGCATTCAGCATGTTACCCTCTTATTTCATCTTCCTGGGTGAGACAAATTTTGTATTCCAACTTTCACCAAGCAGCTGACTCAACAATTGGGAAGCCAGTTTACTAAAAGTACCAGCTTTGATTGTTTCAAGATCAAATATAGGGCATACAGAATAATCAGATCTGTCAAGCCTTGGAAAATAACCCACAGTATGGAGTCAAAGTCTGGTGCAACTGAGCATGTCAGAAAAACACGGCATAATTTTCAGACCAGATCCAGTAAACGTCCCAGGACTCCACTGGGGTCTTTTGTTCTATTACTGTGAAATTTTTGGCTGCGTGAAATTAGGATGATGATAATTACAAAATCAGAAATATGGTGTTGCATAAAGATTGCTAACTCAGGAAATCTGGAGGTCCAGGAAGGTGTTATGATCCCATGTTCAAGCAGAAGAAATAATTTTAGAGAGATTAAGTGACTTTCCCGAGCTAGTAAATGGCAAAATTCAAACTCTCAACTGTCACTTCTAAATGCTCCATTTTCTATCCTGGGTGGGCTGCTCCTGTTTCTGGGAATACCCTCCTTGTCCACCTCAGTCTGTATACTTTCAGTCATTCTTCAAGCTTGGCTCAAGTCTGCAATTCTCGGACACTTCCGGAAGCACTCCCACTCTGTGGTGTCTCCCCAGTATAACTTCACAGCCCTTCCCATCACACTGCTCAGACGGCACCTGCTGACATCTCCTAAGCCCCCCAAATTTTGAAAAACTTCTTTTTCCCTGCTCTATATATTTTTATAAAACAAGTTATACGGATGCATTTAAATCTATTTATTTAAATCCTGGGTAGTATCTCATTTTGTGAACATAAATTTCTTATTTATCTAATTCTATTTTTTTTTTTTTTTTTTTTTTTTTGGCCGGGGCTGGGCTTGAACCCGCCACCTCCGGCATATGGGACCGGCGCCCTACACGTTGAGCCACAGGCGCCGCCCATCTAATTCTATTTTTATATACATTAGGGTTCTTATAGAAAAATCCTTTTCAGTGATTTGGTTCCCTCTTGCATTGGCCACTAAATTCTCTAATTGCGGGACTGTGCATTATACTTCTTTGTGCCTAACACTGGGCCTGCCATTCAGTAGGCATTCAATAAATATACACTAAGTGAATTGATGAAAATACTTGAGAGAAGTGAAGGTCTTCAACTTTTAGAAGGTGAACATGATTAGAAGTAGAGGGTGACTTTAATGATGTTGGCTGAAATGACATTTTTTTCTTGGGTTTATGGAGATGGGAAAGTAGGGTAATAAAAAGCTCTTTTAAATGATATGGAAATGAACATGGTCAAGCTAGTAAAAATTTTTGTCATGCAAATCAATTTTGTAAAGGACTAGTCATAGGAAATATGTAAAGTAATTGATTAAACTATGGGCAAAAATACTTACAAATGTGCTTAAGTGCACTTGGCAGGCTAGTACCCGTTTATGGCTGGACAACAAAAATTCTATATCCATTTATAACTAGGCCATCTCCATAATTCACCTTGGAGAAATCTAATTACCCTTGAATATTTGACCTTCAATGTGTCAACATAAATATTTTCTCAACATGGCTTCATGGAGCTATGGCAGCTGCATCTGACAGAGATAACATTTTGTCCGTAGAAGTGCTAAGGGGCATGGGTTACTGCCTTGTCTTCATATCTTCCCTCTGACCCACTTGCCCTCTTTCTTACTTTCTGAGTTTTATCCAGATGAAAGCCACCCAAAAGTGGAGACAGAGGTATGAGGTTAGGAGGTAAAGATTCTTGCAAAGAAGAAATGACTGAAACCTTAGAATAATGCCCTGGCATATAGTTAGAGCTCAGTAACAGATATTACTCTTTTCTTTTGCATGTCTTATGGTAGAAATATGAGGTAGCTATTTTATAGACTTTGTTCTGAATCACCTGGACGGGTCAAGAGCTCTCGAAGTCGCCTAAGCCCAGGGTTATGATTTGTTCTGAGGATTCTGGTTTCTACAGTGAAGAGAGAGAATTGAAATCCAAGATCATCTATCCATCAGGTGTCTCAAAAAAATCAAATCATACAGAAGCAGCAGGATTGGCTAATTAGAATGAGGCTGTGGTAAGCTTATTATTTCCCAGGTACCTTCTCACAATGTTGATCATAATCTGGTAGCTGCAAGACTATTCTTACCTACTTATCCATTTACCTGTTGATTCATTTAACAAATATTAAACACTTAGAAGGTTCCTGGGACAATTCCAGTTATTTGGGATACATTGATAAACAAACAAAATAGATTCCTCTCCTCCTCTGCCTTATCTTCTAGCACAGGAAAACAGAAAATAAGCAACAAATGTAACAAGTAAATTATATAGAAAATTAGAAGGTGATTTAAAAAAAGAGGTAAATCAGGGTAAGGGTTAGGGTTAGGAATAAGGAGTGCCTGGGGGTAGTGTGTAGTATTAAATAGGATGGTCAAGGTAGGATTCATTGAAAAGGTGAAAAGTGAGCAGACTTGAGAAGGTGAAGAAATTAGCCATGTGGCAGTCTGTAGGCAGAAGAAGAGCTAGGTTACAACTCTCATATTGGAGGTCAGGAGGGCTGTGTGGCAGGAGTAGAAAGACCAAAGCAGAGAGGTGGGGGGTGAAATCAGGGAAGTTATGGAGGGCCAACCCATGTAAGGCCTGTGGGCTTTGTGAAAACACAGGCAATCCATTGGAGGATTTAAGTTAGTGTTTTGAAAAAATTTAAGGGGGCAAGGATAGAAGTAGAGAGATCTATTACAAAGCTGTTGCAGCTCTCCCAAACAGGGATGGTAATGGCTTGTAATAGGGGGTGGCACTGGAGGTGAGGAAGATGAAGACAGAGGATATGAAAGAAATGAAGGGATAAACCCCCATCCCTAGGGGTTTTCTTGGCAGAGCAACTGAAAAAGTGGAGATTCTGTCAACTGAACTAGGTGTGGGCAATAATATCAGAAATTCTTTTTTTAGAGGTCTGTTAGCCATCTGGACCTATAAGCCTGTGTTGTTCAGGACAACATCTTGCTTAGAGCTATACATTTGAAAGGGTTTGGCACATGGAAGGAATTGACAACCATGGGGTTGGATAACAAGGAAGTAAGTTCAGATAGAGAAATAGACTGAAAACCCAGTGCTGGAGGCCTTCCATCATGAGGGCATTGGACACAAAGAGGAAGGGGCAGCAGACACAACTGAGGAGTGACTGGTGAGAAAGGCAGAGAAGTGCGTGGGTCATGGATGTCAAATGAAGGAAGTTTTTTGGAAGGGGATTGGTCGAATATGTCAAATGCTGAAGATAGACCAAATAAGTTGAGGAATAACAATGGATGACTGGATTTAACTCTGTGAAACTCATTTTGTGACCTTGATGAAAGCCGCTTCACTGGACATGGAGGAGTGAAATGTTCAGAGTGGGTAAAGGAAAGATGAGAGGAGATGACTTGGGAATGGCGAATAGACTGTGTTCAAGAGTATTCTCCTAGATGGAATTTGCTTTTCTCAAATACTCTTCCCTGGCCTCCCTAACATGCCAAAGATAACCAAAATTAGAATTTACTTCCCTTTAGAAGTGCCCCTTTGTTCAACCATTCAAAATGTAAATGTACTGGAATGACTATCTCAAAGTTAATAACATAGTTGCATGAATGTCTGTTTGCATTGAATTCTTGGGAAGGCAATAAAATTATAGAATTTCAGAGCTGTAGCCTACCCCCTGTTATCAGAGGTACATATAGGGAAAATAAAGTGATTCGCTTAAGGTCACATAATTGGTAAATGGTGACAATGACATTAGAATCCAGGACTTCTGTTTCGGTCCCCTTTCCCCACTGCACAATATTTCCTCTTGTATGCGTAGGACAGGTGAAGACTTGAGGAGATGCTAAGTAAATGTCTGAATAAATGTGAATGAATGAGCTAATTAATTGATAAGCAAAGGCAGGTTTGAAATGAGCAGGAAAACCAGGTGAGGGCCCTTAAGGCCCTAAGAGTGAAGATTTTCTCTGGGATGCAGGGAGGAAAGACAGCCAGAAAGAGAAATTACAATGGCTGAGGGAATTACAGATGAGAACTGCAGACTGCTGGTGAGTGCTTTCTACCTTGAAAACATCAAGGTTGTTTAAAAAGTTTGAAACAGAAATGCAACCTGTTAATGAGGAGGGTTCATGGAAGAGACTGAAGGTGAAGAAGCTCTTTCCTAACTGGCATTTTTTTCCTTTTTTAAAAAATCGCCCCTGACAACATGAGAAAACTACCAACTTGGCCACAGCAGGTCTACAACTCTCTGAAAATAACCAGATACAAGGGGTTTCAGCTTGCTGGAACTCTTGTTATATGCTCAAATGACTCCTGGAATAAAGGAAAGCTGTGCATGATTGTTTAGGAAAATGTAAGATAAACAAAGCGTATGTTTTCTACCCTCTACTGACGGTAACCTGATACGGTGGTAAGTTGGTCTCTGCTCATTTTAGGGTTACATGATGAAGACGAACCTTTAGTGGTTCTTAAGTTCAGCGCATAAATAAATGATGTTAAAACTCCACTTTCACTTATGCCCTGTAATTTTTCATACATATTTGCTGCTTTTCTTTTGGAAAGGAAAATGCACGTTACTTATTCTCTTGGAAACATACCATCCTTTTTTATGCTTTTCCTTTCTCTTTTGAAAGATCCCCCTCACACCGCATAAATAGAAATGTCTCTGAGATTCATTGGATTTCATGGATGGCAGAGTACTCATTTCAAATAACTTTAGGAGAACTAGATAAAATAGCTATACTATAATGTGTTACCTGATTTAGTGCTGGGAGCGGCTGGGGGACTAGATGGCTGTGGGAAATGGTGATGGGAAACAAGTTAGCTTTCACTTTTAAGTTCAGCACTTTGAGTCCAGTGGAGTTGAGGGTAGTTAAACATTAGCACTAACTGATTTGACTGTTCACTGCTGTAAGTGAGTTGCCTTGGTTTTGCTGGTAGTAAGGAAAATACTGCCATCACTTTGGTGCTGAATGGCAGTTCTTGAGTAAGCTCTGCAGAGAACTGGCTGGAGAGCGTGACTTCTTTCTTCCTTACAGCCATTACTTTATCAGGGTGAAGGCAACTGGAGAAGCAGTTGGGGAAAGCTTACACCTTTGTTTATCAGGCTGTATCTGTTCTTGGGAGAAAAAGAAGCTATCCATTTCCAAAGCTGTTAAGCTGGTACCCCCAGCCCCTGCTAAAATCCACTTCAATTTATTTCCTTGGTTCTGTACACTTTGCAGAGTGTTTATTGTTAAAGATGTATTAACCAGTAAGGTGCCTTTAAGATAAATTGCACTCAACTTTGGGGAGAGATAGGAAACTTCTCTCCAAAAGGCACCAATGGTGGTTTAAATAGAAAAAAAGTAATAGCGCTTAACACTGCTGGACGCTTCATTATTTCTTTCACACTCCTTCTTTTTATTTATTTTAGCATGCAGTTTTTTCTCTCTTGCTTGCTCTTCTTCTCATTAACTCCCTTCCCTTCATAGTTAACTTTGTTTCTGTGTATTCATTCCTGCTTTTCTTTTCTTATTTTTTCTTCCTGCTCCCCTGATGCTTTCTGACTCACAAGCAAGAAGCAAGACATTCGTGTAGTATTGGATCTATCTCCCTATCTATGTAAGAGCATAGCCAGAGCAAGTTAGTATTCCCAGAGCAAGGACATAACCCTTGATCTTCCTAGCTAGGATTAGCTGATTTCCCTTGGCTTCAACTGTTTACATAGAGTTCCCAGGGAACTGAGTAGGGCCAGATTCCCTTGGCAGCCAACCCTAAGCTTGAGGCTGAGAGGAAAATGATGTTTAGTCCCTTTTCCTCTGCAAACACAAGAATCATTCATGTTAAGTCTTGTTATTAAAGTTTAAATGAGCCCTGGCCAGTATTCTAGGCACAAGTCAGTATTCTGACTATGGCCTAGAGAGTTGCTGATATAGAAAAATTCATGAATGAGAATCACTGGGAGAGTATGGTCAGCCCTTCAGAACTATGGACAAAGTAGTCAGTAACCAATTTCTATTTTTTTTGCCAAATGGAATAATGTAAAATTCGAAAAAATTTCTTGTGTGCTTTGGCAAACAATTTTAAGTTTCTGGCTTGAAATGTGACAGATAAATAAAAAGATGTCATAAATGTGTTCAGGTCCCTTTAGCAATCTAATGCTGAGCAGCTATACTTAAATATCAAGCTTGACCTCAACAAATTGGAAACTTAGTCCTGTCCCATTTGTGTTGTAGTCTGAGGTTTATTTGAAATGTTGAAGTGTTTTGCAAATTATTGGAAAAATAGCTGTATCTGAAAAAGTAGTAGGAGATCTGAACATGGGCCATTCTTTATTACTTTGTCTTGAGATTCTTAGGGAACTTCTGAAGAATTTTACTTCTGCTATTAATTATTTCTTCCGTATGTCATTAAATGTGCTTACTAAGCTTAGAAAATGTCCAAGGGCTATGTGATATGGTCATGACATTCAAGCCCTTGCACTATCTTATCCTTTAGGACTCCCAAACACCATCTGGTAGAGATTAGTTTCCTTAATACCCCTAGAACAATTCTCACTCCTAGGATTTTAGCCCACCTGCTTAGAACCTTTTTTAACTTCCCTTTCCAGATTGACATCTTCCAGTGTTTTAGGGCCCTGTTCAATACTTGCTTTCTCTAGTTGCTCCAAAGTTTATAGCCTCTAGAGTGACATTTTCCAGCCACTAATGTCTTAGATTAGGGTTTACTTTCCCCAGTTGTTCCAACCCTTCTCTTTTTTATGAATAATTATAGCATTTAATGTTTGTATCATTCATTAAAAAATCCATATATCTTTACATTTTTACTGAACAGTTTCATGTTCCATGATAAAATAATCTCCCCAAAGCTAAAATGACGTCTTGTAAAATATCTATCAGTAGATAGATACTACTCAGTCTAACGTAATTCTGGCTTCATACCAACTTGGTGTCCAAAGAACATTTTATAAGTAAATAAACTTGATGTGACATTGTAAACAAACCTGAGCCCAGAACTGTGATTGGGTGCCCAAGTTCCATTCTTTCTTCTAAATTTCTCCTACTTATGTATGTATGCACATGTGTGTACATGTGTATATGTGTATTTTATTTTTATTTTTGTGTGTATGTGTATTTTAGATTTAGCCTTTTTCTATTTTTCTCTTTCTTCTTTTCAATTTATGATATTAATTTTTGACCTAGTTTTGTGATTGGAGTGTGTATTCAAGGTATTCAGGGAAAAAAAGCATTCAACATCTTTTACCCATTAATGCAATGTTTTCTGCTTTGGATTTTAGAAGCTTTGGTGAATAAATGTAAAATTGATCTAAAAAACAATCAAGAAAGACCATTTAAGGGAGCTTGTCATGATTTAGGAATTAAATAAAAATGCTCATTTTTGCTTAGTGGTGCTGAGGTGGAAGAAAGGAATAGGAAAAGTTCTAAAAAGTTACTTGGTCTATTGGAAAGAACACAAGCTTTTTAGAAGATAGTGGGAGAAGGTGAGAAGGCGAATCACATTTGAGTGTCTATTCTATTCAAGCTGCTAAATAGAATATTTTGAGCATTTTAAATCTTTTTTTTTTTTTTTTTTTGGCCGGGGCAGGGTTTGAACCTGCCACCTCCGGCATATGGGACCGGCACCCTACTGCTTGAGCCACAGGTGCTGCCCTATTTTGAGCATTTTACATGAACACAGTGACCTTATGAGGGAGGTACAAGTAGTCCTATTTTATAGAAGTGAACTCGAGGCTAAAAGAGTATAATACTTTGCCTTGGGTTACACTGCAAATAAGTAGTGGGACTGAAATTTAAACTTTAACTTGACTCCCAAACCCATGCTCACTTTACTCTGTTACAGTCATGACTGTATCATAATTCTATGGGAATCAGCTGGACACAAGGTTTGACTCCATCCCTCCAACCTTACTGTCTTACACATATTTATCCTGTTATATTTCTTTGTGTATGGATACTGAATAAAAATAGCTTTTAATACACGTATTACATATTTAATATTATATATATCTTACCAGAGGAAACTCCTAAAAAATTCTGCTATCATATTCCAGAAACAGAGGAGTAGAGAATCAGATATTAGAGTAATTCCTAATATTCTCACCAACAGCTAAAGACAAAAAAATGTCATTTAAAGTTTTGCCTTTTCCTTTGGTAACATAAATGGCTAACTCTGCCTAGAGCTGGGTCTTTGTTGCGGAAAAACTTTTTCCCTCTGGTTTCTACCACTCAAAATGGTAACAAGTTTTGGACATATCGGTGAGTTTCCTGAGAGAATCTTTTTTCATGAATGGCTGTAGACTCACAATGAATTATTGTCAATGAGTAAACATGGACATGCACTTTACTAAGATTACAAAACAACATAAATTAAACATGATGCAAACTTTGAAGAAATCACATTGAGGTTCCAACACTACATTGGAAGCATTAGATAATCTTTGCATGGGCTTGGCTAATATTTGCTCATTTCCTGACTTTCTATTTAATCTGCTAAGTAAGACTCTTCTTAGTCAGGGGGCCCATGCTGTGGGACTCACGTCCGTGAAGTCTTGTTCACAAACATTACCACTTCTGCAGTTCTGGAAACTTTAGCTACTTGGTCAGAACCTTAAAGGTTGGAGCTTTGTTGTTTTAGTTTGTAATTTTCATCAGTTTTGTGCAAAAGTATATAGGCTGTTCTGCGCTTGGTTCTGAGATGTCCAGAAGGAGTGATGAAGAATATATTCTTCTCTGTTTACATGTGGTCTTTAGTTTCTTTTTCTGCAAATTGAGGGACTTAGACCAGGTACCTGGTGTTTAGCCTTTTGGGGGGCCAGAGCATTTTTTTAGAAAGTGATGGAATCTATGGATAGTGTTCCCTGAAAAAGGCACAAATCTACAATTTCAAGGAGTTTGCACACTACTTAATGGACTCCCAGGGACAAAAGGACCCCTGGTTGATAATCACTGGACTAAAACAATCTCTAGTATCTGTTCTAGTTCACATTTTCTGTGATGATTTAGGCAATTTCATGATGCTAAGTATAAATGGGATATGAACTATTTAGGTAGATTTAACTTTTGTAGCTATAAATGACAAAAACATTCTGCTAGTTCTAGTTTCCTTTTGTAAAAATAGTCTTTCTGAACTTTGCTCTTTAGAAGCATCCAGGGAGCTTTTAAAACTCCAATGTCTGGCCACACCCCAGATCACTTAAATCGGAATCTCTGGGAGTAGGTTCCAGATATCAATTTATTAAAGCTCCCCAGGTGGTTCTTCTGTGCAGCCACGTTCAAAGTCAGTGCTCTAGCATGATTAAAACAGCTTCAGAAGTTCCAGATAAGGGAAACATCAACCACCAGCCGAAGATGAAAGGACATTCCATTCTTTCTCTGCTTTCAAATGTCTGTATTTCTAGCTCAAATTAAGGGTTGGAAAATGCTTGTGTGTAATCGTGCCTCCAAATGCCTACAGTGTTGGATAAACCAGGCAAGTGTTGAAAAAACACCGAATGGTTTTCCTGGTACTATGCAGATGTGGGAAGGGCTATATTAGGACATGCCCTGCTTTGCCACAAGCACACTTCATGGAAGATTTGTTTTCAACATAAGCGCAATTACCATTGTCATATTGCAAACTGTGCAAATTATTTTATTATAAACTCACTGTTGGTCCCTATTTAACTGGGAAATCATCCACTCTAAATTTATCTATTGTCCCTGTGTGGCATGGACATTTGCTGGCAAGGCCAGATTTGCTTCACTTATAAGAAAAAGATTTCCTGAAAAACAGGCCATGCTCTCTTCTGACTGATTAATAATCTCTACATGATTTGGGGGCCTTTCTTCCATGTTAACTCTTCCTGGTCTCTTGCTAATTTTGACTTTTCATTGAACTCAGAGATACAAACAGTGGTTTTCATAAAATGGAGCAGTAAAAGCTTTGTTCATCAGACCAGCTCTCCAAAGAAAGAATGCTCAATGCCAAAGCTTGGAGATGAGAAATGAGATGAGTAATGAAAAGTTGTTTGTTTTCTAGAGTTTTACAAGTCAATTTGGGCTACTTCATCAGCCAAGTTTTTAATCTCTGTACTAGGCAACCATTACATGTTTTCAATTTGAAAAAATGTCCATCTTTGCTTTCCATGGCATCTGCGCTATATTCAAACCACTCTGCAATTTCATGCAGACAAAGATTTCCAAGTCACATGGTCTGTTTGAGTAACAGGAGTCCATTAGGAAAGAACAGAGACAGCTTGTATCATAGTGATTTCTCCCTTTGTGGGTTTTGCAATTTCCCTATCAAGCTTTCGTGTTTGAAGATGACGTTTTGAAATTTGGATTTAACTGCCTGAAAACTTAGAACACAGAATTTCCAGCAACCAGTTGGTAGCCTGGAAGGACCTCATTGAGTTGTGACTGTCTGTTTACCATTTCTTTTTAGGGGAAGGATAGACTTCTTCAGGAAGATGCCTGATTGTAGACATCCTTTTGTTATTTTCTTTAGAAATACTTTTCAAATCCAGAGCTAAGGGAAAAATCAGACATGAATCCTCAGAGTCATTAAGTGGCACAATCTGAGTGTAAATTTCATGATACCAGTGAGTGCTCCAGATCTCAATAGTGACTGTTGCTAACCCAAATATTGTCACTGAGAAAAGGACACCCATTAATAATTACCATTCCAAACACATAGAAGCACCTGGGAAATCTTTACTTCAAACGCGATTATTTTTGACTACAAAGGGCATTGGTATACATATGCATGTGTAATAATTTCCTACATATGTTGCATTTGAAAACTCACAAAAATTTATGTTGCCTTATCTTGATAGAAATGATAAGTGAGCCAGCCCTTAAAACAAGAGGCAAACTAGTTTAACACTGTCTCTACAAAGGACTGACTTTTGAATAGCTATTATTCAACAGAAAACAAAACTTTGACCACTATATGGGCTATTTGGTTACAGCACTGCACTTAGTACATTCTACACAGTAAACAGAAAAAAATGAATGAATGAATGAAAGTGTCTGTACTTATATTTGAACATAAGAATGACATTTTGAACAGATTATGTGTGCCTCGTTTTTGCTAAAAATCTATAAAACTTACATCAAATCTAACAATTATTACTAAAAGTTTTTGTGATGAACTTAATGAACTTATTGCCCATCTACTCAGGCTACTTTCTTTTTCTTTCTTTTTTTCTTTTTTGAGGTGGTGTCCCACTCTTTTCGCAATGCTAGAGTGCTGTGGCCTCAGTTTAGCTCACAGCAACCTCAAACTCCTGAGTTCAAGTGATCTCACTGCCTCAGTCTCCTGAGTAGCGGGGACTATAGGCACTGCTGTGATGCTGGCTGTTTTGTATTTTTAATAAGAGACAGGGTCTCACTCTTGCTTAGGCTGGTCTCGAGCTCCTGAGCTCCTGAACTGAAGTGAACTTCAAGCCTCAGCCTCTCAGGGTGCTGGGATTATGTGGGTGAACCACAGTGCCTGGCCTACTGAGGCCACTTTTAATATTGTCTTTAATATCATGGCAACACCTTTAGTATCTGATTTTCCCTTTTGTAATAGGTCACTCCACTTTGTGTCATTCATAACAGAAATCATCTGAGGGCACAGGCAATCTTGGAATGGGATTGTATCTGGATGTCTTACTGTTATGGGCTGAGTTGTGTTCCGTCCACATTCATGTTGAAGTCCTAACTCTCAGTACCTCAGAATGTGGCTGTATTTGGATATAGGAAGAAGCAGTTAAGTTAAAACAAGGTCATTAGGGTGGACCCTGATCCAAGATGAGTGATGTACTTGTGTGTAGTAACAGGAAGAAATTTGGACACAGACACGACAGAGGGAAGATTCTGCAAAGATGCAGGTTGAAGATGGCCATGCACCAAGGAGAGGGGCCTGAGAAGAAACCTTGATCTTGGATTGTTAGACTCCAGAATTGTAAGAAAATGAATTTCTGATGTTTAAGTCACTCTGTCTGCGGTACTTTGCTATGGCAACCCTCGCAAACTAATATAACTTTTTTGTTTTTCTAAACTGTTTCTTGCTCCCCAAATATCACTAGCCCCTGGAAGTTTGCATTGTACCTAAGCTTCATGTTACATGCAAAACTTCATATATGTTTTCTTTCTCTGCACCTCCTAGACCACTAATAAATCTGATCACGTGATTTCCCCAGAGTACCTCCTTCTCTGATATTAATAGCTGCACCTTTTTGGGTTTTGCAAAGATCAAAATAAGATCAAAGATCAAAATCTTTTGGGAACTTCATATAAATCAGAAGGTGTTTGTTTATCATATTTGTAACTAAGTCACCTGAAGAGGAAGCTTTTCTGTCCATGGCATATATCTGTATCATTTAAAATAGAACTTGAGTGGAAAGCATCAATAGACCTGGATTCATTTAAATTGTGGATATGCGTAGATACGTTATTTTTTTCCTGCCTTTTCAGCTTGCCTATCCTTAACACTTGATTGCAATGCAGAAATAAAGATACTAAAAGAAATGATTAAAAGTTTGTATTTGGCACGAGATGAGGGTGTCCACTGAGATACAAGTTTAAAGTGGGAGGAATCGTGGTTAGCCTGGAGGAGACTGTGGAGAGCTATGAAGGCTATGAATCGCTAAGTGGGAGGGATGTTTGTCTTCCAAATATCTCTTTAATTCACAGACTAGGAATTGACAGGATAGAAAGGCTATTGTTAAAGAATCTATGTTTTGGGTCAGGAAAATATTCAACCATTAAAAATTTCTTTTAAAAAATCTAAATTCTGCCTAGAGGAGCTGAGTAGTATTTGGCCCGATGGTGGTAATGTGATGAAACTGACTTTGTTTAGGGTTATCTTTACTTTGAGAATTTGGCCAAACAAATGAAACATCCTTTTCCTCTGGATAATGTTAGAGGTTACTCCAGGTTATTCCCTAATTAGATATTAAAAGTAGTAGCTCCTGGGGGATTGAATGTTAAGCTTGGACCCGGCATGCCCTGGAGTTTAAAGGGTAAGTATGATGATGGCACATCATGCTCTGTGCATTAAGTTCTAAAGGCTTCACATGAGGGTAACATACAAACAGCCCCATACAATGCTGCTTACTGAGAAGTGACATATGTGATGTACAATCATGACATGGTTACTTGATGTCTCGGAAGTCTGAAATATATTATGTTCCTATAGAAAGAACATATGTGTACAGATATATTCTTTGTTGTTCCACTGATCCTAAGTCTGATAATAGGCACTTCTGATATGTTGGTAATGAAAGGATAATAAATGTGTATGATGATAACTCTGAGGCATGATGAAAAAGCTTCCGGAAACTTCAAAGAGAATAAATTATATTTCTCACAATCCCAATTTATTTTTTATCATATTATAATTCACTGGAAAATAGTAATTTATAAATGATATGATATATATCTATGTCAAATTAAGAAATAAGGGCTTTGGAATCGACTTGATTTAGATCACAGCTCTTTATTGGTTAGCTAAGTAACTTCAGAAAAGTTATGTAACATCGCCCTCCTCAGTCTTTGCATATGACAGATGGGCATAGCAATACCTACCTTGCAGGACATTGTGAGGACTAAGTGACACTGAAATATAGGCTGGACCTTGCTTGCTGCATATAAGTGCTTAAATATGCTTAATTCCTGTCTCCCCAGTTCAGCACATCAGTGAAGACATCCTATTTGCAGACTGCATTAGATAGATAATTTATTATACATCTACCTAGATTTGGGGGCATAAAAAAAAAAGAGTAAGAATAGTAGAGTATATTCTTTGTAGGCAGGGCTGCTTTTTACCATAGGCTTGTTTTCAGGGTGCTGGTTGCTTTGGCTTTAATTTCCAGGCTTATTTTCTTTAAAGATAATGAATTTTTATTTAAATTTGGTGAATTTCCTTTGAGTTCCTTTTAAGTCATCTGAACATGGGAAATACTTTTTCATGCTTTTAGAGTTTTTCTGATTGACTTTGTTCTCCAAAAAAGGCTGATTTTAATATTCTAAGTGATAGAGAGTGCCTTTGACACGATTGAAGCAATTTAATTAGTAAGTCCAGAAATTATAAAGGACTGGAAATCACACCCTCCATGCTTTTAATAAAACAGAGTACTGAAACTTCTGATAGGTGCATACCATATGCTGAAAGGATTCGGTACCACACACGTTGAGAGAAATGAAGAAATTAAGAGAACTTTGCAAAGGACCTACTAAGAAAATTGCACAACTAGGTATAATGGTTCAAAATTTCTTCGGGAATCAGAATTTACAAACAGTACATGTTGGGCATTTAATAATGCAAAATAATTAAAACCACACATAGAGGTTTAACATTTTAAATTGATGAAAATGTGTCAAACGATCTATGAACCAAGTGTATGGTGCCCCATGATCATACTAATGTACACAGCTATGGTTTAATAAAAATAAATAAATTAAAAAAAAAAGAAAAAAAGGGGTAGCATAATTGTGAAGTAGTCTCATCTTTGAATCAGTTGACCACAGAGTATCTTAATTCTGGATAAGAAATGTATAAAGGATCATTTAATGTTGTAGCTAATAGGACTTTTAATGTCAGGGCATTCATCTCATGATGAGGATAGTGTGTGAATTATTTCTAGTCAGTTGACCATGAGAGTCCTCTCTATAGTATGTCATCACTAAACAGGGAACATTGCTATAACTGCTAGGCATAAACATAATAACATGTTCAACTGTAAAACTATCTACAGTATATAAATACTGATGCTGTACTCAAAAGCACCATCATTTTTTATTGCCCTGGTAATGGAGTGTTCCACAGAGACATGTATATGGATGATTAGTGATTGGTGGATTTTATGCCAAAATCTTCAAATGTTTATGAGCAACCTTGATCATCAGCAGTCAGAGGAATCAAGGAGCAGAGAATTCCTCTTTAAAAAGCCATCCATAGGATCAAACTGTGATCACGTGTCACGTGAAATTGTTAAGTAATAATAAGGAATATCAACAAGTACAGTCCAACTATAGTAGATAAAAAAGTGTATTACTACTAGTAGTAATAATAACAATAGTAATACGATATTATAAGGATTACAATGTAATTTTTACTTATAACAGTAACTTACAAGTAATAGGGAAATTTTGGTAACTGCATCTTATTCATTAATGATATTTTAGTATACTTGTATCATGATGGTGAACTGTAGTTGATAATACAATCTTTGAAATGTGAATAGAGTTAATGGTAGCATAAGTTTAAGAAACACTTGGTAATTTGACTATGTTTTTATGCATAAAACAGCTAGTTAGAGAGCTACAAAGTTTAGCCAGAGGAAATTAAGCATGTCCATGGGGCTGAGAATCAGAAGGAAATTATAATAATGAGGATAAAATGTATTAAGTCTTGACTCAATTCTTGTCCACAATATTTTCATGCTTTTTCTTTTGCATTGAACCAACTCTGCAAAATATAAGTGTTTGGGAATGGAGAATGTCTGAAATGAGTGAATCAGTTCTGAGAGTTGAGCAAGGTTTCTGAGTCATAATGCTACTCAAACGTGATGCGGTCAAGCTGATATTTATGACTCTATATAATGTGTGTTCTTCCCTCTGTTGTGTACAGATAGAGCTGGTGCACGATCCAGTCATCTGAGGTATCATTTTGGGTGACTTCTGAGCAAGAAATTATCCATTTTTGTTCAGAGATGTCACATACTCTAGCTAGCATCTTGTTATGTACAGTATATGGAAATTGTGACCGCATATACATTGTTACTAACAGTAGGGAAAAAGGTAGCTTTTGACCTTTTACCAATATTTCAAGTTTTAGGATCTTTTTGCTAATTGCTGTAAATCTCAGTTATGTTCAAGATGCCAACTGTTTTGAATGTTCTTTGTGGGTAATCAAGTTTTCCAGTATTGGCAAAATAAAATGCAATTTTCCCCCAAGTTTCAAAAAAAATAGTGATTTTTGGCCAGTGTATTGAATGACCTGGGGGTCTCTTAAACATGTGAGTACTATATAAGGCCACAGTAGAAACTGCTTCTTCCTAACTGTATAATTTTTTTGTAACTTACCTTGATATTAAAGAATTATAGTCTTTGCCTATCACATTTATAATACTGGGCATAGGAATTAAACTTCCTTTAATTTTTTAGGAAATTTTAATAGTAGTTTTAATTCCATTAATAAAGGTTTGATCTGGCACATCTGGTTTGCCTAGATGGTTGTTTCATTACTTTGGTTTTTGGTTTTTTGTTTGTTTTTTTAGTTTGCAAGGAGCCCTAATTTGCTCCAGCTGCTGTAAATTGGTGTCTAGTAATTTTCACATCTTCTTTAACTTACATTGACATCTGAAATATAAGGGCACATATTAAATCTTCAGTTATATTTGTGGGATCCCATCATCTGTAGGAATTAAAGTTTATTTCAGAGATATCTCTAGGCATTTTTCTCTTGGTATCATGTGGTCATGTAGCAAAAATCAAGAAGACCCAACTGGGAATAAACATTGTCCCATGGGGGGGGAATCAGTTTCAGATATATAATTAGTTTCTATCTTGTGTACTATAATGCAATTATGAATCATATGACATTCTGTGAAAAGTCTTTATGTTGTTTTCTAAAAACCTAATGGCACTAAAATGATCAATAAGAGAAGAGAGTAGCCTCTTTGTGAGAATTCAGGGGCAGATCTGACTTTTAGCACAGCTGTGAAGTAAGGTAGTATTTATCTTTGGCACCCTCTTACTTCTTCTTTTAGTTCCCCATTTCTCTTCCAAAGAGTTCTTTTCTTGCTCTCAGCTACAACCAGTTAAGGTCCACTAAGATTATCTGAAAATAGTTTAAATTGCGTCTTTGGAGGGATATTTCCAATATAGTAAAATTGTTTTGATGAGAAAAAAAGCTTCTAAATAGAAAAATAAATTAATTTCTAAGGGTGGAATTTCAAACTCCATACCTGACACTTAGCTACAAAGGGGGATATCTGTCAGATGAAATCACTCTGATTATAACCTACTCCAAATGGGCCCTGCTTTGGTAAAACAACCGCTGGGAACCCAGGCCACTTGGCTTTAACTAGGCTTGGCTTTACTGTCAACTGAAGCGTTTGTTTGTGCTGACCTGATGGGTTTTAGGTAGGGTGATCAAGTAGTTCATTATCCTGTTTGAGAAAGCCCCAGTCATCTTGGTCCACCTGGAGGTGACTATCACACCTGGGTGACTATCAGACTCAGAGCCCCTGTGGAGTTGGCAGAGAGTGTTATTTGGGCCTGCATCACTGCTGGACTTCTCCCCCAGCCCTGGCCTACTTACCACCTCTCCCATCCACAGGTGTTGGTCCCTTGCACACTTCTTTTTTTCTCCTTGCACACTTCTTAACAAACATCCTGCATGTTAAACCTGTCTCAGAATCTGCTTCCTGGAGAACTAGATTGCTACAGGTAAGAACTGAATCTTCCTGCTCAGAAATCTTACAGAGTTTCTCCAAAGGTGGTGGAGGTGGTGGCTGACAAAGGGAGTCCTCAGCATGGGGCAGTGAAGGGAGGCAGAGCTCAGGCCATTCAGAATCTTCAGGAAGGAGACAGACGGACACTCTCTGGAGTTAGACTGCCTGGGTTCAGAAACTGCTCTGTCACTAATTTCATAGGTTATTTAACCTCTTTGGACCTCAATTTCCTCATTAGTAAAATGGGGGTAATAATAATAATAATAATAATGATAATAATATTGTAAAACCTAAATGAGTTAATGTGTATAAGGGGCATATAATTGTTCTTGGTACATAGTAAGTGCTAATTAAAAGTCTGCCAATATTTAATAATGTTATTTCTCCATAAGGTTCACATTAGCAAGAGTTCCACAGGAGAACAATTCCTAGGGGGTAACTGAGATTCCTGAGCTTTTCCTCACTCTGTTCCTTCAAATAGATTACTTATAAATGTTAAGATGGTTAGGTATTATTTAAGTCAGTAAACTTTGAAAATACTTTGTGAACACCCAATTTGATAACTTTGATTTCTTTCTTCAAATGCTACCTCTTCATTTGGTAATATTTTTACGCTTAATCAATAACCTGTGCTAGAGGAAAGAAGATCAATTAATAAAAACAGTATATTTTATTTCTAGTTCATTTAGGCTCATTTCAAAGGATTCAGGAGATGTGTGATTGTACATCATTT
Source organism: Nycticebus coucang (assembly GCF_027406575.1). NCBI lineage: Eukaryota > Metazoa > Chordata > Mammalia > Primates > Lorisidae > Nycticebus > Nycticebus coucang. The sequence goes on along the minus strand of NC_069784.1, from coordinate 19,783,448 downwards.
TCTTTTTTTAAAACGAAAGCTGATGCTTTATTCATGTTTCCTTAGTCTTTAGCCAATGTCCTTTTTGTATCCCAAGGTCCCATCCAGGAGACCACATTCCCTTTGGTCACTGTGTCTCCTTCGGCTCCTCTTGGCTGTGGCGGTTTCTCAGACTTTGCTTAGTTTTGATGATCTTACAATTTGAGGCATGCTGGCTGGGCATTTTGTAGAATGTCCCTTGACTGGGATTTGCCTCATGTATTTCTCATGATTAGACTGAGATTATAGGCATTTGGGAAGAAGACACCAGAAGTATCATCTCTCAGAGTATCATTTCAAGGGTGAATACAATCAACATGCCTGATCACTACTGATGTCAGTCCTGATCACCCTGTGGAGGTGGGGTGGGTCAGATGTTTCTGTTGTCAAGTTTTTCTTTCCCCACTTGCCATACTGTGCTCTTTGGAAGAAAGTCACTTTGCATACCCTATACTTGCCTGGGGAGATTTGCTTCATCTCTTTGCACACAGAATATCTACATAAATTACTTGGAATTCTTCTGTATGGGAGATCTGTCTCTTCTTCCCCATTTCTTCATTTATTCAATCATTTAGATTTTGAATTATAATCTAGCATTCATTTATTCATCATATTCAAATTTGTATTTTTTAAAATTTTTCTGATTTTAGGACAAAGATGTTTAAGTGGAAGTGAGATGATTTTTCTGTGGTTTATGGACCTCAGTGACTCTAGTGGGGGAAGGTGATGAATATCGGCAAGTTTTCATTTTATCTTTGGACAACTAGCATTTTTCAATAAAGATAGCTTATTTTAATTAGTAATATTTCTCACTGAACTAGAAAGTATTCATCTTTTTTCTTGTCCACAGCTCTAAAATTTCACCTATTTGATTTGAATTGTTTTTGAAAGTAGCTTTCTTGATATGCAGACATTTTTATTGTTTGGAAGAATTAAGTAGCTTAGGCCTTAGTAAATATTAGGGCAATGATTATGAAGTAGTACGATTGAGTTGGTTGTCACGTAGGGGTAATTTAAAGTTAAATGTTAAGAGGTCTGCTTATGAATTTGATTATGCTTAGGACAATTAACAGGTTTTGACTGCTACATTAGAAAATCCATTATGAACACTTAATTCCACTTATAGTGGTATGACAATTCTGAGGCACAGTTTGTGTTTAAACATTTTTGTATTGATAATGCAGATAACATGTATATTTATAAATGACTCAGAGGGACACACAGCCACTTGGTATCAATCTTTATCATGCATCCAGAAGGTTTGTGAAGTATCTTTCAGCGCTAATTTTTATTAAAATGTTTGGAACATGGCAGGCCAAAAGATATATCTGTAAAAATTTAAAAATAAATATGAATATCTGCTTCTAAGAGGTGATAAGGCAAGACTCAGTTTTGGCACTTTAGATAAACACAGGTCACTGGCATTATTTGAAAATTATTCATAATTCTGAGTAGATAACATCTTGTGGTTTTGTAGATATTGGGTTAGTTACAGGATTTCAGTGCCCCAAACACTAATTAAAATGATAATAATATTTACTTTTTTGAGTGTCTAAGATGTGTTAGATGCTACTGAGGTACTTTGCATATAAAATCTCTAATGGCAGCCTTGCAAAATTGGCATTATTGTTATTCCTATCTGACATATGAAGGTACTCGTCATGTAGAAAAAGCAAGTGCAGTGGCCTTATTTCTTTTGTTTAAACATACCAAGCTGGTTCCAACTTGGGGCCATTGTACTGTTCCCTTTGCTTTGAATATTCTGCCCCATCACAGACTTTGCATAACCGGCCATCTGTTTTGCTTCATTGAGTCTTAAATAGGACATCATCTGCTCTTCTGAGTTTGTCCCTAACCACCTAAGTGTGCTGTCCCATTGTAACCCTCACTCTATTCACTCTTTACGGACCTAACATTATCTGAAATTATTTTTCTCCTTTAATTATTTTCTTTTTCCTATCTAGAAGATTTAACTTTTGGGAGGTAGGGAAACTTATTATTGTCACCATCACACTCCACACCACGCTCTATTCAATAACTTATTTATTGAGTTATTAGATAAATCCCACAGAGCTATTGAGGGGTAGAGTTGGGACTGGAACTCAAGTCTGTTTGACTTCAAGGTCTATGGGCTTTACATTCTAACACTTTGTTTTCCAATGTGTCTAGTGATTAACATCTGAAAAATATCAAATAATTATCCATGATATGGATAATTGATCCATGATATTTGATCAAAAGCACATTGGAGTTTTGGCAAGTAATTAATTCTAATAGAAAAATGAAAGGGCCAAATAATTCAAAGAGTTCAAAGATAAGCCCTTGTTTTTTTTTTTGTTGTTGTTGTTTTCTTGAGATAGAGTCTCACTTTGTTGCCCTCCGTGTCACCGCTCACAGCAACCTCCAGCTCTTGGGCTTAGGTGATTCTCTTGCCTCAGCCTCCTGAATAGCTAGCTGGGACTACAGGCACCCACCACAACACCCGGCTATTTTTTTTGTTGGAGTTTGGCTGGGACTGGGTTCAAACCTGCTACCCTTGGTATATGGGGTCAGTGCCCTACTCACTGAGCCACAGGCACTGCCCAGATAAGCCTCTTTTTGCTAGTGAAAAAATGACCCAAGTTAACAGTCAACTATTAAGATAATGCTAAATATTTGTTACATCATTGTTCATGTACTATACATTTTACAGACCCTGATCATTTCAAAAACTGATTCACTACTAGAGTAATTTGAGTTGTTATAGATTTGTAAAATTAGAAGAAAAGACCTTGCTTTTCTATGAAATCTTTTCCAATCCAGGATTTTCATGAACTTGGGTTATCTGCCCTAACAGTTCAATAGAATTAATGAGGTTTCACTGAATTTCTAAACTCTTTTTTTCTCACCAACAGATGTGTACAAATGTCTCTTTGGGGGGAATGTAAACCACCATGGTGTGAGGAAACTAGGTCATAAATGAGACATTTGAAGGAAAACAAAGTGTTGAAGAACAGCTGATTGCATAACTAAGAAATCAATCATTGCCCAGGATGCTTTATTGGCATAACTGGTAATGATTTATAGAATGATGGCAAGCATCCAAGCAGACATGTGTATCTTTAATACATTATAGCACTCTGGCATGGAATCTTAGTTAAGACAACAAAATTGGACTGAAGAATAAGTTTTAGTGATAGTTATTTAAATTAGTTAATAATAAAAAAAAATTTCCCATGAATTTATTATGTCTGATAGTGTGAAACTTTGAGACATTTTAATGGAATCTGGAAGTGAAATTATTCTTAAAGCAAGTCAGAAAATATCTCTCAAATGGTTGTGTAATATCTAATGTTTTACATATATCTAGTGTGATATGTCTCTATTAATCAATACTGTCATTTAAAAAAGTTACATACAGAAAATATAATTATGTCTGTTGAGTGCTAAGGATATGGGAAAGGGCTTAGAGGCAGCCAGTATGAAATCGGCTTACTGATAGACTAAAAGAGTAACATGAGGTTTATCTTCTGTGTGTATCTTGTAACTTACTTGTTAAATTTATTCAGGAAAGATGGCTTTAGTGATTTTTTTTCTGGAAACTAGTGGATTGTGAGAGATAATTAACAAAACTTCCTGTTTCTTCTCTTGGAACAGATGGATATTTTTGAAATGCTGCAGAACACTAAGCTCAGTTTGAGGCATGCATAGCTGAGCTGCTTCTATTTGTATAATGAGGAGAGACTGGCTTGTATTCCAGAGGTCTACAGCCTTTTATCTTCAGTAGTACAACTTGTTTCCACAGAACTAAGCTGCTAAATGCAGCAGCCCACATTGGCTTCAGGAGCAGGCTTTTAAGGACATTGCCCCAAACAGCTGTATTCCCCTCCCGCCCCCTACTTTCTAGAATATGTTTTGTCTACCTTATTATTTTAGCTCTACGGGTGCTGGAGTTTGAAAATAGCCTACCTCTCTAGGTGAACCTTGTGGAAAGACCAGATATGGAGCAAGGATTCTCTGCTAATTTAAAGAATATAGGATTAGTAACATGGTTAAAAGACAGGGAGAGAGAGCGAGAAGAAGAGAGAGAGAGACAGGGACCATTCATAAGAATCTTCTTGTTGATCAAATGTTCAGATGAGAGCTGCTCCCTGTGACAAGTCAAGGTTTTGGCAAATGTGGATGTTTACAGTAGAAAACAGGCACCTTTAAAGGGCCTCCATGTTTCTGGTATGTTTCTTATACCCAAAGGCCAATGTAGGTGTAACTTTTATTGATAACTCTTAACTGTGCTTTCTATGTTTATGTACTTGATGCTCATGAAGCTAATAAATCATGGTCCTTTGTTTATAAGAATCTCTTTTAAGTTCTTCCAAAGAGGAAAGTTAAGTATCTGTATGTGTAATTCCTTTTTCTTAAAGAATCTCCCCATGCCATGAATAAACTCCATATCCACCTGACCTGGATCTGCCTGTGTTCATGAGAAGGAGATAAAAAGAATAACAGAAACCCCATTGTAGTTTCCAGAGGTCACATGATGCCTTGATAGTTTCCATGGAAAAAGGATTATGAGTTGACTTAAACCGTTGTCTCTATATTAACTTGATCACTAAAGCCCAGAGAAGAGTACAGAGAAAATGTAGAAAGAACCCTGGGACGACCTAAGGTTTGGTGCCTGTTCAACTTCACCATCCTTGAATGATGACAGAGTAGCATGTTGGGGCTTTCTGAGGGCTACTTTTGATGAGCTCCTTGAAGGCAAGTTGAACAAATGTTCAATTTGAGTGAATTTGAAGAAAACACTGAGCAGCAGTCTTCAACATTGATATTCAAAATGAGTCCTAGTGGCTCATTTAGATAAACCAAGCCCTTAATTTACTTTTGAAAGAGAAGTAAAGCTTCTATCACTTCAAGCCAAGTGATGTATTTCTTGATGTGTGAAGTATAGTAAAGAGTAGGGATACACATTCTGAGTAAAACATACATGTAATTATGTCTCTTCCTTGCTCAAAAACTGAGATAGCATTTTATTATTTAAAGTATAAATTCTTACTATGACATTAGGTTGCAACATAACTTTTCAGTCTAATATTTTACCATCTGGCTCCCTGCTTTGAATGTTCCCTTCTCATCAGAATACACAGCATTCCAAAATATACTGACCTATTTTCACACCGATTCCTGAGGTTGAATGCTTTTACTTCTACCTGCCAAGTGTAGTATTTTGCATGCAATAAACCCACAATGAAAGTTTATCACATAGGGCGGCACCTGTGGCTCAGTTGGTAGGGCGCCGGCCCCATATGCCGAGGGTGGCGGGTTCAAACCCGACCCTGGCCAAACTGCAACCAAAAAATAGCCGGGCGTTGTGGCGGGCACCTGTAGTCCCAGCTACTCGGGAGGCTGAGGCAAGAGAATTGCTTAAGCCCAGGAGTTGGAGGTTGCTGTGAGCTGTGTGAGGCCACGGCACTCTACCTAGGGCCATAAAGAGAGACTCTGTCTCTACAAAAAAAAAAAAAAAGAAAGTTTATCACATAATGAAAAAAAAAATCAGAACCTGCTTGCAGAGAGTGTGAAGGACATGCTGAGCGCAGTTCTTCATGTTTCAGAGGAAAGTCTATATTCCTTGACACGGCATACTGGAAGCTTTTGAATCTAGCCCTTGTTCTTTTCTCTAGTTTCATCTCTTGCCATCTTTGCTTGCGGTTCATGACTGATCCTGCTCCAGGTCTTCACACAAATGTTCCATTTATTCCGTTAACCTCAACTTCTTTCCCTTGGCTAATTTGTGTTGGTCTTTTGAGTCTCGCTTTAGGAGTTCCTTTCCTCTGGAAACCATCCTCCTTCTCCTCCTTGGGGTTCCCTCTCCCTTTTATATGTTTTTATGACATTTTAGCATTGACCACGTTTTTAAAAAATGTGCTGTTTACTTATTTGCATCCCTTCCTTAGACCAAATAAATAGTTCTTTAAGGCCATGATGTCTTATATCTCTGGGCAAAATATAGCACTCAGAACAAATATTTATTGAATAAATACATTTCAGTTATCTATGAAAGATATAGATATAAGCATTATAAATTTAAAAATGTATGCTTTACGGGCGGCGCCTGTTGCTCAGTGAGCAGGGCGCCGGCCCCATATACCGAGGGTGGCGGGGTCAAACCCAGCCCCGGCCAAACTGCAACAACAACAACAAAAAAATAGCTGGGCGTTGTGGCGGGCGCCTGTAGTCCCAGCTACTCGGGAGGCTGAGGCAGGAGAATCGCCTAAGCCCAGGAGTTGGAGGTTGCTGTGAGCTGTGTGACGCCATGGCACTCTACCGAGGGCAATAAAGTAAAACTCTGTCTCTACAAAAAAAAAAAAAAAAAGTATGCTTTACTTACATAGCCTTGAGTTCATTAGAAGCCTGCGTATGCGAGGAGATGTTACCATAGCACTTACAGCACCAAGAGGAAATCAAGCAAATTCTCATAAAAAGTGTAGGCACATAGCTCTTTTACCTCTCCAGAGGAAGAAGAAAAGTAGTATCCTCCTGTTACAATTTGTATAACAATCCGTTTAGTATCACAGTGAGTAATGTGTCTTAAAAGAATAAGAAATTCATCCAAGGACATGGAAAATCTCTGCTAAAAATTATTTAAGTTTTTGAACAGAGACATTTTTAAGATAGCACTTAAATGAAAAAATACTTAAAGTTATGTAAGTTCAAGAGCTATATGCTGCACAAAATGAAAAATTACAGAAGAAAAATAGCACTCTTGCTTTATTTTTTTTTGAGAAAACAAAGCCTATAGGTATTATGCTCTTCAAATCATATCTTTACAATAAAATACTTAAATACTTAATGTTGTATTCTGATATTACTTAAGCTGTCTAATATATTCTTATATTTAACAATAGCACTGCCAAAACTTGGTGCTACAGTTTTATTTCAGCTGTGCCACCCAAGGTAAACTTCAAGTATTCTGGCAAGATGGCAGACTGAACACAGAGGTCGGAGAATAAAATACAGAATATACGTGTACAAAGGAATACGCTAAAAGACAGAGAAAGATACCATCTGTGGATGAGGTATTTTAACATCTTTCTAGAAGATGGAAGGAGAATATAAGCCTGTTGATGTACTATTTTTTAATTGATATGATGTCAGCCCAGGATACTCAGGCAGGGAATGCAATGATGGAAAGAAACGATTTGCCAGGATCTGCAGTTCAGAGTTGTCAGATACAGTGGACCCACCCAGACTTACCCTTAACTAATAGGTGTACCAGGAAGACAGAGGGAAGAAGATTATTAAACAAAAGAAGAAAGATTTCCTGAGCTAAATAGAAAGATCCAAGTTCTTGTTATTGAAAAATCCCACCAAGTGTTGAGATGAACGAGTACAAAGTGATGGACAGCTAGACATATGTGCGGCATCATGAAACTGCAGATGCTGAGAATAAACAGTATGTCTGAGAAGCTTCCAGAAAGAACATACAGGTTACAAACAAAGGAAAAGAATTAGGCTAACTTTCAGCAATCTTGAATGTATGTGATCTCAAAGGCAATGGAGCAAAGCCTGCAATGTTCTGAAGAAAAAAAATAATAAAAAAACCCATAGGCAATCAAAGTAGGAAGGAAGGCAGGCTTCTTCAACCATATTAGGACTTGGAACATTTGTTTGCAGACACTCTTGTTAGAAAAATACTTTACAGTATGCTCTGGAAAAAGAGGGTAAATTCATGCAAGAGAAAAATGGGGCATAAAAGAAACTGTGGAACTAAACCAAGTGTCCAAAGAAAAGGCACCAGTGGCATGGCAGTTGCGCTAGGAGCTCTGAATCTCCAAAGGTTAGACAGAATGGCTTAAAAACTGATGTCATGAGTGACAGGGTGAATCAGGCAGAAATAGAAATTAGAGAATTAGAAAAAGAGAAACAAATAAACAAAGGAAAGTTTCTGTAGGAAAGTCAGAATCCAAGTATGAAACAAGCTACATACAGCATGATTTCAAGCAATTATTGTAGAAAGAAAAAAATAATGCATTTGACTTGACTTTTTGGAATATTTTCCTTTGAGTTGCCTGGGGTTATGATATTGGATCCTGTGTCAGGGTTTGGGTATGGGGGACAGGTATCTCCAAATAAGAGAGATTTAAGGGAGATTTATTGTTCTCTCACAAAAAAGCAGGACTTCGGCACTGATGGCTTCCAGGTTATTGAGGGACCTAACATCTTTCCATCCTATTGCTCTGCCAACCTCTGCCTATGGCTTCCATATATGGTGATCATCAGAAAAACAAAAAACGTAAACGACTAAGAGGCTGTTTTTTGAATTGGGGCTAGGATGGAGAGAGTTTGAGCAGTGACTAATATTTTTGACTGTACACCTTTTGGGGTATATTTTAATTTTTTACCACATACATGTGATTGTGTTGATTAAAGATAATACAAAGGATAAGAGAAATAGAAAAGAGAAAAATTCATTTCATTTAAATTATTCACTGCCATGTCTCTAAAGCTCACACTAGTGTTTGGAACATGGTAAGCATTTAATAAGTATTTATTGAATAAACTCCCAAATATTTAGAAGTTATTAGAGTATGAGGGAGATTCACAACAAACTTGTACAGGACAGCTATCATTTTACACTGGTATCAAGGAAATATAATAAAAAATGCCTTAAATCTTAGTTTTGCAATGTATGTTCTAGTTCGTTGAGATATTTTTGCAAAATGTTTTCTAGGGTTGAAATAACTTTTGAAAAATGCATGCTATATATGCCCTAGAAGATTTGTAATGTATACTTGCCTGTAAAAAGTTTGCTTGATGGAACTGCAATAAATAAATAAATTTGTTTAACCCAGCATTGGCAGGAAACTCTTTTATGTCATAATAATCTCATTAACATCTCATGGAGCTGGACCTCTGTGGAGTACACTTTCAGAAATGCTGCTAAATGTGTTATTTAAAGATAATGTAGGAAAAATTATATATGAGTTTTGAGAAACTTAAAGAAATATGAGCAGTATAGATTCAAATATAATGAGATGGTGATCGTGGGGTTCTTGTCATCACATGAAAAAATAAAAGTGTGAATTTGTTCTCATATTTCTCCCTCTGGCTAAACATTGTCATGATTGGAGAAAAGAACGTTGGAATGAAATCAGCTGGCTGGCTGTACAAAACAGTTTGTCTTTCTCCTAAGTCCAGAGGGCTGTGTACATGAGCTACTTACTGCATTTGAAAAAGAAGCTCAGAGTAGTATATTGTGCATATTTGATTCAATGCAATATTTATCCTTTCATTGTTAAATCACTTAACTTGGAAAACATCAAGTAGAATTGAGGCTTTTTATGTCTTTTTAAGACATGAAAAACTCTAAAACTTAATTGGAAACATGTAACCAGTCTAGGGATCTTGTACACCCCCAAAATACTCACAAAGCTTTAAACACTATGTTTATACCCAAAGATTATCAAATGAAGTTAATATGTCTTTAAATTATGCTTTTAAATTATGTTTTTAAATTATGTCTTTAAAAATCTTTGATTTTTATTTTCTCAGCATGTGGTATTGTTTTTGGTAGCAGTTAAAATTGGCACTGCCTTCTAAACTTTGCCAGTCTTAATACTGTTATATTAATCATAATTGCTAATCATTTTGGTCACAATTCTTATGATATCTACTTTATGGAACATAATTATAGTATGAAACACTTATTAAGTATTGCTTAAGAAATCTTTTCATGGCTCGGTGCCTGTAGCTCAGTGGTTAGGGAGCCAGCCTCATAACACCGATGTAGGTGGGTTCGAACCAGGCCTGGGCCTGCTGAAAAACAATGGCAACTGCAACAAAAATATAGCCAGGCACTGTGGCAGGCACTAGCAGTCAAAGCTACTTGGAAGGCTGAAGCAAGAGAATCACTTAAGCCCAAGAGTTTGAGGTTGCTGTGAGCTGTGACGTCCATCCGTCATGGCACTCTACCAAGTGCGACATAGTGAGACTCTGTCTCAAAAAAAATAAAAAAGAATTCTTTTAATTATTATTTCTAACTTCTGGGGTCAGTCAGGATTTGTTTTTCCATTTCATAGTTTAGGAAACAAAAGTCTTTAACCATTTCAGTTAAATTTGGCCTATTAAAAAATCCACACATCTTTATCCAATAACATCAAACTTGTTCTAAAATGCTATCATATTATGTTTTATTGTCTAATACGATTCAACCTATTGGAGGTAGACTTTAAGAACCATCTGAGTCATATGTACCTAGGCCAAACCAGTGTCACACACTCGTCAGCTCCAGCTGGTATTGATTCGGGTAGTGGGTTTAGTAGTTGGAGCATCAAAGAAGAGGTAGAAAATCTTCTGGTGAAAAATGGTAATCAATTTTCTGGGTAGAATAAAAATTTAAAAGGCAGTATATTCAACTGATAGATAGGATGAAAGCAGAAACCTAATGGTAGCCAACCAACAGATCCTTGAGTTGACAAATATTGTCACTTTTGACTATTGTACCGAAATAACCCATGTCAGGTAACTTAAAGGAAGAACTTCATTCAACAGAAAACTTTTTAAGGTTTAAGGTCTCTCTTATCTTTCTCTGTGTCAAAAAGTATTTTAAAATCTGATGTGACTAATGAGTTACATTCTGCTGTTACATCATCTCAGAATGGTGACAGAAATACTGCTGTGTGAATTCCTTCAGGTTCGCTTGGGTTGCTGATATGTCTGAACATGATCTTGACACTGTGTTACATGAAATATGAATGTGCTGTTGCATTCATATTTTAAATAAACTAAAATAGAAAAGCATCTGAAAACATTAATATTTTTGGTGAGCCTTTCCTAAGTTTTGGTCACAGAATTGAATGTTTTAAGATTCCCCAAGGAATGATTATAGACCTTTTAGACTCACAGTGAAGGCATCCAACTCCACCAAACAAATCCATTTTTGGAGAATGAAGAGCAGAGAACAGACAGTCTCTCTTGTTATTGAACAAAGAATGGAGTAGTCAGATCTCTCTTCTGGCAGCAGTGAGAATAACAGATCGACCTGGAGACAGACTTGAGCAAGGGTGTTGGTATGGCAAATTGCATTTTTTACAAAGATGGATACAATAATATCTTCCCATCCAAAGTTCTTTTAAAATAGTCCCAGTACTCTGTCAAGAATTAGGGTGGATGTTCCCTCTCCTTGAATTGGAGTGGGTCTTTGTTTCAACCATCAGAGTTTAGTATTGCTCTGTGACTACTAACAAGGGGATATAAAAATGTCATGCATTTCCCCCAAGAGATGCTGACTCTTGGAATCCAGACACATGCTGTGAGGAAGTTCAAGGAACCCATGAAGATGCCCACATAGAGAAGAATTGAGGACCGTGGCCACAGTGCTGGTGTAGGTCCAGCCAAGAGCACCAATTTGCCAGTATGTGAGAATCATTGTAGAAGGGAATCTCCCAGCCCCAGGTGCGTTGTTGCAACTGAAGCCACATGGGTTAGCAAAGAGCCATCCCCACTGAAGTCCTGACCCAGTTACAGGTTCATGAGCAAAATAAAGATGATTATTACTTTAAGTAACTGTTTTTTGGAGTGATTTGTTATACAGCAATAGGCAACCAAAACTGATTAGCTTGTTTTTAGTAAGGCCTTAACTGAGGCTTAGACATGAGTATAAAAGGAGCAAACTGGGTATCTCCTCACACCTCTGACCCTCTGCTCTCTTTCCTAGTCTGAACCACCCCAGTTCCCATTGCCTTTCCTTGTATCACCTACTTCTTTTTCATTGTTTTGATTACTCTTCCCTAAATCCCCTCTCAGGTTTTAAGACCCCAAGCTAGACACATTATGTTAATATAGGCTTGATTAAAGCTGAGGGTAATTAGAGGATTAAGTATAATGTCTACATTCTATTATCTTATTTATAGAACTTGATGGCAGCCTCTAAATTTTAATAGCAAGTGATGAATTTGGGAATAAACTGCCTTTAACATTTTTTATTTAAGTAGAATATTGCAATTATTCACCAGAAAGATATGAAAACTACAACAAATACCTACCCAATCTTGTTTGTATCAACTCTTAATGTTTTACTGTATTTACAGTAGATTGAAAAAAATTGTATATACAATTGATTATCCTTCTTTAATACTGTTCCCTCCCCCAGAAAACTACTATCCTAAATTTTTTATTATTCTCATGGATGTTTTATACTATTACAATATATGTTTATATCAATAAATACTATATGATATTCCCTTGTTTTAAGCTTTATATAAATGGAATTCTTATATATCTTTCTGTATCTTATTACTATTATTTGGATCTATCCATTTTAGTTCCTATCTGGCATTTTTTTGTATGATTATAACCATAATTAATCAAAACTACTATTGATAGATATGTGGATAATATCCAGATTTTTATCCAGGTAATTTTCTAGATTTTTTTGCTATTACAGACCCATGTACTTTCTTGTATATGTCTTCTTGTGCACATGTGAAGGCATTTCCGCAGGAGTCCTACCTAGAAGATGAATTGCAGAGTATGAGAATGTACACGGGTGTAATCCCACCAATCTCCCTCCCTCTGCCCACCTCCCCCCCACTTTCCCCCTTCCACCTATTCTTAGGTTGTAACTGGGTTATAGCTTTCATGTGAAAGCCATAAATTAGTTTAATAGTAGGGCTGAGTACATTGGATACTTTTTCTTTCATTCTTGAGATACTTTACTAAGAAGAATATGTTCCAGCTCCATCCACGTAAACATGAAAGAGGTAAAGTCTCCATCTTTCTTTAAGGCTGCATAATATTCCATGGTGTACATATACCACAATTGATTACACCTGTGGTGCATCTTACAAGGGTATATGTGAAACTTAGTAAATGTGGAATGTAAATGTCTTAGCACAATAACTAAGAAAATGCCAGGAAGTCTATGTTAACCAGTGTGATGAAAATGTGTCAAACGGTCTGTGAAACCAGTGTATGGTGCCCCATGATCGCATTAATGTACAAAGCTATGATTTAATAAAAAAAAAAAAAGAGAATATACACGGCTTTGATTTTAGTAGATATTGCCAAATTGGTCTTCAATATGTTCTTGCCAATTCAGTTTCCAACAGTAAAGTGTTGAAAGTTCTTGTTCTTTCCTGTTTTACCCAAGTCTGAAATTCTCAAACTTTCTCACTTTCACCAAACGAGTATAAAATGAAATTTAATGAGTTTTTGCATTTCTGTAATCACTAATGCTGTTTGGCATCTTTCATACATTTATATCCTTTGTCTATTTCTCTAATCAATCTGTCCTTTTCTTGTTCATCTCTAGAGTTTCAACACGACCACATTGTGAATGCTTTCTCTTAGCCTATAGGTTGCATTTTAACTCTGTATGATATCTTTTATTAAACACAAGTTTTAAAAATGCCATATTTATTAATCTTTTCTTTAATGGTTTGTGGTATTTTCTGTTACTGCTAAACAAATCTATTATTTCCTAGAAATTTTTAAGTTATCTTCTCTATGTTTTTTCTAAATGTTTTAAACATTTGGTTTTCATATTTTGTCACTCGTTGCCCCCCCCCCCAATTTATTTTTGACATGATATGGGGTGGAGATCTAACTTTTTTCTACATGGATAACTTACTTCTCCTGACCATGTTTTCTGAATATTCAGTACTTCTCCATTGATTTGTAACACCATCTAAGACATATACAATGTATCTGCACAAGTTTATGTCCAATTCTGGTCTCTCTCTTCTGCCCTCCTGTTCTCTAGCCTTGTGTCAAAATCATGCTATCTTAATTACTATATCTGTATTCTAAGTTCTCCTTTCTGGTAGAATAAGTCTCTATATCTAATTTTTCAAAATTGTTTTAGTGATTCTTGGTTCTTTACTTTTCCCTGTGGATTTTAGGATCAGCTCGTCAAGTTTTGTAAAAATAGTCTTTGAGGTTTTGTTGGGATTAATTTGTGGGAAAACTGACATTTTTGGAATTGAATCTTCCCATTCATGACCATATGCTACCTCATTTATTAAGAGTCTCTTTTTCCCCCCTATCTTTTTATAAGGTTTTATGATTTTCTTCATAAATATAGTTGGTGCTCATTATTCCCAGATTCCGTATTTGTGGATTTGCCTACTTTCTAAAATTGATTTGCAATTCCAAAACCAATACTGTGCTTTCACGGTCGTTCCTGGATATGAGCAGAGTGGTGGAACACTTGAGTGCTGACACCAGGGGTGTCCCCAGCTGAGTTTCAGTAAAGTGATACTCTGCCTTCTTGTCCAGCTCTCATACCATAAACAAGTCTCTTTTTTAGTAGTTTATTAAAGGTCATGTTTCTTAATTTTTGTAGGTTTTTTTTGTGACTGTGCTGTTTAAAATGGCATCTTACAAGGGTACATGTGAAATTTACTTGATGTAGAATATAAATGTCTTAATACAATAACTAAGAAAATGCCGTGAAGGCTATGTTAACCAGTTTGATGAAAATATTTCAAATTGTATATTAAACCTAGCACATTGTACCCCATGATTGCATTAATGTAGACAGGTATGATTTAATAAAAAAAATAAAAATAAAAAAATAAAATGGCCTCCAAGCATAGTGTCTGCAGTTTCTAAGTGCAAGAAGGTTGTTTTGTGTCCTATGGAATAAACACATGGTATTATACAAACATAACTCAGGTATGGGCTGTAGTGCCGTTGGCTGTGAGTTCATTGTTAATGAATCAATAATATATATTAGATAATCAATGTTTAAACAGAAACCCACATAAAACAAGGTTATATACTGATTGGTTGACAAAAATGTTATAATCAGAGGCTCATAGGAACCTAACCCCATATTTCCCCTAGGAGCAATAGTTCAGGATTTTCTGTTTCAGTGTTTATAGCACTTTATGGAACAAAATTCCCATAAATAATGAGAATTGAGTGTATCCTGAAGATTTTTTTAGTTAGATTCATTTCAAGGTACGGTGTAGCTTTGAAATTGTGACTAGTTTCTGTTTTTATGTTATACTTTCTAATTTATTTTTACTGAGGTGCAGAATACTAATTTTGGTACATTTATCTAATGTCCTAGCTATATTATTTTACTAAATGTGTAACACATGACAATTTCATTAGTTTCCTAAGGCTGCCACAAAATGTCACAAACTGGGTGGTTTAAAACAACAAAAAACTTATTTTCTCACAGTCTGGATGCTAGAAATCTGAAATTAAGGTGTTAACAAGGCCATCTACCTATGAAAACTCTAGGGAAATTCTTCATTTCTTTTTCCTACCTTCTGGGGATTACCAGCAATTTTTGGCATTATTTGGCGTATGGCTGCATGGACTCTTATTTCTGTCTTTGTTGTCACATGGTCCTCTCCTATCTGTGTTTGTGCCCAAATATCCCTCTTCTTAGATGGACACCAGTTCTACTGTATTAGGGAATACCCTAAAATGACCTCATCTTAGCTTGATTACATTGGCAAAGACCCTTATTTTCAATAAGGTCATATGCATAGGTCCTTGGGATTATAGTCCACATATCTTTGGGGGGAACATAATTCAACCCATAACAACAAATTACTTAACCTTTCTGTACATTAGTTTTCTCTGGAAATAGTAATTGTATCATTCTCAAGGGGCTACTGCATTAGATTAGACAATGACATATGGAAAGTCCTTAGAACTATGCTTGGTGCTCAGTAAGAATGCAGTATATGTTATCTAGTAAAATTACTTTTATTAGCACTGTTGCTGAAATCTATTATTTTCAATCGTTTATAGATTCTCTCTCTTAAATATACTGTATAGATAACTATAGCAGACCATATACCTCATGGCAAGGAGAAGCGAGAGCTAAGCTCAGAACACTCAGTAATTATAAGAAACACCTGTAACAGCTCGGTAATATATAACACCTTGGTGATAAGGGCATGAAGAAGGCTTTCAGTTCTCCTTAACACAAGAGCTCACAAGAGGAGAACAGCAGTGATTGGCAGTCTCTACACCTATAGTACAAGAAGCCACGGGATTACATGTATAGGAAGCTGCAGGAGAGGTCAGTGGGGGGTGGGGGGAGCATAGGTACATTCTTTCATGGACTCACTCACTCTGACTCCTTCGCTTCTCCTGCCCAGAGAATGCCTACACAGCATATCTCTACGGAAGACTGCTAAGATGTACTCTTCTAATAAGACTGCTTCTCTTCCTCAAATACTGTCTATCTGTCTCTCCCTCTGCTAAAGCAAATAGCCCTCAGGCACCTAAGGGTAATTGTTCCCGAGCCAGATAGCACAGAGGTCCATGTCCAGAACATAGCTAAGCTGGGCCGGAGTCCTGGCCAGTCTTGGGCCGGACAAGTGGCACCCCAGATGGGACTCGACAGATAACCACATCTCATGGGAAATCCAATGTTGACTCTTCCAATTTTTGTGTATTTTATTTCACTTTATTACTTTATTATCATAGGGGAAGTCTTAGAATTATTGTAAAACCTTATGGATAATGTTGAATGGAAGCAGTGGTAGTAGGATAGTGAACATCTTGTTTCGTTTACAATTTAAATGGGAATTACCCTACAATTTTATCATTAAATATGATTATTACAGGCTTATAATGATCTGTTTCTCAATTTAAGAAAATGTATCTCTACTCACTATTTTAAAGAGTTTTTAAATTAAATTTTAAATGGATATTAAATACTTTCCTTCTGTATCTACTACTAAGAGGATTTTACATTGTTTTCCAATATCAAGCTCCAATGGATAGGAATGGAGCAGCAAATGAATATTCTGGTCATAGGAGTTGAAAAGAAACTGGTTTGGAGCCAGACTAGGTTAGAAACACAGCAAGAAGCACAAAGAACCATTGGAATGGGTGTTCATTGTTTTTCAAGTATAAAATATGTGGATATGAAGGACTATGGTAATAATAATAATAGTAATATTAGTAATAGTAATAATAACCTGATGAGTCAGGTTCTTTGTTATCCTTCCAAAACAATAGAAATAAAAGGGCACATGTTTCATTTCAGAGTTTACAAAATATAGTTAATTTATGATCTTGAGTTAAGCAACAACGCAGAAAAGGAAAACTAAACTAATAAAGGGAAAATGTTCGTAGCACTTTGACTCTGGAGGCAGTATAATTTCAATGTAATCCTTAGTCAGAGAATTATCCTAAATAACTTGTAGAAGTTGAATCTGCACTGTCACACATGTTGTCCAGTGGGCCACTTTGTCCCCATTTGCGCACGCTCTGCTTGAGTCATTGGGAGGCCGGTCATTTTTATCTCCCCTTTCTTATAATCAAATTGTCCTTATTGTTATTTGAATGTTTATGGCACTGAGATGGATCAATATTTTGGGACATGGACAAGGTAAGAAACCTGGTTAAGCTCATATGCAACATTCTGAAAGCTGTTCATGATGAACATTTGGACAAGCTTTGGAATTGATCTCTCTTGATAACAACTGGGTCCTCGCCTGGACCTTGGCCCTCATCTTCTGTTTATACCATCTATGAGTAATCACTTGTTGTTCACACCTTAGAGATTAGGTTGCCTCTTTGTTTCAAATCTTGGAGTGGAAAAAGCAAAAGGGAAACAAGGACATTATGATAACTGGGTTCATTGCAGAGTTTCTCTGAAGTAAGAAAAGCAGTTTTGTTTACTTCTTTTACTTCTGAGCTATGATGTTGGCTGCAGAATTATTTATGACTGAAGGCTGTAAGTGCAAAAATAAAAAGGTAATTTGCTCATGACTTTGACCTGGTTTAGAACCTTCTTCAATAAATCTCAATGAGAAAAGGAATATTTCTACCAGTTCAACTAGTTCTTAAAATTACTTGTAAGAAGTGGTCCAATATGAGTTATAAATGATGATAAAACTTTCTTCCTCCCCTCCCTTCTTCTTTTCTTCCTACTTTTCTCCCTTATTCCTTTCTTTCTTCCATCAACACAGGTTTATTGAGGTCTGTCACATACATCAGGAACAGACAATGAGTACAAAGTTCTTAGCATAGTTTCTAGCACATAGTGCTCAGTAAGTGATTGTGATCTGCAATGAGATCAATGTCAGTTTTGATGTCATTTCTTACCACATGCAGACAGTCCCTCATTAAAGGGAGACTTTGCCTTGATGTCTTTTTTTCTGGTCAGAAGCTGATGTTTGTGATAGCACAGTCTATTTGTTGGAAAAATGATAATAAAAATAACAACAATACATGGATACTAAATCCAGTTTCTAATGATGTTTTTATAGGGACGGTGAAACAGAGTCTTTCTGTAAGCCTTGATTCAAACCTTGGCCGAATGATGAAATGTGGCAACAGACAATTTGAAGACTGTATAAAAGGTTAATGGGTTACTATTTAAGTAACATGTATAAAGATTTTTTTTTTTTCCAGTTTTGAGGACTGCTTTTTCTAAGTTCATGCACAAATTCCTTTCTACCATGGGTGAGCTGCTTTTCTCAGCTGCATACTGTCAGTCCTAAACAGTCCTAGAGCTAAAATTTTAAGTGCTGTCACCCCAAATTGCTAAACACTACTTACTCTTTCATTTGTCTGTCACTCTTTCTGTCACCCCCCCCCCCGAACCCCGCCTGGCACTTTATGGTGAGGCATTGGTTTGACTGTCATATCTTGAGTCACTTTACAATAAAAAGAGAGGGCCCCATTTGACTCCTGTGATGGCCAGAGAGGTCACCTACTGTTGCCCAGAGCTATTTTGACATAAAACTTTGGGGGTGAATCCTGGTAACAAAGTGTAAGCACAGCAATAAATCTTTCCTCTCTTTACATGAGTGATCCCTCACCTTAGGAGATGGAAACACTGGAAAATCAAGAAGCAAAGAATAGACACATTTAAAAACCAGTGACCCCAATACTTTATGATGATGGTACTTTAAGGAAATGATTTCATAGAGCATTTCTGGGAGCAGGTGGTTGGTTTAAGTACTAGGGTTCTGTCTGGATTCCACATTTCGAGTTGAATTCTCTGCTACTTTAGATGCTGCTAAAGGATGCTACAGGTTGCAGAGGGAGAAGAATATGCAATTTGGGGGGTCAATGGCACACTCACAAGAGTATGTAATAGGGGCCCAGGGAAAGTCAAAGAGTAAATCTCAGTTTAATCTCTCCACTCATGCCCCAAACTGTTCTGCTTATGGCAGCAAGTCCTTAGGTGGAGGCTGGGGTAAAGAAAGAGTCCAAATGCTATGACATTACAAGGGCTCTATGTCTGTAGATGGACTGTGACACCACCACCACCACTTTAGATTCTGCCCTA
Source organism: Nycticebus coucang (assembly GCF_027406575.1). Taxonomy (NCBI): domain Eukaryota; kingdom Metazoa; phylum Chordata; class Mammalia; order Primates; family Lorisidae; genus Nycticebus; species Nycticebus coucang. Next base: position 19,764,178 of record NC_069784.1, on the reverse strand, counting down.
GCTGCACACCCTTGCAGCTCCCCAGCTCCATCCAGGTGGGTGTGTGCCTTTCTCTCCACTGTGTCTAGCTCTGCAAGTAGGCCACAGAGTACATTTGGCTTGTGTTCTCTGTCTCTTAAAGAGCCTTCATTCATGCTGCGCTCTCTTCTACACACTTTTTATTACAGTCTCTTATATCTGTGAATTTGGCTCTGGACCCCCACAAAGAGGTAGAGTACAGGCAGAGGACAATGTTCGTGTTCTATTTCTTAGCTAGCCCCTGCTCCTACGGGTGGAACTTATCTTAGTCCCTGTGCCTCCTTGACCCTCACCCACACTACAGGGAGCATGTAGGAGTCCTCGTCCTCCATGGAGCTCATAGTCTTCCCAGAGGGGAGGAGAGGTAGGGAGGTGTTGGATGAAGCCCATCATGAAACAGAGCTCCAGACAGGTTTGGTTTTGCAATGAGTGCACACCTCAGGGCTTGGTTCTCGGATATTTGCTACAACAGCCAGTATCCTAGCTTTTAAAATAAACTTGATTTTAAAAGAAAAACTATTCAGTGAAATGATATTAGGAGAATTCTGGGGACATTAAACCATTTTAAACACTCCATCTACTGATGAACTCAGTTTTTTTTCTTAGCCTATGGGTTAAATTTTAGAAATGTGAACAGAGTGACTTTTTCTGGATCTTTCCTGAAAAGATCAACAGTTGGAGAGTACATGCTTACCTTTGTGAAAGTTATTTTCTGGGTAAAACCATAGGATATGGCAGCATTAATTTTATGTTAGACTTCTCATGTAGAAATGGTGTATAAAAGCAGATAGTTCCTGCAGCTTGTTTTATATTTGCCCTCTGACACAGGGCCCCATTCATCCCTGATTCCAAATCCCTGTGTGAGGAACTAATATTTTTTTGACTGACTTCATTTCTCTCTTCCTCCTTGAGTTTTAGTTAAAGTCCATTTTGGGAATTTGTGCCTGTGGTTTAAGAAACTTTTGTTGATGAGAGGTTCTGCTCTAATATATAATTAATGAGTTAGAACTCTGTGTCCAAGATGCTTTGGAGAGCCAATAGCGTTTTAATTTATATACTCAAGTCTTCCTTTTGTTCTTAAACCTTTTGGACTTGCATGGTACATTCATCACCTGTGATTCTGCAAGTTCTTATATGAGCAATGTGTAGTGTGGGCTTAATAGATAACATTAATAAACTCACACTTAATAGCCACACTAAAAGCTGCTTCCATCTGGATTTACTGGCAATAGAAAGAGACATTACAGAACTTTGGGAACTTGATCAAGGCACCAAATACTAATCTTAGATTATAAAACTGTGGAATCTAACTTCTTAAATATGGAAAAACAAAGCAATCAAGGACAGGCTTTTGGTAAAAGCTTTGCATTGTGGATTAATAATTAATGTGCTAAATGTACTTTATAATAAACTACATCATAATGGATTACTTTTGATAGCTAAATTGGCAATGATACTCATTGACTCAATCCTTCAATTTTACTGGCTAGATTTATTGGGTTAAATTGCAATGAACCTATTATAGGACTATTTTAACTTGTTGAGAAATCATAATTAATTTAAAAATATTGATGGAAAGTTCAAAAATTATATAAACATTGGCAAAAGTACAAAAACACCAAGACAAGTTCTCCAAAAGAGAAAGTAGTACAATCTACTTTTGGGGCGAATAAACAGTGTTCAGTATGTAAAAACCTTACAAAAGAACCACCTAATGTTTTCCATGCAAGAAAATGTTGAATTTAGTGCTATATGGTTGTTATATATGGATAATAAAGATCAAATATTTAGTGAGTTAGGTAGTTTAAAGCTAGAGTTTACAAATAGTCACATGTTTTAGAAACAAGTAGCCATAAATTATAATTTACATCAACTTTGAAGTCAGGAATTAGGATTAGATATAAAAATTAAACATTAGAAGATCAAGAAAATATCCTATTTTGTGATGTTACGGGTTTGGAACGCTGCAGTTTTTCAGAAATTGAATATAAACCTGACCAGAATACTTCAGAAGACTTAGAGAGTGGTGCATTAAAAGGTCTATCTTTTAGAAAAATGATTTTATCCTCCCAATTCTTGCCTCAATGTTAAGAAAACTGCATTTATTTCTATTTTGATAAGGCACTCCATTCTTGGAAGAGGGATATTCAAGGGTCATTCTGGAGTTAAGGTACATGGTTACAGCAAAAATGTATAATAATATGTGTTTTGAGAATTCTTTAGTCCCTAATCTCAAATAATAATAATCTCATACATAGAACTTTATATGTCATGAAGGGTTTTTGTTTTTCTTATTATGATGACACTATTTTTAAAAGTTCATAAAAATAATACTATGTCTTTTTGAGTATACTTACATACATTAATTGAAAAAATACACTTCTGATAACAGGGGTAAATTCCAGGGAAAGAATAAAAACTTGGATATTCATCAAAGGAGACTTTAGCATACAAAGTCTTTGTATGCACACTATTTCATTTATCCATAAAACAGCCTTATAAACGCTTATAAACTATGGCTTATATAGGAAGCTCTTCTACATTTGTCCCACAAATACTTGGGAGTCTGATGTATTTCAATGACTTTAGTTATATCAATGACCTCATAAAGCTGACATTCTAGTGGGGAATACACTTAATAAATAATAATGTAAAAATAAGTACATGAAGTAGGATGTTAGGGGGTGATAATTGCTGTAGTAAAAGGAGCAGAACAGAGTGAGGGGGATGGGGAGTGAGGAGTGTTGCTGGATGGAATTTTCGATGGAATTTCAGTGCAGGTATATGGAGAAGCTGACTTCTGAGCAAAGCTCTGACAGAAGTGAAGGGTTGACAGTGGGGACAACGGGATGGCTGAGTGAAGAGCATTCTGACATGATGCAGGAGCCAGTGCAGACCCTGAAGGGGATTCCTCAAAGGGAAGTGGGGGCCATGGCAAGATTTTGAACAGAAGAGTGATGGAATCTCACTTCACTTTTAGAAGTAGCACTCAGCTGTTAGTTGAGGTAGAGTATGAAAGGTTAGGGTGGCAGGGAGCCCAGCTGGAAGACTAAGGCAGTGACCCAGGAGGGGGTAGTGACTCAGACCAAGGAAGGGGCAATGGAGACAGTGAAAGATGGACAAATGCTACATTTATTTTGAATGTAGAGCCAGCAGGATTTCCTGAGAGGTTCATGTAAAGTAAGAAAGACATGTGAAGGACTCTGAAGGTTTGGGCTGAGCACCTGGAATAATGGAGTTTCCATCAATTAAAATGGGGGAAGGGGGCTGTAGGTAGAGCTGGTGGGGCAAGGAGAAGGTTAGGAGCAGAGGTCCATCTGTGAAGTCTGATGTCTGTACGTGTGTGTAGGTCAACTGTTGAGCAGGTGAGGTGATCAGACAGATGAACTTGGAGTTTGGGAGAGATGTCTGTGCAACTGGAAATTGCCAGCATGGGGATGATTTCTCAGTCCCTGAGAAGGACAGGATAACCAAGGGAGTGAATGTGGAGAGAGAGAGGAAAGGACCAAGGACCCAGCCTGTCATCTTGAAACAGATGTTAAACACACATGCACAGAAACAAAAGTGTAATTGCAATTGTGCTGAAATGCTCTTAGGGGAAAGCTTGTAGCATGCTGAGATACGAGATGGTCAGGGTGAGCCTCCCACAGAAAGCGGCTCTGTCAGGGAGACTTGAAAGATAATTAGGAAGGAGTTAGCCTGATGAAAGGAAGAAAGGATGAGTAAAAAGGGACAGTTTGGGGAGGCAGAATGAACAAGTTACCTGGGGCAGGATGGGATGTGTCTGATAAACAGGGCTTGGGTAAATGTGGGAAGAACTTAGTGTGGCAGGAGGAGGGTGACCTGAAATGAAGTTGATGCGGAAGGTAGGGCCCAGATTGAGCAGGGGCCATAGTAGGATTTTGAACTTATGAGCAATAGAAAGCCATTCAAAATGCCAAGAAGAAAAAGACGATAAAGCAATGAATTAAAATCCTTTAGCTGAGAAGAACCTAATAAAAAAGTACTTCAAGGACAACATAATGAAACATTCTGCTTAAAATATAAAAGACATGGGAGGAGGCAGGATGAAGGACAAAGGCTTATGAGGTACAATCATTTCACTCCAAACAAGGTGGAATTCTGAGTGATATTTAATACTGCAGTCATTTTATTTAAAAAGAAATAATAATAAAACACACACACACACACACACACACACAAAAGACCGGAGAGCATAATAGAAGCCAAGAATGGTGTGTGCCTGATGGTATAACCTTTACATTGAGAGTGGTGGAAAGCCTTTTATAATTGGATAAAATAATAGCACCAGGCATATAAAATAAGGAATGATATGGAAAAGACCAGGTGGCTGGTTCTGTTTGTCCTGTGTTGAAATGTTAGTACAGGTCATGGTGAATGAATGGTGACAAGCTGCTTTCTATCTACTCTGCAGGTCCCACAGAGGGACAGCCTTTCTACTAAGGATTTAGGAGAGAGAGGAGGAGAAGTGCTTTGACATTATAATGCACTTCAATGGATTTTGTGGGTTTGCCTTTTCTGAATGTTTTTATGGGCTAGACAGACCAAAGGTTGACTAGGTCTAAAACAAAGAACTATGGGTGAGTTTTGCTGGTTGGACTTACTAGTTGTAACTGCCCCTGTATCTGTATGCAGGGACTGCCATAAACCAGCAGATTGTGTGGCTTAAATAACAGAAATTTGTTTTTTCACAATCCTGCAGGCTATAATTCTGTGATCAAGGAGTCAAGCAGGTTGGTTTCTTCTGAGGGCTCCCTCTTTGGTTGCTGGTGGCTTTTTCTTGTGTCTTCACCTGGCTTTCCCTCTATAAGTGTCTGTGTCTCAATCTCCTTTTCATATAAGGCAACATATTGTATGAGTACTCACCCTAATGACTTCATTTTTAACTTAATTACTTTTTCAAATACTCTATTTCCAAATGTGTTTGTCTGTTTTGCATTGCTAGAAAGAAACTAACTAGCTGATGGCTGGGTAATTTATAAAGAAATGAGTCTGAAGACTGTATGAGCCTGGCACTGGCATTTGCTTCTGGGGAGGGCTTCAGGGAGTTGCCAATCAAGGCAGAAAGGGAAGGAGGAGCAGGCATGTCACATGGTGAGAGCAGGAGCAAGGGACAGAGCAGCAGGTACCAGGCTCTTTGAAACAACCAGCTCTCAAGTGAGCTAACAAATTGAGAACTGAACTCTATGTCACCAGGAGGGGGTCAAGCCATTCCTGAGGATCCTTGGTCCCCATGATCCAAACACCTGCTGTTAGGCTCCACCCTCAACAGTAGGGATCAAATTTCAACATGAGATTTGGAGGGGCCAAATATCTAAACCTCATCATCAAATACAGTCACAGTCTGAGGTACTGGGAGTTATTGCTTCAAAATATGAATTTTAGGAGCACGTAGGTCAGCCCACAACAGCTCCAAATTGGAAAATCGTTCCAGGAGGCCAGGGGAGTAGCACAAATAGCGGGTGGGAGAAGCAACATCTGGAAGTTTGCAGTATTGTGCGGGAACAGCAACTGAGGGACAATAAGGGGTTCCCACAAAAGCAGCAGCATATCCCTCATGGTGGGCTCTCAGCACACACTGTGCACTTGATCTAGGAGACAGAATCTCATCTTCTTGAGAAGGTGCACGAAAAGAGAAAGGACATGCTTTTGTGAATATAACGCATAGCTAAATCCTGAATAAAAAGGAATTATTTGAAAATGTTTTTTTAAAGAAGTCTGAGATTTCTTGACAACAAAATACTAAATAATCTTATACAAATATTTTGGAGAAAAATCACATTAGCTTATTGCTATGGTCTGAATATTTATGTTCCTCTAAAACCCATATGTTGAAATTCTAACCCTCTAGGTGGAGGCTTTGGGAGGTGGTTAGGTCATGAGGGTGGAGCCCTCATGAATGGGACTAGTGCCTAATGACAGAGGCTGGAGGGATCCTGTTTGCCCTTTCCACCATGAGGACATAAGAAGAAGGCACCATCTAGGGACAAGGATGTATGTCCTCATCTGAATCTGCCAGCACCTTCATTTTGGGCTTTCTATCCTCTAGAACCATGATAAATAATTATCTGTTGTTTATAAGCCATCCAATTTATGGCATGTTGTTATAGCGGAAGGAACAGACTGTCACTCATTCATTCATTAGAAAAAAATGGTACTTGAGCTCCTCTTTTAAGCCAAGAGCAATGCTAAATGCTTGACTTTTCCCTGCCTTTATGCAGTTTACTCTAGTGAAGAAACAAATAATAAACATGGAAATGAACAAACTAGATTTGTCCTATGAAAGAGCATAATGGGTGGGAGGGGAGGTTAGGAGTGATGGGTTAGCCTGGGGCTGGGCAGCCAGCTTAGAGCTCAAGGAGTCAGGAAAGATTTCTCTGGGGAGGATACATTTGAGCTGAGATCTGAGAAAACAAGGACTTGGCAATCTGAGTTGCTGGATCATTCTCAGTCACATGCTCTGGGCTAGGTCAAATGGCCTCAATTTAATTCTGACCTCTTCAAAAATCTCCTGAAGTGGTGAAGCCTTTATGTCAGGTTACAACAACTTTTAGAAAGCCTAACAATCCTGCCACTAAACTTATGGCTTGGATTTACTTACAGGCATAATGTTTCATCAACATTTATTTGCAACTATTTTAATGCAATGTAAGCTTGGTACTTACACCACTGCCACTGTGATTCCTAGTATAGGAAAAGAGTCCTTTGCTAAGCAGAATGTTCATGAACAATTTGCATGATCAACTGTAGGGGCAGTGAATATTCAAAATAGGAAAAATGCTACTGCATAAAGTGAATCTAATGGTTACAAGGGATTTGGAAACTTGGAAAATCATCAAAATATAAATATTGGTATATTACTAAGATTGCATATTATTCTGTGTTATTAAATCATAAAAATTTCAGCTTTTACTACAATCAGGCTTTGAATGCTCGATGTTTTCATGCCATTTAACTAGAACACAGTTTTCTAGATACAAATGCATATATTAATTTCCATAAAAATGTTATCTTTTTACAGTATATTTAATTCAGATCCAGTTTCTATTTCCACTAAAATAATTGCTTATAGTACACAGACTTGATTTTATATGACTAATTAGAGCAGTGTATGGGAAAAAATAGGTTTGCAGGTAATATTGAAATTAAATATGTTAATCTGTACCTCAGTGTGCACATTTTATATGAGCTTTAATTTGCCAAATAAATTATAGTTCTGTGTTTATAAGGTGCCCTTGAAAAAGTGTCCTATTTTTGAGCACTAATACCATGGGAAACAAATACACAAAGCTTTTAGCTATAGGCTACACTTGCATAAATTAAGGCTAGAATGGTTTGTGGGTAAGTAGAGCTATGGTATCCTTAGCTTTTTGAACACTCTGAATTGTTAACAAGATTTTTTTAGTATGGTTATGAATATTAAGATAATAAATAATATTTAGTTTCAATATCGCACCCTTCAGCCAGGGCATAAATTCATTTTGAATGCTGTGTTGAATTAATGTATAATAAACATACTGCAATTTGCTATCAGGAATTCTCGATGAAATGCAGGAAGTTAGTTCTCTGCTTTATGCAGTAACATTGCCAGTCTTGCTCTGTTTAATTTTAGCTATTTGTAAAATTGCTCTACTGACAGTCCTCTTTATTTTAACGTGATTGTTTTAAGGTTAACCAGAAATGGTATGGTGTGTTTCCTGAAGTAGGTTGGAAGTGCTGATGAAGGGATACAGGTCCCTAACAAAAATCTCTTTCACTATTAGCCACCTGCAATCAAGACACTCAGCTGCCTTACTGGATAAATTGTGATGTCCCCCGTGGGGCAGGGGCCTACAAAGTCATTGTGATTGTGTACACTAGAAACTGAGTATCTCAGAAGGGAGTTGGGTCACAGAGGACTTGTAAAAGAAAACAGTAGTGCTGACAGAAGGAGAATCTGATAGCACTTGCAGCAACTGTCATCTAGGTCTGAGACAGATGACAACTATACATAAAAGGTTTTGTGTTATAGTCTAATAGGCTAGTATAACACACAGCACTTCAGGCTGTGGTTACAGGTCTTGAATCCTGATCAAGAAGGAGTACTATGACTTCCCCAACAGCACCCAGGTTTACTAGTAAAGGGGGCAGGAAGGGAGCCCTCAAAAAGGAAAAAGGTAGCTGGGCATGGTGACCCACACCTATATACCTGGCTACTCCAGAGGCTGAAGTGGGAGGATTTCTTGAGCCCAGGAGTTTGGACCATAGTGCACCATGCAGACTGGGTGTCATCACTAAGTTGGCTTCATTATGGTGACCTTCAGGGAGCTGGGGACCACCAGGTTGTCTAAGGAGAGGTGACACAGCGGACGTTTATACCGAGCAAGTCAAAACTTCTTTGCTGATCAGTAGAATGATTGCCCCTGTGAATAGCCACTGCAGTCCAGCCTGGGCAACATGGTGCAGCTATGGTCACTTTTCAAAAATGAAGCTGGTATTACTCTGTATAAGTTAGCTTGAGTTACCATAACAAAGTACGATAATGCCGAAGACTGGGACAGAAATTTCACATACTTCTGGACCCTGAAAGTTTGAGGTCAGGGCAGTTGGTTCCTGGTGAGAGCTCTCTTCCTGGTTTGGTTTACTTCCATGTTCTCCTGGTGTCCAGACTGGGCCAGGGAGGGAGTAGGGCTCAGGGTTCTCTTCTTTTAAAGACACTAATCCTGTTGAATGAGGGCACCACTCTTATGATTTCATCTAACCTGAATTTCTTCCTCAAGGGCCTTGTTTCCAAACATAGTCATTTTAGTAGTTAGGGCTTCAATGTAGAAACTTTTGAAGGGAGAACGATTGAGTCCATAGCATATTCTAAGTTTTAAAATAGGAGTTCATAATGCTTTTTGGAACCAAAGACCCTTTGGCAGTTTGTTAAAAGTCTGTAGACTCCCTCCCAGAATAAAGTATACAAATTCATATGTGTAAAGCAAATTATAGGATTATAATGAAAACCGGTTATATGGAAAACCAAGTTAGCAAAATGTTAAAACATTGTGACATAGAGATATAGAAGTTTTTTTATTATTAGCACATTAAATAATTAAATAACATGCTTTAGTGGTTCGTCTAATAACTAAAATAATTTTGATGTAGTGATAGATAAAATGACATTTTGAAATACTTGTGGTAACAATAATATAAATTTGAAAATTTCTGTAATTTTTTACTGGGGACAGAAATCATAGCTATTGGTAATATTATTGTGATTGGTTCCTTCTATTTACAATGGAAGAAAATGCAAAATTTTAATTAAAGGTTAAATTAAAATGAAAGTATAATTGCTGTTCTTACTTACATTCAAAGACTTTTTCAATTCCATGCATAAACCCCCAAATTAAGCACCGTTAGGTCACTTTTCAAGGTATGTTTATAATTTCAAAATCTGTTTTAAGAGTTTTCCCTGCACTTTCTTCTAGTATTTTTATAGTTTCATGCCTTAAGTTTAAATCTTTAATCTAGTGAGAGTCTATCTTAGTTAATGGTGAAAGGTGTGGGTCCAGTTTCAGGCTTCTACAGGTTGCCAACCAGTTCACCCAGCACCTTTTGTTAAACAGGGAATCTTTTCCCCACTGAATGTTTTTAATTGGCTTGTCAAAGATCAAATAACAGTAAGCAGCTGGGTTCATCTCTTGGTTCTCTATTTCGTTTCATACATCTACGTCTCTGTTTTTGTGCCAGTACCATGCTGTTTTGATCACTATCGATTTATAGTATAGTCTGCGGCCTAGTAACATGATTCTTCCTGCTTTGTTTTTATTTCTGAGTAATGTCTTGTCTATTTGAGATATTTTCTAATTCCATATAAAACGAAGTATTATATTTTCGAGATCTTTAAAGTATAACAGTGGAGCTTTAATAGGGATTGCATTAAAATTATATATTGCTTTGGATAGTATGGACATTTTAACAATGTTGATTCTTCCCAGCCACGAGCATGGTGTGTTTTTCCATTTGTTAACATTTTCAGCTGTTTCTTTTCTTAGAGTTTCATAGTTCTCTTTATAGAGATCTTTCATGTCCTTTGTTAGGTAAACTCCCAAATATTTCATCTTCTTTGGCACTACTGTGAACGGAATAGAGTCCTTGACTGTTTTTTCAGCTTGACTATTGTTGGTATATGTAAAGGCTACAGATTTATGAGTGTTGGTTCTGTAACCTGAGACACTGCTGTATTCCTTGGAAAACTCTTGAAGAAATCTGCCTGGGCAAACATTTTATGATGAGGACCCCCTGGGCAATTGAAGCAACATCAAAAATACACTACTGGGACCTGATCAAACTAAAAAGCTTCTGCACAGCCAAGAACACAGTAAGTAAAGCAAGCAGACAGCCCTCAGAATGGGAGAAGATATTTGCACGTTATGTTTCCAACAAAGGTTTAATAACCAGAATCCACAGAGAACTCCAACATATTAGCAAGAAAAGAACAAGTGATCCCATCTCAGGGTGTGCAAGGGACTTGAAGAGAAACTTCTCTGAAAAAGGCGCACAGCCTACAGACATATGAAAAAATGCTCGTCATTCATAATCATCAGAGAAATGCAAATCAAAACTACTTTGAGATATCATCTAACTCCAGTAAGATTTGTGCACATCACAAAATCCCAAAACCAGAGATGTTGGCGTGGATGTGGAGAAAAGGGAACACTTCTACACTGCTGGTGGGCATGCAAACTAATACGTTCCCTTTGGAAAGATGTTTGGAGAACACTTAGAGGACTAAAAATAGACCTGCCATTCAATCCTACAATTCCTCTTCTAGGTATATATCCAGAAGACCAAAAATCACATTGTAACAAAGATATTTGTACCAGAATGTTTATCGTAGCCCAAGTCATAATTGCTAAGTCATGGAAGAAGCAAGCCCAAGTGCCCATCAACCCATGAATGGATCAATAAATTGTGGTATATGTAACCATGGAATATTACGCAGCCTTAAAGAAAGATGGAGACTTTATCTCTTTCATGTTTACATGGATGGAGCTGGAACATATTCTTCTTAGCAAAGTAGCTCAAGAATGGAAGAAAAAGTATCCAATGTACTCAGCCTTACTATGAAACCAATTTATAGCTTTCTTATATTTTAAGACTTTAGCAATGCTTATGATCACACAAATATGTCAGGTATTATTATACTTAATACCAATACTTATTGAGTAATTGGTTTTAAAGAATATTTTAAAGGGTGGTGCCTGTGGCTCAAGGAGTAGGGTGCTGGCCCCATATGCTGAGGGTGGTGGGTTCGAGCCCAACCCTGGCCATAAACTGCAAAAAAAAAAAATTTTTTTTTAAAAGGTGTAGGTACTATGTACTATTCTCCCTCCAAAAATTTTTATGTTGAAGCCCCAACTCCCAATATTACTGTATTTGGAAACAAGACCTTTAAAAGGAAGAAATTAAAGTTAAATGAAATCATAAGGGTGGAGCCCTCATTCAATAGCATTAGTGTCCTTAAAAAAAGAGAAACCCTTGGTTTCACCAGGAACTGAATGAACTAATTATGAAAGGTAGGATTAAAATAGTAAAATTATTTTAATAGTTAACTCCACTTATAGAGGGATTATTACAATATCTCTAAATTCTTCTGCCAAATATAGACATACTTCCTTTTCATAACATTGATTTAGGGAAGCTATATATTTTGTGGGTATTACTAAAATTCCCATCAAAGAAAAATAAATCTGAGTTCATTCCATATGAAATAGTGCATCTATGATTTTTAGCTCTTAGTAGTTCTAGAGTTTGATCCTTTAGGAAAATATGTAACCAAAAGCAAAACCATTTTCCTTACTAGAGACAAAAGACTATTTACCAAATAAACCAACCCACAAGGAGACCATATTTTCAGGAAGCATGGAATGTTGTGAAGGTCTGCTTCAGTAAAATCTGTAGGATGTCTCTGGGAGGTAAGTGCTAAACAAAGAATTTGGGGTATGCTTAAAAATTGTCAAATAAGCAGACTATCTTAAGGGGCAGATGGCTTGATGACTTGAATCAGTTAAGAAATACTATAACCCCAGAGGTGTACTAGCCTGTAGTCTTGTTCAGTACAAGAAAGATGTGCGAACAGAAAAGCAACCAGGCTTATTCATACCAAGCTTTAGGACATAGGGCCCCTTCAGTGAAACAGGCATTTAGCATTTGTGATCTACTGTGTTTTTGTCCCCAGAATCCCCTTCCCTCCACACACCAAAATTTGGCTTCCTCATTTATATTTATCCTTTTAACTATTTCATCATCAAATAGAAGAACCTATAATTATAATAATGGTAATCTGTGTTGCACTCAACATGTTTTTATGGGATGTGTCTTTGTTGTGTTTACATCAGATGATGAAATAGAGATTCTAGAGGTTTAGTGGTGTGGCTAAGACCATAGAATGAGGACGTTGCAGTGTAAGGAATAGAACCTAAGTTATTTGTGTAGAAACCCCACTTTTTATTAGAATCTGTGCCCTAATTTAAAATCACCCTAAGGAACAGACAGTGCCTCACAAGATATCACATTTTAAGAAATATTTAACAAATGTATTTACGTATTTAACAAATGTACATATTAATCAAATAGCTACAATGTGACAGACAATGTGCCAGGCACCAAACAGCATTACAATCCTGAACAAAAGAGAATGGGTCTTTGTCTTTGTGAAGCTTACAATCAGGTGGGGCAGGCGTGAACTACATGATTATAGCAAAGTGTGATGATGTAAGCCTGCTACGTAGGAGCCTACATGTAAGCCTGCTACAAACATTTCTTTTTTAATGTATGTCAATATCTGAGCATACTGAGTTGTGATTCCAGAGTGTCCTTCATATGCATATGCACATAACCCCATCAGTCAGGGTATGGATTTTGGAGTCTTTCTGCCTGGGTTTGAATCCTTGCTCCATCATGTACTTGGTGTATGATCAAGGCCAAGATTCTTGACTTCCCTATCTCTCAGCTTCTTCATCTGTAAAATACAATAATAATAGTATTTACCTCAAAGAGCCATTGTGGAGAATATGGTGAGATAATCTGTCTAAAATGCTTAGAATAAAGCCTGATACACAATAAATGTTAATACACTGTAGCTATTATGATGGTTGTTATTATTTGTTCCTTAGTATATGACAAATATTTACTTGAACTTGCTCTTATAGCTTGCCTTGGGTTAATGTTCACAATTAATATTAATTCTGATGCCATTTGCAGGTGTGTCTAGACCCTGATGCTTTGACTTCAAAGTGAAGTGCCTTTGCAAGTCTTATATCAATGTGATCTGGTCCATTTTATAAAACTCTGCCTAATATTCTGGCTAAGAATCAGCTTTTCACGTTTAGTCTTAAAGAAAGCAGACATGGGTCTCAGATCTTTGTTGAAATTCTGCAATACACAATTTAGAAGTTAGATTGACCTTCAAGCTGACAAAGTAAAATAAACAGTTTTATAAATGAAAATGGCTAATCTGAAATAGATCACAGCTAAGAACTTCATTTTTTATTCATTTTCTTCATACGAGGTTGATATCATACAAGTGAACATCTAATATTGTACTTCATTGTGGGGCTCATCGGAGATGCAGTTAGAGGAAATTAAGGACACAATGAATTGGCAGAAACCAGAGAATATGTCTATAGTCCTTATTTCAGAGTTATTATATTTAAAATGTGGCTATGTCTAATTTTTAAAAAAGTTGTTACATAAAATTTACTTTGGATTTTTTTCATTTTGATTTCCTAAGAAATCAACTTACACTGAAAACTTTTTTTTAACATATGCAAGAGCCTCACATAATTCAGGAAAACAGCATGAAAGAACAAGATTTGTTGCTTCAAACACACCTTTTTAAGAGTACTCAGTAACAATTTCAATTTTTTCAGAAAAGAAAATCTATTGATTAAGACCTCAACTATTTCCCGGAGAAAATCTAGAGAAAGAAAAAATACTCTGCAATAACATGGGAAATAAATCACAGGATCTAAACATCTCACAGTTGCCTGACAGGTAAACCCAGTGCCTTTGCTGACGGAAGGGAGAAGCCTTAAGACTGATCCAAGGGCCTGTGCTCACTGAAAGGTTTGGGTAATTGACCCTTGTTTTGATTCTGCAGCTCTAAGTTCAGAGGAAGATCGTGGACCTGTCTGCATAGCGGGGAAAGGCTGAGGGTGATAAATAAGCACTGTGCTCATGCCTGATTATACTGTGCTGAATCGTGTAGTTAGATTATACATGGTGTAACACTGAGATTGATGGCCTAGAAGAGGTGGTCCCCTGCACATTGCCAGAGCAGTCTCTTTGCAGATCCTGACGCATGCGTGGGTGGGTGTGCACAAAGCTGAGTTCGTGTTGTAGAAGGGCAGTTGAACATTCTCAAGGACTGATGAGACCGTCTCTCACTCCTACGTTATCATCTTGGATCTTGATTTTCCAGTCTCAAAGCTTACAACTCCAGCTGTCCTGGGATACACTGCTCATCCCTTTGTACTAATTTTCTTACACGTATCTTAGAAAAATAACTTTTCTTGGTTTACCCAAGTGGTATCTGTATCTAGTCTTTCCATTCAGGGGTCCTCAAACTGTGGCTGAGGGCCACATGAGGCGGTGTGATTGTATTTGTTCCCGTTTTGTTTTTTTACTTCAAAATAAGATATGTGCAGTGTGCATAGGAATTTGTTCATAGTTTTTTTTTTTAAACTATAGTCTGGCCCTCCAACAGTCTGAGGGACAGTGAACTGGCCCCCTGTTTAAAAAGTTTGAGGACTTAACTCAGTATGATAGTTTTATGACTTTACATGTCCTAGATGCTTACTAAAAGTTTATCAAATTGAATTATACAGTTTAATCTAAAATATGTTCAAATGATGCATTATCTAAACCAAGCACTATTAAAAGTATATCCAAACAAAGTCAAATTTCACAATAATAAAAAAAAAATAGGGGGGATATTCTGGAAAAGATGTTTAATATGGAGATGTATTAAAGTTACTGAACTAGTATTTGTATCTAAAAGTCCTACTCTTGCTATAGAATGTATTCTTGATGTTCCTGGAACACTGGATTTGTGGGATGTGTTGTTTTTTTCTTTTCACTTTTTGTATTAACTTTCCAAAAGGGATCCAACCAAAATATCATCTTTGATTTAAATCTCTCTGGAGACACCCTGCACCACTGATTGTCTCCTCCCTCCAATTCTCCTCTGCAAAAATTCAGTGTCCAGATGTTTCAGAATCCAGATGGCCTATGAATCTTCTATCACCCAGAAAGACGGAAAATGTGCATGAAAGTGGAACATTTAAAAGAAAAAAAATAATTCAGTGTGGCTATGTAATGACAACATACAGGGCTCAAGAAAAAGCTTCTTTTTGTAAAGCAGCAACTTAATAAAAGACCTATTGTAGGCTCTATAAGCAAGCCAAATTTTCAGCCTTGCCTCTTCGTCACATCACCATTAAGAGCCTTGCAGAGGTCCATACTCTTTAAAGGGCAGACAGCATGGAAGAACAATCATGTAGGATTTAAAGTAGCAGCTAAAATCAGAATGGTCACAAGAAAGGCTGTTTCTTTGCAATTAAATTGACAAGCTGTCTATGATGACCCTAGGGAACTTGGCAGCTGAGTGATAAAAAGACTGCACAGTGTTGAAAGGTCTAATGCAACTTACTAGGTGGACAAAGACCACTTTTGCTTAATACACTGATTGGGAAAGTTGTAGAATGTACTTGGCTAAATTAGCCAAGGAGAGATGCTAATGATAGTTTTTCCTCTCTAAGACCCTATGCTTAGCACCCATTTTAGAAATTACCTACAAATATTTGGAAGCATGCATTAAAAAACAGTTTAGCACAATACCTGCCATTACTTAGCATAAGCCTACCATTATAAATCACCAGAAGAACTGAAGTTTAGAATGAAATAATAAAAAAACCTTTTCATCACATTATGGTTGTGAAATTTACATATGCTTGATACAAAAACTGGTACCCAAGAGATTTGTGGTGACAATCAACAACTAAAGAATTGAAAAAAAATGGATGATTTAACGAAAAATATTTGGCAAAAGTTACATGGGATTTTGTCATCAATGGGGGTCTTTTGGATTGCGCAAAGCTAAAACATAGATTACAAAGGAGAAAAGAATAATCAAATTTGGGATGGTAGTGATTTGTGAAGACTAATATATCCATTTCAGCAATATCTTTTTAGTTTTGGTGCATTTCTTTTCTTCTTTTTTTATTGTATATATGAAATTTCTTAAAAGAGCAAATGCATATAAAAATGTGAAGAAAATATGTATGTATTATATGTAAAATGTGTTTTATATATAATAACAATACTTGACACTAAATAGATAAGTGATGATTATGTCTATTTGCCTATCTTTCTTAAGTCATTTATTTCAGTCTTGAGAAATGACTTATGATTACTTCAAAGTAGGATTACCCGAAGCAGGAGTTCTCAAATAGAAATGTATTATATTCTACCTTGGCTTTTACTTCAAAACCAATTAGTTAGCTGGCCAATACTCGACTGGTCTATGAGACTGTGTGGCAGTTCAACAAAATTCATCAAAGCTCAAAGTCATTCAAATGCTCAAAGATGCCAACACTACAGAAAGCTTTCTCAACATCATTTTTAGATTAACAATAATACCTTATATTGCTATAACACATTGCACTTTATAAAATGATTTTATAACCAAAATGATTTTTTTCTTTCTATTAACAACCCTGCAGAATAGATTTTATTGGCCCCATTTTAAAGATGAAGAAAGGGAAGCTCAGAAAGGTTGAGGAACTTGCCTAAGGTCACATAGAAATTGGCAGCGCTGAGTGTCTTTGCATTACAAACGGAAAGCAGGGTCTGATGTGGGCATAGCATGAGATGTCTTAAAAAAGTCCTTCATTTGCAAAACCTAAGTCAACACATTTGTGTAAATTGAACATTCTAACTTCCCTTTTGGGATAACTGGATGAAATGATACACGTCTGCTGATGCCTTCAGCCAGAATCCTCTAAGAATCTGAATCTAATTATTGAGGAAAAAATACTTGTACTCTTTCCTCCCATCATGTTGAAGGTTATACACTTATGTACTCATTACTTGCTTTTCTCCTAAAAAAAAAAAAAATGTGCATTTGTTAAGAGGCTGCTATAACACTCCAAACACCCCCACTGCTACCAACAAGTACAGTGTCTTGTACTAAAATCAGTTTGAATAAATGATCTTTTTGCTTATTATGATTTCTGATAGGTAGTAACTACATTGTGCTTCAAAACAATGCTTTGAGATTCATCCAATTCTTGATTATCCATGGAAATAAGACCAGAAATAGCATAGATAATTGAAATCCACAAACACAAACCCCATTTTACAAATAGCTTCAATCTCTTACCTTAGCAAACCTTTAACTATAGCTAATGACGTAATTAGGTTGACTGGCTTGAAGTTTATCTTGCTCCTCTCTACTCTGGTTGAAGTACTGCTAAGTGAAATGGTTTAAAAAATAGATAACAGAATTAATAAAATCAAGAGTTGGCACAAGTAAAAAATGTTTAATTTTGTCAGCTGTGACATGTGCTATGGTACTTAGTAAATGCTTTTTAATGTGACAGATATACGGTGATAAAGTGTGTCCACCCCACACTTCTACTTCTCTGTGACCCATATCATGATATTGGGGTTGCTTACCTGCTGCATACCTGTCTTGTGTATTAAGCTATTACTTAATGTTATTCATTCACTTATTCTAAATCAGCCAAGAAACTTCTGGTCGTCAGGATGGACAAAGACTCCTTTAAAAAATATAGCATAGTGTGAGGTTAAGATCCAGAGTGAAGTTTAAATATATAGTATATACTTTATAAAATATATTTTTATAAATATTTATATATTTATAAATATATATTTAGTTACAGTAATATTGGCGGTCTTGAAAAGCCTTCAAAAATGGTCAAGCCACTTGATACATTATCAAAAATGTTACCTTTTACCCAAGGAAAGTATACTAAGATATGAAGAAAATTATTTGTCATATTTTACAAAAGTGCTACATTGGAATTAAATGCCAGGTATGTGCATACATTAGTTTGTATCAGAGGGATACTTAAAAGAATTGGAAACACCAACCAAATCAACACTAGTTCTTTACCAATACTCATTTCCCCTTTTTTTCCTTACCAAGTGAAGCTGGATTGGTTTGGGACAGCTATGTGATCAGTTAAAAATTCTCACCTCTCAGATTCTTTTATAGTTAAGGCTGTGTGACCTAGTTTTACCAGTGATTTGCATGCACAACTCTATTGGATAAGGGCCTGGGAAAGCTATTATTTTCCTATGAAAAGGGACAAACTCAGATCACACATACCTTTCCCCCTTCCTTTCTTTCTGCTTAGAATGCAGAAAAAAAAAAATGCATGAAAGTAAAGAAGCCATTTGCAACCGTAAGAAAAAAAGCTACATGCTAGGGATGATGGATAGGAAACACAGACATTTGGGCTTCTGATGCTAACTGTGCAGCCACTGAACTAGCCCTGGCCTGCATCCCCTTAAGGTAAAAACAAATTCTTATTTGGTTTGGCCATTTTAATAGGGTTCTGGTTACACACAAGTGAAGGCAATAGACAAGTTTGTTAAAAGTATTGTCTTTGCAGATGCAAGTTTCTGGCATTTGACCTTGGCAGCCACTTTTATGTTCTCTTCACATCCCCTGAAGTTATGTCACACTACAGCTATAGTTTCTTGCAGCTATTGATCATATGTTTGTTGGTCAATTCTCTTAGGCTACAATGATGTTTATTACGCCATTCACAAAGTCCAAGAACTTCTACCAATTCCTACTTGCCTGATAATGTTTGTTTTCTTAATGGTATCTCAAGGCACCATAAAACTTGTAAGTTAATATCCAGAGTGAAACATGAATAGACTTAGGTATCTACAAACACATATTTTAAATATTTCCAATATAAAGTATGTGACAATCTAACAAATTGATATTGTAGAGAACAATGCTGAACAAGAAATATCTGGCATTTTTTTTAAAAAATGAAGCTCTCTGAAAAGGTTCATTCTATAGGACATTCTAGAATTTTAAATATGTGATTGTCAATTACCTACTAAAAGCTTACTATAAAGTGAGCTTTCTTATACCTGTTGTGGGGAATTACAGAGTAGAATTTATGGTTGGGAAAAAAACTGTCATGAAGTTAACCGAGGTCATGAATTAGGCTACCACACAACTTTCTCCATTTTTTCATTTCTTACGAAAACATCCCAGGGTTTTGAGGCTCAGGTAAGTTGCTTACAATGTTTACTACATAACAAACATTATCTGTGTGTACCCTCAGGTGGTGGAAAATTCCTGGAGGGCAGGGACCATGTTTATACACCGATTCAGTGTCTGTCACATGTTGGGTTCTCAGTATTTATTGAACACATAGAATCTGGTGAGGTAAGAGTGAGAATAAGGAATGTAGAATTGCAGGCATTTCTTTTCATTCCTTTTCTTTGTTTCCCAGCTAGAGAGAAGGGTGAATAAAAATAGGGCAGAGGTTTTGACACTTGTTTTTAGGGGGTTGTAAATAAATCCTGGAAAATCCTGAACAAACCAGAAAGGATAAATAATTGGTGCTTTAGCTTTAGAGGAACACAGACAACAAAACTATCAGGAAAAATAATTAATAACGGTGAGGAAAACTGTTTAAAATGTCTATATATCCATAAATTATGCTTTAAATGGCTTATGGGTATCCTACTTAAATATTGCCTTCTTTAGTTTATATGCTAATTTCTGAATCACTTCTGAGTATTTTAATAAAAAAATCTATTTCTGTAAGTACAGTTTAATTGAATGGGAAGACATAATAGTTGGAGATAATTATGACTAGGGGAGACTTGCTATTTGGACCATGGGCTCACAACAAAAGACATTATTATTCATTAGAGAGAAATTATTTGTGAGGAAATAATTCTCAGTTATGTACAAATTCGGTCTGTAAACAGACAGTAAACATCATAGGGTATGAATATTTTTGTTTGCCAGATTACCAACAATTTCTGCTCCCTGCTCTATGAAAGAAGTGCTGTCATCTAACTCTCCTTGAACAACCTTTGAAGTTTTTAAAAAACACCAGAGTAGTCCAGTCAACCAGACCATCACATTTTTTACCCATATAGAATTCAGATAGATCCTAGGCTTCATAAGGATAGCTTTTGCAAGCAGTGAAGAACCCGGTAACATTCCCCAACCTAGGGTTTCAGAAACACTTTTGCAAAGTTCACCTGCTGAGAGCATTAGGCCCTAGCTCAAACTGGTCAGTCTTACTTAAAAACAAAACACAAACCCCCCCCCCCCCCCCCCAAGGAGATAGCTATTAAGGCTTATTTACTTTTCCATCACTTCAATGGTAGCTGGGAATAAGGCATGACTGTTCAATTAGCTTTCAACACTGACCAATTGAACTAAAATTTGTTTTTATTACATTTGGGCGGTCTAGACATTTTGGAAGTGTGGATGTTTTCAAGCAACAAGATCATTTTTACGTGAAAGCTAGTAAGCTGAGAAACACTGTAGAACACATTCTTTTTAGAGAGATTTGAAATAGAAACCACCTATTAGCTCTGAAGCTGTCTTCTCCGGGCCCTTCCCAAGTGAACAATTCCAACCCCTAACCAGGAAAGCGGCAGCTCCGCGGGCGTGGGCTGGACTGGGGATGGGAAAACCCGAATTTTCTCTTCCTGGCGCTTCGCTGCTGGATGACACGGGGCAGTGTGCTTCTCCACCTGAGGGCTGACTGGTTTAGAGCGCTCTCCATCCCCGAGTAGACGAAGCACCTCGACATGCTTCAGGCCCTGCCATTCTCATCGTGCCTGGGATGAAACCCGCGCAGACGCCCACAATTCACCCGGATTGCGGCCATTTCTTGTGTCTCGGCCTCTCCTCTAGTTCATTCTCACGAGGCACTTTATCATCCTTTCTTCCTCAGAAGCACTGGACGGCCCTTATAAACTTAACTTTCCTTTTGTCTGTCTATAAATACTTCCATGGACGTTTCCTTTTTTCCTCTTGACCCCGTGTTTCTGACATCTTAAAAACCACTTCCTTTCTCTCCACAGTTATTTTGCCTAATTATTTTTCCACACAGCCTCTGCCCTTCTCCTAGTTTCCGTATTACCATGTCTCCTGGTTCTTTCAAACTCATTTTATTACCTGGATTTATCATTCCTAACCCTTCCCACATCCCATTAGTTTTCCCGCAATGTTGCTGTTGAGTCCTTTTCCTGTTTCCTTCCTTTGATCTCCACAAGGGCCTGGATGTGGAGAGAGACCCTAGGAAGATATATAAAGTGTTGATACTGGATTTTTCTTCCGCTCAGCAGGTTCTTGGTCTCAGGAATCAAAGAATGGATTCACAGACCACAAGCAAGGAGAAGCCATACAGTGATAGTTCATTAGAGGAAAGCTTCCCAAACTACAGAGAAATCCTTGCAGCAGCACAGCTGTTTTGAGGCTTTTATACCCTGTCTGCCTGCTTAAACCTTGTTGGCAAACGGTGATTGGGTCATTCAAACCTAGGTGGCTTCCATTGATTGGCTTCTTTAAACCTTAATTGACTGGCCTCTGTTGATTGGTCCTCTGTTGCCCTACCTTCACCCAATCCCCTAGTGGGACTACCTGCCCGAGGCATGCCCCGCCTAGCAACAGCCAGTGACCAATGGTTGCACAGAGCGCCTTAGAGGAGTCCTTCCCGGTTCTTCTGGAGCCAATTCCCAGTCCGTGCTTAAAGCCGGCTGGCTTCTAGCAGCATGATGGTAGGCACGAATGAGGGTGGTAAGTCACTTAATTTCTCTCAGTCTGTTTTTCCCCACAAAATGTGAGAAAGTTCCCACTACTCCAAATTTCCACGATTCTATAATTTCTTTGTACTTAGAGAAGTCAGGGAAACTTAACAATTGTACCAGAAAAACCAACCACCACGTAGGTGCCGTTCACTCAGCAAAAACAAAGGAATCATAGATTCAGTTGATGACATGGCAATGAGAAAGATGGTACTTGGGGCTTGTCAACCTAAATAATAGAGAGAGGGTCCCTAAAATAATTACTTGGGAGTAGGACATTGCAATGGGAATACAGATGCCATAGTAAACCATGGGGATATTCAGGGAGGTAAAGGAAGACAACAGATTTTTAAAGGAAAAATGATTAGGATTACATAATTGTTTTGAGATAACCTGGACCACAAGGATCAATAACAGTAACGAGGGAGATACAAATCTGAGGTTGCTTAGAAAATAACTGGGCAGATATCCTTCCCGAAGTATTTTTTGTGTAAGGTTGTCATGGCCTCTGTGCAAGGCTGCATATCTTGCACAGTCTTTTGTGATAATTTTTATCAGGCACGAGAACCAGGTCTTTATAGCCATCCCTGGCTCTATTTGTCAGTGTTCTTTTAACACAAGCGACTCCATTTTGTTTCTGACAACTTTCACAGGCTCGGAACAGCATATTGGCTTTTTTTTTGATGTGGGGAACAAGCTCATGGTTTGTTAGCTTGGATTAAAGCTGGTCAAGTTAAGTAGATGCAATTGCACTCTGCAGAAGTAAACATGAGCTTCGCTCCCCTGTGCTTTTCCCAGCTCAGTACTGGATTTTTAAAGATAACGTTTCTCAGATGTCTAGGGTGGAAGTTTCCATCCCGCAATAATGAAAAATAATCACGAGCTTTTATTTTAAACAAAAACCATTATGGAGGGGGATCCAGGATGCAGAGAAAAATAATTTGCATAGCTGACACAGTGCATCGGAGGCATAAAGCATTGCACACACTATAAACAAACGAAAAGTCCCAGTCAGTTTTGTTAGGTCCAGGCTATGATGGATTGCAACCCAAGGGTTGTAAAATAAGTAACAATCTGGAACCATGGTTTATCCACAGCTTTATTTTCCTGAGACAACTTTATCCTAGAGAGCTGGAAAAATGCAGTGCCTAGATGGAAAGAGGATCGTTGTGTTTCTCAGAGTGTTTTCAGTCTCGTCAGTCTCGTCGTCTAAGGTTTGGACTCAGCAAAGTTGCTTTCACCAACTCCTGCACAAAATGTTATTTGGGCATAATGGCTTTTAGAGATTTTATTGGCCCCTTGGGTTAGCCCTGAGAAAAATACACTTGAAAATGTAAGTTGCAAACTGGAAAATGTTATTTTGATACTTAAAAAAAAAAAAAACCAAAACACAAAAACAACCCAAACAACAAAACCCTCCAAGCGTACAAAATCTGAAATGCCCAGCTTACCTTTGTGGGTTGCTTTCTCTTTCTTTTCCTCTTAGAGGGAAGGGAATGAATTGGTGGGGTGGGAAGCCTTTTTTTATTTTGCCTCCTGTTCATTTCGGAATCGGCATTTAAAAGTGCTTCATAAACTCAGCCCTTGCGAGGCCCATTCTTTTTGTGTGTGATGGAGAGACAGGAGGCAGAGGGCCTGCGCTTTTTTACAGCGCCTTCTCCCCTTGTCTGAGCGTGGCCGCCCACGTGGGCCTCCCAGTACCCCAAACCTTCCTTCCTGCAAAGAAACTCCCAGTTGCTCAGATCCCAGTGCCCCACACAGACGCTGGGCACGCGGCCCACTGGCATTTGAATTACCCAGCACCTTCCCCTAGCCGGCTAGATAATTGTGTCTCTGTTTGTTCGGCGACAGAGAAGTGAGCCCGGGGTGACGGTGCCTCCCAGGACTTCCGCCCAGGCAGCCGCAGGCGGGGCGCCCCGGGTTGGCGATCCGGGGGGCCCAGTAGAGCTGGGCGGCCGTCGCCCGGCTCGCGGCCCCGACAGAGGGCCGCGGCGCAGCGGTGCCGGGGCGGGCACTAGGCTGCCCGGGCGCGGGCGGGCGGAGAGCGCCCAGGGCTGAGCGGCGCCCGCGGCAGCGCCAGCAGCAGCTGCGGCGAGAGGAGCGCGCGCGGCGCGGGGAGCTGGCGGGACGCGCCCAGAGACACGCAGAGAAAGGGCAGCGCCGCCGCCTGCTGCAGTCCTCGGCGCGGTTAATCACGCGCTCCCCTCTCGCTGCTGATTTGCAAGAGCAGATTAATCAGAGAGCGCGGCTTGATGAAATTTGCTGTTATTGTGCCCATTTTTAGCAACATCTTTTATTATCTTCATTATTCATTTACAGGGGACCGGCATCAATTATGCAAATGAGTTCACAGACTTTGCAGATTACTTCATTTGCCGCTATTGTTTGTGGAAATTTAATTATTAAATATTATTAAGCTTGCGTTTTCTTCAATTTTCCAAGGCTTAGTTTCATTTGATTTTTCCTCCAGCTGCTCTTCTTTCCTTTCAGTGCCAAAACAGCTCCTCATCAAAGCGGCTCTGGCATGTGAAGACCAAATAAAATCTCCTCAATTTAATAATTTTGATGTTAGTCCCTTGTTCTCAGCTGCTTGCTCAAAGCAATGCAGAGAGGAACGCAGAGCACATTCAATTTAATGAGCAGAAATTGAATTCAAGTTTGTTCGGAATTGACTTCAATTAAGCAGAGTCTTAATGATAAATTAATCTCTTTTCTTTATTCCCCAGAATTTGTTTTTCAAAGTAGGAAATTGGACTACATTGAAAGACCAAATAAAGAATACCAATTTTAACTAGATCATGGGACTGATAGCAAAATTTAATTCTTTATAGTAACGTACTTGGACAAATAGCATTTTTACTATGGCATGTATTATAATTTATATTCATTGTTACCACTTACATTTCCATGGCGTGGATAAAATGGCAGTTGAATTAAATATGGGCTTTTGATAGACTTTAGAGTTTTAATCTTTATTAAGAAACTCTAATCGAATGCATAATTAGCTTTTCAGGCTTTAGGAAATTTGGTTTAATATCTTTGTGAACTGAAAACATTGATCAGGAATTTTAAAGCAATTTTTATGAGTTTATTTTTGAGGAGGAATTATCAGGCTGTACTAAAATGGCATTTTAAACTGAATAGCAAGAATCTGAGAGAGGCAAGGAATAAGGCTCATCCTGTGTTGTTAACTGACACGGAGCCAGGGCTGCCTGGGAACCAGGGCCAATACTGGTAATTTTAAGTCCCTTTTATTAAAACCTCTAATGTTCCTCCAGGCCACCAAATCCATTATCCCTGTCCAGACCCTGCTGAAAATCAAACTCATAGCTACTTGGGGATTTTAATCAGGACGTCCATATTGATTGTTTGGTTACACTGTTTGGATTTGCTGCCACTGTCAAAAATGTACCTGACAATTTTTTTCACCTGAATCATGGATCATCTTTTCTGGAACATGCCGAGTGTATTTCTCCATGCTCCAATCTGCAAAGTGCTCTATCTGCATATGCCAAATGTTATTATTGCAGTTCCTTCAGGAGTGACCTTAGAAGATGTTTGCTCCAAAGAACTTCAGGCTGTTCACTGTGGTATATTCACAGTCACAAATTTAAAATACATCAGTGAGAGAAAATACATTTAGGTGGTATACTGTTTCACTGAGTGCATGGTCTCCCTCTGCCTACTTCCTGCTCCTTTCACATATTCGTGTTATTACTCTTGGCCACTCAGACATAGTGCGTGCAAATTTGACTTTGCCGTGAATTTTAAAATGAATCTCACGTGATGGAGATTATCTTCCTTGTGTGACAATACGGTATCATTATTTCTAGTACTTTTGAGAGTCCACCTGCTCTGTGAAAATTAAAGATTTATATAATAATAGAATTTTTAAATTGACAGGGCTCTTAAAAATCAGCTGGTCTAACGCCTATGTTTTATAGATGAGGAAACTGAGGCCTATAAATGTTATATAATTTTCTCAAGGCCAAGAGTAAGCCAGAGGCAGAGCCAGGACAAAAACGTGCAGGTATACTAACTTCTGGCCCCCCAATTTTTTTCTTTTTTTCACTAATCAAGGCTGCTTCCAAGTTGTGTAGTGACATCTTTGAGTAAGTGGAAACTAGTTTTAAAAAGACAGGAATTAATTTATTGTCTTGCTCAAACTGGGAAATATATTGATTAAAGTGCATAAAAGCACACACAAACGCCGTAAGCCTATTTATCTGGAGCTTAGACAATTGGGAAGCCTAAATAAACGGGATTGTTTTGTGCTCTACTTTAGTGGGAGAGAGGAATAAATGAAAAGTTAATAGACTAGTGTTAGAGATTTTTAAAGCAAACAAAAAAATCAAATAAGAATCATTATAGTGCTAAAGGCTCTATGCATATTAAGTCCTGTGTTCTATAGTGAGGGATGGGTTGACAACATTTAAGTTAGTATTTCCTGTGTTTTTGTTCTTTTTAGTTTTAGTCCATCTCCCATGAAATGTTGGTATCACAAACCTCCTTCATTTCGTTGCAGTCTTTCGTCTGTTCAGCCTTAAAGAGTTGTGAGTACCAGGCAATTTGCTAGATGTTGAAAATGTGAAGACTGATAAGGCTGGTAAGGAGGTTGGTCTTGCTAGTAGGGAAAATATGAAGGAACCAATAGTTATGGTATGGAATAGGTAGTGTGAGGTGGGGCAGACACAAGGAAGGTTTTACCAGGTAGAAGGAAAAGCCTGTGGATGGATAGCAAGGAGCTGGGGATTAGAATGAATGCTGGCTGAAAGATTGTGCCAGGGGTGTTGGGAGATTAAAGTATAAAGACCATTTATTAGGTCCTTATTATGTTAAGGATCCCTTCCTTCCTTTTTGTTTGGAAGCTCTGTATTAAGTAGTTTCAATGAGAGTCCAAGTATTCCTGGGACTTCATCTTCATCCCTTATTAACTAATATTTTAGTTATTACTGCAATGATTAGCTGGATGGTGAAAGAGATTAGAGGAATTTGGGGGATGAAATGGGACAGGAAATCAGAGGAAGAAAGAAGAATGGAGACATTAATGAGTGTGGAAAGGGGGTACTTGAAATGAACCACCTATTCATAGCTTTGTCTAGGACCCCAGAAGGCCTCTTTTCTCAACTTCACCCCTTTGCTAGAATTTTATAACTACCTTGGTGGATAACACTGTGTAAAAAGAATCTGTAGCATTTATAATGATGACTTTCTAAGAACTCAATGCCCCAATGAAATCTAGATAGAAAAAAATTTATATTAAATCTTTTGAGATTATTATACTAAATTTTTGAGAATCAACCTTTGATTTCTGGTGACTGGGGGTCACTCAGTTAATTAGAACATTGAGCTAACCAGAATATCACAGTTCCCCATCATTCTAAATAAATTAGCTACTAAATCTATTTCCTTATTTGAGGACCTATAAAATTGAGGTTTTAATCCTCTGTGCAAGAAAACTAAGGTAAATATTAAAGTAGTAAGTATATACAAAAGCATTTTAGATAAGACCATTGAAATTTTCTTCTAAATTAAAATGGAAAAATTCAGGCAGATTTACATAATTTCAGTGATAAAATAAGTTGATCCCCATGTGTTGAATAATTTTTAAAAAAATATCTTAAAGGAAGTAATAGAAATTTAAACAAAAGCTTTAAGAGACCTGTGATATCTCTAAAAATAGCCAGGCATTGTGACGGGTGCCTGTAGTCCCAGCTACTTGGGAGACTGAGGCAAGAGAATCCTTGAGCCCAAGAGTCTGAGGTTGTTGTGAGCTATGATACCAGAGCACTCTACTGAGGGTAACAAAGTGAGACTGTCTCCCCCCCCCAAAAAAAGTGATATCACTTTATACTAAAGGTTATATTTGCTGTCTATAGTTGATTCAGCTCAATGAGAGACTGATTTAAAGATCTGCTCAAACTTCACTTAAGGGTGAAAGGGTGGGAACATGCTTCTATACCTGTCCTCTGAAGCTGAATTGGAACACTTGCTAAGAAAGTTCTAAGACTGCAAGGGGCATCTGAGTCTGAGATTAGAGACTTCCAGTGTCAGTGCATCGGGTGAGATGTTAGATTGGTAATGAGAGAACATTTCTTCACTACTTTTTTCTGAGGAATTTAGCAGGCATGTGTCAAGCTTGATCAATCCACATTTTCTGTCTTTTTTTTTTTTTTTTAAATCAACTTTACACCCCAAATCAACCTACTGGGTTTGCTTGTCCTTGTCTTTACATATCTCGTAGGATCCTGTTGAAAAATTATTTCTTTTGACTTGCCCCATCGATTTGAAGCAGTGTAAGTGATATTGGGACTCAATGTCTCTTTTCTTTCTGTGACAATTCAACTACTTTGTCATTTATTCTTTTAGAATAAGATAACATTTTTAACATACTTTGGTGGTTAACTTAATTACAGGCAATGAACATTTATGGAACCTTCTGTGTAAGGCACTATGTGCAGGGCCTGGAGGGCCACAGAGATTAGCAGAGGGTTGCTCTGCCCTCAGGCAGTTCATAGGTGAGTGGTTGAGGTGACAGAGAAGTAAATAATTCTCATTAATGTACTACGTGTTGTAATGGAGGTAGAGACAGGGCTCCAAGGAAAGAGGGAAAAGATCACTTTAGTAGAAAGAAACTTATCCTGAGTGTTAGAGTTGCTTGGAGTTTGTCAAGGCCTGCAGGAGCTCTGGAGTAGAAAGGAAAAAGCTGGGGCCTTTCTTCCAGTCAGATCGCTGGGGGACAATCTGGTGTCCACTTGCTGAGCCCAGTATTTCCCATCTCTCAACTCAGTTTGGGGGAATGGCAGCCTCACATTGCGGGTGTGTGGGCACATAGTATAGCAACGTCTGTGCTTCCTGCCAGAAGTTCCTAATTTGGAGAAGAAAAGAATTTGGTTTCTAGGTGCTGTCTCCCTCCCCTAATTTTTCTCCTCCTATGTGCTTTTAAGGGCGAAGTCTCCAAAGAGACAGGGCCTGGGGAAGAGGGAAAATTGGAAGTACAAAATGATTGGCTTCCTTGTGTGTGTGTGTGTTATGTGTGTATGGTGTATGTGTGTGGCATATTTGTGGCACTTTTGCTTTCTTTCTGTCCTCATTTTCTGACCAAAAAAACATAAGGACTACATCAAGGAAGAAAAAGCGAAAGTGTAAAAACCTTCCTTTTTCCCTTGTAATCCTTCCATCAAACCTATTGTTTTTATGCTTAAACTTCCTGGCAAACATTAAGTACTCAATGAATTTATAATGAACAAATGTTTTTTTAAAAAGTTGAGAGACAACATAGATGGAATAAAAGGAACCTAATTTGACGAGTTTCTTAGAGCTTTGGTCTGTTTTTGAGAGTCGGGATTATGAACTTGATTGCCTCCCGCTCTCCCTGCCCCAGCAGTGGCTAATGGCTTTCAAATAAACAGGGCCGTCAAATGAAAACGCAAAGCATCTTAGCTTGGTTTCCTTCTGGACACAGAAAGAGTGAAATAAAATAGTTAACTTTGACCTATTAAAAAATAACAACAGGGAGCTCAAGAAGGCTTACAGTAAACTTCTGGGGACATGGTGACGAATCTCTGGGAGAGTTGGGTGATAAGATGTGCATGGAAATAAGAGGGAAAGGAAGGTGGAGGGGGACACAGATGGGGAGAGGAAGAGAGGCTAAGGAAGTATGGGGAGAGAGAAGAAAACCTGGAGAAATGGGCACAGAAGGAGAGGCAGAGGGCAAGGGAAAGAGCTGGCTGTGGACGGGAAAGCAAAGCGCCAAGTGGAACGTGTATTGCCTAGTACTTAGGGATTTATTTCCGCAGTGGGTTTCACAGTGTTGTCACCTCATCATATTTCCTCAAAATTCTCATTAACCACTGTTTATAGCTGTTTAACTGCTGCTTACCTTTGGATTTTCAAGGGCTTGATTCATAATGGGATAGATAATCATAGTAGCCCATCACCAAGAAATAATTATTCTCTTGGCATATTATCTCTGGCACGTATCTGGGCCCTGAGCAAAGGGTTTTCCATGTTCCCCCATTAAGAAGTTGGAGGTTTATTGAGATTGCCTCTATTCAATATCAGGATTTGTATTTTCTCCCCTAAGATGCCATTGTATTTCATAATTAGCTAAGCATCACATTTTCTCTCACTTGGTTGTGTTTTTGAAAAGCTACATCTTGCTTTGTGCAGTATTCCCTTCTAGGGAGAACTGTTCCTAAGTCACAGGGAAGTAGCAAGGATGGCAGTTTAAGACACTGCAAAAAGGGATTGTGGCTCAGGGTGGGGTGGCGCTTAGGGGGCAGGTGTCTGGGATGTTTTGCAGGAAGGAAATTTCTGGGAGGTATTAGTTTTTAGTTTAAAAAAAATTCTGTTACGTGAGTAAAGTCCTAAAGTAGAATTAAGGAGGGAAAATAATACAGAAAAAGTAAAGAAGGGTGAACTTTCTGTTTTATGGAGTTTCATGAATTTTTAGGAAATGCCTTGTGACAGGAGGAACTTCAGGTTTTATGCAGCTTTGAAACACAGAATGAAAACATGGAGATTTTTCTGTTTGTTTTCTTGTTTGTTTTCATTTCCCTGAATAGCTCTCTACTTTGGGGACCTTCTCCCTCCAGTTTGCTGTGGTGTTTAGTTGGCATTTGAATATCGATAACCAAAGATGTTTATTGTCCTTTAGTGAAAAACAAAACAAACAAACAAACAAAAAAAACAAAAGAAAGAAATCTTGCATTTCTTTCTTAGGTTGGGAGGAGAGAGTTGCTAACATATACTTTTGGAGTCTGTATTTCACAAAAGTCACCCTTCTTATGTAGCACTGTCCTTCATAATACAAATTGCAAATAAGGCAGAGTGCCAGTGCTGAAAAAGTCATTTCAATTAAAATTCCCAGGGCTTTTCAGGGGTGACCCAGGAGTCAGTCTTAACACAATGTCCTTGAGTGTGGGCACAGCTTACCTGAAAGCTTCAAAGAGGGACAAGTCATTTTAGTGTCACATCCCTTGTCCCTCCTTTCTTTCCCCTATCCTCATCCCACCAAGAAGTAAACAAACCAGTGACTGCCCTTTTCACAAAAAAGGAGGTTGGGTAATTGCTTGTCTGGAAAAGCCAGTAATGGACTATTAAATAGTTGTTTGTGAAATCGCTGCACAATACAGTGTTTACTTGCTTCTGCGAAAGTATTTCTGTTTACCCAGTTCTGGATGAAGAGCAGATCATTTGACAAGGCCTCAGAGTAAACAAAATCCTGATATTCCCCTTCTGTCTTCTGGTCCAGGCCTCTCTGCAGTTTCTGTTGTTATGCAAATAAGGGAGGGACGTGTGGAGCCGCTACTGTGTGGGAGAGACCGTAAGTCAGGCTGGTCTGATTTGTTGGAATAATTGTATCGAAGGTTGGATTTCCAGGCCCAAAGAACACTGTTCCCCCTGCTTTCAAGTATCACACCTTGTTATGGTGTTTAAACATCAAACAGGGCTGGTTTTGGTGGTTTGCACCTATAATCCTAGCACTCTGGGAGGCCAAGGCAGGTGGATTTCTTGAGCTTAGGAGTTGGAGACCAGCCTGAATAAGAGTGAGACCTCTGTCTGTACTAAAAATAGAAAAATTAGCTGGGTGATGTGGAATTCAGTAGTCTCAGCTGCCTGGGAGGCTGAGGCAAGAGAATTGCTTGAGTCCCAGAGTTTGAAGTTGCTGTGCGCTACGAAGCTATGGCATTCCATCCTGGTCAGCGAAGTCAGACTCTGTCTCAAAAAAAATAACAACAAAAAAAACAAACAAAACAAAACAAAAAATAAATAAAATAAAATAAAAATCAAACAGTTATGCTCTCCTTTATGTTAAGGCTGCTGATCAAATTAAGAGTTGTTTTGGAGGAGGGACATTAAACTCTCATCTATCACTAACTCAAATAATACTGAACTCTTATTGTTTACTTATGTGCCAGGGTCTGTGCTAGACATTTTATCCTTATTATCTCACTGACCTTCACCAGAGAATTATGAGGCCAGTACTGGTGTTGTCAGCAGGTTACAGACGGGGAGGCAAAGGCACATAGAGGTTATTGGCCGAGTCTTATAGTTGGCAAGGAAAGGAGTTGTGGTTTGAACTTATATTCTCTGACTCCTAAGTCCACGTGTTCATGAGATTTATGTCAACAGAGAATGACCTCCAGAGAAAAGAGGGTAGTGGATAACTGAACTTGGATGTGGTGAGTTGGAAAAAGTGTTGTCTAATAGATGAGGCTGGGTGAGGGAGTGTGGATAAAGGGAAGGCTATATAGCAGGAAGGGGGTATCCTGAACTCTGTACCTACAGGGGAATTGGAAAGGAGGAACAAGAGGAAGTGAATGTAGGAAAAGAGGAGGAGCAAAGGAGGTGGAAAGTGGGGTGTCATTAATTTGCTTATGGCTGACCTGATGGAATCATTTTCGTAGATGTCCCCTTGATCCTGAATTTGCAGGAGGTTGCATTTCTTTCACCATGTTCAATTACATTTATCAATTGCGTAGTTTGCATATGATTCTGTATCCATGAGGTCTTGTGATTCTTGTGGGGGTTTTAATTCCCTTTTGCAGCAGAGGAAACTGAGAGGCAGGGCACTGGTGGCTAAAGACTCACATTGTTTGCTCTGATCTTGGTGCTCTTCCCAGCCCAACCCAGATAGCCTCCTGTTTGTTCCCCTGGAATGTTTTGCAGGCCACACCTCTTTCCTCTCACGCAGACACCCCTTACCCCCTTCATTTTGGTCTGCTCTTATTTAAGGCCTTGTTCATTTCTAAGACATGGTACAAGTTACACACTCCCTCCTCCAGTCTGGGTCTGATATTTGGTTCTGTTAATTCATTGTTATGTGGAGAATGCTTTCTGTGAAACACAATAAGCTGTAGAAAATATAATTCTCCCTTAATGTATATTTACTAAGTGTATTTATTATTCATCAGGATGTGCATTTTAAAATGTGAGTCTCCATTCCCTCACTTTTAATCCCAAACAAATGTTAAAAGATTTATTTTCATAATAATCCCGGAATGAGAGCTAAGTAAGCCTCCCTAAACACAGCGTGCCAAGCAGTAGCTGTCAGCTCTATATATCCACACTAGATGCCGTGTGTGTCTGCGGTTGCTTGTTGTCTCTTACAGTTCCTAGTGGTGATGTATACAAGCGTGCGAGCACACCAGCGCCCTTCAGGGCTTCAAATTTGTTGGTCCTGACTCTAGGGAAGGAGGACTACAAGGGGAAATGTTAAAGTGCCTTTTCTTTGAAAGACATAGAAAGGTATAGTGGGAGATACAAAGGCAGATGGATGAAGAAAAAAAGAGTATGTGGGCTGGGGAAAAGAAAATGCACAAATAAGCTTCAAAGACCTCAAGGTGCCATCAGTATGAATGTTTGAATAGTATATGAAGAATTAAACATGAATGCATTAAGCAGCTCAAAATGAATAATTCCTACTTGCCCATTCTGCAAGAAGAGGAGGCCCTAGAGAGCAGGTGCCAGACTGTGACTGGTGCAGAGGAAATTCTTAATCAAAGGCCGGTTTACATGACGTGATGGCATCTCTCAGCTAGATTAGGGATCCATTTGAACAGGGCGCTTCACCTGACTTCTTTGCTCATTAGGGGTCTTTTTTTTTTCTGTTTTAGAGACAGAGTTTCACTTTTTCGCCCTCGATAGAGTGCCTGGCGTCACAGCTCACAGCAACCTCCAACTCTTGGGCTTAAGCAATTCTCTTGCCTCAGCCTCCCGTGCAGCTGGGACCAACAGGTGCCTGCCACAAGGCCCGGCCATTTTTTTTGTTGTAGTTTGGTCGGGGCTGGGTTTGAACCCACCACCCTCGGTATATGGGGCCAGTGCCCTACTCACTGAGCCCCAGGTGCCTCCCCATTAGTGGTCTTTATCACAGTTCCAAGTGCATTTATTTCATACATTCCTCAAGATCCCCCAATGTAGAAGTTTATCAGTTTGAAATTTTTTTCTCATTGGGAAGACTAATGAACAGCTTCATTCCTGACCAAGTATTATAATAATGTTTTTTCAGTAAACCCTATAACACCGAAAATATATTAATAGACAATGCTGAGACGTGAGTCTAAATAGTTCAGTTAAAAATAGTTCAATTGAAGATGTCATTGCAAACACAAATCTTGGAATATTTTCTTCTTCAAGGTTGAGCACCACTATATCCAAACCACAGATATAACCAGTTTTGCAACTAGAGTTATAAATATACAGTAAGAATAGAAGTTAATAAGAGAACAACTTTACAGTTTATTTAAGAGTTATTTTCTTCAGTGGATGAAGTCAATGAATCTAAAGCAGAGTTTGATCCCTATGGGTTCTTTTTCCTTTTTTTTAATTTAGAGACAGAGTCTCACTTTGTTGTCCTTGGTAGAGTGCCGTAGTGTCACAGCTCACAACAACCTCCAACTCCTGGGCTTAAGTGATACTCTTGCCTCAGCCTCCCGAGTAGCTGGGACTACAGGCACCCGCCATAATGCCCAGCTATTTTTTTGTTGCAGTTTGGCCGAGGCCAGGTTTGAACCAGCCACCCTCCTTATATGGGTAGGGCCAGTGCCCTACCCATGGAGCCACAGGCACCACCCAGATCCCTATTGTTTCAAATATACTTTAAATGAGTAGAGGCAAAGATAGGTAGAGGGAAAGGAATCCATTGTTCAAGGGACAGATGCTGAGTCCTACAGATTCCATTCTGTTATGATAAATTCTTCAAATATAATTTCAAAGAAGAAAAATATTTGGGGAAATACTTGCATTGTATTACAAATTTATGGTGTTCAGTATAGGGAGAAAAAAAATGGACCCAGTTTCTACTTACATTGCAAATATAATCCCATTGTGTGTATAGAGATATACTAGCTAGCCGGGCACAGTGGCTCATGCCTGTCTAGCACTCTGGGAGGCCAAGGTGGGTACATCACTTGAGCTCACAAATTTGAGACCAGGCTGAGCAAGAGTGAGACCTGGTCTCTACTAAAAATTAAAAACTGAGGCAAGAGGCTTGCTTAAGCCCAAGAGTTTAAGATTGCTCTGAGCTATGACGGCACAGCACTCTACTATGGGCAGACAAAATGAAACTGTCTCAAAAAAAAAAAGAAAAAAGGAAAAAAAAGGTGTACCAGCTAGATAATAATTAAAGTAGAAGAGCAGATTTGACCAAAACATCAATTTTACTCATCTAATAAAACAATGTTAAAAAAAGCAAAACAATTTTAAAGAATTAATAGAAAATATCCATTTTCTAAAATTAAAAGAAAAAATATGACAGCAAATCAAATCAACTCTTTGTATAGTGGTTACTCTGTGACCTCTGTCTCAAACTTTTCCGTTCAGTGCCATCGCTCTTTCTGCTTTGGTGGATTTCTGGTTGACCAATGCCTTCCAAGTTAGCTCATCTGACCGAGAACAAAAGCCTTGTCCTCACTGTGAGCTACTAAGTGATGTGACCTCTAAATTCTTGCCATAGCCCTTCGCATTTGATAAATGAATTAAATAGAAATAATTGCTTATTTTTTGCTGAACTTGATGCTGGTCATAAATGTCACTGGTGTCATACAAAACAATTTATAAATTATTTTGAAAAGAATTGTTTTAACTACAGAGAAAGCAATGAAAGAGACAAATGGGAATGATTTTCAAGAGGGCTTTTCTATAATGACATCATAAGAGCCAACCGGATTTCTGGAGCAATTCAGTTCATGCCAAGAACAGGAAAAACAGCATAGTGGGCTTAATTTTTCCACATTTGTCTGTTGTTCTATCTTTTCCTAGGTGATAGGAGAAAATAAAAGGAGGGATGGTACAGGGGCTTCAAGTCAGCTTAAGTATTAGTTTACATGTGTCAATTTATGTTACCTCCTACTAAATTTCATGAAACCCCTCTGCTAACCAAAAAGAACAGTCAGGAACAAGATTAATTGGATGTTATAATCCTTTGTCTCAAAATATTGCAGATGTGAAGGTAGCAATGGTTAGCATTGCATGCTGCACCAAACGGGTTTTACATTTTTAGTAACATTTCCAAATGAGCATTGTATCCCTACAATGTTGTCAAAGGTTATGTTTAGTTCATGAGACAGACTCAAAACGACGGAGTTTTTCTCTCATACGAATTCCCAAGATGAGAAAAAATTTAAAAAGCAAATTAAGTGGAGAGGAAGTAAATGAGACATTATTTCTCTAAAGTTGTTTTATTGCCTGCCAGGAAAATATCTTCAGGAGATGGACTGAAAAGGAAAAGATTTTTGTAGTGAGCATCTGAGCCACAGCAGATTTGTGGGTGTTATTGGCTTTTTCAGACATCAAAAGCGAACTGTGTGAAAGATGATGGAGGTGCTCAAACAGGAATGGGGAATGAAAATGAGCAAATAGAAGATCATGCTCAATAAAAACACAAAATGATAATCAGAATAAATGAGACTATCAGTGCACAAGTAGAAGAAAATCAACTAGGAACATCTGTTCAGGTGAGGCTGAAATTAAGAGAATAATCAGGCTCTGGTCGTGTGCATTTGGAAAAAGTCTATGAAAGGTATGATGAGTAGCATCTCATCCTTTGCCCATGTGGAATGATCATATGTAGACTACCTTTGTACCTTCATTAAAATTGTGTTTTGTGGCGGTGAGTATCAGACCTGCCAAGAAATGTAGGTTTGAAGCAAAACTGCAATCAGATATGCTTTAGAGATTAAGAAAATTTTAACTGGGGAATGAAAATTTCTCAGAGAAATATGCAAAGATATAGTAGTCACAAAAAACATTTCTAAGTGAGGCTTCGAGGCATAAATCACAACAGTATCAGGCCCTACAAATCTTTGGAGAAGTAATATACATATAATATAAAGAGTGTTTAGATCAAATACATTGAATTCTGATTCTGGAAGAGATACGATACACACAGTTCTTCCTATTCTTTGCTAAATGCTGTTAAAAATTCTGGACATTATGCATAAAATAAACATAAATACAACTCTAAAAGATGGAAAGAGGCAGATGAGTTAGAGACCTTGGGATTTGAGGAAAACCATGTAAGTGAGTTCCCTGAGTTATATTTTTAACAGCATTTAGTAGCAACCTAGAAATGATGAAAGTAAAAACAATGGAAGAGCTCCAAGAAAAGTCAGGTCTGTTTAGCTAAAGAACCAGAAAAGGGTGATTGTGGTAAAACATTAAATTTTTGAAAATTATTGCCTACTTTACCCATATGCAAAGGAAAAACATTTATCCCTTGTCAGGGAAGGCTGAGTGGGAGCCTGGACTTCGGCCCCCACCTACTGGCAATGAGGCACCCCTCCCTCTCCTTGCTGGCCTTGTGTCAGGGAATGGAAATCTGGGACTGACACCTCCTCCCAGAGGTCACAGCCTCTCTCTTCCCACTGTGGTATGAATGAAGGCCTCAACCTCCACTCCCACTCAGCAGAAATGAGGCAGCTCCCATTCTCCCATGCTTTTGTGTCAAAGGAGACGTGCTGAAACAGAAAATTTAAATAAGATCCAAAATCTAGTTAGATAATTCCTGTAAAGTCCAATAAATGCAATAAAATAAAACACTTGTCCTACCAAGAACCAGAAAAGCTCACCTTGAATGATAAGAAAATGAGCAGATACAATGCCAAGACGGATTAGATGTTGAAGTGATCTGACAAGGATTTTCAAGCAACCATTATAGAAATGTTTTAGTGAATAATTATGAACACACTTGAAACAAATGAAAAACATGGAAAGTATCAACAAAGAATATTAGATGTAAAGAACCAACATATGTCAGCATTGAAAAATACAATAAACAAAATTAACGTCTATTGTATGTGCTCAACATTGGAATGGAGAAGACAAAAGAAAGAATCAATGAACTTGAAAAAGAACAATAGAAATCTCTTTCTTTAAACAAGAGTGAAAATAGATTGAAAAATAATGAACAGAGCTGCAGAGATCTATGAAACTATAACAAAAGATCTAATAATCATATAACCCAAGTCCCAGAAGGAGCAGAGGAAAAGTATAGAGATAAAGAAGTATTCAAGAAATAATGGCTGGAAATGAAAGCACATAATAGAATAAAATGGAGTCTGTCAGGCTAGGGCAGACAGGACACACACAGCTGGTCTGGTCTGTTTAGGTCCTGCCTGACCTTCATACTGTCTCTTATTCTTACTATTTTATAAATTTAGCTCCCACCCTGAAGATACCTGTCTTGAATAGTTTAGGTGGATTGATTTAGGAGATTAACTTTTGAATTGAAATTTTTTTTGGGTCATGAGTTATACTGATTATTGTTTAATATGGGTCATGGGTGCTACTGATTATTGTTTACAGTAAGAGTTAACATGGTCTTCACTTTGAACTTAAATGTATAAATCTGTAATGTTGGAAATGGAAGATCAGAACAGTCTTAGAGAGCTACTCTCACTGTTTGCCAGACTGACAAAGTTTGGTGAACCTACCCCCATCTCTGCATATTGGCTGATAGTGACAGGTGGCCAGACTGTCTTTGTCCAGTGACAGAAATGTCTCAAGATTGGCAAAAGACAAACCTATAAAACCCAACAGACTACAAAAATGTACAAAGTATGAACAAATTCAAGAACCCAAGCTAATCTCAAACAGAAAAACCAAAGAAATCCATGTCAGGACTTATCATTAAGAGGCAGCTTTGATAAGCAGATTGTTTTAATGCTCAGAAGATTATAGGAGTACTTGCACACTTGTCCTTCAGGGGTTGCATAAGCTGGAAACGCTAACTGCTTCATGGGCAAGTTTTGGAATTGCCTTTTCTTTTGTTTTGCTTTTTTTGTTTTTCTTCCCAGTTGTTAATCCTGTGGAATGGTATATAATCTATATCAGTCATGTTTACACAAATCAATATATTTTAATGACTTTTAAAATAAAGAGGACCTATTTTTCAAAAACAATAACTCAAAATCCACCATGAACCTAGATGTAAGGACAAAACTATCAATTCCTAGAAGAAAATGTAGAAATAAATATTTGTGACCGTGGGTTAGGCAGACTCCTTCGTTATAACACCCAAAGCACAAGCAACAAAAGAAAGTGAATACATTGGATGTGATTAAGAAAGTGAAAAGGCAACATACAGATGGGAGAAAATATTTGCAAACCATGTATCTGATAGGAAGACTGTATCTGGAATATATAAAGAACTCTTACAACTCAATAATGAAAAGATATAAGTCAACTGAGAATTGAGTAAAGCCTCTGAGTAGACATTTCTCCAAAGATATGGAAATGGCCAATGAACACATGAAAAGATGCTCAACATCATTGGCCACCAGGAAAATGCAAAACAAAACCAAAGTGAAGTAACCATTTCACATCTGCTCCATGGCTATAATAAAAACCACAGATAATGACAAGTGTTGATAATGATGTGGAGAAAGTGAAATCCTCATGCTTTGCTAGTAGGAATGTGAAATAATACAGCATCTTCCTAAAACAATCTGATGTTTCCTTAAAATGTTAAACATAAAGTTACCATGTGACCCAGCATTTCCACTCCCAGGTAAATACCCAGAGGAATTTAAAATATATATGAATGTAAAAACTGTACACAAATGTTTTTAGCAACATCATTCATAATAACCAAGAAGTAAAAACAAAACTGTTCATCGAATTCTGAATGGATAAATGAAATGTGGTATATATAGGCAATGCAGTATTATTCGGCAATAAAAAATAATGAAGTGCTGTTACATTCTGCAATACAGTTGAAACTTAAAAATACTATCTTAAGTGAAAACAGCCAATCACAAAAGAGCATATTGTACATAGTACGATTCCATTCACAGGAAATGTCCCAATAGGCAAATCTGTAGAGACAAGAAACATATTAGTGGTTGCCTGGGGATGGGGGTTGAGGAGAAATAGAAACAGATAGCTTTTGGGTACAGGGTTTAATTTGGGGATGCTGATAAATGTACTAAAATTGGTTGTGGTGATGGTTGTACAACTCAGTGAATGTAATAAAAATCACAGAATGGTATATTTTAAAATCATATTAAGTTATTATCTAGTTCCTACCATGTGCAAGTCGAGATTGCTCTTACCTGAATATTCAGTCTGCAATTCTGGGGAAAATGTGTGTTTTGCTAGGTCAGTAAGTGAACATTGAAAGTGTTTTGTCCTAGAAGCCTCAATGTTGTGAAGAAGAAAGAAGAGGGTAGAAAAAACAGAAAAGAGAAAGGATCACGATTTCAAGTTTGGCTCAGTCATTGTGATTATACATTCCTACTAATAAATATGACTGCTGCAAACAAATCTATTTAACAAATAATAACTAGACCATGTGTCACTGAAAAAATTTGCATTTAAAGCTGTTCCATAGCAAGTATAGAATAAACATTTGGTGAATGAATGAATGAATGCATAAAAATGAATTGCAACTTAGATCTAAGGATTTTATATTTTTATTGACAATACAGTTATGAAGAATAGATCCTTCCAAAGATTAATAATGATCTTTATTAATCCTACGTATTATGTTTAAGTATGTATGTGTATCTTGTTTAAGAAAACTTTTTTTATCCAAGGTCATAGATGTATTCGTCTATATTTTTCTATAGTTAAGTATTTTGATTAAAAATATGCCCAGTTTCAGAATAAATACTAGCTAGTAACTTTAGAAGACCAATATAGACCTTTTGGAGTCCCATATAAAGGGTTGGATCTTCAAATGACCATATTTGTGCTACTAGTGTAGTTTTCTCAAGCCAGTGTGGTGAATAATAATTGCAGTGATGCTAGTTTACATCACAGGGTGCAGTGTCCTCTAAGGTATGTTCTAAAGAGCAATTGTGAGATATAGTATGTGAAATAATGAGATTAAAAATTGTATATATCATAACATATCATATTAATTATAAATACATTATATATGTAATTTATGTATAGTATGTTATATATCAAATATTATATATTAATGTAGAACATATGACCTTTAGTACTCATGAAATGACCATACAATAGATGCCTTTAGATACTTTTAAAGAATGGAATATGTGCCTCCTTTGCAGAAAGGAACCAGAATAGTAAGTAGATTCTCACATTTTGAACAGATTGTGTAGGAGAAATGGTAGGATTTACCAGGAAGTGATAGGAAGCAACAAAAGTGGTTAAGAAGAGGGTTCAGGGCAACTTGTGCAGCCAGGGACTTGCTAAGAGTCAGGAGAAGATCCTGGATGTGGGGAAACGGTAAGAGAGACAGCCCCAGGGTTCAACATTTTGAGATGAGCTTTTAGGATCTTGGCAACAAGAGAACCACCTGACCCATGCAATTCTGGGGCCTAATAGGGATCTGCCTGGAGATTGCACAGAAAGAGATGTTGCACCAGAAAGCAACCCATGCAGAATCCTGCATGTACTGAGCCTAGAGCACTTTGAACTGGGCACCTCTCTCTCTGACAGCCCAGATACTGGGGGACTGCAGGTGCATCTATGGGTGTATCTGCAGCTGCTGTGAGGCCCTGAGGAGGGGTAGAGGATACCAAGTGCTCCCATACACCCCTGGGAAGGTCCCACCACTCTGCCACAGACTGCAGTTGGGACTGAGCCATGAGTGGACATCATTCCTTCAGCTTCTTGCCCACCCTGCTTACCAGGGAGGAGCCAAGGCACCATTTTGAGAGTTTGACACCTGGTTGCATCTTGCTCTCTGCGGGCCGAGTTTGGGTTGTGGCTGCCATCCAGCTATGGAGGGGCAGGGAAACCAGATTTTTCAAGACACGTGTGGGACTATACCGACTATGCTGCAACAGGATGCTGTGACACTAAGTCTTGAGCAAATCGCACTCTGCAGTTTCCCATCAATGCAGCTTGGGCCCATGATCAGAGAAAAGGCTTATTTCCTCCGATCATGGGCCCAAGGCACCATTTTGGCAATT
The DNA here is from genome assembly GCF_027406575.1 of Nycticebus coucang. Taxonomy (NCBI): domain Eukaryota; kingdom Metazoa; phylum Chordata; class Mammalia; order Primates; family Lorisidae; genus Nycticebus; species Nycticebus coucang. Next base: position 19,722,395 of record NC_069784.1, on the reverse strand, counting down.
GAAAGTTGGGCAGCACCCATCCTCAGGCTGAGTTTTTTTTTTTTTTTTTTTTTGTAGAGACAGAGTCTCACTTTATGGCCCTCGGTAGAGTGCCATGGCATCACACAGCTCACAGCAACCTCCAACTCCTGGGCTTAAGCGATTCTCTTGCCTCAGCCTCCCGAGTAGCTGGGACTACAGGCGCCCGCCACAACGCCCAGCTACAGGCTGAGTTAAAGTTCATGCAGCTGCAGCCCCACCTCGCTGAAGAAAGCCCCCGCTCTCCTGCACACATCTAGGACAAGGCCTACTCCCTGCAACAGGCCACTGTGAAACTGAGAAATAAGCAAACTACACTCGCCCAGCGTCTTGCCTAGGCCGTTTTCTTGGAAGGGGCCCAACCCTCTCTGTTCACAGGCCCAATATGCCATTTTGGGAATTTAAACCTGAATAATACTCAATGCTTGGGTTGAGTTCAGGCTGACACAGTGTGGCCCTGCCCAGCTAAGGAGGGACAGGGAAGCTGGACTTCTTCTATACAAACCCAGAACAATCTCCCCTGCACTGCTGTGGGCTCCTGTGAGGCTGATGCAAGGAGGCTGCATTCCCCACAGTTTCTTGCCCATGCCACTTGCCTGAAAGAGACCCTGCCCTATTCGATTGCAAGTCCACAGCCAGCACCATTTTGAGTCAAATGCTGGACCATCCCCTGCCCTCAGGCTCTGTTCAAGGCAATGTGGCCGCAACCTCCATATATATATGTATATATGTTTTTGGTTGAGTAGCACATTTTGGCTTTAATTTTAAGTGCAGAAGTAATATAAACTTTGTATGATTTCTAAGGTACACAAACTCAGTAGTGTCTGTGATTTCATTAGTGGCTTAGGATATAGTTATTAGTTGAGGCTGTGGTACAGTTTTGCTGGGTTGCCAGCCAACCCAGTCTTTGTTCCCCAGTAGTGGCAGCAGTGGGCTGCATAAATATCAAAGGAAGGATACAGGTAACATGAAAGAACAAGGAAAGATGACATCAACAATTGTCCAGTAATGAATCCCAATCAAAAAGAATTCCTGGCTGGGCATGGTTGCTCATGCCTATAATCCTAGCACTCTGGGAGGCCAAGGCTGAGGCAAGAGGATTACTAGAGCCCAAGAGTTTGAGGTTGCTGTGAACTATGATGCTGTGGCACTCAACTCCAGGGCAACTGAGTGAGAATCTGTCTCAAAACAAAAACAAAAAAAAACTTACAATGCCAGATAAAGAGTTCCAAATATTGAGTCCAAGGAAACTCAATGAGCTAAGAAAAATCTGAAAACCAATACAAAGAAATCAGAAAATCAATTCAGGATATAAATTAGAGATTTATCAAGGAGATAGACATCTTAATAAAATAACAGCAGGAATTCCAGAGCTGAAAAATTTGTTGAAGGAAATACAAAACATATTAGCAAAAAAAAAAGCAGAAGAAAGAAATTCAGAACTTGAACACAGGCATTTTAAAATAATCTAGTCAGACAAAAATAAGGAAAAAGAATAAAAATAATGAGCAAAGCCTTTGAGACATGTGGGACTACATAAAGTGAAAGAACTTTTAAATTATTGGTATTCCTGAGAAGGAAGAGAGAGTAAAATTTTAGACAGCCTGTTTAAGGAAATAATCCATGAAAACGTTTTCAAATAGCTAGAGAGTTAGGAATTTAGATACAAGAGTCCCTGTGATTCCCCAGGCAAATACATTGCACAGAAGACTTCACTATGACCTATTATAAGTAGAATAAAGTCAAAGTGAAAGAAAAAAATGTTAAAATTAGCAAGAGAAAAGCATCTAGTCACCTATGAAGGAAACTCCATCAGACTAACAGTGGACTTTTCAGCAAAAACTTTATAGGCCAAGAAGGAATGGAATGGGATTTCTAAAGTGCTAAAACAAAACAAAACTGTCAGTCAAGAATTTTATATCCTGCCAAATAAGTTTCTTAAATGAAGGAAGAGTAAAGTCTTCCCCAGACAAGCAAATGGTGAGAGAATTTGTCACCATTAGACTGTCTCTATAGGAAATGCTCAAAAATGCTTTAAACTCGGAAACCAAAGGCCAGTGTTCATCACCATGAAAACACATGAAGATATAAAACTCAAAAGTCTAATGAAAGAATCACACAAAGGAGGAAGAGGAAGGAATCAAATGGCAACGTGACAGAAGTTCAGCAATCCACAAATACAAAAAGACAAACAGGCAAAGAAAAAGAAAAAGAAACAAAGAGCTTATAAGCCAACCAGAAATCAATTAACAACATGGCAAGAATAAAGCTTCACATATCAATATCAACCTTGAATGTGAAGGGATTAATGCTTCACTTAAAAGACATAGATTAGAAAAGTGGATTTAAAAATGGCCCAACGTGCCTGTGGCTCAGTGAGTAGGGTGCCAGTCCCATGTACCAAGGGTGGTGGGTTCGAACCTGGCCCCAGCCAAACTGCAACAAAAAGTAGCCAGGTGTTGTGGCAGGCGCCTGTAGTCCCAGCTACTTGGGAGGCTGAGGCAAGAGAATCGCCTAAGCCCAAGAGCTGGAGGTTGCTGTGAGCTGTGATGCCATAGCAGTATACTGAGGGTGACAAAGTGAGACTCTGTCTCAAAAAAACAAAAAAAGACCCAACTATACCCTGCTTAAAAGAAACTCACCTTACCCAGAAAGACACATATAGACTGAGAATAAAGGGGTAGAAAAAAATAAGACCATGAAAATGGAAACCAAAAGTGAACAGGAGTAGCTATGCTTAGATAAAACAGACTTTAAGAAAAGACAAATAAGATCATTACATGATGATAAAGGAATCAATTCATCAAGTTAATATGACAACCTAAGTAATATGCACCCAACACTGAAACATCCAGATTCACAAAACAAATACTACTACACCTAAAAAAAGAGATAGCAACAGAGTAATGGTGGGGGAATTCAACATCCCACTCACAACACTGAACAGATCATCAAGAGAGAAAATCAAGAAAGTTGGGCTTTAGACCAAATGAACTTAACACAGACATTTACAGAACATTCCCCCAGAATATACATTCTTGTCATTAGCACATGAAACATTCTCCAAGATAGACCACATGTTAAACCACAAAAGAAGTCTTAAAAGTTTTTTAAAATCAAAATCATATCAAGTATCTTCTCAGACGACAGTGGAATAAAGCTAGAAATCAATATGAAGAGGAACTTCAGAAACTACTGAAATACATGAAAATTAAACAACATGCTACTAAAAAATCACTGGGTCCACAAAAATTAAAGAGGGAAATTTGAACTTTTTTTTAAACAAATGAAAATGAAATCACAACATACCCAAACCAGGGGGATATAGTAAAAGCAGTGCTAAGAGTGGAGCTTACAGCATTAAATGCCTCCATAAAAAAGTAGAAAATCATAAACAACCTCATATTACACCTCAAGGAATTAGAAAGAGAAGAACAAATGAAACCCAAAGCTAGCAGAAAAAAGAAATGACAAAAACCATAACAGAACTAAATGAAATAGAGACAAAAAAATTTACAAAGGATTAACAGAACGTAAAGTTGATTCTTCAAAAGGGTAAACAAAATGGATAAACCACTAGCTAATTTAACCAGAAAAGAATAAAGAAGATCCAAATAAGAAAAATCAGAAATGAAAAAGGAGACATTTCCACTGAGGCTCCAGAAATATAAAAGATCATCAGAAACTATTATGAACAACTAAATGTTCACAAAATAGAAAACCTAGCGTATCAGGATGAGTTCCTAAAAATGTTCAACTTCCCAAGATTGAACCAGGATGAAATAGAACTCCTAAATAGACCAATAATGAGCAGTGAAATTGAATCACTAACAAAAATCTCCCAATTAAATAAAGTTCAGGACCAGATGGATTCACAGCTGAAGTCTACCAGACATACAAAGAAAAGCTAATGCCAATTCTATTGAAACTGTTCTAAAAGATTGAGAAGGAAGGACTCCTCCCTAACTAATTCTATGAAGGCAGTGTCACTCTGATACCAAAGCAAGGAAAGATCACAACCAAAATGAATGAATGAAACAGGCCGATGTTTCTGATAAATATAGATGCAAAAATTCTCAAAAAATATTTTGCAAATCAAATCCAATAGCACACCAAAAGGATAATTCACCATGATCAAGTGGGCTTAATCCCAGCAACGTAAGGGTGGTTAACTTGTGCAAGTAAATAAACTTGATATACCACATAAGCAGAATTAAAAACAAAAGCATATGATCATCTCAATAGACACATAAAAATCATTTGATAAAATTCAGCATCTCTACATGGTAAAGACCTTAAAAAAACTCAGCATACAAGGAACATGCCTTGAGATAATAGAAGCCATATAGCCAAAACCACACTGAATGGGGAAAAATTGTAAGTATTCCACCTAAGATGTGGAATAAAAAAGGATGCCCATTTTTTTTTTTACCACTTGTATTCAACATGGTACTGGAAGTCTTAGCCAGAACAATCAGGCAAGAAAAAGAAATAAATGACATCCAAATTAAAAAAGAATAAGTCAAATTAACTTTTGTTTGTTGATGATATGATCTTATATTCTTATAATCAAAGAATTCCTCCAAAAGACTCATAGATTTGATAAATGAATTTAGCAAAGTCTCAGGTTATAAAATTAATGTAGAAAAATAAATGGCATTTTTATATGCCAACAACAACCAAGTTGAGGACCATATCAAGAACTCAATTCCTTTTACAAGAGCTGCCAAAGGAAAAAAAAAAAAAAAAGAATAAATTTAACCAAAGAGGTGAAAGAGCTCTATAAGAACTACAAATCACTGATGCAAAAAATCATTGATGACACAAACAAACTGAATAACATCTCATGATTATAGATTAGAAGAATCAATGTTGTTAAAATGGCCATAGTGCCCAAACCAATCCACAGATTCAGTGCAATTCTTATCAAAATACCAATGTCATTTTTTATAGAATTAGAAGAAACAATTCTAAAATTCATATAGAATCAAAAAAGAGCCCAAATAGCCAAAGCAATATTAAGTGAAAAGATCAAATCTGGAAACATCACGTGATCTGACTTCAAATTACAATACAAGGCTTCAGCATGGTACTAGCATAAAAGTGGACACATGGATCAATGGAACAGAATAGAGAGCCCCAAAATATTTCTACTCCCCAAACTCATGCAGCCCTACCAACAACTGACTCATCCCACTGAGGACAACTACTGCCCTATCCAGCCAGAAGCAGTTTCTGAAGACAGACCATCACTCCTCATCATCCCTTTGAACAAGATTTGAGATGTTGGGGGCCTAAGGCAGCCACACGCAATTGCTTTTACCCTGCTTCCTCCTCCTCTTTTCCTAAAACAAAGATGCAAAGGATCTGGCTAGCTCCACAACCTGTGGAGTGTGCCCACCCCCACAGCTCCATATAAAGGTGGTTTCAACTGCCTCCAGGTGCAGACACCATCTTTGCATTGCCCAGGCAGGTCACTCTCCCCTTTCAATAAGCCTGGCCTGAACATTCAATAAGCAAGGCCTGAGGCCTTGTCTCTGGGCACCACCCTTTAACCTTTCAAAACCATACCTACAACCAACTGATCTTCAACAAAGCAGATAAAAATATACACTGGGGAAAGGAACTCCTATTCAATAAATGGTGCAGGAAAAATTAGATATCCACATGCAGAAGAAGGAAACTATATCTTTATTACTTACAAAAAAAAATTAACTCAAGATGGATTAATGACTTAAATGTAAGACTTGAAACCATCAAAACAGTAGAATAAAACCTAGGAAAAACTATCCTTGACATTGGCCTAGGTAAAGAAGTTATGACTAAGACCCCCAAAGTAAATACAACAAAAACAAAATAAATAAATGGGACTTAAACTAAAAAGCTCTGCACAGCAAAATATATAATCAGCAGAGTAAATAGACTAAATATAGAATGGGAGAAAATATTTTCAAGCTATACATCTGACAAAGGCCCCCTATCTAGAATCCATAAAGAGCTCAAACAAATCAGCAAGAAACAGCAACTACCCCATTATGAAGTGGATAAATGACATGAACATGCGTTTTTTAAAAGAAGATGGCCAACAAATACATGAAATACATGGCCAGCAAATACATGAAAAAATGCTCAACATCACTAATCATCAGGGAAGATGCCATCTTATTTCAGTTTGAATGGCTGTTATTAAAAAGTCAAAAAACAATAGATGTTGGTGAGGATGCAGTGAAAAAGGAACACATACTCATGTTTACTGTTGATGGGAATATAAATTAACATAGCTTCTATGGTGATCAGTGTAGAGATTTCTCAAAGAAATCAAAGTAGGTCTACTAATTGATCCTGTAATCTAATTATTCAATATCCATTCAAAAGAAAAACATAATTATATCAAAAAGATACCCTGTACTCATATGTTTATAGCAGCACAATTCACAATCACAAAGGTATGGAATCAACCTAAGTGAACCTTGACTGATGAATGGATAAAGAAAATGTGATACACACACACACACACACACACACACACACACTGAAGTACTACTCAACCGTAAGCAAGAGTGAAATGTCTAATGTCTTTTTTAGCAACTTGGATGGAAGTGGAGAACTTTATTCCAAGTGACATAACTCAGGAATAGAAATATAAATGCTGAATGTTCTCACTTATATTGGGAGCTAACCTATGGCTCCACAAAGACACACAGATCGGTAAATAGATATTGGAGACTCAAAAGGGGGCAGGATAAAAGGAGATAAGGGACGAAAAATTACCTATGGGGTGTAATACACAGTGCTTGGTGATGGGTACGTTATGAGCCCAGACTTCATTACTGTATAATATATATGTGTAATGGGAAAAAAAAATTGGGTTTCAAGGTTAAAAAAAAAATGTATGAAAGCAAAAAAAGGACACTTTTAAAAAACAGATTTGTTTTCCTCACTTGGACAGTATATCTTCACTTCAAGGGCAAGGTTGCCAGGTGTCAGGGGTGGAGGGGAATGGGACAGCATATTTGTTCTGATAATGGTCTTCAGGCAATTCTAAGATAATTCTACCTCTCATCACCCACCTCTTCTCCAATCTTGAGAATCACAGGTTTTAGTATGCTGATGTGCATGTGATTTTTCCAGCATGGAAATAGTTTCCCGAGTTTGTGTGAGATCAAAACCCCAATTTTATGTAGAACTGGGGCCAGAAGACTGTAGACATGGTTTTGCCATTAACAGAGTGCTTGCTTGTGTCTGACCTTGTGATTTGATTCTCTTACTATCCTTGTCATACAAACATTTTCATTACCATGTTAAAAATAAGGAAACTAAGTTAGAAGTGATGGTGTTAGAATTCAAATGTAAATTTTTGATCTCTTAAGTCTGAATCTTCTTTAATGGTCAAAAGCCCAGATAGAGCTAGGCTATTAGCATAACATTTGTTATAGAAGAATCAATAGCGTTAGAGAGATTTTAAACTCACATTTTCAAGACTTTTATAAAATTAAGACTTCATATGTGCTATGGAGAAAAATGACATAAATGGTATACCATAAAGGTTTAGTTTAAGTGCTACAAAGCCCTATGTCAACACAAACTCTAAAAATTTATGATTCTCTTCTCAATAATTGAAATCTGTTTTTGAAAGTGCATATTTATATATATAAAAAGGAGAAGAACATTAGAGCTGACATAATACTGTCAGATGTTGGCCATATGGAAAAATTTAAATTGTCATAAAAGCTGGCCAGTTATAAAATGTTTTAGATAGTTTTTTTTAAATATCACATTTTAAGCATTTGAGCAATATGCTCAAAAATACATTGGTGAACTACATTAGTAATTGCTTTAACTAACTTTGTATGATCTTTCTGTATGTAATTAATTGTTTTTGAGCTGATCCATGCAATAGGCAATGAAATACAATTGGGGTGCAGATAAAGATATTAAAAGGGAACATTTTCCAAACTGCATTTATTAATCCCCATTTGTGAATACCCATGTCTAGAAGTCGCTGGGTGTAGTTATTATTGGGTACTTGATCACCTACTATGTGGAGGGCACTATGTAAGCTCTGCAGGTAGACATATTATATACATGAAGAAACAGTATAGAAAGGTGATGAAAATTGTGCGCAAGCCTAATTTCAAACCTGGGTCTATTTGGTTTCGAATTTTTTCCCCTTTGTAATTTGCTTTTAAATTAATAATGTTAAATCCTTTAACCTAAAAAGTAATGTCTTAAAAAATTTGGAAAAATCCTGGAAATATCAACAACAAGATATGGAAAATACTTATCACCTGTAGTTCTACCAGCAGCAAATAACACCTTACTTTTAGTATATTGAAGTGTTTTCCATTTTTTAAATTTATATGCATATTTAATTTTTTATGAAAAAAGTTATTTTGTCCGTCTTAACAGTATTTCTAGAACATCTTTTTCATTTCATTGACTATTCTGACAACTATTATTTATTTATTTAATTTTTTAATGTAAGTGAGGTAGGTTATAGTCTCTTGTAACTCTCCTAACAACTGTATTTTATTCCATTTCTGACAACTTTTAATAGCTGCATAATATTTTATTCTGTGGGTATTCCATAATTTAATTAACCACTCACTTACTTTTGGATGTATAGATCATTTCAACTTTTATTATTATAAACATATGCATCATTTTTGTGTTAAATTTGTAGGCCCTTCTCTGATCAATTTTATTTAGCTAAATTTCTAAAAATAGAGATTTTGGCTGTAAAGCTGATAATGTAAATTGTAAATTATCTACCAGCAATGGTACATTGGTTTACATTTGCACCAGTAATAGATGAGAGTTCCTCTTTCATTTTCCCACATTTTTACTAAAATTGGGTACTTAAAATTGTTTTTGTAACTCACAGCCATTCTATGCTACTTCTGAAGACATTAAAATTTCAGTTTTATACGTGAGGCATTGTCAATTCAGTTATCAATCATTATAAAATTCATATACTTATTAATTCACTAGGAAGTTACTTATTTATGTGAAGCTTGTGTAATGACCTGTGATGATACATGCCAAACTCTGTTTCAAGTGACAGAGTGATAAATGAGACAAAGGTCCTGCCCTCATGGCAAGTACATTCACACAGGCCTTGATGATTTTAGTGAAAACCATTCCTGGTAATGTAAAACAGTGAATATTTTATATTTTGGCACATCCCTTGTCACATTAAAAAAAAATACCTATTTACTTTAATCAGTGTGTCTTGATAGGCAGAGGAATTCATAGCCAGAGTAAGGCTATATGAATTTATAAAATTAATGTGATAATGGGATTATGCTTTGAGTTTAATTATCTGATTATTGTCAGATGACAACTCATATTAGAACAGACTTTGTATAGGCGTAGGGGCTTTGTAATATGCTCTTCAGCATTAACAAGTTATGTGGTATATTAATGTTAGTTACAAATATAAGTTACTAGGCATATACCCAGAAGAAAAAAAATTGTTTTGTCCTAAGAATATTTGCACTAGATTGTTTATCACAGCTCAATTTATAATTGCCAAGAGGTGGAAACAACCTAAGTGCCCATCAACCCAGGAATGGATTAATAGACCGTATGCGTATACCATGGAATGCTATTCAGTCATAAAAAGATGGAGACTTTACATCTTTTTTTTTTTTTTTTTATTGTTGGGGATTCATTGAGGGTACAATAAGCCAGTTACACTGATTGCAATTGTTAGGTAAAGTCCCTCTTGCAATCATGTCTTGCCCCCATAAAGTGTGACACACACTAAGGCCCCACCCTCCTCCCTCCATCCCTCTTTCTGCTTCCCCCCCCATAACCTTAATTGTCATTAATTGTCCTCATATCAAGATTGAGTACATAGGATTCATGCTTCTCCATTTTTGTGATGCTTTACTAAGAATAATGTCTTCCACGTCCATCCAGGTTAATACGAAAGAGACTTTACATCTTTTGTATTAACTTGGATAGATGTGGAACACATTCTTCTTAGTAAAATATCACAAGAATGGAAAAGCAAGTTTCCAGTGTACTCAATACTAGTCTGAAGCCAGTAGACGAACTAACATACACCCACACAGGGAAAAACTCAGTTCAAGTTGGACGGGGAGGGAGACAAGAAGGGAGAGAGGTACAGAGGGAGGAGGATGGGTGTGCTCCCACTTAAGGGGAACAATGTAAGGGTATATGGCACACATCCTGGGTGCAGGACACAACTACAACAGGGATTTTACCTAATAAATGCAAACATTGTACCCTAATTGTTTCTACCCTCTTAATAGTCTGAAATAAAAATAAAACAAACAAGTTTGGTTAAAAATATACAGAATTAATAGAGGAAATTATAAACTCTTGCAAAAAGGCAACTTTTGGGAATCCGAAGAAAATAAACAGGAATGTCAGGAAAAATGGGAGAAAGGATTAACAAATTTTATAATGTTGCCCACCAGAATGTTTGTAACTAAGTCAAACAATTTATTACAAATTAGTGCTCTGGCATGGAAAGAAATCAGAGTATAAGAATCCCGTGGTCATAGGCTTATGTTGTAAGCTAAGTAAATGTTTTCAAATTCTGTTTTATAAATATCTATATGAGTGAAGTCACATTGTTAAAGGGGATGGTGACAGTGTGCATATTTTTATTATTTCCTACTGAGGAAAAAGGAAATTAGCACAGACAGGTAGACCTCTCTTATAATTTATTTTCTTGTCATTTTCAAGAAATTTTCTATTTTTGTTTTTTAAAATATGAACTAGTTTATTTCAGAGGAAGATAGTCAATTTTAAGAAAATGTTCCAACATATTTGCTACCTTAAAATATAAAACATGCTTAGCACTGTTTTCCTACTTCCTCCTACATGTTTGATAAATGCTAGATGATAAAGTCATGTATTAGCTTGGGACTGTATTTTCTGTCCCAATGATTTGGCTTTACTTACCAAACATACTGTACACCAGATTTTACAAACCCCAGGAAAACTGGCATACATTTTGAGTATTTTGCTTTGTACAATGAGACTGTATTTACTAAAGTTTAAAAAGTGTTTCTGATATTGTTTCAAATAAATCTCTGGCCTTAAAACAAATGCAAATAAAATGTTTAAGCTTTAAGCATTTGCTATAAGTAAAATCTGGTATGCCTTTCAAATAATAGCATGCAGAGACAGAACTCAATTAAAGCCTGGTCATGTCTTTAAAATTTCTAATGCAAAAGCTGTAGTAGTTTTGTGTGAATTTAGAAAACATTACTAAAGTATTTGGTTTATAGATAGCAGTCAAAAGATGAGATAAAAATCAGGTGTTATATTTGTTTTGAAGACATAACTAATCTGTAATGGCATGAAGAATGTAATAGAGGTACACGTTGCTAGAAATCATTGTAGCATCACACTTAAACACTTAGAAACCAAAGCATTTAATGTAATTTATATACCTATATGTATATAAACTGATAGCTATGCCAGAGACTTCTATGATAGAAGTATTTTAATCAACTATGCTATCATGTCTGCACCACTCAATGCAAACAGCACATAGATTCACTGATGTGTGTTTCACTTAATGGATCTAATATGTGAAATGTGCTATTAATGTCTATTAGAAATACATATAACAGTAAGAAGTCATTTTAATCAGAAATAGTTGCTATTTCTTGAAATAAGAAAGATCAGAATTTGGTGAGATAGGCTCATTCAATTTGATTAACATAGCTGTGTAATAAGTCTTGAAATTGGTTATATTGATTCTTCTCATTTATTCTTCTTTCTAAAAATTGTTTTAGCTGTGCTAGTTCGTTTGCGTCTAGATATAAACTTGGAAAGATCTTCCCTATAGCTATAAAATATCTTGCTGGGATTTTGATAAGAACTGTATTCAACCTATATAGCAATTTATTGAGTTTTCCTGTTCATAGACAGGGTATTTTTTTCCATTTTTTTAGTTTTTCTTTGGTTTCTTCCATCAGAGTTTTATAGTTTTCAGTGTATAGTCCTATACCTATTTTCTTAGATTTATGCCTAAATATTTCATTTTTGAGCAATTATGTAGTATTACATTTTGATTTTGGTGTTCATATGTTTATTACTATTTATTATAGGCATGCAATTGATTTTTTTGTGTATTATTTTGAATCCTGTGAGCTTTCTGAGCTCACTTATGAGTTCTGGAAGGTTTTGTTAATTTCTTGAGACGTTCTTTGTAGATAATCGTGCCATCTGCAAACTGTAATTATGTCATTTCTTCCTTTCTAATCCGTATGCATTTATTTCATTTTTTTTTGAGTTATTGTACTAGCTAGTACCAGTACTAGGTTGAATAAGAGTGATGAGATGAACATCCTTGCCTTGTTACTTATTTTGGGGGGAAATCAGTCTTTCATCATCTGTTGACGATAGGTTGTAGATGCCCTTTGTGGTTCTTTTTCGCAGAGGTTTTATCTCGAATGGGTGTTGAATTTTTGTCACTTTTTCTGCATTGATTATTAGGATCATGTGATTTTTTTCTTTAGATTGTTCATATAGTAGACTACATTGCTTGATTTTTGAATATTGTATCCCCAAAATTTTGCATCCCTGAAATAAACCCTATTTGGTTATGATGTGTAATTCTTTTTATATGCTATTAAATTCCTTTGGGTGTTATTTTAATTAACAATTTCTGCATCTATATTTATGAAGACAGTGGTCTATAGTTTTTTGTTTTTTGCTTATTTTTACTGTCTTAGTTTCGTTTTGGTGTTAGGGTATATGAGCTTTAGAAAATAAATTCAGAGGTGTTCCCTCTTCTCATGTGTCATGGAAGGCATTTTGTAGAATTGATGTTAATTCTGCTTTAAATATTTGACAGAATTCTCCAGTGAAACCCTTTGGGCCTGGAGATTTCTTTTTGGGAGTTTTAAAGTTATGATGCAATTTCCTTAATAGTTATAGAGCTGTTTCATTTTATATTGGGTAGATTGTGTGAGTTAGTCCCTTTATTTGAATTGGCAAGTTTTTGTGTGTAAAGTTGTTCATAGCATTTTCTTATGCCCTTTTGATATCTGTAAAATTCGTAAGTCATATTCTGTTTAATCTTTAGTATTGCTAATTTTTGTCAGTCTTGCTAGAAGTATGTCAATTTTTTTAATCGTTTCAAAGAACCACCAAAGATTTCATTGATTGCCTTTTTTTTTTAGTTTAATTGATTTCTGCTCTTATTATTATTTCTTTCCTTCTGCTTGCCTTAGGTTTATTTTGTCTTTCTTTTTCTTAGGTTCTTCAAGTGGAAAGCCTGCCTCTTCTTCCTTTCCTTCCTCTCCTAGGCAAAGTGACTATGATAATTTTAGAAAAATCACACTTTCGATCTACTGGATTATCTAACCATTCCTTGATCAGTGCTAGACATTAGACATTATGTGCAATAATATATTTCACAGAGTAGAAGGTCTTTATTCCAGAATAATATCATGGGGCTAGGTAGATAGGACCATGTTTTTCCTTAGGTAAATTTTTTTACTAGCTTCTAGTTATATACTTATCTAGCAAGCCACTTGCCTTGGGAATAATAGTTGCTTCTCTATTTCTCTGTTGTCCATATTCTTACAAATAACATTTATATTTTTAAAACTTTTTATTGTGAAATTAAATGTAAGTGCAAGAAAACGTATAAAAATGTGCAGCTAGTAAATTATCATAAGGTGAAAACCATTACAACCACCATCTGGAAGAGAAAAATGGAACTTTTCCAGGCGCCCCAGGGCCTCATCCTCATCATGGTCTCTCCTTTCTTCTAAAAGGAATATCTGCAGGCGTCATTTCTTTGGACCTCTTTATGGCTCATCATGCAAGTGCTTCCTGAAACACTATTGTCAGGCTTGTGTGTTAAAATATTGGTTTGTCTTTCTTTTAAGTCTCTTTTAATCTACAGTTAAGAGTTTACAATTTATCTTTTTTTCTCACAATTTATTTAATCTTGTCAAACATGTCAAAGAACCTGGCATGTGCTGGGCATTTGGCTTGTAGAGTTTCCCACAGGCTGGAGTTTCCTGGTCACATACTCATGAAGCAGGTCTACCTGCTATTACCCGTGTTACCCTATCTTTTTTCTTTCGTGCTGCAAACAGGCAGCTGAATCCAGAGACTGAATGAGATTTAGGTTTAATCCTTCTGTCAGTATTATCAATGATATTATATTCTTTTATTAGAAGATGTGATTTCTGGGTTTTCCTTTTTTTGTTGTTGTTACTGCTGTTAACTACTGTTGATGCTCAATACCTGGATTCAATTCATTAATTTGTTGTAAAATGGTGATATTCTAATTCTACCAAATTGTTCTTATATATTGACCATAATAATTTTATAAGGAGATACTTGCACTTGTTTATGATTTGGTTACTTATTGGTGCAGGTCACATAGAGAAGACAGGATAAATTCTTGGTATTTTCCCTTTCCTTGTTCAGTTTTCAAGATAATGAACTGGCTCCTTGTCTTTCTCAGAAGATGATCTAATACATGTCTTTGCTCACAAACATTATGAATTTAAGAATGGATTTAAACATAATTCATGGATTTCTATCCATTGCAATATTATTATTATTAAAGGTTGGATTCTTCCTCTCTTTTGACCACAGGATTCCCTTTTTAGGCTGGCTCCTGAGTTTTATTTTGTTTTTGATGTCATCCTGGTGTCATCTGGAAATTTTCTTGCTATCTGATATGTAAACATATTCCAGGGACAAGTACATTTATTGTCCTTTACCCGAAATTAGCCATTTCTTCAAATGTCATGGTTTAATTTAGAAGGAGATGGTTGGTTAAACCAGAGTGTGTGGTTTAGTGGTACTCACTAATTCTGCATTGATTAGAGTTTCTAGACCCTGTGAATTAACTGATCTAGGAAGTGAGCGTGTGTGTATCTTTAAATAGCTTATGATTTTATGCTGAAAATTTCAGTTCAGATTCAGATCTAAAAAGTTTTTACTTACACTCTTTCTCTTATATCTGTATTTCTTTTCTTCTATACAGAGAATACTGGTTCTAAAGGACACAGGGAATGAGAAGTTGAATATTGCATAATTATTAAAATATGCCTAAGGTTGTTTTAGATTGATATTCTCAGATGTACAGTGTACTCTGAAGAGTTTCAGTTTTTTTTTTAGAATAAAAAGTTTTGAGTTATAGTTTTTAGTATTTCTTTTATTCAACCTAGGTCGTCTTCTTCAGGGACTTATATGGTATGTGTGTATATTGGATCTTCTTTGCTTATCTTAAATATTGCTCACCCATATTGTATCTTTTTAATATTTATAAATTAAAGTGTTTCTTTTTTAAAAGTGATTGATTGAAAAAGACCTAAGATCTTACATACGTCATTTATTCACAGAAATTTCATTTTGGGGTTGGATTGGGCACTACTTGGATTGCGGTCTTTTTCTCCTCTTTTTTTTTGTATGGGATCAGAATGCTTTGCCACAATACAGTTTGTTAATTCAACACAAAGTTACAGAGAGCCCACTATGGGACAGGAAATGTGCCAAGCCAGTTATGAGCAGGACAGACTGGAAATACACATGTAAGGATGAAGATAGAAATTGGTCAAATCATAGTGTTATTACAATTTTGACAAATTTACCCAAACATATCCTATGAGAATTTATAATAAAGTGATATATTAGTATTCAGTTGTAACAAATGGCACAAATTCGGGCTGAAATGAACACACATTTATTGCCTCAAAAGTTCTGGATATCAGAATTCTTAAGTGGCTTGCCAGGCTGAAATAAAGTTGTCTGGAGACTTTAAGAGAAAATCTATTTTCCTGTATATTCTGGCTTCTAGAGGTCACTTGCATTCTTCAGGTCATGGCTCCCTTTATCCATCTTTAAAGTTAACAGTGGGTTGAATGTTTTTCACCTTTTTTTTTTTTATTGTTGGGGATTCATTGAGGGTACAATAAGCCAGGGTACACTGATTGCAATTGTTAGGTAAAGTCCCTCTTGCAATCATGTCTTGCCCCCATAAAGTGTGACACACACCAAGGCCCCACCCCCTCCCTCTGTCCCTCTTTCTGCTTTCCCCGCCATAACCTTAATTGTCATTCATTGTCCTCATATCAAAATTGAGTACATAGGATTCATGCTTCTCCATTCTTGTTATGCTTTACTAAGAATAATGTCTTCCACGTCCATCCAGGTTAATACGAAGGATGTAAAGTCTCCATTTTTTTTAATGGCTGAATAGTATTCCATGGTATACATATACCACAGCTTGTTAATCCATTCCTGGGTTGGTGGGCATTTAGGCTGTTTCCACATTTTGGCGATTGTAAATTGAGCTGCAATAAACAGTCTAGTACAAGTACCTTTATTTTGATCTTCTCTTCTGCTCCCTCTTTCACAGTTAGGATCCTTGTGATTATGATGGACCTACCTGGATAATCCAGGATAATCTATCATAAAGTCAGCTGGTTAGCAACCTCCTTTTGCTGTGTAATGTAACATAATCTCATTTTTTTGGGGGAGGGGTCATTATGCTACCTATCCTGTGGGTCCCTGCTGTGCCACCATCTCTCTGGAGCAGTGCCACTGTGCAGTCTCTAGGTAGCCTCCTGAGTTAGTCTGAGGCCCGTGGGGGTGGAGGGCCCTCTTGCATCTTGGATTACAATGTTCTCGGGGGGAGTACGTAGACATGGGGGTCTCTTGCCTGTCACTTTCCACATGCCTCTCGTGGCAACCTCCAGTCTGGCCAATTGAGTTTCTTTGCTTCCCTTCCCTTTGCCTTTGGTGACTCCCATTGCCTTTCTGTTAAATCCCAGGTTCTCTTAGATGATCTACCTGAAGATAAGTATCTACCTGCCACTTTCAGTCCCTTCCAGGAGCACAGCATGTGCTGGAGGCTTCTAGTCCATCATCTTGGCCCCTCTCTATGATCTTACTGTAGTATTGCTTTGCTTAATGGTTATCTTTTCATGTCATTATTGGCAATTTGTATAATTGAAGAAATATTTATTCAAGTACTTTACCCATTTTTGAATCCAATTGTTTGGGTTTTGTTGTTGTTGCTGAGTTTTAGGAGTTCTCCATCTATTCTGGGTATTAATCCCTTATTAGATACATGATTTGCAAATATTTTCTCCCATTCTGTGGGTTGTCTTTTTATGCTGTTGATAGTATCTTCTGACACTTAAAACTTTTTATTTATTTATTTGTTTTTTGTGCCCTGAGTAGAGTGCCATGGTGTCATAGCTCACAGCAACCTCAAACTTTTGGGCTTAAGAGATTCTCTTACCTCAATATTCTCTTGTCCCAAGTAGCTGGGACTACAGGCACCCACCACAATGCCCAGTTAATTTTTTTTTTTTAAATTTTTAGTAGAGATAGGATAGGGTCTTGCTTTTGCTCAGGTTGGTCTCAAACTTCTGAGCTCAAGGAATCCATACACCTTGGCCTCCTAGATTACTGGGATTACAGGCGTGAGCCACTGCACCCAGCAAAACTTTTTAATAAAGTCTAATTTACCCGTAGTTAAATTAATTACTAGGTGTTTTATTGTTTTTGATGCTATTTTTTTTGAGACATAATCTCACTCTGTCACCCTGGGTAGAATGCCATGGCATCATAGCTCACAGCAACCTCAAATTTGTGGGCTCAAGCAGTCGTCTTACCTCAACTTCCCAATTAGCTGGGACTACAAGCGCCCACCACAATGCCCACCTAGTTTTTTTAATTTTTAGTAGAGACAGGTTCTTGCCCTTGCTTAGGCTGGTCATGAACTCCTGAGCTCAAGGGATCCTCCTGCCTCAGCCTCCAAAAGTGCTAAAATTACAATTTTACTTTTAGATTACTTGTTATCAATGTATAGGAATGATACTGATTTTCGTGTGTTGACTTTGTATCTTGCTACTTTGCCTAATTCATGTAGTAGCTTTACAAGTTTTTTGTGGAATCTTTAGGATTTTCTACGTATTAGTGATAATAAACTCAGGTTTTACTTATCGCAGAATGTCTTAATTTCTCCCTCACTTGTATTGAATAGTTTTTCTGAATATAAGATTCTTTGTTGATAGTTTTTTTTCTTTTAGCACTTTGAATGTGTTAACCCACTACTTTCTGGCCACTAAGGTTTCTGATGAGAAATCTGATGATAACCTTATTGAGGATCCCTTGTATTCGATGAGCCACTTCTCTCTTGGCTTTTAAGATTCTCTCTTTGTAAAGGCATACCTCATATTATTATACTTTCTTATGCTTTGCAGATCTTGCATTTTTACAACAAATTGAAAAATGTTTGTGGCATCCCTGCATTGAGCATATCTATAGGTATCATTTTTCCAAGAGTATGTGCTCACTTTGTCTTTATGTCATATTATGCTAATTCTTATATTTCAAACTTTTTAATTATTGGTATATTTGTTATGGAGATCTGTGATCAGTGATCTTTAATGTTATTATTGTGTTTTGGGAGGTACCACAAACTCCACCCATGCAAGATGGTGAACTTAGTCCATAAATATTGTGTGTTCTGATTGTTCCACCACTTGACCAACCATTCCCTATCTCTGTCTCTCACTTTGAGCCTCCTTATTCCCTGAGACCCAATAATATTGAAATTAAGCCAACTCACATCTCTACATTGGCCTCTGTATATTCAAGTGAAAGGAATAGTTGCAGATCTCTTACTTTAAATTAGAAAATGGAAATGATTAAGCTTAATGAGGAAGGCATATCAAAAGCCAAGATAGGTTAAAAGCTAGGACTTTTAACTAAACTTGTGAATGCAAAGGAAAAACTCTAGAAGGAAATTAATGCTACTCCAGTGAGCACAGGAATGAAAATTAAGCAAAACAGCTGTATTGTTGATGTGGAGCAAGTTTGAGTGGTCTGGACAGAAGATTAAATCAGCCATAACATTCCCTTAAGCCAGTGGTTCTCAACCTTCCTAATGCTGTGACCCTTTAATACTCATGTTGTGGTGATCCCCAACCACAAAATTATTTTCTTTGCTACTTCATAACTGTAATTTTCCTACTGTTACGAATTGTAATGTAAAGATCTGATATTAGGTGACCCCTGTGAAAGAGTCATTCGACTCCCAAAGGGGTCATGACCCACAGGTTGAGAACAATTGCCTTAAGCTAAAGCTCAATCTGGTCTCTAATTCTCTTCAATCTATGAAGGCTAAGAGAAATGAGGAAGCTGTAAAAGAAAAGTTTGAAGATAATAGAGGTTGGTTCATGAGATTTAAGGAATTAAACTTTCTCTGTAAAATAAATGAGCAAGGTTAAGTAGAAATTGCTCATGTAGAAGCTACAGTAAGTTATTCAGAATATCTTCCTAAGATAATTGGTGAAGGTGGCTACACCAAACCACAGATTTTTCACTGTAGACAAAACAACCTTATGTTGGATGAAGATGCCATATGAAACTCTCATAGCTAGAAAGAAGAAATGAATGCCTGATTCCAAAGCTTCAAAGGACAGACTGACTCTCTTTTTAGAGGGTAATGTAGGTGGTGATTTTAAGTTTAAGCAAATGCTTGTTTAACATTCCAAAAAATCATAAAGCTCTTAAGAATTATGTTGAATTGAAAGTTAGCTGCAGTCCCTAACCCCAGGCCTGTTAGGAACTGTGCCACACAGCAGGAGGTGAGCAGTGGGCAAGCAAATCTTTATCTGTATTTATAGCCTCTCCCATTAGTTGCATTGCTGTCTGAGCTCTAACTCCTGTCAGATCAGTGCATTAGATTCTCATAGGAGTGGGAACTCTGCTGTAAGCTGTGTATGTGAGGGACCTAGGTTGTGAGCTCCTATGAGAATCTAATGCCTGATGATCTGAGGTGGAGCAGGGGCAGTGATGCTACTGCTGGACTGAGATGATTCAAGTGCATTGCACTTATTGTACATTTTATTTCTATTATCATTACTTTGCAACATATAATGTAATAATTATACAACTCCCCATAGTGCAGAATCAGTGGGAGCCCTGAGCTTGTTTTCCTGCAACTATATAGTCCCGTCTGGCGGTGATGGGGACAGGGACACCTGAAGTGTGTTGCTTATGGTCCACTCTACTCCGTAATCCCCATTTGGATGCTGTCCCTGAAGAAACCCTGCTTCAGAGATAGGATGTTGGAAATGGAAGCAGAGTTTTAGTGCTTTTATGACAATCTCAGGATATTTCACCTTGACTTCAATCCAGAACGTTTGGAGATTTGAAGTTGTCTAAAACATACTCTTAAGGCCATCGTCATTTGTCACCTCCAGCAGTCGATCCTCTTCTAGCAGTGAATGGGTCACAGATCCACTCCTTCCCAGTATGGGGGTCTTTTGTGGGTAGGAAGTAATGTTCAAATCTTTTGAAAGCCATTCGTTAATAGAATTTTGATATGAGTATGCAAGTAATTGATTTATTATAGTCTCTATGCAGTCAAAACTCTCTGCTAGTGATAATCTGTGTCTGCAGCTGCTCCCTAGCAAATAGATCACTGATTCCTGATATTTGGAGCACAGGGTGCTTTTTGCCCTCTCTGGCTCTCAGGCTGTCACTGTGCTAAGACCTGAAATTGATAAAATTAGCTACAATTTACTGTCTAAACTTTCCTCTGGAAGTTGCAAGCCTTCAATAACAGACTTTAGAGTTCCAGAATAGTTACATTAGACAGATTCTGCCAGGGCAATTGTAGTCTAACTAGGGAGAAATATTCCTGGTGCTTCCTCTTCCACCATCTTCCCAGAATTTTCTACCCTATGTTTGTGTTTTGATGTTATTATAACATTAAATGTCATTCCTAAGGATACCTACAAAGCATTCTTGTCTTAGAGACTCTAAAAGCTAAGAGCAGAAGAACCAAAAGTTTAGAATCTTCCCGAAGGAGTTATTAACTGGATACAGGTAAAGATATGGATTTAAAACCATCAAATTCTGTCTCGGGTGGCCCTAGGCAGTACATCTGGGTTTCTGTTGTGAAAGGGTTTAGGAAGGTTGAGGTATGTGAGTTTATAGTATATCTAGTAGTTTTGGTTTTCTTTGGTAACCTGTGATGACCTCTATATGGCAAAAGGGCCCAACTGTTAGCTTAGTTGCCAGCTGGTGTGTGTTTGGTTTGGAAATGCTTAGAACTGAACACCTGGGACTGATAGACCAACACAGGTTTTCTTTACACAGCAGTATTTTGACTGGCTATTTATTTTCTATATATTTTTATGTGCAAGGCTCTTATCTGATACATTGGCAGAGCCTGTGGTTTATTTGATTGAGTGGATCAGTATCAATGAAAGGGATATACAAGGTACTTCTGCTAGAAGGAGGTGGGGTAAAGAGAATGGGGGAACTTAGGAAGATGGAACACCATTTCTCTTCGACTCTAAGCTGTGAAACAGAAGGAGTGCTGTTTTGGGGGTCATATAATAGAATTCAGGAGGGGCTTTCTCTCTATTTCTGTGAAAACCTAGCATGTCTTCAGTGTAGTGAAGGTTGAAGAAAACCCAATATCACTTTAATAATTTTGCGTTTGTTGTTTCAGGTACACTGGAGACAGCACCCTAGGCAGAGAATCTTTTAGGGGGGCAGTGGAAATATTGCTGGTAAAATTGTCCTCAAGTGAGTTCCTGAGTGGTAGAAATCCAGAAGGGGGACATAAAGAAGGCAGACTGTAGGTACAAGACAAGACATTTCTCAGAGCATGTGTGACAGCCCCCAAGGACTCTCAGAGACATCTTGAGGCTGACTGCAGGCTGAGCTCGAGCATTATGCAGGGGTGACAATGAACTCTGGGTTACTGTTCTTCAGATAACCTTATTGTTATCTGCAGTTTGGAGAGGTGTGGGGGAGAGTTTAGATTATCATTGTTACCTGCTTGTCCCTTTTGACTCAAAATGAGGAGGCTAATATCCTACAGAATGAATCATGGATGAAGACAGATTTGGAGATAATTTAAACTATTAGTTCAGTGCCTAATTCGGGCTAACATCACAATTTCAGGAACCATGTTCATAAATCTAGGGTTTGACATCTCCACAATGTGATCCTCAATCGTTTTGGAAAGCAGGAGAGCAATTCTGATCCTCCAAAGAATCTGGGTGTAACATGTTACCAAAATAATAGCGCCGTATTCAGGTTATATTTCAAAACTAAACTTGTCATGTCCCTTAAAAACTAAGATCTATAGTTTACCAGATGTAAGAGCTTTATACATATTGTAGTCTTAACTTATCCAACAGTTGAAAAGTAAGTATTATCTTACTTTTAGATGTAGAAACTGAGGCTCGGAAACATTCAAAGTGCTTGTGAATAATTACGTAATTAGTAAGACAAGATTGTCAGGTCTCCAATTTTTTCTACTAAGCCCTGTTGCTTCTACTTTAAGGCAGATGAACAGCTACAGAAGAACAGTGAAGAAAATGAACTAGTAGCCAGAGTATCTGCAATTAAACACCATTCCTTCAATGTATGGCAGTGTGAAATTTACTTTCTCCTTAATGTTGTATTCAATCAAGTGTTCGTATTCATCAAATTTCACAATCTATCCTTTTACGTCTGACTGTGGTAGTTTTCATGTATTGTAAGAGTAGAGTTACACTTAAAAAAAAAACAAAAAACTTAAAGTGGGGTGGCGTCTGTGGCTCAGTGTGTAGGGCGCTGGCCCCATATACTGAGGGTGGTGGTTTCTAACCCAGCCCTGGACAAACTGCAACAAAAAAATAGCTGGATGTTGTGGCAGGCGCCTGTAATCTCAGCTACTTGGGAGGCTGAGACAAGAGAATCGCCTAAGCCCAAGAGCTGGAGGTTGTTGTGAGCTGTGACACTATGGCACTCTACCAAGGGTGACAAAGTGAGACTCTGTCTATAAAAAAAAACAACTTTAAAATAAGTTTAAAAATAAATCTTTTTCTCTCTCTCCCCTCCCCATCCCCTGTATCTTTGCCAGAGTTATCACTTTTTCTTCATACAGTCAATATCTTCATTTTATATTGAAACAAACACTTGTAATTCAGTCATTACAAATGGCTTAGAAGTACCATTTCTCTAAGACTACTTTTTAATAGAAGAGAGACTGAATTTTGGGGCTTAGTTTGTTATAGCAGCTAGCATTATCCTAATTTATATGGTTTCCCCTTTAATAAAGCACTTGAATGTGGTTTTTTGTTTTTCTTTTTTGGTTGAAAGTTTCAAGAAAAGGCTTTCTCCTACTTGAATTGAACAGAAAGCTCAGTAGTTTCCCAATAGCAAGCATCTCTACTTCCAATTGAGCAATTGTACTGTATTTAATTGATCAACAGTTTTTCTCACCCTATACTTGATGCCTTTTCTGTTCTTTCACACACTTAGCTTCTAAATGGCTGTGGCCTGCCATGGCTCTTACCCAATTTTGTGAATATTTTCACATTCAGCTTCATCTCAGAGTGACTAACCATGTTTGTTTTTTCGATGTTTTCCAAAATGAAATTTGATTTGCCTGGTTTATCTTTTTTAGTCAGTCTGCCATATGGACCATAGGTATTTAGCTAGCCTTTATGTGTGTGTGTGGTTGTGTGTATTTTTTTTTTTTTTACACTGGTTTTGATGCCCCTTGATAACCTAAAGAGAGAAAAGAAGGGCTCACAAACATTTTAGGAGAAGCTAGCAATAGGGATTATGGTGCGTTCTACTATAATATATACTGCAACTAAATATCAATTTATCCAAACTTACTATGCCTATGTTTAAATGATTCAAAGTGGCCATATGGACACGTCGCAAAATTCCTAGTAGATGATATTTGAGACTGCTAAAATGAGATTATCTCAAGACCCAAATAATATGTATTTTAAACAGAGAAGGCTGTTGGGCACCAGCAAGAAACAACCTGGAATTACCAAGTTAAATGAAGTATAGAATCTCTAAGTTTGATGTCCAATTAATATTTGTCTCAAAAGTTAGGTAGACTTTAGTTTTAATTGTGTCCATTATTAGATTAAATTGACAAATATTTGCAAGGTGACCTTCTACGTCCCTGGAAAGTTGGTGAAGTTACATCTAGAAAGGATAACAGCAAAGCCAGAAAATGAGGATTGTTTGAACCATTGGATAAACTAAAATTATTAAGTGTTACAAGGTTTCAGTTAGGAGTTGGGTTACAGGGATAAATTACAGATAACCCTTTTCTTATATTCTATTGGTGGGTAAGAGTAAGAAGATCTATATATTCTGGAGATCTATACTGTAGCATTATACCTGCCCTCGTCAGGGGGGCACACTGGGTGATTAGGAGATATAACAAGAGACACCTAAGAGATAAGGTGAGGCAGGGACTGCTTTATAGAGCATTTAAAGCCCCTGGATTGGGAATTGAGATGAATGGGTAAAACCAGGTGAATGTAGAGTTGGAGAAGAACATGAATTAGCATGGATATTTCCAAAGCTGTACTTTATGTAACTACATTTTTACCAAATAAGAAAGGGTATTATAGTATCTGTTAAGGATGTTAGTTCAAAACCTAATTTAAGCAGAGCAAGATCGTGCATAAGTATTTTCCTTATCCCTACTGGCAAATGCCATATTTCATATCCAAATGTGACAATAAGTGGCGAATGTAACTGCAGCATGTGGAATCTGAATAAATTTTCTATGCACTTGGAAAAATACCTGAAGGACCTCTAGTTTTTCCACATTTATATTTTTATATTTTTTACTTTTATTATTGACTTTCTTTTCATGACTATTTAACTGACTTTTTAAAAACATATGTAGTTTTAATAAATTTTCCCAAGTACTCTTGAGTTCCAAATGGACTTGAATTCATTTTATTTTTATGGACTGCTGGTCTTTAATCTCTTATCACAGAATCAGAAATGTACCTGTTACATACTGGTAAATTAGTTATAAATCCCTTGGGCAGTATATTTTAATATCAGTATTCCAGGGAAGATGATATAAATCTTGTGTACAGTATTATTAGCTTAGGCAGCTGCTGACTTAAAAAGGCCAGTTTAACAAGTCACCACTGTATTATGTTTAATTAGGTACAGTTTATATAATGAGGTGTTCAGTTCTAATGGAAAGACATGCTGTGAGCAGCACATCTGCAGGAATAACTATTACAATCAGCATTGCAGAGACCCATGGAACTGCAAATTAGACTTACTTATCTAGAAATAAATTACATCCCAATGCCTTCATAAAGCTCATTAATTAATTCCACTGGCATAAAGGTCTTTTTCTTAATTTCATGTTCCATTAGCATAATAAACACAATTTGAGTTACAACAGTATGATCAGTTTAATGGATGCTATTTATTTTAGTTTTTTATTTAAAGTCCCGGTAACATAGAATTAACATCAATATGCTGCTTGGTCCTTTATTAAAAATTCCCATAGGATAACCAACACAGATGTTCAATACAGCATCATATATTTGCTGCATTTTATGACTGTACTAAATGGCCATATGGAAAGGTGTTACTTGGGTGTAATTTTAAAAAAAAATTCTGTCAAATTATATGGATTGTAATAATTACAATTAGTTTATATGTAAAGTTGGACAGGTTAATACATATTGCCTGTTGCAGGCAAAATAAGAGTAAACAAACTTTTCATGCCATGTTGCCATGTTTTATAGTAAATACAAATTCATTGAAATGAAATTCGGACAGTATTTTAAATTCTTGTTAAAATGATAGATAAGATTAATTGAGGCCAGTGAAGGCCCCACACTGTCTATGATTGGAGGTTACTATCTGCCTCATAAAGCAAAATGGTGGGTTTGTCTTCTTGGATGACAAAGTTGTCTTCTCCTCTGACAAAGCTCCTACTTAGTTGGCTTTGTCATTTGCCAGGAGTAGAAGGGGAGGGACTGAGGCCTCCTTAATAGTAAAATGAATATATACATAGTTCTTCTCCTCAAAATAAAATGATAAGTAGCATAAACTTCACTAAAATTCTAAAATAATACAATAACATCTATGAGAGATAGTCATTTTTAGATGCTTCTAGTTTTTTTAAAAAAGTGATTGTTTACTTTGTTAGTATGAATGGCATTAATGTATTTACAATGTTTGTACTATGAAGTTCTAGGTTAAACTATACATGCTAATGTATAGTATGCAATTATAATCTGTACTTTTTACGTGTTTTCACATATAGGGCATTATTAATGTCCCATATTATATCTGTTACTCAAGTAAAGTGCATTGCAAAGCACACATCATTTTTTTCCTCTTGAGTTACAATATCTTCCCTCTTGTCATATTTTCTTTTTTTCCTCAGTGTCTCTTCTCTGCTATACAATATAGTATGTTTCCTTTATTAAATTTTTACTTTGGAGTAACTATCTGTTTTCAAAATTTGGTTAATCTTATATTTCTGTATAAGTTATTATGGCTGTGTAACAAATTATACCAGAGCCTAGTTACTCAAAACAATAACCATTTGTTACGCTTTCTGTGTTTTAGAGATCTGGGAAAGGCTTAGCTGAGTAGTTCCCACTTGAGATCTCTTGGGAAACTGCAGTCATGTTGGCAAGGGTTGCAGTCATCTGAGAGGTGGACGGGAGCCAGGGGATCCACAAAGTGGCTCACTCATCAGTGCTGACCTTTGGCCTTGAGCCTTGGCTTTTCTGCACGTGCACCTCCCACAGGGCATCTTGGGTGTCCCTATGATTTAGTGGCTGATTCGTCTAGAAAGAGAGATCCAAGAGGCTAGGGCAGAAGCTGAATTACATTTTATGATCTGGTCTTGGAAGTTCCACACCCTTACTTCTTTTGTGTTCTTTTGGCCATGTAGGCCAGCCCTAATTCAATGTGGGAGGGTAACACACGAGGACTGGTACACCGGAAGGCAAGGGTCTTGGAGGCTGTCAATCATAGTCTTCTTCCATCTGACCCCTAATAATTCACATCTTTCCCAAATGCAAAATATATTCCTTTTTCTCCAGGCTCCAAAAGTTCTCATCTAGTTCAGCAATGACTCAATCTCTAGGTCCAGGATCTTGTCATCGAAATTAGGTACAGATGAGAATAAGGATCTGTAACCTATAGTCCTTGAGTACATTTCTCTTTTGAAGATGTGAAATAAAGCAATATGTTGTTTGACTCCCCATCCAACCAAGTAACAATGGTGTCCCAGGCAGGAATAACCACTATAGACTCTTCTGTTCCAAATTGGGAAAAGGGAGAGGCACACAGGAGTCTCCAAAGCATTCTAAAGCCTAGTCAGGTGTGTGGCACCAGCCCCGTGACTAGTGCTCAGTGCTACTGCCTGGGAACCATTCATTCACCCTATCCTCTGGGCTTTGGTTCTACCCTGAGTTGTCCTTCCTTTTTAATAAAAAATACCCTGCAGATGACTGAATCCCCCACAAAAATATGCACGAAATCTTGTGAGACTGCAAATAATCACCACCTATCTGTGATCTTTCTGAATTCATAACTTACAGAAATAATAAGAGAGAAGGGACGATTATTATGGTAGTAAGTCACTATGTTTGGGGGAAATTTGTTTTACAACTACATTAACTGACTGGTATGTGGTATCAGAAGTGGGGTCTCCAGAAATCAAAAACTAAAAATGTCAGTTGCCTGGGACTGATTAATGATGAGTGGGAGTCGAAAGAGTTTTGAAAAAATTCTTAGTGGAAGCCAATGAGGAGGCTATTGGTGAGGGCTTAAAAAAAGTGAGAAAATGTTATTGTAAGCTGGATAAAAGAGAATTATTTTACATAGTGATGGAAAGTTCAGCAGCATTGTCATTTGTAACACTGAAAATTGGAAACGTACTTCATAAACTGGATGATCTCGATAAGGAAATTTCCAGGCAGAATATTGAAAAGCTCCACCAACTCATTTCATGCATTTATAGTAAAATGTAGGAGGAGCAAAATAAGTTTTAAAAATTCAGTTAAATAGTAAAGAGCTGGGTTCAAAAAAGAAAATTAGTCCTCATTCTATGGCTCTCCAAATGGTAACCAATACTAAAAATAAGAAAAGACGTCTGCGAAAATATACCCAGCCATTGTCAGGAAAACCAGGGTCTAAAAGATGAAGACAAGAGTGTGACTATAAAACTCTTTGTAAAAACCTCAGAAAGAATTAAGGGAGTGCATTTAATGAAAAAAGTCTCTGTAAGGATTTTAAGGGAATTCTTTGTAAAACATTTTCATTAAACAACAGAGCTTTTAAGAATCTTTAGGGCTCTTTTCTGTACTTCCTGAAACTACAGAAGGACTTAGCTCAACAAGAGCGTAGGTGTGGCTTTTGTCTGAGAGTCAACCTTAATAAGATTTGTAGAAAGCCTACACAATTTTTAAAAGAATTGTATTTATAGAACCACTGCCAACTTGAAAAAAAAAAAAAGATGGGGAGAGTTTAAAATAAAATGACCTTTGCATTCTCTACTATAGATAAAAGGCATAGTGAGATAATTATGATATATTATTATATTTACAATATATATATATTTTATTGTTGGGGATTCATTGAGGGTACAAATAAGCCAGGTTACACTGATTGCAATTGTTAGGTAAAGTCCCTCTTGCAATCATGTCTTGCCCCCATAAAGTGTGACACACACCAAGGCCCCACCCCCTCCCTCCTTCCCTCTTTCTGCTTCCCCCCCCATAACCTTAATTGTCATTCATTGTCCTCATATCAAAATTGAGTACATAGGATTCATGCTTCTCCATTCTTGTGATGCTTTACTAAGAATAATGTCTTCCATGTCCATCCAGGTTAATATGAAGGATGTAAAGTCTCCATTTTTTTTAATGGCTGAATAGTATTCCATGGTATACATATACCATAGCTTGTTAATCCATTCCTGGGTTGGTGGGCATTTAGGCTGTTTCCACATTTTGGCGATTGTAAATTGAGCTGCAATAAACAGTCTAGTACAAGTGTCCTTATGATAAAAGGATTTTTTTCCTTCTGGGTGCATGCCCAATAATGGGATTGCAGGATCAAATGGGAGGTCTAGCTTGAGTGCTTTGAGGTTTCTCCATACTTCCTTCCAGAAAGGTTGTACTCGTTTGCAGTCCCACCAGCAGCGTAAAAGTGTTCCCTTCTCTCCACATCCACGCCAGCATCTGCAGTTTTGAGATTTTGTGATGTGGGCCATTCTCACTGGGGTTAGATGATATCTCAGGGTTGTTTTGATTTGCATTTCTCTAATATATAGAGATGATGAACATTTTTTCATGTGTTTGTTAGCCATTCGTCTGTCATCTTTAGAGAAAGTTCTATTCATGTCTCTTGCCCATTGATATATGGGATTGTTGGCTTTTTTCATGTGGATTAATTTGAGTTCTCTATAGATCCTAGTTATCAAGCTTTTGTCTGATTGAAAATATGCAAATATCCTTTCCCATTGTGTAGGTTGTCTCTTTGCTTTGGTTATTGTCTCCTCAGCTGTACAGAAGCTTTTCAGTTTAGTGAAGTCCCATTTGTTTATTTTTGTTGTTGTTGTAATTGCCATGGCAGTCTTCTTCATGAAGTCTTTCCCCAGGCCAATATCTTCCAGTGTTTTTCCTATGCTTTCTTGGAGGATTTTTATTGTTTCATATCTTAAATTTAAATCCTTTATCCATCTTGAATCAATTTTTGTGAGTGGGGAAAGGTGTGGGTCCAGTTTCAGTCTTTTACATATAGACATCCAGTTCTCCCAGCACCATTTATTGAATAGGGAGTCTTTCCCCCAAGGTATGTTCTTGTTTGGTTTATCAAAGATTAGGTGGTTGTAAGATGTTAGTTTCATTTCTTGGTTTTCAATTCGATTCCAAGTGTCTATGTCTCTGTTGTTGTGCCAGTACCATGCTGTCTTGAGCACTATGGCTTTGTAGTACAGACTAAAATCTGGTATGCTGATGCCCCCAGCTTTATTTTTGTTACAAAGAACTGCCTTACCTATACAGGGTTTTTTCCAGTTCCATACAAAACGCAGAATCATTTTTTCCAAATCTTGAAAGTACGATGTTGGTATTTTGATAGGAATGGCATTGAATAGGTAGATTGCTTTGGGAAGTATAGACATTTTAACAATGTTGATTCTTCCCATCCATGAGCATGGTATGTTCTTCCATTTGTTAATATCCTCTGCTATTTCCTGTCTGAGGATTTCATAGTTTTCTTTATAGAGGTCTTTTACCTCCTTCGTTAGGTATATTCCTAGGTATTTCATTTTCTTTGAGACTATGGTGAAGGGAGTTGTGTCCTTAATTAGCTTCTCATCTTGACTGTTATTGGTGTATACAAAGGCTACTGACTTGTAGACATTGATTTTATATCCTGAAACATTACTGTATTTTTTGATGACATCTAGGAGTCTTGTGGTTGAGTTTTTGGGGTTCTCTAAGTATAAGATCATGTCGTCAGCAAAGAGGGAGAGTTTGACCTCCTCTGCTCCCATTTGGATTCCCTTTATTTCCTTGTCTTGCCTAATTGTATTGGCTAGAACTTCCAGCACTATGTTGAATAGTAAAGGTGACAGAGGACAACCTTGTCTGGTTCCAGTTCTAAGAGGAAAAGCTTTCAGTTTTATTCCATTCAGTAAGATATTGGCTGTGGGTTTGTCACAGATAGCTTTAATCAGTTTTAGAAATGTGCCACCTATGCCTATACTCTTCAGTGTTCTAATTAGAAAAGGATGCTGGATTTTATCAAATGCTTTTTCTGCATCTATTGAGAGGATCATGTGATCTTTATTTTTGCCTCTGTTAATATGGTGGATAACGTTTATGGACTTGCGTATGTTAAACCAGCCTTGCATCCCTGGGATGAAGCCTACTTGATCATGATGAATGACTTTTTTGATGATAAGCTGTAATCTATTGGCTAGGATTTTGTTGAGAATTTTTGCGTCTATATTCATGAGTGAGATTGGTCTGAAATTCTCCTTTTTGTTTGGGTCTTTTCCTGGTTTTGGTATCAGGGTGATGTTTGCTTCATAGAATGTGTTGGGGAAGATTCCTTCTTCCTCAATTTTTTGGAATAATTTCTGCAGTACAGGAATAAGCTCTTCCTTGAAGGTTTGATAGAATTCTGGAGTGAAGCCATCTGGACCAGGGCATTTTTTAGTTGGAAGCTTTTTTATTGTTTCTTTGATCTCAGTGCTTGAAATTGGTCTGTTCAGGAGCTCTATTTCTTCCTGGCTGAGTCTAGGGAGAGGGTGTGATTCCAAATATTGATCCATTTCTTTCACATTGTCAAATTTCTGGGCATAGAGTTTCTGGTAGTATTCAGAGATGATCTCTTGTATCTCTGTGGGATCAGTTGTTATTTCCCCTTTATCATTTCTGATTGAGGTTACTAGAGATTTTACTTTTCTATTCCTTGTTAGTCTGGCCAATGGTTTATCTATTTTATTTATTTTTTCAAAAAACCAACTCCTTGTTTCATTAATTTTCTGAATGATTCTTTTGTTTTCAATTTCATTGATCTCTGATTTGATTTTGGATATTTCTTTTCTTCTACTGAGTTTAGGCTTAGATTGTTCTTCTTTTTCCAATTCCATAAGATCTCTTGTGAGATTGTTGATGTGCTCTCTTTCTGTTTTTCGAATGTAGGCATCTAAAGCGATGAATTTTCCTCTCAAAACTGCTTTTGCAGTATCCCACAGGTTTTGGTAGGTTGTGTCTTTATTGTTGTTATGCTCAAGGAAGTTAATGATTTACTGTTTTATTTCTTCCTGCACCCATCTGTTATTCAACAGAAGATTGTTTAATTTCCATGCTTTTGGGTGGGGTCGAGCATTTTTGTTAGAGTTGAGTTCCACCTTTAGTGCCTTATGGTCTGAGAAGATACAAGGTAAAATTTCAATTCTTTTGATTCTGTTGATATTTGTTTTGTGTCCCAGGATATGATCAATTTTGGAGAATGTTCCATGGGGTGACGAGAAGAATATATATTCTTTATCTTTGGGATGGAGTGTTCTATATGTGTCTATCAAGCACAGTTGTTCTAGGGTCTCATTTAAATCTCTTATATCTTTGTTTAATTTCTGTTTAGAGGATCTGTCCAGCTCTGTAAGAGGAGTGTTAAGATCCCCTGTTATTATGGTATTATCAGATATCATATTGCTCAGACTGAGTAAGGTCTGTTTCAAGAATCTAGGAGCATTTATATTGGGTGCATAAATATTTAGAATTGAAATGTCTTCTTGTAGTTTTCCCTTGACCAATATAAAGTGACCATCTTTGTCTTTTTTGACTTTAGTTGCTTTAAATCCACATGTATCTGAAAATAAGATTGCAACTCCTCTTTTCTTCTGAATTCCATTTGCCTGAAAAATTGTCTTCCAACCCTTGACTCGGAGCTTGAATTTGTCTTTTGAAGCCAGGTGTGTTTCTTGCAGACAGCAAATGGATGGCTTGTGTTTTTTAATCTAGTCAACCAATCTATGTCTCTTCAGTGGGGAATTCAAGGCATTAACATTTATTGGGATAATTGATAAGTGTGGTAGTATTCTATTCGTCTTATTTTGTGAGAGTCCATTGCTTAGTTTTATCTTTTGCATCAGTGTGGAGGTTAGGTTCTGTCCTTTAATATGTGAGTTTTTACTTTGTTGCTGATCTATTGTGGTGGTCAGTGTGCCGAACAGGTTGAAGTATTTCCTGTAGAGCTGGTCTTGTTGTGGTGAATTTCCTCTATGTTTGTATATCTGTAAATGATTTGATTTCTCCGTCAATTTTTAAGCTTAGCTTAGCAGGGTACAGAATTCTGGGCTGGAAATTGTTCTGTTTAAGTAGATTAAAGGTAGATGACCATTGTCTTCTTGCTTGGAAATTTTCATTAGAGAAGTCTGCGGTCACTCTGATGGATTTGCTCCTGTAGGTCAACTGGCGCTTACTCCTGGCAGCTTGCAGAATTTTTTCTTTGTCTTGACTTTGGACAGGTTCATCACAATGTGTCTTGGAGAAGCTCGGTTAGAGTTGAGGCAACCTGGGGTCTGATAGCCCTCTGAAAGCAGTGTGTCAGAATCTTTGGTGATGTTTGGGAAATTTTCTTTTTTTTTTTTGTAGAGACAGAGTCTCACTTTATGGCCCTTGGTAGAGTGCCGTGGCATCACACAGCTCACAGCAACCTCCAGCTCCTGGGCTTAAGCGATTCTCTTGCCTCAGCCTCCCGAGTAGCTGGGACTACAGGTGCCCGCCACAGCACCTGGCTATTTTTTTTTTTTTTTTTTGTTGCAGTTTGGCCAGGGCTGGGTTTGAACCTGCCACCCTCGGCATATGGGGCCGGTGCCCTACTCACTGAGCCGCAGGCGCTGCCCCGGAAATTTTCTTTTATAATATTCTCTAGTATGGCTTCCATTCCTGTGGGGCATTCTTCTTCCCCTTCTGGAATTCCTATGACTCGTATGTTGGAATGCTTTGTAAAGTCCCATAATTCTGACAGTGAATGTTCTGCTTTCTCTCTCTTCTTTTCTGCCTCTTTTACTATCTGAGTTATCTCAAAAACTTTGTCTTCTACCTCAAATTCTTTCTTCTGCATGGTCTAACCTGTTGCTGATACTTTCCATTGCATCTTTAAGTTCCCTAATTGACTGTTTCAGTTCCTTCATCTCTGCTATATCCTTTTTATATTCTTCATATCGTTCATCTCTTATTTGATTCTGTTTTTGGATTTCCTTTTGGTTATTTTCCACTTTATTAGCAGTTTCCTTCATTGTTTCCATCATTTCTTTCATTGTTTTCAACATGTGTATTCTAAATTCCCTTTCTGTCATTCCTAACATTTCTTTATAGGTGGAATCATCTGCAGTAGCTACCTCATTGTCCCTTGGCGGGGTTGACCTGGACTTGTTCTTCATGTTGCCTGGGGTTTTCTGCTGATTCTTCCTCATGAGTGATTTCTTTTATCTGTTTCCTTGCCCTAATTTCCCTTTCACTTCCTCTTGCTCTTTAAGTTCTCGTGCCTGTGGACTAAGGGTTACAGGACCAGATGGGTGAGAAGGTTGAAGAGCAAAAAAGGGATGAAAGAAAGGAGGACCAAGTGATAAGAAAAACAAAGAAAAATAGAGAAAGGAGAGGGGGTGGGTAAAAGGAATATTGACAAAAAGAAGAGAGGCACAGAAAGAGGGAGATAGAGCAATATAGGTGTACAGTAGTGTATAGTATAGTGTACCCCCACCTTCTGGGGGTGCCCAGTTGGGTGGGTCCCTTGAGGTCAGCAGCTCTTTGCTAACCTGATCAGACACAGTACCCCACCTCTACCAAGTAGAGAGGAAAGACAAAAATGCTATAAATCAAACCAAAACAAGCAAACAGAAAACTTAGCGGGATAAAATTGGCTGGAAAACCAAATAATAGCGGTAGAAACACTAGCAAAAATGAAGTTCTAATTATTAAAATCGGCAGCAATGGGAAATTATAATTAAACTAGAAAAATTGAGAAAGAAAAAGAATCTGTATGGAAAAGTTTGAACTTAAAAAACAATACAACATCAACAACATCAAAATAAACAACAAAAAACAACCAAACCAAAAAAAAAAAAAAAAAACCGCAACCAAAAACAAAGCAGTATGTATATGTTATTGAATATTGTCTGGGCAACACGTGGTCTTCTGGGGTATGAGATTTTAATTACAGTTCTGATACGTCTGGAGGCTGCTAATTTCTCGAACCCCAGCAGGTGGACACCCTAAATCTCTCTTCAGCCCACTTAAAAGGCAGTTTGAACTTGTTCACTTGCTGAGCAGAAGCTTTCCCAGGAAAGTGCTTGTCGCTGGAATCACTGCTGAAGTGGCTATCCACTTACCCAGTGTGCCAAAACTGGTCTCCCTCTGCCCCCGAGGGTTAGGGCTGCAAGGCGGCTCAGACCCCGCCCTTAGGCTACTTGGTCGCTTGGTTACCAGCTCCCACCCAATTCTAGCTCTGCGACCCTGAGGGCGGAGCTTGTCTGGGCAGATCGCTCACAATGGCTCCCTGTGACCCAGAGCCAAACACTATTAGCTCCGTCTGGCTCAGCGGCTCAGACTGGGGCCCTAGACAAAGGCCAAAGTTCTCCGTACTCCCGCTCAGGCTCTCCCCAAGGCAGTTCAACTGAGTGCCACGTCCAAAGACACCAAAACAGTTCACAGGTAAGGCCTTTCTGGTTTGCAGTCTCGCTGCTACTGAACTTACAGTTGCGGGCGGGTTTAGACGGATTGAACACACGCGACCACTTGCCGTTTTTCCACTGTTTTAGTCCTCCTCTTGGGGTCCAGAAGTCTTTTGCTGACTCCCTGTATCCTCGCAGGGGTGAGGATAGGCAGATCCCACCAGCCAGAGATGCCTGGAGTCCTATCTCCCCAGACTCACGGTGCCCAGATGCAAGGAAGCTGTTACTCGGCTGCCATCTTGCTCCGCCTCCAAGATAATTCAATATATATATATTTTTTATTATTAAATCATAGCTGTGTACATTTGTGCAATCAAGGGGTACAATGTGCTGGTTTCATATACAATCTGAAATATTCTCATCAAACTGTTCAACGTAGCCTTCATGGCATTTTCTTAGTTATTGTATGTAGACATTTGTATTCTGCATTTAGTAGGTTTCGCCTGTACCCATTATAAGATGCACCATAGGTGTGGCCCCACCCATTACCTTCCCTCCACCCTAACCTTCCCCCCTCCCTCCCCCTCCGTTGGCCCTTTCCCCATATTCTGGTGCTATAGTTGGGTTATTGCATTCATATGAAAGCTATAAGTTAGCTTCATAGTAGGGCTGAATACATTGAATACTTTTTCTTCCATTCTTGAGAAGAATATGTTCCGGCTCCATCCATGTAAACATAAAAGAGGTAAAGTCCCCATCTTTCTTTAAGGCTGCATAATATTCCATGGTATACATGTACCACAATTTGCTAGTCCATTTGTGAGTCGATGGGCACTTGGGCTTCTTCCATGACTTAGCAATTATGAATTGGGCTGCAATAAACATTCTGGTACAGATGTCTTTGTTATATTGTGATTTTTGGTCTTCTGGGTATATACCCTGTTTTCCCGAAAATAAGACAGTATCTTATTTTAAGGTGTGCTCTTAAAGATGCGCTAAGTCTTATTTTCAGAGGATGTCTTATCTTTCCTGTAAGGAGGTCTTATTTTCGGAGGCTGTCTTATTTTCAGGGAAACGGGGTACCTAGTAAAGGAATTATAGGATCGAATGGCAGGTCTATTTTTAGATCTCTGAGTATTCTCCAAGAATCCTTCCAGAAGGAACATATTAGTGTGCATTCCCACTAGCAGTGTAGAAGTGTGCCCTTTTCTCCACATCCACGCCAACATCTCTGGTTTTGGGATTTTGTTATGTGTGCTACTCTTACTGGGGTTAGGTGATATCTCAAAGTAGGTTTGATTTGCATTTCTCTGATGATTAAGAATGATGAGCTTTTTTTTCATGTGTTTGTAGATCGTGCATCTATCTTCTTTGGAGAGGTTGCTCTTCAAGTCTCTTGCCCACCCTGAGATGGGATCACGTGTTCTTTTCCTGCTAATACATTTGAGTTCTCTGTGGATTCTGGTTATTAGACTTTTATATCAGAGGTATAACCTGCAAATATTTTCTCCCATTCTGAGGGCTGTCTGCTTGCTTTACTTACTATGTTTTTGTCTGTGCAGAAGCTTTTTAGTTTGATCAGGTCCCAGTAATGTATTTTTGATACTGCTTCAATTGCCTGGGGAATCCTCCTCATAAAATATTCACCCAGGCCGATTCCTTCAAGAGTTTTCCCTGCACTTTCTTCAAGTATTTTTATAGTTTAATTTCATAAGTTTAAATCTTTTATCCAGTGAGAGTCTACCTTAGTTAATGGTGAAAGGTGTGGGTCCAGTTTCAGTCTTCTACAGATCGCCAGCCAGTTCACCCAGTACCATTTGTTAAATAGGGAATCTTTTCCCCACTGAATGTTTTTAATTGGCTTGTCAAAGATCAAATGACAGTAAGTAGCTGGATTCATCTCTTGGTTCTCTATTCTGTTCCAGACATCTACTTCTCTGGTTTTGTGCCAGTACCATGCTGTTTTGATCACTGTCGATTTATAGTATAGTCTCAGGTCTGGTAGCATGATTCCTCCTGCTGTGTTTTTATTGCTGAGTAATGTTTTGGCTATTCAAGGTTTTTTTCTGATTCCATATAAAATGAAGTATTATTTTTTCGAGATCTTTAAAATATGACAATGGAGCTTTAATAGGAATTGCATTACAATTATATATTGCTTTGGGTAGTATAGACACTTTAACAATGTTGATTCTTCCCAGCTATGAGCATGGTATGTTTTTCCATTTGTTAACATCTTCAGCTATTTCTTTTCTTAAAGTTTCATAGTTCTCTTTATAGAGATCTTTCACATCCTTTGTTAGATAAACTCTCAAATAGTTCATCTTCTTTGGCACTACTGTGAAAGGAATAGAGTCCTTGACTGTTTTTTCAGCTTGGCTATTGTTGGTATATATAAAAGCTACAGATTTATGGGTGTTGATTTCATAGCCTGAGACATTGCTGTATTCCTTGATTGCTTGTATAAGTTTTGTAGTAGAGTTCCTAGTGTTTTCCAGATATATGATCATGTCATCAGTGAAGAGTGAAAGTTTGATCTCTTCTGACCCTATGTAGATACCCTTGATCGCCTTTTCTTCCCTAATTTCAATAGCTAAAACTTCCATTACATTGTTAAAGAGCAATGGAGACAATAGGCAACCTTGCCTGGTTCCTGATCTGAGTGGAAATGACTTCAATTTAACTCCATTCAATATGATATTGGCCATGAGTTTGCTGTAGATGGCTTCTATTAGTTTAAGAAATGTCCCTTCTATACCAATTTTCTTAAGTGTTGTGATCATGAAGGGATGCTGGATATTATCAAAAGCTTTTTCTGCATCAATTGAGAGAATCATATGGTCCTTATTTTTTAGTTTATTTATGTGCTGAATTACATTTATAGATTTACGTATATTGAACCAGCATTGAGACCCTGGGATAAATCCCACTTGGGCATGGTGTATAATTTTTTTGATGTGTTGTTAGATTCTGTTTGTTAGGATCTTACTGAGTATTTTTGCATCAATATTCATTAGTGATATTGGTCTATAGTTTTCTTTTCTTGTTGGGTCTTTCCCTGGTTTAGGGATCAAGGTGATGTTTGCTTCATAGAAGGTGTTGGGTAGTATTCCTTCTTTTTCTATATTTTGGAAGAGGTTTAGTAATATAGGTACTAGTTCTTTAAAGGTTTGGTAGAATTCTGACGTAAAGCCATCTGATCCTGGGCTTTTCTTTTTAGGGAGATTTTGTATAGTTGATGCTATTTCAGAACTTGATATAGGCCTGTTCAACATTTCCACTTCGTTCTGGCTAAGTCTTTGTAGGTGGCGCACTTCTAACTATGGGTCAATTTCTTTCAGATTTTCATATTTCTGAGAGCGAAGTTTCTTATAATATTCGTTAAGGATTTTTTGAATTTCTGAGGGGACTGTTGTTATTTCATCTTTTCCATTTCTGATTGATGAAATTAGAGATTTTACTCTTTTTTTCCTGATTAGGTTGGCCAAAGGTTTATCTATTTTATTAATCTCTTAAAAAAGCCAACTTTTGGATTTATTGATCTGTTGTATAATTCTTTTGTTTTCAATTTCATTTAATTCTGCTCTAATTTTGGTTATTTCTTTTCTTCTGTTGGGTTTGAGGTTGTAATGTTCTTCCTTCTCCAGTTGCTTGAGATGTCCCATTAGGTTATTAACTTCCTCTCTTTCTGTTTTCTTGAGGAAGGCTTGCAGTGCTATAAATTTCCCTCTTAGGACTGCCTTTGCATTATCCCAGAGGTTCTGATAATTCGTGCCTTCATTGTTGTTTTATTCCAAAAATTTGGTGATTTCCTTCTTTATCTTGTCTACAACCCATCTATCCTTCAGCATAAGGTTATTTAGCCTCCATGTTTTTGTATGGGTATGCAGATTCCTGTTTTTATTGAGTACAACTTTTATTGCATGATGGTCTGAGAAGATGCAAGGAATAATTTCTATTTTTTAAAATCTGCTGAGGTTAGATTTGTGGCCCAGGATGTGGTAAATTTTGGAGTATATTCCATGGGCTGATGTAAAGAATGTGTATTCAGTTTTGTTGGAATGAAATGTTCTGTAGATGTCTGTTAAGTCCAGATGTTGAATGGTTAAGTTTAAAGCCTATTGTGTCTGCGAATAGGATTGCAATGCCTATTTTTTTCTGCTTTCCATTTGCCTGGAGTATAGATGACCATCCCTTCACCTTGAGTCTATATTTGTCTTTTAATGTAAGGTGAGATTCTTGTATGCAGCAGATATCTGGCTTGAGTTTTTGTATCCAGTTAGCAAACCTGTGCCTCTTTAGAGGACAATTTAAACCATTCACATTAATTGAGAATATTGATAAGCCTTTTGAGAGTCCGGTGGACATTTTTCATCCTTTTGTGACTGTGGAAGTTGCAATTTGATCAAAATTTTCTAGGTGGGTTTACTTTTGTGGTGGAGGATTACGCTTGTCTTTATGGAGGATAGATCTGAGAATATCCTGGAGAGCTGGTTTAGTTATGGCAAATTTCTTCAACATGTGAATGTCATTAAAGTATTTAATTTCTCCATCAGAAATGAAACTCAGTTTAGCTGGGTACAGGATCCTGGGTTGAAAGTTATTTTGTTTTAGGAGATTAAAAGTCGATGACCATCCACTTCTAGCTTGAAAGTTTTCAGCAGAGAGATCTGCAGTTATTCTAATATGCTTCCCCTTGTAGGTAATGATTTTCTTTCGTCTAGCTGCTTTCAGAATTTTCTTCTTCATATTAACTTTAGTGAAATGGATTATGATGTGTCTCGGGGATGTCTTATTCGGGTTGAGTCATGCTGGAGTTCTGAAACTTTCAGCTATCTGAAATTCAGAATCTCTTGGCATGTCTGGAAAGTTCTCATTCATAATCTCATGGAGAAGAGACTGTGCCTTGTGAAGCCACTTCATTGCTTTCGGGGATCCCTATAAGACGAATATTGGTTTTCCTCGAATTATCCTAGAGCTCTCTGAGAGAGTGATCTGTTTTTGCCCTCCAATTCTCTTCCTCTTTGAGAGTTTGGGAGCATTCAAAGGCTTTGTCTTCAATGTCAGAAATCCTTTCTTCTGCTTGCTCCATTCTGTTACTGAGGGATTCTACTGTGTTTCTCAGATCTTTGAGGGCTGCAACTTCTTGTCTCAATGTGTCAAAATCTTTGTTTATTTGATCTTTGAATTCATTGAATTCTTGAGACATCTTTTGGGTTACTGCTGGGAATTCTAATTCAATTTTATTTGCTATCCAGATTCTGAATTCTATTTCTGACATCTCAGCTATTTGTTTGTGCATGGGATCATGTGCTGTGTCTGCCTCATTGTTCCTCGGGGGAGTTGATCTACTCTGATTATTCATATTGCCAGAGT
Source organism: Nycticebus coucang (assembly GCF_027406575.1). Lineage (NCBI taxonomy): Eukaryota > Metazoa > Chordata > Mammalia > Primates > Lorisidae > Nycticebus > Nycticebus coucang. The sequence continues at coordinate 19,682,020 of NC_069784.1, read as the reverse complement.
TTTTCCTTTGATTTCATCTCATGATTGTTTTTCACCGTTGCCTCTGGCTGTCCTCAGAGTTGGGGTGGTCTCTCTCTGAGATTAGATCCTGGGGGGATCACTCTATTGTTGCTGGATCTTTGTAGGGAGTGACCCCATGTAGCTCTTCTGGGGCTGCCCCAACAGGGAGTTCTGGTTGTGGGAGCAGCTCCTGAGTGTGACACACCCAGATCCAGCAACAGGGTAGGGGGTGGTGCACACAGTTCTGGGATTGCCTGGCACCCCAGTGACTTTGGCACAGAGGGCCCAAGGCTCCAGCAGTCTCTGGCCAGGAGAAGGGCTCCGCACAGAGGCAGGGAGGGCTCCGGAGGACATGCGGGTACCAGAGTCCCTGACCAGATGAGCAGGCCGGTGTCGAGGCAAGGGGTGTACAGGAGGGAGGACACGGGGTTTTGCAGCTTCTGGAGTTCCGGATCACGGCTTGCGGAGGCCCAGTCGCGGCGCTGCTAGTATGGAAGTCTGGGCAGGTGCGGGTTGCGAGTTGCGGGTTGCGGCACAGCTCTTCTGGAGGTCCAGGTGGGTGCTGGTCGCGGGTCGTGGCACCGCTCTTATGGAGGTCCAGGCTGGCACTATTCCTATTACTTTAACAGCACAGATCTTCTTGTCTCCCTGATGAGCCCCCAGAATATGATACCAAAACTCCTTCTTCAGTAGATCCTGGGTCTAAGTGATTGGAAGAATAAATCCAGAGACCACAGATCAGTGGTAAGATAGGATTTAATCATGTCCGGGTTCCAATCCTTCTGCTGTGGCCTTTCAGGAGAGAAGTCTGGTTTTGAGGATCAGTTATGGTAGATTAATAAGAGAAAGACTTATTTCTGAATACCAAGCACATGGGAGGAACCACAAGAATGATTTGCCAGATATATTTATAATATTTGTACCGTGAAATTCCACATTAATTGTACCAGTTAAATGTCTACTATGCAGTAATTAGCTACATTTATTTCTTTTATTTATTTTAAATTGAGGAATATTAGGGGGTACTCATGTTTTGTTTACATACTTGGTTTTTTGTACAGATTGATTTAAAGTTATAAGTGTGCCTTTCACACAGATAGTGTGCACTGTACCTAGTAAGTGTGAATGTGAATTTACCCATCCACTTCTCTCCTTTCCCCTCAGTTTGATTTTCATTGAGATTTACTACCATATGTACACTTAAGTGTTGCTCCATTACTTCTAATTTGGTATTGTCTCTCTATTTTTGTGATGTTTCACTTAGAAGAATGGTTTCCAGTTACCTCCAGGTTGTCCGAAAAGATACTAGATTGCCTTTTTTTTTTTTTTTTTTAATATAGCTGAGTAGTTCCTCATAGTATGCACATAGGACATTTTATTAATCCATTAATGGAAATAACTTTTCACCATAAACTATCTGAATCCTATTCTTTTCCTTTGGTCTGTCCTACTGTGTGTTATCATATGGCAACATTTTTATTTAACTTATTTCTCATGGGAAGTAAAGATGAAAAAGACCACATTCATTGATTCATATACTTTATTAAAATAATCGCATTATCAACATTTTCTATGACATTCATTGAATATCTTTTGGTTGCTAGGTACTGTGCTAGGTGTTTTAAGTGTGTGTACTCATTCCATCCTTTCAATACATGAATGTAATATTGTCTCAACTTTATACATGAAGGAATTGAGTTCTGGAAATGTTCAATGACTATTCTAAGGTCTGAGATCATATAACGAATAGGAAAGCTGGGATTTTAATCTAGACTTTCTTTAAATTCTGTGCTCTTTAAGAAGACTGACATTCAGAGGTCATTATGTAATGAAGCTTTTATTTTCTTAGGGTTTAATGAACAAGTATACAGTTCACAACCTTCTCAAAGATGTTCAAAACACATGTTACTCTGGAGGTAATTTTTTTCTAACAGTATTAGAGTTATGTGATCTATAGCCAGCTCCCAATTACCTGAAGAAATTCAATCTTACAAGTCATTGAATAATGCTCTTTACCGTATAGTGTAAACCCTTTCCTCCACCAAACCATTTATCAAAGTAGCAAAGATATACCATGAACCAATGGATTTGAATTTTACGTCCTTTAAGTTTTCCTAAAAAGTCTCTGGTGAGGATATTAATACCCAGTGAAGTGGGAAACAAGAACAAAGTAAACAACCATGGAGAGTTTGATTGGAGATAGTACGTTAGATAAACTGTTTTCTTACTACTAAAAATACTTCGTGTTCTTTTATGATGTTTGTGTTTCAGAGAATTTAAAAAAATGCACATATCTTTCTCATAACACTTCAGAAATGAAGGTTATTAAAGGACTTGTAATTTGGTAATCTGATTATTCATACTTAAATCACACATACTATTATTTTTGAATATCTATGATGCTTAAAATTTTTTGAAAGTATAAGAAAAATTTAATACAGTTTCTGATACTTTTGATCATTCAAAATGTTTTAAATTTAATTTGCCAGAACAAAACAATGATTTATAAATGGTTTTGCAGTTGGCAAAACTTGTTAACTTTGGCTTAGCTTATACTTGATACAAGCCATTAATTAGACATTACTTGTATAAGCAGGAAAAGTATCAGATATACTTTTCACTGCATGGTCCTATTAAATTCTGCCTTTGAGGTTGCTTGTTTTTCAGTGTTATGTGTGCCACAAAATGTGCCTGCTTTTTAATTTTGTAGGCAGTGACACGAGACTGGTTGAATGGAGTATAAATAATGGTTACAAGTTTGCAGAATCTTGGCATGTGACAAAGAATCACAAAATTTTCAAATGTCTACCCCTTATAACTGTAAAGATACAAATATCTAAAAAATATTTTTGTATTGAATGGCAAAGTCAACATTACTATATAGTTACATAGTTTTTGACTGTATGGTAACTAGTTAAATGCTTTCATGTACCAAAGAACTACAATGTAAAACTGGAAGTGAAGTCACAATATATGTAATCATAGAATTGGAATGGAATAAAGCAACTCCATTATGCATTGTGACTAAACACCGTTGACAATTTTCAAACTCAGTATTTCTGATGTTTCTTTAAAATAAAAGTTTCACATTGAATTTAGAGTCAGCTCTTTGGGTTGCTGGGGTTGATTGCATAATTGGCATCTGAGCATGGACTCTACTCCTCACAGGCTAGATGACCTCAGATAAGTCTATGTAAACTCTTTGGGCTTTGGTAACCTTATTTGCAAATTGTGGATAATACTGGCTGACAATTAAATAAGATGATATATGTGAAATGATCATTCAGAGATATAGTAGATGTGCAATAATGATTATTTTCCACCCTTTCTTCCCTTAAAATATATACATATATGGTTTGGGTCAGAAAAAAATTAAATGAGTTAAAAAATATGTAAATTAATAACATAATTTTGCATAAGCATTTTGGATATAAGCTTTTGGATAAATGTTGATAATGTTGGCTAAAGTGAGGTTTGGGAATTATCACTGGGTTTTATTAAATTATTCCTACCTTCCACTTCTGTTGATAATTTGGAAATGATTATACTAACTGAATCACACAACTTAATATTAAGTAGCTTAAAAAGTCTATCTGACTTTTACACTGGCTTACTCAATTGGTTTGATATTAATTCAGAGATTATATCCTCTATGTAATTAATATGCTTTCAGGGAATACAATTTTAAAAGAAAAGTCAGTTTCAAATGTCAGCGCTCAAGCAAAGATTGAGCAAATAGTTAGTTTCAAAATATTTTATAGGGGACTTAGTGGCATAAAAATAAGGAAAACTTTTAAAAATAAGCCATTGTTCAGCATGTCAGACAAGGTATTACATTTTATTTGTGCCTTAATAGCACATCCATATAGATAAAAGGTTGTTTAAAAATCTTGCAGAAAACCACAGGTGTCAGTTTCCCTAATAAAAATTGCATTTCCCCTGTAGTTTATACCTTTGATCCTTAAAAACTCAGAAAAAATAAATGAAAATTTCTTTGCTTTCATTTGCAGTGACTCAATGCACATTATTGGTCTTAAGGAAACAATATTCATTGCCACACTGGAGCCCTAGGCTTCATGGTATTTATTGTGGAAGGTTGCCTTCTGCGTGTTTATTCTCTAAATTTGTTACTTAGAAAAATAGGTGACTAAAAGATAGAAATAAATCGTCAGATGGTAATGTACCAGAAAACCAAACAATAGCATGAATATGTTGATCTACAGGCTTGGTGACCTTTTGTGTTTGTTTAAACAGCTTGTTTTAATTAGTAATGGATATCGCTTACTCTTATGAACATTATTGACAATTAAAAACAGCACCTTATAAGCAGAGGAATTGGAGAAATTTAATATGAGCGTTGGAGTTCAGTTTCTTTGGGGGGTTGCTTTGTTCTTGTCATAATGCTTGAAGTTAATGGACAACTGAAATGGAATGGCTTCATGTGTCATACACTGAGTTAAGAGGACTGACAAAAAGCCATTAGTGTCCAGGGAAGAAAGACAAAGACAGAAATTCTATCTTTTCCAGATGAGTCCTTACAAGTCCCCAAACCCTTTATTAGCTTGACAGGCAAGAGGCAAGAATATTAATGCAAAGGTCAGATAGTGCAATCTTAGCCAGATTTTTTTTTTCATTGAAAAGGTAATAGAAAATTATCTAAAATATTAGTGTTACAGAACCTAAGAGATGATCCTTTTAAAAAATAAATTTATGGCTTCATGTTCTAAGTAACAATTTTACCTGTCCTACTGAAAGGAAAGAATATATATATCTTTTCTTACTGGGTAAAAATGAACAAGTACAAAAAGGAAAAGTTGGATTATACCTACTTCTGGAGGTACTTTAAAAGACTTTAAAATAATTCTGTAACTTGGCAGTTTCTTCTCACTCACAAACACAATATGCTATAATAAAATCTTGTATAAGTGTCATCATCATAAGTTATCATCAACTTGATGCAACATCAGTACTATTAACACAGTTCATGTCCAATTATTCTAATGTACATAGCAGTATCATCTTTCATCTTTCCCGTATATGATATTTTAAAGTCACTCTAAAAATTGCTTTCATAGATTTCGAAAGTTCATTTGAACTTTGGCATACATCTGTCCCTTGTTGTCTGTCTGAAATGGTTCGGATGTTTGGCCCCTCCAAACCTCATATTTAAATTTGATCCCCAGTGTTAGAAGTGGGGCCTGGTGGGAGGTATTGGGGGGCAGGTCCCTCATGAATGGCACCCTCCTAGTGATAATGACTGTATTCTCCTTTCATTAGTTCAGGGTGGTTGTTCATTGTTCAGGTGTTGGAGGGCAGGTCCCTCATGAATGGCGTGGCACCCTACCAGTGGTAATGAGTGCATTCTTCTTTCATTAGTTCAGGTGGTTGTTTATAGGAGCCTGGCACCTCTCTTACTTCCTCTCTTGCCATGCGACACACCTGCTTCTCCTTCACCTTTCACCACAATTGGAAGCTCCCTCAAGCCCTCACCAGAAGAGATGCTGGTGCCATGCTTCTTTTACAGAACTGTGAGCCTAATAAACTCCTTTTCTTTATAAATTACCCAGCCTCTGGTTTTCTTTATAGCAATGCAAAGTGGACTAAACCAGTGTCCAAGGGTTTTTTTTCTTTCTAATTTCCTGCATCTTCTGTAAGTAAAGCTTATGTTTCCAGAATAATCCTTTCGAAGGACCTGGAAGGTGTATTCCAACCCTAAATAGTAATTTTCATGATCTTCTTATGAAAAGATATTTGATATCCCTTTAAAAATAAAACTTCATTTATCTCTGGTTTAGGGGAAGCATGTGCTCTTATTGAAAATTTGCAAAACATAGAAGAGTAGAAAGAAAAATAAGATAACTTGTAGCGGCATGTGCTATTAGCTGGTTACTAACATCTGCTCCTCTTCTTCCTGAATGCACTGCTGTATTGCTGGCCTTCTTTGATAACAGATGCACATGTGACTAGAATAGTCAACAGAAAATAAGCACAAGGGTCCCATTTCCAGGCCTGACCTATAAAAATCTCTGACACATCCTCCTCTATACACTTTAATTCTAGTTTCATGGAATGACAATTCCTGTAACAACCTCGGTGGTCACTGAAATCCTGGGTTCCAAAATGACTGCATACCTTGTCTTTGACAATGAGCTGGTTCAGATTCATCCATTTGCATGACATGATATTGTAGACTATTGTATATTACTGCTACAGTCTGATTTGCAGTGTTTCCCCTCCCCCAAAATTCATATGTTGAACTATTAATATATAAATAGTGGAGGCTGTCAGGGGGCCCTCATGAATGGGATTGGTGCGCTTGTGAAAGAGGCCCCTGGAGCTACCTTGTCCTTCACCATGGAAGGACACAGTGAGAAGGGGCTATCCATGAGAAAGCAGACCCTCACCAGGCACCAAATCTGCTTGTGACTTGATCTTGAACTTCCTAGTTCTTTCCTGTGAGAAATAAGTTTCTGTTGTTAATAAGCTACCCAGTCTATGGAATTTTGATACAGTAGCCTGAAAAGGCTAAGAGAGAAATTAGCACTGAGAGTGGGGTAGTACTCTAACAAATACCTAATTTGGGTTATAATTGTGTTTTATCTTTCATATAAAAGTGTGAATGATTGTATATTGGTTTCATAATAGTATTGAGTACATTGGATTTTTTTTTCCATTCTTGAGATACTTTTCTAAGAAGAATATGATCCAGCTCCATCCATGAAAACATTAAAGAGGTAAATTCTCCACTTTTTTATGGCTGCATAATATTCTGTGGTATACATATACCACAATTTGTTAATCCATTCCCATAAATGCAGTATTGTACACAGTTATGATCCAATAAAAAATATTAAAAATACCTAATTTGGAAGTGGCTTTAGAACAGGGGAATGGGTAGAGGCTGATATGTGTGCTGGAAAAAGTATAACTTGACATGAATGGACCACAAAGAGCAATTTTTGTCAAGGCTTAGATAAAGTAAAGAGCTAAAGAGGAAACCTCAGTCTTCTCAAACAATATCTAAGTGGTCGTGACCAGAACGTTGGTACAAATATGAATGGTAAAGATCATTCTGGTGAGATCTCAGACAGAAACGAGGCCCTATTGTTGGAAACTAAAGTCCAGGAGATCCTTGTTACAAAATAACAAAGATCTTTCCTAAATTGTATTCATGTCTTAGCATTTTGGGAAAGATAGAACTTGTGATGAAGAAATAGGATATTTGGCTGAAGTTTCTAAGCAAAGTGTTAAAGTGTGGTGAGGTTTCTCTTGAATGCTTATAGTAAAATGTGAGAAGAGAAATGCTTTAAAGATGGAATTTTAATCAAAAGGGAAGCAGAACTAAAAGATATGGATAATTCTCAGCCTGTCCGTATTGTAAAACATGGGAGGCATGTTTGGGAAAGAGCACCCAGGGTTTGATCAAGCACAGATAGACAACATTTTCATGATCACAAAGTTCTGATGCAGAGCACTGAGCTGTACTGTTGTGTATTTATGCTTGTGTAGGGACATACAGACACTTTGTGTGCTCACACGTGCACTCACATACATATCGATAAACACACACATTTAATAGCAGGGAAAGAAAATGTAATGGATTCAAATACATGAATTGTGATATGACTCTCCACAATGTTCTTTCCACTGAAGGCCAAATAATGTGTTGATTTGAAGCAAAATTATGGGAATTCATGGAGGGGTCTGTGGGCATTATCACTAGAGCTTATGATTAATAATGGAGCAGACAATCTGGAGCATGGTGTAATGTCTATAATCTGAGCACTGAGTCTGAGGCAGGCGTGTTCCTTAAGGTTAGGAGTTTGAGAACAGTTTGGGCAACATGGCAAGATCCCATCTCTTCCAAGAAAAAAATTAGCTGGGCTTGGTGGTATGTACCTGCAGTTCTAACTGCTAGGCAGGCCCAGGAGGCTGAGGCAGGAGGACAACTTCAGCCCAGGAGTTCAAGGCTGCAGTGAGCTATGATTGAGCTACTGTACCTAACCCTACTGAGTGACTGAGAAAGACCCTGTCTCTTCAAAAAGAAAAAAGAAAACAAAAAAGAATGGAGCAGATCCGAGTGACTGTAAGGTGCCACTCTTCTTTCAGGTTCTTTTTCTCTCTCCTTAAACTGTACCCTATTTCCTTCTCTAAAAATTAAAAGCTACTGTATAGCAGTAGCTCTTGGCTGCTCATCAAGACCACTGGTCTGTGAGGATGAAATTGTTATTTATCGGTAGATGGTTCCTGCTGGATGTGATCATTCCTTCTCATCAAGATGGTCCTGGTGATAGTGACGCAAAATTCCTCTCTTCATGTAGAGGAAAAGTAGAAGAAGGTTTGGGATATTTTTTCTTGGTTCTTAATTTTAAGGTGGGAGCATTACCTACTAGGGATGCCAAGTCATGTCCTACATGATTCTGATACTCTCCACCCTCTTATCCCCCTCACCCTGATCCTTGCACTTCATGTTCTGAGCCTTGTGGCCCTGTTCAGTTTTGTGGTAGTGTACACAGTTTTGCTCAGTTGAATTTAATACTATGTTACTTGACAGTGGGCCTCAGAGTCTTGGACAAACCTGGCCAGCACAGCTCCCGGGACAGTGATGACTCTTCTGGTTTTCATCATTGTTTTTAGGATTTGATTTAATTAAAAATAAGGATGTAGATGAAAGTATGTGGTGTTCAAGTTACATGGACTTTCAAATAACCTAAGTAACACTGGGGGTTCCTTTCCCCTTTAAGTTAATCCCCAGTTTTACAGCTTGGTATTGGAACCTCACGGGGGTGGGGGAAGGAATGGTTGATTTAGTTCCCTGCCACCCTACCCTGTTGTAATTAGAACTGTATAAAACTTGTAGGTGTCAGGATAGCCGGTAATTTTCTTGTGATATAAAATCGGTGCTTGGTGTTTTACTGGGTCTACATACAATATAGCTGTCAGGAAAACGAGAACCCGAACTCTTTCTTCTTCGCTTACTTACTGACTTAGCAGATTTAGCTGTCGGAAAGTAGGTATGAAAATTAGTGTCAGGACATTATGAAACTTTCAAAGAGAAGTTACAAGTTGCACCCACCGCCTTCCAGCGTTCTCTGCTGATTTAAAAGAGAGCATCTTTTCTTCAATGAAATGACATGAAATGGAAATCAGCGGGCTGGTCCAGTACATCTGAGATTTACATCAGAGTTTTCCACAAGGCAATCTAAAAGCTCATTTATTTTCATTCCTGTATTTTTCCATACTAAAAAACAGACAAGCCCTTTGGATGTCCCTGCTGCTAGAATACCTATCTAATGTGTGATATGGGGCCCAATTCAATGATTCTTGAAAGGTTTTCAAACTGATTTTGAGAAGCTAGTGGGCCACTCTGTAATAGGAAGAAGCATTTAGAATGCTGACATTTAGAATTCTGCCCCCCAATGCGCAAACAATAGAAGAGGAAAAGCTGTGCCCTCCTTGGGCTTCTGCTGTGCTAATTACAGAAATGTAAAGCCCAGCTGTGGTCAGACCAGCTCATCAAGGAGAGATGTGTTAGACCAAGAAAGCAGGATAAGGACCAAAATGCTTTTTTTCATTTTTATTCCTTGCATATTGTCTCTTAGAGAGTTCAGTTCTGCTTAATTATGAACTATTCCTTTTTCCATTTATAACATGTTTTCCTCTGCATTTAATGTGAGTGAAGGTGCTTCTAGACTAGAGTATGGCCATGTGATTGGAGCTCAAAGGCTAAATAAGCTTTCTTTAAAAAACATCTATATGCAAATTAATATTGATCCAATTACACAATCTGTTTAAAAATGAAAGGTTATAGGTCCCTGTTCCAAATCCACCACAGTCCTCCATTACTCCACAAGAAAATCAAGTCAATAAAACCAAACCAAACCAAAAAAATAGGCAAATTTTAACTTTCCAAGAAAATATTAATTTTAATTCAACAAGGTAACCAAAGGTAATTTAAATGTATTTTATTTCCCCTTGATGTTTCTTTTGTGCTTCCTTTTCCTAGAAATCTAGGTCCAGATTTGAACTACAAGTAGATTTTGTGGTAGTTATATGCTTGTTTTCCATTAATGTAAGAAATATGAGAAGATATAAATCAAAAAAAAAAAAGAAAACTGGGTGGTATTGGTAAATATATATACACATATACACATATGTATACACACACATACATATATATGTATATATATTAGCCAACGCAAAAAATTTGGACTAACTGGAAATTTTGCTAGACTCCACAATATTGAAAGGTATTTAGAAAATGGTTTTAATGTTTTTACTGTTTGCTTTTCTCATTTACAAAGTGCTAAGTGATGGTACAGTAGAACTTCATTTTAGTGATGTTATATTATCATCTGGGAATGACAATGTCAATCTGGTAGGCTGTGTATCAAGGGCATGTAGGCTGAATATTGCTGTGTATAATAATAATAATAGACATTTATTGAAATTATCCTAAATGCTTTAAATGACAAGATAAATCTTATTTTCTTAGTAGGAAGAGATGGTCACTACACTTCAAAGTAAATAAGGCTTTGCAGGTTGTGATAACATAAATTGTAGGGAATATTAGTCACATTGGTAATTATTGTAAATTTGCACACACACACACATATTGCAACGGTTTGAATTTGTTCCCACCAAAACTTACGTTGAAGTTTGATCCTCCATGTGGTGGTGTTGGGAGGTGAGGCTCTGTGGAATGTGTTTGGGTCACAGAGGCAGATCCCTCTTGAACAGCGATGGGTAACCTTCCACAATGGCGAAATGGTGAGACTAGATTAATTCTTGAGAAGATAGAATAGCCTTTATGAGAGTGGGTTGTTATAAACTCTGGATATCCTTGGGTTTTGCCTCTTGTCATGTGTCTGCTTCACCCTTGACCTTCTCTACCATGTTATGATGCAGAATGACCCTTTCCAAAAGCAATGGCTATATTCTTGAACTTCTGAGCCTGCACAAGCATGAGTTAAATAAACATCTTTTCTTTATATATTACCCAGCCTCAGTTACCTAGATCACTATGAAAGTTTTGAGATAGATTCCATTATTTCATTTCTGAGAAATACAGTTGACAACATCCTTTCTGATTCACCCCTCCAAGTTTCAACTTGCTCAGCTTATTGGTATTGCTGGGAGGGCTTCATTTGTTTCCATCTGTGTGGATTTCATGTTTCTTGATTTTTGGGTATCTCAAAATTTTTGTAATGACCCATGTATTTTGTTATAGCAGCACTAAACAGACTAAGACAAAAGTTGGCTTTAAGGAGCGATGTGTTGCTATTCAGGTACCTGGAAATGTGGAAGAGTCTTTGGACCTAGGTAATGGGCAGAGGTTGGAAGAGTTTGGAGGAACAGTCTAGAGTTTGGTGGAGCACTATGGGTGATTCTCGTGAAGGCTCAGAAGAAGGCAAAAAGACGAAGAAAAGTTAGGAACTTCTTAGAGACTGGTTTGTGTGAAAGTGCAAGTTAAAATTTATAGCCACTCTGTATTTATTTGTAACCTGGAGCAAAAGTCTCCCTTGTTACAAAGTAGCAAAGAGCTTGGCAGAACTGTGTCCATACCCTGAGGCTCTATGGAAAGACAAATTTAAGTGTGATGACCTAGGACAAAGTGCTCAAGAAGTGGCCCAGGTTCTTTGTAATAGCTTATGCTCAGCTATGGCAGCAAAAGAATGATCTAGAGGCAGAATTCATAGTTAACAGGCAAGCAGGGTGTAAACATTTGGTAGTCAGCTGGTAGTCAGCATAACTATTATTAAGAGTAAAGGGGTCAAACTTAAAAGGTGGGATCTGGGATTTTCATGGGAAACTTGCAAGGCTACAGCAGTACCCATTAAATATAACAATTGCGTATCTATACTTTAAAATGTTCTTGATAAAGCAGCCTTTTAATATTGTTCAGGGTGGGACCTAGGATTTATGAGAAATTGATGGCACAAAACGTGAAATGTTGAGAAACGGCAGGAAGGGAAATGATATTGGTCCACCACTTCTCTCTTCCCTATTTGAAAAGCTTGGTTTGCCTAGTTGGTCAGTTGAAACTTCAAGTTTTAGGGGAATAAGATTCTTGAGAAGCAGACATCTGAGAATAGGAGAGAGGTTTGGGTTAAATCAGAGAAGTAATAAGCTCTTGGAAGCCAGAGGGACAGTTTAAGGTCATTAAACAGACTATAGATTAACGGAAAAACTAGGCTTGCTTCACAATTTGAGTTTTCTCTGGCTCTGCAATGTGTCTCATGAAGAGTAAACCTCCTGGTTCTTACTGTGTAAGATTAATTCAGTGTTTCAGTTGCGAGTATTCCATTGGACAAGCAGGTACTGAGACCTTTTAATGTTCAGGGTAGTATGGTTCACTCTGGGGTATACAAGGAAATGAGATGATAGTTATTGGTATTTTTAGGGTGCTGTAGAGTTTGCACATTCTTTTATAAGCATCTTGTCATTTATAACCCTGGGAAGCAGCTATAATGGCTACTACGTATCCCTGTTTACAGAAGGGAAAACCGAAGTTCAATGAGTTGGCTAAATTTTGGAATATGAAAAATGTCATATTTAAGATTCAAACCCAAATCTTCCAGCTCAGATATTCATCTTATTTCCACTATATCAGCTTCCCTGCTGTAGACAATTTGCATATTAAAGGAAGAGAAACATACATTGGCTCAAATGTGGCAAGAATGTAACTGAAAAATAGATGTCATCATAGTAACCCCCCCCCCCCACACACACACAATTACCGGAGTAAACACTAGATTACAGTCCCAAGTTGGGTTATATGTTTTAGAGGTCTGGGTCCTGTTTTTTCACAGTATGTTTTCAGAAACCATTGTATGTACTGAACAATTAGACCTGTTACTTCCTCTCATGAACATGTAGGCTGCTTTTCCACTCAAGTAGAGTGCTTAAAGGAAGCCTGCATGAAATTCCTTTTGACCTTTTTAGTCTATTTTCATGGATGATCTCACCAGTAGCATATTAGATTTTTTGCCTCTCTGCATTTTGATACAAGTTTTGTTGATTGTCTAAAATAGATAGAGCCTATTAAATAAGATATAATAGACATATGTAAGCTCATAAAAATGAACAGGCCTCTGGGGATGAGTGACAACAATAAGCTGTTAAGTTTGAGAGATTTTAGCAGATATGAAGTCTGCTCTGATTCAAATATGTGTTACAAGTGAACGTGATAGAGGTAGAGATTTAAGCAGTTTCATCTCCAAACAGAGTCTGAAATTACTTGAGATGGTGGAATTCCATAACCCACCTGCTGCTTTTGAAAGGTTGAAAAACAGTTTTTTTTTGCAGATGTACTTTGTGAGCATTTTTTACCTTTAACTCTCTATGATACATTAGTTTTTGAAGCAATACAAATCAACATAACAATTATTTTTTACTATTTTCAAAATCATTAATTATTCTTAATCAAAATGACATGTGGTGGATAAGAGGGAAGGACTAGGAAATTGGAATGCATCACACAACACTCATGGATAGCTTTTTCTGAATGGTGTTTTGTGATTTCCTATCAGCAGCCCTTGTGTGGATGTACATATAAAAAAGTACCTGAGAATGGAAAAGTTAGAATAAATAGGAAGCTTGCTGTAAACATTATGAGGAATCAGCCATAATGCCACCTGTTGTCTGTCCTCAGAATTGCCCAGTCAGTGCTCTGGACCTGGAACATTCCCTTACATACAGGCCAAGTGGCACTGCCACTCAGTTCCAGGCTCTTCTTTCTTATTAGGGGAAATCTTTTCCTGTGTGGGGTATGCAGTGAACTTCCTTATAGTGCTTGCCTATATGTGTATGTGTCATATGGCACCTGGGAGCCCCACTATAATATCTGCTCTTCCTTCCCAGAGAAAGCAAGACCTTGCACATGGAGAGTTGGTGTGCAGTCCTTCCCTCTGGGGAGGGGCCTGCCGGTCACAGTATACTGGTGCACAGTACATGGTACGGTGCTGATTTTGCTGTGTTGCAACCAGTGCCTTGTGTGTTCTGTCCTTGTTGGTGACTCTGAGCCCACCGGTGATGCAGTAGGCTGAAGTCTGAGAGCTCCTACTGGTGGTTGGCATTGTTACTTTATTTGCCATCCTCCACGAGGTTGGGAATCCTTATCTGGGATTGGCAGTTGGATCTTTCTGCTTGACAAAAACAAATATATATATTTTTTTAATTAAAAATATTCTAGGGTTTTACATGGTGGATCACGCCTATAATCCTAGGTGTGATCCACCATGTCTGAGAGGCCAAGGCAGTGAGACCCCATCTCTAAAAATAGCTGGGCATTGTGGTGGGCATCTGTAGTCCCAGCTACTTGGGAGGCTGAGGCAAGAGGATCTCTTGAGCACAAGGGTTTGAGGTTGCTATGAGCTGTGATGCCACAGCACTCTACTGTGGGCAAGAAAGTGAGATTCTGTCACGTGCACAAAATAATAATAATCATAATAAAATTCTACTTTAGAATTTTTTTAAAATTGCTATGGTATACCTGGAAATAGTGCAAAATGCATTTAAAAGTATCTTCTCACAAATGTGAAGTAAGTATTATTGGAGATTTTTGATTAATTCCACTTATGTTAGTGTCCATTTTAATGTGATTTTACATTTAACTTATGGCGAGAGCAGGGGTAGATAAGAATGCCATGTGTCTGATGTCACTCGTATTCTGCTTTCACATCATCAGTCGACTTTGATGGAGTCATAATACCACTTCCTCTTTTAAAACTCATGTGTACGCACACTGTTACTAATCATGTTTTCCAAAATACACTGTGAATCTATTCACTTTCTTCCATCTTTGCTACTATCATTCTAGTCCAAGGTACCATCATTCCTGACCTCAATTCCTGCAATAGCCTCCAAAATTCACTCTTCACTTTGCAGTAAATCCTGTTTAATATGTTAATCAAATGTTGTCATTCCCTTGGTTAAAACCCTCCCATGTCTTCCTGTCACATTTAGAATAAAGCGTAAAGTGTCATGCATGGCCTAGGCTCTATTTTATACATGTTTGAGAATATAGCAAAAAAGGAAATCTGCCAAAACTCATTTTATAAAGTAAGTTAAGACCAACACTTGCTAAGGAGGGGTCAAGAAAAGAGGCTTACAAGCCAGTAGCACATAAATATACATATCCCATGTAAAACTTTAGCTCACTGAACATTCATTTATATTAAAACTAATATGTCATGACTAAGTGATTTTTATCCTGTGATTAAAATGATTGTTCAATATCAGAAAATCTATCCATTGCATTCATACCATTAAGGAATTTTCAGTTCTTTAATATCACATCACTTCTAAAACTTTCCTATTGAATTCAAATGTTCCCTCTAAACTACAGAATTTTTGTGTCTAAAATTTCGGTGTGCAGTCCTCCCATTCTACCCAGGGTGACATAGCGAGACTCTGTCTCAAGAAAAAAAAAAGAAGGAAAGAAAAAGGAAGAGCTTTATTTCAGCAGAGGAGCAATGGCACAGAAGAATTCAAAATGGCCATGTTCAGTGGTTCATGTCACTCAGGGACCCCCATGGGTCCTGGAGGTTGATGGCAACAACCTGGTGCGTCTGAGCCTGTTCTCTCCTTGGGTGATTTCTCTTCCCCATCTGGGACCAGAAATGTTGCAGGAAGATGGGCCCAATGGAGAGAAAGAGCACCCAAACACCATGTTTAAAAGAGGAAAGGCTGTATTTCAGCTGGCGGAGCAACAGCACAGAAGAATACAAAGTGGCCACACTCTCCGACTGGCTTAGTCTTCTCCTTTTTATCCCCAGTCAAAAAAGTTCTGGTCCGTAGGTACCCTTTTCATTGGTACCAAAGTGGGCTCCGGCTTTTACAAAAGCATAAGTTTCCAGGTCCCAGGAAGATAAGTCTACAAATTCCTAAGAGCTGAGTCACCACAGGGAGGACCTGGCAGGTATATTCTTAGGGTCTCCTTGAGAAGACCTCTGTTCTCTTAGACCTTACTTTTTCTGGGTATCCTCTATCAATAGCAGGAGAAATAAAAATTAAACAGAACAATTAAGTTACTTAGTAGTATGTACCAGAAGCCAAACTAGCAGAATTTCTGGGTCCCTCCCCCAAGTTCAATCCCACTTTAAAAAAAAAAAAGGTATTGAGAAACCACAAGGGCATTGCTGGGAAAGGGAATGTTTCATTGAGCTTGTTTGTGTGGAGTGGTAGCATTGACCTGAGGGAGGAGGCAGCTGGGGTGGACTGCAGGGTGGGAAGATGAAGAGAAGAGAGAAGACACTCTCGGAGGTTCTGGTCTCCTTTCTCCACCTCTCGTGCTCCTGCCCATCCTCATTGCTCTTACACCCACATGACTCAGACTCTGGTCCAGGTACTCTCAGAGGTCAAATCAGAGCAAGGAAAAAGTTCAGTGTGTGTGAGCCACTGAGAGGAACAGGTGAGAACTAACTTCAAACAAGGGGCTTCTCATACCCACTCCTCCAAAGTCCTGGGACTAGTGAATCACAGTCTATGCCTGTCTTCCAACAGCTGCTTCTCCCAGGGGTGCAAAGCATGAAGACCTGATCTGACAATGTGTTTAGCAGGCTATAGCTATTTAGTGTTAGTCTTTTCTTTTCTTTTTCTAATAAATCATAAACACATAGATCATGTATACATTAATGCATTTATGGGGTACAATGTGCTGATTTCATATAGAATTAGGAACGCTTACATCACACTGGCTAATATATACCTCATCTTGTTTAGTTATTATGTTAAGACATTTATACTCTATACTAATACCCTTGCATTATGCACCATTGGTGTGATCCCACCATTCACCCTCTCTCAATATAACCTCCCCCCTCTCCTTCTTCCTTCATCTTGGGCCATATTTGTGATCTATTCTTCATATGAAAGTGTGAGTGATTGTAAATTGGTTTCATAATAGTACTGAGTACATGGGATATTTTTTCTTCCATTCTTGAGATATTTTACTAAGAAGGGTATGTTCTAGCTCTATTCATGTAAACATAAAAGAGATAAAGTCTCCATTTTTTTTTTAAGAGAGAGTCTCAGTTTGTTGCCTTCGCCTTCAGTAGAGTGCCGTAGAATCACAGCTCACAGCAACCTCCAGCTCTTGGGCTTAGGTGATTCTCTTGCTCAGCCTCCTGAGTAGCTGGGACTACAGGCGCTTGCCACATGCCCAGTTATTTATTTTGTTGTTACAGTTTGGTTGGGGCTGGGTTTGAACCTGCCACCCTTGGTATATGGGGCTGGTGCCCTACTCACTGAGCCATAGGTGCTGCCCAAGACTCCATCTTTTTTAAGGCTGCATAATATTCCATGGTGTACATATACCACAATTTATTAATCCATTCATGGGTCAATGGGCACTTGAGCTTCTTCCATGACTTGGCTGTTATGAATTGAGCTGCAATGCACAATCTGGTGCAAATATCTGCAGATCTCTCTGCTGAAACCTTTTAAGCCAGAAGAAGATGGTCATTGACCTTAGGTCTCCTAAAACAAAACAACTTTCAGCCCAGGATCCTGTACCCAGCTAAATTGAGCTTCATTTATGACAGAGAAGTTAAATAATTTAATGACACACGCATGTTGAAGAAATTTGCCATAACCAAACCAGCTCTTCAGGATATCCTCAGACCCATCCTCCATAATGACCAGCACAATACTCCACCACCAAAGTAAACTCACTCTGAAATTCTTGACCAAAACCCAATTTCCACAGTGGCGAAAAAATTCAGAATGTCCACTGGACTTTCGAAAAACTCAACACACAAAATACTACCAGGCTTATCAATGCTCTCAATTAATGTGAACAGCTTAAACTGTCCTCTTAAGAGGCAAAGGTTAGCTGAGTGGCTACAAAAACTCAGGCCAGCTATCTGCTGCATACAAGAATCTCATCTAACCTTAGAGGACAAATATGGACTCAGGGTGAAGGGATGGGCATCTGTAATCCAGGCAAACGGAAATCAGAAAAAAGCAGGGGTGGCAATTTTATTTGCAGATACACTAGGTGTTGGTCTTTTCACGTGAGGTGTCTCACACATGCCCAGGCCCATGCAGAAACACACACACACACAGAGATCATTTGGCCTGACCTTGACGAGAGTCTGGCCTTCCTCTTTTGTTATTACCTAACAGCACAGCTGGTACTTCCATATAATAGGAGACAATGAACTGGCGGGCCCAGGTAACAAGACAGTTAAGGAGCATGGCTATTTCAATGTATGGCAATACAGATATACCACCAGAAGGAAAACTATTAAAATAGACAGACCAAGATTTCAAAATTGAAAAGCATGTTAAAACAAATAAAGGAAGATAGTAGTAAGATAGGGCAAAATCATTTAAAAGGTGACAAGAAGGGAAGGGCTGGCAATTTCAAATAGAGTATTCAGGGATGGCTTCTCTAGAAAGGTAACATTTAAATAAAGACCAAAAGAAACAGAGGGGATTTGCCATGTGGATATCTGGGAGAAGAACAAAGCATCCAGGCTGGTGAAAATCAAAGGCCGAGCAGAGGGAGACAGGGAGGGCATGAGGCCTAAGAGAAGAGAGGACAGACCACAGGAGTCATAGAGCCCACTGTCAGAACTTGCTTTCATTGTGCAGGAGTGGGGGAAGCCATGAGGGTATTCTGAAGAATACCATGATGTAATCAGGTATCAAGGAATAGCATGATGTAACTTATGTCTTAAGAGGCTTAGTCTGTTAAAAATAGCATGCAAGAGTGCCAAGTTGATGACAGGAAGACCATCGGCAGACTCTTCCAGATGAAATGCACATAAGTAGAGCTACAGTGGTAGGAGTGAAGGCATTGAGAAATGACCAGTGGAATAGACGAAAAGTGGCCATTGACCAAGTTAGGGAAGACTAAGAGAGAACCAGGTTTGGGGCAGAATACGAGGACCTCATTTTTGGATATGTTAACTTTAAGAATACTTATAAAACATCAAGTGTAGATGTCAACCTCAAACGCTTGGGCTCAAGTGATTCTCTGGCCTCAGCCTCCCAAGCAGCTGGGACCACAGGCACCTGCCACAATGCCCGGCTATTTGTTTGTTGTTGTTGTTGTCATTGTTGTTTGGCAGGCCTGGGCCAGGTTTGAACCCACCAGCCCCGGTGTATGTGGTTGGTGCCCTAACTGCTGAGCTATAGGCACCAAGCCAGCCCTTCCTCTTTGAATCAGGGTGTTTGGGTGCTAGTTCTTTCCACTGGGCCTCATCTTCCTGCAACAGTATGAGATCTTTGAGTGTAGGGATTTAAGTTTGTTTTGTTCTCCCTTATATCTGTAGGTCCTAGAACAGTAATTATCACACAGTAACTTCTCAATACTTACTGAATAAACCTTTTAGAAAAGTAAGAATAGAAGAAAATTTCTCAAATTAATAAAGTTTATCCATTGGAAAAAATATAGCAATGTCATGCTCCTTGGAGAGATATTAAACATTTTCCTTTTGAGAGTGGGAGTAAGGCAAGGATGCCAGCTATCATTGCAGAAAAACTTATGAGCATCTGGTTAGCATAGTACCCTCTAACTAGAAAATAGGACACTGATCATGATTTATATTGGGGAAAAATAAGCTAATTAATTAATTTTAAATACTGACAGAAAAGCAGGGAGGAATAATGTGATGGTTAATTTTATGTGTCAACTTGAATGGGATAAGGGATGCCCAGCTAGCTGACAAACTATTTCTGGTTGTTTCTAGGAGGGTGTTTCTCTAAGAGATTAACATTTGAATCAGAAAGCTGAGTACAGAAGACCCACCCTCCCCAAGTGGGCAGAAAGCATCCAAAATATTTAAGGCCTGAGTAGAACAAAAGGAAGGGAGAACTGTCTGCCTCCTTGATCTGGGACACCCGTCTTCTCCTGCTTGGGACACCAGAGTTCCTGTTCTCAGGTTTTGGACTCCAGGGACTCACATTGGCAGCTCTGACTCTTAGTCCTTGTTGTCCTGGTTCTCAAACCTTTGGACTCAAGTTGTATTATATCACCATCTTGTAGTTGGCATGTTGTGGAACTTCTAGGCCTCCATAACTAAGCCAGTTTCTTTAATAATCTACACACACACACACACCCCCTCACCCTACACACACCCCCTCTCCCTACACACATACACATTTTCTGTTGATTCCTGATACAGGGAGTATACACTAACCGATTGTAAAGCATGCTACAAACATCACAGACCCATTTGCAAAAAAAAAAAAATAATAATAATAACATGAAAAAATGGAACCAGTGCAGAGAGAAAAGTATACACAGGGTGGTCATAAAGTTCACGTGCGGTATAAAATAGTGTACAATTTAAAATTGCACACAAACTTTATGGCCACCCTATATTTTCCATTGATCTCTTGGCTCCAATGTTGTCTGGGGTTTTGTGGTATCTGTGTATGTATGCATGTATGTATGTGTTTATATATTTTGGTTATAACAGACATGATATTACAAATCAATGGAGAAAGAATGAATTTTTTTTTATGTGGAAAACTTAATTTGGATCTCAATCATGTATAAAATTATACGCCAAATGGATGAAAGCTCAAGTGCAAGATAAAACTATAAAGCAAATAGAAGAAAATCTTGAAGAGTGTCTGTCATTTTGGTATGGAAAGCCCAAAAGATGGTCCACAAGAATAGATCAAAGGAGAAATCTGATGGATTTCACAGCATCAAATTAAGGAATTCTTGTCAATTAAGGATATATGATACATAAATTTAAAAAGATATTACAGATTGGGAGGATTTTTTGTAGTATCTAAAACCAGCAAAGAAATCTGAAATACATAATAAGCTCTTGCAAATGACTATTATAAATACAAACTCTAAAAGTAAAAAATGAAGGATATAATCATTAATTCAAAGAAGGCAAATAAAAAACAACCTACAAGTGCATGAGATGAAGATCAACCTCTATTATGACTATACGATATCGTTTTCTATCCATCAAATTGGCAAAGATTTAAAAGTTCATAATATCAGGTGTTGGGGAGGATGTGGAGAAATGAGAACTTGTATAAACTGCTGATGGGAGTATATACTATTGCAGCCCCTTTGGAGAGACATCTGGTGCTACTCAGTGAAATGAGACTTGCACGTAAGACCCACAGGTGGAAATGTGTATTCTTTGCAAGATTACTTGTGGTAGCAAAGATTAGAAGGTATTAAAAACATGGATAAGCAAATTGTGGTATATAAGTGTGACAGAATTCAGAATTCAGAAGTAATGTATTATATTAATACCCAACAAAATGAATAGAACCCAAAAACGTAATATTTAGTGAACATGTAAGAAACAGTGTGTGATTACTACTACAATTAGTAGTTTAATGTTAATACATAATAAAATTATATTTTAAATTTATATAGAGTAAGCAACACTCCACTTTTCAAGAAAATTTTATGTCTAAGGATATATACTTATATATATATATAATGCGTTATAGTGCATGAAAATAAAATAAAATGAAAGTATATTTTTGTACAGACAGATAACCATGTATCATAAACTACAGTGTGTAAGTAAATTCTATGCAGTAGGGTAGAAAAGGTAGGAAGATGGGGATGGGTTGACAATTTAGGTCTCTGAGATAGTAGCAGTATTTCTAGAATTTCTGTACCCAGACACCACCCTGGGCTCTATATTAAATGGAAATGAAGATTTTCTAGGATTCAGTTACAACAAAGTATTATCTTCATTAATGCTAATAGTGGTTGCAGTTTCAAAGAAGGGAGCAGCTAGCTTGCTAGTAGATGGTGTTGTGGCCAGTTTTTCATGTAAATTCTAATTCACTGAGTGGCATTCCTTCCAACTGTAAGAACCGAAGACAAATCTTCACAGTGGGTGTTCTGCTGGAAAACACTAGGCCAATAGAGATTTATGCCTAGGTGCTAGCCCCTAGGATGTGAAAAATTGAGTAAGATAGAATCTCTGTCTTCAAAAAGCTTACATTCTAGTGGAACAGACAGAAACATAAATAGATAATTAAAATAATGTGGTATATGCAATGATAGATATCAGTTGAAATAAAAAAAACCCAAGATTGATAGCCAAAATTTGAATTTTCTCTATCAGTTCTTGAATGAAATGGAGTGACTCGTTGATATTTATATTCATGAACCTAAAGGATACCCATATGTGGAAAAACAGGAAAAAAAACTATGACCTACCTTTTTTATTATGTAAAACCAAATGTTTTCAAAAATTTTCAAGAAAAATAGCCTTATGTATTATCAGAATGCAGACACAAACAGTATTCACTAAGATAAATTGATTTCAAATGTACCAGCCTAGGAGGCACATCCATTGCAATCTTACACTTACATGGTATAATATGCAAATTATTTTCCCAGAAGATTTTTTATTTGCAAGTACACAAGTTTATTTATATTAAAAAAAGAAAAACCCAGCTCTGTATTATTCTGTATTCTGAAGCAGCAAAGCTAAACTAGGAGAATGGATATTGGGGTAAAAGTTTTATAATTTGGGGGGAATTTTTTCGTATGTGGGATTACATTATTTTAACAGTTAATGACATTTCTAAACACAGGATTCAATTTTCTTTAAGATTTGTAATTTCAGATTTGTAATACTTCCCCCCGTCCCAGCATGACTGACGCTGGGATCTGAAAAGATAAGCAAGACTTTCACCCGTGAGCTATGCTCATTCGCGTTTGTAGGTACCTACCTCTTGCTGGAACACGGGGTAAAACCAGCTTACATCACTATCTTCAGAAGAAAGGGAAAGAAAATTAGTGTGAAAGGCATCAAGATGTGCCAAACTTGGAAATACTGTATTCAACCAAAAGGAAAAGCCAAATTCTTATGTTTCATGGTTTGTGAGTTTTGTGGTTTGTGATTGTGGTTTGATAGAATTAGTACTGCAAGGATGAAAGCACTTTATTATTAAAAACTTCACTTGTGAGTTCTGGTTTTGTTTACTTGTTTGTTTGTTTGTTTGTTTATCAGGCCCAGGCAAGGCTGGAACCAGGTGCCTCTGGTGTGTATGGGGGTGGGGGTGGGTGCTACAGTGTACTAACCACTGGGTTATGGCAGCCAGTTTGTGGGCTCTGTTTTATTTTATTTTTTAAATACCATCCTCTTCCTCATGCTGACTGGGGTGTATACTCACACCCACACTCCCGTGTCTGACATGTTAGAGTAGATTCATCACATAAGTCTTGCTCATCCACTCTGGCAGGACATATCTTTCACCACCATTGTGAGAAATGAATTTATGAAAGCAGTCAAAGGATCCCTGAAGTTGTCTGTAGTCACTCTTATCTGTGTAGGTCAGAAATTACAGTGGGAACTGTCACCACTGAATTGGGAGTATAAACCCAATGGGGAATCACTGATGCTGGGGAGGGGCAGGAACCATAGATGATGTTAAATCACCAAAGGCAAGATGGGCATAGTTACCATGATGGGCAGCAGAGTCAAAGCAGTAGTAGAAGAGTGTGACTTGTGGAGAACTGTGAGGTTGACTAATTGATTTTGATGTCCCCATCTGTGAAATTAATAGCAGTCTACTCAATTCTGATTTGATCTGTCATAAGTGGGAGAGTTTTAGGTTATCAAAACAGAGTAATGGCCCCTTAATCAATTCCCAGACTTGAGCCAGTTTACAGACCCAGAATCCTTTGACTAAAGGTGAGGTCAGGTCCCCTTGAGGAAGCAACAGGCTACCCTGCTAAAACTTTGTTAGCCCTTTGTCCAACCTTCCTCAAAGAGACCTATGACCTTTTACTATGGTTACCATGCATTGTGGAAAAGAAAATAATCATACTTTTGGAGGACTACTGGACATTGGCTCTGAATTGTCATTAATTCTAGCATCCCCCAAATGTCACTATAACCCACCAGTCAGAGTAGAAGCTTATGTGATCAATGGAAGGTTAGCTCAGGTCTGTGCTGCAGTGGGTCTGGTAAGTTCCCATACCCATTTTGTGGTTATTTCCCCAGTTCTGGAATGTATAGGTAGAGTAGATATACTCAGAAACTGGCAGAATTCAACTCTGACCTTTAAAAACATAGAGTTAATTTTTGTGAGTGTTAAGGAAACAATGTCAATGAAATATCCCTTAAATCAAAAATGGAGGTTTGGAGGGGGAGAGAAGGGAACATGGTGACTCAAAACCCGGGCTGACTGGCTTGGTGCTTGTAGCACTGTGGTTATGGTGCCAGCCACATACACTGAGGCTGGCTGGTTCTAATCTGGCCCAGGCCAGCCAAACAACAATGACAACTGCAATAAAAATAGCTGGCCATTGTGGCAGGCACCTGTGGTCCCAGCTACTTGGGAGGCTGAGGCAAGAGAATCGTAATTTCCACCTAATGACTGATAGTGTACTGGAAGAAAATGCATTTAGTTGCTTATTTATTTTTAGTATACACTCTTCCAGAAAGCATTTCTTGTAGCTTACAAGGGTATGTAAAATACAACACATTGGCAAAATAGAGAAAAAGGTGAGGTAAAATGCATCTGGGAATAACGTTCTAATCCATAACGTGATGTTCCAAAAAGGGAAGTGAGTGAGCACAAGTTTATTCTAAGCTTTCTATTACAAACCCCAGTCCATAGTTTCCATGAAACACAGATTAGTCCTGACACTAAATCCAACAGGAACTTCTCCTGAGTATCAAATGAGTTAAAATGATTCAACTTCGTTTTTTGATAGTTTAACTCATTTGATTAAACCTACGTTTCAACCAATTTTTACCAGAGCTCTGGCATACTGGAAAAAAGCCTGGCTTCTGGAGTCAAACCTATTTGGTTTGAAATTCTGGCTCTTTCATTTATTGTTTGGATGATCTTGGGCCAATTACATAACCTTTCTTCATCTTTGATCTCTCATTGGTAACACGTGCGCTGCAGTAAGATCTTGCTCACGGGGTGCTTGTGCTGATGAAATGTATACAAAGCTCCTTGTCCTATATACTCTATCCTTTTCTGTCCTTCCTTTTTAAAAGGAAAACGTGGCATTTATTCATGATGAAAACAAATTAAATCTGTGCAAAAACCTGTAAGTGGGGCACAGAGTGAAGAATTGTTGGTACAGGAACTATTAACACCAGCTGACTTCTGCTGACTACACGCTCCGGATGAAATAACTACTTGTTTTAAAATAGGCACAAAGACACACACACACACACACACACACACACACACACACAGAGACATCCCATAGCCAATCTTATATGAAAGTTGGTCTCCTGTACTTGATTCTTTAACATTCTGGTTGACATTCCCATTTTCCGAGTATGAGTCCTTAGATAACATAAGTCTTAGATATTGTAGTTTCAAGAAGGCAACTCTGTGTACCATAGCAGTTAGGTAGAGAAAATTCACTTTCTGTAGTGTACTTGTGACCAGTAAGCTAAGGCTTCAGAGAGTTCTTCCTTTAGAACTACCAGGAAATAATTTTCACATAGTGTCAAAAAATTAATAGATCATTCATTTAAGAAGTAAAAACCCGAGTTAAAGCCACAGTATCTCCTCACACCCATCACATCACCTTCATTCACATATTTTTACAAGTGAAATTTGGGTTTAGATTAGCACCCTCCAGACATCTGGGGACAAGAAGGCATAGGGTATGCATATGGTATGTGGGGAGATGCCCTTGATGTGGTGGTAGTGGTGAAATTAAGTGAATCATTACCTAATTACATGAGTAAAATCTTGAGGTCTCTTCAGATCCAAGGTGGTAGAACAAAATCTACCACCTCTTGCCTTTAGAACCACCCATTCTGAGTACCCACTCTATCCTTGGCTTAATTTGCCACACCATTGGAATGATTCTGATAATCATTACAGGATGTACCCACTATGGTCAACTTGAAAAAATATGATTTGTTAAACTCTTAACACTGACAGGATATCTTAAATGAAGTCTGTGCTGATTATTCTGTGATATTTGGGTTCTTTTTTTTTTTGCTTATTTTTCCCTATATTTCAAAACATTGTGACATTGATTTATTGCCTCAAAAAAGGTAAAAAGGGGATATCGGATACCATATTAAAGGTATCAGTTTGAAAATGTCACAGTACTCCCATATTTTGTAAAAACCAGCAAAGGAGTAAACTATAAAAGAAGTGATTTCAAAAATGTCTTTTAATAAAAGTTTAAAGTCTTCAAAATATATCTGCCCCTGGAGCAAACTTTTTTCATTTAATATTGTGTCTGTTAATTAGTGCTTCAAATTTGCGAATTCTTTATTGGTTTATATCAATGTAATACCCAAAGCTCATCTCATTGCCAGATTTGAATGAAATATGATCCTGTTTATTCTATTAAAATGAAGGCTTGAAATTGTTACCCAAATGCCACAGGAATTCTTGCCATTTTCTCATCAAATTCCTCATCAGATTTTTTGTTAAAGTCACATTGTTTTAGATTTTGTGCCTTGGCATTTAAATGAAATTCAATGTGCCCCACTGGAGGAAACATCTGTAGGGAGATATTATGTACAATATCCATTCCAATCAAGCAGGAGTGCACTGAGTGTCTGAATGAGGAGCTTATTCTTGCCGCACACCCCATCTGATGTGGCTATTGAGAAGATCTATAAGAGGGAGAACATTTATAAAAATTAAACCAGCAGTGGAGCGCAGTATTTTAAATGCTCAAATCAAATACTTTTTAAAGGCACAATATCAGTTTCAGTGAATGGATTCCTGCCTCTTTCTTTTTATATAACAGACTTTATATTTATAACATCTCATCCAGACTTTGGACAGCTTACAGAGTAGTTAGATTATGATGATGTTCAAGGTCCATGGGCCCCAGTAAGCTTCTATTTACTTGCTTTTAACAACCTACCATAGCTTTCAACAGAGACAGCCTTAGTTCAATACACTTTCTGTATAACCTTTTGTATTTGTGATTTTCCACAAAACACCTGCAACTAGTGCTGTGTCAAATGGTCAAGAGATGGGAATGGTCCCTGTTCTATCTATAGATGCCTCACATCAATGGGAATGTTTTTAAATGGTCCTTTAATTTTCAGTTAGAAAAGGGAAATAACCAGGATATGATGGTTAGAACTCATATGGAACGGAGAAAGTTATCTAACTCACCCCATAGGACTTTAAGATATGTGAGAAATAAATAAATTATGTGTGCAAGCACTTGAAGTGTGGCATATGGTTAAATATCCAATAAATATTAACCAAGATTGTTGTCAAGGATGGCTTCACAGAGGAGGTGGGATTTGAGATGGGTGGCATTTCATCAGCCCCCAAATGGGGAATTCACCTAGCAGAAAGGGCTTGTACAGGGATGTGGGTGTTGGGAAGCAGAGAGCATACTTTCTGGGAAACCAGACCACTTTAGGCATTGCTGAAAGAACCTGGTCATTGTCAATATGAAGTACACAGAGGGACTATTAACACAGAGCCACCGAGCAACATGATAGAATACAGAGAGAACCATGTCGTTTTGACTTAGACAACATTGTACTTGGTCTGTCGTACACAGAAAGAGATATTTCATTTCCAGGTCCTTCAGTGTATAATTAAGTAACGGAAAACACTGTGCAGTAAGCACATGAAGCATTCAGCATTCTCCTGTCAAAATGCACTTAGATTCCTGCTGGAAGACAGAGCTTCTTCGAAAAGAAATAACTCACTCCCCCAGTATGTGCTAAAGTGAACTCTTCTCTTGTATTTTCACTGCTTTGACCCCTGTTTGCCTTTGCTGTAGTTATGATGTATATTATGGGATTAACATGGAATTATGTCTTTGCCATGGCAGATTATGTGACATATTATCAAACGTAAATTATTAATTGAAATTATAATTCTCATTTCTTTCTTGCTTTTTTAAAATTTCTTTCAAATCCAGAAACTGGCTTTGTCAGGTTGAGTTTCTTTCACTCAAGTAAAGAAAAACTATTATCCGATACAGTTTAGAAAATACTGGATTGTATAAAATTATACAGATTTCTTTACCTTAGAAGCTTCTGAAATTTTAAATATGCTAATGAACATTGAAAAGCTATAAGAATAAGATGTAGCACTCATGGTATCTGACACTTCTTTGGCATTGTGAACTTTTCCATGTAACCTGCCAGCACTTCTGCTTTTTGTTACACACTATCCTCAGTCTTCAGACCTTAGAGGTGAAGGGATATTTAAATAACAATGGTGGATACTGATACAGACTACAAGTGAACGATACATTTTAAAAAATACTTCTAATGAGGGAGGGTATAATACCTATTTCATACAGTTTGATTTGCTCAAGAAAATTAAAGCTTTCTGTTAGACTTGTGAACTCCTAAAATGTAGGATGATTAATATCTTATTCATCTCTGGAACCTCAACACTATACATCATCTTTTTCCACTGGGAATGCCAAGGTTATAGAATAGGGATGGCCGGCAGTCATTTTCTCTGCTGTAGAGAAAGTTTATCATCTAAGAGGAAGAGGAAGAAGAGGTAGAGGAAAAGGGTTGTGATGACACTGTTTAACCTGTTGGATTTAGTTGTGCCTTAAGCCACATACCCTGTACTTTGAAGTAATGTAAACTTATTAAGTTTCTTTTTTTCCTTGTATTCGTAAGCTATTTTGAGTTGAGGATTTTTGTTTTTGTGTGTGAATTTTTTTTTTTTTTGCTTACAAATAAAAGTGTTCTTACATGTTGGAGTTGTGGTCAACAGACTCGAAATGGTGGGATTGGTTAAATAGAGGTTAGACACAGAAATGTGAAGATTCTCCCATCCATGACTAATGTGAGGGTGGCAGACTGAGAGCTGATGACCCAATTCTACTCTCTCCTTTTTTATTGTTATCATAATCCAAATTATTTTTCCAGATGGCAAAATGCCCAGCTTAAAAAAACGTATTTCCCAGACTCCTTTGGCAATTGGTGCTGACAACATGATGTGGTTTGGGACAATAAGATACACACAGAAGTCTTCGAGTAGGACTCCCAGGGAAGGCTCTTAGATGAGAGCCAGGCTCAGCCGGCACGTGCCTTTCACCTAGCCTTCTCTCTTCTTCCTGTCTGTGCCTACATTATAGTGTCTATGATTCTGAGAATTGGGCCCACAACCCATGACAAAAGGAAACAATTGCACTGTATTGCACTGATAACATTCCAGCCTTGAACCGTCCAATTCCTGATGTTTTATTGCATAAAAGAAAAGGACAACCTTTATTTGATTAACCTTCTAAAAGTTTGATTTTCTATTATATGTAGCTGAACTTGATTCTAAAATGATACATCTAGGCAATTGTACTGTTGCCAGTGTGTCTGGGGACTCCTTCAAAGCCCACCAAGCTGCAACACTGGAGGGAAGACAATGTCAGGGGACTGGAGGGTGCTGAGGACTTTTTGCAGTCACATCCTCTAAGAAAGAGATGAGCTTCATTCTAAGCTGGTTCTCATAAATGCTCTAACCAGAAAAAAGTTGGATAATTATGTGTCCTGGGGTAAAAATTAGTGGGATGAAAATGGGCATTTAGAATGAACTCTGAAGACAAACTTTGGTGAATTCAGGAAATTTAATTGACTCAGTCTTAAGCTCACAGGTGGAGCGTTTTGATGTGTTAGGTTGATTATATAGTTTTATCCCAATATTGCTCAATTATAAACTATGCTCATTATTGTGTCTATTATCTCATATAACTTGAAATTATTTCTTTGATTTTCATGTTTTACTGTAGAATCATTCTTTAAAAATTCTATTTACAATGTGGTGGTAAAAAAGCATGGACTCTCAAGAGAAACTGCCTGGATTTACCTCTTATCAGCTGTTTGACCTGTGCAAATACTAAACTTCTCTGCACTTTAGTTTCAGCAGAGAATTTAAAATGGGGGTAAAAACAGTACCTACTTTATGGACTTGTTGTGAGGATTAAAAGTGTTAACACACAGGAAGCATTCGGAATAGCACCTGCCTTTAGTAAACCCTATTAGCTATTATTATTTGATTTTTATTATTTTAATATGGTAGTTGAAAAAACTTCTAGACTTTACTTCGAATTTAAAATATAAAGTTGTATTTTTCAAATTTAAGTAGTTTCATTTTGGGGGTTTCTGATGAGGGTGTTTCTGTTGGTGAGAAGGAACAAACAGTCTTGAGATTCTGCTTTGGGGATTTATCTTCTTATGCATAAGTTCTAAATGGAAGCTTCTGAAGAAGCGATTGGTTTCACAGTGTGGGAAACAAAGAAATTCTGTTTTCTTCCTTCAACCATTTAATTTCATGGCTGACTAATTAAATTTCTTTCTTGGATGAAATAAACTGAAAGGGTTAGCATCTCTAGGAAAGGTCCTTCTGTGTAAGTGGACCCCAGGCTCACCTGATATGCAGCCACCTGCCAGATGTACTTTGAAGAGAAAGGCTGGCATTGGCTGTCACTGCAGGCCCTTTCTGACTTGAGAAGCACTCTCTCTGATGATGGAAACCCTCTGGATAAAACATGTCCTAGGATTGGTGAGGGCCAGAGATAAGAAGTCATTCTGTTCTTTTATGACCTTTTCTTCTGCTTGTATTCTCTTTAAGTTTCCTTATCTCTCATCTGCCCCATCAAGATGTATTGAAATTAAATCTAGTTTTCTTCTGCCCTCCATACTCTGGGCTTATAGGAGTCCAGAGGTTTTATATGCCTCCTAAAAGTTGTTTTTTTCATCTAATAATAATATTAATAATACCCCTCTTAGGATTACTCACTAATATCTAATCACAAAGTAGTGATTTTAAAAGACTAATGAACCTAGGTTTCCTTTCAACCACAATGTTAATATTACCTAAAATATTGTCTATTTTCCTTAACTATTGATTCAGTTTACATGATTGTCTTTCTTGGCCAGAACATCTAAATAGGTCTTAAATAGTTTCTCAAGTACCCAGCAAATTTTGACCCCAAATTATCAGATGGTATTTAAGTATTTTATTAAATTTGCATATATACACCTATACATCATATATGTGTGCATATGTGCCAATATGAGATGGAATGTGATTGAAAGTAGCTCTGTCTTTGACACCTGTAGTGGTACTAAGAAGAGCAACCTGGGTTCTCATGCATCGGGGTTGGGCTCCCAAGAATACGCCTCCAGACAGAACAGCTCTCAGCTCTGGGTAGGACTCTTACATAGTTGAACTATGTGAAAGGTCTGCCAAAGACTTATCGCAAATGTAATAGATATTTGGGAAAAATAATCTTGTTTGAAATCCTGAATGAATAAAAAATACCAATACAGGTAAAAATATTATAAGGCGTGAAATTCAAGCAGCTAATATCCTTTTAGAGTGGAGGTGAGGTGGTGTGGGTCCTTGCCGACACATATGATGTCATTACTTCAATGTGTCTCTCAGCTCTACTGTATGAAGAATTTATGCCTAATGTGGGTTTCAAACTATTTCTAACTTTGGAGATTAGCAGCTTTAGAGACATGAGACTTGGTTTACTTTTTCCAAGGAAGCGTAGATACTAGCAACTTCTTAGGAAAAGTTTCTCCAGATCAAAAATATTTCCTCTTCTTTTGTTTCTTACTCTAGCAAATAATAGTTTAAACAGCATCAATCAATGGCCATGGGTCAATGATAAATGTAACTATTAACATTTGGGGAGGCTTAGATCCATTTATATGAAAATCAAGTTATAATGGGGTTGGGTGCTTTTTACTTTTTCTTTATTTCTTTATTTTTTGTTCTTTTACTGAAATGATAGATAGTAAGAAACTACTATGAAGAATTAATTAGCAAAATCTATTATCCACTAAATGTAGTCTGGGAAAAGAGTTCATGGATGGGCGATTATGACATTAAATGAAGGCAGAAAGGTAAAGGAACATATAATGTTTCTGAGTCAGATGTTTTTCTCCTTTTATTCCTGCACTCATTGAAAGAACAAAAGAGGGAGAACCATGAACTAGGGAGATGTAGGTCCTCATGAGAAACAAATCAGAGGCTTTAGGTAGCATCATAAAACCACCATTTAGTACATTGACCTTGTGTATTTAAAGATTATGAGATTTTACAGTAGTTGGGTTATAAAATATCAATTTAGAGTAACAGCAAATTTCCTGATATTCATTCCAGTTTATAGGCAATTCCTGTTCTGACAGAAACCTATAGGGCTGGGTGACCAGGTTCTCTGAGCCAATGCTGCGTTTTCCTTCAGGGTGGAGTGTGGGGGGAAGACTCAATGGCTTTTACCCAGAAAATCAGTGAGCTAAAAGTCTCCTCCTTAGTCAAGCCATTTGTATTGTAGGAGGCTTTAAAACAGTCCCATAATTTATTTAGGCTCATAGATTTTCCCTTTTCAGCAGGCAAGTGGAGAATTTCAGGGATGTTGGGTTAACGGTATTCCTCTTTGAGGGGTTTCTATAGCTTCTGAATCCTGTGTATCACTAATTGCAACAACTAAAAATAAAGTATGACTAAAAGAATACTGCTATTATAAACCACTTGGGGTGTTAATATTCAGATGAAGAGTCTTTGGTTCCTACTTCATTGCAAAATTAGGGTGTTTTTTTTCCCCCCTGCTGTAAAGATGTACGCTTATTGAATGTATTTAAATTACTAGCTAATTTTTTCAGGGGGGAAAAAACCCTGAGGCAAGTGTAAAACCAGTAGCTATAGAAAGCTGGAGAATCAGATGTCTGCTGGGCAAATTGACAGAACTCATTAATCTTCGATGCAGTGTGCTATAGAGTCTGTCCTTTCATGCACCTGTGCAAGCCTAAAGTCATTACACGATGGCACTATTAATACTGAAGAGCCGGAGTGGGAGAGGGTTATCTTCTCTTCTTAGTAATTGATTGCCAGCTGATTAGTGGACAACATTTTTCTTGCAGCATAATTGCCTTTGTGCTATCGTAGCCTCTCTGACCTGGGCTTAGGCCATCTCACCCATTTTGAGGCCCTGACAATAGCACCACAGCCCTGAAAGTAATGAACTGGAACTCAATCACTGCGAATTCCCCTAACAGTAGATGCCTAGTTAAATGTATTTCAGTGATGTTCTGAATAACAGCAGTCATACTATTAATCACATTTCTTTTTCCTTCTAGGAAATACCGTAGATTTCCATCTGGAGAAGTATTTTAGAAGGACTCAATGGAAGTCATTATGTATATATATGACATTATGTACATATATATGTGTTTTTATCTTCCACTGCTGTGATGAACTTATCAGAGGTCATTTTGTGGGATTTTTAAGGATCTTGTGAATAAACGCTGGTGATGAACAGATTCTTATTAATTTTGAGCCAACATTTTGGCCTTAGGTTTAAGACTGCTGAAAAACATACTGCAGCCCACACAGAGAATTAGAAGATTTTAATGTCATTTTATTTCATGATAGTCACAAATACCAAATGATGACATCTTTCTTATCTTAAAAATATTCAGTCATATGTCTTTGTGATCTGTAATAAGATGCTGGACTAAGAAAGGGAAAACCAGGAAGTATATGTTTTAAATCTGAGAGTGCGATAGTTCACTACATGGGAAGTGATTGACTAGTGTAGTTCTTTTTATCTAAATGTCAGTGATACCAAGAGGCTTCCATGTAGGTAACCTTCACATTATGTAGATAGAAGTAAAAATGTAGCAATCTACTGCCTAACATGAAGGGTGTTAAGCTGGAACTCTCTAAGCTTTTAAAGGAGAAAATGCTACAATGTGGAAGGGAGCTTGGTAGTCATTAAAATCAAATCTAGCTCTGTAGAGTTGGAGGTCAAGATTTTCCTTATGTGACAGCTAAGATACAAAGAGGACTATTATAATGCCAATAGTCTCCATTTTTAGCCATATTTTTTTTGAGACAGAGTCTCACTTTGATGTCCTTGGTAGAGTGCTGTGGTGTCATAGCCCAACCTCAGACTCTTGGGCTCAAGTGATTTTCTTGCCTCAGCCTCCCGAGTACCTGGGACTACAGGTGCCCACCACAACACCCGGCTATTTTTTCTATTTTTGGTAGAGACAGGTTCTTGTTATGGCTCAGGCTGGTCTTGAACTCCTGATCTCAAGCAATCCCCCCACTTTGGCCTCCCAGAGTGATTAGCCAGATATTCTAACACCTTTAGGAATATACTTGGCAATAGTTGCTCATTTTTCTAATTGAGATCACTGACTTAGAAAAGCAGCATTACTAAATTAGCTGGTGATTTAGCAGCATTACCAAACTTGCCTTTCAAGGTTCAAAAACATCTATTTTCCCAAACTCTTAAACAAGAAACTGTGTGTGAGAGTTCACTATCCTCATCCATCAGGCATGGTATTGGCAGCAAATCTGCCATCTTACCCTCAGCCAATGTCATTTGTGTAAGCCTTCTTGTTCACAGTACTCTTGTGTAGCTTCTGGGGAGTTACAGGAGTATTATTAGTTGCAACATAACAGTAATAGCACTGTTGAAAATTCTTGTAAAAGTTACAGGGTATGATGCAGAGTTGAGATAATTAAAAAATGGAAAGGGGTGAGACAATGGCAAGAATTATAATGCATTGTGAATTAATCATTTGACAGTGAGAAAGTTCTGAAATATGAAGTGAATCAGTCATCATGTGAAAAGTACCGCATGTCTGTGTTCGACCATAATTAACAAGGGATGAAAAAATGTGATTGATGGAAAATCTTTTGAGTGTGTGGCTAGAGGATCAAAGCAAATTTGGAGTACACATTATCTTAATGTAAACTCAGTGGAAGGTTAAGAATTTGAGAACCTAAAAGCCAAGCATAGTGGAACACGGATGAAACTTCCATCAAGTCCCAGATGGAACTTACTTATCCAGTCTGCACAATATCAAAGTGAGCGGTCAGCACCCTGAAGGTGGACATGGAACTGCCCAGGAGTTCCCTGTTACCCCTGCTGTGATTATCCTGAAAAGGGTTGTTTGCTTCAGTGGATCTTTAGTACAGAAGGAGTTGATCTATTTTAGAATAAGATACCTGAAAATATGGGATAAACAAGTCTGAAAGTTGTAATGGGTCAAGTCACACTTCTGTTGGATGGAAATGATCTGAAACAGTGGCTGAGCCCTCTCATGCTTTTTGTGCAGAAAATCCAAGACCCTTTCCGAATATTACTGAAGATCCATCTGCTATTTATAAACTAAACCAAGAGTATAAATTATACTTGCTATTTTAAAGATGATTTTTGCTATTACATCATTCCTGAGATTAACAAATGGACTAAATTGACTATGCTACTTTTCAAAACCTTTGTCCTGATAATTCCCATGAACGTTGACATTTTTTCCATTTGTCATTTAATGATTATCATTGTAACGTCCAGGTTATTTACCTATGTCCAAATCCTACTTCAGTTCTTTAACCAGTGGACTAAGGTTTTATTTACTTTTGTTTTAAGAAAGATTATCTAAGACTGATGGTTAAAAAATGACTAAGTAAAAGCATCTTTTCTGTTTTTTTCCCTTAAATTCCCCCAATAAAAACTATAAGAATGTAAACTATAAAAAGAGAAGCTTCATATAATAAAGCAAAATGTCAGCTACAGGTGAAAGCTTGCATACCTAAGCACACCTCTGTAAGGTGGCGCCTATGAGGGAGTTGAGGAAGAGTCTCAGCCCATGAATGCCACCTTGAACCCAGAGCAGAATTTATCATTTCCCTGAAAGTGTCTTTGAACTGAAATGATCTTCTAAGGATCTTTTTATTAAAGATGAGAGCTAAAGGTGGGAGTGGACCAGAAGTGGGAGATGATGCTGAAGGAAACAACATATGAACAAAACATCTCACATCCCATTTTTTTTACCCTCTTTCCTAAAGGGCCATTGCTATGGGAGGAGGAGAGGGGTGCAGAGAGCAGAGAAGAGGGTGCTTTGCAGTTGGATGAACCAGCACAGTCTGAACATCGACATTTCGATTGTACAATGAGCAGAACAACCACAGAGTCTTTTTACTATAAGGCATCATTTCCACATATTTAAAAAAAACACTATTGAAAAGTACAATTTTCTGAAAAAAATGAGCTCAAGGACAGCAACTCCCTTTGCTTATCTCTTTGCCTACTGTGTTTCAGAGGCAATAACAGACTTGTTAGGAGGAGGAGGAGACACACATCTCATAGAAGTTACCGAATGCTTTGACATACTCTTCTTCATCTCTTCATTCTAGTCCAACTACATTTTAAGAAGAGCTAGCATGGGCCTACAAACATAAGCTACAAAATAAAAGAGAAGGCGAATGCAATCAGAAGGGAAATGAACAAAATACATTGCAGCAAAAGTTAAATAGCAAAATGCAGAAATTGCAGTTTTAAGAAAAATCAGGCCACTTGATCTCTGTTCAGAAAAAGCTCAAAGACAAAATGTTA
Organism: Nycticebus coucang; assembly: GCF_027406575.1. Taxonomy (NCBI): domain Eukaryota; kingdom Metazoa; phylum Chordata; class Mammalia; order Primates; family Lorisidae; genus Nycticebus; species Nycticebus coucang. The sequence continues at coordinate 19,645,722 of NC_069784.1, read as the reverse complement.
GTTTTCAAGGTGAAAAAAACCAATAAAAACCCAGCAGCATCTGAAAAGAGAGGAGAGTTTTCAGTGATCAGAAAATAAATAGAAGAGAAAATAAAAATATTGCAGAGATGAAAGCCATATAAAAATGAAAAAAATAGACAACATGACTGGAAACACAATTCTAGGTACTGAAGATAAGGCTGCAGAGGTGGAACAGAAAAAAAATATAAAAGGATATAATAGTGGATCCATTTCCTGAAATAAGGCCTGAATGTACAGATAAACAGGATTTACCTAGTCTTAGAAGATGATTGACACAAAACCAGCCACACAAAGATACATTCTGGAGAACTTCAGAGGTAAAGAAAGAATCCTTTTCTAATTAGGAGAAGAGAAGTTGAAAAGTTAAAATAAGCACAAACGTAATATTAGGCCAGCCTCAGTCTCTTCACAGCTCTGTCCAACACCAGAGTGGAATGGTCCAATATCTGTCAATTTCTGAAGGAAATAAAATATAATTAAGGAATTTTATATCCAACTATCATACTCTTCAAGCTTAAAGTTTAAAGCATTTATCACATTCAAAAACTAAGGGAATATACCACTTGGAGTCTTTATTGAAAGAATATTAGGTAATACCAGTCAACCAGAAGATGAATCAAAATTAAAAACCCATGAATAAAGAAGCCATGGTAAACAGGACTGGTGTCTGACTGGGCAACATAGCAAGACCTCATCTTTACAAAAAAAAAAAAAAAAAATTAGCTGAGCACGATGTTGCACACCTATAGTCTTAGTTACTTAGGAGATTGGAATAAGGAGATAAACTTGAGCCAAGGAGTTTGAGGTTACGGTGAGCTATATTTGAGCCACTAACCTTCCAACCTGGGTGACAGAGTGAGAATCCTGTTCTAACAGAAAGGAGAAGAAAAAGGCCTGGTTTTGGACATTGAGTCATAAACATAATAACTCAAAAACTTCTGGAATTTTTTTTTATTTCAAAATATTACAGGGGCGCAAATGATTTTGGTTATATGTATTGATTTTGTTATGCTTGAGTTAGAGTTATAAGTATGCCCATCACCAAGATATTGTTAATTATACCCAGTAGGTAGCTTTTTGCCCATGCCTTCTGCTCTCCTCCCCCCTGCTTAATTTCCAATGACTTTTACTCCCTCTATGCCCATGTGTGCCCATTGGTTAGTTCCAATTTAATAGAAAGTACATGTGGTGTTTGCTTTCCCATTCTTTAGATGATTCACTTAGGATAATGTTCTCCAGTTCCATCCAAATTGTTGCAAAAGGCTTTAATTCATCCTTCTTCATGGCTGATTAGTACTCCACAGTGTACATATACTACATTTTGTTAATCACTCATGAGTTGATGGGCACTTGGGTTGATTTGTGCCAATAAACATTTGAGTGCAAGTGTCTTTTTGATAAAATAACTACTTTTCCTTTGGAAAAATACCCAGTGGTGGGATTTCTGGATCAAATATTAGGTCTACTTTTAGTTCTTTGAGGTATCTCTATACTGTTTTTCATAGAGGTTGTGCTAATTTTCAGTCTCACCCAAGTGTGTAAGTGTTGCTTTCCATCAGCATCCATGCTGGTGTCTATTGGTTTTGGACTTTTTAATAAAAATCATTCTAACTGGGGAAAGGTGATAAATTGCATTTCCCTGATAATTAATGCTGTTGAGCATTTTTTCCATATTTTTATTGGCCATTTGTCTATCCTTTTTTGAAAAGTTTCTGTTCCTGTCTTTTGCCAACTTCTTACTGGGGTTGTTTGTTTTTCCTTGCTGATTTGCTGAAGTTCTTTGTATACGGTATGAATATTAGCCCTTTATTGAATGCATAGCTCCTGAATTTTTCTCTTATTCTGTAGCTTGCTTACTTGCTCTGTTGATTATTTCCTTAGCTATGCAGCATCTTTTAATCTAATAAAATACAATTTATTTATTGTTGTTGCTGTGATTGCCATTGGCTCTTCTTCATAAATTCTTTGCCTAGAAGAAAAACTCTAGGAGAGTTTTCCCTACATTTTTCTTCTAGAATTCCTATGATTTCATGTCTTACATTTAAGTCTTTTATCCATCTTGAATTAATTTTTATGGTTAGTGAGAGATATAGATTTTGTTTCATTCTTCTGCATGTGGCTAGCCAATTCTCCCAGTGCCATTTATTGAATAAAGTATCTTTCCCCAGTGTGTATGGTTCTCTTTTTTGTCAAGGTCAGTTGGCCGTATGTGGGTGGTCTGCTACCTGGTTCTCTGTTTTGTTCCATTTGTGTGTCTCTATTTTTGTGCCAACACCATGCTGTTTTAGTTACTATAGCCTAATGGTTTAGTTTGAAATCTAATAACGTGATGCCTCCAAATTTGTTCCTTTACTTAAGATTGCTTTGGCTGAATGGGCTCTTTTCTGGTTCCAAATGAAGCAAAGAATTATTTTTTCTATCTGTGAAATATGATGTTGGTATTTATATGAAGATTGGCATTGACTCTATAGAAAAACTCCTAGAAATATCCATTTGAGAAAAAACGTAAATGTTACAAACTGTAATGGAGTCAAGTAAGTAATATGATAAAATCTAGAGGTTGGGGAATGGAAGGAGGTGGGGATTTGGTAATTTCCTGATATATTAAGGACAGAAACTGTTTTTAAAACACTGACTCCAACATTTCAATGTTTTATAATCTTTAAGAAATACTGGATAACTTTTTAGAAGCACTTAAGTCTTATAAAGAAATAGCTCAGTTTTGATTAAGTTTCTATTTAATTCATATAAAATGTAATAAAGTAGTTTTTTGTTGTAAAATGTGACATATGGAGTGAGTCTTTTTTGGAAAGTTCTGCATCTGTTTATCTATATGTATTAATTCTCAGTTGTTGCCTTAACAAATTACCAAAACTACAATTCTGTGGGTCAGAAATTTAACAGAGCTATCACCTGGCTAAACTCAAGTTGTTAGCATGACTGCATTCTTCTCTGGAGACTCTGGGGAGAATCTTTTTCCTGCTGTTTGAGTTGCTGTTAGAATTCAATTCTTCAAGCTAGTAGTACTGATGGCCTTGTGTTCTTGCTTCCTATGATCTAAATGCCATTCACAGCTTCTAGAGGCCACCAGCTGTCCTTGGCTTATGACCTCCTTCCTTAATCTTTAGAGTCATAGAGGAGGTGGGCCAAGTCCTCACATTGTATCTCTCTGAGCCTTCTTCCAATGTTGCATCTCTTTGATAAAGTTTGGTAAAGTTCTCTGCTTTTAATGACTTATATACTTAGATTGGGCTCACCAACATAATCCAGGATAATCTCTCCATCTCAAGGTCCATAACCTCAATCATATCTCCAAAGTTCCTTTTGACATGTAAGGTAACATAGCAATAGGGATTGGGGTGAGGAAATATTTGGAGGTCTTTATTCTGCCTACCATACTATCCATTTGTCTTAAAACTTTCTAGGAACATTAAGGATAATTATTAATGAGTGGTAGATATCAAGTTGAGTTTGAAGATTTTTAAAAGATTTTCCATATTATTTAAAATGTTATGAGTTTTGAAAATTTCTACACAATGTTTTAGCTAACAAGTGGCAATATGCACTGACCATTTGAAAAGGACATTTGTCTTATTTATCTAGTACTTCTGTCTCCCAATCTTCTGGAATAGGATCTCTTTTAAAAAAATAATTTCTTTTTCTCTCTTCTAACCTCATAGTTCCAGCAGGATCTTTCTTGTTCTTGCATGACCCTGTGCCTTGATGCCTGCTCTTTTGGGCAGTTGAGGCAGGTTACTCTAGCATGACTCCACCTGTTCAATTATGGCATTCCCTGACCACACCTTATGGGTCCTGAGTTGGGCACCTGATCTAAAGTGGGCCAATTAGAATTCTTCCCTGGAATTTTGTAAACTAGACCTGTGAAAGTCTCTGTCAGATGGTAAGATTAGCTGCTATAAGGATTGAGAGATGCCACACTTGCCCTGGATTTGCCACCAATTATAGGACTCTGGTCTTCAGTGAGGAGATAAAGTGGGTATGCAGAGAAAAATCAAGTGATGATGGCGATAGGAATCCTAGCAGTGCTCATGTTCCTGGTTCCATCCCTTTTATTTTTGAGGCCTCCCTGTACCACTACTGCTACTGCAACTTGGCCATGAACTCTTCCTTGGAGTCTTGGAACCAATCCTTTCTCCTTTGTCTTAACTAGTTTGAACTTGAATTCTGTTATTTGCAATCAAAAGAGTTTAGATTGATACATGCTCATGAGCGAATGTTCTATCATCACTTAAAGAGCCAAGATATTTCGCCTCTTTGGAAATTGTGTGCATCCTTGTATCACATTCACAGTCACATTCTATTGAATGTGAAAGGAAGAGATGTGGGAGGTTAGAAGAAGCCAGAGATGTTGCAGTGACATTATAGGTTTCCCAATCAGAAGTGATTCTGAGTTAAAGAGGAAGCAGAATTGAGAGAAGACTGAAGAGCTTTGTGGCTAGATGGCAAGAGAATGTGGGAAGTGTACACTGCATTCATTTTTATTATTTGTGTCAAATATACACATATGACGATAAATCATAAAATATGTCAGTCTCTTATCAATGCCCCCCTTTTCCAGAGTAAATCACATTTAACTATATATTTTTTTCCTTTCAGTGCTTACTTTCAATACACTGGGTAAAGTATTTATGCTTCTGTTTCAAAATTCATAAACTTTTGGCATTATCCATTATCTATTAGATATGAAAGATGAGAATTTGGCTAATTTATGCCACCTGCCCTATAAATATTTACATTTATACAACTTTTGTATTCTTGTATATACTTCTTGTATTATTTTTGCAGTTGTAAATAATATCCTTAAACATTTCTTTGCTTTATCAATTTCCCCTATTATCACTTGATTTTCAAATTTGTAAGAAAGGATATTACTATTCCTTCTCTTTCCTTCTCCTTTCCTACTCTTCATGTGCCAATATCTGTCAGCTTTATTTTTATCTTTGCATTGTCAAGACTATCAATATCATATCAACAGACTATGTTCTGTTCTACAGTCACAACCAAGTATTTTGCTCTTGTCTGTGGGCTGAAGGTAAAAAAGTCGAAAAGCAATGACAATATTTGTATTACTCTGGCTATTATTTAATGCTGGTGCAACAAGGGTATTACATTTCCTTCTCTAGAGTATCAAGTGGGTTACTTCAAACACAAGAAGAAAACTCCTAGTATTAAGTACAAACAGATTTCTTTTTTCTAGAGTGAAATCCATTGATTCAATTCTTGACTGACTTTAGTATGTGTTGTATTTGAAAGATTACTGGTTGACAGATATCCTTTAACCAGCTTTCCTTTTCATTTTTGATCTATTTCATTTCCCTTCTCTTTCTTCCTATTTAAATTGGACTTTCTCTTTTATCAAAATTCTTTCTTTCCTGAAGTCATTTCATAGAGTCTTCCGTCTTCCTGTTTCAAGTTGGATGGGTTAATGTGCAACTATCATTTCATGACCTTTTTTTGACTGATGTCTTTGGTTGTACCTGCACCTTTCTGGATCCCCTGTTTTCTTTGTATATTCTTTCATTTTTCTTGGATAGATCCTTAAGTAGCTTTCCTAAAAAAGAATAAATGTAAGAGATAAAATTTATAAATTCTTATATTTATATTGGAAAGTTCCTACCTTTGTTTTAAATGTGATTATAGATTAGTTGACAATAAAATTTAAAGCTGGAAATTTTTTTTCTTATAATTTGTCTTCTTGTACCCCTTCAGTGGATCTTTGAAATCTGAATACTTTTTCTTTCTTCAGTGTTAGGAAATTTTCTTCTCATAATTGAGTTCCATCCATTTTCCTTCATTGTCTCTTCCTGAGGCAATATTAGATATTTTAACCATAAATTTGTTTTCAATGGCTTTCCCCCTTTATCTGATATGATTTTTCTTTTTGAATGTATGCTCTAGTTTCTCAGAGACTATATTTCTCGCCTCTGAATTTTCAACTCCTTGGGTGTTTTTCCAGTAGCTTAGTTGTTGAAGATGATGGAGGATTATTGTAATAATTACTACAGATGTTCCATGTATTGACATTCAACTAATATAACACTTCATCCCCCTTCTTACTCTTCACTCTATCATGCCTCCTGACTCTGAGTCCAAGAGCCCTGTGGTATGCAGTTCAGAAGACTGGCTTCTACTTTTACCTTTATAATATTCAAAGGTGAAGCTTTCTCTGCTTTATTCATTTGCCTTCTTCCATTTCGGAAATTAAAGTATCGCAATCACTAGTATTGTTACATGAACCTGTAAGTGTATCTTCTACTATGTATTTATTTCCTTTTATGGATTTTTTTTAATGCTTTAATTCAGTGGAATCTTGCAAGGGACAGGAAGCAAATTCAGTAGCCTAGTCTGTTATCTTGAACCCAAATTCAAGAACTGTAGACTTATTAGCAACTGATCATAAAGTAAAAGAAGACAAAATGACCTAAGGGAAGTTCTAAATAATTTTTTTTTTTTTTTTTGCAGTTTCTGGCCAGGGCTGGGTTTGAACCCACCACCTTCAACATATGGGGCCGGCCTTCTACTCCTTTGAGCCACAGGCGCTGCCCAGGAAGTTTAAAATAATTTATGTTAATAGCCAGGTAAGCCTTTTGTATATATGTTTTTTCAGCAATACATTTTCATTTTATGGTTTTAATAAGAATGTTAAGTTAATTTTTATTTGAATAAGCATTTAAATTTATATTTTGAAAAGCATAAGAATGTCATATATTAGAATTTCATATGAGGATCAAAATAGCAGGTACATTTGAAGATGTTAATTTCTATAAGACATTGTCCTGATCTATGAATACAAAATGAAGTGTTGGCATTTTGACTCTCAAGGTTCTAACTGACTTACTTCTAAATACAGTATGTAATAATAAAGATTTGCTTATTTAAGAAATGTTCATAGCACGTATAAGAAATGTGTGCTTGCTGCCTTGATATTGAAGACTTCAGAGCAACAAGAAGAAGCTTAGTATAGCATTTGCAAAATACAGTATTTGTAAAACTGCTGTGTAAATTGCTATTAAAATGTTCACTAGTATTATTTTATAAGAAGACCGATCAGATGAACAAAAGCATAGTCAAAGTAAAGCACAAATCATTCTAGGCAAGATTAGCAAGTGGTATAGGTAGGAGCTGAGGCTGGAGAGTTATCCACACGTCTTAGTGGATTGTCAGAGGCCTTAGGTTGTGGTTATCAGAGGCCTGCTGGGAATAATTAAAATGCCTCTCTAGTGTTTTCCCAAAACATCAGTTGTTTTATAAGGAACAGAAAATTCAACTGCCAAATTATATTTAAAAATGTTGGTTGGATTTTGAACTGGGCCAGTATCTTTGATACCACAGATAGAACTTAAATGTGATGCCAGAAGATGGAGAAGCCGAGTTGCTTGTAAACTGATGGGAGTTTCGGATTCTAAGTCATTATGGTAGCCAGTTGGTCATTTAGTGGGCAAACAATTTAAATTTCATTCTGGTTCTCTCTTCTGTAAAGTTGGGTAAAATCACTGGCCTATCTCACTAAAACATAACTTTTGTATAGTGATGGAGGAAAATGTTCAGATGACTGCATGGGAATCTAGATCAAAATATAAAGGAGTCTGACTACTATCCCTGTGTATTCGCAGGATACATTCTCCTGTCATTTTTTGTGCAAAGAGTATTTGCATTATGCAAATGATATGACAACGTTAGAAAAAGTATAATCTCTGTAGTTTCATGTAGATAGAATTCTGAAATTTAAGTGTTAAACTTTCGTTAGCAGCACAAAGGTAATAGGTTGACTTAAACAAGTATTAGATCATAGTACCAGCCACTTGGAGTGTGAATGAATTTTGTATCATTTTCCTCTGCCTACAAATCCTGGCCCATGCAGTAGGCATTGAAAGTGAATGCTCTCATAATGTTCCAGCTAGTTAAATGAAGTTTTGCCTGAGGACTGGCCTTTCAAAAACTGGGTATCTCTTGCTCTCTTTAATGGGAAAAAGTAGAAAAAAATTTTTCAGATCCACATTTTATTAATTAAACAACAACAAAAAAGCTCATCTTAATTTAATTAATTAAATTTAATTCTTTCAGCCTCTAAGACTTCTCTGCATTTTGCAAACTATTCACTAACCCTTCTCCCTCATAATCAGTTGTCATGGATATGAGGAACCTCAGGGGGGCAAATTTAAATGATTTGAAGAAGACTTGACATTTCTGGAGATTCAGACTGTTTCTTCCCTGTTGACTCCAGGAATAGACCTTATGAGTTTATGGGGTGGGATTTTGATGTTTAACTTCTGTCACTCACTCCTAGTCTGCTCCAATGACATGTGATCCATGATATAATAGCAATATCCAAAAGGGAGGTGAAATACAATTTTTATTAATGGCTAGCATATGCTCATTACATCCAAGTGCAGGCCTTGTCTGATAAATGAAACTTCAACAGGACTCAGATTTAGAGTCCTATGCAGACAGTGCCATTCTCTAGAACCTAGAATGTTAAAAATGGAGATCAGAACCCTACTGCTTCAGGTTGGGTTCTGCAGGGAGCAGCCTGCAAGTCAAAGTGGGGTGTGGAATGTTTGTTGATAAGTGCTCACTCCTATGGAAGGAAAGGCGAGGGAGCAGGAGTGCACAGAGGAAGAAGCTGAGCTGTGATGCCAGCTCAGGACAGCATTGGTTGGCTCCATGGGGAGTTCCAGAGCTAGAATGGAACCTGTTATAAGGCTGGGATGCCCTGGAAAAGAGGGGGTGTGGGTGGCTCTCTCTTCCTAAGGCAGTTTCCAAAGGAGCTGCTGTTGAAGCCCATCTGCTGACACCAATCCCAGCAGTTTGTGTGACAAATCCTTCACTAAAGGAGGATCTGGGCATCACATCAGTGTCCACCACACCACGCAGCACTCTCATAACAGCCCACAGGGACAAAGCAGGCTGCTCTGCCTCTGCAGGCTGCTTTGCATCTTAGAGATTGCACTTCCAACCTGGGAAGTCAGATGCAGAAGAGAATACAGGAAAAGAAAAAGAGAGGGTGGAGCCTGGCACCCTCTCAAATCACCATGACATGACCTCTAGTGAAAGGTAGCTGCTCTGCACTCCAAATTATGAACAATTATCTAACAGCTTTGCCTGCTTAATCTCCACTAGATTTTGGCTTTCTATACTCTTTACGTTTGCATGGCCTTATTCAAAGTGAAAATCAGTTATTTTGAAACTTACATGCAATAAGTTTTGTATACAAATAGTTTATGGACTTTCCCCATTTGACCCGTGTTTTAAGAGGTGACGTCCAACTTTAATACATTTAATTGGAGAATAAACTTAAGTGGAGATTACAATAATGTTTTTAACTCATGCCTTCTAGCTAGTGAGCACTCCCAACTCTGGTGCTTTACAAAATGACAACACAGTTTTTAGGTAATGGTTATAAGCACTGAATATATGACCTTCTCCTGGGGGTTTGCAGTTGCACTTTGCTCTTTGTTGCAGGGATTATTAAGTTTCCATTTAGTAGACTCTGCAACAATGGGAAAACAGATTAAGAAATGTTAAAGCTGTCTTTCTATGCATGCAGCAAGAGATAGCCTTTAAATATTACCCCCTGGGATGTAGGCTTCACTGTCTTCAGGCCAAATATGAGTTATTGTGCAAAAAAGTACAAACGTTTTTTTTAATGTGCTGCTATTCTGATATTTGTCTGAAGTGTGTAAGGAACTGTAAATTAGTTAAAAGCTATGCAGATGGTAAGCAATTATTAATGACATATGAAATATCATTATTAAATGGAGAGATATATTACCCGAAAATGCCTCCCCTATCATTTTTGTAACTGTTAAAGAGCTATGACTTGGTCAGGTTGTCCTTTTCTGTCACGTTTCAAATGTTGAATCTTGAAAAGCAAGTATGAGAATAACAAACCGAGGTTGTCATTAGTAGATTAGTTGCTGCTACAAAGCCTTGTGTTCAGGGTGAGTTCTTTTTTACTTGCCTGAAAAGTGTTTCTCTCTTGGAGAGCAATTACATCTGATTGACATGTTTTCATGTGCCTCCAGCCCTGGTGCAGTTTTTTCTTTGGTACACTAAACAGGGCTAGATCAAGGACTGTATTTTATATTTTTGTTCTTGTTGTTGTTTTACTGCTATTAACTAAAATCAGGATAACCAGAGAAAAAACTTTAACACCTTGTAAAAGTACAACTTAAAGCAAATTATAAAATATGTATAAAGAGTTGTGCATTTTGTTGTGGGGAGTCACTCGACTATAGCTGAACTAAAATCACTAAAAGTCAAATGAAAGACAAGAATCTACCAGAGTTGGGCTTGTTCATATAAGAAACAATTTGTATTTTCTGTACTAATGTAATACTTTATTTCTCTAAGAGATAGTCATAGGGTGGCATTAGATGAAAAAAGAAAGGCTGAAAACTTAGGTTGTTTTCTGAGATTTGTTGCTAAGTTGCATATAATTTTGAACAAGGCACTTAACTTTTATGAGATTTCCTTTCTAACATGTAAAATGAGACAGGAACTAGATGATGTCTGTGGATTCTTCAGACCCTAAACACTCCATGACTGCTTCACGTAATACTTCATGTAGTCATGAAGTGTTAGTCATTTCTCTGATGTGACTTTCTAACACAGAGAAGTAGAGAAATAAATGTGGATAGTGGTACCCGGTAAACACCCTTGCATCAACAAATCTAAAACTCTGGCTTATGAAAAGGACTGATACTCCAACTAAGGTGGAACCTCTGTAAGATGACCACTCAAGGGACTGAAACAAACTGGTCAACACATGGAAGTGGTTGACATAAGGAACTAGGCCTTTTGTACCAATACGTATACATGATGCCTGTCTGGTCTATAAAAATTAGGCCAATTAAAGAGTTGGTCCCTGTAGAGAGGTGGTCAACTATGGAAGTTCTACTGTGTGTCCATTTTATCTCATCCTTTAGGATATAAATTCCTTAGGAATAGGGACAATGTCTTACATATGTTCATAACCCCAATGATTGATCTTTACTTTGCTATAATGCTACCAGCTCTCAAAAATATTTGAAAATGAATGATTAAACAACATTTATTATGAGTGATTATTACTCTCAACAATGAACCAATTCTTGTGTTTGAATGATTATATTTAAGAGCAATTTATTGCACAGTCAGAATGAGTAACTTAGTTTCTTATGGTTCCAGCGATTCTAGCACTCAGCATGAGGTGCATCGGGACATACCAGTTTTGGTTCGTCTTGTAAGGGTTATCTGAGGACAAAAAGACTCTAGGCTGTGGGGGGAATCCCTTACTGGCTTTCTCACTGTTTTGTGTTTTCTGACTTCTTTCTTCCTTTAATTTTATATTAGGGATTATGATGAATGCCCAAGATTTATTAAACTATTAAATGCCAAACATCAAAAATTCCTTCACTGCACCCCTACTGAGTGCAAGTCACTGTTCAAGGCACTGTACGATACATGTGTCTTTCTACCATCAGAGACTTTCAGTCCATTGTTGGAGACAGACATACTGAGAGCTTGATAAGTTACATAGCATCACATAACAACCCCTACAGAGCACCCTGGTAGCTCACAGCCAGGACAACACTGAACATATAAATTCGGTACTCTCATTTCCTATCTTAACAGTTAATTTATTTTTTTTCTAGCCCAAACTATAGCACAGCTTGTGCTGACTCAGGATAATTCATTTTCCAGAGACCTTTTGTGGTTTGATACCAGAAGAAATGGTTTTGCAGTTGCTTTAAGAGGACATGCCCAATAGATGTGTGTTTTGGCTGTAGTTACTGTACAGAGCTCCAGATGTCAAAACAAATTTGTACTGTGTTTCTATGCAAATGCATCTCTTCAGGGTTAATTTAAGAATACTGACTAGCTGTAAGAGTTAGTTGTTACATTGTTCAAACTAACTGTTTGATTAGCAGTGATCTGGATTGATTAATGTTTCAGTGTTTTTGTCACTTCTTTAGGGAAAGCAGAATGTGGCAGAGTGGCACTAAGTACTAGGAAATTATGATGAAGAGTTCTGACTTTTAAATTACTTTTAAATATTTTACCCTAGTTTGAGTTTCCTTTTCACAGACAGTTAAGGATTTCTTATTCATGGTGGTCTTTCATAACAAGATAGCTCCTCTCCGACAGTTAATAGCATGTATTGAATGTCCAGTGTACACACATACTATTTGTAAGCCATTATACTTTGTGCATACAGTAGACATGAAAGGTATGGACTGCAGGAGCAGTGGGTTTTATGGGGAGAGATGTTCATTCTCTTGAGAAGCTCACAGTCTGGGGGAGGGGTGGAAACAAATAAGTGTAATAATTATAAATGGGAACATGTTAAGGACTGTAACACAGGAACAGTGCTGAGGGGAAGCTCCATGAAGGCAGAAACGATTCTATCTTAGTTCTCACTGTCAGATACAGAGCAGATAAATACTCAACCAATGTGTGGATTTTATGGTTAATTCCGCCTGGGGTTTTACAGTGGAGTAACATTTGAACTAAGCTCCTCCTGAAGTACCTGAATTACAGGTGTGAGCCACTATGACCAGCCATCTGTACTTGTAAAGTATGTTTTTCATCAAATTTATAGGAAGTAAGGTTATGTTTGCTATAGAATTATGTTTGTTCACACTAAGTTATCTGCTATCATGTGATCTGCTAAAATTACCTTCTATGATTGTCACAGGAAAATTAATTTGGTCATCACCATTGAGGAATTAATTTACTATAACATTGCTGGTACATAGTTAACTAAATCTGTATAAATGCTATGTAAATTTCTTGCTAATTAGAAATTACTTCAGGTCTAGACTCCCTCATTAGGTGGGTACATATACTTAAAATAATTTTTTTCATAATACACTTATAAAAAATAATATTTGAAAACCCAATAAAGAAAAAAAGAATAATCTAGGAGGAAACAATAGCAGGAACAAAAGAAGGCCAGTATAAAACTGGGCAGCAATCTCAGGCTCCCTTTATTGCTTCTTGTTTTTGAAATTTTTACATCCTTAAATATTCCTGGATGTAGAGGATATGACTAACTTACGAACTAGATGAGTAGTTGGTCCTTAGTGTACTTTCAATGTATTTTTACTAATAATATTTCTCTATAATAAATGGTGTCTGCCCATTAAGGGCTGTAAACTGATGGATTATGTTAATATGACATGTAGCTCACCATATGCTTTGTTTTGTTAGCACATTGTTGAACAATACAGTCATCCTTTAAAAAATTTGATGTTTTGGTTCCGCCTGGAAAGAGCAGGAAATCTGGTAACATTAAGCTCACATATTAGCAGGAAATCACTCTGCAGAGTGCTCCATCCCACCGGCCTGCAGGCACCCACCTGCACCTGTGCAGGCCACCCCTACGCACGTGCACCTCTTTACGCAGGTGGGCCCTGGAGCATTTGAGTCTAATTTCTTGGGTAAGGTCTCTAACCTATTTATTTTAGGGATGTATATCAATCTATATGAACTCTGTAAAAATAAAGACACAATTTCTTTTTAAAATTAAAAAAAAATTTTTTTAAGATAGAGTCTCACTCTGTTCCTCAGACTGACGTGTAGTGGTGGGATCATGGATCACTGCAGACTCAGACTTCCAGGCTCAAGCGATTCTCTTGCCTCAGCTTCTGGAGTAGCTATGACTCCAGGAGCCCACCTCCATGCCTTGATAATTAAAACAATTTTTTTTTAGAGTTGGGATCTGGCTATGTTGCCCAGGCTAATCTTTTTTTTTTTTTTTTGTAGTTTAATTATGGTACAGCAATTTTTTATTTTATTTTTATTTTTTTTTATTGTTAAATCATAGCTGTGTACATTAGTGCAATCGCCTGTACCCATTCTAAGATGCATCATAGATGTGGCCCCACCCATTACCCTCCCTTCACCAAAACCTCCCCCCATCCCTTCCCCTTCCTTGGCCCTTTCCCCATAGTCTTGTGCTATAGTTGGGTTATAGCCTTCATGTGAAAGCTATAATTTAGCTTCATAGTAGGGCTGAGTACATTGGATACTTTTTCTTCCATTCCTGAGATACTTTGCTAAGAAGAATATGTTCCAGCTCCATCCATGTAAACATGAAAGAGGTAAAGTCTTCATCTTTCTTTAAGGCTACATAGTATTCCATGGTATACATGTACCACAATTTGCTAGTCCATTCGTGGGTCAATGGGCACTTGGGCTTCTTCCATGACTTAGCAATTATGAATTGGGCTGCAATAAACATTCTGGTACAGATGTCTTTGTTATATTGTGACTTTTGGTCTTCTGGGTATAAACCTAGTAAAGGAATTATAGGATTGAATGGCAGGTCTATTTTTAGGTCTCTAAGTATTCTCCAAACATCCTTCCAGAAGGAACGTATTAGTGTGCATTCCCACCAGCAGTGTAGAAGTGTGCCCTGTTCTCCACATCCACGCCAACATTTCTAGTTTTGGGATTTTGTTATGTGGGCTACTCTTACTGGGGTTAGGTGATATCTCAGAGTAGTTTTGATTTGCATTTCTCTGATGATTAAGGATGATGAGCTTTTTTTCATGTGTTTGTAGATCGTGCGTCGGTCTTCTTTAGAGAAGTTTCTCTTTAAGTCTCTTGCCCACCCTGAGATGGGGTCACATGTTCTTTTCTTGTTAATACGTTTGAGTTCTCTGTGGATTTTGGTTATTAGACCTTTATCGGAGGTATAACCTGCAAATATTTTTTCCCATTCTGAGGGCTGTCTGCTTGCTTTACTTACTATGTTCTTGGCTGTGCAGAAGCTTTTTAGTTTGATCAGGTCCCAGTAGTGTATTTTTGATACTGCTTCAATTGCCTGGGGAATCCTCCTCATAAAATATTCACCCAGGCCGATTCCTTCAAGAGTTTTCCCTGCACTTTCTTCAAGTATTTTTATAGTTTCATGTCTTAAGTTTAAATCTTTTATCCAGTGAGAGTCTACCTTAGTTAATGGTGAAAGGTGTGGGTCCAGTTTCAATCTTCTACAGGTTGCCAGCCAGTTTACCCAGCACCATTTGTTAAATAGGGAATCTTTTCCTCACTGAATGTTTTTAATTGGCTTGTCAAAGATCAAATAATGGTAAGTAGCTGGATCCATCTCTTGGTTCTCTATTCTGTTCCAGACATCTACTTCTCTGTTTTTGTGCCAATACCATGCTGTTTTGATCACTATGGATTTATAGTACAGTCTCAGGTCTGGTAGCATGATTCCTCCTGCTTTGTTTTTATTGCTCAGTAATGTTTTGGCTATTCGAGTTTTTTTCTGATTCCATATAAAATGAAGTATTATTTTTTCAAGATCTTTAAAGTATGACAATGGAGCTTTAATAGGAATTGCATTAAAATTATATATTGCTTTGGGCAGTATGGACATTTTAACAATGTTGATTCTTCCTAGCCATGAGCATGGTATGTCTTTCCATCTGTTAACATCTTCGGCTATTTCTTTTCTTAGAGTTTCACAGTTCTCTTTGTAGAGATCTTTCACGTGCTTTGTTAGGTATACTCCCAAATATTTCATCTTCTTTGGCACTACTGTGAAAGGAATAGAGTCCTTGATTGTTTGTTTGGCTTGCTTATTGTTGGTATATATAAAGGCTACAGATTTATGGGTGTTGATTTTGTATCATGAGACATTGCTATATTCCTTGATCATTTCTAGAAGTTTTGTAGTAGAATCTCTAGTGTTTTCCAGATATACGATCATATCATCTGCGAAGAGGGAAAGTTTGATCTCCTCTGACCCTATGTGGATACCCTTGATCGCCTTTTCTTCCCTAATTACAATGGCTAAAACTTCCATTACAATGTTAAAGAGCAATGGAGACAATGGGCAACCTTGCCTGGTTCCTGATCTAAGTGGAAATGATTTCAATTTAACTCCATTGAATACGATATTGGCTGTGGGTTTGCTGTAGATGGCCTCTATTAGTTTAAGAAATGTTTCTTCTATACCAATTTTCTTAAGTGTTCTGATCATGAAGGGATGCTGGATATTATCAAAAGCTTTTTCTGCATCAATTGAAAGAATCATATGGTCTTTATTTTTAAGTTTGTTTATGTGTTGAATTACATTTATAGATTTATGTATATTGAACCAGCCTTGAGACCCTGGGATAAATCCGACTTGGTCATGTTGTATAATTTTTTTGATGTGTTGCTAGATTCTGTTTGTTAGGATCTTATTGAGTATTTTAGCATCAATATTCATTAGTGATATTGGTCTATAATTTTCTTTTCTTGTTGGGTCTTTCCCTGGTTTGGGGATCAAGGTGATGTTTGTTTCGTAGAATGTGCTGGGTAATATTCTTTCTTTTTCTATATTTTGGAAGAGGTTTAGTAGTATAGGTACTAGTTCTTTAAATGTTTGGTAGAATTCTGACGTAAAGCCATCTGGTCCTGGGCTTTTCTTTTTAGGGAGATTTTGTATAGTTGATGCTATTTCAGAACTTGATATAGGCCTGTTCAACATTTCCACTTCGTTCTGGCTAAGTCTTGGTAGGTGGCATGCTTCCAGGTATTGGTCGATTTCTTTCAGATTTTCATATTTGTGAGAGTAGAGTTTCTTGTAGTATTCATGAAGGATTTTTTGAATTTCTGAGGGGTCTGTTGTTATGTCATCATTACCATTTCTGATTGATGAAATTAGAGATTTTACTCTTTTTTTCCTGGTTAGGTTGGCCAAAGGTTTATCTATTTTATTGATCTTTTCAAAAAACCAGCTTTTGGATTTATTGATCTGTTGTATAATTCTTTTGTTTTCAATTTCATTTAATTCTGCTCTGATTTTGGTTATTTCTTTTCTTCTGCTGCGTTTGGGGTTGAAGTGTTCGTCTTTTTCCAGTTGCTTGAGATGTTCCATTAAGTTATTGACTTCCTCTCTTTCCGTTTTCTTGAGGAAGGCTTGCAGTGCTATAAATTTCCCTCTTAGGACTGCCTTTGCAGTATCCCAGAGGTTCTGGTAATTCGTGTCTTGATTGTTGTTTTGTTCCAAAAATATGGTGATTTCCTTCTTAATCTCGTTTATAACCCATGTATCCTTCAGCATAAGGTTGTTTAGTTTCCATGTTTTTGTATGAGTATGCAGGTTCCTGTTGTTAGTTAGTTCAACTTTTATTCCATGATGGTCTGAGAAGATGCAAGGAATAATTTCTATTTTTTTAAATTTGCTGAGGTTAGATTTGTGGCCTAGGATGTGGTCGATTTTGGAGTATGTTCTGTGGGCTGATGAGAAGAATGTGTATGTAGTTTTTTGGGGATGTAATGTTCTGTAGATGTCTGTTAAGTCTAGATGTTGAATGGTTGAGTTTAAATCTAAAATTTCTTTGCTTAGCTTCTTTTTGGAGGATCTATCCAGGACTGCTAAAGGGGTGTTAAAATCTCCAACTACTATGGAAGTGGAGGAAATCGAGTTGCTCATGTCTGTTAGAGTTTCTCTTATAAATTGAGGTGCATTGTGGTTGGGTGCATAAATATTAATAATTGAGATCTCATCATATTGAGTATTACCTTTAACAAATATGAAGTGTCCATCCTTATCCTTAATTATTTTGGTTGGTTTAAAGCCTATTGCGTCTGCGAACAGGATTGCAATGCCCGCTTTTTTCTGCTTTCCATTTGCCTGGAATATAGATGACCATCCCTTCACCTTGAGTCTATATCTGTCCTTTAATGTAAGATGCCATTCTTGGATGCAGCAGATATCTGGCTTGAGTTTTTGTATCCGGTCTGCCAACCTATGCCTCTTTAGAGGACAATTTAAACCATTCACATTAATTGAGAGTATTGATAAGCCTTTTGAGAGACCGGTGGACATTTTTAATCCTTTTGATCAAAAATTTTTGGGGTGGGTTAACTTTTGTGGTGGAGAATTACGCTGGTCTTTATGGAGGGTATGTCTAAGAATGTCCTGGAGAGCTGGTTTAGTTTTGGCAAATTTCTTCAACATGTGAATGTCTTGAAGTATTTAATTTCTCCATCATAAATGAAGCTCAGTTTAGCTGGGTACAGGATCCTGGGTTGAAAGTTATTTTGTTTTAGGAGATTAAAAGTCAATGACCATCCTCTTCTAGCTTGAAAGGTTCCAGCAGAGAGATCTGCAGTTATTCTGATATTCTTCCCCTTGTAGGTAATGGTTTTCTTTCGTCTGGCAGCTTTCAGAATTTTCTCCTTCATATTAACTTTAGTGAAATTGATTATGATGTGTCTGAGGGATGTCTTATTTGGGTTGAGTCGTGCTGGAGTTCTGAAACTGTCTGCTATCTGAATTTTGGAATCTCTTGGCATGTCTGGAAAGTTCTCCTTCATAATCTCATGGAGAAGAGACTCTGTGCCTTGTGAAGCCACTTCGTCACTTTTGGGGATCCCTATAAGATGGATATTGGTTTTCTTCAAATTATCCGAGAGCTCTCTGAGAGAGTGGTCTGTTTTTGCTCTCCATTTCTCTTCTTCTTTGAGGGTTTGGGAGCATTCGAAAGCTTTGTCTTCAATGTCAGAAATCCTTTCTTCTGCTTGCTCCATTCTGTTACTGAGGGATTCTACTGTGTTTCTCAGATCTTTGAGGGATGCAACTTCTTGTCTCAATGTGTTGAATTCTTTGGTCATTTGGTCTTTGAATCCATTGAATTCTTGAGATAACTTTTGGAATTCTAATTCGATCTTATTTGCTATCCAGATCCTGAATTCAATTTCTGACATCTCAGCTATTTGTTTGTGCATGGGGTCTTGTGCTGTTTCTGCCCCATTGATCCTTGGGGGAGTTGATCTACTTTGATTATTCATATTGCCAGAGTTTTTCTGTTGATTTCGCCTCATGATTGTTTTTCACCATTGCCTCTGGCTGTCCTCAGAGTTGGGGAGGTGTCTCTCCAAGATTAGACCCCAGCGGGATCACTCTATTGTTGCTGGATTAGACCCCAGCGGGATCACTCTATTGTTGCTGGAGTGAACCTGTGTAGTTCCTCTGGGGCTGCTCTAGCTAGGGAGTTCTGGTTGTGGAAGCAGCTCCGGTTTGTGACACACCTGGATCCAGCAACAGGGCTGGGGGTGGTGTGCAAAGTTCTGGGAGTGTCAGGTGCCCAGTGACTTTGGCACAGAGAGCCCAAGGCTCCAGCAGTCTCTGGCCAGGAGAAGAGCTCTGCGCAGAGGCAGGGAGGGTTCCAAAGGGCACGCAGATACCAGAGTCCCTGTCCAGATGAACGGGCTAGTGTGGAAGCTGGGAGGACACAGGAGGGAGGGCGCAGGGTTGCGTGGCTCCCGCAGTTCCTGGTCAGGGAATGTGGAGGCCCGGTGGGTGCGGGTCACTGGTCAGGGGTCACTGCACAGCTCTTATGGAGGTCTGGGTGGCGCCAAGCCCAGGAGTTTGAGGTTGCTATGAGCTGTGACGTCACGGCACTCTACCCAGGGCAACAGCCCAAGGCTCCAGTGTGCCAAAACCGTCTCACTCTGCCCCTAAAGATTAAGGCTGTAATGCAGCTCAGCCCTCGCCTTTAGGCTGCTCAGTCAGTAGGTTACTTTGACCCGCCCAATCCTTGCTTTGAGACCCTGAGGGCGGAGCTTGCCGGGGCAGTTCTTTCACAATGGCTTCCTGTGCCCAGCTCAGTGGCTCAGTCTGGGGCCCCAGACAATGCCCAAAGTTCTCTACACTCCTGCTCAAGCTCTCCCCAAGGCAATTCAACTGAGTGCCAAGTCCAAGAACACCGAAACAGTTCACAGGTAAGGCCTTTCTGGTTTGCAGTCTCACTGCTGCTTGTACTTACGGTTGCCGGCGTGATTAGGTCAATTGAACACACGCAACCACTTGCCAGTTTTCCACTGTTTTTGTCCTCCTCTTGGGGTCCAGAAGTCCCTTGCTGGCTCCCTGTATCCTCAAAGGGATGATTATAGGCAGATCCCACCGGCCAGAGATGCCTGGAGTTTTGTCTCCCCAGACTCGCTGTTCCCAGTTGCAGGGAAGCTGTTACTTGGCTGCCATCTTTAATCTCCGCCCAAGCTAATCTTGAACTCCTGTGTCAAGTGATCTTCCTGCTCCCACCTCCCAAAATGCTGGGATTACAAGCATGAGCCCCAGCACTCAGCCTTTCCCTTTGAATTGATGTATTTTCTACTAATATATTCCCCTAATTTGTTGTCTTTTGATCTGCTTTTCATTTTTCTGGCACAGATTTTACTCTTTATATAGTTAAAGCTATTCTTTTACTTTGCTATCATTTTCATTCCCTTTCTTGCTTCCTCCCCCTCTTCTTACTTGGCTTCCCTCCTCCGTCCCTTCCTTCCTTCTGTCTCCTTTCCTTCCTTTTTGTTTCTTTTAAATAACTTTTTTTTTTTTTTGATTTAGGAAAATGTTCCACTGCTGTTTTCGCTCTGTCTTGCTGCTTTGTCTCTTCAATTAACTTTTATTTTAGGAAGTTCTCTCTCAAGATACTTAAGCTAGACTATATTTTATATTCTTCTTGTAGGTTTTTTTTGTTAAAACTCTGCCTTTCCTCTGATAAGTCACACAAGTGTACTTAAGTACTATATGTGTATAATGGGGTGTATTTGGAGTTGGCTAGTATTCTCTACTTATCAGCCTTTTCTTTTATTTGCTGAGAAGCCCTAATTGTTAATATTTTACCTTTACATGTTTTAATATTTTGTCAAAATTAATTCCTTCCTTTTAGAAGACATTATTTTCTGTTAATTTTAATTTTGCATTGTGATTATAAATGAGATCTCCTTTTTGGTTTACTTTTTTTCTATCATGTTGTTACTTGTTATATAAAAATATTTATCTTTTTTCTGGTCATTATATCAATTTTTAATTAATTCCGATAGCTTTTCATTTGATTTTTTTCTGTTGTTTTGTTCTAAAACCAAATTGCCTATAAATAATCATTTATCACCTATAAAAAAAGTGATTATTTATAGGTAACTTGGTTTTAGAACAAAACAACAGAAAGAAATCAAATCAAACATTTTTCCTAAGGTTTATAACTTTATTTGTGTTTTATGTCTTAAGAGCTTTTTATTATTATTTTTATTTTTTTGCAGTTTTTGGCCAGGGCCGGATTTGAACCTGCCATCTCCGGCATATGGGGCCGGCGCCCTACTCCTTTGAGCCACAGGCGCCACCCTTAAGAGCTTTTTATTTTTATTTAGACTTTTAAAGACTAGAAAGCTCTGTTGCCCTGGCTGAGTTGTAGTGGCCCAGTTATAGTTTGCTATAACCTCTCACTCCTGGGCTCAAGTGATCCTCCTGCCTCTCCTCCTGAGTAGCTGAAACTACAGGAAGGTACCACCATCCTTGGCTTATTTTAAGAATGTTTTAGGGATGGACATCTTGCTATGTTGTACAGGCTGGTCTCAAACTCCTGGCCTCTGTTTATCCTCCTGTCCAAGCCTCAGGCTCCCAAGTAGCTGGGAGTATGGGCAGGAGCCACTGTGTCTGGCTCTTAAGAACTTTTGAAATAATATTAAATAAATAACATATATATTCATTAGCTAGTGCTTGACATATTATAAGAGCTTAATAAATGTCTGAGTATATTGTTAATAGTGATATTGAATAATAATTATGTCACATACCTATATTTTAATCTTATTCTTAATGACATTTATTTTGTCACTGTTAAGTAAAATGTTCGTATTTTCCAATTTTAGGCTATTCCTGAATTCCTATACTAAAACATTTGATTAAAAGTAAAAGATTAACTTTTGCTATATTTTTGAGGTATTTTCTGGCATTTTATTTAAGTTTTTAATACCTCGATTGAGGGAAATTTAAGCTATATTTTTTCTATTGTGTTAAATGTGTAAAAATTAGGGTATGTTTCTAGAATGACTTTCAGTCTTTAACTATTTTCTTAAACAGGTCATGTTATATGGGAAAGATCTAGTTCTTGAAAGTTTGAAGGATTCTGAAGGCATTTGCTAGCAAATCTATTATGGCATTAAGTTCCTTTTCTAGGGGTACAGATGTGGCTTTTGGATAACATTCTCAATTTATTTTAATGTTTACCCTATTGTGCTATTTTTTTATATTTTAATTTATATAAGGCATTACATTCATTGATGTTTTGAAATTTACAAATATCCAACAACCACATTGGACTCCAAAGTCCTGTTACATTTCATTTCTCATTTCAAAAATTTGTAACGTTTTACCCTTTCCTCCTGACTAGATTGACAATTGTAATACTCACTGAGCAATTTCCCCCAACTTTTTGTGTATCAGAGTTTTTACAAAATCATTTTTGGATAAATTTGGGTTTTGCAATGTTTCTCTATGACTGTACTGAAACAAATTAAGTATAGTTGTTTACAGAAATCTTTGCCTTAATGTTCTCCCCACTTATTAACAGTTTGTCTGCTAGTTTCAGAATCTTTCTAAATATCTAGGTGTACTGGTTTTTTGGAATGAAATTAACCTATTCTTATTTTTACTGCCTGAATATCTCTGAACTGGCAATTTTAGCACATGCTCACAAATGTAACCCAGTCAGATCTTTATGGCATCATTAGCCTGTAATTCTCTAGTTTTATGATTAATGTGTAGGCCTAGACCTCATAAAACTCTATATTTTAATTCATCTTAAGACACCTTCCCTAACAAGCATTTGGTACGCCTTAAGATATCTTTCCTAATAGGCACGTACGTTTGGATGCTATTCTCATTCTTTAAAAAGCAATGAGTGCAGCAGTTAATTAACTTATTATAATGCCATAAATCCCAGCTCTAGCCATGACCACTGACTCCTCCCCCCACCTTTACCAAGAACATTTTCATTTATGATGAATTATCCCCTGGGTACTCAATGCAGAGGTGGGTGACCATGCAGAACTCAGGGTCAGACACAATAACACAATCCATACTGCTGGGTAATGACAAGCCTTCCACTCCTACCACTTACCTTCCTGCGCTTGGGCGCCTTCATGCTTCACTGAAGTCAGCAGACATTGATGACAGAATGAGAGGGCTTTTCTCCTCCAGATTTCCATTCTCTGGGAAGTAATATTCAGGATGATTTTTTTGTGGGTAAATGTGTGGAGTTAGATCCCTGTCTTATCATCTGAATACAAACTGAGGTCTAGTAACCCTTCCTTCCTTCCCTCCCTCCCTCCCGCCTGCCCTCCCTTCATTTTTTCCTTCCCATAGAGTGAATACAATTAGGAAGGAAATTAAGAACTAAATCTGGGTGCTATTTAATTCTAATTTCCTTCTTAACCTCGCCCCTCTTGGATTTTAATTATTTACTTTTGCTGAATGATGATACTAAAAGTTTGGACCTCTATAGAGATTTCATTTCCTGCGGCTCTGTTTATAAAACTGCCCATTTTTACAACATGTGGTTCATTTTCAATGACCTGAATTTTTGAGGTTGCCTATTTGTTATGGATTGTCTTGTGTCTCCCTAAAAGGATAGGTTGAAATCTAACTCTAAGTAGTTCAGAATTAACCTTATTTGGAAACAGGGTTGTTGAGGATTTAATTTGTTAAGATGTGGTCATAATACAGTTCAATACTAATTGAATAACTTTACTGGTTTCTGGTTGTGTGACCTTGAGCAAGTCACTGCACCTCTCTAAGCATCATAAGTTCCTCATCCATATGATTAAGATGTGGTTTATATAGTGAAGGAAAGAAGTAATGTTTGTAGTAGGCTTACTAGAATGCAGCCACTCAATTGTCTTTTTCCACTGCTCAATTTTAAGGCCTTTATTAAGTCAAATATAATAAAAGAGATAAATTGGTTTTTCACAAAAACCTAAGTAACCCTTATTTAGAATTTTAATAAGTTATAAAATATATGTGATTTTGTTTGAATATCAAAATAGTCATATGAGTAAGGCAGATTTTATTATTGTCCTTATTTTAAAGATGACTAACCTAAGGGTCTCAGTAATATGAGATCAAATCATTTATTCACTCAGAGGCACAGCATCAAGGGGAAGAGGGCTTGAGTCAAAGGCTTGATGTTCAAGCCTGGGCTTTCCAGCTCCATTCCACCCAGCATCATTAGTATCACCAAGTGTGCTTTTGCTGTAGGAGGGCCCTTTGAGAGCATCAGGTATAAAAGACCTCTCAATTGTTCACACCTCATGTCTTTATTATCAAGAGTTTAATATATTTCACCAGACTCATTGCTTTTGAATTCCCTGATTTGATTTGTTATTGTCTAAGCCAATTGCATAATTTCCTTCTCAAAGATATTAACAGAAAAATAGATAACAATTCACAAACATGTGTTGAGTACCTTCCATGTTCCCAACTCCATTCTAGTCACTGAAGATACAGTAGTGAAATATATGTGCCTTTTTATTCTATAAATATTATTATTATTATTAATAATAAAAGACCCAGGAATGGATTAACAAGCTGTGATATATATATATATATATATACACACATATACACACACACGAAGGAATACTATTCAGCCATTAAAAAAGATGGAGACTTTACATCGTTTGTATTAACTTTGATGGAGGTAGAACACATTCTTCTTAGTAAAGCATCACAAGAATGGAGAAGTAAGAATCCACTGTACTCAATTCTAATATGAAGACAGTAGAAGAGTTAATACAAGGAGTGGGGGTAGGGGAATGAGGGAGCGGGGGAGGGGAGGAGTAAGGGGGTATGGGGGTTTGGCACAGTGTATGGCACACCTTGGGGGCAGGACACAACTACCCTGTTTTCCCAAAAATAAGACATCCTCCGAAAATAAGACCTACTTACAGGAAAGATAAGACATCCCCTGAAAATAAGACCTAGCGCATCTTTGGGAGCACACCTTAAAATAAGACACTGTCTTATTTTGGGGGAAACAGGGTATAAAGGGACTTTAACAAATGCAATCAGTGTAACCTAATTCTTTGTATCCTCAATGAATCCCCAAAAATAAAAAAAATAATAAATATACCTACTTACTAGATATACATTTTAAAATAATTAAAATGAAAGTATTCCCTAAATATCTTGCTTTCTTGTCTGCTACTTTCTGTGTAAGAATTATATACACTCATTTTTTTTAGCTTATCATTTACATATTAGACCACCTCTCTAATTGACCGCCTCCTTAAGTTGACCTAATTTTCATAGACCAGACATGCACCACATGTATGTATCAGTATAGTAGGCCTCGGTCCTTGTGTTGACCACCTCTGTATGTTGACCAGTTTGTTACAGTCCCCAGAGGTTCTCTTGTGGATACTTTTATGTTCTGTTCCCCCATAGTTTCAGCTATGTCTTTAGAGCTGTTTGAGCCCCATTTGTGTGTGAGGTCTTAGAGTTAGGGTAGACCCTGCTGACTACTGCTACTCACTTTTGTCTTTGTACAGTCTCTAATTCATCTCTGAAAGGTTGGCGTTTATGCTTTCTGATGATTCGCAGTTTTCTATAGCTGTAGTGGGTTGTGAAAGTCTTTCCCTCCATGGTCACCCAGCTCAGTGATGCCCTTGTTTGGGCTGCCTATCCCTTTCCTTCCTATGTCTTTACAACGCTTGGCGGCCTGGAATGACTGCTTTCCCTCCATTAATACTTTTACTAGATTTCAGTTGGGCCTGTGATTCCATAATCATTATTATTCAACATGTTGAATACTATTCCTAAAAGCCTGCAACACTATTCAGACATTTAGGAACAATTAAATGAATTGAGCTCCAGTCTTCCTAGCCAGGGTGAAGATGACTGTGAAGATGGGTATAGATATTTATGATCTAATGGAGAGAAGAAGAAAATCAGAGATACAGAAACAAAGAAAAAGATGAAGTAAATTTTATTTGGTAAGTAAACTTAGTGATAGAATTGCCTTGTTTCTTTAAAAAATAATGTTACTGCTTTTTATCATTTAAAAAAAGTATGTACATTGTAAATATATAGAGGGAGAGAAAGAAAGAGAAAGGAAGACAATAAAAATTGTCAATAATCTCACTACCCGGAAATAACCATTGCTGACATTTTGGTACATATCCTTCTAGACTCTTTCCTATGCATATATCACCTAAAACAAAAGAAAACAGAGACCACGCTCTGCATATTTTGTAACCTTCTTTTCTCAGTTAATATAGTGTGGATATTTTTTCCAATCAATAAATAAAGATCTTGATCATCATTTTTAGTAGTTGCATTTTATGTCTGGACCATCATTCATTTAACATTGTCCCTTTAATGGTCATTTTTGTTATTTAGAATTGTAAATATTGTAATAAATTTTATTATAAACATTTCTGAACAAATGTATTTACACACTTATATATTTAATCTTTAGGAGAAATATTTAAAAGTCTAACTGCTACCATACAACCCTCCTCCTTTTCCCATCTCCCTTTCTTATGAGATTTCTTATAAGATCTCCAGATTTCTTAGTGTGTCTACAAGATTTTTCAAAAATCTAGTCTTAGTCTATTACTCTTCTACATTAACATTTTTAGCCCAAAATGTACACCACACTGGCTCAGATTTCTTCAAAAGCCAATGTACTTCCACATCCTGATTTTTATTTCCTGCTGTTCTTTTTCTCTGGAATGCTTCCCTACACGCTTTCCTATTCTATTAAATTTCTAATCATCCTTTAAGATCTAGCTCAAATGCTAGTTCTTCTCTGTCTCATCTTCCACATTCTCATAAGTAAAATGAATTTCTCCTTCATCTGTGCCTCTCCCAGGCCTGGCTGGGGTTCTACCCTGAAGTGACTGAGACTCCCAACTGAGGGGCTTACTGGCTGGAGCTTACCTCCATGATTTATAGGATCGCAGTATTTCTCAAAGGCTTTTTCCTCTTCCTATTGTCAGTCACCAAATCCTCAGTAAACATCTACTATGTGCTAGGCTTTATGTTAGATGAGGAAAGTAGGCTCAGCTAACTTGTGCAGTATATAGTCTTATATTTTAGAAACATGTTCATTGCGAAGTTTTCTTATAATTTTTTTTTAACAGCTCAGTGGGGTTAAGTACATTCATATATTTTTTCAGATTAACATGAGGTTACAAATGATTAGGTCACATTGTTTGCATTGGTTTTCTTATAATTTTAAGAAAACTCGAAGCACCTGTGTGATGAACCAAGTGTTCATTAATTAAATTATGATCCATTCTTACAACACAAGTTAATTTTCAATCTCTATCACTGGGTGACAGGGACAATGGGGTTTGTCACGACACTAGTTTAGGCCACTAGTGACTGGTTTTCCTCTCACCAGTCAAGAGTAATAAATCATAAGTCGCTGCACAGAGTGTGCATTGAGAATGGCTAAGATGTACATTCTGAAATTAGTGGTCTATTGTGGCCTTGGTGGCCAAGTCTTTGCCACATCTGGGCTTGAGAGATCTATTTGCAGCACTTGCTTAGGGACCAGGAACCTAAATGTGAATGGGAAGACTGGGTGAATAGAGAAAGTGGTGGTGTGAGAAGGGCTAGGGGAAAAATCCCAGGGCCTTGACTCTTGGACAAAGCACAACAAATTCTTCTGTGTTGGGGGAGAAGAGAGTAAATGAAACCTGTTTTAAATACCCTCGTTCCTCTTCTGTGTGGGCCATTGTCTGTAGGCATCCTCCTAAACACTCTCCATTGGGCTTAGGAGCCTTATGACTTTATGCTCTTCAATTGCTGGTTTTCTTCCACTGTGTTGCCCCACTGGACAGTTCATTGTCCCACTCTCTAGGTTCCCCTCCCTGGGCCAAAGCGTGCTGGCCTTTCTTTCTCCCTGTCAGGTACTAATGCTCTAAGTTGTACAGTGGTAATCATGGACCCTGATATACATGCACCTGTGATGCATAAAAATTGGCCCTGTTAAGATAATCTAAGCAATGTTGTTACGACTATTCCTGCATCTACAAACTTCTGTCGTTATTTGTTTAGGCTGGAGAGGATGCCTGTTGATTGATGACTACTCCGTGGTTTGCTGGATAAAGGCTGGGTGAAGCCTGCTGTCTTGGCATACTTATCAATAGTACCCTCTTTTGTCCTGCCACTGAAGTTTTGTTTTCCCACAGTGCAAAGTTTTAGTGGTAAGAACTGCAGATATTTGTGAGGAAATATTTTTATTGGCTTGCATAACTAAATAGAACAAAACCTTTCCAATACAACCTTTAAGTCAAAAGAAATAGTAAAATTATGGGCATGGATGAGAGTTAGACTTTGATTCTGAGGTGGGAAGAGTGAATAGGAGGGGAGATTAAGAATTTTAATATGGGGTGGCGCCTGTGGCTCAGTCGGTAAGGCGCCAGCCCCATATACCGAGAGTAGCGGGTTCAAACCTGGCCCCGGCTGAACTGCAACCAAAAAATAGCTGGGCTTTGTGGCAGGCACCTGTAGTCCCAGCTACTTGGGAGGCTGAGGTAAGAGAATCACTTAAGCCCAGGAATTGGAGGTTGCTGTGAGCTGTGTGATGCCATGGCACTCTACCGAGGGCCATAAAGTGAGACTCTGTCTCTACAAAAAAAAAAAAAAAGAATTTTAATATGGAAATTCAGTCAAACTTCTGTAAGTTGACCACGCAAGGGACTGTAACAAACTGGTCAATACATGGACGTGATCAGCATAAGGACTGAGGCCTATTGTACTGGTACATACATGTGGTGCATGTCCATCTATGAAAATTAGGTCAACTTCATGTTGAGATGGTCAACTATGGAGATTCCACTGTACATCTTATTGAAACAATATATTTAATCATTCAAATTAAATCACACTATGCTATAATGACATGGTAGTTACTTTGTTCTTTGGAGAAATATTCACTATTGATTCAAGGTTATTAAGGAAGTCTAGGAAGCTCAGGACTGTTTTTGAAATTCCTTCTCATATATTAGCAATAGAACAATAATTACCAAATTATGTGATATTCTTAGGAACAACTCTTAAGAACCTTGGAATCAAAATAGCTCCATCAGTATCAATAGATAGAATATGTGGCTTAGTTTTAATTGCAGTTAGAACTCATTTGTTCTTAATGTTTGAAAGCAAAGTCTAAATTGTGTCCAGTGGGGGCACTTAGAGTAGCAGGCTTTGGCACCTGCCTCAGGTAAGAAAAGTTTTTGTTTATTTCAACTTTTGTTTTATTAGGGCTTGATGCTTTGACAGACCATGGCTTTCTACTTACTGCATGAAGAGCTGCCAGCCATTCCTGCTGGGAAAAACTAGTATGGGACTAGCAATGACTTCTGAAAGAAGTTATTATGCCTTATATGGTTGATCTCCCATGCAAATAAAAGAAGCATCTCATACTGTAGCTAAATGGAATTGGTATTTCATCCAATGTAAATGTATGCCAGCATGCTTTCTAGCTTTTCTCAACCACTGCATCTCTCTCCAAAGCAGACTCCAAGTTCATCCATCTATAAGGCAGCTGCAAGGTAGGGCAGGTATAATGCAGACTCATGGATCTGTAAAGAATAAAAAGGGGTCAATTAGATGAGCAGGTATTCACCAATAATAGCTGAAGCTCTTGTTAGAATGCAGCTTCTCTGGATCCAGCCTTAAAGATTCTGTAGGTTGAGGTGGCGGGCTGCTTTTTAAATAAGTGGTATCACTCTCAAGCGGAAAGTCAGCAATTTATTATAAGAAATGCTTTTCTACTCTCCAAGCCTCAGGAGACATGGAAAGAAGTAATGAACATAGTCTCTTTTCCGAAAGGGGCTTAGGAATGCAAACATATTCTATGTACTAATAGCTAATATTTATTGTTCTATTTCTAGAACACGTCAGGCAGGTTCTGCCTCCGGGCTTTTGCACTTGCTGTTTCCTCTGCACAAATCACTTTTCCTCCAGATATCTCTTTGGCTCATTCCTTAGTCTCTGGTCAGGTCTGCACTAAAAGGTCACCTTCTCAATGAAGTCGCCATCCTCTGCAATCAAGATTGCAACTTCAGCATTCCTTATATTCCTAATATCTTAATTTCTTTCCCATTGCATTTAAACCATTTGTTACATTAATTTTATACTATACATTCACTTATTTATTTATCTATTGTCTGAAATGGCTCCCAAGAAAGCAGGGATTTTTGTCATTGCAAATCTGTAGAGGCTAAATAGTGTCTAAAGCATAGTAGGCACTCAGTAAGTATTTATCCATTGAATACATAATAACTCACATTAATGGGGTACTTCTTAATTGATAAGTTCTGTTCTAAGAGCTACACATGTACTAACACATTTATTTCCCTCTAGAAGTCTAAGGTAGGAATTATGATTATGCCCATTCTATTATCAATAAAGAAACTGAAGGCAAATACTGTACAAGGTCATCCAGGTGGTACATGGTTGAGCCAAAATTTGAATATGGGTTATCTGGTTGTAAATCTAATCCTTTTACTAATATACTCTGCTGACACAGATGATGTCTTTAGTATTTTCTTTGTGGAAAATTTAGAGGCAGAGTTTTTTTTTGCAATTTTTGGCCATGGCCAGGTTTGAACCCACCACCTCTGGTATATGGGGCCAGCACCCTACTCCTTTGAGCCACATGTGCCACCCAAGGCAGAGTTCTTATGGTTTTTTTTTTGTGGTGACATTTTGAAAAAGCTAAAGGCAAAACACTAAAGCAAAGATTAACATAGGAAATACTATAGGATTTCTCCCCTTGGTTTCTGGCCTGGGGTGATCTTCCTCTCAACAGTCTGGAGTTATTTTTAAAGAGCCTGAATTTTTAGAATAGATGAAATCTGGATTTTATAGCTAAAAGGGTTGACCGGGCTCTTGATGGAAATAGGAATGTTATTGGGGGTGGCAGGGTCTCCATCACTTGTTCTTAAACCAGACTGATCTGGAATTTTGTGGATAACAGAACAGAACCATCCTTTTGAAGTCTTTCAGATAAGAATGGATCACTGACTTGGATAACAGTATTAGCTGAGCTAGCCAATATCACTGGTTAGGTGGGTACCAACCTAATCTTTTACCACCCCACATATGTACGCATATTCCCCCCAAAGTAGAGGATTTAGTCAAAGAGAAGTTTGGTCACATTTCTTTTTAACTCTAGTAAATATTTTATCTGAGTCCTGGCCAATTTATTATGATGACCTCAAAGGTCCTAGAAAAGAAAATACTTATTGGAACTAGATATATTGGGCAACATTTACTGACCATTGATAATCATCTTTTTAATTCTCTGCCACAAGTGAGCAAAGGTATACTAACTTACCATTTCTGGAAGAATATATGCTATCTGCCCATATTGTTGCTCTATACGTAAGAATGGCCTTGGATGTGTATTGTTTTCGATCATTAAAGAAGATATAATTTGGTTATTGCAGGATGAAATCCATTCTATTTTTAAAATTTATTACTCTTCTTACATTCATTTAAAAACCACAAGTTGGTTTTTATTTAACCTTGACTGAAGGCCAACTAATGTGAATGTCTTCCTCTAGATTACCTGTAGGGAAAGAAGAACACGGGTCTTGTGTTTTTTTGTTTATTTATTTAAATAAATATACCCGACCCGGAGTTTGGTATATTATTGATAACATCAAATATCTAACTAATATAAAATTTCTAATAACCACCTAACACATACAGAAAGAGGCCTATGGAAACCTCATCTTCTATGGAGCAATATTGCATTTGTAAAGATAATATTAATACAAAGTTTTACTGCTCTGTGGATCGTTACCTGGCAGCAGACCAACTGGAGAGTGTAAAACATTAACAACTAAAAGCAGGTTCCGAGTCCTTGGAGTTTCTAATTGTTGTTCATTACAAAAAGCCACCAAAATCATCTTGAGCTGATTCGTGGAGAATTAAACAGATTTGGTTTAATAAAATCTTCAGGTCTTTGAATAAATTATGAATGCCTCTTGACTGCTAGAAGGATACACTGACATTAGGAAATGCTAATGAACAGATATCAAGCCGGGGAACCCTTCTGCTGATCATCCCATTTGAAACCGATTAAAAGCTGATGGAATGAAAGTTTTTCATGGGTAGATGTGCAACAAGTCATGAGTTGTAGACTTTAATAATATATTTTCTTCACAAGCAATAACACAGCAATTAGGAGCTGCTCATTGAGGTAGAAATAATGGTAACTGCTGTGCAGATTAGGTTAGCTGAAGGGAGCTCTCAGACACACACTAAAATAACATTTTCCTGGTTCTTGTTGGTATGTAATTTCTACTTTATTTACTTATCATCTCAGTTAAAGAGGACTCTTGGCAGTAATGAGGCCTCATAGAACTGTTTAAGATGTTACAAATTATATAAAAGATAAATCTAATGATTACCTATTCTAATGATGGTGCAATCTTGTCTTTCCTCATGGGGAAATTGTATGGTTGTGAGAAGCTCAGAGCTGGGGAGAGTGCCATGGTACAAATGTATTCATTATTTTTCTGCCTGCTTTGCTTCAGCATCGCTGTTCAGGAAAGCTGAGTAATTCATTCGAGCAGGAACCACTTATGGAGTGGTTCACAAACCTTTCACGGTGCTGCAGTGTCTGTAAGCAACCAGGCAAATATATAAAAATAATACTCTGGAAAACAGAATGGAAAACTTTTCAGCAAGGGGAGACAGACCTACAATGGTGTTACCAAAATAAAGGGAAAAATGGTGTATTGCCACCTCGTTTCTATTTACTATAATTGCCCTAAAAGTAAATACTCATGAAAGGCATAGAATGAAACTTCAGAATAGATCATATTTCCGAGGACGTCTGTATTCTTTGGTGAGAGAAAGCTGGAGAAAACACAGAGGACTTAAGCAGAGTTTTGAGATTTATAGTTTGTTTAATAACTCCAAGTTGCAGAAGATATAAAGATCATTTCTTTTTCTTAATTGTATCTTGTTTCAGATCAAATGGATTTTTTTTGTTCATGAGAATCTCCCCTCTCAGACTTTCCCAACTAAATGCAGAAAAGCTTAAGTAAATGATGATAACGATAATAATATTAGAATAGAATAATAAACCTTCCCACTAATGAGGGAACGTGGTTGAGAAAAGACCTATGTGACAAATAAATGGCTTGAGAGAATGTGTGCCTTGGAATGTAGTTTGCTGTTTTTCATGAAAGAAAGAAGCAGCCAAACTTGTGGTATAAAGCCTAGTATTTATTAGGTGGTAAAACTCAGTTTGCATGGTCTTACGTTTTCTGTTTTTAGTTTTTGATTCTCTGATTTAAACACCTCCCCTGCCCTGCTGATCACGTGATATCTGTGTTTAGGATCTGCTTCTGTGTGTGTTAATTAGCGCCTGCATATTTGACGGTGTGGTTGGGATTGAAAGCCGTTCCTTTCATATCCTCAAGGTAGAAAATGCTTTCTTGTGACTCAGGTGTCTCTCAGAGGCATGGAAGCAAAATCCAACAATCCTAAGCCCCTGGTAGCTGTTTCGAATTGTCATGTCTCTTCTTCCTTGTAGCCTGGGGGGTGGCCTCAGAAGTTTTGGGAGCTCAGCACCTGAGTCAGCCCCTGCCTTCTGTCAGAATAGGCACATAGTGCAAGGTGTGGTGGCTCACGCCTGTAATCTTAGTACTCTAGGAGGCCAAGGTGTGTGGATTGCTTGAGCTCAGGAGTTTGAGACCAGCCTGAGCCAGAGCACGAACCATCTCCACTAAAAATGGAAAACTGAAGTAAGAAGATTGCTTGAGCTGAAGTGTTTGGGGTTGCTGTGGGGTATGATGCCACGGCACTCTACTAAGGGCAACAAAGTGAGACTCTGTCTCAAAAAAAAAGAAAAAAATAGGCATGTGAGATGAAACCCATTCACCCCTCCTGCTCTAAGGACATTGTAGGGGCAGTCCGTGGGATGCTGGCTTGTTCTTTGGACTCTCTTCTGGGTTACTTATTCCTTTGCATTTCTGGCTACTATGTCCAGTTCAAGAAGGGGAACATCTCTGAATTTTATATAAAAATACCCAAGTTCTGCTGATATCTGAGGATTAATTAATTGCTGTTAAAACTCCCATACCTTGGTGGCTTAATACGATTTAATACAATTCAAGTTTAGTTCTCATGCAGGCCCTAGCCCAGTGCTGCATTGCTGTGGGGCCCTGCTCTATGCCACTCTACACTGACTTACTGTCTAGTGGCTCTGAGTTTTCCTAAGGCCTTGGAT
Organism: Nycticebus coucang; assembly: GCF_027406575.1. NCBI lineage: Eukaryota > Metazoa > Chordata > Mammalia > Primates > Lorisidae > Nycticebus > Nycticebus coucang. The sequence goes on along the minus strand of NC_069784.1, from coordinate 19,611,652 downwards.
TCCTCCACTGAGTCCTCTGCACAGGCCCCAGGTCAGGGAAGAGGGAACTCTCCAGATTGCAAGAGAGGGTTTAGGACAGTGGAGCTTAGTGATATATCCAGGACAGAGATCAGGAAATTTTTTCTGTAAAGAGGCAGATAGTAAATATTTTAGGCTTTTTGGGCCATGCAGTGGCCTATTTCAATTAGTCAATTCTGTCGTTGTAGCATGAAAGCAGTCCCTGACAATATGTAAATATGTTCCAGGGAAACTTTATTTACAACAAGAGATGGCACGCTGGATTTGGCCTGTGAGCCATACCTCACCAACAACTAATTTAGGAGGAAAAGTAAATTGATTTGGTTAGCACATAGCAGGGTCTCTTCTACAGTGATACTACTAGTTGCAAGATAGGGGGCAAGTGGCACGCCCTCTCTGAGATTTAATTTTCTCATCAGTTAAAAAAAAGTATATACCATCCGCCTTGATTTATCTCAGAGTTGTTGTGAAGACCAAGGGGGATAATGGATCATTAGAACTTTGTAAACGATGAAACAGCACGTGCATTTGTGAGTACACAGAAGTGCTCGTTAAAGATAGCCATGCCCCTTTGCCTCTCATAGACACAAGACCCTTCAAAGGTTAAAATAAAACAAGGGAAAGAACACCGTTATTGTTTTAAGGCAATATGGAGTCTTACAATAACTAATACTTAGGTAAAATTATAAAAATTAATTCTGAAAATACAATGGACTTCAACTAATCCAATTCTTGGTGTATTCTTTCCATGGAAATGCCAGCTTACCTCTAATTTGAGGATTCAGTATATTTACAATAATAAATCAATGCTTGATTACATAGGTCAACCTGGAAAAAAAAATTTTTTTTTTGAGAAAATTTCTCACACTATTGCCCAGGCTAGAGTGCCATGGCATCAGCCTAGGTCATAGCAACCTCAAACTCCTGGGCTCAAGGGATTCTCCTGCCTCAGTCTCCCAAGTAGCAGGGTCTACAGGTTCCTGCCACATGCTTGGCTAATTTGCCTGTTTTTAGTAAAGGCGGGTCTTGTTCTTGTTCAGGTTGGTCTAGAACTCCTAAACTCAAGGAATCCTCCCACCTTGGCCTCCCAGAATGCTAAAATTATAGGCATAAGTCACCATGCCTGGTCTGAAAAAAACTTCTAAACTTCATTTAGAAGACATGTTACAGATGCAGCTGGAACTTCTTTGTCGTATAATAAAGCAAGTTTATCACTATAAGCAAAGTGTTTTAGTTTGCCAGAGCTACCACAACAAAGTATAGGCAGTTCTTGGATTATAAGTGAGATAGATTCTGTAGGTTTGTTTTTAAGTTGATTTTGTGTGTAAGTTGGAACAAGTGCACTTAACTATTACCTGTAATAGCCTCCTTTTGTAAGTGCGAGTTGTATATCAGTCTGATGTTTGTAATTCAAGCACTTAACTGTAACAGACTCCATTTGTAAGTGTGAGTTGTACATAAGACTAATGTTTGTAACTCAGGGACTATCTGTACCACAAATTAAGACATCAGAAATTTACTACCTCACCATTCTAGAGGCTGTAAGTCCAAGAGCAAGGCATTGGCATGGTTGGTTTCTTGTAAGGGCCTTTCTCTCTGGTCTGCAGATGGCCACCTCCTTTTGCTGTTTGCAGGTAGTTCTCCCTCTGTGCTTACCTGGATCTTTATCTCCTCTTCTTAAGGGGACATCCATCCTACTGGATGAGGGCCTATCTACATGACTTCGTTTTACTTTATTTACATCTTTAAAGGTCCTGTTTCCAAATATAGTCACATTTGGAGCTACTAGGTTAGGGCTTCCACATATGAATGAAGGGGAACATGATTAGGTCTATAACACAAAATTTCTGTCTTCACTCTGAACAGATGAGGATCTCTCTCAGCATCCTAAACCGGTTTAATTGTTTTTTATTTTGTAGATATGTCTTTCAAGATTTCCATTTCCCCTTAGCTTTTGTTCTTTATTACTTTTTTATCCTCAGTCCCCCTCCTATTATTAAAACAACCCCTTTTTACCTAAATCTATTTTGGTATCCAAGAAAGAAATTTGGATAGAGAAGAAAGAAAAGAACATTTGTTTCTCTCTTCCATTTTCACTTTTTTCTGTAGTTTCATTTATTGACCTTAGTAGTTGATCTAGAAGGGACAGCTCTCAGAAATGAAAAGATTAAAAATAGATATTAATTGGTGATAAAATAAGATGTATCTCACTACCACCATAGAGAAGAAGGAACTATTCCCTGTTTGTGTTTCCAGCTTTAACTATTTTATACCAGTATGATCAAGGATGCAATGAAATATCTAAAAGTAGCATTCTAAGTATTAATTAGTGGTTGAAAAGCACTTTGAAGATGAAAAAGCATTCTGTAAGCAAACATAAGGTCATGTTACCATTGTTAACACTAGCAAAAAAAAAACAACAAAAAAACCCACCATTATGGCATGTTGGTACTTATCAAATCTACTTGAAGCTCTATTCTTGATGTATTATAATGTTATAGTTCACAGTTTAAAATTCGATATTATCAAAAGGTTATTAATAAAAACATATAAAAGTCAAACAAAGCACTCTAGAACATTCGCATATTTATAGACTATTAAACCTAATTCCTGTATTGTAGCTTTCGGATAATACAATATCATGCTATGAGTGGCACTTGATAATTTGGAGTTCCTGAACATATGAATCTCTTGCTTTAAAATTCATCAATGGCTTGCCATTGCCCTAATATGACTTATTTTCACCCTTTTAATTCTGAGTAATTCCATAAATACTCATAAAGCACCTGTCACGGCCCAGGCTGAGGACAAAATCCTTTGCCCTCCTTGAATCTGGCAATATCAGAAGTACTTCCTCACACTTGCCAGAGCCTATCTCCCCCAGAGCCCGTCTCCCCCAGAGCCCGTCTCCTCTGGAACCTGTCTGCCCCAGAGCCCATCTCCTCTGGAACCTGTCTTCCCCAGAGCCCGTCTGTCTTCCTCACAGCTCATCTCCTCCACAGCCTGTCTCCCTATCTCCCCCACCCAGTCCTCCTTTGCCTGGTCAGCTCTTACTCATCCTTCCCGCTCACTGTAGAGTGCACGTTTGAGAAGTGTGTTGATTAATGTCATGTGTCAACTTGACTGGGCCACAGTGTCCTGGTATTCGTTCAAACATTATTCTGGATGTTTCCGTGAAGTTGTATTTTTAGATGGGAGTAATGTTTAAATTGGTGGACTTTGAGTAGAACAGATCACCCTCCATTATGTGTGTGGGCCTCATTTAATCAGTTGAAGGCCCTAATAGAATAAAATCCTTTCCTTAAAAAGAAACAGTTCTGGCAGGAGATGTCTTTGTGTGCCCTGCAACTCTTTCCTGAGCCTGCTGGCTTATCCCATCAGATTTCAGACTCTCCAGACCGCTTCAGTCACATGAGACAATTCTTAAAATAAATCTCTCTCTATATACACATGTCTTGTTGGTTCTTGGAAAATTCTGACTAATATAAGAAGCCCCTCCTGACTCTTCAGCTTGGAGTTAGGAGTGCTTCCTATGTACCATCGTGTTCTGTGCCATTCTCCCCATGGAATGTAGCAATACCTGTTTGTTCACTGGTATTACCTACTGCACATTAAGTATCTTTAGCATAAGGGCAAATTCTTTTTTGTTCATCATTCTACCAGCTCCATAGTTTTAAAGTTTAAAGTTACAGAAGCATTTCTCTTCAGGAAAACTTTGAGAAAGTTTTACTGCATTTATCTACAATTTTGTTGTGTATCATTCTTTGAACATTACATTCTAATCCGAGTTCCAAAAATTCCTTAAGATGGTCTCAGCGAAGATGAGATCAAGGGAGGCCAAGAGTAATAGAGCTGTGGTACTGCCAAGGTAACCTACCTTAACTCCATTTCTAAGCTTGTAAATAACCTTTTATATACTCTGAGAGCCATCTAGGGTCCGAGTATTTCCAGGTATACCTTATTTTGTTTTCTTAAATCAAGAATTAAGAGTTGGAGTTGTGTTGTATGTAACTTGAGGATCATCCTGTTCTGGTGTCCACCATCCTACTTTATAAGATTATGCCTCCTTCCGTGGTCTTGGTTTATTCCTGGTGAGGAATCCTACTGCTAAGCCATCCTGTTCATGTCTACAGCTGATCTCTGCCTCTATTTCTAAAACTCTTCTTTTGAACAATGGCAAATTTTCTTATTTTCTATATTAATAGTACATATAACTATATCACTGGCATCTCTACTTGGAGACTGAGGCATGGAAATGAGAACGACACTGTTCCATGACAAGCCAAGAAACTACTTGAGAATTCTGTGCTAACATTATTCCATGGTAGAATTCAGTATATGTTGTGTTGGTTTTAAGAAGAGTTCTCCCTTCTGATCATTACATACCAAAAAGATGCTCATAATCAGTAGATACCTCCTGTGAGATGGTCTCTTGACTCCTCTCAAGACAATGCCCTCTCAGTTTCTGAAAGGCTGATGAGAAGTCTGACTTCCTGTTAGCTTTTTATGTAATTGTTCCCTCACCATAGAAATGTTGACTTCCTGGTGTCCACAATTTCCGTCTGTCTGAATGCAGGAAGTTAACTATTCAGGAAAGAAACATCAACATTCTTTTAGCTTCTTGCTGACTACAAATGATGGAAAGTAGTTTATAGAAGAGAGAAGGCTGCTGTGTAGCTATGAGTCATTCCTGCCCAGATCTCCTGTGACTCATTTTCCTTCATTAAACTGAGCAGAGTCAATAGCCCTTCAGTTTTCTGAACAGTAGATGTAACTGCAGTAATGACTGGCTGTTGAACAAGTTTAGCTATGTTCTAATTTATTTATTAAGCAACAGTAAAACAAGTATAAAGTACCCATCAATGGATAATGGGAGGACATTAGTGTTTCTGCCCATGAATTAGACCTAAAAAGCAGCTTCTTTTAGTTGAAAATGGAAAAGGCCAGGCTGGTCCTTGTCAGCACAGTAAAAAACATATAATTTTTGAGACTGTCTTTTTTCCCATTTTTAGATCTTGTTCCAAACCGGTAGCCTTCTGAGAAGTCCCTTTGGCCTGGGCGTCCTTTGTTCGGCCCACTGCTCACATGATTGCATCCTACCCCACTGTTCCCTGCTTTGGTTCTACCTCTGCACGCCCACTCGCCACAATTCTTTCTGTCTGAATACTCTGCTTATTGGTATCCTTGCCCCTCATCCAGCATTCCATTAAAACTTAACTGATTTATAACTTAAAACCGCAAGGCTTGGCTGGGTGTGATGGCTCATGTCTGTAATTCCAGCATTTTTGGGAGACTTAGGTAGGAGGATCACTTGAGGCTAAGAGTCTCAGATTAGCCTAGACAACATAGCAAGACCCCATTTCTAACTAAAATTAAAAACAAACAAACAAAAAAAAAAACCAACAAAAACCCGAGTGCTCTAATATGCTTAACTTCAATCAAATCTATAATACTAATTCCTAAAAGATTTTGGGAAAAAATTTTTAAAAATAATCTTTGTAATGACCCTACATTTGTCATATACCACAAAAAGCAGCATAATGTTGGACTTCAGAAGAGAAGTTAAGAGCAGAACTTTGACTTTGGATAGATCTTGGTTTGAATCTGTTGCTTGCTAGATGGGTGATGTAGAGCAAGTTATTTAACTTTTCTAAATCTCAAGTTTCCTCATCTACAAAATCGGGACAGTAATAATGATTTGTAGATTAAAGAGGGTTAGGGAAGGTAACTCTACCTCTTGCAAAGTGCACATGCAAAGAGGAGGCTGGTACACATAGATGGAGAAATTTATGGTTAGTCTTTGCAATCTATCATATTTTTCCTCAGGTTCCACCTTGGGTAGTGAAGACACAAAAACTGATAATAAGCCCTCCTTTGCATGGGACAGATTGATAAGCAATTGCAATAGAAGGTGAAAAGTGATTTGACCCATGAGGTTGTAGGAATAGATTTAGTAGCTAATTCAAAATAGAAAATTATGACTAGAAAATGGTCCTTTGGGTCTGAGAGTGTTTATTTTCATCATGCTTATCGTCCTGTCCAAGGCTCAGGGGTCAGCTGTGAAGGCCCGCCAGTGCTTTCTTTTTTTCTGACTGCATCTACACTCCCTGGGAGGTTTAGGGGTGAATTTGGTGAGATAATGAGGAGCATGTAAGAAGGCTGGGGGACATATTTTTAGATGTTTTTCACCCATTTACAATTGGGTACATGGAATTGAGGATCGTTTTTGCTGCCATTACCCTCAAATCTAACCTCTGCTTTGAAGGCTTGGGAATTCTGAATTCCATTTACTTATATGACACTAGAATATCCAAAATACAGGAAAGTTTTTTCATGAAAACCAGATCTTGGAATAGCCAATATGCTGGCAGTTTTGCACCTAACCTAAACACTTTCAATTCAACATCCAAGAAGTGAGGTTGAGTTGGCAATATTTAGTGAGTGGCTTTGGTTAGGCCGGGCAGCATTAGATTGAAGGAGAAAAATAAACTCCCACAAACTTTGCTCCATAACAAAGCCAGTTAGATTTATTGTATATATGATAGTAGAGAATTCCTTTAATCACATATTCTCAAGTGCCTTTGGGAACTTGGCCGATAATGAAGTGTATGCTGAGAGGAATCAGTGACAGTATTCTCCCCAAGGAGAAAAAAATGATACTGAAGCTTATCATTCCAGTGTGTCTCAAGGGAATCAGAAGAGCAAATCTCACAGCTACCCACAAACTTGGATGTGTGGAGTGCTGTACTGCAAACTCCTTAGGAAAAATGTTACGATACCTGGCTTGTTGTGTTCTAGAGAATTTGGTTTATTACTTACGTAAGCACAGGGCCTTAGAAGAGAAAGGTGAATTGGATCTCTCCTCCTGAGTCAGGCAGAGTGTCATGAGGCATACCTTCAAATCTCTGGGTGACTTTGTGGCTGTGTCACTGGTCCTAGTTAACAGGGACCAGGCTGAGGTCAGAGGGAGCTCCAGATGGTTGGGTGCATACTGTACCACTTGGTGGCCCAGATGGCTCCAATAATCAAATTAAATGCTAGCTAGCAATCAATAAGCATATATTGAGCACCTACCTCATGTGAGGTGCATATGTGCTGGACGCATAGAGTGTAGAAGACCAGTTTTTTCTCTCATTTAAGTCTGCAGTCTAATTACGAGATGGAAGAGCATGAGAGAACAGGAAACCAAAGTCAACTTCCATATTCATTTCTTCAAATATGTGTAAAGCCAATATCTAGGGGAAATGACGCACATGTTTATCACAGTTCTTAAAAATCTTTCCTTTATGTGGTTCATCAGAGAAGCCATTGAAATATAATAAAAAATTTCAGAACATAATAGTGAGACACGCAAATATTATTGCCACGAGGTCTTGGAGTCTCCTTTGTTAGCCTTGGTTCATTCCTAACGGCCAGCCATAACAGGGAGCCCAGTTGGAGCTCTACATACTGGGAATTCTTCTAAGTACTTCCTGTGTTAATTCTCTGAGATAGTTGCTATTCTATCCCTAGGATCTGGGAATAAGCAGTATTCCCAAGGCCATGTAGCCAGGAAGCATCATAGGATTCTAGACTTAGACAATCAGGAGTCTGGGTAAAAATTGTGTACACATTTGGCCCTGTTATTGTACTAATCAGGGTTCTTGGTTGCAAACAGGGGAAACTAACTCCAGTTAATTGAAGTAAAAAGGAATGTATTGGAAGGATATCAGAGATTTCATAGAATAGCTGGGAAGTCTTGAGAACCAGCCTCAAAAAATAGGTAGAAGCCAAAGGATATTTGGCAGCAAATTCTACAGAAAAAATGCTCTGCAAATAGTTGACTTAGGAAGCTTGCTACTGCAGCTTCTGCCAGCGGCCACTTGCCCCTGGGTCTCTGTGCTCTACACTCTAATAGCAACCTGGGCCCCTTCATCTCCAAAGCAAACCTGAGTCCCCTGCCTATAGACAGGTGTCTGAGAGGAGAGAAAGGGAGTTACATGTCTCCTGTCTGTCCTGATGTTTGACTTTTTGGGACTTATTCTCCAATAGCACAGGTGCTTGTAGGCCAGCTAGTCTAACAAACATACGTTTGACAGATGTCCACTTCAGGTCTTTCCGACATGTTACTCTGTGTTACTGAAACACGTAGGCCGCTTTCCACAGTGCCTGGTGCTGAGATTTCCTACTCCTCCAGGACTATTGCTGTTTTCTGTCCTGGCATCACTCTCACACAGTCACCTCTGTGTCCTTGACCAGCTCCAGGCCCCTGCATCCCTGCTCCTGCTGTTGCTGCTGCAGCCATCGGAAGAGGAAAGAAAACTGCCCTTCTTGTGAGTTACTTGTTTGTTCCATCAACCTTAGAGGTTCAGGGTTTAAGATTCCTTGCATTTCAGGAATTGAAAGGACATCTGAGTTCATTTCAGTTCAGCAAATAATTATTGAGCACCTATTAAGTGCTAGTACTTTGTAAGTACCTGGGGATACAGAGAAGAATAGACATGTCCTAGTGTCAGGGACTTCATGAGTTATGAATACAAAAAATATATATACTTGTAATGCAGTCATCTTTGTTTAGCACTCTTGTTACTTCTCCAATCTCTCTTGGTTAAAACATTTCACCATAAAGCAAATACATTCTGACTGAAAATAATAACACATATGAATGAGTACTGACTATATGTCGGACAGTGTTCTAAATACTTTCTATTTATTAACTCGTTAAAACAATAGCAACAATTATTATGATGATTTCTGCCCCCCTGTGATGCTTAGCAAAGTGCTGGATTCAAAGTAGATGCTCAATAAAAGCTTTGGAGCCAGAGATTACCTTACAAAGGCATATGTGGTGAATAAACCCTATGAAACCAGGGCTCTCTTCAGATGTGTTGGGGTTGTAACTTATAGGAGTTTCTAGGAAAGATAGAGTGAAATAAATAACTTGAATGTAACATTTGGCAGCTGGATGACCTTCCTTTCTTATTGGGCGTCCCATCTTGGAAGAGACAAGACCACCCACAAGGAGTCCCTGGGCAAATACCCAAATTCCCAGTGGGTTAAATTGACCTTGGAGGGAATTAATCTTATGTAAGCGGGAGTACACTCATTAATCATTCACAATAAGCTGTTATTTATGAACTAATTTCAAATAGACATATTGAATCCATTTTGCCAAGTAAAAGTGGAGTTGGGTAAATCATAAACAGCTAAATTATAGTTTTGGCACATACACATGGTTTTGTTTCATATTTAGAATTATTTGCCTCCTAGTGTAACCTAATACAATGGGAACACTCTGCAAAACACTATGAGAGTGAGTGTTTATAGAGACTTACATCTGATTTACATTTAGGAGCAGAAAACTAATTACAGAGAGAATGTGCTACTAAAACATCAAACCTAAGGGACAGCTATGTACAAATGCTTATAGGAACGCTGATATAATTGCTTGAAATTGAGACCTTCAAAATTAATTTCTACAACTAGAAATAGGGCTATCATAAAATGTCCTCAATGAACACAGATACATTATAAATCTATCCTGGACAAAATAGCTGTTATACAAGAACATCTTTATAATGTGAGATTAAAATCTGGAATTGCAAGTAGTAATAAATATATCCATCTATATTAGTGTAAAAGAGTGACAGTATTGTAAGAGCAATAAAAAGATGGACAGCTAATGGTCAGTCCCTAGGAACCCTTGTCTTCATTGCCGTCACTTTTATTCTTACTAAATAGCTTAATTTTTTTTCCTATGACCACATATGTATATGAGGGAAAAATTCTCCTCCAAAGACATTATTATTTTTAAAGTGCTTCTTAGAACAAAGTACTTAAAAAATACCCTTCCAAGCTTCTGTTGTAGAATTTTGCATCTCTGGCTGTCTCTTTTATGATGCAAAACTCTCTAACTTAGAAATTATATATTGCTTTAATATTTTCATTTTCAAATATTTTGGAGCCTTATTTTAGTAGTAGTTTCATGGAGCAACAGTTACTCAGAAAAGTAATAAAAGTAATATTTTTATGTATTGAGAGTGTTATATTATTCATTGACTCCCTTTTAACGTACATAATCCTTTTAAACTATTTGCATCCGTGTATGCCTGTGTGTTTATGAACACACACATAGCAATGAACTGTATTCTCTGAATGCTGTTTGTGGGTTTTCTATTTTATTATGTCTTTGCTGTGGTGTCTGTGAAAGTTTAAATGAAATTTATAGCATGAATCATGTATTGTAAGTTTGTCTGTCATATAATAATCAGCATGCAAAAACAGCCACATATTTGGACTGTATATTTAAATCTAGTAACTAATCATATACAAAACAATGCAAAAATGTGAACATTGTATGGCAATTAATAACATCTCTGCCAGTGTAAATACGTTTTTCCCCCCATAAATCATTTCCAGCTTGTCAAAATGGATCTGTGCTGGCAAAGAAACAAGGGTAATGTTTCAATTTTCTCCATCTGGCAAGAAATTTTGTTAGATTTCTTTCTTCCCTTTTTCAGTTATGGAATTTATATGAGCAACTACATATAGTATGATTAAGAAAGGGCGTGATGTGATAGGATAAAGAACAGTTCTGAGTTTTGGGCATTTGACTACGAAAAACTGCCCCAAATTATACATTCCTATCACACGTGAATATAACAGAAAATATTTGATTGTTGAAGCATAAAAATGATTCCTTTTGTAGCAAAACATTGTTCTCATTAAATAAAACAGAACTTTCTTTTAAAATATTTTCCTATAAGGACTCGAATATATTTTAACTTGTTTGGAATAACTTCTCATACTGATTGAGGATGCATTTAAATCTGAAAAATAATTTATCATATCATGGTAGAAATTCCAGTATTCCAGTAGCATAGTGTACCCTTTCATGACCCAATATTTAAATATTGTACCCAAAATAATGTACCCTTTCATGACCCAATATTTAAAAGAAAACTCAACAGAACAGGCATACTATGGACAGAGAGTGTATATAGATATCTAACAACAGCAAAATGTTGGCATTTTAACCACAAAAACATCTATAATTTACTCTGATTGTGAGGAAATGAATCCACACACAAGCATCAAAATCCACTTATTTTCATATATACTGATGGATAATTTCCGACCTTCTTTTCCTATTTATACCAAAATGTTCTCAGAGCTTGTGCAATGTTTTATCCTGCCTAGTTGTTACAGTTTTAGAACGATAGTTCTGTCTATAGTTTGCATGGGAGAAGATTTGATAAAATGGTGTGTATTTGAGTATGTGTGTTTGTGTGTGTCTTTCAGGAAACCAAGCACCATCAAACCCTGCTGAGAGCTGTCTGATCCTTTCCCCAACAGCTCTGCACAGGTAATCCAGAAGATAGAAAATATATTTATGTCTGGTTTTGTGCCATTATTGTAACGTGTCTTGGTAAATTCATTTTTCTCCCTAACTTTTTAAAAATATGGTATTTAACATGGATTGCTTCAGTAATGGCACCTTGGTAAGGAGGGGTGGTGTGGTGGATTCTGGTTTGGATAATTCATGGGCAGATAATCAACAATTGTGAGCATACACTTCTAGATAAACTTATACCTTGAGTGAACTGTGAGCATTTCCCCCCCCCGTCCCCCCTGGGAGATCAACACACCCTCCTTGGGTCACATAACTAAACCGGCTTGTGGGGTTTTGTGGGGGTGTGTGTGACTTTATCCATCACCATCATGTAGGTCATTGAGGGATGGCTCCAGGGTGTTGATATTAATCACTCAGAGTCAGGGTGCTTCAGTTGTCACTTACCCTTGTTGCGAATAGTTTTAGCTGCACATATGGAACATTATTTGTCATGCACTCTTCTGAGACCCCTAGAATGTCAGGACACAACAGATGATTAAAGGATTGAGAAGCAACCTTCACTTTGAATATCTTTGTCTTAAATTCTCAGACCAGAGCTTTATTCCAATTTGATGGTTTAGTTTTCTTTGTCTCCCTTAAGTTTTATGGATGTACGCCAAAAATAACGTGTACAAAACTTTACCTGAAGAAGTGGTTCTAAACACAAGAGACTTGGAATTTAAATATAATCAAATAAATTGCTTTCTTCCTTTCCCTACCACAAAATTCCTCCCTCTTTTCACTTTCTTTTTCTCCCTGTTTCTGGGAGGATCTGTTATTTTAAGGCTGTCATCTACTTTCTTAGGAATTAACCCTTCACATTGAGGGAATCAGCCTCACTTTTTACTGATCTTGTTTAAATCTGATTCCCTGCCTCTGCTGTTCCATTATTCTATTTTAGACAAAATAACCCATGCCTTGAGTTGTACAGAATTCCTCAACCTCTGCCATAAATGGGTTCCAAGATCTACCCATAAAAAATTTTTTCAGAATTAAACTATGATTTCTTGTCAATATCATAATGCAAAGTATATATTTTAAATATTTCTACAAAAAGATTTTGTAGAAATCCAAAGATTTCCAAAGATTAATAAAATCGTGCTGAGAATTGGACTCAATATTATTATAAATTTTTGTTTTCTTGAGATAGAGTCTGACTCTGTCACCCTGGGTAGAGTGCCATTTCATCATATCTCACAGCAACCTTGACCTCTTGGGTCTGAGCGATCCTCTTGCCTTAGCCTCCTGAATAGCTGGGACTACAGGTGCCCACCGCCACACCTAACTGGTTATTTTTTTCTATTTTTAGTAGAGATGGGGGTCTTGCTCTAACTCAGGCTGGTCTTGAACTCCTGAGTTCAAGCAATCCACCCACCTCGGCCTCCCAGAGTGCTAGGATTACAGGCGTGAGCCACCTCTCCCAGCCAATATTATTATAATTTTTAATAAGAAAAACGGAATAATGTACATGTTGATTTCATATTTAAGTGAAATTGCAGAAACATCTGAACTGAATGTACAGTAAGGCTGTGGCCACCAGGGTGTGAGGGGTACACGGGGATGGGATAGGTGGCACCAGGGCCATCTGCCTCACCTGGGGGGCACCTGTTTGCTTTTTCAGGCTGTTCCCAACCTAGGAGCAGGGACAAGAGAAGGGACCCTTGTTCTGCCTTTGAGTATCTCCATAAAGTTTTCTCTCTTTCTTTCTTTTCCCCATGACTGGAAAAGAACTGTGTAAAATGTTCCATTTTTAAAAGGTCAGATTTCCTTGCTTGTCTTGAAACGTTTTGACACTGATTTGCCAGAAGGGAGTGGGTTGAGCCAACTAGTTTCTCACAGTTCCCTCCAGCTCAAGAGTGCTGCTGATTCTTAATCTTCCTCAATCTACCTTTATTATCTGTAAATAGGGAAAACAAATTTGTATGGATCTGTAAAGTCTTTTTTTAATTATATTTTATTAATTAAAAAAAAAAGTTCAGATTAACAGGAGGGTACACACAATTAGTTTACATTATTTGTATTTGTAAGGTTAAGTCAGAGTTGTGATTATTTCCTTCAGCCAGGAAGTGTGCCATATACTTTACTGGCACATTGCTCCCTTTGGGTGGGAACTTGCCAGACCCTCACTTCTCCCTACCCACCTTCTTGAATTTAAGTTTATCTCTTAGTTTATCTCTCAAGTGAGCACACAGTTTGTTAATCCACTAGTTTTAACTTAGTATGAGCACATGTGATGCTTTTTTTCCTGTGATACTTTACTTAGGAGAGTGTTCTCCAAATCCATCCAGGTTGTTAAAAAAGATAGAAAATCTCCATCTTTTTTGTAACTGAACAGTATTCCATGCTATACATAGACCACAGTGTATTCCGTGGTATACATAGACCACTGTTTACTAATCCATTCTTGTGTTGAAAGGCATTTAGGTTGTTCCCACATCATTGCATTTGTGAAATGGGCTGCTGTAAACATTTAAGAGCAAATCTCCTTACAGTAAAATTACTTTTTTTTCTTTTGGGTGGATACCTAGTAATGGAATGGATCAAATGGAAGGTCTACTTTTAGTTCTTTGAGGATTTTTGATACTTCTTTCCATAAAGGCTGTGCTAATTTGTAGTCCCTCCAACAGTACATGAATGCTCCCTTCTCTCTGCACTCACTCCAGCATCTGTTGCTTTGGGACCTTGTGATGAGGGCCATTCTCACTGGGGTTAGGTGATATCTCAAAGTGGTTTTGATTTGCATTTCTCTAGTAATTAGAGATGATGAAAAATAGCAGAGGAAGTTAACAGATGGAAGAACATACCATACTCATGGCTAGGAAGAATCAACATTGTTAAAATGTCTATACTGCCCAAAGTAATCTATAGATTTAATGCAATTCCAATTAAAATTTCAATGTTGTACTTTGAAGGTCTTGGAAAAACTGTTCTACGTTTCATATGGAACCAGAAAAAACCCTGAATAGCTAACACAATTCTACAAAATAAGAACAAATCTGAAAGCATCACGTCAACGGACTTCAGGTTATGCTACAAGTCAATAGTGATCAAAGCAGCATGGTATTGGCATAAAAACAGAGACATAGATCTATGGAACAGAATGGAGGACGTACAGATGAAACCAGCCTTACATCCATATCACTATCTGATCTTTGATAAAATAAGCAAAAACAGGGCAGAACCTGTGTCTCAAAGGAGTAGAGCACCAGCCCCACATGGTGGAGGTGGTGGGTTCAAGCCCAGCCCTGGCCAAAAACTGCCAAAAAAAAAAAAAAAAAAGCAAAAGCATACACTGGGGAAAGAATCCCTATTTAATAAATGATTCTGGGAGAACTGGTTAGCCACACATACCTCTCACCATTTATGAAAATTAACTCACTAAGACATGAAACTATAAAAACTCCAGAAGGAAGTGTGGGAAAAATTTTAATGATATTGGCCTTGGGAAAGAATTTATGAAGAAGACCCCAAAGGGCAATCACAGCAACGAGAGAAATAAATAAATGGGAACTGATCAAGTTAAAAAGTTTCTGCACAGCTAAGTCATGATCAACAAAGCAAAGTGACAACTTTCAGAGTGGGAGAAGATATTTGCATGATATGAATCCAGAGAAGAGTTGATAACCAGAATCTACAAAGAATTTAAGAAAATAAACAACAACAAAGAAATGAGTAAACCACCCCATTAAAAACTGAGCAAGAGACATGGATCTGTAAAGTCTTTAGGAAAGATTTCTTCCTCCATCTGGGTCAGTTCTCTGCTACCCGGTTTCTGTCACCCTCAGATCTTTGATTACACTGAGGAAAATCAGGCCTGGGCCTGAATAGAGATAAACCAACTGCTGATTTTCTTCTTGGTTTGGGGCTACTGACAAAAATTTATATGTAGATTCTCTCTTGGGTTTATAATTACTTTGTGACAACTTTCTCCCTTCTGAATGGTCAAGAGGTTATCATAGACTGTGGCTAGCTATTGCAGATCCAGAAATCGAAGGGAATTAATATGTGATTTTCTATTAAACAATGTGAAATCAAGTGAAATATCAAGTTATGGACATGTAGAACATTTAATGAACTTTGGAATCAAGGCTTGCAGTGTCATTTCTATACATGGCTCTAGTATATTATTGGAACTTGCTCATATAAAACTCATTACAGAGGATGAGTATGTGTATAGGATTTTTAAAAATCACAGATTTATATCCACCTGGAGCAATTGAAAAAATAGAAACAAGAAAATAACATGATCTAAGAAAATATTAGCAATATGACTCTCCATTCTGATGTTGTAATTTTATTTTTTGGTACTACATTTAATCACAGCCTGAAGATATAACTTCTCATCTTCCCAATCACCCATGAGATCAAGTTCATCTCAGGAGGCACCGTGAGGTAGATTTATCAACCTATTTGTACTTTCACTAACAGGAAAACTGAGGCATGGAGTGCCTGTGAGATTTGTGTGAAGTCAGTATTTGAGATAGTCCTAGAATAAGCCATCTAAAAAGCAATAAGGCAGAATGTTTACAAGCCCAGGCTTTGAAGTCAGACGCCTAGGTTCTGACCTTAGCACTTAGTACCCCAAGCCTTAGTTTCCTCAACTATCAGCCGGACAAATAAAATTGGTCTTACAAGATTTTTTTGGTGCAAAACCAAAATACATATAAAGCTCTTAGCATAACAGTTAGTATATAACCACTGAATCTAACTAGACGTAGTATTAGCTGTATTTATTAATATAGTTTTTCCATTTAATGTTATTTCATTTAAACTATGCTGCCTAATTTACTAGACTTGATTGATCTATTGATAAGAGTCTTTTCATTCTTAATAGTATTAATTAGAGTAGTAGAAGAAAAAAGAATGAAACTTAATTTTCCCTAAAGCCCTAAGGGATTTGTGTGGGTCAATTTATTAATGAAATGTGAAGAACATTTGGCTAACCCACCAAATGAGACAAAGCATTGTAAAGAGCCTTTAGAGAGAATTGGTATCTAATGTCAGTATCTGTGGAATGGAACTGTCATGGGATAATGGCCTTTTGATGGTACAGAAAATGCCAAGGCAGAGATAAGACATTTATTTTGAAAGCACTAGACAGTCACCTTTGGATAGTGTCCTTCCACCATGTCTTTATTTCTAATAGACCAATAATTGATATGGATGTAATTATTTTTCTTGATGGATTTGATATATTAGGCAATAGCCTTGCTCACTCGGTACAATCATTAAGTTGCTGCATCATCACTGGTCACTGGGACAAACCTTTTGTCTTGCATTCTCTCCAATCAGAATTCCGAGTATCTGTGATTTTTTTTTCCTCTAAATACGAAAGGCAGCAATTATATGAATTAAGGCATTTTGGGCAAGCTGAAACCCTGATTCTTGTCGTGATATAAACGTAAACATGTATTTGTTAAGTATTCTGAAAGCAGAAATATGCTTTCTTATGTGTTTGAGATGCAGTAAATATTTTCAACATGGAGTATCAGATTTACCAATGACAGATCTTTTCTGTCAATCCAAAGTACAAAAACTCAAACTCTGGGAAAGTTTGAGTATTTCCAAGTCCAACTATTTCTGTTGCAGAAAACATCTGCTGCCAGGTAACAAAATAAACTATAGAGTTAACCCTATAAACTTTATGAGATTAAAGTCCTTATTATCCAGAGAAAACCATTCTTTGTGTGTGTGTTTGTGAGCTCACTTGCTAGTGAGCAAGTATTTTGTCACATGCGACAGTTAGTTGTCCAGTACCATAGCTGGGTAGCTGGTTATTGTTGCTTTTTTGGAGAAAGTAGTGAAAAGCTAGTAGAATGTATTTGATTTGTTATTATTAATCTTGCTTCAAGGAAATATGAGACAAGGTGTATGGTTTGGACTGACGTTTTATTTGGTATGAGTATGGTAATTTCACCCCCACACTACCTTGAATGTACACATTTTAGTTTAATGGCGTTCTCAAGAATCAAATTGTGGCCTTGATACAATTGAGTTCATCTTATGCTTGTGGATGATAAAAATACAAAAAAAAAAAAGAAGAAGAAATCCTTTGACCTCCCTTTCCTGGCCTACTTAGAAACTCCAACAGAGCTCAAATGGCAAGGGGAAGATTTCATCTGTCTCCTGTCCTGAACTTCTCTGATACATGTCTTGAATTTTTATTCAAATTACTTTGGGTTTTAATTTATTCAGTCAAATGTCAACCAAGTGTTGTTTATCCTGTGGATTACATTCATGCTCACTGCAGAATTCTCTAACATTTTGATTTCTAATTATTTTCTTGTTTATCCATGTGGTAGGATGTTTTGAATATTACCTTCTGACCACTGACCAGTTGGAATTATAATTTTCTCTCTTTCCTAAGCATCTGGTAGTATTATAAAATATGGCAAGTGTGTAGTCTTAGCAAATTTAACAACTGTGATGCCACAACATTGACTCCACATAGCATTGTCATCCTTAGATATTTATTGTGCTTAAACATGCCAATGCATTGTGGCCTTGCACACAGTGTGAAGCTGCAGTCTTCCTAAGATGCCTGAGCACAAGGCAATGCAAAAAAAGTATTGAGGTGCATCCCTGAGGAATTTCAAACTAACAGAAAAGCAGAGTTAACTCTAGAAGCTATGAAGCTGGTTTTGACAGATGAATCCTGACTTCCTGCCTTCTCTTTTCCACTGTTTCCCACACTATTTTCAAATCTGTTTCCTTCTACTGTCTTCTGGACCCAATCCTTATTCTTTCTCCCTGTATATTATTTCTGGAATAATAGATTAATACTGAACCTCTTCTTTGTCCTTGGACAACCAGGCTGATTTAAAAGTGCAATGGGGAGAGAAGCATGACTGGACAGTGGTGCTATAGCCACTTGGAAATGGCACTAAATCAAAGAACAGGGACTCAGGGTTACCTCAAGGTGAAGAGATCAGTCAGCACAGTCAGTGGCAGGGAAAAGCATAGTCTATTACAAAAAGGGATAAATTTGGCATGGTTAAAACGTATACTGTAAAGAACCAAAGTAGGGAGGTAAATCTGGAACCAATCCTGGGTTCAGATTTTGAAGACCTTGGGTACCATAATAAGGAATCTAGCATTAACCTTTGGTGAGGTAGAGTTCATGGAGTTTCCAAACAGACGTGAGATACAAGTAGATTTATATTTTAAGAATGGGCCTTAGGAAGCAGTGTGAGGAATGGCCTGGAGAAAGTAGAGGCTGAAACCAAGGAAATTCCCTTTGGAGAATTTATAATGTAAAAGGTAAGAGTTGATAAAGGTTTGAAATAGAGAAGAATCCAGAATGGAAAGATGTTTGTAAATTTGAATGGACTAGATATGGTGACTCATTAAAGATTGTCAGAGAAGGAAAGAGAGGAACCCAAGATAGTTCTGGTTAGTGGATGTATTAGTTTGCTGGGACTACATAAAAGACAACACTGATTGAGTGGCTTAAACAACAGAAATTTCTTATTTGCAGTCTGGATCCTAGAAGTCCCAGACTAAGATGTCAATCTTGCTTTCTCCGAAGGCTTTGGAGAAAAGCCTTTTTGTCTGTCTTCTAGCTTCTGGTAATACCTTGACTGTGGCAGCATAATTCAACTTTTTACCTGGTGTTCACCCTGTGTGTATGTATCTCTCTATACCTGGGGTTCTTTTTATAAAGGCACCAATCATTGGAGTAGAATCCCAAACTATTCCAGTGTGATTTCATCTTCACTGACTCTATTTCCAAACAAGGTCACATTCTGAGGCACTGGAGGTGAAAATCTCAGCACATAAATTTTTGGGGTACAAAATTCAGCCCAGAAAAGTCTATGATAAAACTCTAGTGAGTTTCCAGGTTACTTGCCCTGCCCTGTGGGATTTAGATTTAAAACTACAACATCGACCCTCACCTAAATGTCCAACCTGCCATTTGTCCTATAGATTCAGGCTTGTTCACCCTCATCTATCAACTCACTCCCTTCTCAAGGTAGTGAGTTGTCTATCTAATTAGCCAAGGTTCTCTAGGGCAACAGAACCAATAGGATAGACAGATAGAGTGATGGTCTGTCTGTCTGTCAGTCTGTCTATCTCTCTCTCTACTTACCTTCTTTCTACCTTCCTTCCTATCTATTGATTTATCTATTCTGTTTCCCTGGAAAAACCTGGCTAACATAGTAGAGAAGGCTGAGTACTGATGGAGAGGCTGGGAAAGGAAGAAAAGGATAGTGAAATTTCTTGAGAACAGGGCAAGATTTGAGCCCCAGAAAGGAGTGAACAGATTAGAAATAAAAGAAGGATCTATCTTTATGACTTTAATATTATTTCTATCTCTATTTGCAACTTCCAGCTAGAACTAGGCTTGGTCTGACACATTGAAAAATGGTGCCATTAGCCGGGCGTTGTGGTGGGTGCCTGTAGTCCCGGCTGCTTGGGAGGCTGAGGCAAGAGAATCGCTTAAGCCCAGGAGTTGGAGGTTGCTGTGAGCTGTGTGAGGCCACAGCACTCTACAGAGGGCCATAAAGTGAGACTCTGTCTCTACAAAAAAAAAAAAAAAAAAAGAAAGAAAGAAAAATTGTGCCGTAATCTAACTGAAAACATCACGTCAAACCATATGAAATTGCTGACATTTGATAATTTATGTTTTCACCAGAAAAATCAGTAATTTTGTGTAGTTCAATGTAATATAAATTAGATTACTTATAAATGTAGACCCCGTTTAGAAATGCAAGCCGTTTTCTTGGACTATCACAGGACCTCGTCCAGGTGTGACAATTTGAGAGAGGTGGAGTCTATATGTCCTACCTCTGGTCAGGGAGGGGCCCTGTGGGTAGGCCCCTAGGTCAGCACATTTAAGTATTAATATATCCATTTAAAGGCAGTCTCTAACTACAGCTAATAGTTGTCATGGCAAACACTGTGAAGACAAAGTTGTAGACGCAACACACAGTATTTCATTCCTTTCTTACAAGCCACTGTGAGGTAGGTACTGTTATAATTACTATTTTATAGATGAGGAAAGTGGGGGCTAAACAGTGGAATTGACTTGCTCAGAATGGTGGATCCAAGAATTGAGTCCATCCCTGTCTGGCTTAAAGACTCACATCCTAATATCTTATGCTACATTGTTCTGCATACAGCATAGAGTTACGAAGAGCTGGTTCAAAAGGAAACCAAAGTCCAAAGTCCATGGGTATGATGGATCCAGGCAACAAAAGCTACTATAATAAGAACAGAGGACCAGAAGCCAATAATATCAGACAAGTTTTGCTAAAAAGTTTTACTGCTGCTTTCACTATGATGTTTGCCCTTCATTTATTTGAATAAAATATTTAATAAATAGTCTTATGTGCCAGACCTTGATGTAGGTAAGATGGAATCATCTGTGAAGAAGGCAGATGAAAATCTCTGTACTTGAGGAACTTAAATCCTAGATAAACAGAAAATAAACAATAAATATAATAAAAAGAAATTGTCTAGCATGTTATAAGTGGTAAGCACAGGGTGCAAAATAAAATACACATGATTAAGGTGGCTCAGGGGTTCTGTGGAGGGGTGGGAGGTGGGAAGGACTGAACATGAAATAGCATGGACAAGGTGCCTTGGTTGGGAAGTATAATTTGAGCAAAAACTTGAAGGAGGAGAAGAGATAAATCAGGTGGTATCAGAGGGAAGAGCATTTTCAGCAGAGTAAAGACACCAAGGCCAGCATATGCCTGGCATGTTCTCAGAACAGTACTGAGCCCAGACTGTGGGAAGCAGACTAAGACTTTCTTTCTCATAGCAGATGGCTAGACGGAGGCCAAACAGCACTGGGCCCAATAGGCATTGTAATGACTTTGTCTTTTACCCTGGGTGGAATGGGAAATGAGGAACCACTACAGGGTTTAGAGCAGGAAAGGGATATGTCCTAACTTACACTTTGAAAAGGATCACTCTGGCTTCTGTGTTAAGGAAGACCAGAGGGTTAAGTGCAGAACCCAGGAGTCTGTATGGAGACCATTTGAGTAATGCAGACAAGAAATGATGCTGACTAGGACCAGCTGGTAGAGGAGGTAGGCAGTCACAGGATCTGGAAGATAGGGTAGCAGGAATGTAAGGTGGAGAGGAAAATCAAGATGACTACAAGGATTTGACCTGAGCACCTGGAGAAAAGAAGTTATCAATAGACAGGAGGATCAGCAAGTGGAGCAGATGCTGGGGAATCTCATAACTCAGCCCTAGGGATGTTGAGTTTAGTATGACTGTGATATATCTGAGTAAAGATGTTGAGTAGGCAGGTGGATGTATAAGTCTGGAGTTTGAAGAAGGAGGTCCAAATAGAGATGTGAAATCAGGAGGTTTCAATAAGAAGATATTGTTCAAAACTACGAACAGTGGGCTACGTCACCAAGGGCTGATGCTAGCCAAAGAATGCTCCAGGATGGGTGTCTAGAACTCACCATGCCTCTGCCAGCCCCTGACATTAAGAAGTCAATGAGAGCCAGTTGCTGGCTCACACCTGTAATCTCAGCACTATAGGAGGCCAACATGGGTGGATCACTTGAGTTCAGGAGTCCAGACCAGCCTGAGCAAGAGTGAGACCCTGTTTCTGTTAAAAATAGAAAAAGTAGTCATGTGTCGTGTCCTGGTGAGCACCTGTGGTCCTAGCTACCCAGGAGGCTGAGGCAAGGGTATCACTTGAGCCCAAGAGTTTGAGGTTGCTGTGAACTATGACTTCACAGCACTCTACGCAGGGTGACATTGTGAGATCGTCTCCAAAAAAAAAAAAAAGAAAGAAAGAAAGAAAGAGAGAAACCAGCAAAGAAGACCAAGAAAGAATGACCAGAGAAATTGGAAGCACATCAAAGGAGTGCATTGCCTTGATGTTGGTGTAAAGGCAGAGTGAAAGCCTTGCACACATTTTCACTTTCCCACCAGCTGGTAAAATACAAAGGATTCTGAGGACCTAGAAAAATGGAGGGTCATGAGCTGTAAGGAGCCAGGTCACTGGACAACTCTGAAGCCAAGCCACACCTCCCCCGCCCCACCCAGCTGGGCTATGATGACGGCAAGAAGCAACATTTCACTGCATTAGGCCTCTGAGATTTGGAATTTTTTTTATAAACAGCTGTTATCTTACTGCTGGCAATAGCCCACTGCTAACAATAAAATACTATTTTTAAAAAGAAATTTTCAAAAATTTATCAACAGATTTCTGCTTTGTGGAACTAGGTCTGAAAAATAATTCCCAGTGAGATGTTACAGCAACCGTAGGCTTGAGGCATAGACCTGGCATCAGCCAAGTTTCAGTGAAGCCTAGTTCAATCTTGGGCTTCTGTGAACTGGATGGTTAATGGCTTGTTCCTGATGTTTACCTTCAATTGGATCCTGAGAATAACTCTTACCCATGGGAGGCTGTCAGTTGGTTTTTAAGGTCCATTGTTAGGGTTGCTGCATCTCTGGTTGATGGTATGGATAAAGAAAAATGTCTACCTTCCCCCGAGCACAAAGATCAGAATTGCATTTGCAGAATTGATTGAAAAATTGTTGTTGTGAGCCTGAGGTTGATTGCATGGGCCCTTTTTGAGGCATGGGTACTTGAAACTATTCATGCTCAAGTTTAGTAGTAAAGCCTAGCTACAGAAGGACAAGTCTGAATATCTATTACCGTGGTTTTCCAACACACTTAGCATAAAACTTAAGGATACCACCATGGCCTGCAAGGCTCTCCTATGTCCAGCTTCCCTCTCTTTCCCCCTCCCCCACCTCCCACTCTCATGCTGGCCCCTTGCTCTTCCTGGGGCACACCTCACATGCTCCCTGCAGATCTGGACGCTCCTTTCTTGTGGTTGCCATGGATGCTCACATGACTTCTTTCCCTTCTTCTGAACTTTCGTCTCCCTGGCCTCCCTTATCTACAACTGAAGCTCTCATCACTCTCTGCCTGCTTGCTCTAGTTTCATTTTCCTTTACAACATTTGTGACTAACAGATGTTAAGTTAGGTAGCTATTTATTTTTGTTTATCATTTATTTTTCCCCCTAGAATGTAAACTTCTTGAAGGATACTGTCTACTGCTGTATCCCCAATGCCTAGAATTGTGCCAGGGACATAATAGGA
The DNA here is from genome assembly GCF_027406575.1 of Nycticebus coucang. Lineage (NCBI taxonomy): Eukaryota > Metazoa > Chordata > Mammalia > Primates > Lorisidae > Nycticebus > Nycticebus coucang. The sequence continues at coordinate 19,588,180 of NC_069784.1, read as the reverse complement.
GCTTGACAAATATTTGTCAAATAGATGCATGAATGGATGAATAAATGCTTATGGTCACCTGATTTCTCAAAACTATCTAATATCAGGAGTGACTAACTGTTCTTTTCTTAGAGTATGAAAAGCCATGATGATAGCCAACTAGATGGGCTTGAGCATAAGCCCTTTCAGAAAATCTGGAAAACAATGCTTTTGACCCCAATCCTTTCATTCCCTCCCATCTATTCCTGACTACTACTTTCGTATTTCATATATTTACTCAATACATAGTTAATAAACGTATATGGAGCTTCCATTCTTGTCCTAACTTAATAAAGGAAAAAACTCCACCTTTATCCTGACATCACATTTAGTGGAAATAGTGTCATGAATCATACAGGCTTCCTGCAAAAGAGCAAAACCCCACTGGCTGTTCTAAACTTTTCAGGGCCCCAAAGGAGTAAAAAAAATGCCCAAGCCCCCTGTCTGCATTAGTTACTATCCAATTTGTACCCATGGAATCTATTGGTTTTCACATTTCCATATTTTTGAGGCACATTAACAACAACAAGGAAAAATATTAAATGTGAAAATGGTTAGATATGTGTCAATAGAAAGTCTGCTTAGGAAATGCTTCCTGCCACACTGATTCAGAGTGCTGACTTACATGATTTTATAAACTTGGTTACCCGCTCGCAAAGTTATCTAGTGCTTAAAATGTAATAAGAGTTAGAGGCTTTGTTCTTTGTTTTTGCTGTGAAAAACTGTGTTTCCTTTAGAGGAGCTCACAATTTATACACTGAAAATATATAAAAGAATTATGTGTCAACAAAATGGTGTTTAAGGTTTTAAATCATCCTAACAGCCCTGAGACTTCCTCACTCGACATCTTAGAGACTTTATGAAAGTTTTATTCTACAATTCCCTGCTTGCCTTTACTCTTAGCTGCTTCTTCTAGCTATTCATATAGTTTGAAAAATAGAGTTTATATACTTTAAGTTGCAAGGCATTTAGAATTTTCATAATCTCTTTATTGTGGCTGGAGCAGTCAAAAAAATGAAGTCAACTGTTGACAATAATTCACTGTGCCTTTGCTAGATTAACTGGGGCAAGAAGTTAGAACTTGTGGCATTTTTTAATACTCATTTTTTTAGGAAGTCCTTATAAGCCAGTTGCAGGATAATTAAATTAGTTTCTGAAGACCTGATGAAGATCGAAGAGCAGAGTGGTAAGGAAGCTTTATAAAGAATAGTTGCTGAACACATAAGATTCTGGAGAGTAAGAATTTTGTATACATTGTTTGTTTAGTGTCATTCACTGCATGTAGCAATGTGAAGTCCTGGTTTAATTAATCTACAAAAGTGTAATCAAGAAGTGTATAATGCATCAATTTTTTAGGTCCCAGTTTTTCAAGATAGAGAATACTGTGGAAAAATTTCCTTTACCTAAGTATCGGTTTAGGATAAGGTATCTTAGGTTATTGATGAGACAAATGTACTTTTTCCTACTGTTTTGTGTGAATTCCTTCAACATAAGCTTATTGATAGCAAATCCTTATCAACGGTTTCCTTTGGCACTCCTCCCATTCGGTTTCTATTCATGGATTTCCATATCTGTTCTATTGAGTGTTTACTCTGTTCCAGATACTATATATGTTTATTACCCTTAGAAAGCTTTTACTCTAGTGGTAAAGACCATTGAGTAAAGAAGAAAACCTAATTCTGTTTTGATTAGACTCTTATTTGAATCTCAGCTCATACTTCCTTGTGTGTTAGAGGCATTATTATAGATATTATGGATAGAATCTCCCAGGGAAATCTTGAGCCTCTCAGTTTCAGCAAGAACAGAACTGAAGGGGTGGTTCTGGATCCAGTTGGCCCTGGGGTGTTACTAATGGGTGTTAGTAACAAAGGTTCCCAAGTTTTCACTTCTCTGTATCATACCTTCCAGTTAGTTGTGGTTTCTATTCTCTTAAAACTGTGAGAGACAAGTCATTAACTTTTTTCCTACATAATGAGCCTTTAGAATTTGCCCCTGCTTCTAAATTTGTCTCTGTATTTCTTTGTTCAAAATCGTCTTGAATCGTCTTTCTAAGATGGATTGGTCAGCCTGTGGCTTTTCAAAGCAACCCTGGCTGCCCTTCAACACTCTAGGTCCACTCCTAACTCAATCAACTGTGAAAAGAGGGTAAGGTCACATGACAAAAACATGTGGAAGTGCTGTTTGTCCACTAAAGGCTGAGGAAGGAGGCGTAGCACAGGCACTGCGTTGATATGCCTAGTTCAAATTTAGCCTTGTAAATGCCAGGGTGTGATGGTGCACAGAATTCTCTAAGGACGCAGAACTGGACCACTTTGTCGAGTCTAGGGATAGTCAGAGCAGATCTTGGGAAAGATGACAGCTAAAGTTGAGTTGGACTTAGCCAGGTGAAGAAGTAGGGAGCTGTATTAGGCAGAGAAAATAGCACAAATAAGAAATAGGAGCAGGAAGAAATAACATTTCAGGGACTGAATCACATATGGTTGAATGAATATTTCTGAAACTTGAATCATTAAATTCAGAGTGGTTGAAGATAAGAATAGAGCAAGACAGGACCCACATTAGAATGCACAGTGAAAATAATAGGAAACCATTACCTTATGCAGGGGAGTGAGCAGGTAACATTTACTTTTTAGATGCATTATTCTGGAGGCAGATGGAAAATGTATGTGAACATGGCAAGAGTGGAGCCAGGGATACAAGGTGGGAGGAGAGTTCAGGTGAGAGATTGAAGGGATCTCAACAGAAAGTGCAGGTAGAAGTGGAAAAAGGGTAGTGTGTTAAAGTAATATTTTTTGAGTAGAATCAACTATACTTGGTAATTCATTAAGATATGGAAGGTGAAGGAGAGGGAAAGTCTGGGTTTCAGATGACAAAGTTGGTGGACGGCTGCGTCATTACTAGAGATGGGAAAGGAACAAAGGAGCGTAAGATTGGGGGCAGTTTGCATGCAGGAGAGACAACCAGCTTATGCTAACAGCATTATCTGTTGAAATGAATGTTTTGGGAGGCCTTTAGGGTAGCTTTGCCTGATGCTCCAGTTCCTGAAGGAAAGGATGGAGAATCCATCACAGACATAGGACAGGAACTGGTCAGCTCCTGGAGTCCAGGGGCCAAGGAAACAGGAACCAGTTGATAGTCATTTCAGATCAGATTGCCATAATGAACCATCCACATTGGTTCTTTTTTTTTCATTCTGATTTTACTCTCCACAAAAGCCGAAGTCCCAGTAGAGAGAACTGGCCAATGTTGGCTCACAGCTCAGGTAGGAGAGATCAGAGAACTCTGACTGATGATCCCAACAGAGCTGTCCACCATGGAGGAGAGATAATTGCTCCCAAAGACATTGGGGCTAGTCTTCTAATTTAATTAAAGGTGAGAAAGGTCTAGTTTGTCGAACATAATGGCCCACTGCATATACTATTAAGTTCCAAATATAAAAGGGATATAGAATGTCAGAATCAGATAAAGATAATCACAAGACAAGTAGTTTTTGATAGGCAATGTGTCCATTCAACAAATTTTTATTGAGCTTCTAATGTATTCAATATACTGTGTTGATATAAAGATTTGTAAGACACTTTTTCTGCTTTTTTACATGAAACAATGAATTTTAGAGGTAGGAGGAAAGATGTTTATGATCATGTAAGCTGACACCTTTATACAAAAAAAGTGAGGTGAGGAAAGCTAGGCTGAAGAGGTCAAATAGTGAGTATTTGACACAGATGGGACCAGTCCCCCCAAACTGCAGCATTTTAACCCTTCTAGAGTCTTTCTCCCAGGCTTTACCCACTCGCTTTGTTGCTAAAATGGTCGTGAGCAAAATACACTTAGAAGAAAAAACCCCAACATTATCCCATGCTGGAGGCAAGGCTGAGAAGTTATTAGATTATCATTATCAAAGAAGTGCCAGATCAAAAGCCATTAGGACCCTAAGTAACCATCCAGTCAGTTCAAAAAGAGTCATCAATTAGGAGAACAAGAGAACAGACTCCAAGCAAAGGTCTTTCAGCAAAAAGGTGGTGGCCCGTGCAGGCAGGGCTAGGTACTCCTTTCCTGAGGACTTAAGCAATTAAAATAAGATAGAACAAACTGCTTATCTGCCCAGAATGCCTTCCATACGGTTATACAGCAACACAGAAGTGAGACAGATCGGATTAGGGGCAGGTTCTTTGACTTGTAAAGGTGCCTTGTGCTTCTAAGATTCTGGGGCTTTAGTCTCTTTGTATTGTAGTTCAATGGATTCTTTTTTTCATGTGCTCCTTTTAATCTGTTTGCTACTGTAGTACATTTAAACATCAGCAGATGGGGCCCTTGGTTCCTGTGAAGAATGTCAGGGCTTGAATTTCGTTAATGTCTGTGATCTGCATGAATTTTTCTTGTTGCTTTTACAGCATGTTAAATCTGCACTCTTTATAGTTCACAAACCTTTATATAATCAAGAAAAATAAAACTCGCTAATGACAAGAAATTCCTTTTTGGCCCTCTTTCCACCGTTCTACAGAGATAAGGTAGATCTGTTTCCAAGTGGGAAAATGAGAGTAACATAACACTCAGACAATGGCATTTTGAAAGAGCAAGAGAAGTCAATGTCAAGATTAATCTGTTGTCCTTAACTCAGGAAGCTGTGGGGAAGGCTTTTGCTGCATGGGACCACAGGTGATGATTTGGTTGCATCCAAGGTTACTCTGATTCTGCATTATTTTCTTTCCTCTCTCCTGAATTTCATTTTATGAAGACATTGTGTGAACTGGCTGTGTTTTAGCACTCACCAATGGTTATTATTTTTTTAAGTGATGTTTGTCGATAGTCCATAAAGGAAACAACCAGTCATCTGGTTCTTGCACCTGTTCAAGTGGATAAGTTTCAGCTTCTTAAAGGTGAGATCCTTTCCTACCAGAAATGTAACAGGCCTTTGAGGAAGAAGTATAGTTTACTGGGCAGAAGAGACGACAGCATTTGGCCCTCGTGGAGTCCTCTCTTGATTTTCTGACTGTTTTTTTTTTTTTAGTGTGACTTTGCTCTTGAGAATGAATCACTGTTTCTCTTGCGGCCCCCAAATAGGATGATCCAGAATTTTATTTTTGGTAAAATTCTATGAGATGACCAGAACAAAAATGGTTTCTATGTGAAAAGCTTGATTATGTGGGTACTTATTTCGATGTGCTTACTGTATCTCTTATTAGTATGATTAATAGATAGATTGAAAGCATCTCCCTTAGTTTAATTAATATTTTTGTTGTAAATAAGTGCTTATGCTTAGACAAACTTAATAGCAGATTTGAAACACAGTGAGAAGATTAAGGGGATGGCAATGGGAGAGAGAAAATCGAGCCTCTTTTTTGTCATTATTCTGAGTTTAAACAAATAGATCTGTTGGCCAGCATTATTGCCACCTCTTCAAAACTGATATTTTTAGCTTGAAAGACCTCCTGTACATTTTAAGATATATTACAGGTCATGGTCATTTCCAAATTTGTCTTCGCTAGTTCAAAAATTCTGTAAAAATGAAACATCTTCGTTGATAACAGTCTCTGTATTTTTATAAATTTGTGACCTAATGTGGCAAACAAGGATGCAGTTTGCAGATTTAGGATTTATAGAGTTTATACTGATGAAACTAATGTATTACTTCTGGGTAAAGATGATGTTTAGCCTGTAGTTAGCCTGAAGCAAATTTTAGGAAGGACTTGTTCATTTTTTCCCCTCCTTTTGTGCTGACATGCTAAGTGATATATACGGAAATTGTGTGTACGATTTGTGCCGCAGTCTGAAGAACTGCTTGTGGGCAAATTTCATTAGTACTTGATTAGTACTTGTGCTAATTAAGCCAGGCACAATTTTGCCTCCGGTTGTAGTATGATGAGTTAAGGATGGTCTGAAAACGTAGCCCTGAATTCACATGCTGGAAGCCCATAACGCCCATGTAATCCCATAGAGAATTCTCACTTCATTCCCCCATTACGGGTCTAAAAAAGTGGAACAGAGTAGTCCGTTTCAGTGCAATTTGAGTTCACTCAGATATGTGATATGCTAATGTTTAGATTAAGCAGATGGCAAGGAAGGCAGCAGTTAGTTGAGGATTGTTTTTCTCTTTCTGCATATTATTTTCAAACAAACCATTTAAGAGGTAAGTTATTCTACCTCTTCCCTTTGCTTTTCCTTGAATTGAAAAAAGAAAGGCAAGAAATCTTTGGTTATATTATTATCATCCATGTGTGCCCAAGTGCTCTCATCTCATTTGGCTTGCGGTATATGAGCTGTTTCACTGTTTGGTGAGAAAACTTTGGTATTTTTATTACGTCAAAAAAACGAGGTCCTGGCGAGGCAGGGAAGAGAGAGGAGGTGAATTTGGAAACAGAACCTGCTTGGAACAGAAGAACAGATGTTATGCTTCATTCTACATCTCTAATTTTTCCTCTGGGCTTGGCAATACAGGCCCTGATTCTCCTGTTTTTCTGTGGTCTTTTTCCTCTTGCCTTCTTCTCCAAAACCTCTTTTTCCTTTGCAATATTGGGGTTTTCCACCTTTTTTTTGGTTTGTTTTTTACCTATAGTATGATGTGGCATCAAGACAAACAAAAAACCTTGCGAACTTTCAAAATTCCTCCAAGCTTTCCCAACCACTCACAAATGAAAAGGCTGTTTAAATATCAAGTTCCATCATTTATAGAATCATAAAATTTTAGAGCTAGCACTAGACATCATTTCATCTCACTCCTTTTTTTTTAGTAGAGATTTTCTTGGGATTCTGCAGTGGCAAGAAAAGATAGATGGGGAAATAGAAGAGAGAGAGACAGAGAGAGAGGGAGAGAAAGAGAGGGAGGAGTTTGGAGAAATTTTGTTCCCCAGAGTGTGTTTATAATGCAATTCCCTTTGAGGACTTTTCTAGAGATTGCGAAAAAATACTCAATTGCTTTTCAGTTATATTGGATACAAAACTGACCTTTCTTTGAACACAACTCCTAGCTGAGTTCAGCTCCAGGGCAGTCAGTCGGCTCAATCTGGCTAAGTGAGCATACCTGCAAACCTACCCTCACTTGCACCATCTTCTTTTAATGAGAGACACAGCTTCCCTGTCAGCCAATATTAGACCTCTCCCTGGTCTCTAGATCTTACTTTCTTTCTTAGTTCTTAAAGAGAATGTCAGTTGCCAACCCCACCTGTCCCCCCTGCCTTGCCTATTTTTTTTTCCTCTGCTAAATTATTCCCCTTGGCTTATAAATATGCAGGATACAAGATGCCCAGACCAGGCACACTCCTTCTGATATCATTCATCTTCATTTCCTTACTCTCCTTTTTAGCAATGTTTCACTAGAGTGTTTCCTATGCAGGTCATTTTTGTCTTAATTTTCTCACCTCAAACCTATTTCAATCTGGCTTCCAATCCCTCAACTGAAGCTACTCTTGATAAGACAATGAAGTATCTTGATAATGACAGACCAGATCTTGTTTTTCTGTTTTCATCTGGTTTCCTCAGCAGCACTCTGCACAGTAGAGCCATGACCCAGCCCCTTGTAGGAAACATTCCTTTTTTCCCTAAATTTTCATGATGACATACTCTCTCTGTTTTCTCCAACCTCTCTGGCTCTTTTATCTTATTCTCCCTTTTGGTCAGAAACACATGGCTATTTTGTTTACGACTTTGTGTACAATGCCTACTATGGAATCTGGTATATAGTAAGCTCTCAAAAAATATTGGTTAAATGAATGACTTAAATAGTTTCAGTAAAATGAGCATAATGTTTTTTCCTGTAGAGGCAAGCTACACAATATGGTAGCCACTAGCCATATGGGGTTATTTAAATTTAAATTAATTATCATTAAGTAAAATTAAAAATTCAGTTCCTTTGTTATACTAACCACACTTCAAGTGCTCAATAGCCACATGTGACTAGTGGCTAACATATCTATTATGCAGGGGAGCTTTTTAGAGCATTCCCATCATTGCTGAAAATTCTTTCAGCAGGTAATATTCAATAGAGTGTAAATTTAAATGCAATTGCTGGAGCCTGAGACATATAAGTCATAAATTCATACAGAAATTTGCACAAGTTATTATATCTCTCTACAATACTACAAAAACATAATAGGACAAATGGTTGACAAGGATGGGGAGATAGTATAGCTTTATAAAGCAGGGGAGTTTAATATCCTAGTTCAATGCATAGGATTTGTGATGGACAGGCTTGAAAACTAGTCTCTAGTCCTACTCTACTATTTGGTAGCTACATGTCAAGGGCAAGGGTTCCACCCATTTTGCCTCTTTGTATCTCCTTTTCCTTAATTAGTTATTAATTGTTTATTTTCCATAAGATTGTGCAGAAATTAAAGAGATTGATGCACGTAAAGTACTCAGGATTGTTCTTGACACAAAACGAGAGCTCTTTAAATGGCAGCTGGTATCATTGTTTTTGTTGCATAAAACTTCAAGCTGGAGGCACACACTCACACATCTCTTCCTCCCTTCCATCACTGTTCTTTGTCCTTGATGGACAGTGTCCAGATAATATACTTACAGTTAGTAAAGAGTCACACATTCTAAGCAGATGCATCAGAAGATCAGGATTAGAATGAAGGAGTCTTGGAGACCAGGATTTGCCTGGAGAAGCTTGCTACAGAATGGATGGGATCTTCTTTTTTTTTTTTTTGTAGAGACAGAGTCTCACTTTATGGCCCTCGGTAGAGTGCCATGGCATCACACAGCTCACAGCAACCTCCAACTCCTGGGCCTAAGTGATTCTCTTGCCTCAGCCTCCCAAGTAGCTGGGACTACAGGCACCCGCCACAACGCCCAGCTATTTTTTGGTTGCAGTTCAGCCGGGGCCGGGTTTGAACCCACCACCCTCGATATATGGGGCCGGCGCCTTACCGACTGAGCCACAGGCGCCGCCCTGGATGGGATCTTCTAAGACCATGCATTCACAGCTTGGAACTCTGCCTCTACTATGACTAGAGCTCAGCAAGGTTGGCTTAAGCAGCTTCTGCCAGGAGTCCGTCCACATGCTCCCCACAGATACCACAGAGTCAAATATTTTTCTTTGGGCTGACAGCACGAGGAAAAGCTATTGTTTTGCCTATTTGGGAGTGTATCTAACTAAAGACAAACAATGGATTCTCCAGCAACTTGAGTGGATCCTATAAATTACCTTATAATAGTATTGCCCTACCAGTTCCCTGTAACATGCAGGTAAAGGCCCACAATTTTCAGCTTCATCCCAAGAATGCTGAGAAGTTCACCAACTAGTCTTTGCAGGGACTGACAGTCTGTGAAGAGGCACTCTGCAAGTACTTGTCACTTGAAGTTTGACATTTCTGACTTACCATGTTCCATATGCACGAAGTTGGAAATTCCTTTCGGAAGGATTTGGATGTTATAAAATTTTAGAATTGATATGATTACCATTTGTAGTCTCAGCTTCAGATTTTCTTTCTTATTAGACATTTAGCCCAGGTCAGCAGCCATCTGTATGTAAAGAATTGATCTGTCACATTTTAACACAGAAAGTGGCTCTGACACACCTGTTTAGGGACTTACTAATTTCCTAAGTATAGTAATTTTAGCAAATCACATGTGAAATACTTAAAAAAAAATCATTAATAGCAGGAGCCCTCATGGCCTCTATTACCACCCTCCATAGCACCAGATCCAGGTATTATTATATTCTACAACGAGCTGCTTTATTTTCAAAAGTTCTCATTGTCAGCTTTCTAAAAATTGGACTGTTTTGATTCAATTTGATGTCTCCCAGAGACATAAGATTGATTCAATTTCATATTGTCTCTTGTTTTGTTCACATGTGATTACCAATGACTAATTTCCATATTTCTAGCACCCCTTCACTTTCCTGGTCTCTGTACTCACCTAATTCTCTGGGTTAGTGTAGCTGGAATTTCTCTGTTGGGTGTCCAGTTCTTTTGGTCTCGGCGTTTGAAGAATGAAACCACAGCAAGAAGGCAGTGTTACTGATAGAAAGATTGATAACCAAAAGAGGGGGAACAGAACCTCTGGCAGTGGTGGTGGGGACCCAAGTGGGAAGCCCTCTGAGTCTTCAGTCTAGGGGTTTAAATCCTATCTTGTGGGTAGAGGGTTGTGGGAAGTATGTCACAATTGGCCAGAGGTCTGCAGGCAAAAATGATCCAAAATTAACACAGAAATGCATTCTTTGCAATTTTTTACTCAGTCATTAGACTGAGTAATGTGTGTTCCCTTCTCTAAGAGGAACTCCCCAGAACCATTTTTTTCTGACCTTGCTAGAGCCCAGAGGGTAGGGCCTGGAAAGGGGCCTGTTTCTGCCTAGAGATGGGGGTCTGTGATGAGACTGATGTTCTCAGCTCACCTAGGCCTAGAAAATGGGGGTCCCTATCCATCCCTGAGCTGGAGAACCCTGTACTATTAGGACTTGAAATCAATGAGGTCCCGCAGACCATGGTTCCATGAAGCCCTTCTAGCCTTGTCTGATGGTTCTGTGACAAGAGAGGGACAGCAGGATGTTTGTACAGTTTAGGGCAAACCTTTTCTGGAAAACAGCTCGATCCAGGGCTGCCCTTCTCAAGATGGTAGCATGCACCATCTTCCTTTGCAAACAAGAGCATATAGTTTAGGCTTTAACTACAGCAAAATTGGATTTACAATTGAATTATAGGCATCACAAAAGATGATTTTTTTTTTTAAGGCAAGGGAAGAAAAGATTAACTTGTAAACCTTTGCCTCTTTCTTGCAATGATATTTCCATCAATATTCACCTTAAAAAAAAAAACAGGTAACTTTCGGATTTGAAGTACATGGAGTGCTCTTTATATAGACCTAAAAGATCAAAAAAATGAAATGTTTTCTACTCTGTTGCTGGAATAGTCAAAGGAAGAAGAGGAAGACTGATAGACAGCAGCCTGTCTTCCATAGGGAGTATATTAAACACCCTTGATAACAAGAACGTTAGCTCCAGGGACAAGGAGGTAGTTCATTTAAATGATTATTACTTTGTCTCCCTCTCTCTCCATTTTAAAGGCATTTTTGTTTCAGCCGCTGTTTCTGTCCTTACCGAATATTTACAATTTCTTTCAAGTGAGATCAAATGAGATTGCACTTCCTGTTTCATGGGGGTTGGCTCCTCCATTGAAAATTATGGGTGCCAAGCAGAAAGAATCGGGTAAGATTTCTCCCTTTAGAAGGAAAAGCTGCATTTTAGTTGAAAAGGAAAGACAATGTGGCTGTTTTGAGTAGCTTACATCTTTAGAAATGCTAATGAATGTGATTGAATTTCACTGAAAGTGGGGCTCCACAGGGCAAGTCAAAAAGAAAAAAGGGTTTTGAGGAACTAGTCTCATTTAGAGACAAAGATCTTATTTACAGTAACTTTATCCTAACATCTCCATTTGCATTGCTCCTAATTTAAAAATATAGAGGCAGTGTGAAAATGTTCACGTAGGCTTTTGGCTTGTCTCTGGCTTTCTCTAAATGTCTTTTTTGAGGGGGAGAGAAGCATTGTTCTCAAGTAATCAGTTTAATCAGTTCAGGAAATTTGGTGTCAGATTCTGCTGGCCCATCCTTGTTTAGCTGAATAGGGTATCCAAAATTAAGAAAAAATGCAGGCAGGCAAAAAGGAGGTACTTGCCTCTGTTGGAGGACCCTGGAGATGATGCTAAAGTGAAGCTGGAGAGCCACAGAGCTGTGTAATTACCCAGGATTACCATTGTTATTCTTCATTATGCATGGATTTCTAAGGATAACAATTGATCTATCCCTGTAGGCAAGCAGCTCTGAATTCAGGGATTTGGAGGGAAGTTTTAGCTTTCCACAAATGGTAAACTTGGCCTGTTTTGGATTCTCGGGCTTCTTATAGAGACTCTACTTGTGGATAGGTGATGATGAAGCATCTAAGATAGAAGATGGCAAAGAATGAGGCCCTCGTAGGGAAAAGAAAAAATACTTTCTTACTCATTGCTACATCCATAGGTGGAGCCCCAATAGCAAAAGATAGATTAAGAAACATATACAAAATTATTTAATAAGTCTTAGAGGACATAGGAGCCTTCAGAAATAAGGATCCAAGGCTGGGCCTGGTGGCTTATACCTATAATCCTAGGACTCTAGGACTCTGGGAGGCCAAGGCAGGAGGATTCCTTGAGCTCAGGAGTTCAAGATCAGCCTGAGCAAGAGTAAGACCCGGTCTCTAAAAAATCTAGCCCAGTGTTGTGGCAGGTAACTGTAGTCCCAGCTACTCTGGAGGCAGGAGGATCACTTGAGCCCAAGAATTTGAGGTTGTTCTGAGCTATGATGCCATGGCATTCTACACAGGGTCACAAAGTAAGACTTAGTCTCAAAAAAAAAAAAAAAAAAAAGCCAAACAAATGGGGAAACCTTTGTATGTTCACACTGAGGTTTGATGAAGAAGTAGATAGAGAGGTATATTGAACAAAGAAGGTATGATTTAGTGATACTTTAGCGAGGCCTGTTTGATTCTTCTTGGCATCCCTGAGTCTTCAGAGATAAGGATATTCCTTTCTACAGATATAAGTGGGTGACTTTCAAATGAGAGTCTTATGACCTACTTTGGGAAAGAATGGCAAAGGGAACTTGCAAGTGATTTCATCTCTTCTGCTCTTTTTTCAGATGTCAAGGTGCCATAACATGAGGTAACATATTCAGAACTCAATTGCTCTGATCATTTCATAGCCCACGCCCACATCACTGCTTTCTTTTCTTTGTCCTTTTCTTTATTTTCCCATTATCTGAATCAATTCGGAGTCAGGGAAATAAAATGCAGAAACAAAGAAGTTGGAATGATTTCCTGCATCTACCTACCTCCCTGCTGATATAAATTTCTGTCTGCTTTTGGCTTTTTTGCTGTTTCATGGGTTTTTTTTTTTTTTTGACACTGAACTCTCATGATACTGGAATTTCAATAGGTCCCTGGTCTTGGGGATTCGAAGAATGAACCCACGGACCACAGATCAGTGGTAAGACAGGACTTTTATTAGAAGTTAGAAAGGCATACAGAAAAGCACCAGACCTTCTGGAAGGGGGAAAGAACTGAAGAACTCCCTCGGGAGTCTCCATGTCGGCTGTTTTATCTTAGGGGTCTTAAGTCTAGAGGATTTTACAGTCTTTGTCCCTGAGAAAGGATTAAGGTGTGTACTTCTACACAAGGTGGAACCACCCAAAAAAACCATCACAGGCTGCTTTGTTCATGATCTTACCAGAGCCCATAGGGTGTATGCCGAAAAGGCAGTCTGCTTGTGCCTGGAAATGGGGGTCTGACCTCTGAGTTCTCCTGGGCTAGAGAATAGGGGGTGCCCTGTCTAGCCCTGAGTGGTGGAATCCTGTATCACTCACACTTAAAACAATTCCTGACCCTCAATAAATATTTGTGGAGGACTGCAAAAGAAATTGCTATTTCACCTTAATCCTATAAGTAGAGCCTAGCTGGAGTGCTGTAGCTAGGAATGTTTGTCCTTGAGCTGGAAGACATGGCCTCCTTGTTGTCTAGCACAGTGAATATCAAGGGAAAGGAGAAAGAAGGGGAGGAAAGAAGGGAGGTTACATTTAGCTTCACATGGGATTACAGAAATCTGTTTGGGTGATAACCTTGAGATACCAAGGATGAACATCTCAACATTAAGTATATAAAATCTTCTAACATTTTAGACAAATGTATTTCTTAAACATAAGTATACTTGGCTTTATCTACTTTGAATTGTCTTTTTGAATACACAAGTGTTTTGACCTTTGTTAGCACTGTGGTTCTAGGTATAGTTGTATTAAAAGATGGGAATATTGAAGAAGCCCTTTAGAAGAATTTCTTAGTGTAAAGAGATTTAACTAGAAATATTTTTATCCATAGTATGTTGAAACTTAACCCAAGCAAATTTAAACTTAAATCTAAGTTTAAGTTTAAACTTAACTTTAAACTTAACTTTCCAATGGAAATGACCAGGCACAGGCAGTGTAAATCCCTGCCTGTGCCTGGTCATTTCCATTGGACTGATCATTCATTCATTTGTCCAGCATATGTCTACTGAGCAAGAGCAAGAGACCCTGTCTCTACTAAAAATAGAAAAACTAGGTAGGCATACTCTGGAGGCTGAGGCAAGAGGATTTCTCAAGCCCAAGAGTTTGAGCTTGCTCTGAGCTATGACACCATGGCCCTCTGGAGGACCACAGAGTAAGACTCTGTCTCAAAAATTAAAAAAAGAAAGAAAGGAAGAAAGGAAGAAAGGAAGAAAGGAAGAAAGGAAGAAAGGAAAGAAAGGAAAGAAAGGAAGGAAGGAAGGAAGGAAGGAAGGAAGGAAGGAAGGAAGGAAGGAAGGAAGGAAGGAAGGAAGGAAGGAAGGAAGGAAGACACATAATAGACTGAGGGATAGAAAGAATGCATCCAGGATGCTTTTCATTGTCCTTCAAGATGGTGTCCTAAAATCCCTCCCCTCTATTAAATCCTAGGCTCTAATTAGGCCTCATTATTTTCCTCAGTGGCTTGATGGTGGAATTGGGAAGAAGTACTCTACAGAGGAGCTTGCAGGCCATGTGGAGAAAAGGTTTGGAATTCCACATGCCCCTTGCAAAAATGGAGACATGGAGGAAGTGACCAAAAGGCAGTAGAAAAATATGGCAGCTGGGAACAAGTAGTCCTAGGCCCTGGTTACCTGTGAGCCTGTGTGAATCTAGCAGGAAAAAATCTACCCGGCAAAGGAGCAGGAGCATCTGGATGTGGGTAGGGAATTCAGCAAGTATGTCAAAGGGGCAGAGAAAGAACAGAAGAATCTCAGGATAATCTTCCTTAAGAGAGGGCAGAAAGCATTGGTTAGGGTCCAAGATGGAGCTTCTCTCCTCAAGGGCAAACTTAATGGAATAAATTGTGGAGAATGCAGGAAAACTAAATACAAAGCAAACAAAACCTTCTAACACAGGCAGGAATTTTATTGGTGTGTAAGTCAGTTGGGCTTTCCTCTTTGCTTTATTTATTCCTATCTACTTTTTGGTCAGATTGACTGAGTGGAGAGGTAAAGAGAGGACTGGAGAGGGCAGGAATGTTCTAAGTACTAAAAGAGTTTTTAGAGAAAGGACCTTGGCTCCAGAAATAGATATTATTCTCTAGGAGAAGCAGCATGTTGAATTTAGGGAGCAAAAAGAGCCAAATTCTCTTTGCCTGTGGCCATGATAGAAGGAGCCATTTTATTGTGGGAAGGTGAAAAATTCTGCAGTTAGGAAAGTTGGGTTGGTGATCCGTGAAGGGGTTATCGCCTACTACCTCTGGCCCTCTCAAAGCATGCAACTCTTGCCTTAGGTATTGTTTTACCTGAAACACAGAAGCACACACCTGATGTCATGTTGGGATTCTTTACAACCCTGTGATTTTTGTGAGTTGAACTTGTTGGGAAATGACATGA
Source organism: Nycticebus coucang (assembly GCF_027406575.1). NCBI lineage: Eukaryota > Metazoa > Chordata > Mammalia > Primates > Lorisidae > Nycticebus > Nycticebus coucang. The sequence continues at coordinate 19,572,779 of NC_069784.1, read as the reverse complement.
GAAACCAGAGGTAACTGAGTTGAGAACCAACAGTGGTGAAAAGTGAAATCAAAGGACGAGATGACAGAGAGTGAGAGCAGAGACCAAGGGCCTGATGCACCTGTGACGGCACCACTGCTCACACCGGCACACTCATCTGCCCCAGGTCTGGAGCCACCAACACCCCACTGTGCCCAAAGCAAACAAATGTTTACGTAACACCTACGTCTGGATTTGATGCCCACGGCAGTTCAGAGAAATGATCCAGCATTTGGTTCCACCATTGGTTATGGTAGTTCCTGCCTTGCTTCTATGAGCCAACCCTGAACAGTCACTCTGGCCTTGTAGTCAGCAGCCTTTGGAAAGTTACCTTGGTGTTTGGAGCTGCTGCCAACCTTTTTCAATATGAATTAAAAATCAAATGGCTTTGTCACTTCTCCCAATGTGTTAAAGAGCTGCAAAAAGCCATTCCGAGTTCACTTTCCTTAAAGAGTCCTTTTTATTCTTCACATCGAAACTGTCAATTAAAAAAAAAAAAGGCTTGTTATAAATGGATTAATTTATGGCAAGACTGTTGATTGACAGGAAAAAGTTTGTTATATATGGATTTGACATCACAACCATGCATAGCCAATTTCCCACTAACAGCTTCTTTATGGAAGAATTCTTCCAGCCACATTGCATAAACAGCTGTTGGAAACACCTTTGCATCGATCATTTGTAATAGTTTATTAAAGTAGTACCTGGAAACATGTCTGTATAGTCAAAGGCTTGCTCATTACTGAACTCCATCTTTCAGGAGTTTGTTACATGGGCTTTCAAATGGCATCAAACTCAAATCTCATGTAGGGAGCAGTCACTCTAGGCATTGCTGCTTCTGTTAGGGAGACAGGGGCTGAGTTTCTTAGAGTGGCATGGACCATGATTGATTTGGCATGGGAATTTTCAAAACGTTCTTCTTTTTTGTAATTGCTTTTGTCTCTGAAGATGAGTTTTTGAGTATTTGCAGCATTTTTTCTCCAGAAACAAATATTTATAAGAAAAGAGATGTCCTAATGATCATAAGGATGTCTTATGATTTTTAGTTGATATTTTTATGATCCTGTACCATATTTGGACCTATATCATGATTGTTTGGAAGCTTGCCATTTTCCTTCCTCAGTTCTTTTCTATTCTCCTTTCTTTGTGTCTTTTTGTTTTGAAATAGAATCTTACTCTGTTCCCTTGGCAGAGTGCTATGGTGTCATCATAGCTCACAGCAACCTCAAACTCTTGGATTCAAGCTATCCTCTTACAGTCTCCCTAGGAGCTGGTTCTACAGGCGCCTGCCACAGTGCCTGGCTAGTTTTTCTATTTTTAGTAGAGCCATGGGGTCTCGCTCTTGCTCAGGCTGGTCTTGAACTCCTGAGTTCAAACCATTTACCTGCTTTGGACTCCCAGAGTGCTGGGATTACAGGTGTGAACCACTGTGCCTGTTCTTTGTTCTCCTTTCTTTGAGTAACAAAGCCCTCCTTGACTTGCTTTCCTCTTTATATTGGAACTGAATGCAACTTCCCTTCCTCAAAGCCTGTGCTGTGTACTAGATGAGAAGATGCGGACTTACTGAGACTGGCGTGGGGGTGCCAGCACTTTCACATGCCCTATGACTTTAGGCGAGCTATTTTGCCTCTCTAAGCCTCTGATTTTGTTCTCTGACTTAAAAATCAGAGCAGTAATAGTTTCAATCACTTAGGTTTGTTTTAGAGGGCTTGGCATAGTACTTGGCTTATAGCAAGTGCTTAACCAGATAGTGGCTGCTATCCTACAGATGTAGGGCGAGGTAGGATTAGTAGATGACACTAACTTTCCTGCATGCTTGGAGTCCCTTTTTTAGCCTTCTTCCGGGGTCAAGACACATTTTCTTACAAATATTGGTATCCCTTAGCTCCTCCACGGGATACTGGCAGCTCTTTTTGGCAGTTTCAGCGACACTGATGCCTCCTGCCCCAAACTTGGTATTCATTGGTGCTTCCTTGCAGGGGGTAGAAGAGGAAGGTGCATAATGAACTGTGATACTCCATTAGCCTGGATAAGCCCCAGAGCATATGAAGAGCTGAAGGAGCCAGCTGGCTCCCCAGTAAGCCCCGGTCCTGCCAAGACCCACTGATTGCTGACAAGGAAGCAAAGAGGAAAGGCTGGTGCCGGGAGGAGTGGGGAGGGCATTTCCCCTCAAGATTAGAAAGTTATTGGCTCAGGCAAATCATGAGGATTGAAGGAGCTAATGAATGCTCTGAAATCCATTGAGAAAGAGTCTATTAAAATCCATTGTATTAGTATGTCATTTCTAATCTCTGGAGTAGTGGGCCCTTGTACTTTCTTGTCCATGAGCTGTAGTCCCTAAACTGACTTCTAACTACATCCATGCATTTTGTGCAGAGCACTGGGCTAGGCTTCCTCCTCCAAAATGATCAGACCTCCACAGCTGGATTCTGTGAAAAAGGCTGATTCACAAATGTTGCTGGTGGAAACAGTCTCTCTCTCACACACACACACACAAACACACACACGTATGCGTGCACGCACATGTGTGTACAGTTTCTTTTCTTTCCTTTTTAGACAAGTTTATTAAGAACAAAAAATTCTATGTAGTTCGACTTTTTATTTTTCTGTAGATCTAAGACAAGATAGTCATAGGCAAAGTAAGTAATGTTTTCCAGCAAAGATGTAGTATTTTTCCTTCTGTCCCCATAAAAACGTTCCTATGTATGTCAGTTATAGAGGGTACGCCACCCTCCTTTCTTCAGAAAATGTTCCCTTTGCTACTGGTAAAAATAAAAATTCCCCTCCTACTATGCATGCAAATTCTTATGGAAATATGGTTTCGCTCCCGAAAAATATCAGAAAGTAGAAATTGAAAATGTCATGACATGTTTTCAAATCTACCAGAATTGCTCATGTGAAGCAGCAGGCAATTTTTGGAGTTACCATGAAAACCATATGCAGTATTTAATGTGCAAAATTATGACTTTGGATACTATTGCTTTAGTATAGGCATCTGAGAATTTTGTTTCTTATTTTATTTTCATAAGAATCAAACTTCAAACAAATACAACTGATCAAACCAGACAGTCCTCATCCAGTGCTTCAGTACACGCAGTAATAATATCTGAGGGACCTTATTTCAAAGTATTGGGAATTCATGAGCTTTGCTTTTGATACTCTTTGGTGATGTGATCGTTAGTGGTGTCATTCCCCACAGTGACAAAAGGCAAGAAACAAACAAGAAAACCCCAATATATTTTGACATTATTCCAAAAAGCACTCAGGAAATGGTAAATTATTTTGAGATGACGTAGATGGGGTAAGATTGGTGTTTTTCAAGGATGGAAGAGTATCCTTATGGCTCTGGCCCCACCACCAACTTTGACTCCCTTTCAGACAGGTTGGGAGGAAAATCATGGCTAATCAGAACACTCATCAGTTTCTTCCCCTTTAGACTGGGGGATGGTCAAATGTTTAAGGAATTGCTGATGGAATCCCTCAGTAAGAGGTCATCTCAAAGTCTTCTGCTGAATGAAATCATTGTGTTTGTGATTTGGGGGGTACATTCCATTTTCATGACTGTTTGAAGATATCCCAAATGGCAGCACTGGAAGGTATTTGGACCAAGAATGATTGACAGTGTCTGTAAGTACTTATTATGTCAAGGCTTTAGCTTGTCGATTGATGGGAAATGATGTATAATAAATTAGAATGATCACACATCATTTCCCATCGATTGAAATGCCAAATCCTTGACGGAGTAATGAGTTATGGCCAATACCACTCACTGTCTTAGGGGGAGATTGATTGCATATCCTTTCATTGATGTGATCAAACAACAAGAAATTCTAAGTACACATCTAACTCCCAAATTTTACCATCGTTCCAGTGAAGAGCATCAAGTTAGTGTTGCCTTGGTGAGTGCAATGCCATGTGGCTATCAGAGCAAGGACATTCTTCATCATCTGATGCAGTGAACGCCTCATTCCCTGCAGAAATACAGATGAATCCTAAGTGCAGAGAGACTCAAAGAAGCACCATCAGCCACCCTAGATACCACAGAATTCATTTCCTTTATAGAACAAAAAAGGGAGGCTTCCAGGTCTTTTCACAACAGGGAGGAAGTTGACAGTAAGCTCGATAGGATGAATGTTTAGTATGCCCATGTAGCCAGGAGGTGGATATTTTTTCCTATTTCTCTTGTGTAACTTACTCTCAGTATCATATGTTTTCTTGATCATTCTAGTGGTTGAGACCAATTCATGTTCCTCTCAGGTAAGAAAAGCAGTTCCTTCTCATCTCATAATTACATACCAAAAATCACCAGCTGTGAAAAAATTTTATTTATTTAGGTAGCCAACCTGTCTGTTTTTCCCAGTGGAGGTGGGAAAGCTGGCATTATATATGAAATTCACATTCTTTGCTCCTTACTCAATATTCAATGACTATTTCTAAGGTCTTCCTGGGCTTGTTATGTTTTCATAGGAATTTTAAAGATAAAATAAAGAAATCATCTTTGAAGATTTTATTCATTTGATAAATGATTTTTGAGCAGGCACTATGTGCAAGGCTTTGAGATTACCTTAAAAATGCATTTTGGGAAATAACACGAACATTCTATCCTAGTTAAGAAATAATAATAATAAACCTTCCTTTGTGCTCAGAAAATATGAACTATTCCCCAACTTTTTACCTATTGGAAGCATTCGATTTTTTGTCAAGTGAGGGTTACCAGACTGTAAGTCTTATGGGGTAAGAAATATTGTATGTCTTGTTAACTGCTACAAACTCCATACTCAAAGCCTACAAAAGTACCTGACAGTCATTCAGTGAATATTCTTGAATGAATAAATAAATAAATGAATGAACAAGGCATTTGGAATTGTAAGTTCTTTCATATGCAGGTGACTTAATTGATGTTTTTAGAAATCTCCACCTTCTATACTCACTTTTTCTGCCTAATAGAATTATAGCAGCCATTTGGATTATCTCCAACATGGTTACATCAAATTTAGTTATTGAAGGAGAACAAGAGTGGGGAGGGAGAGCAGGCAGATGGAACTAACATTTAGTGATTCTAACCTCCAGGGTGTTTACACGGTACTGTCATAATACAACCCTATGAAATACTTACCCTCATCCCCATTTTACAGATATGAGACCTGAGATTAATTTTGCATAATTTACACTGAGTAAGTAGTTCAGCCAAACTTAAGTCTGCTTTGAGCTATTCTTGAGAAATGAGGCTTCCAATGACACTAATATAAGCACCTAGGGTGCCAGCGTAGAATTATGGCTCGAGGATTCCAGTGAAAATGTCATATAAGATAGGAGGATATGGATAATTGAGGGTCCATAGATACACAGTTTCCTTGTGCCTGCAGGAGATATGCAGTAACTATGAGTACTTTCCAAATGATTCATTGAATGGAAGAATGGATTGGATAAATGAATGCCCTATGAGATTTCTTAAGCTGCCAGGGAACTAAAACGTCACAAGCACAATGCTTGACTCTCAATACTACTTACGTATGCAGGCAGGCAGCAATTATTAAGCATTTACTCGATTCAGACTTTGTTCTATCATTATTATAGATTAATAATGTATTTCCTACTCTTAGTGAATAGCCTGTAAACAAGTATTTAAAGGTGATAATGTAAGTGCTATTGGAGGTAAGTGCAAAATGATAAGGGAGAGCAGGATGTGGAGTGAATAAGACTGTATTGGGGGTGGGAAAGGAGTGGAGAATACAGGGAGAGTGCTTAGATCAGCTCCTGTTGGAAAACACTCTGCGAGGCAGAGGGGGCCTCAGAGGCAAGGAGGGGAGGGCTCCAGGCAGACACAATGAATGTGCAAGGGCATCTGGGCATATTTAGTGAATTTTATGGCATATTTAGGAGATTGAAAAATACACTTTAAAATTTATTTTAGTCATAATTTTTTTTTCTGGTAAAACAGAATTAGGCTGGGGATAACACAAGCAGAATATAATATAACATAACATAGTAATATTGGTACTCATGAGAGTTACTTCACATCTATATACTACTGATTCAGTCACAGCAATTAATTGACACAGATAGAAATAGCTGGGATCATCACATCACACTATAATCATTACTTTGTTAATAATTTTTAAAAGTAATTTCTTTAGTAATATTTACACTGGGTTGCAAAGAGCACTGAGCTTTAAGAGTAGAGGCTTTGGAGCGGCACCTGTGGCTCAAAGGAGTAGGGCGCCAGCCCATATACCGGAGGTGGCGGGTTCAAACCCAGCCCTGGCCAAAAACTGCAAAAAAAAAAAAAAAAAAAGAGTGGAGTCTTTGAGAATGATGATGGAAAAGGCCAGTTTTCTTGGCCTCTCCCTATCATTCAAAAAAGTGGGGTATTGTATCAAAACACTATCTCCTGAGGAAAGCACAATATCCAGTAACAGGACAACACCCAAGTAAAGATTTCTGCACCCGAGCAGATTGAGACCTTTCCCATGATACCAATATGCTCAGTGGAGCAGCCTGGGTAGCAGTTCACCATTATGGGTTCACTAGCAGCAATTCCCTAATTCCATCCTCAAGAAATCTAACCATGGAAAAATTTGCCATATAATTTATATTTAATTGATTATACAGGCAATCCTTAACTTACAGCAGAGTCAAAATCTAAAAGTTTATTTAAACTTTCTTGTTTGTATTCCAAATGTACTTTCTTATGGAAATCATATCCTATATTCTGGGTCTATAAAGCCCTGTGTACACCATTGTGCATACATTTGGAAACAGGAGAAGTAACAGTTCAGGAAGTCATATTTCAGTTGCACTTATTACATCTAACATTGTTTTAACAAGAATGTGTATCTGAGCCCCACTTCTGAATACTGGGAACCACTTTCTCCAGCAGTGATCTCTCTCGGCAAAGATCCCTTCTTATTGTGCACCCATAGTTTATAAACTGTTTTATTCTACATCTGCATAAAAATATAAATTCATTAGATCATCTGTTTGCTGCACATTTTATATTAATGGGAAAAAGGACAGTAACCTTTTTAGGAAGTAGGAGCTGGTTCTTCTCCCCCTGTTTATGTAAAGGAGTTGTTTGTAAAGCAGGGAAAGGATGTGCTGTTATGATGTTAATACAGTGGGTCACAGTGATGTGTGTTCTACCCTGGATTAATTTGCTCAGTGTATCCATTCAATTTATTACTAAAAGCAGAAATTATAATATAAATGACACTGGTATGGTGTTTTGCAATTTACAAAGTACTTTCACAACATTGTTTCATTTAATGCCAACAATAGCCCTTTGAGTTAGGTGCTTTATCTTCTGAGGATGACTGTCACTGTGATGTGAAGTAATATATCCAAGGACCCACCACTATTAAATGGTGGAACTGTGATTTCTAAGCCAGATTTTTGATTCCCAAGTCCAGTCTGTCTATGACATCAAACAGGCATAACAAAATTTATATTGTCAAAAGACTAAAGGTTGTGCACTCAAATCAAGTTATGGCATTTGTACCAGTCTTTCTTTTAGAAAATGGAGAATCCTTCTCAGCATTAACTTGGGGTTTCTTTTAGTCTACCATTACTGAAACAATTGGATTTTCTGCCAAGAAACATTAAGGCTGATTTGACAAGAATGACGAGGCACTTTAAGAGTTGATTGACTGTTAGTACAAGGCTTTTAGAGGTTGCTAAAATTGCATCAACTATAAGTGAAAGAAATGGAAGCATCTACACAGGGTTTCAAAGGAAAGACTGTGACATAAAGAATATTTATCCAACAATTCTCTGATACACGTTCAACTGATTCTTCTACAACTTTCTGTGGTTCCTTATGTTCTAGAACCTACTGATGTCTAAACTAATCAATGAGAAAAAAATCTTTTCGTGTTTATTGATGAACTTTCAGAAGACCTTTTAACTGAGACTCCTGTTGAGCTTTGCATTTGCAAGTCTATCTTGGAACTTTAGTCTGAGTTAAAAATGCCTCCTGTCACTATATCTATAGGGTGTGCCAACACCAGGAAGCAAAGAAGAAGAAGATCTAAGATCTTTGAAGCTGACAACATCTCTGCTGAAATCAACATGAGCAATAGACTCTTTCATTATGAATTTGTAATTTTTGAGCATCCATGATGACAAGAATTATTTCAAAATTGTTGCAATACTAAAGAAAAGAGATAAGACAGATTTTTTTCTCTCCATCTCTTTTTCAAAGAACATATTGAACCATAGTGCAGGTTGGTATAACTAACAGATTTTTCACTGTTTCCAGTTAAAAAAAGGAAAACAAATAAATGAGCAAACATAATCTTTTATATATGGCTTTCTTTAATCTCACAAAACTCTGGCTTTTAAAATAATTTTTAAAAGAGACTCTTAACTATGGACTTTGCATTTAATTAATGATCATTTATATTAAGGTCTTTTCTGCCTCTATTAGGAATGAAATTCCAGCATGAATATGTTATCATCTAATCCTCATATTACTGTAATAGCATAGTTGACCACTGACAAGCTTTGTGCTAGGAAAAATAAGAAATAGTCAAGCTCAGGGTTAGAAAAACTAACTAAGTATGGGGTGGCTCCTGTGGCTCAGTGAGTAGGGCACCGGCCCCATATACCGAGGGTGGTGGGTTCAAACCCAGCCCCGGCAAAATTGCAACAAAAAAAATAGCTGGGCATTGTGGCAGGTGCCTGTAGTCCCAGCTACTTGGGAGGCTGAGGCAAGAGAATCGCCTAAACCCAGGAGTTGGAGGTTGCTGTGAGCTGTGATGCCATGGCACTCTACCGAGGGTGATAAAGGGAAACTCTGTCTCTAAAAAAAAAAAGAATAACTAACTAAGTAAAGGTTGACTATGTAAATAGACTCTAAAGATAAGCCACATTGATTTGTAAGTCACCTTCATCATGCTATCACATTTGGTGGTGTGAAAACAGATCTGAAACTGTCCTTGCTGAGGTAATAGAAAATGAGGCTGGTGCTTAAGGGGTAGAAAACTAATTTTACATGAATAATTTTGAATTAAAATTATTACACCCTTATTATGCTCTTGCCTACTACCACCTCATGTGAGGCTAAAATTTGTTACAAGTGTCGTGAAATTTCAACATTTTTGTAACCACATTAAATTAAGCAATTGTGCCAGTTGAAATCAGCAGTGAAGTTCTAGACTTTTCTAAATGTTTTTTACCTTTTGGAAGATAAATTTAACCAACCATTGCTTGAGTAAGCCTAGAAACCAACTGTAAATGTTCACCATTCAATCATAAAAGTAAATGTTTTGAAGTCCTGATATGTTAGTTACTCAAAATTTCTCTCCTGTAACATGGTACAATTAGAGCAGGATTTCTCAAAGCACTACTACTGACATTTTGAAATAGAAAACTCTTGGTTGGGGGGCTGTCTGATGTAGTGTAGGATGATGTTTCATAGCATCATCGGCTTCTACACTACATGGCAGTAGCTGCTGTCCCCCAGTTGTGACAACCAAAAGTATCTCCAGCCATTGACAAATTTTCATGGTTGTGGGGATGTGTATGTTTGCGTGTGTGTGCATGCATGCCTGAAAATCATCCTGGTTGAGAACTACTGGAGTAGAAGCACAGAATTCTAGGGTTCCACTCCTTTTTAGCTTCTGTAGATATTAAGTTTGAAGGTGAGTGGGTTTAATGACAGGTGTCAAATCACCTAATTGATTAGAAGCAGAGGAGGAACCCAAACCCAAATTTTGTTATTTCTATAGCATTCCTCACACTGCAGCATGTTATCTTTGAATGTTATTATGGGAGGAATATTCCACTGACTCATTACTCATTCCACTGACTGGGAGAGCATTGAAATGATGACCATCTGAACTGAATCAGAAAGAAAATGTTGTTTATATGAATGAAATGGAAATACACAGAAAGCTCTATTTGCTGGTCAGCCTTGCAAGTATTTTGGGTGATGGTAGCCAAACAACATCTAACTACTGACAAAGATTCTTTCTTTAAACAAATTCCACTCGGGCTCCCCTGAACTCTTTTTTGATGTTTGGGCTTCTGTGTTCATTTCTGCATTGTTTGATTTCAGCAAGAGCCCTACTAAGTCAGCTTAACTAGAATTCCTCACCTTTGATATTCCTTTGATCACCCTCAATATTTAAATGAATTCCTCATCCTCAACCATCCCCCAAGTGGTATCTGATCACTCTTGCCTGCCTTCAGCAAGAATTTTGTTAGGTTAATTTAACCAGGATCCCCTCAACTTTTGATCTTCCCTCTTAGTACTTTTCCAACCACTAACTTCCACCCTATTCCTTGGCTATAAATTTCTACTTTCCCATGCTGTATTTGGAGTTGAGCCTAATTCCTCTCCCTCACTGCAAAATCGCATCGCAGTGATCCTTATACCTATCAAAATAGTCCCTCCTCCAATCTTGAATAAATTTTGCCTTACCATCTGTAACAAGTGTTATGAATAATTTTTCCTTAGCATTACTCATATAGCATATATGGAGTTTTAACTGCACCGAGATCAATCTGCACAAGGCTCTTGCCTACCACCACCTCATGGGAGGCTGAAATTTGTTACAAGTGTCCTGAAATTTCAACATTTTTGTAACTAAAGATAGAAAACAATGTGTCTGGCAGGAACAATAAACAAAAGACCAAATTAACAGACCAGGAACACTCCTTGTACCAGGAAATATGTGCTTAAACTGTGACAGAGGCTGCCATCTTGGACGGCACTGTTCGCAGTCTCTGGTTCACCAGCAAGATGATGCTGGAGACCATCTTCCTCTGTTAACAAGGATGTTGCCAAGAAAGTAACTGCTGCACAACCGGCTGTTTGAGGAACTGAAAAGGATGAAAAGAAGGTGAAAACAGCTGAAATCTACTGTGTGTTTTCAACTTAGATATGAATACTTACATGTGATATATTAGATGAATTCTCTCACATGTGTCCTGCTCTCCTTTGCACATTAGGCTAATCATTTGTCATGTTCCTTTATCAACTTTACCCCCAATTTTCTATGTCCTTTCTTTCTTAAATTTACCCCTCTTGTTTATGCCATTTTTTACTGCGCTTATTTGGTTAGAATTAACAATTAATTTTTAACCAAATAGCTCAATAAAAATAGCATAAGCAAGAGGGGTAAATTTAAGAAAGAAAGGATATAAAAAAATGTTTCATGAAACATTTAATAACATATGCTGTGTGGATGGTGCTTTGTGTTAAAAGAACATTTGTTTGACACAAAGTTTACAATGTATAGTTTGCTGACAATCCTAGTGGACTTCAATTTGGAGGGGCCGAAAATTGACTATATTCCAGAAAGTCAAGGTATGTGGGTTTAAGTATTTTTCAATAATTATAAAAAAATTCTTATGTTAGAATATATATTCATTTTTGTCATGTTGCAAAATACAGAAAAACATAAGTAAGAATATCATAATTGGACATAATTTTATCACTTGGAAATTATACTCCTAGTGTTTTTCCTTTCTTCTTGATACATATATATATGTATGTATATGTTTGTAGAGGTGTGTATGTATTTGTGACTATATAGTAAACACTGTTTTTGCTAGTTTTTTACCTTGTTATGATTAGTTTTTCATGTTTTTGATTATTCAAATGTATTCTAATTATATAGAGATATCCTAATTTATTTAACTATTATTCATTTTCTTGTTATTAAACTTTTGTTTCCAATTTTATTTGTCTATTATAGTATAATAAAATAGAGTACTATATAATGCAATAATAAATTAGTGATATAATTGATTTTTTGTAACTTTATTTTTCCCCTATTATTTCCTACGAGTCAAATACTGGCTCAAAGATCATAAACACTTGCGGAGCACTTGAAATGTATTGCCAGGTTTCCCTCCACCAAATAGATTTTTTAATTTAAATTTCCACTACAAATGTATGAGGGAATTTTAATTTAAATAACAAAATGTAATTGCTGCATAGGAATCAACCTTCAAGAACTCAAAAATATCTTTATAAGAATACTTCCTCCTCTTTGGCTCTATAGATGTTTTCTTCAAAGTTAACAGATTTTCATGAGTAGGCATGGATCAAAATTTAAAGAATTTGCCATGATCTACCAAAAAATACTTTCCATTTAAAAAGTAACAGAAGCATTAAAGATACATGAAATATTAAATAGGAAAGAATATCAGATTTCATGAAGGTCAACTTTTTCCTACATTCAAATTTAGTCATTTATTAAGCAACTATTCTATGTCACCTCTGGGATCTTAAATCTCTTTGGAAAGATAAGAAAAGTGCATAATTAACTGTAATACAATACATAAATACTGAAGAAAATAATGGCACAATGCAGTGGAAACATATGATGGGGGAATGTTTAACTTTTCTCTGAAGGATATATCTAAGAAAAACTCTGAAAGAGAGACAATTACTAAGGAATAATTGATAATTTTTCAGTAGAGGGAGGAAAGAGCTTCTGGAACTGAGAAACATTAACGATACGCCAGAACATGAAATTATACAATTTGTTCAGACATTACTAGACAACATGAAGCAATAGAGTATGACTTGCACACAGAAGGTTATATAGTATTAATATCGATTTTTTTAATGGCACATTAAGAGGTTTTGACTTATTCTGTAGTCAAAGATAAACCATTGAAAAGTTTTGAGCAAGGGGCATGATTTTTCCTGTATTGGGATTTGAGTTGGAAGGGACCGAAGACAAGATGAAGGCAACCAACCATCAATCAGTAAAGACTGAAGACAATATGGCATCTCTGCTACCACGTGGAAAATGAGAGAAGTCAGCCATGCAGAGAGCCAGAGCCAAGTGAGAAGGCCTGCGGTGAGGGCCTCTCTGAGGTAGAACAGATGTTAGGAAAGGCTGCAGAGTAGAGAAGGTGAACGTGTTGCCTTTACAGTCAGTTATCCTTGAGTGCAAATCTGGGCCCTCTGCTCACCCTTCAAAGCCTCAGCTTCCTCTGTAAAATGGGAATCATAATGTACACATTACAGGGCATTACTGTAATGATTATAAAAAGTGGTGTAGGTAAAACTTAGTACATTCACTGCAGTTAGTGAAAACTCAATGGCAAGTAGTCACCATCATTGTCACCACCATCATCATCATCACCACCACCACCAAGAAGAATGGGCAGAAATGGGGCACTTTAAGTTTCTGTTCTAGGAACTAGAAAGTAAGATGGGTTGCCAAGAACAGGAAGATGTTGAACCGTTCAGATAGTAAATCTGCTTTGAAGAACTTGTTGGAAATCCAGCTGGAATTTGGAAGCAGAGACCAGGAGAGAAGTCAGCTTATAAGGAATGTCACTTGCCTTCTCAAAGGTGGCTGGGTTGTGGGAACTCATGCCTGTAATCTCAGCACTTTGGGAGAGTGAGGCAGGAGGACTGCTGAAGCCAGGAGTTTGAGACCAGCCTGGGCAACACAGGGAGGCTCCGTCTCTACAAAACTAAAAATAAAGAAAACAGTCCGTACAAAGATTATGGTGAGCAAACTGGGAACTCAGCACTTCATAAAGGGATTGTCTCTTTTGATAGAGAGTTCTAATAGTTTGACAATAATTTACTTTCAGTGATTTGAAATTTACCTACAGGTTATATTTGCTTAGTCAAGTTTTTTAGAAATATGCAGAATGAAGAAAAGTCACTCTTCCAAATCAGAGCCTTTCAAATATTTGAAAAAAAGTTTTGTTTGACTCCTCTGTCTTTATTTGGAAAAAATGGTCCCAGATATTTCAGTCTTTCCTTATATACAGGGATCTTTATGTACTCTCATCATTATCATTCTTTTTTGCATGCAATTTAATTTTTTCTTGCCCAGCACTAAACTCCATATTACAAATGTGATTTAATTGCCTCATTTGTTTCAACCTATCATTATCATCTGTCAGGGCCTTTACAATTTTGATTTCATCATGTAGCATATTAGTGATTGCTGTCAACTTTGTGTCATATGACAATTTTATGAACATGATTTCTGAATCTTTATCCAAGTCATTGATAAAGACATTTAAGGACTAATCTAATGTAAATTGGACTAATCTTGCTGTTGACTAGTAGGTGAACATTAAACCCCTAGCTTTATTTGAGAAGGGCAAGCTGTATTTGAATGTTTAGACTGAGTAGGCTGAGTGAGAGGGAGCATAAGTAAACAAAAAGAACTGAACAAAAGGAGATGGGATAAAAATTATTTGACATTTGACATAGCAAGTGGGAGCTGAAAAATGTTGAGATACTTTGGTGGGAGTTATTTGGGGCCACTAGGGGGACAGGTGGGAAGGAAGTTCCAGATGCTACAGCATTGCTCTGCAAGTGACCACAGGGGCTCAGTCATAATAATTTGGAAAAACACTAGTCATAGAAATTCCATGTCTTGCAGCCAAAGCAATGGGAATGCTGCACCTGAAAGCAGATGGTGATTACCTAGGGATCTGTGTACTGCACTCAGCTGAGGGGTCTGAGTATGGAACAAAAGTCCAGTCCTGAGAGAAGGACCAGAACCACAAAGATCGAGGAATAAGTCCTTCCTTTACCTCCATTAGTATAATGAGTTGGGGTTCTGTTAGGAACTGAGAAGCACTGGGGAAGCAAATAGAGAAGTTGAGGAAAGAAAGCAGAAGAGTTGCACCTTCCAGGTAAACTATAAATGTGTAAGTAGAGTCCTTATTCTTGGAGGTGCCAAGTGCTGGATCTGACAGTCCATGTAGAGGCCCAGGCCATCACAAGGAATGGATTGGACCAATACTTTGATGGGTGGATAACTTATTTATATCCCAGCATATCGAGGAGCTGAGGCTTCTAGTGTAATTTTTGTCTTCATCTGCATTAGTTCAGGAACTAGATCAGGCCAGAACCTGAAAAGGAGGGTAGAAGTGGGCTTGGGGAAGGCAGACAAAATGAGGCAGCCTTAATCACAGAATTTGTGTGTGTGTTTTCCATCTTTATAATAAAGTATTTTTAAGGTCAGGGATCACATGAACAAGACTACATGAGCCACAGCTTCCTCTACTAGTTTTCCTCTGTACGACAAATGCTTAATAAAAATGAAGATGTGCTATGTAAGTGTATCACATCTTGAGATCCTCAGACTATTTCTAATTTTTATGTCTATAATTTTTTCGTGACAGTGATGATGATGTGATGGTAAACAATAATGATATCATTATTAGTTCACTGGGCACTTATATTGTGTCAGACACTCTGATAAGTGCTGAAATTAATTTAATTCTCACAGAAACCTTATAAAGAAGTGTTCTTATTATTTCACCTTCTTTTTTAAGGGGAGAAAATTGACAATTAAGGTAAGTAATGTCTATAGAGTCACAAAAATAGAAAATGAATGAACCTGGGATCCAAAGACACTATATTATATCATCCCTGTGTTTTATGACTAATAATGATTAATTTTTAGTCTATGTCACTTTCAACATGATTTACCTTTCTTTTAAGGGATATTTTTCACAAACAAGAGTGTTATTACTTGATATGTAAACATAATTAGAAGGCAAATTTAAGTCGGGATGAGAGTTCTGAGCAAGTGGCTAGGCTCACTTACTAAATCAGTCATTCTTCCTACATACCAGTTTCAGAATGGACATGAACAAAAAAATTTAAAAAATGGTTCATGAACCTTTAGGATAAGTCCTGAAGGGTCAAACATCTATCCATAAATACCAAGGAATGAATGTCTCCATGTTTGGGGAAAGGTTAGAAATTTAAATTAAGGATGATTTACCAGGTCAGACAATTGAGTTCATGAACTCATCCTACAAAAAGTGCTATATACTTCATTGCTGAATATTACTAATATCACCTTCTGAGTACTCCCGTTGGGAAGCTATTCACGGACACCAGTGCCTCATCCATCCTTTAAAGCACTTTTTCTAAGATGAATTTGTGAACTTGTCAGTCCACATGTAAGGGCAGCTCTGATGATCATTCCAGAAAAAACGTCCAAAATTGCCTTAAAGGTGGATTAGGCACTGGTCCATAGCTTCTCAAGGGGAGTACTTCTAAGGTGACTGTACTGATATTCAGCAATGAGGTATGCACCACCTTCTCTAGAATGAGTTCGTGAACTTAACTGTTGGACCTCATGTGCCTTAAAAATGTTTCTCAGTCTTCACATTCAGCAGCGCCTCCAGTGGCCATCAAACGTGGACAGGCATATAACAAACTAAAAAACATTCTATTTGATCATATTAATAGAGTCCAAGAAACATTCGATATGTACTAGAAGATTTAGTGTTCAAAGGGATCTATTGACATGTTTAAATGAGTTAACCCACAAAAGAATAGAAAGTAATTTTTGTAAAGATAAATCAGAGAAACCAGAAACTTCTATGAATACAGGTCATTCCATTTTGCTACATAAATAATTAAATGTATACACACCTTATAAAGGTCAGTACTTAAATGAGACAGAATTTTCCAGGATCTTTTCAGAGGGATATCATATTTAGGTGAATAAAAGGAGAAGCACGTGATGATCCAGTGCTTTTTCTCAAAAACTCTAGTGAACTCAAAATGCACATCTAAAAGCTTCTCGGTGGAATTTAAATAACTTCATTATTTTTACCTTTTTCTTCAAACCACCCCAAATATTCTGACTCTATGTGGACCAATCACTTGACTGATTTTCTGTATAATTAAAATCATATGCCTTCAAAACTATTTGTAGGGGGGAATGCTTCTGAGACTCCTAGCTTTATCTTTTTATACTTGCGTAACTTAAAAATGACCAGGCAGAAATTTTTTTCTTTTCTTTAAATTGCTTTGCCAAGTCTCAGCTTTGAGCACATTTTTATGACTGATTTATTAAACCTGGAAACTAGAAGTTTATAATGGAAATTCTCATAAAGCTTTAACTCTAGCATTGCTAGCAGGTACTCTGCTTGGCCCTCAGCTGAGGCATTTTGGGAACACAACTAGAGGATTTGGTCACGTGTCTATTTATTTATTTATTTATTTATTTATTTTTAGGTGAATCATCTTCAACCCTTCTAGCAGAAATTCTTGTTCGGCTGACAAAAAGGAAGCATGCAGTGGTTTGGCTATAAATCTCACCTTCTGTTGTCATGATGAATTTTAAGGAAGCAAGAAGTTTCCTCCGTAACATCCCACTCTGGGCAAAGAAAAAAAATGTTGTGCTCATCATTCAGGCTGACGGAGGAGATTTATTTCAAATAAAATGATTCCAAATTGAGTGGGGAGATTTATTGGAAATGAAATTATTAGAAATCCCTATTCCTTCTTAAGATCTTTAGCAATTCTACCTATGTGGAGCATTTTTGCTTTAGTTTCTGAAATACAAACTTCTGGCGTTGCTCATCATTAGAATTTTTCCCCACAGGCTTTGGCTTTATTAGCAGCTTAAGAGTATATTTAGCACTGTCATATGTGAAATCATTTCACTCTGTTAAACTAATACGGGATAAAATGACTTTTTTTACAGTGTTACTCATTCATTACATAAAAATGAAAGCAACTACTTCAGTGTGGAGCCGGAGCTACTAACTATTTTTATGACAAAAGAGAGGTGACAATACATATCCCGTAGGCACACGAGAGTATTATATAAGAGTCATTAGTATAATTGATGTCCATAGAAAGAGTGTTTTATCCAACATGATTAAAATGTGCAATACATTATGTAGGTTCCAGGGTTCCAGGTGCTGTGTGGTAATCTTTCCTTTGATAGATATCTAGTGAAAAATAAAATTGTCCTCGTTAACAGGGTAATCTTCTACTACTCACGGCAGGGAGAGTGCGAGACAGTCGCATGCCTTGTGCTCCAGCCACTTGCATGGGTTTTTTTCTGCGTGCCGTGTTTTGTTGTGCTTTCCTCCACTGCTCAGAGACAAGT
This sequence comes from Nycticebus coucang, assembly GCF_027406575.1. Taxonomy (NCBI): domain Eukaryota; kingdom Metazoa; phylum Chordata; class Mammalia; order Primates; family Lorisidae; genus Nycticebus; species Nycticebus coucang. Next base: position 19,554,903 of record NC_069784.1, on the reverse strand, counting down.
AGGAAAGGCCTCTTTAAAGTAAGACTTCTTCCTGGTGGACTCAGGAAAACCCTGGGTTCTAATTCTTCGCCTATGTCTGAAATTCTTCCTGTTGGATCCAGCTTTCAAGGGCTACAACAATGGGGCCAATCAGAAAAACACATCGTAGAGCCTAGTATTTTAAACTGGCTTCAAATTGAGAGGAATTTCTTAAAGGTGAATGACGGCAATAATTATTTAAAAAGGTTGTTTCAATACTCTGGTCTCTCTTCAGATTGTATAAACCTTACCCTTAAAAGTGCGTTTTTGCATACAATAAGTGCATTAATTCATTGATTGTTTCATTTTATAATCAATTTATGGATTACCTACTATGTACTAAGGACTTAGGCACTGAGGACCCATAGAACAAGTCCAAAGATTTCTTTTTTTTTTTTGCAGTTTTTGGCCAGGGCTGGGTTTGAACCCACCACCTCCGGCATATGGGGCCAGCGCCCTACTCCTTTGAGCTACAGGTGCTGCCCCCAAAGATTTCATTTTTAAATAGTAAACCAAATAAAAAACACAGGAGGATAGAGAGACAATCTTATATTTTTTCCAGATTGCAGAAGCATGCATTATTGAACCATATAGATAGAACAACAGATGATCTTATGTCTGCATAATGCTGACCTTGAAGAAGTAAAAGCAGGGTCTGTATATTACTGTCACAACACCTACAATAGTGTCTCTGAGTTGCTATCATTTATTTTCCTTTTGCATATATGTGTGATAATAGCAATCCTAAAATCTGAGAAAAAGGTCACATGCTGGGGATAAGGCAGGAAAACCAAGTCAGGGGCAAGTGAAGCAATATGTCTACTTCTTAATTAAGTGCTACATCTGCTGGGGCAAAGAGGTCTGTTGGATGTGTCCTTGGTAATCAGGAGTTCTATTTCTTCTCTGTAACTGACCCACAGTATTGTTGAGAAGATCAAGTGAAATAATATACATGAAAATGTTTTGTAAACAAACTCTAACATGTTCCATGGATTTGTGACATCATTTTTATTTTTGTTGACTACCTTCTCTAAGTTGCAGGCCTTATTTATAAATAGAGGACATCCCTTTTGTTGCCCAGCTAAGTTACAGATGCACTTTAAGTAGAATGAGATGTCAGTTGCTTTTAAAAATCGTGAGTATTAAGAAATATCAAAATGATTAATACCTAAAAGTATGCAAATAAACGAGTTGCTCAGCCATTTCACAGTTTTGTCTGTCTTTGATAGTAGAGGATAGATGGTGATGAGCCATCATTGTTTGTGGAGGTGAGTGATTTGTTAAGACAGTGATAGGAGGCAGAATTAGATTCATCATGTATTGAGGTAACATTTAGGTAAAAACTGTGTTGGATGAAATAGTGGTGGACCCAAATGCATACTTGGGAGATGGATTTATTTTTACCTGTTTCTTATTGGTGTATATGTGACTAAACATTGCCATTTGTGAAAAATCAATGTCATGGTATAGTCTTTTCTTACTCCCATGATGGTTAGATCCCATTAGGTAGTTAGTTAACATTGTTAAGAAACTCTTCCCTCCAACCTACTATTCTTTTCACAATGCTGGAATAATTTGTTGATTCACCCTCCAGCCCCACAACAGCATCATCTCTCTTTAGCCTTTCTTCCTAATACCATCTATACCATTTGCAGTCCCAGAATAGAGTAACTTGTCTCTCCTACCAGTATTCTCTACTAGAAAATGGCTTTATCCCACCTATTATTTCGTCACCATTGTCCACAGTAACTTCACGTTATTGCTGTGGTGTGCTGGTCTATATGATTTCTTCTTGTACCTTGAGATAGTGAGATTTCCAGGGAGAAGATTTCAGAACTTTCTGTATGGGTTCCTAATTACAAAGATTCAGATATGCCTGTGGTCTTATAAAAGTGGCAATAATGAAACTGTGATTCTAATACTACATAAATATCATTGTTATTAGCTTGAGTAATAATAGCAGATGAGAATAATAGCAAAGACTTGGCATGGTCTTTTCCTCAGAGTTTTCAGTGTTTTCAGGGACACAATTGGTGATACTGTTTAGTGTACTAAGAAGATACGTGATCGTTAGGGAGCCATTATCAGCCTCTGTTAGAGCCTTTTCAAATCCACTGCTCATTGTGTATGTTATGAATAAGGGAGTGCAAAAATTATGCATGTGGGGCCAAATTCTCATCTTGCTCTGGACCCCCATGGACCTCTCTTTGAAGTCAATAGGAGCTCAGCAGGGGGTAGAACAAGATGAGAATTTGGAAAACGAACGTGAAGAAAAAGGGATAATTTTCACCGACCATATCATCATTTGGTGTGCATTAAATGCTCACACAGTGCCTAACCCCAATTCCTTTTTACTTCAGTCTCAATAAAATTGCATGACTTTTTTTTTGCATCTCTGTGTGTATATACTATAGGTCATTTTCAATGGGAAGAGAATTGGATAACTTCAATTACTCTCCTGTAAGCTGTTATTATTGAGCTGAGCCTGAAGTGCTTTATTTTCAATAAAGAAATATTCATATAATACAACTTGCATGCAAATCCAGGTGCTATAGGCTTTCAAACATTTTCCAGAAAGGACATTTTTACACTGGCACAAATAATTAACCACTCATCTTTGTGCCCTTGGTTACATTCACCTAATTTTTGAAATTATTTTGTCCACTGTGAGATGGCTTCACAAATGTGTGCTCTCCCAGGAAAGCACTATTTGAAATCAACAATGCCGTTTTTGTTTCTGCATTCTAATATCCAGCCCCCTCTTAGGATTTGAATTGTTTTGTGCACACAATGGTAAAAGAACACCCAAAGGAAACCTTGAAAATCAACCTGGCTGTGAGCTAGAGGCCACACCTTCCACATTCAAGGGGATGCCCAACCTTTGTCAAATTGGCATCCACCTTCTGAATAGGGTCTGCCCTTGGAAACTTGGCTTTCGAGATAAAGCTCAATTAGATCATACTGTTTTCTTTCAAGAAGAAGCCAAACTCCATCAGAATTTTATACCTGGATGTGTGTTGATGAAATATCTTGTAACTTAAGGCCATTAATATTCATGGGACATCTAACATAATTCATGATGGTCTATGATATATGAGAGGAAACAGTATCATTTACACTGAACCTTAAAAATATTGACAAAGACAAGTTCCTAAACACTGATGAAACCTTGTATTTTGTGTTATGATTTCTTGGTTTTATACTTGGTGCCGTTTTTCAATTAACTGCTCTGTATTCAGAACAATTATTCATTTATTATAGTCAGCTTAGATACGGTAAAGATTAGAGGAGTAAAACAAATCATTTTAGTGACACCGGCTAGTGATACATTGTTATTATTCTTAGTTTTATTTATTTATTTGGCTGTTGCACGGAAGGATTTATAGCATCTATTTTTGAATTCCAAGCCTTATTCCTTCCTGGTCTCTATTTTTATGGTTTTAAATAAGCAAAAACAGGCATAAGATCTGGACTGGGGTTTATCTATATGATTTGTCAAATGATAGACACATGTGTAGAAATACTAATTTATACACACACACATTTTTAAAATTATCTTTTTTTTCTTGGTCAGTGACAAGATTTTCTTGGTATATTAAATAAGTATCTGGTCTTTTTAAAGTGTGAAGATTCCTGAAAATGTTGAAGACAGAACTGAATTTATGTAGTACATAAACTAGGCATCAATACACGAAGAATCTTACAAGAAATAGCATGTGATTTTAAATGCAAGTAAACCAAGGTAGCCACACATATTAGATATTTGGAAGTTAATGACATGGAGCGCAATGCTTTCTGTCAACCCCGTGGTCTGGTTTTTCCACTGTACTGCAACTACGTACCCTGTTATGTGTCATTTTGCTTCTAAAGGGGTTTTACATGCTTTTAAGAGTGCCTCAGATTTTGGCAACGTTGATTTTATGCATTATGCATAAAAGTTGTCATCAGGATTTAACAAAGCATTTTGCAGAGAAAGATTAGAAATAAAATCTCTGCACACCAAAATGATTTGCATGGTTTTGCTAGATGGTGTGAACTTAAAAAAAAAAAAAAAGTTTAGCATGTATCTTGCCCCTTTCCCAAATTTCAAAAGGATGAAAAAAAACCTCATAGGGAAGAGAATTATAACGTACAGTACTGGAGCAGAAACCCAATGATGCTATTTTATTTTTCCTTCAGCTAGTATTCTCTTGCTTATCGGTTAAAACGTTAACAATTTGGAATCCCACTAAGTTACAATATTTAGACAAGGAATTGTCAGGCTCAATGATATATGAGAGGTATTTCCTGTTTGAAAAGTGTGAGTATTGAGAGAGGTGTGTTTGGATTTAAGATACAGGACCTTCAAAGAAGTAACACAGAAACTCGGGGGAAGAGAAGAAATTGGTGGTGCAAGCTGATAGAAAGGGGAAACCATTTGGATAGTAAGCTTAAAATGACTATTACTCCAGGTTTTCTGTGTCTTAACACTTTTTAAACTAGACACGTCCTCATCCCACCCATGTTTTAAAGGAAGAATGAAGTTCTCCAGGAGTGAGCAGCACTCTGGGCAACTGTTTGTGTGACTAAGCTTCTCTGAGGACAGTCCTGAAGAATTCTATTTTTAAAGGCACATAGAGCAGTCACATTTTAAAAAAAATAAGAAATGGATTGTTTGTGCCTCAAAACTTGAGCCTTGAAATGTCTTTTCTGCAGTTAAATGGGGTGTCCTGACTTCTAGTCTATCTCCCTCCCTTCCCAGGGTAGTGTCAACTGTGGGCGTCCCCTTTATGTGTGTGTCTTTATAAGGACAGTTATTCTATCAGTGGCAATATTGAGGCAATTTCTGGTAGCTGCTGCTAGGTCAGCCTTATTTGTTGATAGATTCAAATGAGACTGAAGTCTCTACTTTTATTACTATTATTGCAGGGGTCATTATTGCAGAATTTAGGGTATAGCCCTTGGAAATCAATTTTTTTTTTTTTTTTTTTTTTTTGGTAATTCACACAGTAAATGCTCCTTGGGTATTATCCCTGCATATTTGGAGAGTAACTGTGAGTAATAGCCACAGAAACTCCATCTTGCTCTTTCCCAGTCATTGGTGTCTTATGTCTGTTGTTTCAGGTAGCAATTAGCATTTTGTTAGCAATGCTATTGTATATATATATTTTTTTTTTTTCATTTTTTTCCATAGAGATTTCTGTGGTGTTTTCAGCACTGAGAAGGCTTTAAAAAAGGCACACATAACTTGCTTTTTAATTTTTGGTTCTTTACTTCCAGAAATGTTAATTGGAACTGATTGGTTTTATTTGCTGACTTACCAGGTATTGTAAAGCTGCAAACAAATAAAGGTAGATTAGTTTTCCACTGTCTGCATTAGTTTTTAAACTCCATTCCTCTCAGCTTGTTCTTTATCCAAAAGCCATGTCTTTTTTTTTTTTTAACACCAGTATTTGGATAAGAGAAAAAAAAAAGAAGGATTATAATCATAATAATGATGCTCTATACTTGCACAGATCTTTAGAATTTTTTCAAGTACCATATGTTGCCATGTGTAATGTGCTCCTGTGTACAATGTGCACCCACATTTTTGGCCCAAATTTTCAAGAAAAAAAATCTTTCATCTTAATTTTTTAAAGAGCATGGATGTGGCCATGCAATGGCACCTCATTCTCTTGCAAGAGGTGTAAGGTGTGAGCCTGCCACTGTGAAGACGCTGGAAGGAGGCCCAGGTGGCAGATGAGAGTGGTCCAGACCACCTGAACACCCAACTCCCCCCAGCTGTCCCCTCCCAGCCCACCCTTCTCCCCACACCTACTCATTTCCTAATCCCACCTATGACTGCTAGTAGGGACATGGCTACGGCCACTCTGCTGAGAACCCCAGTGGGCTTATTTCCCTGAAAGTTATTGTGAGGGGCCAGAGCTGGCCCTGCTAGTGCTGGGCTCCTGATGGTACACCCCTGCCTTTTCTGGGTTGCCTCTTATCTTGTGTAGCTGTTGCCATTCTAAGGCACCCAGGATACCGTGTGGAGGAGGACATCTTCCTGATGACACCCCAGTGAAGTATCTGCATTTCTATTTAGTGACTAGACCATGACCTCCTTGAGCCATCTAGACCTTACGCACTCAGTAATGTCAGAATGAATGACACCAATCTTTCCCAAATTTGCAAATTCTACAAATCACCCAGGGGACTGTTTAAAATGAGACTCCTGAACCATACCTGGGCACAGTGAATCAACTCTCCAGTGGAACACCTGAGTATCCATTCTATTAACAAGCATCCTTGGTGGTTCTTCCTACTGGCAAGTTGGGGAAATCTTACCAACTCAACACACTGAGGGGTTTAGATAAGTCATAGGCTCAAAATTACAACCTATGGGCTCAGGTACCCCTGAGCTCTTGTGCTGTTGCAGACAAAACCTTCACAGGAACTGAGGCCCAAGGTCACAATGGCAGACTACAAGTAGAACTGGGTCTCAAAACTCAGGTCTCCCAGACCTATGCTCAGGGAACTTCCTCTTCATTGTGGTGTCTTGAAGGCCTCAGAATGGGGCCTGGAAAGGGCAGGGATCTATTGTCAGGATCTCAGGGGTTGCAGAGCCAGCTCTGGCCCTTTACACCATCTTTCTGGCAAGTAAATCCACTGAGGAGTGGCTTCTCAGTGGAGTGGCTGTGGCAACGTTCTCCCTGACAGACATGGATGGGGATAGGAAATGAGAGGATGTGGGGATGAGGATGGGTTAGGTGGGGACAGTTTGGGGAGGTCAGGGCCTGGGTCACCCAGCCCACCTTCATCTGCCACCTGGGCTTGCTCCTGGCTTCTCTGCAGCTGCTGGCTCCGTGCGTTGTGCCTCTCATGAGGAAAGAGGCAACACTGCACAGCCACCTTTGCCCTCCTCGCACTGAGGTCCCAACACTAACTGTTGAATTGCTGTGAGAAGTATGCCTGCTTCCAAGGTGGTGGTTGTGGTGGTGTCTGGAATGATGGTGAATGGGCTGGAGGCTCCTGCAGCTGGGGTGCCTGCCCAGGGAGGAGCGTGTGGTTACTAGATTTCAGGGCATGATTTTGCAAATGAATATTGTTGTGCTTATTTTCTAGAGTTACACTTATAATGTTTAAGCATAAACCAAATACTTAAAAAAATTCATATAGATAACAGAACTCCCCATGTATAATGTGCGTTCTTATTTTCCCCTCAAAACTTTGGGCAAAAAGGTGTGTATTTTACATGGAAGAATATGGTATATTCATTTACTATAAGTGGATTCTCATAACAGCCTTTAAAAATAGAAAGGAAGGAAAAGAATATTTATTGACTGCCTCTTGCACATGCTTTCACCTTATAATCTCATTTAATCCCTGGTATGGCACTGTTCCGGTGAAAATTATTTCCTTGAGTTTCAGGAGGAGATCTGAGCTCAAATGTAGTATGATTTACCCAACCTTCTCCAGCCAGCAGGTAAGGGGTCCAAGGTTTGAACCCTGTTCTGTGTGGCTCTCAGATTTACTTCTGTCCACTTACGGATAGAGATAAGAGTATTATCTCCATTTTTTGATTGTCAAAATTTGAGATAAAAATACATAATTTTCCTGTAATCATATAGCTAACTTAATGCCATTGACCAAACTTGGAAATGTATCCATATACATATTTATGTTTGTTTCCTAGACCTACATACTTTCTATTACTTCTGCCTTTCTCTGACAATCTGGTCAGAAGGTCATAGTGCTTTCTTGTCTGGAATGAATCCTATGGAGCACCTTCCCACAAACACACATCATTTTGGGGTCTTTTAATAGCCGACTACAGTGATAGTGAAAGAGAGGCAGAGTCGGCTTGAGGAGGAGTTGCGGAGCAGCCTGGATTATGCTTGCCTTTGCCTCTGTGGGTTGGGTTATTGCAGGGTGGATTTTATGTTCAATACCCATGTAAGTCAATGTTGCGTTGCAGCATAGCAGAGCTAATATTTTCTGTGAGTGCTGCCTCTAATCATCAGATCAATACAATTAAACTTTAAGGCAGTGATTTTAATGTGAATATCTTAATACTTGGTGCCAAAGTTGGTATTTTAAATCTGATATATTGGAAAGAATAAATATCTTAGGGGAGAACTAATGGGAAAAGAATTGAAATCAGGTAAAACTGATTTGGATGATAATCAGCAGGTCAGGTAGTCCATACCGTGGAGACTGGTACAAGACCATATTGTGTTTGTCTCACGTGCTTTAGAAATGTCATTGACCATCACGTTACACCTGATGGTATTCAAAGCACCGTCATACATTACTTCATGCTTGAAGTGCAAGGGAAGCAAATCATTCAACTCCTGGTATGCTATTCTTTTTAGCTTTTCTGAATGTGGATGAGACTGAATTCTAGTACTAACTTTTAACTTGCTGACACCAGCTGGAAGAAATTTCCAAGAGGCTCGTTTACTACAGAAATATGTTTTTCCCCAGCTAAACAGGTGTCCATCTGAACAGTCCTGAGAGACACCTGTGTTAGAGGATAAGGCAGGATTTAAAGGAAATTTCGAATGAAGAAGATGAGATGATGTTTGGGGAAATAAATGTCTCTTTCTTAGGCAACATTCCACCATTGTTGCATTCCCCGCTGTACGTTTGCTCAGGGCCTTCACGCTCCCTTGGTCACACCCCTTTTTCTTTCCACACTGGACTGCTACTGGTTTAGTTCAGGCCTTTCCGCTTCTTGCTTGGCTATTACAATACCCTCCTGAGCAGTTCTTCTTCCCCATCTCTCGTGTGAGTAATACACATTTACCTTTGTGAAGATAAGATAGAAACTGCTTTTCACCAAAAAAATATGCAGTTTGTTCTAGTTGCCCAGGGAATGAAGTACAGATTTCTTGATATGCCATTAATGTCTGTATGACCAGTGTCATCATCTCACTGGAGAGTAGTGGGGTGCAGGTGAATGGATGTGTGAAGTTGAGCATGCTGTCAACCTCTCTAAGCCTCAGAGATTCCACTGTGGTGGGAATAAAGTAAAAAGATATACACAAGGCCCCGGGCACAGTGTCTGGCTTACTGTGTTACTGTCACTTCCATATGTTCTAGTCATATCTGCCTACTTCCCATACAGCATATTTTGGATATTAAATATATGCTAGATATTGTGCTAAATCTTCTAGATTTCCTATATTTCAAGATCTTGGTCAAATGCTCTTCCTTAAAAAGAGCAGAGATGGCAGCAGAGATAAAGAGAAAACTATAATAAAAGTAAATGTAGTTGTCAGAGAGTGTCAAAGTATTAATTGTTTATATTTATCTTAATAGCATTTTAAACTAGGATTGCTTCATAGATACATGGTATCTGGGTTCTTTAAAAATGGTCAACTCTTTAGGGCCCCAGCTTCTAATACATTGCTCTGTATGTTCGGATGCTGATGCGCACAGAATGAGGTCCTTTATAGCCTAGGCAGGAACCCACTTTCCCAGGGTGAAGCAACAGGATAGCCTAGAATGTCAGGATGGAGGTGGACATTGAGAAGAGGGTTGTTCTCTCCAATGAAGGCAGTATTTAAATTACAGGGGTCTTAGGTAGCAGTGGGAGAGGGTCTGCCATGAGGAACTGGAGCAAGGAGACTGGGTTAAGCAGGCTGGGAGGCTCGGTGTGGGGGACATGGGAGGCAGAGCAGACGTGGTTGGTTTTCAGAGGAGCCTATAAAGTTAGAAGGTAAATGTCAGACGTCAGACTGGCAATAAAATGAAGCAATAAAATTCAGTTTCCTGAATTTTTAGATATATGAAAGATATTCTCATATGAAAAATTTGGAACTGCTGGTAGCAAAAAGAACAGCAGACATAGTTTCTAATCTCAGATGGGGAACCATTGGCTTGTCACTAAAATTTGTAAATCTCTCTTCCCATGTCTGTGCAATGTGAATATTAAAAGACTGTCTGGGCCAACCTCACAGGATTATCATGAAACTTGAATATAAGGGAATTCACTATCACCAGTGAATGCAGGTGAGACCATGGGGTTGTTGTGGGAATTCAGAGGACAGAGCGAGATTGTTACTGTAGAGCAAAATTGTCAATCGTCAAAGAACCTTCAGGATGGAAGGTGAGTGTGGAACTAGGTTGAAGAATGAATTGCAGCTACAAAGTTAGAAAGAAGTAGTGATAGGCTCCAAGATGCAAGGGATTTTGGCAGGACAGACAGTTAAGGGAAAGGTCTGTATCAGAGCTGTGGGAATGGGAGGAGACTGGGGACGCCTTGGGTAACAGGTGCCATGTCTGTAATCAAATAATAGGGTACATTTTTCTCTCCCATTAACACAGCCTGGAGGCCTCAGCATGGGTCTCCAAGGAAATTTAGTGTATTCTCTTCTTCTTTGTTACATTCTCTTGGAAGTTTTGTCAGGAGAAAAATTAGTACTATATATTTTCTAAAGCAAAAAGCTTAAGTTCTATCAACATAGTATTTGTTGCAAAGAAAAAGATGTTATGAATATTTGATGTGGGGCCAAAAAGAGGTCTTACAGATTAAATATTATGAAGGATTAAAAGTCTTATGAAAACTAAATTTTGAAGGTCTTGTTGAATTGTAAGAGTCTTCATTGTTCTTATTCTGTTGTGAATCTTGTGTTGCAATTTGGATAGGCACTGGACAAAGCAATTATACAAATAATAATCATTGCCTTAAGATTTTTAATGGTAAAAAGATGGCGTGATTCTCTGAAAAAGTGAACAAGCAACATTTTCTCATTGCTGTTAATTATAATTTAAGACAGACTCAAATTTGTATTAGTCACAGATGTTTCATTTCTCAGTTCATATATAATGTGGTACATGGAATATCTCCAAAGAGATTTTAGAAGTGTTTGCAGTCTTGTCCATCTCTTTACCACTTGGTGTGGTCTTTTCCAAAAATCATGACATTTGGAAAGAAACTTAGAGAAGTTTTGAAGACATTTTCAAGACATTTTGCTTTCAATGATCTCTAAAAATATTCCTATTGAAAGTGAAAATTGAGAACATGCTCTGAAAAACAAAATCAAAATGCATATTGTGTCTTTAGAAAGCCTGGTTTGGGGAGTGGCAGGGCTATGTTCCAGTTGTGGGGGGAAGGGGCACAAATATATGATTCTGTATTATTGATGTAAGTCATGGAAACCTCCAGTGCTGCTTCAGTGCTACTCTTGCTATTAAGGAAAAATGTATTTCAAATAATTAGACCAAGCGGCTAGTTCCCAAATTACTCCACCATGGATTGTTCTAATCAGGGAAAACTTACCAGTAGGACAAATCACTTGTGAAATTGTGATAGATTTGGGAGTGTTCCAAGACATGGCAGGATTGGAATGCCAACTCTTGATGAAGTTGGGGCACTTGGATTGTGTCTGAAGATCGCTGAGAATTATCTTATCTCTATGCTTGTCTTTATGTCTAGTCAGCCATAGACACAACAATACCTGCATTTTCTGCCATAGTAGAAGAATGCTGTTTGAAAAATGAAACATAATCATCACAAGCATGTTACGGGGAATTTTTCTTGAGATATATTGATAAAAGTTGCAGTCGCATGCTGTATGTCAAATCTTTCCCCAGAAGAAAATGCCATCTTAAAAAAAGTATCTAAAACATAATCAAATGGTTTAATTTAAAGATGAGCATACATCAAACTTTTTTGGTAAGAACAGTAAAATGATGGTGCCTTAAAAATATGTGGAGAATTCATATGGGCATGCATTTAAATATTGTTCTTATTTTTCATGTCTTTTATATTCATTAACTTTTCTCAAAAAGAAAGGCATGTGAATTTGCATATTCAAAACTTGTGCATTATGTAATTCACATCATTCTCTAAAACCCATTTAAGATATGTGGTGTCAATGAAGTTCAGGCAGTTAATCTTTAGAATAAAGTTCTAGCACAATTTCTCCAAGATCTTTTGAGTATTTCTTTCTGTGGCTTTAAAGTGAAAGACCTGTTTAAGTAGGTTCTTCAGTAATGAACTTTCTTTTTTTTTTTTTAATTTATTTATTTTTATTGTTAAATCAGAGCTGTGTACATTAGTGCAATCAAGGGGTACAATGTGCTGGTTTCATATACAATCTGAAATATTCTCATCAAACTGTTCAATGTAGCCTTCATGAACTTTCTTATGTAAAGTTCTGAATCATAGTTGAAACTCTTGATACTATTAGAAACTATTGGCAAATGAGTTCAAGACAGAGAAGGGGAGGGGGGAGACAAGATGGCGGACTGAAGCCAGCTTTCAACAAAGGCTCCCGTCCAGAAGGAGAGTTAAGGGATAGGAATTTAGTAAGTATCCTGGTGGACTTGAGCCTCACCAAGAGAGAAGGCTGAAGAACGCACATCAACACCGCTGAGGCAAGATGTGATCAGAAGGACGCAAACAAAAGGTACAAAATCCACCACCAAGCGGACAGGAGTCCCCCTCCCCCATGAGACCGGCTCTAGAGCCCCAAAATTGAACAAGCGGGCAGAAATTAAAGGCCCTCCCACTACACTCCACGGGAGAGACCTTCTAAAAACTGGACCTACCTCCCCTACTGGGGTGCTGTGGCGTTCTCCTGCCGGACATAGGGCTGAATAAAACTTTGGGAATCCTTTGCCGGCAACCCTGAATCCCTGGCGCTCCCCTCCCGCCCACTGAGGTCTGGAGGCCTGTCCCCCAGGACTTCGGATCCGTGGGTGATTTCTCAAGGGGAGTGGACAGTCCCCGAGTTGCGACTGGTCAGCATTGACTCTGAGGCGCGCCGAGTGAGGACAGGGCACCGGGCTGAGGGGGAGTCACGCCTCGCGGCACTTCCCTGCGGTGCAGTGCACCAACCCTCCCCGGGCATAGGGAGCCCAAGACTGAATAAGACTCTGGCCTCCCCGCTGAGAGCTGAGAACCCCTACTCTCACTCGGGGTCTGAGGGCCTATCCCCCCGGAGTTCGGATCCTTGGGTGATTTCTCGAGGGGAGTGCACAGTGCCTGAGCTGCATCAGGTCAGCGCTGACTCCGGGACACATGAGCGAGGAGAGGGCACTCTGCTGAGGGGAAATCAAGCCTTGGCGGCACTTCCCTGCGGTGCAGTGCACCAACCCTCCCCGGGCATAGGGAGCCCAAGACTGAATAAGACTCTGGCCTCCCCGCTGAGAGCTGAGAACCCCTACTCTCACTCGGGGTCTGAGGGCCTATCCCCCCGGAGTTCGGATCCTTGGGTGATTTCTCGAGGGGAGTGCACAGTGCCTGAGCTGCGTCAGGTCAGCGCTGACTCCGGGACACATGAGCGAGGAGAGGGCACTCTGCTGAGGGGAAATCAAGCCTTGGCGGCACTTCCCTGCAGTGCAGTGCAGGAGCCCTCCCCAGACCGTAGTGTTGCGTAAAACTGAATGAAACTCTAGCTTCCCCCCGCCCCACTCCCAATCGGGGTCTGGGGGCCCATCCCCCAAGAGTTCTGATTCTTGGGGGATCTCTTAAGGGGTGTGGACCCAGCACAAACTGCGGCCGCTCAGTGCTGACTCTGGGGCGCGGGACAGAGGAGAAAAGGGTCGCCTGAGTGCCCACACCAGAGCAGCAGTTCCCTGGAGGTAGATCACCAGCCGTTTTTTCTTTAACGGCAGAACGCTCACTTCTGGATATTCTGAGGCCACACCCCCTGTCTCCCTGGGCAACCAGAGGAGGCCACCGGTGACACGGCTCACAAACCCGGAAGCCTCCAGGGCGGGCCGACCCAGAGAGGTGTTCAGACACAATTCTCCAACAGCAAAGACGTTTGAACTCAAAACAGCCCGTCTCCTGTAGGCGACGACAGGAACAGAGACAGAACCTCACAAAGTTGTCTGTTCTGTTCTGTTCTGTTAGCAGCATCCATCAGGGACGGGGCTAAGCCTGAGTGAACACCTCCTTCCCATCACCTGCATCAAACACTCAAAGATGTCAGGCCCCATCTCCTCCTGCTAGATAGCGGCAGTCTGCGGGGGCCTGGCAGACTTCCTTGCGATTCAGGCAGGTGCAAACCCCTGGAGTGTCTGTTCACTGCAGGCAACTGGGTTAGCCATCTGCAGAGATACCAGTGACTGGGTCCGACGGAGGGGCAAAGTGGGGAAGGAGACGTCAACCTTCCCAGACTGCTCTGTTTGCTGGGTGGCTCCTCCTGACTCCACGCTGCACTGGGGTGAGCTGTGTCAGAGGGGTCACCAGGCCCCTGTGATCCAGTTCCCAGACACCTCTTGAACCCTTCCACCCGAGACAAGTGCTGATTGAGACAGTTGATTCGGACCTTTTGAACTGGGCTAATAGACTGAGGACTTTTCAGGCGGTGCCCTGGGTGTGTGATTGTAGGAAGGTTTGATTCTCCTTTTCCAAGGGGCCAGAGGTGGGCAGGCGGGGTGACTTAATTGCTGATTTTTCCACACAGCTGAGACTTCAAGCCAGAGTAGAAGTTGCAATAGGATCGAACAGAAACCAGCTGAAAACAAGACAGAACCACTTTGCTCCACCACACCAGACAGGGCAACAGTTTCTCAGGCCACAACACTGTACGGGCCCTCGATAAAACCCCAGGGGAAAAACCAAAGGGAGTAAACCATGGGGCGCAATCAGCGGAAAAACTCTGGTAACATGAATAACCAGAATAGATCAACGCCCCCAAGAAAAGATACGGCAGATGTGATTGAAGATCCCATTCATAAACAACTGGCTGAGATGTCAGAAGTCGAATTCAGAATTTGGTTTGCAGACAAGATTAATAAAATGGAATTAGGAATTCGAGGAGAAATTCAAAAACTGTCTCAAGAATTTAACGAATTTAAAGACAAAACCACCAAAGACTTAGACACACTGAAACAAGAACTTACAGCCCTCAAAGATATGAAAAATACAGTAGAATCCCTCAGTAACAGAATGGAGCAAGCAGAAGAAAGGATTTCTGACATTGAAGATAAAGTCGAACGCTCCCAATCTCTCAAAGAGGAAGAGAAATGGAGAGCAAAAACGGATCACTCACTCAGAGAGCTCTCAGATAATTAGAAAAAAAACAACATAAGGGTTATAGGAATTTCGGAGACTGATGAAGTGGCTGCCAAGGGCACAGAGGCCCTTCTACATGAAATTATGAAAGAAAATTTTCCAGACATGCCTAGAGAATCTGAAATTCAGATAGCAGACAGCTTCAGAACCCCAGCACGATTCAACCCCAATAAGCCATCTCCCAGACATATCATAATTAGCTTCACTAAAGTTAACATGAAAGAGAAGATTCTCAAAGCAGCCCGGCGAAAGAAAACTATAACGTACAAAGGTAAGAATATTAGAATAACTGCAGATCTCTCTGCTGAAACTTTTCAAGCAAGAAGAGGCTGGTCATCAACTTTTAATCTCCTAAAGCAAAAAAACTTTCAACCCAGGATCTTGTATCCAGCTAAACTGAGTTTCATCTATGATGGAGAAATTAAATACTTCAATGACATTCATATGTTGAAAAAATTTGCCATAAGTAAACCAGCTCTTCAGGATGTTCTCAGACCTATCCTCCACAATGACCAACCCAATCCTATACCACAAAAGTAAACTCACTCAGAAACTTCGGATCAAACTCCAACTTCCACACTGGCGAAAGGATTAAAAATGTCCACTGGACCTTTGAAAAACTCGATACCCAAAATTCCACCAGACTTATCAATACTCTCCATCAATGTGAATGGCTTAAACTGTCCTCTAAAGAGGCATAGGTAGCTGACTGGATACAAAAACTTAAGCCAGATATTTGTTGCATACAAGAGTCACATCTCAACTTAAAAGACAAATACAGACTCAGGGTGAAAGGATGGTCATCCATATTTCAGGCAAATGGTAATCAGAAAAAAGCAGGTGTTGCAATTTTATTTGCAGATACAGTAGGCTTTAAACCATCAAAAGTAAGGAAGGACAAGAATGGTCACTTCATATTTGTTAAGGGTAATACTCAATATGACGAGATCTCAATTATTAATATCTATGCACCCAACCAGAATGCACCTCAATTTATAAGAGAAACTCTAACAGACATGAGTAACTTGATTTCCTCCAGCTCCATAATCGTTGGAGATTTCAACACTCCCTTGGCAGTGTTGGATCGATCCTCCAGAAAGAAGCTGAGCAAAGAAATCTTAGATTTAAACCTAACCATCCAATATTTAGATTTAGCAGACATCTACAGAACATTTCATCCCAACAAAACTGAATACACATACTTCTCATCAGCCCACGGAACTTACTCCAAAATTGATCACATTTTAGGTCACAAGTCTAACCTCAGTAAATTTAAAGGAATAGAAATTATTCCATGCATCTTCTCGGACCATCATGGAATAAAACTTGAATTGAGTAACAACAGGAATCTGCATACCCATACAAAAACATGGAAGTTAAATAACCTTATGCTGAATGATAGCTGGGTCAGAGATGAGATTAAGAAAGAAATCGCCAATTTTTTGGAACAAAATGACAATGAAGACACAAGCTATCAGAACCTCTGGGACACTGCAAAGGCAGTTCTAAGAGGGAAATTTATAGCACTGCAAGCCTTCCTCAAGAGAACGGAAAGAGAGGAAGTTAACAACTTAATGGGACATCTCACGCAACTGGAAAAGGAAGAACATTCCAACCCCAAACCCAGTAGAAGAAAAGAAATAACCAAAATTAGAGCAGAATTAAATGAAATTGAAAACAAAAGAATAATACAACAGATCAATAAATCAAAAAGCTGGTTTTTTGAAAAGGTCAATAAAATAGATAAACCTCTGGCCAACCTAATCAGGAAAAAAAGAGTAAAATCTCTAATCTCATCAATCAGAAACAACAAAGACGAAATAACCACAGACTCATCAGAAATCCAAAAAATCCTTAATGAATATTACAAGAAACTTTATTCTCAGAAATATGAAAATCTGAAGGAAATAGACCGATACTTGGAAGCACGCCACCTTCCAAGACTTAACCAGAATCAAGTGGAAATGTTGAACAGACCCATATCAAGTTCAGAAATAGCATCAACTATACAAAACCTCCCTAAAAAGAAAAGCCCGGGACCAGATGGTTTCACGTCAGAATTCTACCAAACCTTTAAAGAGGAATTAGTACCTATATTACTCAACCTGTTCCAAAATGTAGAAAAAGAAGGAAGACTACCCAACACGTTCTATGAAGCAAATATCACCCTGATCCCCAAACCAGGAAAAGACCCAACAAGAAAAGAAAATTATAGACCAATATCACTAATGAATATAGATGCAAAAATATTCAACAAGATCCTAACAAACAGAATCCAGCAACACATCAAACAAATTATACATCATGACCAAGTTGGTTTTATCCCAGGGTCTCAAGGCTGGTTCAATATACGTAAATCTATAAATGTAATTCAGCACATAAACAAATTAAAAAACAAAGACCATATGATTCTCTCAATTGATGCAGAAAAAGCTTTTGATAATATCCAGCATCCCTTCATGATCAGAACACTCAAGAAAATTGGTCTACAAGGGACTTTTCTTAAACTGATAGAGGCTATCTACAGCAAACCCACAGCCAATATCATATTGAATGGAGTTAAATTGGAATCATTTCCACTCAGATCAGGAACCAGACAAGGCTGCCCATTGTCTCCATTGCTTTTCAACATTGTAATGGAAGTTTTAGCCACCGCAATTAGGGAAGAAAAGGCGATCAAGGGTATCCATATAGGGTCAGAAGAAATCAAACTCTCGCTCTTCGCAGATGATATGATTGTGTATCTGGAAAACACTAGGGACTCTACTACAAAACTCCTAGAAGTGATCAAGGAATACAGCAGTGTCTCAGGTTACAAAATCAACATTCATAAATCGGTAGCCTTTATACACACCAACAACAGTCAAATTGAAAAAACAGTTAAGGACTCTATCCCATTCACAGTAGTGCCAAAGAAGATGAAATATTTGGGAATTTACCTAACAAAAGACGTGAAAGATCTCTATAAAGAGAACTATGAAACTCTAAGAAAAGAAATAGCTGAAAATGTTAACAAATGGAAAAACATACCATGCTCATGGCTAGGAAGAATCAACATTATCAAAATGTCCATACTACCCAAAGCAATATATAATTTCAACGCACTCCCTATTAAAGCTCCACTGTCATATTTTAAAGATCTTGAAAAAACATTACTTCGTTTTATATGGAATCAGAAAAAACCTCGAATAGCCAAGACATTACTCAGAAATAAAAACAAAACAGGAGGAATCACACTACCAGACCTCAGACTTTACTACAAATCGATAGTGATCAAAACAGCATGGTATTGGCACAAAAACAGAGAAGTAGATATCTGGAATAGAATAGAGAACCAAGAGATGAATCCAACTACTTACCGCTATTTGATTTTTGACAAGCCAATTAAAAACATTCAGTGGGGAAAAGATTCCCTATTTAACAAATGGTGCTGGGTGAACTGGCTGGCAACCTGCAGAAGACTGAAATTGGACCCACACCTTTCACCATTAACTAAGATAGACTCTCATTGGATTAAAGATTTAAACTTAAGACATGAAACTATAAAAATACTAGAGGAGAATGCAGGGAAAACCCTTGAAGAAATTGGTCTGGGTGAGCATTTCATGAGGAGAACCCCCCGGGCAATTGAAGCAGCTTCAAAAATACACTACTGGGACTTGATCAAACTAAAAAGCTTCTGCACAGCTAAGAACACAGTAAGCAGAGCAAGCAGACAGCCCTCAGAATGGGAGAAGATATTTGCAGGGTATAACTCTGACAAAGGTTTAATAACCAGAATCCACAGAGAACTCAAACGCATCAGCAAGAAAAAAACAAGGGATCCCATCGCAGGCTGGGCAAGGGATTTGAAGAGAAACTTCTCTGAAGAAGACAGGCGCAAGGCCTTCAGACATATGAAAAAATGCTCATCATCTTTAATCATCAGAGAAATGCAAATCAAAACTACTTTGAGATATCATCTAACTCCAATGAGACTAGCCTATATCACAAAATCTCAAGACCAGAGATGTTGGCGTGGATGCGGAGAAAAGGGAACACTTCTGCACTGCTGGTGGGAATGCAAATTAATACATTCCTTTTGGAAAGATATATGGAGAACACTCAGAGATCTAAAAATAGATCTGCCATTCAATCCTGTAATTCCTCTGCTGGGCATATACCCAGAAGACCAAAAATCACAACATAACAAAGATATTTGTACCAGAATGTTTATTGCAGCCCAATTCATAATAGCTAAGTCATGGAAAAAGCCCAAGTGCCCATCGATCCACGAATGGATTAATAAATTGTGGTATATGTATACCATGGAATACTATGCAGCCTTAAAGAAAGATGGAGACTTTACCTCTTTCATGTTTACATGGATGGAGCTGGAACGTATTCTTCTTAGTAAAGTATCCCAAGAATGGAAGAAAAAATACCCAATGTACACAGCCCTACTATGAAACTAATTTGGGGCTCTCACATGAAAGCTATAACCCAGCTACAACTTAACAATAGGGGGAAGTGGGAAAGGGGGGGTGGGTAGAGGGAGGGGAATCGGTGGGATCACACCTGTGGTGCATATTACAGGGGTATTTGCGAAACTTGGTAAATGTAGAATGTAAATGTTTTGGCACAGTAACTGAGATAACGCCGGAAAGGCTATGTTAACCACTGTGATAAAAATGTGTCAAATGGTTAAAAAAAAAAAAAAAAAAAAAAGACAGAGAAGGAAGGGAGGAGCAGAGTAAGATACCTTTTCTTGAAAATTAAAAAGATTGTAGTAATGAATTAACTAGGGGCTAATTGCAACTGGGTGTTTGTCAGACGTGTACCTGTGTTCCAGAAATAATGCTTTCTTTCCACTTGAGAACGGCATTCTACTGTTTTCTCATCAGTGAACATTCAGGCTGAGGGGTGGAAGGCCCATATTTCTTTCTCAGTATTGTTTTATTTTGCTTCAGGGTCAAAAAAACATTTTACATTTCTGATCTTGGTTCATCAGATTATAAAATAATCTGACACTGACTTCTTCACAGAGATAGGTAGGTCTCTATCAGTGAATTATTCAGAGAAGAAACTTAACTTTAAGGTAAGACCAGTGAATGAGGGAAAGTGTGAGATTCTTTAAGTAGAAACTTTGTGTACCATGTGGATGAAAATAGCAGAGAGTTACATCATTCATCCGACTTTCTAAAGAAATGCACCTCCAACTCGTTGCAGTTCCTGGCTAAGAAGACATTCGAGACACCTATCTTTCCAAGCTAACAGCTCAAGTTCAAAGGGGTTCACTGTTCAAGGATCCCAGAAATGTTATCTGCTACCAAAGTCAAGTCTTTAATGTGATTTTTAGGGTGCTAAACTTGTATCTTACATTTCATGGATAAACATTGAAGTTTTGAAAATTTGGTATTGAGACGTTCCATTTAGAGCTTCTGAAGGGCAAAGATTCTGACTGCTGAGTGGAATCTTCTCATTTAAAAAGCTTCAGTTCAGGGTAGAGTATAGTCAACCATCTCTAACACCAGTTTGTGTACACATTTTTCAGTATGAGGAATACTGTTAGAGAAGATTTCTGGGAACCCCTTTACCATTATGCTCATTTCTGCCCATCTCCAGGGCACAGTACTCAGTGGAAATCCAGTTGGTTTGGAGGTGTTCTCAAACTCCAAACTCCAGTTGCTCTCAGTGTTCAAGTTTGAACAATTTTGCATTAAAGTTCTTTCCATTTCTTCAAACTATCTTCCTGGTTTTGCATGTGTTATCTGTTTATTTAGGATAAAAAAAAAAAGGAGGGGAGTTTCATGATTTTCACAAGCATTGTTTATTTATTCAATATGATAAAATGTCCGGAGAGGGAGCGGAGGGGTGAGGAAGAATGGGTAGAGGGAGGGTAATCAGTGGGACCACACCTACCATGCATCTTACAAGGGTACATGTGAAATTTACTAAATGTAGAATATAAATGTCTTAACACAATAACTAATAAAATGCTGTGAAGACTATGTTAACCAGTTTGATGAAAATATTTCAAATTGTATGTAAAACCAGCACATTGTGTCCCATGATTGCATTAATGTACACAGCTATGATTTAATTAAAAAAAGATAAAATGTCATCGAAAGAACATTCTAAATTAATAACTTTTTACTCAGAAGTTTCATAATGTATAACTATGTAACTGCACAAGAGAATTTTGTGATGACAAATTCCAAGACTAATTTTGGGCATTGTGAACTCTATTGTCTGGCATTCTATTAACCTAAAATCTCTATTAAAAACAGTCCTCTGTGTGTCAGTTATCTATTGCAGCAAAAATCTTGTCACAAACAACCTCAAAAACCTAAGTGGCATACAGCAGAATTTATTTATTTTTCTCATGCATCTGTGAGTCGACTGATGGTTCTGCTGATGTGAACCAGCATTGCTGAGCCTGTCTGCGGTCAGCGAGTCTGCTAAATTCTCCAGCATGTCTGAGGCTGAGGACATTGAGTTGACTCAGTCCTTCTCCACATGTTTTATCCCCTAGTAGGCTAATCTGGAAATGTTCACATAGTGAAGACAGAAGGGCAAGGGAGGAAGCAAAATTGTGTAAGTCTTTTTCCAACCATTGGTAGTGTCAAGCTTGATAATGTCCAATTGGTTAAGGCAAGTCACATGGCTGAGTCCAGAGTCAGAGTATGGGGAGTCTACAAAACTATGGAAAAAATGATATTGATACAGAAAAGCCATTAATTGAGGCCACTAACAAAATTGACCAGCTGCATCCATCTGTGATGTATTAATAGCTACATAAAGATAACTTTGAGATTCACCATGCTCTTAAGGTACATTTTCAATGAAAAAAATTATATTATGAATTTTTTTTTTTAGGACAAAAAGTTTTTATTTATAATAGTGATATAAAGCTACCTTTTATAAAAATATTGTAAAATACACATAGCATAAAATTTACCATCTTATCCATTTTTATGTGCACAGTTGAGTGGCTTAAGTACATTCACATTGTTGTATGACCTTTACCACCATCCATTTCGGAACTCTTTTCACATTGCAAAATTTAAACTTTTTACCCAATCATCATCCCCTCACTACCAACTACCATTCTATTTTCTGTCTCTGTGAGTTTGACTGCTCTAGGTTCCCACATAAGTGTCCTTTTATGAGTAGCTTATTTCACTTAGCATGTCCTCAAGGTTCATCTATGTTGTGGTATGTGTCAGAATTTCCTCTTTTTTTCTTTAATTAAATCGTAGCTGTGTACATTGATATGATCATGGGGCATCATTCACTAGCTTCACAGACCATTTACCAAGTTTCACATATACGCTTGTAAGATGCGCCGCTGGTGTAATCCCACCAATCCCCTTCCCTCTACCCACCTCCCCCTTCCCTCTCCTCCCTTTCCCCCTTCCCCCTATTCTTAGGTTGTAACTGGGTTATAGCTTTCATGTGAAAACCCTAAATTAGTCTCATAGTAGGGCTGAGTACATTGGGTACTTTCTCTTCCATTCTTGAGATACTTTACTAAGAAGAATATGTTCCAGCTCCATCCATGTAAACATGAAAGAGGTAAAGTCTCCATCTTTCTTTAAGGCTGCATAATATTCCATGGTGTACATATACCACAATTTATTAATCCATTCGTGGATCGATGGGCACCTGGGCTTCTTCCATGACTTAACAATTATGAATTGGGCTGCAATAAACATTCTGGTACAAATATCTTTGTTATGACGTGATTTTTGGTCTTCTGGGTATATGCCCAGTAGAGGAATTACAGGATTGAATGGCAGATCTATTTTTAGATCTCTAAGTGTTCTCCATATCTCTTTCCAAAAGGAATGTATTAATTTGCATTCCCACCAGCAGTGCAAAAGTGTTCCCTTTTCTCCACATCCGCGCCAACATCTCTGGTCTTGGGATTTTGTGATATAGGCTAGTCTCACTACAGTTAGATGGTATCTCAAAGTAGTTTTGATTTGCATTTCTCTGATGATTAAAGATGATGAGCATTTTTTCATAAGTCTGAAGGCCGCATGCCTGTCTTCTTCAGACAAGTTTCTCTTCAAATCCCTTGCCCAGCCTGTGATAGGATCCCTTGTTCTATTCTTGCTAATGCGTTTGAGTTCTCTGTGGATTCTGGTTATTAAACCTTTGTCAGAGACATAACCTATAAATATCTTCTCCCATTCTGAGGGCTGTTTGCTTGCTTTACTTACTGTGTTCTTGGCTGGGCAGAAGCTTTTTAGTTTGATCAAGTCCCAGTAGTGTATTTTTCAAGCGGCTTCAATTGCCCGGGGGGTCCTCCTCATAAAATACTCGCCCATCCCGATTTCTTCAAGGGTTTTCCCTGCACTCTCCTCTAGTATTTTTATAGTTTCATGTCTTAAGTTTAAATCTTTGATCCAGTGAGAGTCTATCTTGGTTAATGGTGAAAGGTGTGGGTCCACTTTCAGTCTTTTACAGGTTGCCAGCCAGTTCACCCAGCACCATTTGTTAAATAGGGAATCTTTTCCCCACTGAATGTTTTTAATTGGCTTGTCAAAGATTAAATAACGGTAAGTAGCTGGATTCATCTCTTGATTCTCTATTCTATTCCAGACATCTACTTCTCTGTTTTTGTGCCAATACCATGCTGTTTTGATCACTATTGATTTGTAGTATAGTCTGAGGTCTGGTAGCGTAATTCTTCCTGCTTCGTTTTTATTTCTGAGTAATGTCTTGGCTATTCGAGGTTTTTTCTGATTCCATATAAAACGAAGTATTGTTTTTTCCAGATCTTTAAAGTATGACAGTGGAGCTTTAATAGGGATTGCATTGAAATTATATATTGCCTTGGGTAGTATAGACATTTTAACATGTTGATTCTTCCCAGCTATGAGCATGGTATGTTTTTCCATTTGTTAATATTTTCAGCTATTTCTTTTCTTAGAGTTTCATAGTTCTCTTTATAGAGATCTTTCACGTCCTTTGTTAGATAAATTCCCAAATATTTCATCTTCTTTGGCACTACTGTGAATGGGATAGAGTCCTTAACTGTTTTTTCAACTTGACTGTTGTTGGTATATATAAAGGCTACCGATTTATGAATGTTGATTTTGTAACCTGAGACGCTGCTGTATTCCTTGATCACTTCTAAGAGTTTTGTAGTAGAGTCCCTAGTGTTTTCCAGATATACTATCATATCATCTGCGAAGAGTGAAAGTTTGATCTCTTCTGACCCTATATGGATACCCTTGATCGCCTTTTCTTCCCTAATTGCAGTGGCTAAAACTTCCATTACAATGTTGAAAAGCAATGGAGACAATGGGCAGCCTTGTCTGGTTCCTGATCTGAGTGGAAATGATTCCAATTTAACTCCATTCAATATGATATTGGCTGTGGGTTTGCTGTAGATGGTCTCTATCAGTTTAAGAAATGTCCCTTCTATACTGATTTTCTTAAGTGTTCTGATCATGAAGGGATGCTGGATATTATCAAAAGCTTTTTCTGCATCGATTGAGAGAATCATATGGTCTTTGTTTTTTAATTTGTTTATGTGCTGGATTACATTTATAGATTTATGTATATTGAACCAGCCTTGAGATCCTGGGATAAAACCGACTTGGTCATGATGTATAATTTGTTTGATGTGCTGCTGGATTCTGTTTGTTAGGATCTTGTTGAATATTTTTGCATCTATATTCATTAGTGATATTGGTCTATAATTTTCTTTTCTTGGTGGGTCTTTCCCTGGTTTGGGGATCAGGGTGATGCTTGCTTCATAGAACGTGTTGGGTAGTCTTCCTTCTTTTTCTACATTTTGGAACAGGTTAAGTAATATAGGTACTAATTCCTCTTTAAAGGTTTGGTAGAATTCAGATGTGAAACCATCTGGTCCTGGGCTTTTCTTTTTAGGGAGATTTTGTATGGTTGATACAAAGTTCTATTTGATTTCAAAGTTCTATATAAGTTCTATTTCGGAACTTGATATGGGCCTGTTCAACATTTCCACTTGATTCTGGCTAAGTCTTGGAAGGTGACGTGCTTCCAAGTATTGGTCAATTTCCTTCAGATTTTCATATTTCTGAGAATAAAGTTTCTTGTAATATTCATTAAGGATTTTTTTGATTTCTGAGGAGTCTGTTGTTATTTCATCTTTGTTGTTTCTGATTGATGAGATTAGAGATTTTACTCTTTTTTTCCTGATTAGGTTGGCCAAAGGTTTATCTATTTTACTGACCTTTTCGAAAAACCAGCTTTTTGATTTATTGATCTGTTGTATTATTCTTTTGTTTTCAATTTCATTTAATTCTGCTCTAATTTTGGTTATTTCTTTTCTTCTACTGGGTTTGGGGTTGGAATGTTCTTCCTTTTCCAGTTGCTTGATATGTCCCATTAAGTTGTTAACTTCCTCTCTTTCCGTTCTCTTGAGGAAGGCTTGCAGTGCTATAAATTTCCCTCTTAGAACTGCGTTTGCGGTGTCCCAGAGGTTCTGATAGTTCGTGTCTTCATTATTGTTTTGTTCCAAAAAATTGGCGATTTCTGTCTTAATCTCATCTCTGACCCAGCTATCATTCAGCATAAGGTTATTTAACTTCCATGTTTTTGTATGAGTATGCAGATTCCTGTTGTTACTCAGCTCAAGTTTTATTCCATGGTGGTCTGAGAAGATGCATGGAATAATTTCTATTCCTTTAAATTTACTGAGGTTAGACTTGTGACCTAAGATGTGATGGATTTTGGAGTAAGTTCCATGGGCTGATGAGAAGTATGTGTATTCAGTTTTGTTGGGATGAAATGTTCTGTAGATGTCTGCTAAATCCAAATGTTGGATGGTTAGGTTTAAATCTAAGATTTCTTTGCTCAGCTTCTTGTTGGAGGATCGATCCAACACTGCCAAAGGAGTGTTGAAATCTCCGACAATTATGGAGCTGGAGGAAATCAAGTTGCTCATGTCTGTTAGAGTTTCTCTTATAAATTGAGGTGCATTCTGGTTGGGTGCATAGATATTAATAATTGAGATCTCATCATAGTGAGTATTACCCTTAACAAATATGAAGTGACCGTTCTTGTCCTTCCTTACTTTTGTTGGTTTAAAGCCTATTGTATCTGCAAATAAAATTGCAACACCTGCTTTTTTCTGATTACCATTTGCCTGAAATATGGACGACCATCCTTTCATCCTGAGTCTGTATTTGTCTTTTAGGTTAAGATGTGACTCTTGTATGCAACAGATATCTGGCATGAGTTTTTGTATCCAGTCAGCTACCTATGCCTCTTTAGAGGACAGTTTAAGCCGTTCACATTAATGGAGAATATTGATAAGTCTGGTGAAATTTTGGGTATCGAGTTTTTCAAAAGTCCAGTGGCCATTTTTAATCCTTTTGCCAGTGTGGAAATTGGAGTTTGATCCAAAGTTTCTGAGTGAGTTTACTTTTGTGGTATAGGATTGGGTTGGTCATTATGGAGGATAGGTCTGAGAATATCCTGAAGAGCTGGTTTGGTTATGGCAAATTTCTTGAACATATGAATGTCATTAAAGTATTTAATTTCTCCATCATAAATGAAACTCAGTTTAGCTGGATACAAGATCCGGGGTTGAAAGTTATTTTGCTTTAGGAGATTAAAAGTTGGTGACCATCCTCTTCTGGCTTGAAAAGTTTCAGCAGAGAGATCTGCAGTCATTCTAATATTCTTGCCTTTGAAAGTAATGGTTTTCTTTCTCCTGGCAGCTTTGACGATTTTCTCCTTCATATTCACTTTAGTGAAGTTAATTATGATATGCCTTGGGGATGTCTTACTGGGGTTGAGTTGTGCTGGGTTCTGAAGCTGTCCGCTATCTGAATTTCAGAATCTCTAGGCATGTCTGGAAAATTCTCTTTCATAATTTCACGCAGAAGGGCCTCTGTACCCAGCGAGGCCACTTCATCTGTTTCTGGAACTCCTATGATTCGGATATTCACCTTCTTTGAATTATCCCAGAGCTCTCTGAGTGAGTGATCCGTTTTTGCTCTCCATTTCTCTTCCTCTTTGAGAGTTTGGGAGCGTTCAAAGGCTTTATTTTCGATGTCAGAAATCCTTTCTTCTGCTTGCTCCATTCTGTTACTGAGGGATTATACTGTATTTTTCATATCTTTGAGGGCTGCAAATTCTTGCTTCAGTGTGTCTAAGTCTTTGGTGGTTTTGTCTTTAAATTCATTAAATTCTTGAGACAACTTTTGAATTTCTCCTCGAATTCCTAATTCCACTTTGTTAATCTTGTCTGCAATCCAAATTCTGAATTCGATTTCTGACATCTCAGCCAGTTGTTATGAATGGGATCGTCAATTGCATCTGCCATATCTTTCCTTGGGGGGGTTGATCTATTCTGGTTATTCATGTTACCAGAGTTTTTCCGCTGATTCCGCCCCATGGTTGTTTTACTCCCTCTGATTTTTTCCCCTGGGGCTTTGTCGAGGGCCTGTACAGTGTTGTGGCCTGAGAAACTGGGGCCCTGTCTGGTGTGGTGGGGCTAAATGGCTCTGCCTTGTTTTCAGCTTATTTCTGTTCCACCCTAGTGAAACAGATACTTTGGATTGAAGTCTCAGCTGTGGAGAAATATCAGCAATTAAGTCACCCCGCCCCCCACCGGCAAACAATTGGAAAAGTAAAATCAAACCTTCCTACCACCGTGCACCCAGGGCACCACCTGATTTGTCCTCAGGCGATTGGTTCAGTTCAAAAAGGTCCAAATCAATTGTCTCAGTCTGCAACTGTCTCGGGTGAGAGAGTTTAAGAGGTCTCTGGGAACTGGATCACAGGGGTCTGGTGACTACTCTGGTATGGCTTGCTCCAGTGCTGCGTGGAGTCAGGAGAAGCCACCCAGCCTATAAATCAGTCTGGGAAGGTTGCTGCCTCCTTCCCCACCTTGCACCACTTCACATCCAGTCACTGATAGCCCTGCAGTTGGCTGACCCAGTTGCCTGTAGTGAATCGGTACTCCAGGAGTTTGTACCTGCCTGAATCACAAGGAAGTCTGCCAGGCCACTGCACTCTGCCTCTCTCCAGCAGGAGGAGGTGAGGCCTGACAACCTCGGGTGCTAGATGAAGGTTGAGGGGTTTTCACTCAGGTCCAGTCTCGCCCCTGATTAATGTTACTGACAGAACAGAACAGAACAACTCTGCGTTTCCCCTGCAGAAGAGAAGCTGAATTGAGTTCCAAATCAGCTTGTCTTTGCTCTTGTATTGTCTATAGGCTGACTATCCTCTGAGGGCCAGGTGCATCTTAGGTTTAGTAAAGCGGACCTCTGGGTCAGCCCCGCCCTGTTAGTTTCCCTGGTTTGCAAGTTTATGTTGCCTCAGGCAAACTCAGAGTCTCTGGTTGCCCAGGGAGACAGGGGGTGTGGCTTCAGAATATTCTGTAGTGAGCCGTATTGCTAGCAAAAGAGGGCTGCTGCCTTATGGCTCAGGCAACCGTTGCTCCAGTGTAGCTCCCCTCTGGCCAATCGTCCTCTCTCCGCTCCATACCCCAGAGTCTGCACCAACAGGCTGCAGCCCAGCACTGTCTACATCCCTCGAGCAATCGCCCAAGAGTCTGGACCCCTGGGGGACAGGCCTCCAGACCTTGGAGCGAGAGCAGAGGGGAGCGCGGGGAGCGCTGGAAGCCTGAGGTTGCGGGCAGAGAACACACACAGCTTTACACAGTTTTATCCCTGGCCATATTATCACCAAAAGATGGTTGTCGCACTGTGCCTCAGGGAACTGCCACTCTGGTGCAGTCCCCTCTCCACCGACCAACCGGGACTGGCCTCCAGACCCCAGTGTGAGCGAAGGAGGGCACTGGGAGCTCAGAATTCCAGGATTCCAGGAATTCCAGAATTCCAGGTGATGGATTTTGTACCTTTTGTTTGTATCCTTGTGATCGCAGCTCGCCTCAGCGGGGTTGATGTGCATTCTACAACCTTCTCTCTTTGTGCAGCTCAAATCCACCAGGTTACTTGCTGAATTTTTGTCCTTTAACTCTCCTTCTGAACGGGAGCCTCTGTGGAAAGCTGGCTTCAGTCAGCCATCTTGTCTCCTCCCTCTATATTATGAATTTTGATGTAACAAACATGTGATCATATCCCCATTCTTTAGAAATTGCTAACACCTTGATAGATACTATATATAAATATTATCATGAATTTTGGTTAACAACATACCATATTTCACAACCAAATCATAAGAATTTCTATCATACTTGGTAGTAGGCTTGAGGTTTAAGGAATCACATGAAAATTGTAAAATTTTAGCTAATTCTAACAGCTTGAGAAAAATGACTATTTACACAAGAAAGAAGAATTGCATCTGTGAATACATGGGTGTATGATTAATGAATGAGATCTTAATTAGATAGTTACTCCAGACCCTAAGGTTAGTGTGACAAAATGAGGCATTTAGAAAAGGACCAAGGAGAATATATTATAGTGGACAATTTGAGAGACAAAAATTCAAGGTGAAGCAGATGGGCGTTGATGCTACTTATGAAATTTTGTGACATACCCCCCTCCTGTGGTCCTCCTTTGTTTTGAGTCTTGTAAACGTAGTCCGGTTGACTTTGCAGACTATGGGCAGTAATGAGTTATTGATGAGAGTGAATGTTATGTGAATAACTACTTCTCTGAAGAACTCTTCAGGCTGAGGCAACTGGAAGCAGACAGAAGAAGAAATGGATGGCCCATATTCAGCTTTTGAATAGTGAAGCTTGAAGAGTTTTTAGGTACTGAACAGCTTGAGGAAAGGCTAGATAATGGAACATAATTGCACTGATTATGCAGTTGAGGTATGTTAAGAAACAATCTGCTAATTCTGCTAAACAGGTATTTTGTGGCTCCTGTTAATATTCTCAGTAGAGAACCAAGAGATTAATTTATTGAGTTTTATTAAAAAGATGATCTCATGTGGGCTGTAGCACCTCAGTGTTCAGTGGTTTAGGGTACTTCTCAATATTATCTTGCTACACCTTCCAGCATCCCTGTTGTGTATGTGCATGTCAAACATTTATGAATAGGAAACCTTAGTAAGTAATAAGTGACTTGTCCAAGGTTACACCTGAGTGAAGCACTAATTTCCCTTCTGTGATAAGCCTACCTCAATTTTTTTTCCCTGTTGCCCACATTATCTCAGGAGGCTATAGAGCCTGCTGAGATAGAACATTTAGAGCTAATATAAGAAAAAAAAAATCTATGCTCTAAATTGTTTCATCCAAGAAAGTTTACCAGATTAAGTCCTGTCCTCTGGCAAAAAGCAGAAGTGAGAATGAAAATAATTTTTTTTGTTAAAATATAATATTGATTTAATTTCTGTCCTTTAAGTGGAAGCTATTAGGAGACTGTTCTTTTATATTTTATTGGTCTTTTGTATTGCCCATAATCTAGGAACTCTCTATGTATAAGTTAGTGATAGGAAAGAGTTTTATTCCTTTGATTTGTTGAGTTACTTCATCACTTATTAAGTCAATAAATCTTTTTAATCAAGTTCTTCCCTGTGATGGTTAGTGCCATGAATCAAGTATATCCAGTAATCTTTTGGGCATATGGTAAGGTTGTATTTCTAACCTTCCTGGATTTAGGTTTGGCCATGTGGCTTGCTGTGGCTTATGTGATGTATGTTACCTCTGAGTGGTGTTTTAAGGGTCAATGAATAAGCCAGCATGCTGTCTCTTAAAGCCTGGCATGGTGACCTGTAGCTTTTAAGGTAGTGATAGTTCTATCTGTTTGGGATCTTGAGTAATAAATAGCAATGAATAGAATATCTCTGACAATCTGTAAGGGTCATACAACATGAACAGGAAAAGTCCCCCTCTTTTTTGTTAGCCATTAAGATATGAGGATATTTGTTAGTGCAGCATAACTTAGCCTACCCTAACTGAAATAAGAATTGATACCTAGAATTTTGAGCGCTGCTCTAACAAATAACCTAAAATATATGGGACTGGCTAGAATGTACTGATTGCTATTGAGTGTATTTTGCAAGGCATTATAATAAAAATTATTATTTTTTAAATTTAATACCAAATTTATTTTTTTTTGATTTGTCATCACTCTTATTTTCTTTAATTGTTTAAGATTAATTAAGGGTACAAAGAATTAGGTTACACTGATTGCATTTGTTAGATAAAGTCCCTCTTATAATTGTGTCCTGCCCCAAGAGGTGTGCCATACACCGTGAGCCCCCAACCTCCTCTCCCCTCTTCCTGCTCCTTCATTCTCGTACCCTCCACCTCCCCATTAGATCATCTACTACTGTCATATTAGAATTGAGTACATTAGATTCTTGCTTCTCCATTCTTGTGACACATTACCAAGAAGAATGTGTTCCACCTCCATCCAGGTTAATACAAAAGATGTAAAGTCTCCATCTTTTTCAGTAGCTGAATAGTACTCCATGGTATACATATACCATAGAAGATGTGTTATATTTGCAAGCAGGAATGAAAAAGAATAGAACAAGGAACAAACACTCAGGGAATTGTATGATTGTTTCTCAATCCCAACAGTGAAAGATAAAAATTGGAAATTGTATAATTGTTGCAAGGGACAATTGTTATTAGAACCTCTGAAAGGATCAAGTTGCCACATAGCAAATACTTTCAACTGGACTAAAAAGTTAAGAGATTGAAGTTGTAGTTCTCCCAGACAAACCTAATACTCAAAAGGAACTAGCAACATAGCATTAAAATGAGGAGGAGGAGCCAATAAACCAAACAAATGTATTAATAGCAGCTATTCTGTTTGGAAAAGAGCTATAGGTATAGTTTTTGGTACATGGAAATTACTGAAATAAAAGAGATAAGAAATTATTTTAAAAATCTTACACTGCCAAATAAATCACAAAAGTGCAAGACTTAACATTACCCTTGGAGTTATAACTGTCTATGGGCAAGAAGTAGCAGGCTGAAAATGCATCTTAGCCCCCAAAGAAGACTCATGATACCCACTTCGTATGTGGCCAAAGAGTATAAATAAAAGAAGCAATCTCTCAGAAGGCAAAACGAAGGAACCCAGAGAGCAATGAACAAGGATGCAATTAAAGTCTAATCAAGGAAGATTTTTCATCTCTTGGTTAGGGACCCTTAATATGTCTGCCCAGGATTTTAGACTCATGACAGACCAGTAACTCCTCTGTGATTTTTGTTTTCCCCTTTCTGAATGTAGCGACAATGAATGACGAAGAAACCACAGTGCAACATCCTGAAATCCATGCTGTAGGCATAACATCTTTGAGTTGTTTCTCTTGGGTAGGAATATATATGTTTGATATGCAAGAACAAGATTGAACCAAATATTTGGTAATCAGAGGGAAGATTGGTAATCATCAGTTCCGTTTACCAATTTTTTCTGGTTCTCTTTTTGGATACATGGAAAGTTTACTTTTTTTTTACTTCTTTTGGCCAAAGATACAGAAACAGAAATTACTTCTGGGAGAAAGGGTGCTTCTGGGAGAAAGGGTGAGAGCCAGGAAGTGGTTAACTATGATCTCTCTCTTCTTTTGGTATGGCTACCAGCATCTTTTAAGAGTCCCACCATCAGCTTAGATCCTTGTGGACTGTGATAACGTGAAGCCTGACACATAGATCTGCAATGGATGAAAGTTTGTTTAAGAAATAATCATTGTTTTAAACCACCATTATTTTGAGGATCGTTTACTACTGCAACATAGTCCACTCTAGCCTGACAGATACATCCCAGTTGGAAAACAGTGATAATAAATGGCTATTGATAAAGAGCATTAATTTTTAAATCTTCACTTCTACTATTGAACTTTGGTATGTATTTTTTCACTAAACAAAAGAGCAATCAAAAAAATACTTGAGAAGTCAGCTGCTATGGTACATTCCTGTATTCCTAGCTACTTGGGAGGCTGAAGTGGGAGAATTGCTTGAGCCCAAGAAGTTTGAGACCAGCCTGGGCAACATGGTGAGACCTGTCTCAAAACAAGAAACAAACAAAACACTTCTGTTCCTCAAAAGCAATTTTATGCTCTTCAAAAGTATATCCCTACCTGTGATATATAAAGCACCACTTTAGTTGAATATTTGTAGTACTAATCAAACCTATATGGCTCAGAATTTGATCAGGGAGTACACACAGGCAGAGTTTAGACACATTAGTATTTGTAAATATACAAACCAATTTAGCAAGTTAATCGAATTTCACTATCTCTAATCCTAAAGCTGATTTCCTTCTGGGACTAGGAAGAATTCTATTTTTAGCAAGTCACTAGAAACATAATAGGTGTGGTGGAGGGAGCCACTGTGTATGGAGTTCTACTGAATTACTGGGCATAGGCTATTCTTGGAGGCAGCCAGAACACTAGATTTGAAAGAATCATGTTGTCATCTGGCACACTAATACTATGTGCCTCAACAATTATGGATAGGTGAATATAAATTTCTCTGGCATGAGCACGAGGCCAGATTCTACCCTGTCCTTGAAAGGTTATTAATACCACACAGTGCTCAGCTCTTTTATTTAACAATATCACAGTATTCTATTCCATACTTATACATACAAAGCAGTTTTGTAACATCTCCTATTTACTTTATGGTATTCTGCAATGCCTAGGGAATGGTACCTTAGAATCAGCCAACAACAATAACAAGTGAGGCATGTTTTATTATTGCCCTAATGGTTGACTTTTGATATTCAATTACCAAATAGTTGCCTGGTGCTTGGGTTTGAGATTGCTTTGAGAAATCAATTTCTACCTTCCTCTTGCCCACTCTAATATAATCAGCAATCATTTGGTAAATGCTAAATTCCAGCAGAATGTTAATAAAATTGGTTTTGGCCACTTGTTTGACCCTGCACTGACCAATACCAAATTCATATGAAGTAAAACTGTAGTGTGGTACACTGATTTTCAAATTTGGTTGAAAATTGGTATCACCTGTGGGATTTTAAGAACCACACCCCCAGAAATCCTGAGTTAATTGATATGGAAATTTTAAAAAGTTTCCCAGAAAATTCTAACATGAAACAAAAAATTAAGAATAAAAAAGTGTAGCGTTGAGAAGCAGAGATTCTGGAATCATAAAAAAATCTGGATTCATATTACTGCTTCCTTTTTACTGGCTATGTGACCTCAAGCAAGTTTTTAAATTCTCTAAGCCTTAATTTCCTTATCTTTAACATTAGGATAAAGTGTTATTGTAAGTTTTAAGTGGATCAATACATGTGAGGAGTTTTAAAAGTACTTGGCACATAAAAAGCACTCAATAAATGTTTTAACATTAGATTTGTTATTAATTTGAGGCTGGCGGGTCTTGAAAGTAGGGTAGGAATTAACTTGTGTAACCAGGGTTAGACATTTCATAAAGAGGAAATGGCATATGTTAAGGAGCTAAGTTGAGTGCAAACATGATGCCTTCTGGGAATGAGGTGCTATCTACTGAGGCTAGAACATGGTGTGGACAAGGTAGACTTGAGAAAGGTAAGGCTGAAGATGTTGTTTGAGGTGAGATTTTGAGAGTTAAGTATTTTAAGTTTTAAGGTTGAGTTTTACCTTAAATGAAAGGTGGTTTTTAACACTTAGTATTTTGACACACAGATGTTTACAATTGATTGTGAGTCACATCATGGGTAAAGTATAAAACTAGACTCATATTTATCCACACTGTAGCACTGCCCTCTTTCCCTGAGCATGAGAGTACAGGGCAGAAAGCAGCCAGCATGCTGGCACCAGCTTGTGCCAGTGCGTCTTCACCCAGTGTGTCTCAGACCAGGGCCACACTTAACTGATGGAGCATTATTAATCATGGAGACTGAATGTTATTTTTGTGCTGGGAGATGGGAATTTAGAGCTATATTTATTATTTTTATCTATGGATGAACTTCTACTTCAAGTCATTATGGAGCAACCAGCACTGGACTAACCCACATGTCATAAATAGCTAGAAAAGTGGACACATGTATGAAACAACTTTTCTCAGCCAGTCAACCTCAAGTAGCACCTGAGATCCATAAGTAATGAAAAAGAGCCCAGGTGAGTCCTGTGATCATCTTGCTTTCTCCAGGATGCATTAATTAGACCTCAGGAAAAGAAACCCAGCAGAACCAGTCATTTTGGTGAGCTGAAGAGACGGAGATGTGAGTTTGGGGAAGCTGAGGCTGCTAGAATTTGTAAGACGGAGCACTAAGAAGAGAGTTATGCAGAGAAAGAGATTAAAGACTCTGTTTGAGGTCCTCTTGAGTTGCTGGCTGAACAGTAAGTTACATGTGTATAAAGTGAGACTCTCCAAGGCTTGGCAAAGAACAACTACTGAGGCTGAAGAACTACTAGGAGGTATAAACTGAACACCTACCAGAGCTCACACAGGGCAGGGAGCCAAATGGTATCTAACCAGCCACTATAGAGAGACTTCAGGTAACACCCAGGGTATTCGATGAAGATTCCAGAAAGACTAAGTCTTATAAGGAAGACCAAATTCATCCTTGAGTAAAGACTTCTCTAGACCTGCTCTAACACCAACGATTATAACAACAAAAAACCTCCAAAGAAACAAGCTGATGTGCAAGTAAATTAGCTGCCTACTACATCAAAGATTAACATTTTCAAAGGAAAACAACAAAATCCATACTGAACACTGTAACTTTCACGATGTTCAGCTGCAACCAAAAGTTTTATGCCATATGAAAAATTAAGAAAATGTGAACCATAATGGTAGAAGTAGATCCATAAATGAAAGAAATGATGGAATTAGCAGATAAATGAAAATTAAAATACTTATTATAATTATAAATATGTCAAGAAT
Organism: Nycticebus coucang; assembly: GCF_027406575.1. Classification (NCBI taxonomy): domain Eukaryota; kingdom Metazoa; phylum Chordata; class Mammalia; order Primates; family Lorisidae; genus Nycticebus; species Nycticebus coucang. The sequence continues at coordinate 19,519,147 of NC_069784.1, read as the reverse complement.
TTAAAGGAAACATGAACACAATAAGTAGAGAAATGGAATGTATTAAAAAAGAACAAATGGATCTTCTAAAGATAAAAAATACAATGTCCAAAATGGAAAATTCACTTGGATTTAAGAGCAGATTATTTAAGAAAGTAGCATTGAATGTGAATATGGGACAGTACAAACTGTCCAAACCAAAGCATAAACTAAACTATTCAAAGAAGAAATGCCTGGAAAAAAATTAATCGCCTGTGGACAATGTTAAGTAATTTTACATACATTTAAATGGAGTCCTAGAAAACTTGGAGAGTGAAGTATTTCTTAAATAGTATTGAAGAAAATAATGACTGGAATTTTTCCAGTTTTAATTTTAAAAATACTAACACAGAGATCTAAGAAGCCCAATAAAATCTAAATAAAATAAACACAAAAAAGTTCTTCTAAAGCACATCATAATAAAATGGCTGAAAGTCAACAATAAAGAGAAAAATATAGGAGCAGCCAGATGAATAAAAGAAAATACGTTGTACATAGGCCAAAGATATGAATAACCTGAAACAATAGAACCCCAAAGACAAAGCAGCATCTTTAAAGTGCTGGGGATAAATAATAACATATTTAATATAAATATAAAAGAAAGCAAAAACAAATACAGCTTAGAATTCTTTATCAAGCAAAAACGAAGACTAAATAAAGATATTTTGTGATAATCAAAAATGAAAATAATTCATTGCTAGAATGTATCTTGGTAAGAAATGTGAAAAAAAGGTTTTTAGCTTGAAGGAAAATGATACTCAAATTTCCATAAAGCAATGAAGAGTACTAGAAATAGTAAATACATAAAATTTTTTTTTCATTAAGCATTTTTCTTTAAGAAACAATGTAGTGAGTAGTCTAAAACAAATGCAGAAGTAAAATGTGTGGCAAGAAGAATTGAAAGGGGGTGGCGCCTGTGGCTCAAAGGGGTAGGGCGCCAGCCCCATATGCCAGAGGTGGTGGGTTCAAACCCAGCCCCGGCCAAAAACTGCAAAAAAAAAAAAGAAGAAAAATAATTGAAAGGAAGAAATTGAAAACTACAGCTGTATGGTTTTTAATTGTTCATAAGTGGTATAACATTATTTGAAAGATTGTGACAAGTTAATAATACTATAAATCCTAGCACTACAACTGAAAAAATAAAAGAACTATAGCTAATATACTAAAAACAGACATGAAATTGAATTATAAAAAAGAAAAGTTAGTTTTTCTAAAAGAGAAAATTTAAATAAAGAAAAGAAGGAAGAAAATAAAGACAACAAAGAGCCAGAAAGGAGGTTTATATCCAACCATGTAAAACATTGCCATATATATAACTAGACTAAACGTATCTTGTAAAAGGCAAAGATTGAATAAAAACTGAAGTTAAATATCACTTATAAGGAATACACAGGAAACTTAAAGGAAAAATAATTGAAAAGTTATGCCATGCAAATGTCAAAAGAAATTCTGAGTGGGTTTTTTTTTTTTTTTTTTTTACCATCAGACAATGTAGAGTTTAGGACAAGAAATATTAGTAGAGCTTTAGAGGGATGCTATAAAGGTCAGTTCATTTAGAAGACACAACAATCTCATATGTGCATGCATTTAATGACAGTTTAAAAATACACACAAGATGGGACTAATTAGAGAAAGTAGAATAAGTTCACAAGAAGAACTGGTCATCTCAATGTTCTTCCCTCAGGAAGTGACAGAACACATAGGCAGAAAATCAGTAATGTAGAAATCTTAAAAAAAAAGTATCCATCAGTATCCTGACCTCATTGACATTTGTAGAAAACTTCGCCCAACAGCAATACCATACAAATCCTTCTGAAGTGGTATTCTGGGCTATATTTTAGCCTATAAACAAATCTTTAATCTTTATATATTTAAGATGATTAAAATCATACAGAGTATGTTTGCTGACCAGCAGGGAATGAAATTAGATATGATAGCAAAAGGATAGGTAGAAAATCTTCAAATATTTGGAAACTATACAACACACTTGTAAATCACTGTGGATCAAGTGAGCAATTAAAAGGGGAATTAGACAATATCTTGAGCTAGATGATTGCAAAAATGCAGCATATCAAATTTTCAGCTGAAGTATTACTTAGAAGAAAATTTATAGCAATTGAAACAGTGCTCCAGGGGAAATTTATAGATTTAGGTATGCATATTGGAAAAAAGAAAAGCTGAACATTAATGATCTAAATTTTTACCTTACAGAGCTAGAAATGAAAAAGAAAATAAAAATCCAAATTAGGTAGAAGGAGAGAGAAATAATAAAATAACTTAAAATGGATTCAAGATGTAAATGTAAAAGCTAAAACTGTAAAAATTCTAGAAGAAAATCTTCGCCATCTTGAGATAGGCAAAGATGTCTTAGGGCACTAAAAAATTGATTAATCAGACTCTATCAAAACTAAACACATATGCTCTTCAAAAGACAGCATTGAGAAAATGAAAAAGGCAAGGTACTGAGAATATATTTGCAATTCATACAGCTTTTAAAGGACTTATATACAGAATACATAAAGGAAAAACCTCTTAAGACTCAATATTAAGAAGTTAAAAAATCCAATTAAAAATGAGCAAATCTTCAAATGAGTATTTGAGGATACTTCAAACAAAAAAAATACACAAAACACACCATGAAACATAAACTATTGTTCAGCTTCCTTAGTCACCAGGCAAATGAAAATTAAAACCACAGGAGGTACCACTATATATACCCTTGAATGGCAAAAATGCACAACAACCACAATTGTCATATATTGCTAATGGCCATATAAAAATGGTACAACTGCTTTGGAATATAGTTTGACAATTCCATATAAAAACACATTAATTTAACATAGTAATTCAACTCTTAGATATTTATCCAATAGAAATAGAAACATATGTCCACCCAAGACTTATACACACATGTTTATAGCAGCTTGTTAGTATTATCATTATTAGCTTCAAAATAGAAACATGCAAATGTCAATTACTAGGTGAATGGTTAAGCCAATTTACCATACTACTCAGAAATAAAAAAGAACAAATTACCTACACATGCAACAATATGGATGCAATTCAAAAACATTATGCAGAGCAAAATAGTTCATAACCACAACCACACACTGCAAGGTTCTGTTCATATGAAATCTAATCAGGAGAAGCAAAGGCAGATTGGCAGTTTCCTGTGTGGTGGGCTGGGAGAACTGACAGGGAGTGGGTACAAGGAAACTTGAACTTGCTGATGAAGTGTTCTATGCCTTGATTGGGTTGGTGTCACTTTAGCATATGCAATATATTTGTCAAAGTATATATATATATATATATATATATACACACACATATACATATATGTATATATATATAGGCAAAGGCAGTGCTAGGAACTACTTCTGTTATTAATGACAAAATTATGATAATCGGGACATAGAAATACCATGTCAGTTTCTATAAAGACCAAGAAATGTATGTAAGTTTTGGTTTTCACTTTGGCAGAAAAGATAATTCTAAATTCTAAGCCATCATTCTCTTTAAAATAAATACAGTTAACGCCTGTATAATGTGGGAGTTGGAAGTGCCAATCGCTCCCCAAGACCCATGCATAACTTTTGACCTCCCTCAAAACTCGCCTGTGGCTCAAGGAGTGGGGTGCTGGTCCCATATGCTAGAGGTGACGGGTTCAAACCCAGCCCCAGCCAAAAAAAAAAAACCAAAAAAAAAAAAAAAACTTAAACTAATAGCTTGCTGCTGATTAGATTTACTGATAACATAAATGGCCAATTAACGTTTATCATGTGATATGTGTGTTATGTACTATATATTCTTGCAATAAAGTAAGCTAGAGAAAGAAAACTGTTTGTAAGAAATTCATAAGATAAAATATATTTACTATTCATTAAATAGAAGTGGATCATCATAAAGATCTTATCATCATCAAGTTGAGGAGGAGGAAAAAGAGGAGGGCTTGGCCTTGTTGTGTCAAGGGTGACAGAGGAAGAAGTGGCTCCATGCAGTTCAAACCTGTGTTGTCCAAAGGTCAACTGTACTTAACAATGACAGGAAGAAGTTTGACATAACTAAAGCATAACAAATACTATCTTTCTATCACACTATTTGACATTTTTGTGGTACCATCAAAGTCTGTCAACATCCAAGGAAATGTGTTTTGCCCTTGAATAACATCTGTCATGTCAAATGGCTGATGAAAAGATTGTGAGTTGGGTGAATATGTGGACAATTCACAGATTTGTAAGCAGTGTGTAACTTGATCACATTTGTTTTTATTAAAAGAGAAACTCTGGCCAAGTGCAATGGCTCATGCCTGTAACCCCAGCACTTTTGGAAAGCTGAAGCAGGAGGATTGCTTGAGACCAGGAGTTGGAGGCCAGCCTATGCTACATAGCAAGACCCCGTATCTACAAAACTTTTTTCAAATTGGCTGTGCATGGTGCGACCCACCTGTCATCTTGGCTATTTGGGTGGCTGAGGCCGGAAGAGCACTTGAGCTCAAGAGTTTAATGTTCAGTAAGTTACAATCATACCACTGTACTCCAGCCTTGGTGACAGAGTGAGACTCTTGTTTCTAGTAAACATGGAGAAACTGACTATTATAGGCTAATGTAGGAGTAGTATGGAGTCAGGGAGACCACGTGTAGAGGCTATTGCAATAGTCCAGGCAAGGGTATAATAAGTGTTTGAATTAAGATAGTGGGAAAAGAAATCAGAGAACATATAAAGAGATATTTTTTGTGGTCTGGTTAGTTATACACTTATGGTGACAATGGAATCTCTTGGCTATCCCACCATACTAAAGTAAAATTCAGTATTCTTCTCATGGTCTATAAAGTCCTACCTGGTATGCTCACTGCCTGTTCCCCAATCTCATCTCCCAATAGTGTTCCCTACTTCTCTCTCTACTAAGCACCAACTAGTTACCTTTCATCTTTAAACACAAGGTTCTTGCTGTTCTTTTAGCCTGAAATGTTCTTCGCCTGTGTCTTCTTTAGGGCTGTCTTCTTCTCATAGTTTAGGTTTCAGATGAAATATCAACTTTTTAGAAAGCTCTTTCCTAACTGTATCCTAGCCCAGCCTCTCTGGCACATTATTCTTTTATATTTGGCATGTATCACAATCTAAGGTTATTTGTATACTTATTTATTTAGTCACTGTCACTACAATGTAAAAGTACCTTGACTATCTTATTGCTTAGTGAAATCCCAGTGCCTACGACAACAGTACTTGGTACAAATATTTTTGAATGGATAAGTGCGGGTATGCTCACAGTGTATTCGAGTGTTTTGAAGTGGTAAAGATTATAAATAAAAATATCATGAAAATATACAGAGATGCCAAAAAATGTATACTCATTTTAAGAAAGGAAAAATTTGTATTAAAATTGTAATATTCAACATATACCAATAACAAAAGTTGAAAACAAGTCACATTTGACTTCTCCAATTACAAGAGGTACTCAAAGTGTTTACAATTAGCATCCAGACATTTCTGATTATGGTGAATGAAAAGAAATACATAGATAACATCTCTTAAAATGTGTATATATATTTTTTGGCAACCAAGATATTATCATGAAATTTATATGGATATATTTCAGTTATATATATTGCATTGTTTGTGAGAGATCTGAGAACTCACTGTAAGAGTAACTAAAAGTAACAGCAGAGCAGTAACATCATCATCTACTTCACTGTCACATTGTACCTCTCACTACTGAAGCTGTTTTCTGGATCATTTATCCATTTATTTGTTCAGCACTTACTGAGAATTCTGAGCATATAAGATGAAGACATACATAATTCAATGGGTGCAAAATGAGATATGTGAGAGAGTACTGTGGAAGTGCAGAGATGGAAGAAATAATTTGTGCTTGGAAGAAAATTTGAGGAAGTGAGAAAATCTTTGAAGAGAATTTGACATGTAAGCTTGGTCCCAAACTGCAATAGAAACATATCAAGCAGATACAGAAAGAGGTCTTTCCAGGCAAAAGGAAAGCTTGAGCAAAGACAAGAAGCACAGAAGTTGAAGAAGTCACGTGTAGTGGCTCGGAGGGTGTGCTTTGGAGGGGAGCCTGGAGGAAGGTGATATTGGAAAAATATGTTCGTGGAGGTCTGATAGTGCAGGGCCTTGAATGCCAGGCAAAGAACTTTGTCCAGTAGGTAACAGGAACCACCAAAGGACATTATGACCAGGTTTGTTATTTAAAAGAAATCCTTGCAATCGTTAAAATAAGAGGGTGAGCCTAAAGGCACGGAGAATAGTTGAATGATCACTAGAGAAATTTCAGGCCAGACATGAGAAAGGCCTGAATTAAGTCAGGAACAATGTGAATAGGGAGATGAGAACTGATTTTAGGATGAGAATTGATGTGTCTTGGGAACCACAAGAGAGGGAGGGAATTAAAGGAGAGAGAGCTGATTCTGAGTTTCAGGTCGGAAGTTGTGTAGATGAGGTTGTAATTGATCCACTGTGACCCGCAATCGATCAGCCCTCCTGGTTCACCTCATTTCCTTCATTGACCTTTCTCCCCAACCTTAACTCTAGGACAGAAGTTTCCTTCTACTTTGGGCTCATTAACACCTCTTTTCATTCACCAGGTATAGAACCTGCTAGCTAATCAATCTGCATGAGTAACCTTTCCTTTTCCTGTGTGTCAGCAGCTGAGTATCTCACAGGTTGATTCAATATGCTCTCAATTCTGTCAGAATAACTAGAGAGCTATTTCACTGCCTGTGGGTTTGCTCATCTGGCTAACAACCTGCTGTAATGCTTTAATTCATTCAACTTTTTCTTATTATTGTCTTGTATCCACTTATATCAGTCCACAGATGTTATCAGCTCTATCCTGAATGGTCTCTAAAGGTTTGTTCTTAGTTCTGATGTGAGATGTAGATGTCCAACTGTGGATTCAATACTGAAATGAGTACTGTGGGGAAACAAACAGTGTATAACGGGTGGTCTCTAACTTTGCAGAGCTTATAACTTAAGATGAGGAGATGAGACTTTTCATTCCTTGTTCCTTCCTTTCCTCTCTTACTTTCTTCATTCCTTTGTTTCTTCCTACCCTCCTTGATTAAATTAAATAAATCTAATTGAATTAAATACAAATACTATAAAAGGATGAAGAAAGCAAAGGTAAGTAAGATATAAAGGTCTCTGATCATACATCAATAATTAAGTGACAAATTGTATGATGCAGAGATGAAGACTTAATATAAAAGAAGTTAGGACTCACTTAGGAAAAGATTATTAGTGGTAGAAGATCTAGGAACTCTGCCAAGCATAGGGCATCTTAATTTTAGAAAATTAACTAGCACACAAAAGGATATTTATGTAAATAAGTTGAAAAGTGTGGGCTAGAAGTTATACAGTTAGATGGATTCAAGGGTGGTTTTGAAATTATGAGTAATTGGAACTTCATCAAGTGGTTAAATTTTTTTAGGAATGTGTGTTTTATTCATCAATGGTTGAACTGAGTCATGTAAAACTGGCTTATCTAAGTTAGTCCCGCACAAGATTTATTTGACAGCATGCTTTATCAAGGTTAAACATGACTGTGAATGTATAGTACTCCTGACTCAAACTTTTCAAAATAAAATTGAATTTGGGTTCAAAAGACATAGTAAGAAGGCATCAGGGCAACTGGCCTTGATGGCAGATGTGTGGAAAAGTTTTGGAGAGTTATAATTTCCCGTAAGACCTGTGGAACTCAGGGCAACATGGCCACTAACAAGTTAATCAAATATCTTATTATACATCAGTGAAAAGAGATCACTGCAGCAGCAATATTCCTGAAAAAACTTCAGCCAAACCACATCATGTAAAGTCTAAGGGAATGTTCAGTCCTGTTTGCCTTATGTTTAGGGGGTCAAGAACACGCTAGAACATGCCCCAAAGATACTACAGAAACCATATTACACAGGAGCTAGACAGAGATTATGAGAAAAATCTGAACAACTGCCTCTAAATTTTGAAAGTCCTCAAATAGTAGATATGTTTGAACTTTGTTGATCCAAAGGGCAAAAACAGCATGAATGAAGACATATTTTGGTGAGGCAAATTTGGTCTCAATCAGAAAAAGAATTTTCAATTGGTTATTCTAAAAACAATTCAAGTGGTTTTCATCATCTCCACAATAAATGGCCTTTCCGTAGGAGTGTTCAAACAAAGTCTAGTTGGATGGTGCTTGTCAGGGATGTTCCTAAGTGAAGTCCTGTAAGAGAAGAGAGGTAGGTAAGATGATCTACAAGTTTTCTTTGACTGCTGAGTCTAAACATAGCCTTATCGTTTGTATTTTTTCTCAGTAAAAGAAGTTACACAAAATGCTGATTCAATTAATAATAGAATTATGGTCAACATAGGGGAAGATTATTCAATATTCTGCTTAAGGTATTATGCACATATGATGATTGTATTTCTATATCATCCTAAGACATGGGGCAGATTTTGATAGATACTTTCGAAGTTGTTATTAATCGATTTAAGCCAAAGATAGACATCTTCACTTTTTTGTACACAGGTGAAAAGGGAACCAGTAATATATTCCACACACCCTTCTGAAGCAGTTGTCAAATTGCCCAACATGAAAAGGATAAAAAATACCTAGTTGTTAGGCTCCTGGTTAAGGTATTTTATTCCGTAAATGCTAATGCTTAGTATACACAGGGCTCTTTATATTTGCCATGTACTTTATAAGAGTTGTTAATTTGTATTCACAAAAACTGTGGGAAAACAACAAAGTTATATCTTTACTTAGTAGATGAAAAAGCTAAGGCCACACAAACATGCAATCACCAAGTCTAACATTTTTCAAAAGACTTGCATTTTTTTTTTTTTTGGATGCCTTGATATTATATTTTCAGACAGTAATTCCAAGGAGCCAAGTAGTTGGTGTGATTCATTCATAAACATTGCCTTAAATGTCAAGCTGATTCTTTTTTTTAGGGTCTTAACTCTTTTGAGCTTAGTTGATGATTTTGTAGTTATTATAGTAATATAACTATAGTTACATGTTTCAAAAATTTGTAACTCATTTCGACAGTCTACAAAGAAGTTTAAATGATTAAATTTCATTTAACTATTAAAATTAAATTAAAATTGAGTTCTTAACTACCCTACATGCTGCAAAACAGTTTTTATAAATTCAAGGAAAAAATCCAAGCAAAATTTGGATGCCATTGGTTAAATAACATTGAAGTTCCAATGGCAGAGTTCTTACAGTCTATTAACTTGGAATGCAGACTTATACTAAATGACTGTGTTTGCACTGAGTCATCTGGAATAGCATCTGCTGGAAGCTCACCAACAGAATCCCAGGGATTGGATACTATCATTACAATGACAATTAACGACAAATTGAAAACCTTTGTAGCTACCTTTTAATTGAAACACATGATATATTTTTTCAAAACTTCAGCAGATTCTATACCAGTGATCTCAACTTTCAAAAAAATTCTGTCAACCAGTTGCATACTTCATGTTGCTATCTATAAACTGGTGACTGCATCACATTTCAAATGATTTACACTTGATTTTGGGTTGCTTGAAAAGAATTTGGTAATGATGTTCTACATATGCATTACTATAAAATTAGAGTTGGAGATTATTGGAGTTAAAGAATTATTCTTTTAAAAACATGAAGAATGGGGCGGCGCCTGTGGCTCAGTCGGTAAGGCGCCGGCCCCATATACCGAGGGTGGCGGGTTCAAACCCGGCCCCGGCCAAACTGCAACCAAAAAATAGCCGGGCGTTGTGGCGGGCGCCTGTAGTCCCAGCTACTCGGGAGGCTGAGGCAAGAGAATCGCTTAAGCCCAGGAGTTGGAGGTTGCTGTGAGCTGTGTGAGGCCATGGCACTCTACTGAGGGCCATAAAGTGAGACTCTGTCTCTACAAAAAAAAAAAAAAAAAAAAAAAAACATGAAGAATGATGACATTAGTTTGCTACTGCTGCCATGACAAAGTACCACATACTGGATGGCTTGAAACAATAGAAATTTATTGTCTTGAAGTCTTGGAGGCCAGAAGTCCAAAGTCAAATTGTCTGCGGGCCTGAGCCCCATCTGAAGTCTAGAGGAAAAAGAAGTGCCTATTCCCAGGCCTCTCTCTCAGCTGCTGGTAGCTTCATCCCAGGCCTCTCTCTCAGCTGCTGGTAGCTTCATCCCAGGCCTCTCTCTCAGCTGCTGGTAGCTTCATCCCAGGCCTCTCTCTCAGCTGCTGGTAGCTTCATCCCAGGCCTCTCTCTCAGCTGCTGGTAGCTTCATCCCAGGCCTCTCTCTCAGCTGCTGGTAGCTTCATCCCAGGCCTCTCTCTCAGCTGCTGGTAGCTTCATCCCAGGCCTCTCTCTCAGCTGCTGGTAGCTTCATCCCAGGCCTCTCTCTCAGCTGCTGGTAGCTTCATCCCAGGCCTCTCTCTCAGCTGCTGGTAGCTTCATCCCAGGCCTCTCTCTCAGCTGCTGGTAGCTTCATCCCAGGCCTCTCTCTCAGCTGCTGGTAGCTTCATCCCAGGCCTCTCTCTCAGCTGCTGGTAGCTTCATCCCTGGCATCTCTCTCAGCTGCTGGTAGCTTCATCCCAGGCCTCTCTCTCAGCTGCTGGTAGCTTCATCCCAGGCCTCTCTCTCAGCTGCTGGTAGCTTCATCCCAGGTCTCTCTCTCAGCTGCTGGTAGCTTCAGGCATTCCTTGCGTAGTAGGTAGACCTCTTCTCAGGTTGTCTCTTCACATGGTCTTCCCTCTCTTTGCTTATCTGCATCCAAATTTCCCCTTTTCATAAGAACATCAGTTGTATTGGGTTAGTGACAACCACAACAATGTCATTTAATCTGATTAATTCTGTAAAAACCTTATTTCCAAATAAGGTCACATTTTGAGGTACTGTTGGTTAGGACTTCAACATATCTGTTTGAGTGGCAATAAAATTTAACCTGTGATAATGCAGGTCACTTCTAGGAACCTGGTTGCTAAATCCAAGTCACTAATGAAGATTATGACATTATATGGAGAAGTTTGACTACCAAGAGAGTAAAAAAAATTCAAACTTCTAGTTTTTCATACAATTAAACAATTAATGTACAGTTGCATTTCTTATTTTCCTTGCAATAAACCTTAAATAGTTTTATCACATAAGCTTTGCTATATAAAGAATATTTAACACATTTATGTATATTATAAACTATAATGATAAAATGAATATCATAAACTCATCACCTTACATAAAACAGATGAAGTATGGAAGTTTTCTTTGCCTTTCCTCAGTTGCAGCCCCTTCCCTTTTAGTTAAGAGGTAAATACAACTCTGAATTTGGTTTTCATCATTATCAGTTTTTCTTTTTATATACATGTATCTCACACATATAGATATGAAATGCTTATAGGATGACCTATATAGGATGCATCTATCATCTATCAATCATCATCATCTATCTTATTTGGTCCACATATCTACCGGTCTTTTGCCCTAAACAATGTGTTATGTAGGTCTGTTAGTGTTTGAAATTTATAAAAATAGCCTGATACTCTATCCAGCCTTTTGAAATTTGCTTTTTGCTTTCTTTCAACATAAAGATCCTAACATTCACTGACATACCTGTGGTTCATTCATTTTCTTTCTTTTTTTAAAAATTTGGATTAATATAAGGGTACATACAATTAAGTTACATTGGTTCATTAATTTTTACTTGCTTATGGTGTTTCATTGAGTGATTACCCAATGAAACTCTTTTACTACCTTAAAAGAGTCTTGGTTCTTCTTAGAACTTCGATCATAGACATTTTAGAGTTAACTTAAATTTCCCAAATATTTGGTTTAAAATTTGAGTGAAATTTTGTTATCTCTAAGATTAATTTTGATGAGAATGGCTATCTTAATCATAAGCATGGTGTATTTCTTAACTTACTTAAGCATTGAAAAATGCATATTTCAAATTTATCTAGAACAGTTTTTTTTTCTTCCTAAAGAATACCTTTTGTATTATTTAGTATAGGCTTGAATTAATGTTTTTATTTGAATTATTTTTTATTTATATTTAAGGACTATCTTCCTTCAGTTTAAAATTTTATAGAAACAGTTATTTTCTTTCACGATTTTGAGAAATCATTCTGCTGTCTTCTGGATTTGACTTTCTGTGAGGAAGTCCGCTGCCAGTCTTATTGACAGCCTTTGAAGATGAGTGATTGGTTGTAGAATCTATGGTATGGTTAGATGTGATTTTTTTTTTTCTTTGGTGTTGTTGTTGTCATTTTTGTTTAGCAGGCCCAGGCCGGGTTCAAACCCACCAGCCCCCGTAAATGTGGCCAGCACCCTAACCACAGGTACAGGCCAGCTGTGGTATCTTTAATGTTTATCTTGCTTGAAGTTTGTAGTACTTTTTGAAAATGTGGCTTAATATGTCTCAGCAATTTTAAAATATTCTCAGTCATTATCTTCTCAAATTATACCTCTGCCTCATTCTCTCCCTGGTATTTTCTGAGACTTTACATATAGATTAAAACTTGTATTAAATAATTACATTACTTAAATGTTTGTTATGCTAGCTCCTGTTTTTCATCCTGTCTATTTTTCTCTCTGTGCCTTTTCTTGGTTATTTTCTACAGATGTATTTTTGCCTATTGACATTGATAAATATTCTAATACATCCTGGATATATGTCTATATTCTAAATGATAAATGATCCATTTATATCTGTCTGTTCTGCAATTAATCCCAGCCATGGAGTTCTTAAGTTTAATCATTATATTTATGAGTTCTAAGATTTCCAATTTTCATAGTTTTAAGTTCACTGCTAAAATTTCCAAGCTTGTTTTTTATTTCTTCAAACATATTAATCATAATTATTTTTAAGTCCTTGGTTGATAACTTTATTGTCTGCATTCCCTGTGGATCTGTTTTTATGTTCTGTTATTTCTCTTATGTTTTGTTTGCATTATCTTGCTTGCTCACATGCTGATTATTTTTTGCTAACTCCTAATCAATATCTATGAAAAAAAGGAAAGATAATTTGAGACATAGAGTGATGTTATCTTCCACCATAGGAAAATTTATTTTAATTGTGACCCATGGTTAAGGGCATTAGTAAGCTTTGTTTTAATCCACGCAAAGTTTTAGTTTGAGACTATTTATTTATGTTTTATCCTTATTCCAAAGGATGGGAGATTTGACAGTCTTCCTTCCTTGGCAGGCTCTAAACTCGACTCTTTCCATCCAGACTCATGAGTCTGCTAAAAGCTCTGTTCTGCTTCTCTGTCTCTCAGCTCTTTGTTCCAAAAACAGCAGAGACCCTTGTGGGAAAGTAGACTCAAATGTAGGTTGATTTCTCTGGGTGTTTATCTTTTTCTGAATTTTGACTTTACAATTCTTTATTATTTTGCAATATTTCCAACAGATTCAAACATGTTATTTAAAACATTTTGCCTCCATATATAAGTTGTTTTAATGGGAGATCTGAAGTATCTCACCTACCATTATCAGAAGCAGCATTCTCTTCCATTAATTTTGAAAATTCAGTCTTATATATGTGTGCATGTTATTTAAAAACACTTTATTTTTCAAACTGACTGGTCACATTTGATAGTCTATTATTCCTTGGTGACATATCTTGATATTTTTTCTCTCACTTTTAAAAACAGTTTATTCATAATTATTTTATATTCTATAACTAATATATTTAGAACTCTAAAGGCTCAGGAATTTAAACCTCTGATTGTTTCTGCTCACTCTCATACATTGTGATTTTATTTTTTTTTTGTGACCACATACTTTTTTGAACTTCTGTGAGAATCTTGGGGGCCTAACTTGGGGATATTTTCCTCCAGAAAGAACTTGTACTTATTCCTCATGTATATACTATTGGACACAAGTTTGCAGCACTCTAATATAATCTCAACTTCAGCTTCTTCTATCTGCATGGATAATAAATATTTGAATTTGTGACCTGAATGGTAGCAGGTCTATGTGCTAATTTTCAAAAGAAACTATTGTAATTGTGTCCTTTTTTACCCCTAAGTTCTTGATGAAGACAGATACTTTCCTGATAGGCTTCCATGACTAGTACACAGATTTTTTTTAACACATTTTACTAATACAAATTAATGAAATTTATATATCATGGATCTGTTACTGGGCTATGGCTATGAATATATGTACTGGATATGTTAGGTGAATGAAAATACCTCTAACACATCCAGAACAGATAAAATGGCACATTATCAAATCCAATACCCTTTCATGATAAAAAAGATCTTCAATAAAATAGGCATAAAGGCATATGTCTCAAAATTATGAAAGCTGTACATGATAAACCCAAAGCCAATACTGTATTAAATGGGGGAAAAGTTGAAAGCATCCCCTTAAGAACTGGAACAAGACAGGGTACCCACTGTCACCACTTCTAATTAACATAGTGCAGGAAATCCTACCCAGAACAATAAGTCAAAAGAAAGAATAGATGTGCAAATAAGGAAAATGGAGGTCAAACTATGACTTTTTGCTAATGATGTGATCTTATATTTAGAAAACCCCAAAAACCTCACCAAGAGGCTTCTTGAATTGATAAACAAATTCAGCAAAGTCTCAGGTTCCAAAATCAATGTACACAAATCAGTATCATTTCTAAGCAGTCAATCTGAAAGTTAAATTAAAGACTCAGTAGCATTCACCATAGCTATAAAGACAATAGACTACCCACGAACATATTTAACCAAGAAGGTGAAAGATCTCTACAAAACGAATTATAAAACATTGAGGAAAGAAATCACAGGTGACACAAACAAATGGAAAAACATATGTTCATGGATCAGTAGAATTAATATTATTAAAACGTCCACATTACCTTAAGTGATTTATAGATTCAATGCAATCCCTACCAAAATACCAACATCATATTTCGTAGTTCTAGAAAAAATTATTTTGTGCTTAATTTGGAAACTGAAAAGAGCCTAAATAGTCAAAGAAATATTAAACAAAAAGAATAAATCTGGAAGCATCACATTACCAGACTTCAAACTATACTATAGGGCTATAGTAACCAAAACAGCATGGTATTGGCACAAAACAGAGACATAGACCAATGGAACAGAACAGAAAGCTCAGATGCAAAACAGTCCACATACAGCCAACTGATTTTTGACAAAGCAAACAACATTATACACTGGGGGAATAAAGCCCTGTTTAATACATGGTGCTGGGAAATTGGACACCCACATGCAAAAGAATGAAACAGGATCCATATCTCTCACCACTTACAAAAGTTAATTTCAGATGGATAAGAGACTTAAATGTCAGCATGAAACCATAATAATTCTAGATGAAAAGGTAGGAAAAACTATTTCAGATATTGGCCTAGGCAAAAAAATTTATGACTAAGATCCCAGTGGCAATCATAGCAACAATGAAAACAAATCAGTGGGACTTACATTAAAAAACTTCTGCACAACAGCTAAGGAAATAATCAGCAGAGCAAACTGACAACCTACAGAATGAAAGAAAATATTTGCTAGATATTCATCTGATAAAAGGCTAAAAATCAGATTCTACGAAGAACAGGAGCAAATAATCAAGGAAAGAACTAAAAAGTAGGAAAAAGACATGAACAGAACCTTTTCAAAAGAAGATAGATAAATGGTCAATACACTTATAAAAATTATCAGCATCATTAATCATTAGGGAAATGCAAATTAAAACCACAATGAAATATCACCTTACCCCAGTTAGAATGGCTTTTATTTAAAAGTCCAAAAACAATAGATGCTGGTGTGGATGCGGAGGGAAAGGAACACTTATACACCATTGGTGGGACTGCAAATTAGTACAATCTCTATGGAAAACAGTATGGAGATTTCTCAAAGACATACCATTTGATGCAGCAATCCCACTGTAGGTTATCCATCCAAAGGAAAAGAAGTCTTTCATCAAAAAGACACCTGACTTGAATGTTTATTGCAGCACAATTTACAAGTGCAAGGATATGGAATCAACCCACATGCCCAACAATTCATGAGTGGATTAACAAAATGTGGTGAACACACACACACACACACGCATATATATATATATACACCATGGAGTACTGCTCAGCCATAAAGGGGATGAATTTATTCTGTTTGCCATAATTTTGATGGCATTGGAGACCATTGTCCTAAGTGAATTATCTAAAGAATAGAAAAACTAACACCATGAAATTGGAATTAACTTATCAGTATGCATGTGTACAGAGGGCAGTAAAGGTCATTGGAAATCAAACAGGGAGGAAGGAGAAGGAGGGCATGGGCAAAACCTTCCCTAACAGGTACAATGAACACTGTGTGGGTGATGGGCACACTTCAGTCACTTGTCAGCAGTGACAAGTATTACCAAAGCAATCCATGCAACCATAAACATTTGTATCCCCTTAATATTTTGGAATAAAACATAGATAGGTAAAATAATTCTTTGAGCCAGGGTTAATACAGGGATCGGGCAGGTGATGTGAAGGTATAAAGTTGCTAAAGATAAGACAATGAAAACTGGTGGGTACACTGTCTAAAAGATTCAGATTCAAATTTTAAAAAGAAAGCCAAGAAAGAAAACATATCCTGGGAGTACTCGACCCAAAGGTGGCCAGTTTTTGACCTCTGGCTATCTCCAACAAATACCTTGAGGTGGTCCACCAAAAGTATATTGACCCACAGCATTTCCCTAATATTTCCTCATGTACTTTGCCAACCTCCAATTTCACATTTCAATGGGATGTATAACAGTTTCGTCTGCTTAGGCTCATGTTTTGTAAACCATATGCTTGGACTATCCTTTGTTCTACTTTTTTTTTTTTTTCTTAAGATGCAGCAACAGCTTTAGCATACATTAAAAATAGCAGTAAAGGAGCAAGGGTTTCCTAATCACAGTAAATTAAGGGACTTCGGATAAAGGATCAGTTTTGTAAATTAGGGATTTCAGAGGCTAAAATTAGCAGCGCTCCTGATTTATAGAACAAAAGTTACTATTAAAACATTGCGCATAAAATGCTTCTACCACTAATCCATATTATATGATGATGAGAGAAATGAGGTGAAAGAGAAGATTAATGAAAAAATCAATGGTGATTTCTGTCTTCTTACTAAATAAGAGTCAATTTGTATCATCACTATTAGCATCTAAGTATAAATGGGAATAAGATCAGGTCTAGTGGGAAAAGTTGTGTTGAATTTTATGGCTCAATGTAGGCAAAGTATAATGGTTAATTCCACAGCTTTCCACTTATTGTGTCATCACACATGATTTTTTTCCCAGATTCCGAGGGAATTAAGAAAAAAATGCTACAGAAATCTTTCTTATTTAATGTTTACTATTCTTTTAAATGGCAGTTTGCAGAATGCATCTGGGTGTACAGCTAATGATCCATGAGCAATAAGCAACTGTTTAAGTAAAATGTACTATGAGAAAGCTTTTACCAAACAGCATTTTAATATTTTAAATAGATTTTCCATTGCAGGCTCTTTGTAACTGGATTAGTTCTCTGATGTGTTCTGACAGAGCTGTGGTTAGGGATACTCCATTAACTTTGTCTGTCATCTTATTTCCCTAGTATCCAGTAGAACACTCTTATATTTCATAATTTGTATTGCTATCAGTGCTGATTTGTAAATGTGCAAATTATAATTAACAATGGCTACTACTTCTATTAAATATTAAATCATTCTTGCAGCTTATGTTCTCCACAGCAGATGGAGCCGTGTGGTATGCAAATAGACTTTCCTTACATTGTCAGCAACTTTTAACCTATATTTTAGCTTAAAGAACACATTTTTTTTTCCCTATTTGCTTTATGTTTTCTATAGCCTTTAGGTTAATATTTATTTACTGCAGATTCCCTTTCTACCAATAAGAATTTCATGGACTATTACATCCCAGCACTGTGGTTTTGTTTCCCTTCATTAATAGCTCCTTAATCATCCAGCTTGCTTGTAAGTACAAGAACTTGTTATTTGTACTGATGCTGCACTATTGCATAAGACGCATTTAGTTATATTTTAATATGTACAGCAGAAGCAAAAATGTTGAGTACATCATCGTAGGTTTTAATTTGAAATCCAATCTATGTGCACATTTTTCCCCTGGAATAAGCAAAAGCATTTAAGGTTTTATATTGTGTCTTAAACATTCTATTAAATGTCATCAGCCGATTCAGGAAAATGTATTGCAAAAATATTAGAGAAGTATAAAATGTGTAAATGTAATAGATGCTTGGAACATGGAGAGGAATGTAAAAGTCCAGCATTTATCAGGTAACCGTAAACCACTAAGAAACCCTGATAGAAAGTAACACTCTTGTGATATATAGTATCTTAAGCATGAACTCTTATTTCTGGTATTTATTATAGTGCTGTTGCATTAAAAAGCACTAATCTAGAATTATTACAACCTTCCCTAACTGTGTATTCCTAGAGTATGAATATTTTGGTTGAAGAGTGAGTTCTGACTTTCTTAACAATGAAAGGATATATACTCTTTAAACCCGGCTGGAATCAGAAGGTTGTGTTTCCTTGACAGGTTTTTAATGGCAAGTTAAGACTGCTGGGGAAGCAGTAGAACTCAAAGGCATTAACTGACAAATTAAGCAAAGAGTAATGAAAACTTGGATGTGTTTGAATCATCATTCATTGAACTGTAATTGCCTCAGCAGCACAAAATTAAATTGTAACAAGTAAGGGTCTTGACACTTCCCGCAATTTCTAAAAAAAGTTGGTACATGCCATAGGAGGATAAACAGCAGTCACATGAAATACTGGATGCAAGTCTTTTAAATTAATTAATTTTATTTATTTATTTTTGGGAACCAGCCATTCAATGAGACACACAGGTTATGGTCAGAATCTGCTTTTTGGAGTTTTAAACCTTGAAACACATTGGTTTCTGGCAGATGATGCAATTGTTAGTGGGGTCACTTTCAAGGTATGGGGCCTATTGGATTGTGGAAACAATTAGAAACTACTTGCCAATTATGTGATCTCCTCCTCCCTCTCCACCCTACATCCTTGGGGTGGAAGAAAGAGCAGGAATATGCAAGGATAATAGTTCAGATTTTGCCTTTATGGGTGTCATTTGGAAATTCAGTTGAAAACATGTTTATTTGTGACTGGCTCAAGAAAGTAATCTTCAGATAGTAGGTGTTTTTTCTCTCTAAGAAAAAGAATTTTTTTTTTTTGATATTTTAATGGTAGAATATCAAAGAGAGTCTAGATGCTCTGATAGAAAAGGGTATGTTTTTCTGCAGATATCCCAAAGGAGTCAAAACAGAGAGATTATAAAACACAATTTTGGATCATTGAAAGTTATAGTTATGAAACCCACAAGAACAGCCTGACCAATCTTTCAGTGGTCTTTAGAAATTGTGAATCTCCCAATAGATCATGCTTCAGCTTTGGGTGGGAAGCTGTGATAAACGTTTGAGTGAGAAAATATGTGTCTGAGTGAGAGCATCTGCTTTCATTACTTAGTTTTCAAGAGGACATTGGCGAGTCAAGGAAATGAGTGGGTTTTATCCTGGAAAGGATCCAGGGGAAACTACATCTTAAGAAGACAAAGGAAGAGCAGATTTCAGCAGCTTTGAGAAGGGAGCTGTGGGCGAGGCTGAGGGCGTTGAGGCTTTACCCTGCTGGTCTGTGGAGAACTAGGCTCATCTGGAGGCAGCGAATCTTCCTCCAGCAGCATAGAGATTCATTCAGGGCTCAGCACCAATGGATGTGAAACCCTCCCCTCAGAATCCTTCCAAAGAGATGCACTGAGAGAATGCCTTTGCCCCAGACAGCTGTGCTTGGTGGGGATTGTCCAGACATGAGGCTTCCACAGACCTTCTCTAGAGCCCTGGTGAAGGAGCAGAGTGGGCCCATGGAGAACAGAGAGGAACTGGACTCTGGGTGTGGAATTTCAGATATAAGCTTTAGAGAAGAGTTTCTATAAGGAGGCTGCATGTAAGTCAAGTAATGGCTTTATTGATTCCTAAACCATGTATGTTCAGAGAGTGAGGAGGCCATTTCTGCATTTTTCCAAGACTTTGTGTGTTCTTGTTTGAAAAAATAAAGCTTAACACTTGGTGCAATGCAAGTGATTGGGGTATGTATTAATATGTTGCCAGACCAAGGAGTCTGTCACCTGTCACCCAAGCCAATCAATGGAGAAAGGGATGAAAGATCAATAGTTTCACTTTCATTTACAGAAAAGCCAGCAATTCTGGAGAACAGCATGGATATCACCTCAAAGAACTGTTCTGCCCTTCTGTTCCCCTTTGTTACTTTTTATTCTCACAGCAAAAGTAAACATCAGCAGTGTTATTATTCATCATAGTATACCGTTAAACAGATTTCTCCTCTTAGGTTATAAGGTTACACAATATCTTCCTATCTTAAAGTGGTTATATCTTCAAAGCATTTTTATTTTAGACTGAATTTACAATTAGTCAACTCTTCACTGGGTGCACAGAGTGCCCTGGATCCTTGACAGGTATCTTGGTGTCCAGTTCCCCAGCTGATGTATGACAGTAGGCCTGGGAAGTGAGTAAACAGTCTCCAGATGTCAGCACGTGGGCTCCTCTGGCCTTGTGAGGGCCTGACTACCAGTGCTACATGGCCATTTGGATTAACAGTGGCTGGTAACAAACATACATATGAAAATCTGTCTTAGCAACAGAGAAAATAAGGGGAATTTTTATTCCCTGATCATTCAGATTCTGAAGCAAAGAAGGGAAGTGTGGGGCAGAGTAGAGAAAGAAGAGATACTCTTGGATGAATGAGATAAAAAGCTTATGCCATGCTCTGGGGAACCTTAGGCTCTCAGTAACTTCTCATATTTGCTAAAGCCTGTGTCCTATTCAGCCATTACTCAAAGTGGGCAAAGTAGAGGTCAGTGTTCTTTCCTTCCCATTTTACTGTACCCCCCTTCCTGCTATGACTCTCCCTGACCTCCTTCAGGAGGCCCAATTACAGTTGTCCTCCTCGGCATTCCTCACCCTCAGCCATCCTGCTCTTCTTGGCTTCACTGAAGTATATATGAGGTCTGACATTTAACTACATGAAATCATCACCATGTGCTTATCTTGGCAGCACGGTACGAACATCTTGGTAAGGGTTTATAACCTTAGTGTATCAAGAGTCTCACAGATATGTTCTTGTTGATGTGTGGTGGTGTCTTGCTGAATGTTATTCATTCTTTTTTTCTTATTATTAAGTCTTTTGCACATAGATCATAAATACATTTATGCCAATTTCAGTGTGTTGATTATTTGTACAAATTGGAATGTTTACATCATACTAATCAATATAGCTTTCACCTCATTTACCCAATTATAGCATTAGGACATTTGTGCTCTACACATGATAGATCCAACTTGTACTTGCAATGTGCTCCATAGTTGTGGTCCCCCTACTATAACTCCCAACCCCTCCTCATCCCTCTCCCTCCCCTTCCCTCCTCCATCTTAGGCTAAAATTGTGTTTCATTTTTCATATGCAAGTTATTATAGAGTTATTATAAATTGGTTTCACAGTAGTACTGAGTACATTGGATACTTTTTTTCCCCATTCCTGAGATACTTTACTAAGAAAAATATTTTCTAGTTCTATCCATGTAAACATAAAAGAGGTAAAGTCTCCATTTTTTTACTGCTGCATGGTATTCCATGGTATACATATACCACAATTTATTAATCTATTAATGGGTTGATGGGCACTTGGGCTGTTATTCATTATTCTTGTTGTGTGTTTTTGTGTGTTATCATGAGAATGTCAGAGCTTAAAGTAGAGCAATGACCAAACATTAAATTTATTATTAAACTTGGCAAGAATGGGAATGGAATTGGGGACATATTAGTCCAAGTTTATGGGGATAATACTATGAAGAAAAGGGCAGTGTACAAATGGATTACATATTTTCCTGAGGGGAGAGGAAGCGTCACTAATGAAGAGAGGTCAGGGCAGCCAGTGATGAGCAGAACTGATGAAAACATTGCAAAAATCCATCAACATGTGCATCAGAATCACTGGATGGCTGTGAGAGGTATAGAGAGCAAGTAAACATGGATAGAGGAACAGTTAGGAAACTCTTAATTGAAAATCTTGGCATAAGAATAGTGTGTGCAAACATGGTCCTGAAGAAGCTCACTGATAAACAAAAGCAAAGGACAGGTTTGCTAAGACCTTTTGGAGAGACAAGATGATGTTTTGTGCCATGTTGTTACTGGTAATGAAACATGGGTATACCAATATGACTCTGAAACAAAGTGTCAAAAAATATACAGTGGAAGTCAGCCAATTCTACATGACCAAAAAGGTTTCTTCAGTCTAAATCAAGAGTCAAAACAATGTTGCTAACTTTTTTTGATATCAGAGGTATTATTCATAATGAGTTTATATCAACTGGATGAACAGTTAAACAAGTTTACTATTTGGAAGTGCTGGGAAGGCTGCATGAAAAAGTTAGACAAAAATTACCTGAACTTTTCATCAACAACTCATGGCTCTTGCATCACGACAATGTACCAGCTCATACGGAACTATCTATGAGGGAGTTTTTAGCCTGTAAACAAATTAATTGTATTGGAACAACCCACCTACTCACCTGACCTGGCTCCCAATGACTTTTTTATTTATCTGAAGATAAAGAAAATATTGAAAGAAAGACATTTTTATGACATTCAAGACTTCAAGGGTAATATGACAACAGTTCTGATAGCTGATCCAGAAAAACAGTTCCAAAATTGCTTTTAGGGTGGACTAGGCACTGTCATCAGTACATAGCTTCTCAAGGAGAGTACTTCGAAGGTGACTGTATTGTAGGATAAACTCATCTTTTTCTAAGATGAGTTTGCAAACTTAATTGTCTAACCTTGCATATTCTGTGGCCTGTTCCCTAAGTACCTTGTTAGGTTTATTTAATCTTATTAGGCAAATGAAATTAAGTAAGGTGTTATTGACTGATAGAGGTCTTTGGATCACATTTGCCTTTTGATAGTATGATTTTATTTACATGAACCAAAAGGGAACGTTGTAGACCCTGTGTTAAGATGAGGGGACAAGAGCTTCCCTTGTGTTCCTTCCCACCATCAGTTTAACTACTTCATTTATAAAGAGCTTTTGCCTCCTACTTAAAGTTCGTGAATTGCCTAAGGTGCCAACAATCCAGTGCCTTCTTTAAACAAAGGAACTCCCCCCCCCCAAAAAAAAAAAATGCAGTGAAATAAATATCTGTCTTTCATCACATTCATCAAAGTAATTCTTGCTTAAGGATCTGTAGATTTATGCAAATCTTGTATTAGGCTTAATAGAAAGTAAATAATAAATCTAGGTAAAATTGCTCTGGAAAGGCATCTAGCTTTAAAAAAAAGTGAACTTTCCCTGACATCTTCATGTTCCTTGTTTTTAAATATTTTATAGGTTCTGCTTTTGAGTATATTGAGCATGAAAAATGTTCTCTGGAAAACATGACTTGAAAATAAGTCCATACAAAAAATTTTTGGGGGGTAGTGGTGGAGAGTGTGTGAATCAATAAATTTTCAAAATGCTGCAGAGACTATTTAGATTTTGATTATTTGCAATGTTCATTAGTGTATTAAAGGCTCTGAGAAGTCCTGTACCATTTTCCCATTAACACAACCATGGAGGATGGGGAGGACTGGAGGCATGCTGCTGCAGACATCTGCTTGTATTCTAATTACTTCAATAGAAAAGAAAAAAGAAAATTTTCTGTTGCAAGACACCGTAGGCAGCATCAGAAAACACCCATTTTTTTTCTCATTCACTTCTTCATTAAGAATTTATTAAACATTAACTATGTAAATGAAACTAAATAAGGAGTTGGAAAGCCACCCTCCCCCCCCAAAAAATAAACCCAATCTTTGTCTCAAGTTGTTTAGAAGCACGTTGGGAAATATCTAGATAATAACAGTAGTCTAGACTGTGCATATAGGATTGAATCAATGATCTGTGGTGCGAAGGTGTCTCCCAGGGCATTTGTAAGGAGTACTGGGTGCAGTTACCTTTTCTCAGCTACATTCTACGCAGACATTCAGACTCAGTAAAGAAAGAACCAGACCACAAAACACCATGAACACCGTTTCAAAGATCTTTTATTCTGTTAGAGACTTGAGCTGGAAGGAATATTTTCTTTCATATTCAAGACAGAGGATAGCCCTTGAAAGGAAAGAGCTCTGGCTTGAGTCCTGCCTCCATCCTTAGTAGTTTTGTTTGGACACATCCCCTGACATTGTCAAGGTATAGACACTGTATAAACTGAGTCTGTTTTTCTGGAATGTTGACTCCAGGGGGATCTAATGAAAATAATTGTTATCATTTATAAAGAGTAGCATTCTATACAAATGTTAGATGTTGCTTTTATTATCCTTGTTTTTATTATTCTTAGACTAATCAAAATAATAAATCAGTATTCAAGGCTGAACCTTGAATGATTTCCATTTGTTTTCTCCTGTAATCTTACAGCAGTCCTAAGTGTTAGATACTATAATTATTCCATTTTACAGACGAACAAATGGAGACCCACAGAATATAAATCACGGGGTTAAGTTAAATGTCTGTGAATTTTTAGTGTGCTAGATGTCTGCCACATTCAGCAACCTTGGACTTCCTTCATCCATCTAACTGATATGAGAGATCATCTATTGCATGTCATGTATTGTTCCAGGCACAGGAGTGAACAAAATAAACTAAAATCTTGTCTTTGTGGAGTTTAAATTCTAGTGAGGAAGAAAGACAATAAACATAATACATATGTAAGCTATGTGTAATGTTAGACAGTGACAAGTGCTACTATGGAGAAAGAGAGAATGGGATAGAGGCTATTGTGAGTGTGGGGAGGGCAGTGAAGTTTAATTTACGTTCCTGGCCTGTTGAGCAAAGATTCGAAGGAAATGGTGAATCAGTTGAAAAGATATTTGAAAGAAGAGTGTTCTAGTCAGAGGGGTCAGCTCGTGTAGATACTGAGGCACGAATATGTTGGGTGTGTTTGAGAAAAAGTGTGTCCAGTGCGGCTGGAGTCAAATGTGTGAGGGTGAGGGTGAGAGCCAGTTCAGGGGGGCCAGACAGTATCAGGGGGTGAGACCCAGTTCAGGGGGGCCAGACGGTGTCAGGGGGTGAGAGCCAGTTCAGGGGGGCCAGACGGTGTCAGGGGGTGAGAGCCAGTTCAGGGGGGCCAGACGGTGTCAAGGGATGAGAGACAGTTCAGGGGGGCCAGACGGTGTCAGGTCTATTGAGCACTGTCAAGGCTCCAGCTTGTCCTCCTCATAGAATTGGAGGCATTGTATGGTTTTGAGCAGAGAAGTAATGTGATCTGATATATGTTTTAAAAGCGTTGGCCATTTTGTTGAGAATATTCTGTAGGGGTTAAGGGAGGAAGAAGGAAAATAAAAAAAAAAAATCTTCTGTATACGTGATACAGAATGAAGTAAATTAGAATGTGCTTCCAAGTCTCATTTGGTGTACATTAAACTTGGTTGGTTCATAGCAAAATCAGTATACTGGGGAGGCCTACTTGAACACCTATTTATCTTGGGCAAACACTTTGTTCTAGCATCTCGAGGTCATTTATTTGGCTGTGTTGGTGCTATAACCAAAATGAGTTTTTCTATAATAGTGACATAAATCCTGGAATTTCAATAGAAGATTTGATGAAGTAGGACTTTTTTTGGGGGGTGGGATGGGTGGTATAATATAACTACTTTTTATTGAAACTGGTTATAATTTCCTGTACAGACTGGAGAGTAATTTGAAACCACCATCTATCCAGGTTCCATCCAAAGGTAGAATATAGATTAATTGTAGACTATCATTAGAAGTCAGATCCTTCTGTGCAGAACCAGGATCAGAACCATGATCTTTTAAAAGTAAGAAATGGAAAACTGACACAATGGGAACTTGAATTCATTTTAAAATAATTTTAATCACAGAAATGATTATTAAAGACCCACAAAATCAATCCTACATAAGGAATTTGATGCTGTTGTTTTTATTGAGCTGATAGTTCTGGAAATCAACCTTGTACTCATAGTAAGCTCATTTATGGGGTTTTCAAGTAACTTTATGAACCATGCTTGGGTTAATGATAGAGCAGAATTGCCATTAAAGTAGAATACTATTAGTTAATCCACTGGTGACATGCATTTATGATACTTGAAAAGTAGTGAAGACTGGCAGGATAACGCCTAGGCCTCTGGGATCACACCTGTGGTGCATCTTACAGGGGTATTTGCGAAACTTGGTAAATGTAGAATGTAAATGTTTTGGCACAGTAACTGAGATAACGCCAGAAAGGCTATGTTAACCACTGTGATAAAAATGTGTCAAATGGTTTATGAAGCGAGTGTATGATGCCCCATGATCATATCAATGTATACAGTTATGATTTAATAAAAAAAAAAAAAAAAAGAAAAGTAGTGAAGACTTTTGTGGTTTTAGTTCATCACCTTATTAAGATTTGTAGGTGTTTTATATGAACTTACTCTTCTATTTACCCTCAGCAAATGATTCAGATCCCTTTAACCTACCAGGAGACACGCTCGAGAAGGCTTTCTGTTAATGGAACATGACTGCCTTGCTTCCTTTCAAAATGCAATAGTTACTTTGGAATTATAAGTATACTGTGTGACGGAAGGAGCATCCTCAGTTGAAATACAAATGCACAGTTTATTGAAAGTGTGAATCATATTTTCTTTATTTACTGAAGGGTTCATGTTTGGGAGTGGAAGTGCAGCATAGCCAGGAGATTGTTCAAGAAAACTACTAAATTTATCTGAAGTTCTTTCCCTTCAAATCTGACTTATTTTTTTGCCAAGAATTGACCAATTCCTTCATAAGGGGTATTCTCAGAAAATGACAGTTAATTGTCTGTTGGAAATATCTGTGTTTGTAGGAAGGACCAGAGAGACAAGTCCGGCAGTCTCATCCTTTGAGATCATAGCCAGGAATTTAGCAAGAAATTGAAAATGCATAATACTGTATTTTATACTTAATACTGTATTAAGCATCTGTGTAGTTACCTGAAATCCAGCATCATTTTAAAACAAAGTGGTTAAGAGGGTATAAATGTTAGTATTCTACTGCCATCCCTGCCACCACAAATCTACAGCCTACTATTTTCCTACCATACATTTCCTAATGATGCTTCTGTTGATAGAAAGCCCTAGTCATTTTTTATTAATGGATGCTGTGACTTCTTCCTACTCTCCTTCCATTGGCATAGCATTTACTGATTAAGGATGCTGGGTGAGTCAGAATATTCCTTGCATAATGATTGGTTACTTGGAATGGGTACCAGCTCTTCCTTTGTGATAAAGAACAGTGTATATAAATAAGGGTAAGAGATTTTCTTGATGCTCAAGGTCTTTGGTCTCTAAGTTACAGACTATAAATTTCCTGGGCCATATTCTAGATGCAGAATTTCCACCGAAGTCAACAAAAAAAAATTTTTTTTTTAATTTAACAGCAGGAAAATGCACTATTATTATTTATTATTATTTCTTTTTGACTGCTCTAAGATAATTTGGTGCGTAAAGTATTGAAGAAGTTTTGAGTTTTTCCAGTGATTCATTTTCATGCAAATGTTTATCACATTTCTGGGTATTGTTTTCCTCTATCATATATATTTCCATTTTCCATGGGTAAATCAACATCTTCATCCATATTGCACATTCAGCGGCTGTAAATTCAGCCTGTATTCTCATTAAATGTTACGAATATGTGATTTTCATTTATGATTTTAGCGAGTGTTTCTGAAATTTCCACAGCAGCATCTGGCCAGGAAATAATGTCTCTGAATCAGAATTACTACGACTAATTTTATTTTTCTTTTGCAGACTTATTTTTCTAATCCTTTCCCAGAAAACAGGAGGGGATTGGGTTCCTTTCTATCTTACTTCTCAGAGACCCTGCTCAAAGGCAGACCTCAGGTTTGATTTTGCTGTTCTTGGTCAGGAAACAGGGAAACAAATCTTGCGCCATCATCTCTTCCATACTGTCAACTTTCACATCTAGGCCACCACCATGGCTTGCTCGACTTATGGGAGCGCCTCCTAAGAGGGTTTCTACTACCCTCAGGTTTGATTCCTTCTCAGTTTCTTGCTGCTGCTGTTGGTATGATTTTTTTTAAAAAAAAAGTGCAGATATGATCCTACCCCTCTCTGCTTAAAACCCTTTGTATTGCCCTTGGGATAAAGATCAAAATTCTTAACATATCACACAGAACTCTGAATATTCCACTCTCTGTCTGCTCTCTAAACAATTCCACCCTCTCCCTCATGCTTCATGTGCTGACTGTAGGGATCTGCCTTCAGAAACCAGGGCTTTCTTTCAGCTCTGGGCTGTTAAACAAGCAAAGCTCTCCTTGTTTGGGCTACCATTCCACTCTGTGCCCCTGCAGATACCCACGCTTCCTTCAAGTCTCTGCTCGAGTTTTCTTGTTCTCATAGGAAACCATAGATGGGCTCTACTTTCCCGAGATATCTTGCACCTGAAGTATAAAAATAGCCAGGTCTACCTTCATGTCTACCTTCTCCATCAGACTCGCACCTCTGTGAGGTCCGTGGTGTTTATTGGCCTATCCCTAGTATCTTGCTCCAAATGGGCATCTGGGCACCTAAGAAGCATATGTGTTTGTTGACTTCACTGTAGGCCTGATTTAACTCTGCCCTCTGTCGCTCCTTTCCACTCTTGTTATTGGATGCATGTTCATCTTTTTCCAAGGAGATGGCAGGGTGCTTTTCAATTGAGACTGCACAGATACTCACCATCCCTCAGCCTTCCTCTCTGGAGCTCCTTTCTGGTGCTAATTTTCACCCTAGGAGCACACTCCTTTGGAATGACAGCAACATTTTCATGTGAGTGAGATGACTTCTAGCCTAGGAGGTGGGAGCCTTGAGTTTGGATTCTTCTATGACATTAGCTGGGTTCTTAGCCCCAGGCAAGTCACCTCATTTCTCTGGTCCTTATTTCCCTAGGCCACAAAATAAGATGGGCAGCGTAAACTGAATCTACAGGCTCCTCTGAATGCTATGAGATGTTTTTGTGTACAGGCTAGCCTACTGTTCTGGAGTACAGAAAAGAAAGAGATTGAAGATTAAAGAAATGGAAATTCAACATATTTTCCTAGAGTGATTTTGACCAGAAGAAGGCTGAGGACAGGTTGGCTATTTCCTGTTTCCTTTGATGAGTGCCAACCGCTCCTCCCGCCCCGCCCCCCACCATTTCTCTGTGATTCACAACAATTCTGGGCAGCTGTAGCTCAGAGACAAAGCTGATGTTGGCCACACATGAAACATTGTCTCTCACATGTATTAGCAGGCCAGAAAAGCATATGGCCACACAGTAGAAGGTGTGTATGTGCATGGGGAGGGAAATATTCATCCAAGGGAAATAATTTGATTTCTGTTAGTCTCAGCTTCCTGCCCCAAACATGTATGGTAGTAACTACTTTAAGGAGGTATTTAAGGACATTAAAAGATAGTATTTGTCCCTCTTGCAAAAAAAAAAAAAAAAAAAAAGATAGTATTTGTAAAGTGGGTCACCTGTGTTTGTTTCGTGTACCTTCCCACTTCTGCTAATGCAGTGGAGGAGCCACTTCTCCCTTCTTTGGTCAAGTCTGTGATTTACAGGGACTGCCAACGATGGGGTAACTGGTTACTTTGCAGAAGCCACTACCACTCTCCCTGAAGCAAGTGATCTGCATGTGAACTAAACCTGGGCAATCAGAGTAGAGCCTGGGATTTTTGAAATTGAGGCCAGAGAGAGCTTTTTGTGGTGGAGATGGTGAGGAAATATCCCCTCAGAAACTTCTGGCATGTGAAGTTCTGGATCTCAGAGAACCCTGATTTGCAGTAGGACATGGACAGTGGCAGAGGTAAGGACAGCAGAGAAGTGTCCTGGTAGCAGCAAATCTTGTTCTAGTCATTTTCAATTATCCCTTTGCTCTTTCTTGTTACATCAGTCAATAAATTTACCATTTTGCCTAAGCTAGCTCAAATTGCATGCCTGTCATTTACATATCAAAGATTCAGGATTAATACAGTAGTATGCTACTATATTTGTGTAGTTACTCAAGAAACATTAGTTTTCCTCCTCACCTGTGTAAGATTTTATTTTGTGTTTCCTCTAAGGATAGTCCCAGACATCATGGGTTGAAAAAAATCAAGAGTTGCTATATTCTAAATTCCAAGTTTTTAATAAATTAATGATCTGTCTTTTTACTTTTCTCCACAGATGAACTACCACCCCTTAACAATTTTTACACTTTGAGGATTTAAAAATATAACAGGTGTGGGTACTTAAATATGCTAATGTATACTATTGCCAGAGTAAAAAATTGGCACATAATGTCTAAGTGGTGGTTTTGTAATAAGTATCTGAAAGTTTTGTTCATTCTCTTTTGAAAGGTGTAAGTGATGATGCCCAGAGATGAGACTGGAGCAGAGATGTTTAGGACAAGTTTATTCAAAGGGGAGGGTGACCTGCCTGGGCAATGCAAAGGTGGCATCTGAGCCTGGGGACAGTTAGAGACCACTTTTATATGGGGCCGTAGGCGGTGGGTAAATTCCATAATTTGCCCAGAAAGTTAGAGTGTTTTGGCATGAACTTTGAAGCTAGAGCTAACAACATCCTTCGTGTCTTTATCTTAGGAGGAAAAGGGGAAAGCATTCGTGTGAGGCTGCATTTAGGCCCCTCAATATCTTTCATTTATCAGTTCCACTCCCGCTACTAAATCCCATGGAAATAAACCTGTATGTGAACAAATGTATTTATTGTAGATTAATTTGTGAGGGTGAAAGTAAAACAACTTGATGATTACCCTAATCTTAGGTGTTATTTAAATTCCATGCATCCTTTAAAATAATTTTTAGAATATTTGATAGAATGAGAAAGCCCTCATATTTTTCAGTGAAAAATAGAGGCTATAAAAGAGTATATAAATATAATAAAATATACTATAATTCTGATTCGTAATGCACCCCACTCACAGTATGTGTGCATGTTCACAGCTATAGAGCAAACATACAACAATAGTTTTTCCCTGGGCAACGGGATTCCTGGTATACGGATGACACAGTGATTGACTGCTCAGCATCCTTTCTGTCATCCCTCCTACACCAAGTGCCACAGCCATGTGATTTCGTGAGACTGACATCCACTTGAGCTCCACAAGGGACCATCATTGGGTCAGGTCAATTAGCAAGGTCCAGTCCCTCTAGATACGGTCTTTAGGTTACCATTGATCACTGAGCCCAGATTCAAGCCATTCAGTGTACAGTAGTATCTTGGCCTTTAAAATTTTTTTTCTAAATTGAAATTATATATGCTTAATGTGTATAGCACGATGTTTTGATCTGCATACACACAGTGAACTAATTACCACTGCCAACCCGATTAGCATATCCATCTCTTCACATAGTTATCTTTTTTGTGTGGTGTGGTAAGAACACTTAAGATCTACTTTTTTAGCAAATTTCAAATATAGATTATAGTATTATTAAATATAATCCCCATGCTATAGCTTTGAGCTCTAAAATTTATCCATTCCACAGAACTGACAGTTTGTGCCTTTTGACCAGTTTCCTCATTTCCCCTATATTTTGGCCTGATTGCTTCAGAGGCAGGCATATTATTTCCGTTGGTCCAATCAGAGTGAATTGCAAGACTGGGTGGGAGGTGCCTGTTCTTGCTCTCTGGACATGGATGGAAGGATGAAGCTCTAGGTGATGTTAGAAGACAGCTTGTGAGTGTGGGAAAATATGCCTTCAGTTAAACGCACAGACAGACAGAGCAGAGCAATGGAATGTGACCTTGTATCTGGTGACCTTGTAAAGTCTCTGAACAAAACAACATTCAAATCTGCCCTAATCTGGGGATGAGCTAACCTGTTACCTAATGGTTTAAGGCAGATGACATTTAGGTTTTCACTGTGTGAAAATCAAACAGATGAAACAAATAAAGTGGCTTTTAGTTTATTTTTTATGTTTTCCAGTATTTTGCACTGAACACATAGTGCTTTCATAATAGGATTACTCCTTTTTTAAAAATGGCAATTAGCTAAAAGTGGATAAAGCAGGCAGCTCCTGTGTCTCAGTGAGTAGAGTGCTGGCCCCATATAGCGATGGTGGCGGGTTAGAACCTGGCCCCGGCCAGCTAAAACCGCAGTGGCAACTGCAACAAAAAATAGCCACGCATTGTGGCAGGCACTTGTTGTCCCAGTTACTCGGGAGGCTGAGGCAAGAGAATCACCTAAGCCTAGAAGGTTGCTGTGAGCTGTGACGCCACAGCACTCTACGGAGGGCAACATAGTGAGACTCTGTCTCTAAAAAATAAATAAATAAATAAATAAATAGTGCTTGCTTTGGCAGCACAGACACTAAAATTGGAACTATACAGAGAAGATTAGCATGGCCTTGCTCAAGGATGACACGCAGATTCATGAAGCGTTCCATAGTTTTCAAGCTTAGTTGCAAATAAACTAATAAACTAATAAACTAAATAAACTAAACTAAATAAACAAATAAAATACTTAAGATGAAAATAAATAAGTAAATAAATAAATAAATAAAAATGGGTAAAACTCCATTAAGTTAGTGCATCTTCCTTTCTCCTTCCTCACTCTTCACCTTCTTCCAACTCAACCCCTTTCAATCCTCTTTCTCAAATTCCCATAAGAGCCAGAGAAGCCAACTAAATGTCAAAATTTTGTCGCTTCATTAATTAGGAGACTTGAATTGGGTGAAGCACAGCCTATATTGTATGAAAGTGACTGGCAAGTGACTGGCAGAGCTACCCTGTAGCTACCGAGGCAGTGACAGAGACGGGATCAGTTGTCACTGTTTATCCCTGTGTGGCTCTTTCTGAAAGTATAGAAACCTGGGGAGATTTGCAGAGACACTGACTGTCTTACACTGATGGAAGAAGCTCCAAACCTAGAATCTAGAACTCCTCTTGTTACCTAAAGTTCAGTACTTGTTTCTCAAGGCCACAGCAGAAAAAACAAGAAGTGATTTTCTGGAAAAAGGAAAGGGAAATTTATCACTTTTCTGGCAAAAGAGGAAAAATGGTGGACTGCATGCTCAAAATCTGCTTTATCCTGCACATGGGCAAAAACACAGAGCCTTCAAAGGGGAAGGCCTATTGTAATTCAGTTACAGTGAATTATTCTTATCACCCCAGCCCTGTCCCATCTCTGCTAAAGACAAAACCCTGACCTCTGCCCACCTGGGATCCCACCTGGGAGGCCTCCTGCCCAGGTGCCCAGGAGGTGATGCCCAGGTCCACCTTCCATAGCACAAAGAACAAAAGACATTTCCCTGCCCCTGCAGACCATCGCCAAAGGCAAGGATGGAGGAATCAGTTTCCAAAAAGAGTTTTAAAGAAACAGAAAACATTTTTTTGCCATTTTTTTTTCCAGGCCATTTTCTCTGTTACACTTTGCCTGATTTCGCAGTGTGGCAAAGGAAGAAAGACCATAATCAAGCTGGATCTCAAAAGCTAGAGCTAACTGTAAAGGAGGCACACACACATCAAGTTAGAATGGAAAGCGTGGAGCTGTGGAGAGAGTCCTGGAAGAGCCTTTCACCAAGAAGCACTTTCTGAGGCAGGTAGGCCTGATGTGAATGGTGTATGGGAAGAGAGACTAGTCCTTTTTCTCATTTTGTTTTCTGTGCTATAAAAGATGGGCCTGGAGGCCAGCACCTGGCTGGACAGGCAGGAGGCTTCCCAGGTGGGCAGAGGTCAGGGTTATGTCTTTAGCAGAGATGGGACAAGGATGGGGTGATAAGAATCATTAACTGTAATTGAATTACAGTAGGTGATTCTGCTGAGAAGGTGATTCAGAAATGGCACTGGAGGGAAACCATGGAGCCTGTGGCTGAGCACCTCTAAGATGTTGTGTGGACAGAGGTGAGAAATCCCACCTTAAGGAAGAAGAATGCTTATTGGCAGAATCTTGTGTAATGATGGCACCTTTATTTCCCACATCTCCTTACTATCTCTTTGCAGATTATACGTCCTATGGGGCTGCTGTTAATTAGATGTGAAATCATAGGCCAATCACTTAACTTTTCTGCACTTAAGGTTTCTTTTCTGCAAAAGGGCTGAGGGTTGGACCAGAAAATCTAAAGAATGGTGCCATCTCATGGGGCTTTGGATTTGCATTTCTCTGATGATTAGGGGCGATGAGCATTTTTTTCATGTTTGTTAACCATTCATCTGTCTTCCTTAGAGAAGGGTCTATTCATGTGATAGATGGGATTGTTGGCTCTTTTTTTCATTGATTAATTTGAGTTCTCTGTAGATTCTAGTTATCAGCCCTTTGTCAGATTCGTAACATGCAAATATCTTTTCCCATTCTGAAGGTTTTCTTTTTGCTTTACTTGTTGTGCCCTTAGCTGTGCAGAAGCTTTTCAGCTCAATTAAGTCACATTTATTTATTTTTGTCCTTTTGATTGCTGCTATAGTCTTCTTCATAAAATCTTTCTCCAGTCTGACATCATCAAGAGTTTTCCCCACATTTTCTTCTAAGATTTTCATGTCTTAGATTTAAATCTTTTATCCTTTGGTGGATCTGCAAAGTAATACAACCTCTTTGGAAGGAAATATGGGGAATCCTCAAAGAACTCAAACTAGACCTCCTATTTGATCCCACAACCCACTGGGCATCTACCCAGAGATAAAAAATCATATTATCATAAGGACATTTGCACTAGATTGGGTATTGCAGCTCAATTTACAATTGCCAAAATGTGGAAACAACCTAACTTCCCACTAACACAGAAGTAGATTAACAAACTATGATATATATACCATGGTATACTATTCAGCCTTTAAAAAAGATAGAGGCTTTCATCCTTTGTATTAATCTGGATGGCATTGAAACACATTCTTCTTAGTAAAGCATCACAAGTATGGAGAAGCAAAAATCCAAAGTACTCAATACTAATATGAAGCCAGTAGTCAATCTAACACACGCCCGCATAAGAGAGAAACTTAAATCAATTCAAGGTGGGGGGGTGGGCAAACGAGGGAGCCGGTAGAGGAAAGGAGGGAGGGAGATGAGTGTGCTCCCACTTAATGGGCACCATGTCAGGGTGTGTGGCACACGTCTTGAGGTGGGACACAATTATAAGAGGGACTTTACCTAACAAATGCAAACCCTCAGATTAACCTGAAACAATAACAGAAAAATTCAAAAAGTTATAATTAAAAAAATAAATATCACTTCATACAAATAATGAAAAAATGAACAGCGCCAGCTGTTAATAGACTACAGTTGGACAGTTGGTCCATCCATGTGTCCATCTGCACAAATCAGCCAATGAGAAGAACCTTGGAAGCCTGTGCCTCTGGAGCTCCTTGGATCCCTGCTGGTGAGAAAGGCATTCACCCAAAGTGGTGCTCTCAGGGAAGCAGGGGGCTTTTGAAGTAAACGCTGTTCTCCTTGCAGCTGCTCTGCAGAAGGAAAAAAACCTGGATTTTAAAGAAGAAAAAAAAAATTTTTTTTTTAAACAAAATTAACTCACAGCTGCAAGCAGCACAATGAAAGCACATTTTAAAATAATCAGATGCTTTTAGGGCCTCCTGCTGCCAGAACAACTTCAGTCCAAGCTTCTGAGGGGTTCCTTTCAAGGCTGTAGCCTCAGGCGCCAACTGTCCAGTGGTTAAAAAGGGACCTAAAACTATTGGTGTCAGAAAAGAGGAAGAAAGTTTTATGATCTTGGGGACCCTAAAGGCCTCAGCTGTTTGTCTGTTTGTTCTTGTCTAATTAGGATGCATTACATAGTTTTGAAAGGCATCTGACAGCTAATAGGTTGTTTTTAAAGGGTCATTTCATTAAGTACTTTTTTTTAATGTTCAGTGATCTTTTAAATTCCATTTAATCAACTAATTTTTATTTTATAACAGCAATAAAATGTGAGCCTGTGCAGTCACTGAAAAGTACTCAATTTGACCATGTTCTAAAAATCATGCTAGTTTCCAACTTTCCACCTATGGTTCCATATATTGATTTTTAGATGAAGATGCATTGTTTAAAATACTGGACTTTACCTAGATGCATCTGCACGTGAATTTCTGCATCTCATTCAGGTTGTTGAATGGGCTTTTCAAGAAAAAGATGTAATGGAGTTGAGTATCTTGGGAAAAGCTTAATAGAACACTTAATACCTTGGAGAGGCCAACGTTGTCCAAGAGAATGAAGATTCTTCCTCACCAGTTGCGGAAAGCCAAGAATCATCTAGATCACTGGGTCGAGGGACTGGGACTTATAGTCAGGTGACCTCAGGGCAAATCCCTTTTGGGCTACTTGATAATGATATGACCTTCAGCCAGGTCCTTCATTGCCCAGATTTCTTACCTGCAGGCAGAGATCAGAATCCCCATTTTATTTAAAGTAATGAACAAATGGAGGTGTCTGTATAGATTGAGCATAGTGTCTGTTCATAGTAGTTTAGCCTGACAGATGTATACTCTGAGCACCTCATATGTTTTCAATGATTTTTTTTTTTAAATTTTAAAGCACAGATTTAGCCATCCACTCTCAGGAGAATGAATAAGTTCAACATCTGCAGAACAAAAACATAGACATAGGATAAATGAAAAGCAATACTGAGTGGAAAAAGAAGGAGACTTTTCACCCTCAAAATAAAAATATCACTAAGTTCAAAAAAGTTTTTATATAAATTACAGATGCTGAATACTTAATAGGCTTTAAAGGAGAAGTAGGGAACAAATGTCAACTAGGTCTATCCTCTTGAGATTGCTGTCCTCAAAGCCAACTATGTCTTTCCACCAGGCTCACACCTGGCTCTGATTGAGAGACAACTCCTTTGTTCTTGTAGTTAATAACAACGATGCCATCTTATACTGGATTTTGAAGTTAGCTACACTACTGTTGTAATTAAAAGTATGATATAATTAGAAGGTAGAACCACATCAATTGATTAATTTCTCTGCCTTTCTTTAATCTGACACTTATAAACAGCTATGATGATAATAAAGTTAGACACTGTTCTAAGTTCTGTACATATCGTAACTTAATACTTTAATACTCATAACAACCTTTGTGGTAGGTGCAGTTTCTAGTCCCTTTCACAAATAAGGAAACTGAGACACAATGAAGGTAAATGATTTGTTCCAGGTCATACAACATTATACAGAGGGAGAATTTGAAGCCAGGAAGTTGGCTCCAGAGTCTGCACTCAATCCACTTATTACATAATGGGGACTATATTTCTTAATGATGGGGACTATATATTATTGTTTAGAACATATATTGGCCTTGAATTTTGCTATGTTGTTTGTAATTGTATTTCAAAGATGGTATACTTTGGAATTTGATATATCCACTATTAAGTGTACAGGTTTTCAGGTCCAGTGTTTTTTATTCTGATGTGGGTATTGTCTTCTTTATAAGTTGGAGGAAGGCACCATGTAAACAATATATCATCCATAATAAGTCAAAAATTCTTACTTATGAAGACACTGTTACATTGTGAGTATTGCACAGATGTAATTTCAAGAAAATAAGAATTTCTCTTTAACAAATATTCATTCCTAGATCACAGAAACCAAAAGGCTAATAAGTCACATCACATTAAAACCAAAGGGCAAAGAGATCCAGAAAATCAGGAAAAACATGCCTATATATGCCATAAATAAAATCCAATAAACCCATCTCTTATTAAATATCTTTCAAGTCTGTTATCCTATCTAGCCCTTGCCCCCCAGTACCCCAGCCTTGCTTCAGATCCTTGTCAATTGCTCCTACAGCATTGCAGTAGCCGTGTTCTTTGTCTTTCCTCTTGCCGCATCATCCTTTCCTTTCCATTTTGTCTACCTTCTCCAGGTGACCTTGCTCAAATAGAAAGTTGATCCTGCCACAGATTCGTCACCACCACACAACAAAGCTTAAACTCTTTAGGATGGCATATAATGCCCTCCACAAAATAACCCTGCCTACTTTTCTAGCCTCTTATTCCCCCAAAGCACTGTACTTTCTAGCTTTGCTCTTTCTGGCGTGTGGCATGCTTTTTTGGCTCTTGTCTGCCAGGAAAAGCCCAGGGAATTATTTCAGACTGAATTTAACCATTACCAAATTGGAGACTTCTCCTTTGACCACCCTCCTTTCCCTTAGTCAGAAACAATTCTCTCATGTCTATGCCCCCATGTTGTATAGACCCTTCCTACAGCCCTGCTTTTTAGGGTGTTAATTCTATGGCTACCTGTCAATCTTCACCAGAGGGAGGACTCTGTGAGGTAAGGCTTGTGTTTTCACTTCTGTATCTGAAGTACCTAACACAGTGCTGGCACGGAAAATGTGTTTGATGAATAATTATAGATTGACAAGCGAATAGGTAAACGAATGACAGAACAAATCATATTGCTTGAATGAAGAATGAATTTTGGAAGGTTTCCCTAAGTTTCTTTAACAAATTCACTGAAATATCAGTTTAATTGGTATGGAGACCGTAACATGAACTAAATAGTATCAATCCTGAGTTCTAGTTTCCAGTATTAGCCCTGTGGCCTTAGATCATTTAACCTCTCAGTACTTCAGCACCAAGAAGATTAGGATGTAGACATTTGAGACTCCCACGGTCACCGTCAAGATTGAATAAAAATAATTCGTGGTCAAAATGCTGTTGAAAACTACAAATGATAAAACATTTCAGCAAAGCTTCTCATGACCAGACCTCTTACATCTAATTCCATGCAGGGAGGCATAACACACACGTATCCACCTGCTTCTTATTATCCTGTGGTTGTCTGCATATTTTTCCCATAATTGCTCTGGGTCATTGAAGAAGTTCAGGAGTGTTATATTTAGTAGGTCAATGTGTTCACAAGTAGGACCTAGAATTGTAAAGAGATTCTTAGAACACATTTAGCACAGAAGAGTATGCCTGTATTAGACCATCAAAAGTCAAAAGCATAATTTGAAATGATGAACATATCCATTTTAAGTTCTATGTTATTTTGCATAGTTAATATCACTGTAATTAGTTATGGCTCCTATAATTTATTGAAAAAGATGCTGATCCAGTCTAGTATACTATAGTGATGAATGTTGGGGAAGCAACTTTGGAAGCTGGAATCAAGAAAATGAGTAACAGTTGGAAAATTAGTATGTAAATCAATAATACCCTTTCTTCTTCATTTTGAAACCAGGATTTTCATCACACGCTATAAAATCAGAGTGCTCCCCCCAAGTTCGAGCTGTCACCACATCCCACAGAACTAGGCAGGCTGCTTCTACTGTAGGAAATGTTTAAAATCCTCTCAAACATTTGAGTAAATCTCTAGTAAATATTTAAACTCTGTATAACTAGTCACAAATAAATTAAGCTGATTTTATGCAGTCTCTCTAATTAGAAGGGCACAGCATTTGTTGAAACGTGATTAGTATTATTCATTAAGCAAAAAATTCTCATTTGTATCTTATTATCACTATTCTGCATAAACCAACACAATTTGTCATGAACTCCCTCATTTGCTGTATCCTCAAAAAGCAGATTATGCTTATTTTTCATTTGGACAGTGGAAAATCAAGCCAGGTGTTTGGCTGCACCAGAGTGTTCAGGTGTAACTGTGCCAGTGATGGCACATTACGAGCGGCGTGGATGAAGAATGAGGCATGGAGAAGCTTGGGACCGAGGTGCCTTGAGGCCCATCCCTTCTGAGTGTGCCTGCTGATGAGACAGGTGTTGTGCTGGGCTGCTGGGAGGGGAGGGGAAACAGGAAAGAAACTTTTCTGTAAACTCAGATCTTTCCATTGCCATCAGAACCTGAAAATGCTTGCTTGAATTCCTGCTGCATTGGAGCTATGGGCATGTGCAGTGTAAAACCTCCCTGGCAGTACCTTTGTTTAAAATATTTCCAAAGCATAAAAATTCAGCTCCATGATTTGTCTGAAACTGTCTGTCTGTCTAGACACATAAGCATTGTACATATTTGGCTTTTCAGACTTATAGGTATTGACAGAAAGACAAAGACTATGTTATATTATCTGACCGAGTGGGGACTGTGGGCTGCTTTTCCTCCTCTGCAATCTATTCTTTTTGTCTTTAAAATCTTCTTTGTTCTCTAGCTCAGGTTGGACTCCATTAGGGCTGGTGACAGCAGCTGCTGTATGATTCTGGCAGAAACAGGGATGTGAATGCTGTAGGGTCTATAAAATAGTGAGCAATGATAGAAAATTATTTTTTAAGGATGGAATGCTTTTAAATATGCTGCTTCAAATCCTGTCTATTTTCTTGGAACTTTAGAGCCTGGGTCCTCCATGTCTGGCCTCCCAGTGTGTCAGTTTCTCTTTCTGTCTCTATTTCCCTTTGTTTCTTCAGCCCGGTCTCTTGTTTCTATAAACCAGGGGTCCTCAAACTGCGGCCCGCGGGCCACATGAGGCGTTGTGATTGTATTTGTTCCCATTTTGTTTTTTTACTTCAAAATAAGATATGTGCAGTGTGCATAGGAATTTGTTCATAGTTTTTTTTTTTTTTTTTTTTTAACTATAGTCAGGCCCTCTAACAGTCTGAGGGACAGTGAACTTGCCCCCTGTTTAAAAAGTTTGAGGACCCCTGCTGAGCCTTTCTTCCCTACCACTTTTGATGTGGTTGATTTTCTGAGAGAACAAGCATGTGGACTGGTATTGGAATAATATCCATGAGATGGAGAGAATGGAGATATTTTACTAAAAACATACACAGCATAGGGATGGGATATGATGGTTGTTTTCAAATGTCCACTAGATGTTCAAAGCCAAATTAGCACTGTGGCATGGCTGCAAAAGCCTCCCTGGAGCAGGTGGAAGGAAGATGCAGGGAGGCAGATTACAGTTCAGCTGGAGGCAGTGCTCTCTACAAAAGGCTGTTCAAACATGAGATGGGCTGGTTTATGAGGTGGAGAGCTCCCTGTCACTGGAAATAGTCAAGCAGTTTGTGGTGAGAGCTTGACGAGTTCTTCCCGGTTCTTTTAATCACTAATGTTTCACAATCTTTTTTGGGAAGGTTGTGCTCAACTGCCTCCATCAGGAGAACTGGGGGGATTCCCAGGAAGACAGAATTTCAAAATATTCAGAAATCTCTAGTCTCTGTTCCTCTTTGCCTCATGTTTTCTCAAGCCTGCTGGCTACCTACTACTGCAGGTTATCTGGCAAAGGTCATCTTAACACCCAGGGTGGCTAGTCATGCTGAGAGACCCGCGTAATGCAGAACATTTGTCACTCTGGGATTAGGGTACCCTCGTTAGGTTTCTGATCGATCTCTGACTCAATGACTCCTGTGTACTACTGTGCAGCCAAGACAACTACCAAGAAGTTAACGGCCCATCTAGAGGTCCTCATCCTTTGATTCACAGCATTTTCCTTGTAAACATTGGCTTTGGGCATTAACATTTTGGATGTAAATAGCTTATTTGCTTGGGAGAATTTTACTAAGTTTGAAGACATTAGCGCTGAGGTAGGGATTCTCAATATGAGGTGGAATTAATTACATCTCTTTACAAATTAAAGAGACAAAAATATTATCTTCTCAAATACGAAATGAGTTATGAGCCTCGTTTATTAGGTAGAATGAAAATATATATATTTTTTGTTGTTGTTGAGACAGAGTCTTACTTTATCACCCTCGGTAGAGTGCCGTGGCATCACACAGCTCACAGCAACCTCCAACTTCTGGGCTTAGGCTATTCTCTTGCCTCAGCTTCCTGAGTAGCTGGGACTACAGGTGCCTACCACAACACCCAGCTATTTTTTGTTGCATTTTGGCTGGGGGCTGGGTTTGAACCCACTGCCCTTGGTATATGGGGCCAGTGCCCTACTCGCTGAGCCACAGGCGCCGCCCAGTAGAATGAAAATTTTGAAACTTTTGGCTGGGGTTTCTAATTTGTGGTTAAAGACCCACCTACTTGCTGAAATACAGATTCCTAAGCCCAGCTCCAGACCTATTATATTAGTGTTTTATTGTCACATAACAAGTTGCTACTAATTTAGGAGCGTAGAACAACAAGTATGATTTGGGGGACAAGGTGTGAGGTTGGAGTTTTATTATATAGGTCCTGGATTTTCAGGTCAAGGAATTTAAGTAAAGGTAAGCCATTTTAAATAAGAATCATGTTTAATGAGCAATGCAATTTTATTCTCTTTATCCCACTTATTCTCTGCAATTAAGGATTATATTTTGATTCTCTTTCAGCAACCTCAAGGTCAAGGTATTGATTATTATCCAATGATAATATTTATTATTTTTTATTTACATATTTATTATTTTTATTCACAGGGATAAGGAAGGAAGGGTACTTTCAAGTTGTAAGAAATAAACTGGTGCATGGGAAAGAGGAGGGAGACCCAACATTCAGATTCTGGTTGAGGAAGAGTGATGGTGACACTATGATCCTCTTTTAGAAACGCCTTTCTACATATTCTGATCCTTCACATGTTCTCAGTTCACCATCCTCCAAGGTATAAATGTACTCCAAAGACTCCAGATCCTTAGGGGAGGATAGTGGGGTCAGGGAGGTCTATTAATCACTATATAAATTTTAGAACTGAAAGTTGAAAATTAATTTTGTAGCTTGGAACAGAAGGTGGACTACCTTGGAGACAGTAGCT
This sequence comes from Nycticebus coucang, assembly GCF_027406575.1. Taxonomy (NCBI): domain Eukaryota; kingdom Metazoa; phylum Chordata; class Mammalia; order Primates; family Lorisidae; genus Nycticebus; species Nycticebus coucang. The sequence goes on along the minus strand of NC_069784.1, from coordinate 19,476,535 downwards.
TTGAATACCAGATGATGGCTCAGATACAGGAGGGTATCATTTGACAAGCAGATGGATGACAGAGTGGGTGTACTGGAGAGCACTGTTAATTTAATGACTCCAGATAATGCGTCTTTAAAATTGAAAGCAAGACACTGGGACATAGCCAGCAAAGCTATAACTTGTGGATTTCTGGTAGAACTAGATAGGGGAAAAGAAATGGGACATATGTAGTTCTGTGTTTTGAAAAATTCAGTTGTTTCTCAGAAAGAGACAGTATAGACTTTCCTCAGTGAAATTTTTGAAGATCCAAATAAAATTCTCTACCAAGGAAAGTAGAAGATCCCTGTATTTCAATAACAATACTAAATCCTATGTTTAAAATGGTAAATCAGAGAAAAAATTATTTAGGCTCTTTCTTCCCCATCGCTGATGTGGGGAAATTCTACATTTCTGTTTCATTGAACCATATAATCTGGCCTTTGTTTATGCTTTACTTAGAATCATTAACTAGTGAATCCTATTTGGTCCCTTCATGTTCATTTCATTCCATCACAAGTTTAGCCCATTATTTTACTTACTCATTTAACAATCAGGAATAACCCTATCACTCTCTGTGAAGTTCCAGGGGGTATAAAGATGAACCAAACACATTTCTGTCTTCAAAGAATTCCCACTTCACTCTAGAAACCAAACAGCAAAGCAGAGTCCTGCAGAGAACTGAGCCTCCATAGTCACCCAGCAGTGACTTAACACGGATTGTGAGAGGAAAGGCTAGTCATCAGCACTTTCTCCTATCAAGAGTGTCAGCAGGGAGTTGAGGCTTCACACCTGGAATCAATGAGACTGAACAAAGTGGTGTGAGTTTGGGCTAGTTAGCTCTAAGCTCCCACCATTCCTGGTGTCAATGGGCCACAGTGGGGAGCCCAGCTGAGCACAACTCCAAAGGCAATGAGGTGGTATGAGTCAGTGCACCACTTTTACTGGAAGGTAGTATTAGGGGATGAAAAGAGAGCTGAACTTCCATTCCACCCATTTGTAATGAGGCAGTGTGAGTTAGTGGTCCACTTTTGCATGAGTGATATCTATAGGACCCAGCAGTGAGCTAGAGACACACACACACATCTAGTCCTCAGTCTAGAGCTCAACAGGGAAACCATCAACAAAAAAAGATCAAATAGAGTCTGAGTTCATTACTGTAATGTCCAAAATGTACAGATACAACTTAAAAAAAAAGAATCACTCATCATACAAAGAACCAAGAAAATCACATCTTAAATAAGAAATGATGATCAACAGACATAAACACCAAGATAAAATAGATGTTGAAGTTATTGGATAAAAATTCCAAAGTAGCAATCACAAAAATGCTTCAACAAGTAATTAAAAATTCTCTTGAAATAAATAAAAACCCTCATTTCTGAAAGCAAATTTGTTGTAACACACAACCAAATGAAACTAAAAATCATTAAAAGCAGAATAAAATACTCATTGGATGGGCTCATTATTAGAGTGAAGATGATGGATGATATGATCAGTGAACTTGAACAGAACAAAATGGAATTTATACAAGCTGAACAATTAAAAGAAAACATGATAAAAAGAAGAAAGTGAGATTGACAAAAAATTTGAAAAAATACTGTCTAAAAAACTTCCTTTGTTGAAAGACATAAACTTATATAGTCAAGAAGTTGAGCAAACTATAAAAGGGATAAACACAAAGAAATTTATACCAAGTTACTTTAAAAACTAAATTTTTGAAAACTAATGCAAAGAAAAAAAATCTTAAAAGTAGCCAGAGCAGAAATGACACATTACTTATAGGGAGCAATTCAAATGATAGTCTGTTTCTCATCTGGAACCAAGAAAACCATATGAAAGTGACTCAGAACTTTTAAAGTTCTGAAAGAAAAGAAAAATTATTATAACTCAGAATTTTATATCTAACAAAAATATCCTTTAGGAATGAAGGGGAAATCAATGAATTCTTAGATAAAGAAAACTAGGGTAATTTTTTACTAGCAAACCTACCCTTAAAGAATCACTAAAGATTGAACACAAGCAAGTGGAATCAACCTAACAACCTAATTACCCATCAATTTGTGAGTGGATAAAGAAAACTAGATGGAATTAGAGACCATTATCTTAAGTGAAGTACCTCAGAAATAAAAAAAACCAAACACCATAAATTCTCATTAATAAGTGGGAGCTAAACGGTGGGGACACACAGGCACAAAGCAACATAAAAGCCATGAGAAAGGAGAAGGGGGGAGGTTGGGAAAGGAGTGTGGGATAAAAACTTACCTATTTGGTACAATGAACACTATTCTGGCGATGGGGACACCAAAAGCCCTGACTTAAGCATTATTCAAGGTGTCCATATAATAAAAACACTTCTACCTCCTTTATATTTTGGAATAATAAAAAAAGAATTACTAAAGAAAGTTCTCTAAATAGAAAGGAAATGAAAATTGAGAAGTTTAGGACCTTAAGAAAGAAAAGGACACCAGAACAGATAAAAGTTGGAATGAATGTACTTGACTGCTCTTCTCCTGAGTTTCTGAAATTGCATTGATGATTGAAACAAAAATCATTATAACTTATGATATGGTGCTTAATATGTATAATATTTAAGGAAATTGTATTTAAAAAGTTGGGAATGTAAAGGCATTAAATGGAAAAAAGGTTTCCATATATCACTTACAGTGATACAACATTGGGACTAGTAAACTGGTAAGTTGTAGTGTGGAATGGGAAAACAAAAATGTTTTTCCTGAAACTGGAAATCTATTCATCAACAAAAACACACTCAGTGAATTGCACATTGATGAGAAATACAATTTTATTGTGTTAACAACAACAAGGTCATTTTGGTGCTTATTATATTGTATTGGATCAGAGAGGTCTCCTTTGACAATTCAGATTGCAGAGGAGAAAAATTCATCAGTAGAGTTTGAAAAAGTAGATAATTTCCAGTGCTTGAATGCTCTAAGTTCTATAACAAACAGATTTGCAGCTCAAATTTGAACTCATCTAAGGAAGACTGTCTCTGCCTTCCCCAGGCATTTTTACTTTTGATTTGCAGTAATATCTCTGAGCAATTAAAATCTAATTCTAGTAGTGCGTTCAGACCCACCAGCTGGCAAAATCAGGAAATAATTGTGCTGCCATAGGCTTGGTGTCTGGTTTCCCAATTACAAGTCATAAGTAAATACATCTTTAGTGAGTGAAAGCCTTCCATATTAGCATGCCATGCTGTGCAATTCACACATATCCATGGACAGGTAACACGTTCCTAAATCCAGCCCAGGTCCCAGAGTGACTCTGGTGCCTTAGCACTAATGTCTGCTTTGTCTTGTACCTGTGAATTGTACTAGACTACACACAGGCTTTGAGACCTGCTTTTACCTTTCTAACTTGAAGTCCCTTTGCCTAAGCCTCATCAGATGATCATGGTCTTCAGTAACTTACCATTTTCAGAATGAGAGAACAATGAAGAAGGCAGCTAACCTGTAGTTTGGAGCAGAGCTGGCTCAAGAAATGTTTCCATTTCTATGACTCCCTGCACCTCATGGGCTTTGCTATTAGGCCAACAAAGAGGCAACATGGGGGTGGGGGAATGTATAGAAGATCAAAGTAACGTGAATCCAGCCAAGCAGGGGTTCCTGAAGGAGGCAGAAAGGCCCGGTAGCTCTTTGGGCTACTCATACCTGAAACTCCTCCTCTAGTTATTAATAGCCTAACTTTGCACCCATGAGGACTTTGTTGTGTCCTTGGAGGGGTGGAATGAGGTGTGAAGAGACTGAAACTCCTTGACAGCTGTGTGTTTTGCTGAGCATCTCTTAGAGTTAGAGTCTGACATTTCTTTGAGAAAATCATACATAAATCAAACAAATAAGTAGCTTCTCTGCTTGAAATGAGGGATGAGGCTCCCAAATTTCTTCCTCTCAGCGATCTATGAAGCATCTTTTTGGAACACTAGGACTTCACAGAATACAGCTGGAAACTACCAAATTAGAGGTGAAACAAACATGACGAGAGGTGAGCACATAGGCCTGGGTTTCTACCTTCCCATTCTGGGGAACATTTCTGGCTTCTCCTCTAGAGTTCTGCTCAGGCTACCAGCAGATTCTCTCTAGATCAGTGTCTTTCAACTTTTTTTAACCTCATGGCACACTTAAACCTACAGTTAAACTTCCGTGGCTCACTTTAATTATGTTGATGCAAAAAAAAAAAAAAAAAAAAAAGAATATATTTACTGTGTTTTGAACTTCTTTCAGAAATAATTTAATTAATGATTTTTAAAAATTTTCATGGCACCTCAGTGAAAATCACTGCTCTAGATCATGTAAGGACTGATCCCACCTCCTTTTCTGTCCACTGCAGTTGGCTGGCATACAGCTCCATGACTGACCATGTGAGGACACACAGCTATGAACCTACCTGACTTAGGAGAATTGCAAGTACTGTATTTCTGCTGCAGCACACCATCCTTGGGTCTAAGATGGCACTTTGAATGGACCCTTTACTTCTCTGTACTAAAGGCCACAGATCAGTGTCTCTCAGGGGTCCTCAAACTATGGCCCGCGGGCCACATGAGGTGGTGTGATTGTATTTGTTCCCGTTTTGTTTTTTTACTTCAAAATAAGATATGTGCATTGTGCATAGGAATTTGTTCATACTTTTTTTTTTTAAACTATAGTCCAGCCTTCCAACAGTCTGAGGAACAGTGAACTGGCCCTCTGTTTAAAAAGTTTGAGGACCCCTGGAGATTTAGACTTAGCAGGGACCTGTGTCATTCTCTTTGGAGTGGCCCATGCATGAATTGTGTGTTTGAGTCAGCCTATGTTATGATATCCCACTTCTTCTATGGGTAACTCTGAGTTGGCAACTTAGTTCCCATATTGAGGCTGATATTATCGATATTGAGGCAGAACTTACATTCCAGTGGTTCTAATTCTAATTTTTGAGGGTATCCTAAAACAAGATTAGTTTCTGTCCCATGTGAAAATTCTTCAAGTTTCTGAAGATAAAACTCATGTCTTCCCTGATCCTTCTCTTTTTGAATAATGTATTCTTTTCTCCAGGATGTATTTATCATTTTATTTTCAATACAGATAGTAAAACTTGCTTATCTGATCACATGCAGAGATAATGCTTTTCCTGTCTCAGAAAGAAAAAAACTCTCCAAAAGTCAGGACTTCGGTGAGAAGTTCTGTGGGAACTTCACAGTGTATGAATCTTCGTACCATCATCCTTGCTTCTTCATTTGGCTGTTATTCTGGACCTGGAGCAATAATTGATCAGGAGGGATATATCTGATTCCTGAGAAACTTGCTATGGTGTGTGTATGGAAAGGAAGGGTTGGTTGGTGGAGATCTACCTGCTCACAATATGGAGAATATATGCCTCTACCCCCACCCACCCCCACCAATGAACTGTGCTGGTGGCTACTGCCACTGGCTGGGCTCTTTTCCCAGGCTTCAGAAGACACATGTATTGATGTCTGTTCATTCCTACTCTTCTTGCAAATACACATCTCCCAAATAAAATAGACTTTTCGTGTCTCCAGTGCCCAGCACAATGGTTAACTCAAAGTAGACATCCAATAAATATGTAGTTGGTAACTGAATGAACATATAAATAAAATAAAGCCCCGAAGTCATTCTCTCTTCCGTTTCTGTCTCCCTCTCTTTCACACACATACACCCCTACCTACATACACTCCAATCATACTCCAAGGCCATGAACTAATCCACCCTCTCCCCAGCTCAGGGTCTCAGCATCTTGTCTCTGGGGTGGCCGGTTTCCTCTGACAGTATATGCTGATTGAAGGATTGAACTTTCCTTCTAAGTGACCAAGTCTGTTTACTCCACTTGAAATGATTCTTAATCTTGTGCTTATTTCCCCATCTATGTTCATCAACTCCCTTCACAGTAGGAATTTCTGATTGGGGATACTACTGGCATGAGTCCCTACTACCTACATTTGGATCTCCCTAATTCTACCTACCTAGGCCTCTGATCATTGACTCATTTTTAGTCATCCATTTATTCATTCATTCACAGGGCAAATATTTACCCTATCCCCTCATCACAATCCCTCTGCTGCTGCCAGGGTCCTGTGCTTGACATTCAGTGAGTCCACCTTGGATGCCTGTGCTCTCTGAAGTCAACAGCAAGCTTCCCGGGCTTCCAACAGCCCTGTGGGGACATTATCTTATACTGTGTAATGGCCAAGTTTCCTACAAGCATGCACACATGTACACAAAGACACACAAGCATTCACACACCTGTGCATACATGTGTTTATAATACTTGCTGTATTATACTATCCATTGAAAAGAACCCAAACTCTGAGAAAGGATGAAGAGAGGTGTGTGACCATGGCTTACAGAGCCATGTCCAAGAAGCCTTGAGCAAGTGGTCTCACTGTGGTTGGGTTACAGTTTTAGTTTTATACATTTTATGAAGAATGGGATTATATGTAAAGTTATAAATCAGTACGTGGAATGTGTGCATTGGTTTGGCCCAAAAAGGTGGACATCCGAAGCAGGGAATTATAGGTATATTTAAAGATTCTTTGATTTGTAATTGGGTGAAGAAATGAAGCTTTGTCTAAAGGCCTGGAATGCTTTAAGTTAATGGAGTCTGTGAATCCGAGATAAGTCACCTGTTGTAATACTGGACATACAACCAGACTCAAATGATCTGTTAAATGAATTGATGACCTACAGGTATGTTTTAACTGCTATCTTACATGGCCTTAGGCCTGTTAATGATTTTATACCTTATTGTTACAGAAAGTAACTCCAAGAGGGATGGGATATAACTAGGGGTGCTGACCTCCCTTCTCCCGATGGCTGACAAATCAGCTTTAAGGTTTGGGGCGGGGGGGTTGTCCCTGGGCCAATAGAGGGTTTATTTAGTTGGTTTGGGGGATTTAAAATTTTATTTAGATCCCAGTACACTGCTAGAAAATAGGATTCTAGTTATATCAGTTATCTCTCTAAGACTTCCTATGACAAGCCCTTGAACATTTATGCTTGCATTGAGCAAGATGCCAGGGGATTCCAATAGTATTTCTTGAAGTACATGGTGGCAAATGTCTAAAATGCCAAACTCAGGTGTCTCAAACTCCCGAGCTCAAGCAATCCATCTGCTTCAGTTCTGGATCTGAATATGGGTGGTAACAAGGACACAATTTTTTTTTTCTCCCTTAAAATTCCATATCATCACGTTGACTACATTTGGGCTCATAGTCACTTCCTTAGCCTCCTGGGTTGAGATGCTGACACCAGCATAATCAAATAGAGAGAAATGAGCCCTATCCTCATTTTGAAACTCAATGCACCTGGAACAAAGAATCTCTGATTCTGCTTGCCATCTTCTGGTGGAAGAGAAGGCCTCCCACTGACCTATTTGCCACACTTAAATTGAAGGGTGCATTTCCCCCAGGGGATGGAGAGTTCGGATCTACAGCCTGTTTGGATTTCACCCTCAAATGCCCCAGATGAAATTCTGTAGAAGTTCTTTGACTCCCCACGACTACCCACATTTGGTGAGTAGAGTGAAATTTAATTTCTGAGTAGGAAGACTATTAAGAAAGAGTCAATATTCTGTGAACCATAGAATAAAACACAGACAAAAAGACAGATAATAAGTATGTATTTTATTTAATAATGTTCTCAGTAGTTTCAGTCATTTTTCTGTAATTTCCATGATGAATGCAAGTGATACTTTCCTGCATATTCTTAGTGCTGCAAAAACAGGCTGGGGAAATAATTTTTTAGTCAAATATGAAACTGTACATGATTCTAATACCTTTGAGGAGATTTCCTTCTACTTTCCATTGTTCTGTAAATGAAAAGTAAATTATGCTTTGTTAAAAAACTTTCCGTTGAATAGTTTTATAGCAAATGTTTCATTCACTTCAATAAATAAATGTGCAATATTTTTTGAAAATTGAGACTCAGGCTTTGTAAAATTTAACAACTCCACCAAATTAGTCTTTCCAGTTCTTAGGCTGCAGTAGAAAATTATACTTTTTAACTTTTAGTTACGTAGCATTTAAATAAAATGTCTAATTCACTTCTCAGCTTTCATGAAGCATTAGATCTGTAATGTACAATGGTAGTTAACGTGAGAAAGCAGGAGAATTTTTAATGATTATGCACCCTCTTAATGAAAGGCACCAGCTTAGTGGCAGCACAGCCTTGTGGGAAGGATGCTGCTTTAGAAATTAGCGTTCTGTAGGCCGGGCACAGGGATCACACCTGTAATATTAGTACTCTGGGAAGCTGAGGCAGGTGGATCACATGAGCTCAGGAGTTCAAGACCAACCTGAGAAAGAGTGAGACCCCATCTCTACGAAAAATAGAAAAATTAGCCAGATGTTGTGACTGGTGCCTATAGTCCCAGCTACTTGGGAGGCTGAGGCAGGTGGATCACCTGAATTCAGGAATTCTAGAGCAGCCTGAGCAGAGCGAGACCCTGTCTATACTAAAAACAGAAAAAGTAGCAGGGCTTTGTGGTGGGCACCTGTAGTCCAAGCTACTTGGGAGGCTGAGGCAAGAGAGTCACTTGAGCCCAAGAGTTTGAGGTTGCTGTAAGGTCTGAAGCCATGGCACTCTAAGCAGGGTGGCAGAGTGAGACTCTGTCTCAAAAAAAAAAAAAAAAAAAAAGAAAAAAAAAAAGAAAAGGGAAAGGAAAGAAAGAAAGAAATTAGGCTTCTGGATGCTTCTTCATAGGACTGTGAGTGCATCACTCTGGGGCTGTTTGGAGACGTCTTGACCTCTCTAGGCATTTTCTTTTTCTGCTATAAAATGGAAATAATAAATACTTGTATCTGTAAGCCTCTCAGAGATTATTGAATAAGGAAATCATGGTGGATCTACCTAAACAAAACCTACAGGGAACATTTAGCAGATTTAATTTATAAGACCATTAAGCTGAGTCAGAATTATTTTAGACCATGGGTTAATTTCTTTGTTTTATGTTTGTGGCTATTTTGGTTGATTTTTGGAAATGAGTGTGAGAGAGGAAGGAAAGAAGGAAGAACTAAAAATGCCAAAGCAGTTATTTTTGTTTGTAAATGTAGGACTGCATTTAAACCAGCACATTGTACTCCTTGATTGCACTAATGTACACAGCTATGATTTAACAATAAAAAAACAAAACAAAACAAAAAAACCCCAGTAAGTAGAATGCACCTACTGCCCTACATGTTATGCCATGAAAGGGCCGGAAGCTTCACGAAACCTCAAGCCTGGTTTTATGCTTAGAAAAAAATGGGGGAGGGGGGTGTGGAGATTACAGCTGTTACTTTGTGTCCTTTTTGGAGCTCTGTATGTGCAGAGCAAACTACTCCGCTTTCTTGGTTCTTCAGCCACATAAAAAGAAAGGAAGTTGGTATTATTTTAAAAGCTGGGTCTCTTCGAAACTGTACCATTATGCTTTGTCAACCATGGCCAGTTGGCCAGTTGAGGTGGGGCTGGGATTTGCCACTGGAGTTCCTCACTAGCAGGGACACTGGCTGGGGAGGGGGTCTTCTTTCTGGAAGACCATATGCCTTCTAAAGGTATGGCTATAATACTATAACTTCATAGTGAATTATGATGGCTGGGAGGTAGAGGAGAGGGTTGACAGCTGCTGAAAATATGGAATTTCGATTCTTGGAAGATGAGGTGGTAGGAAGGAAAGGGGTTAGCAACAGTGAAACCAAAAAGTAAAGCAGCTGAGCCCAGTGCTGGGGGCTGGAGTTTCTGGGCTAACAGGTCCTGGGCTCACATAAAGTATAGATCCAAATCTTCCATTTGTCGTTCACTTGACTGTGTGATTTGGAGAAAGATTATGTAACCTCTAAGATTCTAAGTTTCTGCGTCTATAAAATGGATTTAATAATACTCTACTAGATTATTGTGTGGATTCAAGCAAATGATGTTTGTGAAGAGCTAAGTCTAGTCCATGACATTTATTAGTACTTGGAAAGCAAATTGTGGCTCTGGCCCAGGAGGATTGATAACTAGCCAGGGAAGGTTCAGTCATTTTTGTGTCTGATCAGAATTGATTCTGAGAACAAAAAAGGGCAGAAGTAGGAAATAGTCCAAGGTTGGAGGTGGGTTCATGAACCCAGCTCTGGGGATTGCTACTGCAGCAGGCGGAGGCTGTTATTCGCACATGGCCAGTTCTACCCTCATCTTAGGGATGGGTTCATGTATTACTCATCTTTCTATCTGCTGTACCTAGCATAAGACCTGACACAAAATATAAAGAATTGAAGAATAAAACCAAATAGGAGAAAAATAAGGTATCTTAAATAGGCTGCCCACCTTCCAAGAAAGGCAGATTCAGATGAACTCTGGTGTTCCTTATTTCTGTCTTTAAAAAGAACTTAGTTTACAATCACTCAGCTCTGCTCTCTGACACCTTGCTCCAGCTTTTGATTTTGTATGTTATGAGACTCTCAGGTTAAGAGATCCTCTGAATAGCCCACCAGTATTTGAGAACATAGTGTGGGGTCCCATGGAATAAACTTAACACATCTCGTGGGGTACTAGCTTGTAGACAAATTATTCTGGAACAAATTATTCCAGAGAAGAATGGTTAATTCATTGTGCAGCTAGGTCTTCATAGAAATGTGATATCTTTTATATTTTCTAAAACTGGTAGGAGTAAATTACAAACAAAATTATTCATGAGGTTATGCGATATTTTTCTGTATCTTTTCCTTGCCATTTTACTCGTGTAGGGTACTTGATTCATGGGGCTGAGTTTGTAGTAGTGATAACAGGAGATATACGTGTGAGCACAGAACCCAGTTTGCAAGGAGTGTGGGAGATGTTTGGTTGGGCTCAGACAGAATGCATTTGCATCCTAAGTGTTTCTTTGAGTTCCAACCCAATGTATCAAGTTGCTCAAGAGGGATTTTTTTTCTAACTAAAGCCAAATCAAAAGAAATCATCAGATGTTGGGTGGTTTCCAGAAAAAAGTGTAAATCTCTTGCAAACTCTTAGAGATGAGAGAATGCGTTTACTCAAGGTTTATCTCAGGAGAACCAAAAATTTGACTCAGGTTTTTTTTTAAAGTTACATGAAGTTCAGCACAACTGTATTGCTTTTGAATAAAATTCCTAAATGGACAAATTTTGCCTGACATATGAATATAATGATACATTCTGTAAATTAAAAATGATTTTTTGTAATACGTAACATTTGACAAAGGATCACAAGCCAAATATGGGTCTTTATTGTAGCACATCCGCAAACAGGGCCAGTATGAAAGACTTGGCTGTCTTGGGAGCCTATCAATTTTCATTTATTCCTTTGAAATGATAGTCTTGGGTATAGTGTCTACCCAACTAGAGAATCATCTGAAGTGTTTTATCAATTTGGGTGACCAGGTAATATTGCTCTGATTTCATAGGTGTTCCCAGAGTGGTTTTAATGTGCATATTTATGGCTGTTTTGTAATCACTTACTTTAACGTATTTTCAAGTACTATGTGTGGCTAGACATGCAATGACTTTATTTTTTTTAACTTAATTTTTATTAAATAATAACTATATACATTTATGGGGCTTTATGAAATGCTTAAATCAAACTGATTAACATAACCATTGCCTCACTTATTTTTTGTGTAAGACATTTATAATATACTCTTAGTTGTTTTGAAATGTACCCTTGCATTATGCACATTAGGTGAGAACCCACCACTCTCCTCTCTCCACTCACCCTCCCCCCTCCACCCTTCTTCTTGCTAGACTATATTTGTGTTTTATCATTCGTATGAATGTGTTAGTGATTGCATGTTAGTCTCGTACTAGTATTGAGTACATCGGATACTTTCCTCCCCCATTCTTGATAGATTTTACTAAGAAGAAAATGCTCCAGCTCCATCCAGGTAAACATAAAAGATGTAAAGTCTCCATCTTTTTATGGCAGTATAGTATACCATGGTATACATATACCACAATTTGTTAATCCATTCATGGGCTGATGGGCATTTGGACTGCTTCCATGACTTGGCAATTATGAATTGGGCTGCAATAAACATTCTGGTATAAATGTCTTTGTTGTAAAATGATTATTGTTCATCTGGGTATATACCTAGTAGAGGAATTGCAGGATTGACGGTAGGTCTACTTTTATTTCCTTGAGTATTATCCAAACTTCTTTCCAAAAAGGCTGTATTAGCTTGCATTCACACCAGCAGTGTAGAAGTGTTCCCTTCTCTCTACATCCACACCAGCATTTGTAGTTTTGGGATTTTGTGATATGGGCTAATCTTACTGGAGTTAGGTGATATCTCAAAGTGGTTTTGATTCGCATTTCTCTGATGATTAAAGATGATGTGCATTTTTTCATGTGTTTTTTTGGCCATTTGCCTGTCATCTTCAGAGAAGTTTCTGTTCAAGTTTCTGTTCAAGTCACTTGCCCACAAAGAAATGGGGTTGTTTGTTCTTTTCTTAATGATTAACTTGAGTTCTGTGTAGATTCTACTTATCAGACCTTTGTTGGAATCATAACCTACAAAAATCTTCTCTCATGCAGCTGTATGTTTGCTTCTCTTACAGGGCCCTTAGCTGTGCAGAAGTTTTTTAGCTTGATCAGATCCCAGTAATATATTTTTGGTGTTGTTTCAATTGCCAGGGGGAGTCCTCCTCATAAAATATTTTCTCAGGCCAATATCTTCAAGGGATTTCCTTGCACTCTCTTCTAGTATTGTTATAGTTTCATGCCTTAAGTTTAAATCTTTTATCCAGTAAGAATCAATTTTGTTAGTGGTGAAAGGTGAGAGTCCAGTTTCAGTCTTCTACAGGTTGCTAGCCAGTTCTCCCAGCACCATTCGTTAAATAGAAAGTCTTGTCCCCTGTGTATGTTTTTGTTAGGCATATCAAAGATCAAATGATGATATGTGGCTGGGTTCATCTCTATATTCCCTATTCTGTTCCATATATCTGCCTCTCTATTTTTGTGCCAGTACCATCCTGTTTTGATCACTATAGATTTGTAGTATAACATGAAGTCTGGTAATGTGATGCCTCCTGATTTGTTTTTATTTTTGAGTAATGTATTGGCTATTTGAGGTTTTGGTCTGATTCCATATAGATCAAAGTACTGTTTTTTCAAGTTCTTTAAAGTATGACATTGGTGCTTTGATAAGGATTGCATTAAATCTGTGGGTTGCTTTGGGTAGTATGGACATTTTAACAATGTTGATTCTTCCCCGCCACAAGCATGGTATGATTTTCCATTTGTTAACATCTTCAGCTATTTATTTTCTCAGGGTTTCAGAATTTTCATTATAGAGATCTTTCATATCCTTTGTGAGATAAATTCCCAGAAATTTCATCTTCTTTGGCACTACTATAGGAAGCATAGAGTCCTTGACTATTTTTTTTTTTTTTTTGTAGAGACAGAGTCTCACTTTATGGCCCTCGGTAGAGTGCCGTGGCCTCACACAGCTCACAGCAACCTCCAACTCATGGGCTTAGGCAATTCTCTTGCCTCAGCCTCCCAAGTAGCTGGGACTACAGGCGCCCGCCACAACGCCCGGCTATTTTTAGTTTGGCTGGGGCCGGGTTTGAACCCGCCAGCCTCAGTATATGGGGCCGGTGCCTTACCGACTGAGCCACAGGTGCCGCCCTATTTTTTTTTTTTTTTTTTTTGCTTGAGTATTGTTGGTATATATAAAAGCTACTGTTTGTAAGTGTTGATTTTGTATCCTGAGACACTACTATATTCCTTGATCACTTCTAAGAGCTGTGTGGTTGACTCCCTGGGGTTTTCCAGTTATAAGATCATATGTGAAGAGTGAGAGTTTGACCTTCTCTGATCCCTTTTGAATACCCTTGATCCCCTTCTCTTGCCTAATTGCAATAGCTAGGACTTCATTTACTATGTTGAATAGCAGTGATGACAAAGGGAATCCTTTTATAGTTCCTGATCTGAGTGGAAATGTTTTCAATTTACTCCATTCAATATGATATTGGCTGTGGGTTTGCTGTAGATGGCCTCCATCAGTTAAAGAAATGTCCCATTTAAGCCTATTTTCTTAAATGTTCTAATCATGAAAGGATGCTGGATATTATCAAAAGCTTTTTCTGCATTAATTGATAGAATCATAGGGTCTTTCTTTTAATTTTATTTATATAGTATATTATATTTATAGATTTATGTATGTTGAACCAAACTTGTAACCCTGGGATAAAACCAACTTGATTGTGGTATATAATTTTTTGATGTTTTGTTGAATTCTGTTTGCTAGGATCTTATTGAATATATTTGCATCAATATTCATTAATAATTTTGGTCTATAGTTTGCTTTCTTTGTTGAGTTCTTTCCTGTTTAGGGATCAAGGTGATATTTGCTTCATAGAATGTGTTGGGGAGGATTCCTTATTTTTCTATGTTTTGGAAAAGGTTATGTAGTATAGATACTGGTTTCTCTTTGAAGGTTTGGTAGAATTCTGATGAGAAGCTATCTGGTCCCAGACTTTTCTTTTTTGGGAGATTTTGTATAGTTGATGTTATTTCAGTGCTTGATATAGGTCTATTCAAAATTTCTAATTCTTTCTGGTTGAGTCTAGGAAGGTGACGTGCTTCCAGGTATTGGTCAATTTCCTCCAATTTTCACATTTCTGAGAATAGAGTTTTCTGTAGTAATCATTAAGAATTTTTTGAATTTCTGTGCTATCTCTTATTATTTCTCCTTTATCTTTTCTGACTGATGTTATTAGAGGGTTTAATTTTCTGTTCTGGTTAGGCTACCCAAAGGTTTATCAATTTTATTAATCTTTCAAATAACTAACTTTTTGTTTCATTGATCTTCTGAATAATTCGTTTTAGATTTCATTTAATTCTGCTTTAATTTTAGTAATTTCTTTCCTTCTGCTGGGTTTTTGGGTTGGATTGTTCTTCATTTTTCAGTTGCTTGAGATATTAGGTTGTTGACTTTGTCTCTTCCTTTTTCTTGATGAAGGCTTTTAATGCTATAAATTTCTCTCCTAGGGCTGCCTTTGCAGTATCCCACAGGTTTTGATGATTTGTGTCTACATTATCATTTTGTTTAAAAAATTTGATGATTTCCTTCTCAATGTCATCTTTGACCCAGCTATCATTCAGCCTAAGGTTATTTAGTTTCCACAACTTTCTTTGACTACGAAGATTTCTGTCACTATCAAGTTCTACTTTTATTCCATATGGTCCAGGAGGATACAAAGAATAATTTCTATTCTTTTAAATTTGTTGAGGTAGACTTGTGCCCTAAGATGTGATCAATTTTGGAGGATGATATGTAGGCTGATGAGAAGAATGTGTATTCAGTTTTATTAGGATGAAATATTCTGTAGATGTCTGTTAAGTCCATTTGTATAGGGTCAAGTTGAATTCTATTATTTTGTTGTTTAGTTTCTTCTTGGAGGGTCTATCCAGACTGACAAAGGGGTTTCAAAATCTCTAATAATTATAGTGCAGGAGGATACGAAATTGTTCATATCCATTACGATTTCTTTATAAATTGAGGAGCATTCAGGTAGGGTGCATAAATGTTAATTATTGAAATCTCTCCATGTGGAGTGTTTCCGGGTCAAATCTGTAGTGTCTACCGTTGTCTTTTCCTTATCTTTGTTGGTTTAAATCCTATTGTATCTGCAAATAAAATCACAACCCCTGATTTTTTTTTTTTATTAAATCATAGCTGAGTACAATAATGCAATTATGAGTTAAAATGTGCTGGTTCCATATACAGTCTGAAATATTTTCACTGACTGGTTAACATAGCCTTCATGGCATTTTCTTAATTATTGTGTTCAAACCCTTTTACCCTACACTTAGTAAACTTCACCTGCACCCTTCCAAGATGCACCCTAGGTGTGGACCCACCAATCACCCTGCCTCCACCCTACCTCCCCCTCCCTTCCCCTCCCTTGTCCCTTCCCCATATTCTTTTACTGAGATTGGGTTATAGCCTTCTTATGAAAGCTATAAATTAGTTTCATATTAGGGATGAGTACATTGGGTACTTTTTCTTCCCTTCTTTGGATACCTTGCTAAGAAGAATATTTTCCAGCTCCATCCATGTAAATATGAAGGCGGTATAGTCTCCATCTTTCTTTACAGCTGCATAATATTTCATCATATACATATACCACAATTTATTAATCCAATCATGAGTCGATGGACACTTGGGTTTTGTCCATGACTTAGCAATTATGAATTGGGCTGCAATAAACATTCTGGTACAAATATCTTTGTTATAGTGCAATTTTTGGTCTTCTGGATATATACCTAGTAGAGGAATTATAGGAGCAAATGGCAGATCTATTTTTAGATCTCTAAGTATTCTCCAAATATCTTTCCAAAAGGGCCATATTAGTTTGCATTCCCACCAGCAGTGCAGAAGTGTTCCCTTTTCTCCACATCCGCGCCAGCATCTCTGGTTTTGGGATTTTGTGATGTGGGCTAATCTTACTGGAGTTAGATGATATCTCAAAGTAGTTTTGATTTGCATTTCTCTGATGGTTAAGGATGATGAACATTTTTTCATGTGTCTGTATGCCGTGTGCCTGTCTTCTTCAGAGAAGTTTCTCTTCAAGTCCCTTGCCCAGCCTGAGATGGGATCACTTGTTCTTTTCCTGCTAATACATTTGAGTTCACTGTGGATTCTGGTTATTAAACCTTTGTCGGAGACATATCCTGCAAATATCTTCTCCCATTCTGAGGGCTGTCTGCTTGCTATACTTACTGTGTTCTTGGCTGTGCAGAAACTTTTTAGTTTCATCAGGTCCCAGTAGTATATTTTTGATGCAGCTTCAATTGCCTGGGGGTGGGGGGGTCCTCCTCAAAAAATATTGGCCCAGGCCGATTCCTTCAAGAGTTTTCCCTGTGCTTTCTTCTAGTATTTTTATAGCTTCATGTCTTTTTTTTTTTTCTTTTTCCTTTTTATTTTTTTTTTTTATTAAATCATAACTGTATACATTGATATGATCATGGGGCATCATACACTCGCTTCATAAACCATTTGACACATTTTTATCACAGTGGTTAACATAGCCTTTCTGGCGTTATCTCAGTTACTGTGCCAAAACATTTACATTCTACATTTACCAAGTTTCGCAAATACCCCTGTAAGATGCGCTTCATGTCTTAAGTTTAAATCTTTAATCCAGTGACAGTCTATCTTAATTAAAGGTGAAAGGTATGGGTCTAGTTTCAGTTTTCTACAGGTGGCCAGACAGTTCACCCAGCACCATTTGTTAAATAGGGAATCTTTTCCCCACTGAACGTTTTTAATTGGCTTGTCAAATATCAAATAATGGTAAATAGCTGGGTTCATTTCTTGGTTCTCTATTCTGTTCCATATATCTACCTCTCTGTTTTTGTGCCAGTACCATGCTGTTTTGATCACTATTGATTTATAGTATAGTCTGAGGTCTGGTAGCATAATTCCTCCTGCTTTGTTTTTATTTCTGAGTAATGTCTTGGCTATTTGAGGTTTTCTCTGATTCCATATAAAATGATGTATTATTTTTTCGAGATCTTTAAAGTATGACAATGGAGCTTTAATAGGGATTGCATTAAAATTGTATATTGCTTTGGGTAGTATAGACATTTTGACAATGTTGATTCTTCCCAGCTATGAGTATGGTATGTTTTTCCATTTGTTAACATCTTGAGCTATTTCTTTTCTTAGAGTTTCATAGTTCTCTTTATAGTGATCTTTCACGTTCTTTGTCAGATAAACTCCCAGATATTTCATCTTCTTTGGTGCTACTATAAATGGAATAGTATCCTTGATTGTTTTTTCAGCTTGGCTATTGTTGGAATATATAAAGGCTACAGATTTATGGGTATTGATTTTGTACCCTGAGACATTGCTTTATTCCTTGATCACTTCTAAAAGTTTTATAGTAGAATCCCTGGTGTTTTCCAAATGTACAATCATATCATCTGCGAAGAGTGAAAGTTTGATCTCTTCTGACCCTATATGGATACCCCTGATCACCTTTTCTTCCCTAATTGCAATGGCTAAAACTTCCATTACAATGTTAAAGAGCAATGGAGACAATGGGCAACCTTGCCTGGTTCCTGATCTGAGTGGAAATGGTTTCGATTTAACTCCATTTAATACAATATTCGCTGTAGGTTTGTTGTAGATGGTCTCTATTAGTTTAAGAAATGTCCCTTCTTTTTTCTTTGAAACTATGGTGAAGGGAGTTGTGTCCTTAATTAGCTTCTCATCTTGACTGTTATTGGTGTATACAAAGGCTACTGACTTGTGGACATTGATTTTATATCCTGAAACATTACTGTATTTTTTGATGACTTCTAGGAGTCTTGTGGTTGAGTCTTTGGGGTTCTCTAAGTATAAGATCATGTCGTCAGCAAAGAGGGAGAGTTCGACCTCCTCTGCTCCCATTTGGATTCCCTTTATTTCCTTGTCTTGCCTAATTGTGTTGGCTAGAACTTCCGGCACTATGTTGAATAGTAAAGGTGACAGAGGACAACCTTGTCTGGTTCCAGTTCTAAGAGGAAAAGCTTTGAGTTTTACTCCATTCAGTAAAATATTGGCTGTGGGTTTGTCATAGATAGCTTCAACCAGTTTTAGAAATGTGCCACCTATGCCTATACTCTTCAGTGTTCTAATTAGAAAAGGATGCTGGATTTTATCAAATGCTTTTTCTGCATCTATTGAGAGGATCATGTGATCTTCATTTTTGCCTCTGTTAATATGGTGGATAACGTTTATGGACTTGCGTATGTTAAACCAGCCTTGCATCCCTGGGATGAAGCCTACTTGATCATGATGAATGACTTTTTTGATGATAAGCTGTAATCTATTGGCTAGGATTTTGTTGAGAATTGCTGCATCTATATTCATGAGTGAGATTGGTCTGAAATTCGAAGGAGGTGAAGGACCTCTATAAAGAAAACTATGAAATCCTCAGAAAGGAAATAGCAGAGGATATTAACAAATGGAAGAACATACCATGCTCATGGCTTGGAAGAATCAACATTGTTAAAATGTCTATACTTCCCAAAGCAATCTACCTATTCAATGCCATTCCTATCAAAATACCAACCTCGTACTTTCAAGATTTGGAAAAAATGATTCTGCGTTTTGTATGGAACCGGAAAAAGCCCCGTATAGCTAAGGCAGTTCTTAGTAATAAAAATAAAGCTGGGGGCATCAGCATACCAGATTTTAGTCTGTACTACAAAGCCATAGTGGTCAAGACAGCATGGTACTGGCACAAAACAGAGACATAGACACTTGGAATCGAATTGAAAACCAAGAAATGAAACTAACATCTTACAAAGACCTAATCTTCGATAAACCAAACAAGAACATACCTTGGGGGAAAGACTCCCTATTCAATAAATGGTGTTGGGAGAACTGGATGTCTACATGTAAAAGACTGAAACTGGACCCACACCTTTCCCCACTCACAAAAATTGATTCAAGATGGATAAAGGACTTAAATTTAAGGCATGAAACAATAAAAATCCTCCAAGAAAGCATAGGAAAAACACTGGAAGATATTGGCCTGAGGAGAGACTTCATGAAGAAGACTGCCATGGCAATTGCAACAACAACAAAAATAAACAAATGGGACTTCATTAAACTGAAAAGCTTCTGTACAGCTAAGGAGACAATAACTAAAGCAAAGAGACAACCTACACAATGGGAAAGGATATTTGCATATTTTCAATCAGACAAAAGCTTGATAACTAGGATCTATAGAGAACTCAAATTAATCCACATGAAAAAAGCCAACAATCCCATATATCAATGGGCAAGAGACATGAATAGAACTTTCTCTAAAGATGACAGATGAATGGCTAACAAACACATGAAAAAATATTCATCATCTCTATATATTAGAGAAATGCAAATCAAAACAACCCTGAGATATCATCTAATCCCAGTGAGAATGGCCCACATCACAAAATCTCAAAACTGCTGATGCTGGCGTGGATGTGGAGAAAAGGGAACACTTTTACACTTCTGGTGGGACTGCAAACTAGTACAACCTTTCTGGAAGGAAGTATGGAGAAACCTCAAAGCACTCAAGCTAGACCTCCCATTTGATCCTGCGATCCCATTACTGGGCATCTACCCAGAAGGAAAAAATCCTTTTATCATAAGGACACTTGTACTAGACTGTTTATTGCAGCTCAATTTACAATCGCCAAAATGTGGAAACAGCCTAAATGCCCACCAACCCAGGAATGGATTAACAAGCTATGGTATATGTATACCATGGGATACTATTCAGCCATTAAAAAAATGGAGACTTTACATCCTTCGTATTAACCTGGATGGAAGTGGAAGACATTATTCTTAGTAAAGCATCACAAGAATGGAGAAGCATGAATCCTATGTACTCAATTTTGATATGAGGACAATTAATGACAATTAAGGTTATGGGGGGGAAGCAGAAAGAGGGACGGAGGGAGGGGGTGGGGCCTTGGTGTGTGTCACACTTTATGGGGGCAAGACATGATTGCAAGGGGAACTTTACCTAACAATTGCAATCAGTGTAACCTGGCTTATTGTACCCTCAATGAATCCCCAACAATAAAAAAAAAAAAAAAGAACACACACACACACAAAAAAAGAAATGTCCCTCCATGAAAAAAAAAAAAAAAAAAAGAAATGTCCCTTCTATACCCATTTTCTTAAGTGTTCTGATCATGAAGGATGCTGGATATTATCAAAAGCTTTTTCTGCATCAATTGAGAGAATCATATGGTCTTTGTTTTTTAATTTATTTATGTGCTGAATTATATTTATAGATTTACGTATATTGAACCAGCCTTGAGACCCTGGGATAAAACCCACTTGGTTGTGGTGTATAATTTGTTTGATGTGTTGCTGGATTCTGTTTGCTAGGATCTTATTGAATATTTTTGCATCAATATTCATTAGTGATATTGGTCTATAATTTTCTTTTCTTGGTGGGTCTTTTCCTGGTTTGGAGTCAAGGTGATGTTTGCTTCATAGAATGTGTTGGGTAGTATTCTATTTAACAGATATTTACAGAACACTTTATCATAACAAAACTGAATACACATTCTTTTCATCAGCTCATGGAACATATTCCTAAATTGATCACATCTTAGGTCACAAATCTAACCTCAGCAATTTTAAAAGAATAGAAATTATTCCTTGCATCTTCTCAGACCATCATGGAATAAAAGTTGAACTCACTAATGACAAGAACCTGCGTACTTATACAAAAACATGGAGATTGAATAACCTCATGCTGAATGATAGCTGGGTCATAGAGGAGATTAAGAAGGAAATAAACAAATTTTTGGAACAAAACGACAATGAGACATGAATCGTCAGAACCTCTGGGATACCGCAAAGGCAGTCCCAAGAGGGAAATTTATAGCACTGCAAGCCTTTCTCAAGAGAACAGAAAGAGAGGAAGTTAACAACTTAATGGGACATCTCAAGCAATTGGAAAAGGAGGAACATTCCAATCCAAAACCTAGCAGAAGAAAAGAAATAACTAAAATTAGAGCAGAATTAAATGAAATTGAAAACAAAAAAATTATACAACAGATCAATAAATCAAAAAGTTGGTTTTTTGAAAAGGTCAATAAAATAGATAAACCTTTGGCTAACCTAACCAGGAAAAAAGGTAAAATCTCTAATTTCATTAATCAGAAATGGTAAAGACGAAATAACAACAGACTCCTCAGAAATTCAAAAAAACTTTAATGAATACGACAAGAAACTTTATTCTCAGAAATACGAAAACCTGAAAGAAATCAATGAATACTTGGAAGCATGTCACCTCCCAAGACTTAGCCAGAATGAGGTGGAAATGTTGAACTGGCCTATATCAAGTTCTGAAATAGCATCAACTATACAAAAATCTCCCTATAAAGAAGAGCCCAGGTCCAGATGGCTTCACATCAGAATTCTACCAAACTTTTAAAGAGGAACTAGTACCTATATTACTCAAACTTTTCCAAAATATAGAACAACTCCTGATTTTTTATGAGTCCCATCACTTCATCCTGAGTCTTTTTTTATCCTTTGAGGTAAGATGAGTCTCTTGTAGGCAATAGATACCTGGCCTGAGATTTGGATCCAGTCAGCCAACCTATGCCTCTTTAGAGGACAATTTAAGCCATTCACATTAATTGAAAGAATTGATAGGTATGGTAGTGTTTTAGCCATCATGTTTTTCAAAGGACCAGTGCATATTTTTAATCCTTTCACCATTGTGGAAGTTAGGTTTTGTTTGATAAATTCGGGATGAGTTTACTTTGGTGGCAGACAAATTGTGCTGGTCATCATGGAAAATGGGTCTGGTATTGCCTGGAGAGCTGGTTTAGTTATGGCAAATTTCCTCAACATGTGGATGTCAGTGAAGTATTTGATTTCTCCATCAGAAATGAAATTCAGTTTAGCTGGATACAGGATCCTGGGCTGAAAGTTGTTTTGTTTTATAAGATGTAAGGTTGATGACCATCTTCTTCTGGCTTGAAAGATTTTGGCTGAAAGATCTGCAGTCATTATAATATTTCTCCCTTTGTAGGTAATACTTGTCTTACATTTGGCTTCTTGCAGTATTTTATCCTTCATATTAACTTTGGCAAAGTTAATCACAATGTGTCTAGGAGATGCTTTATTTGGATTAAGTCTTGCTGGAGTTCTGAAACTCTACTATCTGAATTTCTGTATATCTTGCAATTCTTGGAAAATTCTCCTCTTCTTCAGGAATTTCTCTACATTGGATGTTTGATCTTTTGGAACGATCCTACAACTTTCTCAGGGAATGTTCTGTTCTTGTTTTCCATTTTTCTGCCTTTTTGAATGCTTGTGATTGTTCAAAGCCTTGTATTTAATTTCTGAGATTCTTTCTTCTGCTTGCACAATGCTATTACTGAGGGAATAATCTATATTTTGAAGCTCCTAGAATAACTTTTTCACTTTTGAGCTTGGCTATATCTTTTCTCATTATGTCCATATCCTTGGTGACTTTGTCTTTGAATTCATTAATTTCTTGAGACAACTTTTGAACTACTCTTTGGATTTCTATTTCCTTCTTTTCTCCATTCTATTCATATTATTTTCCATCCATAGTCTGAATTCTATTTCTGACAATTCAGCCATTTGTCTATGAATGGCATCTTCTGTTGTATCTCCTTTGTCGTTCCTTGGGGGAGTTGATCTACTCTGATTATTTATGTTGCCCGAGTTCTTCCACTGGTTATGCCCCATGAGTATTTTCTGCCATTTGGCAATTAAACTGGTAGGGTGAGAGTAGACTGGGGCCCCCAGGAAGTGGAGTTAACCAACTCTTTACCAATGAACTGGGCTTTTGATTGTAGCTTTCCCCCCATAGCCTTACAAAGGTCCTTTTCAGAGATGCAGCTAGAGACTCTGAGGACCTGCTTGGTGAGATAGCACAATCTGGCTCTGTCTTGAAGTCAGCCAACCTCTACCCAATCTAATAAGTCATGGTATTAGGCTAAAATCTCAGCTGGGGAGAGATACAAGCAACTGTGGTGCCCCACCCCCCCACCAGTGACAGCTGAAGGAGGGGAATCAGTCCTTTCCTGCTATTAAACAACTTCCACTCTACCTTGGAGGGTCTCCAGGTGGACAGCCCTGGTCGAGAATTCTAATCAGATTGTCCCAAGCAGTATAATCACTGTCCAGCAGGGAGAGTTCAAAGACTCTCAGCAGCCCAATAGTAGAAATCCAAAGGCAGTTCTATCCTGAAACCTGAGGGGATGGAGCCTGAACCCCTCCAGTGAGCCACCAATACAGAAAAGATCACCTGCCGCACACTGTCGCCATTCATGTGTCTCTCCCACATGTCCCTCTCTTCCCATGCCCCACAGCTTCTACTCGAGTCACTATTTCTGCCCTGCTATCCAGCAGCCCACACAATGCCTAGGCCACTCAAGCAATTGCTGAACACTCTGGGCTCTGTGGGGGGAAGACCTTCAGACTGCCAGACAAGTGTGGAAGGGTGGACTGGGATTTCAGAATTGCAGGAAAAATATTTGTTCAATTTTATTCTGGGCAGGATAATGCCGAGGCTCACAAATGGGATCTCCCTGGAGAAGGAGACCCGGTGTTTAGCAGCTCTTTCCTGTGGGGTAAAATGAGAGGTCTTTTGTTCCCTGCTTGCTTGCAGAGATCCCACAGTGAGTCTCCCATTTGGGGGAGGGGTCTCTTATCCTCTTGGTGATGGGCTTAGTATCTGGAATTTGTCTTCTCGGCTTGTCTTTCTTGGAGTTGCAACTTGCCTCAGCAGAGATGGTGTGTATTTGTCTATCTTCTTTTTTAGCCCAGCTTCCCACCTTCAGCTTTACTGTGTCTGCTTCTGTCCAGTATCCCTTCCTCTGGATGGGAGACTCTGGCAAAAGCTGCCTCTAGTCAGCTATCTTCCTTGAGATCTCTCTCCATACATTGACTTTAGAAATCAAAGCCATAGCACTTGTAAGAGCTCAGTGCTTTGGAGTGAATAGCTTACAGTACATCTTATCTCTAATGCCTAACTTAGGCTGGGTGCTTTGAAGGCACTCCTGGTTGTGGAACAAGTTGGTGAATGTCTTCCCCTCTGGTTTTTATGTCACTTTCTATCATAATTGTTATTGCTTAGGAGGCTTGACACTTATAATCCTGGCTCTGATTTGAAAGACTGTCTTGGTTACCTATTAAAGACCCAGTATATGACAATTGCAATTCTGTAGCTGTTCGCTATTCAGTTAACAGGAGCCATGAAGAAATCTAAAAGATGAAATGCAAAGGACCATGCTAAGTTCCCTAGGAAATAAAGAGAAGTATAAAACACAGTCCATGTTTTAGAAAAGTATACCATATTATATAAAGGATTAAAGCAAATACAAGGAAACATTTAAATTGTAACTTAACCATTAGATAAGGGAAGCAAATTATGTGGCACAGGAAGTATTATCAGAAGAGGAGGAGATGGTTTCACAATAGAGAGGAGTTGGGACTAGGATTAGACATTGGCAAGTGCACAGAACCTTGATGGAGGGGAAGGGAATAGTGTCTTACACAGAGATACGTAGCTGATCTCTAAGGGCCTTGGTGCAGAAACTGGCACTTTCTCTATGGAGGAGCTTTCCTACCCTAGAAACATTCCAAGGTTGATGGGATCACCCAGGCGAGACTTTCCTTTGAAGACTGGAAAGAGGCTAGTCATTCTTGGTCCTGCTATCAGTGTGGTACAGAGAATAAAAATGGAAATGACCTTCACAGGTTCACTTGGCTTATCATTGGCAGACCCAGAGTTCTTCCTTCCCCAGCTTCCCAGCCTCCAGGGGAATTGCATTGCCCCATCACTCTCCTTCAGGAGGCCTTGGCCCTCACTTAATAGCCTGTTAAACTATTGATCCTAAAATGCTGATAGTTCCTCTAGGATATCAGGATTGCCAAAGGAGCATCTTTCTTTTAGTCTATTTGATGATATATACACAAACCTAGAGACTCCAGCATTTTCCACAGCACATTCACTGTGGCCTATTACATTAGCTTGTCTGAACACAGGGATTCTTGGAAGCTTGTCCACCACTTAGCACATTGCATCAGGACAATAGGACAAAGAACCTAGTAGCCAGAATGATGGCTTTTCATTGATTTGAGTGTTTCACAGAAATGCTTTGACCAACCCAAAGAGCTATGAGTTAGTTTGAAAGAATAAATGAATCAGATATGGTAACACACACTCGAATCAAGTATTTGTGTTGGCATTCATATCTGAAGATTGCTTTCTGGTCTCTATTACAGAGCTAACCCTAAACTAACCTACATTATTTGCACATATTCCTTTATTGCTTTGTAAGGAGTATGTGAGTGAGTGTGTGTGTGTGTGTGTGTGAGAGAGAGAGAGAGAGAGAGAGAACGCACACACACTTTCTAGGCTAGTCTGTAAATACTTCGAGAGTAAAAATTACATCTTTTGGAATTATTCACGGTGCCCACCAGACAGAGTTAGGCTCCCAGAAGGTATACAAATGTAGCCTAGTTTAATTCATAGATAATTTGTTTTTGATTCCTCACTTTATTACATATACCACTCAAATTCTAGTTTATCTCCTTTTAAGCTTTAGTTCTCTTCCTCATGTTTCATCTCATGCTCTCTGTGTATGTGTGTAACCAGTCGTCTTCATCTCCATTCTTTTTATTTCCTTCCGTGGGAGCCATTTTAATGTGTTTGTTTCAAGTGAAGGTCTGTTATTCAAAGTAAACACACAGATCTTCGGTAGAGAAAACTATTTGAATAATATTCATATAGCCATAAAACCTTGAAAATGTAAATATAAAATACAATATCCATGGTTAGTAATGTTATTCACACACTTTCCCAAGTGCCATTAGAATAGCATATAGCTAATCATGGAAGAATCATAGCCTATCCCACAAACATATTTCATGTGAGGATCTCAAAGAAGTTTTACTGAAGGTAATTATGATGTTTATTCATAGTAACCATTCTTTTCTCACCAATTTTTAATGCCAAAAACAGAGATGGGTCAAATATGCAAGTAAGTTTGCATCTGAAGATTTCCATTACTTTTTAATCCTAAAATATAGGTTGGGTGCATGTGAAAGCCTACTTTCTTCATGGGTGAATAGGGAAATTCAGCCCTGTCTCCATTCCTGCTAGTTAGCTTCTCTGGGCCTTCAAAGAAAGAATTTTGTTAATCACCTTTACAATTCTGATAGAGAAGCCAAGAAGTTTTTTTTTTCTTTTTTTCTTCCAGGGCATCTGTTTTGAGCGCCAAGGTGTTATGACACCATTTGATCATAGATGTTAATGACTGTGGATTTATGGCGAGAGTGAGGGAGGGACACTAGTATTCGAAGGGAAGTATTATTCAACTCACTGAGATGACAAACAGGCTTCATGCAGAGTGCTGTAAAGGGACAGAGTCTAGTGGGAAAAGCACTGAATGAACAGTCCTAACAGTACTAGAATCTGGAACCCAAGGTCGTCATTGAACTGCTTTTTAGCTATATGGCTTAAGCAATAATAATAGTTATAAATAAATACAAACTATGCATTATTAAATGGTTTCTTTTTATCAGCTCCTTTGCATCTGCCATTCTAATCCTCACTGTGTCTCCACATGTTGACTATTAGTGGCCCTATTTTATAGATGAGGAAGTAAACGTGGGGAGGTTCAGTAACTTTGTTAGGGTCACACTATTAGTGAATTGGCAAAGCTATGACTTTAGTTGAGACCAAAGTCCAGGCTGCCTTTACTAGACAATGATGCCAGATACCTTCATCTCCAAGCCAGAGTTTTAGATACTATAAGCCAGTCAACAGAAGTGCTCTAACTTAATCGCTTCATTTGATTTATAGGAAAAAAAATGCTGTAGGCCAGTATCATTTTACAGATTCATAAACTGAAAATGAGAAGAAAAGTGATTTGCCAAAATTTATAAATTTAGTACAAGACAAAGATGAGCTAATTTTTTTTCCAGAAAATATCTTCTTAATTTATGGCCTGTTCTTAAGTTACAGTGTCTTCCTTTTAAGTCACATTGTTTCATTTGACCTTTATAATTTTCCTGGGGTGGTAGTCAAGGCTGGTGGGTTCCCCCCCCCCATTTTAAACATAAGGAAAAGGGCATTTAAGACATCATTACAGGTTTTCTTTAGTCCATTGATTGTTTTTCTTCTGTCCCCTGGCTCTTTTCTCAGCATTAGAGCTCTCCAAGGGTTTATCTCTAACCTTCTTCTCTATTTCACCTTTGTCTGTGGTATTACCATAGAAAAATTCATCTAGTTCTTTGTTACTGAACACATAGGTCACTCTGAACTTTAAATCTCTGCTTTGATGACTCCCAAATTTCTGCTATGATGTTATCCCTTGGTGTCCTTCTGACTTCTAGATATATCTTCAGGATCTCTACTTGGAGGGTGTCCAGGCATCTAAAGATTATCAAAAGCTAATTATTGTTTTTCCAAATAATCTATTCAAACCTGAGACTTCTTCACTTTTCCCTGATCTATCAAAGAGTATACATCTCCATCACGTTGTTCAGGGCAAATCCTGGGATAGAAGGATCCTTTTTTATTTATTTATTTATTTAAATTTCAGGTACAAACAACCAAGTCACAATATTTGAATTTTTTAGGTAGAGTCCCTCTTATAGTTATGTCCTACACCTAAAAGGTGTGCCATATACTCCTACATTGTGCCCATTCAGTGGGAATACCCTAAACCCCCCTTCCTGCTCCCCTCTCTCTTGTTTCCCCTCCCCACAACTTGAATTGAAATGAGTTTTTCTACTCTGTGGGCATAAATTAGATCATCTACTGGCTTCATATTAGTATTGAGTACATTGGATATTTGCTTTTCCATTCTTGTGATACTTTACTAAGAAGAATGTGTTTCAACTCCATCCAGGTTAATACAAAAGATATGATGTCACCATCTTGTTTATAGTCAAATAGTATTCCACGATATACATATACCATGGTTTAATTCATTCTTGAGAAAGAAGGATCCTTTATTCCTCTTTTTACCCTACCTTCCACATCCAAGCCCTCCCAACTCATGCCATTGGAATCAGACCACATCTTATCATCCTAGTCCTATTTGTCCTAAGTCAAATCCTCATTATCTCTGAACACATGGCCTTTGTGACTTTTTCTCAAATATGCCAATGTTGTTCTCGCCTATGGCCTTTGAAGTTTTGAAATGTATCTCCCAGATTTATACATGACTAGCTCTTTCTTTTCGCTCAACTCTCAATTGTCACATTTTGCTGACCACTTTCTTAATTAGGCTTCCCACCCTTGCCCAGTCCCTTAGTATTTTGTTACCCTATTTCATTCTGTTTGTAGAGCTGACAGATATTTGATATTATCTTTTTAAAAGAAATAAAAAAATGTTTAGCCATGGTGGCTTATGCCTGTAATCCTACCACTCTGGGAAGCCAAGAGGTGTGGATTACTTGAGCTCAGGAGTTTGAGACCAGCCTGAGCAAGAGTGAGAGCCTGTCTCTACTAAAAATAGAAAAACCTTCTGGTCATCATGATGGACACCTGTAGTCTCAGCTACTCGGGAGGCTGAGGCAAGAGGATTACTTGAGCCCAGGAGTTTGAGGTTGCTGTGCGCTATTAGGAGACAGAGTGTGACTCTGTCTCAAAAACAAAACAAAATAAAACAAAAACAAAACAAAATAAAACAAAAACAAAACAAAATGTTTATTTATTTATTATTATTATAATTTTTGGTCTACTACATTTAAGGTAAGGTCCCAAAGGACAGGGACTTCTGTCTTACCCTCTGTAGAGCAGTATCTGGTACACAGTAGATACACAATATTTGCTAATGATCAAACTACTGAATGGATAAGAAACAGAAGGCAGTGTAGAGGGAGGCTTATGAACCTTGCTTTGGAGCAGGCTGACTTGGTTTTGAGTTCAGGCTTTGCTCAGCAGCTCTTATCTTGGGAGACTTTCCTCTTTGTAAAATAGAGATACTAATAGTAATTACTTTATGGGTTTTCTTGGAGAATTAACAGATAATAAATGAAGCACTCATTGAGGTATCTGGTACTTTGCATGGCTTCAACAGTCTTGGGTCTTTTTATTAAAGGCATCTTGGTCCTATGGTATAAGGCAAGAGAAAGAAGAATCCCCGTATCCTACATTTTACTGAGTCTGGCCTTGGAATAAACAGTGAGGAGGAAGCTTATGATTAGGTGTGTTGGGGAAAGGCTGTAGGTCTGATGGTGATAGTTCACAATATGTTAATTACATCTGTGCAGGGCTTCCATATTCGCCCATACATGCCGTGCACGGCACGACTTCAGCAGGGTGATGGATTTAGACTATGATGTGAACAGCATCCCAAGTTGTACAAGAGGTGACCCTACTATGTGGTTCCTAATTTATTTAGTCCAGTGAGGGCAAAGAAGCTCATTTCCTGTCATCTAAAATCTCATGACTCTTGGTTTCCTTTTACCACCAAGGCTTTGAGTTTCTTTTTCCTTTATATTTAAATGTAGGACATCGGGATCGATCCCTCTTTCAAGGGAGGCCTACTTCAGCTGTCTGTGTCCTAACTGCCATGTGCTGAAGTCTTAACACTCCACTTTCACTAGTTCTTGAAGAATGATGTAATGATGATGTTTTATGAATTAAAAGTTAGAACATTTTGTCTGAAAATGGGACAGAATATTTGGAAAAAGATCTATCCTAGAATCCTGCACACCCAGTCATTGCAGCAGGATGGATCTCTTTTATTCTGCTTCCTCTGTGTTATGCGTTGCACCTGCCGATCACAGGTGCTCAATAAATGCACGCCTCAAGATTGAATGCCTAACTCTAGTCTTCTATTTCATATGATCAAGATGGGACTCTTGCAGAGGCAGTCCTGACAAAAGGAATCTAGGCAGAAGGAAAAACAGCTGCACTGAGTTAGTTGTGCAGAAGATAAAGCACCATTGTGACATTGGTCCTGGCCTAATTTGAGACACTGACTGTGCTACTCACCATTAGACAATCTGGTCCAGAGAAGTTGCAATTTCATGCCAGATGTTTTTAGGCCACACATGGAGTCTGAGAGTTGTTGGATTGTAAGCCCCAACTGGCACAAATACATCTTGAGACATCAACGGCAAAAGTAAGACTCATCTCCATTTTGAACTTTCTCATACTCTCAGCCTGTTTGATTTTGATACCCTGTTTCCCCGAAAATAAGACAGTGTCTTATTTTAAGGTGTGCTCCTAAAGATGCTCTAGGTCTTATTTTCAGGGGATGTCTTATCTTTCCTGTCAGTAGGTCTTATTTTCGGAGGATGTCTTATTGTTGGGGAAACAGGGTAGTACTTCTGACGATGTATGCTCTGGGTTTTCACTTTCTCACATGTCAGTATCTAAACACTATCCTGTGAAGGGCTAGCATAAATAACATTGTCCTTACTTCTGTAATTGTGTGACTCCTGGTAGACACAGGATGCATAACGTATTGTAGACTGTATGGGGCATTGGACTCTTATTGCTGACAAACTTTAAATAAATTGATGGTGGAATTAAAAATATACCACTCCTTCTTTGATTTCTGATGTTTTTTAATTTTTTGCTTGTATAGCTTTTATCTATAAATGAGACAAAAAAAAAAAAAGATGAGGAGGGAGGAGCTTTGTCAGCAACGGAAACTCTTAATTTCCCATCTCCACTCAGAAACCCCTTTGCCTGGCATCCTTTGCAAGGAGTATATGGGATTATTTCAGACCTCATTAAAGCAGCGAGGTCTATTCCTTTAGAGCAGTGGTTCTCAACCTTCCTAATACCACGACCCTTTAATACAGTTCCTGTGGGTCGCGACCCACAGATGGAGAACCGCTGTTTTAGAGTTTCTGTAGCACAACTTCTGAGTATCCTGCTGACCCTGGCCTCCTTGACTCAGGAAGAACTTAAGTATCCAAAGGGGTTTCTCCTTAAAGTAACTGTTCAATATTTAGAAAAAGATCTTTTCCAGAAGAGGTTAATCACGCTACTTAAAGCAAATTCACAATGGTTAAAAATAGGTCATTAGGAATTCATTGAGGTTGGCTCCTGTAAACTGACTTCTAAATTTGCAGAGGAAAAGAAAAATACTTAGTTCTAAGCACAGGACTGGCCCGAAAATAGTTACCTATCAGTAAGGATTAGAAACAGCTGAAAGCTGTTAAATCTCAGAAAGAATCAATTTCTGTTAAAATCTTCTAAAAATTTAGATACTAATCTAGAATATGCTTAGATATATGTTTTACTCCAATAAAACAGGAATAATATTAGTAGATTTCTATTAAAGTATATGTTCCCTGAGGGCAGAAAACTTATCTTGGTCAACTCTACAATTCCTTTTAGTATCTTACATAATATGTGGCAGATGGAAAATGTATAGTAAGTTGGTTTTGAGTGAAATTATTGGATGTTTGCATTTGGTTGTTTGTATTTACATTGAAAAAGAATATACAAAGGATAAAATTACAAAGAAAAACTAAAGCATTGCTGTTCTTTTTAGACAATTGGTGAGGTCATATAGTATATGGAAAATAGTAAGACATGGTTCTAATTTGGCTTTGCCATTAACTGGCTGTGCAACTTTGGTTGATAACTCATCAACCTTAATTTAACTTTAAACTGAGAAGATGGAGCTAAGTGCCTATTAGCTCTAAAACTAATCATTTGCATATTTATTTTAATCTTATTTTAACCCTAATTTGTAGCCGGTGTTATAGTCTACCTAAACAAAGGTATCAGTAGCTTTACTAAATTTTATATCAAATAATCAAGCTGCTCTCTAATTTTCTCAGCCCAGAGAGGCTTCTAGTAAGAAGTTTGATTATAGTAAGCAATTTCATTCTGTCTGAATATCTGGTTCTTAGAGTTCTGAAAACTTACTTTTAAGAACTTATAAAAATAGGACAGAGTAAAGACACAAATGACTGTCCTTGTTATATCCAGTTGAAGTTTATGGTATTCTAATTACAGTGGACCCGAGCCTTTAGTGAACTAGAGTAATTAAACTATTTGATGGGAGCAAATCATTACCCATAGGAGATGAATTTGTCCTTCTAGGTTGCTGATTAGAGTACTGAAAGAAGAAATTTACTTAATAGTGCCTAGAAAAGTGAAGGACATTTTATTTCCAGACAGTAGCTTGTTCACACAAAATCAAGTCAGATGCTGTTTGTTTTTACTGTGATCATTTTGTAATCACTGAATAATCCTGATATTAGTTGGGAGAGTGGAAAGGTGATTTCAGGATAGGTGAGAACAAGTAAAAATGGAAGAACAAAGACTTCCTGTAGGGGGGAGAGGTAGTGGGCTGCTTTTGTTTCATTAAGAGTCTCATGGGATTGCTCAATGACAGCACTCCTGGGCCATTTTGATGAAATTATAAAACCAGGGAGGAGGGAAATCTTGTCCTATGGTTGAAAGACAAAGGACTGTAGTTGAGGTGGGGATTCCCCCTTTAAGACAGAAACTGCTGTTGACAATTCTTCCCACCAGTCTGAATGGGATGGAAATAACAGTCCGCATTCTGCAAGAGGGGGCAATTTTGGGTTTTATTTGCTATCAGTAGATATGCAGTCTTCTAAAGAAACTACAATTATAAGTCAAATCAGAACGGGAACTGCTAGGTACCTTTCAGTAACATTGAGAGTGCCCTGAGAGAGTGGGTATCCTGGGACCTGGAAAGGGCCATTCCCTTAGCACTATTTAAGAAATGCACGAGAGCTTATGGGAGCAGCCATTTCAAAAAAGCCTGCTGCTAACATGCTTCCATTCACTATTGAAGAACAAGAGACTGTGGGATTTAAATGACTGCAGTTGGTCTTGTGGAACACATAATGTTTGTTGATTTTTAAAATTCCTTTGTAGAATATCTGAGAGTGTGCTTACAGTTGGGAGGTTGATATCAGCTCATTAAGAATTTCAGTGGAAAGAGCTTGTCCTGTTAAGATCGATCCTCAAATCACACGGAATGTGAATCAACTGCAGGTGTGAGGCATTCTAGGTTGTGCACCTGAGGTCCCTCAGTGATGCCTGTATTAGAATCATGAGACAGTTCTAAATAGACTGGGCTTAGCTACATGTGTGATGAAGAACATGGACTTGAGAGTCACATAAAACTGGAATCAAGATCAACATGTAAATTTGGAAATAGAAGTGCCTTCCTCACAGTGTTGCTGTGAGGATTCAACACAAGTGAATGCAAAATATGCAACAATCAGAAGGCCCAGGCACTGATCTGTCATACCACACAGCACAGTCCCAGACACCCAGGTGTGCTGCTTGAGTTGTTGTATTGGGAGCTAGCCTAGGGTATACCTGGGCAAGGTCCAGGACTGCCAGAGGAGTGGGGATTGGTATAGTAACAGCTTACTAACCAAAACAGAGGAAATTCGGTACCTCTAACAGTATACTGGCTGGATAAATAGTCATGGGATTGGAAGAGATTAAAAGAGCAGATAAAATAATTTAGTGCAAAGCCTGGCACTTAGTAAGTGCCCAGCTAATGACCATAATAATTATTATCACTACCACTATTACTCATCCTCTCTTCTCTCTTCTTCTTCTTCTTCTTCTTCTCCTTCTTTTCCTCCTCTTTCTCTAGTTTCTCTTCCTCTTCCTCCTCCTCGGCATCCTCTTCTTTTTACCATGTATCCAAGAACAAATACAAGCCCTACAACTTAGAACATATAGCTTGTTTTCTGTCCAAGTTTTGGAGCACTCTTGAGACTAAACCAGTGATTGACAAATGTTCTCATGAATCTTGGTGTCTCAGTAATGTTTTCTATATCCCAGGTCAAAAGAAATATCTAACTGTTCTGCTTATTAAGCAGGCAGGTCCAAACAATGTAGTGTTTATGTCCTAACATAGAATTGGAAAAAACCATACGCAGAAATTGAAAGATAAAACCACATTTTTATTTTATTCTTAAATAACCACAATCACTAATGGGATATACATAACTATAGAACATCTAAAAAGTTTTCAAAACTGGAAATCAGCCTTCTTCATTTCTTATTCTATAGTGAATATTTTAGGTTACTTGGTTATTATCAGAGCAACCATCAAACACTTACCTTTGCAAAGATAAGATGCTACTCAAAGGAATGGAGTAAGACCTACTGTTGAAATCATGAAATACCTTGTTCACAGCTCTGGGGATGTTCAAGAAATATAGGCATGTGTTCCTTAAAATTTAAAATATCTATGGGACCTGTGAATTTACTGCAATGTTTTATGGTGCCATGGCACACAAATTGGGAACTGTGTCATTAAACAGAAGGACTTTTAGAAAGAGTAAATAGGTCAGATAAAGACTAATGTGGTCACTAATCAAGGTATCTAGTGAGTATAAGCTTTATATGATGATTATGTGTCAATTACAGGACTCCTGGTTGGGCTACCTTGTCTATTGGCTTCATATTTGAATTGAGTACATTGGAGTCTTGCTTCTCCGTTCTTGTGATACTTTACTAAGAAGAATGTGTTCTAACTCCATCCAGGTTAATACAAAAGATGTAAAGTCTCCATCTTTTTAATGACTGAATAGTATTCCATGGTATACATGTATTGTGGTTATTTTCTTAAATCAGTAGTTCCTAATCTATCTAAAATCACAAACTTGTGAAATAGTTTAAATAAAAACTAAATGACCTTGTCTTGCTGAACACACACATACATACACACATGTTACAGGGTTCTGTGGAGCCTCTGAATTCCTATCAATTCTGGGTTAAGAACCTCTGCCACGGATGAGAGAAACTTGTTGAATTATTTACTGCAAATAATTATTTTGCTCTGCTTTTATCACTAATACATGTAAATCCCAAGTCTTTTAGCCTTTAATTTGGTTTACTTTTTGGATCTTTTACCAATAAAAGGAAGAGTAAAGATATTAATAGTTTGTTTCCAAGGTTATGACAAATTATAGCCAGGGTTTCTTTTGGACTGAGAGATAATATATCAGAAGTGTCTTTCGTGGTAGAGGAAGAGAACTCTGTACAATTTCAGTTTGGGCCCCAACTGAAGATTCTGATCCTGGGGGTATTTTACCATGTGAAAGTGAACCTGATTTAGAAAGGGCATGACCCCCTGAAAATCCAAACTTCTAATTTTCCAGAGGTGCTTCCTGAAGGTACCACCCGGAGGTGCCAAAATTAATGAATTAGTCAGGAATTTATAATAAAACTCTTGACTTTCTGAAATAAATGTACTTTTGTTTGAAGAGCATTTGTTTAGGAAATATTGCTAACACATACAAAATTCCAGAGAGCAAAATACAATACAGCAATGAGCTTGATAAAATGTTGATGGGTTGCCACATATGCTTAAGATTACAAAAAGCGTAGCTACACCAGAGGCTTCATAGATGACAAGAGGCATGTTTAACATTGACGAGTGTGGACTCTTTTTCAAGGTGATACCTTGTCATGAAGGGTGACAAATATAAGAGTGGAAAATTTTCTAAAGAATATTTCACAGTTTTGCTTTGCACTAGCTCAAAGAGAGAGAAACTAAAACCCTTGGTGATTGGTAAATTGGCAAAGCCACTCGCATTCAAGAACCTGAAATCTGAAGACCTTCCATCACTTGAACATCAAATATGCACAAATGAATGGTGTCCTATTTCAGGAGTAGGTAGAAGTTATCTACCCCTTAGATGAAGAAATGAAGATGAGACAGTTCATTCTATTGACGGTAGGCAACTATCCTGGCCATCCACAAGTAAATCATCTCGCAAACTTGACAATAAAATTTTTGCCTCCAAACATGACCTCAAAAATCCAGCCTCTTGACCAAGGTATCATCAAAATATTCAAAATGCACTACCAAGCTCAGAAGCTGCAGTAGGTCATTCATAAAACACAAATCTGTGTCCACCTGTGGAAGCAGCTTCACCTACTGCATCAGATAATGCTCTGGCTGCTGTCCTCTGCATCAGTTCTGCTTGGAATAAAGTTCAGCCAGAAAAGATACGGAAGTGTTTTAGGAGAGTTGGATTTGTCACAACCCCAAAGCATGAGATTTCAGCCCTATCAAACATCCGTCTCCCATAGCAGAGTTTGAAGGAGTAGATTTTGAAGGTTTTGTTGCAATGGATGGTGAGGTGGCAACTGGTAATGAACCTGACCCAGAGGCAATTTTCTTTTTTTTTTTTTTTTTTTTTGTAGAGACAGAGTCTCACTGTACTGCCCTCGGGTAGAGTGCCGTGGCGTCACACGGCTCACAGCAACCTCTAACTCTTGGGCTTACGCGATTCTCTTGCCTCAGCCTCCCGAGCAGCTGGGACTACAGGCGCCCGCCACAACGCCCGGCTATTTTTTTTTTTGTTGCAGTTTGGCCGGGGCTGGGTTTGAACCCGCCACCCTTGGCATATGGGGCTGGCGCCCTACTCACTGAGCCACAGGCGCCGCCCCCCAGAGGCAATTTTCTAAGTGATATTCACCAAACTATAGACCAGTGTAAAAGTACATGAAGTAGTTGATGATGTAGAAGAAGCAAGTGAGGATGACCCAGAAATTACAGAGACTTTCAAAGAAGAGGATGTCAGGCTTCTGATAATGCAGTTGCAGTTATTTGCTGTAGGAAAAGCTCCAGGTATGCTGAGTGGTGTAGCCAGCATTAAGAGTGCTTTCTTCACTTATCTTTAATCAGAAAGAAAGATTAAGCCACGAAAAAACAGTAAATGTGCTGGTTTTGTATGATACTATATGTATGATTTTACTGTGTTTTGATTGTGTATGATTTCATACAATTTTCTAATAAAAGCCATACAGGAAAGTATGCTACATGTGTGTATCAGAACAGTAGGTCTAGTTCATTATATTGACTACCTTTCTGTTGAGCAATTTGTTACAGTCCCTTGGGTAGTCAAAAGAGCTTCTACTGCAATTAATTTTAAGTTTATATACTTAAATTTTCAAGTTATGGCTGTGCTTTACAACTAGCTGCAACATTTCTAAGAATTTAACAGCTGGCTTTTGGGAACTAGTTCAAGCACACCACTG
The DNA here is from genome assembly GCF_027406575.1 of Nycticebus coucang. Lineage (NCBI taxonomy): Eukaryota > Metazoa > Chordata > Mammalia > Primates > Lorisidae > Nycticebus > Nycticebus coucang. The sequence goes on along the minus strand of NC_069784.1, from coordinate 19,439,016 downwards.
ATCCTAACATACTTTAATCAGCCATTGAATTCCCCCACCCCCATGCCAGACACACACACAAATTATTATTTTGGCAGTTTTGACTTGCTTTATTTTAAATGTATGCATACATAAATATTACTTCCACAGATAATTATTTATCACATTAATGCTATATATATATATTTTTTTTTTTATCAATTTCTGACCTCACCCTTGTTCCTTAATTCTATATCTTCCTTCTGTGTTAGTGCATTTTTTCTGAAATACATTCTTTAACAGATCTTTTAGTGAAAATATATGAGTGGTAAACTCACTTTTGCTTATCTGAAAATGCTTCCAATTTTTCCTTTCCTTTGGAAAAATAGTTGATTGGGTAAAAACTGCTGAATTTATAGTAAATTTCCTTGAGCACTTTCAAAATATCTGTTCATTCTTTTCTGGAATTTAATATTCCAGACAAGTCTGGATAGTATGACAAGTCTGTTATCAGTATAATTGCCATTGTAATCTCTTTTTTTCTGTCTTCCTGTTAGTTTTTAAGGTATTTTTCTTTTCTTCATGTTTTCAATGTCCTGTATTTTGTTAAGAAGCCTCTTGGGTCTAGAAGATTTATCTCTCTTTACCCTGCTAAATATTCACAAAGTATTTGGCCTGAATACTCTTTTCTTCAGTTCTGGAAAACTCATAATTAATTATTTCTTCAGATAATAATTCTACCCTAATTTTTTTTTTTTATTTTCATACCATTTTATGCAGCACTCAATAGATGTAAATTTAATCATGTTAATCTGTTTTCCATGTCTTGGATCTGGTATTTTATTTAAGAAAACAAAACAAAATAAAAAAAACTCTTAACCTCTCTCCCTACCTCATTGTCGATTTGTGCTTAATTCTAGGTAAAGTCCTCAGTTTTATTTTGCAGGTTTCCACTTTTTTCAGTCATTTTCAGTTGAGGTTTTATAATGCCATTAATGTTTTTTCAATAAAATATCTCTCACTTTCCAGACTTTTAATTGGCTCTTTTTTACAACTATCATTTTTCATTTTGTATCTTTTTAAAAATAATATCTTGTTCATTTTTGATGTGTTACTTTTTCATTTATCTCCTTGAGGATTCTCAATATGCTAATTTTAAAGTTTTTATCAGACTCCTCCATAAAATTAATTTCTTTAGATGATTACTATTCTGAATATGTATTTTGTTAGCTGTTTCTTTGTATTATGTTTAACATGCTTTGTAATTTTTTTTTTTTTTTTTTTTTTAGATACAGGCGCCCACCACAATGCCCAGGGTTTTTGTTTCAGTTTGGCCAGGGCCAGGTTTGAACCTGCCACCCTCAGTATATGGGGCTGGCGCCCTACTCACTGAGCCGGTGCCTTGTAATTTTGATTTCATAGCTCACTTTGAGAGTTCTTACTGTTGTCGTTTTGCTGTGTTTTAATTTTTTCTTTTTCCTTCTGTGTGCACCCCACCCTTCCCTGTCTCAATTTGTTTTCTTGTGTGTGTGTGACTGCTTCCTCTTACCCATGTGACTCTAACCTCTATATCCTTCCACAGCCAGATCTTTTCACACAGTTTCTAGGATTCTTTCTTCAGTGATGTTGGGGACATCATAAATTTATCCCTTGAGCCAACGGCTGGTTTAATTCAATAAGTGGCCATGGTGGCTAGCACTATATTTTTACTTGTTTCATTTTTTTTGTTTGTTTGTTTAAGCCATCTTTATAGGGCAAACTACTAGTTTCACATCCTGGCTCCAAGCGGTAAGCCAAGCTCTGGTTTCCCTTTTTACACCCTCTTCTACCCCATCCTCAATCTCATTTGAGCATCTTAATTCCTATTTACTTCCATTGAGTGGAACCCCTCCCAGTAGAAATTGCTACTTCCAGACTTAAACTCAGTAGGTATATGTCTTTAGCTCCACACACAGTTTTACGTTGGTTTTCTTTGTGTGGTTCAAAAGATCCTAACCTTGGTTTTAAGTCTGATCATATCTTTTTGCTTTTCTATTCTGATAATATCCATTATTTGTAGAAGAGGGTATTTGACAAGTAAACATTCTTTTCTACCATGACATCTTCTACTTTCAGAGGCTTAAAACCTAATATAGGCAAGATTCAGATGGAGAGTCCTAAACACGTTCTTGATGGCAGGAAGCCTTTCTTGTATGTTTTTATAGAAATATAGTCTTTCTGTTACACAAAATAATATTTAAGCCTTATTGCACAATCAGAGTGTGTGGGCCTTTCTATTTAAATAAAGATTTAGATGAGAAACACCGCAGGTGGCTTGGAGGTAATATGCCATGCGTGCAACTGTCTCCTGGGGTGTTATTGTCTTCTCTGCAATTTTCCATGATATACAAAGTTTCATGAAAGATCTTATACACATCCAACATAGCATTGGCTTGAACACATTTTATTGGTTACTTTTCCCCAAAGCTGGTATATTACCTAAAGCTAGGAACTAATGTCTTGAAACACAATGTCTACTGTTTTATAAATAAGTTGCCTAAACCACTTCGATGTGCCGGCATTTCTAATACTGAAATCTTCTTTTTATGCCTTTTTTTTTTGCGTATTTCTTTGAATCAGATAAACTTCAGTTGTCAGCATTATGACTAGATCCCTGCTCTGAATCTTTTTCTTTAAACCCAGAATGGAACAACATCATCTCCCCTCCTCCAATCTGCTAGTAAAAAGAGCACGCATAAGTGAAAACTAGTATCTCCCAACTAAACAAAAATATATTAAAAATAAACAAAATCATCTCATAATCAAGGTATCTGAATTTCACTGACATGGCACTCCCAAAATGACAGACCAGAATGTCTTCAGCAATATCAATATGTAATAATTGCATACAAATATTAGTTTGAAGTTAAAGGACATATTTTCTGATGTATTTATTCCTTTGGTATTTTCAGAAAACACAATAAAGATTTGATTGTCATATAGCCAGACCATAAAGATGTTTCTTCCAAACTGAAGATTAGAAAGATTACCTCATCTTCATCATTTTCAGGGAATTGATCAAATTTGTCACATTCGGGGGGATTAACATGACCTTACATTGGACATTTTGTGTGTGTGTGTGTGTGTTTGTGGGTGAAGCCTTTTTCTTACTGAAGAGAGTTTTTTATGTTTAAATAGAGGAAAACTCATATTTCTGTCATGAAGCCAGGTGATGGAACCTGAGATTTGACCCTTAATATGTTACAGCACCACTAAATGGTAAATTCCTTGAGGGACGAGCTGTCCCAGGTTCACACAGAACAGAGCATATTGTTAGGCCCCTTCACTGTTGCTCAAGGGGGTATCCAAAAAGTCATGCCTAAAGTTGCCATACACGGAGAAAATGGGAAATTGTACCTAAATGTACCTTATTGATAAAATACTCATTACAAATATTTACAAAATACTTATCAAGTATTCTGTACATATTGGCCATCTATTTGTAACATTTTATAATGAATAATTTGTAAATTTATTTAGGTAAACATTTAGCTACAACTTTACATTTTCCCTATGTATAAGGAGGTGACTTTTGGGATACCCGGTATTTTTCATGTGGCCCTAAACACACTAATCCTTCCACTTGCATTATAACCACCATTATGGAGCTTTCAAAAACCCCTTCAGTCTTTTAAGCATCTCCTATGAGTATCTCTAATACCCCATACATTGTGTTTTTCTCAATCTGTATTTGAATCTCAGGAACATTTTTCCCTTACTACTGTGCTATGGACATCATGAGGGAAGAGGCTGAACCTTTCAATTCTCTGTGATATCTTGGGGAAGTATAAATAAATGCTTTTAAATGAAGTTACTCACTATGTCTATGAGGGATCTTACAAAAACCTGGGCTGTTTATTATTATTATGCTGGTTTTCAATTGAATCCTAATATATGGAAGATGCAACCTGCTTAAGTTAGTCAAAATCATAGTGGGTTCTATATAATTAAAGCAGATTTTCTGCCCTATGTCTTGGCTTCCTGTGGTCCTAGAGAATAGCATTGCTTTATTGGGTGACTCTGTCATCTTCTGGAGCTTCATTCTTCTTTATATTCAGCCAGTGTATAGGAAATGAGGGAGGATGTGAAATCCTGAAATTACACTCATTACAATGACCGGAAGTCAGTTCATTGACTCCAGCTAAGTTGGAAGGAAAGTTTGAACATGTATTCTAGTTAAGTGCTACCACTTAAAATAGAGAAAATAAAACGAAGTTTAGTTAACCCAGCCTTGTACCGGCCACTTTGCAATCTAAGGAAGTCTAGAATCTAGTTTTTCTGTCATGCAGTGGTTCCTATATCTCAAGCATTTTTTTTTTTTTTTAATCACAACAGATTGGTCATTAGCTACTTGGAACTTAATTGTCAACACATTCCTGGGCTTTAAGTCTGTGTGTTGTTTGTTATGCCTTCTTAATGTGAATAGGAGCTGGTAGGAATATTCGATTGACAAATGCAGTTTTTAAAAACTTGAGAAGTAAATTTGTATCTTGATAACAGAAATAAGACATCTTTCTAAAAACCTATAACGCAGTTTTTTGTTTTTTTTTTTTGCAGAAAAATATTTTTAAGGAGGACTGAGTTCACACTTTAGCAAATAAGATGCATCTATCAAGGTTTATCTCCTGTTTTAGTCAGATTCAGAAATCTCTTATAATAGATGTCAACTCTGGTTTTAGTCAAATGGTTATTTATAAGTCTCTCTTAATTAATATAATAGAAATAACATCATTTCTTTTTCAGTAAGTGCTACTTTTTTGTATAATCCATTTCTTTTCTATCACTGATCTTTTAACTACTAACTTGTCCGGATGTGTTTCTTTTTAAGTGAAGCAAACTAAAGTGGCACAATTAACTTACAATAACTAGAGGCGATTCAAATGTTTTTCTCTTTTTATTGTAAGCAAATCTGCTTTAGCAGTTCCTAAGAAATGACTGATTTAGCACTCACTTTGAAGTATGTTTACATAAGAGTTTCAATATAAAGATGACTGCTCCTTGAGTTTTGTGTATGGTAAATAATGAAATTGAATTTTCCTTTGCAATATTGTTTTTTTCTTTCTGTTTCTAAGAAAGGAATCATTATTTTGTAAATAAAGTATATTTCAAAAACCAAGTTGTCAATGGCAAGGGTTGATTCAAATCAGAGATTTAGACATACTCTATAATGTGGGGTATAATTTTTTTTTTTTTAGCTTACATCTACTGCTGAGAACTTTGTAAGTAGAGATTTAAGAGGGCAGGCTTGAACTGACTGGCCTCCTGTAGTTTCTCCTAAACCTGAAAGATTATTATATCAAAAGTTGGCATTTCATTGCCCCCTCATATCCATAAAGAAAATTAACATCATATGCTGCACAGCAAGCTTAAACCATTCAGAATGCTCATAAACATATTTAAAGCTAAAATTACAGCTGTTTCTCGACTCTTGGTACCACGCATAGCTCTGGATGTGGTTCCTCCGTTGCTGTGCACACACTGTAGCAGTAACTCCTGTATTCTATGCACCATAGCTTTCTACAAGAGCATTTTTTTGGTGGTGATACAGTAACCTGGTTACAAAGAGCCTCCCCCCCCATATCACATGACCACCATTTCAAAGGAAATACTGTCTTTCATGTGCCCTTGAAGTTCTACCAGAGCCTTGTCTTCTTTTGCTAGGGAAGGAGCTAATGGGTTTTCTCAAATATGCAACCAAAGTATTTCATCAAACACTCACTGTTTGGTAACCCACTGTTAGCTTTTTCTTTCTCAACTTCTGAGGCAAGATTGGGAACTTAGTTGATTGCACGTGAGTTTAACTGATACCACTGGTAGCTCTAAGCCTGTGTGAACACCTTTTCTTGTCACTGTGCTCCAAAATAAGGATGAATCAACAAACATGAACTTTAATTAACTTCCACTTGAACATACCATATGGTATACAGAGTTGTAGGAAGTATGAAATCTTTTGCAAAATGAAAATTTCTCGGAATCTGACAAAGTGGGAGTAAATTTATTATTATTTTATTTTCATTATTATTAATTTATGTTTTCCTTGTCTCTCACCCTCACACTCAGAGTCTGAGGTAATTAGGTTAAGTCCCCAGTGAGGAAAGCAAAATGTACATTGAGGTGATGATGAACCTTAGGAGATAACACTTGCGTTGAGGAAGTACTTACTACACATTTATAGTGATCTGTTCAGTTGATCTCAGTTTTATTTATATTACCATCTAGAAGCAGGATGTCTAGTAGAAAAGGTGTGAGGTGTGTTATGGCTTCTCCTTGCGTAACAATAAAACACATTTTTAACTCACCAGAGGGAGCAATTATGCACAGAACTAATACTTGGTAGCTCAAAGTTTGATGATTTCCACTGAAGACCATCCCATCCCTTAATAATATTTTTGCAAGTTTCCTTCTTAGCTTACATCCAAGCTTGTTGAATTATTAAAAACAAACAAACAAACAAAAAGCTTTCCTATTTACTGAGCGGACAAATTAGATTTTATCTAGTAGAAATCCTATCTCTTTGGGGAGTTATATAAATGTAAGTTATTCATATTAATTTTGAATTCTCAAGAAAGATTGAATTGAGTTCTCACATTAAGAACAGAGTTCTAAGGATGAGCCCTACTGAAAGGTTTTACTGTACAACCTGTAGGTAGACTTCTAAGGAGCCCAGAAAGAGACTGGGCCTTGTATTCAAAAGGTCCCCAGCAGAATCATTAGCCAGGATAGAGAAATTTGCACTGTTTTCCTTGTTGAGGGAAGTCTTCATCTCCCCAGTACCATTCTTCCTAGAAAGAATCCAATACTTTGTTTGTAAGCAGAGAAAACCTATTTTAAGACACAATTTTTCACAGACTTCTTTTATATAAAATCAGTAAGAGTAGAGATGCTTTGGCTAAAGGAGGACAGAACCTCCCTCAAACTCAAGCTTCATGTCTTGTCTTCTCCAAGTTTCCTCTCCTTAGAAACCTTAGAGGGAACTCACAGCTTCCTGAAGCACAGTCTAATAATCATTGACCCAAGACAACGCAGACCCCTTGGGACTCATTTTCCTTAACCCGAAGAGAAGCTATCCTTTACTCTATCTTGTCTGTTAGAACAAGGGAGAATATTGGAAACTCAGTGTTTGAATATGCTAGATATTTTATAATATAGACTCCCCTAAGAACAGTAAAATCTCTGTTTATACACAACAATAACTAGCAACATACATATTTTCCAAATATGGGAAAGAGAACTATGAATACACATATGTGTATGTTTACAGGATCAGAGTTATGCTTATGCAGAATAAGTAGTTGTTTATGCTGTGTGATTGGAAAAGAACTTCCTCAGACAAAATATACTTCCCACTGGCCCTGTTGCCTGCGTAGAGTCTTCCATTACCTATTCCTTTGGGTAATGGCAATTGTTGGAAAAGAAATAGCAGCTGGGAATGGCATATATTCTGCCATTATTGGCCGTTAATTGTTTAACCTTCAATCAGTCTGTTAGAGGAAAGATTGGAAGGTGGGACAGAGGAGAGTCAAAGGAAATAGGAAGTGTAGAGAAGTGGGATTTGCAGAGAACATTATTTAGGTTGAATTTTGACAGAAGGGGTTCTGACCAGCTGCAATATGGCACAGGTTTGTTTGGGAGAGTTGTATATTTAGAAACCAGAACTGAACAGAAAAGAGGTGTGAGGATGTGGAGAATGTTCCCTTTTCCTCTGAAAGTTGGCGGAAAGATCACTCACAATTAAGGTAGATTAATAAAATCAAGACAATTATTTTCCACACATGCAAGTGTGATTAGTCAATTTCCCAGTGAGGTCCAGACATGTTTATACCCTCCTTTTTATTTATTTATTTATTATTTTTTTTTTTGGTAGAGACAGAGTCTCACTTTATGGCCCTCGGTAGAGTGCCATGGCCTCACACAGCTCACAGCAACCTCCAACTCCTGGGCTTAAGCGATTCTCTTGCCTCAGCCTCCTGAGTAGCTGGGACTACAGGCGCCCGCCACAACGCCCAGCTATTTTTTGGTTGCAGTTTGGCTGGGGAAGGGTTTGAACCCGCCACCCTCGGTATACTGAGCCACAGGCGCCGCCCATATACCCTCCTTTTAAAGAGGAGGGGGAGATGAGGGGCAATACATGGTTGCTAAGGAGGGTGAATGGATGGGGGAAACAGACTGACTTGTAAATCATTCTCTTTGCAAATTAACTGGGGGCACAGGCATTATATTTAAAATAATTTGGGCAAGATTTGGTTGCATTCTTGATCTTTTTTCCTTGTAATATTGTGAGATAACAGGCAGAAAGTGAAGTTGATTGTTCTTTTTGATACACCTGTCTGGTTTCCAGGGCCTGCTGATCTCTAAGGTTCTTTAATGCACACAAAATCTTCTTTATACCAAAGAGTCATATTTTGGGGTGAAATTTCCTGAGCTCATTCAGAGAGTAGAGGTGCTAAGGAAATCTTTGTTGCTGTAGTGATTTTTTTTTTTAACTATAATACTTGATTTCATGTTGAGTATCACCTGTATCTAAAATTAATGAACAATTGGCATTTGTATTTGAAAAAAGGTGAGAGGGAGATGGGCTTGATGTCTGAGTCATAGTCAAAGTTTTCCAGTTATGTTGGTGTGTTTCCCTATGAATTTCTTCATTTTAAGCTCTTTACTTCTAGAAATGTCTGGATTCTCTTTCTTAAAAATCACCTTGAGAAAAGTGTCTCTAATATGCTGTTGACTGTTTTGAAACACGTATAATAGATTACTGGGGTGCATGGTGGGGGGAGAGGTGACGGGGAAATGAGTCTGTGCAACACCCTGTAGGTGGATAACAAAAAGTAGGTTCCTCGGGCTCAGAGGGGTCTGTTCTACGTTCAGTGGGCAGCCTTTTAACTATTTCCGTGTCTGCTGAGGAGTTACTAAAACTGAAATATAAACAACTGTTCCATGTCAGATAAATTTTATCTGCATACCTAAAATGTGGAGCTTCCATAAGGATTCAGAGGAAAAGAAGATATAAATAAATAAATACATCCAAATAGAGCCAGATGAGAAAGAAGCCTAAAATGATAAATTGCGAAGTTTTAAATGGCCATTAAACTCAAGCAAGTCAAATGGCTACCAAATGGAGTTTCATTTCTCATTTTATTTATAAACATTCCTATAAAATTGCAAGGAGAAAAAGGGAAAAACCTTGAACTCCCCTGAAAGACATTTTGTGCTGCGGATGTTGAATCATTATTAAGTATTCACCTGTCTTAAATGGTCTCTTTCTCCAGCCTCTGCATCATACATCTTAATGTCAGTAACATCTGCAACTGAATGGTAATGTGGATCAGTGAAGATAATCACGAGTTAATAAGAGCTTCAAATCGTGCTTTGGCTAGTGTACACACCCCTTAATGTATTTCTTTGGATAATTTACCAGAACACTTTTATTAAATGCTTATGCTTGATCAAAAAGTGCTTGTGTATGTAATTAGCTGTGAACCTGAATTTTTAAAAATTACTAGCACCGTGCTTGTTTCGTTTTATGCAGCCCCTTACCTTTTATCTTTCTTTGGAGCTCAGATCTCAGAAGTCATGGTTTAAAAATCATTCTCAGTTTCTATTTGAGTTCATCAGTGATGATGAAGGTGTAACCTTCCTCTTTTTTACTAAGTCTATGCACCACCAAGATGAAAAGATAAAAGGGGGAAAACCTGTGCTCTTTGCTCCATTGAGAAATCTCAAGTGCGCTGAGTCTTCTGGGGACATATTGACCTTTAGTATTTCTGGTTTTGTTGCTTTTTATTTATTTTGCTGCAGAACGTGATTGGTCATGAAAAATAACCCAGGGCGATGTGTTGGGTGGTGGAGGGAAAGAGGAGTGACCCGGTTTTGATTAGTTAATTCAGATTAGGGAGTAAATTCTGATTTCACAGCTGTTGTTCAGGTTCAATGGCACTACCAATTTTTCCATTTCAAGTTCTAATATGTAAAGCTGACGGTTTCCTCAGCTAGAACCTTTTTTAAATGTCCCTGCTTGGCAGAGCCTCTAACTTTCCCCTGTGATTTTCAGGAGCCTCCTTCTCCTGTGCAGTTTTGCCAGAGCTACTTGGTGGTGAGCTTCAAATCTCCTGTAATCCCAGTCCTAGCAGGCCCTTAAAAAATGTAGCAGTGCACAGATGTGCAGTGAAAATTTTAAAATGTGCACTTTCTTTTAGGAATATGAACACTGAATATCACATAAACCTCTGATGTTCCCCTTGCCGCCTTCTAAAGCTTAGCTAACCCTTCTTTCTGTGTTTATATTCATGGCTCTTAGGCACGTGGTCGGCCAGCTTTGAGTTCTCCTGCTTTCCCATCTCCTTTCTTCTGTGCCAAATAGCTTACTGGTTTTATGATGTGGGCAGGGGCCAACCAGGGAATAGTGGGAGTCCACAGGCTCCATTTCCAGTCATGGCCCGGACTGAGTGTTAACGTAGGCCTTAGTTAGAGACAAAGTCTTGTTCTCCAAAAAGCTCCCTTTCACATTTTAAATAAAGAAATGATAAATATCAAAAGATCAACAGTTTTCCAAAGAAGCCAATATATAATAGTCATGCCCAGGAGTGCTGTTATAACTGAAAGCCTACAATGAACATTGAATTGTGGCTTTATTCCAGTTTGTTTTCCCCCCTTATAATAGAGTCCCTTAAAAAGAAAGAGGAATACAAAGAGGGAGGGAACTTTGAGAGTGGAGACTGAAATGAGTCTGATCATTTAGACGTAATGAAGCCAAGAAACAATCTTCAGTTTGGGCGGCTTTTTGTCATTGTTGTTGTTGGGGGTATGTATGGATACGCTGAAAAATAGCCCAGTTGCAAAATAAATCCCATTGTGTGAGTCTGCATGAACTTAACCAGGTGAAGTGAGTGTTTTGTGGGTGCGCGTGTGGTGGGCCATTGGAAAACACCCTCCCAGGGGAGTTTGCATCCTTTAAAATAGCAAGTTGTAACGGATCTAATTGTTTTTTTCTTGTTGAGGAAAAAGCATTTGTGGTATGTGTGCACCTCCCTCATTTTAGAGTATTTATAAAGTTAGGATTTCTCCTATTTTCAAGATGGGCAATTGTCCTTCAAATTACATAAAATCTTCTTGCATTTCAGGATTTTGGGGCCTTTGAAAATGTCATCTCTTTTAAGAACCTTAGCAAAGTGAAAGATTCTGACAGTGACACTGGTTTAAACAATGTACTCGTAGCAGACGGGTTAACAGGCCCAGAACAGAGCTGAGTGCATGGGCATTGTTCGGGGTCTGGCTTAGCCAGGAACCACAGGGAAGGATTTTTGCATACAGGTCAGCTGACTGGGTGGCACGTCATTGTCTGGATATAGTCATTTCTTATGGGGGGTGGATGTACGAGTTACTTTACTTTTTATTACCTAAAGTGTCTGAGAATAGCAGAATATCTGTGGTTGAAAGTTAATCCATGATTAAACTGATGAGACCTTGAAATCACCAGATAAAAAGGACTGCTATGTTTCAATGGTCAAAACAACAAGGTAAGATAGGGGCTGTTATGCAGAAAATTCAGGCTGATACCCTGAGTCTGTAGAGCAAAGCCAAAAAGATACCCAAACGGGAGTGGGCCACCCCGTTGTCATCACGGCCGACGACGGCTGTCCGCTGAGTAAAGGCTTTGGTCTGGAAACTAAGTGATTCAGTTTCAGTTCCAGCTTTACTGCTTTACTGCTGACCATTGTGTTGTTTTTTTTTTTTTAGAGACAGAGTCTTTGTCAGCCTCGGTAGAGTGCTATATGTCACAGCTCACAGCAACCTCCAGCTCTTGGGCTTAGGTGATTCTCTTGCCTTAGCCTCCCGAGTAGCTGGGACCACAGGTGTCCACCACAATTCTTGGCTATTTTTTTTTTTTTTGGCCAGGGCTGGGTTTGAACCCGCCACCTCCGGCATATGGGACCGGCGCCCTACTCCTTGAGCCACAGGCACCACCCGCTTGGCTATTTTTTTGTTGCAGTTTGGCTGGGGCCAGGTTCGAACCCGCCACCCTCGGTATATGGGGCCAGCATCCTACCCGCTGAGCCATAGGCACTGCCCAACTGCTGACCATTGTTAACAGGGCCACAGAGCAGCAAAAGAAACAATTCATTTTCGTGTTTTTTGTCTTTCATTTGTCCATCTGTAAAATGGGGATGACAACACTTTGCCATTCCCTGTGTAGATATGCTTTGAATCCTTCAGTGGAAAGGTGCTCCAGAAATCCGAGCTTGCATATATTGTTTGATAGCACCAGCCACCGCCATGCTAGGGATGGCTGTCAGCAGGCTTCAGCAACTTCACACACACCGAAATGGAGCATCCTCTAACCTGCCTGAAAGGCAACATTTAGCATCATTGTGGAGACCCACTTTAGGTATTGACACCTTGAAGTAAGACCCACTTCAGTGCAAGGTGAAAAACAGCTCTTTTCCCACATATCCTAGGTCTTCCACTGATACAAATGAAAATAAGGAGATTTATGAAACAGCAATGCAAATCTTCACGCTAATCAACAGAGTTTAGAAAAAATCAGCCAGGAGCCCTGAACATGCCGGTGGCAAGTGTACTGTTTCAGCCTGCAAGAGATAAAGTACACTGGTGCATATCGGTTAGTCTAATTTATTCAGCGTCTTTGCCATATCACAACCTTGTGTTTGATTTTCTTATAAACTAATAATTTCTTGAATGAACTAATACTGCTACCACCACCGGTACCTCTACCTTGTAGAAGTTTTTTATTGTTGTGTATGCAACTAAATTGAAATATCTTTCACTTGAAATATTGACTTTAATATCTCATTTGAAAAATTCATGAAGCCTTTGATGTTAAATCCATACTCAATTTAGCCAAATGCCATTAGAATATGCAATACGCCTGAATACAGAAAGCATTATTGTCTGTGTTTCTGCAGAAGAATTACATTTTATGACTGTAACGTCAGGATCTTTTTTGGATTTGTGCATGAGGAAAAGAAAGGGAAAGGCAGCACATTAGATGCAAAATGAAAAGTGGTATTGATTAGGCTCTCATTTACCCACTCTCTGCCTCATTCCCTAAATGCATGGAAATAAGGGTTATGCCACTGCAACTAACAATGCTCTGTAATGAATGGAACAATCTTTAGAAAATTAGTGTGAGCATGTATGATAGTGCACAGATGTTGCTCCGAGTAACTGTCATACATTTCTTTTACATCTCCATTTACATAAGTCTCTTTATTTCCTAATAGTATCATAATAGAAACATGACAATAGTTAATGATTTCATAAAACATGTAATGTAAAGGCTGTCAGAAAGGTAGAGCGTTAATTGAAACCTATAGCTATACCGCATTAGAATAACATTTCCTAAATGAGTCGTGTTAAAAATATCCCTCTTGAACAGAGAAAGACAAAGACAGGTATTAAAAAAAAGCAACAACAACAGAACAAAACTCAAGCTTTCAGCAAATTAAAAATTTTTTTTTCCTCCCAGTAAAACACAGACAAACAAATATTGCAGAATCCACTGTGTGCTAATAGAATGTTTTTTGCCTTTAGTAATTTATGGGCACTTTCCTCCCATCTATCGATCACATTTTAAAAAGTAAACTGCATTAACATTTTAGAGTATAATGGCTCCAGAAAATGTTTGATTTTTATCACTACTAAAACATCATCATGGCACCTGCTTTTGTGTTAGTCGGTGCAGGAAAGGGATGCTCCTTTCTGAGTGAAAGGGCGGGTGTCTATGTTTACATGGGTAATCTGTGATGCCCTGGGGACACAGGCTGCAGGGCTGTGCTGGGGCAGGCCATGCTATTTTTAAGAGTGCAAGAACACATGTGTGAAACTGGGGGTGTGGGGCAGAGGGAAGCAGAGAACAGATGGGGAATGGAGAGTTTCTGACCCAGTGAGATAACTGACTAGGCAGAAGACTGAAGCCCCTTTGAGAACGCCTTGGATGCAGTCCTTGAGCTCCAGGGTGAGTTAGGCCCCTGGTTGTTGCCTGCTCTATAGCACCATCTCCTGGTCAGTCTGCGATCTCCTGTCAGTCTGGGTGGAGAAGTGAACTGTTCTGCTCAGAGGAAGGTCACTGCTGACTTCATTTTTAATATGGCAGCATATAAATTGCAGTTTACTCCAGATTGGGGGGTGGGTAGGGACCATAGTTATATTAGAGATGTCTAATAGGACGTGGACTGGCTATGCAGAATGTAACTAGGTGGTTATTCACAGTATCTTTATAAAGAAGAAAACAGCCCCCCCCCTTTTTCATGGAGTGGAAAGTATGAGAATCATGGATTTTTAGAACAAGACTAAACCATCTGTGCAAGAAAATTTATTCTCACCTTGATCCTTCAACATCTTGTGTATCTTCCATTCTATTAAATTAAGGCATTACTGAAATATGTTTAAAATTGAACACCATCCATCATAGAGATTGAGTTAGAATATCTACATAATATTTACACATCTCAACAGGAAAAGTAATTTTTCTTTTCAGTAGTTATCATTTTTGAAAACCCGGGTTGACTTGTAAGCCACCGTCTGTCTCATCCCTTACTAAGCATTTCCTCGGCTGATGCATTTCACTGATTTGATCTCACTGATAGGGTAATAAAATCATTGGTCACTCAGACACAGAGCTGGTAGCCATGTGTTGAATCACCTGCTGTTAATTCAGATAGAGGTATACAGACGGGACTCAGGGACCCAAACGTGCTAATCTGAGAAATCCCTCGGCAATATCCCATGGATTACAATATTGCTGAAATATCCGGTATATTACTGCAAGTTAAATACTTCTGGAATTAATTATTAAAAGTGTATTTACCAAGGTTTAGCAACTATTTAATATGTGTTGCTTCCCAATGGGAGATTAGCCTATCTAAGGGCTGTGGAATCCTGGGGCCTCTGAAATTTATTTAACAAATGATAAGCAGCTGATTAAAAATAAATTAAACGCTAGTTAAAAGTATTTAGGAAACTCATTTAAAGTGTTTCATTAGTAAGGAGTTTCCTCATCCCATCTTTATTGTTTTAGAATTACTGTCTTTATATATTGGGGTAGGAAACAAGATGGCTGCCAGGGAAGAAGTGTGTGATGCGAATAACCATATTTCTTAATTAGTTTTTTCTCTTATGAAAGTTTTATTTTTAAGATGATTTTAATAATTTTTTAATGCCATAAAATAGATATCTTAACATGACAGAAATTTAGAAGACAAATTTTGATAGTAGGTTTCCGGTTACAGACCATTATGGGATTTGCTTATGCTTTTTCTATTTTCATCTTGAGATACAAATCAGGGACATGGAAGTGTCCTGACTATTTTCTAAATTCTTTCTAGAATTAGAGGTCCTATAGTTAGTGCAAGGAAAAGACACATTCCCTGTTATATAATCACATAGAAAAAAAAATGTGAACTATGATTTTTGACAACATGATTTGAATTATATTTTGAGATGTTTTCAGAGCTCATTATTATCTAGTCATTATACGAGGCCTATTCGCATACTTTCTTTTTTAGTTTAGTTTTTAAGGAATTGTCACATTTAAAACTGCTTATGCACAGTACACAGAGTGCCAGCCTGCTTTAGTTTGAATCAGGAAAGTTCAAGGACTGGGACTAGCACTGGTCTTTCTTTATGCAGAGATTTCAGAGGAAACAGGGGTATTTTGAGGCATACTTAGAAAAACAATGGGAATTTTATGACAAAACAAACCTGAAGACAAGTTTAAAGATGGAACTGTATGTTTTGTTTTAATACTTATGTGATGTTTTATGTTTTTGAAATCAGTATCTTTGCATCTAAGCTGTTTTTATTTTTTTAAAGTGTAGGCTCCTTGAGACTAAGATCTCAGTCTTTATGTATTTAAAAGGCATCCTGACAACCTGTGCATTGCGCTTAGTCCAACTGAGTTAGGAGTAATGACAAGTTCTGAACAAGGAGCTCATTCCTGCTGACGTCTAAGTGCTAAGGGTTTGGAGGGAAGACATGTTTAGAGGGAATGGAGTGGGAGTGGGGAGCTGAGGTGTAGTTTGGAGGCCAGGGTCTGCTGAGGGTGCGCGCTGTCCCTGGTTATTTGGCTCTGGCTCCCCCCTTGTTACTCACCGGCCTAGTTACAGCAGAGAAGGCTTTTGGGCTGAACAACAGAGGTGCATCTTAAGATGTCTGGGAGGATGAGGTGCTAAATTGGAGATGACTGTACAGGTGCACTTCTTATAAAAAAAAAATCATGGCAGATACACCAGATTTATTCAGACAGGGAATTCCCACTACTGGCAAAATATAGGCCAAGCAGGAAATAGTAATCAGAAATAGCGACTTGGACTTTTGGTAACAGAAATCTCTGCAGTACCAAATCCTAAATGGATAATGTGCAAGTAAATAGGAGAACTTGATAACATACAGAGTCTAAGATTGACTCGTATGGGTTGTGGCTAAGAGCTGAAAGTCAATGATAATAATTGAGTCAGTTTATCTTAGGGATCAGGGATAATCACCCTGAGAGACAAAAGGAGCGCCTTCTTCATTTATCACCCACGTCTTGGAACTGGAGGACACAAGTACTTATGGTTCCTGCAGGAGGCAACTCCAAAGGAAAAGATAACATTTACACAAATCCTGAAGATAAACGTATGTAAAGTGAACCTTCTACAGTTAGCATGAGTAGATTTGCCACCAGTGCGGGAGTGAATAAAATCAAGTAAAGATAGAATGTGTGTTGGCTGTGCTTATTGGCCATGACCACTGGTCAGCCAGCAGCTGTGGTCTTTATGTTACTACGAAAGGCTTTGAATCCTCTCCTGGACCATTTCCCACCCTCGTGGCTCCCTGAGCAATGCTGATAACAACTGGCCAAGCGACTGGTGATGGCTGTTGAAATTACCTCTTTGGTCTCACGCAGAGCCATCCTCGATCCATGGAGAAGAGCCAGCATGTCTGGAGAGATGGCAAGTGGGGACTGAACGCAGCCCATTTTATGTTGGGGTTTTATTATTCCACAGGAGACCCTTCATTGGAAGGCTATCTGGTGATAGATCACACTGCCAGGCAGCATTGGTAAATGCTGGGCCATTTTGTCTCAAGGCAGGACTCTGAGAAGTTGCCTTTTGTGCCACAGAAGTGTCTTGGTTTCTGACAGCCAAAGAGACATTGATACTAAGTAGCTAGTTATAGTCTCTCTATATCTCTGTCTATCATGATCATCACATTCAGGTCTAGGACTGTGGGAAAACCACACATGTTGAGTATACATCTATTATATCTAATCACAATGTGGAATATTCCTACATTAGGTCTTTTTTTCTAGTGGTGGAAGAGAAATCTTTTTGGTGTATTGGCCGTGCAGCCAATCCATTCCTGATTCCTGAAGCTAGGAAGAACAAAACTGATCATTTTCTAAAACAGACAATGTTTATCTTAAAACACTGGGAAGTGTGGAAGTTACTCACATCTCTTGGTATTCTAAAGTTGGCCTGTTGCTTCAGAAAGGAAAGCTGAAAAGGGATTCTCGGAGGATATAGTCCCAAATTGAAGGGGAATTGTTAGAGATCATTGAAAAGCACAAAATAATTACTGGTGATAGCTAACCTTTATTGAGTACTTCCCATGTGCTGGGCTTGGTACTCTGTTGTTGCATGCTCTCCCAACCATCTTTGAAGGAAATACCATTATTTCTGCATTTTTTTTCAGATGCATAAAACCAGTGCTTAGAGTAGTTAAGCAATTTCCTAAAGTTGCTCAGCTAGTAATTGACAGTGCTGGTTTTGACTTCAGACTTGTCTGATTCCAGGGTTCAGTTTCTTCATTCTGAGTGCTTAGATAATTAGGCATATAATAAAAGCATATAATGTAAGCTACATTTAAGACCTTCTAAAGGAATAAAGACTAGTGACTGTCATATACTACCTACCTCCCAGCTCAACAGACAAATCTTACCTCCTTCTCTGATGCTTTCCCTGTATCTCTCTTTTGTGAGGTAACTGTGATAATGAATTTGGTTGGCGCGTTTCTTTGTACTTTCTCTACGTATGTATTTATCCTTAAACAATGCACCTTATTATTTCACATTGCTTTTAATTAGGTTCTGGTGTGAGAATCTCTGTGGCAGTTGGAAAGATACAACCCAGAGGAAAAAAAGGAAACCCTAGAGCTCCCCTTCGTATTGTATAACACGAAGCCTGTTTCACAGGCTCTGGGTACTTTCTCAGGACTGTACTAGCGATCTGAGTAATTCTGCCAGCTTATTTTCAGGGAAGATTTTTTTTCCTGAACCACAAGCATGCAAAACAGATCTCATAAAGCTTGCCCTTTCCTGTAACCCAGGGCACAATCGAATTCACCCCCTTGTCTGCACAGTGCAACTGTCAGAAGGGCTAATTCTCTTTGAGTCTGTGTTTTCTGGCATTTGGAAAATGTACCCCAAGAAGTTAAAATCATCATCCTTGCTTGGCACTCTGTGGCAGCTGCCTGCCTGGTGGCTTCTGGGAGTTCCATGAAACGTGTGGGCAGAGGAACAGAAGGGCCGAGGAAGGAATAGAGTGACTGGAATAGCATTCGCCGGCTGAGTGTTTGTAGCTGAAGGTGGAGCATATCCAGAGGACACTGTTTGGAATATTTTAAAATCACAGGTGCACTTCTGCTCCCTGAAATTTAAAGGCACATGGCAAATGCAGTTTGTATAACTGTTTAACAAAGTGGCTAAACGGCTTCCTTAGTTCTGAACTGGGGTTCCTGTGAGTCCTTCACAGCCAAAGGGGAGATGAGTTGGGTCAACTTCTTCCAAGAATGCATGAGTTTAAAGGAACTCTTTCTCTAGCACCTGGGATAGTGCTTGAGGTAACTTGAGAAAGGTGTTTTTAAGAAATGACTGTATAAAACTGCTATGTTTTCCCACTTGAGGCTAAGCCGGTTGTACACTGAGTTTTACTTTTGCCTGCTAATTCTACCACACTTTGTTGGTTGGGCTCTGAGGCGGGACACGGTTGCTTCACACATAGGTGGCTTCTGAGCTCCATTCAGAGGTGAGAGGAGAGAACTTCCTGTGCCCACAATTTTTATTCATTTATTAAATCCTCAAATGCCACCCGAAGAATGTTATTTAAAGGAACAGAAGAAAAGAATAAAAGGGAACAAACCTCCTAAAAAATACTGGTTGGAGGTTCTAAAATCATATTTGATATCATAATCTTTTTTGAAATAAAACAATTGCTTTCATGAAGTAATTTTTAATTTTTATACAGAGGGTGCAAAAAACATATACACATTTTAAGAGATGTTATCTAATGTATTACTTGTCGAAGTTGAATTGAAGGTACCGTTACTGGTTAAGTGCACCTGGACATGCTGTGCTCATCATTTTACCTGCAATTTGTACGCTTTTGTGGGAATGATTGATTTTACTTCCAACATGATCTCTTAAAATGTGTATTCGTGTTTTTGGCATCCAGAGATGCTTGTTGGGTAAAAGTGCAATTTTGTTACGTGGATGTATTGTATAGTGGTAAAGTCTAGACTTTTACTGTAACCATTACCCAAATAGAATACATTGTACCCATTAAGTAATTTTTCATCCCACATCCCCTTCCCACTCTCCCACTCCTCTAAGTCTCCAATGTCTATTATTTCACTCTCTATGTTCAAGTGTACACATTATTTAGATCTCACTTATAATGAGAACATGCAATGTTTGAATTTTTGTTTCTGAATTTGAATTTCTTTCTTTTTTTTTTTTTTTTTTTTTTTTGTAGAGACAGAGTTTCACTTTATCGCCCTCGATAGAGTGCCGTGGAGTCACACAGCTCACAGCAACCTCCAACTCCTGGGCCTAGGCGATTCTCCTGCCTCAGCCTCACAAGTAGCTGGGACTACAGGCGCCCACCACAACGCCCGGCTATTTTTTTGTTGCAGTTTGGCCGGGGCCGGGTTTGAACCCGCCACCCTCAGTATATGGGGCCGGCGCCCTGCTCACTGAGCCACAGGCGCCATTTAAGATTAATGGCCTCCATTTCCATGTTGCTGCAAAAGACATAATTTTACTTTTTATGGCTCAGTAGTATTCCATGGAGGGATGGAGAGAGACAGAGAGAGAGAGAGAGAGAGAGATTTATTTTCTTTATCCATTGGAATGGATGAATGGTGACACTTAGATTGATTTTATATTTTTGCTGTTGTGAGTATTTCTGCAATAAACACATGAATGCAGGTATCTTTTTGATATAATAATTTTTCCCTTGGGTAGATACCCAGTAATGGAATTGGTACATCCAGTGATGGTTCTATTTTTAGTTTTTTGAGAAATTTCCACAAGATGTACTAATGTACATTCTCACCACCAATGTACAAGCGTTCCTATCTCTCCATATGCTTGCCAAGATCTGTTATTTTTTTGGCTTTTTTAATAATGGCCATGCTGACTGATAGAAGATGGTATCATTGTGTTTTTAATTTGCATTTCTTTGATGATTAGTGATGGTGAGAATTTTTCATATGCTTGTTGGCCATTTGTATGGATTCTTTTGAAAAATGTCTGTTCCTGTTTTTTGCCCACTTTTTCATGAAGTCATTTGTGCTTTGATTTGTTTGAATTCTTTGTAAATTCTGTGGGTATTTTGAGTTCCTTGTAAAGTCTGTGGGTGTTTTTGTCAACTTTGTTGAAGATCAGTGTGTTATGGGTATGTGGCTTTATTTATGGGTTCTCCATTGTGTTCTATTGATCTATGTGTTGACTATGGAGTTTTTGTTAGTTTAGGTTGGTAGGGTAATTTTAAGTTGCATAATGTAATGTCTTCAGCCTTTCTCCTTTTCCTTAGGATTGCTTTGGCTATTGGGCTTTTATTTATTTGGGGCGTGGGGAGAGGTTCCGTATGAATTTTAGGATTTTTTTTTTAATTCTTTGAAAAATGATGTTAACATTTTGATAGTAATAGCTTTGAATCTGTAGATTGCTTTGAGCAGTATGGTCATTTTCATAACATTGATCCTTCTGATCCATAAGCATGGAATATTTTCCTATTTGTTTGTGTTATCTACAATTTCATTTGTCAGTGTTTTGTAATTTTCCTTGTAAAGATATTTCCCCTCCTTGGTTAAATGCATTTTTAGGTGCTTTATTTATTTATTTGCTGCTATTATAAATTAGAGTGACTTGTGGATTTGGTTCTCAGCTTGGTTGTTATTGCTATATAGAAATGCTGCTGATTTTTTTTTTTTTGTAGAGACAGAGTCTCACTTTGTCACCCTCGGTAGAATGCTGTGGCATCACAGCTCACAGCAACTTCCAACTCCTGAGTTTAGGCGATTCTCTTGCCTCAGCCTCCCAAGTAGCTGGGACTACAGGCGCCTGCCACAATGCCCGGCTATTTTTTTGTTGCAGTTTGGCCGGGGCCGGGTTTGAACCCATCACCCTTAGCATATGGGGCCAGCGCCCTACCCACTGAGCCACAGGCGCCGCCCTTTTTTTTTTTTTTTTTCATTATTGTTGGGGATTCATTGAGGGGACAAAGAACCAGGTTGCAGTGATTACATTTGTTAGATAAAGTCCCTCTTATAATTGTGTTCCGTCCCCAAGAGGTGTGTCACACCCCATGACCTCCATCCCCCTCCCTTCTTCCCTCTCCCTGCACCCCTCTTTCTCCATCCCCCACCCTGTACTAGGTCATCGATTGTCCTCATATCAGAACTGAGTGCATAAGATTCTTGCTTCTCGATTCTTGTGATGCTTTACTAAGAATAATGTGTTCCACTTCCATCCAGTTTAATACAAAAGATATAAAGTCTCCATCTTTTTTGCTGGTTTTTGTGCATTGATTTTGTATCCTGAAACTTCACTGAATTCATTTATCATATCTAGGAGTCTTTTGGCAGTGTTTTTAGAGTCTTCTAGGTATAACATCATAGGGTTGGCAATTGAATACTTATCTTAAAATATGCATATTTATTGATTTATACATTACACATGTACTATTGCATAAATATTTTAATACCTAATAGAACATATGCAAATATTTTAACCGAACGAGATAAAACTAAAACAAAATATTTTATTTAATAATGGTACAAAACCTTTGATTTCCTTTCATTATGACTGTGATTAGTTATAATTCAAACTGTTTTATCATCTTGGCTTAATATGCTGAAGTGTGCCTTATAGTTCTAAATTCAGCTTGTTTTAAAGTTTTATTTTAATGGGTGTTATGCCTAAAATAAATATTTCATCAAAGTATCTGGGTATAATGTTAAAAAAGTATCATGGCTGCATTTACAAGTTTGTGATACCCAGGGATTGGTCTCCTCCATCTTTATAAGGCATCTGTATTACTCTTTACGAGGAAATGCCTGATGTCAACAGTTGTCTTTGCAAGCTAATTAGAAGATGTGTATTCTTATAATTTTAACAAATGAATTTAAATCCCCCTGAGAGTTTTAATCTTGAGGATTTTTAAACAAGTTATAATATGCTGTTTTCAAATTATTGAGTATGAAATTAGGGTGAAAGAACTATCATTTTTAGTAGCAAAATCATATTATAATAGAAGAAATTCTTAACATCAATTTTTAAATATTCTTCCCATGCTCCAAGTTTTAGGGTTTTTTTTTCTTTTTAACTGTAGTATTTCTCATTCCTGATTAAAATGTTAAGTTAAACCTTAAAGGCCAGATTAAGTATGTCACCCCCCACCAAATTCATCAAATTCAGATTGCTTATCTTTTTGCAAAAGAAAAATACAAACTTATACTTGTGTCACCAGATTTTTTCCAATTCTTGTTCATGAGATAACCTCTACGTGGTATGGAAGATTCCCATTGGCCTTCTTCATTACCTTACCAAGAATTGCAAACATTATACCATATTTCAACAGTTTTGTGGTTTTATAGTTATTGTTGAGCCTGAAGGACTTTGACACCTTAGCTTCAACTTCATTGTTCATGACTGATGCCAGTGAAGAGATTTTGGGTATCATTTTAAAATTTTCTTAGCATTTTGTCAGGTTTAAGTTTAGTTACAACTTGATAACACAACCCACGAATCTACTTAAGTAAGCCCAAGCCAACTCTGCAGTATCCTGATGAACTGTATCCAGTCTGATGACCATGAGGCACCCTTCTAACCCATCAGATTGTGGGCTCCCTGTTCTTTTGGGGGGGACCTATGTGACATATGACCACTAAAAGACAGAGTGACAGTGCCTGAATTGATCTAAAGTAAATATTAGTAAAAATTTTAATTTTTCCACATGAAAAATGTGTATGAATAGAAGAAATATTTTTCTTCTCTACCTGCATATATCACTCTATGCATCCCAGATTAGAAACCGCCTTTACAGGAGTTACAATGTGACTCTCCTTGAGGGATGGAAGTACTCGAAGTAATGACATCATTCAGAATGAGTTAATTCAACTTTTTTGAAAGCAGACTTTGAAAGAATAAAAACATGAGCAAAATAAATAGCCTCAGCCCTTGGAGGTGATGGTGAATGATTAGTGGAATTCGAGAAGAGGAGCAGATAATGTACACATCTGTGAAGCTAGGAGAATAAAACACATATTCTGAGATTTTATAACAGTTCTTTGGTCCTGCTGTGCAAGTATCACGGCTGTAGTTCAGGGCAATGCAGCCACTGTTACTGTCCTCTACTTCCAGTTAAGAGTACAGCTGTTTCTTGGGTTCACTAGGAGGAGAGATGTTGGCTAAGGTTTGGCCAGCTTTCAACCTGGAGCCAGGACATGGTCCAGAAGATGTTTGGTCAAAGCACAAGTGGCTGGGACCCAAAGGATGACATCATCCCATTGCTTGTTGGGACGGCTTGTCTCTGGATTATGAATATAGCCTGGCATCCATTCTGACCTCTGAAGTTTAAATGTTCAAGTAAGTTTTCTGGGCTATGCCATTTTCCAGTGTGGGAGATTGAGATGGCCGTTTAGTCTAAATGTATTACAGTAATGTTCCACACCAGGTTAGTGACAAAACTAATATTTTCAAAGTCTATAAATCTTTTTAAGTAGCAATAAGGCTACTTGGTGTTGGTAGCTTTCTTCCTCTTATTCCATTTTGAGCATAGGAGGGGAATCTATTTTATTCCCAGTATTATTGTAATTCCTGGGCCACTGGCACCATCACTCTTTCTTCCATTTTTTCTTATTTTCCTTTACATCGTTCCCTGATGAAATGCTACCGGTAGACACAGGAAGTCAGTGCCAGAGGCTGATATCTTTATTGTCTTCACCATCACAGATGATCACTATAGAATAACATAATTAGATCATGGTTCCTTTATATTTGACATTGAGAAAAATAAGATGGGCATTTTATAATAAGATTATTTTAGAGCATATGTATCTTTTGATATCTCTCTGTTCTCTCTGGAGAAAATACGTCTTCCTTTGCTAAGTAAATACATCTATATTCTGTAAATCCTGAATGCTGTATCAGCTTATGTTACACCCCACGAGATGAAAAAACACCTCAATGCAGCCTGTGTGAGATAAAGTCTTTACTCCACTTGCGCTGAGTCTGATGCTGATGGATGAAAACTTATTAGAGGAATGCACTCACCATGCTTGGACACTTTGCTGTTAACAATTCTCCACATCTTATTTTTCTGATGTGAGTCTTATTTAGATTAGATGATGAAAGACAAGGGAAAAATTCTACCCCAAGACTCTTCAAACTTGCACACTTTTTATTTTAATTAATTAATTAATTTTATTTTTTTACTGTTAAATCATAGCTGTGTACATTTGTGTAATCAAGGGGTACAATGTGCTGGTTTCATATACAATCTGAAATATTCTCATCAAACTGTTCAATGTAGCCTTCATGGCATTTTCTTAGTTATTGTATGTAGACATTTGTATTCTGCATTTAATAAGTTTCACCTGTACCCATTCTAAGATGCACCGTAGGTGTGGCCCCACCCATTGCCCTCCCTCCACCCTGACTTCCTCCCTCCCTTCCCCTCCCTTGGCCCTTTCCTGATATTCTTGTGCTATAGTTGGGTTCTGGCCTTCATATGAAAGCTATAACTTAGCTTCATAGTAGGACTGAGTACATTGGATACTTTTTCTTCCATTCCTGAGATACTTTGCTGAGAAGAATATGTTACAGCTTCATCCATGTAAACATGAAAGAGGTAAAGTCTCCATCTTTCTTTAAGGCTGCATAATATTCCGTGGTATACATGTACCACAATTTGCTAGTCCATTTGTGGGTCGATGGGCACTTGGGCTTCTTCCATGACTTAGCAATTATGAATTGGGCTGCAATAAACATTCTGGTACAGATGTCTTAGTTATATTGTGATTTTTGGTCTTCTGGGTATATAACTAGTAAAGGAATTATAGGATCAAAAGGCAGGTCTATTTTTTGTTCTCTAAGTATTCTCCAAACATCCTTCCAAAAGGAACATATTAGTGGGCATTCCCACCAGCAGTGTACAAGTGTGCCCTTTTCTCCGCATCCACGCCAGTGTCTCTGTTTTTGGGATTTTGTTATGTGGGCTACTCTTACTGGGGTTAGGTGATATCTCAGAGTAGTTTTGATTTGCATTTCTCTGATGATTAAGGATGATGAGCTTTCTTTCATGTGTCTGTAGATTATACATCTGTCTTCTTTAGAGAAGTTTCTCTTCAAGTCCTTTGCCCACCCTGAGATGGGATCACTTGTTCTTTTCTAGCTAATACGTTTGAGTCCTTTGTGGATTCTGGTTTTAAACTTTTATCGGAGGTATAACCTGTAAATATCTTCTCCCATTCTGAGGGCTGTCTGCTTGCTTTACTTACTTTGTTCTTGGCTATGCAGAAGCTTTTTAGTTTGATCAGGTCCCAGTAGTGTATTTTTGATACTGCTTCAATTGCCTGGGGAGTCCTCCTCATAAAATATTCACCCAGGCCGATTCCTTCAAAAGTTTTCCCTGCACTTTCTTCAAGTATTTTTATAGTTTCATGTCTTAAGTTTAAATCTTTTTATCCAGTGAGAGTCTATCTTAGTTAATGGTGAAAGGTGTGGGTCTAGTTTCAGTCTTTTACAGATCGTCAGCCAGTTCACCCAGCACCATTTGTTAAATAGGGAATCTTTTCCCCACTGAATGTTTTTAATTGGCTTGTCAAAGATCAAATAATGGTAAGTAGCTGGATTCATCTCTTGGTTCTCTATTCTGTTCCAGACATCTACTTCTCTGTTTTTGTGCCAGTACCATGCTGTTTTGATCACTATCGATTTATAGTACAGTCTCAGGTCTGGTAGCCTGATTCCTCCTGCTTTGTTTTTATTGCTGAATAATGTTTTGGTTATTCAAGGTTTTTTCTGATTCCATATAAAATGAAGTATTATTTTTTCAATATTTTTAAAATATGACAATGGAGCTTTGATAGGAATTGCATTAAAATTATATATTGGTTTGGGTAGTATAGACATTTTAACGATGTTGATTCTTCCCAGCTATGAACATGGTATGTTTTTCCATTTGTTAACATCTTCAGCTATTTCTTTTCTTAAAGTTTCATAGTTCTCTTTATAGAGATCTTTCACGTCCTTTGTTAGATAAACTCTCAAATGTTTCATCTTCTTTGGCACTACTGTGAAAGGAATAGAGTCCTTGACTGTTTGTTCGGCTTGGTTATTGTTGGTATATATAAAGGCTACAGATTTATGGGTGTTGATTTTGTAGCCTGAGACATTGCTGTATTCCTTGATCACTTCTAAAAGTTTTGTAGTGTAATCCCTAGTGTTTTCCAGATATATGATCATGTCATCTGAGAAGAGTGAAAGTTTGATCTCCTCTGACCCTATGTGGATACCCTTGATCGCCTTTTCTTCCCTAATTGCAATGGCTAAAACTTCCATTACAATGTTAAAGAGCAATGGAGACAATGGGCAACCTTGCCTGGTTTCTGATCTAAGTGGAAATGATTTCAATTTAACTCCATTCAATATGATATTGGCTGTGGATTTGCTGTAGGTGGCCTCTATGAGTTTAAGAAATGTCCCTTCTATACCAATTTTCTTAAGTGTTCTGATCATGAAGGGATGCTGGATATTATCAAAAGCTTTTTCTGCATCAATTGAGAGAATCGTATGGTCTTTATTTTTTAATTTATTTATGTGTTGAATTACATTTATAGATTTATATATATATTGAACCAGACTTGAGAGCCTGAGATAAATCCCACTTGGTCATGGTGTATAATTTTTTTAATGTGTTGTTAGATTCTGTTTGTTAAGATCTTATTGAGTATTTTTGCACCAATATTCATTAGTGATATTGGTTTATAATTTTATTTTCTTGTTGGGCCTTTCCCTGGTTTAGGGATCAAGATGATGTTTGCTTCATAGAATGTGTTGGGTAGTATTCCTTCTTTTTCTATATTTTAGAAGAGGTTTAGTAATATAGGTACTAGTTCTTCTTTAAAGCTTTGGTACAATTCTGACGTAAAGCCATCTGGTCCTGGGCTTTTCTTTTTAGGGAAATTTTGTATAGTTGATGCTATTTCAGAACTTGATATAGGCCTGTTAACATTTCCAGTTCGTTCTGGCTAAGTCTTGGTAGGTGGTGTACTTCCAAGTATTGGTCGATTTCTTTCAGATTTTCATATTTCTGAGAGTAAAGTTTCTTATAATATTCATTAATGATTTTTTGAATTTCTGAGGGGTCATCTTTACCATTACTGATTGATGAAATTAGAGATTTTACTCTTTTTTTCCTGGTTAGGTTAGCCTAAGGTTTATCTATTTTATTGACCTTTTCAAAAAACCAACTTTTGGATTTATTGATCTGTTGTATAATTCTTCTGTTTTCAATTTCATATAATTCTGCTCTGATTTTGGTTATTTCTTTTCTTCTGCTGGGTTTGGGGTTGGAATGTTCTTCCTTCTCCAGTTGCTTGAGATGTCCCATTAAGTTATTAACTTCCTCTCTTTCTGTTTTCTTGAGGAAGGCTTGCAGTGCTATAAATTTCCCTTTTAGGACTGCCTTGCAGTATCCCTGAGGTTCTGATAATTCGTGTCTTCATTGTTGTTTTGTTCCAGAAATTTGGTGATTTCCTTCTTAATCTCGTCTATAACCCATCTTTCCTTCAGCATAAGGTTATTTGGCTTCCATGTTTTTGTATGGGTATACAGGTTCCTGTTGTTATTGAGTTCAACTTTTATTCCATGATGGTCTGAGAAGATGCAAGGAATAATTTCTATTTTTTAAAATTTTCTGAGGTTATTTTTGTGGCCTAGGATGTGGTCGATTTTGGAGTATGTTCCATGGGCTGATGAGAAGAATGTGTATTCAGTTTCATTGGGATGAAATGTTCTGTAGGTGTCTGTTAAGTCCAGATGTTGAATGTAAGATTTCTTTGCTTAGCTTCTTTTTGGAGGTTCTATCCAGCACTGCTAAAGGCGTGTTAAAATCTCCAAGTACTATGGAACTGGAGGAAATCAAGTTGCTCTTGTCTGTTAGCATTTCTCTTATAAATTGAGGTGCGTTCTGGTTGGGTGCCTAAATATTAATAATTGAAATCTCATCATATTGAGTATTACCTTTAACAAATATGAAGTGTACATCCTTATCCTTCCTTATTTTGGTTGGTTTAAAGCCTATTGCATCTGCAAATAGGATTGCAATGCCTGCTTTTTTCTGCTTCCCATTTGCCTAGAGTATAGATGACCATCCCTTCACCTTGAGTCTATATTTGTCTTTTAATGTAAGATGAGATTCTTGTATGCAGCAGATATCTGGTTTGAGTTTTTGTATCCAGTCAGCCAACCTGTGCCTCTTTAGAGGACAATTTAAACCATTCACATTAATTGAGAATGTTGATAAGCCTTTTGAGAGTTCGGTGGACATTTTTAATCCTTTTGCGACTGTGGAAGTTGGAATTTGATCAAAATTTCTTGGGTGGGTTTACTTTTGTTGTGGAGGATATGTTGGTCTTTATGGAGGATAGGTCTGAGAATATCCTGGAGAGCTGGTTTAGTTATGGCAAATTTCTTCAACATGTGAATGTCATTGAAGTATTTAATTTCTCCATCATAAATGAAAGTCAGTTTAGCTGGGTACAGGATCCTGGGTTGAAAGTTATTTTGTTTTAGGAGATTAAAAGTCGATGACCATCGTCTTCTAGCTTGAAAGTTTTTAGCAGAGAGATATGCAGTTATTCTAATATTCTTCCCCTTGTAGGTAATGGTTTTCTTTCGTCTGGCTGCTTTCAGAATTTTCTCCTTCATATTAACTTTAGTGAAATTGATTATGATGTGTCTGGGGGATGTCTTATTTGGGTTGAGTCGTGCTGGAGTTCTGAAACTGTCAGCTATGTGAAATTCAGAATCTCTTGGCATATCTGGAAAGTTCTCTTTCATAATCTCATGGAGAAGAGACTGTGCCTTGTGACTTCATTGCTTTCGGGGATCCCTATAAGAGAAATATTGGTTTTCCTCAAATCATCCCAGAGCTCTCTGAGAGATTGATCTGTTTTTGCCCTCCAATTCCTCTCTGAGAGTTTGGGAACATTCAAAAGCTTTGTCTTCAATGTCAGAAATCCTTTCTTCTGCTTGCTCCATTCTGTTACTGAGGGATTCTACTGTGTTTCTCAGATCTTTGAGGGCTGCAACTTCTTGTCTCAATGTATCAAAATCTTTGGTCATTTGGTCTTTGAATTCGTTGAATTCTTGAGACATCTTTTGGGTTACTGCTTGGAATTCTAATTTGATTTTATTTGCTATCCAGATTCTGAATTTGATTTCTGACATCTCAGCTATTTGTGCATGGAATCATGTGCTGTGTCTGCCCCATTGTTCCTTGTGGGAGTTGATCTACTCTGATTATTCACATTGCCAGAGTTTTTCCTTTGATTTCCTCTCATGATTGTTTTTCACCATTGCCTCTGGCCGTGCTTAGATTTGGGGTGGTGTTTCTCCGAGATTAGACCCTGGGGGGATCACTCTATTGTTGCTGGATCTTTGTTTTTTTTTTTTTTTTTTTGAGAAGTTACTGTTATCACTTTATTTTTTTTATTTTTTTATTTTTATTAAACCATAGCTGTGTACATTAGTATGATCATGGGGCACCATACACTTGGTTCATAGATCGTTTGACACATTTTCATCACATTAGTTAACATAGCTTTTGTAGCATTTTCTTAGTTATTTTGCTAAGAAGGTTGTTGCTGGATCTTTGTAGGGAGTGACCTGTGTAGCTCCTCTGGGGCTGCCCCAACCAGGGAGTTCTGGTTGTGAAAGCAGCTCCGGAGTGTGACACACATGGATCCAGCACAGGGCAGGGGGTGGTACACACAGTTCTGGGAGTGCCTGGCGCCCAGTGACTTTGGCACAGAGGGCCCAAGGCTCCAGCAGTCTCTGGCCAGGAGAAGGGCTCCTCTCAGAGGAGGGAGGGCTCCAGAGGGCACAAGGCTACCAGAGTCCCTGACCAGACGAGCAGGCCAGTGTGGAGGCAAGGAGGGTACAGGAGGGAGGAAGTGGGGTTGTACGGCTCCCAGCGTTCATTGTCAGGGTGTGTGGAGGCCTGACGTGCGGGGTGGCGGGTCCTGGCGCAGCTCTTACTGGGGTCTGTGTATGCGCAGCTCTTATGGAGATCTGAGTGGATACTGGCACAGCTCTTACTAGGGCCTGGGAGGGTGCCCATCACGGGGGTCCCAGTGTAGCTCTTCCAGAGGTGAGAGGGTGCCAATCACGGGTCCTGGCACCCATACTTTTTAGATTGATGTAACTCATAGGTGAATGTGAGTGGTAGAGAGAAACAGTATCAAGTCACTGCCTTCTACAGGATACAAATTAGCCACTCTGACCACAGTGGTCCTCTATCAATTACCAAGAACCCTTAATTCATGGAAATGAATTTTATCAAATATTACCAACTGAGGGGTAAGCAGTCTCTGTGGAATCTCTGGATTATAAAATTCTAAATCAATATATATCTAAGGCTTTTAGATATGGTAGTACTGTACTTACACAGAACTCAGATGTCCTGCAAATTCAACCATGACTAGTAGACTCTGGAATTCAAGAGAACATGGAAAACAACTTCCAGCTTCCATTATATGTATTTCACAGGAGAGCATGACATTGCTTATAGAACCTCATCTGATCCACTGGGTGTAAAATTAGGCATTAGAAATACCAGGGAAATATTGACAGCAGATGATAAACAACCATAATAAAAGAAAATGAAGAACTGTTAGACCCCAAGATAAGTATAATAATTTGATATTATTTAATGAAAGAAAAAGTGGTCCTGTAGGCATAATACATTTATTTTCATGTTGGTAATTTTTGAATAAATAAGAGTGGATTAAACCAATCTCAGTGCACTGTGACAAAGTAGGTGATAAGATAATATTTTCTAAGTTCTTTCAAAGAGGATTAAATAATAATAGTAATTTATACTTATTGAACATTTACTATGGAACAAACATCGATCTAAGAGTATTTTTTGGTGCATGATCTCATTAAACCTTCAGGACAAAATTATCAAGAGGTATAATTATTATTCTCATTTTACAGATGAGGAAACTGAAGCAAAGAAGACTTTAAGTTGCTCAAGATGCAGCCTGAAGTAGACTCAGCCTCAGCTCCCATGCATAACCACTGTGGCATACCTGCCTAAATAGAATAAGTAAGTATTGTTGTCTAAAATCTCAGCTGTCTGAAAATTTTCCTTATATGAATTCCTGATGATGCAATTTAAACAAGACATTTATGCTTGCATTAAAGTAGTTTTAATTTTAACTATGCTCCAATTATGTTAGCTAGTTTAGTCTTTATTGAGACTTTCTTTAGTGGTAGATAAGATTTTTTTACAACTAAAAGCTTTATTTTCTATAGGTAAGAGTTTACATATGACGTGAAGGTAGCTTCAAGGTTGACAACTTGTTGTCAGAATACTTAGGAGAATGTTGAATCTACCTTAAAATTTTAAATTTAGAAAATCATTAGGTCTCGTTCATGTTATTCCCTAGATTTGCAAAAATATTTTTTTTTTATAGACAGTGCTAAGGTAAACTTTAGCTTTGCTCCTGTCAGAATTATCTAATTTCTAATTAGGGGAGCCTGATTTAATGAGATTTTCCTAAGTAGTTTGGATAAACTGTGGATGACTGACTTTGAGTAAGTGATGTGGTTAAAAAAATAAAAGAAACTAGTTAATCATTTGTTGCTTTCATAGTTGATCATTGCAGAATTTCTGTAGAGCTAGATAATTAGGAATTTGTTGCAGACACTATGGGACTATGGGGTGAGAGATGAGAATGGCGAGCCCCAAAGGGAGTGCACGAGCTCCTGGGGCTCCTCACTGCCCTGCGGGCTGGAAGGGCCAGGGGAACTGCTGCGACCACAGCTGGATCCCTGCCCGTGAGTGTTCATCACTGGGCTAGGATCCTGCTGACTGCCTCTGCTGAATAGTGGAGCTTGTTCACACACTTGTGTTAGTTTGGTGAAGCTAGCACTGATACCAGCTGCCAGCCCAATTGCATTTCTCCACAGCCTCTTTGGATGTACACAAGACTATTAAAAACCACTAAAAATTAGGGTGGACATGGCAGTTTGAAAACATATCAGTCATCAGACTATATCAAAATAATGAAGGGACCCACACAGGAGACTAACCTGGATCATTTTAACCGATTATCAGAACTGGTTGAGTTCAAATAGATGCTTTGAAAGTTATTACACAGCAAGCAAACCGAATGACTCACAGGTAGTTGATTTGACTAGTTATTCCAAACAAAATATGTGGGTCACTACGAAAGACATATTGTGTTATGGCCCATTATTTCACTTCCAAGAAACACAGCCAGCAACCTCCCTTCTGATTCATCTGTGCAACTTTGAACTTGCTTGGCTTATTGGTGTTGCTAGGAGGGCTTCATTTCTTTCCATCCACATGGATTTTATGTTTCTTGATTTTTGTGTGTCTCAAAACTTTTGTAACGATCCCCTATCTGTTACTTATTTTCCTGAGTTTCATTTAAAAAGTATTTTCAGAAAACGAATCTGCTCTGGGCTTCTGACCTTTCTAGACATCCATGGAACACACTAACTTTAAAAGCAAGAGCCTGATTTGGCAGCCTGGAGACTTTATTTTGAATAAACAAAAGATAGTTGAGCACAAATTGCAACTCAGCCTTCATACTTATAAACTCACATTCCCATAACTCATTTCTTTTAATGAGTAATGAATTACCTCCCCTGTTTTTCTGAACTTCAGCCTCTTTCCAAAGGGCTATGCGAAAAACGTGCATTGATGTGGAACAACCAGGTGAGATGAGACAGCCTGCTCAACCCATGTTATTAAAGAAATTGGTTCACCTTTTTGATTCTGTGTCATTGTAGTTTCAGCCATTTTGTTCAATAAGCAGTTTGGTATGTTCTTAGAATAATGAATATTGATCACAAAATCAATCACTTATTAAGAAACGGACTAAGGGAAATTGTTTATCCAATCAATTTTAATTTTTGATTTGTTATTTGTACCTTTCAATTTCTCCCCCCCCTTCCTGAGGCTCTCCTCCTCTCAGGACCACCAGAGCAAAAGCATATAGACATTGGCCGAAACTTTTAAAAGGCTCAAAACCCAATATATTCATTATAGAGCATGCTGGCTGAAATAGCCCATAATAAAGGTGAACGTGATGAGAACAACAGCCACAGTACCTCTGCACCTGTGGCCACCAGACTGAAACTTTATCTAGTAATAGGATTTTATTAAAAAGGTGTGTGCTTACTGTTCAGGCTGTGTAAGCAAGCAGTGTCATGCATTAAAAGACAAAAAAGTCACACATGATGAACATGTCTGTACAAGCTAACAAAGATTTTGACCAAACTAGTAAACAAGTTGATTGTTTTGGGTACATTTGATATTTTATGAAAAAATTCTGGTTATTTTTGTAAAAGATGTTTGGTGCAATAGAAATGAACATTGCTCTTAAGAATTTTCTGAAGCTGTAACAATGAAAATGTCTGAGTTGAAGCATGTTTGAAATAAGGAGGGAGAGGGGTGGGGCCTTGGTGTGTGCCACACCTTCTGGGGGCAAGACATGATTGCAAGAGGGACTTTACCTAACAAATGCAATCAGTGTAACCTGGCTTATTGTACCCTCAATGAATCCCCAACAATAAAAAAAAAAAAAAAGAAGAAATAACCAAGTGATGTGATGTCTTGATGGTTCTTCCATGGGATATAAGGGGTGGGAGAAGTCACACATATTCTGTAAGAGCCCGGAAAAACGGATGGACCCCTGTCCTCTTGAGCAAAATATTGACGAGGACTTTGATAAGTCCTCTGGGGAAAGATTGAGTGAGTCCCCCTAGGAGATAGCAGACCTGATCACTATTCTAGATGTCCTTGTTAAAACAAGGAATGAGTCAGGTGCAACCTCAGAGCACATATGTTTCTAGTTTCATTTTTCACTTATGGGGAAAACCAGGACTCGAAACCAATGTATAAACTAATCTCATTCCTGGTAGAAGTGATTCCAACTTTTTGCCCCTTTCCCACAGTGCATCTGCACTCGAGAAAATGTAACTGCATCCCAAGTGGCTAATTAACTTTCCCTGGGATTTGTGAGCACCAGGTGAATACATTGCTAATACTCATACTTCATCTGAAATGTGATTTTGAATATACCTCTAGCTGGCTGCAGACACTGATGAAAATTGCCTCTCTCTCTCTCTTTTTCTACCCTGCTTTCCAACCTCCTTAAGATCAGAGCCCTTCATTCACAGCATGTAGTAGTGGGCCTAATTTCCAACCTGAAGTTTCACATTTAGATGTATAGTGGATATCTTAAATGTTGCAAATACTTGGGATTCTTTATTAGAGAACTATTAATGAAAGGATTGCCAATTTTATTTTACTAGTTGGACATCTTCTTGCATTTGTCTTTAGACTTGATTAATCTTTTGTCTGTCACTGGTTTTATCTATTACCTTTGAACTTTTCCTCGGTAAACTGGTCTTCACTTAATTAGTTGAAATGCTGCCTTGCTGCAAACTCCCATCTTTCTGCTTTTTCCACAGGAGTGAGAATTCCTATTAGTAATATGTAATGACATTATGAGATTGTGAGCATAGTAGCATTATCCACTGGGCTGTTATGACCATCTCTTCAAAATTATTCCTTTCCTTAAACTGTTACATGACTTCTTCCTCCTTGTTCATTTCCTCTTCTCTTTTACACTCCGTCTCACAGAGCCAGCTGTTACTACGACTTGTCTCCTGTATCTTCAACAGCTCAATCTGACATCTCTCCCTTTTGCCTTCAAGCCAGGGGTCTCCCCCTCCTTACAAACCTTGACAGCCAGCCAATCCCCACCATTCATCTGCTCCTGCCCTACCAGCTAAGATCTTATTTCTCAACTTTTCTTTTATGACAAACTCTAAGAAAAGGTAGCCAATACTTGCCACCTTATTCTTTAAGACACTGTTGTCTAGTTTCTGGAAAGTGAAACTCAGATGAACTGCTTTCACTTCTTCACCATCAGTCTTTAACCATCTACACTTTGGTTTATAATCTTGTTTGTGCTTTTAGGAAGAAACAGTGGTCTTCTTGTTCTCACGTATTTTGATCATTTTTTTTTTCTGAGCTATGGGTTGTATGACTTATGTACAGAATTGGTGTTTCTGGGCCATGTCACCCTCATTTATTCATTCAACAAGCTTTTATTAAGTGCCAATGATATTCCAAGCACTGTCCTAGGTACTTGAAATGTGTAGGTTAACAAAGCAGATAAAATTTCTGTGTTTACATTTTAAAGACTGTAAGGAGACAATAAAGGATTGGCATATAAATAAAGAACCATATTATCTAATTAAAATCTCCATCAATTGTAAGACACACAGGGCTGACACTTACATGACCTTGCCTCTTTAAATTCTGTGCCCTCTGTGTCTCACTTGAGCATTCAAGAAAGGGGGGACAGTTGATGTAAAAGTCCAAGTTCAGGAATGTGCCTGATATGTTCTAAGGGGAGCAGGAGGCTGTGATAGAGTGGAGACAGTGGGCTGGGGCAAATAATGGGAGACAAGGACAGAGAAGTAACAATGGCTGGATCACAGGAGGACTTGTTGTCAGTCATCAAAAGTACTTGGGCTTTGAGGATATGGGAACAAGTTAAAGTTTTGGTGTTTGGGGATTTTTTTTTTTTTTTTTTTTTTTAATTTGGCCGGGGCTGGGTTTGAACCCTCCACCTCCGGCATATGGGACCGGCGCCCTACCCGCTGAGCCACAGGCGCTGCCCGTTTGGGGATTTTTTTTATTTGTTTGTTTTAAAAAATAGATTTAGGGAGATACAGGTGATATTTTTGTCACATGGCTGAATTGCATAGTGGTGGAGAAGTTTGGGCTTTTAATGTACCGACCATTTGAATAGTGTGTACATTGTACCCAATAGGTAATTTTTCATCCAGCATCCTTTCAGCCTCCCCTTCTGAGTCTCCAGTGTCTATTAAATCACTCTGTATGACCACACATAACCATTTCTTAGCTATCACTTATAAGTGAGAATATGTGGTATTTGGTTTGTTGTTTCTGGGTTACTTCATTTAAAATAATGGCCTCCACTCTTACCCAGATTGCTGCAAAAGGCATTATTTCATTCTTTCTTATGACTGAGAAGTACTCCATGGGGCATGCGCACATGTGTGTGTGTGCCTGTGTGTGTACTTCTATATGTATATGTACCACACAGAGACCATCACATTTTCTTTATCCACTCATCAATTGATGGGCATTTAGATTGGTTCCAGATGATTGCAATTGTGAATTGTGCTGTGATATGGCAGCATATGGGTATGGGTATCTTTTTTGTGAAATGACTTCTTTAGGTAAATTCTCAGTAGTGGGATTATTGGATTGGATGGTAGATCTACTTAGTTCTTTGAGAAAGCTCCATGCTTTTTCTGTATATATTGTCTGAATTTACATTTCCACCAACAGTGCATATGCTTTCCTTTTTTGCTAAAATCTGCATCAGCATCTATTGGTTTTTTGATTTTTTTTGTGATGCCCACCCAATAGGTTTTCAATTGCATTTCCCTAATGATTAATGATGTTGAACATTTTTTAGGGTTTTTTTTGTCATTTGTGTCTCTTATTTCAAAAAATGTTCATGTCTTTTGCCCACTTTTTAATGGGGTTGTTTTTCTCTTGACTTGATTGAGTTCTTTATAGATTCTGGAATATTAGGCCTTTGTCAGATACAGCTTGTGAATATTTTCTCCCATGTCTATTTATAGATTATGTATTTTGCTGTGCTGAAGTGTTTAGGTAAGTCCCATTTATTTATTTTTTGTTGTTGTTGTTGTATTTGTTTTTGGGGGTCTTAGTCATAAATTCTTTAGCTAGGCCAATGTCGAGGATAGTTTTTCTCAGGTTACCATTAACATTTTTATGGCTTAGGTCTTACATTCAAGTCTTTAATCCATCTTGAGTTAATTTTTGTATATTGTGAGAGATGGGGATAAAGTTTCATTCTTTTACATAAGACTATCCAATTTTTCCAGCACCATTTATTGAGTAGAATATCTTTCCCTGGATGTATGCTCTGTCTGCTCTATTGAAGATCAATTGGTTGTGGGTATGTGGCTTTACTACTGGATTTTTAATTCTGTTCCATTGATCTATGTATCTACATTTATGCTATTATCATGCTGTTTAGGTTTCTGTAGCTTTGTGGTATAAGTTGAAGTCAGGTAATATAATGTATCTAGATTTGTTATTTTTGTTTGGATTGCTTTGGCTATTAATGCTTTTTAGTGGTTCCATATTAATTTTAGGGTTGTTTTTTCAAGTTGTGTGAAGAATGTTATTGTTTTGATAGGAATTACATTCAATTTGTGGATTACTGTGGGCAATATGGACATTTTAACACTACTGATTTTTCTTTTTTTTTTTTTTTTATTGTTGGGGATTCATTGAGGGTACAATAAGCCAGGTTACACTGATTGAAATTGTTAAAGTCCCTCTTGCAATCATGTCTTGCCCCCATAAAGTGTGACACACACCAAGGCCCCACCCCCCTCCCTCCTTCCTTCTTTCTGCTTCCCCCCCATAACCATAATTGTCATTAATTGTCCTCATATCAAAATTGAGTACATAGGATTCATGCTTCTCCATTCTTGTGATGCTTTACTAAGAATAATGTCTTCCACGTCCATCCAGGTTAATACGAAGGATGTAAAGTCTCCATTTTTTTTTTTTATAGCTGAATAGTATTCCATATAGCTGAATAGTATACATATACCACAGCTTGTTAATCCATTCCTGGGCAACAGCCTAAATGCCCATTACTGATTTTTCTAATCCAAGAGCATGAGAATCTTTTCCATTTGCTTGTGTCATGTACAATTTCCTTCATCAGTATTTTGCATTTCTTCTGGAAGAGATCTTTTACCTCTTTAATTAAGTATATTCCAGGGAATTTTAAATATTTTTTGGCAACTAATATAAATGGGATTGAATTCTTGATTATATTCTCAGCTTGGTTGTTGTTTTTGTATGGAAATGCTACTGATTTGTGTATCTTGAGTTTGTAACCTGGAATGTATCAAGTTTATTTACCAATTTTGGAGTCTTTTAGGTATAAGAGCATATATTCAGCAAACAGGGATAATTTGACTTCCTTTTCCCCAGTTTGGATGCCCTGTCCCCTTTCTTTCTCTTACCTGACTGATCTGGCTAGGACTTTCAGTACTGTGTTGAACAAAGTGGGGAAAGTGGGCATCCTTGTCTTAGTACAGTTCTCAGAGGGAAGACTTTCCACTCTTCCCGTTCATTCTGATGTTGGCTGTGGGTTTTCCCTACATGGCTTTTATTATTCTGAGGCATCTTTCTTCTAAGCCTAGTTTGTTAAGAGGTTTTTATCATGAATGGTGCTGGATTTTATCAATGTTTTCTGAATCTATTGAAATGATCATCTGGTTTTTATTTTTAATTCTGTTTGTGAGGTGAATCCTTTATTGATGTGTTTTTGTTGAATCATCCTTGAATTCCTGGGATGAAACCCACTTGATCTTGGTGAATTATTATTATTATTATTTTTGGCCAGGGCTGGGTTTGAACCCACCACCTCTGGCACATGGGGTTGGCACCCTACTCCTTTGAGCCACAAGTGCCGCCCCCAGTGAATTATTTTTTTGATGTATTACTGGAATCCATTTGCTAGTATTTTTTTGAAGACTTTTGCATCTGTGTTCGTGAGACATATTGGTTTGTAGTTTTCTTAACAAACATTTATAGAACATTTTACCCCTAAACTGCAAAATATACATTCTTCTCAACAGCATGTGGAACATTTTCTAAGATAGATGACAAACAAGTCCTAGCAAGTTTCAAAAAAATCAAAATCAAACTGTGTATATTCTAAGGCCACAGTAGAATAAAATTAAAAGTCAATTCCAAGAACTCTTAAAATTACACAAATACATGGAAATTAAACAATAAAAACAGTGCTAATAGGGAAGTTCATAGCACTAAATGCCTACATCAAAAATGAACAACCTAATGTCACACCTCACAGAACTAGCAAAACAGGAACAAATCAAACCCCAAAGTGCAAAAGGTAAGAATAACAAAGATCAGAACAGAACTAAGTGAAGTTGAATTAAAAAAATACAAAGGATCTATAAAATATGAAGTAGCTTCTTTGAAAAGATAAACAAAATTGACAGAACACCAGTTAAATTAATCAAAAAAGAAGAGAGAAGTTTCAAAGCTCAATCATAAATGAAAAAAGGAGACATTACAGCTGACACCAAGGAAATACAAACGACCATCCAGGACCACAATGGACAACCTCTACACAAACTAGAAGATTTAGAGAAAATGGATAAATTTTTATAAATGCATTACCTTCCCAAGTTTGAATCGCAAAGAAATAGAATTCTGAACAGACCAATACTGAGTAGTAAGACTGAATCAGTAATTAAAAATCTCCCAATCAAAAAGCTCAGAATCAGACAGATTCACAGCCAAATTCTACCAGATCTATGAAGAAAAACTGGTACCTATCCTACTGAAACTGTTCCATAACATCAAGAAGGAAGGAATCCTCCTTAACTCATTCTATGAAGCCAGTATCATCCTAACACCAAAGTGAAGGGCTTTTGACCAGAGAACTGATGTGATCCTGGTATTCAATGAGCTTTAGTTTGGCTACCTTGCGGAGTTTAGAACACTGGAGGGCAGAATGAAAGCAGGGATGATTGCAGCAATCTGAGGCTGATGTAGTGGGGTGTGAGAGAGAGAGGGACCAAAGACAGCTCCTGTGTTTTTGGTCCCTACTGCTGAGTAACACGAAAGTCTCTTCTGCGGTGGCTTCCAGGGCAGCATTTTTTTCTTGTTTCCTATTCTGTGTTTCTGCTTTGTTGTCTTCTGTTCCATTTCTTTCTTTGTGGCTTTGTCTGTTTTTCATTTCTTTCTGTTTCATTTCTGTTCCTATTTCATCTGTTTTACTTATGCCCTTTTCTCAGGCTTTTCTTCTCTGTTTTTTCTTCCTCATTCCCTCTCTCTGCTTCAACGTGATCTTGAATGCACCCCAAGTTCATGCTTCTAGCCTTAACCTCTTTTATGGGCTCTGGTACTATTTCCAGCTCTTTATTGATAAAGCCACAATCATTCTCTCAATCACCCAGGCTTAAGATTCAGTGTTTCTGTTGGACTGGTACCTTTATAACAATATAAAGAAAGTTTCTGTAACCAGGATTCTCCTTGGAGAAAGCTCAACTGGTGCATGTTTGCAAGAAATGCTTGGAAAAGTTAATGGAGATAGGTGATGAGTACTTCTCAATAGTGCTTGGATAACACAGTGTGGCAGTTGAGCTCCTTCATAAGTTGTAGAGTTCCTGTTAGGAGATGAGCCCTTTGCTTTCCTGGGCATGACCTTGGGAAGTCCGGCTATGCAATATCTGGAGGAGTATCCAGGGCAGGACTACAGTGCTTTGCATAATAAAGGACTGATAAATTTTAAGTTCTCAGGAAAAGTCTGTAAGTGGGAGATAGACATAAATGGGGCTATATGAGGGAATGAAGAGAGAGAGAAAAGCAAAATAAAGTTTGAAATAAATCTTGTGGTAGGCCTGGGTGTGAAAAGATTGGAAGAAGATAGCATCTGGTTGGGAATTTTGAAGCTACTGACTACTTGACTGTGCAAATATAAGGAAAATCCCCATTTCTGTTTTCTTTATAAATCTTGAGCAGAGACCTCAGTATGCCCTCATGATTTTTATGAGACTGAATTCTATGGAGACTTTCAACAAATGCTGAGTCTTAAATGGAGAAACACTAGGTGAAGAAATGTGTTATTAAAAATGGATGGTAAGCCAGTAAAATTTGCGGTGTCCTAACTTTCTCTGTACATTTTTGTAATGGAGTGAGACCAAGCACCTAAAAATCTAAGATAGTCTATTTCTTAGGAAACAACAAAAAGAGTTCTTTGAACTTTTCAGTTCTTTTAATCCATTTTGGCCTCTGATCATCTCAGTTTATTATGATTTTTGCTCTCAGCTGCTGTTCTTAGCTTACCTCTCTTGAAAGAACCCAAAGAATAGAACTCTTATGAGTTCTTATGACACTTGCCCTTTATTACCTTTGTCCCAATTCTTTTGCCTTCTGCTTTTTAAACTGGCTCTCATCTGACTTGGTGCTGGTCAGCTTCTTCCATTTCCTGCTGTTAGATGGCAATTTTATTTTGCAAGTTTCTTAAATATGAGGGAAACTATAACTCTCTAGAGATTATGCTTTTGTCTACAATATCCAAAATAATGTAGGGAGTCATATACATAACTCTCTAAAGGTTTTGTGTATGTGTTTGCTTTAAGCAAGTGTGGTGGTTTTCCCTTGCTCATCTCTTTAAATTTCAAGTATACCATTTTCCCCCTTACTTGTTCCTTTCAATTTAAATTTCCCAACAGATATTCCAACACTGTGAGGCTCTGTTAGATTTTCCTTGAAATAAAGAAATGGACACATGCCAGTTGTGTTGGTTCTTGTATAGATGCATAGATGTGAGGAGAAGGGGTACTCACGCCAGCTGCTGAGTCGTGGGTTGAAACATCACACAGGCACCATCTTGGCAGGTGCTCAGTGACTCTGGCAGGAAGGCCTTCTTGGCAATAGTTGCCATTTGTCCTTCCTTCTTCTTCTATTTGTACTTCCCTTTTTTCCTGTTGCATTTTATAATTATCTTTCCATCTGCTCTGAATCTCTTCTATATCATGATTTCTGTTTAACAGTAGCTTCTGTTACCTTATGGCTTTTGCCACCTCGCAGCTTTGGTTTGCTGTCTATTGTGTTTTTGGAGTATGGTGGCACAGTGCTCTCTATAGCTCTATGTGTCACATCCACATTCCCTCAGGTGAAGAGCTGATCAACTAGTTTAATATTCAGGATATAATGATGTTGTTGGTTAGAGTTCTTATACAGAATCACCACAGTGG
Source organism: Nycticebus coucang (assembly GCF_027406575.1). Lineage (NCBI taxonomy): Eukaryota > Metazoa > Chordata > Mammalia > Primates > Lorisidae > Nycticebus > Nycticebus coucang. The sequence continues at coordinate 19,396,586 of NC_069784.1, read as the reverse complement.
GTTTCCACGATATCCATTCCCAATGAGCACCTGTTGCAAAGCTGACTTTATAACAGATGCTAATTCCAGGTACAAACATTTAGAATACAAATTTCAGCAATAGAGACCTCAAAATGCTGAATAATCCAGGTCTGAGTAATCAGGTGTGGATTCTTTACTTGGAAGATGACCATGGGTCATCAATTCACTGGGTAGGTAATTATTTACCAAGTTTTGTTTAATCTAAAAAATATTTTTATTTGTTCATAGATTGTACCTTACAGGCCAGGGTCAATTAGAGACCTAAGTTATCCTTGCCAGTTGCTCTGTATAGGCAATAATGTATAGGATAACATTGATGTATCATGATGTATACGTAGGATCATGATGTATAAGATGGCAAAGAATCACAGTGCTGAAAGGGGTCTCAGAAATCATCTCATCCAGCAGTCATCATCTCATTGGTTTCAATTTACAGTCTTAAAAATTGTTGAGGACCCCAGAGAGCTTGAGATTATGTGAGCTCTATATGTCAACATTTATTTATTTTTCTTTTCTTTTATTAAATGATAGCTGTATGCATTAATGCAATCATGGGGTACCATGCACTGGTTTTATATACAATTTAAATATTTTTATCACACTGGTTAACATAGCTTTCCTGGCATTTTCTTAGTTATTGTGTTAAGACATTTATATTCCATATTTAGTAAGTTTCACATGCACCCTTGTAAGATGCACTGTAGGTGTGGTCCCACCAATTACCCTCCCTTCACATGTCCTCCCCCCTTCCCTCCCCTCCTTTTCCTTTTTCCCCATATTCTTAGGCTATAATTGGGTTATAGCTTTCATATGAAAACTATAAATTAGTTTCATAGTAGGGCTGAGTACATTGGATACTTTTTCTTCCATTCTTGAGATACTTTGCTAAGAAGAATATGTTCTAGCTCCATCCAAGTAAACATGAAAGAGGTAAACTCTCCATCTTTTTCTTTAAGGCTGTGTAATATTCCACAGTGTACATATACCACAATTTATTAATCTATTCATGGGTCGATGGGCATTTGATTGGCAATTATGAATTGGGCTGCAATAAACATTCTGATACAAATATCTTTGTTATAATGTGATTTTTGGTCTTCTGGATATATACCTAGTAGAGGAATTGTAGGATCGAATGGCAGGTCTATTTTTAGATGTCTAAGTGTTCTCCAAACATCTTTCCAAAAGAAATGTATTATTTTGCATTCCCACCAACAGTGTATTCTCCACATCCACGCCAACATCTCTGGTTTTGGAATTTTGTGATATGGGCTAATCTTACTGGAGTTAGATGATATCTCAAAATAGCTCTATATGTCAATATTTATTGCATGATATTAAAAATAAAAATTCAAATATTTATTTCATTAAAAATAACAGTAATAAAACATAAATAAGAATATATTTTTATGAAAAATAACTATTAGTGAGAAGAGTAGCATTGTCTTGCCTTTTTTGTGATTTTTTTAAGGTCTGGATTAATGTTTAATGAAAGATAACTGGATTCTCATGTTGGTTTCTGCATTTAATCTTTTATGATAGAGCATGTCATTAGCTTCTAGAAAACTCCATTATATACCTGTGAGCAAATGAGAGTGAAAAAGGCAAAAGAGCTTTGATCTCAGTGATACTCTGAAAGGATTTCTTAGACGTCTAGGGTTTTGGAGTTACATTTTGAAAACCTTTGGATAATTTCATTTACAGAGTAGAAAAAAGAGGCTCAGAGAAGTAAAGTGACTTGTCTGGGGTCAGTCAGTGACAGTGCTGGGGTTAGAACTCAGGTTCCCGTACAAGATCACTGCATGGGTTTCCATGATATCCATTCCATACTTCTTATCATCAGGATTCAAGTACACTGCTCATGTCGTGGTCCAAAGACTTGACAAAATGCCAGGCCTCTGCTTGTTGCCTGCCATGAAAACCTGGCTTCAGACGAGCTCCCAGACTTTAGGAGATGAAGAAATTGGTGTAAAAACACAGCCCTCAGAAAGAGCAAGGGTAAGAACATGTGATCCAGGAGATCTTTTCCTTGTCTTTTCTTCAGTCTGTGTGTGCTGCTCTAAAGCTTTATGTGCTGGAGATTCATTATAGAAAAATAAACCAACAAATCAGAACACAAGAGGACATGATTGGTTCACACCAGTCCCTTCTCAGTGTGTCCCTGGTTAGATCAGATGGGCAATTCTAGAAGCACCAGTCTCCATTATTGCCTTTAATTTCCCCATGGTCCAGACCAACATTGTCCTTTCTCTTTGTTATGCTTTTGGCAGAAAGTCATTCCCTCATGGCTATACTTAATTGGAATCCAATCCAAAGGGGGAGGATATGGGCTGCCATGTTGTGGCACTTTCCTAAGCCAGTTCTTTGGGGAATACCTGTGTTCAGTTGATAAAATGATGTAATACAAGGCTTGTTGCACAGTACAGAGTATTAAGGGAGGAACATGATTTTAAAAGTCTTTAAGGTCTGATTTTAATGAAACAAAAATTGTATTTTTTATTCGAATATTTACGTGAATATATATGTATGTATATGTATAATGTGTATACTATACATGTATACAGTACACTTGTGTATGTCTGTGTATAGACATGTACTTTTCATCTCAGAGTTAAATGATCTCTAGATAATTATGGTAGTGAACCCTCTCTTCTCTTCTTAGAGCAAGTGATTGTGACTTTTAGAGAAATATCTGAAAAATATTGAAATCATTGCGTGATAAAGTTGGAGTATAAACTGGAGCTTTCATTTGATTGACAGGCTCTAAGTATGTGCATCTTAACACATTAAAAACCTCCGGATTATTTGAGTAAATGATTGATTTCTGAAAGTTTTCAAAAATCAAAAATAAAATGCTATGTGCATATCAAGTAGATTATTTTCCCTTCGGATTGAAGGATTCTATGTTGGGTAGTCCTTAGCCTTTATGCCTCATGATTTGAAATGTAAGTGCCTAGGTACGTTATTTTCATCTGACAATATTGATGCTGTTGGGAACTTAGCTCATTCATCCTTGTGTTGTAAGGTGGGGCTATCCCCTGTTCCAAAGGGAGTTTGGAGAAAATAACTGGACAGCATTCTATTATTCCGTTTTTCATTTGTTTCTGATTTCATGGAGTATTCTTCTTCTCAGATGAATGGAATTGCAACCCTTTCTACTTGACAGCCAAAACAAACCCCAAGCTGTCCAGAAGATCGAGTGCCATTTTATTCCTCTGTCGAAATTCCTGGTGATATGGGCAAAACATCAGGAAATTCTCCCAAGAGAAGACTTTCTGAGCCTTCATAATATCAGGGCTGACATTTTGAACTGAGTTTGTATACCATAAGACTTTTTTTCTTTGCAAATATGATATTAATCAACTTTCCTTACCAAAATAATTATAAAGAAATAGCCCACTGTCTCCCAACCAATCTCAGAATGTTTTTCTGAATTTGGAGATTTGTTGTTCAAAGTTTTCACAATAGTTTAGGAAGTTCCTTAGATGCCTCTTCAAATCTTATTCTCTATGTCCCCCAACCCTTGGGGACCACTAACCCCCTAATTGTAATTAACCATTCACTTGTTTTTTTTTTTTGTTTGTTTTTTTTTGGCCGGGGCTGGGTTTGAACCCGCCACCTCCGGCATATGGGACCGGCGCCCTACCCCTTGAGCCACAGGCGCCGCCCTTCACTTGGTTTTTTATTTCCTGATTTTTAACTTTATGTAAATGGAATCATGCCCTGCACATTATTCTGTGACATTTTTCCTGAAATGTTATGCTTAAGATTCATCCATTGCTGTAAATTCGTCATGTTTTAAAATTGAAAGAATCATAACCACCAGCCTAAGGTAAGTGGGCGCTTCACTTTCACCTTGTAAAAAAAACACAAAAACTCATGAAACTTTTTGTTCTTTGGCTGCCTATTCCTGTCAAGTTGTATATGCTATGGTTTATTTTTATTTCATAAAAGCCAATTCTGTCTACTCATGATTAGTTGAGAGGCATTCCGGCATTGTCACTTATCAATCTCAAGCAAACAAATCTTTAAAAATCCATGTTTACTTATGATTCTGGCATGTTCCCTTTGATAGGTTAGCTTAAAAATTGGTTAGAAATATTTTAAAGTATTTACAAAAAGGGTAGAATGTGAAAGAATGGAACAATACTATTTATAATCTCACGTTTGCTAACAGCGAACAAGAAGAAAGACAGACATTCTTACAAGTTTGGACACCTAAAAAATCCCAGTGACAATGAATAGGTCCTTGACAGTTATGAATGGTGGACTAGTTGCATTAAAGCAATGAAGAAGCTATTAGCAGGTTTGCAACCGGGTTTGCATAAATCATCAACCTAACACCGAATGGCGCTGTAAGAGCAGGCCACACCTTGAGCAGCCACGTGCTTCCTCCTTGCCTGGAGACCATGAATCTTCAGCATTGTAGAAATATTGGAAATACTATTTTTTGTCACCTTAAGTTGCCTAAACCCTTTAAATATATATTTAAACAGTAAATATATTTAGTTTAAAGTTCAATACACATTTTTCTTAAACTAACACTGCCATTATTATATGTAAAGTGTGCATGATTATATGTGAGCTGTTTGGCAGCTTTGAAATTAGGGTATATATTTGAAATCTTAAATGGAATTGACCTTTCGTATCACTTTTGAGTAGGTGCAATATGACTAACTTCTGGAATCTTTTCAGTTATTATATAATTCTTCTAATATGGTGCCATTAAACTTGTAGGAGGTGGAAGCCATTACAAAAAGCCCATTTCAGTTTGTTAAAACTCTTATGAAAATGATTTATTTAATTTCCACATATAAATAATATAACCCCAAAGCAAGGAAGGAGTTACTAAAATGTAATTCTGTACTAAATTAAAAGAGTGTTTTCATTTTGCCTCTCTTATGATAGTTGAATAATATATGCTGTACTAGATGGATGTCTGGTGTAAAGAACAAAGATCAAGAAATGTATGTTTGGAATGGTAAATTATATGTTAAAAATCTATAAATAGCTTAATCCATATATTTTTGCATGTAAAAAGCAGAAAATTGCAGGCTACAAAGTAGCTTATCCCAGTGGTGTAGGTTTGAAATCACCTTTGGAGCACCATACGTTTTATAGCTCTTGCATATGAAACTTCAGGTTTTACAAAAGAAGTCCTTCTGAGAATGTATTTATATATTTATTTTATGTCCCATTTCATTCCAGAAATTATTTTAAGTGGCATATATATCTTTTATTCAGTTTAGTGTGGCAGAATTTATACTGGAGGTAATCAGTGAGGAGAGAAAATGTGAGTAGGGAAATGAAAACCAGGGACCATGTGTCTGCAGTCCTGTGTACTTGCTAGCCTGTTTACTGGCGTTGTCCCACAAATGTGTCTCTGAGTTTCCTTGCAACTATGGCAAGAGGAAAAGGAGCTTGCTTATGTGACAATATAAAAACAAGTTTTACTCCTGGGAACAGTCCAGAACTTTGCTGATTCTGAGAGCTGGGAAAAGTTTCTTTCCAACTGTGACAGCTAACTGATTCCCCTCAGGTCTACCCTATTTTCTGTGCATATTTTTTGTGTCATGTGTAATGAGTAAATAGTTTAGAGAGTAGTGGCACTCTCCTCAGCCCCAAGATCACGATGATGACTACTTTTGAAGCAATAGGAGCCTCAGACAGCCAGAGTGAAGGCAATGCCATGACAAAGAAACCCAATCACAATTCCGTGGCCTGAAAAACACGGAAGGAAACATTGTCTCCTTCTGATGTGGGAATGCATTAAGAAGGCCACCCAGTCTCAAGGTCTAGGCTTGGAGGTGATATGTTTTGCTTCTGTTCATAGTTCATTGGTAGGAATTGTCACATAGCCATCCAACATTTAGGAGGGCCTGGGAGATATAGACAAACCATGTTCTCAGGGCATGGAGGACAGCAGATGTTGGCAGAAGACTATCAATCTTCCAGAAGAAATATTTTCAGAGAAACTGAAGGAAACAATGTTGCCTTCCATGTTTTTCAGGGGTCTTATATATTAGTTGAATAACTTGTAACATATTACACTAGATTTTGGAGATCTAACTTTAAGAGGAATGTAGAGAAACTAAAACTAAATTTATTCTTCTGTTTCCCATTTCTATATCTGCTGTTCATTCTTTCTTTAATTTCTTTTAATGGTATTTTCTAATCTTTTGTGCTTCCTATTACCACTCTCTGTTTTCTTTTCTTTTTTTCACCTCTATATCCAGTTCATCACAATTTCTGGTCATATCACCCCTGTAATATCTCCCAAATCTGTTCTTACTTGTTCATTTCCACCATCACTGGCCCAAGTTAGGTATTTCCTTATCCCTGCCTTCATCGTGGCCTTCAAAGTAGCTTTCCTGGCTTGAGTCTCCTCCCTGGTCATCCCGTTCTACACAATTACTCTGTGTCCTCCTTGCTACTGACAGAGGATCTGTATGTTCAGGAAACCACGCTCAGGGAACAAAGATAAAACAGCTAAAAAAGCTGACCTCAAGTAACTTATCATTTAGGAGAAGAATGAGGCATGCATGCAAAAAACTATGCTATTGCATAAAATGTGAGTGATGAGTAGAGATGTTTGGATCACAAGCTTTCTGCAGACTACCCATCAGAGAAACTATGATATCAAAGTCTTATTTTTTATACTTCCTTGGAATACAGTATTAGGAAAGAGATTTGGGGCCTGAGTCCTTTAAACTTCAGGAAAAATATAATAATAAGTGAAGAAAATGGCCACTTTTGCTTTTTATGGTCATACCCCAAGAAGATCTCCAAGGCGGGGTTGTGGCTGATGTTACACTGTCCCCTGGCCTAACCCTGAGGATTTGACCTATGTTTCTTGACAGGGAAGTAGTGAACTTAAAAAAGTCTAAAATTTGGGCAAGAAAGGGATTTTTTATTTCCCTTTATAATGTCTGAAGCTTTTTGAAATAATTTTCATGCCAGGAGAGAAAGCACTCTTAATAGTCCCAGGAATAGTAAATCTGGGCATGAGAACTATAGCAGGTACAGTGTACACCATGCCCAGGAAAAGGAACCCATGGATATTCTCTCCCTTGTAGGGCACAGGGTGGGGGCATGAATCCTTCTGGCAAATAGGCTTTATTTTCATAGAAAATACAAATAGTTATTTACACTCTGTTTCCTCCTATGTTATCATGCTAAATCATGTACTCATTGAGGAAGTGGCCACATTGTCATATAGGATGCTTTTGACTACTAGTAATTAAAAAAAAAAAAAACTAATTGGCTTAAAAGAATTTATTAGCTTATATAATAGGAAGTCCTGAGGTTGGGTGGCCCCAGCATTGGTTAATTTAGTGGTTTAATGACATCACCAATGACTCCGTTTGTTTCTAACTTTCCTTAATTTCTAAACAAGTCAGTTTCCTTCATAGTTGAGTGAAAGGGTGCTAGAAAAAACATCTTCCAAGCAGTGGAATGGTAGGGACTAAGGCACAGAGTCTGGACACACCACAGGGCATGTATAGGAAAAAAATTGTTTTATTTGACTAAAACAGAGAAATTATTGGGAACTATATTGAAAAAAGGTATGATGGAGCCCGGCATTGTAGAACCCTGAATGTGAAACTAAAGAGTTTTGGACTTCATTCCACAAGCTATGCATATATTTTAGCAAGGACAGTGATAGAACCAGCAAAGGGTGGTAGGAAGATGCCTCTGGCCAGCAGGCAGTGAGGACCTTGAGGTGGCCTACACTGGGAGGAAGGCTAAGGTCACAGCACAAGCCCATGGAAATGAAAGTGTGAAGCAGGAGAGAGGAAGGGGCAAGACCGAGAGAAGTGAAATACAAAAGCGAGCACGGAGATGCAATCGACAGGATTTGTCCTGTGGTTGGGTCAGGGAGGTGGAGGGGGCAATACTGAAGCATCAAAATAAATTAGAGATGTTATTAAGACAAATAGGAAAACATAGGGAAAGGTATGGGAAACATTTGTTGAGCTTATCCTCTGGACCACATGTGTTTTATAACAGTATAGCAATTTACTTCTAGGTTTTATTATCTCATTCTATAAACAAGGAAACTGAGGCTGGGGGAGAGGTTGAATAAATGGTCATGTGATTAAGTAATTTGAAAATGGAAGAGCCGGAATCTTAACTGGGCATTCCTAATTTCAAATCTCATGCTTTATCTACTCTTCCTCTAGGAAGCGAGGAGCTTAATTTTGTCTTTATTGATTTTGCTCTACTGCTCAAAGTAGTCAGTGGCTCTACTTTGCTCTAGAGAACAGTCCAACCAGTATTGCCTGACACACAAGGGCACACAACCTCTGACTCCCACTTGGGTTTCCAGCCTTATCTTCCATTACAATCATTTTGTGTCCCTACTATATCTACCGAATGATGATGATTATTTGGAATTCCCTAAGGACATCAAATGCTTTCTCATCTCTGTTTTTTGCTTATATGATTTCTTTTCCTGAATGCACTTCCTCAATTCCTCTTCCTATGGAAATTACGCCTATTCATTTCCTCTATCAATCTTTTTATGATTATTCATTTTTATTCATTCTGTACTCCCAATTACTTTATTTTTAGCTAGCTTAGTAATGCATCATTTGTACTATCTTCCTGACAGAGCCGTAAGATCCTTAAGGGCGGGGATTAGTTTTATCAGCCTTCATGATCTATACAGAAGTCTTATAAGACCATATGCTCATAGGACGTGAAAAACAGAGAAGAAAGAAAAAAAGAAAAAATGGAAGAAAATAAAAGAGAAAAATGTCACAGAAAATAAAAAGAAAGTAATTTGAAGGTTATACCCTGGCAAAATATATTTCGTGTTTATTAAAAGAATTGTATTTATATAAGGATATGAAATACCTCTTGAAGGAAGTCCTCTGTAACTTGAATGTTTTATTCTAGGGAAGAGAAGGCTAATGATTAGCTAAATTATTGTTCCTAAAATTCAGAAAGAGATTTATATATAAGAAGTGAAGTCCAGCTATTTTCCATGGTCAAGAGAATTTTAACAATAGAAACTGGGTTTATAGTAGAATAGATTCCAGTCTGGCTTAAGGAAAACCTGGCCAAAGTTTTAGAACTGAAAAGATCCTCAGTAGTCTTCTAGAACAACATTATAGTGAGAAATAAAGCCACAACATGAAACAAAATACAAATTTTCCAAATACCCCTAGAGATCTTTATGGGAATTGGTAACAATATATTCTGAGAGATTCTTTCCCCCTGTGCGATTCAAACCACATCATGTGCAATTTATTTGCTTGTGTGTCTCTCCACCTCACTAGGAGAAGAGGTGGGGTCTCAGTAATCTTTGTTATCCCCCAGTTTAGCACAAGGTCTGGTGCATGGTAATCATGCAATCAATATTTGTTGAATGAAATTGTACATGAAAAGCTCAGCCATGACACAGGCTTGGAGGATCCGAGGCAGCTTTTATTCACAGCTATATTAAATGATCTGAAAAGTTTGGAAAAATTTAGCTTTGTTTAGCCAAGGCTTTAAAAGTTTCAACCATACGGCAGTTCATACACTACCAAGTTTTTGTTTTTATTTACTGAGCATAGTTCTTGCCTCTAAAGAGGAGACAGGTTTATACAACATTTATCCTACCTTCAAGAAATTTGTTCTCCCCAACAAAACCTTGTCTGGGGAGATAAGACCCAATTCCAAGAAATGAAAGCTGGATCATAGATAACTGTAGTTCTACCTTGATTAAGAAACCTGCTGGAAATCGAGTTTCTTTATAACCAGGGTATGAATGAAGCAGAAATAGAGGTGTTCAGTTTCTGAACATCAAACCCTCTCCTTTTTGTAACCTTCCAGCTGAAATCACACAAGATTGTTACATACACATGTGACTGTTGCATTCCAATGTGAATGAGTCTTACCTTTACAGACGATTGCCTTCTAGCAATTTAAATTTTAAACTTTAATTAATGAAAAGCTTTGCCTTCTATTAAAGGAGCTTCATGAACTAGCAAAAAGTTATAGACATTTACATAAATGCGTATCTATTTCTGTCTGGCTGTCTATTTGTCTATCATCTCTCTATATTTGGCTTGATGGGTAGCAGGCCCTTTGGGATTCCATCCGTGGTCTCTTTCCCAGAATAGCCCTCTTCTCTCTCCTGGGGGACTTGGCTCTTCCTGCTGAGGATGATCAGTGAAGCATCTTAGGAAAGAGGAGGCTATGTGTTTATCCTCAGTTCTATCAGGGGCTTGTGCTCAGTGCGGTTTCATCCCATGTAGACCAGCTGCTGGCGCCTTCCTGCCTTTTCTCTTTTCCCCTTTCCCTTCCCTTTCTAGTCTAAATGCGTATCACATACAGTGAGTAACTCTCCTAATCCTAGCCAAATTACTCCTTCCCTTTCTCTGCCCTAAAATGCACATTTTTCTTATGGCCCCGAATACCCTTGATATTCTTTTGGTTCTGTGCACTGTTGCACAATTCCCTCACCATTTTGACATTGTGGAATGCACATTTATATCTCTAGCATTAATTTCCACCTTGGAAATTCATTAAATCCCATGGAAATATTAACTAAAAAGACATGGCTCCAACCCCCAGGTGTTGAAGGTATGGGAAATCAGTTTTTAAGGAAGAAATGTGTTATCAATTAAAAATGCCCTACATTAGTGGAGGAATGAATACACGGTGATAAGAGCTAATTGTGGGGTACATATGCTCAGAGTCTCTAGGATGCAGGGAAGTGAGACCTCAGTCAGGGGTGTTATAATACCTGCAGGCTCCCTGGCTAAGCAATCCTGATGCACAGGCTTTGAGGATGGGTACAAAGAAGCTCTGTCCAAATCATAGCCAATGTGCCATCACAGGTATAATTGTTGTTACCCATAGTTTCTGAAAAGTTGCTGCTCATGTGGGAATACCCCTCAGAGTAGGAACTGGCATGGCTGAATTCAGGTTTTGTCACTGCAAATGTGGGTAGATTGTGTTTGCATCTAGGTTCAATCAGGAATGAATTCAGAATACACTTGAATTAAATCTTAAGTAGATAGAATGAACACGCCAATTATATTCTTTTTGTAAACTAAATTAACACAGATTTAGCATTTTTTTATTAAAGAGTTTTTTTTTTTTTTTTTTTGAAAAGGGAGCTCAGTCAACTGAAACTTTCTTTTTCAGAAAGCTCTGCTTTGCATAAAGCAGCTACATCATAAGGAGGAAAAAAAAAAAGATGGGAAGAAAAGCAGTAGCCATGGTTTGGGAGAGAAATCGAGTGAGCGAAACTAAGGGCATGTGAAGAACAGTCAATATCCAGCAACAGCAGCAAAACAGTTTCAATTTTCTGGATTATTAATTCAAATTCACATGCACATGCCAGTTAAAATTAAAGGCCTCTTTTTACTGCACTAGTTTAAATTAAAGATTATATTCTGCTCCACAAGTCTGAATTAAATAGCTTATTTTGCACACCAAGCTCTCATTTTAAAGCTAATAAAGAAAAGACATAGCATGTACGTGCAAGCTCGAGACAGGAAGGGTCTAAATTACTACACCTGTTTCACTTGGGAGCTACTTTATTAGTGTTACAAAACTTGGCTTTCAATTTGGCACTCAGAAGCACATTTAGAACAAGCATTTCTTTGTTTTGACAGAGAAGCCGTGGTAAATGAATGACGTTTGAGCTAGGTGTGAAATGTGAAGGTACAAAATTAACTGGTAAGGTAATTACTGTTCTAATTCTGCATAAACAAGCGTTTTGAAAATCATTAATAGTTCAGGGAAATAATGTTAGTGATTAAATAAGGTGGCTTGCATCACTGAGCACAACTAAGCTCCTTTAATTACATTTGAAAGCAAGGGAAAGCAGCTAATTAAAATTAGCACAAGGTTCCTGAATGACCAGCACTGTATTGTTGCTCTAACCTGTATAATTGTGTGTTTATTAATATGTCTTCATTTTCCCTCTTGAGCATTTAACAAAATTATTTAAAATAACTAATAAGCTTTAAGGAGTAAATGTGACTGAATCCAGTTATCAAAATGAATACTTCAGGCCCAGATCAGGCCAGCCATCAATCTCCTTTCTCAATGCCCATGAACACCAGCGGGAAGGCCATGTTAAAACTCAGCAAAGAGATGCCCTGTGCTTCGTACCTTTGGAGGGTGGCATCCCAAGCAATGCTTGGAGGTTGTTCCTTCATGGGGGCCTGGCTTGGTCCTTCATTGTCAGTTTAAGACAAAGAGAAACGTAATTTTGGATTTACATGTCTCACTTGTTATCTGTTTTCAGTGTCATTCATTCACTTATTCATTTAATCCATCCACTTGTTCATAAATGTTGCTTCTTCCATGCGTGTTTATCAAGCTTTTAGCACAGCTCCTGAGGTTATAGAGATAGAAAAAGACATGACCCAAGACAGGACCAGCTGTATCATTTGTGTGACCTAGTGAAATAAAATGCAGATTTCTTTTTGTGCAAAAATGATTGAGGATTCCATGACAGCAACAATGGATCATCAAGACAGGCCTGTGTGCATCTGTGTGTGGGACCTTGTGCAACTGTACAAGTTTTACCCGCATGAAACTCAATGAGCTCATCAAGTCATAAAGAAAATACTCATGCAAACAATGATAAGAAAATGTAATACCATATACAGTGATGAGGATACGGGCGGAAAAATGATTGCCCAACTGCATGAAAATGCTCTTGTGTGTGACGGATTGTACCCATGAGGACATTATTAGATGATGAGTCACTGCCTACTTCTACTGAGTACACTGAGCCCCACCTGCCAGATCAATATTCAATCCTTGAACATAAACTCCCCAAAGGCAGTAACCCAAGTTTATTTGTCTACACTCAGGAGTTCAATAGAAGAATTAAAAAACATGTTAACTTTTGAATAACTGGAATGTAATTTATTATCTATTGTGATACCAGCTAACATTTTTTGCGTGCTTGTTATGTGCCAGGTACTGCTCTAAGTACCATACAAGAATGAGATTTCATTTAATGTTCAAGTAACTTTTTGAGGTGGGTACAAGTATTATCCACATTTTACAGATGATCAGTTTAGGGAAGAGAAAGTTAAGTGACTTGCCCAAGAAACCAGGTAACAGAACTGGCACTTGAACTCTGATGTTCTGACTTGAGAGCTTATATCCTCAATCACAATGCTAAAAGATGATGAGAAGAACAAGGATGATTTATCTGGCTAGGTCCCCTTTGTCTGCATTTCAATTTCTGTGTATTAGATAGACTTCTTAAATCATTTGAGAATCCAAAATGATTTTTGGATGTCAATCAAATAATTTTTGACACATGAGATGCAGGAGGGAAAATGTCAATTATTTTTCAATTTTGAGAAAATAATTGTTGCTCTAGTGTTTGAATGGGAATTTATGCATCAAATAGAAATTTTTATGCTAATGTCTTTGTCATAAGCTTCCTATGAAGTGGCCTGGTGTCGCCAGCAACTACTATCTGGTCCAGCAACTTTGGGAGAGACTGATGCTTCTCAAATTTCTTCACCTCTGACAAACATTTTGCTGGTCTAATTGTGGGTAATACCATCTCTGAGAAGGAGACTACAGAAAACTTGAGGGTTTTTTTGTGTGTTTTGGTTGAGAACTCTGAGTATGCATGAAGTTTACCATAAAGTAGTGATGAGATGAGCCCTCATTGTTACTCTGTCAACCAGAGTTGTTGTTTTTTTTCTTTTTTTGAAGAGTGATTACAGGACTTGGTATACTTACTGTAAGACCACAAAGTAAGCCTGATTGGAATAACAAACTTTGCTTTTTGCCTTGGGGAATATGTATCCATATAACTGCTTTCAATAAGACTCTTAAAGAAAAATCTTTCCTTTTCTTCTTTTGTTGTGTACAAAGAAGGTTAATTCTGTATTCTCATTCCCAATTTCTTTTCTTTTCTTCTTTCTTTACCTCCATTCTCTCTCTCTCTTTCTTGCACTCTTTCTCTCTCCTTCTCTCTATCTCTCCTTTTCTTCTAAAATGTTACCAGATGTGGGATTGAGCCAAATAATATAGCACTCCCCATATTTTATTTTGGAGTGTATTTATTCCATATACACTTTGTTGCTTCTTCGTTGATCCAGTTGACCACTGGTCAGTTGTATTGCCTCAGTCGATCACAGCAGTTTTGATGCTTTTTCTTCTGTGTGGTCACATGTCAACGAGACGCACATTAATTTGATGAGGTGACTCAAAGGAGATGGGGATAACTGAGGCTGTGTGATGGATTTCTCAGTGATGACTTCTTCTATTAGCCAAATTTCATTTCTCATTGGCAATTAAGATCTAGTCTTTCTCTGATATTTCAGTTGCATTATTTAATATCAGATGTTTTGTAGGCTGATGAGATTGAAAAACCCTGCAACTGTATCATACCTTTCACTTATTTTTTTTTTTTTTTTTTTTTGTAGAGACAGAGTCTCACTGTACCGCCCTCGGGTAGAGTGCCGTGGCGTCACACGGCTCACAGCAACCTCTAAGTCTTGGGCTTACGCGATTCTCTTGCCTCAGCCTCCCGAGCAGCTGGGACTACAGGCGCCCGCCACAACGCCCGGCTATTTTTTTGTTGCAGTTTGGCCGGGGCTGGGTTTGAACCCACCACCCTCGGCATATGGGGCCGGCGCCCTACTCACTGAGCCACAGGCGCCGCCCCACTTATTTTCTAAATTATCCAAACACATAACAATAAATAAAAAATATTTGCCACACAGCATATTTAGACATCTTTAGCTATTTGCTCAATTGAAGAGTAAACTATCAAAAGTCATAAAAATTAAAATGGGGAAGGAATCATTAGGATGACAAGTGCTTTTAAATTAAAGGAAACATTTGAAATGTTCATTGATAATCCCAGTAATGTGAGTTCTCCTTTTCTTTCCTATCCTATTTTTTAAATATACCTCTCAGAGGGCCTTAATACTTACATTCCTCATTTGTTTCATTAATTTTGTTGAGTACCTAGACTGGACTTATCTGAGCTTTAAGCTTCTGTGCCATTTCCATCAACATTTTTTAACCCACTGGTTGTCACTTGTTTCTCTGCAGTTTGGCTGAAGATGAAAACATCTTCCTAATTGTTAATCCCAATGTTTTCACTTACTCTTCTTCCTTTTTGCCCTCTGCATCATTTGACACCATTGAGAATCTTATCTTTTCTTGAATGATCTTTTCACTATGGCTTCCAAAATACCTCCATGCCTTGGTCTGCTTCCTGCCTCCCTGACTTACTCTCTTCCATCACTTTCAAGGACTGCATCATTTTTTCTAATTGTTTGAGGACAAACTATACCATAAAGCTTAGTTTCTGCACATCTTTCTTTGTACTCAGCATCGCCTATTATAACCATGTTGATAGGTTCATCTGTGAGTTTTAGGGCTATGGATTTTCCTTTATATCACTTACCATAGTTTGTAGTTGTTTGTGTGATTATTGATTTCTCGGTAGATTGTTTGCTAACATTGAGTATGGCATTTGTGGTCAGTTTTTCTCCAATATCTAGCACAGTGGGTGGAATGGAGAAAGCACTTAGGAAATATTTGTTAAATCAATGAATGAATGAAGGAAAGAAGGAATAGTTTCTATGAAGGTCCTTTGTTACCTGAAAATCAGCATGTCTAGAACAAAACTACCATCATCTCTCAAACCACATCTGTGTGCAGCTCCTGAGTTTGTCAGTGACCCCGTTTTTCCTCTGGCTGTGGAGACTCTAAATCATGAAATTACTCTTAACCCCTTTCTATGTGTCTGGCAATGCACTGACTTAAATGCATTGTCTCATTTAGTTCCCATGACATACCTCTGATACATACACACACACACATGCGTGAACACACATACACGCGCATGTAGAAGAAATATTCTTCTTTTAGAATTGAAAAATCTGAGGCATAGATAAATTAAATTTTCTTAAATTCACACGACTACTGAGTGTATGGCTGGAATGTAAGCCTGAGTGTACATGTCAGACATCAGAGCTCGGACTCTGAACTATATTTTATTTATATTTATTTATTTACATTTATTACCTAGAAATTATTTCTTTCCATTGCTACTACCCAATCCATTTGTTCATTCCCTGATCCTGACCCATTGCAGATTTCGCAAACGATTTCTCTTTATTTCTCTTTCTCTCCCCTACTTTCACTATGGGGAGACATGCTACATACTAAAATTTATTAACTTTCTATGGCTTTCCAGGATCATAATTCCATCATCTAAGCCTTACTTTTAGGGCCCTTAGCAATCTAATCTCCAACTAAGTCTCTAGTCCAGTGTTTTTCAATCTTTTTTTTTTTTATCTCACAGCACAGTTGAACCTATAATTACATTTTTGCTGTACACTTAAATTATATTGATCAAGAAAAAAAAAGAAAAGAAAAGAATATGCTTATTGTGCTCTGAACTTCTTAAAAAAATTATTTAATTAATGACCTTTTAAAATTTTCACAGCACACCTAAGCTCTTCTCAATACACCCCAGTGTACCACAGCATACTGGTTGAAAATCACTGCTCTAGTACATCACTCAGTATAGCCCCAAATACATGTTACATTTGGCAAAGTAGACTTAGCTGCTTCCCCTACCATCTAATCTTTTACATACAGGATCAGCAAGTTTTTGAGTAAATATTAATCTTATTGTAGTTGAAGTCATCGCTTACCTTTCCTACGAAGCCTTTCCCAGTTGTTCCAGCTGGTAATCATACCTCTTTCTGAATTTCCTGAAATATCTGTATTTATTTGATATTTATTAGAATTCCTAGCACATCATCCCTAACAATTCCTGTTGAATGAATGCATGTATTATTTTATTTGAAAGTTTTCTCCACAAGTCTGTGACATTATTAAACTTAGGGATCACATCTGATGCATATTTGCATCGCCAGTTTTAAATGCAGGCCTGATACATGGTGGGTTGTTGGTAAATGTTTTGTGGTGACTATAAACATTTTTTTTGATTATGACTCAGTCAAGCTCCTCCGAATACCTAAGTATTTTATTCCACTTGTCTCAAAATTACTCTATTTTATATGAAATGAGAGTACAACTATCATTCTTCTAATTAAACTTAACAAATAATCATTGAGCACTTCTTATGTGTCAAGCACTGTATTAAGCCCTGGAAACACAAAGATAAATAAGACATGATTTTACAGAGCCTAAATGTCTCTTAGGAGGAAATGAAGAGATTCAATTGACTATAACACGATGAGAGAAGTGCTCATGACATGATAGTGTTCTGGGAAGACAAAGAAGAAAGATGTTATTTCTACCTAGGAAAGTAATGATCAGAGGTCTTTACAGAGAAGCAAATTATTAACTTGGGCATTGGAAAAGGAGTAAGATTTTATCAGGTGAAGAACGGAAGGAAGAATATTCCCAACAGAAGGCTCATCATAGGCAAAGGCTCAGGAGCACGAGAGCATGCGTGTTCGGGAATTATCGAGTAGCACAGAATGGACAGAGCTTGAGAGAGACAAGAGCTAAATACTCCCTCCCATTCAAATCAGTATCCTCCCATGACAACAAGCAGAGTTCTTATGTATAATATCATGTTCAGCAAATGTTCCAGTGTCCTACAACTGTTTAACTTTTAGTTTGTTTTGACTCATACAGGAAACTTGAGCTGAGTGTCAGAGAATCATAATGAGCTTTTACCCATGTTCTCAGGACCTAAAATAAACAGAAGTCAGTCCAAGGAAATCAAGCAGAAAAGACATTCAGAAATCAAGCTGTTTATTATGTCTTCTCCCTTTTCTTTCACGAGATTCTGCAAAGATGATATATTTGAATGAGTACCATGGAAGCAGAGAAGAGAGATGTTTGATGCTCTTTTCCAGTCATTTGGGGAAGGACAATTAAGTGAGTCAGAGTGAAAGTGAATGCAACCAGTAGTTACATTCCCTGAATCCAGTATCAGTCCTGCTCCCCAAGAGACTTCTAGAAGGAGAAAGAAACTTTCAAGGGGACTTGAAGGAAAGCAAAGACTAAGATCAATGGAAAGGAGGGAGAAGTCCCTTAAGCATAGGGAAGGGGCACATGTGATACCAAGAAGAAGCTTTTCTTTTTGTTTACTATCTTCACTGAACTATATGTTTCCTTAGGGCAGAGACTATGGTTAATTTTTAAATCATTGTATCTCCAGTATCTGTTATAGAACCTGACATAATATAAATATTTGAAGAAGAAATGATAGTATGATAGTGATGAGAAATGAAGTTAATGGGGGGTGGATTGCTGGTGTTAAATGTCAGGTGAAGCATGTCTATACTTTGGTAAGTAATGGTTTTTGATGGGGTAGTGACTTTAAATAGTCAGAAGTGAAAAGCATAATTTGTGAAAGATTAATATAGCATCAGCGTGCAGGAGAAGGAGGAAGATAGAGGTGGTATACCTGTGGAATAGTGTGAACTTGGAATCAGATGGTACCAGTGGGATCAGAAGGGAAGTAACGATACAGAACATGTAATAATAAAGAAGTGTCTGAACTTGAAGATGAATTTAGTATGGGAAAAGACAGATGTTAAGGAGTCCAAGATAAATATAGAATTTGGGGTTGTCATAAGTGGAAGATAATAAGACCAGTGGGGCCAAGGGAAGGAATATGGTTCTGAGCTCCTGTGAGGCTGAATTCATCCACATCTTGAGACAAGTAGCCCATGTCCAAATGTCAAAGCAAAGGGAACAATTAGAAAGCTGTGTAAACTTACCCAGTCAGAATTAAACCAGCAAAAAAGAGATGAAACAGATTCAGCAAACAGAAAGCCAGATCTAGGTTCTCAAACTCAGGAAGAAACCACAGACGACGTCAAAGTAAGAATGTGGTAGTGGGTGGTTCAGGGCCATTGTGAGAACAATAGCTAACATTTTTGGAGCGTTAATACATAGCGATTTTGCCTTCACATAGATATTAGGCCCCTTAACCCCAATGGTATGATTCAAATTTTACAGATGAGAAAGCAAGGCAAAAAAAGGTTAAAATATGTGCCCATGGTCACATAGTCAGTGCAATACCAGAGCCTGTATTCATAATCACTCTTCCACACTGCTGTGTAAGTTTATCAATCATCTCAGTTCATACCCAGAGAGCCAGGTCTTCAAGCAGAAAGGGGACAACTCAAGTGACTCTCAAGTGACCCACCAACCAGAGCCTGACTTGCTGGCTACCTCTGCCAGGACAGTCAACCCTCTTTCAGATGCTGCCTTAACTGTAAAAGAGAAAAAGCATTTAAGCTAGAATGATCTTCAAGTCCCTATAACTTTTCAAAACATGAAAGTTGTTGTTAAAAGAACCCAGAACACATGAAATGTACTAATAGAGACACTTAAATACTTACTCCATAATTTAATTGGAGCTATAATTTACTTCTTAAATTGCATATCAATTTCCTAAGATTTTACATCTCACAATTGAACTGCTCTCTAATGTTCCACTACCTTTCCATGGAAGCCTAAATATGATTCCATCTATTTTTACTGTTTAAAATGTATATATATGTAAATTATTATTCATTGGATCCTTTCGCATCTGAGATATAAATGCTGAATCAATGTGGGAAACATCAAGTGTCTGTTTTAACCTGACTTGATTATACCTAAATATAAAATATAAATTAGCATTTTATTCTTGGTTGTATTTATTGTTGTATTATATCATGCATTAATTAAAAACATATGTGTTTTAAAAACACCTAATTTACAATTCACCTGTCTACCCCACCATAAGGTCAAAATTTTTAAAAACTGAAAGATTTACACTATGTTTTCAATGAAATGTAATGTATACTTATTGATTATTTTTTAGATTTATTATGGATTTTAGCTCAGTATTAAAGGTTTAAAAAATAGAAAATAAGCAGGCTCCCCGATGTCTGTATTTTGTACTGTTGCCAAACATCATTTTTCTAATCTGTTGATGTGATTGACATGTAGATATGATTCGGGGGGAGACCATTATTAATAGGAAGAAAAGTTATGACTATTGAATCATGACACTTTGCTGTTTTAAGTAATTTGCTGGCTCTGTGTTCTCAAAGAGAACATCGTTGAAATGGAGAACAGGTTAAGGAGTCTGCACCTTTTTAAAAAATCAAAACACTAATGGAATGAGACACTGAGATTTAAAATAAAATAAGTACTCAGGGGTGGACAGTGTCAGGATGGCTACAACACCAAATCAAAGTCCATTCCCAGATTCCCACTCCTACTACTTCCTCCCCCCTCCCCCCACCCCAGTTCCCGGAATGTGAACCTCCCGCAGTTGTCACACAAATGAAAATTATGTCCACACGATTGACCATGAATTATCAAAGAAATTTCATTTGGTGAAATATGACTTACCCACAAAATTTGAGACACAGAACTCCCTGAAACGCACTGAGAGATACTAGGGGGAGATACCCTATAATTCATGATTGGGTTCTTTTTGTTCATTGCTCTTGGAATAATATTCAAACTCCATACTTTGGCTTGCTACATCCTTCAAAATTCAGTTCCCTCTTTAACATCACCTTTTTATTCATTCAACAAGTATTTCCTGATACTGATATGTTCTAAGTACTAATATAAACTGGGCTCCCTAGAGACTCCTCTTCTGTGGGAAGAGATAATAAATAACTAAATGAATAATTAAGATAATTTCAAAAGGCGTTGTTTCTGTGAAAAATAACTTGAAAACCTTAAAAAGATTCAATTAAAAATGGCTAACAACTAGTTGTCAAATCAGGTGCAGGCACAAGTATAAAATTTGGGGAAAAATATAAAAATCTGTGCTCAGTTTATTTGAATTTGTCTTTGAATTTTTTTCTCTGCCACAAAAAAATAAATCTAAAGTGGATATGGTTGGTGATGTATCATGCAACAAAGAAAAAACAAAATTTTAATGACAGGACTCCTCCAAAGAAGGTCTTAGGTCCACATCAAATGATTGATAAATGAACATACATTTATGGAGCATGTTCAAATAAAAGTAAGTTTGTTTTTAAAATCACATTTTATTGTTTCTTACTTAAATATCATTTTTTAATGAACTGATCAAATACAGATTTCAAAACTTATTGCATAGTGACCTTCCACTGTACTGAGATGAACTATGACAAAAATCAAACAAGTTAATGTCGTGGAGGGCAATGTGGGGGTGGGCAAGGGGACAGCATTAGCTCTGGTGATCAATAAAGGCCTTTTCTGACACTGCCCTCTGGAACCTCAGCTGCCCTTGCAGCTGTTTTAGCATGCTGAGCTGTGCCTCTGCTCCTGAATGTTCACACATGTTGGTGTTCCGCCTAGATGATTTGAATTGCCATCCGCTCTTCTTCCTGGCCCTTGGCCGGTGTCTGTGTTTGAACAGGTGAACAGGTGTTGCATTCTCCCCGAAGACCTTGCTGCCTTCCTCAGGTCTGATGTAGGTGCCCCTCCTGTGTGGTCCCTCTATCTAACATACCTCGCACGATTTTGTAACTTGCTACTCAAACTCATCTGCATTCCTTGACGCCCTAAGCTTGTGAGGACCAAGATTCTGGTGCATTTTAATCCCTCTTGTTCTCTAGCACCTAGCACAGTGCTTGGCATAAGACACATGCATGCCTGTCAAAGAAACACTCATAAAAAGAATGCATGGATCATGACGAATAAGTTTGAGGTGAAAGAATAGGAGAACAGACCTAATTAAATAAATAGCATGAGCAAACATTTAAGATTTCTGTAGCATTTTCAGTAACATTTTTCAACCACACTTTTGTGCAACATAAAAGAAGACCCAACTCATGCTTTTGAAGGAAGCGCTAAGCACTGTGTTATAAACTTATAGTGAGGGGAATATACTAACTACCTTATCTATATATGACTGTGGATTTTTTTTCTGGGGGTTGGTCAGCAGTAGCCAAGGGGGTGATGGTGGAGATGTGGCTGGGGTGGGGGGGGTTCGATATGAATTATTATGAGGGGATAAAAATCTCTTATTCTTGTTGTTTATAACCATTGCTAGCAGGAAGAAAGCTTGGTATACTTGTTACTAATTTGTTCTTTCAGACAATATAAAAAAGATCAGATTCATTAAAGACAGAAATCATGTAAGGGGGAAAGCATTTATATGCGTTGACATGCATGTTTAGGTAAATTAGGCTATTTAGATATCCTAACTATTCTAAAGGCAGGGTAGGAAGTACCAAAATTGAGGATTTTAATTGTTTAACATGAATATTAAATTAGCTCCAATCAGCTGACCTAGCTGTGTAAACTACAGGCATAGTGAAACCATGTCTAGGACTCAATAATGATTCTGATTGGCTTGGAGGAGAGGTTCAAAATGTAGAAAAGTATATATACATACACACATATACACATATAGATACACACACATAACTACTCACAGAGGAAACATGATAACAAAATAGAAAGGAAAGATTTTTAATCGACTCTGTAAAACTCTTCATTATACGTTAGAATTAGTCTGAAACGGAGCCAGTAAGGGCTTCTATCTGAGGGGATTCGTTTACGGAAGTACTAATTCAAACCTGGAAGAAGCCATCTCATCCCTGAGAGCACCTCTCCACGTGCGTCCTCAAGGAAGCATTGTACCAGGCCTCCAAAGCATCGTGTACGATGTTGTTGCATGCCCACTGCCGTGCTCGGGAGCATCTGCATAGCATGTGTAGAAGCCAGCCTTGTCCTTCATCTGCGAGCACCACCATATAAGGACGGGCATTTCTAAACCAGCAAGACGCCCTGTGACGTTACACACTACTCTAAGAGCGGATGTTGTCTTGCTCAGATGTTCTTAATTTGGTTTACAAATAATTTACAAAGCTCTTCGTCAGTGGACATGGCCACAAAAGCAAATATTTTTCAGGCCTCTGAAGTACTTTGGTTTAAAAAAAAACAAAAAACCCTAGGCATGTATTTTGAATTATTTGGAACTATAATTTGGCAGGATTCAAGATATGTTTCTTTTCCCCCCACCCCCAGCCTTGAGAAGAAAGGGCGTGAAGAAAGCTCTCTCAGCTGGAAGAGGAAGGAACAGAGGGAAGATCAGAACCTTTTTAATGTGTCTCTTTTCCCACTAAAGCCCTGATGTTAGAGGACATTGACTACTGACAAACAGTGCAATTTTCTTTGTATGTGACCTAGAGCATTTCAGCTAAAAGCTTAAAGGAGTTTACAGGTAAGATGTCTCGGCAAGAGTTTCTCCCCTGAAAGAATACAGCTAATAAATGTGCAGTGGCTCCGTTCGGACCCCTACCTGTCTAGAAATACAAAATCGCAGTCTGTCTGCTGCCTTACACTCACACCTCGCGCACACAGGAGCTGTCCCCCTCTGAGGTTTACTGGAGTGTATTTCATTAGAACCTCTTCGTGGCATCGTGAACCTGATTGTAATGAATGGGCTGAACTCTGAAAGCACTGGGCACTGACCTCCCATCTGCTGATATCCTAAATCAGGCCATTAGAGGATTCCACAAGAAAGAGCCTGCTGTTTATAGGTTAATTTATCTCTCATTTGGTTCAACTAGATGTGTGCTTATAAAGGCCCTCTAATTGAATCTAATAGATGCCACAGAGATCTTTCCATTTTAAGAAAGCCTTTGGAAATAAATACAGTCACTTTTCAGTTATCTGTGGTAATGGAAACTGGCCAGCACAGACGAGCATGATATGGAGGTGGTCCTCTGTCCTCATTTGTGGGATTAATTTTAGGCCACTGCCCCCATCCAATATTGAACCTGGACTGCTACAATGGCTAAGTTCCTGGTTGCCTTCCCATTTATTTTGGCTGATAACCCTCCCATCAAAATGGTATAAACAAACCAAGGAGGCCCAATGCCTGATGATCATGCGTATCTATTTAAAATGTGAAGAGGTGTGGACACTGATGGACTCAGAGGTAGAAATTCACTGAAGTAAGGGCACAGTGCTATTAGGAAAGTCAGGCTTTTGTAGTCGTCTATAGCATATGTGTATATGGTGGTGGCCTGAGACCCCATAATAATCACAGTGGCTGTGTCTGTTCATTGCATGCTCTCTCTAGGCCAAGTACTGGGCTAAACATTCACATTTAATTGTTTAAAGGAGATTTAGAGCTATTGTTGTCTTTATTTTGTAGATGAGGAAACTAAGGGTTAGTTGAGATGATAGATTAAATATTTGCTTTATGGGGAGTGCTAGTGGAACCTTGGAGGCCAGGAGTGTCCAACTCCTGGGCTCTTTTCTCTGACCCCGGAGCTCCCTTCCCACCTCTCCTCCCCCAAATATATGAGGCTTTCCGGGGTCACACACCATAACGCCTGTGGTACATGCCGGCATGACATCCTCTTGCTGCTCAACCCCTTCTCTGCCCACATCTTGATTCAACATTTTCTGAGGCTGGTTGGTTAGTTAACTCTCACCTACAAATTCCTGGTACTGAAATGTCACACACAGGTGTTGGTGCATGAAATAGTCCCTTGTCACTAAAAAATGATTATTTATATCCTACTGTCTAGAAAATCATCTTTATTTTGATGTTTTTTGAATTTTCTATGTGCTTTTGCCCCTTTTGTCAGAGCCAATGTATAAATGCTTCCTTCTTTGTTTGTTTTAAAAAATTAATCTACATGCCAAGATTTTGCTAAACTATTGCAATAAAGAGCTTACTAATAACCAAGAATGATGACCCTTTGGTGCGATGCTGTTCCTGTGTACCTCGAAGCCATCAATTCCTAAATATTTGAAGGTTTGTGCTTCTAGTACTTAGTTAATTCATTTATCACCTACCTTTAAGGGATAATTGTGGGTGCATAATTTTAGCAACATCATTATGCCTGTTGATATAACCCAGAGCCGCCACAGTGAGCAGCCCCTGATTATATGTTCAATTAACTGCCACATGTTTTCGGCACCTCTCATCCGCCAGACTTTCTTCTGCTGGATACTTGTAATAATTTGTAACAAAAATAGGGTTGCTAGGGATTGTCACAGGAACCCCATGGCCTCACAAACTCACAGACACAAGTGACATGTAGTTCAGAGCCTGGGTTTGTGGTCAGACTGCTTGATTTCTGATCTGGGTTGTATGTGGGTTCTTTGGGCAAGTTACTGACTTTCCCCCAGGGACTGTTTCACTGGACTGTGTAGTTCAATGTGAAATACACATGAAAGTGTGTGGCTTGCCTAAACCCCCCACCCCCCGATTATTGCAAGATTCAATTGGAGTAATGTATTTGAATGCACTCTTAAACCTGTAAGGAAGGGGCCAAATATGACATGCATTTTCCTGATGATTCATATGCACCAAGAAACATTTTCACTTCCCATCTTACATTTGTGCAGTTAAACAATTTTTATTCATGTTTTCACGGTAGAAAATAGCTGTTATTTCCCCATTTTTTTCTATCTGTAAATTCACTAAAGGCAGAGACAAAAATCTCATACCTCTTTGTTTCTCTATGATAGCCAGACCTAGGGAAGGGCTTCAACTTGAAATGCCTTGACTCAGTTGGTCTCAGGTTGTTTGTTTGAGGAATATGTATTGTTGACATGCACTATGTCTTTTCTGTGGTCTTTATGAATTAGGGTTGTAAAATTAGAGCTTGCTGGTGCTCTGTGGTATTTGTCATGAAGGCAACAGTGATACGCTAATGACTTTTTATCTACACAGGACCACTTTAGAAGAACAAATTATAATCTTGTACCCAGGACTGGAAAGACCTCTGTTTTGATGGCATCATCCCCATTCCCAACCCCAGAATAGCTCTGTTCCACTTTTTCCATTTTGCTGATATAGTCATTTGTTTTAGATTTGTGTGTGTGTGTTTTTTTTTTGAGTGAAAACATTAGTGCAAAATATGAAACTAATATTCACGTATCCTACAGTCCAAAGGGAAGAGGAATACAAGGGAACAGGGATGCAGCTGGTTTATAAGGTGCCCTGTGGGAATTAATAAAAGGCATCTTCTGAGCGTGAACAAATTAGGAAAAGATGCCTTCTCTGTGATGAATCAGCCCTGTGCCAGGGCATTTAACTAGAAAAGTAGTCTGGCCTGTTTCAGCCTCCACTTGCTGCCTTTGATGGTGCCTTTGTGCAGTGTACAAACTGTCAGGTGACCTGAGAGGAAGAGGGCACATTTTCCTAACAACAGGAAAACAAAACTCTCAAGCTCCTGCAAACATATATTCATCACCCAAACCCCAACACCAGGCAGGTCTATGAATGGCTTCTGGTAACACTCTGACCTTTCCTCTCCAGCTGTCTTCTACCCTACCTTGGATTCTGTGTTGCCCTTTTGGGATATCATTTTTTCTTTACCCTCAATCAGGCATTTTCACCTTAGCAAGTTTTATCTGTGCAGGAGTATGGGTAAGAGAAGAAGAGGCTGAGTCTTGTCATGGGACAAATCAATCTTCAGAATGTTTAGTGCAGCTCAATTCACAATTGCCAAGACTTGGAAGCAACCCAAGTGCTCATGAACCCATGAAAGGATTAATAGACTGTGGTATCTGTATATCATGGAGTACTATTCAGCCATAAGAAAAGATGGAGACTTTATATCTTTTGTGTTTACCTGGATGGAGTTGAAACACATTCTTCTTAGTCAAGTATCACAAGAACAGAAAAGTATCCAATGTACTCAATATTATATGAAATCAATGTATAAACAACTACATGCCCATGCAAAAGAAAAACACAAGTATAGTCTTGTCAGGGGGAGGGGAGAAAAAGGAGAGGGATTGGTGGGATCTTACTTACTGTGCACAATGTGAGGGTGTTCAGCACGCTACCTGGGTGAAGGGCTTAACTACTACTTGAACTTTACCTTAGAAGTGAAAACAACGTAACCTAAACATTTGTATCTGCATATTAATCTGCAATTAAAAAACAATTTTTAAGGGATGGCTCTGACTATAAGAAGCCAAGGACCTCTGGGAAACAGAAAAATCAGCATTAATCTACTCTACAAATATTTATTGTGTACCTACAGTGTATGCTGGGGCCCAATCGCACAGCAGTGGTCAATTGTCTGAGCTATTTTCTCTGCCTATTTTCTATTCCCCCCGACCTTCCAACTCACCCTAATTATTCTTCAGGTTTCAGTTCAAATGTCCTTCCTGTCCCCAACCCACACTCCTCTAAGTTTCTGTCATCTTAAATATTCCACTCCTGTGATTACTAGTGCAATGACATTCTTCTCTGCTGTCCTCCAGTCACATGAGTTTAGGGATCACGGCTGCTGTAACTCTGGAGCCTAGCTGAGTGTCTAGCACATAGTAGGTCTTTGGTAAGTACTGTTTAATCAATGAATGGATGAGTACAAAACATAGAGCTTAATTAACTCACCCTTTGATAAATCTCTGTGAAAACGTTATTATACATTTGAATGAGAGGTATATATCCATCCTTGAAATCTAATGAGCTTTGAAATAATCACTAAATTTTCCTGTGTAGTTTTTCCTAAAATCTCTGCATAAAAGATCTTTTTTTTTTTTTTTTATTGTTGGGGATTCATTGAGGGTACAATAAGCCAGTTACACTGATTGCAATTGTTAGATAAAGTCCCTCTTGCAATCATGTCTTGCCCCCATAAAGTGTGACACACACTAAGGCCCCACCCCCTCCCTCCATCCCTCTTTCTTCTCCCCCCCCATAACCTTAATTGTCATTAATTGTCCTCATATCAAGATTGAGTACATAGGATTCATGCTTCTCCATTCTTGTGATGCTTTACTAAGAATAATGTCTTCCACTTCCATCCAGGTTAATACGAAGGATGTAAAGTCTCCATTTTTTTTAATGGCTGAATAGTATTCCATGGTATACATATACCACAGCTTGTTAATCCATTCCTGGGTTGGTGGGCATTTAGGCTGTTTCCACATTTTGGCAATTGTAAATTGAGCTGCAATAAACAGTCTAGTACAAGTGTCCTTATGATAAAAGGATTTTTTTCCTTCTGGGTAGATGCCCAGTAATGGGATCGCAGGATCAAATGGGAGGTCTAGCTTGAGTGCTTTGAGGTTTCTCCATATTTCCTTCCAGAAAGGTTGTACTCGTTTGCAGTCCCACCAGCAGTGTAAAAGTGTTCCCTTCTCTCCACATCCACGTCAGCATCTGCAGTTTTGAGATTTTGTGATGTGGGCCATTCTCACTGGGGTTAGTACAGCTAAGGATACAATAACCAAAGCAAAGAGACAACCTACACAATGGGAAAGGATATTTGCATATTTTCAATCAGACAAAAGCTTGATAACTAGGATCTATAGAGAACTCAAATTAATCCACATGAAAAAAGCCAACAATCCCATATATCAATGGGCAAGAGACATGAATAGAACTTTCTCTAAAGATGACAGACGAATGGCTAACAAACACATGAAAAAATGTTCATCATCTCTATATATTAGAGAAATGCAAATCAAAACAACCCTGAGATATCATAAAAGATCTTTTTAAACAAGATCTTTCATTTAAATCAGAATGTTAGAAAAAGTGTCTTTTCATTAGTTTTAACAATAACATAGACATCTTAAAGATTTGACAAAAAGGGAACCTCAGAATTGAGTCCATCGGGGTGATTTATGTGATTAATTGTGGCCTGCTGCAATATGGCAATAGTGATAAATAACAATGTGTTGGGATATTTTAATTGTAAAACAGCCATTTCTCTGGCCTTTGATTGATCATGGTCACTGTAATCATGACTGAAACCTTTCATTAACCTTTTTATATTTAATTTCTTCTTTTGAGTTAACGTCATTATAAATCCTATTTCTACGAATAATACAACATGCACCCTTTCAAGAAGCAACGAAGCTTCCTGGAAGTGTGTGGCTGCTGAACAAGGAGTAGAAAGTAACCTTTTCTTCAGCAAATCTAAAAAAAGAAAGGGTTTCAAAAAGCTTTGCTGCCTGTCTTCCCTCCTGGGGGGGTCTCATCATGATGTGGGGACACCCAGTGGGGATAATGTTCTGAAGACCCATAAAACATTATTTGACATGAAAATTTTGCCTCGCCTATGAGCCGCTGCTAATGAATTACATATGATGCACGAAGCAGCATGGCTGAAATATTTTTATTAATACTAATAATATTTTTTGCTTATACAGCACCTTTCATTGCAGAAAACTGATTTGGGAAGGAAGCTTTAAATACATACTTGGGGGAAAATTACTGCCTCATAACTTTTTAGACTTACTGCTGTCCTTCCACCATGTTCGGGCCGAGGGGCCGGGTCTGCAGCTAACGTGGTTCACCTTGGAGAATTTCTGTAGCCAAAGAGTCCTAGACTTACAGATTCTGCAGGAAAACAAAGTGAATTTTTTTTTTTTAAGAAGTAACATACTTTACTATCTACATCCCTGTGAAGTGGATGTTATTATATTTATTTTATGGAGGAGGTGATTAAGATATAGAGAGATTAAACAAGTATCTCCACCTGCCAAGACCTCTGCTATGTTTTGTTTTTTTTTTTTTTTGAGACAGAGTCTCTCTCTGTCACCCTGGGTAGAGTGCCCTGCTGTCATAGCTCACAGCAACCTCGAACTCTTGGGCTCAGCCTCCTGAGTAGCTGGGACTACAAGTATCTGCCACAATGCCCAGCTACTTTTTTCTATTTTTAGTACATATTGGGGTCCCACTCTTGCTCAGGCTGGTCTCAAACTCCTGAGCTCAAGCAATCCACCTTCCTCGGCCTCCCAAAGTGCCAGGATTACAGGTGTGAGCCACCACCCTGCCTGGCCTCTGCCCACCAGTGATTCCTCTGGGTCCTGAGCTGAGGAGAATACGATAACTCAGGAAACTGTTGGGCTAAGTTGCTGCTAGTCTGCTCTATCTAGGGGCACTTACTGTAAATCCCCTTACATTCTGTTTATTTGGTACATGTACATGTTTTAGTTCCCCATCTAGATTGTAACCTCCACAAGAAGAAAGATTTGAGCTTTGGTTTATAAAATGTATCAACCTAAAAGGTATAAAAGGTAACATTGGCTTAAGTATGATCAATTCTGCTATCACCTGATGTATGTGTCCCTAAAAACAAGTCCATATAGTAAAGGCTGTGGATGTGTTGATCGTCTTCCTAGAACTGTCTGATAGAAGTAGGGTGCTAACCACAAATGCTAGACACATATGTAATTTAAAATTTTCCAGTTGTGATATTACATATGGGACTGGTGCCTGTGGCTCAAAGGAGTAGGGCTCCAGTTCCATATGCTGGAGGTGGCGGGTTCACACCCAGGCCCGGCCAAAAAGTGCAAAAAAAAAAAAAAAAAAATTAAAAACAAACTGGGGGTATTGGCTTTAAAATATATATGATTTAACCATATATCTTACATATTATTTCAACCTAGTCTCCTTTTACGGGAGAAAGAATGTAAAAGAGTGCTGTATATTTTACACTTGGAACACCTCTCAATTTGCACCAGCCACATTCCAAATGCTGGTGCAGTAGCTACAAGTAGCTAGTGTCAACTGTACTGAGGGCTTGGGTCACGTACCCTTCCTTGGAGCAGAAAATTAGGTTCAGTCCCAAACTATGCAGAATGAGAGTAGGGAACAAATGAATGGAAATTGAGATATATTTCCTGGAAGAGAAAGAATGAAATTTGTAAAGAGAAAGTCATCTTTGCCATCAACAGCACACCACCACCATCACCACCACACCATCTTCATCACCACCCCTCAAAATCTCTTAACTTTCCAAGAATTAAAAATCCTGGATCTCTAAGCCATTTAGGCTACATTCCATCCAAATTAATGCTATAGGTAGCTGTTGTACAGAGAGAATAGTCCGTTGAAATTTAGGGGATTTTGGTCCCAGCTCTGTTCCTAACTAGCTGAGCTGGACAACGCTTTCTTAGTCTTTAAATTCTTCATCTACAATAGAAATGGATTAGGATAGGTGTTTTCTCAGGTGTATTCTACTCTAACATTATTAAAATTAACTTTATTGAGATTAATTTTTATGTAATAAAATATACTCATTTTGATGTATGTTTTGATTAACTTTAACAAATTTAACAACACCCTTGTAATACTCAGCACAATCAAGGTAAAGACACATTTCTATCTTCTCAAAAGGCTGCCTCATGCTCCTTTCCAGGCAATCTTCTGTTGATGAACACTTGGTTGTTTCTAATTTTTGGATCAAGTAACTTCTTTTTTTTTTTTTTTGGATCAAGTAACTTCTAGACATGGTTGAAGTCAGAGTTGAAAGGGATTTTCTGGGTCATCTCCAGAAACTATATTTTTAAGTTTGTAAGAAGCTGTCGATTACTTTCTGAAGGGTTTGTACCCCTTTATACCAGCAGTAATATATGACAATTCCAGTTGCTTAACATTCTGGCCAAGTGGTGATAATTGTCAGTTTTAATTTATTTTTTATTTTTAAATCATAGCTGTGTATATTAATGCGATCATGGGGCACCATACACTGGTTTTACAAACCATTTGACACATTTTCATCACACTGGTTAACATAGCCTTCCTGGCATTTTCTTAGTTATTGTGTTAAGACATTTACATTCTACATTTACTAAGTTTCACATATATCCTTGTAAGATGTACCGCAGGTGTAATCCCCCCAATCACCCTCCCTCCGCCCACCTCCGCCCTCCCTCTCCTCCCTGTCCCCCTTCCCCCTATTCTTAGGTTATAACTGGGTTATAGCTTTCATGTGAACAGATACTAACATGTGTACAGTAGTATCTGTGATTGGAATTTGCTTTTGATGCAAATGACAATAGACATCTGAAGACCTAGAGACGATAAACTTCTGATGACCTAATGACAACAAGCCTCCTTTCCTGTACTTGTTACCATTTGTATATCATCTTCTATGAAGCGTTCTAATATTTTTCCCATTTTAAGAATTGAGTTGCTTGCCTTATTCTCAGATATAGTTATAACAATATGGGTTTTTCATTTGTCTTTACCTATCTTTTTTTTCTTAATGGCCCGTTTAGAAGACCAAAAAATTTCAAAGCCAAATTTATCAATCTTTTCTTTTGTATTATAGTTCTTATGGTCTGTTTCTTAATTTAAGAAATCTTTGCTTACCCCAGGGTTATAAAGGATTTTATCCTATTTTTTCCCAGAAATTTTATAATTTCACTTTTATATTTATGTCTATTATCCATTTTGAGTTAATTTTGTGTATGGTGTGAGGTAAGGATTATGATTAATTTTATTCCAAATGGATATCCAAATGTTCAATTTTTCATTTCTTCTCCATTAAATTAGGCAGTTCATATATGTGTATATATGTGTATCTGTATATGCAATGTATATAATTCTGTGAAAAGGTTACATTGTAGGTTATTCTAATTGTTGTACCTCTTGTTTAAAGCAATTTAAAACTGAGAAAGTTGAGTTTGAGTGTCTCTTTTCTGAATCTGAAAGCCTATTATGAAGGAAAAAATGAGAAATTAGGGGGAGAGTCATATTTGGGGGGCCTTGACTAGTGATTTCATCTCAAATCTTTGCTCAGGATCCAACCACATGAAAATCGAACATCCTAAGGGTCTTGTATAGAAGTAACTTCTTGTTAAACTTCTCAGGAATTTGGATTTTCAGTTGTTTCTATTCTCTCTCTCTTTTTTTATCCTTTATCTGTGTCAATTTCAAAAAACTTTCTACCTGGGATTGCCTAGGTTTATACTGATATGTATGCATAGTGCTTTGGATGTAAGTAAACTAGATCTGTTAGGCAAGAATACTTTAAAACTGTTCATATTAGACTTGAAAGGAATACAGTTTTTCTATCTTTAGTAGTCTTTGAAAGTAGTTTATATGGTAACTGTGGATAGCGTATACTTCATGTATTAGGATGTTTCTTGTGTTGGATTTCCTTCACAGAGAAAGTGTTAGGCTGACCCTCTCTGACACATTTTCCAACATTGTTTGTGTTTATTTTGCATTACTCTGAGCTGTTACACGGCCCTGAGCTGTAGCAGATTTGATTTCTTATAGTACTGTGTTGTGTGTTTGTTATCCTTCTCATTACTTCTCCTGAACCCCCTGTCCTTGACTTCATAATACTGGGAGGTCTTGTAGGTCTTCTGTTGGCAGAATAAGATATCTTCATCTTTGAGGTCACGTTTCAGGCTTTTGTTCAGTCTCAAGTTCTGTTTGGATTTATCCTCACTGTGTCTACTTGAATATTCAAAAAGTCATCAGCTAGTCTAATTTGTTTTTTTTTAGCCATGTAAAAGACTGATTTGCTTTGACAGGTGGATCAGAAACAGAATTGGAGCTATTTTATCTGGACCTAATTAAACAACCTTCATTACCGGCAGATATATGTTTGTGACTTAAAATTAGCATGATTGGAATTAAAACTCAAAATATAAGGCATTGAATTCAGATATGGCTGGTTTAAAAATAAATTCCATACATTTTAAATGCAGCAAGTCTGGATTTTAAATATCCTATAGTGACAAATTCCATTTAGGGGTGTATGTTTGTGTGTGTATGGCTGTGGCCATAGATAATAGTAAAGATATGGCCCATATTTTCTGAACACTTCCCAAACAGCATTCTGAATTCTGAAACTTTAATAAAATATTTTAAAAATCTCATTTCTCCTCCCCCAGCTCTCAGTGTTGAGTTCAGCTTTGAGGATTTTGTGTAGCTTTCTTTGACTTCAAAGGTTATATTCTCTCATCAACTTATTTCTATTTAGCATTGTCAAATTTCTGAGATTTTGTGATTGCTTTATATTATACATATCCTGACTGTGTGCAGACATTATATATTTAGACACAGTGGAACCTGCTTAAAATAATGTTCTTCCACATGTAACATTTAAAATCATATTTTTATATACTATTTCCTTAACCTTTGGAGAAAGATTTTGTGTGTATATATAAATATACATACATACAGATGGACACATATAAAATACTATATGTAGTTTTGCATTTGGGGTAGTTATTAGAACTTTGTAATTATAAATAATTATAAAATACAAATATATGTTTTTGTCTTTTTTAGAATTTTTGAAGGTTATTATGTACTGAGATATATAAGCCAGATCTTACCCTATGAAGAAAAATAAAAGGTTGAATAAAACATATTGACATTTCTGTTCAACATTAAGGCTGCAGGAATTATGGTGGATTCCTTTCCTAACAAACATTAATATGAGATTCCTGGTATGATGAGAACTGGATATCAAGAATCTAATCCCTCCCCCTGCCTTTGTGCATCAGAAGCCCTCTCCAAATTATTAAAATTCCAGATCTTTTGTGATGCTTCTCAATGCATGCTTGCAATTTTAACTGCTTTAAAATAAAAATAAGAGTAACTTCTTAGTGTTTATAGCCTATGTGTATACCTAACATTATTTTATAAAATGCAAAATAAAATCTTTGTGTTTGTCCATGTCCTTTTAAAAATTAGAAATTCCAGATCGTTCTTTCTTTTTTTGTATTTTTTCAGGAATCAAAGCAAGAGTTTCTGCAAGTGTTTTCCACTTTCTTTTGGATTTGCTTAACCCTTTCTTGTGACAGTAGGGGTCTCGTAAAGCCATCGCTCTTCCAGATCTTTGCCCAGTCATTTCCCTTGATGTGAAAGAGGTATTGACTTACCGCTAGCTAGTGCTAGGCATGGCCTTCCTTTGTGCTCCAGGTTGTTACTTTTGCTATGTACATTTTCACCCTCTTTGAGTCTTTCCTGAGTCTGAGGCTTGGTAGTTGGAATTTAATTTGTGAACATTGAGATGAGTTAGTTACACAAACTTAGAAAGTTGAGTCCTTGATGTTTCAGTCTTCCTTTGTCAAAGCCCATCACATCTCATACTACTCAAAAGTGTGATTGATTTTTGTGCATTTCTGAGTTAAGTAGACATAGGTTTGAGTCCTAGCATCTTAATTTACAAACTGTGTGACCTTGCCCAAGTGACTTAACATCACTGGGCTTCGCATTCATCACCTATAAAACTAGGAAACTAGTCTTTCATTCAAGAAGTGGGGGTTAAATCAAGAGAGTGTAGTGGTTGGGAGCAGAGAGCTGGGGCTGAATGGCCCATGTTCACGTGCAAGTGTCCACCACTTGCCAGGTGATTCTGGACCATTCATTAACCTTTCAGTGCTTTGGTTTCCTGATCTGAGAATGTGCATTATAATAGTATTTACTCACAGGTTGTGAAGATTAAAGCAAATAATACCTTTAAAGCACCTTTAACAGTACTTGCACATGGAAAGCGTCTAATAGATTCATTCATTTAACAAACATTTATGGGACACATACAAGGTGGCAAGCATTAGTTTATGTGCTACCAAAACAGAAGTGAACAAAATTCCTGTCCCCTTTAGCTTCCATTTTAGTGTATAGAAGCAAATCAAAAAAATAGCAAATAGATATTTAATAAGGACTGTGAAGAAAATAAAGTAGAGAAGATAAGGATGGTGATTGGTAGGGGTGTAACATGAAATAAAATTGTCAGAATAGGCTCACTGGGAAGATGGTATTTGAGCAAAAACCTGAAAGTGGAGAGGATATAGCTGTGTGGCCTAGGAAGGAGTGAGTGTGTGACCCCCGAAGCAGGAGGCTTGGAGTGAACAGAGTGTGACGAAAGTAATGGATGAGGCCAGAGAAGTGACCAAGGCTAGCCCCAGGGGTCTGAGAGGCTTCTATTAGGAGCTTGACTTTTTTCTTTTTTACTCTGAGTAAACAGGAGAGTGACATTATCTGACACATTTTACAAGGAACACCTGGTTGCTAAGTTGTGGATGAACTGTAGGGTGCAAAGGAAGAAATGAGAAGATGAGTTGGGAGCTCTGAAACCAGGGAAGGGATGACGATGCCTGGGATGGGGATGGAAGAGCCCAGAAATGAACAGATTGTGGACATATTCTAAAATCATTGCTGTTGGAATTTGCCATCATCGTTGTTAAATGAGTTAATCCCTAACTCATTTGGAACATCAACTGCTAAAGAGTAAACATTTATTAAACAGTAGACTATTGTTTTTAATGAGTAAGCTGGCATCATTCCACATTTTCCTTGTGAGTTTGGAGGAAACCAAAGCTTCCTGATTGCCTTAGGTAGATGTGTGTTTTAAGGAAGGACTTCACTCATATATACAGAATGCCTTGTGAAGCACGGGATTAAATATCTAAGGAGCTTTGAATCCTGCTTTTCTAAATTCCTTCATTTAGGACACTGATTATGGAACGATTTCTTAGTGGAAGAATCCATTCACTCAGGAGCAGGCAAACTATCCATCGGGGGCCAAATCTAGCCCACTTCTTGTTTTTACAAATAAAGTTTTATTGGGACACAGGCATGCTCGCTCATATAGTTTTATCTATAGTCACTTTCATCTTACAACAGCCGAGTTAAATAGTGGTGAACCCTAAAATACTTACTATCTGGCTCCTTAGTGGGCGGCGCCTGTGGCTCAGTGAGTAGGACGCCGGCCCCATATGCCGAGGGTGGCGGGTTCAAACCCAGCCCCGGCCAAACTGCAACAAAAAAAATAGCCGGGCGTTGTGGCGGGCGCCTGTAGTCCCAGCTGCTCTGGAGGCTGAGGCAGGAGAATCGTGTAAGCCCAAGAGTTAGAGGTTGCTGTGAGCCGTGTGACACCACGGCACTCTACCCGAGGGCAGTACAGTGAGACTCTGTCTCTACAAAAAAAAAAAAAGAAACTGCCTTAGATGAACATTTATATGAAGCTCAAAATTATAAACAGAGACTTATCATTTAGGGCATAGTTATGAAAACATGTGACTCCTAGAACTTAATGGAGACACTCAAAAGTATTCATAAATGTTCACTTTGGAAGGAGAGGAAGGTCTCATTATCATCATAGTACCATTTATCTGTGACATATTAGGTTCCAGGTGACTGTTTTAACCACTTTACATTCACTAGCATATTTATGCCTTGCAGTAACCACTGAGGAGATAATATTGTTGTACCTACTTTGCGGATGGGAAAACTGAGATGCAGAGGGAATAAATGACTTGCTCAGAGTTGTACTATGGGTGTCTAGCAGAGCAAGGGATGCAGACGTGGGCAGTCTGGCCGATACTTTACACTGCTGCTCTTTATGTCTGTCCAAGTAGCTTTTGAACAGTTCCTTTGCCAAATTATGATGATGATAGTGATGATGATGATGATAATGAGTGTCCCTCTCTGTGTGTGTCTATAGCTTTCTGATCAACCAATACTTGAACTTGGCTATTGAACCCAAATC
Organism: Nycticebus coucang; assembly: GCF_027406575.1. NCBI lineage: Eukaryota > Metazoa > Chordata > Mammalia > Primates > Lorisidae > Nycticebus > Nycticebus coucang. Next base: position 19,359,402 of record NC_069784.1, on the reverse strand, counting down.
TTGTGAGATTGCTCAATGTGTTAACCATGCACATCTTTGCAGTTTAATAGGCAACGGCATAGTGATACCATTTAGAAAACCTGCCACATCACTATTGTGCTATTTCCTTTCAAGTAGATTGAATAACAGAAAGTCAGTGCCAATTTTGCTGCTTGCAAAGGTGAAGTTTCAGAGACTAATGCAAAATTAATTTTCAAATGTTTATGAGTTTCTCCAAGTTGAGAGGTTCTTAGCTCTTGAAATTTCAGTGCTGGGCTGCTAAAATGGGTATCATTTTCCTTTAAATAATAGACCATTTTAGAACAAGATTATTTCTGTCAGAAATGAAAATGGTGTATTTATGCCTTATTGTAGTCCATTCATTGCTTTAAGGGCTTTGGGTTCCCAAAGGAGCATTAAAAATCCAAATGCTGTCCCTGAGCACTGGATTTCACATTTGGATCTTTGATTTAGGAAAACAGGAGTCATCTAATAATTACCTGTTGACAACACATTCAAAAAGAAGCAGTCCAACTTCTTTGGTTACAGTCTACAGTCATTTTAGATGAAAATGTTCCTTCCTTCCCCCGTCTCATGGCCTTTCAAAGATGACAGCATGCAAATAAGTTTGTTTTTCCTTGCTCTGTTAACCCATTTTTGGTTAACTGCTGTAGATCAGAGGCTGCAAGGGACAGGACATGGTGATTGCTCACAAGCATCTCATTCCTGGTTTGGATGCCAGACCCCCCTAAACTTGGTGTTTGTCCAAAGGCAGAGTCTCTCCAGAGCCCAGGGATGTGGCTTCTGGGGGTTTCTCTTTTGTTGAAACTTGCTATTCTCTCTTATACACAAAACCCATTCCCAAGACAGTGGTCTACTTTTTAAGGTTTCCCTCCAAAGACTGTGAGACTCCAACTGGCCTAAGAAAAGGGATGCACCTGTTCTAATTTCAATGTACACATTAGACAAGTTGAAAAGAAGGAACTCATCACACTCCTTTGTTTTCATAGAATATGCTGGAAATACAGGGAAGACACCTCAAAGAGTTTGTTCATGAGATAGTAGTTACCGGCATGGCGATGGGGCCAGATGTGCCGTCCATCCACCTATTTTCCCTCCCCTCCTTCTCTTTCACCAATCATTACAGTGCCTCTGCTATGACAGACTCCATGCTAGACCCTGAAGTTGCAACGATAAACAAGACAAGTGGAGGTCAGAGCCTTTGTGGAATTTACTGGAAGAGACAGAAATACAACAAATAATAAACAATAAATTATGCACATAATTATGTGATTATGCTAGGTAAATTCTATGTGGAAAAAGTATAGAACATGATGGGCAAGAACAATGGGGACTTTAGACTGCTGAGCAGGAAACGCCTCTGCCCACCCTCAGAGGGAAGTGTCACTAAACTAACACTTGGTCGATGAATAAGCATTGGTCTGCCCAGAGAAGGCAAGGGAGGAGGTGGGGACGAGGATGTCTCTGGCAGGTGAAGAAGGGCCTGTGCTAGATAAAAGGGAAGGAAGGCCAGAGAGGGTTTTGCACAGCACCTGAGGGCAGAGAGGCATTAGTTGAACTTGGAGGTTTAGCCAGGAGCCAAAACTTGCGGTGCTTGGCAGACCTTGTTTACAAGTCTGGACTTTATCCTTAGAGCCAAGAAAAGCAACTAAAAGATTCAAAGACGTGTGTTTGGTCAGAACTGTGGTATTTGATAGATCTTTCCTATGTGTTTGAGAACCTCACAGAAAATTCCACGAAGTCCATGGTCATTCTCATAGGGGGCTTTACCCTTAAGTACCTCATCTGTTTGTTATGAAAAAAAAAAAAAACGCACTTTTTTTCTCTCTCCAATTTTCAACATCGTCAGTAATTTTTGAGACTGAGGTGGCACTGGAGTTAAAATACAAGGAGCATAAAAAGGGCTTGACTCACCTGATTTTTTGGTACACCTGAATCAAGAAAACTTCAGAGAATTAGAAAAGGTGCAGCAGACTCCTAATGTTCTTGAGAACTCATCTTAAAGCTTTTATTTTGTTGTTTTGTTCTCCCAGTGTTTTGAAGAACTGTGTATATTATCACTGATGCCATTCAAATCATGCTTACCCTATATTTTACACAGTGTGCTAAATCGGCCTTTGGCAACTCACTGCCATTTCCCATCTTCTCCATGTTGTCTTTGAACCTCAAGAACAGACTTTCTTAAAATTTCTGCTAGAAGATTTCTGTTTTTGGTTCCCCCAGTTAAAGATACATGTGCAGGAATTGGAGTGTAGAAGGGAATTAGGAACTGTTGCTGCTTTTGGACAGCCCTGGGCAGGGGTATGGGCTATAGCAGATGACAGGGTTAAGATTTTTTCCAGAAGCCTCTGGGTATTTTCCTACAACCCCTTGACTCTGCTTAGGTGCTGAAGTTGGCTGAGGTCACCAATGGCAGTTTCCTTGGATTTATCTATCTCCTGATTTTCTGAACGCTAGTGGTAGCTTCCTTCTTTTCTCCCTCGGCCTTTCCCACATAGTTTCTGTTTCTAATTGCTTGTGTGGGATCTATTTCTGCACGAAATACCTGGAATGGTTTCTGTTTTACTGACTGAGCTCTGACTGATATGCTAGGCTATTGTTAGTTCATGTTTGTAAAACCGGATAAAATTTGTTTAGTGGATTGACAACTGGCCTCTAAAAATAATATTTAACTAGCCTGTAAGATTTTATTAGTGTGTTCTTGAATATTCTGTCTTTAGTAATGACCTCTGCACCCTCTCTGTTCTCTCAACCCCCGCAAAACTCTCCAATAGTTATACACAGCCAGCATGTTAAAAATCTGAAACTCCTTCATTTGGAATATAAGGGCCTTCAGAGGTTGCTCCCAGCTATGTCCTGCTTCTCCATCTCTGGTCTTGCCCTCTTGAAGCCTTGGTACTATAAATCGTCTATATGGTGGACGTTTCTTGGACTGTGCTCATGTCATCCTGTCTGCATACTTTTTGTTCTCCTGTTAAAACCATACATATCCTTGAAGATCCAAATCAATGTGTTTTCTCTTCCACGTTCTCCTTACAACTGTCTTTAGCAACCCTAACTAAACCTCAGTAGCAATTTATTTGCAAGCCTAATAAAAGTTATGTTATTTTCTACACATTTGTTTTGTTTTCCATTTTCACTAGATAATTCTTTCAGAAATGAAACTCTTATTTATTTTTGTATCTCAAGACCCTAAAACTCAACAAATGGTCTTGGACTTGAAATATTGAGTTGAGACAGACTGTCACCTATGCTCCATATGTGGGGATAAAAGAAAAAAAAAAAAACAGCCAAAGAAACCACCAGAAGTGGTTTTAAATAAAAAAGTAAAAAACTTTTCAAATGGATCTAATGCTTCATAAAGTAGCCTAGGGAAAATTTTGACTTTACTCTTGTCTTTTAAAAAGAAGAAACCTACTGAGGAATTTTCTTGTTTTTCAAAAACTGATATTTTGAATATGTATTTTATTCAAGATATAAAAATGTAACTCCTGCTAAAGCCTATGGGCATATGTACAGTTATAAATATAACATTAAAATACAAGTGTACATCATAATTTAATTGTACCATACAACATAGGGAAGGAGAAATGGTGAAAATGGTACAGAGCTTGTGCCTGAGGCCTTTCTTGAATGGCCAGTGGTGTGGGGTTAGAGATAGTGGCACCACGGACAGTGATAGGGCCAGGAGGAGTTTTATGCTTAAATAGAATTGTGCTGAAGAACAGCAAGGGGAGGCTTTGGCATCTCCTCTGGCTAAATGACTACATAGAAATCTCCTAATCATAGCCATTGATGAACTCAAAAGCAGGATTTAGATCTTGAGTCCTGATGAGGTGAACATACACAAAGAAGCTTTGTGGTAATATTCTCAATGCCAAAGGGACAAGATTCTTGATTAGCACATGTCACTGGCTCAGTGTGAAATTATGAGCAAGTTGTTCAGTCTGTTTGAGCCTCAGGCATGTCATCCATTTATGGGGACAATAATGTGTGATGTTTACTTCACGAGATTGTTTTGGACTTTTCTTGCAGACGTTGTCATATTCAGTTCTAAAGCTGACTCCAGGCAAGATTATGAAGTAGAGAAGATTTTTTTCTTGGTATCTTCCCATCTCTGAAGCCAGAACTCCCTCTCCCTTTCTGGTTTGTGTTCTGTCATGGTTCCTTTTCTTAACAGGTCCTGGTAGATAGCACAATAATTGCCCCTTGAATTACCGGTAATATTTGCCTCACATTTTTTTAACATACATGGTCAGATAAGTTTGTGAACTCAGCCTAGAAAAAGTGCTACATACGTCCTTGCTGAATATTACTATGGGCATGTTTGAAGAAGGTCCCTTGGGGAGCTTTGCAGAGTCCAGTGCCTGCTTCACTCTTCCAAGCACTTTTCCTCTCTTCTGTGGGGATTTATTTTACTCTATGACAACTTCAGTAGGTAGTAATTACTAAGATTCCCATTTAACAGACAAGGAAACTGAGGCCCAGGTAGATATTAAGAATCTTGCTCAGAACCATATACTGAATAAGTGATGTTTCTGGATGTGGATCCTAAGAATTCTATTAATGAAAAACTAATACCTCTGAGGGATGCATACATTTTGATAAAAAATTCTTGTAGACTTAAAAGTTTTGGAACACAAAATTCTTATGAACTTGCATAAAACTCCCTGGGGGTAAGGCCCATACATATCTTGTGCTTGTTTGGATATCCGGCCCATAGCAAAGTGCCTCTCAGGTAGTTACTTATATCTCAAAAATGGTAGATGAATGAATGAATAAAATACAGAATGAATAAAATACAAATGAATAGTAGAAAGGCAGTAATAGTATTTATCTATGTATTCATGATTTATCAATAAATGTGTTCTATATCTTATATATTCATTTATGTGGTACACAAAGGGTGTGTGTATATAGATAGTTTTATTTTGTTTTTTACAAATAAGTTATCCTTTCTCATTTCATTCTCTTTCTTGACAAAAATGCTATTTTCTACATTTTTATCTCTGTTTTTACACAAAGAAAAAATTCTAGGGTGATCATTATGGAGATACTTTTGAACTTTTTAAATCAACTTTCTACTTTGGAATAACTTCACACTTACAGAAAAGTTGCAAAGAGAATGTGGAGATCCTTATGTCCACCTCACTTAGCTTCCCCTAGTGTGTTAACACCTTATGCTCCTAAGGTATATTTGTCACAGCTGAGAAACTAACATTGATGTAATAGTATTACTGAAACTCCAGACTTCATTCAGTTATCACTAATTTTTCCATCATGTTTATTTTCTGTTCCAGGATCAAATTCAGGACCCTGTGTTTGAACATCTGTCTCCTTAGTCTCCTCTGATCTGTGATGGTTTATCAGTCTTTCCTTGTTTTCAGGACTTGAACCGTTTTGAAGAATCTTGGTCAGTTATTTTGTGAAATATCTCTTAATTTGTGTTTGATTTTTTCTTATGATTAAGACTGAGATTATAACATTTGCACTAGAATGTTTATTGCAGCTCAATTCACAATCGGCAAGATGTGGAAGTAACCCAAGTGCCCATCAACCCATGCATAGATTAGCAAACTGTGCTATATATATATATATATATATATATATATATATATATATATATATATATATATATACCATGGATTACCTATAGCCATAAGAAAAGATGGAGACTTTATATCTTTTGTGTTTACCTGGATGGAGTTGAAACACATTTTTCTTATCTCAAGAATGGAAAGGAAAGTATCCAGTGTACTCAATACTATATGAAACCAAACAACTACATGCCAACAGGAGGGAAAATCACAAGTATAGTCTAGAAAGGGGGAGGGGAGAGGAGGAAGAGGGAAGTGGGGAGGAGGGGTTGACAGGATCTAACCTTATGTGCACAATGTGAGGGTGTTCAGCTCTTGGGTGAAGGACTCAACTACTACTTGAACTTTACCTTAGAAATGAAAACAATGCAACCTAATTATTTGTAGTCTCATGTTAATCTGAAAAAGTTTTTTTAAAAGACTGACTTTATAAGTTTGGGGAAAGAATACCACAGAGGTGAAGCCCCTTCTTGTCACATCCCACCAGGGGCACATGTTACCAACATGACTTATCACTGGTGGTGGTCACCTTGATTGTCTCCTCCAGGTAGCAGGTGTGGCTTTCTCCGCTTTCAACTTGTCCTCTCTTCACTTTCCCCATTGTGAGTACTTTAGTCTTTGGAAGCAAATCACTAAATCCAGTTCATATTCAAGGGCAAAGAAAGTGGAGGGGAGCACTCAGGACCATCTCCTGGAGGGAAGAATCTCTATAATACATAAATTATTCAAAATACTCCCATGGGGAAGATTTTTCTATTCTTATTAATTTTTATTTCTTCACTTACTCATAGCAGTATGAACTTGTCTATATTTACTTTTCCTTTGAATTTTAATCTGATACTGTTATTTATTTTGTTGCTCAAATTATTCCAGCTTTAATGGTCTTTTTAAAGATACATATTTTTAGGTCTCTCACTTACTGAAAAGGACTCTGCTGTATCAGTCTAGCACCATCAACATTGTTCAGCAGGGGAGTTCGTTTCATGACACCAAAGACTCCCATGATGTTCTCGTGTTAACAATTAGTTCTAGATTATCTTCTCCGTGTGTTCAACAATTTACTGATGTCAGTCCCATCTCCCTTGTGCATAATCACTGGTGGTGGTTTCAGAACCATGATTCCAGGTTCCTAAGGCTGCTTCTGGAAAGAAAAAATGTAGTGAAAGCTGTAAGGGGCCACGGCCCTGACATTTCACCACTTCAAACTGATCTTTGAGAATGCAGGGACAAATGGGGGACATAAATAAGTGAGATTCCATTCACTGCTCCCTTGACTTCTTTGATTTCAGTAGCAGAGGCTTAAGACAGGTGATGAATTTGGTCCAGAGTAAGGTTAGTTGAGAAGGAAATGAAAACAGGTTTAACAGGAAGATTAGTGGACTTTCTACCTCTGGGCAATAAATGTCTGCTTTGGTCCTCACTAATCAGTTTTCCACATGCCTCATGCCATTTGCTTTACTTAGGATGAGTTCTTAGAGCTCCATTAGGAAGTGTTCAAATCGCTGCTCTGAACAAGCTGTTTTTGTCCATGCTCTCCTTTTAACCCACTTCTTTTTTCTGAGTGTATGCACATAGAGGGCTGGCCAAGGGGGAAATTATGCTGATTAGAAAGCATGGTCCAATTAAAGCAGACATGATGGAGAAATTGCCTTAGAGTCCAAATATACAACTCCGGGATATAGAAGCCTCTTTAATACTTGCGTAAAGAGTATACAAATTTCATAGCTCTTAGCTCAGGGCACAGAGAATGGACATTTGATAAATTTGCATGTGAAAAACCACTGGAGCCAGCTAAACAATATTATGACTGTCGACTGGGAGGGGAAAATGGTGTGGTTTTCTTTAGCCCCATTATATTTAGAAAACATCTACTATTTTTAAACAGATGGAAATTAGGAATATTAGAGAAAGGTAGGGCATAAGTAGTCCTTAGCTGTTTTTCTTTACACCTGTGTCCTCTTACTTTCTTCCTTCTGTTTCCACTCAAGCCTTAACAGGTTTCTCATCCCCTGCCCTTTCAATTTCTAATGAACATTTTCATCACTAGATGTAAGCAGTGTGTCAAGTCTAAAATGATTTCAGTTTTAGGAGGGAGGAAAGCAAACGGTCAGGAGACATAAAGGAGAAATTGTGTAATGTCCTTTGAAGTGCTCCTCATTTTCTGTTTAGTTTTGGAGGAATTTCACAGCGGTTGACAGATTATGTAATCTGCTTGCCCCCTGATAATTTTTGGCATGGGAGATTGTACAGGTATTTCAATTTTAGCCAGTCTCTAGTTAATAATCAATAGTCTTGTTGTCTAATGAAGTGATGGCCTTGACACCCCGGCCTTTGTGCAGTGTTAAAATAACATTGATCGTTATCATTATCATATGCCCTTGATATACTGAATAAGGACATGAATATCAATCTTAGAGCACAGTAACATTTCATAAATCTTGTAGAAATAACCAGGATTGTCCAAACAGGCATATGCTTCTTGACAGCAGCATGACAGAGGAGTCTAAGACACAGATAATTTATAATTTATCTCTAAACCCAGATTGAGAAAAACTCTCAGAAGTAGCATTTAGTACAAGAAGAATTTCTTTACCTGACAAAGAAGCCTGTGTAGATTTCTGATTTTTTTTTTTTTTAAATAGTATATGGCATTGGGAGAAAGTCTGCTATAGCAGTGGTCCCCAACCTTTTTGGCACCAGGGACTGGTTTCATGGAAGACAATTTTTCCATGGATGAAGGGTTTGGGGTAGGTGAGACCATTATGAGATGATCTAAGAGTATTACATTATATCTCTGCTTAGATCATCAGGCATCAGATTCTTATCAGGACCAGGCAATCTAGATCCCTGGCACATACAGTTCTCAGTAGGGCCAAGCGCCTATGAGAATCTAATGCTGCCTCTGATCTGATAGGAAGCCAAGCCCAGGCGGTGATCCCAGTGAAGGGGAACTGCTGTAAATACAGATGAAGGTTTATTTGTTTACAGGTCACACACTTTCTCCTGTGTGCACAGGTCACTGGCCTGCGATTGAGAACCACAGTCTTACTGTGGAGGGAGGAAGAGCTGAATAGTTCTCTTAGTGAGCCCTTTTTGAACTTTATTTTAAATTTCACTCTTAATGTCCAATGATTTGATAGTAGGAGTCATGGAATTTGTATGGAGAGGAGTTTAAGATGGGAAGGTCTAATCTACTCGGGGAAAGGGAATTACCTTTTCCAACACACTCTTCATCAGAACCTCAGATTTCAAACTGGTTTGCTAGAGTTGACATTTTAATCTATTAGAACAAATTTCTTATTGAGAAATACTAATCGTTCATGGGATTATTCTGATTATCCTAATAGTAAGGGTTTAAATTATTCTTTCTTGCTAAATAACAAATGATTATAAAGTCAAGAACATTGGATCAAAATTTCAAGAGAAAATTCATTCTTTCTTTGGTAACATTCCTCTTCTAAACCAATACGCTAATCATTCACTGCCTCGGGTAGGCATCTTTTCCATAGGTATAATGAGACATTTGTTCAGATGAGTAAGCCTAAACTCAGTAATTTTTCAGTCCAGAATCTTTATTGAAAGCTGTATGAAGATTATGAGAATAAGGGTGTGAATAATTACTTTTATGCTATAGAATTAACCTTGCACAGTCAATAGAACTCCTCAACAGGTAGACAGGAAGAAAGAGTGCACCAATTTCTTGAAATTTGCTAAATTCTCAAATAAAGAAACCCATTTAAAGAAGGCAAAAGAGAACAGGAGGGGTGCAGGCAAATAATCCACTAGGATGTTTTTATTGTCATTAATTTAAGAATGCAAAAATAGTGTCCTATTTTTATTTTATTGATTTTTAAATTTTATCTGCTTTGTTTTAATTTTAATTTCTATTCTATTTTTACATATACATTTATTATCATTAATTCTTGAATATAAAGATTGTCTCTTAAAAAAAACTAGTTTTTTTTTTTTAAGGTAAGAGGTCTTGCTCATGAACAACCAAGCTGCTATATATTATGTGTATTGTACGTTATATGTGTTGTGTTTTATGTATTTTTTTGCATGTGTGTACATATGCGTATTTCTATTCTATGTAGTTTATATTAGTGTTACTGGGGACATGCCCATAGGCAGAAAAATTAGATCCTTGTAAATTGAATGTGGAATGGAATGTTCGTGAAAATGAATTTAATTACTATCTACTAAAATCTATTTAGATATGCATAATATCTGCAGATACTTATTCTGGCTGGCAGTCATTGAAATTGAACTAAAAAAATAATCTAAATCTAAAGCAATTCTTTTCCCTTCTTAGACTTCCTTCTTAAAAGAACATTGTTTTCTATTTTATTTACAAGATACTTTGGGGTGTAACATTTCAAAAATAGAGCAGAGAAATGTAAAAGGCACACTAGTTCTTTAAAAAAAAACATTGCGGGGGGTGGGTGTGATGTAGATCTATTTGCCCATTTAGAGGTATTCAGTTGTTTGCAGCCTTGCTGGGGCCTCAAAGACACCCAAACAATTGATATTTGGGCTGAAATAGTTAGGGAGGGCATTCGGATGACTAAAGCCAGAGCCATGTTTAATAAATATTTTGCTCCCTTAAAAACAAAAAGAAAAAAAAGGAAGGCCTCTGGCTGTGTAAAACCTTTACTCACTAGCCTGCCAAAATTGTAAATATTTTTAAAAATATATTATTTACTAGGCAGGAAGGTTTTGGGGAGGTGGTAGGGTAGTGGAGGAACACAGATAAATGTGGCAGCCGTAGAGCTTTATGACCACTGCGGACCCAACTGTCATTCCTTCCCTACTTCCTGTCAGTCTGACTAAACTCTGTCATCCCTCAACCCGGTTTAAATTAACAGGTAATTTGTAAATGTCACTTCAGCTTAGGCCGCTCATTTTGTTTCTACTCTACCAATGCAAAGTCTAGGACTAATTTTTCTTGTCTTCTTTTAATAGGATTTTCATTTATAAATAGAATTATGTTCTGAAAATAAATTACAGTAAGTGATGCACCAAGCGGGCGGCAGCGGCACTCTCACAGAATTTCAAGCACCTACATCAGAAGAGATTAATAAAAACACTTCAAAGGCTAAATTCTATTTAAGCAGGAGACAGCTTTTGGTTAATATTTAATCTGAGTAACTGAGATCTTGGTGGAAAATATAATTTTTTAATATCTAAATTAATTTTCAAAACAAAACCATTAATTTTATTTGGAGAGTTTGTGCAGTGAGAAAGTTTTAGTAATATATTTGTAGAAGGAAAAGTTAATCAATTCATTTTGTGGAGGGAAAAACAATAGCTTTCAATATTGTATTTGTTCTAGATGAATTCCTGTTATTTGATCAGGTAAAGGGATTTAGGCATCTTTCTCCTAAGCCTTTCCCATCGTAAAGAAGGCAAAGAAGAGGCTCTCAGGGCAGAATCCTTCTGATGAACAGTCTTTTGTGCTACCACGCCCTTCACCTGGCTCTCTGTGTGAACAGTCTTTGGTTAGAACCCTGTCTGTACTTCTCCACCCCTAAAAACCCCGCCCGGTTGGCTAATGGGGTTTTTGGCATTGTCGCTGTGGGCAGGCCCATTGCCATCATAGAAAAGATACAGTGAGAAATAGTGTCCGGTTGAAAGGAGAAAATGAGATACTTTGCTTTCCAAGTCACATCAGAAATATTTACCAAACGTTAATTGTTTATTGCGACAAAGGTATCTGTGCCTGTATCATCTGTATCTATACCTGCACTTTTATCTCGGTGGTGGAACAATCAAGTTGATTATTTGTGCCATCTCACCAATCCTATCATTTACTAGCTTTGTGACTTTAGACACATCCTTTCTGAATTCACAATTGCTTTCCAAGTGTTCTAATTTAGCAGTGGTTTGTGTAGCTGAAGTTACTTTATCTATGCTCTCATCCTGTTTAGTGACAGCTAGAGACATAACCAAAACCACCGCCTTTACAGTATTCCTAACTAGAATTGGATACGGCTGGACTAAGAAAGCATTTGTCTTCCTTCTATCTTGTAGCACTCTTTTGAGAGGAATATAAAAGAAATTTTCAATGTGTGGGACCTGAAATTAGTGAGACAAGAACTCCAGGGTCTGATCCACCAGATCTTTCTCCTCCCCATCCTATTTTTCCATCATTCTACTTGGACTGTTTGCTCTACGTTGGGTGGAGATACAGAGACAAAGACATTCAACTTGTATTTGATCAAAACCTTCATCAAATTTCTCTTCCACCTCACCTCTAGTATGTTTTGATGAACAAATGCACTGTGGGCTTTTTAATTCCCCAAAGCACTTATCTTCTTACGGGATAGAGACTTTTAATAATTAAAGTCATATGAGTACATACAGAAATTGGGAAAATGGGAAAATTATTACCCATAACTCTGCCATCCTAACACATTGTCATATTTCCCTTCAAGCACTTTTGCCCCATATGGCAGCTTTTTAAATAAAATGTAATTTTAGTTACAATATAGATGATCTATAGAATTTTTTCTTAATGTGCCATTTTCTTTTCCCATGTTTTTATATAGCTATCATGGTACAAATATTTTTGAAAGACAAGAATATTAATTAAAGGCAGTACAATCGAAACTCATTTAACCAATGTTTGTTTTGGAATAGTGACTTAGAAGAATTTACGTCTGTTGTATTTTGCTATTAACAATCAGTTTTTCCCAGTGACAGCTATCATTTTATCTCCGAATGAGCCCTCCCCTTGCATGGCCCCATTCGCCCACCTGGTAGAGGTGGTGCTCTGCGCACCCTATCAAAAGATAGTACATAGTCCTTTATCTAGTACATAAGGAATTCTCCTTGGTAAGTGACTTATGTTATAAAATCCTTGGCTAATTCAGAAAGTACAGGGAGAGAAAGTTAGTGAGAGACAGAGTATCTTTTTCCTTCTTGCCTTAAATAGAGAAAAGAGTATTCTTTCATGATGGACTATGTGTGATGCACCAAAAAACTACTACTCTAACCCAGATTTTTTCTCATTATTTTAAGAGCATTTTTACTTAAGTCCTTTCTCTTTAAGCTCTGTTTTGAGGGGGAAAGTGATACAAAATATTGGGGTAGAGGTCTAGAAAATACGTGTTTCAAATCTTTCACTTGTTATGCTAACTGTTAACAAATGGGTACCAAGAAAAAGTAGTGAATTTTTATTTATATAGACAGAGTAGAAGATTACTTTCTTGTTTCTTAAACATGGATATGCACACATATGTTCCTTAATTGAATAGTTCACTCTAAATTCCCATCCAGATCAAAAGCATTATTGAAGGTGCTAGGTTACCCCCATACCTTTGAATTACTTATCATCCTTTTAAAAATTGTAAAATTTCTTCAGGTTTTCATTGACATGAAAGCCCCAAAGAAGAAAAGTCTAGGGCTGGCTAGAGCCAATTACAACTTTGTCACTAGTTTACCATATTAGCTCGTGACAAATCATATCCTTGCCTCACCTGACAGTATTCTCACTTAGATCTAGAGGAAAAAACTAGTAAGGAAGAGAGGTATCTTAACTGCCAAGCCTCATGAATTGACTTTAAAAATCTTTGCAAAATATAATGCAGATGTTTAAGAATAATATTAATTAAGGCTCAGGCAGTTTGCATGTGGTCTTTAAAAAACATGCAATAAAAAAAAAAAAAAAGACCTGCTTCTTATTTACACAGCCCAGTACTTTGAAATTTCTCATGGCGGAAAGCAGGCCTTCATGCACATAACCTATGAATTATCCTTGAAATAAAACGTTTAATTACAGTTGACATTTCTGAACCCATGGCAGGTGGTGCCCATCTGAAGAGTGACATTGTTTACTACACTACAAGGCTTCAGGCCTGGTGTCAGAGATTATAAACCAATTTCCATCCCTGCTTTAATGCTGGTTTAATATCAGAAGAAGAACTTTACTGTGTAAATATTAAACATTTTGTTTAAATATTAAGTACCAAAGGTCTTTTCCTTTTGATTATTAAAACAGGAAGAGCCCCAACTTTGAAAGAGGTGCCTTGTTGTATTAAGAAAATGACTGGTTCTTTACCTTCGGGTTAATTATCACTGGCCAGAGATGCATGCTAAGGCAAAATGTCAGTTGTCCGCTGTGCCACTGTGAATCTCAGTCACTAAACGGCAAGAGCTGACCAGGTGTTTGCACCACTAATAATCAGTTTCTTAAGGCTTGGAGGTTTTTCTCCTTACCTAAGAAGTGATTTCATAATAATTGACCCCCCAAATCCTCTCTTCTGGGTGCAGATAAAGCAGGATAGGGAACCTCAAGGAGGTGACTCACTAGTGACCCAGCTGGCTCAGTCACTGGATGAAGTCACTATCAAAGGGTCAAGGAGCTAATCACCTGAACATGACAAGAAGGGATCCCATGTGAAACATAGGCTCATTTCCCACCTAAGATTGAAATTAAACCAGGGAAAGGGACAATTTATGAATACCTGTCCCAGAGACAAATACTCAAGATGGATGAGAACTCTCCCCTGGGAGATTATGTCTTCTAAATACTCGCATTGGGGACTACTATGAAAATATTCACAGTTCTTCTCAATGGTGGAAGAATGAGCTCTGCTCTTTAGTCTGTGGTATTTGGGGTTTGCCAGTGTTGTATCTTTTCTTTTTTTTAATGTATTATCTTAAAATTCTTAAGCAGAAGACTCTGCCTCTATTATGTAGGTACGAGAGATCCAGATGTTGCTCTTAAATTGATAGCTGTTGGTTCTGCCTCACTGACGTGCTTATAAGAAGACAAATAAACTGAGGCTTTAGACTTTTGGTATTCAAATAAATTCAACACCTCTAAACTCTTTGAATTCTGTGTGAGGCAAATCTCATTAGGGGAATGTTTTAGAGCACAGTGGTATTGATGGGAAGAGGGCAAGAGGCCTTTGTTGACTTTAATTCCTGGAACAGTTGAACTCATTAATATTTACATATAAAGGGTTAGATGGTAACATTAAAAGCAGCTTATAAGTGCTTCAATATATCAGTGCCTCAAATGCACTTTTTAAATCTTTGAAATTATTCAGTCAATTAACATTGGTGTATATTGGGTGTCTGTTTTGTGCCTGGCATCGTGGTGAGCCTTCACACATCTAAAATAGATCCGAAAAGTCAAGATGAATTTACTCAATCCAATTGGAAAAGGGTGTTATATTAAACTGTTCAATGTTAGGAAAATACGGTTGGCCGCTTAGGGTATGGTGAGATTTTATAAGACCTTCCTGACGAGTGAAATGAACTCAGGAGGACTATGATCTTTGATCTGTATGGTTTGGGAAGACATCAGAGTAGCAAGAGGGACCCTGGCAAGGGGAGAGGCTGATAATGGAAAGTTCTGCAGGAGGCTGTCTCAATAATCTGTAATTTAAGACGGATTTAGTTTAGGGCAGTGACAGTGGGAATGGACAGGAGGTGGTTTCTAGAAAATTTCAAATTTAGTGGTTACTAATAGTTCTTTAAAAATTGTGTTTCTCAGTGAATTTATTCGTATGAAAGGTTTAGAAAGTGCAGAGAGTGAGGCAAGGATTCACATGGTGTGACTGTGGTCAGATCACTGACACTGTGTAACTTTGGACTTTTCATGCCTCCTGGTTTCCCTGGAGGTATGAAAAGAGATAATAATGATCTAACTACCAGGTAAGATTGCTAACACGTTTTGAGCTTCCTATGTGAAAGATTCTTTGGGAAAGAATTATTTTTAATGCACATGACTTAACTTTTCTTTCATTTCAGCCCCTTCCCAAAAGGAAAAGTCCAGTTTACATTTTGAATCAAAATTCTTACATTATTAATCTTTGAAACATTAGTTTGCATTTTCTATTTGTTATTATTTTATTTCATTTTATTTTGTGAGACAGAATCTCACTTTGTCATCCTCTCCCCCCACCCCAGTAGAGTGCTGTGGCATCATAATTCACAGCAACCTCAAACTCTTAGGTTCAAGCAATCCTCTTGCCTCAGCTTCCCAAGCAGCTGGGACTATAAGCTCCCACCATAACACCCAGCTATTTTTTTGGAGACAGGGTCTGCTCTTTCTCAGGCCACTCTCTACCTTGTGAGCTCAAGGAATCCACCCACCTTGGTGTTCCAGAATATTGGGATTACAAGCATGAGCCATTGCGCCTGGCCCTATTAGTTTGCATTTTCCTCATTTATGTATAACATTAGTTAATATCCTTCAAAGACTTCTGTTTTGAAAGATTTAGAGGTCTGCTTATTGAATTTGCTAGTTTAATTTAATATGATTCCACTTTCAATGTCAACTTGAGTGGCATCTTGGAGATCTTACTTTACTTGAGATTACTTTAATCTTATGATACTGTTTTCCAGTATACTTTAAAATGTAAGAAAATTTCTATGGTTGAGAAACTTTGTATCTTCTTCCAATTTTATCGCCTGACTATTTTTTATTTAAAAACCATTTATTGACTTCTTACTGTATAAAATTTCTGCCATACACAGTGAGGAAACACAGTGGGATAAAAGTGAAACATCTTTTATTCTTCTAAACACTTAAAATCTACTTGGGAAGACTAACATTTAAAAACAGCATGGGTGGTGCCCGTAGCTCAGAGGTGCTCATACTGGCCATATACACGAGGTTGGCAAGTTCAAACTCTGCCCAGCTAAAACAATGATGACAACTGCAACAACAACAACAACAACAAAAACAGCTGGGCGTTGTGGCGGGTGCCTGTAGTCCCAGGTACTTGTGAGGCAGAGGCAAGAGAATCGCTTAAGCTCAAGAGTTTGACGTTGCTGTGAGCTGTGATGCCATGCCACTCTACCCAGGGCAACTGCTTCAGACTCCATCTCAAAAAAAAAAAAAGTAACATATTCAGTGGGTGGTTAATGTACAAATAATCAGTGACATGCATTCATTCCAAAATGTATTTATTAGCAAATCAAAACTACTTTGAGATATCATCTAACTCCAGTGAGACTAGCCTATTTCACAAAATCTCAAGACCAGAGATGTTGGCGTGGATGTGGAAAAAAGGGAACACTTCTGCACTGCTGGTGGGAATGCAAATTAATACATTCCTTTTGGAAAGATATATGGAGAACACTTAGAGATCTAAAAATAGATCTGCCATTCAATCCTGTAATTCCTCTGCTGGGCATATACCCAGAAGACCAAAAATCACAACATAACAAAGATATTTGTACCAGAATGTTTATTGCAGCCCAATTCATAATTGCTAAGTCATGGAAGAAGCCCAAATGCCCATCGATCCACGAATGGATTAATAAATTGTGGTATATGTACACCATGGAATATTATGCAGCCTTAAAGAAAGATGGAGACTTTACCTCTTTCATGTTTACATGGATGGAGCTGGAACATATTCTTCTTAGTAAAGTATCTCAAGAATGGAAGAAAAAGTACCCAATGTACTCAGCCCTACTATGAAACTAATTTGGGGCTTTCATATGAAAGCTATAACCCGGTTACAACCTAACAACAGGGGGAAGTGGGAAAGGGAGGGGAGGGAGGGGGGTGGTGGGTAGAGGGAGGGAGATTGGTGGGATTTTACCTGTGGTGCATCTTACAGGGGTATTTGCGAAACTTGGTAAATGTAGAATGTAAATGTTTTGGCACAGTAACTGAGATAATGCCAGGAAGGCTATGTTAACCATTGTGATGAAAATGTGTCAAATGGTCTATGAAGCGAGTGTATGATGCCCCATGATCATATCAATGTATACAGTTATGATTTAATAAAAAAATAAAAAAAATAAAAAAAACAAAGTGTATTTATTACACAGGAAGCATATACAAAGGAAGTAATGTGCCAGGAGATAAAAGGTAGATTTGAACTGAAGAGGCGCTTGACCTGAGCTCTGGAAGAAGGTAGAATTATGATGAGGAAGGAGAACATCCCCAGCTCAGGGCATTCCTTTTGCAGAGGTATCAAAACACCTAAGCTCAAGATGTGGCTGGCAGGGACAAGGTAGGCAAGGAGCTAGTTTGAAATGTGTTTAGTCTCGTTACATGCAGTGCATAGATAGAAATGTTTTAGTGTTGTAAAATGGAAATAAAATATGGGGAACGCTAAATATCAAGAGGGAAGAAAAGGAGGAGGGAGCTAAACTGGCCCATTGACGCTTTAAGGAATTTAACTCTTTAGAATTGTGCGATGGGGTTTTCCTTCCATTCATCTCACAGAAGATAGTTTTCTATCTATCTACAAGCACTGTGCCTTGACCATCTCTTGCCCTTTGAGGTCAGAGATTACTTCCTGCAACTCACTGGAAGCAAACAGAGCGTACAGTGATGATTTGCTTCCTACTGCTGATTTCTATTCCAAGGAACCTGGGAACCATATTGTAATTTCAAAAGCGCCAATGATGGGAATACCGCCATTTCATTTCTTGGCTCCTTTACAGACTGCATCATTCTTAACAATATTGAAATATTACAACCCACTTGATGTGAAGGTTCAGGGGTGAGTTCTCTGGAGATTCTTGAAACAAGAGCCACTTTTACAGAAGTAGCACTTTCTGGTCTCTTGGGGTGATGTTAGCCTGTGAATACAAATCACAACTATCAATGGAGATTCCTTTCACAGAAGGACACTGATTGTCTTTCAGTTTTTAAGAAGAAAATGACTTTAATAAGGCCACTCATCATTTAGGGAAAAAACATTGAAAAACATAACATTCATCTGAAGAAGCAATTTTTTGCAGATGAGGACAGGCACATTAAATAACAAATTACGCTCTACCAAAAGTTGGCATTTTACATGTTACGTTCCTTCCTGCAGACCCCTTTATGATATACACCGCTTCCAAATTTCTCAGAAAACATATGAATGTGAAAGTAGTTTTGACCTAGCAACTGGTTGCCAGGATGCAGGGGTAAAATCACCTGTAGTTGATGAAAAAAAGAAATTCCTGTCTTCAAAGTAGATTAGTGTAAAGATTTGGTTGTGTCTCATTTCCCACAGATATGCTGTTGAAAGCTCTTACACAGCTATTTTTAAAATTATATGATTATAAAATAACAAACATAACTCCCGTCAAAGCGCATGGTAAAACTGCATGTGCTTTAGTTTATCAACATAATTTGCTTCAATTCCTCCTATTTTTTTGGTTTTGCTTAAAGCAAACTTTCAGAGTATATTCTATCTTCCAACTAAACACATGGGTATTATTTTAAGATGTCAAGTTCTAGAAGTCTAAGACTTACCCTTTGTCAAAAGGACTGTATAATATCAAAATGTTTTCTTGGGTATTTCATTGTTTTTCACGCACCATTGACAAAAATCAAATTTTGTTTCAGAAACGATTTCAAATATATCCATTTCTGTTCTCCTGACATTTTAAACTTGCTTATGTAAAATTATTTCATCTATTTTTTATTGAAAGGTACTGAGAGTTTCAAAAGTCATGATACCTCGCCTGGTGTGGAATGATTGTTGAATCAAGTTTAAAAATATGGAAGATGTGAACACAAAGAAGTGGAATGGCCAGGGCGGGTTTCTTGGTGCCGTAATCACAGACAGCACCAGACTAGCACAGAGACTATGCCCACAAAAACCTTCGTGCTTAAAGAGAGAGAATCAGGAAAGTCAAGCTTAGTTCTTCTTATAACTTACCCATGGTTTAAATACGTATCAGTCGTTGTTTATTGGCATTCTAAAAAAAAATTTCCTTTCAAAGTAACATATTATATCAGGTGAATAGGAAAGAAGGCCAACTTATTTTACATCAAGAATAAAACTTAGTGTGAGATACATTGATAACATTTGTGTGGGCTGGTAATTTTCACAACCTATTTACAAGGGAATAATACATATTCCAGATATTCAAATAATACGAATTACATAGATGTGAAGGCAAGGAAATGGCTCTGACAGAAAGAAATACAGCCAGAGGGATCCTGCATTTGAAGAGTGCACAGAGAGGCCCCACTATTAAGAGTCCTTCATAAGAATGATTGCTTCTCTTACGTATCAATTCAGTCCTATGAATTATAGCAAATGGATTTCTACATTTTGAAGAAAATAAGATTACTTATTATACATTTCTAATTCTAAGCAGTACAAACTAAGGAGTTTTCTTTCCATTATCTCAAACCCAACTCCCATATCTGTTTTGCCTTTTTGAGAGGGCTGTGAACTGGAAATTACATTTCAACACTTTCAAATTATTACTGAAGCTTGATCCTAAGGGGTAAATTTTCAGTGCATGGCAGTGTGATTTGGCTGTGTAATTCCTATTAATACTAATAACAGTCAATTGCTAGACTCTAGAATGTACCTGAAAAATTTCTCCTAAAGCCTAAATACGTGAAAATGATTTATTTTAGTCAAATTCAATATCAGATACAGTGTAGTCTTTATGAACTAGAGAGAGGAAAAAATCTGAATATCAAAGAAAAAAAAAGAAAAGAAAGAATTACTATTATAGAGAAAGATTCCTTGAACTATGGAATAAATTCATGCTATTTTTGCATCTTATCAAACACATATATGGTTGGTGAGGGGAACATTGCAAGAGCCACTTTGCAATGACAACCTCCATGAAGCACCTAGAAAAAAAGGTGCCATTAGACACCTGCCATTCCCATGTGTGCACATTAGAAATGTGGGTCACATCCTGCTGCCTTTGATTATCAGGCTGTTCCCAGATCTATCTGAGGGTTCTGGATTAAGTTTAATTTACGGGCCTTCATTGAGTTTAGCTTGGTTTGCATTATGCTTTATGTGACTCTCCTATTTCCAAAAATATTTGTAGTCAATACAAAAAATTTTCCCAGTAATATTTCACCCTACAAATCTAGCCTTGAAAAATTTTTGCCTTGAGAGGAATTGACCTTAGTCAATGTTATACCTTGTCATGAGTTTGTGGTAGATACTCTTGGGACTGGCTACGATCAGTTTGGCAGGAGCTACTTTCTCTACCCACAATACTCCAAACCCTCTACTTTCAGCCCTACAATGCCCACTTCAATACTTTAAACATGATCAGGCATCTTTCTCCTCTAGTAGCTGAGTACAAAGTCACACAGCTTTAATTTTTAAAGGGATGAATTAAAGAACGAAGTCCTCAGGCTGCCAGCAATGCCGTTCACTCTCTCCTGTCACTCATGAGACTTTAGTAAAACTGTAAATTCTTTTCCCTCCTTCCTCTTTCCTTCTTCCTTCTTTTATTCCACCATTTTAAAATTAAAATTGTGTGACTTTGGGCAAATTAATTATCCTCTTGGGCTTTGTTCTCCTCTTCTGTGAAATAGGAATAATAACGGTACCTATTTTGTAGGGGGATTGAGGGAATTAAAGGAGGCAGGAAATGGCAAGCTTTGGAAGTAATGCCTGGCATATGGTAAGCACTAGCAGGTGTTAACTCTCCCAGTCCTACAGTTCTTTGTATATCATCCTCTTATATTTCCATAGAGATAGTTACAGTCTTTCTGTCTCACCTGATCGGGCAGATCTTATTTCTGTCTGCTCAGGTCTTGAGTCCTTGTATTTCTGTTCGAGCTAATGAAAAAGAGGAGAAAAGGAAGGAACTAAGGAAGTCCAGACTAAGATGGATTTAAAAGCCATAGAACAATGCAGAAGGGGATACAATTTGTTCAGAAGATAAAAAGAAAGGGTGTGAGGAGAGGGATAAGGAGACAGGACAGTTAACCCAGGGGCAAGAGATTTAGGGAGAGAATTTATGTGAGAGGTCAGAGAGGGAGGGAAGAAGCATGGAGCTGGGAAGGACAATGAGAGGGACAAGATGTTGGAGGATTGAGGGGGAGAATACACCAAGTAGGGAGCAGAGCAACATGTTCGGCTTGAGTCCTCAGGCTGCCGGCGATGCCGTTCACTCTCTCCCGTCACTCATGAGTAGAACTGTAAATTCTTTTCCTTCCTTCCTTCTTCCTTCTTTTATCCCCACCCCCCCCTTTTAATCATCTCCTTTTTCTTTACCATGGGGTTTATTTATTTGGAGCAAAGGTGCTGTTGCTATGCCATTTTCCTTGGATCAAGAGCACTCTACAGACACAGAGCCTGGCTGCATCCTGCTCACCGTGTCCTTTGGTTGTTCTGGCAGAGCCGTATGCCACCCAGTCCCAAATTCATGTCAATGCTAAGGCTGAATCTGCTACTTCTGCTTTGTAATGAACCATCCAGCAGCCCAATAACACGTAACAGTTTACACCCATAGCACATCAGATCTTTGTAGTGCATAAAATATTTTTGTTCTTACAGTCTCATTCCCTCCCCCCCACTACAACAATTTTGCACATGTATAGGCCAAGAGCTATCATTCCTGTTTTATAAAGAAGGAAAAACATGGCTCATATGCTTGCCCCAAAGCTAGTAGGTACTGTGACTCTTGTTATATATTCATTTTACTCCATCACAATACAGTGTCACGCCAAATGTTTCCATAGACTGCTGGGCCCGCACAATCCCTTCATTCTCTGTGCTTCTAGAATTTTCTCTGCATTTTTGCCAGCATTTTATGGTTAGTTTTATTTGTTCACTAATTGTTTTAGGTTTGTTTAGCCTCTGTAGCTCAATTATAAAAGCTCCTTTCACCAAAGGGCTGAGTTTTTTCAAGATGCACAGAGCCTATGTTTGAGGTCCCCAACCAGGATTTTTTGCCCTGGTGTAAAAGCCTGACACTTGGACCGCTTCTTTTTACTTTCCAGTTCTAGGAAACCTTGCTAGAGGTTTGTACGACATATGTCGTACTACAGATGTGGGGATTAGAACTCACAACCTCTGAGTGCCCTCTCTGTGGTTTAGCCCTTTGAGCCACACTGCATGTGGGTTTAGTAATTAGCACTTAGAAAGCCATTGAGGTCAATCTACATGGCTCTTGTGCAAAAATCTGGACTCATTTAATTGTCAAAGCCTCTCAGAAAACATTTCTGTGTAATTCAGTGTATTGAAGAATAAATTAAACTGATGCCATTATCTATATTCCCTTAGAATGGGATGCAGCAATGTTACATGGACAGAACAAAAAATCCATAATAGTCACATGTGTGGTAAGGTGACATTCAGATGCATCTGTTTCCTCCCATAAAGTCACCTGCTGGAAGCCTATTGAGTAAATGTTAATGAATTTGGGTGTACCTTAGCTGCAAATGGATCAGATCTTCCTAATGTAACATTATAGCAACCTGGATTCATGTGGATTATTCTGCTGATTTAAATTAAATTGCACACCAAAGCCAGCAAAATATAGTAGAGAGGAATTAGATGTGCCACAGAAACATTTAATGGGTGTTCTTAGAACTCAAAGAAGAGGAGGAAGAATATCTCTTCTTACCTCTTCAACTTAGAGCCCGCCACACATTGGAAGAGATGGGCATGAGGATTTTATTGTGAGAGTGGAGTTTGCCGTGTGACCTCCATTAATGTTTAAAGATCACTCCATAGTTTAGTCTTTAAGATATCATGCTGAAAGCATACCATCAAGTGCCTGCCAAATTGAGTTTTAAGATTCAGCTGGCTTTTAACTAAAGGTGCAGAAAAAAAAAAAAGACATTAAAGAGTTTTGTTGTTGTTTTTACTGTTTCAGAAAAACTTAAAACATGGATTCTTCTATTTGATCAATTATTTAAAAGACAGTATGTGATTGCCTCTCAAATCAAATTGGAATTTGTGAATGGAGGTTTAAAAACCTCTCCCCGGTATCTTCCTCTCTCAGTCCTCTACAATGTCCGGAATCATAAGCCGTACGTAAGTCTAATATATTTAATTAATTCCTACCC
This sequence comes from Nycticebus coucang, assembly GCF_027406575.1. Lineage (NCBI taxonomy): Eukaryota > Metazoa > Chordata > Mammalia > Primates > Lorisidae > Nycticebus > Nycticebus coucang. Next base: position 19,336,053 of record NC_069784.1, on the reverse strand, counting down.
ATGTCCATTAACATTTACAACCCATTACTTTGTGGCTTTTCCTATGTGTCATCTCCTCATTATAGGAGGGTAAATATCCGAGTGTATAATTCATTGGGCTATCCTTTTGATGTAGCTTAAAAACAGTGTTTTTTTTTTTTTTAAGATTTTCTTTCCTGTGCTTGTATCTCTGGCTGATTTATTAATCTCATTTGTAAGACACGTTTGGTCAGTCAGCAAGAAACACAGAAAACAATTTTGACTATTTTTTTTTTCCATAGGGAAACTTCTGCGTGAACAGTGAAAAGTGACCTAAATATGTTCTAGTTGCTAATATTATTTCTCAGATTATTTGTACAACTGGGAATGAAATGAGTTGTTTTCCCAGACTTTGTGAGAGGTTTCCTTCTCTTCTTCCCTGACACTTACGATCTCACTGGTCATGTCTGGCTCAGAGTCTGTGTGCCGACATTATGTTTTTTCCAAGGTTTTTAGTATTATTATTTTTTTTAAGACAGAGTCTCCCTCTGTTGCCCAGGCTAGAGTGCCATGGCATCAGCCTGGCTAACAGCAACCTCAAACTCTTGGGTTCAAGTGATCTTCCTGCCTCATCCTCCCAAGAAGCTGGGACTACAGGCGCTACCACAATGCCCAGCTAATTTTTCTATTTTTAGTAGAGACAGGGTCTCACTTTTGCTCAGGCTAATCTGGAACTCCTGAGCTCAAGGGATCCTCCTGCCTCATCAGCCTCCCAGAGTGCTGGGATTACAGTGTGAGCTACTGCTCCCGGCCTTTTTAAGGGCTTTCTTTGTATTTGAGTCTTTTATAAGATGATTGACAACACATAATGTCTACCTTCAAAGACCCCAACACAGTGGGAATTTCATATGACACATAATTTTTGGCCAACAATTGGATAGAAATTCCCAACATTCAAAAAATTTCAACATGGTTTGTTGCTATAAATCAGAAAAGTTCCATGACAAACAATATAAAGCAGCTAACTTTGTTTTACAGTTACTGTTGATGGGTGATTATTCCAAGTCCTACACCAAGTCATTAACATGAAGCATGAGATGGCTAATATTGGAAGTGTGTTTATTGATGAGAGCAATGGTTTTCCAATGAGACTCTTAATCCGAAGGAAATATTCTTTTTTAAAATTTAAATACGTATTTTATTTCACATTTTTTATAGTGTGGGAGGCCCTGGCCAGATGTGTTGTGCTTACTGACTTTCTAGCACTGTGATATTGCAAATAGCTGACTGCTTGTGTCTACAGACTGGCTACCACTGCACAATTGCAAAGTGACTATGCTGACAAATGAATAACAAATAAAATCGGAGTACTGTTCAATAGAAATATTACATATATGATACGTGCACTATGTAATATTTATATGTATATAATATATTGTCATATATAAACTTAATAATAATATGTATGAATTTTCTAGAAGGCACATTAAAAAGTGAAAAGGAATATGTGAAAATAATTTTAATAATATAATTTAATTCCAAATATTCAAGACATTATAATTTTTGCATTTAATTAAGAAAACTAGTAAGGCTTCATTTTATATTCTCTTTTTCACACTAAATCTTCAAAATCAGACTTTAGGCATACAGCACGTTTGAATTCAAACTGGCTATAATTCAGCTGCTTTAGACTGTGAAGGTTTGGGTATGGCATTTGCAGGGGTCAAGGGCACCTAGACTGCCTAAGTTTGAATCTCACCTCTGCCTTTGTGACCATGATCAAGTTAATTAAAATCTCGTAAATTCTGTTTTACAATATGTTTAATAGAAGTAAAAATTGTTCTTATCTCATTGAGTTGTTATGAAAGTTAAAAGAATTCAAAATACCTGACAAATGGTAAAATAGTGCATTAGAGGATGCAGAGGGACTGACATTGGTGAGGAAGTTACCTGAGCCTATGGTGCATTTTAAAGAAAAGAATAACACCAGAGTTGTATGTTCACATTCGCGGCATTTCATTACCTCAGCCATCCACTCACGCCTCTCTCTGTTCTCAGTTACTATTGTTTGAGCTCATCTGAGTGTGATCTTGTCTCCTTTGGGGAGTTAGCCTCCCACTCCAGGTATTCAGCTAAAGCTCTTCCATGTGTTTAAAGGAGCTAAAGGCTCCACAAAGAAGTGAAGATGAAGCCTAGTTTGAGCCATTTTGAGAGTCTATACTTCTTCTTGGGGATAAATAACTTTGATGAACAGAAAATGTTAGATTTTCCATAATGCCCATTGGTTGAACATATACAAAAAAAAAAGAAAGAAAAGAAAAGGTGGAATTGTTTACATTTTTTTTCTTTTTATTGTTGGGGATTCATTGAGGGTACAATAAGCCAGTTACACTGATTGCAATTGTTAGGTAAAGTCCCTCTTGCAATCATGTCTTGCCCCCATAAAGTGTGACACACACTAAGGCCCCACCCCCCTATCTCCATCCCTCTTTCTGCTCCCCCTCTATAACCTTGATTGTCATTAATTGTCCTCATATCAAGATTGAGTACATAGGATTCATGCTTCTCCATTCATGTGATGCTTTACTAAGAATAATGTCTTCCACTTCCATCCAGGTTAATACGAAGGATGTAAAGTCTCCATTTTTTTTTAATGGCTGAATAGTATTCCATGGTATACATATACCACAGTTTGTTAATCCATTCCTGGGTTGGTGGGCATTTAGGCTGTTTCCACATTTTGGCGATTGTAAATTGAGCTGCAATAAACAGTCTAGTACAAGTGTCCTTATGATAAAAGGATTTTTTTCCTTCTGGGTAGATGCCCAGTAATGGGATTGCAGGATCAAATGGGAGGTCTAGCTTGAGTGCTTTGAGGTTTCTCCATATTTCCTTCCAGAAAGGTTGTACTAGTTTTCAGTCCCACCAGCAGTATAAAAGTGTTCCCTTCTCTCCACATCCATGCCAGCATCTGCAGTTTTGAGATTTTGTGATGTGGGCCATTCTTTTTAATTCTACAAATGTTCTGTTTGATCCAGAGGAAAATATGACCTATTTTGTTAGCATACACCATGACTACAAAAAGTGGGATGAGACTGCTGAGAATTCATGGACACCTGGACAATGTGGTGCACAGCCTCTTGTAAATTACAATATTCACTAAGCTGCCAACCACTTGTAAGAAATGCCGCATATCCCTAACTGTTAACATTGTCCAAAGGAAGCAGTAAGGACGAGCACCAATGACACTGCACCTGGCATCATCACTGGGAACCAAGGCAGCAACATTAATTGGCATGACCACAGTATCTTTGATGCTAGCCAGAGACAAAAAATAACAGGAGGAATTCAGTCAGACCATCGAGGCTGGTTAAGGCCCATAGCGATATCAGAGGCCAGCGGGTGCCCCAGATGACCATTCAGGCCTTTAGGAGAAGGGAGATTGCAGAATATGCTGTTCAAGGTGGGGTTTTTTATTTGCCACAGAATTTCATGGCTCCTTTTAGTACCCAGCGGGGTGTCCAAAAAAAAATCACTGGCATCTTTTTTCCTGGTGAGAAACAATGAGAAGGCCTTGAGGAATTCAAGAGTTCACTTTTTCCAATTCTCTAAATTATATATGAAAAGATCAAGGCCCCCGATTGCTCAAAGTCACACAGCCAGTTCCTCAGGAGGCCTAAGACTATAAAATAGATTTGCCGTCCTGCCCTTCTGTGCATTAGTCTTTCTGGGATTTCTTGCTTCCTTCCTTTGATTTTGCTCGGACAAGAGTCATTTTCTCCTTGTTCTTCTCTGGCAGAAGAACTCAAGTTAGGATTAGCAAAAGAAGACTTTTTCTTCATAGAAATCCCCAGACTAAAAATTCATTCAGTCATTCTCCTAGGAGTTACTGTTACAGTGGGTGGTTTTGCAATTCAGTAAAACTGGACTTGCTGGAGATGTCACCAAAGTCCATGCTTTCTACAGTGTCTCCAGAATCCCACGTATGGACTGAGTGCCATGCTCACATATTGATTTCCCTGTGAGCACTACACAAGTTCCTGAAAATGCCTAAAATACAACCAGAGAGTATCTTGGAAAATGTAAATCATTTAAAACTCTGAAACTCTGGTACCAAATTCCCAGGTCATGGACCGTACCCATCCACTCCATGTCCTGTTAGGAACAAGCTGCACAGCAGGGGAGCAGTGGGCAAATGAGGCTTCATCTGTTTCAACCAGCAGTTCTCAACCTGTAGGTTGTGATGCCTTTGTAACAATGAAAATACATTGCGCCGTTAGGAAGGCTGAGAACCACTGGCGACAGTCACTCGCCATAGCTTACATCACTGCCTGAGCACTGCTTCTGTCAGATGGGGGTGGGAATTAGATTTTCACAGAAGTGTGAACCCTAAACTGGGCATGTGAGGGATCAAGGTTGCATGCTTCTTATGAGAGTATAATGCCCCCCATCCATGTAAAAATTGTCATCTCTGAAATCAGTTCCTGGTGCCAAAAAGTTTGGGGACCATCAATTTAAAATTCTTATGTTGGGCCAGGTGTGGTGGCTCATGCCTGTAATCCTAGCACTCTGGGAAGCTGAGGTGGGTGGATAACCTGAACTCAGGAGTTGGAGACCAGCCTGAGCAAAAAGTGAGTCCCTGTCTCGACTAATAATAGAAAAACTATCCGGGGATTGTGGTGGGCACCTTTAGTTCCAGCTCCTTGGGAGGCTGAGGCAAGGGGATAGCTTGAGCCCAAGAATTTGAGGTTGCTGTGCACTATGATGCTATGGCACGCGACCCAGGGCACAGTGTAAGACTGTCTCCAAAAAGTAAATAAATAAATAAAATAAAATACTTATGTATGTTTAGACCATTCAAATATAGAAAACTTTTTTTTTCGGGCGGCACCTGTGGCTCAGTCGGTAAGGCGCCGGCCCCATATACCGAGGGTGGCAGGTTCAAACCCGGCCCCGGCCAAACTGCAACCAAAAAATAGCCGGGCGTTGTGGCGGGCACCTGTAGTCCCAGCTGCTTGGGAGGCTGAGGCAAGAGAATCGCTTAAGCCCAGGAGTTGGAGGTTGCTGTGAGCTGTGTGAGGCCACGGCACTCTACCGAGGGCCATAAAGTGAGACTCTGTCTCTACAAAAAAAAAAAAAAAAAGAAAACTTTTCTTTTGTGTTTTCACCATATCTAAGTAGCATCCTGTTCACAGAGAAGTTAAGCTCCTAGGATGTTCACCTAATATTAACAGTTAACTTATTTTATAAATAATTTATTTCCCAAAATACTGGCTGCACAGTTGTGCTAAAAGGTTTAGACTTTGAGTTACAAGAATTGAGATTTTAGGCCTTACACTGGCTACTTATTAAAATGTCTGCGATTAAGATGAAATAAAATAATATCTGTAAAAACACTGCATAAATGATACAGCATTGTACAAATGTAAAGTTTTATTACTTTGCTCAAAGTGATAGGAGTCTAATAGGTATTTGCATTTATATGTCAAGATCATTTATATTTAGATAAAGTATTTTCTATATGATAGATAGAGATTATTTCCAATTGGAGATGTTTATTGATAAGCTTCCTATCTAATTTTTGTTACCTATTTATTTTAACAAGACAGGCTATTTTATAGCCGACTGATATTTGCCTCAAATATTCCACTGACAATGACTATAGCTATCAGATCCACTGTTTATGGTGCAAAAATCAAACTAAACATTTATAAAAATTTCTACAGAAGATTCCAGCTAATGAAAGCACCATTTGTGGTGTGCTAAAACATGCGCGCACATAGGTATTGCCCCATTTATCAGACACGAGAGCTAATTACCTCATACACCTCTCTATCTCTTCCTCTCTCTGCATTTCAATTCCCAATATTAACACATAGCTGGTCAAGCTGACCATCGAATAGCCTGCATGAGCATGAATGCATTAAATAATTTAATGTTGGAAGAGTTTATTAAACTGCCACATTCTAATCAGCATGCGTACCTGCCTTCATTAATTTTGCACTGGTCCATGGTGTGTCTCTACAGCCAACACGGGGAGCACTAATGTTAATAGGAGCTCTTAACAAACAGGACCGGTTAATCAAGGAAAATTTACTATTAGCCACATGACCATGCATACTGCAATCTAATTACAATCAGATTTAACCCTTACTCTGCCACACTCATTTAAATATATTTTCTTATTATTTGTCAATAAAACTGCAGAATGTCGGGTATCATTATTTCATTAGAGTGTGAGAGAGATTTACATGTTCACATGCTGACGGATGTGAGAGAGTTTTCTGCTTGGTACGGTTTCGTGCTGGAAAGATTCAATTTTGTTAGTTTTAAGGATCACTGTGAAGAAAGCCCTGGTTCTGCCTCCTAAATATTTTAAATTTTCTGAAAATAACTGATTACCAAGACAGAGAATTTCTCCAAATGAACATTAAGACTCTGAACTGGTTCAGGCGAAATTCAGCGTGCAGCCTGTTGTGGTTCCTGGGGTGGATGTGATCACCATCATTTGGTTTGACAGTTTAACAAAATAATCTACGATGTTCACGTTAGCTCTGATGAGATGGAAGCCCTGTCGTTTAACCACATTTGGTTACTTGAGGACGAATGAGCTGGGGAGAGCCAGAGCATGACTGACTGTTTTGCATAGTTCAAAGAAGCACATAAAAACCAAGAGAAAATGCGAGCAGCTTTCTGCTGTTTTTCATTTGTTCCAGTTGTTGGGGTGCTTGTCTGTTGACTCCTTAGGGTCACGTAAGTTTGTACATCTTTGTGATGCATTTTCTGATTTGGCTACTGTGCCATTTGCTGTGAAGAGGTTGTGACTTTTTGAACCAGAGGAAGGAGGAGAGCTTTGAGAATTCAGAAATGTCAGTGCTGGTGCTTATTAATTATCAAAGCAAGAAGTTGCCACACTTTTTTTGGGGTCAGTATTTTGTCTTAAGATCACCGGGTATTTGGAGATATTAGCACACACTGAGGAGCTAAATAAATACCTCAGGAACTTGATAAGAACTTTTATTTGGTAACTGAAAATACTTTATAAAATACTTTCTCGAAAGACTCCTGTTTTAAACATTTTTTTCCTAGGGCTGATAAAGACTACCTTTCTATGGGTATGTTTTATTTTATTGTAGATCAAGTTACCTTTTCTTCATGATCTAGATAATTCCATTGTGTCAGCTATGGGGTCAAATGAATTTATGGAGAGTGGATTTAGGGAAAGGATAGCTTTGGACTATAGCACAGTAGTTCCTCTTCTGTATTACCTTTTATCCTGTGATTTCATGGGATTTTAAGTGATTTTTACAGCTTTACTTGTTAGAAAGCAGCAAAAATACCTAAGTTTTACTGCCACACTGCACAGCAGTCTAACCTGTTAGAAAGTTAACACCTGCAAACATAAGGTGAGTGGACAGCATTCTACTTATGGAAGAATGCTCCAGAAGGACCTCCACCTAGAATGTAGCCTTGGAAGAACATTTAAAATGTGATGTGCCGTACAAAAGTTTAGTGAACACAACAGCACTCACTGTGAACCTGTGCCTTCCCTGAGGTGGCGATGAGCTCTCCATTTCTCTGGAACTCCATTCTCAGGAATGAGCAGATCAGGTTGGGAGCTGGCAGATACGGCTGTAGAGGCTGCAGACTACCCTGTTCTGAGGACTCCAACCTAAAAAGGGAGATGGAAGAACAGTATCTATTATTCTCTATTATAGATTCTAAGAAACTACAACAAATAGATAGTCAAAGAGAGAAAATTATTATTTTTTTTGAGACAGAGTCTTGCTCTGATGAGCAGGCTGGAGTGCCGTGATGTGGGTTCACAGCAACCTCACACTCTTGGGCTCCAGGGATCCTCCAGCCTTGGCTGAGGATCTAGAGTAGCTGAGATTACACATGCTCACCACAACGCCCGGCTAGTTTTTCTATTTTTAGTAGAGACAGGGCTCTTGGCTCAGGCTGGTCTCAAACTCCTGAGCTCAAGAGATCCTCCCACCTTGGCCTCCCAGAGTGTTAGGATTACAGGCACGATGGCTCACACCTGGCCAAATTATTTTGAATTTAATAAAGAAAAGATAATATTATCTAACTTGAATGATAGAATGTTTTCTAAAATGGATAACAAAATATAAATAAATCCTTTCAGAAACCAGTGTTTCATGTTTAGAATACCTTTCCTTTGCTTTGCTTGTGTGTGGTCATCTTGATGTTTTTACTGAGGCTTGCATGTGTATACGTGTTTATCCAGGGAAACTGGGAAGCGAGGTGGAAAGCACTGCGTGGAAATTGGGGAGACCTGAATTGAGTTTCTAGTTCTGCTTCATTCTATAATCTGTAAAGAGAAAGTAGTAGATTAACCCATCTCCAGAGATTTGTGAACATGTTAATTTGAAATGTATGAAGCAATACACAAATTCAGAAACCTTCGACGGCCAGTCAGGGGAAGGTTAAATGGATGGCTTCTTATTTTTAATTTTTGAATTTCATGTTCAACAAAAAGGTCATTCAATTTCAGGTCCTTTGCCTTTCTCGCATTCCTTTCCAAATGTACAAACTCCACACTGAGGAACGATAATGCAATAGTACTCTATATGACTCATAAACATAATTTAGTTTGGAAATGTCATATGATAATCCCACATAAAGCCCTATTCATCAAAGGCCTGAGCTGCCAGGTGCTGATGGTGCTTTGATTATTTTACACATTATTTACACAGGAAACAGCTAAAAGGTACGTTCCACACATATTTTAAGAAAGAAAAAGTGCTCTTTAAAATGGCGGGAGTATCCTTTTCATGAACATAGTTTTTAAAATATAAAATAAAATTTTAAAACGTTAAATGTCTAGGCAATGGTGAACACACAAACTGCACGTATGTACAAACACCTACATACATTGCCATCAAACAGGAGAAAAGCATTTAGATGCTATGTGAGTGCAAGAAATAGGAGCAAAATAAAATAAGCACTCTTTACTCTGAGTAGCGGTGTTTGTTTTATTCATAGAAAGTGTTCAGAAACGAAGATTGCCCAACTTCAAGATGATGCAACATTTGTGTTAATCACCCCAGAAGGCTGGAGCCAGGAGCCAGAAAAGGAGAGAGAGCAGGGTGAAGAGGTTTCTGGTGAATTTTCTGCAAGGTTTATAGCCTCCCCTGCCATCATCATTGGGAGGATGAGTTCCAACAAGAAAACTCTGAAAGCGCCCACATGCATGTACTTGTGAGTGTGCATATAGATGCTCCATGCACATGCAGGCGGGCGCAAGTAACACCTCACCTCAGTCCTAATCTGTGCGCTGTGGGACGACAAAGCCAGGAGAGGAAGGGAACACAGTGTAGTCATAGATCCTGCATCTGCTGTACCTGCGGGTGTTTGCTGTGTCAGCAAATGTGCCCCTGGTGATTCTTCTTAGTCATAGGTAGGGAAACAGAGAGAGTATGTGAAAGAAATTAAAATGGAAAGGAAATCTTGAGTACTAGAAATGATAACTGAAAAAAGAAAACTACTTTTCATTTCCTTTGGTTATTTTCTCTGCATCTTCTTTCCCTTAGTAACTTCAATTCATTATAATCTTTCCCTAGTAAAACAGATAAGTAGTTTTAGGTGGAGCCCAGAATTGTGCTGATCCTTGGGTCATACTCACTTGGGATAATATGACATCCTGTACCGTGAACTAATCCAGTATTTGTTCAGTAGTTTAGCTATTTCTGGACCTTAATAGGAGACAAATCAAAAATATGAGATTTATATTGGGAAAGGGAAACTTCTAGAAATCTACTATGAAGATTGAATGTGTAATATTTTTTATGATATTGATGTTGCTACCATTGAGAGAATTAAGATTGGGTCAAATATTCATCCAAGATAGTAATTTGCTAAAAAATATATTGCCTGAAAAATACCAAAAAGAAAATTGCAGCATGGATTTTTAACAAATGCTCGATTAAATGCCTACATGATGTGATACTATGCCAATTTAACTAATTGTTAAATTCAGTATTCACTAAAAGTTCACTGCCTTTTAGAACAAGTTGTAGGTTTGGATTTTCTCACTTTGCAAAATGTCCAGCTATGCATGATCATTGCTGAGAGCTCATGACAAATCATAAATCAAGTGAGTCACCTGTAATCAAATATTCAAGAGAAAATTTACAAGTATCCTCTCCAAAAAATTATACTGTATTATGTTTAGCAGGGGTCATAGGTTTACTTTCTTTATTGTTTGGGATTCATTGAGGGTAAAAAGAATTAGGTTACATTGATTGTGGTTTTTAGGTAAAGTCCCTCTTGTAATTGTGTCCTGCCCCCAAGAGGTGTGCTGTACACCGTGACCACCCATACTCCTCCCTTTTCCCCTACCCCACCCCTTGTATTAGATTATTTACTGCCTTCATATTAGAATCAAGTACAGTGGGTTCTGCCTTCTCCATTCTTGTGATGCTTTACTAAGAAGAATGTGTTCCACCTCCATCCAGGTTAATGCAAAAAATATAAAGTCTCTATCTTTTTTTAATGGCTGAATAATATTCCATGGTATTTGTATACTACAGCTCCTGGGTTGGAGGGCATTTAGGTTGTTTCCATGTTTTGACAATTATAAATTGAGCTGCAGTAAACAGTCTAGTGCAAATGTCCTTATGATAAAATGATTTTTTTTCTTCTGGGTAGCTGGATCAAACGGGATGTCTAATTTGAGTTCTTTGAAGATTCTCCGTACGTCCTTCCATTCTACCCAAAGCAATCTACAGATTCAATGCAATCCCCATTAAAATACCAACATCATATTTTGAAGAAATGGAAAAAATAGTACTTCGTTTTGCATGGAACCAGAAAAAACCCTGGTAAGGGTTATTCTTAGTAATAAAAACAAAGTCAGAGACATCACCCTACCAGACTTCAGGCTATAAGTCCACAGTAATCAAAACAGCATGGTATTGGCACAAAAGTAGAGACATTAGGCATATGGAACCGAACATAAAACCAAGAAATGAAACCAATCTCAACTTGCCATCTGATTTTGTGGTAAACCAAAGAAAAGCATACAGTGGGGAAAAGAATCCCTACTCAACAAATGGTGCTGGGAGAACTGGATAACCACACATAAAAGACTGAAACTCGACCTACACCTTTCACCCTTTACAAAAATTGACTCAAGATGGATAAAAGACTTAAATTTAAGGCACAAAATGATAAAAATCTTAGAAGGATGTGTGGGGAAAACTGTTGATGATGTTGGACAGGGGAAAGATTTTATGACAAAGACTTCAGTGGCCAACAAAATACCAACAAAAATTAACAAATGGGACTTAATAAAGCTGAAAAATTTCTGCACAGCTAAGGACGCAACAGGTAAAACAAAAAGACAATCTTCAGAAAGGGAAAAAATATTTGCGGGGTATCAATCCTACTAAGGGTTGATAACTAGAATCTACACAGAACTCAAATTAATTAACAGAAAAAGAGTAAATAATCCCATGTACCTATGAACAAGCGATATGAACAGAACCTTCTTTGATGAAGACAGATGAATGGCTAACAAACATTTGAAAAAATGCTCATAGTCCCTAATCATCAGAGAAATGCAACTCAAAACCACCCTGAGATATCAGCTGCACCCAGTGAGAATAGCCCACATCACAGTCTCAAAACTGCAGATGCTGGATGGTGTGAAGAGAAGGGAACACTACTGGGTATACTTTTAGAAGTGTTGGTATGTTATGGCCCAGGATTTCTGCGTGTCACAGGGCCTAAGGCCAGGAGGGATATGGAAAGGAATGTGTGAGGAAGGCAGTGGTTAAAGGCTGTTTTCTTGAAGATACTAGTGTGTTAAGGGACTGTTACTGGAAGAATTTTCACAAGGTGACAATGCTGCATGCTTTATTCTCAAGCACTCTCAATTGAGGATGTCAAGTTAGTCTTGAATATCTGTAGGGATGGCAGATGGTTGTCAGGGGAGCTTCCATCAGGATGGCTTTCCCTGCTATCCCTTGGACACTTGGCACTCCCTGAAACATGATAATAATACATTAGACATGAGCTCACTCAACTTTGTAGAACCCCTCACATGAGCTTAGATAAGCTGGCTTTACTTCCACGTAAAGCTGTATGGCTGAACTTTTCTCTTACATTGCCTGGTATATCTTGATGGAAATGCCTTTTTCTGAGAACGTTCCTGGGCCTTGCAGGTCAGCCACTGAATTAAGATATTCCCCAGATCAACATTAGGCAACTTCCTAGAGGTACATCTTTCCAAGAAGATTTGATTTTTTTTTCTTTTATTTTGGGTTTTATCTTTATCCTGATAACCTGGGATAATTTAAAAAGTTAGCTATTGTTTATTTACCTCAGACAAACAGAGAAAAAAGAAAATGGTTCCATTTAGTATGCTATTGGCTACGGGTTTGCTATATATTGTCTTGACCCATGAATGGATTAACAAATTATGGTATATGTGTACCATGGAATACTATGCAATCATAAAAAGGTGGTGACTTCACATCTTTTTTTGTTTACTTGGATGGAGCTGGAACATATTCTTCTTAGTAAATTATCTCAAGCATAGAAAAAAGAAGCATCCAATGTACTCAATACTACTATGAAATCAGTGTATAATCGCCTACACATTCACAGGAGTGGTAAAACATAACTATAGTCCAGAAAGAAGAAGAAGAAGAGAGAATTAGAAGAGAACTTCTAATAGTTCTAATAGTACACAGTTATGATTTAATAAAGAATAAAAAAAAGAAAAAGAAAGAAAATGGTTGCTCCTGAGCCACAAGAATAGTATCCTATCCACCTTGACCCTAAGACAGAAAGCTAGTTATTTTTTGTGAACACTTAACTCTGAACAGCCACACAGTTGGCCACTGTTAAAACTGGTTTATTCTGAGTTGTCTTATATGCTGGCCTGAATTCTTTTTCGGAATTGTACCAAGTGGATAATTGAACTTCACATTACTACATTTTAGGACACAGCACCATCTCCGCTTTATTTAATGGACCCCCCCTTAGCTCTTCTCTCTCTCTCCTCTCCAATCTTGTCTTCTACTTTGACTTGCTTTGGGGCACACTTCTAATAGAAATCTTTGTATCTCTCTCAGGGTCTACTTTCTTCTAGAAAAGACTCATTCTTATAAAAATCATGATAGTTTGACAAGCTGAGGGCAATTACCTGATCAATATCAGTCAGAATGAGAAGCCCATGATGGATGCCCCTTTGGACTGAAAGAAAAGCAGCAGAGACATATTAAATTAAGCTAGTCTCATTTGGCCCATCACCAGAAGATACTAAGGCAGCGTAATTTGACCTTTAAAAATCGAGACATCATCTGCATCATTCTAGTCTGAAGAAAGTTCTCAGACACAGTAATTAGAGAATTTCAATAATTGCTGGTTTTGCAACAAAGGATGTTTTTCAAGTCTTTGGATCTCAAACTATAAATGAAAAGAAAATAGTGAGCCCATTTGCTCAGTTCTTACAGAGTAGGTGGGGACATTCTATGGAGCAAGGTGGGCATGAGACAAAGTCAGAAATGAGACATTGCCAACTCTTCAGATGCTATGTCTTAACCCACTCTTTTTAACTTGGCAGGCTTATAAATATTTTAATTGTACTTTTGGCTTGATGCTTCTTCTAAAGCCAAACACTAAATCTCTTTAGATTATGTTGTCATTGACGGTTAACATGGCTAACAAGGCAATAGATCTCAGGTATTTAACCATCATTACTTTTCATTGGTTCAGATCATTACAATCAGCAACAGATATTTAGAGGAATTAATCCAGACATCATATGAAAAGGTCACCTCCACCCAGTAACTATTCACAACACTTTTAATGCTTACAGTTATAGAAATGAATCATGTTTTAAAATTCTATTTGAAGCATCTGCCCTGTGACAATAAGGCATGTTTTTCAACTTTTTCCTATTCATTTGATCCAAAGATTTGTGCCCCGGAAAAAACACACAAAACACAATAGGATTGAACATTTTTGTGACTTAGAGTGGGAAACTGTTCATAGATATCCAGAGGGACCCTGAAGAAGTTGTCTTTCTTCTTAGTGTCTTCAAACTTACATGCTCAAAAATTACCCGGATAGCATTACTCAGTATGTGTGGGCAGGGTCCAGGGATCTGCATTTTCACAGGTGTCTCCAGGTGATGCTATTTCAGTGGCCCATGGACAACATGTTGAGAAACACCATTCTTGGTCTTCCCTGACATCAGCCTCTGGCAGGGTCACAAATGCCCAGCTTCAAGTGATGAGAGCCATCCCTTTTTGCAAAGTTTACAGCTGTGGACTGGGACTCATTCAGTCAAGGAACATACTCTAAGCCTTATCTAAGGCTTTGATGTTCTGTCACTAGCCTATTAAGAATTGCCACTTCCCTTCCTCCAGCTAGAATTCTTTTACTTTGATTCTGTCCATTTGGCTTAAAGGTATTCCACCTGTAGAAGTATTCCAAGGGACAACAATGAGGTGCTCTTTTCTTCTCCATAAAATATGTTTCCTTATTTTACATTCCAGGACCCTCCTAAGCATAGGAAGAAGAGACATTTGTTATTTAATCTGTGCAGAATAAAAGCGATGTCCTTGGACGTCAGCGCCTCTCTTCTGCTTCTTGCTCATTACCCCCAGCCACACTGACCTCCCTATTCCCCAGCCCTGCCAAACACTCTCTCTCTTAGGCCCTTTATTCCAGCCATTGGCCTGTTTGAGGCATTCTCCTCCCAGACATCCCCTCTAAGTCCTCTCTTAAATCCCACCTTCTCCTCTGCTCTGCTCATTGTTTAACACTGAAAACCAGTCTCTGCCTCTTTACTGTTCATGTGCCATAACATGATCTGTATCTTTTTGTCTTTTATTTTCCCACAGCACTTACTAGGTATCCCCTTCTAACCTACTTTAATATTTAATGTACATTTAAAATATTGTTCACATTTGTTATGCCTTATTCATATTATAACTCCATGAAAGTCAGCAACTGGCATGTGGATGAAAGAATAAGCCTAATTAGCTATGATAGGTCCCTTTTCATAAGCATTTGCACCCAAATCTAAGAAAGACTACAGGAGGCAACAGTCATGAGGATGGAAATCACATATTATTCAGACCCACATACATTTATATGTGATTCAGAAAACATATTTGTTTAGTAGTAATTCTAGGTGAGTCTTAAATTATCATACAAAGATTATTAATTTCTCAGCCTACCTCTCTGGTCAGCTGTTTTAAACTCTTTAACATGAATATTGATTATTGGTATAACTACTGAGGACAGAGTTATCAGAGAAAGTAGCCAGCTATATGGGAGAAGTTGAATGAGAGTATAATTAGCATTATCCAAATTATATCAAATATATTGTTAGGGACTTGATGGTATTTTGGTATTTTGGATTCCTCTCCAATGAGGCTTGTTTTGCCATATTTGTAGGAATATCTACCTTTATGGAGAACTTACAATGTGTTATACGTGATGCTAAGTGCTTCCCAAACATTATCCCTCTACTTCTTTAAACAGCCCTATTAAATGAGTATCAGGATTCATTGGCTTGTATGTGACAGAAAATTTAACTTACACTGTTTTAAATAAAAACATACAGATGGGAGAAAAAGAATTTGTGTCTTAAGTACTTAGAAGTTCAAACAAAGAAAGTGTATTGATATTGGTTTTTTTAAACACTAAAAATAACAAGTAAAATAAAAATAATATTAACTATCTGAATATTTAAAAATAATAGAAGTTGAGTAATTATTCTAGGTTTATATTCACATATTTTAATTGGTTTAAGCCATATCTGTCCTAATACTATGTTATAGATATACAGGTGTTTTTCAGAAAAATGCACTTTTTTAATATGGTGTTTTTATTTTTTATCTTTTTTTTCCCAGTAAAACTTCCTGCAGTCTTCTTCCAAGTTGCATGTTAAGGTTAATTAATTTGCAATTTTTGACATTTCCGGTTAACTTTTCTCTACACACTACATTCTGAATTGAGAAAAATATTTTCTCTGTAAATGCAGAGGTACCAGGTAACCTCATAGCGTATTTTGCAAAGTGGAGAATATTTTTAATTGTTTTTTTATATTGAAATACGTAAGTATTTCAGACTAAATACTTTATAGGTATTTTCTTTGGGCCTTTTTTGACAAATGTTTTTACAAGAATGACTCCTTAGATAAGTTTTTTCTATTTATGGTTTTTCTGAATGTTTTGCCAGATACAGAGAGACAGATGCTATGGAATCATCAACTTTCTTAAGTTTATCCAATTCTGGTGGACAATATAGATTTATCTAACTAAAAATCAGAACTTTATTATAAGATTCTTTTCTAAATTGAGTGATTCCAACATATAATTATAAAATTTCATAATTGAACCTTATACAGTGTTTGAGCTCTCATTCTTTTTTCCCTTTATTTATTTATTTATTCTTTATTAAATAATAACTGTGTACATTGATGCATTTATAGGGTACAGTGTACTGATTTGATATGCAGTGTGAAATGCTTACATCAAACTGAATAACACATCCATCACCTTGCTTACTTATTTGCTGTGGTAAGACAATTATACTCTTTTCTTAATAGTTTTGAGATGTACCATTGCATTATGCACATTAGGTAAGATCTCCCCAAATACCCTCCATTCTCTTGCCCCCCCCCCTCTTCTCTCCTACTTTCTGGACTATAGTTATGTTTTAACATTTGTGTAGATCATTATATATTGATGTCATAGTAGTATTGAGTACATTGGGTACTATTTTTTCCATTCTTGAGATACTTTACTAAGAAGAATATGTTCCAGCTCCATCCAGGTAAACATAAAAGATGTAAAGTCTCCATCGTTTTTATGGCTGCATAGTACTCCATGGTGTACAATTTGTATTCCATGGTGTACAATACCACAATTTGTTAATCCATTCATAGATGATGGGCACTTGGACTGTTTCCATGATGGCAATTATGAATTGGGCTGCAATAAACATTCTGGTTCAAATGTCTTTGTTGTAAAATGATTTTGATTATCTGGGTATATACCTAGTAGAGGAATTGCAGGATTGAATAGTATGTTTACTTTTAGTTCCTTGAGTATTATCCAAACTTTTTTCCAAAAAGGATGTATTAGCTTGCATTCCCACCAGCAGTGTAGAAGTGTTCCCTCCTCTCCGCATCCATGCCAGCATCTGTAGTTTTGGGATTTTGTGATATGGGCTAATCTTACTGGAGTTAGATGATATCTCAAAGTGGTTTTGATTTGCATTTCTCTGATGATTAAAGATGATGAGCATGTTTTCATGTGTTTGTAGGCCATGCGCCTTCTTCTTCAATGGAGTTTCTGTTCAAGTCTCTTGCCTACATAGAAAAGGGGTTATTTGTTTTTTTCTGATTGATTAGTTTGGGTTTTCTGAGGATTCTAGTTATCAGACCTTTGTCGGAAGCATAACCTGCAAAAACCCTCTCCCATTCTGTTTGCTTTACTTACTGTGCTGTTAGCTGTGCACAGTTAGGGATCTTAGTTTGATCAGATCCCAGTAAAATATTTTTGGTGTTGCTTCAATTGCCCAGGGAATCCTCCTCATAAAATATCCTCTCAGGTTTATTTCTTCAAGTATTTTCCCTGCACTCTCTTCTAGTATTTTTATAGTTTCATGTCTTAAGTTTAAATCTTTTATCCAGTGAGAATCAGTTTTTGTTAATGGTGAAAGGAGGGGGTCCAGTTTCAGTCTTCCACAGGTCACCAGCCAGTTCACCCAGCACCATTTGTTAAATAGGGAATCTTTTCCCCACTGAATGTTTTTGATAAGCTTATCAAAGATCAAATGATGAGAAGTGCCTGGGTTTATCTCTTGGTTCTCTATTCTGTTCCATAAATCTACCTCTCTGTTTTTGTGCCAGTACCATGCTGTTTTGATCACTATACATTTATAATATAGCCTGAAGTCTTGTAACGTCATACCTTCTGATTTATTTTTATTTCTGAGTAATGTATTGGCTATTCGAGGCTTTTTCTGATCCTATATGAAACAAAGCATTATTTTTTCAAGCTCTTTAAATTATGACAGTGATGCTTTAATAGGGATTGCATTAAATCTATAGATTGCTATGGACATTTTAACAATGTTGATTCTTCCAAACCATAAGCCTGGTATGTTTTTCCATTTGTTAATGGAAATTAATTCAGCTATTTCTTTTCTCAGAGTTTCGTAATTCTCTTTATAGAGATTTTTCACGTCCTTTGTTAGGTAAATTCCCAGATATTTCATCTTTTGGGGGACTACTGTAAAAGGAATAAGATCCTTGACTGTATTTTCAGCTTGACTATTGTTATATAAAAGCTACTGACTGGTAAGTATTGATTTTGTATCCTGAGACACTGCTGTATTCCTTGATCACATCTAAGAGTTTTTTAGTTGAGTCCCTGGGATTTTTCAGGTATAGGTTCATATCATCTGCAAAGAGTGAGAGTTTTATCTCCTGGGACCCTATTTGGATATCCTTAATCGCCTTCTCTTCCTGATTGTGATGGCTATGACTCCCATTACTATGTTGAATAGCAGTGGACACAGTGGGCATCCTTGCCTTGTTCCTGATATGGGTGGAATTGTTTCCAATTTTAGTCCATTCAATATTATATTGGCTGTGGGTTTGCTGTATATGGCCTCTATCAGTTTAAGAAATGACCCATCAAAGCCTATTTTCTTAAGTGTTCTGATCTTGAAAGGATGCTGGATAGTATCAAAATTTTTTTCTGCATGAATTGAGAGAATTGAACTCTCATTGTTTTATTTGCTCACACCCTTGGTTTTATTGGAGTAAAGTTCATTTTAATTTTATTTGCACTGTGTTCATAATTGCAATTTGTGAAAAGATTTAAAAGATGAACTCTCTAAGTGCATTATTTGCCCAATAATTTGATTGAAAATTTTTAAATGATTTTGAATAAAATATAACAAAAATTTGGGAACATTTATAAAATGCACAATATCTTTGTGGGACAAGGAGGTTGACTTAAAAAACAGTTCTTCAAAGGTGCAAATATTTCTAAAACCCATCTGATAAATGATAGCAAAGAGTGGAAATTATATTTCCATGCTGAAGTGTATTTGTTTGGGTTTTTTTTTTTCAACATTACTGTCATCTCATTTTATTGTTTGGGTATACTGTGTACATGCATGTGTTTATAACTACAGCTTCTGTTTTCTTTGGTGGAATATCTACACATATTTTGGATTATCAATGATGTGTATATTACTATTAATTCCAAGTGCATGTCTTCTCTATAGCTTCTTAATTTAGCAAGAGCTATATTTTTACTGTAACAATCTTCTATGCTCTTCAAAATTTTGATTTTCATTATCATAGCAAAACAATCGTGCTTGAGTGTTTTACTTTTAAACTGATTTTATAATTTCATTGACGATAATTTCAAATGTTCCCTCTAAAAAAATGAACTTCCAGTGTTTTGCTTAGATTTCTTGTTTTGTATGAAAAAATGGAACCATTAGAATTAACTGATTTTCTACCTGACACTAAGAAACTAGTATCTCTTCTGCTAATAAACTCAACATGTTAAGAGATACTGCTTCACTTTTCATTCATGTGAAAGAAAATTTGGAATTGAAAACAAACACAATTAATCTAAAACCATAATCCTTTGATCTAAATGAAAAGTCATGGCTCACAGAGTAACTGTGACATACATCCTGCAGCTATGTATCTATTAACTTATCTTTTAGGAGCTCATACTTTAAAAGAAACATTAACTTTTAAAATAAATATGGATGCTTCATCAGCAGACCAGAAGATATGAGCCTTCTGGTTTCCATGTGTCAGTAACATCATTTATGGTATTCAAAGTTGATAACCATCATGGACAAGTTAAGCATTCCCATCGATATGAGAAACGAAAAATCAGCACACGCTTTTTTTAGCTCATTGCTGTTGAAATACTTTGTTTCAAAAATTAAAACATTCATAAATTAATATATTAAATTTTCTCAAAAATTATTTATAAAATATAGCAACAATATAAATAGTTATAGATCAAAAATAATCACCAAACCTCCGTACTAAGCTTGTTTAGCCTACACTTTTTAATGGTCTACAGAAGTACTGCTTAGTCTCATTTTATGGATGTATCGTAATTCTTTCATTTCTCACTGACCTATGACTGGCAACTTGGTGCCCTTGTATATCTCACAGGCTGGGGCTAGGTCACTCGTCCACCAAGTGATTAGCAGAGGTGGCAGCATCATATGTTTCCTCCATCGCTCCCTGAGACTAGAAAAAGTGAGCTGTCCCCAGTTCAGTGCTCATAGACCTATGGCATGCCCCTTTGAAATGAAGGCCTTCATTACACCTCATTGGGGAATAAGAGTGACAGATTGTTCTCAGTCATCTTTCATATTTTACCAATGTTAAACTGAAAACTTGTTTCACTGAATGTGTGTCTCAGACCATACCAGACAGGACCATGCTAAAAGCTGGAATTACAAAGTGGAGGTCTAACCAATTTTAATGAAACTGAAGCGAAGGACTCATAATGCCAAACCCAGTGAAACTTCAGATCAGGTGATATATTGAGCACCCCGGCAAGACAGACCACCTGGTTACCCAGGCTCAGGGAGCAGCAAGGGCAGAAAGAAGAGCAAACCCAGCCTAGGTGGGGTTCAGTAGGCACCAGGTGGCAACAGAAAGATAGTCAGAGTTCGGGTCATGTAGTCCTGCAGGCCATGGCAAAGATTTCAGGTTTTAATTTACATAACCCAATATGCTTCTGGAATATATCGATCTGACTAACATTTAAAAGGTCATCTAGCCACTGCATGGGGAATAGATTGCACAGGGTAAGGATGGACACGAGTGAACCTGGTAGGAGCCCATCACTACTGTCAGCTGAAAGGTCACAGGATGAAATGTGTAGATGTGGTGAGAAATGGTCCAACTTGGGAAATTATTTTAAATGTGTTTCTAACAGGAGATGTTGATGGATTGAATGTGGGAATTGAGAGAAAGAGAGGAGTCAAGGAGAAACCCAACAGTTTAATATTTGCCTCTAAATAAACATCAGTGCTCCATACAGATGTGAAGAGCTTGGGAGAGAAACGGTTGGTGGGAAGGATTAGGAGCTCACTTTGCCTGTGCATGTTAAGTTTAACATGACTATTATGCATCCAGGTGTAAAGCTGCATAGGTATTAGGGACTAGTTGGGGTGATAATGTTAGTTGGAAATTAGAAGTAGAGAGGTGGTATTTATAGCCACAGATGTAGACAGAATCTCTGTGAATAGAGAATCCCAGACTGAGTCCCAGATCACTCTTGTAATTATTTCTTCAATAGATAGAGAGCTCCGAAAGTGGTATTTTATACAATTAATAGATTGCCATAATCATATCAAAATTACCACCCACTTCTTTGGAAAAACAAAACAGAAAACCCCCAACAAATCGATCTTCTTTATTCCGCATATTATTTTCAGCAGTTACATTGTATGAAATGAACCAGTGGTGGCTAGGCTTTGGGCACTTAGGTTCTACTTTAATTGGCCTTCTAAATAATTGTGTTTTTGTCAATACTTTCTGTAGTACTTGGTGCAGTGTTGCAACCCAATAAAATTCACAGACCATTAACTCTCATTTTGCTTTGTCATCCATTTATTTACTAGAAACATACATAGAAAGTTAACTATTACAAAATTTATAGTTCTGAATGGCTAAAGACATGACCATAGATAGGAAATACAGAGAAGGCACACTGTCAATTTCATTTGGAGGCTTGCCTATCACAAAGGGTGCATTTCCTGTCTGTAGTCACAAGCCCAATTGAATCAAAAAGTAGTTTTCCCCAGACATACCAATCCGTAATTGGCACTTCAACTGCTTTGCATAAAAGAGGTTCTAGTGATTTATTAAGCATGTAATGACGGCTTACTGAAGATTCGAGAGGATAGGTAGAAGACAAAGGATCAGAGAAACCAGCAAATCCAAGAGATACAGAAATGTTCAAACTGTTGGCTGTAGAGAGAGACACATGAGGAAATAGCACTGGATAGAGGCCTTGAGAACAAAGGGTGGAAAAAGAAGCCACCAATGTGTCTAATTACGGAAGTAGCCAACCTCAAAGATTCCAAATTGGAGTTCTGTTATGGTTCAGCAAGGAAACTTAAATTTCATCTCATTGGTGTGGTCAAGCTGAAGAGCCTCTTTGATCTGGGAGCAAGAGAGCCACTGTGCCAGCATAACCTTTTATTGTAAAATCCTGTGCCATCAATATACTCAATGCAAGGCAAAAGGAAAAGAAAGAAGAATGAGAGAAATGAAAGTTTCCTTAAAATCTACCCCATGATGGTATAGAAGATAACAGTATGAATGCTGCTACTAACAATAATACTAATGATAACACATCAAATTTACAATACCATAATATTTGATTACCATCATAAATCAAATAACTAGGTTATGTCTAATTATCTTTAATATGTTAGTTTCACAGATAAAGAACATGAAACTTGAAAAAGCTCTGTACTTGCCAAAGGGCACACAGTTTGTAAGGGAAGCATGACCAGTGATCTGGTCTGTCCAGCCCCGCATCGCATGCTTATTGACGCCCTGCAGAGTAGCAGGATCACAGCTGTAAGCAGCCCTCGCTGTTGGCTATATATGCCTAATATTCTATGTCCTAAGCATCTCAGAACAGTTTCTTTTAAGCCTTTAAGCTTTTCTTTGCTAAATATTATTAAGAGACAGGGCCCTAATAGCAGATTTTGATTTTCCTTAAAGCAGAATTTAAATTGTCCAGACTGAGGGCTGTATGTTCCTGTAGTCCCAGCTATTCTGGAGGCTCTGCATGAGTATCACTTAAGACCAGGAGTTGGGAGCTATAGTGTGCCATGATGGCACCTGTGAATAGCCACTGCAGTCCAGTTGGGGCAACATTGTGAGTGAGATCCCATCTCTAAAAAGAAAAAAACAAAACTCTCCAGAATGGATCAAAATTGAACCTGATCGATGAATATCATTAATTACTTCCAATGGAATCTTTTCTCATGAATGTGTCTGGATTTAAAAAAGAAAATGGACCAACTAGCAAGGCTCAAGTCCAGAAGCCTGAGAGGGGACCCTAAACTTTGCAAGGTTCTGACCAGTCTTCCTGCTTTGCTGTATCCAGAACACATGATCGAGAATCAAGGTTGGTTTCGTGGTCTTCCACAGGCTTTGAATATTTCCCCAAAGCAGTGCATTTTCCTTTCAAAATTCGTAGAGTTGCCACTTACTTCTTCTTAAGATGGCTGTCCTTGGTCATCATGGCATCAGAGTGGGGCATGTTTCACTTCCTGCTTCTCATGGGAAGTAAAGTTAGGCAGCTACATTCACAAAAACTATGGGTGATCTTTTCCTCCAAGAGAAATTAGACTTGAAATTGAATGTCAGTTATGAGTCCTTTTATCACTTATTAGTGAGAGTTATTTTCCTGAGTCATCTGCTAAAAACAAACATTACAACAAGATGTAATGAGAGTCAAGGTTCATCCACCATGAATTGCTACATAAATTGTAAATAATATATTTACATATCTATATCTCAACTTATCAACTTTAGATTCCATCTAGTGTATTTATGCCAAACCATAAAACATTAGAATTTTAACACACTTATCTCTCAATTTTATTATTAGTTATGTTATCAGTACTTCTAATAGTTACATTTAGAAATAAATAACATATCTAGACCTCTATTTATTCTTTATCCATCAATTTAAAGAGTATCTTTCAACTCCTAACTAGATAAGTGAGAAAATTAATGAACTTGCTTTTTTCCCCATCTCTTTTTCTCCCGCCTTCTTCCAGATGCCAACCCCATTCACTATACCATCATGTTTATAGGCTCTGTTACTGTAACTGTCTCCTCTGATTTGCCTGTAAACTGATTATATAAATTGAAAATAAACACATATGTGATATCTTTGTAATGTAAATATTATTTTCAGCAGAACTATGTGAGGTGACTGGACCCACAGAGAAGTACATGTTAATTTGTGGCATTAAATGTCTACCACTTGAAGGAAAATGTTGATTCTAAGCACCAGGAACAAATGGAATCTGTTTTCCTAGCTGTATTTTTTAAACTACCTTATAGTATGTTCTTTATTTGGGGTATAGTATTCACTGCATCCATTTACTCTTAGAATTATTAAATGCCTTTATTTTTCCTGTTGAGAGAGGAAGAAGGCAAGTAATTTTACCTTACCATTGAGAACTTCTAATTTCCGAATTATGCAATTTTTTTATAGAATCAACTTGCTTATTAAAGTTCTTAGCACTTAGCACATAGCACTTTCCCTAGGTTTACACATTCTGCACAATTATCTTCTTTTCTATTTCACTGTGTTAGTACCACTGTGCTTTAATTCCATGTCTCAATTTTTCAGAATTCCTATTTTTTTTTTATTAAATCATAGCTGTGTACATTAATGTGATCATGGGGCACCATACCCTGGTTTCATAGACCGTTTGACACATTTTCATCACACTGGTTAACATAGCCTTCCTGGCATTTTCTTAGTTATTGTGCTAAGACATTTACATTCCACATTTACTAAGTTTCACATATACCCTTGTAAAATGCACCACAGGTATCTCCCTCCCTCTGCCCAACTCCCTCCCTCTGCCCAATTCTCCCCTCCCTCCCCTCCCTTTCTCCCTTCCCCCTATTCTTAGGTTGTAACTGGGTTATAGTTTTCATGTGAAAGCCATATATTAGTTTCATAGTAGGGCTGAGTACATTGGATACTTTTTCTTCCATTCTTGAGATACTTTACTAAGAAGAATATGTTCCAGCTCCATCCATGTAAACGTGAAAGAGGTAAAGTCTCCATCTTCCCTTAAGGCTGCATAATATTCCATGGTGTACATATACCACAATTTATTAATACATTCGTGGATTGATGGGCACTTGGGCTTTTTCCATGACTTAGCAATTATGAATAGGGCTGCAATAAACATTCTGGTACAAATATCTTTGTTATGATGTGATTTTTGGTCTTCTGGGTATATGCCTAGTAGAGGAATTATAGGATTGAATGGCAGATCTATTTTTAGATCTCTAAGTGTTCTCCACACATCTTTCCAAAAGGAATGTATTAATTTGCATTCCCACCAGCAGTGTAGAAGTGTTCCCTTTTCTCCACATCCAGGCCAACATCTCTGGTCTTGGGATTTTGTGATATAGGCTAATCTTACGGGAGTTAGATGATATCTCAAAGTAGTTTTGATTTGCATTTCTCTGATGATTAAAGATGATGAGCATTTTTTCATATGTCTGTAGGCCATGTGCCTGTCTTCTTCAGGGATGTTTCTCTTCAAGTCCCTTGCCCCATGGAGCAAGCAGAAGAAAGGATTTCTGACATTGAAGACAAAGCCTTTGAACACTCCCAAACTCTCAAAGAGGAAGAGAAATGGGAGCAAAAATGGATCATCCTCTCAGAGAACTCTGGGATAATTCGAAGAAGGCTAATATCCGCCTCATTGGAATCCCTGAATCCTATGAAGTGGCCTCGCTAGGCACAGAGGCCCTTCTCCATGAAATTATGAAAGAGAATTTTCCAGACATCCCTAGAGATTCTGAAATTCAGATAGCAGACAGTTTCAGAACCCCAGCATGACTCAATCCTATTTTGTTTTGCTGGAATGTATATCAAGTAATTTCTGTTACTTTTCTTCCTTTTTTGGAAGCTTTGTGAACCCTTTCAGCTTGTGTGAACCCTCCAACAGAGTTTGGATAGAACTTTAAATTTGGCTGCTCACTTTTATTCCTGATTAAAAAGTATGATGCCAATATGATTTTGAGTCTTTTGTAGATAATCTGTTTTTTTCTCTTTTAGACTTCTTAGCACCTCTCACTATTCTTAAGTTCTGAAATTGTATGAAAATACATCTAGGATTTCCATTTGCATAATCAATTGTGCCTTTAGCTCAGATAAATTTTCTTCTATTATTTAAATGATTGTATTTCCCATCTGAATTCTAATTAGATATTTTGGTCTATTCCAGATTGATGTTTGATGAAGATGTATCTCACAGTTTCCATTTATTTGCTGTTTAGTACTAGGAGATTGTTCTCTGCCTCGTCATCTAGATCATCCAAGTTCATTTTTAGTCATATTGCTACACTGTTGAATTCTTCTATTGATTTTTTTTTTTTTTTACAGTTTAAAAATCTTAATTCATTTTTGAAAAGTCTGTCTTACTTCCTGATTACTTCTTCTTTGGAGTCATCTAATAGTGTTTAGAGATGTTATTTCCTCTTGAATATATCCCAGGAGACCAATCAGATTGGTTTTTGTTTTGTTTATTTTTGGTAACTCCTATTTATGTTGTTAGTTAGGTAACTATTAGCATGGATGGATGAGGTTTGTGCAATTAGCGTAAGTTGGTGGCAAGGTTTTTGCTGTCACTACTTTACTTGATTTACCAAAGGCCCCTCTCTTCCTGGTAAGGCTGGGAAGTACTTCTGACAAGCAGGAGTCTCTGAGGGTGTATGAGCAGGACATAGGCAGCTTCTGTCCTTCCAGCATTGCCAGTGAAAGGGAGAGTGTACACTGAGGCCAGAATAAAGCGATTTTTATTTCATTCCTATGCCAGTCTGGAGCTGTCTTTTCTCCCAGTCCACAACTTTGGCCCGTTGGGTAAGTCTAGGGTTACTACTGGCTCTGGTCTCTTTTCTCTATTACTAACCCCCCAGAAATGACTTTTTGAAAGACTGGAGAGTTTAGAAATCAGTTCCCAAGGACTTGATCATGATGGAGGCAAATGCTGCTCTGTACCCTGTTGGAGGTGAAGGGGGAATCAACAGTCCCAGCTGTTTATAGAAATCCATTCATTTAATTATCCCCAGCCATGCACCAAAGCCCACTCCTCACCTTCATGCACACTGACTCCAGGACTGAATCTTCCCGAGGTTTTCTTGAAAGAATGTTTCCCATCTCATTAGATTGTCATCATGAGAGCAGAGATGAGCTTTAACTCCCACTATGTACCCAGAGCCTACAAAGTGTTTGTCATATGGTTGGTAATAAATATTGAATGAGTGGTTAAAAATAAAAATAAACAATAAATAAGTTGAATGAGTGGTTGAAAAAAACATGAATTCATAGATAATGATGTATTTCCTTTTTTTCATTATTTTTAATGAGTTTTTAGAAATGTGGATAGGTGCTCAGACCACCATTTTCAAATTAATGGTTTTTAATGTAGTCCTTAAAATCATGACTATAGAAATGTGTCCAAAGTTTATGTTATAACATTAATTAAAAGAATCAAAGTGCTTCATTGTATACATATTGTGATACTTCTCAGATATTACTCAGTTGTGTGTGTGTATGTGTTTGTGTAGGTGCTATAAGCAGGGACTAGGGAAAATCACATCAATTTGAGTGTTTAACTGCTAAGGACTCGGGTTCATGTTTTCTTTTTGTTTTAATTTATTTTGATATTAAAATAAAAATATCAAATTAAATTTAGTACCAAAGGAAAGAGATACCACAATCTTCTGGACTATCTAACATGAAAAGAAAAATTTACTCTGAAATTAGAAAGGTCTTTTAATATCTAATCTAAAACCTTTCCTTGTCACTTTTATGTAATTTGCCCTTCCACTGATTACCCTTACAATTGCCCTTGTCAAGTAGATGCCATCTCCATTCCCAAGGATGCAGTATCACCATTATACCAATCCACTCAAATTTTAAATCAATTTCCCTAGGTATTATATTAAGATCTGGGGATACAAAGACAAGAGCATCTGTATGTTTTTAGGGAGATCATGGTCAAGTATTCAGAAGGGTTCTTAATAGTCACTCTTTGTGTGTTTGCTGACTTTTGAGAAACTTTCACTGTGCCTTTTCTCACAGATTCACTTATAATTGTTGGGAGTCTAATTTTGTAATTGCCAAGGAAAATGAGTGCAAAGTAAAGATAAGGATGGGGGGAACTAGAAAGGACAAAGAAAACAAAGGGGGAAATAAAAGCAATAACAGAAACTATTTTAATGAATTAAGTCATATAGGAAAATTGAGAAGTGTATTTTTCTTAGCCCAATATGATCAAAATCATGAAAGCTACCTTTTGCATATGTTTGTTCACATTGAAAATTACATACTATCATTTTGTTTTCATCTTCTTGTGGATGTTTCTGCCTAAACCGTGGGATCATTTGTTGCTTTTGTTTTTTTTCTGTATGCTGCTTTGTGTCATTATTTTTATGGCCACATAAGTGCTATATGAGAAAGTCCAATACATTCTATTTAAAGGAAGAGTAAATAGGTGGTTTTGATTGAGAGTTTACAAGGCTTTTCTATATTTAAGTTCACAAGTTTATCTCATGGATTTTGTGATATCTACTTTGGCTCCCATGGAAGTGCTATCTCTTACTTGACTAAGTTTTACATCAATGTGGCTTCCAGGAAATTAAGCTATTGGAATAGACAAGGGATTTATGTACTTTTAATAGAATTTCCTGGTATAATGGATTTATACCTCTGTTGTGAGCTCAGGTGGCTAAACCGCTTCTGTCCATCTAGTTTCTCACTCCAGAACTGTGGAAGTCGCCCTTGACACCTGCCTCTCTCTCCATCCCTATATCTGATCCATCACAGGACTTATTGATCCTACGTTCAGTGTTCAAAATGGATCTTGAATCCTTCCAGTGCTCTTTATTTCCACTGTCAGCGTCTTGATCCTGACTCAGCCCTTGATCATCTCACACATGGATTACTGGAATGGCTTCCTAATTACACTTCTAGCTGTCTCTCGTGATCCCTTTAATCTATTCTTCACATAGCAGTAATAGTAGTTTTTTTAAAAACTCAAATTTAACCACATGGCTCTCTTGCTTAAATCTTTTCAGTGACCTCCTATTGCTCTTAGAATGAAATTCTAAATCCTTACTACATTTTTCATGAAGTGTCTTCTGTTAGTCATACTCCTTTCTTTTGGTGATTACAAAAGTTCTTCTCTGCTTCAGACACTTTCACTATTCTTTTCTTCAGTTCTTTAGTTGACTAAATCTTATTTATAAATCATCTTTCTGATTAACTATCATTCCTCAGAGAAGTATTCTTGGAATCTCTATCTCTTCCATAGGTCCAACATGGCAATTATAATTAACTATTTTGGCCTATTTTTAATGGCTTCTCTCTTACAAAATCTCAAGACCCACAAGCACACAAACCATGTATATTTCATTCGTTACCATATTTGCCGTGACCAAAGCAATACCTGGTTTAAAGTAGTTGTTCAAAAAAAATTGTGCTGAGTAAATGAATCTTCCTTGGCCTGCCAAATGTGGCAGTGGAGATTAGGGCTGGGCTCTAAGATACTGGTAAGCTCAGTCCCACTGAGCCACCCTGGATGGCTTTCTCTCAAGCTATTCTGGGAAGTAAGCTAGTTGGAGATGTGGCCACAAAAAGAACTTTTTTTTTCTGGAATTAGAAAAAGGTTCAAGGGTCTTGAAACAATCTGGAAGTGTAAAACTCAGTATTTGAGCTTCAGGAATAAAGAAAGATGACCCAGTACAACAAATGCCTGATGCCCATTCTTGTCTTTTAATTCAAAAGGCAGCATGTATGCGTAATATATAATAACCATTTATCAGTGTGCTAATAGTGTTTGAAATTCTATTAGGTGACATGATGAGGAGGCTCAAGATGGATGAAGTTGTTATATATTTGGTGTCTCGACTCTGCCTGCCAGAGCCTTTAAAGTCAGTTTAGTGGTCTATTAACGTGTCCATTATGAACCAAATTTCTTACCTTAGTCATTTTAAATCTCATCTGTCTATAGCTTAGTATATGTTATTAGCCCAAATTCAAACATTTTATACCAACTATAATTCTTAGTTGTTAAACTGGTTTTGACTTATTGGTGCCACATTAAAACCTAATAGGTGGAATAATTGGCTCTTATAACAATTTGGAACAGGAGACGTCCATGAGAGAGCGTTGTTTCCAGATACGTGAAGAGCTATGAACAAGGCCCTTTGCCCTGTGCTGCAGCTCCCCACCCCTGCTGATTCCATACTCTCCCAGTTTCCCAGGCCAGTACTAATTGCATCCAAACAGGAGCCATTACAGCTGGCATGCCTCTAAGGAAACGCTGTCCAGGTTTCACAGTGGCACCTTTCCCAGGAGCAGCGAGTGTCCACCATGCACAGAAGGAGAACACAGCTTTAGATGGCCTAAGGACCTGTCATAGGGAGAAAAGTGATGTGTCAAGCCCTCCGAGTCCTCTGCAGTTATGCAGCCTTCTGAATCCTTCTTTAAATTTTAACAGGGTGTATGAAAAATATGCCTTCCCATCAATTTGTGTGCCTTTCTCACCCTGTTTCTTAGCAGCACCCTGAGCTCCACTCACTCTATGGCAAAACCAGCTTCTTCCCTATAAAACAGACTCCTAGGTACATATCTCCTTGAATTGTAATCTTGCAGCCAACAGTTAGCCAATTCATAAGTACTACAGGATCAGATAGTTGCGTTGCTGGGCTCCCCAACCTGTTTATCTTCCTTGCCTACCTGCACAGTCTCTGGTGCATCCTGTATGTCTTTGAGTGCTTCCCCTCTCTAAATGAGAGAAGCAAAGCCTTCTGGGGTGCAATAAAATTGCTTTAGGAAAGAAAGAAACAGATGGAAAATAAATGGGTTCAGGTGCTCGGGGGACCCGAGAAGGCAGGCAACAGAGCGTCTCAACAACTAAAGAATATTTGCTTTTTGTCTTTTAAATTTTGCATTGGGGCAGAGAAAGTTTCAAGGCGAAGAATCAGATGTTCTCTATATTGTGCAAATGATATAGCGACTGAATTCTGTTCCGAGCCTGTTGTTCTCTGGATTTCAGGAGAAATTTACAGGTGGTTCTAACCTATGTACAGGGTGAGAGGTAGGCCCTAAATTTGATTCCCAGCAAAGCAATTTTTTTCTCCTACTTTGAGAACTATTTCATAGAGAGGAGGGTGTCTTTGAAGGACTCAAGAGTTTGAAGTCAGATCAATTCCAGTATCGACCTCAACATATGCTATTTGTCTCTCCTTGGACCAGTCACTTGCATTTCCAGAGCATCCATTTTCTAAATTCTAAAACAGAGATAATAAAACCTATAGTGAAGGGTTTTGGGAAGTATGTAGGTGTGCATGTGAAGCAGAGGGAGATTGTTTTAATTACAAGAACAAAGCAGGTAGTTCCCGTTCTGTCCATCTTCTCCACTGAATGATTGACAACCTTAGGATACACCCCTCTCTTCCTCTCTCCAGTTCACACCTCCCAAGACATTTCTAAGTAAGGGCCACCTGAGATACAACACTTAGCTCCTTCTTCCTTGCTCCCCCTTATTTCCTTGCAACTTTCATCTTTAAGCCAATGTAACTGAGAGTAAAGGAAAAATACAAACAGCAAGAAGGCTTATCAATTCAGGAGGACAAATTTTGCCATGGAGTCAGCAGCCTTAGTGAATGGTGTTCTTGCCAAAACGTGCTGCTTCAAAGAAACAATTAATGATAAATAGTGCTTATTCAGCACTCACTTTGTGCCAGGTACTATTGTAAGTATTTGACTTGAATTTACCAATTTAATACTCCATCTCCCAGAATGAAGATGCTGCTATTTATATTCCCATTTTGCAGATGAGAAAGGTGACAAATGAAGAAGTTAAGGGACTTGTCCAAGGCTACATAGAAAACTGAGATACTGGCTGAGGCAAAATGTCTCCAAGGCTTATGTCTTTAACCACTAGGAAGGGCTGCTATTTGAAACAAAGAGAGGAGATTTGTCCTTGTTGCCTGGATTTTTGAGCTAAATATAAATCTAGCCTCATGCAGAGCAACAGGTCCAATATAGTTTTACTGATACACTCTCTGTGCTGCAACTTATATACAATGGCTCGGGGCGATAGGGAACATATCCGCTGAGGTTTATTGTCTGGCGGGCTAAGATTTATAACCTACATATGGTGGTGGTGTGTTTTTAACATCCCCCTCATGTATATTTTCTTAGTGAGATAGTAAGTTTCTCAAAGGCTGGTGTACAGCTTTTTACTTCTCTTGCCTATCCCTTACATACAACACTTTGGGGCTCAGTAAATGGCTTTGATCCACTGCCCAAATTTCAGTTGACTCTACAGTGGTGGTCACAATGACTACATTTGCAAAGCAAAAACGGCTAGGTTAGGGGCATAGGTTAGCTGCTTTGGGATTTTATTTATTTTAATTTCTACAGCTATACCCTTAGCCTGGTTTTATAAGTCAGCAAACCAAAACGGTGAGTGTTCACCATTAGCAAAGGCCAGGCCAGGTACTGTGAGGACAAGACAGCTCTGGCCCTCCACAGCTTGGTGAAAATGATCTCCGGCAATGTGCCATTAGAGAAGTAGGAATCTAACTGGAAGAATCGGGAATGGCTCCTAGGAGGAGGTAGGATTTAGCTAGACTTTGCAAAAAACAGTAAGACAAGAGAAATATATGGAGCAAAAAAATTCCAGAAATTCTCCAATTGCCAATAAACAGGGGTAGAAATTTAAGCCTGAGCTGTTGTACCCACCTCAGGAAAAAGTTTATCTTATTCTTACCCTGGAGCTCTAATGAGGACAGTTAGTTCT
Organism: Nycticebus coucang; assembly: GCF_027406575.1. NCBI lineage: Eukaryota > Metazoa > Chordata > Mammalia > Primates > Lorisidae > Nycticebus > Nycticebus coucang. The sequence continues at coordinate 19,303,449 of NC_069784.1, read as the reverse complement.
TCCAAAAAAAAGAAAAACTGTAAGATGTAAGAAAAGGAGAACTGATCCTCTGATGATTTGCTTAGAATGTGGATTGGGAGGACTAAATTGTTAAATGCTTTGTGTGCAAAACAGTGTGTCAAGTGCTTTTTAAAAATCCTACTATTTGAGTCTTCCACCAGCTACCTATGAGAAAACTTGATGTTAGACAGAAAAACAGTAACTGGCTCATCACTGGGGGGTAGTAAGTGACAAAAATTCAAACCCAGGTCTGTCTTGTCCGACTCTAAACTTCATACATCTGAATTAAATATCCCTCACTCTGTCAAATTCCCCCAGCCTTATCCTGCTGTGAGTTCTTGTTTATTCTTCTCTGGAAGCACTGCATTTATAATGAAATAAGAAACACCTAAAAATTCAAAGTTTACTTTTATTCAATGTCTATCAAAATTCCACATTCACTGCCTATTTTCCTTTTCTTTTTCACTCCAAAGTTTTTTCTTTCCTTTTTTTTTTTAACTAGAACTTTTCAACCTTCTGTGATCTCTTTATAATTCCCTTTAGAATGCATAATTGTGCTCTATCAATTTGTTAGAGGCTTTTGAAGTGTTAAAAAAACTACATTAAAATTATTTTCTTTCAGGTTTTATGTTAATGAACATAGGTGCTATTCAGAGCAAAGTCAGCATGTCAAGGGAACTTTAGTTAAAGTTATTCATACATAAACTAAAAAAGGAAACATCTTTAGTAGAGGAAAAATACATTTAATGAGTAAGTACAGCACACAATTCCTCCTTTCAAAAATGTCAGCTCATATTGAACCCCCATTCTAGATATCTTACAATTACTTTGTCAACAGAAGATAAGCGGTGATGGATGACGCATTGGTTCTTGAAACCAAACTTTCTGTGAGTTACTTAGGCTGAAACTAAGTGCTTTTACATTCCAGTCTTATTGATGATAGTGGTTTTATATTTATCACCCTGTCATTTCAGTTGACTGTATCAGCCTCTTCCCTGTAAGAATATGGACACTAATGGAGGTGTGTCCTTAGTGCTCTGAAGGGTCATAGACTCATTCTGAGAACACAGTTGGGGCACCAATTGCTTGGCGTTCAAGCTCAGAGGCAGCTTTACCCATTTTAAAAAGGGATCAGCAGAGAGGGCCTTAAAAGGCCTTTGGAAATTGTGTCCTTATTGGTTCTCTTTTGACCATGACCCATCCTTGTAGGTCTGCACGCAGGCTCTCGGCTCTCACTAACGGAGCGTTACTATTTTGCAGCCTCCCTATAATAGGAAGAATTCTACCAGGACCTTGGCAAGTCCGGGACCTGATTGCAACGCTTTATTTATAAGAAATTCTGTCAAGAATCAATAATAGTCTTGGGGTCTCAAGTTCTTTCTTTAATAATACTTTGATATGATTTGTCACAAGCTAGCCCAGAGTATCCACGAGATTTTATTACTTAGCTTACAGCACAGTGTCTTATCTTTGAGTCATGAGATCAGCCATGGGGAGACCTTTAAAAAGCTATATTCTTTACTGTTTGGTTATTACAGAAAGTCTATATTACTCAATAATACCTTTTATAGGGTGTGCTGTCACATCTTCACACAGATATTTAACCCCAATGTAGATATACTGAATGCCTGGAGGCCATTTCAGTTACATGGACATTGTTTTTCATGACTAGATGCCTGATGTATCAATAGCAACGAAAAACAGAAAACAAACAGAACAGTACAAAAAAAAAAGAAAGAAAGAAAGAAAGAAAACTACCATCACAACAAAAAAACCCACTCCTACCATAACGAAAAATGTTGACTTATTTTCTTAGCTTGATGTTTCTCACCGGATGTCAAACTAACAGTTCATTTTGACAGAGATTTTGTTTAGAGTCCAGAGTGTTAGGTTTTTATTACCTGAAAGCAGCAGAAATTTGGAGAAGTCAATTTAGATTCCTTTCTTGTGTGCAATCAGCTCCCTCGATCTCACTGTACATCTCAATAAACACGCTCCTGCTACCTCAGTAGCACATGGTGCAGCAAGAAGGACTTTAAATATGTTTTATGCTGCTCAGCCGTGGAATTCAGATTGTTACAGCTAATGCCTGTTGGTAAATGCTTGTATCGTTACATGTTGTATTATAAAACTATATATTGTCAGCCTAGAGTATCATCTTTCCAATCTGTTTTTCTTCTTTGGAGGAAAATAGCAGAAAATGTACTAATACCCACTGTAGACAAAACACACACATACATACATATTGAAACACACACACGCGTGCACATGCAAACCCCAAGACTTTAAAATGGTAATCATTTTGAATTTTGAAATTAGAGAAAATGAGGGAGAAACACTCCTTGGAACGTTATTATTTTAGATCTTTCATCTGTTTCCAGATTGGTACTAATTTTCAATGTAGATTTAAGGAAATTGTTGCTATGTGAGCAAACATTTTATTTAAAAAGTTTTCTGTGTTGTTCTTGTGGCTGCTGCTGGTGCTGTTGCAAAGGGGGGTTATCCTGATGGGGCCAGCTGGCCTCACCCGCAGCTCCCATCCCAGGTGACCGCATGCAGGGCATGAGGCATGAAACTATGCCTGGCCTCAGCGTGGCTCATGTTGTTGTTGCCCAGAAGATGCCCTGGCTTCATTTCCCTGCCCTATAGAGGCAGAGATAGTCACAGCTGCTGCCTGTGACAGATTGCTCCGAGAACTTTGTCTTCCTCCTCCCCTGGGACCAGGCATGCCTTCTAGTCCAGAGATGGCAGACAGTTCCCATCCCCTGCTCATATTCTCTGCTGAATCTGGGTTTCTGCTGTGGCTTAGGGCTGATGGGTGACAGACCTCTGCTCTTGGAGTGTGTTCTCCTTCTGAGCTATCCTAATACTAGACGGTGCTAAGAATGTGTAATGACCTGCCTTCAGATTGAGCCAAGAACCCCTGGTTTACCTGTAGGACCATGTCCAAAGGCAAGGAAAGGAAATCCGTATTTGCTAAATACGGAGCTAGACCCATGACAAAATTGGAGCTAGACCCATGACATACATTGGCTCATTTAATCTTCCTATCTCTGCCAAGAAAATATAATACTCTACGTGATACAAGTGAGGAGCCCTGCATTTAGAGATTAAAGAGTTTGCTGCCATCATACAGATGAGAGTGTCAGAACTGGCCAGTGGATGAGGGACGCCTCATTCCAAAAATTCTTACTTTTGATGCTAAATCCATGCCACCAAATCACCAAACCATGCTGCTAGCTGTGTCCATGTCAACATCACAGATGACTGTCCCCTTGGGATTCTCATGAGCCTCTTTCCCAGCCTCCTCACCTTTTCATCCATGTACTGTTCTCTCTTCCAATCCAAATCCTGCCCATCTTACAAGGTCAACTTCAGTCTCAGCTCCCATGTGTCCTTCTCCAACACGCCAGTTCAGGTGCTTTGTTAATTTTGTCTAAATTTTTATATTGAGGTATTGTAGTTCCACATACAATAGTAAAAAATAAAATGCAGAGGCATGTTATATATCCTTCATCCAGTGTTCCTTAATTATACAAAACCATAGTAGAATATCACAAAGGATATTATTGACACTGAGCAACTCTACCAACAATCACCAGTTTTACATGCTCTTGTGTGTGTGTGTTTACTTAGCTCTATGCAGTGTTATTGCCTGTGTAAATTTGTGTAACCCTCAACGCAGTTAAGAAACAGAGCAATTCCATCATCAAGCTCTCTTGTAATATCCTACACAAGGTAGGTAGCTACAGCCACCTCCCTATCTTTTCCTTGCCCAATCTCTGGCAATCACTAATCCGTTTACCATTTCTATAATTTGTTATTTCAAGAATGGTATAAGAATGAAATCATGCCAGATATAACCTTTTGAGAATAAACTTATTCAATTTTGAAACATTTATTCTTGACCAAATTACATTTTGTGTGAAATCATTAAATCACAAATTTATTAATTCATATCTATTTTTTTGCCACCTAAAATGTGCCAGGTACTGTGTGAGATGGTGGTGATACAGCAGTGCACTAGCTGAAAAACATCTCTAACATCAGATATTTTGGTCGTTATTCATAGTGACATATAATTATTGTTCTTATGAGGTACTTCCTGTCTGCATTCTTATACTAGCAATAGATTGTAAACTCCCTGAGAGCACTGAACCCATCACTCAAGACTGTTGTTTTCACAAATAAGGACTAGAGAAGCAAATCTTTACTGAACACATGTTCCCTGACTGACAGATCCTTAAGGGAAGAAACACTATTACTCTAGTAACACACCTGAAGGGCCTTGTACTGAACAGTGATATGTAAAGCTACCTAACCACATCAGCAACTTTCGTCATCCCTTCCACATTTGGCACCTCCATAATAGACACCACACTGCCAAACTGGGTGCCTCCCATCCAGCAGAAGCTCATTTGCTCCACTCAGATTTGTTATTGGCCTATGCAATAGGTGCTCACTCCCTCTTGGATAAAGATCGGTGCAGCAGGAAAGAACAAGACTGGCCACCATGCAGATGGCATGGCTAGCTCCCGTATATGACACCCTTGGCAATATCTTATGTCAGGGTTCCTTTGTGGACCACCATTTAGTATTTCTCTGCTTATGCAGAGGACTAAAGAGTAAGTTCTTCCCTTCTTCCTAACCATAAAGATTCTGCCAGGACCATCAGCAGATCTTCTGAGAATTTTCTCAATGTGGTGCAAAGAAGAGAAAAATGAACTCACTGAGTTTGGTAAAAGTTGACTGACCTCTTGAAATAGGTCACCAGAAAATTTAGACTTATGGAAACAAAACAAATTTCCAATATGGAGTGTAACTGTTATTATATTTTCATAGATTCTTAGTGAATAATAAACCAAAGTCTTCTGTGGGTTTCTCAAGCAAAAGTTTTGTGAATACAGAATTAAATTTCTAAGATGCAGTTGTTTAAATTGAGTTATTTTACTCCTGCCTAATTACAGGTCTATTGTCTCTTTATTATGTAACAATTGTTGACAAAGCATGGAAAGTTAAATCACTGAAAAACATTGTATTTAGTGTTCTACGCAATGAAACTTCTAGAAAATCCAGGATACACAGAAAGTCAGTCTCTCTCTCTCTCTCTCTCTCTCTCTCTCTTTCTCTCTCTCACACACACACACACAATTACCATTGTCTTGATGTAATTTTCAGGAGGAGAATGCAGGTTTTTTTCCCCAGAACCTCTGGAATATTAACTTGGCACAATAATCATTTACTGACTCTAAAATGATAGAACAAATTCTTGTATAAAATGATACATTGGAAAGATGAGAGCTGAAGTATTCCATGATTAAAAAGATTCCTTTATTCAATGCATCATCTGTTCAGAGGATTGAGTTGTAGGCACCAGATGAAGCAGTCGAGCTTATTGGCAAAGTGACACATAGGGACTTTGTGTGCCTGATGAATTAGCTGACCTTGCTCACTGTCCAATGTGCATTTTTCTTAGATTTTGTGTTTTAAGAATCACAGTTTCATTGGGGGGTGAAGTAGTCTAGATTTGGCAGTGATACATTTTTATGACCACTAGGGTACAAAGGAAATTTTTGTACAACAAAACGGAGTTAGTCCATGATTCATTTGGGCATAATTTCAGAAGAAACTGGATCTCCAACTGGCTACAGTCTTCCATAGCAAACAGATACCACTCTCTGTCCATCATTCATGGAGGAAATGGACTTCTCTATAGTAGAAACTGACTTGGATTTCCCAGTTTGTTTGTATCTGTCCTTTGGTTGGGATTGGAAAGGAATAAACCATCTTTGTCATGATAGGGTGAAGGAGAGATGCTCTTTTGTCAATCAACACGATTCACTATGTCAGGTGGAAAATCTTACTTTTTACAATGTACATGGAGTACAATGAAGAATTTGTTCACATTGCCTTAATGAGTTATTTGGATCCCATAGGTTTTGGAAAGGCTTAGGGAAATAAAAATTTTTAGAACAATGAGCAAAACCAAAAAAATGTAGCCCAAGATATTTTTAGCAAATCCTTTCACTATTTAGAAGAAAGTAATTATAGCATTCCAGAAAATTATTAGACTTAGTAGGAAAAATAAAACATTTTTATTCTTCAAGTTATCATAATTTTTAGAAGGAATTTAATGTTTCTGCCAGACCCTAGAGGAAAGATACTGAAAGAACAATGACATGCTTACAAAAGTTTGATCTAGAATTTACTGAGGTCATTACTAATTTAGACAGAAATGAAGGGTCTTTTAAGAATGAGGCAAAAGCCAATGTTAACAGATGCTAATGCAGACAGATGAATAAAATTTTATATCAGATGTCCTCATGTAGTGTATGCAGAGTTGTTATTACCATTTTTATTATCATTGTCTTTCTCACCATCTTCATCTAGCTGGTAGATGAAGACTTTGTGACATGAATGGGAAGAATTGTGTTGCATGATCTCAAATAAAATAGCAGGGAATTTGTAACTGAAGGTATAGTTTGAATCACCAAGTTGTTTGTTTTTACTCTAAACAATCGTAGGTGTGTCAGAATTTGTCATCATACTTTTGGTGGGTGGATTCTTCATGTCTTCTGATAAAACATCCTATATTTCCAGATTTCTGTGTAATTACTATTGGTTATGACTAAACTGACATTGAACTTTCCATTATTTTTTAAGTTATCATGCCTTTTAGTTCGCAAACACTGTCCTAAGCCCTTCATACACATTTCATCCTCTAAAATGGCAGCATTATTGTCACCACTGTTTCTTAAGTGTTAGAACAGAAAGCAAGAAAGAACCTAAGTTCCTGCTATAAATAGAATTGGCCATCCTATATCTTGTTTCGGCCTTGGTTGTTTTAGGGTTTTTTTTTTGTTTGTTGTATATACAGTTAAAATTAATCCTTCCTGATATAATGACTTATAAATACTCCCAGGAAGAAGAGAATTAGGACAATTTTATGCGGTACATACTTAAATGTAATAACTCATGTAATTATTATACATAATAAAAGTATCAGTGGTATTCTCCATGCTATCATTGAGAAAGAAAAGTCTCAGAGAAGTTAGCATACTTCAAGGATGAGTTCATTGGAATCCAAAAAGGTTGTCTAACATCATATCGTGAATTTGTGGCCAAGCACAGGTCTATCTAGTCCCAAATCCTCGGCATATAACAACAAAATTTAAAAGGCCCCCATGTTCACTCTCAGATGACTACTCAAATTGGCTGGGAAAGGAAGGGAGAGTAACAAATGGATCTGTAGTTGCCTATGAAAAGCCATCTGGCACTCCCATTTGTTGAATAGGGATAATATGGATAATATCCTCCTTTATACTAGTTCTGCTGCAAGTGGATGCACCTGACCTGGAATAACAATGACAATAGAAATCTTTTTTTTTTTTTTTTTTTTTTAACTCAAACCACCAAGATAAAACACCTGTAGAGAGCTCAGGGCTACTAGGCATAGAAGAAAATTGGGATGAGTAGGAACTGAAAATGTTAGGATTAAGGGGATCTCTTAATAGCAAAAAATTAAATATTGAGGGTGGCGCTTGTGGCTCAAAGGGGTAGGGCGCCAGTCCCATATGCTGGAGGTGGCGGGTTCAAACCCAGCCCCAGCCAAAAACCACACACACACAAAAATAAATAAATAAATATTGAGACCACCTCCCCCACCCCATACCAGCTTTACTCCTTTGCTAAATCCAGATGTTGGCAGCAGAGGGGAAATCGGAGGACCCATATTAAATCACTGTAGACCTACAGATAGCGAGAGTCACATGGTTCCACTGAAAACCTAACTGGTCATGCTTTTGTAGTATCATAAAGAGAAACAAGCAAACAAACAAACAAACAAAAAGGACTGATAAGAAATAAGGACAATGAGAAGAATGAATATATTTGAAGAGATAGAGACAATAGTTCACCAATGAATCACCAACAGAATGCTATGGAAAATGGAACAATCTGTGAAAAAAATAAAGTGGTTTTAAAAATAATTAATATACAGCATCCAAAAATAAAAGTGTTAGAAGATGCAGTCAAAAAAATAATCACAAAAAATGCAAAAATAGAAAAGGCCAAAAAGAAAAGAAAATTTGAGAAGGAACCAAAAATGAAGCCTGATGTGTAATGAACGGGCATTCTAGAAAGACATACCAGAGGAAATGATGGAGAGGAAAGGATTTGAAAAAGAATACACAAAAGTATCCTAAAACGGAAGAATAAAATTTCAAAATAAAAATGTCTCCCTTGTGCCTAGAAAAACAATTGAACAGACGATCACACCAAAGTGAATTATGATGAAATTTCAGAATGATAGGAACTTCTGTACTGCACTATTGCAAGGTAGAAGAGAGGAAAGCATAACTTAAAGTTCTAAGAGAAAAAGGATTTCTAAATTCATCTTTTCTCTAAAAGCTACTGGAGAATGTGCTCCAGCAAAACGTGGCTTAAAACAAAAACAAAAGCAAACAAACAAACAAAAGATCTAACATTGGAGAAAAGGTAAGGCAATTCCAGGATGACTCAAAGGCAAAATACAAGACACAATTACTACGTAGCAAGTCTAAAAGTTATCATTACATATTGAAACCAGAAAATATAGAACTCCAGGGGTTTTGATGAGAAACAGACATGTTACGGATTTGAGTAAGAAATTGTACTAAGAGGATACTTGGAGCATAAGTGAAAAATTAGAGATTAAAAGAAGCCTGGGAAGGAAGAAATGATTAATTTCTTTTCTAAATTTCTATTAATTGTAGAAAATAAGAAATTGTGCAAGGAAATAAATGTAAGTAATGTGAGCTACTTGGCTCATCAAGGAAATCTATGTGTATAGTAACAACAATGACATTATAGATATGGATTTAATTTCAAATTGATAAAAGTCTATTGTAAGGATTGGGGGAAAGAAGAAAGAAGTGGTGGAAATAATGTGTGTGTGTGTGTAAAAGAGCTAGAATTTTCATCTACCATTATATGAAATTCATAAAAACTGTTCAAAATTGATAAATCACAATATTCTTGCCTAGCAGTCAACTCAGTGAAAATTATTGAAAAGTGGTTGCTCTTCACCAATATGTGAGCTGGAGAGCAAACAGAAGATGAGTTATTCTTTTATTATTATTTTTAATATATATTGTACTTTTAGGAGTGGTTAGCTTTTATTTTATTTTATTTTTTTGGCCAGGGGTGGGTTTGAACCCACCACCTCCAGCATATGGGACTGGCGCCTTACTCCTTGAGCCACAGGCGCCACCCTGGTTAGCTTCTTAAATTGTGTACTCATGTTGCTTTCAAAAAAGTTTATAAAACTTTCCCATCAAGGCGGTTGACCACCCCTGAATCTAGCAGGCTCCCCTTCCACTTTGCAATGCCCCCTCTGCCTGTCTGCACATCGTCCCTTTGATAGTCCAGAATCAGGCTAATTCAGTGCCATGCACACTCACAGTTCCTAGAAAGTTAAGCATTCATCCCCTCCTCAGTGCTTCTTTTTCAATTCTGAGCACAGCAAAGACGTGTTACATAACTCGGAGTTTCAACAAACACCTGGAAATCAGGCTGTGTGTATCGCTCAGATGAGACCAGTCATGAAGAGATTGGTAGTGACAAGTGTTGTCACTTCTGTCTCTGACAGCAAGCAAGTGGCAAGCTGTATATACAAGGTCTGATACCATGCTCTCAAGATGGAAAAAAAATAAAAACGCAAGTGAAAAATAACATCTCAGGAAGAGCTGCCTGGGAAAATAATGGCAAATTACACATGATGTAGCTGTGCTCTTAGCTTTTATAAAGACCCAAGAAGTATGAACGGAGCAGTTGAGCCCTAATTAAGTCTCCTTTTGATCATCTGTGTTGCATACCCAATTCTCAGGCTGCATTTTTAAAAATACTTCCTCTAACTCAATTGGTCCTTTTCCTGCCTGGTTGTTTTATTTTTCTTCTTCTTTTTTTTTAATTCCCCATTTTTTCTCCCTTGAGTTAAAGGAGGTTAATGTGAGCTGTTAAGAATTAAAAAACAATGACACAATGAAAAAATAGTTCAGATGAATTTTTTTTTTTTTTTTTTAATTTGGCCGGGGCTGGGTTTGAACCCGCCACCTCCGGCATATGGGACCGGCGCCCTACCCGCTGAGCCACAGGCGCCGCCCAGTTCAGATGAATTTTAATTAGAGCCTAATTTAATGAGATTTGAACCCAGGACTCTGGAAATATACAGCAGTAACTTTAGCCATTAAATTGCATGCCCTTTGATTAAACTCAGTGGGAATTAGAGAGATTATTTCGGCTGCTTGAGGACACCATGTTTTTTCCATTAGTGCCAGAGAAATATATTGAGCGACTAAAATATTACTAATAAAAATAAATGTGAAAGTTGTAAATTTCAAACAATGTAAGACCCATAGTTCATACCTGAATTTTCAAACGCGTCTGTGGCATTTCATTAAGCTTGAAGCTGAAGGCACACTGTAATACATCTGACCTCCTTAAAAAAAGAACCTAAATATTTCCACAATTTGTCAACTTTTGGAATCTAACAACAGTAAGTCAGGGAAGGAAGAAGAGTGTAAGTCAGGGAAGGAAAGAAAATCCCCTCTGGTCTGGTGCACCGACATGGGGCATCATCATGACCTCCCAGAGTTGCCGGCAACTCCTCTGCCTTCCAATCAGCTGTTTGTCATCCCTACAATGGGAACAATGAAATATACCAACTTGGATGGGAGAATATGAGGTAGGTTAATTAAAATTAACACCTATATCAAACCTTTCCAGGAATGGTAGCATATGTTAAGAAGCCTTGGAATTAAGCGATGCCATGTTGAACTGGCAGGTTGAACCGCCCCTGTGGTTTCATCCGAGCTCATTCTGCCACTGGAGGGAGCCAGTATGACTCTCAGCTTAGTAGAATGTGATGAAATGGTAGAGACAGACAGTTTTAAAATGGCACGTAAGGATGACAGAATTTGAACAAAATCCCTTTTATTTATTTATGCCAAAAATCTGTGTGAATGTAAAATGCCATCTCGATCATGCTTTATTTATGGTGTGGCTTTTTCTTTAAAAAAAAAAAAGGAAAGAAAGAAAAGAAAGGAAGAAAGAAAAAGAAGCATGTTGGCTCAAAGAGCTCTTCAGACTGAGCCTAGTTCCTAGTGGCAAGTGAGTGAGGAGAGCTCAGGCTGGGGGTGAGCTTTGCCAGCGCCTCACCTGGTGCCCTGGGTACACTTCCTGACTTTGCTTGCCTATTCTGATCCGGGCAGGTTTTTAAAGGCATTGCTTGTCTTTAGCGTGGCTAGAAATCATGCCCGTGCCTCTCTCTGAATACAGGGATGGGCAATATGTAAAATTCCTAAAGACAATTTTATTTATAGCTGTTGCAAACAATGTTTATACAAAGTTTATTAAATATGTCACCCACATTGATTTATTCCAACCAATCTCTTCCATCACTAATATTTATGTGATGAGTTCAGTCGCAACAATTATTTTATATGCCATAGAGTATGTTATAACTAGAGATTCACCCTGGCAATTATATTAAAGATAAAATGCTTCCTGAAGACCTCGGGGCAGGCCAGGAAGTATATTATTGGACACAAGGTAGTTTAAACTGAATGCCACAGCACTAAATTTTCAGCAAGAAATGTGGAGTATCCTATGCTAAGTGTTAAAGCTAGTTCTGTGTCTATTCCAGAATTCCCACATTGCTGGGAAGAAGGGTAGCCAGCCCTTCCTCACATCCCCTTTCTTATATCCAAACCTTGGGGCTGGACATGCTTTTCTTGTCATTATTTGAATTTCTATTGACTCTCTCTCCTCTGTGCAGTTACCAAGTGCCCAAAGTAGGTGGAAGAGTCTACTTGGCATTTAAAAACGTCTACAAAAGAAACCAGACACACCTATTTACCTGCAAGGAACTGGCATCTGATGTGACTGGCTGAAGAATTAACAAAGAACACAGAGTTTTCTGAAGAGCGTGCCCAAGGTAACCATTAAAACTATAAGATGATAGTTTTCCTCAACTATAGGAAAAAGAAGTTACTTAAAACCACAGTTGAATGCAACTTCTTCTGTATCCTAAGAAAGACTAAATAGCCTATTGTTTGGCAAAATTAACTTGACAGCCTCACTTTGGTTCAGAGAATGGGGCCCTTAGGGCATGGTTTGAAAGTAGAAGTAAAACCTAGAAGTAGTTAGACTGTTTTACAAAACTCACAGTACTTTGGAGCTGATGTTTATTGGAGAAAAGAGAGGGTAAGAATTTGGAATCTAGGAAGAGAAAGGAGCGTGAACAAGAAATAGGAGTAGGTGACTGCAGAGAAGAGCTGTGCAGGTAAGGCTGACCATGACCTTCAACACAGTCCATGTGTAATGTTTTGTTAGGTTTTTTTTTTTGTTGTTGTTGTTGTTGTTCTGAGACAGAGTTGCACTTTGTCACCCTAGGTAGAGTGGTGTGGAGTCATAGCTCACAGCAACTTCAGACTCTTGGGCTTCAACAATCCTCTTGCCTCTGCCTTCAAGTAGCTGGGACTACAGGTACCCACCACAATGCCTGGCTAGTTTTTCTATTTTTAGTAGAGACAGAGTTTCACTCTTGCTAAGGCTGGTTTCCAACTCTTGAGCTTAAACATTACAGTCCAGGTGTGAGCCACCGTGCCCGGCCTGTGTTGCTGTCTTGTTATGTAAGTTTCTTATCCCCATATCAATGCTTTGGGAAGTGGGAAGGTCTAATTGAATTATATGGTTTCATAAAATCACATAATGATAATCAAGAAACTGAAATACTTTGGTCAAATCAAGAATTCAGAACCAGAGGAAAGTGGGAGAAGTCTTTTACCTATGTGCACTGCATGTGACTCCAAGAATCTCTGGAGAGACAGGGAGGAATCCTGATTAAGAGATGAGGGTTCATATTAAAATAATTAAAATCTCAGGGCACAGAATGAACCCAGCTGGCCTAAGGTCTTGAACATTTTCCCTGAGGATATTTGAATAGAAGCTTATGAGCCTAAAGAAGGTTTGTGGCCACTTCTTAGGAAAGCAACTACTATGAGCTACATGAATGAATCAATCAATCAACTCTTTATTGAGTGAGGCTGGTAGTGAGCTCAGTCTACAACCGTACAAGAAACCCAGGAAAGTCCTAAATCTGTGGAGAGCTGACAACTTCATGAAGAAGGAAAGCAACTCACATTCATTTAAGGAGAACTGTCAACTGTCAAAAACAGATTCTGGTCTTATCTATCCAATTCTCATAAAGAGAGGAAAGATTTGGCTTCATCTTAATTGTAAGAATTTGGGCTTTAACCTTTATAAGCTCATAAAACAAAGTTATCTATGAGGAAAATTTTACAGAAACTAACAAATTAGAGGCTCTCATTATGGCCAGTAAAGGAAAAGTTGCAACCTTAATATTAGGTTAGTAAATGTGAAATGTCTAATTTCAAGTCAAAAGCTTAGTTTATTATATCTCAGTAAAAAGGAGTACAATTAATCAAAGTATGCACCTAAACCATTGACACAGTTTTGCCATCTTCACAGCAAAGAAGCCTGGAGAACCAGTGGCAATAGATCATGGAAGCATTTCCCATAGCTTGTTGAGAACTGAGTATTTTTCCTTGCAAGAAGTGTTCCATAGCCTGGAAGAAGTGATAGTTGATACAAGGTCTAGTAAATATGGTGGATGACAGGGAGTTGCCAAGTCCAGATTCTATAGTTTGGGCAGCCTTGTTTGTGTGACATGTGGTTGAGCATTGTCTTGCAAGAGGATTTGCCTGTCTCTACTGACCAACCTCTATTGCTTAATTGCAAGCATCGTCATCATGTTTTCCAGTTTGTTGCAGTAGACATCTGCTGTAATTGATTGACCAGGCTTCGTGAAGCTGTAGTGGATAACACCAGAGCTGGACCACCAAACAGACACCATTAGGTTTTTTTGATGAATATCCAGCTTGGGGCTGCGTTTTGGCATCTCATCTGTATCCAACCATTGTGCTGAACACTTATAATTTTAAAAAGAATCCATTTTTCATCACACATAACAATATGGTGTAGAAATGGTTTGCCTTTATGTCATGACAGCAAAGAAAGCCAAGCTTTGAGATGATTTCTCTTCTGATACTCATTTAATTTATATGGAACCCATCCATCCAGCTTCTTTATTTTGCCCATTTGTTCAAATCGTCCAATATTGTTGGAATAGCAACATCAAACCTTGCCGCTAATTCACGCATAGGTTGAGACAGATTTGCTTCCACTACAGCTTTCAGCTCATCATTATTCACCTTGGTCTCAGGTCACCCGTGTGTCTCATTTTGAAAATTAAAATCACCAGAAAGGAACTTCTCAAACCATCAATGGACTGTGCATTCATTAGCCACACCTTTCCTAACACTTTGTTGATATTCCCAACTGTGCTGAGCTGGTTCCACAATGGAACTCATATTTGAGAATAAAACAAATTTTTGACTTATCCATGATTTCACAAAAATTGCTTTAAAATTTTTTGAAAGATAATCACAAGACAAAACATGCACTTGAAAGAATGAGGATGTACCTTCCCAATAAAAAAATAGAAAAAAACTCCAAGAAGTGTCAAAGTGAAATGTCAGAGATATCACCTTTCAAACTTAGTACTTAAGGAAATTGGACATTTTATACTTAACATAAATATTAAGTTGATATCCAGAAAAAATATATATTCAACGGATTTAAGGTCTTCATAGTTTGTGTGATATGATGCTATAGTATCCTTTTATACTCTTCCTATGCAATCTTGGTTTATCGCTCTTGACAAAGAATACTCTTTCCATAGGGTCCCAGAGGACCAAGTGTAAGATAATGCTGCTGACAAAATGAGATTCCCCAAATTTCTGTGTCCTACAGGACCAGGAGAACAGAAGGTTTGGGGCCTACTTGATATATTCCTTCCAAATTCCAAGTTACATTGAATTGCCAACCCACATTGCTATCTGATTGCCACAGTTTCTTGGTATATGAAATCATGGTGGAAATTCCTTGGAATTACATATCTTAAGCAGTGATAGTGTTCAATGACTTCCAGATGCCTGGACAATGATGGTCCACTGCATAAGGAATTAACCACAGATTATCTAACCTCTGATTTGTCACAGTTTTGTATGGAGCTTATTACTAGGAGAAAAATTAATCAGCCTTGTCTGGCTGCCCACTTATGAAATCTTTAGACAATATTACAAAAAAAGAAATCCGTTATTCTTTTTTTACTGAAATAGTCAGTGGCGTCTAACATGCTCCCGGAAAAATCAAGTAAAGAACTATAGTTTTTCCGATGTGCATCCTGTCCTAACCACAGAACAAAAGCCAGCCCTCTAGGGACTGCCTATTCTTCACGTGAGCACAGTGAAAGAAGAAAGAGAAGTGGTCACACATTGTCAACAGTGCACCTCACGGGGCAGTGCGGGGTTCTTCCTGTCTGCAGTCTACCTTGGCCTTCACGCTGCTGCCATGTGCGTGATCTCAGACACTGCACCACAGACCTATACAAAACTAATTGTTCGTGTGATTTCCTTTCTGAGCCACTGCAGATGTCCCTTTCTGTAACAATTTAATTAACACTTTAAAATAATGATGCATTAATTAATGCCAAATTACAATGAAAATCCTGGAGAATTACACTTTATATCAACATTAATGCAAAATGAGTTCCTCCTGGATAATTTTTCTTACAATGAATACAAAAAGAGATAATACTAATTAGGCCATCAATTTAAATTTACCATAATTTCAATCCATGTCATTTATCTGTTCTCTAAGCACAAAACAATTGTGGTCTACCATACATTCGTACAGCAATAGGAGTGTCTGCATAGCAACAAGACCTGGGTCATCTTTAGATCATTGTGAGATGAACTTTAATTTTGCATTTAGTTTCTCCGTTACTGAAGAAAGGGTGTATATGTGTTTGTGTGTGGATCTAAGTGTGTCGGTGTGTCAGAACATGCAAGAAAGAAAGAGAGCTCTTTAGTAAAATAAAATGCCCTAATTTGAATAAAGTAAAATACTCGATCTTATTACATGCATGGCACAAATCACCAGGCTCCGTCTATCACATTGCATATAATTTTCTGTATTTCCATTCTCAGGGTCATGACCCAGGGATTAGAAGAATTGTAGTATCTACAGGGTCATTTGTTCATGAGCAGATCTAAATCATATCTTCCCATTTCCAAAAATGACAAGATCTGTCCCTGTTACATTTTGTTTTTATTGCTTCTGCTAAGGAGATGCTTTTTTTAAGCATCAGCAAGAAGGTAGAGCTCACCAGGTTAATTTTACAATGTTTATTGAAGAAGAGAAATGCGGTAGTGACTTCTCCACTGCAACTATTTTCTTTCTGAAGTGGCCCTTCAGACTTGCCTTTCATGTTGAGAAACACTTGGTATCTGGAATGTTCAGGATCTGCAAAACATTTTGTTCCTAAGTCAAAACACTTCTGACTAAATGTTTTCATCAAATTTTAAGTATTTTATTCTTACGGAAAAGTCTTCCAATTGTCAGAGAGCGTGTTGGGGCACATTCCTTCAGTATTTAATCGGAAATTATACCCTCTTTTTGACAAGGAACTTCAAGATAATGGGATTCTCACCTCTCATATCTCATATTGAGGAATCCGGACATTTACTTTGCCAAAGTGCCCTAAAAAACATATGTAATAAAATGCTCAATGTGCTGCACATGTGGATATGGTAATTTTCTGACCAAAACAAAAAAAGAGAGAAAATGAAAAAAGAATCTTTCAACAAAAGAATCCCCAACTTCAGCAGGAATGACGTCACTGTGCAGTCATGGCCCTTGTATCTCTGGGGTATTTTCCTGGCTATATGTCCTCCCTAAGCAATTTGAGTGATCAGTAAACCCCTCATGAAGACCTATTTTGCTTTATATTAAATGAAAAGAAAAATCTGGCTCTTCATAGTTTTCTCATGTTCTAAATCAGCTATGGAAATTTCTGCTTGCCCAGGTGTTCTCAAAGAAAATAGGCAACGGGCCTAAATGAAGTCTGGCAGAAAGAAATTAATTTTTAAAAATCAATAAGCTCTGCCTTTGTTTTTACTCAGTTTTAGGGGAATACATATCAGTGACATTTACCTTGGACTATGTCTCCATGCCTGAAATAACGAGAGCATGGCAGAGCGGATCAGGTGGCATGGGTCATCCATTCTACCTCCTCAGCCTGCTTGACTGCCAGAGAATAAATGATGAAGACGGTTGAAACCTAGACCCTGTGGGGCATTTGGTATCATATAGTCATCCTTCACCCATATGTATCTACCAGAGGCATCAAAATTATGTAATTCAACATGTGTTCTCAGTCTAGACCTGAGGCTATACCATATTTGTTACTAATTACACGCTTGAAATTTCTTGAGGTATTACCAAAAATTAGCACAAATCCCTTGATTAGTTTGCTACCCCAAGTAATATTTGTTGGGGTTTCCTCTCTCCCTTTTAGCACCACCCTTACTTCCTTTCCCTCCCTAACTCTTCCCTTTACCAGGAAATAGTAATAAAGACTATGCAAGCTTAGGAGTGTTTTGAGATAAAACTGTTAAACAAAGATATGGATCGTGTCACATTACAGGCAGATGAATGTTTGCAGGTCTGTCCTTTGTACAGTGTTTCAGCAAGGTTATTATCAAAGGAAAGTATTTAGGTTATTTCTCAGAGTTGAAATAATTTAATCCTCATTTCAGGTTTATTCTGAAATAACTGGATAGTGAAGGCGATGCCTCTCAAATATTGGATTATGTTAGGTTAGAAATAGCAACTTCACAAAGAAAAATAACAAGCCTCTCTAGTGAACAATCTTCCTGATTTTCTCTGCTCATATTCATCAAAACGTAGAGCCAGCAGGAGCTGTAAGATCCCAGTGGTTAAGCCTCAACTTTGGAATTAGATAGGAATTTAAATCCCATCTCTACTTTGGGTAAGCTACTTGACCTCTCTAAAGCTTCAGTTTTCTCATCTATAAAGTGGAGAAAATAACACAAGTGGTTTTGAAGATTGAATGGAAGTGCATAAAAAGTGTTTTTGCACACTTAGTTCAGCTTCTGTTGGGTATTTGAAAATTCATTCATTGGTTCTGCCAACATTGATTGATTACCTAACATAGTGCCAGTCACAAGCCTCTGGCAATAAAAAGATGATTAAGATAAAGTCTCTATCCAAAAAACTTCACAGTTTAGGGGCTCACATAAGCACAAAAGTAAATAATTGAGATACACTGCACTCACTCTAGGAGGCAGAGACGGGTGGATCTCCTGAGCTCAGGGATTTGAGACCAACCTGAGCAAAGTGAGGTCCCGTCTCCACTAAAAATAAAAAAGCTAGTTGGGCTATGGGGCAGGTGCCTGTAGTACCAGCTTCTTGGGAAGCAGGAAGATCGATTGATCCCAGTAGTTTGAGGTTTCTGCGAGCTATGACACCATGGCATTCTATTCAGGGGGAAAGAAAAAAAAAATGCACTGTCCTACAATAGATACATGAACTAAATGCTATGAAATAGCAATAATAATAATAAATAATAAACGACCAATTCTGAGACATCTGGGGAGGGCTCTACATAATGTGCTATATTGACTCGAAGCCCAGCACAGAATAAAAGCAGCACTACTTCAAGAAACAAAGATAGCGTAGGAAAGAAGTGGGCTCACCATGTGATAAGCTAACCTATGTGGTTGGATCTGGCATGCCCAGGTTCATCACAGCCTGTTCACAAAGACATCAGATAGCCAACAACGTAGGTTTTCTCATTTGTAATTCTGAGCAGTCTGCTAAACACATCAAAGGCCTTAAATGTTTAGGTATGCTATGCCACAGCATCCCTATTTCCAGGGATTTATCCTGAGAAGACCGGCATGGATATGAATAAAGATTTCATCATGAATGAACTTCTAGTTCCTACCAAGATAGGAATCTACAAGGGCTATTGGATATTCCTGACTCTAATCAATCCTGGAGATGTTGAGGAAAAACAAAGTGGGGAAGAACAAGTTCTAAGAACACATAGCACCAAAAAACTGTGGGAAACCAGTGGGCGAACACAAAGGACTTTTGCCTTTGGGGTGTGTGGCAGTGACTGGACACAACCAAGGGTGAGGGGCTATAACTGGAGACACAATGTAACAGGACATGGCTTTGAACACATGAATGAGACATGAAAGAACTAATTTTTGTTCTTACCTTTCCTCTTATTACCTGGGGATCATCAATGCCTGACATTTTGCTGAATGATCCAGACCATGGCTGTTTGGATCTAGCGGGGAGGATAAAGGTAGCATAATAAAAACACTCGAAGGAATTAAAAAAAAAAAAATTGGGTGAGCAGTTTCTCACCTGCCAGCTTTCTTCAGTCACTCACTCGTCTGCCCCTCCTCTCTGAGCGCCACAGCTGGTGGATGGACTATTGTCCCGGGAGTCAGCCTCCTGCCAATGCTGCTTGGTTAAGCCTTCCCCAGGGGAGCCACCTGGTGGGGTTGCAGCAAAAGGCAGTGGTCAAAGGTGGCTCAGCTCTCAGTGCTGGGCTCTGACTTCCCTTTCTTCTTAAACTTAACCTGTTTTACTCAGCTAGGACCTGTGATACTTTGGCTCTTCCACCCAGAAAGAGCAGCTGATACTCAGAAGAGAACATAGACTCATGGACAAAAAAATGAACCTAATATGACTTTTAGTTACTTAACACAACACACACACTACACTGGACAATATAAGGTTGGACAGTTAAATTCATGAATTCATTCTAGAAAAAGTGCTACATATCTCATTGCTGAATATCACTACAGTCACCTTCAAGGTACTCCCCTTGAAAAGCTATGCACTTATGCCAAACCCTAGTCTACCCTTCAAAACACTCTTTCCAGGATGAGTTCATGAACTCAATTGTCAGAACTCATATGATGACAGCTCTGATGGCCATTCCAGAAAACAAGTTCCAAAATTGCTTTGAAGTGTGAACTAGGCACTGGTATCAATGCATAGTTTCTCAAGGGCAAGATTAACTTTGAAGGGTAACTGTAGTGATATTTAGCAATGAGGTATGTAGCACTTTTTCTAAGATGAATTCACAAACTTAATTGTCCAACCTCCTATACCCCTACTGTAAAGGAATTTTTAGAATAGATATGATAAAAATAGTTCCATAATTAAGAAATAGGACCAAGAATAATAACAGTGAGTTAAAGAGTTAGATGAACACAGCTGAGGAAAAAATTAGTGAGATAAAAGATCTGATTGAGGGTGGCGCCTGTGGCTCAGTGAGTAGGGCGCTGGCCCCATATACCGAGGGTGGTGGGTTCAAACCCAGCCCTGGCTGAACTGCAACCAAAAAATAGCCGGGCATTGTGGCGGGCGCCTGTAGTCCCAGCTGCTCGGGAGGCTGAGGCAGGAGAATCGCAGAAGCCCAAGAGCTAGAGGTTGCTGTGAGTCCTGTGATATCATGGCACTCTACTGAAGGCGGTAAAGTGAGACTCTGTCTCTACAAAAAAAAAAAAAAAAGATCTGATTGAGAAATTCTCGCAGAAGGCAGCAGGAAATAACACATAGAAACCCAGACAAAGTGAACATCATGGAGGGTAGAAGTGCTATCTGGATACAGGGAATCTCAGGAAGAAAAAGAAAAACATTTAAAGAAATAATGGAGGGCAGTGCCTGTGGTTCAAGGAGTAGGGCGCCAGCCCCATACACCAGAGGTGGTGGGTTCAAACCCAGCCCTGGCCAAAAACTGCAAAAAAAAAAAAAAAAAGAAAGAAAGAAAAGAAAAAAGAAATAATGGAGAAAAGTGTCCCAGGATTTTTGAAAAGGGAGAGGCCTTAGAATGAGGCCCTATGGAACACCAAACGAGAGAGAGAAGGAAAACTTCACACAGGGAATAACAAAGACAAAAATTAAATTCTACTACCTTACAGAAAAGAAGTTCACCTGCAAGGAAAGGAGAGTGAAATTGATATCATGTTTATCCACAGCAACTTTGGATAGAAGAAAAGAATATAGAACTATTCTAGGTATTAAAGAAAAGATTTAATTACATAGCTGTTTACTGTGGCTTTGCTTGGAATAGCAAAACATTGGAAATGACCTAAATGTTTATACAATGGCACATCATGCAGCCACCCAAAAATTCTATTGCAGAAAAATATATAAAGACATAAGAAAGTGTTTGCAATACATACATTGTTCTGTGAATAAAAGAGATGATACACATGTAGAGAATGATCCCACTTTTGTTTAAGTCGAAAAATTGAAAAAATATATGCAGAAATTTCTCGTTTATGTCTTAGTGAGAGACTATGGGTATTATTATTTCCTTTCTGTGTTTTCTATCATCCACATTTTCTCTGATGAATTTTTATCATTTTTGAGAGAAAAAATGATACTTTATAGATGTAACTCTGATGGAACTCAAAGACTGGATGCTAATAGAGACCCGTTGTAGACACCAGGAAGCTCCTGCAAAGATCGTGAAGTGTCACAAGGCTGGGTTAAAGCAGTGGCAAAGGGGATTGAATCCAAGAGAATCTATTGAATTGACACCCAAGAAAATTGGTTAGGAGTCAAGGATGACTCTCAAGTTTCTAGCTTCTCTGATATTTTACTTCTCATCATTTCCTAAATTCAGGCTTGAAAGAACTATTAGATATGCTCTTTTAAAGAAATTTTGTGATACGAAGGGCAGATATTTATACTATGTTTCCAGCAGCTCCTTCCATGAAAGCACTTTTGAAGCTGATTTGTACATATACCAACATTGCGAGCCATGGATATTTTATTTTTAAGAAAAACATTTTCTACAAATTCTTTCCCCACCTGTGTCATTAAGCAAAAGCAATTGCTTTATTCACCACTCACCTCTGTCTGAGTTCTTTTGAATGTGAAGTTCAAAGGCACATTCCATGAATATATCTTTTTCCCATGTGTGTTGAAACCTGCTGGCAAAATATGTGTTATTTCATATGCCTGCGGAAAAATGGGCCAAGTACATCAATAGACAATTTACAATAGAAACAAGCAAAGGGCCAATATCCGTAAGCAAAGTGTTCAATTACCTTACTTACAAAATTAAACATAGTTTTAAAATAGTAAAATAACCTTTAAAAAAGATAATTTACAGTGGCAGCAGGATGCTAGAGAGGTGAACATTTTCTCACATGGCTGGTACACTTCCTTGAAAACTTTATCACTGCATACAAAGAACATTAAAACTATCCTTTTTTTTTTCTTCAACCCAGGAGTCTCATTTCTAAGAATATATACTAAGGAAATAAATGATTAGAGATATAGTTAAGGGTGAATTAATGTTTGATGTAAAACAAGAAGATAAAGTATATATCTACTAAAAACACACTAAAAAATTAATGATATGGGATAACACTGATGCTAAAAGAAATGAAAAAATGTTAGATGCCGTAGAATTTTGATTTCAAATAATTTATTGGCATTTTTTTTTAAAGGACTGTTAAGAAAGAATCTGAAATATCGGCATTGATCATCACTGGTGGGTTTATTGATGATTTTTTACTGTTATTATTGATCTAATTTTTTTTGAGACAGAGTCTTACTGTGTCACCCTCAGTGGAATGCTGTGATGTCACAGCTAACAGCAACCTCAAACTCTTGGGCTCACGTGGTTTTCCTGCCTCAGCCTCCCAAGTAGCTGGGACTACAGACACCAGCCACAACACCCAGCTATTTTTTGGTTGTAG
Source organism: Nycticebus coucang (assembly GCF_027406575.1). Taxonomy (NCBI): domain Eukaryota; kingdom Metazoa; phylum Chordata; class Mammalia; order Primates; family Lorisidae; genus Nycticebus; species Nycticebus coucang. The sequence goes on along the minus strand of NC_069784.1, from coordinate 19,280,722 downwards.
TTGTCATTGTTGTTTGGCAGGCCTGGACTGGGATTGAACCCACCAACTCTGGTGTATGTGGCTGGCGCCCTAGACACTGAGCAACAGGTGGTGAGCCTATTGTTCTAAATTTTTTCTCAAAGTTTCTAAAGTAAAGCATGAGGATTTTAAAATCAGAGGCAATTATTAAAAGCAACCATTAAAAGCAATGTATTTCCAGTATAGTTTTTGTGATGTTGGACATCTCATTCTTCCAAATTCACCTGATATGTTTTTTCTTTGTATGTGCAGTACATATTAAAATAGATAAAAGCACAGATACCAAAATAAATTCAATAACTTAGAAAAATTACTGCACAGCCATAGTCACATGTTTATTTAACTACAAAGTTGTCTAGGAATTATCCATCACTCAGTCAACATTTACTGAGAGGCATAAATCCATAACATGCCGGAAATGGAGGGGATTGAGAAATAATATGTTTCAAACTTTCATCCTACAGATTGGCTTTGAGAAAATTTACTTTCATCGAGAGGCAGTGGGAAGCCACTGAAGGCTTTCAAATGTGAGCAGGAGATAATTAGATAATTTTGGTAAGGATGTGGATGGTTGATTGGCGAGGTGATAGTGGAGGGCCAGGACATGCAGATAGAAGCCTATTTCCATAACTCCAGGAGGAAGTAATAAAGCACTGGATTGGGAACGTGGGGCTGGAGAACAGAAGAGGCTTTGGAAAGTATTTAGGAAGCAGAACTGACACAGTAGAGTCAGATTAATTACGGTGAAAAGATAAGAAGAAATTAAATATAACCAAGTTTTCTAGGTTAGGTAACTACAGAAGGTGATGTCAGTGCTTCAGGTAAGTTATCAAACATTTGTCCACAATCACACCAGACTGCAGGTTTTTAATAAATATCAATCATTTACTAATTTAGACTACTTTTCTGTCTTCTTTTGAGGAACCCAAGTTTGGAGTTATAGGTGCTTACTTTTAGCTTCATGTAGATTTGAGAAACATCCAAGGCGGCACAGGACATGTGCGCTGAACTTTAAAAATGTGTTAATGAATTCATCTAGAATACTCCAACACGTTCTCTGCCATCTGAGTCTAGGCCACCATTTTCACATCAACAGCATCAAAAGCAATTCCTAGAGAAATAGGACTATTTTTAAGTTTTCTCTGTTATACCAATTAGAAACTAATTTGAAATGTTTTAATGTAAAGGTGAAAGATATTTCTGGTCCAGTCACCAGTTTTAATTAGTTGTTTTTAAACCAATATATTTTCTTCTTTTCTTTGGGCTCCATATGCTCTTTTCCACTGAGATATGAATTTATGCCCTGGCTGAGCCACAGTAAACAGGCGTACTCACAGAGCGTGCTTTCTTGCAGGCATGTCCTGTTGACATCACCATGCATATAAAATAATTTTAGGAAAGAGAAAATTACAAAAGTGGAGAATTGTAAGAAGGCATTCTTCTGCTTTGCTAAAGTTGTTACAGACATAAATATCTCAACATTAGATCAATCTTAATAGTATTAAGGCTCCAGCCAATTACCGAGCTCTTCTGCTGCACCCTTACCAGGTAGTTAGGTCCTTGTTTAAATACCCCATAAGGGGGCTATTTGCTCTGTGAATTTATTCTAAAATATATTATTTAATTATTAATATGCTTTAATTATTAAAATATATTACCTTTTGATAAGTTAAAATTTGTCTCCCTATAGCTTATATTCATTGATCCTAGGTCTACTTCATGAAGCCAGCTCCCATTTTATATATTAGTCTTTTGTTAGTAAGGTCCTGCTTAGTTTTTTCTTTTTCATTCTCTTCATTTCTTCTTAATATGCCTTGACTCCTTGATTATTCTAATTACCTTGTCCATATCCCCTTTAGAAAATAAATGTAACTTACTGAGTTATGAAATAAGACCCTTCTTAATGATTTCTAAATTTGATAAACAGTTATTTCAAACACTTTTTAAAGGAGGGTCTTATAACTGATCTCCTGCTTCCAGGAGTATTACGTTAAATTCAGTTTCCAATCATATTGGAGTAATCGAGCTGAACTACATTCTCTACTGTGTTGGTTCAGTTCTTTTGATAACCAGATGCCAAAACAGGATTTATATGTGCAAAAGAATTATAGAGGGGCTTGTCTGTGCAGGGGGAGCTACAGAAGGCAGTGTGAGCCTTTACACGAGACACAGGCCTAACATGTGTCAGAGGAGAGGGGGAAGGAAAAGGAATGGAAAAGGGAAAGTCTCAGGCTTTAGCCCTGAAAAAAAAAAAATTAATAGAATGCATACGATATAATAGAAGTCAAGTTAGTTTCAGGTTTTTGTTTTTATAAAAGAAAATGATGAAATATTCAGAAGTATTATCCACAGAGTTCTTAGGCAAAAAAAAAAAAAAAAAATCATAAAACAACTTTGTTTAAACTGGGAGTTCATCAAGGTCCCTTTAGGGAAAGGAAAAGTCACTATGGCAATTTCAACAGAGAATTTTGTGTAAGGAAAATTTTGTGTTGGGTGAGTAAGCAGAAACATAAAACAGTATTTTCAAAAGAGATTCTGGTCATTGGGCTAGATGGAGGTATTAATTATGGGCTATGGGTTTATAGTCTAACAAGGTTTGTCAAAGGAATGTTAGCCTCCTTCCTCCTGATGTCCTGACTAACCTCCTCTTTGCTCCACCTTGAATTTCAACCATGGCTGGAACAGACGCTCCTTTGAACCTCCCACTCACCTATGCTGACAATGTCTTGTTCAAATGACGACCTAGTGTCTGAATGCCTTTCACTTTCTGCCCGGCTTCTCTCATTTTATAGAAGTTAGAAGGAGCAACCAGCCTCTTACACAAAGAGGTGCCAAGGCATTAATGCCCTCAGGAACATCTTCTAATCATGACTGGCCAGAAGCTGATATATAAAGAATTCTGGTGTATCCCCTGTAACACTATTGTAAAAGTTATTTTCCATGCTCAGAAAATTCTGGGTGGAACTGACCCCCATTTGTCCTCTATGAGGTCCTAAATAATAATGCCTCTGTATATTGTATTTTCTTTTCTTTTTTTTCTGCCTCAATCATACTGTTGAAATTACTTTCTCCTCCATAAACCACCTGTACACAAATCTTATTTTAGGTTTTATTTTTCATGGAAATTAAAGCTAAATTACAAGGTAAATTCATAACATAGATCCAACTAAGACCCATTTTGAGGAATCTGAGCAAAAAGAAAAAAATGTCTTATGAGACCCTGAGTAGAAACCCAAAGCCTATAGTTGATTTGGAATAGATAGATTCGGAGCCTGACAGAGCTGTTCTAGGTTTCCTACCCCCTGTCCCAGTGGAAGCAAGAAAGCAGCTATGCTCAGAGAATGCTGCATTCACTTCACGCTGCATCCTTCCTCTCCTCCACTCACTGAAGTCTCCATTCATTATTCTGAAAGTATAACCCCAGCTTACACGCACAGCACAGGTGTGCACACACACATCTTCCACCTAGCATCTATGTACCTACCTACCAGTTATCATTTATCTATATTCATAATCTATAAACACATATTATACATAATACATAATTTATAGTATATACGTATATGTCTGTATATTCTCTACATTATTTTTATATTCATTATCCCATTTAGTAAATTTCAATAAAGTATTTAGATTAAGCAGCCTCAACACTTTTCCTCTTACGGAATTTATGTCATTCTGTGACTGGTTGACTTTTGAAATTCCCAAGTTTTTTAACTTTTTTTTTTTCTTTCTTGAACTCTAATTTCGATAAAATTTTTAAGTTATCCAATACAGTCCATTAAGCAATTTTTATGAACTATAATTTCATACATTTTGCAAAAACTTGAGGTTTGTTCCCATTTTCTTTGTGTACAAAAGGCAGCTTATTTAATAATGCAATTTTGGAGTCATAAAAAGTTTTGTAAGCTATATTAAGCTATTTGTTGTAGAAGAAAAATCTCAGACCAACGTGGCTTTAATTACTTTGCTGAAAATATACTTGGCTCCCTACCTATCCATTCACCACTCAGTACCACCACCACTCAATCTAACATACATGTTGCTTTCTTAGTGAAAATCCAGTTCATTACTCAGTAGACATTTATTTACTATCTATCAGGCAGAGTTTTTGTTGGTGGGCATATAGCAGTAAACCAAAAGACAAAAATTCCATCTTGCCTGGGAGCTTAAATTCTAGCAGAGAAAAAATCAGAACATATATGATAAGTAAATATTTATTATAAAGTAGACAGTGGTAAACACTAAAGATTCACTTTTTAAATTTAAGTAACTTACCAGAATATTTCCAGGTCTCCTTTCATTAATCTGCCTCTTACACCTCTTTCCATTTTAACCCTAAAATTTCTTATATGCTCTAGAAATGCTAATCCATTATCCTCTCTAGCTTTAAATTTGTTTACTTTTGTTAATTCTATGAATATTTTTCAAGAATGTCCTTTGAATTACTTGTTTTATTTTCTGCATCATCAATTATTAACTTCCAGATTCTACCAGGGATTTAATTTGTTTATATTCATTCTCATATGATCTTAAAGTTTTCATTTTTGATAAGAGAAACTCATTAATTCACTCAAAAAACATTTAAATTTGTGCCAGGTGATGGAGAATAAAAGATGGAAATCCTCTGAGTGATGCCTGATCCTATTGAGAATACAAAGTAAACATTTTTCCAAGCAATTTCTCTTTTCTGTGATGGTCCAAATCAAATCATAGGGAGAATTTACACTTTTTTTGGTTATTTTACTGTTGATTTCTTTTTTTTTATTTTATAAGTTTATGTTGACATTTTCTGTTTAATTATCACTGAACAAAAACAATTTGTATTTAGCTCATGGGTTTGAGGACAGGCAGAGTGTGAGGATTACACCGTTCTGCACGGTAAGCCCAGATACTGGAAGGCTCACTGAGTTCTCACTGAAATCAGAGTGAGTGCAGCTTACAGTGTCAAGTTGATGGTCTTGTCTAAATTATATTTATTCACTCCTTTTCTAATTTCCTTTGTTTGTTGGTTTATTTGTTCATCCAACCAGTTTTTGTAATGGAGTCCAATTTGAAGAACAATAGAGCAGCTAACTGCTTACCAAGTTTATTGTGGGACTTTGAAGCATGTGGAACGTGGGAACTGGTAGAAACTTTGAGCAGACATTGTGCTGGCTTGTTTATCTGGAAAAATAGACATGTGCTCGTGGGAAATGTGTGGTACTGACATAGAGGTAGGTACAACCTAAATCTGCAGATCAAATTGTCTACTTGATAAAAGAGTTAAGTGAGAAAAATGGAGAAGGCTCCAAACCAAGAAAGACTCTTGGTTCTGACCCATTAAAAAGAATGAATAGAAAAATTCCTTCCAGAACTGGAATACAGATTTCTCATCTCAGTGGGATTACATTGAATATGGCCTTTTCTCAGATGGCTTCATAACTATATTAAGACTTTATAGATTGTTGGTCCTTCAAATCCTTAAAGAAGACCTTTCCCATAGTGTAAAGTGTAGAATGCCAAAGGATTTTCCCACCATTTTATCATGAAAAGTGTCAATATAAAGACTTATTTGAAAGACTTTTATAGTAAACACAGTAAACTTTGTTGTATATTTGAAGTTAACATTTTGCTAGACTTGTTTTTATCACATATGTAACCATTTATCTATTTATCAATTCATCTTTTTAAAAAATTGCAGATATCCATACATTTCTCCCTAAATACTTCAGCATCCATGGCATTAATTAGGGTTCAGTATTTTTGCACTTTTAAATGTAAAGTTTCTATAAAATGTGCACAAATCTAAATGTATATTTGGTGGATTTTGATTAATTTTTGTGTAACTTAAATCCCTAACAAAGTTAATTTTTCTCTTGATGTTCTCAGAGCTGAGAAAAAAAAAATTTTTTTTTTTTTTGGTTTGTTTGTTTTAGAGATAGAGTTTTGCTTTGTTGCCCAGGCTGTAGTGCAGTGGCAAAATCAGAGCTCACTGTAGCCTTGAACTCTGGAGCTGAAGAAATCTTCCTGCTTTAGCTTCCTGAGTAACTTGGAGTATAGATGCATGCCTCCATGTCTGCCTAATTAAAAAATTTTTTTTCTATAGATACAGGGGTCTTCCTGTGTTTCCCAGGCTGGTCTCAAACTTCTAGGCTCAAGCAATTCTCCTGCCTTGGACTCCCAAAGCACTGGAATTACAGGTGTAATCATGCCTCGCCTTAAAAATTGTTCTTGTCAGTTATGATTTAATAAAAAAATTAAAAAAAAAAATTGTTCTTGTCTTTTCCCATTACATATTCGTTTTGCTTGCTTCAGAACTCAATAATAGTGAATTCAAACAGTAAGTACTCTTTTTTTATAATTTTTTTTTTTTTGAGACAGAATCTCACTCTGTTGCCTAGGCAAGAGTGCACAGCAACTTCAAATTCCTGGGTTCAAGCAATCCTCCTGCTTCAGCCTCCTGAATAGCTGGGACTACAGGTGCCTGCTACAATGCCTAGATAATTTTTCTGTTTTTAGTAGAGATGAGGCTTTGCTCATGTTCAGACTGTCTGGAACTCCTGAGTTCAAGTGATGCTCCTGCTTCGGCCTCCCAGAGTGCTAGGGTTACAGGTGTGAGACACCTCACCCAGACTGTGTAAGACTTCTTACTATGTTTTTCATATTAACATGCAAACATTGTATGTTGTATAACATACAACAGTAGATTTATTCTGTTTATATATTACATCTGATGTTTTAAATTTTTGCCTATTTTGAATAAATCTAACATTTGATTGAATAATAATATTTTGTTAGGTATTTTTACATGTTTCCATGTGGGATATTGATGTATAAGTTCCTTTTTTTGTAATGGCCTTGTCAGATTGATCAATATTAGAATTGGCCTCATAAATGAATAAATATTTCTTATTTCTCTTATTTCTGTAAAACTTTGTAATAATATAAATTTTGAATGATTTCACTTTATATATTTGATAGAATTCACAAATAAAACCATTAAGACCTGGAGTTTTCTTTTTTTTTTTTTAATTGTTGGGGATTCATTGAGGGTACAATAAGCCAGTTACACTGATTGCAATTGTTAGGTAAAGTCCCTCTTGCAATCATGTCTTGTCCCCATAAAGTGTGACACACACCAAGGCCCCACCCCCCTCCCTCCATCCCTCTTTCTTCTCCCCCCCCATAACCTTAATTGTCATTAATTGTCCTCATATCAAAATTGAGTACATAGGATTCATGCTTCTCCATTCTTGTGATGCTTTACTAAGAATAATGTCTTCCACTTCCATCCAGGTTAATACGAAGGATGTAAAGTCTCCATTTTTTTTAATGGCTGAATAGTATTCCATGGTATACATATACCACAGCTTATTAATCCATTCCTGGGTTGGTGGGCATTTAGGCTGTTTCCACATTTTGGCGATTGTAAATTGAGCTGCAATAAACAGTCTAGAACAAGTGTCCTTATGATAAAAGGATTTCTTTCCTTCTGGGTAGATGCCCAGTAATGGGATTGCAGGATCAAATGGGAGGTCTAGGTTGAATGCTTTGAGGTTTCTCCATACTTCCTTCCAGAAAGGTTGTACTAGTTTGCAGTCCCACCAGCAGTGTAAAAGTGTTCCCTTCTCTCCACATCCACGCCAGCATCTGCAGTTTTGAGATTTTGTGATGTGGGCCATTCTCACTTGGGTTAGATGATGTCTCAGGGTTGTTTTGATTTGCATTTCTCTAATATATAGAGATGATGAACATTTTTTCATGTGTTTGTTAGCCGTTTGTCTGTCGTCTTTAGAGAAGGTTCTATTCATGTCTCTTGCCCATTGATATATGAGATTGTTGGCTTTTTTCATGTGGATTAATTTGAGTTCTCTATAGATCCTAGTTATCAAGCTTTTGTCTGATTGAAAATATGCAAATATCCTTTCCCATTGTGTAGGTTGTCTCTTTGCTTTGGTTATTGTCTCCTTAGCTGTACAGAAGCTTTTCAGTTTAGTGAAGTCCCATTTGTTTATGTTTGTTGTTGATGCAATTGCCATGGCAGTCTTCTTCATGAAGACCTGGAGTTTTCTTTGTGGGAAGGCTTTTGATAATTGATTTGTTTTATTTATTAGACATATGTTTGTTCAGATTTTTAATATCCTTTTATGTCAGCTTGGTAAGCTGTCTCCCCACCACCTCTTAAGGATTTTTCGATTTCCTCTAAATTATCAACTGTGTTGGGTAAATTTCATCATAAGATTTTATTATCTTTTTAATTTCTCTAGGATTTATAGTGATAATAATTACTTTCATCCCTCCTGTTGGTAATTTGTGTCTTTTGCCTTTTTCTTAATCAGGCTAGCTGTCTGATTTTGTTCATATTTTCAAAGACCTAATTTTGGCTTTATTAATTACTCTGTTGTAGGCCAGTTTTCTATTTCATTAATTTCTACTGTTGATTATTTTCTTTCTTTTGTTTACTTTTTATTAAATTTCCTCTTATTATTTTAAGGTGGCCTGTAGGTCATTAGTTTTTAGAATTTCTTCTTTTCTAATATAAGCATTTTAAGCTATATATTTTCCTTTAAGTGTTGCTTTAGCTTCATCACACTCATTTTGATATTATAAAATTTTGTTATTAATTTTTGCCTAATTTTCCCTCTAATTTGATATATGGATTATTTAGAAGGCTGTTTTCTAAATTTCAAATATTTGGAGTTTGTTCCTAGATCTATTAATTGTTATGGCTTGCTAATTTAATTCTATTATGATCAAAGAACATTCTTTGTACAATTTTAATTCTGTTACAGCTCAACTCATGGCTCAATAGATGATCCATTATCAAACATTTAATGTGCACTTGACAAACCATTTATGCTCTTGTTGCTGGATGTAATGTTTCTCTATATCAATTAGGTCAAGATGTTGAAAGTGCTCAGATCATCTCTATTTTTATTGATTTTTTTGTTTTTTACAAATTATTGTATCAGTTACTAAGAAAGTTAAAATCTCCAGCATTGTCTCTGGAATTGTCTATTTCTCCCTTTATATATGTTTATTTTTGCTTCCTGTATTGTAAATCCCTGTTATTAGGATTACACACATTAATGATTGTTATAACTCCCAGATGATTTGGTTCTTTCATGAGTATATTTTCCTCTTTATTCCTTGTACTATGTTTTGTCTTAAAGTTATTTTATCTTATATTAGTGTAACCTCTCTAGTCTTGCTAAACTTGCTGTTCATTTGCTATATCTTTTCTATTATGTACTTTCAACCTGTACCTTTTCATTTAAAGTGAATTTCTTGAAGATAGTAAATTGGTGGGTCTTGCTTTTTTTATATATTTTGATAATCTCTTACTTTTAATAGAAGAGTTTAATAATTTATATTTAATATTATTGTTGATAGGATTGGGTTTCATTCCCTTATTTTATAATGTGTTTTTTCTTGACCCTTCTGTGTTTAGTTCCTTTGGCCCTATTTTTTGGTCCTCTTTTGAATTTTATAATCTTTTTAGAATTTCATTTTATTTATTGGCTTTTTTGGTATACCTCTTTACATTTTTTAGTAGTTTTTATATAAGCTAAAGTATACATATTTGATTTTATTGTGACAATTAATACTGTGACATTTCACATAAAATTCAGAAAGTTAGTAACTGTAAGTCTGTATACTGGACCATAAACTGTACCATATATATAGGACTATATTCTGTTTTTCACACCCACAGTTATCCTATTGTGGACATACATTTTGCTTTTACATACATTATAAATGTCATGAAAAAATGTTATAATTTTTGCTTAAATATTTATATGAACTTGAAGAAATTAAGAGAAAAAAACACTCATCTTCACCATGTTTTTGGTAAGAATGTTCTTCATTCTTTCTAAGGATGTGAGAAAGAATGGTATCATTTCTCTTACTTTGCCAATTTTTTAACTTTATGTCTGCTAGCAGCTGATTCTCTTATATTCTTTTTTATCCGAAAATGTATTTTTCCTATGTTCTAGAAGAATATTTTTGTTGAATGTAGAATCTTGGTTGACATTTTTTTGTTTGACTTTTTGCTTTTGGCACCTCAATGATACTTTCTCCACTGTCTTCTGTGCTTTAAGGTCTCTGATTAGTAAAGAGTAAAAAGATTTCCTTCCCCCTATGTGTACATAATGTATCATTTCTCTTTGGTTACATTAAACGTTTTTCTCTATTTTTCCTTTTCTTTTGTAGTTATATCTAGTACAACTAGGTATAACTCTCTTCATATTTTTCCTGTTTTGGGATTGCTGAGGTTCTTAAATCTTTAAACTCATGATTATTTTTATAAGTTTTGAAAAATTTTAGCCATTATTTCATCAGACAGTGTTCACTTACATTCTCTCCCTTTTCTTCTGAGACTCTAATTACATGTATAAATAAATCTTTTAATATCATTCCATAGGCTAATACACCTCTATTTATTTCTCAATATTTTTTCTATGCCTTGGATTAGATAATTCATCTTGATCTTTCTTCAAGTTCACAGGATATTTTTTCTATCTTTGCTATTCTTCTGTTAAACACACAGTACATTTTATACATTAGGTATACACATACATAATTCAGATATTTTCAGTTCCTGAACTTTGTCCTTTCTTGCATTGCTTATACAGGGTGTCCATAAAAATTGTGTGGGCACCCTGTATTTCTCTGCTGAGATTTCCTATCATTTTGTTCATTAAAACTATATTTATATTTATGTTTTAAAATCATTATCTGTTAGTACCATACCTACATCATTTTGAGTTTGGTCAATGTTGGTTGTCATTCATCTAGAACATCGATCACCTATTCCCTTTTCTTTTTATCTTATGTAAGTTTGGATTGTATTCTAAACATTTTGTTGCTATGTCACAGAGACATGGCCTCTTTTCACTCCTTCGAAAAGTGCTGATATTTTTATTTTAGCAGACAAATGGGTTGGACTGAAATTACAGGTCCTCTTTCTTGGGAAGCAGCTGAAATATTAGTTAAGGATTCTTTCTGGTATTGATTTTGTGCATTTATTTGTGTTAATCTTTACACGTGCTGCCCTGAGTTTGCCCCCATGCATGCATAGCTCAGGAGTTAGCTGAAAATCTGAGCTGAATTTATCACATGCCTTTGTGCCTTTCTCGCATGCTGTCTCTCTCCCATCACTCTTCAGGAGCTATAGTTTTCCTGAACTTGATGCTCTGATCTTCAGAACAAAAAAAATGTGAGTATTTTATTCAGCTTGTTCTCAGGCTAAGACCTCCAAAACAGAAACTTCAATGCATGCAAGTCACATTTTTCTATTTTTAGTTTGTTTAATAACTGTTTCATAAGAAATTAATTGGATTTTGTCAATTTTTTTCTTGTCTATCTAAATGATCATGTGATGTCTATTTAGATGATCATGAGATTTATTCTGTATTGATATAGCATATTACACTAATTGATGTTTGGGTTTTCTATCAATATTTCATTTCTGCAATAATTCAAATTGGTCAGAATGATTAATCCTTTTTATAGGGCTATATACTGCTAGTATTTTTATGTTATCATTTTTTTCAGGATTTTTGCATCCATATACTAAAGGGAAATTGTTTTGCATGTTTCTTATAATGTCTTTATGTGGTTTGAGGGTCAATTTAATATCGACTTCAAAAAATAAGCTAAAAAATATTCTTCTATTTTTTTGAAGCAATCTAGGGGAATTACTATTAGTTCTTCTTTAAGTTTGGTAAGATTTATCAGTGAAGCTATCTAGGCCTTTGCCTTTTGTTATGAGAAGTTTAAACGACTAATTTGATCTTTTTTTCTTATAGTTCTATTAAGATTTTCTACTTCTTTTTCTAAGTTAGATTTAGTAAGTTAATCTTTATAGGAATTTTGCCATTTCAGCTACATCATCTAATTTATTGGCATATAGTTGTTCTTAATTTTAATACACATATTCCCTTGTAATACTCTTTATTTCTGTAAGATCATCAGTGATATTTCTTCTTTTATAACTGATGTTAGTAATTTGAATCTTTTATCTGTTTTTCTTACTACAGATTAGTCAATATTATTGATCTTTTGAAAGACCAATGTTTAGATTTATTGATTTTCTATATTGTTTTTCTATTCTCTATTTCATTTATTCTAGGCGTAGTCTTCATTATTTTCTTCCTCTGCTTGCTTTGGGTTTAGTTTTTACTTGTCTTTCTAGTTTTTTTATAAGGTAGAAGTTATTTTAGAATATTGATTTTGGATCATTCTTTTTTAACTTAGGCAGTCACTTTAGTTAAACCTTCCTTCTAGACCATGTTTTACCTATATCCTATCAGTTTGGCATATTTCTTTTTCATTCATTAAAAAAAATTCTTTCCTTTGTAATTTTGTCTTTCATCTATTGGTTACTTAGGAATAATGAAATATCATACTACTTTGCAGTTTAATTTTAATTGTTCTTTGACTAATATCTGATTTAAAGTCTTTGTCTCATAAGTATAATATCAGGGTTTTTCAAGGAACAGTTTTTATCGGCTGCTTTATTTCCTGTATATTGGGGAGACTTCCCTATTTCTTCGTGTGTCTTCCAACTTTGTTGAAACATGGAAATTTGAAATAATATGTTGTGGCAACTCTGAAAATTAGAATCTGTCCTCCTTGCTAGGGTTCACTGTTGCTGTTGCTTTTGCTGTTTATTTATATGCTTAGTAACTTTCCTGGGTGAATTCTGTAATGTTTGTATTCTTTGTTGTGTGCATTGAAGTCTTGTCACCACTCAGTTATTTTAGTAGTCAGCTGATGATTAAACGGAGACTCCCTTAAATGCCTTGAACCAGGTAGTCTTTCCTTTTGCTGACAGGCCCAATACATGGATGGAAGTATACCTTCATTGCTCTCACAGTTTGCATCTAGGCCTATGCCCTCATTTTCTGCTTGCACAGAGCCTCAAGTTAGCCCTGGATAAGAAACTATAGCCCTCTCAAGTCATTCTTTGCATGTACACAGTCCTTCTAGATTCCCAGAAACATGTTAGAACTTTTTAAAACTCCCTAGAAAAGTCTTACTCTCCTTATTTTCCTTTAAGTTTTTTGACCTGTTGATTATCCCAATTGGCATTGTTGACCAGAGCAGCTATGCTATTTAGTAGCTGCTTCTAATTTTCTTTTTTTCATCAAATGCCCTGTACATAAACTTTCCTTACCCAGTGATCTCCAAGTCAGTTCAAATAAAGCCCTGATAATGAGATTGTTTTTTAGGTAGCTCCAAGCCAGACCAGATAATGACAATTATCTGGGGATGAAGCTTTTAGGGAAGCTCCAAATTCACTCTACTCCCTCCAGTGGCTGCTAAACTGCTGTGTTTCATAGTTACTATGGTTCCAACACTGCTGATTTCCAAGACTATTAAAGAGCTGAGAGGAATAAAATGAGACTAGGGCAAGTTAAATTGCCACAACACTGAATGTTCTTAATGACATTCAACCATTTTTCTAGAATAAACTCTCTTCGGATTGCAAGCTTTTGGTTAATTTCCAGAGCACTTAAGAAGATGATTTTGACAATTGTTTATAAATGTTCTCATTGATTTTATGGAGGGATAGATTTTTGGAAGTCCTTACTTTGCTAACCCTGCATTTCAATAAATTAGATAATTTACTTATTTTATAAATATTTGCATTTACTATAATGCTGATACTTTTTAAGTATATCATAAAGTATTTGTAAATAGAAACTTAAAAGATATGTGAAAAGTAAATGTAAATAAAAGTTCTAATATCCCTTATTATACCTCCATAGATCATCTTTCTGGGATATGAGCTTCTCATTTTAAAGACTTTCATCAAATTTCACTTTTGGTATAACTGAGATGCCAATAGAGTTTATTGGGGTTTTTAAGTTCTATTGATAATAAATTATGGTAAGTGTAATTATCAGTATGTTTTAAACGCTTTTAGTTTAAGTTTTACTAGAAGTACATGTTTAAAACTTCAAACATCAGAGGGAATTCAAGATTTCTATATTTTTCACAGAAAGGGAATAATGAGCATCATACCCTGTGATCTTTTGGCCTCCCACAGTAAAGCAGTAATTGGCATACTACAGTGTATGGGCAGAATTCAGCCCCTGGGGGCCAAGTCTGGCCAAGCTCACTTTTCTAAGTGGCTACTCAAAGACAGAGGTGAGTAGTTGAAATAGAGACTGTATTACCTATCAAACCCCAAATATTTACCATCTGGCGCTTTATAGAAAACGTTTTCTCACTCACAGAATAGAGTGAGACTCACAGTTTGCACTGGATGTCAGTGGTTCTCAAACTTTGAGATGTATCCAAATCATTAATTACATTTGTACACAAATACAGATTTCTAGGTCCTACCTCAGGAATCATAACATCAGTGAGTTACTTGCTGTCCGATTTTGGTAGTTGAGTTCAGTAGTTGGGAGGGCTGGCAGGAGACTGGAGTTGGGTGTAAAAGTGAGGTGAGAGTTTCTGCCCCTCACTCTTTCCCTGCAATCTTTTCTCAGTTTGTTGGCTTTTCTATCCATCCTTCTGTGTAGTCACAGTCTCATCATCAGCCCCTCCCCTCACCCTTTCAGGTGTAGGGGGTAGTTGAGCACTTATTATTTCTTGAGATATTTAACAATCTTTTGTGATTTTCTTAAACCCTACCCACACCCTTGTAAATAATTCCTTTATTCAACTCTCCAAGATTATGTTCGTTTTCATGTGCCTTTCTTTTTAGTTGGAAATCCTTTCTTCATATTAAACTCCCTATCTTTCTCTGTTGCATGCTACTTTGAAATTTAGTAATTCCATCTTCTAATTTTTTCCCCCAAGTTATTACTAAAATTGCAAACAGTTCAGGACTAAGAATAATGCTTGTAGACAATTACTAGAAACTCTCCCCTTGTTGATTTGATCCATTTGTAACATCCTTTAGTGTTATTTAACCAGTTACTAATCTACTGAGAACATTTTCAATTTTCATACCTGGATTTTGGCCATTCTTTCATTTCTACAGCCTCTGATTTCTCTGAAATTTCATATTCACAGGAAGTATAAAATTTAGTGATTACACCTATGCAGACTCTCTCTATCCCCTGAACTTCACCTTTTGCCATATAGCAGACAAAAATTCTGATATACTAGTCTGATGGAAGATTTCTGCTTTTTATTCTTTTTTTTTTTTTTTTTTTGGCCAGGGCTGGGTTTGAACCCACCACCTCTGACATATGGGACCAGCACCCTACTCCTTGAGCCACCCAGATTTCTGCTTTTTAAATCTTGGCTTTCCTTTCCTTGTTGGAGGGCGTCTTGTAATTTTTTTTACATTTGATCATGCCTGTTGGCATGAAGTGTTGTTGGCATGTTAACAGACCTTACTTGAACTTTCCCTTCAGCCAGACTGCATGACAGGGAGCACCCAGAGATAGAGAATTAAGATCCAAAGTATCTAGTGAAGGTATCTAGTGATGTGACAGCATGATATATATTATTTAAACTACATAAACATCTTTTATTTGGACAGTTCTCCATATCTTGATTAGGAATAAGGATAAACAAAGACTTTTTTTCTTTTAATTTCTCCATATATAATTTGCTCATAATTGCTTTTATGGAATTGCTCATCAGATATCTGTCATTAAATCTTCTCCAGAGAACACAATGCAAATGATCAAAAATAAAATGCTGTTATTATTGTGCGTAGGAAGATACTGTTCTTATTTGAATAATTATTTTCAGCTCCTAACTATAATATTTGAATGAATCAAAGCCTACTTTAATACGAATATCTTTTTATGAGAGGGACATTGACAGTAGGAAGAAGAGAAAATATATACGTGGAGAAATTTCAAATTTTAATTGTCAATCTTAAACTCTTTGCTTCTATGGAGAAGAATCAATAAACATGTGCAAACTGGTTTAACCACTTGTGTTTCTTTCAAGGTTTGGGAGAATATTGATAAACTAATGAAGAAAGAGGTTAACAGAGAACCACAGTGAACAGGGCTGAGCATTAGTACTGACTCGAGATTCCTCTACCTTTATTTCCTGGTGCCACAATGTGATTACTTAAAAAATGAAAACACAGGGGACTAGGGAACATCTTTTTTCCACCTTAAATAATAATAATGATAAATATTTAGTAAGCACTTAGTTTAGGTGATCAAAAGCCCAGAAACATAGGCAAATATACATAATGAATAGTTACTGGTATTGCATTACAAATCACAATCTGTTTAATACCCTCATCTGATATGGTTAGTGCTTTGACCTCATCATGCTGGTTAACATCACCTCCAGATGAGCTTTCTAGAACTTGCATCTTGTATAGTTGAAAGACGTGTTTTATTTTTTTGCAGTTTTTGGCCGTGTCTGGGTTTGAACCCACCACCTCCATTATATGGGGCTGGCGCCCTGCTCCTTTGAGCTATATGGGGCTGGCGCCCTACTCCTTTGAGCCACAGGTGCTGCATGTAATTTTTTTTTTTTTTAATCTCTTGGAGGGGTCTGCAAGGCACTTCCAATTCCTTGGTTGTCTGGCAGGTCGATCTGTTTGGGTGGGGATTACCTTGACTATAACTGTTTTCTTCATCTTTTGGGAAATAGATACTCATCTACAAAAGAGTTTGTCCAATATATTCTCTATATAGTCTTGGCTCTGGGAAATGGCAGCTCTTCCAATGAAGGTGCATACACTGAAGGGTTCTGATCTCCTTGTTAAGGTCAGCCCTTCCATTCACTTCTCAGTGACCACTCAATGCCTTCAGCTTCCATTAATTTGTAAAAAATATAAAATGATAGCATTCAGATTCATGGACACTGTGTATATACGGTGGAATTGTCTGAGAATTTTTCATTTAATCCTCATAAAAAATCTGAGTTAGCTTCTATTATTATTTCCATTTTATAAAGGCACAGGGAGATTAAGTAACTCACCCAAGATCACAGAGCTAGTAAGTAGAAAATTACAGGTCTTGGGTTTTGTTTGGGAAGATGAATAAATTAAAAGAAGAAAAATGAGGAGGAAATATTGTGTTAACCAGTAGAACACAAATATTTTGCTTTTTACTTATGTAATCTGATTAACTGTTGATATAACCTGCTTTTCTGGCTTGGATATCAGACTTTCAATAAATGTCAAAATGGTTTTCAGAGAGCTTTTCTGATCCTCATAGTACATACTTTGCCATGGAAGTGGTACATGGCCCTGGACAAATTTCAGTATTTCTGTGCCTCAGAAAAGAGAGATGATTATCGTAACTGTCTATCAGGTGAGAAGCAGTTTGGAAATTTGAATGTAAACTTTTTTTTTTTTAATTTTCTTGGAAGAAAGTCACACTATGAAAGCAAATTTGGGCTATTATAATGACAAATGTGTGAGTGTACATTAATTTCCCCCTTATGTTCTTATTGCCAGCAGATGGAGGTCGAAATTGAATTGCTGCTGACTGTTGTCCCTTGTTATGGCCTGTGGAGATATGACAATTGAGGAAGAACTTAGAGGAATGCCAAGTAGCAGAGCATGAAGTGGTGGGTGTGGTCCAGAGCCGTGGACGTTTTATGGCTGATAACACTTGGCAAAAAGAAAATGCAGTCTCAATCCCAGTCTTGCAAATAGTTTTCAATATCAACCATGTCCCCACACTCACTTGTATTTTATTTGCCCTATAATATGTGTATTTGCCAAAATCCACTTTTCTGAAACTCACCTACTTCACTGGTCCCTTTGCAAAATATCTAAATAATTAAATGAATCACACTTAAAGAAATGCCTTTGTTTTATTGTAAATTTGGGCACAGAAAGGAAAGATAAGACACATTAATCTTCTTGACCATCCTACCTCTGATTCCTTTGGAATTGTCCTTTTCTGGAGGCCTGTTGTTGTTGTTGTTGTTGTTTGAATACAGGTATTTACCTGGGGAGTGTTTGAATGACCTTCCAAGTTCATGGGTGCCTGGTCTGAGGGAACTAAAGGCACAATATCTATGCATGCTGTCAAGGTCACACCCCTGCCAAGGGAGAAATCTACACCTTTTACAAGATTCTCAAAGGAGCTTAGGACTTCAAAAAGCTTATGAATTCCTGCATTGGATCTTTGGTTTATGGGGCAGTGAAACTCTGCGTGTTTGCTTTAATGATTGAGACACAACATTTTATGCAAATGAGAACAAGGGAATGGTGGAGGGAAACAGCTTGGAGGGCATTATTACCTTTCCCAATCTTCATTTCTTGTCATGAATTATTAATCATGAGGTAACACTTCATCTGATGCTTTGAAAACTCTCCCCCTGGTAAGAACAGCCTAATTGAATTGGAGGAAGTGGAGCAGGAAGAACTAAACGTGGACATTGATGGTTTCACCAAAAGTAATTATACACCCTACAGCCTTCTCCACCTGTTTGAAAACCCAAGGCCCAGTAATTCTCATGCAACAAGGGAATGAATGGAAATGTAGAAGAAAAAGTAAAATTGTTGAGCTTCACATATATCTTTCTTGAGAGTACCCCATTTGGCAAAAGGAGATTATGAGGAACTAAGAAGGAGAGAGCGGGGTGTGGCCGGGGCCTGACATACTGCAGATCAGAGTGGAAGCCAGTCCAACTTGTCTGGAGTGCAGTTTCATTAAAAAAAAAAACAACTCTAGGGCAGGCATACCTCTACCAAGTAATTCCAATTATTTTAACAGGCTTATTTCAGCAATGCATATACCTCTAAAAATTGGGAATAATTTATATGGGAAATAGAACATGAAGCAGTCATCAGAATTACAGCAAGAACATTTTGACATAAAACCATATTTTTTATATATTTTGTTTTCCTAAAGGTAATAAACCACTATGTGTGGATAGAGTATAGTACATGTATAATCCCACATTCATAAGAAATATAACAGGATGAGATGGAGGGATATGTGCCTAAAGGCACATTTATATATAAGCATGGAAAGAAAACTGATAGGATATACATTAAATGATAAAGATGATCCCCAGCGGGAAGTACAATTACAGATCATTTAGTTTTGCTCATTTTATTCAACTTTTTTTCTACAATAAGCTTGTACTACTTTTATCGTCACATAAATTCACTAATAAAAGTCTAACCTGGATGGAGTTGAAACACATTCTTCTAAGTAAAATACCACAAGAAAGGAAAAGCAAGTATCCAATGTACTCAATACTAATATGAAGCCGGTAGACCATCTAATACACTCCCACACAAGAGAAAACTCCATTCAATTCAAGCTGGGGGAGGGAGGAGAAGGAAGGGTGGAAGGGAAGAGGGAGGGGATTGGTGTGCTCAATTTAAGGGCATATGAGACAAGTGTTGGGTACAGTACTGGGTACTGTACTGCAGGACAACTACAACAGGGACTTTACCTAACAAATGCAAATATTGTAATCTAGTTGTTTGTGCCCTCCTATTTATCTGAAATTAAAAAAAAAAGAAAAGAAAATGTTCACTTTTTCTTTATAAATAAATATATTTAAAATGGGAAAAAAGGTCACACAATATCTTCTTTCAAAGTTACAGATTCCAGATCTAAAATGGATGATTGTATAGAAAGGCTGACTCCTTGGGGTGGCGCCTGTGGCTCAGTTGGTAAGGCCCTGGCCCCATATACCGAGGGTGACGGGTTCAAACTCCGCCCCAGCCAAACTGCAACCAAAAAATAGCCGGGTGTTGTGGCGGGCGCCTGTAGTCCCAGCAACTCGGGAGGCTGAGGCAAGAGAATCGCTTAAGCCCAGGAGTTGGAGGTTGCTGTAAGCTGTGTGAGGCCACGGCACTCTACCGAGGGCCATAAAGTGAGACTCTGTCTCTACAAAAAAAAAGAAAAAAAAAAGCAAGGCCGACCCTTGCCAATGCCCAAAAGTTGAGTTCTACCCACAAGAAACTGGAGCAGACAGAAGGGATAGAAAGTGTCTCTGCCTCCCTGTCCTAGATGATAAAGACAGGCCGGTTCTTGGCTCTTTCCCTGGGTCTGAACCACTCTGTTCTGTGTGCAACTACAGGTCAAATCAGGTGAATTTCAGCCAGTTTAGATAGTACATAGAAAGGCTTTTAAAGACCTTTAAAAATAAAAGAAAAAATCAGTTCAGACCCTGGCAGGATTTCCTACGTTATGCCTCTCACATGCTGACCTCCCTTAGCTCCCTGCCCTTGCTCTGCTGGTAGCATTACCCAAACTATACTAAAATGATCCTGGGTCTTCACAGAATGGGAACGCTTTATGTTTTGGTTCCACTGCGTTCCTAATGCTTAGCCCAACACTCCATTGACAAGCACTGAATGAATACATGAGAAAATGAATGCATTAGGTGAAGACCATCAAGGAAGGACTAACTTAGCCATCTTGGTTTCTAAAAAACAAGCACAATGAAATCCAAGGCCAGGAGACAGATATTTTACTAAAGGTAATGGAGGGAGAGCAGGCATCCCCGATGGGATAAGAAACTATGAGTCAAAGCCACAGGTGCGGGGTTTTGGAAGGTGTAACAAGGAGGAAAGGGGTGCGGCAAAAACAGAGCTGGGAAGGAAAGGCAGAGATGGATGGTTGCAGTTATAATCTACCCTTAGCAATGACATTACTGTAGGGATGGAGGAACAAAGGTTGTTTAGTTTGCAGAGAAGTGGATTCTTGAATGGGTGAAAATTAAATCTGCCGGATGATTTGAA
Organism: Nycticebus coucang; assembly: GCF_027406575.1. NCBI lineage: Eukaryota > Metazoa > Chordata > Mammalia > Primates > Lorisidae > Nycticebus > Nycticebus coucang. The sequence goes on along the minus strand of NC_069784.1, from coordinate 19,260,060 downwards.
GTGGAGACAGAATACGGGATGATTTTAGCCACATAAACAAGAATGGCCTTGTGCAATGATTTCTATTCAACCCCCCTGGCTTTCTGGCCTAAGCTGATTATTATTAAGCATTTATGTGGCATTTCATATGTACAAGTACTTTACAATCATTTATTATTTATTCCTCACAACGTGAGAAAGCCACAAATCAAGGGCAGGGATAAAGTTAATACAATTTTATTAAACAAGAGGGGTGTGCCTAGCAGCAGGCTCAGCTACAACCAGGGAGTGTGACCTCAATGGGGAGAAACAACATGACAATTACCTTTCTTTTTTCTTCTTGTGTTGCAATTTCCATGGTTAATCAGTATTGAGTCAGGTGACCCTGCACACCTGGGAGAACTTCTGGGACTCTGGTGACCTGGTGTGCCAATTCAGGGGAAGGTCTGCCTCTGATCTGTCATTTCCCTCAAGTTTCTCCCTCCTTGACACCCTCCCTGGCTCCATTTCTTCATTATCTTCTTAGCTTTCATTTCTTGTGATCTTTCTTCTTTTTCTCTTCTTTCCTTTAAGCCCCACGTCTCCTTTCATTTTTTCCTATTTCTTTCTCTCTTTTCCCTGTTTTTCTGTTTTTCCTCCTTACTTCTTATTCTGACTCTTTTCTCCCTGCTTCTTTCTCTCCTCGAACCTCTGTCACCCTCTCATACACATCCACGCAGACAAAGACACACAGAGAGAGATTATTACACAGGCAAAGAGGCAGAATCTAATTGTTGAGAGATTCAGAAGGTCATTCCTCTGGGAAGCAGCGCCCGTCACTGCCTTCTTCTGAGACCTGACACATAGAAAATTTTAACTCGATTTGTACAGGGAGAATAATGCCGGTGTTAATCCAAGTTGCTGGGAAGGTCATTTAAAAACCATTCCAGGTTGTTTTACTCCCACTGCTGGTGTTCTTCAGGCACTTCTCATAAATGCTAATGAATAATTCACCTTGGTAGTATAGGCAAACACAGGCTGGTGGTGTTATTTGGAAATCATTCAAATTGACTAATTAGTCATTTCCTTTAGATTTTATTTAACAGAGGAAAAGAGATTTTTGAGATATCTGGTGAATTGTAAATCATTGTCTTACCAAAAACAATAGTTCATATAGATTTTGGGGAGAGTCCATCTAATGTAGAAAAAGCCTAAATGACTAAAAACTTTTTACAAACTTACCACATTGTGGACAGAATTTTATTAGACAGAGAATAGAAATAGCTAGAGATTTTACTGGCCTAATTCTGAGGAATGGACAACAATCATTTGTTAGTAATACATGTATTGAAAGCAAAGAACAGCTGATGAACATGCCCCCTATAATCCCTTTAAATACTGTCATTGATCCAAGTTCACCCACTACGTGTTGGGTATACAGTTCTATGCTAGGGATAAAGCAGGGAAATGTTCTTGCTTTTGTGGGATTTGGATTGTAGTGGGGATATTTTATAAAGACAGAAAAATAATTGTTTGATAGGTGGATAAATTATAGATAGAAATAAAAATAGATGATAGATGATAGATAATTAAATGACAGATATGTAGGATGACAAGTGCTTGGGGGAAAACAGAAAGTGACTGTGTGTGTTGTGAGATGTGTTGGACGTCATCTTTAGAGAGGAGTCAGGAAAAGCCTTTAGGGAAGATGGCAGAGCAGAGGCCAGCTATGGAGAAAGAGCCAGCTATGTGAAGATCCCGAGCATGAGTATAGAGAAGCAAGGCTTAAGAGCCCAGGGATGGGAACAAGCTTGGTGTGCTGAAACCTCAAGCAGCCATAGCTTAGTGAATAAAAGGGTGCTGAAGGGATGGGGACCATCTGGCAAGGAACCACATTATGTTGTTTCTTCTCTTTGTTTATCAAACCCTTAGTAGTCAACAAAAGGAAAATTTTTATCCCCATGAAAATTTCATCCCACCATTCTCCATTACTAGTATGAGCAAAATGAGTTTGTTAAGTTGTGACCAATATAGAAGAGATCGCTTCTACAGACATTCCATTTTAAATCTGTAATCGTGCCTATTCAGGTCCAAGAGATATGAATCTCCAAGGTACTAATAAAGAGAAAATCTAGAGAACAAAGAAGTCAAGTCTTGGCTTTTCAATTTATTAAAAGGCACAGAATAGCTGAAATAATAAAGTACGTTCTTGAATTTTCTCCTCCAAGACAATTATAGGATCCTCCTATTTGGGAAGCTAGAAAATATCTGTATTGTACTTGCCCCCATTCCAACCCATGACAAACGCAGGACGGGAAAACGGGCTCCTGACTTGACCAGCTGCTGTCTTGGGGCTGCAGGTGCTTCGCCCAAGCCCTTCCCATGCCTTACTTCCTCACAAAAAATGAGGGGCTCCCCAGTTCAAATTGGCCTCCATCTCTGCTAGTCTCCGAGATTGCCAGCCAGTGGACTGAGTTATAATACATAGACTTAATAGGAATTATGGCTCAAAAGGCATTTGGGGGCCTGATAAGAATAGATCATGAATATAATGTTGGATGGTATCTGAGGCTTTGATTTGAGAAAAGTTACTAAAATATCAGAGACCAAATCAATGGAAGCAGTTAGAACACTCTTCTACATTCTTTTCGTATTTCTTTTCTTTTACCTTCATTTGTTCCTCTTTCTCTTTTTTCTTTTTCTATTGCATTCTAAGTGTAGGCTTTAGTGAGCTGTCATTGGTTCAATGAGAAGTGTAATGCATGTGTCAAATTGTTGAATGTCTCCAGGTCTCAACTTTGCTGGGGTTACCTTGCAGCACAATCACATGTAGATATAATACAGCCAAAGAAGAGCTCTTCTTGCTGAAGTGAGGGCAGGTGATAGAAGAAAAAAGTAGAACCTGGCATAGCCTGCATCTTGCCCCTTGTATATGTCTCCGTAAACATGGTTTGCAAGTTGCTAAAGTCAGGGGGAATTATATGTATACCTATACAGTATTAAGATTTGAAGTGTTTTTTAATTAATGTGTCCATTTAAATATATCTCAATATCTGTTAATTTGAAATCCTGTTGATTCTAAAAGACTACCATCCTGTGACGCCCTCTTGATGGCTGTCTTGGTGGGAAGGAATCATTGGCGCCTGCAATGTTCCACCAACTTGTCATTCCTACACCTTGTAGTGCTAGTCATGTTGTATTTTATTATCCTGTGAACTCCTCCTTCTTCTTCTTCTTTTTTTTTTTTCTGAGACAACGTCTCACTTTGTCACCCTGAATAGGGTGCTGTGGCATCATCATAGGTCACAGGAATGCTAGAATCCCAGGAATGAGCCACCACGCCAAGTCAGATTTTTTCATTTTTGTGTCCAAGTCCACTATACTTCCTGGTATAGTGCCTGGATCAGAGTTAGATATAACCAATGAACACATTTATCTCATAGTTTGTACAATTTTTTTTTTTTTTTTTTTAAATGAAAGTTGTTAGGCTCATCCATATAGCAAAGAATAGGAAACTTTGATTTGGGGGTTGTAACACTATATTATTTTTCCCCTTCAAATTCGGTTTGAACAGACTAGTGTGTTACCAAATTAAATATAATGTTCTTCATTTACAGAATAAATTAAAATTAATTTTTTTCTTAATGCTTAAAATTGTATGTGCTTCATTGAAGTAAGTAAGATGTTTGAGAGATTAGGATCTTAGACCTGTCAAATAATTAGTGTTAGAATCATTGAAATATTTTTTATTATTTTAATATGTTTCAAATTAGAAATTAAAGAGAAAAAGTGGATATAAAGTAGTAATGAGATTAAAACAATCCTGTAATCAAAATTGCAGCTTCTTTATTCTGCTATCTATGAAAAGTAATGGAGAAAATGTGAAGATAATTACAAGAACAAGAGGTTTAATAAATTCTAAAATCATAGGATTGGAAATTGCTTCCCAAGATCCCTCTGTCACGAGTACTTTGAATGAAAGATTGCTTGGATTTGCTTTTGAATCAAGAAGATGCAAAACAACTGTATCTCTGAGTGATTGGGGGTAGGGGCATGGATAATAGGATTGACCCACACTCCCCTCACTTGGTTCCCATCAGATAACCAGTTTTAATTTGCTTCGAAAGATCCTCATTTAATTTATTTAAAATTTGTCTAATAGCATGCAAGTTTGGGGCCAGAGATCATTCATGCATAAGTGTGGGGATCATTGCTAGTGCTAAAAGGAAATAGGATTCTGTGATGTATTGTTTTAACTTTCTTAGACAGAGCTTCCACGTGGTAAATGGGAATGTACTCTCCAGGCTACAATATGCCATGCTATTTCTACCTCCTATTTTTCTAGAAGAAAAACTATGGAAACTATATGCTTCACTTTTTTAAAAAAATAATTAAACAGGAAAATACTTCTTTTATTTATTTTACAGCTTTTTGGCCAGGGCCAGATTTGAACCCACCACCTCCAGTATATGGGTCTGGTACCCTACTCCTTTGAGCCACAGGCACCACTGGAAAATTGGAAGGAGTTTTTGAGATCTCATGCTTCCCTTTCAGATTCTATGCCATGGAAAGGATGAAAAAAGAAAGAAAAAAACCCTTAAGTGGAAGACTACTGAAACTTTTGACTTTTTTTCTAGCAAGTATGAAAGCTGAGCAGTAACAGGATTAGCTCCTTAAAAATGCACAGCTACAATTTTAAAAGTTAGCGAAGCTCTTGAGGGGAACTGATCTGAAGCATTAGGAGCACTCGAAATTCTAGAAAAGACCTAAATTAAAAATTCAAATAATTTTTAAAAACCCTTAATAAATCCCGTCTGCAACATTAGAAATGGAATAGATGCAAAGTGGTGGAGACCACATTTACTGAGACAGATATCAACCTATTTTTGCTTTTTTTTAATTCCCTAAAAATCTTCCTTTAAAATTTTGTGGTTGGGCTTGGCACTGGTAGCACAGTGGTTATGACGCCAGCCACATACACCAAGGTCGGCAGGTTCGAACCCGGCCTGGGCCAGCTAAACAACGACAACTGCAACAAAAAATAGCTGGGCATTGTGGCAGGCCCCTGTAGTCGCAACTACCTGGGAGGCTGAGGCAAGAGAATCGCTTAAGCCCAGGAGTTTGAGGCTGCTGTGAGCTGTGATGCCACAGCACTCCACCAAGGGTGACATAGTAACTCTGTCTAAAAAAAATAAATAAAATAAAATAAAATTTTGTGGTTAAATGTTCATCATTTACTTTATTTAGATATTAAATTGAGTTATAATTTTTCATTAAAAACAATAACCACTGTTTATTTTTATATCATCCATAATGCACCTGTGAATAGACAAATGGAGTCTTCCGTTTCTGTTGCTCTTTGGCCATAGGAGAGCACCACGGCGTGTGTGACTAGTCAAACACGATCACGAGACTGTTTACAAGAGAATAAAAATGACTCTTGAATGGCAACACTGAAAACCCAAATCCCAGTGGAGGGAAGAAGGAACAAGTAGGCACAGCGTTCCGAGGGCCTGGCTGGCACCTGGCCTGGATCCCCGGTGGGTTCTCTCTGCTTGGTCCGTGTCCACGCCATTCTGATATTTGACATTTTTTAAATGCTGTTCCAATTAAACAACACAAATAAAATTAATAAAGTTACAGATGACACTTCTAAAGTTTTCACAACCGTACTTTCATGTATAGATACATTTCATACATATATGTAAATAAATGTATATATGTATATTATATATATATGTATGGCGATAGCTTAGAGAAAGACCTACTAGCATGGCCCACATCACAAAATCTCAAAACTGCAGATGCTGGCATGGATGTGGAGAGAAGGGAACACTTTTACACTGCTGGTGGGACTGCAAACTAGTACAACCTTTCTGGAAGGAAGTATGGAGAAACCTCAAAGCACTCAAGCTAGACCTCCCATTCGATCCTGCAATCCCATTACTGGGCATCTACCCAGAAGGAAAAAAATCCTTTTATCATAAGGACACTTGTACTAGACTGTTTATTGCAGCTCAATTTACCATTGCCAAAATGTGGAAACAGCCTAAATGCCCACCAACCCAGGAATGGATTAACAAGCTGTGGTATATGTATACCATGGAATACTATTCAGCTATTAAAAAAAATGGAGACTTTACATCCTTCGTATTAACCTGGATGGAAGTGGAAGACATTATTCTTAGTAAAGCATCACAAAAATGGAGAAGCATGAATCCTATGTACTCAATCTTGATATGAGGACAATTAATGACAATTAAGTTCATGGGGGGGGGAAGAAGAAAGAGGGATGGAGGGAGGAGGGTGGGGCCTTAGTGTATGTCACACTTTATGGGGGCAAGACATGATTGCAAGAGGGACTTTACTTAACAATTGCAATCAGTGTAACTGGCTTATTGTACCCTCAATGAATCCACAACAATAAAAAAAAAAAAAAAAAGAACATTCACTGCAGCATTTTTTTGTGTATTGAAAAAAAATGTGCTCGCCAATAGGTAGGAGCATAAATAAACTCTAGTATACGCTTACTTTGGTATATTCTGCAACAATAAAAGTGGAAGAGAAAGATCTATATGTATTGTCACGTAAATCCTGTAAAATACACGCCTTGGTGAAGAAAAGGTTTCAGCAATGTCTACAAAATAATATGATTTGTATAAATAATACTAGAGAAATTAGGACCACATGTACATGTATGCGCACAAGGTCGGACAATGAGGTTTGGAAACATCCTAGAAAAAGTACTTCATCATTGCTGAATATCACTATGGTCACATTTGAAGTACTCTTTTCGGGAAGCTGTGCTCCAATGTCGGTGCCTAGTCCAGTCACTGCTGTGCACCTCGTTCTCCAAAATAAACCTGTTTGAACATGTTTCACTAGATAGGCAGGGTGGCCAGAAAGTTCGTGTGCAATTTAAGCACACAAACTTTATGGCCACCCTGTATAACAGCCTATCTGGTGTTGTCATCTTCTTTCCCACACCAGTAGTTATATGTGGTTTTTACTGACTAATGAATGCCAAACCCATTATTTTTTAGAATACCTAATATAGACAGTTTAATATTAACTGATATGCTGTAGAGTTACGTTGGGTGATTAGAACAAGGATCCAATAAATGCAAATTCCCATATTCTGGCAAATCAGCATTCCAGATGTTGAAAAGATGGATTGAGGGGCAGCACCTGTGGTCAAAGGGGTAGGGTGCCAGCCCCATATGCCGGAGGTGGCAGGTTCATACTCAGCCCCGGACAAAAACTGCAAAAAAAAAAAAAGATGGATTGAGCCATGTACATGGTACAGAGGATATGCTAATAACAACCTTTCACTATAACAGATCATCTGTGAAAACCCTGGCCTAACCTTGCTCCTATCAACAGGAAATAGACTTCTTGGTTGTGCACTGTCATAAGTCTGAGCTTTGTTCTTCCACTTGAATAATAAATTAATTGCTGTCCCCTTATAGACAGTAAGCTTTAAGAGGGCAAGGACCATGCAGGTTTTCACTCACTGTTATATATATATATGCACAATCCTGGCTAAGTAATTGACCAATGAATTAATGAATGGATTAGATGAACAGAATAGTTGAATTTATATGTTAAGGGAGGGCAAAGAATTTAAATGAAAATTTGCTTAATTTTTCCATTATCTTAGAAAATAGAGATGAAGCCATTTTGTAAATGGCAGTGCAATTTAAATGTCATTATTGCTGTTTTAGTGAAAATAGTGGAAGTATCTACTATATGCCACTCATTAGCCTACAAATAAGGGTTGTTATAATAATAACGAATAAGCCACAGCACAAATAACTGAAATTACTACGGGGAATTTCACCCTGGGGATGTCTCATAAATCTGACCAATTTCACCCTAAAGTGTAGGAGCCTGCTTGATGGTAACACCATTGCCGATGTCCTGACTTTGGTACGTTAGGCAGATGGCACTGCCATGGTCACAGCAATGAATAGCACCAGAAACTGACCCTTCAGTAGAGCTTACTCTGTGCCAGGCACTCTTCTGGGGTCTTAACATGTATTAACTTAATTCATTTTCTCCCTAATTAAAGAGGTAATACCAGCTTATGGTAGAAAACTTGAAATTATGAAAAAATTGAATTTATGATTATTTTTAATGAATCTTTCACTTTAATGATTGTAAAATTATTTTGTCCTTAGGGGATTACATTGAATTTTTTTGAAATATTATTCTGAAAGGTCTTGTTTTTTAATAGGGTGCATAATATATTTAAATTGTTTTTTGCAACTGATAGAATGAGTCTTTCATTTGTCATAACATGAATTTGGGGGATATATTTGTTTGCTTGATTTTATTTTTTTTCTATTCTGCTGTTTTTGTTTTGCTATGTTGACTATATCTTGATTTTTTTAATAGCTTCCATACATATTCAGAAGACATTTTATTTTTAATCCTACCAATAATTGCCTTTTGCTTTCTGACATATGTAATTCAGTATGTCCTTCTTTCATTATCAAAGATAAGCACAGAGAGATAACATTTATTCCCCATGCTGCCTAATGGAGAATTAGGCAAGTTGGCCAATGCAATGCTACATTCTAATGTTTGTTAATTTCCTGTGATTGTAGATTCAACATCTTATTATGTAATTAGTACTTTTATCCTATAAATCTTTTCCCTTAGTTATTTTTGGATTTACCACTGAAATTCATAACCACTACTATGAAAGCAATTCATACCCTGATCTATAAACATATTTTATTATTACTTATCAATAATATTATTTAATAACAACAGTAGGAACTATCTACTTAAAACATTGCTATGCCATAGTGCTACATAAACTATTGCATCACGTATTTACTATAATTCCCCGAGGAAATACCTATTTTTCTCTCTATTCAGTGGTTCTCAGCCTTCCTAATGCCAGGATCCTTTAATACAGTTCCTGTGGGTTGTGACCCACAAGGTGAGAACCTCTGCTCTATTTCCATAGAAAAGGACTTGAAATTTAAGTAGATTAGTTAATTTACCCACTGTCAGTAAATTAAGTTGGTGAGTACCCAAGCTGAGATTTGAATCTTGCACTCTCAGTCCAAGGAAGAATGAGCCCTCATAAACCACACCTTACTGCCACATGGATAGTCTATTACTTTACTTCATTTTTTCAACACATAGTTATGAAGTAAGGTATGACAGGCATTCTGATGGATAAGGTGATGAATCCCTGCTCTGATTCGCCAAAATCTGTTGTTAACAAGATTCAGTCAAAGAAGTCATGATGCTCAAGTGTAATAAATATTATGAAGGAGCATCACAAGTTCTTGGGAGTCTTAGCAGGGCTGCACCTACTTGGGCAACAGGGCAGCCACTGTAGAGAGAGGGAGCTTTCTGGTGAGACTCAACAGATAAGGCACTCGGCTACGATGTCGGACGCAGATGAACATGACTAGAGAGTCAGATTGTTTATATTTTGTTTATTACTTTATTATTTTTGTTGGGAAAAAATGAAAGTGGCACATACAGAGTGGGATGAATGAGAGACAATGTTGAAGAGGTGTCCATAGGTTAGATAATATATTTGGACACGACTCTGCCCTGGATTTTTGCCTTTAACTCAGAATTTTCCTTTTTTAGTTCATCGAGGTGTAGTTAGTTCATGTCATTTCTGTATTTGTCCATGTCTATTAGCACTGCGGTGTAGATTAAGCATATAGAGCACTGGAAATTTGCTGTCATGTTCTTATGAAATTTAAAATGAAAATTTAGTATTTGATATGTTAAAAGGAAATTCTAAGACGACAGCTCTAAATTTCCTTTTGTTGAGCTGTTGGAAATGATGAGAAGCTCAGTGGAGCTCAAATCCCCATCAAGTTATTAACATGTTCCTGTTGGTTTTTGAGGAACCGTCTCTGAAAAAGTCATTGGAATATTAATGAAAGTTTTATGATGAGATAAAAATTCTACAACTAGAACAAAAAACATGCATTAATCAAAAATAATGGTGGGATACAATTTCCATGGCTACAAAAATATTATTCTGGGATTTCATTAAGCTGAGAAGTGAAATGGATATCTTGTAGAGAGGTAAATGGAGTTTATCCCAGTTACATCGGGTTAGGAGAAGCACAAATCTCTTTTTTATTTTCTACCATCAAAAATGGTAAACTGAATCTCAAATCTATGCGATAAAAATTTCTGGTAAGAGTATTTGCACTATAAATGTGATAGAAGAGAAAAACAAGCAATATTGCCCAAGCAGATAAATGCATAAATATTCTATAAATATAATGATTTAACAAGGGTAGAAATGATAAACCCTAGTATTTTCAGAGATTCAAAACTAGCAAAGGTAGTGGATGGAAATCAACTTCTCCCTTTCATATATTTGCAAAATAAATACAATTTAGCTTTAAAATAAGCCTGTAGACACAAGTAATTAATAGCCTGACTTAGAGAAGGGGATAAACACACCACCTTGTGTGATGAAAACCAAAGATGTGCTTTATCGCCCACCCCACCCTCCACCAAAAACAAAACCAAAACCCCCTTATACCTTGACAAGCAATGAGAAAAATTCTTGAGGGTGGAGATAGAAATAGAGATGGTATCATGTAAAGTAGTGTTTTCTAACCTTTTTTTTTTTTTTATCTCATGGCACACTTGAACCTACCGTTAAACTTTGGTAGCACACTTAAATTACGTTGATCAAAAAAAGAAAACACTGTGCTTTGAATTTCTTTTGAAAATAATTTAATTAATGATCTTTAACATTTTTCATGACCCACCCACTGAAAATCACTGGTATGCTAACATCTGAAGGAGTTTAAAAGATTTGAGAATTTGACAAAATACTGCTTTGAGAGATGGATAGGGTAAGGGTTTGTGGAATATTTACAACAACTTTTTCTCAGATTATTGTAAGTGCCTGGTATTTATTTTTCTTTAAATGAAATAAAAGTGCTTTTCCTGAGAGTTAACCAAGCACACAAAAGTCACTGAATCAGAAGCAAAGACGTGATGAGGAACGCGGACTCTGGATTCAGATACCCCAGGGTCCTAGCTCTGCCATTTACAAGCAAGCACTTTTACCTACCTGTCTCAGTTTTCCTATTGTCAAAATAGAAACAAAAATATAAAAATACCTAACTCTCAAATTCTTGCCATAACTGAAACAGAGTGCAAACATAAAGATCTCACTAGCGGCATGTGTAGAGCTTATCCAAAATGAGTAGACAAGGGAGACACCAGCAGTGACTGCATGGTAATGATGTAGGAAGAAAGCCTCAACTAAGAGAAGATGCAGAATCATCTATTCTTTGTAAATAGTTGCTTCGTATTCTTTAGTTGGAAATAATTAAAAACTTAAGGTGTCAACTTGAGATACAACAAGAGCTGCTGTGTTCAGTAGGAGCAGGAGTAGGGCTGGGGAGGAGCCCCCTCCACCAAGTCACTTTCCTTCCAACCCCTGGTAGGCAGTCAGAACCCAGAGTAAGTAACTGGGTCATGGGGCGTCAAATCGGGATGTCTCCTCTCTACATATATGCTCTTGGAGCCCCGGTTGTTGTACTTCTCAATCCTCCTTCCTTGCAGAAACAATTTATCCACTTGGCCTCCAGGGTGCTTTTCTCTCTTGGTTTTCCTCCTCAACAGCTGACTGCTATTTCTCAGTCTCGGTCACTCGATTATCATTTTTTGTATTCCCAACTTCTAGGAATGGGATGCCTTGAGCTCCTTTCTTAGACCCCTCCTTTCCTTATTCTGCCCTCACTCCTTAGGTGAACTTGATTCCAGTATCCAGCTATCCTCTCATCCACTCGTCTTTCCACTTGTCCATCTAAGCAGCATCTCAGACTTCCTGTGTGAGACAGGGATCCACCCCTAAGATCCCACCTTCTTCCCAGCTTCCACAGCTTACTAAATTACCACTCCACTTTTCATTTACTCAAGTCCCCAAACTTGGATTCATCCTCGATTTGTATTTTTTTCTCATATCCTACATACAATCAATGAAAAAATTCTATCTTCTGTACATCTAGAAACTCACCTTTGTCATGACATCTACCGCCCTCTCATCCTGCCCCCCCACCCCGCACCCTGGTCTGGGGTCCACGCTACCATCTTCTCTCTACTGGATTGTCACCATAGCCTCCTGAAAGTCTCTGTGCCACAACCCTTGCAACCTTTGCCCCACTACCAACCATTCTCAAACAGTAACTAGGACTACCTTTTACAAAATAAGTTAGACAATACCATTTCTCTGTTCAAAACACTCTGTATTTTCAACATCACCCAGAATAAAATTGACCCACATTTACCCAGTTGCTTATTTTCTCTCTGACTCACCTCTCATCACTTTCTCATGAGTCACTGTTTGCCAGCCAAGTTGCTTTCTTTGTTGTTCTTCAAATACTCCAAGTCTGTTCCTCCCTCAGGCCCTCCAAATTTATTCTTAGCTCTGCCTAAAATGACGTCCCCCTATATAGTCACTGGAATTGTGCATGCTCGGTTCATTCAGGTGGCGTCTACTCAAATTTTGCATCACCCTGGAGGATTCCCCTGGCCAGTCCACTCTAAATAGCATCTCCTCCACCCCCTTACCCCATCATCTTAAAGGATTTTGCTTCACAAAATGTAACATATTCTAGATTTTTCATTACTTTCTCTTGTTTGCTTTGCTGCTATATTCTTGGTACCTATAAAAGTGCCTGGCTCATAATTGGAGAGCAGTGGTTATTAAATAAGTGGAATAGAGTATAAGAGAGCACCTTTATTCCACTAATAGGAAAGGTATCTTTCAGTTCTTGGTTGAGGTTTTTAGCACCAAAGGTGACTTGTAAGTAAGTACTTAAAACAGAACCTATGCCTAATCAGTGTCCAATAAATATCTGATTTAAACTAGGCTGTTTAAAAATGTCCATATCCCATGAAACATTTTCCCCTACAGCCATGATCTTCTTAGTCAAGGGGAGTTTTTAGAATCACTTTTGTAAAAAAAGAAAGAAAAAAGTACCTCCACATACCACTTCTGAAGGGTATTCTTGTCCTTCTGCTAATGAAAGACAGTTTGGGCACACATTAAAATAAGATTTTTGGAGCCAAAGAATTCTCTTCCCTTCTCCCTGAGGTCTCATCTCTACTTTCCGGTAAGATCTCTTGGTATAAGCCTGGCTAAACAAAGTAAACTGCACATATATTAATAGGAAAACAGCTGTTGCAAGAGCAATATCACCAACTAATATTAGGGCAATATATTTCAGTCTCTGAAGACAAAGAGCTTTTCAGTTCGCCTTTGCATTATAACATTTGCACATTCATAAGAAGGGGGGAGGGAAAACTATTTCAAACCAAGAATGGAACCCTTTCTGAAAAGATTTTAAAGTTAGGATTCAGTTTATTCACACTAGAAGGGAAAATAACAGAGCCAAGACCTCGTTTACCTGTATTTGTGGCACATGTTTGCTTACTTGCTTGTCTGTTTTAACAATTACTGGACAGATAGTGTTCCATGGGACTCATATGTGTAGAACCTACCCTGACAATGACCGGCTTCCCTGGCTGGGGCCCTCAGTTCTCCCACCTTGGAAGACCTCTCCTGCTTCCTCTCTGCTTGTCTCCCCTCTCTCTCTCAATCCATGCATTTCAAATCCTCTTGACTCCAAAAAGCTGTCCCTTACATCTACATTATGCATTCATTTTGCTGAAGTACAGACTGTTGATACTCCTGCCTTCATCACCTTCGATTTGTACACATGAACATACACATTTTATGTCCTCAACTAACTTGGTAGCTCATTGAAAGCAGAAGTAGGTGTTTCTGTTTTTTTGAAGGGGAAATCCTATGTATGTATGTATTTATTTATTTAAATTTTAGAATATTATGGGGGTATATATATTCTGGTATATATACTTGCTTTTGTGTCTTTTAAATCTAAGTTTTAAACGTGCCCTTCACCCAGGAGGTGTGCATTGTAGCCCATTAGGTATGAGCTACACCCCTCCCCCACACATACTTGAATTCCGTTGAGTTTTATTTGCAGGTGTGCACATAAGTGCTGACCAACTAGTTCCAGTTTAGTATTGTGTACATGTTGTGTTTGTTTTTTCATTCTTGCAATACTTCACTTAGAAGAATGGTCTACAATTCCATCTGGCTTGTTACAAAAGATACTGGAGAACTAAGAATACAGTAGCTCAACACTTACAGATAAATTAATTTTCTAGCCTTGCCTTAGACATTTTGGTATTTACTCTTACGTTACCTAAAAGGTTTTAAAGAGTTCATGAAAGAGTTCATGAGTGCCCGTCCACCTCCCATCTCATATGGCCTGGAACATTTAATTGGCTGTAAGCCCTTTTTGGTTCCTAAGTCCCCTTGGCTATAAGGGTCCCATTGAGGGCCTGGATGGACCCAGGGCAGGTAGCCACACCACTCTGGCAACGATGGGACAAAATAAGAGTTTGGTCAATGATACTATCTCTGGCAGATTCTGGCCAAACGGGAGGAATTGTAAACTACAATAAAATCTTGAGTCCTCCCATGGGAGGACTTTTTTTTCACAATTATTGTGCTGTGGACAAAAATTTATTAGAAGTTGCAGGTTGGGAGGAAGGGGTAGGGGTGGCACTGCTAGCCTGAGACCCATAAGACAGGAGGCTAGAGATGCGGGAACATGCAGCAGGGCATGGTCAGTGGTCATCAGCTAGTTGGTGGGCTGTTCTTCCCTCTGTGAGGCATCAGCGCCTGGGGCATGGTGAAGGCTTCGGGAAGATGCGGAAGGTGTAGGTGCCTGGCTCTAGCTGCATCTGAGGGGGCAAAACCATGAGAAATTCTCCACCCCAGGGGTTTTTGACCCCTGAGAGATAATTTTGAGAATGAGGATGATGGCACTCTGAGGTCAGGGCTGGGCACTTGGATAATGCAGGCAAAGGATGGTGGTGGCTGTGGTGCTGCCATGAGCCACAGAGGGAACAGTGGGGTGGTGAGAGGCCAGGGGGAAGAGGCCTGGGACCTGTGGACAGCCCCTCTGAACCCCACCATGGTGGGGGCGCCGCTCCCGAGTCCAAGCCCAGTGGGCTGGCTCCATTGCCATGATCTCCTCACAGCACTGGCGGCTCACCACTGCCTGGAAGCCCATCCGTGCCCATAGCTTGTCCCTCTGGTGCAGGAAATTTCCCACCTGAAGGTACCAATCTTCTCCCAGGGCCCATGGTGAGTCCCTCCCACCTCCCACCAGCTGACTGAATGGACCCCTCTTAGCCAAGGGGACCCCAGAAATACACTAAGCCTGAGTTGCTAGCCATGAGAAGGGAGGTCAGACTTGCCTCATCAGGACCCCTCCCTTCTTGGAGGTATCCTTTATAACTCATTCAAAGGTTGAAGGCCATGCAAGGCAAAGCTCAAACCACACCTGCAGGTCCTCAATTTACTTAACAGGTCACTTGAGTCTGGTGTATGTCTGGTGACTTGTCTCTAATTAACAGGCTTTCTTATCTTAGCTTAAAACATTCCAAGCCTTTAACTTCATTTCTTTAAACAATTACAAATCAAAGAATCTGTAAGCCCAGCTATCACCTGTAAGCCCCTCAACCCCACTTTGAGATGTTCCACCTTTTGGACCAAACCAATGTCTACCATTCATGTATTGACTTATGACTGTGTTTGTAATTCCTGTCTCTACGAAATGTATCAAAACTATAACCCAATTATAGTGAGTCCACTTGCTTAAGGCTTCGGGGGCATGGCTCTGGGCTGTGGCCCACAAACTTGGCTCAGAATAAACCTCTTTAAATTAAAAAAAGAAAGAAAGGCCAGGTAGTATTCCATGGTATACATACACCACATTTTATTAATCCGTTCATGTATCTATGGGCACTTGGATTGTTACCACATCTTTGCAGTTTTGAATTATGCTGCTATAAACATTTGAGTACAAGTGTCTTTTTGATAAAAATGTAACCTGGATGGACGTGGAAGACATTATTCTTAGTAAAGCATCACAAGAATGGAGAAGCATGAATCCTATGTACTCAATTTTGATATGAGGACAATTAATGACAATTATGGTTATGGGGGGGGAACAGAAAGAGGGAAGGAGGGAGGGGGGTGGGGCCTTGGTGTGTGTCACACTTTAGGGGGGCAAGACATGATTGCAAGAGGGACTTTACCTAACAATTGCAATCAGTGTAACCTGGCTTATTGTACCCTCAATGAATCCCCAACAATAAAAAAAAAAAAAAAAGTCCTTTTTTCTTTGGGTAAATACCTAGTAGTAAGATTGTTGGATCAAATGATAGGTCTACTTTTAGTGCTTTGAGGCATCTCTATGCAATTTTTCATAAAAGATGTACTGGTTTACAGTCCCACCAACAGTGTATGAGTGCTCCTTTCTCTCCGCATCTGCTCCAGCATCTGTTGCTTTGGGGCTTTTTATATGAGCCATTTTCACTAGTCTTAGGTAATACCTCATTGTGGTTTTGATTTACATTTTCCTATTGATTAGAGATGTTGAGCATTTTCACATTTGTTGTCTATTAGTCTACCTTCATTTGAAGAGATTCTGTTCATGTCTTTTGCCCATTTTTTAAAATGGGGTTGTTTGATCTTTTCTTGTTGATTTGCTTGAGTTCTTTGTAGATTCTGGTTACCAGCCCTTTCCTGGATGTATAGCATGCAAGTATTTTCTCCCATTCTGTAGGTTGTCAATTTGCTTTATCGATTGTATCTTTGGCTGTGCAGAAACTTTTTAATTTCATCAGGTCATGTTATTTAATTTTGTCATTGCTGTGTTTGTTTTGGGGGTCTTCTTCATATACCCTTTGTCTAGGCCTACATTTATATGAAATTTTCCAAAATTTTATTCTAGAATTCTTATAGTCTCACGTTTTAGGTTTAAGTTAGTTATCCATTATGAATTAATTTTTGTGAGTAGTGAGCAGTATGGATCCTGTTTCGATCTTCAACATGGTCATCTGGTTTTTATAGCACCATTTATCAAATAGGGATTCTTTCCTCCAGGTTATGTTTCTGTCTGCTTTGTCAAAGATCAGATGGGACTACCATATCTGGGTTCTCTATTCTGATTCATTTTGGTGCCACTACCATGTTGTTTTGGTTACTATAGCCTTGTAGCATAGCTTGAAATCTAGTAAAGTGGTGCCTCCAGATTTGTTCTTATTATGTAAGGTTGCATTGACTATTTGGGTCTTTTTTTTTTAATTCCATACAAAGCATAGAAATATTTATTTTCATGGGAATGGTTTTGTATACAGAGTTGTCTCCTAAAGAATCTCCTACTACACCGTCTGTCACCCTAAATCCCCACTGGGAAAGTACATTTTGTGAGAGTGGGCACTGCATGGTCAGACTCCTCTATTCATATTTCCTTTCTGGACTATCACATCACCTTGCCTTCCAAAATACTTAACCCTAACCTCTAACATCTTTTTAAAATCCAAAACTTTACCTTACTTGGTAGCTTTTTTTAGTTCTAATTAAGCATTTAGGATCTAAATGATCTAAGGAATATATTCCTTTCTAATAGTCTAACTTTTATTTTGTCAGTATATCTCTCCTATCTTTCTGAGTTCTTTGTTTAATTTATTCATGTTCTTACCAATGCTTTGAAAATTTTATTAACATGCTGCTTACCTATTCAGATGCAATTAGTAATAAACTGAGCCTCCCTGCCCCCAATTATCTGGTTGGCCTGTCTGCATATTCCAATCTGATACATATTTTCCTGTGTTATATCCCATGTTTGCTGTATTCAGAAATTTAAGATCTACATATTCAGCCAATTCAAATTAATTTGGCTATCAAGATTTCACAAGATGCTGTATCCAGCACTTTGCTGTTTGCTCTATCAAGGTACAAGATCAAATAATCATCTACCACATTCCCTTTGGCTAATAAAACCATTGTGATTTTAGCTGAAAAGTTTCTATTTAGTCTAATCTGTCCTATTCTTTGTAAATCTAGTACTGGTCTTTTTTTTTTTTTAATTTTTTTATTGTTGGGGATTCATTGAGGGTACAAGAAACCAGGTTACACTGATTGCATTTGTTAGGTAAAGTCCCTCTTACAATTGTGTCTTGCCCCCAAAAGGTATGGCACACACCAAGGCCCCACCCCACTCCCTCCTTCCCTCTCTCTGCTCTTCCTCTCCCCACCCCTCCCTCTTTATTTCTTTCTCTGCTCTCCCCTTCCCCCACCCCCATCATGTCCTTAATTGTCATTAATTGTCCTCATATCAAAATTGAGTACATAGGATTCATGCTTCTCCATTCCTGTGATGCTTTACTAAGAATAATGTATTCGACTTCCATCCAGGTTAATAAGAAGGCTGTAAAGTCTCCATTTTTTTTAATGGCTGAATAGTATTCCATGGTATACATATACCACAGCTTGTTAATCCATTTCTGGGTTGGTGGGCATTTAGGCTGTTTCCACATTTTGGCGATTGTAAATTGAACTGCAATAAACAGTCTAGTGCAAGTGTCCATCTGGGTAGATGCCTAGTAATGGGACTGCAGGATCAAACGAGAGGTCTAGGCTGAGTTCTTTGAGGGTTCTCCATACTTCCTTCCAAAAAGGCTATATTAGTTTGCAGTCTGGGACTGGCCTTGTTTTCTCAGAGTTGGAATGTCTCCAAGGCACAGTCTGGATACATTTTCTTCATAATAGAGTTCAAAAGGAAATGGTGAGAAGGACATGAGTTTAGTAGGAACCAAACTGATCAAAGGAGTAATCTAATTCCACTATCTATCAATCAATCAATCGTCAACAAGTTTTTACTGATTCAACCATGTGCTCTGCACAGTCGGAAGCCCTAAAGGAAATAGAGACACATGCGACACAGGAGGTTTCAGTCAGCGTTCTTTTGGTTACATCTATCAGACAAGCAGCTCAGACTAGTGAGAGCACCAAGGAATTCATGCGATAGTTCACAGAGCTGAAGAAAGTCAACAGTGTAGCCATGATCTAGGAACATCAGAAATGAAACAAACACGAGAGTCTTAACTACAGTGGTATCTCTTTCTCTCTCTTCTTCTTATCTCTGGATGTCAGTCTCACTTTGCATTAATTTATTTATATATTTGTGTATTTATTCCTGCATTCTAAGGAAGTGGCTCAGAGAAAAATGGAGGCTTACAAGTTCTGAGATATACAGGGAGAGCAAGCAAGATAGAGACCAAGGAGGTCTAGCTGCCGTCTGAGTCTGAAGGCCTAAGAACCAGCTTGTGGTGTAGTTCCATTCAAAAAAATGTCTCAAATGATCTATGAACCAAGTGTATGGTGCCCCACGATCATACTAATGTACACAGCTATGGTTTAATAAAAATAAATAAATATAAAAAAAGAGATGAAGCTAAAAGTGAAAAAAAAAAAAAAAAAGCACAAAAGACCAAGAGGCTCCAGGCCCAGAAGGAGCTGATGCTTCAGTCTGAGTCCTAAGGCAGGGAGGAAAAAGCCATTCTCCTACTATAAAGGCCATTAGGCTGAAAGAACTCTGTCTTCCTTGAGGGAGGGACTTGGACTCTCTTCAGGTCTTGGACTCATTGGATGAGACTTACTCACATTTGGAAAGGAAATCTGTTTTATTCAGTCTATTTGATTTCAATGTTAATCTCATCCCAAAACACCCTCACAGAAATGTCTAAAGTCATATTTGGGCCAATACCTGTGTCCCCCATGGCTTATCAAGCTTTCCATAAAATTAGCCATCACAGAACATTTCTGCTATCAGCTAGGAAATTCCTAATGACTTGAAAACAAAAACCATAGACTGTCTCCCCTTCTCTTTCAGTTCCCATTTGGAAAAGTCCCAGAGAAAAACTCTTATTAGTCATCCCATGGACAAATCACCTTGACTGTGGGGTATTATGTTTGGTACAACCTTCACCAGGTTATTTCTGTAATTGGAGTGATGGGGTAGAATATTTTAGCTAGCAATTTTGACCTACAGCAGAAACACATAGCTAAAATTGGCAAGAGGTGGTTCCTTCAAAGAAATGAGAATGGAACAGTAAAGGGAAGCCAAAACAATAAATAGCCACCACACTGATCATGCTCTCAAAGAACTTGCAGGCTATTTAGAACAGCAAAGTCAACATCATGATTCATGAGCAGCATATAATGATGTACCCCACATTGACATATCCAAAAAGTGCATACCGCTTCATAGAATAGAAACATCCAGAAAGGCCGTTATTATCAGAAAATGTTTCCTAATAAAGGTAGAATTCACACTGGGCCTTGAAAGATTTAGATGTAGGTAAAGAGATTAGCTGAGGCCTTTGAGGTGAGGACAGTGGGGACAGAAAGAGTATGGCATCCTATGAAGGAGAATTTCCACACCAGAAAGAAAGGAGCATAGTACCTGTGCAGTTATGAAGAGATGGAAGAAATTTCTTGTACAAACATTTCCCCCAAATATCCCCTCATTAACCTTCTCCTTAAATCCTGAACCTAAGAATAAAACATTACCGTCATTTCCTTTCTGAGCTGAAACTTAGGTGTTTCCTACACATCCATTTCCCTTTTAGTTGGGTGGCTATTTGCTTCACCATCCAGACTGGAGTACTTCTGGTTTAAACTGGGAATGGACTTTATATTCCTCTCATTTCTCATGTCACTTCTCAATCACTATTCCTTTATTCTCCAGTACAATTCTCTAGTCCTTTGAGATGGAGACTTTATTTTTTTTATTAATATTAAATCATAGCTGTGTACATTAATGCGATCATGGGGCACCATACACTGGTTTTATAAACAGTTTGACACATTTTCATCACACTGGTTAACATAGCCTTCCTGGCATTTTCTTAGTTATTACGTTAAGACAATTATATTCTACATTTACTAAGTTTCACATGTACCCTTGTAAGATGCACCGCAGGTGTAATCCCACCAATCACCCTCCCTCTGCCCATCCTCCCCTCTCCTTCCCTCCCTCTCCCCCTTCCCCATATTCTTAGGTTATAACTGGGTTATAGCTTTCATGTGAAAGCCATAAATTAGTTTCATAGTAGGGCTGAGTACATTGGGTACTTTTTCTTCCATTCTTGAGATACTTTACTAAGAAGACTATGTTCCAGCTCCATCCATGTAAACATAAAAGAGGTAAAGTCTTGAGATGAGACTTTAAAGCAATCCATCGATCACCTCAAGTTGAGCAGCAGCATAAGCCCGCATATGGTACCCATGCAGAAAAACTCACGATTTCTTATCTTATTTGCTTCTAAAGGTCTTTGTCTATTTTCAGTCTAGAACTCTGCTCTGAGTTTTATACCCAAATATCCAATTTTCTTATAGACATAACTATCTAAGTATGCCTTAAATACTTCAACATCAATAAGTACAAAATTGAATTAATTACCTAAGCATTCCTCCAATAATCTCCTCAGCTTCAGGGATATTACCCACAGGTTCTCCAAGTTAGAAATCTGACAGTCATTTCACTTTACGTTCCTATTACTATATATACTCCCTGAACTTTTAACCACCCAGAATAGACTATGCCCTTTCTAGAATCTTAAATTCAGTGAGTCATTCCTGTCATAACTTCTTATTTTTCTAATCATGTTAAGTCACTCAAAGTCCTAGTTTCTTCTGTCTGTTAGCCCCCTTCTGACCTCTGACTTTTCCTTCTCAAGCTCTACAAGTAGATTTTTTTATCCACAATCTGACTTGTCCCCCCTTTTCCAGTTGTATAAGACATGGTGTCTGTTCTGTTCCAAGATAATATTCCATGCCACCTTTACCCTTGACTCTGACTCTTCGCCTGCCCTTGGAGGTTCCTCACCTTTACTATAAATGTCTTCTACCTATTTCTTAGAGTTTCTTCTTGGAAGCTAAGATCCCTTATAGCTCTCTTGTTATCATCCTTTAAAAAAACATACAGAGGGGCGGTGCCTGTGGCTCAGTGAGTAGGGCGCTGGCCCCATATACCGAGGGTGGCGGGTTCAAACCCAGCCCCGGCCAAACTGCAACAACAACAAAAAAAAATAGCCGGGCGTTGTGGCGGGCACCTGTAGTCCCAGCTACTCGGGAGGCTGAGGCAGGAGAATCGCGTAAGCCCAAGAGTTAGAGGTTGCTGTGAGCCGTGTGACGCCACGGCACTCTACCGAGGGCGGTACAGTGAGACTCTGTCTCTACCAAAAAAAAAAAAAAAGAAAAAAAAAAACATACAGACTATTCTCTATTCTGGATTTCGAATTCCCTCCTAAATCCTACCACAGTCTTCCTTCCTGTCAGGTCTAACAGATCATAGCTAACTTCTGCACGTGATGCTTTTATTATCATCACTTTGTGCCACCATACTCCATTTGGTTCTCCTTGATCCTCCATGTTCCTTTTATGTCTAGCTTTTGACTTCTATTCTTAATTTTGATCTTCTCCCAAAACAACTCTTCCAAAATTTCCTGACTGATTTAACTTTCTTTCATAGCTCATTTGACACTTACAAGCAAATGATTCTGAAATCTATAAATACATTTTTAGACTACAACTCTTCTCTGAGTCTTATACCCAAATATCTAATTTTCTCATAGACATGACTATCTGGATATGCTTTGGATGCTTCAATATAAATAAATACAAAATTGAGTTAATTACCTAAGTATGTTCCTCCAATAAGCTCCTCAGCTTTGGGTATCTCATCCACTGGTCATCCAAATTAGAAATTTGAGAATCATGCTTTGATTCTCCCCATTTTTTCACTGACACACTCAATTGTTCAGTAAGTGTTATTGAATAATTGAATATTCAGAATATTTTGTGATTTCCTAGTCTGATCATCTTTTGTACTTCTCAAGCTTGGGCTTTTAATATCATATCGTCCTCCAGATTACTGTAATAGCTTCCCAGTCTTTGCTTTATCCACTAACTCAACCTCCAAATTTACCCTTTGCATGGTAGGTGGAGGTATTTCTCAAAAATTTAAGTGTAACAAACTTCTCTCTTTCCCTTTTAATGCCTATCAGTGATTCTTTTTCTTTGCTTTCATGTAATGTAACTTCGTGTACTTTAACGCTGATCTTCCTTCTCTAATCACTTTATCAAGGTGCAAAATTCTTATTTATCTCTCCAATCTCATTTTTATAATGTCAGTAGGTAAAACTGAATATAGACCCCCATAATGCTGTCCCTTGAAGGCCCTTCTCCTTTCCCTCATTTACTTTACACATTCTTTCAGACGTGACCAGGTATACGAGAGGTCCCTCCCATCATTCCCTGATTGGCTTAGGTGCCTGCATCTGTCTGATTAATGCAGACAACAGAAGTCACTGTAGGTATTTCAAACAGGAAGAAATTGAATAGCAGAAAAATCATATCACTACTTATTTCTGTACTATTCAGGAAAATCTAGGTGATGTTGTAAAAACAAATCAACCTCAAAACCCATAGCTTAGCAGAATAAAGTATTGCCTTTTGTCTCTCACTGCGATGTGCAGCTGGGATCAGCAGAAGGAAAGAAATGCTGTTGAATCTGGTCACTGGGAGATCCACACCGAAAAGAGTGTACCAAGTGGAACTTGTGGTCATCTCAGTTGCTGCAAGCAGGGAGGAGAGATTCTGGAGAATCTCACAGGGTTTATCCTGGACGCCACACTTATCCTTCTGCTCATTTCATTATCTGGGACTTGTTACATGGTCCCATCCAACTACAAGAGCACTGAGATGTACAGTTTTCCACGTGCCAAGAAATAAAGGAGGGGGGTTATTGGCAAGTACCACCACAAAGATGTGGAAACTTAAACTCAAGGAGGTTAAGTAATTTGCACAGTTCCCTACCACTTGGCAGAACTGGAGCTTATGTTGTATTGTTACTCCAAGTATCTGTTGCCCTCTCTTTTGGCCTCTCCTATTAGGGTCCTGCCTAGAACAGAAGCTTCCAGCTCTTCTGATGTCCCACTTGCCTGGGCCAAGTGAACTTGAGTGGAAGTAACCATGCTCCTCCCAAGCAGAGGGCTTAGTAGACAGCGTGATTGCCTCATGACACTTTTCTATATGCTCGAGTGGCAGTTTCCCAAACACAAAGGGAACCTTTAAACTGGAGGGAAGACACAGAACTTCAGGCAGCCTGTAAACAACATTTAACAGGAGTGAGATATAAACCTGTGTTGTTGTAAGCCATTGTGATTTTAGAGTTGTTCTTTTTCTTAGTGTCACCTAGTATAATCTAACAAATACACATGGTGAAGAACTCACAAAATCTGGTACAGAACTGAGTATTCTGAATTTTGAAGGGACTGGAATCGAGGAAACTGTAAAGAATCTTAAGAGCCCATGGATAAATTCTACATGGCCTGGAAATTGGAATCATTTTTATCAAGCTCCTTCTGATTATGTGTCTCTTCATCAAGATTCAAATTCCCAAGGGTGGGGAGAGAGGGAGAGAGAGAGATACAGAATTTACCTGTCCAGAATGGTTACATTGCTGTATACTCCTTTTCAACAAGGGTAGGGTCTGGGCTCAACCAAGATAGCTGGCAATCCCACTGGATCACATAGAATGGGTAAGTGGCACTTCTCCAAAGCAAAATAAGATGCTGACATCCAAAAAGGAAAAATGGCAGCCTTAATAACAGTCCACTGCAATAACAGTAATTATTCATCACTGGCAGGACCCTTTATCCCTCCCTTTCTCTCTCCTTCACAACCCCAGGAAACCATCTTCCCACTCTCTGCCTCCCAAACCAAGCATCTTTAATAACCTTGTAGAAGTCTTTTATTTGATGGTGCCCAGCTTCCCGTCCCCTTTGCTCAAATCAATAGGAAAAAATAAAGATAATCTACATTAATTTGGTTGCAGTTGTTTTAACATCCCCTGAAACCTTGAAGTTCAGCAGTACTGGGCTAGCTTGAAGAAAACCTTTCTGACAGGAAAGCGAGTTTCAAAAAAAAATGTTCCCCAGTTTGCTAGGCTTAGAAGCCTAGGGCAAGTTTAATTAAACTCAATGGAGCATTTTAAAGTGAAGGAAAAATTAGGACAGCAAGAAAAACGTGTTGATTGTTTCCTAATTATGCTGTGGACTTTCTCTCTAATGCATCCCCCCCTCCCTTTCTTCCCTAAATAAAACAACTGGCATGTTAAGTTTGCACATGGAAGATTACAGCCCGACCACGCGTTCTGCACCAGCCAGGCACAGAGCTTCCCCTTCCATGGCTGGGCTTGCTTTTTGGTGGCTTTTGTTGTTTCAAAGAGACATTTAACCAAATACAAGAAAATGAGAAAAATGCAGGGAACGCACTAGACGTCAACAACTTACAACCTTTTTGTCAATGAGGTTCCCTTTGACGAGTCCCTCCTTCCAAAAGGGACTTCACATTTTCAAAGATTTTGTCTACTGAAACTCTGTATTTTTAAAGACTTGATTAATTTATTTCTCTCATTTTTATTCACAAGAGACAGGGATTAACCAAAATTGATCTCATTTTCAGAATAAGATAACCACACTTTTGATATAATTATACCCAAAAGGGAAGACACAAGACCAGCCATCATAAGCCACAAACTCTTGAACAGGGCCCACTGTGTGCCCAGCACGGTACATACAGCCTTGTTATATGTCTGTGAATGATTTACATTAGGATTTGAGAAACTCGTAGGTCTTGGGGACTCTGGAGCCCCTGGTTGGACACCTGTGTACTTCCACATGTAGTGACTATTATAGCTTCCCAAGACTTCCAGAGGGCTACTGGGGAAAGGGGCTAGGGTGAAAGGAAAGGAGGGCTTCAGGTCAAAGCCCTGAGCCAGAAAAACCAATGTGCGTCTTAAATAGGGCCACAAAATTGTTTTAGAAGTAGTAATAGTTAACACTCAAATTGTACTTACTATGTGCCAGCTACTGCTCTGAATAATTTATATATGTGTATATATATATACTGATAAATACATATATAACATATAAATATATATAAACTGATATATGTATATATAAACTGATTTGTTGTCTCAACATTCTGATAAGGCACAGAGAAGTTACATGATGGGCCCAAGATTACCCAGCTAATCGTTATCTCAACCAGAATTGAAAGTGATGTAGTTCCAACTCTGGACCTAGTGGTTAATTTCGCAAATTGAGGACTGTTAACTAAACATGGCTTAATAGAGAAAAACATGGGAAGCTCATGAAACTCAGCAGTTCCCCATCTTTTCACTGCTAAGAATTCCCTTGTTTCTTTTTAGCCTACATGAACTCCTGTGCTGTGAAACATTTTAACTATTGCATCACAAAAGGTAGTGATGGTGGGGAGATTTGAAATGAAACAGACTCAATTTTGTTTAAAAATGAATACATCAGGCAGTGCCTGTAGCTCAGTGGGTAGGGTGCCGGCCACATACACCAAGGCTGGTGGGTTCAAACCCAGCCCAGGCCAGCTAATACAACAATGGCAATTGCAAAAAAGAAATAGCTGGATGTTGTGGTGGGTGCCTGTAGTCCCAGCTACTTGGGAGGCCGAGGCAGGAGAATCGCTTAAGCCTTAGAGTTGGAGGTTGCTATAAGCTGTGATGCCAGGGCACTCTACTGAGGGTGACAGCTTGAGACTCTGTCTCAAAAAAATAAAATAAAATAAAATAAATACATAATTTAGAATGTTGGAAGAATATGGCGATTACATTAATAAAACAGAGCTAAAACTATCTCCCAATTTAGGAATACAAGTAAGTGGGACCAGAAAGTCACTTTGAAATCTGATGTATTAGATTAGACTCCTTCTTGAAACCTGTATTAATTATTGCCTATCAACCTTTTCCCCCACTCAACAGTGATTCTCTAAAGCTTTTGAGGAATCCTCAAAAGTTTTGGAGTAGATGCTTGGGATACCACTAGTGGTATATTAGAATCTCTGAAGGAAATGCTAGATTTGAAGAAAACCCTCAAGTGATTCTGAAATACTGACCAGTGAGTGTGGAGATGTGGTTGTTCTTTACATTGTCCTCCATAACACTCAGAGACCAGTGGGGAGTCACAAGTCTCGACCCACCAGGTGGCTGCCAGCTATCCTTTGTCTGATCTAGCCCAGGCAAAGTCCTCTGTGTAAGCACTAAGCCTAGAGAGGCAACCCAAAGGAAGCTAGGGTCTTAAAAATGCATATGGTGGCACTTCCTGGTGTCCACATAGAGCAACAGAAAAAGAATGAGGCGGAGAGTGAATGGCAATCCCAGCTCTCCCTCATCTTGTTCTGCACGTGTGTTCAACTCACAGGGCTTCCCTGGGCTTTAGCGTCCTTACCTGTCAAATGTGGACATTTGACCGACAGGTGACGACAATCCATCTTCAACTCTAAATTTATTTGATTCTGAAATAACAGAATAACATGCACATCAGGGCCTAAAATTATTAGTTCATTTACCATTTACCAATTTGATGCTTCGGATGGATGGTCTCAGACAAAGATAAAGCAAATTCTCTCTCCTGATGTTTTGAGGTTCTAAAAATGTTATTATCTTCTCACCTTTCCATCCTACCCTTCAAATAATTCTAGCTGCTTTATTTCCTACTGGGGCTCCCCTTGAATCATAATACATTTTAAAAGCTGTGCTTTTTCTTCCTCTTTGCTAGAGATCTATTCTGCATTTCTTATAACTCTTTAGTCACCATCTTTCAAAATCTCATCCAAATTTCATGGTGTGGTCAAATGTTTCTTTCATCTTTAAACCTTCCTGGATTAGATTTAACCCCTGAATGCAAGCAAATTTCACTTTTTTCCTTTGCCCCCGCATGTTGAATGTGGGCTATAATGCCTTAGAGTAGAGCTCAGG
This sequence comes from Nycticebus coucang, assembly GCF_027406575.1. Classification (NCBI taxonomy): domain Eukaryota; kingdom Metazoa; phylum Chordata; class Mammalia; order Primates; family Lorisidae; genus Nycticebus; species Nycticebus coucang. Next base: position 19,232,347 of record NC_069784.1, on the reverse strand, counting down.
ATTTTCAGCCTCAGCCCTGTGAATGATTTGGGAGCTAGAAAATTCTTCCTTGTGAGGACCTGTCCTCTGGATTGTAGTGTGTTTAGAAGCCTCTATTCCTTCAGAAGCCAGTAATGCCAGGCCACATGTTGTAACAACCAAAACTTTCTTTAAACTATGCCAAATGTCCCTTAAGAGCAAAACTGTATCCAGGTCAGAACCACTGGTCTAGATATTTGTATATATATCTTAGCTTCCCTTCCCCCGGGACTTAGGACAGGACCTGCTTGCATAAATGTTTGCAGAAGAAATGAATTAATAAACCTTTGTTGAATAATTATTTGTATAAAGAATGGATTTCTGTCAAATCATTACGATTCAGCTATCTGTTATAATAAGTCCAGAATTAAAAGAAGAGGCAAACATTTTTGGTGGTCACCTAGAAAAAAGGGCACAGGGACTGATATTTACCTAAGGTTGCTCTCCCACTTGCACTCTGCCTTAACTTCATGCTAAGGAATAAGCAGCTGGAACATGTCCTGTGGTTTCCTTTTAGATTACCACTCACACCTGCCTCTTCTAGTTACCCGTGTAGTGGAGGGAAGTCGGCCTCTTCTTCAAGAGACAGTTCCTTTGTGTTTCTGGTGCTAGTCAAGACAGAGAACAACATCCAGAAATAACAGCAGTGGTGGAGGGAGGAGCAGGGAGGAAGGGCCGGAGCCTGGCAATCAGAGATGCAGAAGAAGGGCCAGGCCTGGAGTGATTATATTTGCTAGAGCAAATTCATTTGTCTCCATGTAGGTTGTACCTTCAGGATATGGTAATATATTTCAAAGTAGGTCTTGCGTTAAGATGAGTAGACCTTCTGGCCTTAAAACAATAGCGTATGGAGCTGGAATGGGGAGGGTGCTGGGGGTGGAGAATGATTGAACAGTGAACGCATGTGGGGCTGTGGCCCGGTGAAGCTCTTCCATGGTCAAGGCCCATGGGGCGCTGAGAGTGGCAGGCACATCACCAGGAAGGGGAAGTCCTCTCTCAGAGACACAGTCGTGTTTCAGGCTCCTGTCAGCAACCAGGACCAAGAACAGAGCCAGGATGTAGAGCAGAACCTCACAGATTGTACGTCTGTCTCTCACGGATTTTACTTTTTTGAAAATGCCAGCTTGTTGAGTCGGCTCATGCTTTAGATTATTCTTCTCCCTTCTATTAGTGCAGATCTTTGAGAGCTGATTTAGTATTCCCTGCAGCAAGATTGATGCCTGTTCTAAACCCATTGTCTCCTTTCCTTTCAACTTCAAACTCAGGCCCTATCACTTTCTCCCACTGATGTTTTCAACCAAGAATGTTACAGATCAGTTCTTGGCATCATTCAATATTTACACACCCAGGACTTTTATAATAATAATAACAATCATAATCATAATCATAGTAAGCACCACCACCACAATAGGTAAAAATTCCAGACTACTTACTAGGTGACTAATATCATGAAAACCGTTGTCTGTATTATTACTAATACTCATGAAAGATCTCTCTCACCTTTTTCCTCCATGAGAGGGACCCACTTCCAACTTGGAAGTGCTCAAAACTTTCTCTTCATTTTTCCTAAATAAAATCTCTCTTTGTTACCCTGAAAAATAATAGTAATACTCATGATAACCCTATAAGCCATTATTCTCATTTTGAAGGTAACGGAGCTAAGACTTAAATAATTTAACAGATGTCTGATATGACACAGCTGATGATTGGGAGATCTAGGTTCTGGTTCTAGAAACTGTACTCATAACAGAAAATAATACTTTTATCTCTGGTTCCTGACTTGGTGCTTTTGATAGGCAGTTATTAAAAGAGCACACAGCAATATCTCAGCCTTATGCTATTGAGTCCTCCCTAATGTTTTCTGGTTCTTTCTGCAAAGCCAAAGAGTATTCTCCATATCGTACCAGATGTTTCATGAGTATTTCTGGACTGGTTCATCGTAGGACCTGGCATTCACAGAGTACATCTTTGTGATTTAGAATTGCAAGTGAGCTTGTCAAGATAGCTTGTTCACTGTGTCGCTCTTTTGTTTACATTTCAGATATTGTTATTAATTTTGCAAAAGAGAAAAATCAGCACCCTTGGTGTTTTGAAGTCGTCTGACTTCTGAGAAGGAAAAGAGAGACCCTGAAAGAATTAAAGTCTCACCCGAGTGGATGGTTCAGAGCAGCTGGACTCATAATCTCTGCTTGTCTTAAGCTTGACCTTTGTTTCAGTCTTGGAATCAGAAGCCGTGGAGCCCTTCTTTGGTTCCTACTTTGAATCTAGCCCAGGTCAATAGCCAGTAAAAGAAAATTGTGCTGAATTATCACAACTTTTATTTGTGCTGACTTATTGGAAATCAGGCAAGACAGATGAGTTGCAGCATTTGCACACTTGATTACCCCCTTCCCAATTTTTCTGTGGCTTCATTTTGGATCTCTTTGCTACAGCGTTTTAGCTCTAACTTTGGGCACTGAATCATGCTCCAATGTCCCATCAAGCATCTTGGTAACGTGATAAATCCATCCAAAGTCTCACAGTGCCATCCTGCACGTGACAAATGCAATAACACGTCAGGCTCAGAATGATACCCATATTAGGCACAGACTCCCTCTGCTGACAGCAGGTGTTTCTGCTTTATTTGAAAATAATTCACTGAATAGATAATTGGTGAATCCCCAGTGGGAACAAAACTTGATTCTGTCTGAGCATAGGTTACCAAGTGCACCACCATAAAATAATTGATTTTGTGATATATTAAGTAGGGACATACTCAAGACTACTGAACTTTTCACTTAGGGCCTCGGGCTGAAGTTGAACTCGGCTCCCAAAGGTGGAGAACCCAAGCATGACAGGGGCAGGGCTTCACACTCCAACAGCCAATTTAACTTTCATTTTCTTTATTAATCTAATATGTTCTACCTTTCACCAGGACGTGATGTGTGGGGAGTTTCATTAAAACGGTTGAGCTGTTATTGGAGATAATCACCTAAGGAATGTATCACCAAAGTCAAGAAAGTCTGAATCATTTTTTTTTTTTTTTATGCTGTTGTTGTAGGGAAGAGGTTTTGGATGCTGATAGGGAAGTTAGTCTAGCTATAGGGCAAATTTAATTGCATTTTTAGAAACTTCTTTTAATCCTATAATAACAAAAAATTAAATCAGTGCTGACATTTTTTGTTGCCAGAAGAAGGTAGTAAAAGGGTAAAGAAATAATTGTTAGTTCTGAGAATATAATTAGCAACTTTAATGCTTTAATCTAAAAAAATGCATATTTTGAGCCTGGGTGAATGATTAAAGAAAAGATATTGAAAGTCTTTGAAATTTCTAACTGTGTTTGTTTTTAATTGTGAGTTATGATCACTATAATTAGCTCATTTAGTGCTTTTATTACATAAACAAATATGGATTTCTACAAGTTCAGGGGTATTTCAGGGCAAATAAGATTGACATCCTGACCTCTGCCTTTCTCATAATGTGGGGAAGGAGTTTTTCTTTGATTTGGGGGGGAGGTAGGAAGGTTAAAGACACCAGGATCAAACACTGGGAGACAAGGTTGGGATACGTTTGGAGATTTGTTCCAAAGGGGTGATAAGAATCTTCCCATGACTGGTCTGGGCTACCCCTGGCCCAGAAAAGGAGGCCTGTGCTACAGGCTCCTGGACCCCAGAGATGCAGCCTGAGGCTGGGTCTGAGTCAGAAGCATAGGAGGGAGCCCCAGGTTACAGATAAAGGAAGCTCTCTGGTGGTGGGTGTCTATGAAGGCGGAATCTAACCTGCTCAGCCTTGACAAAACCAGGAAACCTCATTACTATGCACTTGAAAAGGGAAAAGGGAAAAGAAAAACCCAGAGGGATCTGGGGAATGAACTTTTTGGGGGTCTTATTTCTCTCAGAGGTGCACATTAAAATTCTCTCTTTCATTCATTAACGTGAATACAAGCTGCCTGAGAAAATGGCTGGTGGGACCTCCCTTAATGAATAGTGGGGCTTGTCTATGCTCTGGAGGCTTAAAATTGGGTTTCATCCTACAGAGAATTTCTTTCTTTTTTTTTTTTCCTTTTTCTTAATACCACACGTTTGGTTATCTTTCTAGGACTCACCTAGGCTGTGACCTGCCACATCCAATCCTAATCGCTCATATGATTAGATTGGGCCACCCACAGGTAGGTAGGAGGGGTTAGTGTCAGAGACTCCCAGAAGTTCAGGAATTTTTCCAACATTCTTTGAAAGTTTCTATTCTGTCAATCACCTGTGATCTCACTTGTTCTTGTGAAGTTTCTCATACTGCTTGGTTTAGAATAGGCTAGATATGAATATAAAAATCTGTTCTCTTGCTTTCAGGGATTTTGCTTTGGTTTGAAATGGAAGTAACCCGTTTTGACATTTCATGATCTTGTTTCCTTAGAATTCTGGTCTCAATTTGTTTTTCTCCCACATCTTCCAGATATTGTACACAACTGCTCCATCCCACTGCATGCATGCTCCCTCCCAACAATTACTGTCCACATCATCCCCTCGTACTGTTTTCATGAACTACTGATGTTGCCAGTTATCTGCCAGTGTACACTGCTGAGCGTTCTAGGGAAACCTAATTGTGTTTTCTATGTCGTGATGTCACCAGGGCCAACCAAAAGTAGATGCTCAATCAAGTTTTTCATGAAAATGATGATCATTGACATGAAGCCATTTCTCACCAATTCTCTCCTGACTCCCACCAGAGAGAAGCTAGGATGACCAGGAACCCTCCATCATAATTCCAAAACATTAGCCCAATGTCTCTTGGACTACGAGAGAAAGTAGCTATGGATGGAGCTCTACTAACCTTGACTAGATTATGGTAGGAAGAGAAATGCTGATCTATATCTACTCAAGCAATTTGAAGATGCGGAGACAACGTGACAGCAAGTTCCCAAGAGACTTGTGGATCAGCCCCCTTCCCCCCCAATGATACGAGGCCTCAGGCTGGAGCCCAGACACTCAGCCATGGGTGGTCTCTCTGACCTACGCGGGCTGAGAAGCACAGAGCTCTTTCTATGACTGGGAAGGCATTTGGAAATCTAGTTTAAAAGATGTTGTTTTCTTTTGTTTCTTTCTATTCTTTTAACTTGTGGTATTTACTTTACTTGTATTGTACCCCATATATTCTAAACACAAATAAATAAAAAAAAAGCGGTGGATCATATGATTCAGACCAGGATTAATTAGAAAGGAGTAGATACAGACAGGTAGAATGGCATTTAAGGTTAAAAAAAAAGGGAGAGGCAAGTAATAAACACCTAAGAGCAATGATAAAGTTACCTACTGCTCCAGATGAAGGCCTGGATCAGACACTATTCATGTGTTTAATATTTATCGAGTGTCTACTATGCCAGGTATTATGCTAGACACAGTTTTATCTGTTCATTGTTTAATATTGTAAAGCTACTCTATATACTTTATAAATCAATGAAATTTATAGTCTCATAGTCTATCCAGTATATTGGGCCATTTAAAAATTCTGTGGCATATTTATAATCATGATATTCTGGACTTTGCACTATTGATAGACAGTCACTTTCTCAGTAATTGTCTACCAATTTACCAGTAGGCTGTTAAAAGACAAATAATTTTTCTCACTGGTAAACAGGGAGAATCTGGTGACAAGAATGCCAAAATATATATGCATATGTACATATATATATTAAAATGTAGCTATTAAGGGCTTACCTTTAGCACCATTTGCTCTATTTTGTATCTGTTTTTTTTTTTTTTCTTTTTTGAGACAGTCTCACTCTGTCACCCTGGGTAGAGTGCCATGGCATCGAAGCTCACAGCAACCTCAAATTCTTGGGCTTGAGCAATCCTCTTGGCTCAGCCTCCCAAGTAGCTGGGACTACAGGCACCCACCATGATGTCTGGCTAGTTTTTTCTTTTAGTAGAGATAGGGTCTTGCTCTTGCTCAGGCTGGTGGGGAACTCCTGAGCTCAAGCAATCAACTCACCTCACCCTCCCAGAGTGTTAGTTAGAATTACAGGCCTCAGCCACTGCCCACAGCTCTATTTTGTATCTTTAGGAAACACCGAACTTCTTGAAATTTAGCACAGACAGCCTAAGGAGTTAATATTGTACAGACAAAGTGAGCAAACTAATAAAGGGAAGGCGGTGCTTCCTCTGTAGGATCAGATCTGTTACCTGTTATTTGGTTCTGCAGCTGAAGGAGAAAAATAAGTCTTGGATATTACAGCTGTCACTGTGACATCTGTTGTTTCAGGATCCGTGACTGCTTCAGTCACCACCTGACCCAGATCATCACCATAACATTCTGTCCACTATTAAACTGTGAAAGGCCCTCGCCCTCCAGGTGGTACTTCAAGGTTGACATACCAAGGTGTTTGTCTCTGTCCCCGTGACTGCCTTTCAACTGAAAAATACAGTCTCACTTTGTGCAGAATTGATGGCAAACCAAGTCTCTCAGGGTTCAAGGGGAGCAGCTGAGAGCAAGAGTTCCCCAGGCGTAGCCCCGTTCTGCTTTTAATCACTTGTCACAACTACTAGAGGGCCTCAGAGCGTTCCAAGGGGTCGCCTTTTGTTCTTTGCTGGTGGTGGCTGTCCTTTTCCTTTGCACAGAAGACTCCGCTATTAAAACCACAGTCATGAGGGCACGTATATGTGTCCAAACTTGTAACTCACATATCTGTGGGGTTATTAGCCCACCCCAGCACACTAAGAATATTTTACTTTTAGAAAGACACTTTAAATAGAGCTCCACCTATGACTGTATGTGTTTGGTTGAGATCATTAATGATTTAACATAATGGCTAGTGATAATTTAGATGAAAAGTTGAAGCCCACAAAGTAAGAGGGTATCACGTGAGTTAGTAAAAATCAGGCCTGCCTGTACATTCAGAGGAAAGTCTGACCGCGTGAAGTAAGGATTAGCCCTGCTGTAAAGAACGTTCCTTCCAAGGACTCGGGCAGTCATTCATTCATCCACTTACCCATTCTTTTGTTCAGAAGCTGTCATTGAGACTCTGTAATGTACCAGGCACTATGCTGGGAGCTAAGGATAGGGTAAGGGAAGAAGACACATTCTCCGCTCTCGTGAAGTTGGGCATGACAAAAAAAATCCAGGTCCACAACTATGTTTGTGCTCCAGCTTCTTCCCAGGTAACTGAAAGACAGAAAATGTAAACATTCCTGGCCACCCCGCTATTTGATAGTCTGCAAGACATAGTTTCGTTTTGTCATATTATGAACTCATAAAAGAAAACAAAAGCACCACAAGTTTCTCCTAGCACATACCTAAGTTTACTTTCCTAACTTTCATTTTCCTACAATTTCTTGTAATAATGTAGCCCTAGGTTTTTTTTTTTGAGATAGAGTTTTACTCTGTCACCCTCGGTAGAGCATTGTGGCGTCATAGCTCACAGCAACCTCAAACTCTTGGACTCAAGTAATCCTCTTGCCTCAGCCTCCCAAGTAGCAGGGACTACAGGCGCCCTCCACAATGCCAGATTATTCTTTAATGATGAAGTCTCTCGCTCTGGCTCAGGCTGGTCTCAAACATGTGAGCTCAGGCAATTCACTCACCTCAGCCTCCCAGAATGCTGGGATTACAGGCATGAGCCACCACACCCCACCTAGCTCTAGTTTTGATACTGGTTAAGCATATGATCTTACACAAATCACTATACCTCTCCAAAACTTGAATTCCTCACCTATAAAGTTTCTTTACATGATTTGAAAGATCTTTTTATTTCAATGTAAAGACAGTTTTTTAGAGTACTTTTAGGTTCACAGAAAAAATGAAGAGGAAGGTACCAAGATTTCCCCATGCCTCCCCTACCCCCTCTCAAGCACAGCCTCCCCCATCTTGAACCTCTCCCCACCAGAGTGATGAACCTACATTAATACATCATTATCACTCAAAGTCCAAAGTTTACCTTAAAATTCACTCTCAGTGTTGCATAGTCTATGTGTCTAGACAAATGTATTATGACCTGTCTCCACCATGAGAGTTTCTCATAGAGTAGTTTCACTGGCCTAAAATTCCTTGTGCTCCACCCATTCATCCCTTCCTCCCCCAATCTCTGGTGATCACTGATCTTTTTCCTGTCTCCATAATTTTGCCTTTTCCAGAATGTCATATAGATGGATTCATACAGCCTTTCAGACTGGGCTTCTCTAACTTAGCAATATGCATTTAAGTTCCCTCCATGTCTTTTCATGGTAAGATCTTGTGTTTCAATGCTAAAACTATACAACTCTCTTTCAGACATTCACTGTCTTCAAAGTGCCTCAGGACATTTGCAATTGCATAGCCTGGGCATTATGGCTCAGCTGGCAGGACAGACAGGGAGAAGAAAGGGTTTGTGCTGCCCAAGCAGTCTCCACTCACCTGGAAAACCCCTGTAGTCTGTGCCTGAACAAAGATGTATTATCTGGGCCTGGCAGTGTTCCCCCAGCTCAGAATACAGAAGTCTTGACCAGAGAGGTTGGAGGCTGCACTTTGTGGTATCCCTCATTGCTTTATACATTTGGGTTTGTAGTGCTAGAACTTTGCTTCATTCTCTTGTTTTCTTTTTCTAGTCGGCACAGTGCCTGCAAATGTTGGTACTGGCTACCTGGGGAGTGTTGGTATCTTGTAGAATGACTGTACTGGTTAGAAGGCATGTGCTTACACATGGGTAGCTGAGAGGGGGGAAGGGTGTGCTACAAATGCAACTTCATATTTTATGGTTCCTCTATAATAAAATTTAGCTTAATTACTTAACTAAGTACCAACCATCAATGATTATGTAACAACTGAAAAGAAAATAGTGTCTAATACTGAACAACAATACAGGCACCCAAGAGCCTTTGAATATTTTTCCCACTAAATCTAAATTTTTGACCTCTGATTTAATTATTCCTAGCTTTTTTTGGGGGGGGGGAGGGGCACGACTTTTCTTTCCAAACCCCTAATATTCTGAAGTCTTTGCTGAGCAGATCAAGTATTTCAAGAACTTCAATATCAAAACCATCTCTTTAGAAAATAGGCTTCTGAGGGAGCAGAGCCACACACATAATTTGTGTCTGGTGGTGGGTTACAATATTTTTGAATTCTAGAATCTTCTTTAGGATTTTCTTTTCCTAAGTGTCAAATTTGGAAAATATCCTCTACCTCTTTGTTCTGTAAAACTTTCAGTCACTTTAACTTTATGAAGGGAGGACATATTTGTTTACACTGATAGGGATTTCAAAGATCATGTTAGTGGACTACAAAAAGTCTTTGCTAGGGAAACAATTCTGGAGATACGCTTTATACTTGTGGGCGGTGGGGCAGGGTGAGAGAGAAGAAGGGGCATATGTTTTTGGAATTCAATATATTTTTTAAAGTTTGTAGCCCCAGAGTTCTTGATTATCTCGAGGTGAAGACAGAGTTGAATTACTTACTTATAGTGACAGGCTGTCAGACTGAACACGTAGCAGAAGGACCAGAGGCCTGTGGGCAAGCCCAGAGAGGCAATCTGTGCACCGGGAGCTGAGTGAGGGCTGGAGACAGCCCTGAAGGAACAGGTCAGAGCCGAGTGGAGTAGAAACTGGAGCCAGGCCTCAGTCAAAACTGCAATTACAGAATTGGGATGGTTTTCCTTTTGCCTCCCGTGATAGGAGCCTCTGCTGTGCATGGCTTTGCGTGAGTGGATGGGCACTTCCGTGAACACACATGCAGAAAACAGGCATCTTAAAAGATGAGGTCTTAATGTTCTCTGAGTAAACACTGAAAAGGATCAGGTTCCTCTCACTGGAGACCCCAAGGCTCTGTTGTTACTTGATAGGTACCTGGGTTTACTCAGATCCTGTAAGACACGTGAGGTCTTAGAGCAGAGGCAGTTGGGAGGAACAGGGCAGCTTTGAGATACGCACAAGCTCGTAAAGGAAAGGATGGAATCAGCTGAACTCCTCAAACAATTAAATATTTTGAGAGTCTCAAGTTGTACCATAGTGACTAGGGAGCCCGTGAAGTGTGCCAGGTCCGAATGGGGACGTGCTGGAAGAATAAATTGCAAAATGGATTTCAAAGACTTCATATGAAAAAGAAAATCCTCATGAGTAAGTTTTTAATACTGTTTATATGTTAATATTGGAGTCAATAACATACTAAAATTAATTCACCTTTTTTTAATATGGCCACTAGCACATTTAGAATTAGGTAAGTAGCCCTTATTTATGGTGCCTGTTACATTTCTATTGGGCCCCCATACTGGAGGATGTTCACATAAAAAGCCCGGTATATTTGAACGGGAGATAATTCAAGATGGATATTTGTGTTAAGAACTGAAAACACATGTTTTTAAAATAAATTCTATAGAGCTGTGTTACAACTTAGATTATTATTACACAGGGCTGACCCCACTATGGGCCAAGTAGCATTATTAAACAAAACCTCATGTCATACTTTCTTAGATGAGAAGCATCAGGTACCAAACAACTCAGTTTGGGGCATAGAGACAGTTCCTTCCATATGAAAAGTACTTTTCAGCAACTGCCACATTTAGAGAAACTCTGAAACAATTAAAGGAGTTGGCAGTCCATACAGATTTACTGTATGAAAGCCTATTGTCTTAAAAGAAGCCCGCCAGAGAATCAAAGAAATGTGTTGCTTTAATGGGATCTTGCTGTATGAGGATCGTACTGTGTTCTAGGTGATTCCAACATGCTGAGCATTTTTCTCCATTTTCTTCCAGAAGGGTTCTATGTGACTTGGGCCTTTAAACAGAAAAAAAAAAAAATTATTTCCATATGAAGCCATCTCGAAGACTCCCCCACTTTAGCCCCTCCTGAAATGAAGGGTGCCTTGGCAGAAGACGGTTCTATCACCCACCCTCACACTTACTGCTCCTGAGATGTTTTTCAATCCCAGTGTAATTATCTCCATCATGGAGGAGGCTCCAGATGCATTTATTTGCCCCTCTCTCTGACTAGAAAATGTATTCCATATTCAGTTAAACTCAGTAATTAAAATGGCCTAATCTACATTTGTGTTGTACCCACAGGCTGAAAACTGCCCCTCCCTCCAGCCTGGAGGAGGGAGGGCTGCTGCTCTCCAACCCACCAGGAAGACCTCCTATTGGCTGGTGAACACTTAGAACAGGTAAAATAATCTAATCTGGAATATTGCTCTCCTCACCTTTTTTAATAAACATTTTGCCTCACCACAGACCTTAATATAACAGCAGTAAAGGCAGGAGAGGAAATTGGAAACACAACCAGGAGTGTGCCTTATGGTTCATAACAGCCCCAAATTGTGACTGTTTATTAAAACTAACACCCTTTTGTGAGGGTGTGGATCAAAATATCCAGTGGTTTCTCTTCTTTGATATTCCTTTTCTTTTTTTTTTCTTTTTTATAGCACCGTGTTTAAATTTAAGTTGTAGGATTTAATTAAGTTTCTAAAATTATTTCTGACAAAAACATCGATATAAAAAAAGCACCTTGCTCATAATTTGGCCCCGTCAAGAATTTCCATCACGTTGTTTCAGTCAGCAAGAGATGTGTGCGGATGGATTGGCTCTTGGGCAGCAGGGACAGGAAAGAGTTAAGACAGGTGAGGGAAGGGAGGAGTGAGGTGGTGGAGAGCTGCCCCACAAAATACAATGAAGGGCCTTTCCCAGGCCGGAGGCGCTCTGGTGCTGCCAGGAGAAAGGATAGCCTGAGTACAATGTTCTCCTTGTCCACATACCTCCCTTTTGTTTCAGCAGCACTTTGGCTCCCACACACGCCTAAGTTTGAATTTCCTGTTGGCTCTGAGGTGAGATTTATAACATTTATTAAGGTTGCTATTCATTGTGAGTTTACTGGGCAATAAGCCTGAGAGCTTTTAGGGGCTTAATTGCCTGTGTTTATGGGGGGTTGCAAAGCTCCCTACAGCCTCACTGTCAGCCAGGTTGGCCAAATGTGGACTTCTCGGTGTGTCCAGGGAGGGTGTCCCAGCCCAAAGGGGAGGTCAGGCAATGGCTGAAAGGCTAAAAAGGAGGCAGTTACTTCACAGTATTATTTTAGTTTTCTGTTCTGGCTATTCTGGTCCACTTCCCTCCAGCTCATCTACCTCATTCTGGCCATGTTTGAAGCCACATTTGAATTTTCCATTTTCTCCAGGAAGAAAAGGAGAAATAATTTGCAGTAGTAGGTGGTAGTGGCGGGGAGGATGGTGGGAATGAGGGTAAAACACATGCTACATGCATAACATGGGCTAACTAAACATTTCCACATACACTGTCACATTTAATCTTCACAGCAGCCCAGTAAGGAAGATATTATTCTTCTCATTTTACAAATGAGGAAATTGAGGCTTAGAGAAATTAAATAACTTGCTGAAATGAAAATAGCTAGCACATGGAAGAGCTGGGATTTGAGCTCGCTTGTTGTGTGGCTTCCAGTCCCAGGCATGGCTCCACGCTTCATTGACCCCTGTTCTGGCAGCTAATTGCCGCTTGCCCAACCTAAGCAATTGGTTTAGCTGTGTCTTCATGATATTAGAAAGTACAGGGTTAAATTTGTTTTTTAAAGACAGTGAATTTCTGTTTTTACAAAAAGGTCGATTTCCACAATAGACTTATCCTTGTCCTTGGCAAACCAAGGAGGCCTTCTTGGAAGAGGTAGATTAGAGCGGAGTAAAGCCAGTTGAGCAGTGTGTTGAGCTGATAAGATGAAGGATATACTATCTAAAATATGAGACACCTAGGTGTACTGAACGTTGTGAAGGCATTTGAGAAATGGCAGGTGCAGGAAGGACTCTCTGACCTTGCCCTGGACTAGCTCACGGGAAAGCAACCCTCCTGATACCTGGATGAAAGGAGCATCCTCATGGCTGAAGGTGGAGGACCGCCAAGAAGAATTTGAAAGAACAGGCATGGCTAAGTTTCCCCAGTGGACTAGTCTTAGCTTATACCCCTTTGCCCTGTCACATTTTTCCACAGCTTCTTCACTCTTCATCACACATAGTATAAAAACACCCCGATTTAACTGTTTCTTCTGGTCTTCATCTTCTTATGAAGTCTTCCAGGTCATGTAAAACTTATATTAAATAGACTTGTAAGCATTTCTCTTATTAATCTGTCTTTTGTTATAACTGAGAATCCAGAAGGGTAGAGGGAAAAGACCTGCTTCCCCACACTCCAGGGCCACACAGGAAAGACATCCTGCTCTCCCTGAGGGTAGCAGCTACTGAATCAGCTCTGGTATTTGATGACAGATTTGGAGAGAGGGAAGTTCTATGGCCAATTTCATTCTATTATCATTTAGTTATTTAACAAACATTTAATAAGCACCTACTATGTTCTAGGCATTGTGGTATGCATTGGGGGTGACCAATACTTCAGCACTCAACTGCTCCATCCTGTTGCATCAAGGTCTATCCAGCCTCTTCTTTTTCTTTCTTAAGACAGAGTCTCACTCTGTCACCCTGGGTAGAGTGTCATGATGTTATAGCTCACAGCAACTTCAAACTCTTGGGCTCAAACGATCCTCTTGTCTTAGCCTTCCAAGTAGCTGGGTCTACAGGTGCCCACCACAATACCCAGCTGGTTTTTCTGTTTTTAGTAGAGACAAGGGTCTCACTCTTGCTCAGACTGCTCTTGAACTCCTAAGCTCAAGCTATGCACCCACCTCGGCCTCCCGGAGTTATGCCCAGGCTCTTAAAGTCTCTCTCAGGTCACCCCAGGTTCTGTAACTGCAACCATTTTCCCAGACTGCTTTATGGGAATAGACCTACCACAGAGGAAAAAAAAAAAAGAAAGAAAAAGAAAGCAAAAGAGCTGATGAGCAGACAGTGTAATCTTCATATGAAATAAACAAATAAGCGCGCGCACACACACACACACACACACACACACGGAGATATAGAGGGTGCCAAAAATGGTACACGCATTTTAGAAAATGAAAAAATTGTATTACAATTGTAATACTCAATATATACTAATAACACAAGATGAATACAAGACACGTTGAACAGCTCTTATAATTGCAGAAGTCAAATGTGACTTTAGTATTATTAATTTAAACATTTCTTCCTTTCTTATTATGTGTATACATTGTTTATGCGGAACCCTTTGTATATATACATATGTACACAGTACACTCTTCATATAAAATAAATAAATGCATATACACATGAGATTTGTGTGTGTCTGTTAATCTGACCATCCAATTCAAACTGTCTTACAAATTTATAACTCGATTTCTAACGCACAGAAAGCCTACTGGCATGGCAGATTAAACGGTGGAGAGTTGAGCCATCATTGTTAGAAATGTATTGTTCAGGCTGTTTGCTAATTTATGGATGCAGAAGCGGAGGTGGAATCAGATTCGGTTGAAGAATAAATTGGAATATTTTGGTGTATTTCTTTAAAAAAAAAACACTTTAAAGCCTATGTATTAAAATGACACAGTTTTAAATAGGGGTCTCTTTTTCTAAACAAAAGATATGCAAATTGCAATTCAAGATTTATATTATGATAAAAACTGAAATACAAAAGAGTCATTATCCTGCAAAATGTAAAAGTACATTGCTTCATGAGTCTATAATGGTATAATGGGATGTTGATGTAGTAAGAGGTGTCAGAAGGGAGACAATGACCTTAAAATTTTAAGTCAGAAACATTAGAATTGAACACTAAGTATCTACCTACCCACCTAACTACCCATCTATCTATTGAATACTGAATATTTTGCAAATTTGAGATGAGGAATAGTCTATTTTTATCTTCTAATTTTTTAGCCATAATAGGGGATAAATTGGGGGTGAGGGGAAGGTTGGAAAATTACTTTTCACATAACCATTCCAACTCTGAAATTGGATAAAGATTTACTTTGAATTTTAGGTTTATAGGACTATTTATCATAAAAATCAGCGGTGTGCTATGAAGCTTGGAGACCATTCCTGGCCTAGCCACAGGGCAAGCGCCTTAACATCAAATGTCAGTGAGTCCAATGCTCCCACCTCAGGAAGGACTTGCAGTTACTTTGAAGGGACTCTCAATTTTTCATATGCTAGGAGTAATTTCCAGTTGGTCATTGTGTGTCCCTGAAGGAGGCTCGGTCAACTTAAAGAGACTGTATCAGAACACAATAGGTTTACTTATCTCAGACTGTAGAGAAATTGCAGCAAACTGATATTTAGAGTTGAGGTTATTCTACTGGCTTGTCCTAGGAAATAGAGAGGAAGACTTGTGAATGTGTGTGCATGCACCGCTCCAAGGGAGACACAGTGCAAGAAGTCGAGTGACATCCCACATGTGGAGCAGATGTACAGGACTGTCCCCACTGCTAAACAGAGCAGAATGCCTGCTTCAGCTTTTGGGGCAGAAATTTATTTACTTGCTTCCCTATTTGATCTTAACTTAAACAAAGGACGTTGGTCTCAGCCACCACTAAATTTCAGGGCAAGAGCTCTGCCTTATTTCTGAAAGGCAGCAGAATTGTTACACTTCAGAAATCAGATGGTTGCATGGTTTGGAAATTTCCTAAATGTTTATTTATTGTTTTAGTGAGCCAAGCCCTCATTTTCTTGTTTCTGAGTGTGCAATGGATTGCACTGAAAGTTGTAGGCAGAAGGATCTGACTTTCATACAAATAGCAGAACCTTGGCAAAGCAGTTCCCAGAACTTCAGGACAAACCCAAACAACCCAGGGACTGCAAACGAGGCCTCAGAAAACACTCTCAGACCAAAGTCCTGAGATTTTCCAGTTCAGAAAGTTGCTGAGGGTCCTCTGTCAGGGCGAGCTCATGGTTTATGATTTTTGAGCCTGTGAAATCCTGCTTTCTATTTCATCTTGACTTAATGCCATTAGTCTTCCTTCACAGAAACCTGCGTGTTCATTTTCTAATCTATCTAGATGATACGCTGACAGTATTTCCCCTGATCAAGACTTTACCATTTATATCTCTGCCTCTGTTAATCATCTTCAGAAATGAGATTTATAGTAAAAAGGATTAAATCAATTCTGAGTACTTCCAAATTTCTGAGATTTCAGGGATTCTTGATGAACACAGAAACCATGGCCCCTCGGAGAGGCTTTCTGAAGAAGATCTTTCTTGCCTTTGTGAGCTGACCTTTCAGAGGTAGCCGCCTCTCTGTGGATCGTAGCAAGTCAACTTCTCCATGTTTTGTTTGGCAACCACACCACAGCAGCTGCCCTCAGAGCAATTTGAGCTATTTTTGATTGGAAATAGATTAGTAAGCTATCAATTATCTTCTTTATTCCCCATCTTTCCTTCTTTCTCTTCTTCCTAGACCTAAGATGAGTACCCTTAGGAAAGGTGTCAGCCTATTTCAATTTAGTATTTATCTTTTAAGTTTCTCATCATGGGATAAAGTATGACATTTTTAGAAGCTGAGATTGAAGAGAAAAATTGCACCCATCCAAACTAAATTACAGCTTATTTTCTTCCTTTCTAATTTCGCTAATCTCCAACTGACTTCAAATAACATCACAACTTTGCATCAGGCTTTGGGCAAGACCAGGAGTTTTCACAAATGGGATCACTTTCCTTCTCTTCCTTCCTTCTCTCAGTCATTTTTCCTGATTTATTATCACTATTTTGCCTCGTTGAACAGATTTGTGCATCTTCTTTTAGAACCCTGTATCTCTTCCTTTCCATTCCCTCGGGACCAAGTACAGGGAGAGAAAAGACAGTGACCATGATGACTTATCCCAGGACATGTGTCCAGGTGACCAGACTCAATAGCTTTAAATTCAACTGAACCACTTACCCCCTACAGCTGTGCTAAGCTAGCTTCTCTGTCATTTCCTCTGCTGTCTGCTCTAGTCTAGAGAATGCCTGAGAAATAATCTCTATGGTTTGGTTTCCTATGTCTGGCCCTGTACCCATCCCCTCAGTCTAAGCAGACATTTTGGCTTCCCCACCCTCACTCTTATTACTACATAGATTTCAGGTCCTAGAATGCAACCTGTAAATCCACTGCACTCCAATCTTTTTGGACCACTTGGGCCAGTTCTCAGGGGTACAATAAACCTGTATTCTCAGAATCTTTCCTTCCCCAGTACCATCCTACTTTCTTACTATAGGGCTTTCCACAGCCCCCGGTTTGGAGGGGGGCGGGGAATGTGTCAAACAGTTTTGCCTCAATTCAGAATATCTTCTTTTAACTTGGCAATCTGGCCCATGTCTGTATGTTAGTCACAGTGCCATCTCTCCATTTCCCTGGTGAAGGCTAAATGTTTGAGTAGCATTTGTGTCCTATACACAGACAGATTTCAGTTTCCAGGATCCAGGGAAAAGAAGCATATTTTTTTAGGTAAGTACACTTGGGGTGGTAAAAGCACCCTTTCATTCTTTGGACCAAGATAGTCTGGTGACCTGTATACTCTCAGCTCTCCTATCACTCTTCCCTCTGCTTAGAGGGAGAAGTTCTACCCATACTGACAATATTTCAAGATGATGAAAATGTACAAAGGAATTATAGAAGTCATAGTTAGCAAACTTTACTCTTTTATTTGTGGATAATAAGGGATTTAGCAAGTAGGAGATTAATAAATATTACAAACTCATGGTTTCAGGGACTCAGTGAGTCAGATCAGAATCCTGAATGTTCACCACCATCCATATTCACATGAAGCATCTGCTGTACACACAGGACACTCTATAATCTAATGAAGACACAGAATATTATAAAAGATGACAAATGTTATAAAAGACAGTTCTTCCTTTCCAGGGGCTTAGAATGAATCTAAAGAGACCACTACAGACTTAAAGGATAGAAACTACCATCTAACACTGGTTTGTATAATAACCATTGAAGGTGTTCCAAAGATAGTACGGTGCCTTCAATGGATACAGTCAAATAGACCTTAACTGGAGTCACAGCAGCTGTGTGGGTAGGAGACCTGGGTAGTCACTTTTGACTTCACACTTGGCTTAATCTTTTACTGGTTCTATCCAGACATTCTTTTTTTTTTTTTTTTGGCCGGGGTTGGGTTTGAACCCGCCACCTCTGGCATGTGGGACCGGCGCCCTACTCCTTGAGCCACAGGCGCCGCCCTCCAGACATTCTTAATAATTTAATCTTTGAATTTGTGTTTTGGAAGTGAAGTATAAGCATAATGGAGCATGCACTTGAGCAGAAGAGATGTGGGTAACATGCCCATCTTTCCCAACTGCCCCATTTGCACACAGCCTTTACAACACTCTGTGGGGATAAAATTCTGGAGCACCCACAGTGCATGGGAGTTAAGGGAGATTCAAAGCAAGTACAAAGTAAGTGTCACATCTATGACTGAATAATTTGGGGAGGAAGACATAGGGTAGAGGGGGCACTGGCATCCCCTCGAGGCCCATGTTTTCTATTCCAGTAGGATTTTCTTCAAAAACAGACCACAGGAAGAAGACATGGAGTTCTAAGAAACACAGACAATCAAGAAACTCTATCAGATTCTTTCCTACTCATGTTACTTCCATGTGTCAACCAATCACTTATGCTGGAAATGACAACATGGAAAAAAGGAAACAATAGGGCGACCCCTAGTTCCTCTTCCTTTCAGTCCTTCCTTATTCACCTTATCCACTAGAGAGTGAAAGTAGACTGTTAGTAGAATTTACAAGTGAAATAACAACAATTAAGTGTGCTTTGAGCAGCATGTTCAGTGTTTGGGGGATAAAGTACATATGCAGGTGTAAGCTACAAAATACAATTGTACTGTTTCAGGAACATACAACCAGCATTGTAGAATATAAAGGTGAATGATTACGTTCATGCTAAAAGTTTGTTATTTTTTCACTTATAATGACATTGAATAAAAATAAAAACATGACGAGAGAGAGAACACAGAAGAAAGGGAAAAACTCTATACTTTGGTATAATTAGTGGCATTTGTTTCCTGCTTTTTGAACAGTTAGCCTCCAAATTTTCATTTTGCACTGAGCCTCACAGATCATATAGCACTTGCCTAATGATCTTGATGAAAAGGTGGAACCTAGAGAAGCAAATAGCCTCTACCAAAAGTGACATCCTTGTGACTTGAAATGGACTTCCCTGATTTGGTCCATGGATATCAAGATGGAAATGTGAGACTGGGGGTGGTGCCTCGTGCCTATAATCCCCACACTCTGGGAGGCTGAGGTGGGTGGATCACTTGAGCTCAAGAGTTTGAGACCAGCCTGAGCCAGAGAAAGACCCCCATCTCTACTAAAAATAGAAAAACTAGCCAGGCATTGTAGTGGGCATCTATGGTCCCAGCTACTCAAGATGCTGATGCAGGAGGATCTCTTGAGTCCAAGAGTTTGAGGTAGCTGTGAGCTATGACAACACCATAGCACTCTACCCAGGGTGACAGAGTGAGACTCTGTGAAAGAAAGGAAGGAAGGAAGGAAAGGAGGGAGGGAGAGAAGAAGGGAGGGAAGGAGATGGAAATGTGAATACTGGATGATATTTGCTCATAGCTATCATCTATCAATTTTTCAATTTTATTTTATTGATTCTATGCTTAGAAAGTTAACCTTACTCAAATGTTTGGAAAGTTGTCCATTTTCTTCTCTTCTGGTTAGTCTATGCCCTTTAATTTTTGCATACAGTACTCAACTATTAAAACCTCATCTGTTTTTGACCTCAGGGTAAGGCAAGGTCATTTTCAAAATGCTAAATGGTTACTTTAGTTATCTACTGAATGATATTAAGACCTCTTGATTTTGATTAGTAAGCTATTTGCAAACATTTCTTTCGATTTCCCTCCTTTTCTATCCCCTCTTGTGCACACTGCTCTTCCCCCTGGGTTCCCACTTCCAGCCCAACCACCGCCTTACTATCTTCTCTATGAAATTTGCCTTTTCAGCCTCCTGAGTCACATACACCACACTTGCCACCATGGATGATCTCGGACAACCTCATCTTATTATTCCTATTTCTCCCTTCTCCTGTTAAGAAAAATAGATTTCTCACTTGTATCCACCTCACCTTAACCACAGATCCATCAACAGAGGGGAATTACTTTACTATAAGGCACTATACAAATACAGAGTGTAATTATTAATGTCATTTTAATTATATCAATAGCAGTTCATACTTGTGTAAGGCTTACTCCATGCCAGGCAGTGCTCTACATTTTTATGTATATTAATTGATTTTTATTCTCACAGCAGCCATTATTAGTATTTCCCATTTCCAGATGAGAAAACCAAGGCACAAAGAGGTTAAGTCACTTTTCAAATAGCTGATAAGTCGTGGAGAGGGTATTCCAACCCAGCAATTCCCTTCTGTTATCTTCCTAAGTAGAAAGACTAAAAAGTCTCATAGTGTCATACGTTAGTATGAAATAATACTCATGAATTAACATGCCTTTACAAAAGCTCTACTCCCATATGTCCATGAGGAAGGGGGAAGGCAGGCCGAGGCATCTTCATATCAGGAATTGCCTGCCAGAAACATCGGCCCACTCTTTGCCTCTATGGTTTTGTCTTGTTCTGTTTTGTTTTTTTAATTTTAGAGAATAGATTTCTCTGGGAAGTCAGATTTCTCTTTGATTTTCCACCCGAGATCAGAGCGTGGAGAACCTACAAACCTCTGCTGTCTCCCACAGACACTGACTCTAGCCGTGACCACCAGCCTACACTGCTGCTCCGCAATGCACTTGGAACTTCCCAGCAGGACCACCCAGAAGCTGCAGCTGGCATGGAGTACGCGGCCTGGCCTGTTTACACCAGAATGTGAGCGAAGGAAGTGGACAGTACCTGCTTTCCGCTGGCAGCCAAAGCCTGGAATCCCCTGGAAAGACCCAGTGTGTGATCTAGAAATAGGGGTCGGTTTTAGGCCCTGTTTTCCAGACTTGGAGGTGTTCCCTTCCCAGAGCTGGGGGCAGAAGCTTCTCCCAGGGTGCTGTTGGCTGCCTCGGGTCCAGTGGAGCCAGCGGGAGCTCTGGAAATGTGGGTCAGACAGACTCCAAATGTGCTGATCTGCAGATAGACCACTTTGAAAGAGCCATTTTCTCATACAAAGCCTTTCCGTTGAATCATATCCTAGGCACTATCTCTGGCTTTTCAGAAAGGAACAACATTGAACTTGTAAGGAAAAACAACGTGTCCTTAAATCCCTTGCCTGTATCTTTTGTGGGCAGCCAAATTCATGCCTGGCCACCACCCCAGGAGGGCATTTGGCAATAGTCACAGCAAAAGCCTTTCTAGAGGGATGAATAACAGTGTCTGGAAGGGCTAAGTTAGGGGGAGCAGGGAGAGATTTACAGGGCTGCTAGCAATGCCGTTATCATGCGCTCTGGCCAACAGATTTGCCACTGGACAGGTTATCTTACCTCCATGTTTTTGTAATTTGAATCCTTTTTTACAATTTTGTTTCGGAACTCTTTAGAGGGCCCACCATTTCAAGAATTTCTCTAGCAGATCCCTTTATAAAATAACGAGAATAATCATTTCTTAGGACATCTGCTTCCTCAATAAGTTCAGATTTTCAAAGATCAAGTTGCCTTCAATGGAGGGAAGCCTATATTAACAGCTTTGTCCTTTTGGTTCTGCACTTTGAACTAGGCTACTCCACACCCTCTGTTTCATGCTGCAAACAGAAACCTGGGAAGGAGAAAGGAGAAATCAACCTGAGAAAGAAATGTCTCAGTGGTTGAGGCTTTTTCTCCACTGCTAGGTGCAGAGTACAGATTCTTTTCAGGTTGATCCATAAGAGGAAAAGCAAACTAAACTTTATTGAGTTGGTACTATGTTCCAGGCATTTACTCACACAACAGCCCCATGAGAGAAGGAAATTAGAGAGCATTTAAGGAATGCCCACTACCTACTGAGCGCAAAGATAGCAGATACACAGTAAATTTATTTCTTTAGTCTTTATAATTAAAGTTGCCATACTAAGCAAATAAAATATAGAGCATCTAATTAAATGTGGATTTTAGACAAACGATGATTTTTTAGCATAATAATATTTTGTAGGATAAGTATATCCAAATAATTTGGGATATACTTGTATCCTACAAAATATTATTTATCTGAAATTCCTATTAAACTGAGCATTGTGGATTTGACCTGGAAAGCTTATTTATAATCATTCTCAGAAGTAGAAATTATTGAGAAATAATTGAGAAAACTAAAATTCAGAGACATGAAGAAATTTGCCTGGGATGATAGCTAGTGTCAGGGTTGAGATAACAATCTGGTTCTGTTTGGTTTGAAATCCTATACATCAGCAACTACACCATATGGTCCCCTCTTCTTAGTTAATAAATAGGGTGAGTTTTTATTCATTTAAATAAGCTGCCTCAAGAGAAAGAGCTAATTTCAGTTTTAAATACTGAATAATTATTAATGATCCACCTGGTCCAAAATTCTGTATTTGGGGTCTTGAGAAGAAAGGATGCATTACAGAAATAATTTAAGAGCCAGAGCCTGCCCTCATAGAAAAACAAAAGGTAGTGGGGAAGATGGACTACAGAGAGAAGGCAGAGAAGGAAAAAGCAAGGGAGGAAACATTCCGTATGTTCCTAGTTGGTCTCAAGGTTTTACACAGGAACGTTCCAGTTGATTCTCCTTTAAAACCTCGAGCCAGGGGTAGGAAGTGGCGAGGGGTAGGGTGCCAGTGAAGGCATCAGATGGTCATCCTCTGAGGAAGAAGAGCCCTCTGTCTGCTTCTCTGTGGTCTCCCCAGTGCCTCGAGTCCCTTGCTCCAGGTCACACAGTGACTTTCAGGGTCCTACAGTGGTTTTGCCACCACTCATGGATGATCAGGGTGACCTTGGCACAGGTAGGGAGGACAGTACCTCTTTCCTTGCAGCTGTCTGTAGCTGTCACCGTGTGTGAAGATGATCTGGAAAGGTTAGAAAGAAGATAGAATCCAAGATGCAAGTACTAGAAGCAACACACACATACAGAGAATAATAATAAAGCATATTTCAGTGCTTCCTTTGGGTCAAGCACCGTCTCAGGAGTGTTTTATAAGTATTATTCCTAAACATCACAAGAAAACAGTAAGCCAGTAATTATTCCCTCTCTCTTACAGATGGGAACACTGATGCTCAAAGATCATAAGAGGCATGCTAGAGGTCACGCAGCAAACATGAGGGTCTGTCTGCTCTAAAATCCTGTTCTCATACAGTACGGAGCTACCTCCTCAAAACAAAGGGAATCGGATCCCTTCTTCCCTCCAGACAGGCAGGGACATTTTGCCACTAAACAGCAAGCAGAGAGAGAGAGAGAGGATGTCTAGGGCCCGAGTGCAAAGAAGCAGGCCTGAATCCAATATCATTCTCTCTTATCTCTTAATTGAAGCCAGGGGTACGTACATGCTACATTCGTAGCTAACATCAAAAATAGAAATCAGCGCTGTGCAAATGTATATCTAATAGTACAGCTTATGGTATAATTCCTTTTCCCTGTATCACTTTCCAAAATAGAAAAGATCAGAGAAGAGAAACTTAGAAATGGTCATACAGAAAAAGCTTGTATGTTGATAGTAAGGGCCTTTTTAAAAGTTCGAGTTCTGTTTTTGATATGAAAAGGCTTTTAAGAACGCTTTTTATAAAGCATTGTTTATCTGCACCCGTGGTCAACGCCCGCCTTCACTTGCCCCCCCCCCCCCGCTACAAGGCTCAGTTTTCCTTTCTATTTTCCCAATGGTTAACTTTCTGCTTCTAAAAATTATCCATTAAAATTTTATCAATTTTGTATTTTGGTGAGACAGTATGAGGAAATGCCATCGTGAAATTAGATTTTTTCCTTTGACATCAGGCGCCCCAGTCAGCAATCCAATCCCATGTGTTTCTATTGAGACATTAGGGTTTGATATAATTTGGGGCAGAAAACATTTTAAAAATGAAACAATTGAATTTTCTAGATGGTCTTGGGGACCACTTAGCTTAAGAGAATACACTTCCAAATCAAAAGCCTTTCAATCATTTAAAATATTATTTAGATGATATTTGCTCTGTGGGTAGTAGCAGTTTGAATTCGTATTGAATGTTTGACCGGCTCATGCAACACATAGATGATGTATGAAATTATTATTTCATATTTTTCTGGTGTTTGCATTGCAAGTGACATCTGGCTGACAGGAACTTGGAGAAATGGGATACGAAGTGAATGCTGCAGTTACCACAAGCATCGTATTTATCAAAAGGTTTAAGGTTGGTCTGTCTTCGTTTAACATGTGAAACTTGGAAGAGTGAGAAGCCCCAGGTTTTGGCGTTACTTGCACTTGTTAACTGTGCTATTTAGGAAAAGAACAATCAAAGAACAAATGCTGATTGTATTAAATGTTCTGCTCGTGAAACTAAATATTACCCTAATCTGACGCCCTAATTTTAAGGGAACAAACTAGATTTGATATCATTTCCATCCATTTTGCCTACAGTTGAAAAATTTACAGATTTCATGTCAGAAAAGCACACGTACTAAACGCTGTTCCTCATTACTCAGAAAAGGCAATGTGGGAGGGAAAAAAAGCTCAACTGCATTTTTAATTTTATTTTCTAATTTGTAAATGTGTAAAATGGAAGTAAGACATGTGAAAACATGTACTCCATTGTTTGCAAGCTCTGATTCTGCCGCCATCCACACACACAAATACACACATTCTCCTGGTCTCCCTTCTCTTGGAAGTTGTGGTGCAAATTATTAATTCATTCATGAGAAATATCATTAACCAAGGCTTATGACCTACTGTGGATTGTGGACTACGCAGGTGCTAGGGAGATGGAGAGAGGAAAGACACTCCCTGCTTTTAGGAAACTTATAGGCAGGCATCAGGAGAGGTCCACAGGAAATAACTACATGCAAGTTAGGGCTATAGTTCCATGAAAAAAATATAGAAATCATTGACAGAGGGGAGCAAAATGGTGACAGTGGTTCATCTACCACAGAGGGGCAGGGAAACAAGGGAGCAGGGAGGCCCTTGTGGAACCCTCCAGTGCATCAGGTAAGACTCATTTTTTGAAACTTGAACATTTCAGAAAAATAGAAATATGGTGAAAATCATCCTTGTTCTTATCACTGAAAGGCAAAAAATACAAACATTTCCCTCCAATCTTTTCTCAATAACTATTTTGTTTCCTAGTTTTGAAAGTACTGTGATAACACTTCAAGTACACGGCACATATTCTTAAAGAAATACCATGCTTCTTTCAAAGAACCCCTTGCAACATTATTGAATGCATTTCCATGTTATTTACAACTCTTCCTACACACGGTTATTAATGATCGTGTAATAGTCTGACTGATACTTAATACTGCTAATTAGTCATTACCCTTTCAGGATATTTCCTTTGCTGTCTATCTCCCTGGACCAACAATAAATTGGTAACTTCTAAGAAAAAGGAATTCAGGAGACGAGAGCTAAATCTCCAATGGTGGGATCCCTGGCATGAGAATAAGATAGAGAAAGGGTTACATTGACTCAGCATCCAGTACTGTCCTTTGTACTTTACACGTGCTATTTTGTTTATTACCCTAGAAATCCTGATTCAGGTGTGGTATAGTGAATCAAGACTGTGACTTCCCCAATAGTTGAGCTCCAATTTAATTTCCAATGTCTTCAGACTTACGATTTCCAAAATTTAGTTAGTCTGTCTGCCCTCAGCTTCCTCATTTATGAATTGGGGGACTACTTGTATTCATTTATTTATTCATTAGCTCGTTTATGTACAGGGCACCGTGGTAAGCACAGGGGACCTAAGATGACGATGTCTCACAGGAGCTTGTAACCTTGTTACAGAGTCAGTCTTATGGGTCCAACAGATCCCAGGGAAACACATTTTTCTTTCTGATAGAGTAGCATTTGTTCTGGATCTTAAAAGATGGGGAACGGGTTTTAAACTGTTGTTCTTCAACCACGGTGTTCTTCTGTTAATTAATCAATCATACATGTGCAGCCTTGTGCCCATTCATTGTTTTCCCCACCCTAGAGAAGCTGGCCAGCTAGTGTCAGTCCTAATGTTCAGGAAAATGTAGCTTGTAGTTTCATATATGGGTTAACACACTGACTTATTTCAGAAGTGATTGTGCTGGCCCTGAGATTCGTTTCTACCAGAGTCCTTCCAGCTTTGTGAGCAGAGGGCCCTGTTGCTCCATCAACGGCCACCTTTTGACACTGCTTTTTTTAAAAAACTTCATTAATCTGAATAACTGGGCCTTCCAAATAGTCTTAAGCAATGTACAGACATACTCTGTAATCAGATTTGGGTCTGCACATATTAAGTTTCTCCCTGCTAAAAATTCCCAAATGTAAAATTAAAGCCAGCATACTCAGGCCTAATGACAAGTTTTCAAATGTTCATCATTTAGCAGTTTAAAATGCTTTAGACACCATTAAAACTGTCATCTGAAACAGGAGGGTACTTTTAGCAAGTTTTTGTCTTCCTTTTATTACTAAAATGTTACTGAAAAGTATATCTGACGGTTCACCAAATATGGGAAAGTAAATATATTTGTAGGTTTTATTAGTGAATTCCATTTTAAAATAAAACCATCTATAACTCCTGTTTTCTGTTCTAAACCAATGGTCTATCAGATACTGCCACAGAACTACTGAGTAACAATCTTGCTCCAAAATTAAGGGTCTTGAAACAATAACTGTCTACCTTGGAGGGCAGACTTGACTGGCTCTGGCTTGCCCAGACTGGTCACCAGCTAGTGCTGGGTATATCTCAGGTGTCTCTTGTCCTCCTCTGGGAGCTTGGGGTTGTTAGGTCAGGCACATCTTTCTCATGGTGATGGCAGAGTCACCAAACACCAAGTCTAACCACTTTTCAAACCTCTACTTGCATTACAACTGGTGACGTCCCACTGGCTAAAGCACGCCGTTTAGCCCCATCCAGAGTCAAGTTTGGAGAGTCACTGCAGAGTGACATGGCAAGCAGCACAGACGTGGGGAAGAATGGGGCCGGCAATGCAGTCCACCCTAAATGACCACAGCATTTTTCTCCAAAGACGAATAAGGTCTGCATTTTCATCTTTTCTAAATTTGATTTAGGTTTTTTATTTTTAAATTTTACCATATATTTAAAGCCTCCTGCACTCTGGGCACTGACTTTTGACCACTTTATCTTCCTACAGATCTACAAATACACTTCAATACCCCTGCTATGCATCTGAAGAGACTGCGGCTCAGCGATGTTGGATGTGGAGTAACGTGTTCAGGCTGTTGTGGCTGGTCAAGGGCAGAGTCCAGAGTGCATCCTATCTGTGGATTCTGGGCCTTGGCATCTGTCCTTTCTACTATGAAATGCTGCCTGTATATAAAATTTCAATTGCAAAATTTAAGATGACAAAGGGATTTAAAGCTTATCTAATCTCCTTATTTTGTAGATGAAACAATTGAGCCCCAGAAAGATGATTTTCCATATTTTTATTTTACTAATTAATTAACCCAAGTGTCCTGATTGTCCATTTTTTTTCTGTAATTGTATATGTTTTTGACATTGGACACACCTTTACTGAACACTTGCTTTGCACTGAACCCTGTGTTGATCCAGTCCTGTGTTACTAAAAACACACCCTGATTATAAAAATGAAGAGAAATGGAAAGTCATGTCAGCACCTACTATGTGACACATGAGTGTCTATGTTTTCTTAAAGTTTACTAAAACTGAGATTCTGAGCCCCTGCAGCAATCTATTCCTGCTGAAGTACAGGGCAGATTTTCTCTTAAGCTCTGACCACATTCCACATGCCATAAAGGTCAAGCTGGTCTAGGAGGCTGCAGGCGCTGTTGCAGGCAGCTCAAGTCTCCCTGAAGCAGAGTGGAATCCAGCTCATCCTGGCAGCTGTGGAACGATGCTGAAATTGCACAGCTGCCAGGCACCCCCCGAATGAGAGCTGACCATGATATGGATTCTGCAAACCATTCAAATAGATTTCCTCTTTTGGAAAGTTCAGAGAGGGAAAAAGGAGAAAACAATAAAGGTTGCAGCCTCTCCCTCTGAGATCTTTTACATGCAGCCTCCATGCTGTCCCCAGCACTGAGTCATTATCCCCAGTGAGTCCTACAGGGCTCAGACTGATGGAAAACAAGTGAAATAGGTCTTAGAGCTGCTTCAATAGATCAGAACCTGCCTCCCCATGGTGCTGGGTCCATTATATCAGACCCAGGTGGAGGAAGAGGGGGGAGGAAAACCCGAGGCAACTCGGGCTGGTGTGGGAGCCATTGGGGCAAGTCCAGTGGCAGTTCCTTCTCAAACAAGTGCTCTCCACCTAGGCCAGGCCTGCACACAGAAGGTGCTCCATAAATGTTTGTGGAATGAATGGTGATTGAATGAATGACTGTCTCTCCTAGGTCTTTTGCTTGTCTAGTTGGGTTTCACTTGATCTTGGAGAAAACTTGTTTGCTCAAGGACTTGGCGTTGCACAGAGATTTATGCTTTGGGTTTTATATTCAATCATCCAACCAGTATGTTTGAGTGTTTATTTGTGTTCTCAGCATTGAGGACAGGATGGTTTGCAAAACCACATGTAATTGTTACTCCTGTGCAGTGTGTGGTCTAATGAGATAAATCAGACCTGGGCTTTGAATCCTTCCTCTACCACTTACTAGCTCTTTGACTGTAGATGAGTTATTTATAGCTTAATGCCTCAGTTTCCTGATATGTAAAAAAGTATAATAATAGTATTCAAACGTTCATATATATTAAGCACTGAGAACATTATCTGGCATTTAAGCACTAAATAAACACCTCATATGTTGCTGTGAGATTAGATGTAAAAATGCATATAAAGGGCTGATAGTGATACGGGCACATATCAAGAACTTCACAAATGGTAGATATTATTATTACTTGTCATAGGCAGCTTTAAACCTGATGGCAATTCTAAACCTGATGTGGAAGAGGTGGGAAGTGGACTGAAGGAAGAGTTGCTCATACAACTAAAAATCTAATCTATTTTCTTATTCTCAGGCAGATACTTTGAGCAATGCAATGTACACAAACACACCCTTTATAACCCTTTTGGGGATGAATTTAAGAAGAGAAAGTTCATGCTTCCCTAAATTAAACCTCCCTAGACATTGAAACCCACTATTTCGGATTCACCCCCATCTTGCGGCCACAATTCTTTCACCTGGCCCCACCAAAATACAAACTGGAAGGAATTTCCCAAAAAGATGAGGGGAAGATGCCAGGCCAGCCAGGGCACTTCTGTGGGAGTGGGAGTGGCCACTCCAGTCCAGTCTTGAGGGATTCGTCCCCATCTTCAGAGCCTGTCAACATCTGCAGAATGATGGTTTTTCCTTCACACTTGTGCTACTTTCTTCTATCAAGTGTTTCTTGCTCAGTGTTGCCTTATTCCTTTGGATCCAGTGAAACCTTCAGAGATCCGCCATTAATCATTTTTAATTTTATTCCCTTCTTCCTTTCCCACTGGACTTGTTCTAGTACCTCTCCTCCTGTACGTAATCACTCCAACCTGGTTTTTTTCTGCTTCTCTGTGGGTTTCTTCCTCCATTTGAATAGCTCCCTCATCAGCATCATCATCGAGACTCCAGATAAGTAGATGTACAAGTGCCTCTGCACTCGAAGCTTCCCATCTGGGTAAGTCCTCGTCCTCTCACTGAAGCACGTCTATGAGTGAAGTTTCCCCGGCCCTCTTCAGCCATGGAGGAGCGTCTGCTCCCGCCTCCCTCCCATCAGACACCAGCGAATGTGGCACATGCAGAATCACACTCAGGTCCCCAAATGGTCCCACCTCTACCTCTCACCCAGCACACATCTGTGTTGGCAGAACAGGAGAGTAGTGATTGGGACAGGAGGAGGGAGGAGGAAGAGAGATAAGTTAGTACAAGTAAGAAAAGTTACTGTAAATTCAATTCCGCGGATTGTTCTCTATTTTCACAAACCAGGAGGAAAAAGGGTAGGGGGGGCTTAGGCTGAAGTGGGCGAGAGTTTTGCTAAACTTAAAGAAGAACCACTCGACAGAGGAGATGGATAAACCCAGAAACAAGCAACCAAGTAAGTTCCCAAGAGCTGTATTATAAAATGAAACATAACAATTTATTTTGAATGGTTTAGAGAGAGACTTTCCTGGAGATGAGGTTGGGAGTGGGGTGGAGTTGGACCAGACAGATACGTATAATCTTGGAACTGGAAGGGACGTTCAGGGCTCGACCATCTGTTTCACAGAAGAGGCACAGAATAAATTTGCCTGGGGTTACAAGGCTAGTTAGCATTTGATATTCCACACTTCCAAACTCCAAGTCCAGTGCTCTTCTGATAGCCCCAATTTAACGTAGGGACTGTGTCCCACTTTGAGATATTTTTATTTTGGAAGGAGGAAGGGAAGGAGAAAAGAGGAGCATTAAAACAAACAAACAGGAAGGACGATGGCAGGTTTGCCGGTATGGATTCTGGTGAATCCAGGATGGTGTGAAAGATAATCCTTCTGGGAAGAAGAGTTACCAGGTAACCCTTCACCCCAAATCTGAATGCTAAACCAGCGAGTGCCTGCGAAGACTTGCAGTTATGACTTCATTTTGTTGCTTACAGGACTAGTTGCACAGGCAGAGACAGAGCGATGCTGAACAGCGACACTTACCATTTGCTCCTCCGAACACATTCTGTAGGAAGGCGTGGGATTTCACAGCAGTGAGAGCAAAACTATTCACAGCGGCACCATATGCTCCCCACCATCAGGAGCGGCGGTACTGGTCACTGGACTTGGCAGGCAAAGCAACTGAATGGAAATTCTGAAGACCACAGTAGGAGTTTTCCCTTTGTGGGTTTTGGATGGTAAAATCTTCAATCTGTTCCACAGGCAGAAATCAGAGTGAAAAATAATTCCACACAAATCATGTGTGTATGTGTGTGTGTGTGTGTATGTGTGCATGTGTGGATGAAACAGTGTGACTACGTGTCACTCCCAGAAAAGTTCAGGGGGTTAACTTACACACTGTCCCATAGAGGTGGGAGGTCACATGCCAAATACAAGGAGGGAAAGGAGAAAGTGGAAGATGGAGACGGATTATTTTTAGTATCAATTCCATGTTTTCTGTTTCTTTCTTTAAGAAAAAAGTCAGATTGAGAAGAATTTCCCAAATGCCAAGACCATTTAATAGCAGAATTACAACCAACAATAAATGCAGCACTTTTTAAAGCTTGTCCTTTCTCTGTTATTAACTTTGTTCTTTCAGTTGTGCCAGAGAAAGCACAAGAGATAGAAATTGGCAGAAATATGGGTCTGAAGAACAGAAATTCAACTCGAATGAAAATACCATGAAAACCTCTAGTAAAAAAAAAAAGAAATCTTTTGTGTAATAGCACAACTCTCATCAAGAAAAGATTTATTTGAATTAAAAGTAAAATTTAGGACAGCCTATTATCTAATCATTACTAATTCTGTGCACGTATGGGGTAGTTTCTATTTCCAAAGTGGTTTGCAATCATTAGTTAATCCACTCAGCATGCTTCGTCTAAATTGCGTTATATGCGTAGAACAGATAAGGAAGAGATGTTGGGAACAGACAGCATGACCCAGCAGGCTGAGTAATGGACTAGGAACTCAGAGCTGGGAGTTCTCATCTCAACCAATCAGTGCAACTACTGTGGGAGTCCTGCCTCTACCCACAGGACTCTAAGAGGAAGATTCAAGTTGTTTCAAAAACACATACAAATATTGCATAAAATTCCTTTCCCAATAATTGAGGCCGTTTTAACTTTCTATGAAGTCCCCTTTGCATTACATAGGCCCAGTCTCAATGTTCTCTGTAAGAAAAATCTACAGTATTTTGAAAAGGCCAGTATCTCTGCAAATATCTGCATTGAGAGGCGGCACGATGGTTCATAAAGACACATGTAGACGTTCTCCGATGTCCTTTTTAACATGTGGAAACTGTCTGCAGAGTTTAAAAGCACTGGGATAAATCAGTGGTATAATTTCCTTCTCTTTTCTTTCCTTTTTGGTCACCGATAATACTAGTCTGTATTGTTATCTGAGGTTTGCCAACTTCAATTTTTCTCTTGAGAAGGAAAATGCTCTAAGCAAGATGTTGCTTTTAAGTGTTCTAATGTAATTTTTTTCAAGCATGAACCAAATGCTGGTGCCCAGCAGAGCTTGTCCACATCATGTCTGGATTCCAGTTGCATAGCTTTTCCTTTATTTTCATTTGTTTGCTCCCACCCTATCCAAGCACATTAATTTGTGGTTCAGATAACGTATTCCATATGTTTAATTAGCCATTACATGAAATGTAGGAAGGTGGCACTTTTCAAATGCATTCTCCATTTCTCCCAGCTTCCTGCCTGTTAACTCACGATCTCTGATGGTGTGTGTTTGTGTTTGTCTAATTCTTTTCACAATAAAGAGTCTGTCTGGACTAAACATTATCAAACTGCTTGAAGTTTTAGATTTTCTCCGGATAATAAAAATTTAGTTTGCTCTATAGACAGATGAAATTAATTCCTCCCTACCTTATATAATATGTATAATGTAGTCATTGCTCCATAAATGAATACTCATAATAAAATAGTACCAAAGAGTTTCCTTTTATAAAGTTTCTGAATTTTTAAAATTACATTTAAATGTTCATAAATCCAACCCCACCCCATTTCTTCTCTATTTCTTGGTGAGATTGTAATTTCCTAAAAAATGTCTAATTTGTCTTAACTATGTTCTCCTGATGTCAAGCAAACAACCATCGCCTTCATTTGGAGTCTATTCAGAAATTCTTTACTTAACATCAATTGATTAACAGCAATAATTGCCCTTGAAACACCCCCACAGAGTCATGGTCAGCCTCAGGGTGATTCACTATGGCGTCACTGGGGGAGATGATAAAGCCCAGGGCTGTGATGGTGCCAGTTCATGCCTTTCCAGTGAGAAAGCATTCAGGTTACACAGAGTGTTAATCTGGCCACAAAATGGGAGACGGCTCAGTCTGCCTGGAATGTCTGGCTGCTGGTTGGCAGACGCAGCCCTTTCTTCACCTTGGATCTGCTGGGCTAAGGATGCTTTCATAGTAATTTTCCAATGTCTTCCTTGATCAGTAGACTGCAGCATTTTATCATTTTGCAGATTTTGTTTTCTTCATGGGTTATTACTTCCACTGAACTGCACTTAACATCTATTAGCTTAGGTCTCCAGAAGATCAAAGTCCCTCTGTATCTGATTATTCTGCTGTGTGCAATTTGTGTCTCCTCCTCACCCCACCTCCCCCCCACCTACCCAGAAGCCTTGTGTGTTTACAGATTTGGTTTCAGTGTCTTCTCCCAAATCATTTATAGACATAAAAGCATCATAAAGAGGACATTGTGTCTCTCAGAAGAAAATAAGAGAAAAAACAAAGTGAGGACAGTAATAGTAATTCTGGTATTATTTCTATTTCAATATGAATCTTTTTTAAACTCATATTTAAACATTTTTCTTTTTGAAATGCAGTGGGTTGGGGGAGAAGGATGAAGTGCTAATGTCCTAGCATTACACTGGAGTCATGGAAGTGAAGTTCCTGTCGGGATTTATTGTCCTTACTAAATCACTCACTCTCCTTGCCTCCTTTTCTTCCAAACCCTAGTCCTGTCTCCTGACATTTTAGTTAATATTTGCATTGTCTTTTTTGGTAACCTGTCCACCATGCCAACATTCCATTCATTTTATGTTTTACTGTTAACCTTAATTACTAGGTTCTGATGGAGGATTTTATTCCCTTTCTGAACTTTCAGTAAATAATAATCATCCTCTAAAACTGGTCTCACAGCTGTGATGTACCAAAGCTTCTCTATCATATGGGTTGACCCACTCTCAACAATTGGCCAAAGCTGGTATGATCGGGGCATTTGCGCTGGCCTGAAAAGGAATATTTTTAAAAGCTACCTAAGAAGAACAGCGTGCATCTATCAACAGACACAAAGTGGGTGCTTGTGAGTTGAGACGGGTATTAGAAACTCAAACTACGTCTGGCAGCTGAAAAACTTAACTCTAAGGAGATTTGAATCTGAAGAGATTATTGAAATAAAGACCTGGAGCCTTTTTTTGCAAGGATATTTTCTTGTCAGAAATACTCAACACCATTCTCCATGGTGAATAAAAAAAGCCACAGCAAGAGGGAAGATGAGAGAGAGGGAGAGGGAATGAGAAAGCAAACCAGAGCAGGACTTCTCAAACTTGAATCTCTATACAATTCACTTGGGGATCTTTTTAAAATGAAGACTCTGATCCAATCGGTCTGGGGTGGGACCTGACAGTCTAAAATGCTCCCAGTGATTCAGATCCAGTTGCTGCTGGTCCTGGGACCACACCTTAATAAAGAGTGAGACAACACAGGAGGCCCTCACTCTACCTGATACATCTCATCCCTTTGTGAGATGCTGGTCTCTAAGGAAGGATAAGGAAGGCTTCCAGAGCAATGGCTCCCAAATGTTGCTCCATGCTACAATTCCCTAGGAGATTTGAAAATTCCCAATGCCCAGGCCACACCTCCTTGACTTAAATCAGAATCTCTAGGAATAGGAACCAGGAAAGCAGAAGTTTAAAAAATTCTCCAGCTGATTCCAATGTACAGCCATGTTTGAGAACTGACAGCAGAGAAATAACATTAACTGGAATAAAAACAACAGCCAACACAGGGTGGCTGCTTCTAGTCAAGTGCCCAGCATTGTGAGAGAGAGAGAGATATTTTTTATTGAATCATCATGATAAATTCCATTTACAGACTAGGAAAATGAGGCAGAGATTATGTAATTGCCCCCAGGTAATAGCTGGTAGAGGGGATATTAGAAGACAAAAAGAGCAACATGTTCTGGGACAAGGCATGGGACAGAGGGGGCAATTTGCTGTTTAATCGCATTTGTGTGGGAATCCAAGGTTTTCTGCTGTTTGTATGTGTCACTTTAACCAACAGTTTAGTGGTGCCATGGTAAAAATGCAATCCCCTCTCTTATATCCACCCCCCTGAAAGACCTAATGCTGCCTTCCTGAGTCATTCCTTGCCTTTTCTCACCTTGGGCATGCCAGTAAGGCCCTGCCATAGAGCCAACATTAATTGCTCTCAATTGCTGGCTCCTGGGGCTGACTTGACTCCAGGTGGGCTAAGCTTTGTCTCATTGCGGAGTCCTCTGGGCTCTCTTGCCCCTAACTGGGCAGCAGGGGGAGCTATGACTACCAGAAAAATCAGCCTTGAACTGCCCCTACATAACGCAGTGTTAAAAGAAATTGATCCAACCAGGTCTTCACCCCAGAGCTAATGCCTACTGCCGCAGACCCCAGAGGCTGGGCTCTCATGGGACCCAGAGAGGAAAGGCAGCTGAGAGGTGCCACAGGGATAAATAGTCAGTGCAAAGTAGTTTATCAGTTCAGAAAGAAGCCACAGAGAGTAAATTGCACTCTTCCTGAAGGATATTTCTCACTTGTAAAATACCAAGCAACTCTAATAAATTGTGTGAATTGCAAACACAGCTCTCTTTTTAAACTCTCACCAATGACTTGAATGGAAAATTTCCTAACAGTCCTAAATTTTTCCAGCTTTAAATGGGTATTTGTCAGGTCCATAAGTATTCATTTAACTTAGGTTGTACCTGTGTAAGAGGACACAGGGTTGGCTGGGTAGTAAGGAATTCCTAAGACAACATTATCATGTCCTAATAGTTTGAGGGAGATTTGAAAAATTCTAGACAGATAAAATTCTCCTTAAATTTACTACAAAGCAGGGTGCCAGTTTACCCTCAGCCATAAACCTGGAGAGGCTGCTTCTCGTGCCTTAGAGGATTTTCAAAATTGCTGTAGCTCAGACACCTAGACCATGATGTTTTCTGAGGAGATCAAGGTATGTTAACTACAATCACATTAAGACATGTAAGTATGGCTGGAAGTTAACTATGCCAGCTCATTCCATAAGAAACCTGGCTCCCCCAGCTACTTTGAACTGTGCCCTCACCCCACCCTCTGTCCTCCATCCTCAATCATGTGGAAGATCACAGAGGAGGTTTGATGACTATTCAAAGCCATTTTCCATTCACAATGAGAATCTCTTTAGAAGTCCTGCTCTAGCCTTCCTTCTGGGGGTGCTATCTCTGGGAGGAAGTGAAGGATGATGAAATCAGAACTCCTTTAAACAGGTTTTGGTAACCATGATGCTATGGGCTTCAAATGTGTTGCCTGGAGTTGATGAAGCTCTTGGAAAATTCACACATGAACTTCATGAGAGGGGCATCATGGTTCTCTGTGATAGATTTTCAAAGTATGAGCTATGCAGCTTTGAGTGACTGGAGCATGTGCTATCAGTGTGATGTAAAAATATGTTCAGTGCTTATTAACCTTGATTTTACTTACTATATTGTTCATGCACTGTCCTAATTGTGCATGTGCTTGCTTTTCTCCTCCTAAATGCACTCAATCTAGTAAAGGAACTGGGCTATTGCACTGCAAGCAGACAGATTAATAGTGGCACAAATACACACAAAAATATACAGACAAGGCTTCAATCTATAGTTTGAGCCTCTCTGGTAATTCCCCTGTGTTCTGTGTCCTTGAAATTGAGGTGCCAGTTCACTTACACTGGCTAAGGAGTCTGCTTCTCTTCACTGAGCTCTGTCTGACTACCCCTGCCTTCCTCTCTCCTGAGAGTTACATGCTCTGCCCAGGTCCCAGGTCTCTGCTCAGCTGGGATCCTGGGCCAGACTGGAAACTTCAAAAACACATACAATTCCCTCTTCAGAGAAACAACTCATTTCAGAAAGGGGGAAGTGACAATCTTACTCAGGAAGTTGACTTTTTCAAATAGATTTTTTAAATGTTAGTGACCACAAAGGCTTACATAATGGTGTAGGCTCAAAGGAAGGGTAACCTGTCTTTGAGAGCCTTCCCAGTCACAGCCTCAAAAAGCTCACCAGCTTGTGGGATCAGACCCTCAGGGGGTGAGGGGGAAGGGTGGTCAGACCTGGGGGCCATCCCTCCTCTCTAAGAATAGAAACTGCAATTCTACCTGTTTGGTGTTCAGATTTAATAGAAAAAATAAGTGGGCAGTTTTCCCTAATGTCCTAATAGGCTGCCTGAGGCACATAAGCATGAACAATAAACCTTGTTAAATGATAATCTGAAAAGGAAAATGGAGGCCTTATTCAAATGTGATGGAGAAAACACAAGGGCACACTCCCCGCCCTCCTGTCTTAAGCAGAGGAAGGATCCCTCCAGGGAAGTCATAGAGGATCCAAGTGCATTGGAGGACCTGATATGAGAATTGAGAACCCTTATCCCACCATACTGACCCTTTAATTCCTGTGTCCCTAATTGCCAGGTCATTAACTATTTCAAGGGCACCACACAAATATGTAATTTGATTTTTCCCCCTGGGCTTAGTCTCTCCCCTTCATACCCTAGAATACGTAAGTGGGAAGGGTAAGTGATAAACTAGGCTTCTTCAGGAGCTGGCCCCCCTCCATTTTTGCATTTGTGTCTTTCACTCTTGTCTGAAGCATGAGCTGTCTACCTGCTAGATAAAGAAATCAGATTTCCCTATAATTAATTCACCTTCTGAGGTGGGTCAAATTTTCACAATTTTGGACCAAAGAAATTATTCAAAAGCTTCCACTAAACTTGATGCGAACTTCCAAATGGAGGCTGTCCTTCCAAATCTCAGCTCCAGCCTAACCTTCTGTGCTTTAATCCTAGCACTTCTAGAAGATGCTCTGTTTAGCAGGTGTGACAGGTGCTGGTGACTTGCTTGTGAGCCAGGAGAAGCTCACAGCACATCCCCACTCACGTCATCAGCCTCCCAGGCATTTGTCAGTGATGCAGCTCTGTTCATGGGAGTCCAGTGCGGTCATGGTACTGCTTCTGAAAAAGTGGTTTCCTTCCTGACAAATTGGAGATAAAAAGCTAGTACCAACCCTACTTACTTTCTTCCCAGCATGTTTAGATATGATGCTTGGAGATATAGCTGCTATCTGGCATCAGGCAATTGCTAAGGATGTCAGAGTGAAAGTGCAGAACAATCTTGGGTCTTCAATGACTTGATTCAGTTGCCATAGCTCCATGAATCTTGTATCAATGTCATGGATTGCCTATGTTAAATAAGCATATATATGTGTGTGTGTATCTATACAAGAAATACTAAGTAGAATAAACAACATAAAAACAAAATGAAAATTAATACCTCCTTCCCTCCCCAATAAAATTCCTATAAAAATAAACTTCCCTACTGAGTTGCAAGCCCTGTGTAAGGAGACCTACTTACCTGACCAATAATGTTGCCATATTCTTATTTTTGCCATTTCCCAGATAAGGCAACTAAAGGCTCGGACCTAAAGCAACTCTACCAAGGTCACACAGTAAGCTGCTAAAAGCTGGGGAAAAGAGCCAAGAGCTCTCTGATCCCAGGCGAGGCCCCCTCTGCTTGTCTCTCCCCCTTAGGAAAATGTCAAAGGATTTATCAAAAACAGCCTGAAGCTAGATTAGGTATTTTAATACCCAAAGCACTTAATTACTAATACAGTTTAAGGTACATTAACCTAATTGGAAACTTTCTGCATATGGCACAGGGTTTTTTTTTTTTCTCCTCTGAAAGAATTAATGCTATTATTTCCAAACTTTTCTACTGCCTCATTTTTATGTGCTCAGACTGGTTTCCAAAGTTAGAAAGAATACCATAGCCAAAAACTGACTTAATATTATTTTGTCATATAAAAGAACAACAAATAAAATACAAATGATAAAATAATGAGAGGAAAAGGAAGCTGGCAGATGCTGTGGTCAGGGCCCAGGGGTCACATGTGGCTCCTGCTTCTCCTCGACTCCCCTTTCCAAACAGTGCCAGATCCTGTCTTTTCTCACCAGTTCTCACCATCCCCTGATGCTTCTTTGGGCTGGGCCCTTACCATTCTCCTCTGGATCACAGTGATGGTCATCTAGTTAGTCTCTTGTCTGGTTCCAATCTTCTCCCATGCTGTAATTGAGGAGATTCTTATAAAATGCAAATCCGATCTGTCTACCCCCCACTTAAAACTCTTCAGTGGTTTCCTCACAGCCCTCAGAATAAATTCCAACCCCCTTGACATGACCTTATACACCCTCCATTACAAGTCTAAGTCTGGTTCTTCTCCCTGATGCTGTCTCTATGTTCAACTACTTGCAATTCCCCAGACTGACTCTGCTTTTCCTCCATTGTCAGCCTTTGCAGAAGCTTCTGGGAACTTCCTCCTTCCTCCTTGTCCTTGCCCTTCCTCTCCCCAATCCCTAAGACAATTCCTAATCACCTTCCACTGCCCAAGCACTACTTCCTCGAGTCCTTCCCTGGAGTCCTCCCCAGACTGGGTTAAATGCCTCTTTTGTGTATTCCCATAGCGACCTGGCATAGAGCATTCTAAGATCATTCCTACATGTGCTTACACCTCTGTGTTCACAGGAGGAACTTGAGAGCAAGAAACATATTTTGCTCACCTTTGTGTCACCAACACCTAACACAATGATGCTTACAAAATTGATACTCAGTAAAAATAATGTTAGAATAAATAAAAGAACAAGTGAGTCAACCTTATATCAAGAACTGTGCAAAAGAGGCTGGGCACGGTGGCTCCCATCTATAATCCCAGTGCTCTGGGAGGCCAAGGAGGGTGGATTGCCTGACCCTCAGGAGTTTAAGAACAGCCTGAGCAAGAGAGAGACCCCATCTCTACTAAAAATAGAAAATCTAGCCGAGTGTTGTGGTGAGCACCTATAGTCCCAGCTACTTAGGAGGCCGAGGCAAGAGGATCTCCTGAGCCCAAGAGTTTGAGGTTGCTGTGAGCTACAATGTTATGGCACTGTACCCGCTCCCCCCAAAGGACTCTGCAAAACACTAATAGGTAGGTGAGTCACACAATAAAAAAAAAAAATTGGGACCAGATAGGGCGAGAGGATGACTTTAAAATCCATGCAGTCACAGAGAGCTTTGATAACCCCTACACTTAGTGAGAAAAGCACAGGTCTGGCACTTTAGGTTTCCAACAAAATCCAAATGGATAAATGGGCAAAACTGCACACTGACCCCCATCTGAGAAGAGATGGCTCTAGGGTATCCTCACAGTCCCCACATGCTGCGTGAACATTGAATATGGGGAAGGGGGGTCTCCAGGTTCCTAGTCACACATGCACATTTCTCAGCTCGTCTCTCCCCTTACCCTCCCCACATATCCATCCCTCCTCCCTATTAGTGTCACCACCCTGATGACTTCAACCACAAAACCAGGCTTGCCTCCAGAGCCCACTTCTCCTTTACAAGCTGGGTAACTTCGTAAATTCTTCACACATAGGTAACCTGTAGAAACGAAAGCTGACATTTCATGCTAGAACATTCTCTAGGAAGAAGGACTAAATGGGGAGTTGAAGACATTTCTCTGCACTCTTTCCTACTACACCTCATTTACAGTCGTTCACACAGTCTATACTCATGTCCCCTTCAGTCAATGCTGTCTTCAACACAATGGGTGACCTGTGTGGAAATGTCCCTGTCTTAGGACTTTCAGGTTCTATGTCTTTATTGATTACATAAACATAACAGCTGATTAGATCACCTTGGTTTCTCTCACCATGGTGGCCTGTGGCCATGATAGCCCTGGTAATCTTGCTTCTGAGAGGTTGACCTCAATTTCAGGAAAGCTGTGTGTGGCACTTCCAAAAAAACAGGCAAACAGCCTTGGATAGATGCTATTTGGAAGGGTATTCTGAGCATAAGGGGGGACTCCACACTACAGTGAGTCAACAGATATTAGAAGTAGGCATGTGTTTGGGACAGCCATCCCCTGCACGTGCTGAAATTTTCCGTAGCAGCTCTGGATTTGAGTTGTGAGGAGGTAGTCTCCTACCAATATCCCCAAACACTGAGATATAAATCAAATAAATGTTTTAAAGTCTTTTGAAAGCAATATAAAATCAAAAAAGCAATAGAAGTGGTCATTCCAGGGAGTACCCCAAGGGGGCGCTGCAGGAGGTCTTGCATTTCTGGGATCCCTAACCGTCTCTGGAGGTTTAGCACGTGCAGGGTGTGATGCTCTGGGCTGCGGATATTGCAAAGCAACCAACAAGGTCTCTGTCTTCTAGGAGATTCCCTTCTAATGCCGGTGATAAGGAATTTACCAAATAAACTCAAATACTAAGTGAAATAATTGCATAAGTGAAACAAGCAAATATAAAGGGAGTCAGAAAAAAGAAATGACTTAAGGGCCAGGATTACCTAGAAAGCTTTCTGGAGTTCCAACCAGTTGCTCAGATGTTGCAGGAGGGATAGAGCTTCCACAGGACTCAGTAGCTCAAAGCCGCCTGCTACCCACCCTCCTCCACTCAAGGCTGAAGTCTAACCTGTTGTCACATTGAAAAATTTTGTGACAGATACTAAAGAACATGTGAAATAATGACCAAATTTTGTGAACATCTGTCAAGAAATTTGGGGGCTCTGGGTTTTCTGTTATCTTTTATTTTTCCATAGAACCAAAATATTACTATAATCCACTGTGACCTGAGGGAAAGTTCCAGGCCTCTCTCACATGAAGCCTATCTTCTTCTCTTACAATGTATTTGCAGATGGTGCCTAGGCACCTGGATGTGGTTCTAAGAAGATCACTACATAAGATTATCACATGCAAAAACTACATGCATAATATCCATATGATAAACACCAATCAAGCAAACTTCATTTCTTTGCCCCATAATTTCTCTCTCCTTCTGTTTTCTGTCTGCTTGGTTTCGAGTGTGCAGTGTGCTTCAGTGTTTTCACCAACCTCCCGGAGTCCTTTGTATCCA
Source organism: Nycticebus coucang (assembly GCF_027406575.1). Taxonomy (NCBI): domain Eukaryota; kingdom Metazoa; phylum Chordata; class Mammalia; order Primates; family Lorisidae; genus Nycticebus; species Nycticebus coucang. Next base: position 19,190,674 of record NC_069784.1, on the reverse strand, counting down.
AATCATAAGGCTTTGTTCTTCCTTCCTTGCTGGTGACATGGCCAATTGAGCATGTGTGCCCTCTGTCGTCAAATCCTCTTCTCACTTTCCTTTTTACTCCCTGGCCCAATTATTTCAAAAGTTTTACCCTATGGCAGAGGATTTCTTCTTAATCTTACCCCGATAATCCTGTGTATGTGGGTGTGTATGAGGTGTGAGAGAGAGAGAGAATGGGGGATTATGGCCCACTGTTTTATCATTATTATTTTAACTGGGATATAGGACAGGGGTGCAAGTTGCCAAAGTAAGAATAGGAAGCCACTACTTTTTGGCATTCTGTTACAAATTGGCTTTCTTCTAGGCTTATGTTGGCAGGATTCTTTTGGGTTGTTTTTCCCACCACTCCCGTCCGTGAGTGCATACATGTTGGACACACATGTCTACACACACACACACACACAGAGCCTGGACCTGGGAATGGGAATTGAACTAGAAGTGATGGTAAAACACCATTGTTAGTGAACATAGTAATGGGAACTCAGGAGGAGCACCATGGCAGCAAATCACAGAACCAAGGAGCCTTCTCTTTGTTGCTCCTTATCCACTCAATGTTTTAATTTCTTCCCCTTCAAAATGGAACTGGCAATTTAAATGGGACTGCCTCACTGGGTACACGAATCGATATAAGTAAAGCACTGAGAAAAGGGCTTGGCACATCATGAGTACTACACAAGTGTTTGGTAAGTAGAGAAAATAAACATGTAAATCAAGAGCCCAGCACATAGTACATCCCCCATATGTGCTAGTGAAGAAGTCCTATTCTTAGCTATTGCTTTGAAAATCCCCCGACCCCCCTCAGAAGAGCCTTCAGAGTTCTCTGAGTGAAGAGCTGCCGGGTAATGCTGGCTCCCCATTCACCACCTTCCCCAGGTGCTGGAGCTTTTACAAACCATTCAGGGGATACTTACACTGAAGCAGGCACAACCTGCATCAAACCTGGGTAGCACCTCCCCATTCTGAAGTTGGGCTCAGGCTTAGGTAATTCCAACTTATACAAGTATAAAGATACCAAATTTCATGCTGAATTCAACAGACCCATGTGTGGCAAAAATTTTTTGATGGTGACCTACAATAAGAAAACCATTTTCTATTGTGATCTGCTAGACAAGTACATATGTTTGTGGCAGAGACAAAAGCTTCTTAAGCAATACCTATCCTGTAACACACTTGGATACTTTCTCTTTCATTTTTTTAAATACTGCTTATGATCCTTAAATTGATCTCATAGCCCACCAACGGGTCGTGATCAGCAGTTTGACAACCACCAAGTTAGACCAAAAGCATCTTTAGGAATGAGCTAATAATAAGAAATGGAATCCTATAAAAGACTCTAAAAGTTCTTTAATGGAAGAAAGATGACTATTGATTTGGGTCTGTGTACCCATGTTTCATTTTCCTTGAGAATTTAAATTACAAAGATATATTCCCAGCTTTAGGTGTGTTTTAAAAAAATGCCTTTGCATCATAAAGTAGAAGTTTCCAATAATGACACATTAGGCCGTACTCTGTCTAGAACAATAATTATATTGGGATTGAGCTGCACATAACCGTCACATTATAAGCAGAACACAGTGAAAACAAGGGCATCAAATGCTTCTCCCCAGCAATGCTCCAGGTGAGATCTTTGACAAGTGATCTCAAAATTGAGGGTCATGGTCTGATTTCTACTGGACAAGTTGCCATGGCACTCTGGTTTCCTCTATGACAAACACTAGCAATACCTTACTCTTGTATATTACTTGACAATTTAGGAAGTGTTTTAAGGCATGTTATCTCAATCTCAAACAATTTTGTGAGGTATATGGGGAGAGTTATTTTTGTACATTGTATTTATGAGTGCAATGTCATTTAACTCTTAACTCTTAACTGTTTCCATTTTCATCATAAAGAGGGATCATGTTGTGGGCTAATAGCGAGAGGCAGAATAATGTGGAACGAGCACCTGATTTGGCCTCAAAGACACGAGATAAAACTTGTGATGTGCTAATTACCAGGTGTGTGCTCCTAAGAAAGCCCCCTAAGCTCCAGCCTCATGCTGGGTTTTGTGAGTAGAGAGACATAAGCCATTCTCACAAGTGAAAGAACGATGCAGTGGAAAGTAGGCCGCTTCCAAGGTCAGGCAGAACTGGCTTCCACACCTGGCTCTGGCATGAACTCTGTCAACTTAGGCAAGTTCTGTAGGCTCTCTGAGTTTATCTTTTCTTTTCTTCATCTATATAATAGGGATTACAGCGACAGACCACTGGCCAATTAGAATGTCTTCCTAATTGATATACTGTACCTGTTTCCAACTGCCTTTAATTTATTCTTCTCACAGTGCCAATTTTAAAATGTGAATCTATGTCACGTTCCTACTTAAAACGTTTCTCGGATTCTCATTGCACTCAAGATAGACCCAAGTCCTTGCCTTTACTTACAAAGCCTGCCCATCTCTCCAACCTTACTTCATACTACTCTCTTGCCTTCCATTATAAACATGTAGCCACTACTGGTTGTCACTGAGTCTTCTGTGGCTTCAGACAGCCTACCCTTTAGAGTCTATGCACACTGGTGTTTCTTCCACCTAAAATTGCCTTGCTGTTACAGCCCTAATCCCACTCACACTCAACCTTTAGACATTCATGTAAATGTCACCATAGTAAGATATTCCTGAACTCTTAGACCCAGTCAGGTCCTCTTGCCCCATGGCATCACAGGAGTCTATTCTTGGTCTTTAGAGTGCTTACCACAGATGACATGGTAAGGTTTATGGTTTAAATAATAAATGGGGTCCTCCTACTACAGTTGAAATGTCAGGAGGCCATATGACTCTTTTCTTCTTCTCTGTTACCTCACGGTATGGTTTCTGGAGCTGGACTCTTTTTGTTTGAATCCCTCCAGTTAGGTAACCCTGGAAAAGTTATTTCCCTGCTCTGTGTCTCAGTTCTCTGTGGGGATACCAAGAGTGTCTACCTCATAGGGTTAAGTGAAGATAAAATGAGAAAACGTGTGATAAAATGTCATAGTTCAGTGCTCAACATGGAATAATACATGCTAGCCATTGTAGGTGATAAATATTGGTTAAATTAAGATACAGATTAGCTAATTACATGGCATAAAGCATGTTAAGAATCATATACAAGGCCTGGAATAACAGTTGATAATAAATGTTAGCACCATTCTTCTTGCAGTACTAAAGGACTCTCCTGAGAATCTCCTATGGACACCTTTGGAGTTTCCAAAGGAGCTAAAGAAATGTTGTTTACAAAATCCCAAGGAAAAGATAAGGAGTGTGTTACTATCCAAGCAGCTGGTCATTTCTGAGGCAGTTGATCCAACAGACTCTTAGCACTGAGTGTAAATTCGGGTAATAGAGGGTGAGGGGAAGAGGCCCTGAGGGACCTGAGGGTCTGAGGACCAGTTCAAGGTCTGGATAGAAGTGAAGGTGGCATTCTGAATGTGAGGATATCCAGGGCCACTGGGGCCTGGTGATTGATGTTACTGAGGACGTGGGACAAAAATGGTAGAAAGAGCCAGAACCCAACAGACCTTGAAAATAAGAAGAGCACAAAGTTTCTAAGGTAATTAGAAGAACAAGAAGTAAAGATGGTAGAAAGTTGGAATCCCTGGAAGTTCCCATAAGAGAGAAGAAGCTCCTGGTGACAAAAATGTAACTGAAATGAGAAATGAAGAACAAAACCAGTTCTGCCTGGGCCACCAGAAGCAATCCTTTGCTAGGATTAGCAGCAAATGTGTCCATTTAAAAAATGAATGAATGACTTTCGCAGATGCCAAGATGCTGGCACCCTGATAAGGATATAGGGTTTGTCAGTAGAAATTTGGGGGGTGTGAGCAGAAGAGTGTGAGAGATCATAGCTCATCAAGGCAAGATGGGGAAGTGTAAGTGTAGCCGAAGCATTGCTGGTAGGGATCAAATATCAATGGCATAGATAACAGCCTTAGTGAGGCAGTCAATACTTAAATAAATAAATAAATAAATAAATAAATAAATAAATAAATAAATAAATAAATAAATAAGGAAGCTGAGAGTACATGAGAAAAAGAAAAGAGAGCTTTGATGTTGCTGTCCAAGGTTCGATGTAAAAGTTCATGTATTCACCTCAACCTAAGAGACTGGAACAGAAGCTAAACACAACACCTCTCGGGACGTGGTAAAATTCACATGTGCTTTCTTGAATCATTCCATCTAGCCATCAACTCCTTACCTCTACCAAGAGCTCACACTGGAGACTTGACTTTTTAAGCAAAGGATACCATTTGGCATCCAGGAAGGAAGGGGTTAAACAAGTGCAGTTTGTGGCACAGCTGGGATCCATTAACAATTAAGTTCTTGGGCAGAAACCCAGCAGGAAGCTGAAGAGGGCTGAAGAGGCACTATAGCCTTCAAAAAGCAAAAACTTGATTCTGAAATGAATGAGCTTCCTTTATTCCTCAGCTTTCAGGAAAACTCAAATCCTTCCACCAAGCAGGAAGAGTAGATATTGGTTATGAGTCTATGGCTCTTAATAAAGAAAACAACAAGATGAGGAGAAAGTTAATAATTTTTGGAAATATATTGTTAGCAAGCACATGAGATAGGGAGTGATGCCGGATTGATGATTTAAAAATCATAGTTGGTGAGCCAACACAATGGATCCTAGTGTCTTCAGCCATTTGCCTGATGGTTTGGTTTATTTTTTTATAGCAAGAAGTTTGGATTCCTGAGGGGGAGACAAGATGGCGGACTGAAGCCAGCTTTCAACAAAGGCTCCCGTCCAGAAGGAGAGTTAAGGGACAGGAATTTAGTAAGTATCCTGGTGGACTTGAGCCTCACCAAGAGAGAAGGCTGAAGAACGCACATCAACACCGCTGAGGCAAGTTGTGATCACAAGGACGCAAACAAAAGGTACAAAATCCACCACCAAGCGGACGGGAGTCCCCCTCCCCCATGAGACCGGCTCTAGAGCCCCATAATTGAACAAGCGGGCAGAAATTAAAGGCCCTCCCACTACACTCCACGGGAGAGACCTTCTAAAAACTGGACCTACCTCCCCTACTGGGGTGCCGTGGCGTTCTCCTGCCGGACATAGGGCTGAATAAAACTTTGGGAATCCTCTGCCGGCAACCCTGAATCCCCGGCGCTCCCCTCCCGCCCACTGAGGTCTGGAGGCCTGTCCCCCAGGACTTCGGATCCTTGGGTGATTTCTCAAGGGGAGTGGACAGTCCCCTTGAGTGCGACTGGTCAGCATTGACTCTGAGGCGCGCCGAGTGAGGAGAGGGCACCGGGCTGAGGGGGAGTCACGCCTCGCGGCACTTCCCTGCGGTGCAGTGCAGCAACCCTCCCCAGGCATACGGGGCCCAAGACTGAATCAGACTCTGGCCTCCCCGCTGAGAGCTGAGAGCCCCTACTCTCACTCGGGGTCTGAGGGCCTGTCCCCCAGGAGTTCGGATCCTTGGGTGATTTCTCAAGGGGAGTGGACAGTCCCCGAGTTGCGACTGGTCAGCATTGACTCTGAGGCGCGCAAGTGAGGAGAGGGCACCGGGCTGAGTCACGACTCGCGGCACTTCCCTGCGGTGCAGTGCACCAACCCTCCCCAGGCATACGGGGCCCAAGACTGAATCAGACTCTGGCCTCCCCGCTGAGAGCTGAGAACCCCTACTCTCACTCAGGGTCTGAGGGCCTATCCCCCAGGAGTTCGGCTCCTTGGGTGATTTCTCGAGGGGAGTGCACAGTGCCTGAGCTGCGTCAGGTCAGTGCTGACTCTGGGATACGTGAGCGAGGAGAGGGCACTCTGCTGAGGGGAAATCAAGCCTTGGCGGCACTTCCCTGCGGTGCAGTGCAGGAGCCCTCCCCGGACCGTAGTATTGCGTGAAACTGAATGAAACTCTAGCTTCCCCCCGCCCCACTCCCAATCGGGGTCTGGGGGCCCATCCCCCAAGAGTTCTGATTCTTGGGGGATCTCTTAAGGGGTGTGGACCCAGCACAAACTGCGGCCGCTCAGTGCTGACTCTGGGGCGTGGGACAGAGGAGAAAAGGGTCGCCTGAGTGCCCACACCAGAGCAGCAGTTCCCTGGAGGTAGATCAACAGCCGTTTTTTCTTTAACGGCAGAACGCTCACTTCTGGATATTCTGAGGCCACACCCCCTGTCTCCCTGGGCAACCAGAGGAGGCCACCGGTGACACGGCTCACAAACCCGGAAGCCTCCAGGGCGGGGCCGACCCAGAGAGGTGTTCAGACGCAATTCTCCAGCAGCAAAGACGTTTGAACTCAAAACAGCCCGTCTCCTGTAGGCGACGACAAGAACAGAGACAGAACCTCACAAAGTTGTCTGTTCTGTTCTGTTCTGTTAGCAGCATCCATCAGGGACGGGGCTAAGCCTGAGTGAACACCTCCTTCCCATCACCTGCATCAAACACTCAAAGATGTCAGGCCCCATCTCCTCCTGCTAGATAGCGGCAGTCTGCGGGGGCCTGGCAGACTTCCTTGCGATTCAGGCAGGTGCAAACCCCTGGAGTGTCTGTTCACTGCAGGCAACTGGGTTAGCCATCTGCAGAGATACCAGTGACTGGGTCTGACGGAGGGGCAAAGTGGGGAAGGAGATGTCAACCTTCCCAGACTGCTCTGTTTGCTGGGTGGCTCCTCCTGACTCCACGCTGCACTGGGGTGAGCCGTGTCAGAGGAGTCACCAGGCCCCTGTGATCCAGTTCCCAGAGACCTCTTGAACCCTTCCACCCGAGACAAGTGCCAATTGAGACAGTTGATTCGGACCTTTTGAACTGGGCTAATAGACTGAGGACTCTTCAGGCGGTGCCCTGGGTGTGCGATTGTAGGAAGGTTTGATTCTCCTTTTCCAACTGGGGCCAGAGGTGGGCAGGCGGGGTGACTTAATTGCTGATTTTTCCACACAGCTGAGACTTCAAGCCAGAGTAGAAGTTGCAATAGGATCGAACAGAAACCAGCTGAAAACAAGACAGAACCACTTTGCTCCACCACACCAGACAGGGCCCCAGTTTCTCAGGCCACAACACTGTACGGGCCCTCGATAAAACCCCAGGGGAAAAACCAAAGGGAGTAAACCATGGGGCGCAATCAGCGGAAAAACTCTGGTAACATGAATAACCAGAATAGATCAACCCCCCCAAGAAAAGATACGGCAGATGTGATTGAAGATCCCATTCATAAACAACTGGCTGAGATGTCAGAAGTCGAATTCAGAATTTGGTTTGCAGACAAGATTATTAAAATGGAATTAGGAATTCGAGGAGAAATTCAAAAATTGTCTCAAGAATTTAACGAATTTAAAGACAAAACCACCAAAGACTTAGACACACTGAAACAAGAACTTACAGCCCTCAAAGATATGAAAAATACAGTAGAATCCCTCAGTAACAGAATGGAGCAAGCAGAAGAAAGGATTTCTGACATTGAAGATAAAGTCTTCGAACGCTCCCAATCTCTCAAAGAGGAAGAGAAATGGAGAGCAAAAACGGATCACTCACTCAGAGAGCTCTCAGATAATTCGAAAAAAAACAACATAAGGGTTATAGGAATTTCGGAGACTGATGAAGTAGCTGCCAAGGACACAGAGGCCCTTCTACATGAAATTATGAAAGAAAATTTTCCAGACATGCCTAGAGAATCTGAAATTCAGATAGCAGACAGCTTCAGAACCCCAGCACGATTCAACCCCAATAAGCCATCTCCCAGACATATCATAATTAGCTTCACTAAAGTTAACATGAAAGAGAAGATTCTCAAAGCAGCCCGGCGAAAGAAAACTATAACGTACAAAGGTAAGAATATTAGAATAACTGCAGATCTCTCTGCTGAAACTTTTCAAGCAAGAAGAGGCTGGTCATCAACTTTTAATCTCCTAAAGCAAAAAAACTTTCAACCCAGGATCTTGTATCCAGCTAAACTGAGTTTCATCTATGATGGAGAAATTAAATACTTCAATGACATTCATATGTTGAAAAAATTTGCCATAAGTAAACCAGCTCTTCAGGATGTTCTCAGACCTATCCTCCACAATGACCAACCCAATCCTATACCACAAAAGTAAACTCACTCAGAATCTTCGGATCAAACTCCAACTTCCACACTGGCGAAAGGATTAAAAATGTCCACTGGACCTTTGAGAAACTCGATACCCAAAATTCCACCAGACTTATCAATACTCTCCATCAATGTGAATGGCTTAAACTGTCCTCTAAAGAGGCATAGGTTAGCTGACTGGATACAAAAACTCAAGCCAGATATTTGTTGCATACAAGAGTCACATCTCAACTTAAAAGACAAATACAGACTCAGGGTGAAAGGATGGTCATCCATATTTCAGGCAAATGGTAATCAGAAAAAAGCAGGTGTTGCAATTTTATTTGCAGATACAGTAGGCTTTAAACCATCAAAAGTAAGGAAGGACAAGAATGGTCACTTCATATTTGTTAAGGGTAATACTCAATATGACGAGATCTCAATTATTAATATCTATGCACCCAACCAGAATGCACCTCAATTTATAAGAGAAACTCTAACAGACATGAGTAACTTGATTTCCTCCAGCTCCATAATCGTTGGAGATTTCAACACTCCCTTGGCAGTGTTGGATCGATCCTCCAGAAAGAAGCTGAGCAAAGAAATCTTAGATTTAAACCTAACCATCCAATATTTAGATTTAGCAGACATCTACAGAACATTTCATCCCAACAAAACTGAATACACATTCTTCTCATCAGCCCACGGAACTTACTCCAAAATTGATCACATTTTAGGTCACAAGTCTAACCTCAGTAAATTTAAAGGAATAGAAATTATTCCATGCATCTTCTCGGACCATCATGGAATAAAACTTGAATTGAGTAACAACAGGAATCTGCATACCCATACAAAAACATGGAAGTTAAATAACCTTATGCTGAATGATAGCTGGGTCAGAGATGAGATTAAGAAAGAAATCACCAATTTTTTGGAACAAAATGACAATGAAGACACAAACTATCAGAACCTCTGGGACACTGCAAAGGCAGTTCTAAGAGGGAAATTTATAGCACTGCAAGCCTTCCTCAAGAGAACGGAAAGAGAGGAAGTTAACAACTTAATGGGACATCTCACGCAACTGGAAAAGGAAGAACATTCCAACCCCAAACCCAGTAGAAGAAAAGAAATAACCAAAATTAGAGCAGAATTAAATGAAATTGAAAACAAAAGAATAATACAACAGATCAATAAATCAAAAAGCTGGTTTTTTGAAAAGGTCAATAAAATAGATAAACCTCTGGCCAACCTAATCAGGAAAAAAAGAGTAAAATCTCTAATATCATCAATCAGAAACAACAAAGACGAAATAACCACAGACTCATCAGAAATCCAAAAAATCCTTAATGAATATTACAAGAAACTTTATTCTCAGAAATATGAAAATCTGAAGGAAATAGACCAATACTTGGAAGCACGCCACCTTCCAAGACTTAACCAGAATCAAGTGGAAATGTTGAACAGACCCATATCAAGTTAAGAAATAGCATCAACTATACAAAACCTCCCTAAAAAGAAAAGCCCGGGACCAGATGGTTTCACGTCAGAATTCTACCAAACCTTTAAAGAGGAATTAGTACCTATATTACTCAACCTGTTCCAAAATGTAGAAAAAGAAGGAAGACTACCCAACACGTTCTATGAAGCAAACATCACCCTGATCCCCAAACCAGGAAAAGACCCAACAAGAAAAGAAAATTATAGACCAATATCACTAATGAATATAGATGCAAAAATATTCAACAAGATCCTAACAAACAGAATCCAACAACACATCAAACAAATTATACATCATGACCAAGTTGGTTTTATCCCAGGGTCTCAAGGCTGGTTCAATATACGTAAATCTATAAATGTAATTCAGCACATAAACAAATTAAAAAACAAAGACCATATGATTCTCTCAATTGATGCAGAAAAAGCTTTTGATAATATCCAGCATCCCTTCATGATCAGAACACTCAAGAAAATTGGTCTAGAAGGGACTTTTCTTAAACTGATAGAGGCTATCTACAGCAAACCCACAGCCAATATCATATTGAATGGAGTTAAATTGGAATCATTTCCACTCAGATCAGGAACCAGACAAGGCTGCCCATTGTCTCCATTGCTTTTCAACATTGTAATGGAAGTTTTAGCCACCGCAATTAGGGAAGAAAAGGCGATCAAGGGTATCCATATAGGGTCAGAAGAGATCAAACTCTCGCTCTTCGCAGATGATATGATTGTGTATCTGGAAAACACTAGGGACTCTACTACAAAACTCCTAGAAGTGATCAAGGAATACAGCAGCGTCTCAGGTTACAAAATCAACATTCATAAATCGGTAGCCTTTATATACACCAACAACAGTCAAATTGAAAAAGCAGTTAAGGACTCTATCCCATTTACAGTAGTGCCAAAGAAGATGAAATATTTGGGAATTTACCTAACAAAAGACGTGAAAGATCTCTATAAAGAGAACTATGAAACTCTAAGAAAAGAAATAGCTGAAAATGTTAACAAATGGAAAAACATACCATGCTCATGGCTAGGAAGAATCAACATTATCAAAATGTCCATACTACCCAAAGCAATATATAATTTCAACGCACTCCCTATTAAAGCTCCACTGTCATATTTTAAAGATCTTGAAAAAACATTACTTCGTTTTATATGGAATCAGAAAAAACCTCGAATAGCCAAGACATTACTCAGAAATAAAAACAAAACAGGAGGAATCACACTACCAGACCTCAGACTTTACTACAAATCGATAGTGATCAAAACAGCATGGTATTGGCACAAAAACAGAGAAGTAGATATCTGGAACAGAATAGAGAACCAAGAGATGAATCCAGCTACTTACCGCTATTTGATTTTTGACAAGCCAATTAAAAACATTCAGTGGGGAAAAGATTCCCTATTTAACAAATGGTGCTGGGTGAACTGGCTGGCAACCTGCAGAAGACTGAAATTGGACCCACACCTTTCACCATTAACTAAGATAGACTCTCATTGGATTAAAGATTTAAACTTAAGACATGAAACTATAAAAATACTAGAGGAGAATGCAGGGAAAACCCTTGAAGAAATTGGTCTGGGTGAGTATTTCATGAGGAGAACCCCCCGGGCAATTGAAGCAGCTTCAAAAATACACTACTGGGACTTGATCAAACTAAAAAGCTTCTGCACAGCTAAGAACACAGTAAGCAGAGCAAGCAGACAGCCCTCAGAATGGGAGAAGATATTTGCAGGGTATAACTCTGACAAAGGTTTAATAACCAGAATCCACAGAGAACTCAAACGCATCAGCAAGAAAAAAACAAGGGATCCCATCGCAGGCTGGGCAAGGGATTTGAAGAGAAACTTCTCTGAAGAAGACAGGCGCAAGGCCTTCAGACATATGAAAAAATGCTCATCATCTTTAATCATCAGAGAAATGCAAATCAAAACTACTTTGAGATATCATCTAACTCCAATGAGACTAGCCTATATCACAAAATCTCAAGACCAGAGATGCTGGCGTGGATGCGGAGAAAAGGGAACACTTCTGCACTGCTGGTGGGAATGCAAATTAATACGTTCCTTTTGGAAAGATATATGGAGAACACTCAGAGATCTAAAAATAGATCTGCCATTCAATCCTGTAATTCCTCTGCTGGGCATATACCCAGAAGACCAAAAATCACAACATAACAAAGATATTTGTACCAGAATGTTTATTGCAGCCCAATTCATAATAGCTAAGTCATGGAAAAAGCCCAAGTGTCCATCGATCCACGAATGGATTAATAAATTGTGGTATATGTATACCATGGAATACTATGCAGCCTTAAAGAAAGATGGAGACTTTACCTCTTTCATGTTTACATGGATGGAGCTGGAACATATTCTTCTTAGTAAAGTATCCCAAGAATGGAAGAAAAAATACCCAATGTACACAGCCCTACTATGAAACTAATTTGGGACTCTCACATGAAAGCTATAACCCAGCTACAACTTAACAATAGGGGGAAGTGGGAAAGGGTGGGGGGTGGGTAGAGGGAGGGGAATCGGTGGGATCACACCTGTGGTGCATATTATAGGGGTATTTGCGAAACTTGGTAAATGTAGAATGTAAATGTTTTGGCACAGTAACTGAGATAACGCCGGAAAGGCTATGTTAACCACTGTGATAAAAATGTGTCAAATGGTTTATGAAGTGAGTGTATGATGCCCCATAATCATATCATTGTATACAGTTATGATTTAATAAAAAAAATTAAAAAAAAAAAAGATATACAATGCTTCCATCACACCAAAAAAAAATAAATAAATAAATAAATAAAATTCATTCCTAACTGAAAAAAAAAAAAAAAAAAAAAAAAGAAGTTTGATCTTGGAGACAAGTATGTATGGTACTTCAGAGTGATAAGCATGTTGCAGTGGCAAGGTTCCACGCTTTTCAGTTTGCTTTCTCCCTGCCTCTGCTCCCCTCACCTTAAAGACCCCATCTTCCTACTGATTTTGGTTCTGCCCTTTCTACCCTGACCAGGATCTACACCAACCATTCATGATCCTCTGATATCCTACCATAGAACTGAATTCATGACAAATTTGCATGAAACCTATGGACTACTTTCCTTCACGTAGTCTCTCACCAATATTCTGTGAGACTGTTCTGAAAAATTCTAGCCAAGCTTCCTTTTTCCCATAACCTATGATTACTTATGCATTGCAGGTGTTAATGTTCCATCTCTACCATGCTTCCTGATCCAAACTGATCATACTCAGTTTGGCATTTACTATGTTGTCTTTGAGTCATTCTGTTGTTTCAAACAAACCACTTGATGTCAGGAACATGCATTGTGATTCATTTTTGTCTTCCATATGGCTTACACAGTGCTATTTACACAGTAGACCCTTAAAGGGCAATAAGTCCCTGTACAAGTGAACTGAGCACCTCTGCAAGAAAACTGTTCAGGTTACTTTGAAAGGTAATAAGCAGCAAAGAAGCAAAAGGGTATATATGGATGCTGATAAATAAAATAATAGGCCTGGTTAAAAAGTCTTCCCTGAATAGGGTCTCAAGGAGAATATTATATACCAATTCAAATAGAAGAATACACAGACAACATTCTTTTTGTGGCTTTCATAATATTTGACACAAAGTGGATATGCAAGTGAGTTTCCTTATTTGATCATCATCGTCGGTGGCCAGCATAACATTGGACACAGAAGAGGAACTTGGTTGTGGGTCCTGAATGAGTGAATGGATGAAAATGATTAGTCAAGGGTCAAGGATAATATTAATAATTGGCTGGATTAGTTGGGGAATACTTCCCAGATAAATTGTGAAAAATATTAATTAAATGATGAAAAAAGGACACAGTTTGAGGTGTCCCAGAGTGAGACTGCTTAGGCAAAAGTTATGGTTTAAAAATTCATAGGGAAAAGAAGGTGGTAGAAATAATTTTTCTTTTGAAGGAGGAAGCTTAAGGATGATGTGGGAAGAGTGATCATGACCCCAGAGAGTTGTGAGCCCTAAAAAGGTGAATATAAAAAGAGCTTGAAGTATAGAATAATTTAAGTTGGGGAGTCAGACATTTGAGAAGTCATAAGGAAGTTACAATAAGTAGGTGAAATAACAGGCAAATATAAAAAAAAGGACTTGCTTTGGCTAAGTGTTGTTAGAAAGAATCATCCTCTGGGACCTAAAAATTTACACACAGAAATATACACATCTAGAAATATACCATGGAAACATACATTTCTGGGATGTTAAAGTAAAGGAGATAAGTCCTTTGGAGGACTGGGAAGACATTTTACTGCCATCATTTGGAAGGTGAAGCCGCTGACCTCAAACCCAAGGAATGTATTACTTTGTCTTCTTAATAATAATAATGAACGTCTCCAGAGCTAGCAATGTACAAATGCAAGATGCTTGGACTGAGTTTAAAGTGCACTACAAAGAAGATGGTCCAAATGATGATTGGCCTTGGAAACTAGTGCTAGTGAGACCAGCTTCTAACCAGCCAAAGTCATCTGACCACTTTTTATGGTGAAACAGAGCTGAAAAGTTCAGATGAAAGGTATCCTGATGATTAGGTTGTGTAAGGAGCCAAAAACTAGATAAGGCGCCTCATTTCACTAGCACCACAGATCACCCTTACCCTTTACCTCTTTAAAATGGCATTCAAAATTTTATAAGCAGACATAAAGGAGCATGAAACTATGCCAGGTGAGCATCAGTTAATAATCAATGGTAATAATAACCCGAAAGCGTTATAAGTAGTGCATATACATACCACTTCTATAATCAGGTTCTCATCCTTTTTGTGTGAGTGAAAGCACCAATTTTTTTCAGAATCTTTGGCTGGAAAGGATAATATGACCACATTTCTATCAATTTCGATTCGTATTAATTTTATCCTATGAATTTGACACACATTTTTCAGGAAAAAAATATTGCGCAGAGCATTTTTTTAATGCTGTAGGTAGGAATTGCCTGTGCTTTCTAATTAGACCTATAAAAAGCCAGTTCCCACATGCATGAAAGTTCCCTTGGGTTACCAATAGCAAGCCTCATAGGAATGCTGGGAAATTCAGGCAGTATCGTTGGGGCCAATCTCATGCCATCTGCTCAGCATCCTCAAAAATGCTATTCCATAAGGCAGTTCTTCAAGTTCTTAAGCATCTTTTTGACTTGACTCAGTGTGGCTGATAAAAATAAACTTCATATTCTGAAGCACAATCCCTTGCACACTTTCCTAAAAAAATTGGACAAAAATTTGTCAGTCTGTCTTGTCTCACTCATTGTCTCACAAACTGTACTTAGCTCTAAGAACCAGTCTCCGTTCTTAATGACTGTATATTAAGAGATGCTGTCATCTTGTTAAAGAGTGTGCCAAGCGGATGTCTCCCTTTGATCACACGTCCTCTGTTTCTGTGGACTTGGGAGTCAAAGCAGCATCTATTGTTTGAGTGGTAAATCCATATCTGCTGAACAGAGTTCTTGGTATCAGGGTGAGAGGAATGCCTTTAACTATTTATTATCTGCTTTCTGTAAACTCAACTCAATTATAGAAGGAGGCAAGCACCACAATGATGTCTTGTTAAGATTCATAGTGTTTTCTCTGAAAAGAGCATATTCTTTATCAAGGACTAAGGAAGTGTCCTTTTCCCTTTTCCTTCAGCATATGAAATATTTACTTGTTAGGCCGCCACCGAAATAACCATTTTCCATAGAGCTCTAGCAGCCCAGCCCATCAGTGTGCTGGTTAATTAAGTGTGACCTAAACCAACTTGACTTGAGCTCTGCATTAAATGCACAAAACCCATTTGAGCTGACCAGCAGCAGAAGTGGTACTCAGAGAAATTGGAAAGGATTTCTCCCAAATGCTTTCTACTTACTTACAGCACTCCAGTAATGGCTGAAGATTAGCATATGACATGACAGATTACATTAAGTCATGTCTTTCTGGTGCTTTATGACAGCAGTATCACATTAGCTTCTTAGCACTGGCACATCGAGGCATGCAAATGTTTTCAGACCCTCTTATTCAAATCTACAAGCTGACATGGCAGCCCTGATGTGATTATTAGTCATTTGAGAGACTTTAATTCACGTCATCAGATAACAGGTTGTGCTAAAAGGTTAGAGAAACTGTCTGCTTTTAATGAAGCTCTCAAAAAAAGACCCTCAAAAACCCTGTTACACGCCACGAGCCTGGTCTGACTTTATTGACAGTACCCCTCTAAGAATGAACTTGAGCAGAATTATTAAATAGGCATCGAGGCTTTGGAAGTATTGTCTCTTTTTTCAGAGAAAATCATATTGGATGGTTGTGTTTTTCTCCCTCCTCACTGCTCTTTCACCCACATCTCGTTCTAATTTGACTGTGGCCTCCAGTGCAGTGTGGATGACCCGCGGAGATTTTTAGAATCTGATATCCAGTGTGAGTCTAACAGGCTTAAGGATGGTTATTCCTAGAGCATTCATTATCGTTTGGGCATAAGCACGCTGTAGCTCATGATAATGGGTTAACGGTGTCTGGCCAAGCATGGCACGACTAAGTGGTGATGTGATTGAAGATCATCAGAGTTTGTAATCCGTAGTTTGTTTGCTCTCAATTGGTTTTGTAGTCAAATGCTTTGTTTTATAATGTGACGATCTGTACTTAGACCCCAAGAGAAACCCTCTTTTCAAAATGCTTCTGCACAGATCAATGCAGTGTGGCATCAATGTTCTTTTTAGAATGAAGGAAGATGGCAGGAGGAAGAGGAAACACATGGGCAGGCGGGCTGAGAGCCCCAACAGAGACCCCCGCAGGGGGGAAAAAACTTTGATGAGGGTGCAAAGGGAGAATGCATTCCTTTAAACCTGGAAAAGCGAATGCAAATACACATTTTCTTTTCTTTTTGCTACCATTCAAAACACTGAATGCTGAAAAACCACTGCTGGAAATGTCTTGAAAGCAAACAGTGAAACTACTGAACTCTTTCTAAAGTTCGTTTGTTTTTTTGTGTGTTTTTTTTCTAGTGTTCAGTGTCAACTTGTTCCATCACATTTCTGCAGAAAAGAAAAATAAATTTACAGTTTAGTCATTCTTGATTTGTGGTTGATTTCATTTCTTTCTGTGCATCGATGTTAGCATATATTACCTTACGTGAATTAAATATGAATTTAATACTATCATATTTTCTTTTCCTCTAACTTTCTTTTCCTTGGGTCTCTTCAGTTTAACAACTGTTTTTGAGATCTTTTTGGATGAGTTCTACTTCTATCCTTCCTTGTAGCTTTTCTTCTCACTTAAAAGATGTTTTCTAAAGCGATCTTGGCTGAAAAAGAAAATAAGCCGCAAAATGAGGAGACTATAAAGGGGCATTGATACACAGTAGTGTAAACAAGTTCTTATTTAGCTAGGAGTTGCTCTAAAAAAGTAAGTTCTGGAGAGAGCAAAGAAACCCAGGAAAATACATTAAATTACATAAATCAGATCGTGTTCTTCCCTCCCCTTTTCCTTATCCACTTTTGTCTCTTACACACCTTTGCCCTGCCTGAGTGAGATTATGTGTCTTTGTACTACTGGGCAAAGCACAGATGCGTGCTGTGTCTGACAGAGGACAGACACGTGTCAGTGTCTCCAGGATGGCTCCCTGGAGAATTTCCATGGCCACCAGAAAAATGATGCCTATCCTCCCTGCCCCATCCATTCCTTCCTGCCACTCCACCCCACTGAAAGTGGCATCTGGATGACATTTCAGTTGACCCAGCATGGAGTATTATCCGTCCTACAGTGGGCACTCTGTTCAGTCCTAGCGCCAAGCCCAGGGGAGCCCTGTACACAGTGTTCCTGTTGCCCTCTGCCTTCAGGCTGCGTGCGGGAAGGGGAACAACTCTCCTCTTCTGAAGGCTGATTTCATTCTGTGAAAATCTAACCTCCACATTTTAAAAGCAACAGCAAGCCTATCCTCAGTACCCACTAAACTCACTTTCCCTTCCTGTGTTCTAATGCTTTCAAATACGTTTTATGCCTTCAATTAGAGCTGACCTCCTTTTCACTTCAATCACCACCATTTAAGAGATTTTTCCCCCCTTTCCTCTTTTCAGTGCCTTTCACCTGAAAATAACTTCTCTAGATTACAAGAAGCCCAAGGATGGGGGCAGTGCCATATTCATTTTTATGTGCCCACTTTGTATGCTAAGTGCCTAATAATTAGTATATATTCAATAAATGTGTGATGATTGAATGAATATGAGTAAACAGGAAAAATAAACTTGGAAAATAAGGTAACCATGAAGAAAGCTGTGTTCTCATTCCTTGTCTCATGATCCTTTGACTCTCCTGGCAAGATGGTATTTTTCCACTTCCCTGTGATCCTCACTGTATATACGTATGTTTTTGCATATTAGCTTCTATATTAATAATGTGTCTTCTGCATCATCTATTAGGAATTTTGTTATGTTTGATTTGTTGACATTTACCAGTAGATTGTATTAAAATTATGAGCACTGAACAACCAGTTCCTGCTGGGACTTTAATCATCTCTGCCTCCTTGGTGTAGCAGCCACCACTGGACCCTGGATCTGGTGACCTGCATAAACTCCTCTTTGGCACTGATACACAAGCCTCCTAATATTTTTGAAATAAAGAACTTACCAATGTTCTGAATATGTTCTTGGCTCACCTGCCTCGTCTATGGGCCTCTGAGACAAAATCCTAGCTCTCTGGGTTCCAAAACATATAAAGAGTATACAGATACTTTAAGGATATCATTTGGATGCCAACTTTTAACATACCACAAAATTTGCACTGGCTTAAGCCAATTTCCCAGCGCAGTGATCTTCCATTTCTATTTCTCTCCATCTCGGGGTTTTAAAAGAAAACAAACATCTGCATGCATAGATTAGAGCCCTCCCATAAACACATGTTCCTATCAAAACCAATCAAAATGGAAAAAAAAAAGAACAGAATATTATACATTTTTCTTTAGATCTGATGTCTGATTTTCATTAGGTTTAACCTTATTTCTTTGAGATCCTAGGCAGTGACCCAATATTTATTTTCCTGGCTGGGCCTTGTTCTTGCCAATATCTCACTCTGGCTCCTGGAGGCTTTACTGAAGTAGTTCAAGGCTCTCACACTCCCTTTTCTCTTCTGCTGCCCCTTGGAGACACATTCGTCACATGTATTCTTCATCTCATCTCAGAGCTAATTCTGAGCCCTTTCTTTTCTCCTATTCACGACTTCTTAATTTCTCCCTTTCTTACTGGATTTATGACTGAATGCTTTAATTTATTCATCATATAATGTCTTTAGGACTTGGAATTTTTTTAGTAATTTACAGTGGACCATATGCTTTCTGCTATTGCCTCCTATTATATTGATCTGTGAAGCTTCTGGGGGCAATGATTAGCATGAAAAAAGCGCTGTAAATGAAAGTTATGGAGTATCCTATTTGTTTTCTTCTGAACAAAATGTATTTCAGAATTCACCATGTGGTATCAGATGTTCTTTAATTTTGCAAGATTTCATATGTATGTGTGCATATATATATTTGTCTTCTGAAATTCAAAAAACACTTTAAAAAAATTGAACAATGGCTTGAAGTTAACACTGTCCTTAGATTTAGTTCACTAGTTGTATTTTGTAGATCACAGCATCTCACAAAGCCAAAACTTCTCTTAAATTTTCTTATTAAAAGAGTTCGAGCCACACTGGAATTATAAAATGGCTTTTCAGAGAGCACTTTCCCTTAGACCAGTCTAATCTGTTTACACAGATCAGATAAGTTAAAACATAAGCTACTTCTTTGTTAATGGTAAGGATAATTCAAATACTATATGTCCAAATTGTACTCAAGAGGGTGACACTCATCTCTCTGAGTTCTGATTTCTCTGTGCATAAAATAAAGATGATATTAATGTATATCCTGAGTAATGATATAAGGATCACAGGACAAATGTATGTGAAAACACTTTATAAATAGAAAAGAAGTGTACAAAATATTGGTAAATATTATGCAAAAGAATAATGTAATGTATTTATAGTCTTTGTTCTTCAGGCTTCATAGGGACTAACTCATGTTCTTTCGAATTCCATAAGCAAAGATTTGACTAAGGTTATTTGTACTAACAAATAACATACCATATAGACTTAAAGATATCAACCAAAATTACACAGTAGCACTATTTCTAAACAAGATCTGTTAGAATCTGTGACGTTCTGTATTCAACAAAATAATACAGTCAGTAAATACTCTTTTAGTTGGCCATCATGGGTTACAATATATGGAATGCTGGAAAATTTTGCATTTCCTGGTTATTTTAGGAATTAACGTTAGGTCTAATCCATAATAATGAGAGAGGAAAGGAGCCAGCAAAAATAAGCCCCAGAGGGAAGTCTAGAATGGACAGCGGTTGAACTGGGCTTTTCTCCCATCAGCTGTCACTGTCACCTTGGAATTACCTCTGTGACTCAATGAGAGAACCAGACTGGATCATAGGATTGCAAATTCTTTATCAATGGAATACTATGTTCCAATGCAATTTGTATGAATGCCCATTTTATAAAATAGACACAAACTGGACTACTGGGATTAAAGTGGGGGTGGATATGCAAAGCCTTGCTCTCCTGAGCTCTGCCTATCCTATACCCACCTTCGGAATCAACAACGCACCTTGGAAAACCCTTGGATGAAATAATTTGTCATATTTCTTCCGGCTCCTTCCTACAAGGCCTTTTTTCCTCTGTCATGCAAGGTCTAGCAGGGGTCCTCAAACTATGGCCCGCAGGCCACATGAGGAAGAGTGATTGTATTTGTTCCCATTTTGTTTTTTTACTTCAAAATAAGATATGTGCAGTGTGCATAGGAATTTGTTCATAGTTTTTTTTTTAAACTATAGTCCAGCCCTCCAACGGTCTGAGGGACAGTGAACTGGTCCCTGGTTTAAAACGTTTGAGGACCCCTGGTAGACCAAAGGTCTTTTATATCTTCTCTCTTCTAATTTAGAAGTTCCCTCTCAATTCTTATTTTGAGGAATTTGAGGAATATGAAAAACAAAACAAATGCCCATATTCAAACCATTTAATATCAGTAATATTTGTCTTACTTGCTATTAATATGTTTAAGAATGAAAACTTTACTTACATATGATACTACGCAAAAATATATAATTTATTATATATTAATTAAAATATTATATATACTTGTTTCCCTCTCCCCAGAAGCAACCATTATCATGAATTTGCTGTGATTTTTTCCTATCCATTTTTTAACATGAAAACAAAACAAAACTTACATATGCCTCTATATATGCTAAGTGGCATTTTTGCTATGAATTCATAATAGATATAATGTTTTGCTTCTTGTCCCACCCCCCCATCAAAGAAGAACCAGTTATGTAAATGAGATATAGCCAGGTTGATTTTTTAAAAACTATTTTATAGTTTTTATTCACCTAAATATTCCACACTTATTTAAGGATTCTCTTATTTATGAAGTTTTAGATAGCTTTTTTCTTCCATTCAAATAATCCTAAAAGTCTTCTTTATATCTATCTCTGTACTCTAAAGCTGTAAGGGTCTATACACATTGCATACCTAAAAGTGTTCTTGTTCCACCCTAAGGTACTTATTTTTGCCCATCATAGGAATTTATAATTATTTTAAAATTAAAAAATTAAAAAAAATTAAAACTACTAGTTTAAACCAATTTCAAATTTGTTGAAATTTCTCATTCTATTTTTAAAATCTCTTGACTTTTTCATTGGTTTCATTTTTCTATTTCTCTGCTCTTTTAGGGAAGATTTCCTCTGTTCTGTCTTCCAATTAATTAATTCTCTCTTTAGCTATATCTTTTAACTTATCTCTTTAGATTTTTCTTAACTGAGTACATTGTTATCTGGGGGTCTTTTTTTTTATGTCTATCAAGCTTATTTGTGTTTCATAACTTCACTATTATGATTTATCTCTCTTATCTTTAATTCCGTAGGTATAAATTTTTCTTTTTGTTACATATTTATCTCTCATGGATAGTGGAATTCCTTACATTCAATTATTGTTTTCTCCCATGTGTGACCTAAATCATGGTAGCTCAATATGGAGTGCTTTTGCAGTTGCTATGTAATCAGGTCCTACAGTTTGTTAACTAATGTCTCTGCTCTGCATATTTCCACATCACATGGCTCAAATTCAAGTCCAATTCCCAAATGTGGATTTCCATCTGTCATAGCTTACTATTTATATTTATGGACCCAAGTGGGCAGCTAGCTTTAGGCTTCAATCTAGCCAGAGGATAGAGATATTCAAGTTCCCCTTTATAGAAGTGAGCTTGTTCTTGTTGCCCAACTTTTAGACTGTGATCCCTGTTCCACCTCCCTTACATACTGGTTGCAGTTTAGATGATTACTATCATGCAGATGTTAAAACCCCATCCCTAAGATTTTTCTTTATAAGTCCTTTGACTTCTAATTACTACAATAGATTTCTCAAACTTATCTGGTACTTTGGGGTTTCCCTTGCATTCAAGTTTAGCTACAAATTTTTGAAGGAAAATATTAACCGCTTTACTTGGGATTGCTAAGCTCTTGGAGCAGAAGAGGAAGGTATTTCATATGTTCTTAACATCACCAGTTTGTCCCAGAATGCTGTTATATATTTTCCATCTACCATGTATTCCTGGGTTTACCTGAGGTCTCTTTTCTTTATTAAGGTACAGCTCATAGCTCATCACATTCTGAATTCCTCATCACACCTATAATATTCCCTGGCCCAGAGCAGATTCTTGTTAAATAAACGCATTAATTAAAGGATTAGTTGACTGGACAAACATCTTCTTGCCACACCCTACTTTTGATGAATGTCTTTATTTAGACATATAGCTCACACAAGATTTATTATCTTTAGATGTCTGAGATTCTGTTAATCAACTTGTCTAGTACCACAGATGGATGATGCTGAATAAACCACAACAAAACATTCAGGAAGTTATTAATATTATCTACTCTCAAGTTTATATCATGGTTCAAATTGGCTCCTTAGTTCCTACCTGACAGTAGTCTAGAGAGATTTTTACTTGTCTGATAATGGCAAAGGAACATTACATTTTGCACTTGGTCAAAAATGAGACCTCCAATTCAAAAGATAAGCCCTCAGGAAAAATAAAGAAGACTTAGAAAGCAACAAAATAAAGAACTAATTCTGCTTACTATTAGTGGCTGTAAAATTTAACTTGAACAAATATCTGTCAGTGTGCTATATTCCTTAAGCCTTTTGCCCCCTCTTAAAATTCATTTTGTGGAAATGTACTAAAATAAATCTAAAAGTTTTGTTTTGCTTAAGTCTTCACTCTTTCTCTGTGATTTCAATACATATAATAATCCTTAGTTGGCTAGAGGTTATTCTGGCTCACCCGTGGCCTTCTTCACCTGACTCAGGTAATATTTTCAGACTTAAATGCCATTCTTCAAAGCTGCCCTGTTTTAACACCTGATTCTCAGAACTGTCATTGTAAGCCAGAAAACCTTCATGTCTCTGCCTTCAAGCATTTTACTTTAGCAGAAGCAGTGGTCTCCCCTCTGTCTGCCTGGTAAATACTTATCCAAATTTCAAAACCAGACCCTAAGCCTATCCATTGTTGCTCTCTCTTCCTAAGGAGACTCTATGGGAGACTTTTATTAAGAATTTTAATATAATAACTATAATATCAAATAAATTTAGCAATTATAACATAAAATAAATGTCTGGTTCTTTCTTAAGTAGTAGACTAGAAATTTTTGAAGGCAGCCTTTTTTAGGGAAATACCTGTTATCTAATGATTACTCCAAAAAATTTGATCAAATAAAACCATCTCCAGGAATTTTATACATAAGGACATTTTCTCCATGGATTTAGATACTCTGATGAATTGGTGATTGACCTAGGTGAAAGAGCAGCATCATATTCACTTACTTTGCTGGGGCCACTGCTGCTTGCATCTCTGAGAGTTGCCTAATGCATGCCTTTGCTCATTACTGTCTTTGCTGACCAGTGAATATTTGGCCTGTAACTGCTGTGACCACATGATCTATCATGAAGGGAATGGAGGTGCTGGCAATAATTACAACAAGATAATAGACATAAACTGGGCCTGTCCTGCGCAAGCAGGGATATATGACAACTCTACCTTCTGACTGTTTAACCTAGTTTGTTTTGCCTGATATTTATAGCCCAGAAGTTTCCTAACTGAAAGTCATATTCTTTAATAATACTCATTCCCTCTAATGTACTCATTACAGACTAGACTTTATAATAAACTACTTTTAGACGGATAAGGAAATGAAGGCTGATAGGCAAAGTGATTTAGTCATGACCATCACCTTTGAATTGGTAGATATAAAATTTAAACATGGGTCTTTTTGGTCCCAAGATATCTTTCCTCTCTGCTGTCCAGTCTTTATCCTATACAACACCCTGCAGGCAACTTTTATAATATAACACCTCCCTTAATATAAGTGAGGTATTTTCTAAGACTGGGAAAATTTGGGAGGATTGAAAGTTTTCTTTGACATGGTAAGATTTAACTTGTGCAACTTGGACTTTTATTTCTCACTGTGCTGTTTTCTAGGGGCACCACACCTGCCTGTTCTTTCTATCTGTGTCATAGTTATGCCTTTTATCCTTCTTTATCCACTTTCCCCCCATCTCTATTAAAAGTCCTTTGCATGACTGAAATTCTGTAAATCTCTTATTCAGAGAAATAAGCTTAGGTATTGATTCAGCTCTTCAGTATGTTAATATATGGCACTCACAGCAATTTGACACTCCACACCTGATGAACTGAGGTTCAGTGAATTGCAGTTGTTATGTTTCCCTGGGTTGTTGTAATGTTTAACACTTAACAGACAAGGGTGCAGCTTCAGGGATAAGACCAGTTTTTCCAGGGGTTAAAGAACCCCAGGGCTTGGTTTAGATTAATCCTCCCCACTAGCAACACTTATTATTCTTCCAAGTACTACAGCCTTCAGTCCCAGAGCTTCCCACCAACAGGAAAAACTCAGGGCCTGACTCAGTAAACTGCAAATTCCAGGGGTGATGTGGGAGAAAGTCTGAGATAAGAGACAATAAAAGTGGTAGAAACTGCGAAAAATCTATTGTATGGAGGTGAAAGGGGAGACATTAACACGGTATTGTCAGCTCATTTTCTTACTGTGCTATCATGAACTTTAACTTAAAAAAAAAAAACAACTTTTTGATTTCCTGTATTGGAGATGTATTTCAAGGCTTGTATCTGTCACTGAAATCTACAAAGTGTGCTTCAGCTATAAATCTCTATCCTTGAATGTACACATGCAATTATCTTAGATCTGGCTTCCATAAAAATGACAATTGTCAATCCTGGTCTTGCTTTCCTTCATATAAATATAGTATTTATGTTTTAAAAATAACCTTCAATTTGTAAGTACCAGAGACATTTATGCCATTATCATATTAAATGTCTTACCCTCAAACGTATCTTAGTAGCAGAAAAAAGCAATCATTTTACCTAAACTTTATTTCTTCTATTAGGGCAGATTTGAAAAGTCATCAGTAAAATTACTTTCTAAATTAAATGTAGTGAGAGTCCATGGTTTAGAAATATTACGTATTTGCATACAACCTGTGATGTCACTGTTAATAATGAATATAACAATGATTTGAGACAATGAACTATTTCCTCCAAGTTGCCACACTATTGTCCAAGAAATCTATAATTCCATCATTGCTGGATTGGGTTTTCCATATAACCTCAAATTCTTACATTGTTTGCAAGTCATGGCAAACCCTCATGAGTTTTAGAAGTCGGGCCACGATTCTGTGGGATAAGAACTGTGCCTTGCACATTCTGTCAAGAACTTAGTAGTATTCATTATATTACTAATAGGTAACATATATTGAGTGCTTAGAAGGTACAAGACCCTGTGTTGTTCCTTCTCATTAAACTGAGATAGATTTTACAAATGAGAAAGCTGGAGCACCAAGAAATTAAGTAGCTAGCCCCAAATCTCAGATGTGATGGGTGAGAAGGGAACACTCCAGCAGTACAGCCTAAGTCCAAAACTCATTCTCTCAGTTACTTCATCACACTAAATGAATTTTTTCGTGTTGCTGCGTTAACTGACTTACAGCTTAATAGCTTTCCTTCCAATGTTCATGGTAACAGTAATAAGTGGCTGATGTTATTTTTTTGAAGTTGTAATTCCATGTCAAAGCCCATAGGCTGTGTTTACAACGCTTCATCTCACTTTAACTTTTTACCAACTCAAAGGCTGTTGCTATTACTCTGATGATGCTGATTAGATAATTGTCAGAGAAGTCAGGAACTAGCCCATGGTCCTATAACAAAGTAAGTATGGAACAGAGGGTCTGAATTCAGGTCTATCACATCCCAAAGGGCATGACATGCCCTTCCCACCATGACAGCCAATACCTCGCATGGGAGGACTAACCACATTCCACAGATGTGATTTGTTGTTTCTTATTTGCTATTAAAATTAGTTTTATAAGAGCCAATCACCAAGAAGGAGGAGACCCTCAGATGTCTGTATCAAGAATATAATTTGAACTAGATGTCTGAAGTGTATTTTCAGGGTTCTGCAGAGAAAAGCAACCAATAGGAGATATACATGATTTATTTTAGGGAATTTAAGCTTCACGCTATTGTGGGGGCTGGCAAGTCTAAAATTTGTAGGGCAGGCTGGCAGGCTGGAAACTTGGCAGGAGTTGACACTGCAGCCTTGAGGCACAGACAATGCAGTTGATTATAAAGATCTGACTTTGATATCCACCATACCCCCATCAAAGTGTGTTCAGAAGAGCCCTGGGGGACCCATATAGAAGATTTTCAAACTCTGTCTTGTCAGTGCTGCTCTCTGACTTGGGCCAGGTTTCGTTTTAGAGCCTTGAAGGCTGTAACCCTCCCCAGAAGTTTACAGATCGTGGTCTGTGGGGTTGAAGGGACGTGTCCACCAGGAGACTATGCCTACTAGTTGGACATGGTGTGGATACCTGGGACTTGCCATCTCTCTAAAAAAAATGGTCTGAACCTGAACAATTCTTTCCACTGGTCCAGTTGCAGAGCTTGTAGACAGTGTTTCTAGTGGTAAGTAGGCTGCCCAAGAGCGCATGTGAAGTCCATGAACCGGGAATGGTAAGAAAAGTTGAGCAGACGGTGGGCAAGGTCCCAGAGGCTGGGGGCCAGGAGTTAGGAGTTGGTATTTTTCATTCCAGAATTTTCTACCACCAACTCAGAGGAGTACAAGAATTCTAGATTTAAACATAATCTTTTCCACCATTATGAAGATATATTTGGCAAAGTAGGAGGATAAAGTATGTTTTATTTAGGGATTGGTTAGTTCCATTTATAACAATTTATTTTAAATATTTAGACATATGGTCTCCACTTGTACTCTTGTCCTGGACACTTTTTAGGGTGAAGTGTAGGTCTCTCCTTAGGACCCCTTAGAGGTCTCAGAGTTGTTGAAAAAGATGAGGAGGCTGAACACACAGAGTCTGGGCTTCCTAATTTCATCTTTAATTGGAATCGTACTTTAATGAATTAGTTTCTCATGTTAGATTTTGTTAGAAAAAGTAATTCTGCTGGGTTAAAAATAAAAGTTAGAAAACCCAGGCAATCATGACATTAAAACTTGAAGGAACTTTAGAAGTTTTCTACTAAAATATCCTAATTTAACTAATGATAAAACAGAGACTCAAGTAAGACAAGAGAACTCCAGAGTCCTTGCTCAGTGCTCTTGGCAATCTTGGTTAATATCATGGCTTGTCTTCTCTGGCTCCTTGAAGAAGCAGTCTAGATGAAAGTGTAGAATAGTTAGACTTTCTTAAGATATCCAGTGTACTTTTTCAGGTCTTCTTATACCTATTACAGTGGCTTAGTTATCCTAAGTTCTCCCCTTTTGCCCTCATCTTCATTGAAATTTTGGCAGGAAGTGGCATAGTTAGTGAGAGATAAATTACATGGTGCCAGTTTCAGGGACAATGGTATTTTAAGTTTTTTCTTTATTTTTAAAATAAAGTATTTCGTGGTGATCAAATAAAGGAGGCATTTGATGTCAATAGTGGAGTTAAAGTAGGGGAACCTTTAGGATTTGGGGTATTGCCTGATATTTGAACTCACCAGGCTCCCTCTGGAGGCAAAGAGTTATTAATAATGATGAAGGCTACCTAAAAAGAACAGAACTTTCACACGTCTTTCTGTCCCTTTAGGATGCAGAGCAATAACTTCACCTGACAATTATGTTAGATTTGCATCCACTTGCCCATGAAGCAATAAGCTCTCATCAGAAGATTTCTGGGAGACTAGAAAAGAATTTGTTCTACAATAGAGAAGAGTAGTGGAATCTTTAGCTTCTTGCCTGGGAGACCAGAGACCATTCTTTCTGGAAAGAGCACACTTCACAACCACTACTAACTTCAATTGTCTGAAGCCCATTCCCCCTTTAAGAATTTGATGCCAGCCACTGCTTTTCCAGTCCTCCCTCTCCTCTCCTTTCCATCCCTTGCAGCTTCCCTTTCCTCCTCACTGACACTCCCCACACAGGGTGAGCGCTCCTTCTCACAATGCCCTCTCCCTCCTGCTTTTATCATCCCACATTCAATGGCTCCATTTCATTTCTGCAGGGCAGTGATTAAACTAATGTGGGTGTGATGTTGGCTTTGTCAGGAGCATGCATCTCTATACACTGATGGCCTGGAATCCCCCTTGCCCCGGAACATGGGGCCTTTAGTGGATGACTTTCACAATAAGGGCAGGAAACAATATCCGATTTGTCTCTAATCAGCTTAGAGTGTGGGTCCAAGGAGGACAGAGGGAGAAAGAGTACACAGAACAGAGTCTGTGGATTGCAGCAAACTCTGCAGGTAGAGACACCCTAGACACTAGTTTCTCAAGTTCAAGACATTGTTTTCCAATGTGTGAGTCAATATGAATAGACAAAGAGGGGCTAATTATGTATGTCAGAAAAATCTGCTGATAATGATGATGTTTATAGATTCTGGGAACTAACAAAATGGGGAGAAAAATTGTTTAGCATTATTTTTCTATGCAAAATACATCATCATTTCAGCAATTACAATGTGCTCTTCGGTTCTTATACTTTACTACATGCTATAATATTTGTGCATTTTCTTGTGCATAGTTCACATCAAACTGTTTATATCTTTAGTTTGACTATATGCTATTTTCTCTTTGTTTATATTAAGTTTTCAGAATGGGTTGCTCATTGTATTTTAATGAAGCATGAATAATTACCCTCAACTTTTGAAAAAAAAATTTTTTAAACCTGATATATACTCAGAATTCAGTGACAATATGAGATATCCCTGAAAAGAAACCACATATGTAGTTTATATATACATTTTAAAACTCCATGATATTTTGCCTTGATTTATTATAAAATATATAATATTAATATATTAATATAATGCATAATTTATTAAATAAAGTATAAACTTGCTCTCTGAATTTGAAGTAGATTTAAGAATGAATGAGGGGGCCATAAAGACTGGTGAACAATTGGATTTTCCTGCCACATTCGATGTAGAGAACAGGATCCTCCCATATATAAAAAATATATAATATATGTATATACATATACATATATATAATTTAAACAAAATTAGTGTTTCTTTTTTCCAAAATAAGGTAGCAGGGCTGGGAGCTTAGGTAGTAAAAAAGCTGTTTGATACTTCCGGCAAGAAAATGTCACACCATATTTGTGATGAGTTATAAACGAAGATCAATAGAACTACAGAGAAAGATTAAATACCTTTAACTGAGGCTCCCAGATGCTGGACTCAATAGCTACGCCTTTGCCCCAGTGGGCTCCAGGATTAAGTTTACAGTTATTGTAAGTGTTGTTTTCTATTTAAATAGAAGACCAAGGTTGGATTCAGCTGGGATTATTAAAAATTGTATTTATTTGCACCTAAGCATGATATTTCTTCAAGTTGCATATCATATACATATTTGTAGATGTAGTGAGTGTTAAAATAGTAAAATGTCAAGATAGCAAAAACTGGCATTTATGCATGCATGTAAACATATATGCATAAATTATACAAATGACACGCACGCCAATAGAGCAGGTATTAAAATCAGAAGCTCAGTCTATTTTGGGAATCTCTCCACTTACATGGAAGACTTTGGCCTAGGCACCATTATTCACCAGGTGACAAGGACCCAAGTTGTAGATGCGGTATCTGAAAGGAAATAAACAGCCTTACACATGCAAACCTTGCAAACCAAACCCAGAAGTGATGGCTGTTGTCACTTCCCTGGCAACTTTAACAAAACGTTTCCTTCCACTGCACAAAGTGGGGAGGACACCAGGATCCCAGATTCTCTGCTTGCCTTCACCTCTGGGCATCTCTGTGACCTTGAGCCAGTTCCTTTGACTCTCTCAGCCTCAGTTTCCTCATGAGGAAACTTGGCCAAATGATTTATAAGGCGCCTCGTAACTCTGAGATTGGATGTCACTGAATTCTGTGCATGTGAGGAGTTTGAAAGCGGGTAGAGACAAATTAATTTTGACAGGAAACAGAGCTTGCCTGACTCTAAAAATACTGAAATAAAAATATAAATTCTAGATTAAATTCCTTAGAAACTTGTAATTATTTAACATCTTTTTAGAAGGTAGTCCTGTTCAGAAATTTCCAGTTTTATATATATTTTTTAGCAATATGTGAAAAATACATAGAGCTTTGCTAACCATGAACAACTGTCTCAGACTACACAGAGTATTCACAGCTTCTTTTTTGTAAAAATATTGGTGTGAAAGGAAAAAAAAACTTTTATTTTCATGGGTGCCATAGGTTGATAGCTAGAAGTTCAAAAATATGCCACAAAAGAAAATTAAAATTTATGGCTTTGATTACTCTTTAAATCTGGTCTTTATTGTCTGAATCTCTAAAATTTTTGCATTTTTAGGCTTTTCAAATCCTTCAGACAAGGCATTGGAAGTTCATGGCCAAAAATGTTTTATGGTCTCTGAATTTAAAAATGATTTTTTTCATATTATTACACGATTACTATATATTAGATACTGTATTAAGTATTTTATAGATAATAATTTATTTAGTTCTTACCATAACTTATTGTAGGAGGTACTATAAAAACCCATTTTACAGACGGAAAAAAACATAGGCTGTAAAAATGTTAGTTTTGTAGTTTGTAATAGTCTATAAATGTAAATAGGCTGTAAAAATGTTAGTTTTGTAGTTTGTAATAGTCTGTCATTGTAATTCAAAAATCTTTGTCTCCAAACTTTATCCAATTTCTTAAAATCAACATTAATGCCAACGCTATATAAATGCTTAGTTTCCAATATTTTATTTTAACTTGAATATTCCCCACAGCATTGAAATATTGAATAGTTAATAGATTTAGTTCTCTGTGCAATGTGTGTTCTTTCCATCTGTGGTGCTGTTGAATCTGACAAGCAAATAAGAACCTCTAATCCAGTGATTTTCAACTGGTGTGCCATGTACACTGGTGTGCAGTGAAAGGATCTTAGATGTGCTGTGAAAAATTTTAGAGATCCCTAATTAAATTATATTCAAATGAAGTTCAAAGCACAATAAGTATATTCTTTTCTTGTACTCTTTTTTTTTTAATCAACATAATTTAAGCATGACTTGGAAGTCTAACAATAGTCTAACTTAAACTATAGGTTCAAGTGTGCCGTGAGACAAAAAAGGTTAGAAAACACTGGTCTCATGAAAGGCTGTACCAAAACAAGACCCAAATGCACTTACTATGCGGTAAGCACTGAATCCTGTTTAGACATCAGTTCAAGTAATTTTCATTCTAATGCGATGATTAAATAGTATGACTATCCCTCATTTCACAGATGAGAAAACCGAGCCACACAAAGGGTATGATGCGTGCCAGGCACATAGCTAGTAAGTAGACGAAACTGAAATTCCAGTAATCTGGCTCCAGAGTCTGAGATTTTAACACGTGTATTATAAATGATTTCTTATGCTTTTTGATTTTATATTTTCAGTCCCCTCTTCCCACTTAACAGTTTTAAAGGTTTGAGTTTAAATTAATAGTCTGGGCTAGTGATATATATTTGCCAGGTCTCCCAGGACCGAACAGTGCAGTCATGAATGGAGACCTAGAAGCGTTCTCCAAAACTTAAGACTCTGCTGTGGACTAGGCACTGTACAAAATGTCACAGGAAATATAATAAATATGGTTTTATTATTCTTTTTTGTCCTCAGTAGAGTAACCATGATGTCATAGCTCACAGCAACCACAAACGTTTGGGTTCGAGCCATCCTCTTGCATCAGCCTCCCGAGTAGCTGGGACTACAGGCTACACCTGCCACAACGTCCGGCTATTTTTTTTTTAGAGACGTGATCTCGTTCTTGCTCAGGGTGGTCTGGAACTCCTGAGCTCAGGCAATCTACCTGGGTCAGCCTTCAAGAATGCTAGGATTGGGTACAAGTCAAATTTATCAAGTATAGAACATAAATGTATTAACATAATGTATAATCAAGTAAATGAGGTGAAAGCTATGTTAATTAGTTGGATGTAAGCACTCCAAATTGTATAAAAACTCAACACACTGTACCCCACAAATGCATAAATGTATTCATGATCTATGTGTATATGACTTAATAAAAGAAAAAATAAATAAAAATTCTCACACACACACAAAGTGCTAGGATTACAGGCGTGAGGCCCTGCACTGGGCCATGGTGGTGGTGGTCTCACATAGTTTTGCAATGACAAGAATTCTAGGAAATGAAGAAGAAAGGATACAGTTCAACTTCAAAGTTTGTCCATGCTAGTTATTAAGAGTTGACTTTGACCAGCATTTGAAAAGTTAACTTTTCTAACCATGGCAGCTTTCCCCAAAGAATTGGAGTCCTTCCTGGCTTCAGTGGATAGATAGCGTCTTAATTTAGAAAGCCCAGCTCACATGAAGGCTGTCAGCTCTCCTCTGGGTGGGGGGCTCTTAAAAGGTGGGTGAATTCGGCAAGACACCAAATACATCAATCATATGTCCCCACTTTTCCTAGCCTCTACTTCTTTACTCCCCACAGGGTGCCTAAGAAAACAATCATGTTATATTAACTTAGTTTTATGGAAAAACTCAACTAACATATTTAACACACTAGTTATGGGTTCATTAAAAACTGCCTTAAAAAGTTGGCCCCGATATTAAGCATATGAAAAGGAAGAAGCAAATTGTACTGAAATTCAGGAATTCCCAGCTGTTAGGAGGGCCCCAAGGGCTGTGGAGATGTACTGTCTCAAAAAGGGGAAAGTAAGTGTTGCCAGCACTGCATTTCTGATGGCACCCACTGTTAGGAGGCACGCAGGCAACCCTGATGAGCTAAAGCTTCCTTCCCAGGTGGAGGACAGAGGCTGTAATGGGAGCAATAGTGGGTGCAAAAAGAGACCCAGCAAGAGGAGGAGTGAGAGGGAGGCAGCGTTCCTGAAGAAGTGAATATCAAAGGCAGAGCCGGAAGGGGACACAGTCAATCAGCTTGGCTGGCAATGGCAGGCTCCCGCTGCGATAAAAAATAGGAGGAAAATCTGATAAAAAGCATATTTTTAAAATGCTGTGCTTGAGATAGCATGGTTTAGTGCTTGGGCTTTCTCCAGAGTTCAGCTTCAAACTAAGCTGGCTCTCAGTCCCTCTCCCCGCTTGGGAAGGCTGCTTCTCCAAGTTGGGGCTGACATTTTTGGCGTGGTGGTCTGGAGAAGTTTGGCTTGGCACCCTCTGGATTGAAACTGGACTCTGGATAAACAAAGTCCTGTAGTTCCCAGTGCTGCCAGACCCTTCACGTCCATAAATATCAGTATTCATCCCCCTCTTCCTTCCCCGGTGAAAATGAAAAGAAAATGAAACTGCATTGGAGATTGTTTCCCTTGAATAAACACCAAACATACTCTAAAAACCAAAGCTGCCCTCCTCTGTGATATTAAACCTGGTAATTACACTGTGAAACCTAAGCCTATAAATTCAAGCTTGGGAAGGTAAAATGGTGGAGAAGGCAAAACCTAGTAAAATGTGCCCATTCTGGACGTGGATAACTCTTTCTCCTTTGAAACACTCTTCAGTGCGATAGAAACCCCTGTCTACCGCAGAGATGCCATCACACCCTGCTGCTCCTGTGCTGTGACTCCCTTTCATACTCAGAGGGCTTTCTCAAAAGTATTCCAGGTATAAGGAAATCGATGCCCTTCGATGTGCCTTAGTTTATTTTGTGTATCAGGAAATGTGTGTTTTCCCCTGTTGCTGAAAGGATAAAATCTTTGAAAAGAGCTGCCAGGGCTGTGACACCCTGTCTAATAGGTAGCTGGCTTAACAGGAGGCTGAGCATCTGAGGAGGAACAGCATCTGTGCTGTTTCAAACCAGGCCCAATTTGGGGTTATCTGTTTTCTCAGGTGGCTACTGTCTTCCTAAATGAAATCATATCATTCACCAGCCCTCTGGTTACAATGACATTCTTCCTCTGGTCACACAGAATGCAATTCAGGCAACAATGCTCTGGAACTTCCAATATGGTGGGAACATTGGGAAGGTTTTCGGGTATTTACCTCTTAACCCTGATTTTTTGCTTCATTCTGAAAATAGCATTGGTTTGCTAATAATGAGAGAACTCCGAGTTTTAGTTCAGAGTATATTTATTTCATTCACTGTTTTAGAAGGAAGAAAGATTTGAAATATTTGGATTAAAATATACTTTTAATTCAAGTATACTTTTAGTTAAAGGATACTTTTTTAAGATGAAATTCTTCTTATGCTTAAAAAAGTAAAAATCCTCATCCTATCTAACAGATTGTTTTAGGTACCAGAGAAAATAAACATAATATGGCAGCAAAATAAACGGCCTTTTAACCCAGTTGCCCAAATTTATCCAAGAGGGCTGGACTTTCCAAGTTTGTATTTAAAGGTAGCTTATCTACTCCCTGATATTTCTTTGTACTTTTGTCCTTCCCACCCACCCCCAGTTTGTTCTATTAGCAATATCTTTCTCTTTTGGCCCAGTAAGATGTGATTAGGTTCTTATCTTGCTTTTTTAATGTGTCTTTCTGCTTCCTTAATTTAGTTCCCAACTACATGTGCCAACCAGGGGCCTGGACCATCTTGCCCCATCTATGGGTTCAGTTGTTGCTGGATCACAAGGTCAATGCCTCCTAGCTCCATGTGGGGCCTTCCCCTGTGCTGACCCGAATTGGAAACAATTTAAACCTTGCTTGTGGCCTTTTCTTTCTCTTCCATGTTCTATTTGTGTGTGTTCTCAAGCCTTCTTTTCCTCAGGCAAAGATAGATGAGAGTCCCCACTTTTTATGGTCATGGTGCCCTAGGGCATTTTATTCTGCAGATGATAGTCTTTCACACACCTGTGAACACACAGATAAGCAGTATAGTGCATAAAAACTCTTTTATTAAAGGCAAAGATATACCAGAGACACAGCCATGTGGGGCTGTGGACTTCTGTTCCCAATTTCTTCACTCTTTCCTCCCATTGCTTGTGTCGTAAATTGTCATGTTAATGTCTAATTTTTACAATTGTTTATTAAATTTTATGCTGAAATGATGCACTATAGAATACATCTTAAGAGCAAAGATAGAGAAAAACAATATGCCCAGGCTGACATAAACCAAGTTTCTGAGTTGAATGGCAAAATAGAGCTTCGACTTTCAGGTAGGCATAGATTTCTAAATGGATAGCAATTAAAGCAAGAGCTCTAGTCATGTGAGGATGGAACAGCAGTGATGATCGGCACAATTTTTCAGAACTATTTTGGCCAAATAACAATTTCACATTTGAATGATGAAAGGAAAGGTGAGGTATCGTGGAAAACAGGAATGTTTAGAATAGGAGGATGAGAGGAAGAGAAGAGGAAAGATAAATGATTAGAAAGACCCACAGACTAGTTATGTTAAGGCTTTGACGTCTCTATGTCATGTTGTCATTTGATACATTCCTACTGAAAAAAAAATAAGCAATTATTTGGCAGGGTTGACATGTATATAGGGTCTCATACACAGATAAAGAACACAATAGAATCAGTTAACTTATGAATTTGAGTTCTGTTGGGTAGAGAAAGGTCATAATAAAGACTGATATCAACCAGTCTTTAGATAGATTTATATTTCAGAGTTCCCATCTGTTAATTTAAAGTAGTAGATATACTTGGGTAAGATTACCTCTTTGGGCTGAGGGTGTGGAAGGGTTATTTCCCATGAAACACCTATTTGAGAAACACATTTGATGAGTAATGAAATAGAGTTATGTTAAAAGTTATGTTAAACATATTCGATGAGTAATGAAGTTGAGTTATCTTAAAGGTTATTATGGACTAATGTATACCAGTAGAATCAAGATCAGGTGAAGCAGACTGAATAACTAACTGGAGATACTCTCCTAGATAACGCTGGATCAAGATGCACCTCCATTTCCAAACCTTAAGGTAGTTTTATATTCTACTCTGTTCTATTCTATTCTATTCTATTCTATTCTATTCTATTCTATTCTATTCTATTCTATTCTATTCTATTCTATTCTATTCTGTTCTATTCTATTCTATTCTAACAGAGTCTCACTTTGTTGCCCTGGGTAGAGTGCCCTGGCATCACAGCTCACCACACCCTCAAACTCTTGGGCTCAAGAGATTCTCTTGCCTCAGCCTCCTGAGCAGCTGGGACTACAGGTGCACAGCACAACACCTGGCTGTTTTTAGAGACGAGGTCTTGCTCTTGCTCAGGCTCGTCTTGAACTCATGAGCTCAAGCAATCCACCCACCTCTGCCTCTCGGGGTGCTAGAATTACAGGCATGAGCCACCATGCCTGGCCCAGTTTCAATATCACTGTATCACAGATTATAGTGAGTTAAGTTTTAAAAATGACATTATTACTATTTAGTTCCTTTAATAGGGCTTAGGAGTCACCCTGGAATCATTAACAGCCAGTTTACAAATAGCACTGAGGAATATTGCCTAACAACTTGTTTCTAGAACTTTATTCATGTGTTTTGAATTGTTTAAAGCAATCCTATAGGGCACATACAGATTTTTAAACTGTGAATTCATAAAAATGTAATCATTAAGAATCAAGGGAGAAATCAGAGAAAAATCACAAGGAAGTCCTTCTTCCCTTGCTTGTTTGCGATGTCATTTGTGGCACACCTGTCCTGGGTTAGATTTTATGCATGTTTTGCCTGATGTGTGCACCTATCTCTGCTCCTTCTGAGTTTTTTACACTTTGCCTTTTAGAGGTCCATCATGTTGTTGTGCCAGCAGCTCATATGTTAGTAAATTCATGTAATGACTAAGAATCGAGGTTCAAGAGAAGCCAAGCAGTACACGAATAAGCAGAGGCATCTAGCAGGAACCAAGGCAGGCTCCAGAAAAGGCCCCAGTGTGTCTTTGAAGCTGCAGATGACCATATGGCCTTTGGCTATTCAAAGAGCTCGGGACTTACAAAGACTCCCAATTATATTTATTGAAACAAGAATGCCCAAAGCAGGCATTACTATGGTAAGGAAGAGATTCAAAATATTAACTACTTTTATCAGTAAACATTCAAGTTTGTTAGCTTATATTGTTCTTTATTCATGTTTTCTCACCACCAGGAGTAGCATCAACATGATCAGAAATGAATTGACATTTTATTTAGAATTTATAATTATCCTGTGCTTATATCATGAATTTACTCAGGCTGTTAATAGTATCTAGGAGGGCACACTATTGGAATGTCAGAGCAATACACCTCCAAGATTCTTTTTCTTCATATGACAGGAAAATGCAAATATTAGTAAAAACGGTCAAAATCTAACTTTTTATAACTGTGGATACTAAGAAAATGTTAAAATAATTTAAGGGCAATCATTCAAGGAATACTTCTAAATCACAGTAAGAATAGCAAGCTCTGTGGTGTTCTAACTAACCTGTTGCTATTTTCCTTTCCCTTGATCCATGGTAGCCTTGCAAACCAACAGTCTTGTTACCAGGATGACCCTGAAAACCAGTACCTGAGTTAACCACAGATGGTGGCCCAAAAGCTCCACCGGCAGAGAATTTTGATTATTAGACCTCTCTGGACATTGCTTGAAAACTCTCACTCTTAGGATTTGTCTGTATTTGGCCTGACTCAGCATTTACCCATCGAGAACAGACTCATTCCATGGAGATTTGTTGAAAACATCCATTGGCGATTATTTAAGATCACAGCTGCTTGAAATCACAATAACAGTTGGGGCAAACAAGAAGCTGACCAAAAAACTAAAGAGAAAAATCTGGGGAATTAAATGTCCATGGAAGGTTGGAAAAGCTCTGACATTTTCCTGGGAGTCTAGCAAGGCACATGCCTGGTGTGTGCAGTGCTGTGCACCTGTTGACGCAAGACACAAGAAGGCCTCAATGTCTCATCTCTGGCTGACCTTGAGGTTCTTTATGAGCAGGAAATGAAAGTAAAATAGAGTTAGAAACTGTCTGTCCAAGCAATGAGAATGTATACCACCCAACATACACACAGATTCCTTTAGTAAAAGGGGATTTATTTGTTTCAGGCATTTAAGAAAATCTCTGTCTACATTTACTAAGTTTCACATGTACCCTTGTAAGATGCACCACGGTAGAATATACAAATGTCTTAACACAATAACTAAGAAAATGCCAGGAAGGCTATGTTAACCATTGTGATGAAAATGTGTCAAACAGTCTATAAAACCAGTGTATGGTGCCCCATGATCGCATTAACATACACAGCTATGATTTAATAATAAAAAAAAAAAAGAAAAGAAAATATCTGTCCACCCAAGCTGAGTGGAGACTTCAGGGGCCACAAACAATAAAGAAAATAGACTTAAAAAATTAATCCAGGAAAAGAAAGTCATTAAAATAAGCAATAACATGAAAAACAAAATAATAAAACCTTCCCACAACAAAGAATACAAGCTTAGTTGGTTTTAGTGGTAAATTTTACCAAACAATTAAAAAAATCAGTATTAATCCAGCATGAACTCTTCTAAAAAATACAATAGGATGAAAATATTTTCAATTCATATTATGAGCTCTACATTGCCCTGACACCCAAACCAGACATGCATTACAAGGAAAGAAAAGTATAGACCACTAATCCTTATGAATTTAGTTTTAAAAATCTTCAACAAAATAGTAGCAAACAAAATCTAAATGTCTTTTCTTTTTTTTTTTTAAAGGATTACACACCATGACCAAGTACTTTTTATCCCAGGAATGCAAGGTTGTTTTAACATGTAAAAATCAACCAATGCAATCAACTCTATTAATAGAATAAGCTTTTGACAAAACTCATTCATAATAAAAGCACTTTAAAAAACTAAAAATAGATGAGAACTTCTTTAACCTATACAAGTCATCTGTAATAAACAATATTTATGCACATACAGCTAACATAATAGTAAAAGACTGAAAGTTTTCCTCAATAAGATCAGGAGCAACTAAGGATGTCCACTCTCTTTACTTCTGTTCAACATTATACTAGAAGTTCCATACAAATAAATTGGCCAGAAAAAAATTAATAAGAGACAACCCAATTTCAAAAGAAGGATATGAAGCAATCTCTATTCACACATACTTAACATAAACTTATACACAGAACATCCTAAGGAACCACAAAACCACTCTTAAAACTAATAAACACATTCAATAAGGTTGCAGAGTACAAGAAAAATCAATTTAATCCTTACACATGAGCAATGCTCAATTTAAAAATTAGGTTAAGAAAATGATTCATTTATAATAGTATCTAAAAGAATAACATACCCATGAATAAATTTAACAAAATAGATACAACAACCTGTATACTGAAAAGTAGAAAATAATGTTGTAAGAGAATAGAGTGGGCCTAAACAAATGGAAAGACATCTCATGTTCATTGAATGGGAAACTTAATATTATTAAAATGAAAATGACTTCCAAACTCATTCAATGCATTCCCTCTTAAATCCTTGTTGCCTTAATTGACAAGCTGATTCTAAAATTTAAATAGAAATGCAAGAAACCCAGAATAGCAAAAAAAAAACAAAAATTAAAAAATACTAGAAAATTAAAAACTTACTACAAAGTTGGAGTAATCAAGACAGCATGGTACTTGGTGCTGGCATAAGAATAGGGGCAGTGCCTGTGGGTCATTGGGTAGAGCACCGGCCCCATATACCAAGGGTTCGAATCCAGCCTGTCCAAACTGCAACAAAAAATAGCCAGGCGTTGTGGCGAGTGCCTGTAGTCCCAGCTACTTGGGAGGCTGAGGCAAGAGAATCACCTAAGCCCAGGAGTTGGAGGTTGCTGTGAGCTGTTACGCCACAGCACTCTACCAAGGGTGATAAAGTGAGACTCTGTCTCAAAAAAAAAAAAAAAAAAATAGGCTCATGGATCAGTGGATTGAATTCCATTGAAAATTTCAGAAATTTTATATTTGTGGTTAATTACTCTAAACAAGGGTACCAAACAGTTTAGCAGGGGGAAACATAGACTTTTTCACAAACGATTCTGGGACAAATGGATATCCACATGCCAAAATATAAGAGCTAAAACTAAAATAAATTTCAATAAAATGTAACTCTAAATCTTAGGAACTTGGGATAGGCAATGGTTTCTTAGATATGACATAAAAAGCACAACTGTCAACCACAAAATAAATTTAAATTAGACTCCAAAATTTACTGAAATTCAAAGTCAAAATTAAAACCCTTTGTTCTTTAAAGGACCTTATCAAAAAGCATAAAGACAGCCCACAGAATGGGGGGAAATATTTGCGAAACATACTTTTATCTAGAATGTGTAAAGCACTCTTACAACTCAATAATAAAAAGTTGAATAACCCACTGAAAAATGGTCAAAAAACTTAAAAATATAAATAAAAACTCCTTAAGTAGACATTTCTTCAAAAGGGATACACAAATGGCCAATAGGCCTATGAAAAGATGCTCAGTACCACTAATCACTAGGTAAATACAAATCAAAACCATAATAAGATACCATTTCACCCCTAGTACGAGGACAATAATCAAAAATAATATAATATCAAGTTTTGTCAAGAATGTACAGAAAATAGAGCTGTCACATAAAGCTTGTGGGAAGAGAAAATGGTGCTCCCTCTTTGGAAAGTAGTTTGGCAGTTCCTCAAAAAATTAACCATAAAAGTGTTCCCTTTTCTCCACATACATGCCAGCATCTGCAGCTTTGAGTCTTTGTACCCTCAATGAATCTCAAATAATAAAAAAATTTAAAAATAATTATAAAACATTAACCATAGCATTACCATATGACCTAGCCGTCCCATTCTTGGAAACATATCAAGAAAAATTAAAATACTTGTCTGCACAAAAACTTGTACAGGGATGCTTGTAGAAAAAGTATTCACATTAGTCAAAAAGTATAAACAACTCAAATGCCCTTCAAATGATAAATGGATAAGCAAAGTGTGGCATATCCACACAATGGATAATTATTCAGTAACGGAAACTCATACAGTCCTGGTTCCTGCTACCCTGTGGATAAGCATTGAAAGTATTATGCTAAGGTGAGGGAAGCAGGCACACAAGGTCACGCATTGTATTATCCACTTGTTACGATATGCCCAGAACATGCAAATTGATACAGGCAAAAAATAAATTAATTGGTGCCAGGTACTGGCAGGAGGAAGGAGTGAGGAGTGCCCATTAAAAGGTCTGAGGTCTCTTTATGAAATAACGAAAATGTTCTGGGATTGCTTTTTATAGTTTTGTGAGCATACTAAAAAGCACCGAAGTGTGCATTTTAAAAGAGTGATTATTATGGTATGTGAATTATATCTTAACTTTAAAATATGCACCAATGGAGAGGTATAAGGTAAACACACTTAGATTGTGGAGATTTCTCTATTTGATTTTTCTGATAGAC
This sequence comes from Nycticebus coucang, assembly GCF_027406575.1. Classification (NCBI taxonomy): domain Eukaryota; kingdom Metazoa; phylum Chordata; class Mammalia; order Primates; family Lorisidae; genus Nycticebus; species Nycticebus coucang. Next base: position 19,149,224 of record NC_069784.1, on the reverse strand, counting down.
ATTGGTGAGTTGCTACTATTTGGCAGTCATGGTATCAAACACCCAGAGACACTCAATTGACTGATTTCAACTCTAGGAAAGGCAACAAAAGTAAAACAATAGGAGATGATAACCAAGGGAAACAGGTGGCGTGGGATAAGATGCATCATAGACTCTCCGGGAGCTTGTTTTCCCTTTACACATCTTCCACAAGAAAAGTAGACTAGCTTATATACAAGATCAGATTGGAAGCAATGTGAAAAGAACACCACAGGCAATTATGTAGATAAGGTATTAAAACCAAAGGAGTGACAAATATGGAATGGGTGACTCAAAAGACATAAGCTTCCTAGAGATGATGGTGGATTAAGTTCACAGGTGAGGAGTGAGATATTATAAAAGATAATCAAAAATTATGAATAATGCAGAGATCTCTATTAGTGAAAGAAGTTGAATAGGTGGTAGGACAAGAGGACTGGGTGTGTGAGATTAGTTATACGCAATTTGATTTATTATTTAACAGGCACTCACGATTATCACTTAATTCTCATTAGTATCAATCTCCATTTTACAGATACAGAAACCTGGACACAGACAAGTTAAGTAACTTGCCCAAGGTCACACTGTACACAGTAGAGCTGGGATTTGAACCCAACCCAATTAGCTCCAGAGTCCGTGTCTTCAGTCACTGGACTAAGATGTCTACTATATACTGACTGTTTAAGAAATGAAAATCAGATTGCAAAAACAATAGATCATAATGATTCCATATGTGTCTATATATGACAAATTAAAGTTGTGTCCCACCCCCAACACACAGACACACTGTGCTTTTATGGCCTTTGACGTATTTCAGTTTTTGTTTTTTTTTTCTAAGAACTTTGTGGTCATTTTCTATCTGTATTGGAATAGACTCCTCACATTTTCCTGCTTTGGAATGCTCATTCAAAATAACAAGTATCCCATCTTACTTGTCTTCCATTTACAAACATTTTGGGGGCACTTTCTATGGCCCTGGCTCTAAACTTGGTGTTTATCAGATATGACCATGTTTAAGAAAAACTTTCCTACTGGACATGTGTCCCTAGAGAAGGGATTTTACTGGTGTGCCATGAGAGGATCCATTTTTAAAGAGTCTTCATCCTTAAGAGGGAGGACTGCCTGTAAGACTTGGATTGGTGGGCAAGGAATGTTAGAGACAGGAAGCCATTAGAATACTTTAGTTGCCTGAATCAGAAGAACTTTTGGTGTGGATGGATGGAGAGGTGAAAGCACATGTTTAATTGCTAGACAAAGCTGTCCCTCTTTTGACCCCCAGCACTCAGTATCTGGTAGGGAGCTCGACTGAAACCTCAGGATTCATCTTCTTCTTGCACTTTCTCTCTCTCACCTACTCTCTGCTCCTCAGTCCTCAAGAGATTATACATTGCATAGAGAGCTGTTTTCTTTCCTCTTGAAGTTAAAAAGAAAGCACTGTCCTTCATGCTCTTGGCAGAGGAGAAAGTGATGGGAAAGAGGCTCAATTTGCTCAGTTTTTCTGAATCCTCCTTTCAATAAATTCCCCTGATGTTTATTGCCATTCATAATAGGAATTTTTAAACCTATTAATAATGAAGAAAAAAAGGCAAGAATGCTCTGCCAGATTTTACTCTTCAAATTGATAAGAACAAAGCTAAAATATGTAATGTTGACAAAATCTGGGGAAGTGAATTTCTCCAAGTGTGTTGGAAAGTTTACAGTGATGTGGTGTTCTTTTTTTTTTTTTTTTTAGAAAATGTTGGCATTATTTAATAATATTACATTGCATGGACTTTTTGATTCTGAAATTTCTCTTTTAAGAATATCACATGCCAAAAATATTTAGACAAATGCCCAATATAAATATTACATGATTCTAATAGTTACATTGTTTATGTTGAAAAATAGAAACAATTTAAATGTCTGCTATAGCAGGTCAAACAATGGCCCCCAAATAAAATTTATCAGGGTCTAAGCCCTAGAATCTTTGAATGTTACTTTCTATTCAACAAAAAGGAGACATGGGGTACTTGTCAAAATAATTTAAGAACCTTGAGATGATGACATTATTTTGGACCATCTAGGTGGCCCTAAACGTAATCACAAGCATCCTAAGAAGAGAGAGGCAGAGAATGATTAAACACACAGGTGACATGAAGATGAAAGAGAGAGATTTGAAGATGCTTTCCTAGGAGATTGGACTGATGCAGCCACAAGCCAAAGAATGCTGGCAGACATTGAAAGCTGGAAGAGGCGAGAAATGAACTCCCCCTTAGAGCCAGCCTGCAGAGGAAGTTTGGCTCCACTAACATCTTGATTTCAGCCCAGGGATACTGAGTGCAGACTTCTGTTCTCCAGAACTGTGAAAGAATAAATTTCTGTTGCTCTAAGCCATCTAATTTGTGCCAGTTTGTTACAGTAGCCAAACCCATACACCCACCAAAGAGAAATGTTTAGGTAAATTATGTTGTGTTCATATTTGGAAACTTGATAATTACAAAAAAATGGTGTCTGTAATATTTATATGGAAAATTTCTCATTTAATTGTAGTTATATAATATTTATAGTATAATATAATTTATGTTTAAAACAAAAAGTAAACCTGTGTGTGGATATACCTAAGTATCTAGGTAGCTATTGGTCTGGATGTTATTTTCATTCTTTTTTTTTTTTTTTGAGACAGAGTCTCACTCTGTCACCCTCAATAGAGTGCTGTAGCATCATAGCTCACAGCAACCTCAAACTCCTGGGCATAAGAGTTCCTCTTGCCTCAGCTTCCCCAGTAGCTGGAACTATAGGTGCCCACCACAATGGGTACTTTTAGTAGAAAAATAGGGTCCCACTCTTGCTTAGGCTGGTCTCAAATTCCTGAACTGAAGCAATGTTCCAACCTCGGCCTCCTAGAGTGCTAGGATTACAGGCATGAGCCACTGCGCCCGGCCTGAATGTTATTTTCAATAAGTGCACTAGTTATCTATAGGAAGGGGCTAAGGTATGGAGGAAAAGAAGGAAATTTTTCACAGTATTGTATTTTTTTAGGTATTTTGCAACATGAATATATTTGTAAGTTATTTGTCATTTTTTTTAAAGGGAAAAATGTGGTGAGAATTTTCCTCAAACTATATTTTAACAGATTCCAAATAGCTAATCTGTATGAATACCTATTTTCATTGTTTGAATTGAGAGTAAGTGCCTCACCTGTCTTGTTCGCTTGTGTCTCCAGCACCTAATGCATTGCTGTCGGATACTATGCTCTCAAAAAACTGTGTGTGAAGTGAGTGATGGGCCAGAACATCTATCAGCAGCAGCCAAAGGGGAGCACACCCATGAATGGACAGCGAAGGTAGCCCAGAAGCTTCAGGAACCAGAGCACTCGCCTTCATTTCTGCAGGGCTTCTCCACCAAAAATATGACAGGAGCAGCAGTGTGAGCAGGAAGATATACCCCATGTCCCATCTCTGTTTCTGTAAGATAACTAGCTCAAAGTCATGGCTGGACCATGCTGAGGGAGTCTTGGCTGATGTTACTTTGATTGCAATGCTGGGGACAGCCTTGCCTTGCAGAAGTTGCATGGTGAATCCATGCTTGTACATGGCAATGCCAGAATGCCATTTGTAGAAACAAATATGGCTCCTTTCTTGTGGAGCAGGACAGATGATGATGCCTTTGCCATCCACTCATCCTTAAGGAAGAGGGCTTGCTTGACTGAGACCAGGTAGGGAATTGAGTATGCTGACTGCGTTGGATGGGACACGCCTAGCTTAGTGTCCCATACCCCCCATGGCTGTCATGGAGGGGGTCTATGAGGGTCAGTGCATGATGAGTTTAAGGAAAAATTAGCCTGAAAAAAAGAATCACTTAGCTCTCATCTGTCTAGTGATATTTGTAGAAGGTATAAGTTAAATTTCTCTTCCCTGACTTTGTCTTTTGCATTGACAAGGGAGATAAGATGATCTCGTTTTAAATAATCATTTGTGTTTAGGTGTTACTCTGGCAGTTTTGTATTACAATTTAAAAATAGACTAGCCAATGACTATGCTCGTATTGGCTATGGTATTTTGAACTTGATTCTGAGAGTGCTGACAGCTCTTGAAAGATTTAACAACTGGCAGCAAGAAAAACTCCCACAGAATATGTCCTACGAAATTTTTCTCCTGTAAAAAACAAAAAACAAAAAAACTGCATCATTTAGCAGGTAATATATTGCCATAAAAATATGGTTATGCAATAATGCTTCATTAACATGATATATCATAACATAACCTTTCCTATTAAACATAAAAGGAAATTTGTTGAAGTGAAGACATTTTCTTTTCTGTGGCACATTTTCAGAGTGGTTGTTTTAAAAGGATTTTTAAAAATTAATATTCAAAACAGTCAGTTTGATTTGCACAGGAGATAACAGTTGTTCGTGACATTTTTATTTCTGCATAAACAGATTTCCATTCTGGCGAAGGTTAATACAGTAGGAATTTGTTTTTACTTTGGGATATACGGTGATACCACCAGAGCACTCTGTTTGGTATGGAACCCACTAATTTATCCTTTATGCCTTTACGATCTTGTCAGTACTGCATGTCTTCCTTAGTTTTTCTAATCTAAAATAATCCCAGTGAAATCCTTTGATTGTCTGTTTGGACCTACTCCATTCCTAAAACAGGAATGTAATGGGCTTTATGGCACTTACTTGGGAGTAATTTATCCAGCAGAGTGACTATAGATACTTGTTTTAATAAGAATATGCTTTATGGTAAGTGGGGCCTGCTATTTAATTAGCCAAAGGGAAAGTAGTTCATGATACAATCTGTTCCAATCATCTTGGACATTAAACAAAAAGTCAGGCTAAGTTATTTATGTATGTGCACTTTATTTGTAGTTGCTTTGAGCAAACCTCTTCTCTGAAACTTTATAGCATTTTCTGAGTGAGCTGAATTGTGGGAGGGGAAACGGGGGAAGAAAAGGACATGAGAGCATCCTATAAAATTTCTGAAAAAGAAGCAGAAGGTTTACTTATTGCTATCAAGGTTGGGAATGTAGGCATACCAAATGGAAAACAGGCAGAGAACTATGATTTATCCTCTGCTATTTGGTAGTTTGCATCTTTAGTGCAGAGCTGGTGGAATAATGTTGCAGAATGTTACTAAGACATTATGAGATGGTATGTGTGTGTGTGTGTGTGTGTGTGTTTCTGTGTCTTTTCCTTGGATTTCCATTGCCGTTAGCAGGAACATGTTTCTGAAGATTCAAAATTATGGCCCTATATCTTTATTATAAATGAATAAATAAAATTTAAGAAGTTCAATAAAATTCAACCATTTTAATTCTTAGAGCAAAATTAAACATGTGAATACATTTTAAGAGATCTTCCCTTCCTAAAAATACCATCACGATGATAAAATAGGGGTAAGTAGTATTAATTTCTAATTGGCTAAAATCTGTGGTAAGGAAGTAATGTGTTAAAGGATGAATGGAAATTTAAAAAAAGGGAGCAAAATATGAGACTGTAGGAGGTGGAGCAAGATGGTGGCTGAGTAACAGCTTCCCTGCAACTGGGCACAGTGAGTCTGGGGAGATAAGACTCCAGGCATCTCTAGCTGGTGGGATCTGCCTATAGTCATCACTTTGAGGATACAGGGAGTCAGCAAGAGACTTGTGGACCCCAAGAGGAGGACTAAAGCAGTGGAAAACTGGCAAGTGGTTGCGTGTGTTCAATGAACCTAATCCCGCTGGCAGCCATAAGTACAAGCAGCAGTGAGACTGCAAACCAGAAAGGCCTTACCTGTGAAGTGTTTCAGTGTTTTTGGACTTGGCACTCAATTTAACTGCCTTGGGGAGAGCTTGAACAGGAGTGCGGAGAACTTTGGGCATTGTCTAGGGCCCCAGACTGAGCCGCTGAGCCGGACAGAGCTAATAGCGTTCGGCTGTGGGCCGTAAGGAGCCATTGTGAGAGAACTGCCCCGGCAAGCTCCGTCCTCAGGGTCTCAGAGCAAGGATTGGGTGGGTGCTAGTAACCTAGTGACTGAGCAGCCTACAGGTGGGGACTGAGCTGCCTTACAGCCTTAACCCTCAGAGGCAGAGTGAGACCGGTTTTGGCACACTGGACCCTCGGGCTATTGCCCTGGGTAGAGTACCCTGGTGTCACAGCTCATAGAAACCTCAAACTCCTGGGCTTGGCGCCACCCGGACCTCCTTAAGGGCTATGCCACGACCCCTGCACCTCCGGGCCTACTCATGCTCTGAACAGGAACTGCGGTAGCAGCACAACCCTGCATCCTGCCTCCTGTACCCTCCCTGCCTCCACACTGGCCCGCTCATCTGGTCAGGGACTCTGGTAGCCACGTGCCCTCTGAAGCCCTCCCTGCCTCTGTGCAGAGCCCTTCTCTTGGCCAGAGACTGCTGGAGCCTTGGGCTCTCTGTGCCAAAGTCACTGGGTGCCAAGCATTCCCAGAACCGTGTGCACCACTTCCAGCCCTGTTGCTGGATCTGGGTGTGTCACACTCTGGAGCTGCTTCCACAACCAGAACTCCCTGGCTGGGGCAGCCCCAGAGGAACTACACAGGGTCACTCCCTATAAAGATCCAGCAACAATAGAGTGATCCCGCTGGGGTCTAATCTTGGAGAGACACCTCCCCAACTCTGAGGACGGCCAGAGGCAACGGTGAAAAACAATCATGAGGTGAAATCAACAGAAAAACTCTGGCAACATGAATAATCAGAGTAGATCAACTCCCCCAAGGAACAATGGGGCAGACACAGTACAAGATCCCATGCACAAACAAATAGCTGAGACATCAGAAATTGAATTCAGAATCTGGATAGCAAATAAGATCAAATCAGAATTCCAAGCAGTAACCCAAAGATATCTCAAGAATTCAACGAATTCAAAGACCAAATGACCAAAGATTTTGACACATTGAGACAAGAAGTTGCAGCCCTCAAAGATCTGAGAAACACAGTAGAATCCCTCAGTAATAGAACGGAGCAAGCAGAAGAAAGGATTTCTGACATTGAAGACAAAGCTTTCAAAGGCTCCCAAACTCTCAAAGAGGAAGAGAAATGAAGGGCAAAAACAGATCACTCTCTCCGAGAGCTCTGGAATAATTTGAAGAAAACCAATATTCATCTTATAGGGATCCCTGAAAGTGACAAAGTGGCTTCACGAGGCACAGAGTCTCTTCTCCATGATATTATGAAGGAGGACTTTCCAGACATGCCAAGAGATTCTGAAATTCAGATAGTAGACAGTTTCAGAACTCCAGCATGACTCAACCCAAATAAGACATCCCCCAGACACATCATTATCAATTTCACTAAAGTTAATACGAAGGAGAAAATTCTGAAAGCAGCCAGATGAAAGAAAACCATCACATACAAGGGCAAGAATATTAGAATAACTGCAGATCTCTCTGCTGAAACCTTTCAAGCTAGAAGAGGATAGTCATCGACTTTTAATCTCCTAAAACAAAATAACTTTCAACCCAGGATCCTGTACCCAGCTAAACTGAGTTTCATTTATGATGGAGAAATTAAATACTTCAATGACATTCACATGTTGAAGAAATTTGCCATAACTAAACCAGCTCTCCAGGATATTCTCAGACCTATCCTCCATAAAGACCAATGCAATCCTCCACCACAAAAGTAAACCCACCCAAAAATTTTTGATCAAATTTCAACTTTCACAGTCACAAAAGGATTAAAAATATCCACTGGACTCTCAAAGGGCTTATCAATATTCTCAATTAATGTGAATAGTTTAAATTGTCCTTTAAAGAGGCACAGGTTGGCGGACTGGATACAAAAACTCAAGCCAGATATCTGCTGCATACAAGAATCGCATCTTACATTACATGACAAATATAGACTCAAGGTGAAGGGATGGTCATCTATACTCCAGGCAAATGGAAAGCAGAAAAAAGCAGGCGTTGCAATCCTTTAAACCAACCAAAATAAGGAAGGATAAGGATTGACACTTCATATTTGTTAAAGGTAATACTCAATATGATGAGATTTCCATTATTAATATTTATGCACCCAACCAGAATGCACCCCATTTTATAAGAGAAACTCTAACAGACATGAGCAACTTGATTTCCTCCAGTTCCATAGTAGTTGGAGATTTTAATACCCTTTTAGCAGTGCTGGATAGAACTAAGAAAGAAGCTAAGAAAAGAAATCTTAGATTGAAACTTAACCATTCAACATCTGGACTTAACAAACATCTACAGAACATTTCATCCCAGTGAAACTGAATACACATTCTTCTTATCAGCCCACGGAATATACTCCAAAATCGACCACATCCTAGGCCACAAATCTAACCTCAGCAGATTTAAAAAAAATAGAAATTATTCCTTGCATCTTCTCAGACCATCATGTAATAAAAGTTGAACTCAATAGCAATAGGAACCTGCATACCCATACAAAAACATGGAAGCTAAACGACTTATGCTGAAGGATAGATGGGTTATAGACAAGATTAAGAAGGAAATCACCAAATTTTTGGAACAAAACAACAACCAAGACATGAATTAACAGAACCTCTGGGATACTGCAAAGGCAGTCCTAAGAGGGAAATTTATAGCACTGCAAGCCTGCCTCAAGAAAACGGAAAGAGAGGAAGTTAATAACTAAATGGGACATCTCAAGCAACTGGAGAAGGAAGAACATTCCAACCCCAAACCCAGCAGAAGAAAAGAAATAATCAAAATCAGAGCAGAATTAAATGAAATTGAACACAAAAGAATTATACAACAGATCAATAAATCCAAAAGTTGGTTTTTTGAAAAGATCAATAAAATAGATAAACCTTTGGCCAAGCTAACCAGGAAAAAAAGAGTAAAAACTCTAATTTCATCAATCAGAAATGGTAACGATGAATTAACAACAGACCCCTCAGAAATTCAAAAAATCTTTAAAGAATAGTATAAGAAACTCCACTCTCAGAAATATGAAAATCTGAAAGAAATCGACCGATACCTGGAAGTACGCCACCTACCAAGACTTATCCAGAATGAAGTGGAAATGCTGAACAGACCTATATCAAGTTTTGAAATAGCATCAACTATACAAAATCTCCCTAAAAAGAAAAGCCCAGGACCAGATGGCTTTACGTCAGAATTCTACCAAACCTTTAAAGAAGAACTAGTACCTATACTACTAAACCTCTTCCAAAATATAGAAAAAGAAGGAATATTACCCAACACATTCTACAAAGCAAACATCACCTTGATCCCCAAACCAGGGAAAGACCCAACAAGAAAAGAAAATTATAGACCAATATCACTAATGAATATTGATGCTAAAATACTCAATAAGATCCTAACAAACAGAATCCAACAACACATCAACAAAATTATACACCACGACCAAGTCAGATTTATCCCAGGATCTCAAGGCTGGTTCAATACGTAAATCTATAAATGTAATTTAGCACATAAACAAACTAAAAAATAAGGACCATATGATTCTTTCAATTGATGCAGAAAAAGCTTTTGATAATATGCAGCATCCCTTCATGATCAGAACACTTAAGAGAATTGGCATAGAAGGGACATTTCTTAAACTAATAGAGGCCATCAATAGCAAACCACAGCCAATATCGTATTGAATGGAGTTAAATTGAAATCATTTCCACTTAGATCAGGAACCAGGCAAGGTTGCCCATTGTCTCCATTGCTCTTTAACATTGTAATGGAAGTTTTAGCCATTGCAATTAGGGAAGAAAAGGCGATCAAGGGTATCCACATAGGGTCAGAAAAGATCAAACTTTCACTCTTCGCAGATGACATGATCATATATCTGGAAAACACTAGGGATTCTACTACAAAACTTTTAGGAGTGATCAAGGAATACAGCAATGTCTCAGGCTACAAAATCAACAACCCATAAATCTGTAGCCTTTATATATACCAACAATAACCAAGCCAAACAAACAGTCAAGGACTCTATTCCTTTCACAGTAGTGCCAAAGAATATGAAATATTTGGGAGTATACCTAACAAAGGACGTGAAAGATCTCTACAAAGAGAACTATGAAACTTTAAGAAAAGAAATAGCTGAAGATGTTAACAAATGGAAAAACATACGATGCTCATGGCTGGGAAGAATCCACATTGTTTAAATGTCTATACTACCCAAAGCAATACATAATTTTAATGCAATTCCTATTAAAGCTCCATTGTCATATTTTTAAAATCTTGAAAAAATAATACTTCGTTTTATATGGAATCAGAAAAAAACCTCGAATAGCCAAAACATTACTCAGAAATAAAAACACCGCAGGAGGAATCATGCTACTAGATCTGAGACTGTACTATAAACTGATAGTGATCAAAACAGCATGGTATTGGCACAAAAACAGAGAAGTAGATGTCTGGAACAGAATAGAGAACCAAGAGATGAACCCAGCTACTTACCGTTATTTGATCCTTGACAAGCCAATTAAAAACATTCAGTGGGGAAAAGATTCCCTGTTTAACAAATTGTGCTGGGTAAACTGGCTGGCAACCTGTAGAAGATTGAAACTGGACCCACACCTTTCACCATTAACTAAGATAGACTCTCACTGGATAAAAGATTTAAACTTATGACATGAAACTATAAAAATACTTGAAGAAAGTGCAGAGAAAACTCTTGAAGGAATCGGCCTGGGTGAATATTTTATGAGGAGGACTCCCCAGGCAATTGAAGCAGTATCAAAAATACCCTATTGGGACCTGATCAAACTAAAAAGCTTCTGCACAGCCAAGAACATAGTAAGTAAAGCAAGCAGACAGCCCTCAGAATGGGAGAAAATATTTGCAGGTTATACCTCCGATAAAGGTCTAATAACCAGAATCCACAGAGAACTCAAATGTGTTAGCAAGAAAAGAACACGTGATCCCATCTCAGGGTGGGCAAGGGACTTGAAGAGAAACTTCTCTGAAGAAGACAGACGCACAATCTGCAGACACATGAAAAAAGCTCATCATCCTTAATCATCAGAGAAATGCAAATCAAAACTACTTTGAGATATCACCTAACCCCAGTAAGATTAGCCCACATAACAAAATCCCAAAACCAGAGATGTTGGCATGGATGTGGAGAAAAGGGCACACTTCTACCCTGCTGGTGGGAATGCACACTAATACGTTCCTTCTGGAAGGATGTTTGGAGAATACTTAGAGACCTAAAAATAGACCTGCCATTCGATCCTATAATTCCTTTACTAGGTTTATACCCAGAAGACCAAAAATCACAATATAACAAAGACATCTGTACCAGAATGTTTATTGCCGTCCAATTCATAATTGCTAAGTCATGGAAGAAGCCCAAGTGCCCATCGACCCATGAATGGACTAGCAAATTGTGGTACATGTACACCATGGAATATTATGCAGCATTAAAGAAAGATGGAGACTTTACCTCTTTCATGTTTACATGGATGGAGCTGGAACATATTCTTCTTAGCAAAGTATGTCAAGAATGGAAGAAAAAGTATCCAATGTACTCAGCCCTACCATGAAACTAAATTATAGCTTTCACATGAAGGCTATAACCCAACTATAGCACAAGACTATGAGGAAAGGGCCAAGGAAGGGGAAGGGAGGGGGGAGGTTAGGGTGGAAGGAGGGTAATGGGTGGGGCCACACCTATGGTGCATCTTAGAATGGGTACAGGCAAAACTTACTAAAGGCAGAATACAAATGTCTACATACAATAACTAAGAACATGCCATGAAGGCTACGTTGAACAGTTTGATGAGAATATTTCAGATTGTATATGAAACCAGCACATTGTACTCCTTGATTGCACTAATGTACACAGCTATGAGTTAACAATAAAAAAAAAAGAGAAAAAAATATGAGACTGTAATCCCTATGGTTTACTCAGTAGTTCCACTGCACACCAGGGTTTCCCAGTTCAGTTCATGAATTCATTCTAGAAAAAGTGCTACAAACCCTATTGTTGAATATCACTACAGTCACCTTCAAAGTAGTCCCCTTGGGAAGCTACTCACTGACATCAGCACCTAGTCCACCTTTCAAAGCAATTTTGGAACTCTTTTTCTGGAATGGCCATCAGAACTATCATAGGATTGCCCTTGATGTCCTAAATGTCATCAAAAGGTCTTCCTTTCAATATTTTCTTTATTTTAGAGTAAACTAAAACATCACTGGGGGATCACATCCAGTGAGTATGGAGGGTGTTCCAATATAGTTATTTGTTCACTGGCTAAAATCTCCCTCACAGACAGTGCTGTGTGAGCTGGGGCACTGTGGTCCTATGAGACCATTTTTGCACCAATCTTTCTCCTGGCAAGATTTTTAGTGAAGATTTTGCTGGTTTTCTATCAACGTTTACTTGGTCTGCTATGATTCTCATGGTCTGCTGATGATTTTCACATACACTTCGATTAATTTTTGCAATGTTTTTGTCATTTCTGCTTGTTACTGGTTACTTTGACCTCTCTTCATTAGTGATGCTTTCTCTCCCCTCAGAAAAACATTGAATCCGTTTGTACATTGTCATTTCCTTCATGACATTGGCCCCATAAACTTAGCCTGACATGTCCCTGAATTCACTTTTCCTCTTGCCAAGTTTAACAAGAAATTTATGAATGTTTGTTCATTGCTCTAATTCAAGCTCTGACATTCTTGCAATGGCACAGAAAACAACACAACAATAATGAATGCCCGTCAGCAAGACACTGCCACACATTGACACAAACACCATTGTGAGACACTGATATGCCAAGGTTATGGAACCTTACAGAGCTGTTTGCACCATGTTGCTAATGGAAGCACACGGTCGCAAGTTCACAAACTTAATTGTCAGGCCTCCTAGATTTGTCTTCCCTTCCTAGTTGTAAACATCTCAGAGTCACCAACTGCGGGCACAAAGAGCCCAGAAGCTGGAATCTGACAATGAACAGCACTCCACTGCCTTTGACTGTAAGAGTCTGTTTCCCTGTGTGCCCTCTCCACTTCACATTGCTACAGAGATTACACGAGCTAATATTTGTGTGTGCCCTTTGTACAGTGAATGTCTAGTGTAAGTTAGCACTTGCTTGTAAAACCTCTTAAGCATAAGGTTTGATTTATAATCATGTTTGCACATCCTTCTGCACAGCCAGGGGCCTTCTGCACAGCCAGGGCTCCCTCAGTGGGGTCTGGATGAGCTGGTCTTTGGCGTGTCCACCCCACCTGGTGCATAGGATCCTGCTCCTTTTCCCTGCACCTCTATAATTCTGTCTATAGTTCATAGCTTGCTCTTCTCAAAATGACCTTAGAAATGAAACTCAAGCTAAAGAGCTTTAAGTCATGCAGTCTGTGTCTGTCATCTGAGTAACAAAAGCACCGCTTTTTTCATAATTGACTTCTCTCTCAGTAGTGACACAAAAGTGGTGCCTGGCCTGGAGTTATAAGGAGGGCACTGTGGGTGAAGGGCTCAGAATGGCCGTCTAGGAGGTCAGTGTTAAAGGCTACTCTTCATACAACAATAATGTAATTGTTGTATACTTTTCATCTTAACCTTCATCTTTTGGGGTTTTGTTTTGTTTTTTGCCATGAGTGTGCTTTCTCTGTCTCCTCTGTTCTCCTGGGAGAACAAAATCTGCCTGAACAAAGGCCTCAAGGATGGTTGCATATAAAGTTATGTCCTAGACAGCTTGAGGAGGTTATGAAAAGTTCTGGAGTCATTACAGCTTTAATAATTGACTTCTCCATAACCCCAGTCATCAGGAAACACAGGTGGTGCCATTGGCCTATGAAGGGAGAGCCTGTTTGAGCCTGTGTTTAGTGCTTTTAATGTAATAAGACAGAAAAGGAAAAACTAAAGACCAAACTTTCTTCAACTCTGTGGTCTTACACATCCCTCAGTGACTTGGAAACTATTCTGACATGAGACAGTATGCAGAGGGAGCTGGCCACACCCCTTCCCCTTCTTGAAAACGTGGGAACAGCTGGTGCTGGAGGGAAGTAAATTCAGACTCATGTTAAACTAATATAGGCCAGTACCAGGAACTCAGAAAATATTACATATACAGTATTACAAAGGGCCCAGCGTGCCTCATGATCATTTCAGGTGTTAAGTGCAAGGATTGAGCTATCAGAGCCAAAAATATTTTTAAAGGCTAGACGTATGTTTCTTTCTTTGGCTCTTTTGCTAGGGTTTTCTTAGCCTGGCATCATATAATTGTGAAAAAATGTTGATTACTGTAAAGTAATCATATTATTGTTCACTAACTTTTATTGGTTTTAAAAATTCTAAAATGTGATTCTCCTGCAAGGGTTATCTTATTTTCAATCTTATCTTGAAAAATCAATGACCCATCATTTTCCCTCAACCCACGTCTGCAGCTCACTGACATGACGTGAGCTCAGGATGGGGATAAGAGTGAGCGTGAGCCCAGCTTTTGTTAATCACACTTTTCTCATAGCAGGCACGCAGCGTTCAGATCTCTTGGCCATTTAATAGCAGTCTTAGATACACAATTAAGAACTGTGGAAGCCTGATTCATCAAGTAACACTTAGAAAATGAGTCTGGGGCACCCATCAGTGGCAAGCGAAGTGAATTAAATACAGCCCCTGTCCTCCAGTTGAGGTTGAATACGCCATGATCATCTTCATCTTGTGATGTGGTAGCTTCTCAATCATTCAAATTTGTTGACAAAATTGAATGAGAAGTGTAAAATAAAATGGATAATTGAGCAAATGTAAAGCGTAATAGACATAAATCAGATGTTCTGATTTCTCTGGCATCATCTACTATCTAATGCTGAAGGTTCTGGAATGCCCATCTCTATATCAGGATTTATGCTTTTATTTACCATTCTGTCATCATATGGCTTACTTTTGCCTTTTTTCACCAGACTGTAAGTTCCTCTGGGCAGATCTCACATTATATTTCTTTTTTTATTCCCTTACCTTCTACAACTTCTACAACACGGTAGATGATCAACATTTGTTTCACAATGGATGAATAATGAATGAAAACGGCTCAGTCAGGATATAACCTATGTGCTCTAAATCCTAATTGTTTTTCCCATGTTACCAGAGTCACTTCATAGCCCAGATGACAATTTTTTCCTATATAAGCAAGCTTATAGGAAAGAAAACTATGTTATAATCACACTCAAAATAAAACGCATCCTAGAATCGCTGCATTAACATGATTAGCTTGTATAGATCTAGGTGTCTTAATAATAGTCCTGTGCCAGCTGGTGAGCTTCTAGTCTTCTCATTTGGGGATCCTTATTATAGATTGGCGAACATTTTTTCCCATGAATTGTGGGAACTGAAAATTCTAGTGATTCTATTTGTTAACGTTATTATTCATAGTCATAACCCAATTTCTAAGGTTCTATACTGAGTTCAATAGATATGTATTTGTATACATGTACATATATGTGTATATATACATATATGTGTATGTATATGTGTGCGTGCGTGTGTGTGTGTGTGTGTAATCTGAACTCTGTTTTAGTGAATTGGTAAAACATTTGCTATTTCTTGTTCTGGAAGGGCAACCAGCATAGTCATAAACCCGTTTGAGAAGCTGTTAGACACAATCATTTAAAATTTAAATTCCTTTCAAGGCACTACTGCACCAATTTCTTCCTTGCTCTTCCATCACCCATATAAAGTAGACAGGACAGGTGGCATAGCCTCTATTTTTTCCAGAGAATAAAAGTCCATGAACTCATTCATTTAGTCTTCATCCAATACACATGGGGCAATACTTAGGAGTTGCTGGTTTTACAAAGGTAAACATAGTTTCCCTTCAAGTAACTCACAGCCTGGGTGTAGTATTGCACTTGGACTCAGCAGTGAGCTTTAGAGGGACTTATCTGGCCTGTGACTGAGGTTCTCTCCACAGGGTGAGGAATCCTTGGGGCCAGGGAGATATGCTCACTCAGAGTGTGAAGAATCTGTCCCTTCAGGTCTTCATCCTACGTCCAGACCACACTCTGTGTACTTGACATTCAGACTCCCCCATCTAGGGGCCCTACTTCCTGAGCATGTGAAGCACCCTTTCCCAGGCCCACCCTTCCTCCAGAGCGCACAACACTCACCACACCAAGGGTGAGAAGGGAAGGCTGGAGCTCTCTAGACAAACTAGGGACAGGCCTGGAAAGGGAAGATGGAGAAGTCGGCAATTACCATCTACCTGTGTGAGAGATGGGAGGGAAGTAAATAGAATGCTGTGGCAAGGCTGGAGGCCTCTCAGCCCTGCTTTGGAGTGAGGGTGGGAGAAAGAGATGTTAGCAAAGGTTTTTGAAAAGAAGCTGAGCCTTGGAAGCAGGGTCAGAATGACGTTACCAGGGCAATAAAAGAAAGGAGGGTATTTTGGTAGAGCAAAAGAAAGGCATGTGGGAAGGAATGAAAGGGGAATCCATGGAGCTGCAAGCTCTTCTGTGTGCCTAAAGAAATGAAAAAGAGGGGCAGAAAATAAGTTGGAAGGGAGAGACAGACAATTATTGATATTTGCACCCTTCATTCCACTTTGTTAAGGCTATATGAATCTGATTTTATTTGGAGGAAGCAATTTCTCCCCCGTTGGATACCATTGGGTAGGGCTAACCGGGTGTCCTGTTTTCTGCTAGCCTTGATTCAAAAATAATGACAAAAGGACTGGGAATCTCTGAGCTCCTTGTGTTTCCAGAGGCATCCCCTCATAGACCTGTCAAGAGCTCCTGCCCTGCAGTCCTTTGAAGCAGCTGGTTCCTTCAAGCTCAGAGCTTGGTTCCACAGCCTTCCTTTCCAACACGTCCACATCACATGTCTTTCCAACAAATTCAGTTGTTGGTTAAGCAAGTCATATTCAGTGTCAGTTAATTGAAATCAAAACTCTGTAGTTGATATTAGTGGAAAGTCAGGTTCTGACTATCAAAAGGTCCTTAATGCCATTGCTATGGAATATGGACTTCACATAATTTTAAAGCCAGTAAAGAATTGTCATAAAAACAGCAGCATGAACGAAATGGTTGAGTGACTTGCCAAAATGTCTGGCCATTCTAATTTACCAACTTCATAAGGATCTGGAATTCTCCAGAGAAAACAATACTAAACAAGTGCCTTCAGTCAGACAAAAAAAAAAAAAAAATATATATATATATATAGCTGTTATAATTCTTCCTATTATTATTAAAGTAACTGTAGCTTTCCAATGACTTGACTGTGTTCATGTAGGAATGAAGGTGAAGTCCACAGCACTTTCTCGTTTTTAACCTATGGCACGTGAGATAATGGTTACTCTGATTAAGATGTTGAATACATTGTGGCACTGTGTATGCTCTGGGGTTTTCATTTATTTTGCACAATAGATATGTGAATATTAAAGATAAATTCTTTTAGAATAGCTATGTGAGAATAAACTAGCTCATTCTGAAAGCATGTATTTAGTATGATTCATCTGGCCACCTTCATGAAGAAGTTATTATTGTATATATTGAAGGGGAAACAGGATTGCTATATGTTTAGCTTCTGAATTAATCTACTCACTCACTGGGCAACTATTTATTAAGGCAATTTAATGCAAGGTGCTACACCAGGCACATTGTATGATGACTCATTCTATCAAGTAGTTCTTAAAGGTCCAGTGAATGGCAAAACAATCACACGCTGTGCATCACTTTGCAATCTCTTGAACAATTCTAAGATTTTGAATAAAACCTCTTCAGATCTCGAACATACAAATATTCCAGTAATCTTGCAAATCCAGGCGTTCATGTGTGACTGTGTGTGCACGCGTGTTCTATGTGATTTTTGTAAGTCGGGAGTCCACAAGATAAAAATGAACCCTTGATGCCCTTACGGCTTTATTAGCTATTGTACTCTGAAGACAACAAGCCCACATGTTTTAAAATTTACAGTTTCCTGGAGCATTTCTACAAACAGTTTTGACATAGTACAGAATACTAGATCAACTGTTGCCCAAGGCAATTTGAAGGAAATACAGGAAATGGAGGGTCTATTTTGAACCTTGAAAATGCAAGGTCTTCTCTTTTGCCTTGATGAAGAAAAATAAACCTTTCCCTTATAGAGAAGATCTATGGAACACTGATGGTGAAATTCTAAGCTCTGCATTACTAAGATTTCTGGACATCGTCACGAAGCCACTAAGCTATATTTGCAGCTCTTTGCAAAGCCTGCCAGAAGACAACTTTAGTGAGAACTGTAATTTTATGATCATGCACATTACACCTGACACAATCTCCTGCTTAAAAATGAATTTGGAAAGATACAAGGACTCAATTAGTGAAGCAATGATGAACAAGCAGCATTCCAGAAGTCTTCACTTTATGATACTTAGACATTTATAGCTGTGTAACTTTGGAGAAGTTACCTAATCATGTTCGGTCGTAGCCATCTCATCTTTAAACAGAGCTTAGAATACCTACTTGGTATTAAGATTACTTGGACAATCTCAATAGATAATGTATGTAAAGTGTGAAATGATATTCTTGACATATACCAGGAGTTGAATAGATGTTGTGTTCTTTCTGCTCTTGTTGGTGCTTTATGTGATTAAGTCCCAGGAGAAGGTAAAGCGTTTTGTTTATGAATGGCATTCATTTTATCAGTAATAGAAATAAAAAAGAAGTTGTCAATCATTGAAGACCTTCTCTGTCCCAGTGTAATGATGTATTATCTCTATAATGAATAATTACATGAAGTAAATCGTATCATCTCCACTTTTCAGGTGAAGAAAGTAAGACCCAGAGATATCAGATGACTCAACCAGGGACATATGTATAGCTAGTAAATGAAGCTGCAAGCGATTCTAGGACTGATTCAAAAGCCCTTACTCTATTTGTCTACACATGTCAGTCAGGAGATTATGCCTATGATGAAACAAGCAAGTGTAGGAATTAAATATTTTCTCTTTGCTTTTTCTCTCAAATGAGGGAATGTGAATTTAGTTCTTGAATACAGATTCAGTGGATACAACACATACAACACCCAAGGTGCTTAAGAATGAGAGGTATATTAATGCCATCAAGGCATTCCTCCTTATAGCTCTAAATTCTATTAATGATAAACATTTCATTTCTTAATTTCCTTAAAATTCTTTGGTTAAAACTATTCAACTCAAAATGGATATTTAGGAACACATCCATTTGAAATGTTCAAGGAGTTAATTTCTTACGACATTTCATTTGCTAATGCACCTTATATTGCCTCTACAAGCACAGAGCATTGCAAGGCTTTTGGATCAAATGGGACCAAGCAGCTGGAGGGATTAAAGCTAGTATTTATACCTTAATTCCCTGGGTTGGAGCGTTAACCCAGAAATATCTCATACGAATATCACTTAGCTTCAGGGTGCAGTTGTACCAGGCATTCTCAGTTAATTTCAATATTTGATAAAAAGTCAAGAATGACTTATCCCAGGTCCCTCCACTGGGATTTGTCTTCCACTTCCCACTGTCAGTCGGCCTGATAAGTTCTTGTTAATACTTATGATCCATTGTGCTTACACTTTATTGTATATGTGAGTATATTTATGAGCACCCACCTATGTCAACAGGGAAAGGCTGCAGAGTTATTTCCCCAAGTGATTTTTCTGAAAAGCTATTTTTTTACATTGGAGTCATTATGGAGATCAGTTAGCATGAACTGATCTCTTCTTTTTTCTTTTTCTCTTCCCGTTCTCTGTTGCTACTCACTTTGACAAGAGACGATACCCTGGTATGAGTGGCTGCTCTCTGCAGGCTCAGCCCTAAGCCATTTGGTATGTTCTAACTTGCCATTTTCCCCTCCTAAAAGTCTTTCTGTGTCCCATTATGAAGGTCAATGGAATGTTAGCGGACAAACACATGAATGTACGTTGTTTTGTTTCTAAAGATTTTAGAGGAGGTTGGAATGGTTTGGAAGGCAAAAAGAGGACAAGGACGAGTTTTGTTTTCAAGTTCAATTTCATTTCAACCAATATTTTTTTCTGTGGGTAGAATTAAAATATACTTTTTCCTGAGTTTTAAACAAGATATCTATTTTTTTTTACTTAGGGAATTTTAGTGTATACATTCAATTTCTTTCAAGAGTCAGGCCAATGGATAGATTGTTTTTGTCTGAAGATATAGTTCTCCCCACATCACCCATTAGCACTTGCTTATGACAAAAAAAATCCATGTGTAGGAATTAAATGTTTTCTCTTTGCTTTTTCTCTCAAATGAGGTAAAGTAAATTAATTTTGTTCTTGAATATCTGAGAAATATATATGTATATATATATATATAAAACCCAATGGTTGGATTTTATATTCATTTTATATATAAATATAAAGTGGGGTTCAACAGTGATAAAATTATAAACCAACTGAAAGAAATGAAATAAATGATGGGGCTGTTAAGCATATTGTACAGACTGAATGAATAATTAATGAATAAAATCTAGTAAGAAATGTGACAGGGATCCATTAGTACATCAAATAAACCAATCAGATCCCACTCCTGGCAAACAGTTACTCTGTTTCTGTTCAGCATTGGTAATTATGCCAACCCTCAAATGGAAGTTCTATGAGAACACAATATTGGCTAAGAATTGAAGTGTTATAATCGCTACTTCTTCAAAGCACAAAACCTCATCCTTTGAAAATTTATGAAAGAAAGGAAGTTGAACAACCATTTCTATTTTCTGAGTTGGTTTAGGTGCTCTTTAGTCCAAAAAGAGTTAGATGATATATTTTATTAAAAAAAAATGAACACATTGTGCTTGAAAAAAAAAATATTATAGAGAAATCTAGAGTCTCCTTTAATCCCAGAGGTAACCACTATTCAGACTATGTGTATATTCTTCTAATCTTTTTTTGTTCCCTCTTCCCATTGAATATGTATTGTGTCTTTTTGATGAAAGTACAGGTATAATTTCGGTAATATCACTGCTTTTCAGGTGTGACTTGTAGCACTGGTGTCATTACTTTACAGTCTCACCCTATGTAATTTATTTTTGTAATTCTGTTTAGTATTTCCCCAGTAAGTATGGGCCTTCCAATACTTTAAAAGAAACACACAACAGGGGAATAACTCTTGAGGCAGCACTGAGATGGCAGGAATTCTACAATCACTTATTAAATTGGCCTGCTAAATCCTGAGCAGATTTAGTGAAATGGAATTTCAAAGACCTTTACAATGTATTGAATACCATTTTGCTTAAAAGAAAACTCGAATTCAGAAAATTAGATCTACTGGGGCTTCTATGGGGAAACCTCCTTTCTCTCTCACCTTTTCTCACCTTGTCCTTCTCTTTCTATCTTGTAGAGAAAGGGAGGAGAGTCAAGCACTGAACTAAAGAAACCATCCAAGCCTTTGTTCTTGCTTACTTGACTTTAGTCACTAGTTTCCTTTATGATGCTGCTTGGTCAGAGAGTTATTATTAGGATTTATAAGCAGTCCCATGACAGACTTAGATTTTTTAGGTGTTTATAACTGTCATAAAAATTTAGTGTGGCATGCAAGGTCTCAACCTGGCAGTAAATTTTGCAATAATACCTCTCCATATTGTAAGAAAGTTGTTTGCCCATCTTCAAGGGGTTGGGTAAAGGCTAGAACAAGATGAAAATTTTATTGTACTAAGAAAATTTTGACACTGGGAGGAAGAAGGCTATTTATTTTGTACAAAGTGTTTTAAGTATCATGAGGAATGGTGGAACATGGTAGAAAAGATTGGAACACAGAGAAGCTTCTGCATTTACCAACTATTTCACTTTGAACAAATTGTTTAACCTCCCTGGTCCGGAGTTGTTTGCACAATAGAGAGTAAAAATAGTAACTACCTTGTCATGCTTTTTGGAGGATTGAATGAGTCACTATAAGGAAAATACTTAGAACACTTACAACAGTGCCAGACACATTAAAAAAACTACCTAAGTATTTGCTACTTAATCTTTTCTTAGGGGGTTGGTTAAATTCTCTAAATCTTTATCTAGACATCCTAACTGATAATGAGGTAGTCTTTTGAAGTACCTAAAAATTAACATATTTTTATGTATAAAAATTATATACAAATATAATTATTATAGTTATTATGCATCATATGTATAGAGTGATCTATAGACATAGTCTAGAAACAGGGAGTAGAATTCTTTGAAATGCCATATTACTTATACAAAAGGAAATGAAAAAAATTGAATCCCAGGTGATATAGAGGAAGCAAGCTGGACTGCAAGGTGGCATCTCTAGCAGAGATCATGGCTTTGACCTTGACCTTGGTTAGCTTAAGCATAAAGCAGATGTCGACCTTGGATCGTCCTGCCCAAAAGGTCTTAACATTTAAGATGAGGTATGTTTGACTCTAAGGAAAACCCAAAGTCTCTTCTAAACAACTTTTCCCAAAGATAAGAATCTGCTGAGTAGGAAAACAAAGCACTTTCCTTGAAACCCCTTGGCAGTCTGCTTCTTATTAGAAGCTGCCTTATGAGTTCTGTGACTATTAAGTGGCATCCTCTTTTGTCAGATCGCTTTAAATCTTTAGCAAGACATATAAGAAGAAACTTTAGCATTTAGCAGAGCATAATGCTAATATCTTCCACATTTGAAAATATTTACTCTTTTTTCCCTTCTAAGCGAGTGACTTATTTACACATGTGAATTTGTTTATGGATGGTACATTTATTATTATTGTGAGATTACCAGGTACAGGGAAAGTGAACAGGAATTTACTGAGCACTTACTATGTTCTAGGCCCACTCTGATAATATTCTGCATTATTTCTTTGATCATCACAATAATGTTGAGAGATAACTATTATTCCCATTTCAAAGAAGAGACAACTGAGGTTCAGGTAAGTTTTCAGAACTAGCCATAAATGATATCTGGATTAAGCATAGTTTTAATTCCAGGGCTGGTTACGCTCCTTGTCCTAAAGAACTCATTTCTGAGATGTGAGCAGCTATGGCAATTTAGAAGTTGCTAAATTGCGGCAATAGCCATAGAACATAGATAGAAGTAGGTAGAATTTGTTTCTGGCTCTCCTTTCATCTGTCTTCCTATCATCATCCTTCTCAGTCATCCACCATGATTTCCATTTTTCTATCTAAGCTCACCAAATCTAAATTCAATATCCCTTAGAAACCTGATTGCTTAAGTCTTATTCATCATGGTTGTGCTTGGTAACTGGAGCTAACGTAATAGACCCGTTTATACTGAATACATAAATCTCAAATAGCAGTGACATATTTTTGGCCCTTCCATCCTGTCTACTCTGCTGCCTCCAAACACTATCAGGACGTTTTAACATTGAGCATGCCAGCATGAATTTAAAACTGACATGAAGCAGAGGCAGAAAATTGTTTATATATTTCCCCATAAACAATTTCAACAGTAATCAGTGTGGTACTATTTCCTCTTCATTCTTCTTGAGACAACAACAAATTTTTATTTGAAATTTTTTGAGGTTGAAGACTGACAACGTCTACGTTCAGCTCACATTCAGCACTTCTTCTCTTTTTCATTTTCTCCCTTTATCATGAATTTGTGCACAGCCCTCAATCCCAGTAGATTATTGTTCTGATTTCAGGAAATTTGGGGTGGTTGTATTGACCTGGGATCCTCACTTTCAATATCAGTG
The DNA here is from genome assembly GCF_027406575.1 of Nycticebus coucang. Taxonomy (NCBI): domain Eukaryota; kingdom Metazoa; phylum Chordata; class Mammalia; order Primates; family Lorisidae; genus Nycticebus; species Nycticebus coucang. The sequence continues at coordinate 19,125,674 of NC_069784.1, read as the reverse complement.
CCCTGAGTGAGTTGTAGAGAAGCAGAGGGTAGACCTAGTATATTTCAAGGCCTAAATCCATAAGTTCAAATTCTTGCTGTTATTTAAAGACAGTGTGTTAGTAGGAAGATTATTAAGCATCTCTGAGTCTCAGTAAGCTCATCTGCATGACAGAAAAAAAATAGCACCTCACTCATGGAGTTGTTATGAAGATTCAATGAGACAATTCATGTAAAACACTTTTATGTGAGACCTGGCACATAGTCACCTATCATTACTATATATGGAAAACTCCTGAAATTGTTAAAACCAGCAGCATTAGGCTTGTGGACCTGTAATTTGGGAAGATTGAAGTAGAACACTGAGCATCATGAGAAATGTACATGGTGAAAATGACATTTGCTCTAGTTTATTCAACTAGTAACCTAGCTTTAGTTCATGAAGAGAATTCATTAAAAAATCATATAGATTCTTGACTTAATTGGTCCAACTAATTAATAGAGTTAAAAAACTCTAATAGATAATTAGAGTTATCATTCATTCAGTTACATATGCCAGAGGTGGCAGGTTCAAACCCAGCCCTGGCCAAAAACTGCAAAAAAATAAATAAATAAAAATAAAAAAAGTGTTATTATCTCAAGGTATATTTTCCATTTGGGGTTTATTGTTATTATAATAGTGAATGATAAATCCATATTTTAATTAATTTTTCTTGATTTCTTAAATTCATTTTGGAAGAAATATTAAAGATACAAATAAATCTTCATTATTTGAGCTCATAGAAAAAGTTCAATCTATGAGTGGAAGTAGCAGCTTCGTACTGTCCCTATATTCATCTGGGCTTGCATTGCTGGTAGTATTTTCAAATGGCATTTTTTACCAGAAAATGCATGAGCCACTTGTCCATTTTGGGATAGTTCGTTTACTTAAAACTTGATAACATCATCTAAAAATTTACATCATTCACCATACATAAATTAGAACATACCCCCAAATGCTGAAAATCAATGACTTGAAGGTCACTCAACTCAATCATGTTGCTTAGCAGAATTACATCACTTTTCTTGCAGGGACTCTTATGTAACACACAGCCCTCAAAAATGCAGAGTGAGAAATAAAGTCTCAAAAAAAAAATGCAGAGTGAACCATTTAAATATGCTTATTAAATCTTAATAAAGTCTAGTTATTGCATACTTCTTAGTAATATAGACAATAAGAATACACAGAAGCTACAGTATTTTCTTCTTGTACCTCGGTAGATCATCCTGTATAATGGATCATGTCTGTGTAAACTATTGTAACTAACTGATAACCCTGAAGTTTGGACTTAACACTTATTCTCTTCTAATTTTAAATACTCATTTGTATTTAAATTTCCCACACCCTAAAGATGCCAGATATTCCATGAGGCCAAATTTCTCTTCTGTGCTACAAACCCATGTATGTAATAACAATCTGCTGATCATCTTTATATGGAAATTCTACTTTTTTAAAACTGAACTTGCTTTTTTGATTTATGGTTCTACCACCCGTCCTTTACCCTTGTAAGAAAGCTTGACCTCTCCATGGCTTGCCACATTCATGTCAATAGAATCCTTTTATCCCACCACTCAAAATCTTTCCATGCTACCACCACTGACCCTGGTTTAGTTTCTACTCTTATTGTTTCTGGTCTAAATGATGTGAAGTTACCTCCTAATTTCCTCTACTCTCACTACCATCCAACAAATTCTATTAGTATTGCTGGATGATCTTTTATTTGATTCAGGTAACATAAAAGACTTTCATAACAAGGAATCTATGAAGAAAAGTTAACTTATCCAATAGGGTTCAGAGAACCCCAAGCTAAAGGGTGGTGGAATCGTTGAGTAAGGTTAAGAAGAGTCAGAGGGATTTCCATTGATTACATCCCTTTCCACTCTAGCTGAGAAAGTGGTTCCTTATATTTCTGTGTGTAATACATCCCTGCAAAGAAAGCTGCAATCTCCTCATCACAATATTGATTACATTATTGAAATTTAATCTCTGTGCCATAACAGAGTACAGAAGCAAAAGAAGAAATTTTAGCATCTTGATGAGTTATTAAATGTTTGAGAGCCCGAGTGCCAGAAATTAAAAGTGCAATCATTGGCCCTAGCTTCACAGACCATTAAGCAAACAACTGTCGGCTTGGACCATTTTATTTGATTCAGGTAACATAAAAGACTTTCATAACAAGGAATCTATGAAGAAAAGTTGACTTATCCAATATTTGTCAAGATGCCTCTATTTACATGCAGACTACTTCTATATATAAATAATAAAGTTATACATTGCAAGCTGTGACATTTATGCCACAACATTGGTCATCCTTAAGATTAATGATTCTTACCTTCTACCTATAGCCCTCTGTTCTGGGTGATTGTGGAGTACAGTCTTTACCAGGAATCTTAGTTAAAAGTTTATAGGGTTAAATCCAAAATGCATACTGTAGTGTGAGCTCTGTTTACTTTCAGTGCTTGAATCACTTTTGTGCATTGCAATTCCAGAATGGTGAAGGGCTAAGAGAAAACAGTAGCAGTACATTCAGGATAACTGAAGATTAAACTTTCAATGGCTCTGATACTTATGCATTTCACAACTAGACAGCTATTGATAAATGGAATGACTACAAAATGTAAGGAGATTTAAAATATGGTGAATCTGGCTTTTATTGAAGGACATGAGTATTTTTCATAATTTTGGGGGAAAAAATAATAGAACTCAAAACACCAAAGGTAAAAATGATTGACACTTGCTTGATGAGTGCCATTTCATAAGAATTGATTTTGGTACTTGAGACTCCTGGTGGTTTTGGCAAAAGCCAAAAGGGTCCATCTGCTGTGGTAGATGAGGTTAAGAATCTGGGCAATGCTTACGAATAGCACAATGTAAGAATGTTGAGAAGCCAACTTTATTGGCCCATTCTAATAATTAGTATAACTGCCATCAGTGACACATACCAGTAGTTATAAGAAAAATTTTGCAATCATGACAGGAATTCAGATGTTTATCTAACCATAAATTTTCTTAACATTTACAGTGGCTCAAGTAGTTGAGGGAAACAATCTCTCTAAATAAAAGATAAATAGTAAATGTACAATTTGTACTAAATTTTTCCTAGGACTCTAATTCATCTCTGGGCAGGTAACGAGGATCTGCACAAATGATCACTCAGGTAAAACCGTAGCCCCTGGACCATATAAGGAATCCACAAAGGTATGTACTTATTCTTACCCCGGAGAAGAAAAATGGTTTGTTGTATTAAGAGACTTTATAGAAGCAAATACGATGAGATGAGAGCAAAATAGAGGAAGAATGCCAACAATCTTCTAATGTGAAGAGGACTTTGAAAGTAAGATAGAAGGGGAACCTAGGCTATGCCGTCTAAAGACTGCCCATGACAAAGCTTCAGAAGGAACAACTTAGGGGTGCCAAAGGCTTCTTGCCTTTGTCTAAGGATGAACTCGTGTGCATCAGAGATAGTTGTGTGAGTCTGCTGCAACATTTGCAATAGGTACATATCAGCTTTGTCAAATAGCAATCAATTTATCTTCAGTCTATCTTGAACAATTTTGTAGTGGCAATTGTCTGTGATTCCATTAAATATATGGACCATTTTCCTCTTTATCTTTGTCACTGTTTTGGACCATTACCAACATTCCCTAGACTGAATTAAACATATTAAAAATAAAACCACCTGTACGTGATCTTCTTGACTTCATGCTGAGTTCACTGACTAGTTCTCCTTTGACTGCCTTTGATCCCAGATGTGATCCCAGCTTCTGATCCCCATCGACTGTTTTTCTCTCTGAAGACTTCATCTTTTCATCTTCCTGACACCTACATCTTCTTCTCTTCCGTCTTCTGTTCTCACTAGCAAAAGCTATCTTCTAGGTTTTCAATTTTCCTGTACTTCTTGGATCCCTGTCACTTAGTCTCTCGGTTAGAAGATAGTGCTAGTTCAAGAAGTCTCCTTACACCAAGATCTTTATGAGCAAATTGCTGTGCTTGCACCTCAAATACTGGTACGAAGTTTTCCTTGAAGAAGAAGCTTCGTGTTTGAGCACGTTCCAGCATTCACGTCTTCAGGCACTGAGGTGAGCATGCCCAGCACACTTCTTTGTAAATGGGCATAGACGGCAGGAAATTTCTCTTAGCTAGACACTTAAGAAACTGCCTTCAGTTTGCTGAAAATACATCCAGCAATAGTATTTCTGAATGCAGTTGTGGAGAATTCAGTATCAGGATAGGTCATAGCAGGGAGAAGGGAATATGAAGTGTTGTTTGTCTCGTCCATGACCAAGGGAGGAGAAAAGAAAGAAAAACTGCCACCAGTTTTAACAGTCATTGTAAATGAGTATAAAAATAACCTGGGATGTATCTAATTTCAGGATTCTCCTACCTCTGGATACTTGGTCTCTAAATCTGCCACTTCTGCTTGTGACCTTCAAACAGTAGTAAAAGTGGCAAAGGCTGGTGGGTATAACTACTCACGCAGAGCAAACAACGTGTGTATTCTGGATGTCAACAGCAAAAAGACTTTCATAACAAGAGAAAGGGGTGGGGGTAATAAAAGAAGGTTTAATGTGAAACAGTAATAAGAGGTAATAACAGGAGACTGAGATGACGTGACTGTCTGTCCAAGGACTCCTGCTGATGGTGCGTGCATATGTACAGCTGTTTCTAGACTTGGTCGAAGAGAACACACATCTCTGGAAATTGAAACTCAACCTAATTCTGAGTGAAGCTGAGTGGATTTCCCCTGGCGACCTAGTCCCATTATTGACAACGGCTGCCTCTTGCTATCTGTTAGGATTTGGTCAGCTAGATGCATAAAGAGGGTTTTGTAAGCTCCAAAAACTATAAAATATTTGGCATCTGTGAACTTACATCTTCCTATAACAATGTATTTTATTGTTCGGAGAAAGAAGGAGCAGAACCACTTGAAGCAAAAGTGGTGAAGGCTTTCAGCGAATTTTATGATTACGTGTGGATACACACTTGGCAAATCGCACGGACAGCAGACTTTCGCAGTATGGGAGAAGCGGCCATTCCCTGGTTTTCTCCTGCCCACTTCTTTCTTCTTGCTCTTTCAGCAATGTTCCTTCACCTTTCCCAACCTCTTCACCCTTCCCTCTGAAGAACAGAAGATAAATAGAGGTTGACTACTCTGTCCCTTGGGGGAGAAACTTTTTATTTCCCCTATAAGTGATTAACCAAAAAGAACACCGAGTGCCACTCATTCTCTGTATCTCTGTATTTCCTCGGCGATCGTACAGTGGACCTCAAGGAAGCACTTTGCCAGTGCCAAGCAGCTAAGATCTAATCTGGCCAACTGCAAAAGAGTTTTGGATCAGATTGTTGAGAAATCATCATAAACCAAGGCCACCATTTTATCCTCAGCCTATTTCTGCCTCGAGTCAGGGTCTGCCGGGTGAGAACTAGAATAGCAGTGTTATTGTAGCAAAACCAACCAGCCTCAATTCAGGTCAAACCTTCACAGTCAATCCTTAGAGCTTCCTGAAATGCCTGATCATAGCGGGTTTAAATGAAGGAGTTATAAGCCCAGGTGTTTTCTGTTTCTGTCCTTACAGGCAGTGCTTGGTGCTATGATTTTAACAGAACTGATGGTGGTGGTGACAGTGGCAGCAGGGTGTGTGTGTGTGCGCGCGCGCGCATACAGGTGCATGCCTGTGTGAATATTTATTGCAAACTTATTCTTCACCCAGGAAGTTCTTGGCAGGAATTTAAAATGTAAGGGTTATAAACTAATAAATGTGCTTTGAACAGTGCCAGGTTTACAGTCAAGAGAGCGCAGTCCATGGCACTATTAAGGATAACAAGAAGAAGAATTCTCTGATGGGAACTCTAATAAATGTAGTAGCATGCTGTAATAAAGAGCACTAGAAAATGGATGAGGTATAACAAAATTATTCATAAAGAGAAATGGAAAAAGATGTCATGCTGAGTGGTTACATGCAGTTATATAGACACTAACAAGGTTATCACTAGAAGCTGAGTGCTAGTACATTCACATATGTTTTCTAACTAGCACAAAGAGAGACTGTTTTTATCTTGAAGAACAGGAGAGCCTGGAGTTAGAGGTGTGCTAAATCTTGCTACTGATTTTTAATAATTCAGAGCCAAATAGCAATAATGGTTCATGTAGGTCAGTTTAATGAACAAAGAAACTCACTTCAGGTTGTTTGATGGAAGGTTCTCTGCCGAGTTGCTAACTGTTATACTTTACAGCTATCTCCAGGGTTCTTTTTGATATGACATTATCCTCCTCACATACTGCGCTTTCTATACACCAAAATAAAATGTGATGCCACGAGCGAGGATGAAAACACTAAAAGAATTTTCATAAGAGCCTATGTGCTCTTGCTCTGAAGCCGCGGTAATGCTAGAAAAACAGAGGCAGTGCCCGGCTCACATACCTCTGAAATACAGTTTTCTAGGAAGTAGAGTAATTCAAAGAGTTGGTTAGCAGATCTTCTGACAATCCTTGAAGCTAAGGAGAAAAGTTTTTCCATGATTTCTGTATTATCTGCTGCTAATAGCCCTAAAACAGCAATAGGCTTATGTGATACTAAACACATCAACCCAGGGCAGCTAATTCAATGAATAAACTGATAAGCAAATATTTTATTGACATACAGGACCCTCTATTTCTGTGGATTTTCCTTTCATGACAAATTTAAATAGTGCTTTTATTACAACAATGTGTTTTAAATTTAACCAATGGGAAGAAGTTTTGACTTAGAGGTTTGGGGCATTCAAACTTTTTTTTTTATTAGACCAAAATCATATCAAGACATGGCTAGAAGTAACAGTGGCAAAGTCTCAAGCCAGTAAAAATCATAGGAAGTATTTTTCCTACTGAAATTGGCCCTTGGGGACTTTCCTTTTAGATTCCATTTTAATTGAAATGCAGAGCCAATTCTATATGATGGATGGGCAGCCAGAAAGCCCACTACAATTGGAATTTCTTGAAGATTCTACAGCATTGAGCACGTAACCTTCTTGACTGACTTAAGCATCAGCGTACAAAGACCTATCTCCACCTCTCTTCTCTTTGGAACACGAACATGATGGCTGCTGTGCTATTCAGAGATACAGACATAGAGACGATACCACGTTGTTCAAGTTTAGCTTTGGGGATATTTCTCCTTTCTATGCTCTTCTCTGGCATCTCAGATTATACACTTACACATTTTGGAAGCATCTAGTAAGTTAAGGCCAAGACATGGGTGAGTGGACTCCCTCTGACCCTTCTGTACCGAGAGGGCTCTCCTGGTGGCTGGCTCCGCCTTGATGTTGCAAATCGTCGCACGGTATTCAGTTACACCCACCTCTCCAACTAGAGTTTTAATGAATTGGAGGCATGTTCCATCCTTCTCAAGTACCCCTTGCCCTGAGTTTATTTCATGAGGCTACAGGCCTGGAACAGAGGCCGGGTTCTTACTCCCCAGCTATAAATACTATCATTGTATGAGCACTGATTCTCCAAGGTAACCTGCCTTCCCAGGGAGGCTTGAGTTTCTCTGTAGGGTTTTCACACTGAAGTTTAGCTGGAGGTTAAGCATTTATGAACGGAAAGATTGGGGGCAGGCAACTGGGTGTGGAGTTCAAATAAAGCAACCGAATCTCCATCTTTGAGATCATGAAAACAAGCTCTCCTCTGCTTTCCAAGAAGAACGGGCACGCAGGTGGAGTAGGCCATAGCCTTCATGCTTACGGTGAAGAAGGATTACATTTCTCCCTTAATATTATTAATGAAAACAATACTGTTCTACTGCAGAATTTACAGTTTGCAAGCAAATTCACTTTTTAAAATCTAATATGAGTCTCTTACCCTTGCAGAATATGTATTGTCAGTCCCATTTGCTAGGTGAGAATAATCGAGGTTATAAACCAGGAGATTTCTTTGTCACACACATGAATTTCTCCCTCTCTCAGTCCATTGATTTTTTGCTTCCAAAAACACAAATAGGTCCTGTATTTTGAAAGATATTGACCACTCTACTTAGTGCTTTTTATAGCTACCCTGGGAAACAGGAAGGAGAGGTCTCCTGGATGAGGACATAACCCAGTGAACTGTGAAGGAGGCTGGGCAGACTTTTGCCATGACATCAAGTCAGGGGGTAGGGCTGGATGGATTTCCAGGCCTGAGGAAGCCAATGCATGTGGCCTCAGAGAAGGAGAAAATAGTAAATGCCCCTAACAGCAAAGAGAAGAGAAGAGAAAGGAGAGAGGAAGGGAGCCTGGATAAGCTCTAAAGACCAACTTCTCCTTCCCAAGTTTGCCTTGGGGAGCAATACAGCCAGAACAGATTAGTGCAGGCCTTAATGCTTTGGACATAAGAGTGAATAAGGCTTATTGAGGGGAGAGTAATGCAAGCAAAGCCTTCATTTCCAAGGAGTGAGTAAAATTCTGCTTGTAAAATTTCCCAACTCCCTATCTTCCTGGGTCAAACAGGGCAACAATTAGCCTTGCAGAGGCATGGTAGAAGTTCTCCTGGAAAGAATGTGTAACGAAGCAAGTATCAAGGAAAGAAAGAAAACTGGGAAATACCAGGCAATGTTTCAAAGACACTGTATCATTGTTACTGGGAGGAAATGCCACACGTAACTTCAGAGTAACTGTTTATATGGTGGAAAATCAATTTTGAAAAATGTAAGCAGTGACCACAGTGGGGCCCCAGCTAGGATTTGAAATAAACCTTCCTTAAGTAGGACATAATTATTTCCTTCGGTTTCTAAAACACTGGCTTTCATAAGCCATAAAAATATTTATTTAATGCAACTGACCCTAACCTGTTTATCAAACACTGCCACAGCCCTGGACATAAAATCCTGGCACTGACACACAGGCATGTGGGCGAAGGCTGTAGGTAGAGGTCATCTTTTAATAACACACTGGAGAGGGGAATCACAAAGTTAAGAACGCCAAAAGTAGGCACCACCTCATTCTCCATGCTGAATAGCCCCCAACCTTGCCAGGCACATTTTATCTATGAAACAGATTTATGTTCTAAAATGCAGAATGCACTCATCAAATGAAATTATTTTGAATACTGAAGCCAAACTAGGTTTTTTTTTTTTTTCATTGCATGTGTGACTTTTTACATTGAATTTAGATGGATTTTTGCACCTACTTCCAGTCTGGTAAAAGATCTATTCTACTAAGTTCTTGGTCTACCTACCTTCCTCTGTGAACCACTGTTGAGGTTTGGACTTCATCCCCTTCATGAGCTACTTCAAAACCAACAGCAATATGTGTAATGCTCTGGGGGCCTGGCAAGTTAGATCATGACTCTTTATAGCACTTGGGCTGTGGGCAGTTGTCATCTTGCAAAGAATTTTCTGCCCCTGAACTTCTTGAGACGTAACATAGAGAGGAAAAAAATGGAGTAGGCCCTCAATAACATCTGAATACATTAATTGAGGGACTACTATGCACAGGGCATAGTTCCTACTTTGTGCCAAACACCACCCTAGGTATACATACAGGATAATGGGAGAAACACACGAGAGCAAATAAATATGTAACACAGCAGATGTATGATATGAAGAGGGGCAGACCAGGCTAAGGGCTGGGGGGACATGCTGCTGGTTCATCTGCAGAGTTCTTAGAGGGGCCCGGGAGCCCAGGAATGACGCCCAGCTTCACTATCGCTCTCTGGGTGTCTAGCACACGGTATCAGCTAATAAATGTCTGCCAAAGAAGTTAAGCCATGATAGAATCACATATTCATGAAGGAACAAAGCAACCACAAAAATAAACAGGAAATAGCAAAAAAAAAAAAAAAAATTGAAAAGTTGGCTTTGTGGACAGCATGGCTAGGCAAAGAGCGTTTTGTCAGAGCAAAGAAAAGAATGGCCGTTGCATTCAGACACTGCTTTAGCACAGGAAATGCAATTCATTTTTAGGCACTTCCTACTGAAACTGTTGCATTGAGCTAAGATTTTACATATTCGATAGAACTTTAATCATAAGACACTGGGCTACTAAATTTGGACCCAACAGTGTTCACCCCTCCGTAACCGGCTTCTTCAACGTTTCTCAAACCAGTGATGGTGTGTTACAAAATGCCAGTGGAAGATAAGGCAGTGAAGGCAAAGCATCATAAAAGGCAAAAAGCTCTTGAAACTAAATATCTTCATTGTAACACTGGCATTGCTGAATACCCATCAAATATTCAGCTACCACCTTAGGCCTCTGCAGGTGACAGGAACGGACTAGAGAGGCAGAGTCTTTCTTCAAGCCTGAGGTTCAAGTCAATTGAGGATGTCAAAGCTATGGAACCCTAAAAGGAATTCCAGTGTGAGAGAGTTTTCTGTCTCCCCTCATATGGAATTGGTTCAAAGTTTCAATTAAAATGGCATATAAATGGAAAAATCTCAAGAGCCAATTCAATAGGAAAATTAACATTTCCGGTTGTTTTCTCTCTCTCTCTCTTTTTTTTTTTTTGCTTAACACATACAAATATATGGCCTTAAAGAAGAAAAAAGGAAAGAGAGAGAGAAAGAGAGAGGGAAAGAAAGAGGAGAGAGAGAAAGGTGGGGGAGAGAGGGGAATGGGAGACAGAGAGAGACAGAGAGAGAGGGGGAGAAACTCTTAATGCTGACATTTTGAAAAATATTAGAAAATTGCAAAAAAAAAAAAAAATAGAATTGAGATGTCCGTAGAATTCTCCTATGACCTCTTCATTATACCAGCTAAAAATGTATCTTCATTTTAGGCTTTCATCTGCATTTTGGTTTTTTTGTGTCTATTGCAAATTGATAACTGAGCATTATGCCCTGTGCATAGTAGTCCCTCAATTAATGTATTCAGATGTTATTGATTTTACTAAATCCATTTCCCACTTCCTTTTTAATGACTCCTAATAATCCTCATAATTAAGTTAATCAATAGTAACACAAGTGTGGAATTCAGTATTTGAAAAAGTCATGTAATCGTTCATTCCCTCAATCAATAAATATTAATTGCATTTCAGGCAGTGTGCTTAGATGTGGGGGTGTTAGCCATAAACAAGGCAGACCTGGTCACCACTCTACAGATTACAAAATCTAGCCAGCAGGACATTTAAAAGCCATCATCGTTATCTTCATCCTCTTCTTTCAGTGTGATTATCATCATCACCATTGCTGCTAACACATGTGAGAACGTCCTCAGTGCCAACTACCCTTTTAGCATTTTATATGTATTAATTCATTTAATATTCATGGTCAGGTTGCCTGTAGGTAATAGTATTAGCCCCATCTTTCTGATTAAAAACACTGACACCCTAAGAAATGGAGAAATGTTAAGAGTTAATTTCAATACAGTGCTAAAGTTGTTAGGAACCATATGTGATGGTTAAAATAATGCCTAAAAGCAGCTATCAGTATTGACAGAGAAGGAGGATTAAGATTCCTCTTCCCTCACACTCTCTCTCTGCTTAAAAAAATAAAAAAGAATCTGGAAGTCTTTAAATATTTTCATTTTCAATTTTATCTTTTACTTTTCTAACTTTTCAAGGACAGAATCGCTGGCGATAATGGTTACAATTGTTTTCCACACTTTAAGTTTTGAAAGGTATTTGTTCAGACAGAGAAGGTAACACAGATTATGTGATGCCACCGGAGTCTTCCAAAATGAGGGGAGAGAGCAAGCCGATTGAGACATAAGCAAAGGAGCTCTTCTGGAGAATTTAAAACTCTGTTTCACTGTCTGACCTCCCTCCATAGACTTTCACAGCATCCTGGCCTGCCATTGGATAATAACCGTGTCCAGTAACCCCTGGGACCCAACCAATTTATCATGTCCTCTGCTGGAGAGATTTTTGGTTACTTCCATCCTGCCTTGTGCTGTGGGGTCCAGCGGAGCCGAAGGGCTGCTAATTGCCATGTTAAATTCTCCTGGCCTCAGCTATTCTCTCCCTTGTGTCCCCCAATCTCTCAGTCCAATCGGGGACGTCTGTAGGAATTTATCTGCACGCCAGGAGCTCAAAAAGCATTTACTGCTAGTTTGTCTGTATCAGCAGAGGAGAAAGGTGGTTTTAGTCAGGGTAGCTGTGCTCTGCATTTTATGATGCTACTTCATAATAGGAGGCTGCAATCTTCGGCCTCCTGTAAGATAAAAGAGAAAGGAATCCACAACAACTTGTGTTTGGGGAAACATTTTCCTGAATTTAAGGTTATCCATCAAGATAACAGTTATTACTAATGTCCTTATCTGATGTTGTCTAAATAAAGTCCATTAACTGACTTTACATTTCCAGGTCCAGTTGCTATAACTTCATTATAGCTGTCAATACCCTGTTCAAAATGATAATTCTAGCATTGATTTCTTCTTCTTCTTTGCTTAAAGACCCTTTGGCATCTCTACTGAATTTCTAGAGTCTAAAAAATTTCTGACATTGGGTGGAGGATTTAAAAAGTCATCATGTAAAAAAAAAAAAAAATTCCTAGGTGACCTTCTTTATGCAATAGTTAGACAATTTAATTCTGTTCCACAAAATATAGTACCAGTGACGGGGGTGAATTTTTTTTCCCTCCACTTTCAAGTTTAAAAATATTTTCAGATAGCCTGAGACACATTTGTATCATTTTCACAAACTCATCCCATAAACATGGAAATGCCTATTGGTTAACCATGACACCATCTCTAATCGGACCTATACATTTTTAAATTAATCTAAAAATACCAAAGGAAAAAATCCCTTTCCACAGCAGACTCAAATGTGAAATACAATTTTTTTTAGTGAGAATATGTTTGACATATGTTTGGTAGAGAATAGGTTTTGTTTCTCAAAGATTGGAGAGAATGAAATGATCTGTATCCATAACCAAGGGCAAGAACAGCACCTTGCTCCTCTCTGGGCAGAAGCAGGAGAGGTGGTCTGAAGACGTCAGTTATATCTGAATATTATCTTCCTGACTTAGGTGCTGAAGATATATAATGCAGGTGCTATAATAGCTGAAGGTCTATTCCCAAGGCACGTGGGTTTAAAGGACTGGCTGTTACCCTTGGTGGTCCTTTTGGCTTCCTTCCTGCCTAGTGTGTTGTTTATTCTCCCCAAACCAAGTGATCGGGAGGAATGTCCATGGTCATTAAGGGGGAGGGTTTAGAGACCTGCATTTTATTCCTGAGCCAGCCATACCTTGCTATCTTATTATGTATTTTGTTACAGCAGCACAAATGAGCTATGATACTCTGTCTTAGTTTTTCCACTGTCTGTGATTCCCCAAGTGTCTTATTGTTTCTATCTTCCAACTTTACATGTTTTAAAAAGGGCTTTAACTAGATGATGCCAAATTTTCTTCAATAATAGTAGTTATAACAATAATTATAAAAAGGGAAATAACAGTAGCTGCTGTGAACTAATCCAGTGTTATAATTATAGGTAAGATTTTGAAATCTGAGCTCAAAGAGCTAGCTGTGATCTTGGGGAGTTTCAACTTCCTCATCTGTTAAATGGGAACATGGGGAATAGTCTATATGAGGGTTAATTGAGTAATATACATAAGGTGCTGGCCATAGCTCGTGAATGGATGTCTGCCGGCAGTAACAGTGATGGTATTGGTGGCAACTGTTCCTTAACTCTATTCTCTCAGCCTGCATGCCTATAGATTACTATCTGCATTTTATAGATGAAATAACTGAAGTTCAGTGAAGTTAAGTCATTTTTAAAATGTCAGATGGCTAGGAAGTAACAGATTTGAAATGAGTTCTAATTTAGCAGTAGCATACTTTTAAGTTCTATAATCCCATGAACAATTTTTATTTTGATTAGATTTATAAAATGCCAGTCACGATTACTTGTCCCATCATGTTTGCTCCTAAAATACCTTATAAAAATAAGGAGCAGAGCATTTTTCATGTCTTCTTACTTTGATTGTTGTACACATCTCTGAACCAAGCAGACAGTGAGCTATCTGAGGACAAAGATCACAGTTTACAAGGCCAGGAGAGGTAAACACTGGCACAGAATAGACATATAAGAGTTGTCTTTTGAACAAAATGCATTTTAAGAAAATTAAAAGTCCGTAGCAAAACAAAACAGAATACGATAATTTCATTGGCTCAGTATGTCTTTATGGGGGGGAATAGAAATAATAATAATAATAGGGAAATAGCATTATTAAGACAGTAGTGTAGACAGTAGACATTGAAGATAAGACACTATTTTGCCTTGAGCAGGAAATGTTTTTTTTTTTTTATTTATTTTATTTTATTTTTTTTGCAGTTTTTTGGCCAGGGCTGGGTTTAAACCTACCACCTCCAGCATATGGGGCCGGCGCCCTACTCCTTTGAGCCACAGGCACAGCCCAGAAAATGGGTTTCATTTTCAAGCAGTTCCCCCTTAAACAATTCCTCTTAACTAAGGTTTTGCTAGTTCTTGCAATGAACATAATTAAAATTAATTCATTTTTTTTTAATCCAGAAAAGTTTTAAACTTAAAGACCTATTAAATCTGGACTAAAGAGAGACTGTTCAGTTTCAAAGGCATTTTAGGTGAAATTCAATACAGTTGACGTTTCATATTAAAATTTATACCATCCATCATCCTAATAGATTATCCATATGATTTGTCTATCACATTATGAGAACAAAATGCTATCTTGTCTCCTTGATACTGTGTCTTAAAAAAATGAAACAGCACTGTTCCTTTTCTAGTTTTTTCTTTGAAGTTGTTCATAGCACACAAGGTCTGGCATGGGGAGTAATTAGAGTAAACCATGCAGAAATCCCAGCGGAAGAGGGCAGGTAGGATAATGTTTGCTGCATTAGAAACTTAAAAAGAAAGCTCAGTGTTTTAGAGGACGAGAAGGTGAGTAAATCCTTCCTGAGAAGATTAAACGAGTGAATCAGTATTACCTGCCTAAATTAGATTCCCCTGGCCATATTCGGAGACACAGTCACAATTATGGAGAAAGTTTGAGAGGGAATTTTTAGTAATTAACAATGCTGGACACATGACAGGCAGACAAATGTTTTTGAAGATTATGGCCAAAATTGTGTGTGCTAAAAATCACCTGAGATCCTGGTTTCCAACCCAGGCCAAAGAAAGGAAGCTGCATCACTAATCTCTGGGGAAGGGCCCAGGCCTCTGTGCCTGACAGTTTGCTTGGGAGACTGTAAGGTTCCATCAACAGCTACCTAGCAGACAGAGTCCCTTTACAAAGAAGGTCTTTATTTTCGTTAAACAGAATTCTGTTTTTTCAGTTAATTTGGTTTCTGTCAAATGCATCACAGGCACGATGCTTGTATATCTTCTTTCCTTATAAAGAGAGAATGATGAAAATTATATAAAAAACAAAAATAGTATGAAAATACGGCTTCTGGATTTAGCGAGCAAAAATGTCCTAAACATTGCACAGGATATATTTACACCAAAAATTATTTGTCATTTACCTCAAATTCACATTTTACTGGGTTTCCTATGTTTTATCTGACTGTTCTATGGAAAAAGGCTTAAGTCACAGCCTGAATGCAGCGAGTACACCATTTGCAAATGGCCTCAAATGGGGACTGTTGCAAAAAAATCTTCATTTGTCACCTAAAATAATATAACATCTTTGTTTTTTTTTTTATTTTTTGAGACCGAGTCTCACTTTGTGCCCTCTGAGTGCTGTGACGTGATAGTTCACAGTAACCGCAAACTCTTGGGCTCAAGTGATCCTCTTGCGTCAGCCTCCTGAGTAGGTGGGACTATAGATCCCCACCATAACAACAAGCTATTTTTAGAGATGGGGTCTCACTCTTGCTCAGGCTGGTCTCAAACCCATGAGCTCAAGCAATCCACCTGCCTCGGCCTCTCAGAGTGCTGGTATTGTAAGTGTGAACCACCATGCCCAGCCTTTTTAATTTTTTAAATATTTTCTTTGTTTAGAAAAGTAGCCTTAATAATCTAACAGCTTCTGTCATTGACTTTTTAACTATTTTCCTTAATTTATCTTTAATTTAATGTAGTCAATATTATTGTTGATTAAAGACTATATTTTTATTCAGTTAAAACAGTCTAAAAGAAATCTAACTTTGCTTCAACCTAAAAGTTGGACCTAATTTCTCACCTGAGCACATGGAGTGGTTCTTTAAAGAAAATGACCAATACTAAAATGGACTTAACTACTAAGACTTTCAGGAAGTCATACAAAAAGTAGGTGACACTGATAAGCTCCTCTGCCAAACTGAGATCTGTCTTTGTGTTCCAAACAGGCCTACAGGTGCAGCCACAATTTGCACAGATGTTTCCACATGTGGGAGTTGAGGTTTGAGTATCTGTGTGCTGCCTTCCCTTTTTCCTTCATGTCGCTGCTTGTGGTGATGGCTATGCTCAAGCTGTTGAGCTTCTTTGCCTCACTTTATGCCTCTGTTTGGTAGAGCCGTAGGCTGTGGTGTGATATTTCTTTCTTGTTATTTTTAGATGTTTGTTAAGAACTTTTTTTTTTCTCTTGCTGTTTTTGAGACTCCTCAATCAGTCTTCCTGGTCACAAACAGGCAAGGAGAGAAAGAAAGAAAGAAAGAGAGAGAGACTCAAAGAGATGGGGAGAGGCAGACCTGTAGAGACATTATTTTTAAAAAGGAAAAAATACCTCTGCCAAAGGCAGATGACCGTGCCCTTGTTCTTTTTGACTTGGGAAGTTGAACTGCCCCCAGGAAGTCATTAACAGACCACTAGGGACTGTGTGACTGTTTTGTCAGGTCTTATTGTTTAATTAGATCACAACTTAGATCCCAATTCAAAAATCCTTTTGGCACATGCCATAATTCTTAGTACTTAGTACCAAATACTTCTGAACAGTTACCTATGGAAGGCAAAAGGTAAGTAAATTCAGTATTTGAACCAATTAATTCTTTTTTGAATAAAGACAGAATAAAACGTTTGTAGAGGTTGATGATTCAGACCTCTTATGGAAGAAATTGCACCCTGGGGCTCTCAAATGCTCAATTTGTTTTTCAAGGCTTCCCTGCTTCCCTTGAGTCACGTTGAGTGCTCTGTACTGTCTGAAGAATGACAAGTCTTCGATCCTCCTAACATCATATCTCGATTCAAAGCTGGTTATTCATTGTGGTCATAGACTATGACCTGAACCCCTCCAGAAGCAAAGCAGAATCCAAGTTCTAGACCAGGGGAATAAGGACATATGTGGCAAAGTATAGCATTTAGTTCTAATATTCCTACCACATCAGAAAAACTGGGCTTTCTGGGTATGAACTACAGAAATTAATGGCATCCAAAATTAGAGGAAAGATCCACAAGATCCCAGGAATCCTCAGTCCACATAACAATTTATCCCATTACCCAGTTAATGTTCAATTGCTAGGTATTTTCAGTATAAAATGCCTCAAATATTGGGGTTTACCACTCTTCCTCCCATGGGACCACACCAGAGACCAAAGGATCTGATTATTAAGATTTTTTTCTCTAGAGAAGCAACCTGTATTTCATTTTATTTAATTTCATCCCACCACCACTAGTGATACTAAGCAAATCTTTCCTTTTTTTCTCCTTCCTTCTTTTCCTTTTTGGCATTGAAATCCATCCATTATTTTTGCTGCTAGTATCTCCCTCCAGAAGCGCCATTTAACCAAGTTCAATGTGTGGTGTCCAGATTTTCCTTTCCATTTCTCTCTCCATTTCCTATGTCTGTCTTTTCCAAACCTTATCATTTGTTTTCAGTATTTTTTAAAAGTGCAATAAGTATTTTGCAAGTTGTATTATGAGAGTGATATAGGAATACTTAGGAGAGTGAATATTCCAGTGAGGTTTCTGGTGGGAGAAAAAGTTGAGCTTAGTTCTGAAGGACAAGAAATAAAGTGGAAAGGGGGATGTGAGAAAGCATCTATTTTTAGGGCCTGAGGGCCATGGAAAGGAGTAATAAATGAATGGAAATGCAGGTAGTGAGTTAAGTATTTTAAAAAGGCAAATTGTGAAGGTTGAGCAATTAATGGAGTAGAGAAAAGCAAGGTGTAAAGGAAGCTGCATGTTCCAACAGGGTTTGGTTTTTATCCTAATGGTAAAGGGAGTAAAAAAATATTTTTAGGAAGGAGAATGATCAGATTTCTGTTTCTGAAATATTCTGGGAACAGGGACACTGGATTCGAGTAGGGTAAAAATAGAATACGAGAAAACAGGGAACTATTCTTATGAGTGAGGTAAGCAAAAAATAGTGGCCTCAGCTTAGGTGATAATAATACAAACAGTGGGCAGGCAGAATCCGTATAACTTGATGACTAGCTAGATGTGAAGATGAGAGAGGTAAGAGTGAAAGATGACTGCTAATTTTCTGGCTTTGGATAACCAGAGAATTATGAGAAAGAAAACTCAAAAGTTAAAAGTCCCAGTCTGGATGAGGGCTCCATTCCATTCTGGCCATGTTAAGTTTGCTGTGCCTTTGTATACACAAGTGCAGATATTCAATTGGCTGATTAGGTCATAAACATGGAATTTATTGGTCTATAGAGAGTAATGAAATATCAAAACTAGTGAAGTTTTTGAGTTAGAGTAGTGAGGACAGAATGCCAGAAAAGACCTACATTTGGGGTGCAGGTAAAAGAAAATTAGGTCATCAAAGAAAATGGTAAAGAATAACCACACAGGCAGAAGTAAATCGAAGAGAGTATTATCTCACCAAAAAGGGAAAGAAAGAATTCAAGCAGTGCACAAATCAATTCAAAGTTCATTGTGTTCAGTAGCACACTGTGACCTTGTCAAAAATAGATTCATGGTGATTCCCAAAATGCCGATTGCAATGAGAAGAGTTGAGTCAATTTTGGCAATTTATATCTTTCAAAGAATTTATCCATCGAATCTAAATTGTTGTACTTATTGCCACAAAAGAGTTTACAATATTCTCTTATCATCAACATAATCTCTCTAGCATACGTGGTGAACCTCTTTATTCATTCTCGATAATAATATCTAGAACCTCATTCTAGATATTATTAGTTTGTCTCTTCTTTCTGTCTTGATTAGACGAACTAGAAATTTATCAATCTTGTTGATTTTTTTCAAAGAAGCAAGATTTGGTTTCATTGATTCTCTTTTATTCTTTTCCTGTTTTTTTCTTCTCACCTTCATTTTTTCTTGTATTATATTTATTTTTGGTTTAATTTGCTCTTTCTTTTTAGTTTCTTAAAATGGGAGATTAGATCATTGATATTAGAATTTTTAATCTTTTCTAATATAAAAATTAAAGCTATAAATTTTTCTCCAATTTTAGCTGTATCCTATTATTTTGACATGTAGTATTTTAAATTTTATTTTCTTTCAAAATATTTTCTAATTTTCCTTGTGATTTCTTTTTCCTTGTGTACATTTTTCATGCATATTTAGCAGCATGTTGCTTTATTTTCAAATATATGGGGATTTTTGAGATATGTTTTTATTATTCATTTCTGATTTGATTCCTTAATAGGAAACATACATCATATAATTTCTATTTTATTCTATTTTATTTAATTATTTGAGACAAAGTCTTACTCTGTTGCTGAGGCTAGAATGAAGTGCTGTCATAGCTCACAGCAACAGTCACTTCTAGGCTCAAATTATCATCTTGCTTCAGCCTCCCATGTAGCTGGGACCATAGGCATCTACCACCATACTTGGCTGGTTTTTCTATTTTTAGCAGAGACAGGGTCTTACTTTTGTTCAGACTGGTCTTGAACTCCTCACTTAAGCAAGCCACTCACCTAGGCCTCCCAGAGTGCTAGTATTATAGGCATGAACCACTGTACGTGGCCTCAATTTTATTTTAAAATTGATTGAAACTTGAATTTTGATCTAGAATATGTTTCTATAACTGTCAATTAAGTCAAGTTGTTTAGTATTATTCAAAGTTTCTATATTCTTACTGTCTGTCATTTGCTCTATCAAATTTGTCCTTTTTTTAATTCAGATTTTGGTATTCTGAAGCCCTATTATCAAATGCATACATATTTAGGTTTATTTATCTTTGGGATGGATTGATCCCTTTCACATCATGAAATTCCAGACAATATACTATGTTCTGAAATCTGTTTTATCTGATATTAACTATAGCCACTACAAACATATAAAAATCTTAGCATTTTCACATCCCAGCAGCAAACAATATGACAAAGAAACAATTCTGTTTACGTAGCTAAAAATGAAGCAAAATAGAAATAAACTTAACCAAAGAATGAAAGATATCTACAATGAAAACTATAAAATATTGATGAAAGAAATTAAAGAGGACACAAAAGAATTGAAAGATATTCCATGTTCATGAATCGGAAGAATCAATTTTGTTAAAATCCCCATACTACCCAAAGGAATCTATTGATTTAACTCATTTTCCATCAAAATATTTATGACATTATTCACAGAAATAGAAAAAATAATCCTAAAATTTACATGGAACCTCAAAGGACCCAGAATAGCTAAAGCCATTTCGAGTGATAATAACAAAAATGAAGGAACCACATTATCCGACTTCAATTTACACTACAGATTTGTAGTAATCAAAACAGCATGATACTGGCATAAAAACAGACACATAAACCAATAGAACAAAATAGAGAACTCAGAAATAATTCCACATATTCATAGTGAACTTATTTTCAATAAAGTTTCCAGGCATATATAGAAGGGAAAGAATAATCTATTAAATAAGTAGTTGTGGGGAAACTAGATAACCACACACAGAAGAATGAAACTGGACCCTTCACTTTCACCATATAAAAAAATTAAATAACAATGGCTTAAAGTTTTAAATCTAAGATCTGAAACTATGAAACAACTGAAAGAAAATATTGGGGAAACCTTTAAGGACATTGGTCTGGGAAAGGCCAAACACAGAATGAAAAATCTCACATATTCTCATTCATATGGAAGTTAACTATTGAAATAATTGATCTTATAGAGAAAGACAGTAGAATGATGGTTATCAGAGGCTGGGAAGGATAGCAGGAAGGGGAGGATAAACTGGGGATGACAAATGGATACAAAACTGTAGTTAGATAGTTAGATTCAGTGAACAGTATTTGATAGCACAATAAAGTGCCTATAGTCAGCAATAAGTTGTTGTATACTTTGAAATAATGGAAAGTGTAATTGGAATATTCCTAACAGAAAGAAATGATAAATGCTTGAGGCGATGGATACCCCAAATACCCTGTTTGATTATTATACATTATATACCTCTATTAAATCATCATATGTGTTCTATAAATATATACAACGATAATGCACCCATAATTAAAAATAAAAAAAATAAAGAATTGGAAAATAATAATTACACCCACAAATTTTTTATATTCAGAATTTGCATGATATGACTTTTTATTTTTAACCTATTTGTTTTCTACCTTCAAAATATATGTATGTTTTTAATCATGCATTGGATTAGAGCTCTCATTGTCTATTCTGATATTTTCTGTCTTTAATGGGAGTGTTCAGACCACTTACATTAAAACAAATATTGATATTTTCAGTATAAATGGTCATGTTGTGCTCTTTTTTCTTTGTGTGCTATGTCTTTTTGTCTCTTCTTTACACTTGTGGACTAATTTTAGTCTTCCATTTTACTTCTGATATTTACTTCTAAACTATACTTCTATGTTTTTAATGGTTTATCTAGAGCTCATGAAACGCATTTTAACTTCTTATAATTGCTTCTCCATCTCAGAGGACTATCCTTATTTTCCCAGGTCTAGGGAAAAGTTAGGGTATTTCAAGGAATATAGAACCTTTAAAACTCAAATGGGGAAACTCCCAGGTGTATCAGAATGAAATGGATCACCCTGTCCTTTGTATTTAATACAAGTACATTAAATAGCATGTTATAAACCTTACAATATGTTACTATTGTTTTTGTATTAAACAATTATATTTTAAAATGTAAGAAATTCTATTATATTTGCCCATGTACTTACAACTTCTTGTATTTTTGTTCTATTGTGAGAGTCCTATTTTTGTTTCTTATAGTTTTCTTCTTGTCTGTTGTGCTTTCTTTAATATTTCCTGTAGTTCTTGTCTTCCCAGTGACACCTTCAGGTTTATTTTCTGAAAAACAAAACAAAACAAAAAAAACCCAAAACTTTTATTTCATTCCCTCTTTCAATGGATTTCTTTTGGGGGAGGTATAAAATTGTATGTTAGCAGTGTTGTTAACAGTTCAAAAATACTACTCCATTTTCTCCTGATTTTCATAATTTCTTATAAGAAGTCTTTAGTTTCATATCTTTGTGCCTCAGTGGAATGTCCTTTATCTCTATTTTTAATATTTTATCTTCATTACTGCTCTCCTGATATTATTCTACTTCATTCTTGGTGTTGAGGGGGCATGTTCTGCACTAGATTTATATGGATCATCTTGGAATCTGATTTCATCATTTTCAGTAAATTTGGAAGAGTTTGGGGGCATTATTTTTTCAAATATTTTTCTACTCTTTACCCCTTAGTAATAATTACACATTTTAAATCACTTTAAAATGCTTCACAAAGTACTAGACTTTGGGGTTTTTTCCTACTCTTTTTTTTTTCTTTTTGCTTTATCTTATTGTTATATCTTAAAGATTACTGATCATTTCATTTCATCTGCAATATCTTTTAATTATTATTATTAACACCATTCAGTAAAGTTTCATTACAGACTTATATTTTTCATCTCTGGAAGTGTGAATTATTTCCCTCTTATATCTTCTACTTCCTTTTCATTATGTTCTTTTTTCCTGTAAGTAGTTTACACAGTATATTAACTTTTTTAACATCTTTGTCTGCTAGTTCTATCACTGCTGGCATCTTGTAGTCTGTTTCCATTGGCTGCTTTTTCTCCTGTTCACATATGTCTATTTCTTGGACTACCTAGTAATTTTGAGTTGGATGGTAAACATTGCCTGATCATCAGGATTTTGTTATCTTCCTTCAAAGAGTTTCAGGCATATATTGTTGAGGAGGTAGACATTAGATTACCTACTGTGATGAATAATTTTATGTGTCAACTTGACTAGAACATGGGATATACATACCATTGATAAAACATTATTTTTAAGTGTGTCTGTGAGAGTGATTCTATAAGAAATTAGCATTTGATCGCTTCTTGGCCTTTTGGCTAAGATCAAGTGTAGAAATTAGCATTTGAAACAGTAGATTGAATAAAGAAGATCTGCATTCTCTCATGGGGGAAGGCATCCTCCAATCTATTGAGAGCCCAGATAGAACAAACCAGTGAATTGAGGAAAAATTCTTCTGTATTCTGGAGCTGGGACATCCACCTTTTGTCCTCAGACATCAGAACCCTGGGTTCTGGGGCTTTAAACTCTGAGACTTACTCTAGCAGCCTGGTAGTTTCTCAGACCTTCAACCTTGGACTAAGAGCTAAATTATTGGATTTATTGCTTCTCCAGCCTACACATGAAATATCTTGGAACTTTTCAGCCTCTAAATGTAATAAATAACAATAAATACCCACAGACATATATATTATGTATGTTTCTTTGGGAACCCTAATGAATACACTTATTAATATATATCAATTTCATCCCTCTGGAATATGCTTTTAAGCTTTATTAGAAAGTCGAGAGCAATCTTCACTTTAGTAATTACTCATCCCTGCTTCTAAGATATAACCCTTCTTCTTCTTTTTTTTTTTTTTTTTTGTGGTTTTTGGCCGGGGCTGGGTTTGAACCCGCCACCTCCGGCATATGGGACCGGCGCCCTACTCCTTGAGCCACAGGCGCCGCCCGATATAACCCTTCTTATGCCCCAGATGGTCACTAAGAATGCTTAACTCTAGCTGTTGGGAGCTAGAACATCTTTGTCCTTTGTGAACTCTGAAAATTGTTTAACTTAATTGTATTTAATTGTTTTTTCTCCAGATTTACACATGTAAGTCATATTCAGCAAAGACTTAAAGAGAATTCTATACAAATTTTAGAAACTTTTTCTGCATGGCTCCTTCCTTTGTGGAAATCTTCCCCACAATTTACGATCTCTCAGCCTCTATTAAATTTCAATTCCATAGCATAAACTGAGGCCCTGTTTAGGTTTGCTTCTTTGTATTCATAGAGTAGATATTGACTCCAGGGAGAAATCCAGTAGGACTCTGGGCTCATCTCTTTTGTTTCTCTTTCCCAGAGATCACAGTTCTGCACTACCTGTTGTCCATGTTAATGAGTTAAACTTTATTTTAAGGGCTTGGGAAACCACTGAAGTGTTTTAAGAAATGGAACAATATGTAGACAATATGTATAGTGGATTAGGGAAGAGGTTACAAAATGAAAGCTTAGACTATTTCATTTATCCAGAAAAGAGACACTGACAGGTTGAACTGAGATTGTGATGCCTGGAATGACAAGAAAAAGACAGATTTGATAAATAATAATAACTCCCCCCTCTTTCTGTGTGTATTCTTCATTCTAGGTTCTAAGTCCTTTGTACAACATTAATGCATTTATATCCTTCACAACTACCCTGCAAACTAGATGCTATTAGTATTCCAATTTAATGATTAGGAACTGGGCACAGCATGGTTAAGTAACATAGGTTACACCCCAGTCAATAAATGGGAAGATTGAAACTCAATCCCAGACAGTCTGGCCACAGAGTCACGGATGTTCTTTTTAACTATATTGTACTGTTTCAAGATGATTATTTGGTGTTATAATTACCTACTTACTTGCCTGACATCCTTTTTTAACTGGAAACTCTGAGAAGGCAAAGACTATGTCTTGATTTTTGTAATGTCCCTGGACATACAGCAATAAACTGGACAGACAAGAGACTTCTTATGCACATATCTCTTAGAGTAAAGTAAAAAGTAAATAAAAAGATTATTTTAGAGAGCACTATGAACAATTAAGATAAAGTAAGATCAGGCAAGGAGAAAGTTCTATGGACAGGCGATCAGAGAAGTTCTCTCTGAGAAGGAGGTAATTTGAGCTTATGCCATCTAAGTGTCTGGGATTACCTTGTTCTAGAAGAGAAAGGACATCTATGTTGCAGAAACTGTGAAGGAGGGAAAACTTAGGGTATGATGATATCAGAGAGGGATATAAATCCAAATCCATTACTGGAGCAAGTGTTGTAAGATATTTGCATTTCATTTAAGTATGATGAAAAGTCAATGGAAGTTTTTAAGTGAGGAGAGGGGAAGCGTGCTAGGATCTGATTTACATTTGAGAGGAAACATCAGGAAGTAGAAGGGAAGGAAGTGAAAATCAGAGAAGGGAAGTTTAGAATTTAAGGTATAGAGATGGACCATCCTGCAAGAATGGAATCTAAAATATGCTTGTGTTTAGGGATCACTGGAGTTTAGAGGGAGAAATTTGAAGTCAAGATATTATTTGTTTAGATGCTTAAATCTCCCATGGCTGATGATGAAGTGTGCTTATGCCATTCAGAAAAAAAGAAAATAATATCTAGATAAAAATTTCATGCTGGAAAAAATTGTCATAGGCTTATGATGTGAATGTGAAGAAGAGAAGAAGGAGAAGAAGAATCAGGAGGAGAAAGAAAGACTTGGGCAAATCAGTGAGGTACTCGTGAGCAATAAATGGGTTGATGGACTCTAATGGGTGTCAGGAAGACAAAGTTTGGTTTTAGTTAAAATAATAAAGTGTTTGAGAAAAATGGTGACTATATGAGAGTGGCTACTAAGGGAGCAGGTATTCTATGGTCCACAGTATAGGAAGATCAGGGAGAGGATGGACATCTTAGACAAAAAATATTCTCTACCTTGACAGACTCCAGGTCTGACTCAACTCTCATTTATAACTTCCAGAGTCACCTTGGTTTGAATGAGCCCATCTGGCAGTTATGGACAGAGTACATATCTCTAACCTATTTATAAAAATAGAATAGAGGATGGGTGTAAGTGGGCCAAGATGGAGAGTAGGTGAGGGGAAGATAAAACATCTTAATTAACTCCAAAGTGAACAGTGCTAATGTAGCTCAGAGGGTGAGGGTGGAAAGTGAGAGACAGAGATAAATACCCAAGGGAACAATAACATTTGAGAATAATACTGAACTTGCAAATAAAGGAAGAGGCCAGCCAGGGAAGCAAGCATAAGAAGATACAAGTGGACTTCAGTGGAAGAACTGAATACATTTCCTTGTCCATTATTTTGGTAATCTGACCAAAAAGCATATGGGTTTGTGAAAAGATAATAGAGCCCAAAGAATTAAGGTAATTTTCTTTTTTTAAAATATCATCTAACTTCTATACATATGAAAAGTCAATGCTTCCACTAGGGAATAAAGCACCCAGCCAGCCCCGTTTAGCATCTATGAACAGGTTTATTGTGTGGTTACTAAAATGAATTATGTTCAGTCTTCAATCTGTATGATCATTCTGTATATCGTCTCTAGATACTGGCCTTAGGGACAGCAAACATCTGCCGGAAGTCACATATAGTCTTTCATAACCAGAATTAAAAATCATAGCTGCTTCATCTAATAAGACAATAGGGAATCTCAGCTATTATGGCCCTGTAGAAAAACTTTTCCCAGTAATGTTTCAATCACATTTCATGGAAAGTGCATGGTGCTATTGTTTTAAGAAGTATCGGCTAGCTCCTTCACAATGGTGGGCAGATTGCAGCATTTTGGAGGTGGCATATTCTCTGAACCACCTCTGAAGAATATTAACCCTGGCCTCCCAGTCAGACATCTGTCAGCTGACCCTTCTGAAGCTGTCATTATTCCCCCAACATGCCTCTTTGCTCCAATCAAACCACACTGCTTACTATTCTCTGTGCATGACTCGCTAATTTTAGTACATATTGCTCTGAATCATAGCATGTCAGAGTGGAAAAGGCTCTTAGAGAGTTAGCCCAGCCCTCCTCAATTTATACCTCAGGAAACATATTTCAGTAGTCCTTCAAAACCTATCTCAAAACTCACTTCCACAGATTGCTCTCCCGGTTAAGTTGTAGCAGATCTGGAAACATTTTTTTTTTTTTTTTTTGTACTTCTTTAGCTCTTACAATTTCCGTCTTTTCAAAAAGGAAGCCTTGGATAAGTCAATGTGCCTCCCTCTGTTTCCTTTGCTGTGATGGGAAAGGGCTGCATTTGACAATCTCTAAGATCCCTTTTGATTCTATAAATCTGTCTTTCTCATGGATTTTTGCAGTTGTTCTTGATGACATGGGCGGACAGTCCTTGCGTTGCATGGTGCCATGTTGACTGAAATGGGTGCACACTGGTACCTGTTTCTCACTTTGCAACGTGCTATGGTGTCTGAGGTCAACTGTCAATTACCACCCAACTGTGCAAAGTGAGGAAGCAGTGCCAGTCTGCACTGGCTATAGTTAGCACTGCCCAGTGCTAAACAAGAACTGTTTGCATTTTTCCACTCCTCGGGAGCAAACATTGGTTTATTAGCCTTTTGGAATTCATTTTCCAGATTTTTTTTTTAAAGACTGACTCTTGCTTAGTAGATAAACTATAACTCAAGGACATTGTCCTTCCCCGGTCAAAGGTGTGCCCATGACCAAAACTAAGCCAGTCGGACATTCTCCCTGGAATGTAGGACTTGAGCCATCACAACACAAGAATCAAAGAGAGCTGGAGCAGCCCATCCATTAGCACCATGCTGAAGACAGCTCACCAGTTCCCATTGACTAGTTCCTGTTAGAACTGGTCAGGTTCTCCCACGTTCCAAGGTCTGATTCTTTAGCTTTTCTTTCAATTCTGAGTATTATCTTTTATCCTTCTACTAAATCTTTTCTTTTTCATTTTTGCTTAATTTATGCAGAATTGATTTGTGCTGTAAGCAACAGAAACAACTGATATAATGCTTCTGGATTTGCTTGATCTGGCACCTTTTTAATTCTCACAATCTTTACAAACCACTGGTGTTTACTGACTGTCCCTCTAGTACTTACTTGATATTTTAATCTTTTGCAACCTTTTACCCTGTTTAAACTCCATCTTTGAAAGTTTCTTATTTGTGAATATGAAGGTTATTTAAAAAACAATTTCTAAACCTTTTGGAGATTTCCTTGTAGCATCTGACAGCATGGAAATCCCCTCCCCTCTTTGTTCCCTCTTATGGTGTAGGATGCCAATTTGGCATTGCTTTTATAACAATTCCTCCATTTCCCTTCTAAGTCCTTCTTCATTCTTTTCTTTCCTAAATATCGACATTTCCATCAATGTATCTAGGCCTTTGTCTCTAGCCCTCTATGTTCTACATAGTTTTGTAAGAAACTGCCAAACTGTCTTCCAAAGTGACTGTACCATTTTGCATGCCCACCAGCCATAAATGAGAGTTCCCACTGTTCCACATACTCTCCAGCACTTGGTGTTGTCAGTGTTTTCAATTTTGATTATTCTAATAGGTATGCGGTGATACCTCATTCTCATCGTTGTTTTAATTTGGGATTCCCTAATTGTGTATGATGTTGAGAGTCTTTTCACATCATATTTGTCATCTGTCTATCTTTGATGAGATGTCTATTAGGTCTTTGGCTCAGTAAGTTGTTTATTCTCTTAATGCTGAGGTTTGAGAGTTCCTTAAACGTTCCTGGATAACAGTCTTTTATTGGCTATGTTGTTTCAAACATTTTTTCCACTCTGTAGCTTGTCTTTCACAGAGAAGAAGTTTTTATTTTAGCAAACTCTACCTTACTATTTCTCTCATGGATCATGCCTTTGATGATATATCTAAAAAGTCATACCTGTTGTCATCTGTATTTACTACTACGTTAACGAGTTTTATATTTCACATTTAGTTCCATAATGCATTTTGAGTTATTTGTGTGTGTGTGCGTGAAGGATGTAAAGCCCCTTGTTTTTGCATGTATATATACAGTTGTATGTAAACAACTGTATATATCCAGTTGTTCCAGGGCCATGTTGCAAAGACTATGTCTTCTTCATTGTGTTGCCTTTGCTTCTTTGTCAAAGATCAGCTGACTATATTTGTAATCCCTTCCTTTTTATCCTCATAATCACCACTTCCTTACCTGGTCTATTCCAATAACTTCCTACGTATTCTCTCCCCATTCACTTCTATGGTGACGTGGTACCAGATCAATGTTCTTAAAGCACAGTGAAGTTATAAAATCCTAATCTCATGAGATAGAAAGTTGGAAGGAACTGAAATTATCAGTCTAGCTTATCTCTAATTCATCGTCACCAACTTCAATATCTCAGAGAGGCATTCATGTAATCCTTCCTTTTGTTTTTCCTGGTGACAGGGATCTCTCTCTCTCAAAAGGAAGCCCATTTCATTTTTGAGCAGCTCCAATTGTTGACAGTTCTAATATTGAACTAAGAAAATTTGTGTTCATCTTTTTTCCCCATCATTTCAAGGTCTTTCAGACAGAATGTAAGGATCAGTCCATCTAGGGGAGGCTTAAGCACATGGGTTTTGAAGCCAGAAGGGAAATTTTCCAATCTCAACCACATCACTTACTGGCTGTGTCATTTTGGGCACTTAATCACTGATACCACATAATAATAGAAATAATCTCATGAGGTTGTTGTAAAGATTAAGTGAGTTAATACTTATAAAGGGGCTTTGAATAGCTCTTGTCATATACAAACTTTCAACATATGTTAGCGATCACAATTGGCTATTTAATCATATGATACATTTGCAAATATTTGAAGGTAATGATGTCTTTCTTTGCTTCTTTTAAAATTTTCTTTTTTTTTATTAAATCATAGCTGTGTACATTGATATGATCATGGGGCATCATTCACTAGCTTCACAGAGCGTTTGACACACTTTCACCACACTGGTTCACATCCAGTTTCTTCATTATATATAAAGATTAATTCTAAAATCACAAAGACATGGGTTTGAATATTAGCTTTGCTACTTCCTGGATGTGTAAAGTTGGACATGATATTTCACCCACTGAAACTTTATTAACATATACAAAAAGAGAAAATTATTGTGCCAGGCAGAATAATGGCCCCAAAAGGTATCCATGTCTTAATCTTTGGAACTTGTATTCTTTACATGGCAAAGACACAATTAAATTAAGGGTACTGAAATGGGAATATTATGCTAATTATCGGGATAGGCCCTTAGAAGGAAACTCAGAGAGATTTGATTACCGAAGTGAAGAAGGCAATGTGATCGTGACAGTGGAGGCTGGACAGATGCAGCCACAAACCAAGGCATGCTGATACACACCAAAACCTTCAAGAGTCAATCAACAGACACTTAGCGTTAGCTCCGTAAATTCATTTCAAACTTCTGACCTCCAGAACACAAGGAGAGTTATTTCTTTTGTTTAAAGCCAATAAATTCATTATATTTGTTACAGAAACAATAGGAAGTAAATGCTATTATAGGTATCCAAGTGAGTTTTTGAGAGGATCAAATGAGAAACAAACTTGTATAAAGTCCCTACCACATTGACTTCTACAAAGCAATTTCACTACGTCCAGATACTTAAAAATATAATTCAGACCACAGAGAGGAAATGGACTGAAGGAGGTTAAAGATGTGTATAGGCAGTAAATTGCATGTTTATGGCATATTCCGTGTAAGAAACGAGGGTGACAGCAGGATGGTGAGAAGTGGAAAAATTTCACATATTTTTAGAAGGCGGAGGAAATTCGGTCAGGAATTAGATGTAGAGGAGCACAGAAGAGTCAAACTCAACTTCTGGTTTCTTGCCCTGAATAATCTAACCCTCTACTCTTGCCTTTCTCCGTTGGGGACTTTATGGTACTCATTTCCCAGAGGTACAGTTGTTTGGCTGTGGCCATGGAACAAAGTAACTGGCTCACTTTTCCACTGGCCTAATATTAATTTTTCTCAGACACCATCATAACCAACAAACAATCAGAGCTATGTTTCACGCTTGATTATTTTTTAAATTCAGCATCTTTGCCCTTAACATAAATACTTGTAGTACTTGCAACTTTGTTCTCCAACTTTAGAATGGTCTGAAGTCTGGCATAATCGTAGTAACGTCACAACCTTTCAAAGCACTGTGCTATACAGGGCTATTCTCTGGAAATGAACAGTAAAAAATAAATTACTGTTTCAGGAAACCAGGAACACCTTCTAGAAACCCTTGGCAACAGTGTTGCTGTTCTGTACTGCCCCTGGATAATGTTACTAGGTGACACATGTGTCCAGTGTGTCTCCATTTAGTATGTGCGGTGGCCAGGAAAAAAATGAAATTAAAATTAAAAAGCCATGGAGTAATCGTGCTTGTCTGAGTCCATAGTTGATGTGATTGATATCAGGTACAGAATTCTTTCCCTTTTTACACAATCAATTACACTGACCAATTTTTTCTAATCTCAGATCTGTGCATACCTGTGCATTGCAGTGTTTTCCAGAAGCCTCATTATAATTATCACTGAATATTTATTGAGAACCCACTGGGCACAGAGAACCATACTAGGCATGTGATCAAGAGAAAACCTACTTCCAGCCAAGTCTTTTTGTTTCCATCCTGTTCTGGGAGTAATAACATACCTAAGGAAAGTGGAATTCTACACATAATCAAACTTATTATCTGATTTGATCATTATTTTGATTGCTACTTATGATTTATAATAGAGGTCATTATTTTATTACCTACTTTCTGTATATAATTAAGTTACTTTAAATGAAGACTTTCATTCAGCTCAAGTTAGTGAGAATAATGTATTTCTGATTTTCTCATCATCCACTGAAAAGAAATTGAGCCACAAAAAAAGATATTGTACTACTGAAAAGATTTTTTATTTTTTTCAAAAATTTAGCATGCATTGTATATATAAATGGGAAGATTGATGGCATTTGGTAGAAGATAAATTTCATTGTTTAAAAAATTATCAGAAGTATGTCAAGGAAACTAAGTTCCTAGCATTCCATGCGAGGCTTCAATTCTCTGATCATATTACAAGTTTCAAGTTTTAACAGGTAAAAAAAATACTTTATTATAGATACTTGTATGTTTTGTGAGACAAAGGGGCCAAGTTGATAAAGGAAAAGAGATAAATCAGTGCTTTTCAAAACAGAATTTCATATTCTTCATTGTTAGTGAGTTGGTTTGTATGTCAGGCAAACTTTGATCTTAAAATATCTTTCAGAGGCATGATTTCCTCCAGAGAAAATTTTCTGTCTTGATATCCTCATAAGCGAAACAAGAATAAATATTTTGTTCCATAAAATATTCCTCCTGTGACTATTCGTATCTCTCAAACTTGTTTTTGTGTGAAGGAAGTTGTAGCCAATTTGGGGGAGATGTTTTTAGCTCTTTAGATAGCTTCTCTCTCCCTTAAACAAGAATTGTTTTTTAACATCTTAAAAATTGAGTGGAAAATATTCCCATAACACATCAACTTAATTTAATGTCCAATGTCCATAGCAAATGTTTCTTCATGGCTATCACTTTCTCTCTCTGCTCTCTTGTTCTCTTGTCTTGTCCTGTCTCTTTCCTTGTGCTCTCCGTCTCTTTCTCTCCCCTTCTCTCTCTTCAATAGGGTACACTGTGGCATGTGTACAGTGGAGAATGTCAGAAGGTATACACTGTTCCTTCAAGCTCTGACCTGACAAGTGCAGTGCCTCACCCTTAATGCCTGAGCCAGTTAGCACCAAAGCCATTTGGGTACATTCTGTGCACCCTCAGATAACAAGTCTTCCTTACTGTGCCAGAATCTTCCTGGAAACCAAGCCAGATGAATTAGTCAAAAGCACATTCTCTCTGATCACAAAGAAAAGTAATCTGGACTATGTTTGGGCTATATTTAAACTGAATTTAAGATGAGAAGGTCTGAATGTGCTTCCCTCTCTGACAGAGGAGAGGTAATTTACTTTCCCACTGGCTCCTATTTTTGTGTTAGAATTTTTGAATTAGTCGTGTCCTAATTAATTCAGTCATCAATGTAAATTTGGATATTTTTGCATGCTTAGCTCTTCCTTCACTCTTTTGCAGTTTTTATAAAGACATTGTGACTAACAGAGGCAGACGACTGAGTCTGGTAGGATCACCCTAACCTACCCAACTCAGGGAGTCAGCTCCTCTTCCAATTACGGAGAATTCTTCTGCAAAAGTGGAAACTTGGCCTGCATCTGAGACCCAGTGTTCTCATTTTATCAAAGGACTGATTTCCTATAGTCAGCCTGAAAGACAAGCAATCAACACTAGAACTTTTATAAAGGGTTTATATTTAACAATAAGTACTCTATATAAAGGCCAAAGTCATGATTTCTTTTTCCAGGATGTATATGATAGCTAGCCATAACAGAAATTTTCACCCATTTTATTGTAGTATTTAAATGCAGTGTGATTTTTCTTATAGGAAGTCCCTACCTTGTGAAAATAAGACTTAGAGGAAACCTGAGACTATGAATAAACCATGGCCACCAAAACTTTGTTTTCTTTTCCCCTTCCTCCCACACCCACCCTCTACCGCAGCGCGATTGGGATAACGAGCGAGTGAAAGTGCCAGACCCCAAGTGTCAGCTTCTGTTCTGGATTTACCTCCTCCCACTATCTGGGTCCTCACTCCACCTCTGAGAGATCCCAGAGCATTTCTATCCCTCTGTTGGAAAAGTGAGATACTTGCATATTTCAAGTTAAAACTCATTCATTAAAAAAATGAATATTTTATTTCCACTACTGACTGGTCCAGGCTCCTATATGTGCTCAAGTTTTATTTCTCACTCAAATGTTTAGAATTTCACATAGAAAAGGTATAAGTGGTGGTTGATGTCCCAGTTCTTCATGATGCCCAGGCATACAAGTATGTATCATTTTGTCTATGTCTAAGCACCATGTATGGTATATTTTTCCATGAGAAAATATGCTTATGTGAATATGGAACATATTTTCCTTTCTTTTCATATTAAGAAAAGATGGATTGCCTAAGCTCAGAAGTTCAACACTACCCTGAGCAAGAGTGAGATTCTGTCTCTCCTGAAAATTGAGAAAAAGAAAAAAAACTAACTGGGTCTGGTGGTGAAGGCCTGTGTCCCAGCTACTTGGGAAGCTGAGGCAAGAGGATTGCTTCAGCCCAACAGTTTGAGGTTGCTGTGAGCTATGATGCTATAGCACTCTAGACTGGGTAGAGAAAGATCCTGTGTCAAAAAAAAAAGGAAAGAAAAGACAGGACAAGAAAAGCTAAGTTCTTTTGGGGACTAGTTAATCAGACATTTTTTAGCTCCTTAAACTACTCTTCCATTCAATCAGTTAATTCTTCACCTATTCAAAATAAAGAATTAAGGACAGAAAGCTTCTAAGGGACATAGGCATCCAGCTCAGTCTCCATGTGACCCTAGTGCATACACAATGTTGGGTGGGGGATAGATTACAGGCTGTGAAACCAGAAAGAGCAAACTTTAGATCTTGGCTTCACTACTTATTGAATGATACCCTCTTTAAATATCAATTTTCTTTTAGGCAAATTGGGAATAATAATCTACTACATTAGACTTTTGGAGGAATTAATTGAGACAATATGCAAAATGTACTGAGCACTGTACTTAGTACATCTTTCCATTACTGAGCTCTGGCCTGACACATGGAGGTGGCTTACCTAGAGAACGCTGGCTGTGGTTACAGAGGTGCCCTTTGTCAACTACTTCACTATGATTTCCCATTCTCCAAGAATTGTTCTCTCCTCTCCCCTGTCTAATACCCAAGAGTGGAGCCCAACAGCAATGCCTATTATTCTTGATCCTGAATAATTAACCATAGCTAGTTGGGAATAGATGATCAAAGCTAAGCTAATTAGATTTGCATTCTCAAGATTTTGCATTGCTACTCAAGTGCCTTAGACCAAAAGCTGGGAGCTATTTTACTTTAGTGACAGCAACCAAGGGACAACATTCAAAAACTTCCCCTTCAGGTTGCAAAGAGTCCCCAGTTCCTGTTGTCCTCAAGGTTTATTAATTTCTTTGTCAGATTCTATAAGCTACTCTAAAACAGATCTTTCCATCCCCCCACCACTTGCTTTCTTAATTGGTTGCTAAAGCTGGCAAAAAGAAATTTTGTAATATAATCAATTGCAGTCCTTGTAAGGGTAAAAATGATAGTAGTACACAGTGTAAGAGTGGTGGTGTAATCCAAACCCTTTCATGTCTCATTCAGAGTGAATCTGGCTCCAACACTTATGTTTCATTTCACCTTTTGTTTTATTTACAACCTTGATGATAGAATTCAGATTTTGCTATTGAATGTATGGCTTCATAGAATCTATATGATATTGCAGAGAGAAGTTATTCATTAAACATTTGTTGAATAAATTTTAAAAAATGTGAAGGAAATAAAGTTAGGCTAGATAGGTAAGACTCTCAAGCTGTAAATTTCAACCCATGTGCTGTGAGAAGATCACAGATGTACCATGAAAAATTTTAAAGATCATTCATTAAATTATTTTTTGAAACAAGTTCAAAACATAGTAAGTATATTCTGGGGGTTTTACTCTTTTTTTGATCAATATAATTTAAGTGTGCCACAGAAGTTTAACTATAGGTTCAAGTGTGCTGTGAGATTTTAAAAAAAATGAAAAACACTGGATTAGTGTATTGGAAACCAATGAGTTTCTATGAAGTGGTTGAAAGCAAGGCATTTTAATAGGCAATGGTAAAAGATGTGTCCATATCTATTGCCACTGAGTTGCAGAATAAACCAGGACTAATTAACAAATAATTTTCTTTCTCTAAGCTAAACTTGAGTTAGTAGAGGTTGCAAGAACAGAAACAGGTAGCCAAACACTTTAAATTTCTACCAAGAAAGAAATCCTGAAAGGAGATGGATCATGGACATAAGGAACGTCTCCATAAAAGCAGCTCTTTCTCTACTTGCCAGAACACATTCTCTTCAATTTCCTTCACGCTTGCTGTTACAATGGACATATGTCACAGTGACTTCCAAAAGTGCCTTTCTGTTGAAGATTTGAGGTAAATGGCTGTTGAGTGAAACTTTTGTAAGCTATGTGGAATTGCGTTGGCTTTCGGAACTTGGAGGTTTCTCCAGGTGGTGATTATTTCATGGAGGGTTCTGACTGGAGATGCTAGTTACTAAAAAGGCAAAATATCATCATGCGAAATTGGAAAAACACCTGTGGAAACTACCTTCAGATCCCTCTTGCCAAAGAAATTAGAAGTTCTGTGAGGATGTTTGAGTATAAACTCAGCAAACTCTACTGTTCTCCTGGACTTTCCACATGGGAATGGCTCCTGTTCTATTGTTCAAAAAGGATAGAGGGTTCTTTTATGAAGAAGTGGGAGGCATGCAGAAATGTGTTTTAATTTATTTTTATGATAAATATCACTAAATCAAAATTTAAAGCTATATATATTTTTTCAGTTTGATGCTCATAACACAAGAAAAAGTCATTTAATAGGAAATTGAAATGAGCACTTGCTAACAATGAAGTCATTATTTTAATGAAACCTGATCAACTTTCCTGAATAATTTGGGATTCTTTTAAACAACATATTTCAAGGCAGAAAAAAAGGAAAAGACCATACGTTTGGCAGAAATGAAAAATGGTTACTATGGCAGCTTGATTTGGACATGGAAAACCTGTTTCAAGCTATTCATAAACCCAACTCTTGCAAACTATTTATTATGTACAATAAATTATATGAAACATGTAATGAAAAAATGAGAGTGACTTGTTTTAGAACTCGGAGAGTTAATGAAAACTATTAGGGGAGGCAGGTCTGGGTACGATGTGGATTCTGGGGTTCCCTGCTGAACTAACTTAATGAATTTTTATCCACCCCAAGAACAACCCCCCCTTAACACACACACTCTCTTCACCAGTTCAATACACATGTCACATTCTTTAAAGAAGAAAAATATTTGAAATTTTCCCTAACCACATGAAGCGTGCTATTTTCACAATTCAAACACAATCAATTTAACCCTTGTTATTCATTCATACTTGAGTGGACGTCTCCCATTACACACCCAAGCTGAAATTTAGGGAAGGCTATGAAGGGGAGGAGGGACATGTTGTCAGCCATCATATTTTGAACTACTTATTCTACATGAGTCCTCATAAAAGATGACAGGAATATATTTTCAAAGGGGGCATGTATGTTTCTATGAGTCCAGAGGAGTTGGTGATCTTATGTCAAAAAGAGGTATTTTTGTATACGCATGGCAAAAAAATAAAGACTTGATTTCTGTTCTCGAAGATATATAATCTAACTGGCAATGCAAAATTTACATTCTCTAAACAAGAATCATTAGAAGCAATATGCAATCAAATATTCAATAATTTTATATGAATAATGAATGCCAGGGAAACTTTACAAAAGGGGCAAATGGATCTGAGTGGGATTAAGGGTAAGTGAAGTGCTGCTGTATTTATTAAAAAACCTGAAGGCTTATGCTTTGTAGAAAGGAAACAATTTGGAAAAGAAGTGAGTAATGAGACAGAGAGGTGTTTAAGGGAGGGGTCTGGTGGGCAGGACAGTATGTGCTGATCAGAGCAGTACTTAGGACGTGTTAAAGTATGATCCTATAAAAGACAGTAAAGAATTCAATCTGTGTACAAAGATCTATTCAAAAAATGTGGTGGCAACAGTATGAAAGTAAAATCCTAGAGTACAGTTACTGAATCTGTGAAGTAGTCAAAATAAATGCTCTCTTTATAAGCAAGATTAAACAGAGCTCTATCCCTGGAGCCAGACTGCCTGGGTTGAAATCCCAGCCTTGCATTTACACTGTGCCACCCTCAGTGCTTCACCCCTTCGCATGTAAAATGGCTCTGAATAATGCCATGCTTGCCTAATAGAATTATCCTGAAGACTAAATGAGTTACAACTGATAAAGCACTTAGGATGGCACCTAGCACAAAATAAGCATTTTTTTTTGGTGGCAATTAAATGAAAATAAAACTTTTAAAATTATTGTCCTCATTTCTGAATGTACTAAAGTATCTTTCTTTTTTGAGACACCAGGGTACAGCCGCTGGCATCACATAGCTCCAGCAATCTCAAACCCCTGGGCTTAAGAGATCCTCCTGTCTTGGCCTCCTGAGTAGCTGGGACTACAGGAGCCCATCGAGATGCCTGGCTAATTTTCTCATTTTTAGTAGAGACAGGATCTCCCTTTGTTCAGGCTGGTCTCAAACTCCTGAGATAAAGCACTGCTCCCGTCTTAGCCACCAGAAGTGCTAAGAATACAGGTGTGAGCCACTGCATCTGGTCTTAAAATATCTTTCATCAAGCAAATTTTAGAATTAACTTTCTTATTATGTGGCATCTTTTATCCTAATATTAACTTAATTTGTAACAGCTCTCTTGAGGTATAACAATAAACTGTATATAATGAAAGTGTAAAATGTGACATATATACAAACCACTACCATAGTAAAGATAGTGAACTTATCCAACCCCGCTGCAAGTTTTCTCCTGCCCCACTGTAATCTCCCATGTTTCTCTCTATTCCCCACATCCCTGTCCCCAGGTGACCATTTCTATGCTTTGCTTATTTATGCATTTTCTATAATTTTATATAAATGGTATTATGTAACATGTGTTCTTACGGGAGGGGAAGACCTGGCTTCTTTCATGCAGCATAGTGATGTTGAGATTTATCCATGTTTTTTGCATGTATCAGTATATTTTTCCTTTTTACTGCTGAGTGGTATTTCCCAGCTATACTATTATGTGGATATACTACAATTTGTATTTTAATTCACCTGATGATGGACATGTGGGTTGTTTCTAGTTTTGGCTATTACAAAAAACCCCTCTATAAACATTTATATGTAAGTTGTGTATCACCATATGCTTTAATTTTTCTTGGGTGAATACATAGAAGCAGCACAGTTGAGTCATTTATTATTACACAGTAAACTTTTTAAGAAATTACCAGGCCAGGCACAGTGGTTCACTCCTGTAATCCTATCACTCTGGGAGGTTGAGGCAGGAAGATCACTTGAGTTCAGGAGTTTGAGATCACCATGAGCAAGAGTGAGACCCTATCGCTGTTGAAAATGGAAAAATTAGCTGGGCTGGTGGCACACACTTATAGTTCCAACTACTCAGGAGGCTGAGATAGGGAGATTACTTGAACTCAGGAGTGTAAGCTTGCTGTGAGTTAGTCTGACACCATGGAATTATAGGCAAGTCAACAGAGTGAGGCTGTCTCAAAAAAAAAAAAAAAAAAAAAAGAGAGAGAAAGAGAGAGAGAGAGACACTATCAACTTCTCCAAAGTGGTTGTAGCATATCCCCCCGCCCCAGCTATGCTCTACTCTTCACATGCTCACCAATACTGAGTAGATTTATGCTTGAATTTTAGACCTTCTATATGGTATTTAGAGATCTATGATCCTTGTATTTGGGTGCATTACCACAATGATTTAAAATAGTGAACATATCTTCATGTGCTTATTTGCCATCCACATAAAAGGTATAGTGAAGTATCTATTCAACTCTTGCATTGACTTGACTGGATTGTTTGTTTTCCTATTATTGAGTTATAATTTTTCCAAGTTTGTATATTTCATTTTATTAACTGTCTTTCAAGTAATAGTATCTGTAGAATCTGTAGTGATGTCACATCTTCATTCATGATATTAGTAATTTGTATCATCTGGTTTTTTTTTCCTGATCATCTCATTAGAGATCTACCAATTTTAGTGATATCAAAAAACCAGTTTTGGGTTTCATTGATTCTTTTCCATTAAAATGGGGTTTTAATGATTTTTTTTCCTAGTTGACATAATTTTCTTTATTCTACTTTGTTTTGATATGATTTTGTTCTAGTTCTAGTTTCTTATGTTGAAGCTACTGATGTGTACCTTTTATTATTTCTAATCTATCTATTTAGGGACATAAATTTCCCCTCTAAACATAACTTTTATTACATCCTGCAAATTTTGATATGTTTTCCTGTTTATTGATTCAAAATATTTTCTAATTTCTATTTTGATTTCATATTTGACCCATGAGGTATTTAGTATTGCATTAATTAGTTCAAAATATTTGGGGATTTTTCTAGAGATCTTTCCACTGTTTACTTTTATTCACATTGTACTGCAATTACGTTATAGTCAGGAAATATACTTCACATGTTTTGAAGCCTTTCAAGTTTATTAAGACTTGTTTTTATTGCCTTGAAAATGACTTTATCTTGGCAAATGCCCTGTATACACTTGAGAACAACTTGTGTTCCACTGTTTTGGAACAGGTTGTAATTTGGAGGAATTGTGTCCATTACCAAGGGATGTGTGGAAGGTGGAACTTAAGAGTGATAAAATAATACATATAGCAGAAGAAATATCTAAGCAGTAAAGCATCCAGGCTGCTACATGGCTGCTTTGGACTGTTTATAGTGACTTGCTAGAGGGAAGAATTGCCTTGAAGACAGAATTTACAATTCTGGGATGCAGAGCAAAAGAATTTGAAAACTTCACAGACGAGTCACATCAAGTGTGAAAAAGTAATTTTTTAAGAGGATACTGAGACCATTTGCTAAGGAGTTTAGTATGAGTAAAAGGGCTTGAGAGCATGGAAGAATGACCCTGAAGTTATTTCAGAGCTCTTTAAGGCTGCCCTTCCCATCCGGCCTAGGAGGGCAGAATGGTTTAAGGGACCAGTCAAGGGTACCCTCCCTGGGCTTGCTGCCCAGGGTCACCTCAGGGCTCTGCTTCCAGCATTCTGGTGCAGTATTTCCTAGCCTTTCAAGCTGTTGCTCACGTGATTCTGGGTGTAGCTTGACCCACCAATCTGGAGGATACAATCCTTACTCTTGACAGAACTACATTGTGACTCAAGTAGGCCTAGGTGCAGCTCATGCTACAGCTTTGGAGAGCACAAGGGATAAGCTTTGGCAGCACAGAGGTGGTGCTAATTCTGTAGGCTCACAGAAAAACAAGACCTGTGGATGATTGTTGGCCACTCCCTGTATTGGAAAGGATGTCATCAAAAGCCTAGAAGCCAAAGTCAAAGGCTTGCTATAGGAACAGAGCCACTACAGACGGTTCCCAACGGAGTATTGCTGAAGCACAGAAATGTGGGATGGAACTGGAGCAACCACAGAGAACCCTCAATAGGGCAATGCCTAGTGGTGCCATAACTGAGGTCATAGCCAAGAGTTCCCACTAGGGTAATGCCTAGTGGAGCCATGGGAGTGAGCCACAATAGAGAGTTCCCCTTAGGATAAGGCTTAGTGGGGACACAGAAAAGGACTGTTGCTAAAACCCCCAAACTATAAAACTATACAGCTCCAGCCCAGGAAAGCCTAAGGCACCTGAATGTAACCCTTAAGAAATGAAACATGAGCTAAGCCAAGAAAAGGCTTGGGAGTGGAACTGCCCAAGGCCTTGCAACCCAAATCCTGCACCAGTGTATCCAGGAAGCAGGACACAGATTATTCTGGAGGCTGAAGACTTAATGTTCTCCCTGTTGGGTGTTTTACTTACTTGAGATTGTTACTCTTTTCTTCGTATCTATCTCCTTTTGGAACAGAAATACCTATTCTATGTTTATGCCACCATTGTATTTTAGAAGTAGATAACTTGTCTGATTTCAAAGGCTCACAGATGGAAGTTTGTCTAAAGGTGAATCTTGTTTGAGTTCCACCCATATCTGATTTAGATGAAACTCCGGACTTTGGACTTTTTAGTTGGTTCAGGAACAAGTTAAGACTTCAGGGCTATCAAGATGAGATGAATGAATTTTGCATGTGACAAGGACAAAAAGTTTGGACATACAGTTCACCCTTCAAAGATGAAACACTATGCATCCCCCAAAGTTCATGTGTTGTAAAATTAACCCCCAAGTTCTTATGTTGATGGTAAGTAATGAGGATTAGATAAATTCAACATGGTGGGGGATTCCATAATAGGACTGCGGGGTTTATAAGAATATACAGAAGGACCTGAACTGACACACACTCATGCTCTTGTCTTATCATCATGTGATACCCTTTGCCGCATTGTGGCACACCAAGTCTTCACCAGATGCCAGCACAAGGCTCTTGGGCTAACTCAGTCCTTAAAACTGTGAGTTAAATAAACTCAATTTCTTTATAAATTACCCAGCTTGTGTTATTCTGCTATAACAACAGCAAAAAAGCTGAAACAGGTATATTATAAATGTCAACTAGGTCTAGATTGTTGATGTGCTTTTCAAATCTTCTATATCTTCACTGATTAGTTGCTTGTTTTATCAATTAAGAAAGGAGTATTAAAAGGTCTACTATAATTACATGTTCATCTATTTGTCCTTGAAGTTCTATGGATTTTGTATCATGTACATTGAATCTCTATTATTAAATACATAAATTTTAGGATCATCATATCCTCTTGATGATTTCATCCATATTTCATTATGAAATATACTTCTTTATACATGTTAACATTCTTTGCACTAAAATCTACTTTGATGTTAATATGGCCACTCCAAATTTCTTTTAATTGGTGCTAGAATCATATTTATTTATACCTTTTTGTATTTTTTAATTTGCTGTGTCTTTATATTTAAAGTGTATTTCTCATAGGCATAAGCAAAACTTTGCACTTTTATCCAATCTGATGATTGTCTTTTCATTGAGATTATTTTGACCATTTACCTTTAATGTAATTGTCTTTTTAAAATTGCTCATTAACTCTATCCACCAGCTCAGCTCAGTTACTCCTAATGCCCCTTTCTGCTTGATTTTGTCTTTAACTCTTACCAACATCTGACATAATTATTTTGTTCCCCATATGAGCCTCCTTGATATTTCTTGAACCAGTGCTTTCCTGCTCTCCCTTTGGATTTACTGCTTAAAAGATTCATCTGGCAAATATAACTATGTTTCTGTCTTTTCAGATGTCATGTTTTCCATGGGATCATCACTGATCATTACATTTAAAATTAAATAGTTAGATTAATGTAAAACATTTTCCATATTATGTATGAACTTCAAAATACTTCCTTTTTCCCTCTAGCACTGTCTTGGATAGAGGCAGAAATCAAGAAGTAACTGTATATATCCCCCCCCAAAGTTGATGTCACAAGTTTATGTGGAATAAAACCGAGTGAGAGCTCTCAGTGTCTTGCTTAACCACCTGCCCAAAAACTTTATTAATCTTACTTTGCACAATCCTATCAACTTTGATGCCCAGCTTTCAGTCCCACAGCAAAGTAAAAAAGGTAATATAGTCAGAACAAAATGTTTTCTTTTTTTTTCCCTGATAGGGGACAGGAAATAATATTGGTTTCTTTTTCACCATGCATAAAACACATCATGGAATCCTATTACATATCTGTTAAACAGGTTATTATGATCATTTTACAGATGAAGAGACTGGGGTTAAAGAATAATTGAATTGACTCATATCAAGAACTTTGATTTAAATGCAACTTACTCTTCCTCTTAAGCCCACCTCTTTGCACCCGCACTGTGCTGCTTTACCATCAGCAATGAGAGTGACAATTGATAGTCCCTTGGTAAGGGAAGAATATAACTTAGACACAAATATTTAAAGATAAACAGTACCACAAGCCATCCTGCATACCACAATCAGTGTCGAGGACATCATCTCTGGATAGCTCAGCACAGTCATTAATGTTCATAATGATAAAACCAAGTCATCAAAAAAAGATTAATTACATTCCATCCACTCTGTTTAAGAAGGCAAGGAAGTGTGAAATCCATTTTAGAAAGATTTCCATCAAAAATGATTAAAATTTTCAGCTATCCAGAATGATTCATTCCCTAGGGTTTCCACATAGCCAAATATGTAAATGTAAGAGTGCAAATATTGCCCATTTCCCACAAAACAAAACAAATAAGCAAACCTCAAAAAAGGATTCAATCAAACTGGAAACTGGATATTTCTACAGTGCATACTTGTTTGTAGACCTAAACTGATAGGC
The DNA here is from genome assembly GCF_027406575.1 of Nycticebus coucang. Classification (NCBI taxonomy): domain Eukaryota; kingdom Metazoa; phylum Chordata; class Mammalia; order Primates; family Lorisidae; genus Nycticebus; species Nycticebus coucang. The sequence continues at coordinate 19,081,919 of NC_069784.1, read as the reverse complement.
ATTCATTATTTATAGCTTGTATCTATCTTCATTGGGCAGGTGTGCATTTGACAGTTGGTGCCATTGCTGGGAAGACTTAAATTATTTTGATTACTTATTCTTCTTTACAAAATTTTAGGGATGGGTAAATGTATTCTCCATAATACTATGCCTGTAGTTGGAATGAGTGGGTCTGCTTTACTGATAGCCCCCCGAAACTCTACTTTGTTTCAAATATGAAAGGGAAGTTATTTTATTACTATGAAAATGAAGCTGAATACTGCTTGATTTGAATTTAAGTTATAAAAACAATGTAGTCACATCTTAATCTAGTGCTTGGTATGTGGTAAATACTCAGTGATTCAATGAATTTTGGTTAAAAGAATTCTTTCTGTCCATCAAAAGAAAAATGACTAAATAAACTGTGTTAAGTTATAGTACAACTAGGTTATGAAATGATGTATACTTCTTTCAAATAATGATCTGTTAGATGCCAAGATGGATATTTTTTTCATTGCTCTATCCTTACCTCCTGGAAGAATCTGTGGTATCTAATAAGAACTCAATAGATATTGACTGAAAGAACGAATGAGTGAAATATAAACTTAATGAACAGGTGGTAAAATTTTGATTATTGATAGATGACTGAAATGATATCATTTTGGGCAGGAGGATATGTGTATAACTGAATTAAGAAATAACTAGCATGCTAAACAGCATGTTATTACTAATAGTTACTCTGGTAAATGTAGGGAAATTTGCCAGAGATTCTCACTTTTTACTTAATTTATGTTTTATTTCAACATTTACAACACGTGCATATTACTATTATGCTTAAAATAATTTATGCTATAACTATCACAAAAATCTTTTATTACATCAGATAATCTGGTAGCTAGGTGTTCATTATTATAGATGAAAAGTAAAAAGTATGAGGTGATATTAGCTACCCAAATGTAGATAATTCAACAGAATAAATGCAAATGGAGCCAGAAACAATCTCAGTATTAAAAAGCCTTGATTCAGCAGGGAGTAAAGAGGTGTAAAAAATTAATCCAAAAAGACCACAAAAATATTCATGGGTTGAACTATTTAATGGTTATGGGGTTTTATGAGGGGGTTAAGAAAATATTTTGCAACTAGATAAAGGTAGTAGCTGCACAACATTATGAATGCCATGGAATTGTTCACTTTAAAATGATTGATTTTATGTCTTGTGAGTTTCACTTCAGCAAACTAGACACACGTACGTGTGTGTGTGTGTGTGTCTATGTGTGTGTTTGTAAGAGGAAGGGACCAGTTCTAACCATCAGGTTCAATTCTTAGAAAAATAAATCCTATCATCTACTCTAATGACAGAATGACAGGAACCTTCCAATTAATATAATGTCTCAGAGCAAGTAACAAAGGAAAAATAATCAAACCCTGATACCAGGAAAGGTCACCCATTCTCAGCTAAGTAGACCACACACTGCCATGCCAGGCCACAAACTTCTCACCAGCAGATGCTGTATGTTCTTCATTCCTGGGACCTCAACATTCTAGCATAGTGCCTGACATCACAGAAAATCAATACTGAATGAATGATAGTTAATGATGATTAATGCAGAAATGAAATAGCCTTTATATTTAAGAATGGCCCATTCCTTCCAGCAGGGCCATCTACCCACACTAACACCCAAGAATTAATAAGGCAGCTTGTTAAAAAGGGTATATTCCTGAGATCCACCTCCAGATATTCTGGTTCAGGAGTCTCAGGCAGGCCTGGATGTCTGCTTCACGAAAAATTCTTGGCTTGTTTGATGCACTGATGTTGTAATCCAGCTTTAGCCTCTATCTCCCTGATGCAAACTGTCATCCCTAATTTCTAGCCGAAGTGGAAACTGGGGGCTGGAGATGGCCAATGTCTTTTCACACATGGGACTGTGGAATGAATACCCTCTGGGTGTTTCTCAATATGTGTATATATTCTTCATTATAAGAAGAACTTTGTAATAACAAAAACTATGTAAAAAATAAAAATGCCTTGCCATGTTATAGCTTTATAAACATTGACATGGCTGAAGAAAGACTCTCTCTGGGGTGTTATAATAAATTCTCTTGTACTATGAGACATTTCAATTGGCTGGCTCCTAAGGTTCCTTCCAACTTAGAGCCTCTGATTCTAAAAAGGTTGAAGGCCCAAGCAGCAGATTATACATATACTATATAAACTGCCTTGAAAAATGAAGATGTCTGTAAAAATGTGAGGTATTTTTATTATTCATGATTTGAGGGAGGTTTCCAACATTTTTGAAGGTTTCTTAACTTCATTTCTATTTTTATGAAAATATTTAGTAAGAGAATATTATATACAAATAGATGAATTGGGGAAACTTTAAGTTTGTTCGTAAAATATGGCATTACATGTTTTCAGCACCTATTTTTGTCCATTTTTAATATTATTTTTTCTTATTCTAAAACTAATGAAGCTTCATGGTGGAAAATTTTTTAACTTGAGAAAAGTTAATGAAGAAAACAATAAAAAATATATTATTTTACAATTGAGAGGTTAGCCCTATTAGTATTTTGGACTATTTTTCTCTGCTTCTCACCAAAATGCATACAAACGCACACACAAAAAAAAATTATGGTGGTCATTTTACTATTATTTTACATATTCTCTGAAAATATGTTCTCCATCCACAGCAAACTATTCCATTAACACATGAATTAATGCCAGGATAAAATGGATTTTGGGTCAAGTTTGATGTTGACCAGTAGAAAACTGAACTCAGGAGCCCTATTGGTATCTTCAAACTGAAGTGAGCAAAAGAAATACCATTAAAAAAAAATTAATTAGCTTTCTATCTTTGCATATTTAAATTATTTCTACATTTATATTATAAACATATGATTGCTTTACTTACTGTGTTCTTGGCTGTGCAGAATCTTTTTAGTTTTATCAGGTCCCAGTAGTGTATTTTTGAAGCTGCTTCAATTGCCTGGGGGGTCCTCCTCATAAAATATTCGCCCAGACCAATTTCTTCAAGAGTTTTCCCTGCACTCTCCTCTAGTATTTCTATAGTTTCATGTCTTAAGTTTAAATCTTTAATCCAGTGAGAGTCTACCTTAGTTAATGGTGAAAGGTGTGGGTCCAGTTTCAGTGTTCTACAGGTTACCAGCCAGTTCACCCGGCACCACTTGTTAAATAGGGATTCTTTTCCCCACTGAATGTTTTTAATTGGCTTGTCAAAGATCAAATAATGGTAAGTAGCTGGGTTCATCTCTTGGTTCTCTATTTTGTTCCATATACCTACCTCTCTGTTTTTGTGCCAGTACCATGCTGTTTTGATCACTATCGATTTATAGTATAGTCTGAGGTTTACTACCCAGAATCCTCAGAGAATTCAAACATATAAGCAAGAAAAGAACAAGTGATCCCATCCAGGCTGGGCAAGGGACTTGAAGAGAAACTTCTCTGAAGAAGACAGGCACACAGCCTACAGACATCTGAAAAAATGCTCATCATCCTTAATCATCAGAGAAATGCAAATCAAAACTACTTTGAGATATCATCTAACTCCAGTAAGATAAGCCCATATCACAAAATCCCAAGACCAGAGATGTTGGCTTGGATGTGGAGAAAAGGGAACATTTCTACACTGCTGGTGGGAATGCAAATTAATACATTCCTTTTGGAAAGATGTTTGGAGAACACTTAGAGATCTAAAAATAGATATTCCATTCAATCCTATAATTCCTCTACTAGGTATATACCCAGAAGACTAAAAATGACATCATAACAAAGATATTTGTACCAGAATGTTTATTGCAGCCCAATTCATAATTGCTAAGTCATGGAAAAAGCCCAAGTGCCCATGGATCCACGAATGGATTAATAAATTGTGGTATATGTATACCATGGAATATTATTCAGCCTTAAAGAAAGATGGAGACTTTACCTCTTTCATGTTTACATGGATGGAGCTGGAACATATTCTTCTTAGTAAAGTATCTCAAGAATGGAAGAAAAAGTATCCAATGTACTCAGCCCTACTATGAAACTAATTTATGGCTTTCATATGAAAGCTATAACCCAGTTATAACCTAAGAATATGGTGAAGAGGGAGAGGGAGGGGGGAGGATGGGCGGAGGGAGGGTGATTGGTGGGATTACACCTATGGTGCATCTTACAAGGGTACATGTGAAACTTAGTAAATGTAGAATATAAATGTCTTAACACAATAACTAAGAAAATACCAGGAAGGCTATGTTAACCAGTGTGATGAAAATATGTCAAATGGTCTATAAAACCAGTGTATGGTGCCCCATGATCGCATTAATATACACAGCTATGATTTAATAATAAAAAAAAATAATAAATAAACATGATGAAAATTGTTACATGGAGCACTGACTTATCTCTACATACTGAGCATGAATTCTCAGGTACAGCAATTGTGGTTCAAGCTCTGTGAAGATCTGTAGATATTCCATGCATATTTTCAAAGTGCTTTATGAGAAGATTGCACCAAATTTGCTTCCATCAACTATGGATGAGATCTCATCCCAGAGTGCATAGTGGTGAGCCTAAGTATTAACAATAAAAATAAAACAGAAAACTCTCTTACCAAATTTAATGGCAGAAATTTGAAATCTTGTCTTTAATTGTTCTTTATTAGTGAAGTTGAATATGATTACAGCTCCATATTACTCATTTGTATTTCTTCTTTTAACGTCTCAGGTTTTTCTTCTATAGTTTACTATTTCTTCACCTTGACCACACTATGGTACAAGTCGAATCTTCAAAATACTTCTTAATGTTTCTTAGGGGAAATAAAGTGGATTTGAAAGGAAAAACATATTGAAGAAAAAAATACCAAGTTATTTTAATGTATTTATTGTTGAAATAAAAAAAAATTGTGGCATTATGTGGTATTTGAAGAACTATGAAATGATGACTTTTTGCTTAAGGAAAATAATATGACGGTAAATATGAATGACATTTTTCAAATGCATCAAAAGACATTATGCAATAATAAGTATACATTTTTCACTAACTATACCAAAATCTTGTTTTAAATAAACCAAAATGTTTCAGTGAGAAAGAAGTAATTTGTGCATAGTGTATATAGGATTTGGTACTGTTTGTGGTTTTAGGCATCCACTAGGGGTTTTGGAACATACCTCCCAAAGATAAGGTGGGGACTAATGTAGTACATTTACCCTCAATTAAGCTTTCTCCTGTAAAACAAAACATTTGCTAAAATAAGCAATATAAATACAGTGTTGTGACATATAACAATATTTAGGTCAATGATAGACTGCATGTTATAAGTGTTCAGAGTAATAGGCTTATACAGTAGGCTACATCATGAAGGTTAATGTAAGTGCACCCTGTGATGTCAGCACAACAATGAAATCACCTGAAGAAGCATTTCTCAGATCATATTCTCATTGTTAAGCAACACATCACTCTACATTGCTAAATTATAACATTTCCATAAATTTTAACATTTAACATTTCTAAAACCCCTAGTGGATGCCTAAAACCACAGACAATACCAAATTTTAAGCTGCCATGATATATTTCTGTTAGTCCTAATCTTGCAGTGAAAAGTAAAGAAAAAAGTAATGAACAACAGGCTGATTTCTACAAAACCATATTTTCCATATCTTCATTTGGTATTCTTCTGTTAACTTGTACATCAAAATATATTTTCCAAGGCTAGTGAAAGCCATCAAACCCATTGGGTATTGGTTAATGAAAACTTAAAGTTGGTAAGGAATCCCAGACTTGTACATTTAAAACAAAGTATTTTGAATAAAAATTTAGTTAATTCACAGTCTAACTTCAACTTAGTGATATTTCTCTCCTTCCTTTCCTATTTCTTGAGATGATGTCTGGGCTCATGAAAAAGCTTTTGTTTCCTGCTAGCAAAGATGAAGGTTTCTATGCTGCTCTTCATATCTTTGTTTGTCTATGATCTGACAAAGGCAGTCTTGTCTCTTCTGATTACTGGGGCCCATTGAATTATTGCTGGTAGTACTTTTCTGGAGGGAATACTGGGAAGAGCTGAGCAAAGTGCCAGGGCTGAAGTTCATGTTGGTGAATTTCAAGAAAATGTCCCTGGCTCGGCACCTGTAGATCAGTAGCTAGGGTGCCGGCCACATACACTGAAGGTGGCAAGTTCCAGCCCAGGGTGGCCCTGCCAAACAACAATGACAACTACAACCAAAAAAAAAAAATAGCTGGGTGTTGTAGCAGGTGCCTGTAGTCCCAGCTACTTGGGAGGCTGAGGTGAGAGAATCATTTAAGCCCAAGAGTTGGAGGTTGCTGTGAGCTGTGACATCATGGCATTCTACCAAGGGTGACACAGTGAAACTCTGTCTCAAAAAAAAAGGAAAGAAAATGTCCCACTCCCGGGAGAAAGCCCTTCTGTAGTTTTCCATTTGAGGAAAAAGCTGTGCATTGAGTGGAAAGCTTGGAAGAGTGGGCAGACTTCAACAGTATATAGCAACCAGATTTGAATACCAGTTGGAGTGGATTTGCCATGGGTTTGGTGGTGTCAAGATAGCCATACTCGGAACATTTCAGTGGCCAGGGAGCTGCCATTATAGGAAGGTCATGAGAAGGTCTTAGCAGGGCCTAAAGCATGGCTGTCTTAATTTCACCTGCCAGGATTAGAACTCCACTCTGGGAATGGGCTGAGAGACTCCCACACCTCATGGAAACTGGTGTCAGGGAGCACTGTGATACCTGCCCCTGAAGGATTCTAAAGAGCTTTAAATTCCCAACTTGGTGGAGTTTGAAGTCTGAGAAAACAATCAGGTGATCACTGAGGGCACCTAAGTTAGGGATAAGAACCACAGAGGTTGCCAGCTATGTTCTCCGTCTTCTAAAAAACCACAGAGCCATCTGGCATCCCAGTGACATATTGCAACATACATATCCCTATTGAAGTTGATACCTTCATCTATATATAATTTTTTTTTTAGATTTTTTTAATTTTAATTTTTTTAACTTTTTTTCTCTTCTATATTGCTAAGATTGCTATAGTTTTTAGCTATTTGAGATTTTTTTGTTGTGTTTTGTTTTTACTAATTTGGTTGATTCTCTTCTTAACTTCCATTTGTAGTTTCATCAAGAGCAATGACTCCTGTATTTTTGATCACAAGGAAGAGTTTGGCTATGCTCAGGCTGGTAAGGAGCTCCTGATTTTGAGGAACCCACTGAGCCCAGGGCTCCAAAATCCTTTAATTACAGATATGGCCGTAACACTGTACCAAGCAATACCATTTCTTCTATCACTCTCGTTCTCTCTTCATTTCCTCATTCCCTCCTGTTCTTCAATTCTTTTCCTTCATCTCCTTCCCTTTTTTCTTTTCTTTTCTTCTTTCTTTTTTTCTTATTTCTTTATTTTCCTCTTGTTTCTCCCTGCTTGTGCTTTACTATTCTCTTCTTTTTGACCTAAGCTCTGAGAGAAGGATAATTTGAAGCAAAGAAGGAAGTGAGAAGGAAAAAGGAGAATAAGGAAGTGAACAAGTAGAAAAAATACATGAGGAAGAACTAACAGAAAATTTTGGGCACCATGAAAAACCAAAACAGCAACTCCCCCAAGGGATCATGAGGTGGCTACTGCAGACGACTCTACTTGTAAAGAATTAATGAATTTGCCAGAAAGGGAATTTAAAATATGGATGATAAAGACAGTAAAAGAGTGGGTGATAAAATGGAAAGAGAGAACCAAAAGTCAAACAAGAGATATATAGAATATAGAAAGGATATGACAAAGTTAAGGAAATGAAGGTGACAATCAGGGAACGTAAAGATGCAGGGGAAAGTATGAAAAATAGGTTAGACCATGGAGAAGAAAGAACCTCAGCACTAGAGGATAAAGTTTTCAAGTTAACCCAGGTAGTTAAAGAGGCAGAAAAGAAGAGAGAGAAAGCAGAACAGTTGCTTAGACAACTAAGAGACTCCATGAAGCATTCAAACATATGAATAATAAGGTTCCCTGAAGGGGAAGAAAATTGTTCCAAAGGAATGGAAGCCCTTCTGGAGACTATGATAAATGAAAACTTCCCAAGTCTTACTAAAGATTCCAACATACATTTTTCAGATGGATATCAAACTCCCAGCCATCTCAATTCAAACAGAGCTTCTTCAAAACACGTTGTAATGAACTTTTCCAAAGTCAAGATGAAAGAAAAAAATTCTGAAAACAGCCAAGAATATGCATCAACTGACCTACAGAGGTAGAGTCATTAGGATGACAGCAGACATTTCAACTGAAACTGTCCAAGCCAGAAGAGCATGGTCATCCACCTTCAACAACTTTAACCAAATAATTTTCAACCCCAAATTCTGTATCCTGCTAAATTAACCTTCAAAATTGATAGAGAAATTGAATCTTTTGCAGATACACAAGCACTGAAGAAATTCACCACAACAAGACTAGCTCTACAGAAAATACTTAGACCTATTCTCAACACTGACCATCACCACGGACCAAGCCAGAAGAGCATGGTCATCCACCTTCAACAACCTTAACCAAATAATTTTCAACCCCAAATTCTGTATCCTGCTAAACTAACCTTCAAAATTGTTGGAGAAATCGAATCTTTTGCGGATACACAAGCACTGAAGAAATTCACCACAACAAGACTAGCTCTACAGAAAATATTTAGACCTATTTTCAACACTGACCATCACCATGGACCACCAGCAAAGTAAACACTGAGAAGCTAAAGGTAAAAACTTAGCTCCACAGTGACGTGAAGGATAAAACTACACAATGAACTTTCACAAAATATGATGACTGGAGCTCCACCACACTTACCAATTGCCTCAATAAATGTCAATGGATTGAATTCACCACTGAAGAGGTACAGGTTGGCTGATTGGATGAAAAAGCACAAGCCATCCATATGCTGTCTCCAGAAAACACACCTAGCCTTAAAGGACAAATCAAGATTCAGGGTTAAGGGATGGAAAACAGTATTTCAAGCAAATGGAAATCAGAATAAAGGATGGATTGCAATCTTATTTTTAGATACAAGTGAATTTAAAGCAACTAAAGTTAAGAAAGACAAAGATGGACACTTCACACTTATCAAGGGAACAATACAACAAAAAGACATTTCAATTTTAAATATTTATGCACCCAACTTAAATGCTCCTAGATTTAATAAAATACTTTGATGGGTCTGAGCAATATGATATCCCATAATACCATGATCGCTGGGGATTTTAATACCCCTCTGACAGAGCTGGACAGGTCCTCTAAACAAAAACTAAACAAAGATACAAAGGACTTAAATATGACCCTATAACAAATGGGATTAATAAATACATACAGAACACACCATCCCAAAGGTAAAGAACATATATTTTTCTTCTCAGCCCATTATTCATACTCCAAAATCAACCACAACCTAGGATACCAATCAAACCTCAGGAAAATTTAAAAAATACAAATTATACTTTGTATCTTCTCAGACCACAAAGCAATAAAGGTGAAACTGAACTCCAAAAAAATGTTCATCCTCACACAAAGACATGGAAATTAAACAACCTTATTCTTAATGATAGTTGGGTTCAGGAAGAAGTAAAAGAGGAAATCATTTAATTCCTCAAGCATAACAACAATAAAGACACAAGCTACCAAAACCTCTGGTATACAGTAAGAGGGAAATTTATCATATTAGACTGCTACATTCAAAAAACAGAAAGAGAGTGCATCAACAAACTCATGAATCATCTTATGGGATTGAAAAAAGACGAACAATCTCATCCCAAACCCAGCAGAAGAAAAGAAATAATCAGAAATAATAAATCAGAGATGAATTAGATTGAAAACAAAAGAATCATTCAGAAAATTAACAAAAAGTTGTTTCTTCAAAAAAATAAATAAAATCAATAAACTTTTGCCCAGATTAACAAGAAACACAAAAGTAAAATCTCTAATAACCTCAATCAGAAACAATAAAGGGGTAATAACAACAGAGATACAAGCACTCAACTTTGGGTAGTACAAGAAACTCCATTCTCAGAAATTTGACAATGTGGAGGAAATGAATCAATAACTGGAATCTCACCCTCTCCCAAGACTTAACCAAAAGAAATAGATATCTTGAACAGACCAATTTCAAGAACTAAGATAGAAGAAACAGTAAAAAAATCTCCCAACAATAACAACAAAAAAAGCCCTGGACCAGATGGTTTCACACCAGAATTCTATCAAACCTTGAAAGAAGAGCTTATATCCATGCTGCAGAAATTATTCCAAAAAGTTGAGAAGGAGGGTATCTTCCCCAACACATTCTAGGAAGCAAACACCACCCTGATACCAAAACCAGGAAAAGACTCAACTAAAAAGGAGAACTTCAGATCAAGTTCACTAATGAATACAAATGCAAAAATTCTCAATAAAATCCTAGCCAATAGATTACAGCTACACATTAAAAAAATTATTCATCATGATCAAGTAGTATCTTCATCCCAGGGATGCAAGGCTGGTATAACATACACAAGTCTATAAATGTAATTCATCATATCAACAGAAGCAAAAACAAAGACCGCATGATCATCAATAAATGAAGAAATAGGATTCAATAAAATTCAGCATCCTTTTCTAATTAGAACACTTAAGAATATAGGCATAGGTGGAATGTTTCTTAAACTGATTGAAAGCATCTATAACAAACCTGCAGCTAGTATTGTACTGAATGGAATAAAACTGAAAGCTTTTCCACTTAGAACTAGAACTAGAACCAGACAAGGTTGTCCTCTATCACCATGACTATTCAATACAGTGCTGGAAGTTCTTGCCAATACAATCAAGCAAGAGAAGAAAATAAAATGCATCCAAATGGGGGCAGAGGACATCAAACTATCACTCTTTGCCAGGGATATGATTTTATACTTAGAGAACCTCAAAGACTCAATCACAAGACTCCTAGAAGTGATCAAAAAATACAGTAATATCTCAGGATATAAAACCAATGTCCACAAATCAGTAGCCTTTGTATATGCCAATAACAGTCAAGATGAGAAGCTAATCAAGTCACAATTGCCTTCATAGTAGCTTAAAAAAAATAAAATACTTAGAAATATACCTAACAAAAGAAGTGAAGGAACTCTACAAGAAAATTATGAAGCCCTAAGAAAGGAACCAGCAGAAGATATTGACAAATGGAAGAACATACTATGCTCATGGCTGGGGAAAATCAACATTGTCAAAATGTCTATACTTCCAAAAGCAATCTACAGATTCTATACAATAGCCATGAAAACACCATCATCATACTTTCAAGATTTGGAAAAAATAATTTTGTATGGAAGCAGAGAAAAACCCATATAGCCAAGGCAATTCTTAGTAATAAAAAGAAAGCCATGGGAATCTCCCTACGAGACTTTAGGCTACAATACCAAAACAGCATGGTATTGGCACAAAAATAAAGACATTGACATTTGGAACCAAATAGAAAACCATGATATGAAACTATCATCTTACAACCACCTTCTCTTTGATAAACCAAACAAGAACATACACTGGGGAAAAGGATCCCTATTCAACAGAAGCAATAGAATATAAAAGCAATACTGTTCAATAAATGGTGTTGGGAAAACTCCAATAACCACATGTAAAAAACTGAAACTGGACCTGCGCCTCTCACCACTTACAAAAATTGATTCAAGTTGGATAAAAGATTTAAACCTAAGGCATGAAACAATAAAAAATCCTTGAAGAAAGTATGAGGAAAACACTTGAAGATATTGGCCTGGGAAAAAAATTTATGAAGAAGACTTTCATGGCAATTGCACCACCAACAAAAGTAACCAAACAAATGGGACTTAATTAAACTGAAAAGCTTCTGTACAGCTAAGGAGACAACAACCAAAGCATATAGACAACCTTTATAGGGAGCAGGGAGAAGGGAGGAGGGACGGAGATGGGGGTCACAGTGTATGGGAAAAGGTATTTTCAAATCATGAATAGGACAAAAGCTTTATAACTAGGATTTACAGAGAACTCAAATTAATCAACAAAAAAGGACCCAACAATCCCATATATCATGGGCCAAGAGACATGAATAGAACCTTCTCTAAAGAAGATAGACAAATGGCTAACAAACATATGAAAAAATGTTCATCATCCCTAATCATCAGACAAATGTAAATCAAAACTACCTTGAAATATCACCTAAACCCAGTGAGAATAGCCCACATCACAAAGTCTCAAAGCTGCAGATGCTGGTGTGGATGTGGAGAGATGGGAACACTTTTACACTGATGGTGAGACTGAAAACTAATACAACCTTTTTGGAAGGAAGTATGGAGAACCCTCAAAGAACTCAAATTAGTCACCACATTTGATCCTGTGATCCCATTACTAGGCATTCTATCCAGAAGAAAAAAAAAATCCTTTTATTATAAGGACATTTGCGCTAGACCAGTGGTTCTCAACCTTCCTAATGCCACGACCCTTTAATACAGTTCTTCATGTTGTGGTGACCCCCAACCATAAAATTATTTTCATTGCTAAACTTCATAACTGTAATTTTGCTACTGTTATGAATCGTAATGTAAATATCTGATATTCAGGATGGTCTTAGGTGACCTTTGTGAAAGGGTCATTCGACCCCCAAAGGGGTCGCAGCCCATAGGTTGAGAACCGCAGCACTAAACTGTTTATCAAGCTCAAATTATGATTGCCAAAATGTGGAAACAATCTAAATGCCCATCAATCAGAAATGGATTAACAAGCTGTGATATATGTATATCATGGAATACTATTCAGCCAAAAAAAAGGATGCAGACTTTATATCTTTGTATTAACCTGGGTGGAGGTGGAACACATGCTTCTTAGTAAAGCATCACAAGAATGGAGAAGCTTGAATCCAGTGTAACAAATTCTAATATGAAGGCAGTAGATGAAGCTAATGGGGGGGGGCAGGAGAATGTGGGAGCAGGGAGAGAGGAGGAGGGAATGCGGGTCACAGTGTATGGCACACCTCTGGGGGGGGACACAACTATAAGAGGGATTTTAACAAATGCAATCAGTGTAGCCTAATTCTTTGTACCCTCAATGATTCCCAATCAATTAACAAAAGAAAGAAAATGTCCCCTTCCACTTTCATTGGCCTATCTCAGCTCTTATCAATGGTGCAGAATCTCTTGTAAGCTTCCATTCAGCTGCTCCCTGCCTCCCCACAGTGGTCCTAGGGAAACAAGGTCCACTGCTTCTCTATTCAACCTTCCTTGACCTTCTTGGTTCATAAGGGAATTTGTAGATCTCTTCCATGCTGCCACCTTCTCTGCCTTGGTATGCTGAACCTCCCTTTGCTCCCTTTCAAGGTCTCCCCAATGTCAGGCAAGCTCTTCTTGGTCTTCTTTCTGATTAAATATGGGCCTGTGATTTCTAAACTACACCCTGCATGATACTGTGTGGTGATCACCATGCTGACCTGAGGTATTCCCCCCACCTCAGGCCTGTACTTTCCTGAGCTACACTCTGAAATATAAAATATTGAGGATTTTTTCAAACCCACCCAAGAATTTCAGACCTCACTCCCCTTCCCTCTTGCCTTTGGCATTTTCTTGAGGGGAAAGCCAGGAGCTCATTGTGAATTCTTGTCTTCCTTCCCTTGAATTCTCTCAGAACCACTATCAGTACTCTACCTTCTGTTTTCTTTTGGTTGAAGTTGGGAGCTTTCTCTACATTGAGTTCTTTTTATTCTCCACACTAACAAAAGAAGTGAAGGAACTCTACAAGAAAATTATGAAGCCCTAAGAAAGGAACCAGCAGAAGATATTGACAAATGGAAGAACATACTATGCTCATGGCTGGGGAAAATCAACATTGTCAAAATGTCTATACTTCCAAAAGCAATCTACAGATTCTATACAATAGCCATGAAAACACCATCATCATACTTTCAAGATTTGGAAAAAATAATTTTGTATGGAAGCAGAGAAAAACCCATATAGCCAAGGCAATTCTTAGTAATAAAAAGAAAGCCATGGGAATCTCCCTACGAGACTTTAGGCTACAATACCAAAACAGCATGGTATTGGCACAAAAATAAAGACATTGACATTTGGAACCAAATAGAAAACCATGATATGAAACTATCATCTTACAACCACCTTCTCTTTGATAAACCAAACAAGAACATACATTGGGGAAAAGGATCCCTATTCAACAGAAGCAATAGAATATAAAAGCAATACTGTTCAATAAATGGTGTTGGGAAAACTCCAATAACCACATGTAAAAAACTGAAACTGGACCTGCGCCTCTCACCACTTACAAAAATTGATTCAAGTTGGATAAAAGATTTAAACCTAAGGCATGAAACAATAAAAAATCCTTGAAGAAAGTGTGAGGAAAACACTTGAAGATATTGGCCTGGGAAAAAAATTTATGAAGAAGACTTTCATGGCAATTGCACCACCAACAAAAGTAACCAAACAAATGGGACTTAATTAAACTGAAAAGCTTCTGTACAGCTAAGGAGACAACAACCAAAGCATATAGACAACCTTTATAGGGAGCAGGGAGAAGGGAGGAGGGACGGAGATGGGGGTCACAGTGTATGGGAAAAGGTATTTTCAAATCATGAATAGGACAAAAGCTTTATAACTAGGATTTACAGAGAACTCAAATTAATCAACAAAAAAGGACCCAACAATCCCATATATCATGGGCCAAGAGACATGAATAGAACCTTCTCTAAAGAAGATAGACAAATGGCTAACAAACATATGAAAAAATGTTCATCATCCCTAATCATCAGACAAATGTAAATCAAAACTACCTTGAAATATCACCTAAACCCAGTGAGAATAGCCCACATCACAAAGTCTCAAAGCTGCAGATGCTGGTGTGGATGTGGAGAGATGGGAACACTTTTACACTGATGGTGAGACTGAAAACTAATACAACCTTTTTGGAAGGAAGTATGGAGAACCCTCAAAGAACTCAAATTAGTCACCACATTTGATCCTGTGATCCCATTACTAGGCATTCTATCCAGAAGAAAAAAAAAATCCTTTTATTATAAGGACATTTGCGCTAGACCAGTGGTTCTCAACCTTCCTAATGCCACGACCCTTTAATACAGTTCTTCATGTTGTGGTGACCCCCAACCATAAAATTATTTTCATTGCTAAACTTCATAACTGTAATTTTGCTACTGTTATGAATCGTAATGTAAATATCTGATATTCAGGATGGTCTTAGGTGACCTTTGTGAAAGGGTCATTCGACCCCCAAAGGGGTCGCAGCCCATAGGTTGAGAACCGCAGCACTAAACTGTTTATCAAGCTCAAATTATGATTGCCAAAATGTGGAAACAATCTAAATGCCCATCAATCAGAAATGGATTAACAAGCTGTGATATATGTATATCATGGAATACTATTCAGCCAAAAAAAAGGATGCAGACTTTATATCTTTGTATTAACCTGGGTGGAGGTGGAACACATGCTTCTTAGTAAAGCATCACAAGAATGGAGAAGCTTGAATCCAGTGTAACAAATTCTAATATGAAGGCAGTAGATGAAGCTAATGGGGGGGGGGCAGGAGAATGTGGGAGCAGGGAGAGAGGAGGAGGGAATGCGGGTCACAGTGTATGGCACACCTCTGGGGGGGGACACAACTATAAGAGGGATTTTAACAAATGCAATCAGTGTAGCCTAATTCTTTGTACCCTCAATGATTCCCAATCAATTAACAAAAGAAAGAAAATGTCCCCTTCCACTTTCATTGGCCTATCTCAGCTCTTATCAATGGTGCAGAATCTCTTGTAAGCTTCCATTCAGCTGCTCCCTGCCTCCCCACAGTGGTCCTAGGGAAACAAGGTCCACTGCTTCTCTATTCAACCTTCCTTGACCTTCTTGGTTCATAAGGGAATTTGTAGATCTCTTCCATGCTGCCACCTTCTCTGCCTTGGTATGCTGAACCTCCCTTTGCTCCCTTTCAAGGTCTCCCCAATGTCAGGCAAGCTCTTCTTGGTCTTCTTTCTGATTAAATATGGGCCTGTGATTTCTAAACTACACCCTGCATGATACTGTGTGGTGATCACCATGCTGACCTGAGGTATTCCCCCCACCTCAGGCCTGTACTTTCCTGAGCTACACTCTGAAATATAAAATATTGAGGATTTTTTCAAACCCACCCAAGAATTTCAGACCTCACTCCCCTTCCCTCTTGCCTTTGGCATTTTCTTGAGGGGAAAGCCAGGAGCTCATTGTGAATTCTTGTCTTCCTTCCCTTGAATTCTCTCAGAACCACTATCAGTACTCTACCTTCTGTTTTCTTTTGGTTGAAGTTGGGAGCTTTCTCTACATTGAGTTCTTTTTATTCTCCACACTAAAGCATATTTTCATACTTCTACAGCTTAATTTGGATATGTAAGTAGGTCTTGGAATTTAAAAACCCTCTTTCTGTTTCCACAATCCTGATTCACAACACTTGTCTCACTACACACTCATTAAAAACAAACAAATGAACAAACAAAAAACCAAAAAACAACTTTCTTGAACAATTACTTTTCCTCTCTGAATTCCTGCTTTAATAACCCAAATCTTGCCTGAGGTAATGGATGCCTCGGACTGAATTGGGGAGAGAGGGGTGTGGATGTCAATTAATTTATTTCAGAAAGTCCTACCCTTGTTAGAGTTGAAACTGATGTTGATAAATTACTTTTGTCCTTCAGTTATTTCTAAATTCATTTCTTAGAGGAACCATTCCTTTTCTCCAGAAGCTACTTTTAAAAACACAGTGTTTTTAAAGGTACACTACAGTCTATCTTCAGCTATACAATAGCTTCTATGTAGTAGAAAATTTTTAAATTTCAATTCAACAAACATCAGTTCATACTTTTTAAACTAGCCTATAACGTTATGTACTTTTGTGTAAATTTTGAGTAGGCAGGAGAGATTTACAAGAGGAAAAGACAAGATCCCAATTCTTAAATCCAAGTAACAACATGCAAACATAAAATCATCAGAATACAATGGAACACTAGGGATAATTGTGTCAACATGTGTGCATTACTTGTAATAGATACATAAAGATTCTTATTGTTCTATGCTATCCTTTGTATAGATAAAAAAGTGTACATTATCTGGGCAACTTGAAAGTAACATTTGTCAGGGACGATATTAAGGAGGAAGTAAAGGGGCCACACCTTAAATTTGGGGTAGAATGTTGATATGCAGAAAGGGAGAAAGAGTCTCTTCCAGGCAGTAAGGAAACAACGTGGGGAATAAGGACTGTGGGCTTAGAGGACAATTTTGTTATGTTAAGCTTTAAATTGACTGAACAACACAAGTCATTCTGGAAAAATGTATTTTTTTCAGTATTTGTTCTTGGCATTGCCTCTCTTATTCCCCCTGCCCCCGTATTTTTCATAAAGCAAATGCTTTGTCATATTCTTCCTCTTTATGGGATTGCTCTTGGCTCATTCTGCTGCCTCTGTTTGCTTGGTCACAGCTGTCCATGAGAGTCTTTCTTCTCCCAAATGGTCTGACTAAGCGAGGCTCACAGCAAATAACAGACAGCCCAAGGGTCAAGCCCAATGGGACTGCAAGCATTTGACTTTGGAATCAAGCCATTCTTGCTACTAGTGAGGCTTGCAAGAGTTTGTTTTTCTTCTAATGTTGCAGCTAAATTTCCATTGAAATAATAATAGCTCAAAAAATGTTTCTCTTTCATCTTTTCTTATTCCTTTACCAAGTATATGGGGAAAATGAGACTATATATAGACACAGCTAAAACTCTCTCCCAAGCCACGACTCTGCTGAAACCGCCTCAGTAACTTAGAGTGCCATCTCAGTGACATTTATTTCAATGTAATTCTCCTTGACCTCCCCTATTCCCCTTTACACTTTAACTAAAGCTTCTTAAAATTTTTTTTTTTTTTCTTGGTTTCTAGAATTCAGTATTCTGATTTATCTCCTATCTCTCTGGACTATTCTTTTACTACTTCCTCTTACTCCCTAAATACAACTATTTTCTAAAAAACTTTAGAAAAATTTTACAAAATATTTGCAAAATATTCTTTTTGTTGGCCACATCTCTGTAGAATTTTTTAATGAATATTTTGTCAATAAAGCTACATTTAGCTACTATTTCCCATTTTCCCCATGTGTGGTGACTTCATGGGTGACTTTTGGAACTTCCTGTATTGTCTTCTTTCTTTTAATTCAAACAAGCAGAACATGAAAACAAACTCATACAAAATATTTAGACAAGAGACAGGAGAAATTTCCAAAGAAAAGGTTAACACTCACCTAATGTTTCATCAACACCCTAACAGGAATGCTACAGTTATTTTGATCTTCTAACCAAATCAATAATAACTTTTCCATTTCAATAATTAATCCTCTATGCTGCTTAGTAATTATTGATGTTTTCACTGGAGCACTGTCTCCCACATGTTCCATTATTCTCACTTTATCCTTCGTAATTATTCCGATAGCTAAGGGACGGAAGCCTGGTGCTTTGTGAACAATGATGGTGTTTGGCTCTTCTCTGTCCACTATGATCACCTTTCTCTTTACTGCAGGCTCACCTGGACTTGCAGTGGCCTTTCACTGTGGCAGCATGAACATAAGAGTGAACACAGACTCACAAAATCCAGTGAAAACATAAAGACGAAATTGATGCTATCCGCTAAGACAATGAAACTGGCTCTGAGGCAAAGATGGTGCGCCAAGGATGGGCCATGTGGTTTATTTATACACGTGGAAGAAACTAGTTCCCTAATTATTATTTCAATTAGTTAATTATAAATTATCCTTATGGGGAGTCTTGGGAGCCCATTTTTAAGTACGGAAGTTCATAAATGTAGTTGCTAGTAATTGCCTATATTTACACCACATAATGGTAAATGCTGCAAATAAGAGCTTTCCTTTCCTTTCCTTTTCCTTTTCCTTTCAGTTTCTTTTCCCCTTCCCTTCTTTTCCCTTCTTTCTTTCTTTTTTCTGAAAGGTTATTGATGTCTAATATTTTTCAGAACATCACTGATTATTGTCATACCACTCTCCCAGTCACCTGAGTTTGAAACTTGGGAGTAACTTTTAATGCTTTTCTTTTCCTCACCCCATTCAATGTCAAGTCCTCTAATTTTTAGGTCAGTTCAAACCTTACCATCTCCATTGCTCCTGGCCTAACTATGTCCAGACCATTCTCCCAGTGTCTTTCTCTTATCTCTACTCACCTGGGAAAATGCTGCTAAATTAATCTTCCTAAGATTTCCTACCAGCTCTGACCACAGTCAAATGTTTTCAGTGATTCTCTTTGCTTACCAAAGTTAAGAGTTATTAATTTTCACTAAACATCAACCACAATCTAGACGCCTTTCCAACTCTAGCCTCTCTTGCTCCTGTCACATACCTTAGGGTTCTGAGTTCCTAGCTTGTGCCTGGATCATAAAAAGTATAATGCAGCACTTAGCAAAATCTGGAGGATAAAACTGTCTAATTGAATGAATGGAGGCCTTTTTGATTCCATGTCAATTTTTTTCTCCAGATTCCCTCTTTGCCATTTCCACACATCTAAATCTTTCCTCTGTGTCAAGGTTGAGCCCTGTGCTAAGTTCTTCAGTCAAAATGATCTTTTTTTCCATCATCTGAGGACCCATCCCAGAGTGTTTTACTTTTATGGTCACATTTATCATTCTCTGCCTTATATTAATATTACTAGTGAATATGTTATATTCTGTTTAAAATACATGAACTGAACCATGATGAGTTTCTTCTTGGGTCTGATGGTCATACAATCAAAATGAGTTGAATAATTTGCTATGGATGAGGACACCTGGGATTTAAACAACATATTTCCTTTCAAATTATCTAATACTTTCTCACTTTTTTCCCCCACGTGTTATAATGCAAAGAGAAATCAGAAATTTTATCTCGTTTGTCATATTATTCATTGAGAAATTGAGGACTACTATTAAGAAGAGGTTTATCTTGGCAAGTTCAGAGTTTCTACTCTTTCAACACTATCTTTCGTGGATGTGCTTGTAGTTTACCTTCCAGGTGGAGTTTATATGGTTGGATGCTTGGCTAACAGCCACCTTCCCTAGATATTAAAGGAAAGATATTCAGGGATATTACAGGGAATTATACGCTCCATGAAGACAGAGATCAAGTCTGTCTTATTCTCCAAAATAACCTGCATCTTGGCCCAGTGTTATTTCACTATATTAACAAAACACATTGCCCGTGGTTTTTGTCGACACCATAGACAGAAGGATGAACACTGCTCCTTGTATTATTTTACAAAAGTTTAGAGTAGCTCCCCTCACAAGGGGCACATTCCAAGACCTGCAGGGGATGCCTGAGACACAGATTAGTGCTCAACCCTATGTATATAATACGCTAAGATAAAGTTTAATTTATAAATTAGGCACAGTAAGATACTAACAATGATAAGAAATAATAAAATTTAACAATTACAACATTACGCCATAAAACAAGATAAGTGAGTATGACCTCTCTCCTTTCTCTTTCTTTGTCACTCTCTTCAAATATCTTATTTCACTCATTTATTTTTGGACCATAGTCGACCACAGGTAACTAAAACCATGGAAAGAAAAACTGTGCATAAGAAAAGACTACTGTATTTTCCAAAGTTTTTTTTTTTCCACGTTACAAAATCACTATGTGGTAAATTAAGGACTTTCCCCCCCAAGGACTTTATTGGTTTATTTATTTACAGAGTTTGACTACAGCTTGGCAGATAGCATCAGTAGCTGGGCACAGAGAAAGAGTAATCAGGCACCGTTTTAAAATTTACTGATGACCTCTTACCGGCATAATACTTTAACACAGGCAGTTTGAGTAACATCCTTAAATATTTTTTACCCTGGTTTATCTATTACATGATGGCTGACACCTTTAAGTGTATAAGGTTATAGTTAATGATTGCTGGATGTATTTATCTTGTCCTAAATATATTTACCATGTTCTAATTCTGGAGAGATTTGTTATTTGTTCCTGTTTTGCTTCTTTGTTTCTTAACATTACACTGAGGGGTTTCCCCTTTGTTTCACTCTCTGGTCTGGAAACGGCTCTACCAGAAAAACTACATATCTGTTTCAAAATGTATGTACACTGACTGGTTGACAATACAGATTGTTAAACCGTATGAGTAGATACTGCAATCTAAAGAATATCACCATAGGCCAAGATCCAAAATGACAAAAAGGCATTTCTGAATCCTATGAAGGTAATAGATAACATGTCAGGGCTTAGACAGAATTGGCGAACCAGCTATTAATATTCCCTATATACACTAGCACGTATTGTCTTGCTTTCCCAGAGCCTCACAAAACAGCGTATCTTTTTGTTAAATATTAGTACTTTGTGTACAGTGACTGCTTTAATTTTTTGTTATACCACTTTTCTAATAGCAATACTTAGGATGAAATCCCTGGGTCTACTAAATATACCATTCTTGTGCTAGGTTTTAATGTACTCCATGCCTCTTCAGTAGTTAACAATTATTGAATTGGGGCTTATGAAAGCCTCGTTTAAAATGTAGCATCCATAAGTTTTTTTTTTTTTTTTTTTAGATATTGTGTTAAAATGAAAAGGTGATAGTAAGACCCATTGACACATCTGGCAATCTAAGATAGCATGATTCTGAAATGTGAATATTTAAAAAAAAAAGCATTATCTTAGCCTTGTTTCTTGCAATTCTGTCCACGTGTAATATTTTCTCAGGTTGGTGTGGTTGATACACTGTTGTTTAAACCAATCAATGCAAATTAGCTTGTAATTTCCTTGGCCGTAAAAGTCTGCTGTTGTTCACCTAATCTGTAGTTGAGTATGATTCAAGCTGTTATTCTGTGTTTCTACTAAAGACAGAGCAATCAGAAGACTGGAAAATATAATCTGCTATCATCTACTTGGAATATGAGTTTTTAAGGATTGCTTTTTTAAAGCATTAGTTTAACATAAAAGTTTGTAAAACACTGGCTATCACCTTTGAAAAAGTTAAATCCCATATTTATTTTAGTAAATTTCTTGGAAAAATAGTAAATAATTAAAACTTCCAACACATATCATAATAGATCGTGTTGTTATTATAGAAATTTATCTCCATAGCTAATGACCAAACACTAGCTAATGTTCATATGAATTCAAGTGAAACCTGTGTAAATTTATAAATAACATGAACTGTACTTTCTTTTCAGGGAAAATGATTTATAAATTAAATAACTCCTTAGGTCTTCTTAATGATAATAGTAATGACTAATGCATAATAATAATAGACATTATTATTGAGGGCTATGATCTACCACCTGCCAAATTGATATTTTTGTTCCTTAGAGACGGCATCTTGCTCTGTCACCTAGGAGTACAGTGACTCTAACATAGTTCACTGAAGCCCCAAACTCCTAGGATTAAGCTATCCTCCTACTTTAGCCTCCTAAGCAGCTGGGACCATAGGCATACTGCTTTGCCTGGCTAATTTTAAAAAATTGTTTGAGTCTCATTATGTTGCCCAGGTTGGTCTCTAACTCCTGGCCTACCCTAACCTCTCCTGCCTGAGTCTCCCCAAATTCTGGGATCACAGACCATGAACCTATGCCTGGCCCAAATTCCTAACATAATTAACACTAATATTCATGATGACGATGACCCTGAATGCATATATTTTCTTCCTTTTCAAGTGAGGAAATCAAAGCTAAGAAAGGTTCTGTAACTTGCTTAATGCTTCAGGTTGTGAAAAATTACAGTTGGAATATAAAACCATGTCTCTCTACTTTTGGTGCCCATTGTCTTTGAGCATTTTTCTCCCTGCTCTCAACGCCCATATACTGGGCTTTAATAATTTGGAATATATAAACTGTTTGATGGAGTTTATATAATCCTTAATTGCCTTAATTAATACATAACATTTTTTGTGAAAAAGCTTTTTTCCTTATAGATATTTGTAAATAGAACCCTAAATACTGATCTTTTTGAATTTTATTGAATCTCCAATATTGCATGCAAGTATACCTTGACCTCTGACCTGTCCCTCAGCTCCCACACGCATCATTAATGATCTTCATCTTGGTTGGCCAGCTATCTATGCCTCTTCCTATGATCAGAAAGACAAACATTCCCTCCTTAAACTCCTCTACCCTTGCTGGAAGCTCATCTCATTCATTTCTTACCTCCAGCATCTCTCACAACTTCTGGCACTCAAAAAATAGATATTTTTTGTTAATTTGTCCTCTACATAGACCAAGAGCTCTTTGAATGCTAGGGCCACATCTAACTCTTCCAAGGTGTGTACCTCAGGGCCAAGAGGAAAAGCATCAGAGCCCACATTCCACGTGGGAAAATGTGAGGAAGGGATAAGTTAATCATTCAATCAGATGATCAACGTCTTTAGCAGAAAAAGGCAAAGCAGAACAGTAACCCCTCAAAAGAGAATAAGAACAAAAGCAAAGGGTCTACCACCAGCTGTTCATTTATGGGATTATTTAAAGAATAATAGTACCAATAATAATAATAGCAGCAATCACTAAATATACCATTATATTCCAGGACTTTACCAGGTCCTTTGTATATAAATGTTATCTCATTTAATTCCTGTTTTAGAGGTATGGAAGAGGAAACTCAGAGAAGTCGCTGGTTTCACAGGCTTTCCCCTCAGCCTCCAATCTGGAATTTATCCAGGAAAATAAGAGGTCCTGTGTCTTATAAAATGCCACCAATTCTTTCACATAATTTATGTAATTATAGATTTACAGCAGTGCAACGAGTTTTTATAAACTATTTATATACTCAAAATATACTCTGAACTAAACAAAAGTACATTGTTATTTTCATGAAATTATTAAGTGGACATCCAAGATTTGAAAGCCAAATAAGGTAAGCATTGGGCCCGTTGTTATTATGAAGTTTGTTGATGGAGAGGGGAGTACGTGTGTAAATGTGGTATGTTACCCACAATTTTAAGAGGATATAATTCTTGAATAATTATTTTTCATATATTTTCCATGTTTAAAGTCCACAAAATGTATCATTCATATTGTAAGATCGCTTATTCTCTATCTAATGAAAGACAAATTGGAAAATATTTGCGGTTTGTGTGCAGCAGCACTGATTTTGGGTGCTATCTGTTAGAAATGCATGTAACCTTATTATGCTATTACCTAAATAAAAGGTGAGTATAAAATGGAAGGCTAAAACACCAAGCTAATAGTTATGTTCTTTACCTAAGTTCACTCTGGAAGATGTCTCCTTTCTTAGTACAACCTCCTCATTAGTTTGTGTTTATTTGTCCATTTCAGAAAGAAATTTACCAGTAAAATGACTAATATTTAAGATGAAACCAAATATATTTCAGAGGCTTTGCCAGTGTGTAACGTCTTCCAACACCAGCCAAAAATAGCAGTGGACTAATTTTGAAATAACTGTTTTCTCTGCAGAATTCTCCACGCTATTCTCACTTGCCCTCTTTTCTTGAATCCTTACCTTTTAACTCCCACCCCGGAAAAAAAAGAAAAACAGATTACAGTAAATTTTGGCAAGGAATTCTATTTGCATCATTTTCTTAGAAGTCACATGCTTTGGATTTCCTCTTGTTTATGATATATTAAAATGCCTTCCAGATGTTTTTAATTATATAAAAAAAGTGTTTTCAAGAAAGCAGAGTAATCCATAATAAAATTTCCTCTTTTTTTAATGGCCAATAAATTAGTATATTCCAGCTTATCAAACTCCCCCATAATTCTGAAGAGTGGTGACCTCTTGCAAGAAGGTCAGGCAATGAGGCAGACAGCTAGATTGGAGCAGAGGGAGAGTTTTACCAACTACACTCTCAGTTCCTGTTTCCAACCGAGGCAGCTCCCTGCCTGGGGCCTACCATGAGGCCAAAGCCCATTGGCTAGAATAGCTTAAAAGTCCGAAACAAATATAAACACCTCCACAGTGCTGGGACATGAAAGGCCCAGCTTACTGATACTGTGTACACTCACGCCTGGGTGTGGGGCAGGGAAGACAGCATTTAACTGCTGGTATGCAGTGCTGAAGCTGGGCCGCATGACGAGGTTTTCATTTACTGATGTTGGATGTGTGCCCAGACTGCCATAGTAGAATTTAGGGGAAAACACAGAAGGCAGGAGAAGCACAGAATGGTTTTCGGGAATATCCATGTGGGCACAAGAATAAATACACGTGAAGACTATGTTTGCAGAAATGAAAGGACTGGCCACTCCTCCCACATCCGTCCCTGGCCCTCTCCACTTGCCTTTGAAAGTAACTGCTCCTCATAACATTGATTCCAAATGAGTAAGATTATAATTCAGCTGAAAGAGAAAGAGGACAGGGCCGGACGGGAGGAAACATTAGATCGCTTTGCCTGTTGCTGTTTTAAGCTTAGTAAGCAGAGGCAAAGGGTAGGGTATTTTGTCCGGTTTTCTTTCTCTTTTTCTTTCCTTAACTAATGTCACTAAAAGAGAAAGCTTTGTGAATCATGGATGTGGTGGCTTTTACTTTTTCATATGTGTTACCCAATGCTTTTGTATGAAAATATGTCCCAGACTTTATCCAGACAACAAAAAAACATATTTTATGATGAACTTTTAATTAATCTTTAAATATTTATTCATTTATTTATGTAATTTATTTTGAAA
Organism: Nycticebus coucang; assembly: GCF_027406575.1. Lineage (NCBI taxonomy): Eukaryota > Metazoa > Chordata > Mammalia > Primates > Lorisidae > Nycticebus > Nycticebus coucang. Next base: position 19,056,299 of record NC_069784.1, on the reverse strand, counting down.
TTCCCTGAGACAATGTCTTGCTCTGTCTCTTGACTAGAGCACAGTGATGTGGTCACAGCTCAGAGCAATCCCAAACTCCTGGGCCCCACCTATATTCTTGCCTCACTCTCCTGAGTAGCTGGAACTACAGGTGTGCACCACCATGCCTGATTAATTTTTCTATTTTTTGTAGAGATGGTATCATTCATGTTCAGGCTGGTGTCTAACTTCTGGCCTTAAGTGATCCTCTCCTCATGGCCTCCCAGAGTGTTAGGATTATAGGCCTGAGCCATTGAGCCCATCCTGAAATGACTTTTTTCCTAACACATAGGTGATTAGTTACAGATTATAATCCCCTAGAATTTCAATATGTCCTTTTTTTTAGTTTATTTTATTTTTTTCTTTATTAAATCATAACTGTGTATATTGATGCATTTATGGGGTACAGTGTACTGATTTGATATACAATGTGAAATGCTTATATCACATAATTGTCTTACCACAACAAATAAGTAAGCAAGGTGATAGATGTGTTAATGAGTTCGATGTGGTAGCTTTTAACTGTATCTACTGATCATCTCTTATTGGGACAGACCGGGAAGCTTGAAACGTATATATTATATGGCTCACAATGTGAATTTACATTTGAATGGACATTCATTAGTCTAACATAATGGGGGATTCCTAGTGACTAACTCTCTCATCACACTGCTCCAACTCATGCCTTTGTAACTTTAAGCACATTTGCCAAATATGAGCAAATGCATTCATGATGACAGCTTTGGAGAGGCATTTTACCAAAATAGGAATAAGTAAGGAAGTGGTGCTTGATGATATTTTAATTTTAAATAAAGAAAGTGAGGCAACATAACAGAAATTAGTCAAGCAACCAGAGTTTTAACCAGTACTCACAATATACGACAATTAAATTTGAGAACTTACCCTAGAAAAAGCGCTACATACTTCATTCTGAGTATCACTTATGGCCACCTTTGAAGTACTCCCATTAGCATCCGGTGACCATAGTGATATTCAGCAACGATGTATGTAGCACTTATTCTAGGTTGCGTTCGTGAACGTAATTGTCAGAACAAAGAGTCCTACATAAGAGAGAAATTGAAAGAAGTTTCACTGGACAAGCAGGAGTAGAGGGGCAACAGAGGAAAATGGTGAGAGTACCTCTAAAGACCAGCCAGCAGAAGAGTGAGGTGATTAGAATTTATAGTAAAGAAGATGAGATGCCCCTGGGTAAGCAGGAAAGGTCCCCTGTGGATCAAGGCCGCTCACCTTGCTTGGGAATATCGGACTTTGAATTTTAAAACCAGTCATAAAATAAATACCAGCTGTAGATAAAATTTGATTGTTTGCTTCTGCAGTCAACACTTGCCTGTAAGGGGCAGAAGATACAGGAACAAACGAACACGTGTGGAGTTATCTATTACCAGCAGCGTCATTTCAGTGAAAGTACCACTGTGGTATTTTCCTGGTGGTCATTCATGTTGGCCACTTGATGCAATCTGAATTAAAAATGTGCAGGAATCTTTGGAAAATGTCACATCTAGGAAAAGAATGGGTCAACCAATGCAGCATTTTAAATAGGGCGAGTTAAGGAAGTTCCACCCTTTGTAGACTGATGAGATTTTGAAGTTACCAGATAACATCCACCTATATAGATTGAGTGCCTCAACAACTTAATTTAGCAAACATTTCTTTCTAACTTACCATGTGTTAGGTAGAATTCTGGGCACCGTTGAGGAACAAACACTAGAGCAAGAATTCCCTTAACTGTTTTAGCCAGGAAGCGCACCTTTGATAGAGCTTCAGCCTAAGGACATCTCTTGTAGAAGCAGGAAGCCTGCTGTAATCGTTCAAGCCTCCTCCTTTAAGGAGGAAATCAAGCGGAGAGAGCAAGGAGGGGAAAAGGGCAACTCCTTGCCTTGTGACTTGCAAGTCAAAGCTGTAATCCATGGAGGACAGAAGGCGCAGCTAGATGACTCACATACAAATGGTGTTGCCCATATTACCCAGGACATGGTGCTGGCCCTAAAGGAGCTAAATGTCTTGCCTTCCAGGTAAGACTCACTCAGAAATAACCTGAATGCAGCCCAGGCTACCTCTTTCTTCTCCTGGCACTTCCTCCCCTACCCCTGCTCTCTCCTTTCTAGGCACAGTGGTTTCCTTGCTCTTCATGGAATACACAGGACCTGCTCCCTCCTTGGGCTGTGACCTATGTGGTTCTTTGCCTGATTGTTCTTACCCTTGATATCTCCATGCCTCACACTGTTGTAATGTGGCTTCATCAAAATGGCCCTCCAGTCCCTGTATCCTGCTTTATTTGTCTTCAGACTAATTATCACCACCAGATAATCTACATCATTTTTTGGCTATTTTCTCCTGCCACTTGAATGTAAACCCCATGAAAGCAGGCTCTTTGGCCTTTTTTGTTCATTATTGGTACCCTTAGAACCGTGCCTGGCTCACAGCAAGTACATAGTAAGTATTTGTTAAATATATGAATAAATGTCCAAGGAAAAGTACAAAATGCGTTTGGATAACAGAGAGAAAGAAAGAGTAATTCTAGCTGAAAGAGCCATGAAGGGCTTAGGGGAGATACAGTGTAAACATTATGGGCCTAGCTCAGTGGTGGACGAGGAAACAGACAGACAGACCAAGGGTAGAGATTCTTATACAAGAGTGTACTTCAAATTGGGCTGTGCCATGTCGAATCATAATGAGATCTGAGAATAATTATTAGGGCTAGGAAAGCCTCAAGAACCTAAATTTTTAGGAGACATTGTTTAAGGAAATGATAATTTTCTTAACCTAAAGAAAATAAAGCATCAAGGACATGGGCGTAGGCGTTAGAGGATGTCACAACACAGTTGTCTTTAAATATTACAAAGATATCCTCTGAAATCGTGAGTAGACTTTACTGTTAGGAAGGCAGAAAGTTCCAGAAAGGTTTGATAATTTTGTTTTAAAATTTTAATCATTAAAATTGTCCTACAGTGGAGTGAACTATTAAATCACAGATGGATAATCCAACAGGAATGTTGTAACATGGACACCTGTCTTAGGTGAAAGGTTATACCAGATGGCTTACAGTTAAGCATCTCCCAAACTAGATTTAATACACACAGGTGCATGAGCATGCACATACTCATTGGGTTATAATTACCACAAATCACCCAGCTAGCTTCTAGAATAGAGGACACCCGTTAAAGTTGGATTTCAGATAAACAATGAACAATTTTTTATTATAAGTAGGTCTCATGCAATATTTGGGGAAAACTTATACCAACAATTTCTTTGTTGTTTATGTGAAATTCAAATTTAGCTGAAATTATCTGAAATTCTAAATTTAATTTAAATTTATCCTATATTCTATGTGGCAACCTTATGCTATAGAAAACAACATAGCCAAAGAAAGGTGTGTGTGTTTCTTCAGAATTCCGCATTTACATAATTAATGTAATAATTATAAAGCAGGGCCAGCATGCCAGAATTCATGCATGTACCTATGGCCATTAAAGCACTGGGCAAATTGGGGGTATTGATCTTATAGCCACAACACCAGGTGGGTTTTTCTTTTTTTTTTTTCCTTTTTTAAATCATTTTTGGCTGGATTATTTTACAGTTTTTGAGAATTTTAAAATGTGTTTATTTTAATGTTTCTTTTTTCGTTCACCAGGCTGTCTCTAGAATTTCACGGAGGACTTTGTCTTAAATGATTCACAGCATATCCTGGTGACTATTTGGCTTTCTTAGTATCTTCTTATCAAATCTAACTTCAGAATCAAAATTATTGATGTGGGGGCCATCTCTTTGTTGCTAAAGCATTAAGGGTGATGGGTGATACATTGGATTCCTTTCTAAGAGAGCATGCTTTTAAAATTATAATTATATTGAAATTAAAAGAACCTCAAAATAGTTACCAAAATGACTTACAAAAATTTCAGTGCAGATAAACAGAAGTTCACATGTTACTGACAAAAGAAGAATATTTCTGTATCACAGCTGAAGGGATACCGCTATAAGACTAGAGCATAAAACTTTGAAATGATAAGCCTCTTGATGATATTTTTAAATTATGAATTAATTTTAAATGATTATTCCAAATTTTGTGCATAAAATGAAGCGCTATTAATATTTTAAGTTGCACTATATCAAATTGCCTACTTGAAATATTCACATGAAATGTAATCGCCTTGTATAATACTGTCTCTGACCTCAAAAGGCTTAGGCCTACTTTGGAAGGTAACATGAAGATTATAAAGAGAAGTGAAACAATGGCAAGAAAATTTATTCAGTGTGCTATCAAGTTCTAAAAGCAAAAATTCAAAGAATGGAGAAGTCATCATGGGATGAAGCTGTCAGGGTCAATTTATGGAGATCTGGGGGCTGACTGTGTGCCTTGCAGGATGGGATGGGAAGATATATTCGGAGAGGAGGGTACGTGCAGATTTAAGGAATCAGCAGTGTGCACAAAGCTTTAGACAGAAAATGGGAGAAGCCAGAGATGATATAAAAACCAAGGAAAAAGTAGAAATAGTTCTGTTTGAAATGGCGGGACATAATTATAAATGGAAGACAGCATCGTATTAATCAAGATCTTAAAGGCCATGCCACAGAGTTAGATGGGCTGTCCCAGGCAGTAGAGTTGTTACATCTTCCTGCCCAAGAAACAGGCATCTGGAGAGCAGCGTTTCTGGGGTCGTGTCTTCTCTGCACATCTCCACAAAACTCACACTGCATCTGTACTGAGCAACCAAAAGGCAGAGCACACCAACTGACATTATCATTCTTTGAGTGCTTCTTTAAGGGAAGTCATCTTTCTTTACAGATTTCTTTTCAGCTTGTAGGGTTATTTCTATTCACAATAAAGACCCACAAAACTTCTGTCTGTAGATACAAATCAATACTTAGGTCTCTGAGAATTTCAAGCATGTTGGAGGCTTTGTGACCAGAAGGTGAGAGAAGAGCTTGATCTGCATCCTTGCCACAGGCAGATCCCCCTCTGACAGCCCCAGGGGTTTGGTCTATGTCAAGGCTCTCAGATCAGGCACTAAGATCACTTTTCCAGCATTAATCTCTGGGAAGCCAGGCAGGCTGTTCAAAGAGATGCCACCTGCGTGTCACTCTCTTCAACTAAAGAGGAAGGCATTTTTGCAAGGTAGGTTTTTGCCAGCTCGTCCATCAGAGAATATTTATTTGTTCATTAATTTCTTTTATGAACATTGTACAAGTTACACAGCACAGTACCTCCTGATCGTTTATTGCTCAGATTTACACTCTGGGACTTGATGGAAAGTGCCCCTCCACGATGCAGCTCTCTCCTTCTCTGCATAAGCAGTTGTGCTGCGATTTACAGAATAAAGACATTCTTTTTAGACACTGTAATTAGCACTTGTCTTATTTATACATCTCCCTTAACATTGTGTCCCCTTTAAAAATATTTTTTTTTTTTAAAATGGCATGCAAGGAAATAGCTCAGCATGCGTTAGGGGGAAAAAAAAAAGAAAAAGAAACAAACCACTGATAAATCCATCTGTTAAAAACCACAGTACACAAATTAAAAGAGTAAGTTAACATTATATGTCCTAATCTCCTAGCACCATTGTTCGTGCTTACTGTTTCTTGCAGAACATTCCAAAGCTATTTTTTCCAGCAGACCAACTCCTTTTAGTCACACCCTGGAAATGCTTTGGTTGTTTTAAATAGGTCCATTATGTTCTCAGACACCTACATATTCAGTATGCCCAGCCTTAGTGAAGGGACTGGTCTCTATGCTTTCCCTCCTCTATTATTTATTTTGTCTTCTCCAACCCCCCTCTTAAACAATTCATAGTTAACAAAATTCCTCACCCAAGTTTCCCCACTAAATGCAAAAGGGCGATTCTGCCCCCAAACAGAGCAAGAGGTGGTAACCCAACAGTCCATAGATTGTCTTTGTTCTTAATTCTTACATTTCCCTTTCTCCCTCCGTTGTGAGACAGGTGAGAAAAGCAATTGCCCCCACTGCTTCATGCATCCCACCTCGGAAACTTACTCCAGCTTTGTAATTTTGAATCCCAACCCAGCTGGCAGTTCTTGGATTTCAGATTCTGAATATGAGTTCAGCACTTTTAAATCAATCACTCTGAACAGTATTTCTTGTCAAATAGAAACCTTTTCTTCTTTGGCAAACAGGCTTTCCCGATTCCCAGCTACAGCCTCAGAGAACTGAACAGTCTCATAAATGAAACCAAGATGTAGGAGAAAAATTAAACTAGATATAATTTTCAAACATTGTCATTGCAACATTTCTATTCCTTTTACTGTTCAGGAAGGCCAGACACCTCTGTACCTTGTAGAATAGCAGTTCTCAACCTGTGGGTCACGACCCCTTTGTAACAATGAACATACTTCCTGCATATCAGCTATTTACATTACGAGTCATAACAGTAGCAAAATTTATAGTTATGAAGGAGCAACGAAATAATTTGGGGTTCACCACAACATGAGGAACTGTATTAAAGGGTTGCAGCATTAGGAAGGTTGAGAACCACTGTTGTAGGATTTTCCAAACAGTTCGTCTATTCCAGGCTTGCTCTGGTTTGACTAGCAAGGGGTTACCTGGGTTAGATAGAAACAGGAGGAATGAAATACTCTCAGGATTCTATTCCCTGTAACTTAAAATTCTCCCTCAAATTATTAAGATTCTATAAGAATTCAATTACTTTATAAATTTTGCTTGTTACTACAATTAGGTTTACGTCCTTCTCTCAAAGTCCCATTGTTGGGGGACAGGGGTTGGCAGCGTTGGATAGAGGCTGCTTGGCTTCGACAGAGGTGACAACAGCAGCTTTGGAAATAATACCTCTTCTTACATTTCACGAGGACAAGTTTAAATCTCAAGCATTGAAAATGAAGAAATAATGCCAAAGCCCTGAAAATAAGATAAAAGATCAACTCTCTCTGGGGCTTTAAGTAATAAGAAAATTTTTATAATTTTTACAATTCATGAGCTATTCTTGACCGTTTATATATATCCCTCCGGGAGCACTGTACATAGTCTCTTGTACCCAGACATTGAGGTAACAGAAATTAATGCTTTCTTACTCTCTGTTTTTTTCACTATGCTCTTTATTTTGTGTGGAAGTGGATCTCCCATTACATGAAAATTTCTCTCTCTCTTCTCTCTGCTTCTCTCACTCTCTCTCTCCCAGAGACAGAGACATTTGTAGCCTCCTACATCCCATACAATGGCTGTGTCTACCATATCTTGATTTCTTCACGATACCCAAATAGCCCACACAATTTCCGGGATACCTTGAAACAATTTTATCTATAGACAGCCATAGATTTCAAAACATTGATTATTTTTAGCTCTAAGCTGCACTGGTACTTACAGTTATCGGGGAATGTGAATTGTGAGGAAGAAAGATTTAAACATATACGTACAGAGTTGAGTACATCTGACAAATTTATTGAAATAAGTACATTCATTCATTCAATATTTATTCAACACATATTTATTGAGTGTTTACTATTACTGAATATTGAATTCCAGGCAGTAGTTTAGCTATTGAAATTCTGCAGCAAGTGAAACAGACATGGTAGCTGACCTCATGAATTCAGAACATTGTCTGCTCTGAAGCAGGAGAAACAAACTCTTGGGTTAAAGAAAAATCACTGAAATCAACTGCTGTAGAATTCTGAAATTCTCGTCTAAATATGCTGCAATAAGCAAAGAACACTAAGGAAAGGCCACATAAGAAGTGTATCTCAAGTGGATGACTAAGAGAATCTTAGAACTTCTAGGCTAAATTGTACCTTAAAACCTCATATCCCAGCCTCCCCAATGACTCGGCTGAAATTCTTATTTATGTTCACACAGTTTTTAATTACGAAGCTGAGTCCAGAATCTATATCTCTTGACAACCAGGAAAGTTTTCAATAAATGAATGCTCTCTGGGTATTTTTATAATAAATTTCAACTCCTAAGTATATTCCTAGTCCATGCAAGAGCATGTTATGGGTTGACTTGTATGAACCCAAAACCCATATGTGGAAGTCCTCACCTCCAGTCCTTGAGGCTATGACCTTATTTTGGAAATAGAGTCATTGCATATGTAATTAGTTAAAATGAGGTCACACTGGAGTAGAGGGGTCGCTAATCCAAAATGGCTGGTGTCCTTCTAAAAAGGAGAGATGTAGAGACTGGCCTGCCAGGAAGCGCAGCAGGTGAAGGTGGAGTTATGCTGCCACAAACCAGGAAACTATCAGAAGGAGAGAGAACGGCTCCTTCCCCTGGATCTTCAAGCGAGTATGACCCTGGTGCACTTTGATCTCGGACTTCCAGCCTCCAGACTGTGAGATAGCAAGTTTCTGTTGTGGAACTTCAGGAACTTCATTACCAAAACCCTAGGAAGCTAACATGGAGGGCAATTCCATGTGAGGTTTGTTCAGTGTGCTTTTTCATTCATTTACATTTTCATCAAATGAGAATTTACTGAGCATCTAATATGTGCCAAGTGCTAAACAAAATGTTCGGGTTACAAAAATGAAGGAAGATGCAATCCCCATCTTCAAAAAAAACCACATGCATATTCTAAAATGTTAAATAATTATGTTGTTAGGTTCCTCCCAACCCAGTCTGGTATCCACTTCCATCTGTGTGGTTCTTTCCCAATAAATGTGATTTATTTACTTCAATCAACACTGAAAGACTAGATTCCATTTCCATCTTGGGCACGGCCTCTTCCCCAGAAATCTGTGAACTAGCTGCTTCCTGGGAGTAGTTACTATCTCCAACCCGTGAGTCATGGACTGGGAGTGGAAGCCAGGCCGGTGACAGCCCCTTTGCATGCTGTTACACCAGGCATGTCCAACCTACCCTCCAGGGGAGCACAGTGAGGACAGCACTCGGTCTCTGTCATGCTTTATCGGGGCTATAAAGTAAGTATTTAAAATTTTAAAGTTTGCTAATGAAATATACAAAGGTTGACTATTTAGCAGTTTATCAACTTTACCCTCCTATGGCAAAGGGAACAGACAATGAAATTGTTCAAAGGAGGCATCTAAACTACTTTCTGCCATTTTATTACAACTTTAAAGAGGACTAAAAACACATCTCCCAGAATGCTCCTGGCTGGCTTTGCTGCTTCCACCCCGGAGAGCACGTTTGCATTCCTACAGCTGATGCTGCTGGAATCAGTCCCTCTTTGCTCTCCCTGGAACCCTCATTTCCAGGGCTGTGTCTGAGACAAGAAGAAGCCAGAGGAATCAGGGGAGACCTGGTCCATAGAACCCCAGCGGAATAGGTCATGAGTTAAATTGTCCCTACTTCATAATTACCCGTTGCCTTTCTCTATTTCCCAGTAACTGTACTCCCCCCACCCCCAACCCACCAAGCATTTCTGATCCCACTGTCTCGGTGGCCACTTTCATGAAAAGAACAGTAAGAATAAATTCAAGAGGAACACAAAATTAGGCAAAGGTTTCATGTACCTATAAATGATTTCCCATTAGCGGGATGATAAGAGTCCCAAATATGCACTACCAGAAAGGGAAGAAAAAAACTGTGTTTCTGAGTTTGTGAGGAGCTTCCACACCGTTTATGTTTCCAGAAATCCCACTAGAAATGCTTCAAAGATAAACTTTTAAAGTGAATTTATGAGGTCCTTATTGTCTGTGATTTTTAGTGAAGTGGCTATTTTTTAACTTGAGGCCAACTCCCTTTAAATCTCACCTTTTTATCCAGAAAAATAAAATACTGGCTTATAATGTCCCGAGTATCCTTTTCAGATGGCAGCGAACGAACCAAGAGGTCTAGTACACACGCGGTCTCTTTAGGGCTGCTTACTTGTCCACATTTCTGTTTTATTGTCTCTTCTCAGGTATAAGAGAGAAAAATGGGATATTGAAATAGTTCCCCCAGTGGGTTTGTACAGGGCCTCCTAGGTCCGGTCCCTCAGCCAGGGCTGCAGCCATCTTCCCATCCACTTTACTAAGTCAGGCATTAAGAGCACACACGGTCGCACTGAGAGTGTAGGGACTCCAAAGTAAGATACAGAGAAAAAAATCCTGGAGAAGGATTATGAGCACAGAGAGAGGGAAAAAATCGAACATATTATCATTAGATTTATGTCTACATTCATTTCGTCATTTATTCTAGAATAATTTATTGATCACCTACTATGAGTCAGGTGCTGAGCTAACCCCTGGGGACAGAATGTCACACACAAATAGACATGCTTCCTGGCCCCACAGAGCTCACAGTTTTATGAGGGAGAGGCATCCATAAAATAATGATGTAAATAAGTTAATCAAACATACGAGTGGTAAGTGCTGTGAAGAATAATTATACAGTGCCATGTGAGCATAAAATGAGTCAGTTTGTTCCAGTTTGAGGTGGAGATAGTATGAGAGGATATCAGAGAAGACATGTCTGAAAGGGTAATTATTTAGCTAAAATTAAAAAAATAAAGTAACTGTAGGAAGCAGTGAAACAGAGTTGGAGGTATGGATGGGAACGGGCTCAGGAGCATTCCAGAAGAGTGCAGAAAGAGGTGACATGCCCTTTGTCAAAGGGAGAAGGACACATTTAAAGAATTTAAAGAAGAGTTGTGTGTCTAAACTCCTGGGGAGAAAGGTGTGAGATGGAGCTGGAGTGGTTGGTAGGGGCGGCCAGTGCATGCAGAGACTGACAGACCTAGTAAAGCTATTGGAGGTGATCCAACAGCAGTGGGGGGCCAGAGTGGCTTAAAGCAGGGAGAGTGACATGGCCAGAAACCCACTGCTCCTGCCAGGATCGAGGGGAGTTAGCTGCAACGCACAAAACTTTGTGCTACCCCTACTTGCCTCCCAGTCCAGATCCATGTCTTCTAGAAAGCAGAGTAACACCTAATTTACCATGGAATCCTAAATCAAACACATTTTGTGTTCTACTCAAAACGGACAATTTCATATTCCCCAAGAAAGGGGAAGGCAAATTGGTATTAAAAATGCAGCAATCTGAACTGCACACCAAAAGAATTAGCAACTAATAATAGATTTAAAAAACAAAATGTTCCATTTGGAATATCTTAGGAGAGCCACCTGCTAAGAGAGTAAGTAAGACTTTTAAAGTGTATTTCTAATTTGCTTTCAAATCTATACCCAACTTCCAACACAGCATATACTCTAGAGCAATGGTTCTTAACCTATGGGTTGCGACCCACAGGAACTGTATTAAAGGCCCGCGGCATTAGGAAGGTTGAAAACCGTTGCTCTAGAGTATCAAAGATTATCTAAAGTGATAGTAATGTAATTCAAGTTGTTTACCTTCAGAAATAATGAGCTGATTCATAACAACAGAACAATAACCACACTTCCATGCTACTGGCCAAGAAAGTCTGGCTATTACCCAGATTTGAGTAAAATCACACCACAAACACATGTTAATTTTGGCCACCCCTCCTTGTTTAACTAAATGTTTATTTCAAGTGATCTGAGCTCCCTGCATTCACTTTTACTCTGTTGTACTACACACTGTAGACAGAAGGTTCTTTACAAAACTCAGATGCGTTCTTGCCATTTTTCCTACTTCAAAGCCTTCACTGGCTTCCTGTTTCTGGGGCTGAAGGTGGAACTTTGTAGCAGGGCCACATGTGAGGTTCAGCCACACCTGTCTCTGTCCAGCCTCATATTGCTGCCTGCGCCCCATCACTTTCTGCACTTGGCCCGTTGTGCGAGGGGCTCAGGACTGAGAACAAGATACATATGGTCTGGTGAGGCACATTGCATCACACAGATTCCCTTGCAGCTACAAAAATGGTGACTTTTGACAGACTAAATGCAGGATGCCCACAAGCACGTATGGGCAACAGTTAATCCAGGCTCATAGCATCAGGGAATTTTTCCTGGATTCAGCATCCTCTAACATTCTGTAGCCCCAGAAGTGAAGATCACACAATCTAAAATGTAGTTTTTATATGTGCTAATACCCATCACAATCCTTTTCCTTCTATACTGATCTTGTTTTCCAAATTATATTGTAAATTCATTGAAGACAAAAGACTACTGCTTACATTTATACATCCTGAACTCTGTCCATATAGTGCTGACCACACATGTGTGCCTCCAAATATATATTGACCAATTAATAGGATAATAAATTCTTACCTCAGGGTGTGTGAGACAAGGGAAGGAGTGTGAAAAGCACTGGCTTCCCCAAACCAACTGGAAACGAAAAGCATGGCTATGTGGGAAAGGCTGGCACAAAGACAAAGTTCTATTGGTCCTTAATTTTGTTTTTTAATTCAACAGTGATAACGATATAATGGCTATATGATTTAATTGGCAGGTAGGAGCCAGAAAAAGACCTTACTAACTCACGCTAATGAGAGGTAGGCCCATAGCTGAGAGTGACTGAGGTCGCTCTTAGTAATTGATTTTCTATTTTTAAAATATGTGCTTGGCTCACCCAGCCAATATACACACAAGTTGACTGCAACACAGAATACACTTTGTTCTTTCATTTTGTTGAGTGTAGTCGCATTTTAATTATTTATGATAATACTTAATAGTATATTAGTAAGTGTCCTGTAGTGTGGCATGTAAAAGTAATGAAGTCTCAGTAATATGAGAAAATGGTAGAGCGCTTAGCTATTAAATCTTAGTTGAGAGGTGAAGTGAGACTGCGGGGTTCTTTGTGAGAACTTGGGGTTTGCAGATTAGGGAAGTGAAAATTAGCAAAGTTTTTCTGAATTACATTTATGAAGTACCTGGTGATATTTTAAAAAGCATTGAATATGACTAATATGCTTGAACATGACAAATATGTTAAGGTGTATGTTTCTTTTCTGTGGGCCGCTTAGTAGATATTAAGACTTTTAAAAAAAAATAGGCCTCTGCTGGTTTTGTCCTTGATGGCATTCTTTTATATGCTTTATTTTTATTTCTGACTCCCACAAAACACATTCTATCTCCAGATTATTAGGAATAATTTGAACATATGAAGGGTTTATTTATATAATTTCAAATTAATTACTCTTACGGTTATGGATGGAATTATAATCATTTCCTGAGGAAAAATAAGATTAATATTTTAAAAGTTATATAAGACTTGACTTCATACTTTTGCTAATGGTATATTTTACATAGTTTTTTTTTTACTTAAATATTTTGTTACATCCAACTTTCCAATTCTAAATTCCAGAAATAAATTTTACAAGATCCAGTTGAATGAATGTCTGCCAGAAGACCTCACCAAATGCTACCTCTGAACACTTCCACCCCCAAAAGCAGACTTTGTTCTTTTCTGCCATTTAAGAAGTATCTGGCTCATTCCTTTGTCTGTGTAATTGATAATGTTTCCCCAGTCCTTTTTGGACTTTCTTTGCAGATCATGGCTTCCTCTTATTCGAATAGCTCCTTCTTCATCTCCTTCCAGCTTTCTCCTCAGCTCCTGCTCTCTCCCAACACATCCCTCACCCTCTGTAAAACCCTTGTTGGCATCATGTGCTTTTGCTAATGGATCTCATTCCCTCACCCACTAACTTTATGGATTCTTTTTTCCCCTCACCCTTTACCACACTCATAGAAGACTGAAATCAGTGGTTTGTCCTATTACTAAAATATTGACAGTGTCTGTACCTTGAGGCTGTACATTTCAAGTGAAATGTTTTTTATAGTCACTTCCCATAGTCACTTTAGTTTTATTGGTGAGAGAACACCACATGCTCCTGGTAAAAACAACCACGGAAAGAATGATCTATTACATTATTGTAAAAATAAAATTCCAGCAAGAAAGGTGATCTTATCTCTATTTTAAGGATCAATAACTAACTCAAGCTTGCAAATAAATATCAAAATTATTAACCTGCATGAATATTTTGGCAACCCATCTTCTAGTGATGTGTTTTGTTTATAAAATGGAACAACACATATATATATATATATATTTAACCACTCATAGGGATTAAAATTCTTATTCACCTTAACAAATAATTGATAGTGACTTACATGGAAACTTAATTGAGTATTAATGGTCCCTCTCTTGAACACGGAAAAGCTATGCAAGGCACGGTGCTTAAAGAACATGACTAGAAAAACAAGTTAGAAAACATTATGCCCCACCTTTCCAATAAGAAGTCTCTAAACTTCAGGTCAATGAGCAACACGTGTTTGTAGCGAATTCAGGCAAGATATACTTGAGAGACAGTTTTTACTATGGTTGTAAAATTACCATCATCAAACCACAATTGGCAGCAGGTACTCTTTTCCCAGAGCGAGAGACACTGGCAAGAACAAAGTAGATCAGAATCAGAATTGGGGTTACTAAAGGAATCAGTGTAGGAACTTGGGCACACGTGGAAAAGCAGTAACTCAGTAGCCCAGTGGTCATTCCTGGGTAATGAGTCTTGGTCTGAACAGAAGCACACAGAAGAACAATGGTTAGGGCAGGGGTGATCAGATTTCACTGCACAGGGCCGGTGAGAGAAACAGATATTGTCTGCTCTGAATACTGACTGCTTTGGGAACTATGGTGAGTGTCAGCCCTCAGGAGAAGTAATTAAGAAACACAGCTGGGGAGGAGAGAAGCAGGCTCTGACAAGCAGTAATTTCCAAATATCTATGTCTATATATGTATCCATTTATGTACACAGATAAATATGCATTTATGAATAACTATGTACAAACACAATGCAGCTACTCTCCATCTTGCGTCAGAGAAATATCACTCCATCCAGCCATAAGTAATGTGTAGAGGTACCACTCCTTTATTTACTCCAAGAGCATCCTGGAGCCTGTAAAATTTGATACATTCCACATTCTAGTGTTCTCCAGTTTCAAAGCACATGAGATACATGCTAGAGAAAAAGAGGACAATCTTTTCTGAGGACTTCTGTTTCTAGCAATGATGGACTAGACAGCTTGAAAACTCTTCCAACTATGAAACACTTAGAAATTTAAAAGTAATCCTAACAACACACATCCTTCTAAACACATGGGGAACTTAACAAGCAAGTCAGGAAAACAAAAGGCTTTCAAAAATAAATAGGAAACTGATAAACAGTGCAATGGCCTGGAGCAGGTTACTATTCTCAGCAGCCAACAGGTAACAGGTAAGGTCTAGAAGTGCTAGGAAAGAGGTATAACTAAGACTTCTTTTATAAATCTGAAACAGGACAGCAAAAATTCAAGAACTCTTCCCACTTGTAGAAGAAAACAAAAGGGATGTTTTTCTTATACGGTGTAAGTGGTGGCAGGGGTGGAGGGGGACTACACACTTGAAAATTTATAACTTTGTGTTTTCCCTTAAGCCAATGTGCTTTCAAATTTATATTCTCGTGTGAGCAAGGACCCTGTTAAACTAAGAAATTTACATATCACAGGTTCAAACTGGAATGATGTGTACAAGCAAACATAAAATATTTAGGGAGGGATAGACTCTCATCAGGCTGAATAGTCTCACAAATAAAACTCTATTCTAAATAAGCTCACAGTTCAGAATTTTAAAAGTACATTAGAAAACAATTCTCCATATATAAAAGCCATCATACACAGGAAACAAAGGATTAGGTACACATAATCCTCACAAAAGAAGTTTAGATATTATAAAATAATTATGTTTAAAATGATTAACTGTTTTAAAAGGCAGTGGGAGAATGGTAAAAGAAAAAGACACTAAAAATACTAGAGTTAGCTTCTGAAATAAAGGAAATAGAACATATAAAAATTTTTAAATGTAGTCATTGAAAATATAATACTAAAAATCCATTTAAAGAAAAATTAGATCTAGCTAAAGAGAGAATTAGGAAGCAGGAGGATAGAGCTTGAAAAATTGTCCTTATAATGCAATTTAGGAAGATAAAGAGAAGGATATGGAAGGGAAATATTCCAAAGGAGTCTAGAGGAAGAAAACAAAGGAATAGGGAACAGAATATTGAAAATATAATTGAGAAATTTTCCCTAAATTGATATGGACATGAATTATCAGATATAAAAAGTATATATAGCCCTAAATATGATAAATAAAATTGAATGCACACCTAGACACATCATGGTTTAAACTTCAAAACACCTGAGTAAAAAAGAAGCAGCCAAAGAAAAGGAAAAACATATTTATTTATTTTATTTATTTTTTTTTTTTTGTAGAGACAGAGTCTCACTTTATGGCCCTTGGTAGAGTGCCGTGGCCTCACACAGCTCACAGCAACCTCCAACTCCTGGGCTTAAACGATTCTCTTGCCTCCGCCTCCCGAGTAGCTGGGACTACAGGCGCCCCCCACAACGCCCGGCTATTTTTTGGTTGCAGTTTGGCCGGGGCTGGGTTTGAACCCACCACCCTTGGTATATGGGGCTGGTGCCTTACCGACTGAGCCACAGGCGCTGCCCGGAAAAACATATTTAAATAAGAGTCATATCACACTGACAGAGGCAGCAGAATTATCACAACAACAATAATCAAAAGAGAATAGAACAATACTTTCAATAAACTGAAAGAAAATACCTGTCAACTATAGTCATATGCTTTTGTAATCACCCCACAAAGATGAATGGTCTAACCAGGTATGATGCCTGATTGTGCCCCCTGCCCAATTTTATTGTGCCTCCTGCCCAGTTTTATTAATCACAGATTGGAATTTTCTGAGAAGAATACATTCTGAAGCAGGCGTGAAAAGTGGTTCAGAGTGCCAGGGGAACCAAATCCATACAGGAAACATACCTTCCAGTTGCTAATTGTATGAAGCTACCCTTCTTATGGAGAGAGGAAGTGGCTTTGCTTCTTGCTGCAGTTCTTAGAATGTATAATGGTCCTAGCTTCTTGTGGGCCTACACAGCATTCTACTGGCCCTGTTCTTTGATTTTACAGGCTGCCCATCTCAGGCACGGGTATGTGTCTATTGCTCTACTAACCTCCTTCAAAGCAAAGTTTGACGGGCAATGAAGTTCACAGAGCCTGGGATTTTTGGATTTCACAGGTTTTGCCTGCTTTCTAGCAAGTTCTTATTAAAGTCTTTAAGTCTAAGCCTGGGCTTTCTAATAGAAATTCAATATAAACCCCAACTTGTATGTCATTTTGTTTATTTTTATTTTGGGCTCTCTCTCTCTCTTTCTTTCTTTCTTTTTTTTTTTTTTTTTTTGCAGTTTTTGGCCAGGGCGGGGTTTGAACCCACCACCTCCAGTATATGTGGCTGGCACCCCACTCCTTGAGCCACAGGCACTGCCCTCTTTCTTTCTTCTTCTTCTTTTTTTTTTATGAGACAGAGACTCACTCTGTTGCCTAGGCTAGAGGACCATGGCATCATCATAGTTCACAGTAACCTCAAACACCTGCCACAGCCTCCCAAGTAGCTGAGACTACAGGAGCCTGCCACAATGCCTGTTTAGTTTTTCTATTTTTAGTAGAGATGAGATCTCACTATTGCTCAAGCTGCTCTCAAACTCTTGAACTCTAGCAACTCACCCACCTCGCCCTCCCAGAGTGCACAGGCTGAACCCAGCCTTGTGTGTCATTTTAAATTTTCTAGTAGTCACTTTAAAAAGAAGTAAAAAGAAACAGGTGGAAATTAATGATATATTAATTTCCAGCCTTGTGTGTCATTTTAAATTTTCTAGTAGTCACTTTAAAAAGATGTAAAAAGAAACAGGTGGAAATTAATGACATATTTTATTTACTCCAACACATCCAAAATAATACAAAATTTTATTGGGGGTTTTTATTCTTATTTTCTTGCTAAGCCCTCGCAGTTTATTTTTTTTAATTTCAGCATATTCTAGGGGTACAAACATTTTAGTTGCATAAATTGCTTTTGTACCATTTGAGTTAAAGCTATGAGTGTGCCCATCACCCAGAGAGTATGCACTGTACCCATTAGGCAGGAATTTATTCATCTCCTCTGCCCCCTTCCTACCTATTTGAATTTGATGAATGTTACTTCCATATGTACACACAAGTGTTAATTGGTAAGTTCTAATTTAATGTACACACAAGTGTTAATTGGTAAGTTCTGATTTTTTTTCTTTTGTATTCTTGCAATACTTCACTTACAATGGTCTCTAGTTCCATTCAGATTGTTACAGAAGGTAGTTAATTCACCATTTTTTCTGCTGCGTAGTACTCCACAGTATACATATACCACATTTTGTTAATCCACTTAGGTACTGATGGGCACTAGGGTTGTTTCCACATATTTGCAGTTATCAGTTGTGCTGCTATAAACATTGTGCATGTGTCTTTTTTTTGTAAAGTGTCTTCTTCTCCTTTGGGTAAATACCCAGTAGTGTCATTGCTGAATGGAATGGCAGGCCTACTTTTACTTTTTTGAGGTGTCGCCATGTGACTTTACATAGAGATTGTACTGGTTTGCACTCCCACCAACAGTGTATGATTGTTTGCATCTCTCCGCATCTGTGCCAGACTTTGTCGTTTGGGAACTGTAGTTAAGTGATATCTCATTGTGGTTTTGATTTGGATTTCCCTGTTTAGAGACGTTGGACATTTTTTCATATGTTCATTGACTATTAGTCCATCTTCTTTTGAAAAGTTTCTTTTATGTCTTTTTCCCACTTTTTAATGGGGTTGTTTTTTTTCTTGATGATTTGCTTGCATTCTTTGTAGATTCTGGTTCAGCTCTGTATCAGATGTATAGCATGCAAGTATTTTCTCCCATTCTGTAGGTTATCTATTTGCTCTAATGTTCTTTCCCTTGCTGTGCAGAAGCTTTTAAATTTGATCAACTCCTATTAATTAATTAATCAATTTATTTTTATTTATGTTCAGATTAATATAAAGGTACACATGATTAAGTTACATTGTTTGCATTTGTTAGAAAACGTCCAAGTTGTATTTGAGTCCTTAACCCAGGAGGTGTACCATATACCCCATCATTGTATTTGTTTGGTGGGGGCTTAATGAACCCCTTTCTCTGTTTCCACTTTCCATCCTACTTGATTTTAATTGTGTTTTTCCTCTTGTGTTGACATGTACCCTGTTTCCCCAAAAATAAGACATCCTCTGAAAAGAAGACCTTTCCTTACAGGAAAGATAAGACGTCCCCTGAAAATAAGACCTAGCGCACCTTTGGGAGCACAAATTTTCGGGGAGACAGGGTAGTTGTTTATCTACTAGTTGCAAATCAGTATTGAGTACATGAGATGCTTGCTTTTCCATTCTTGAGAAACTTTCCTAAGGAGAATGTTCTTCAACTCCATCCAGGTTAATAAAAAAGATGAAGACTTTACATCTTTTTTATATACATATATTATAGTTCATTAATTCATTCATGGGTTGATGGGCACTTGGGTTGTTTTCACTTCTTTGTGATTGTGAATTGTGATGCTATAAACATTTGAGTACAAATCTCCTTATGGTAAAACAATTTTTTTTCTTCTTCTGGGTAGATACCTCGTAATGGGATTGTGGGATCAAATGGAAGCTCTACTTTTAGCTCTTTGAGGATTGTCCATACTTCTTTCCAAAACTGCTGTATTAATTTGCAATCCTAGCAACAGTGTATAAGTGTTCCTTTTTCTTCACACCTTGCTAGCATCTGCAGCTTTGAGACTTTGTGACATGGGCAACCCCCACTGGGGTTAGGTGATATCTCAAGGTAAAGATAAGATAAAATTGGTAAACCTTTGACCAGGTTAACTAGAAATAGAAAAGTAAGATCTCTAATAACCTCAACAGATACCGCAGAGATACAATAGATCATCAATGATTACACAAAAACCTCTATGCTCAGAAAGTTGAAAATGTGAGAAAATGGGCCAATACCTAGATTCATACCACCTCCCTACCCTGTTTCCCCGAAAATAAGGTGTGCTCCCAAAGATGTGCTAGGTCTTATTTTCAGGGGGATGTCTTATCTTTCCTGTAAGTAGGTCTTATTTTCGGAGGATGTCTTATTTTTGGGAAAACAGGGTAGATACAACCAAAAAGATTTAGAACTCTTGAACAGACCAATATCAAGCACTGAAATTACAACAAAGATAAAAACTTCCAGCAACAACAACAAAAAGTACTGAACCAGATGGTTTTACACCAGAAGTCCCATTTATTTTTGTTGTTGCTATGATTGCACTTGGGGTCTTCCTCATGAGTTCTTCGCCGAGTCTATAAGTGTTTTTTCAACTTCTTCTAGAATTCTTATAGTTTCATTTCTTAAGTTTAGGTCTGTTATCCATCGTGAGTCAATTTTCAGGAGTGGTAAGAAGTGCAAATCCTGTTTCAGTCTTCTGCATTTGACTATCCAATTTTTCCAACACCATTTATTGAATAGGGATTCTTTTCTCCAGTGTACATATTTATTCACTTTGTCAAATATCAGATGGCAATATGAGGATGGTTTTATATCTGGATTCTCTGTTCTGATCCATTGGTTTATGTCTCTGTTCTTGTGCCAGTGCCATGCTGCTTTGTTTACGATAGCCTTGCCGCATAGCTCAAAGTCTGGTAAACTGATGCCTCCTGATTTGCTCTCCTTGCTCAAGGTTGCCTTGCCTAAGCCTTCAAAATGTACATTTACAGAGAATATTTCAATTAGTTAAATGTTCACCAGAAATACCCAATCTGTATTTAGATATCATGAAATTTACAGGGGAAAAATTATACTCACATACTTAGCTTGTTCCAAATGTACAAAAACAGTTTCTGACAATTGAATTGAAGGTCAATATTTAAATTTAAATTTAAACTAATTTAAGTTAACTAAAAAATTAATTTCTCCATCCCCTAAGGCACACTTTAAGTGCTCACAGGCCCAAGTGGATGAACAATTACTGCCCTGGCCTGCGTAAACCATCACCATAAGCAGGCCCTCATCTCAAAACCATCCCTTCTGCCTTCCTGTTACAATCCTGCATTACAAAGGTGAGAGGGCACCTCAGTTCCTGAAAATAACACCAGAATACCTAAACGTGGCATTCAAAACTCTTGGTAACTTCCTGAACGCATCAAACAGCTATGGACCAGCAAGCAACTTCCTAATGAAACTAGTTAAAATTGATTATTCTTGCCTTTGTTCTCCCAAAGAACTTTTTCTTACTTCCTTTTATTCCAATAGGCTAATATTGTTTTTTATTGTATCCTTGTTGAATCAGTACATCATAATCCTAAAAGACATGATTCCTGAATTTAGAAGATACAGGTTTGATTGTTAGACTGCCCATTTATTTGCTGTGAGATCTTGGGCAAAGTCACTAATTTGTCTAGGCCTCTCATTCCTTGTCTACAAAATGAGAAGAAGAAGAATGCTTAATCATGGTGTAGTGAAGATTAAAAGTGAGCCTATTAAGTGCTTTGTTCTCTGCCAGAGCTTGACACAAACCCTACAAAAATTAGCAAATATTATCGATCAGTTTCCCACCAAAATGTGGGAAATTCTGCTTGCTCAGAGGACGTCATCTAGCGCTATGCTGTGTATATGGCTGTATATATTTGTAGCTCAGTGAATGAGTTTAAATTCAAAGGTGTTGCTACCACCAACAGGATCCATGCATCACTCTGCTTCATGCCCCCCTTTGCTTTTTAGCTCTGTTTTTGTTTCTCTTCCAGTTGCTTTATCTTTTCGTCTTCTTAGTCTCGATAAAGTGATAGATGAGCAAAATAAGATTAAAACAAAAACCTTTTTCATCAGGCAAAGCAGTCATGGGATAACAATGAAATTTAATTTTAGAACTGCATCAGGATAAGAACAGCTAGACATAAGCCCTTAATTCTAGAAGTGTGCCCACAGCAAGAGGCTTCTCCCACACTGGGCTAGGGTGCAGTTGTGTCATAGTGCAAAAGTAGTGAACTGCTGAAATCTCTTGGGTCAGGGCAGCAATCCTGTGTATGGTTGTCCTGCCAGGGTCTGGGAAAGGTATGAGGAAGTTCTGTCTCCATGCTGATTCTTTGAATAAAAAACTTTAAACAGTGGCTGCCATTAACTGCTGAAATCAATTAAGCTAGCAGCACTACCTGCTGAAAACCACCCTAGCACGGGCCCAGAGGAAGGGACGGCAGTGTAGAACAGATGAAACAAAAAGACAGTGGCCTGTGTTTTCTTCCTGCTCTGTTTTTAGAAACATAAGTTCCATCAATGTGTTCTTTTACACAGCTTCCAACAACTCTTTCCCCGGGGACTCCCTCTCCGCCCCACCTCCACATGGCCCCATTCCTTAAACTCACTAAGTATTACAGTTAATACCGTGGTTAATGGTTTCTGGAAAGACGATATCTATCAGCATCTGCGTGTACACATTTTGGCCTAAACATTGAGAAATCGCAGGTATGTAATGCAAAGTCTGGGTGTGCCTAACTGCAGAAAGTAGCTCGTTAGGATTAATCTTTTACAGAGTGACTAATGCAAAGGGAACGAGCTCTTTTCCTCTCTTAACTCTGCAGAGGTTTTGTCCAAACTTTCAAACAGGTTTCCTTGGAATGCAGCTAGTCACTACTGAAGACTTTTCTCAAACATACGGAACTTAAAAATCTTGATTTTCTTCCTCTTTTTTTTTTTTAACTTTTGTATACTGTAGCAATTTCTTGAAAATTAAATGGCAGTACCTAAAGACAAGACTGGCTGCCAAAACGCATGCCCAGTTGGGGGAAAGTGTGGGGAATCATCCAGCACACTTAGAGCTCCTAGTACAGCCTGGTAGAACTCTGTATTACCTTCTGTTCCCGTTCCTCAGGGCTGCCAGACTTTTGTTTCAAAAAGCATCTTTATGAGGCAGTCCATTTGTTACGTTGTATCTGAGAATACTTTCCACCTTGGTTCTTGCTTTCAATGTGAGTGAAATGACTTGCTTTCTTGAGCTCCTCCATCAGCAGAGTCCACAAGGACACGGGGTCCAAGACAGACCTTCTTAGGGGAATTTTTTTTCTGCTAAAA
This sequence comes from Nycticebus coucang, assembly GCF_027406575.1. Lineage (NCBI taxonomy): Eukaryota > Metazoa > Chordata > Mammalia > Primates > Lorisidae > Nycticebus > Nycticebus coucang. Next base: position 19,033,470 of record NC_069784.1, on the reverse strand, counting down.
TTTGTATAAGACAATAAGAGTTTTCTACAAGTGCTACGGTCAGCTAATAGAAGTCAAATTCTTTCCCAGAGCAATGTAATTGTTAGTCCTCATAAAAAAAGGGGGGGGGGGATTGCTGCTTTATCAATAAAAGCATGCAGAGCTGAATGCTTACACAAAGAGATTTTCAGTGTAATTTATGGCATTTCATCATGTTCAACTGCTTTCCAAGTAATTCACCCTGGCAGTTTTACTCTCAAAATAGAAATCTTTGTATTTGTCTCGCCTTCGTCAAATAAAATGAGTTTGGGCTCAACTGTAGTCCATATACTTGATAATTTGTGTGGCTGAGGAATAAGGTTATTAACAATTCAGGAAATAAACCCATTTGGATTTTCAGAGACAGTTAACAGAAACCGGAGATTGCTATGATGATCTCTTAAAAATTATGATGTTAACACACAAAAGTGTGATAGAAGTAACAAGATTTTCCATACGCCAATAACACCAGGGAGATTCAAACTCCCTCAATTAATTTCTAGGGATTAAGCATTTGGTATTGAAGTCAATGAAAGATACATTTTACAAAGCTGACAGGTTAATTCAATTCACACCAGCAGACCAAATGTTGCACTATCTTTAGAGTTTCTGTGGTTGAAATGCACCCTGATCAACTGGGTGGGAGATTTTTCTAAGATTCTCCAGGCTGATCAGGGCAAAGCAGACAGTGGTCACAGCCAGAGGACTCTAAATGTGTTGGTTGACAGAATGTAAGGGTGCTTAGAGATTATTTAGCGTTAGCCCAACCTCATAGTTTTGTAAAGGAGGAAACTGAGGCTTAGAGAGATTAAATGACTTGGCTAACATCACTCAGCTGGTGAGTATAAGCGCTCACTTGTTTGCCTTTCAGTTAGAAATCTTTCTAATGCCCTCATCAAATTTTTTCAGGCATTACTGATTGTATTTTTTTTATTTTATATTTTATGGGAGATGATAATAATTTGGGGGTAAAATACTGTTGTAGAGGAGTTTCAATATTGTTATTATGTTTAACTTTTCATTTAGCTTCTTATAACATTGCAAAGTCAGACGGCATTTTACATTTGAACTTAACCCTTTCAGTTTACAAACAGTTAAATATCTAAGAGTTGCCAATAAATTAGCTATTTGCTATGTATCCCATTGATAGATACAGCATGAAGAACAGCAAGGTTAAATGACTTTGCCAACGTCACAACTAGGCAATAGAAAAACTAGAACTCAAACCCAGCACTTTTTATTGTTCCCACCATATAAATTGTGCTAAGGCAAAGGCATCAACTTAAAAGTTCTTGGTGATGAGGAACTGAAGTATTTATTTTCTATCTTCCAGTAAGAAGCTTCACTTGGTGGATAAGAGCCTAAGATTTAGACTCAAACAGAAATCTCATCTGAACTTTATGTACGGAGGCGCTGGTTAAGACCTCTGTAAGTCTCAATTATCTCATTTGTTTTATGGTGATAATAGTAACTTTAGGCTTTCTACAACTATTAATTGGCAAATACACATTAAAAAGGCAAACATTTCATTGTCTGGCATAAAATAAACACCGAATACTTTTTCCCTTTCTTTTTTTTTTTGAGACAGAGTTTCACTCTGTCACCCTGGGTAGAGTGCTGTGGCTTCATAGCTCACAGCAACCTCAAACTCTTGGGCTCAGGCCTCCCGAGAGCTAGGACTACAAGCATCTCACAGTGCCCAGCTAATTTTTCTATTTTTGGTGGAGACAGGGTCCTGCTCATGTGCAGGCTGGTCTTGAACTCCTGACCTCATGCAATTCACCTGTCTCAGCGTCCCAGAATCCTAGGATTACAGTTGTGAGCCACTGTGCCCAACCTATACACTATACTTTTTCTAACAGTTACCATGCTATTATTTTAAGCTATAATACCAGCAAGACATAATTAATGCTCCTCTTTTATCATTAATATATAAATATACATGGTTGCAAGTCTAGATAGTCATGTTTATGTGGTCTCAATAGTTGTTCTTCATATCTTTCAGAAGGCAAACCCCTTAAGATCATAGATGTGTGTTTTACTTTGAGGGGTAATATCTTCAATGACAAAATATGTTCATCTTTATAGTCCCAGAACCTGTTTCTGAAAAAGTGTAAATGTTCAATAAACAGTTGTCTTTGTCGAAGTAGGGTTTAATATGAACTTTGAAAATAATCCTTGCTGTAAGTTAGCTGGCTGGTTGGCTTCTTTACTTATTTACAGTAGCATGAAATGAGCAGTGTGACGCTGCCCTTTTGTCTGAATGTCTCAGTTTCTCCAACCTCAGACTTGGTGAGCATCACGTTCTGCTGTTATTTCTCTGGCGTTTAAAGATCAAATATGTAAATCTTGTAACAAGGCCCCAGCTACTTGCCTGGCAAGCTAACTATCCTGTCTGATGCTTTACCAAAGACACTACTCCAGTGATGGAGATGAAATTGACTTTGTTGAAATTACTGAGAAATGATGCTATCCTTACTATTGTACTTTTATAAATTTAAGGAACTTAAATACATAATTTTTAATTTGTATGCTAGCTTTAGATACATACGCATAAGATGCAATGCAACTGTTAAAAAGGCTGGTTTTTGTTTTATTTTGCATTAATTTATTTAAAAGTAGGGTTGAATATATATAGATTATATATACAGATATATACACATGGACATATATAGTATATACACACGCAATATATTTTCTATGACTAGGTAACTAAGGAAGAGAAAAGTTGAGCCTGGTTTACAGACATTTCTGCCCAATATTCAAGCTCTACCCAATAAACAGCTTTGGCCCTGCAGTCCCTTTCTGGAATATTCCTAAATTAGTGAAGAGAAATTCTCCCAGTGGGCAAAATTTTAGGAAGGGCACCTGGAGATGAACTGGAAGGGGAACTAGCAAGAGGTAAGAGTCTATGTAGATTATGGCCTATGGTTTGGATGGTCAGGAATTTGAAAGGAAAATAATTGTAAAATTGGTAACAAGTAGTTTGAGAAAGAGGTATGTGTAAAGACACTTTTGAATGGCAAAGAATGCAAATACATTTGTGTTCCGCATGAATGCCATTCAAAGGATGACCTCATCAGAGGAGAATTTTAACAATCAAGTGCCGTTCCTCTGGATACCAGTCACCTTCTCTCCCCAGTTATTCCTGTCTTTGCCCAATGGGCTCATGAACAAAGAGGCCATGGTGGCTGGGAGGGAGGTTATATAAGTGTCGAACAACATGGACTTCTACTTGCTCCTGCACTGACTACGGCCACAGCTGAGACTGCTACGTCTGCCAGTGAAAGACAGCAACAGCAAGCTCCTAGGGTGTACCGTTCCCTGAGTGATGAGCTAGCTACTTGGTGGCCACATGTTGATTACAATGGACTATTTTTACCAAGAGAGGAGCAATGCTTTATTCTCACTGTAATGGACTTTTAAGCTGGGTGTTGACTGCCTTCCTGGCACACAATTTTTCTGCCAAAACTACTATTCATGACATGCAGAATGACTTTTCACCATCACAGTGTTCTACATAGCATTGCTTCACAGGGCAAAAAGTCATGACCACCTCAAGTGCTTGCTGAGGGAAAAGGAATGTAGAATATCTATTGGAAGAAGGTATAATAGTTATAAATATCAGTTACAACTATGTGACCAATTGTAGACACAATGACTGTAGATACTATGAGTATTTCTTCCTAGTGGTGATATAAATATGTTTGCGTGTGTCTGTGTGTATGTATATGTATATAATTTTTTCTTATCCCCTTATTATCTGAAAGGAGGTGTATTATGAATAATTACCATTGTATCACAATATTTAAGTTAATGGATATCAAAGAAGAGGGAACACTACTCAAAACTTTGCATCTTTTTTTTGGTAAAAGGGTTGGTGAGTTTTCAGTTATCTACAGGATAATTGTTCCAGGTTAGGCATAAAGGTGACTGTTATTTTGTTACTTAGAGATTAAATATGCTTTAAGGAAAATGTATTAGTGCCAAATTTTCAATGGATAAACTGTGATTTTTTTGTTGTGTCAACTTGACATACCAAGTTGACTCATCAAATATTAGTAGATGTTGCCTTAAAGGTATTTTTAAGTAATTAAAGTTCCTAATCAGTTAACTTTAAGTAAGAAAGATTATCCTAAGTAATTTGCATGGGCCTGGTTCAATCAGGGAAGAGGCCTTAAAAGCACAGCTCTTTCCTGAAGAAGAAGAAATCCCACCCAGGGAAGGCAGTTTCCAGCTACCTTTCCTGACAACCCACATGATGGAGTTCAGGCTAGACTAGCTAGCTCCTGTACTCATGTAAGCCAAGTCCTTGCAATAAATCTCTTAACATTATCTCTTCTAACCAACTTCCCTGGTTAGGCAAGTAGGAATTTCAAGACTGGAATTAAATCCTGTTCCATTTACTACCCGGGTGAATGCAGTTAAGTTATGAAGACCCAATAAGTGAACATATGTAATGTACTTAGAACAGTGTCTAGCAGATAGTAAATGCTTGATAAATATTAGCTATAATAGTTGCAATTCTTATTAGAAAAGTGTTTTTCAAACTGTGGGTAACAAACCATTAATGGTAACAGATTAATTTAGTAGGACTGACCACTATAACTTTTTAAATAAAAATATATATTTAATATATTAGAAAAATATAATAGAAAATACAGTAGATATAGAAAATATCAGAGTGTGTTGCATGGCCAGGGTTACAATTGTTTCATGAAACTTTGTTTTAATATACTGGGAGGTGATGTACATAGTATATGTGTGCACTGGTTAGGATGGAAATTATATTTCTCACTGTCACAAATGGTTAAAAAGGCAGGTGTGTTGTTTTTACTGCTACACCCCTAATCCCTGATTCTTGGAACATAGAAAGAATCCAATAAATATCAACTAGAATCAGTGCGGCTTCCTGTGCTCATGGCTGTCATGGCTGTCAACATTCTAATGGGCTGTTCTGTTGTTAATGCACAGTCAAGGAGCTGAAGTAGGTGTTCCTGCAACCGCCCACCAGAACTACATCAAACCTTTGAGGAAACTGAGGTCTCTGCCAAAGACACCTCCTCCCCTAGCTGCAGGAGGTGCTGAGATCAGTGCTGCCAAGGGCTACCCATCCAATATCCTGCCACTATTAAGGTGAAATTAACCTTTGGTTTTCACCTGCATCCACCTTGCCCCCGTCAAAGGTTGTAAGGCTGGCTGAGAACAGATGCACTGTCAATTTCAGAATCACCTCTTTCCTGTGACTTAGCCTATCTTTCTTAAACCAAAACTCCCTTCTTTGTTTCTATCGTCCCTGAATCTTTTTGTTTGTTTGTTTGCTTGTTTGTTTCTTGAAGGTCGTACATCTACCCTAATAGTAGAGCCTTTTGGAGGCCGGGTTCTTAAAGGCCTACTTTTATGTATCTCAACATGCCTGTATTCTGCCGTAAATGCAATTGCTTTCATGTTGCAGCAAGGCTTCTTGCAATAGCCTTGGCAAAATATCACAAGGGTCTAAACTAAGTCAGTGGCAGTGTTAATTGAGAGGCAGTGACGCTGACCTGGGGAACTCAGGATAGCCATCACTATGTATCCAGGATACGTAACAACCAGTTTGGCATAAGCACTGACTAACACAAACAATTTGAAAGGACCCTAAACATAGATAATACTGTGGTTGTAAACTATTGTGCCCTGGCTGAATCTCACCATTGACTTCCATGATTATTTTGGATCATATTTTCTGAAGGTTTAAGTTAACAGAAATTTCCAAGCAATAGTGTGGATGACAGGGGACAAGAGAGAGAGCTTGGTTTCCAAACTGCCCTGGCAGAGTGCGGGTGGCTAATGGAATGACTGGGAGCCATATTGCTATGGGCTGGCTCAAAACGAACAGGTAACTGTGTTTGATGACTGCAGCTGAAGAATCTTGGGAGGAGATCTAGCCTTGAGAACTCACCAGAAAGTGACTGCCTATATCATCCAGAGAAGTAAGACTTCTGCTTTCTGAATCATACAAACCCATATAATGCACAGACGTTTCCCCTATTGATCTGACTTTTCCTGGGGACTTAGAAGAAAGCAAGACTTTATACAATTCATGAAATGAGAACATCATTCTTAAGTTGATGATAAGCCTGCTAACTGCTCATTCCTACTTGGCCCAGACATGCCCTGTAACATTTCACAATGCTAGACCTTTCAAATGGAAAGATTAATTTTGGTATGGAAAAAAAAAAACAGAATTACATTCCTATTGCACTTGATCTTTGAAACAGTAAAGTTCCTGATTATTTGAGGCTCTCAAACTCTTGTCTTTCTAATTTACTAAGCTTGCAAGATTCGTCAGTGTTACAGAGAAAAATAACTAACCTGATCAATGCCGGCATCTCCTTTATATTCTCCTAAGTGTTAAACATAAATTTAACATTTACATTGGTTGGAGTTGGAAGGTTTCATTTTTTCCTCTGCGTTAAACATTAGCTATTTTTACCTTGACCTATTCTGTTATCACATACAGATACAAAATTGTACTTGTTTGTTGACAGAGAGAGAAAAGAATAATAAAAAGAAGTTAATGACAAAGTATTTTATAAGTACTTGGGGACCCAGAGGGGAAACAGGAATGTTGTTTGCAATTTTTTCTATACCTTATCTGTCCTCCCTAATATATATATATTTTTTTCCAGATGCTTCAACACGTGTTAAAATGTCCAATTCCTCTTTGTTCCTCGTGAAGGAGATATGGAATGGGGATTCCAACCTGGTTGGACGTGCTCTGACAAGAACACTCATAGCAACACATAAAGCATAAACCTGTTAAGGATTTCACCTTTTAAGAAGTGACAGAGTAATTACAGGACAACACGTCCTTCATGAGCAAAAACAACAAAACTAAAGTGCTTTCAAGGCTGGCGTGGCCTACTTCTCTCCCAGCAAGCTGCATAAATCATCAACTGTGAAGGGACTGTTTCATGGCCACGCAGAACGGGGTGTGTGTGTGTGTGTGTGCGCGCGTGTGCGTGTGAGCCCGCATGTTGAGCACGCATAGCCACATCACGGGTTAACATACACAGACTTAGATCAGTAGAAACTCTGCTAGTAAATCCCCAGTACATTTTACCTCCATCTCTTCCCCCCCTTAATCTTTCAACCTCAGGCTGCTTTAAGGGGAAATTTAATCCGTATATGTCTGCCTCATTTTCATTTAAATCGTCAAAAAATGTTGTTTTAAAAAAGTTCTTTGATGTCCTAGACTCCCTTGAGCCTTTTCTTAGCCTATTTTTCTTAAAAACAGGAATTAGAATTTTCCCAGGTGCAGAGGAGTGCTACCTCTCTTCCTCCCAAAACACAACCCCACCCAGCCCCCCACCCCAGGTCGCCAGTGGAAAAAGATAAAAATAAAAGTTGGAGGGACTAAAGGAGTGCTGGTATAGAAAACAGCTTATCTGAGGATGAGAAAACATTGACAAATATGAACTCTTAATGAGGGGCCCCACACGGAAGTTAATAATTAACATTTCTGCTCTTTCTAGAACCTCTTTCTGCCCTGAAGACCTGGCCCAGGGAAGCACCCACTCTCCCGAGCCGTGACCGATGCCAGTGTTCTGGGGGAATTCAGAGACATGGATGTTAATGCAAACAGCTTTTTCTGTCTTATCATATTTTTGATAGACTTACAGACATGCCTGCATTGAAACCCATATTTTTTCCCCTCTGGGTGGTACTTTCCTTCTTTGCTTTGTGCCTAATGTGTGTCATTTCATTCTGCCTTTCACATTCAGGACAGAACTTCTTAATCATTTTTAGATACACAAAAGCAGGAATATGCCATCTCGCTGTGCACAGTATTATCCAAAGTGTAATCTATGTTTGTCTAAAACTCAAGGGTTCCCACAGTGAAGTCCTAACTTTAATCAGTGGAGAAATCTAAGAAAATTGTTTAGAAGAAGCATAGAGTTAGAGAAAGACAGTGAATATTGTGGTTCCTTGGTCCAGAATTCGGATGTAAAAAAAAAAAAAACCTTTAAAATAAAGGAGCTATATTTCAAGCATGCTTTCTTTCTCTTTCCTCAACACTGTGAAACTCCACATTTCAGATTGAATACAATTACTATCATAGGGGATGAATCTGTGATAGCAGCTTCTGGGAATCATCCTGAAGAAATCCAAGTCATCATCTACCAAGTGAGAAATCTTCATGGAATCTGGGTATAGGATTCCAGTTCTGGCTGCTCAGAACCAGTGAGGTCTTTCTGTATCTGCTTTGAAACACAAGGCCAATCCTCTCACCCCTTCCAAACCTCAGGTGGTTACTCTTTGCATTCAGGATAAAAAGTCAGCAGCACTCTGCAGGAACCCGTGGCCGCCCAGGCCTCTGCTCCATCCCACGTGTGCTTTGTCAGAGCCAAGAAGACCCTTCTCTTCCTCACTGGCATTTGCTTGCCCGTCTCTATGCCTTTGCTGATCCTGAGTCCGATCTTGAACAAGTCTCCATTTTTTATGTTTGCAGCATTGTTCTCTCATTCTTCAAGTCCTCCCTCTGATGATTTCCCCACCGCGTGGCTTCCTTTAACTCCTTTAGGCAAGGTTATGCTTTGCTTCCTCCCCTCTGATCTTCCCCTTGACCATGCAAGCCTTTGCGGGGAGGGACCATGTAGTGGTAATTGCTCTCTCAGCAGCACCTGGCCTAGTAGGTACCTGGAAGAGTTGTGTTCTCTGGATAAGACCCTGCACACATCACCCCCTCCCACCAAAGGACAGAAATGCCAAATGCTGCCAAGAGGCAGCCAGGAGTGCTGGCTGCCGGTTCCTCCAGCCCAGCAGCCCAGTTTTTATCTGTTTACATTCCCAGCTGCCACAACAGCACACATAGGCATTTATGAGAAGTTTGTTAAGTGGGCAGATGGATGGATGATTACAATGCAAAATCTTAGAATTCAAATAAATTGAACCAATTCACAAATATTTACTAACCATTTATGGTGCTTCAGTGCCAAGTGCAAAGGGATCTATAACAAGGTAAGTCAGTGTCCACTTGAGGGAGTTTGGGGTTAGGTAGTAAGTCAGGGCTTAAATACAGTAGAACCTCAGTAGTGGACCACTTGCCTATATTGACCACCTCCTTAGTTGATTTGATTTTCATAGACTGGTCATGCACCACATCTACTAAGACCTAATTCTTTATGTGGACCTTCTCTATATGACCTTTATAGCCCCTTGGGTGGCCAACTTATAGAGGTTCTACTGTATATGAAAAGATAAATAGGAATTGCAGAGCCAAACAAAAATATAAGTCCCACAGACAACCTTCGAAGCTGAAGCACTTTCGTACCTATACTACGAACTAAAGAAGGGAGGACCAATCAATTAACTAATATAGAATTTTAACATGTCAAGTACTCCAGTACTTTTCCATTGATTACTTTCTCTAAACTTACGGCTACCATGCATTGAAAGTACTGTTATAAATGCTTAAAAATGAGATAAAATAATAATAAATAAATAAATAAATGAAATAAATGGTAAATGACCAACCCAACTCAAGTTTTCATAGCTAGAGAACAGCACAGCCACGACAGAATTCACATCTGTCCTTCAGGGGAAGGTCAAAGTCTTGTAGGGTTTAATGCCTACAAAGATGAGTATAATGGAGATTTCTTTTAAAAAAGGAAGACAGAATTATAAATACATGCTTGTTTCCTTCATGTTTTGGCTGTGTACCCTGATTGGACTTCAAAACCTAGGGCTAGCCCTGTGCCCATGTGTCAGAACCAAAGTTATGGCGACCGGCCAGCTTAGGGTAGTTTAGAAACAAAGTCACTAAGAGTGGGATAAGAATTTGCATTCAGACTCTGCACCCATAGCACAGTGGTTACAGCACTGGCCACATGCACCAAGGCTGGCGGGTTCAAACCTGGCCTGGGCCAGCTAAGCAGCAATGACAACTGCAACAACAACAAAAATAGCTGGGCATTGTGGCAGACAACTGTAGTCCCAGCTACTTGGGAGGCTGAAGCAAGAGAATAGCTTAAGCCCAAGGGTTGGAGGTTGCTGTGAGCTGTGACACAACAGTATTCTACTGAGGGAGACATAGTGAGACTCTGTCTCAAAAAAAAAAAAAAAAGAATTTGCATGCAGTTTAGCTGTGTATAAGGTAGAGCACCCTAAAAATATTCATTTATAAAATCACCTCTTTCCTCTCTCTGAGATAATCACCCCATCATGCAGGAGTGGGAAGTGGAGTCATCTTTTCCAGATCTGCTTCTAAATATGGCACATGATATACAAAGAACACTGAAAACATGTTATGAGTGAATGAAGGAATGAATGGCAAAATGAAACAAGTGTTTTACATTAAAAATTATTACCCAAAGTGCCAATGCTTAAGCGCCTGCTTCTGTAGTCTAAGAAGACAGCTAATTTTTGAAGACAACTAAGAGATAGCTCTGGAAAGAGCACCCCAGCCATTCTCTAAGAAGTAAGGTGGTTTATACCGAGGACAGAAGTGGAGGGAGGCAGAAGAGCCTGTTGGTAAATGAACAGGAATTTCTGAGACTTTTATACAGTTCTCTGAGCTGCAGCACAAAAAAATCTTCTTTTGATCACTTAGGAAAATGAGTCTTTGCTAAGTTGCCAGATCTTTTCTGTTGATTTGATGATAAATTTCTTGGTGATCTTGTAAGAGGAACTGCTCCCATTCACTTTCTGTCCCCCCATTTTACTTCCCAGCGTTTGTAGGTGTTTGTCAAGTGGTGACATTTTTCATTAGCCCTGAAGAGTAGGTAGTGTTACTAACAGCCTCCCTCGTATGCACCCTCTGCTTCACTGTCTGAGATGGAAAGAGGTACAAGAGGATAGCCAAGATCAAAAACTCTTAGTATGTAATGGAGTTAATAACTGAGCTCTTTAGAAGGAAGAGAAGAATGTGGGGCATAAAGTGGTGCTCCTCATCCTGAGTTTGGGAGGTCTACATGGTTGGAAGAAAAGGTAGATGCAAGACCCCAAAATCCCCCATGAACTACAGAAGCATTGGCAGCAATGTTGTTGCACACAGAGTAATTTGGGAAGCAGACTATCAAAGTGAGCAGGAGATTCTCTTCATGCGCACACACTAAAGGAAAGAATTGGGAAAAAGAAATGCATGTGTGCAGGGAGCACCAAGGGTGGACAGAGACAGACAGCTCAGCTATCTTGAGTCCATATGCATTTCTTTCCTTTAGTGTGTGCACATGAAGAGAATCTGCTGCTCAATGCCTCTGTAGTTCATGGGGGTTTGGGGGGTCTTGCATCTACCTTTTCTTCCAACCATGTAGACCTCCCAAACTCAGGATGAGGAACACCACTTTATGCCCCACATTCTTCTCTTCCTTCTAAAGAGCTCAGTTATTAACTCCATTACATACTAAGATTTTTTGATCTTGGCTATCCTCTTGTGCACTTTTTAATTCTTCTCCAGTATGTGTTTCCTGTAATATGATACTCATAGGGGAGCATAATCGTCGGGTGGATGTGCTCTGACCTCTGGTGTTCAAATCATTTATAAAATCCACTGCCTGGCCTTTTCCCTTTCAATTTTTTGTCATTACTTCCTTCCGTGACTTTGCTTCATTCACATCTGTGTTTGCTTATGCATACTCGAATACGTCAGACATTTCTATGGCAAATGAACAATACATGCAGACACACCATCTTCTTTTTCAAGTTATCATAGAGCATGATCCCTAAACAAACTCTTGCAGAAAATGGTACAAATATAAAGCAATCAACTATGGTGAAAACTCATGAATGTCTAGCTGAGCTAGGCTAGTTGAAACATAAGGAGATAAAGGATATTATTAAGATAGTTTTCATGCCATGCTTTTATCCCTCAAACCTTCCTCATTTTTCCCTAGACAACTTCTAGTCCTTCAGCTTTCAACATCTAAAGGAAGGACAAGGAATTTGCCTCTCTCGTTTACTGCTATATTTCAACAAATATTCACTGAGAGCCTACAACCTCTTAGAACTGTAGGTCCTCTCAGTGAATATTCGTTGTGGGAATCTCACCTTGTCCTTTTCATTAGTCATTGATCTTCAGTATGAAACTGTCTTACACCTCTTTTGTTTGGGTTACCAGTGCGTTGGTTGTTTGGATTCTTCTCTTTATTCTTACTAAATAGAGTTGTAGAGCTTTCCGACCACCACTTCAGTCTTATTTTACCTTTTTTGTTCCTTTTGTTGACCTTCAATTTCAAAGGCTGCATAATATATTCTCCACCCACCATTGTCTATCCCCCTATGACTTCTGAGCATAGGTAAAGCAGATCTGGATCTTCAGGGACCTGAAACAGAATTAGGAGCCACTTTGACAAAAACAATGTAAAATTATACTCAACCTCCTAAGAATGGGAAGCTGGCCTCTGTGGACTGAATACGTTTCTGTCATTTTCCCATTGATGTCTAAACAAGACATCAATGATAATTCTGAAAGCAAATGAAATTTTAATTTTAAAAAATCATGGAATAGATTAAGGAGATAAGAGTGGTATACAAGTAAGAGCTGTTAGGATGATCTATAAGCAGAAGTGGGAATGAGTGGATATGTTTGTCAAGAATTTGGGGAGTTAAAAGTCAGTGTGGCTCATGAAAACCAGTTATAGCACAGTGGTTAACAGTTTTTGATTTATGAAAGTTTTATTCATTAGCTGTGCAGCCTCCGACACAGGACATAACCTCTCTATGTTACTGTGGTTTCATTTGTTTGTTTGTTTGTTGTGAAATGCATAACCACACAGGGCCTCTGTAATGATGAAATTCATTGATGCATATTCACGTATTTAATGCAATACTCAACAAACAGCAGTTGTTATGGTTTGTCTGAGTCATTAAAAAAGCATTTGTCAAGAATTACAGAAGAGAAGAAAAAGGGAAAAAGGTAATGTTAACTAAACAAACTTCCAGTTCCCTTAGCCCTATTCTACCTTCCACACAATCCAACCACCACTGCAAGGCAGGAAGGGATGAAACCAGTAGCATTTCTAGCTCTTGAGGGCCCCATTTCAGTGAGTAAAGCAAGAATCTTGCATTTCAGGAGCTGACTATGGTCCCTGGTCAGTTCAAATGGGTCACAGCAGATCAGTTGGAAATGAAACATGGGCAGGACGTAAGAAATCTCTCAAAATGGCACCATCAAAATGATGAGGGTTCACATTACCCAGACCCTGACAAGTTGGCTTTGGGGGCCCTTCATTGTTCTGCACTTTGTTATTGATGCTCTGACTAGAAATCTCAAGGAAAAGGCCGAGTTTGTTCCTCTGGTTCCTCTTGGGGGGAAGGAGAAGCTGGAGAGGCCCATTTTTCTAAGGCAAGTTTGCCTACAAGCTACAGCCTATATCATGATGCTAAAATGACAAACACTGATGATCATTGCACCATATTTGCATCTAATTTTCTAATGCAGAATGCATCCTGTATAGAAAACTTAGGGCCCTTGTTTATTATTTCTTTGTGTAGCAGGAAGCAGGAGTCTAAACAAATAAACGTCCCCTAATATTTAATGTTTACCTAGCCCCTTGGTTGTTTTTTTTTTCTTTTAGACTTGTTCAAAATGTCCAAAAGCCCTGCTATACACTATTTCTTATTCTTGAAATACAATATTTTAAATTCTATTATTCCACCTTCATCTGCTCCCTATGTAATCTCATAGTGTGGAGTAATTTAAAAGAAAGATTGTTCCTGTGTGGCTTTCTTGTTCTAACTTGAAACCAAATTCTGGGCTATAGTAAGGTCTAGAAAAGCTACCTCAAACATCTAAAGACTGGGCTGTATTCACCATGTAGATTTTGTAACATTTCTTGAAGTACTAAACTCTAGGCAGCTCATCTCATCCGTTTCTCTAAATACTGGCTCAATAATTCAGCAGCTATTTTAGATAGCTGAAATGAAGTGTGGTTGTAGGAAATATTCCTCCCTATTGCTCTCCTATCCTCAAGACCTATCTATGCTGGCTTGGTCTGGAAAGCCAGGCTCCGAAAGGTCAGAGAAGGCATGGGAAGTCTTCCAGGAAAAAGCCACACCCCTTAGGGGGGCTAAGAATCCTCCAGCCTCTCCAAGAGCAGTTTGGTTTGCTGTTGAACTTCTGGTGTGGTCCTAGGACCCACTAGGAATTGTTTGCTTTGATCTATAGTAAATCCAGATTTTATAGGACTTCTAAAAATTGAAGTGGAATTTCTGAGCCTGCTCTAGGCCAACATTAGAACTAAACTCTTTTCATAACACGGCAGGTTATAGCAACAGAGCAGTAATTACTCATCGTTCTTATTTATTATTACTATTAATTGAAGAGTGGTTCCATTTAAAGTCCTGTTCCCATCCCTTTTGCCTCTTCTATCTCCATTGTCTTCTCTTAATCTTGAATTATGGCGTCTCTTTAACATGTGCTTGCAAAAACAATGCTTTTCATATATAACACTGAAAGTAATACATAGCTAGGTGTCACTTATCTGTTGATCAAAGGGTGAAAGGGATAAAAGAAGGTGTAGGTTTGGCCAAACACGACGCAGATGAAGCATCATTAGATTGCTCTTGATTTTTCAGGATGGAACTCCTTATTTAAACAGGGTAGAAGAAGCTGTCTTTAAAATGCATGGCTAGCCACCAAGGCAGATCTTGAAGGATGCCGTTTAAATGGAGATTGTATCTCTGTAACAGCCAGTAAACTTTTTTTGGAAAGAAGTGTTCATCGAGGACTTCAAATCAACTTTGTATGTAAATGTATACTAAAAATAAGCCATGCATTATGGATGATAGGTACATGGCTCTGTCTCCAGGATTTTTCAGACTAGTTGGAAAGCAAGCCCCTTACCTACAAAACATTTCATCCAAACGTCCATTTCCATTTCCAACCAATGTGTTGTGCTGTTTTTTTTTTTTTTTTTTCCTTACAAGAAAGAGCCTCCAGACTAGCTGTCGGGGTGACAGACACTCTGCCTTATCACTAGCTCCATGTAGACCAACATATGGAAAAGTAAAAAAAGGATCTGCAGCCTAAACAATGTGCTTCTGTTGCTTGTTTCAGAGTGTTCTGTTGGGCTGGTGCTCTAACTGTCCCACTGATATGTTTTCTTGTCTTAAAAAGTGATGAAACCAAACATAAGTTAGAAAAGTATCCAAGAGGAACAAAGAAAAGTGTGGAAAATATCTGTGGTCTCAAGTGATATGTTTCCATTCAATTTCATTGAAAATATTTGCATATCTAGAATATCTGAAATGTATGGCTCTCCCTTGGAAAATTTAACTTTCCACATAAGCGAACTCTTCAGTAAAGAACGATAGGGGTTTCAGCAGGTGACAAGTTAACACGAGGGGCAGATTTTAAGAACACACTCTGAGGGCTTTCAGTTTGGGTGTTAGAGAGTCTCTCCTATTTGTTTGGGGTTTTTTTGTTTTTTGCTTTTCTTTAGTCTTGTTTTGTGAATTTATTCTCTGGATTCAACCTGTAGCTTTCTCCTTCCTTTTGCCCTGAACTCAAATTAGGAACCTCTAGTTCTGAGCTGAAAAATTGTTGCCCTGCATGCCTGTGTTTGGCGCTCCGTCTTAGGGTTTGGTCCACATCCCGTGTGTTTGGCAGAGGGGCCAGAACCTAGGCCAGGCTCTCACTTCAGTTATTTCTTCAAAAAACTGCAGAGGTTTCCTGCCCGGTGAACATTTTAATTTGGTCTTTCATGACTCCAATCTGTAAGTGCAGCTAACTATCTGCTGTCTGCATTGCACTCTTCTAAGTACTGATTACATAAATGGAGATTCTTTCTCAGGCAAAGAAATTCTGACCCCGTCCTCTACCCTATTGCTATAGTACATTGGCGCAGGCACGGAGACTCTGAGCACAGATGATTAGCTTTTGAGAAATCCTGGGGGGCCAAAATGACAGCCTCTGACACAGGCAGGCATGGCAGAAGGGTATTAATTATCTATAACTACAAGCATTTCCATGTGCATGCTTTCCACCTGCTGGGCCTAACTCTGTGATGCTCTGACTTTACCCACTGTGGGAATCACTAAAAGTCATCATCCTTGTGAACATTCTTGGAGCACTTGCAATGTGAGAACATTGTGAGAGGTGCCGGGAGCCACGGAGAAAAAAGGCAGAGCTCCTCATCTCCAGAGACTCACAATCTAGGTGAGAAAGAAATGAACAAAAAATGCTAAGTAACAAAGAACACTGCACTTAATGCCATGAGAAGGATTGAAATAATACACGCCATAGATTTTAGGAAGGGAAGTACTTCAGTCTGGGAATATGCCTTTAACCACGGCACACCAGTGGACCGTGAGAGGATCTTAGGTGAGCCGAGAACATTTTTAAAGATCATTAATTAAATTATTTTCAAAAGAAGTTCAAGGCATATACTTTTTTTTTTATCAACAAAACTTAGATGTGCTGTAGATGTTTACTATAAGTTCAAGTGTGCCAGGAGATAAAAAAGGTTGACGAGCACTGCTCTATGCACATTTGAATGTCATGCTGAAATAGACCATTGAGTCCTTGTAGATAAGGACTTTGGTCCAACGCAGTGGACACTGGGAAGATGAGATGTCAATAAGCTAAAAATATAAAGTTTTAAAATAGCTGATTGCCTGCAAATTGGAGTTATGTGCACTTTTTATAGAAGAACCCAGAATTATAGAGGTGGCCACCCTGTCTCATGTGCCTTAAGTTGGGCTGCAAAAGGAGCCATGTAGATGAAGCTGCCAGGCCCCTATTTGCACAGGAAAGCTTTGATAGATAAGAAAAAAACACTGAGGCTGCAGGCTCCTGCTTTGAACTATGCAGATGTGAGATGTGCAAAGAATGTTACAAGCCCCCTGCTTTGACACAGATAAGAGGAACAGAGAGAAGGTAGAGCTGGGTCGGAAGGCTGAGAGCCTGGAGAAGAGCAGAGTAAAGCAACTGCTCCTGCATTTCAACCAGCAAGGCTTCCAGCAACCAGTGGCAAGAGTGGGGGAGAGGAAGGAGGGCAGGAAGAACTGTAGTTTCACGGAAGGAGGGATACAAACTGGTATAGAAAAAAACAGGAACCTTGACAATCAACGGGCCTCCTAGGAGTATCATTCTTGCCTGGAGACCTTATACCCAGAAGGAGAATATGAGCTATGAACTTTCCCAGCAGGCTTCTCTGTCTCCAGCCATTTCCACCCTGGCTGCAGCCTAATAAACTTGTAAGCCCATTGTGCCCCGGTTGACCTGTTGGTTCTTAATAAAATTTGATTGCAGTTAAATTGAATGGCTAATCCCCCAGAAATTGACCCAGAGTTGACTCCACTCCTTCAGGTTGTATAAAAGGATTCAGTTTACCCAGAATCACACACATTTCCAGGTGAATTCAGAGGCCAGACTCTGTTGGTTCTTTTGTGTTATTTTGTGGAAGCTGATGCATTCTGGGAGATGGAAATTCTTAAAGGATTGAGTTTGCCTTGTTCTAGCCCAAGTATGATAGTGGAGCCTTTAGTAAATTTTTAACTTGTCATTAAAAATGCCTTTTGTATCAGAATTTTCCAAGGCACTGACAGTTGAACAAAAAGACAAGTATAGGAATTATAAAAATAAGCAATCACACATTTTGAATACAGAAGGGAAATGCCCCTTCGTTCAGGCTGTTTCAAGAAATAAAGAAGTGCATTTTTGCTGCTAGACTGCTATTAAGGACACCTCTAAACCTATCAGCCACAAGAATATTGCTCTGCCACTCTTAAAAAGAGGAAAGACAAATGAAGTTGGCAAATGTAAAACTTACAATGTGTTTTCAATTGCAGATCATGGTACTGTTATCCTGAAATTTGGGAAAGATAACTTTTAATTACAGTAATAAGAACCACATGGGCAATGATTGATGTAAGCCTGATGTGTCCTATTCCTTTATTAATCTTTTTAATTAGAAGCAAAGAATATTTTATCTGCCAGGAAAGAGATGAGATGGCCAGTGATGCTCTGCCTGACTTATGAGACTGCAAGGCCTGATTGCTCACCAAGGCCGCCTGTTCACCTGGGGCCACAAGGTGAGGGGCCCGAAGCTGGGAATGCTTGTTTCCAGCTGGGAACAGCTTTACTTACATCTATTGCTGTAAATCATCTGTATGGACAACTTTTTTTTTCTTTCTGTTGGATTGGTTTTTGCTGGGGGATCAAGGAAGGGAATTTAAGTTCCCAGTGTTGGGAATTGCCATGTGCCTTGCAAGTAAGGATGAAGAACTGAAACAGCAATACCAGGGAAGCTGTAAAGGGATCCCAGGGTATGATGGAAGGATGTCACAGAAACAAGAATAAAAAGGTCAGGATTAGCTGGGGTTGCTGGCTTATGGTAAAATCAGAATTGACTAAATAGGAAAACAGAGCTGGGAAGAATCAGAAATCTGAATAAATAATCAACAGTATAGAGGATGATGCAGCACCTCGAATTTTAAAGGTTGATGGAACTCGGTGGTTTGGCTTTATGCTGTAGAATCATGTATTCTGTCTGCAGTTTTATTGAGCACCTGCTATTTACTGGGGGTCGTGCCAGGCCTAGGGTTGAGATTATTAGGAAGACAACCTAGAAGATTCATGATCTCATGAACAGTATAGGCACATGTGTGAATATGGGTACATGATAAAGAAACCATGAAACTGCCTGGTGGGAGAAAGGCCAAAGCAAACCCAGGCAAGGTGAGTAGAACATTAGCAGACTCTTCCAGAATTCTCCGGGGGGGTGGACGGTGTGGAGAAAAGTCGTGGTGCTATGAAGCTATGAAGTAGCACTGCCCATTGAGCAAACCACACATAGCTGGGCACGGGGTCCACACTGGGTGAAGGGCACACAGTGGACCCTGAGAAGCAGGCAGAGAATGAGCCAAGACGGGATTTCATTGTGTGTGGGATGGAAATCCACTCAGCGATCTTAAATAGGAAGTCACTTGAGTGCACAGATTAAGAGCGCAAGCTGTAGTGTCAGAGAGACTCTGAATGACAGATCTACCTTTGACCATCTCCCTGCGTTGTGGCAGCATGAATGAACCAGATCCCTGTCTGAATCTTAATTCTAAGCCTCTGTGTTCTCAGCCATGAAGAAGGGATAACACGACCCTAAGATTTTGGTAAGGATAAGATGATAAGGTATGTGAAAGTGCCTGACTACAGGAAGTTGATGCTCAATAAATGTTCCTTCCAGTTGCTTGTACAGGACCTGGCTCAGTAGAGATTTGTTGTAGAGAGCTTCAATTTTTAAAAATGCATGTTTCATTCTCATGTCAGGGTGCTAACTTCATTTAGCAAGAGCGTAAAGGGAAAAATTGACCAAAGTTCAATTTCAAACTTTCTAATGAATTTCAGCAGAGCACAAGCAGTGAAGTCTTTCAAAGCCCACTTACTACATGGACTACAGTCAAAACAGGTCACCCCAGTAGATGCTTCAAAAGCAAAAGAAGATTTTGGAAAAGGAGTGAGTTTTAAGAGCTGTACTGCCAGAAGAGTCTTCATAAAAGATGGTGATGATGCAGTATTTATTTGAATAAGCAAGATCCTGCCTTCTCTCCTCCAGACCTAGTTTGGAACCATCTAGACAAACATTTCTTTACATAGAAGATGAGTATGACACAAAGCCAGAAGGGCAGGTACATAGCGAGTTTGAGGAGGCCAGGCCGGGCCAGACCAATGGAAGCCTAGACCATGACAAGGAGGAAAGAAAACTGCTCTCATGCTTTGTAGAAAACTTCAAGGGCAGGGGGACAACCCCAGCGAATGGAGGGAAGGGCCTGGAGATGGGGCCTGAGAGAAGCTTTTGCAGTCAGATCTGCGCCCACGTGTTTTCTGATAGTGTTTCTCTACTCCTCCCATCCTCTGCTTCCAGGGTGTTTTACTTGTTTTATGATCCAGTTCATGTTCTTGGACTTTGATCAGATGGGACACAGAGCTAAAACAGATAAATTTTGGCTTTTTTTTCCCCGAAAAATTAAAAAGCTTTTAAGTCAGTGCTCCTGCACATGACCCCCTCCCCCACCGGGCCTTTTTGTATTTAGCACACTGCTCAGTGTTGATGTGGGGGAGGGCACCCACCAAGGGTGTGTTCCAATCCCTTCAAGGATGTTATTGACCACAGCAAATGTCAAAATTTCTTGTCACTGTTCATGTATGTAATGACCTGGAGGAGTTAAACTGGAGTTCTGCAACTAAAAGAAAATATGGGAAGAGAAAAAATTGCACAGCCCACCCCATGTTAAAAGGGACCTATCATTAAATAATCTTTTTTTCACACGACACATGGTCAGTTTCTTCTTTGGCAATGTTTGTCTTTACTGGGATTTTTCATCAACACTCAACACTCTTCCTTCCAAGAGCCAGAAGTCCCCTTTGTTGTTGTTGTTGTTCTTTTGAGGATAAAAAAAGGTGCTTGTTCAAGCAAATTAAGATACACAGAGTGAGGGCTTGGTGTGGTATTGGATTCTGCCTCTCAGGGGTATCAGCAATGTTTTTGTAAAAAGTGATCTGTATGAAGACACAATGAAACTATGAAATCTCGCTAACCTTTATGAAAGCAACTGACAGCTACCTTGTGCTTTAGGGAGTCTGATACCTACTCCCGCTACTCCATGTCAACCTTCTCAGCCTGAATCGAGCAGACCAATGTCTGTCTCCAAACACCCACCAAAAAAAAAAAAAAAATGACATGATGACTGTCAGAGGCATGTTAACATGCCTTTTGGAGTAGCAAAGATTCTAAGACGACAAGCAACAAAAACTTGGTTCAACCCAGTATATCATGTCAAATTGAGTGAAGCTCCAGTTTTGTGGGACCTAGGAGGGGAATCACTTGGTTAAGTATTTTAATAATATCCTGGTTCTTCATGCTTGAGCAAGAAAAGCTGATGAAAGAAATGATGTAGATTTCTGAAGGGTTTTGACACCCAAATCCTTCCATGTAGGGAGTCATCTATTCCTTCTGCAGGCAGGTCGGCCCTAACTGGTTATAAATGACACAACTGTGCCTGGCTGTGACAAACACACTTCTCAGGTGCCCTCTTCTTCCTCTTACACTTTTATTTCTGCATTTCCTCCATGGACTTGCCTCTTCCCACTCTTTACCAGGCATTGAATATTTTCTTATTTGTCTGAGGTTGAGACTTTAACTCTGGACCATTCTGATTCTTTTGTGTTTTAGCCAACGCAGAACTGCTCCAAGACTAACTTCATCTCTTAAAGATTACTGACTTGATGGAAATTTGGAAACCTAATGGGAACCATGGAAAATGTTTTGACTTGTATTTTTCCAACTAGTTTAGTTTTGCCAATTGAAGATCAGTGGGAAGGAAGATAAAAGCAAAGCCCGGGCTAATTTAATCCAATCCAACTCATCTATTCTAGGATCTTATTAATTAATAAATCATGTTATTCAACAAACGTATTGAGCATTTATTTTAGACTAGGTAATGTGCTGGTGGTTAGGCATACAAAAATTGATGAGCCATAGTCCCTGGTAGATCTGTACATCATGGTAGAGAATTGTGAATCACATTTTTAACAAGTCCATCAGGGGATTCTGTGTAGGTGGTCTGAGGACCACGTTTTACCAAACTCTGGTTAGCAATGATTAAATTTTCTAAAACTCATATTTATTTTCAGACAAAGTAGATGAAACTAGAGAATGTTAAATACCTTTTAATTCTGGTGTCTAGTCCTGTCTGCCACATAGATCTTGTGCCTGATTGGTGAAGATTTTAATAAACAGACAGCATATTTTGACTACATCTCAATTAATATGAATGTCCCCAAACGAATCATCTGTTAGTGAGAAGAAACACAGTTTAGATCTCTTGGTGCCACTGATCTCTGTCTCTGTCTGTGGCCCATAAACATCCTGTTGACTTTCCAAAATTAAAAAAAGAAAAATTAGTGATAATCCAAATGTGAAGGGGAGAAAAGCCTGGGTGATGCTCTCATCGGCCTTACGTGCTCCAACAATGGTGAGGGCAGTGGATCTGAGCAGTTTGTGTAATTCTCTTTGCTCGTGAAAAGCAGCAGCTTTCCCCATTCTGTCTTGGCATTGGTTTCTAATGTTCTTTCTTCTTGCCTGTAATTATAGAACTGATTTAAGACTTAACAATGTGCTTAAAAAGGTACAGGACACTCTGGACCTGTTGAGGGAAAATAGAAGGCTCTGTTCTTTGAAACTAGTGTGTCTTGGACTGGACATGGATAACCCCGGGATAGAATTGTAAGCATGCCCCAAGCAAAATATAGTCTACATTTTCAGACCTTGGAACAACTGTTTGGCGAGGATGTAAGTTTAGCCCACTAACCTGCTTGTATAAAAATATAATAGTGGTAGAGTGTGCATGGAGTATTGTATTTAAAGTGTTACCATAGAACCCTATAATCACATAAGAATATGTGATTAAACAGGAGAGCTGTGACATTTGAGGACCTAAAACTTTAAGATTATAGCTATTTGTGAGCGAATGACCCCAGAGCCAGGCATCCATATTTACCTGGTACCCATCAGTTTATCTCCACAGATTGTTCAATAGATAATGATTGGCAGGATGTCTACTAGTTGATGGGAGTTCCTGGGCTTCACATATTTTTAGTATCATCCTTGTGATTTGTTATTTTTTGAAGATGTACTCTTGAATCCCACTTATTAAGAGTGAATGGGCCCAGATGAATCACTCTCATTCAGGGTCTGAAGAAGTCTCTTATATTTTTCAACTAGACGTTGCAAAGCAATGTTTTATTGATGTCCACAAACACAAGAATTTTCAAAGTTTTTGAGATATATTTATCAAGAATGTTAAGAATCTGGTAAACAGCAGTTTAAATCAGGCAAGCACAACTTGTTTACACATTTTAAAACCCAAGCACACCGTGATTATTCTCTGTGGTTTCCCCACCAAATTTAGACTTGTAGAAAGTTTCTGTAAAAATCTCCCTTTTTATGAAAGCTGTGCTTCCAACAACCGATAACTCCAGACCTAGTTGTGGGGATGCAATGATGAATAAAACAGATGTGGTCCCTACTCTCAGAGAGCTTATGTTCTAGTATCTTAAATCATATAACAGTATTTAATTTTTTTTTTTTTTTGAGACAGAGTCTTATTCTGTCACCCTGGGATTGAGTGCCATGGTAGCATCATAACTCACCGTAATCTCAGTCTCCTGGGCTCAAGAAATCTTCTTGCCTCAGATTCCTGAGTAGCTGGGACTACAGGCACCCACCACAACACCTAGCTAGGTTTTCTATTTTAGTAGAGACAGGGTCTCACTCTTGCTCAAGCTGGTCTCGAACTCCTGAGCTCAAGCAATCCACCCACCTCTGCCTCCCAGAGTGCTAGGATTACAGGTGTGAGCTACCATGCCTGGCCTAGTACTTAAATTTATAAGGTATTTCTATTGCCTCCCAACGGGTCATAGGACTACCACTGCTATTGCTAGTGCTGGGAATAGTTTACTTCTATCACTACTCACTAAGATTTATCAATCAAATCCTATGTTACAGGCAGCATTTTAATCATGTTATGTGTATTATGTAATATAATCAACCCAATAAAATACTGTGAAAGAGGTACTGTTAACGGAACCCTTTTTGCACATTGCAAAACTCAGTTTCATAGAACTTAAGTAGCTTGCTCAAGGACAAAGTTAACAATGACAAAGCCTCAATTCAAATTCACCCAGTCTTACTCCAGAGCCCATGAAGGTGTAATTATTACCCAATATGACTCAACATTGAGTAAACAAAATTTGAGATATTAAGGAACTGAATGTAGTTTATGTTATGTGTGTTCTCTTATTTAACTGTTGAGAGTCAAGTTCTAAGTCACTGACTTTTCCTGGTGAGAAAGGAGCTTAGAACTCCCAGACAGGAGCCCAGAAAAAGTTTCTTCAGCAAGACTCTGACTGAACATCCTGGTAATGGGGTGCTTGTCACAAAAGTTTGACTTTGTGGACTGGTTTTCCTCCTGTGAGGCACTGAAATACTCTTTGGTAATTTTCAGCCATTCAGCTACTTCTGTCATCCAGACTGATCCAGAATGAGTCTACTCTATTTTGCTAGCTCTTACTCCATGCCTCTGGCTCTGAGTTTTCTCTTCCACAGCCATTTTTTCAGAGTTGTGATTGATGCCTCATGACCAGATTCTCCTTACAGAAGTGAATCACAGTGGGTTCAATAGTGGCCTTCGTGGATATTTTCCTTTTTGATTAAAATATGACTAATGTTCGAAAGTTGGGTGATATTTACATATAATAATGACTCCCCTTCTTCTCATGACATCAATACTCTCTAGAAGCTCTTTGCCCATCCTGCTGTGTAGCATCTGTTAGGCAAGCAGCCACTGGACCATGGCAGGGCAGTCTCCTCTCCTCTGGGCTCCTTGGGTGACTCCAGCTCCCAGTTACACTTTTATTTTTCTTAAAATGAAATTTAATATTTCTTGAGCCCATTTCTTTATCAAAGGATGGATGAGGAAAGAAGGACCAAGAAATCCAAATTTTCGAGAAACAATAGGAGAGAGACTGATCTTTAAGGTGATGACAACTGCTCTTTATTCCTGGCTTGCTTTATCACCACCATTACTTGTGTCACTCCTATGGCTTCTGAGTTCATGATCCAGGCTGTAATTTTGCTTTTCCTATCATACATTTGCCACTCCCTTGCCATCATTCTCACCCTCTTGAAAGCACTTTAGTCTATTCCTGTGCTTCACCACTGGGTTTCAACCCACACAGAATGCCTGGGTCCTTGACCTAGAATGCAAATTCACAATTTAAACTTCTACTTATATTCCCCTGCTGTTCGCCAACCAAAATCTTTTTGTCTCCTTACCACATGTGCTTTTTTTGAGGCTTATTGGAAGGTGATAAGGAGACAAATCTTCAAAATATGACATGGTATGGCCAGATCAAGGTCAGGTCTTCAAACACAAAATGAATTTCTCTGAGATGGCAACCTGAGATCCCAACCAAGGTGTCCAAATATTATCAACCAAATTAGAGTCTCAAAAGGACATCTTCAGGCATTGTATTTTTAGAAAAAAAAAAAAAGTGATCTTTCATCACTAATACTGGGCAAGAGCTCATCTTTATAGCCCATTATATTGATAGAAGGAGCCTATAATGACTCCTCATTAAAATATAAAGCCTCCAATTATTTTATTATTGTTACTTAATATCTATTGAGTTCTAGCTTTAATTTTACCCAGTTGGTCCTATGGATGTAAATGTCTTAGTTGATGTAGAATTTAATTTAGGCTTCTTTCTGGGATATTATTAAAAATTCCTTCTAAATTTTGCAGTTTCTTACCTATCCCAAATACACACACACGTATATACGCCTACCAAAGACGCACAAATCTATTTCTTTCCTTGCTACATCTTATTTTCTCCATTGTTTCTGTTACAGAAAGAAAGGAGAAAACTTCCTGAAAAAAAAAAAGAAAAATAAATGTGATTTATTCTGATCAGCTGTTGGAATAGGATTCTTTTAGCTATATTTACATCCACTACAGATAACTTGCATTGTAACTATGATATTTTGTAACTCAAATCTTTGAGTTCAAGAATTTCAACTCTAAATGAAATTAGACTAAATGATTAGTGACTGAATAACATATTTCAAGGAAAGGAATCCATGAAGGGAGCATCAGGCTTTCCAACTGAGCGGACTGACCACAGAGTGCCCACAGCACACCGTCACTTTCTGGGTTGTAAAGATTCGTCTCCTCCTGAGATATTAGCTTCAGAAGCAGCAGCTGAGTTTCTAGCCCTATAAGGTAACACAGCAACACCATGATTCTTCTGGCATAATAATAGAGGAGGGCTCAAAGGGAAGGCATCTCTGCAACCAAAACTTTGTGGTGTGCCCACTTCCTCCAGGAGCATTCTGACTCCTTGGGAAATTCATTTAATTGCTCATTCAAATTTGTGCAATGCCTATTTTAAGTACCAAGCATTTGAAGAAGGCTTCATTGCCTTTCTCAATGAAACTTCAGGACTAAAACCCTCTGGGATGGTCATATTCAGAAGTGATGTTTGAAATATTTAGCAACACTGAGGGCTCTGCCCAGTCAGTACAGACACCTGAAAAATCAGAATGGAGTTCAGACGTACACCACATCGGTGCATATAGGCTGACTAGTCAGCCTTCGTCCTACTCTCCAGCTGGGGACTGGTATTTTTTAAGTTTTACTTACCCTACCTGAAAAGATATCTCGCATCCTGGGAAAATAAAGGGAAATGCCACCTAAATGATATGCAGTGTTGTTCTCTCCTTTCCTTTTCTGCAGCGATGCTATGGGGTCTCTTTATCTACCTGACAAAGCCCAATTGTCTACCTTGAAGAGTTATCTTAAACTATCACCAGTATATTTCTCAGAATTCCTGTGGAGTGCCTTAGAACTACTATTCAGTGAAGCAAATTATCTCAAGACCAGTCAATAGATTTTTTTTTCAATGTCAAAGGCAATCCTAAGTTTTAAAGAAACTCCTGGCTCCCCACACACATAATTCTCTTTTCTAACATCTATTTGTTCTTTACTCTATCACTGTCTCCTGTCTGTCTCTTCTTTTCTCATTAATAAAATATGGATCAAAATACTAAGAAGGAACTCCAGGAGAAGGTGCAGATGTCAGGGTACAGAAAATTGCAGTTTGTATCTTCCCGTGAATCTGTGGTCCCTAACCCCAGGTTGGGAACGGGCACTGGGGGGGGGGCCTGTTAGGAAGCCAGGCACACAGAAGGAGGTGAGCAGGGGCAGGTAAGCCTCTCTGCATTTACAGCTGCTCCCCAACTCTCGCATCACTATCTGAGCTCAGCATCCTCTCAGACCAGCTTTAGCGTCTCTGGAAGCTAGGAACCTCACAAACTGCACATGCCAGGGCTCTAGTTGCACTCCTAATGACCTTAGGGGGAGCTGAGGTGGGCTCCCCCTGATTCTGCATTAATGAGTTGCATAATCATTGCATTGTATGGTACAATGTAATAATAATCATAGAAACAAAATGTATAATAAATGTGATGCACTTGAATCACCCCTAAACTATCCCCCTCCAATTCCTGGTTTGTGCAAAATTTATCTTCCATGAAACTGGTCCCTGGGGCCAAAAGGTTGGGACCACTGGTTTAAATGATCTTTTGAAAGTTACCAGCAACTGATAGTAGGGAGAGCATATGGCTAGAGGTGAGGAAGGGCCCTCGAGATCTTCTCAGACTCAAATCCTTAGAATACTATTCTCTGAAATGATATTCTCTGTAAGTGAAAATGAATAGAAATGTCCTAGGATTACTATACCACACATTATTAATAAGATTATTTTTACTATTAACAGATAACAATTATTTAATGATTATTTATTATAACAGGAGCACATGTCACTTCCAAGAGAATTTTTGAAGTATATTTTAAACATCTGACAGGGCATTAACCTAATATTGTACCATATTTAAAATGATAATAGGCTAGAATAACAAGAAAAAGCACAGAATAAACCAAAATGCAAAGCATTGTAAGAACTTTTAAATATTGTATGTTTTTCACAACTTTCACAATGCTTTAAAAAAAAAAACTCAGGGAAGCATGTTTTACATATCATATAGTTTATCTATTTCAAGTATATAATACAAAAATTTTTGTTAAATTAACCAAGTTGTATAATCATCACCATAAATTAGCATCAGAACCTTTTTCTCCCCCCAATAAGAACCTTCATGACCATTTATGATTAATCTTTCCCGCTGCCCTGTCTGTTCCAGGCAACCATGATATACTTTTTATCTCTATATAGTTGCCTTTTCTGGACATTTGTTATAAATGGAATCAGGTAGTATGTGTTCTCTTGTGTGGGCTTCGTTCACTCAGTACATTGCATTTGAGTCTTGTCCCCACCAGAGGGGACAGAGATGATATCAATATGCTGTTCCTTTTACTACTGAGTAGTATGCACAGCATAGATACACCACAATCTGTCAATTCATTCATCCCATCCAATTTGGGGCAGTTGCAAGTAATGTTGTTAAGATTGTGAGTGATGTGTAAACCTGGGTGAATACATACCTTTATTTCTCGTGGGTAGTTGACTGGGTTATATAAGACAATGAAGTATAGCTGGGGAAGAAGGGAAACAAGACGACCTCAATTTTAGGTACAACTCTTGTATTACACTATGTCTCTTTCTGTTGAGTCAATTGTTTAAATACAGTCAGTAGCTGTCACCTTGAGTTATCCTGAGATACAAATGATGAGGTATAAGTAAAATTCCTAGTTTAGAACCAGGTATTTGGAAGTTACTTAGTATTTCATAGCTATTAATATTAAAGCACTACAATCAGGGAGAAAGAATTTCATATTATAACTCTTCTCAAATTACAAAAGCACAAAGCAACCCTGTTTCCAACTAAGTTTAATCATTTATTCACTGTGGACATGAGCTAATACTTAACTTCTGTGAGCCTTCAGTTTCCTAGTCTGTATAATCTACTTTTCAGGGTTTGGAAGGGTTTGGAAGGATCACAAGGGTGAAAGAAATTAATGTACATCACTTAGACTGGTTTGTGTGAGATCCTTAGTAAATGGTGCCATTTAAATTATTTGGGGGAGGTTTCTTGTATATATTTCCTTTTTCTACATTATTCTTCAAATGTATAAGCCTTTCTAGCAGCCAAGCAGGGACATGACCATTCATATAGTCCTCCTGTCGTAAGTTAGGAAAACCAAGCTTCAGAATTATGAGCATTGCAATAAAAATGGCTACTGACTTTCATTAAGTATCACTCATACATATGAAGCCCTAAGATGGGCGTTTTCATCTACCTATTACAAGGAATTTTTCTAACAACGCTGTGGGTAGAAACCTGTAGTGGAAGACTCCTTTACATAGGTTTGTTTTATTGAGCTTATGGTTTATAGAGATTGCATAGATAAGGAACAGGCTGGTCATAGTGGTACATACCTTTAATCCTAGTGCTCTGTGAAGCTGAATTAGATGGATTGCTTGACCTCAGGAATTCAAGACCAGCTCAAGCAAGAGTAAGAACCCTATCTCTACTAAAAATAGAAAACTTAGCCTGGCATTTTGTTGCGCACCTATATTCCCAGCTACTTGTGTGGCTGGGGCAAGAGAATGGCTTGAGCCCAGGAGTTTGAGGTTGCCATGAACTAGGCTGAGGCCGCAGCACTCTAGCCCAGATGACAGAGCAAGACTCTGTGTCAAAAAAAAAAAAAGAAAGAAAGAAAGGCAGGAACAGAACCAGGGCCAGGATATCTGTCACCAAGACCAGAATCTTAATTATTCAGCTCTGATGTCCAGTCTTCTACCACATGGAGCTCAATCCACTTGACTCCCTGCCCACTTGGACTCTGTAAGCCATATGTACCCTGAAATGTGATTTTAAAAATCAGATTAAATCTGACTCTTGCCCCTCTTCCCTACCATCACACCTGATCAATAGAATTAATACGGACTCCAACCTCAGCTAATTCTCTGGAGCCCTTTTGGGTCATTAAATTGGGTAGGAGTCCTGGAGCTTAAGCAATCCAAGAAATTAAGAGACTATGCCTGTCTCTTAATTCTCTTCCAGGCCATTCTTATCACTGCTGAGCTGCGTAGGTCCAAGGCCCTTGGCATCCTCCTCTCCTTCTCTCACACCCTATCCCTAGAGACTTCATGATCCCATGGCCTCTTGTTTCAGGTTACTTGGCTCACAGTTCTGTTGCTGTGCAAGAAGAGGCACCAGCCTTTGCTTCCAGTGAGAACCTTAGGGAGCTTCCAATGGAAGTGTCAGAAGAGGGAGGAAGCTAGTCACATGTGAGAGAAAGAGCAAAGAGGGGGAGGAGCTGGTGCCAGGCTCCTGCAAACAACCAGCTCTTGCTGTTAGCTAATAAAGTAGGAACTCAGTCATTATTGGGAAGGGCACCCACCATTCATTTAGGATCCACCCTCAACCCAGACACCAGCCACCAGGCCTCACATTCAACCCTGGGGACCAAACATCAACGTGAGATTTGGAGGGGCCAAACATCCCAACCACATCTCTCAGAGCTCCCCTCCCATCTTCACTTATCTACCTACCATGCCAGTCAGAGATCACACCACTTCTCCTTAGCACAACTCCAGACCCTGGGCATGGAGGAATCTCTGTGGTTGTGACACGTCTTGCCTCTTTTCTCCCTTTTTAAACAGACCCTTAAAGAGTCTAGATTTGACAAAGCAAAAAAAACCTCTCAACTCTCCCTGAGGAAAAGGAGGCTAAAACCCACCGAAATCAAAAGCCTCAAATGCGCTCTTTGAAAAGGATTGGAAAAAAAGATTCCTAACATTTCC
The DNA here is from genome assembly GCF_027406575.1 of Nycticebus coucang. Classification (NCBI taxonomy): domain Eukaryota; kingdom Metazoa; phylum Chordata; class Mammalia; order Primates; family Lorisidae; genus Nycticebus; species Nycticebus coucang. The sequence continues at coordinate 19,003,145 of NC_069784.1, read as the reverse complement.
TGGTAAACCTGTAAGACACAGTTAATTTTGAGGGTGGTTATTCTGCCACATTAAATTTTCAATAATTCACTCTGCTTCAGGTATGTCAAGTATTTGGAAATGCAGATTAGAGTGAGCTGACACTCTGCTGATGTTTCACAGACTATCTGGGGCCTCGCATTTCACTAAACCTTTTATTCCTAATATGCAAAATGATGATCTTGTAGCAGGAACCGTGTGCCTGCAGCACCACGAGTCCTAATGGCAGCAACAGTTGCCAGCACATGTGTAAGTCTAAGTAGTGAAATTTTTAAAAAAAAAACTTTTTTTCCCTATTTTCCTTTACTTGGGTGTATTTCTTTGTTTTTTCCAATTATATTTAGTGACACAATTTAACAGTGGCAAAATAGGTGCCAAAGTTGCTAATTATATAATTATAAAAGTACAAAGCAGACATGTAAGAAACAGGAAAAACTCCCTTATTCCAATTAGGAAATAATAAAAGGTCCGGCAACCAGGCTGTGCACCTGCCTCTGTCCTGCATCCCCCTTAGAGGATGTGGTCACTCAGCCATGTGACATGTGGTCACTTGTCCTCTTTGGACAAGGGCAGCAAGGTCACAGAGCTCAGTGCAAAAGGCTGCTGCGCTTTGCCTCACCTAAGGACCTGAGTGAATGAGCAGGAAGCATGAGGTGTTCCTGGCAAAGAGGCTCCAAGCTTACAAATGAAAACTCAGAACTTTTTTGAGACCATTCTGTCTGATCCTGCTAGCATGTGCTGCTCTATAAATCGTGTGTGCTATTGGGCCACTTCTAGAGAGAAATCGGCTCAGTGTGGCTCTCATCACTAATGTGTCTCTTTATCTGAAAGAGTTTTAAAATAGGTATTTTAACAGCATTTTAGGAAGTATAGGGCTGAACAGGTGATATCTCTCTCCAAAAGGTTATCTTCCTTCAGCATAGGAAAGTTGGTTAACTTTGGACGAGGTGCACTTAATAGATTTATTTAGCTCTTGTTGAAGGTCAGGGAATATGTCTTTCTTTGCTTGGTCCTTCCTCCTCCCTTTATTTTTCTTTCTCTTATATTCAAATGTCTCTTTTTAATTTAAAAGGGTCTAAATCAAATATTACACACAGAAGAATACTTGGAATATATGGTAAGGTTTAAAACTGAAGAAGAGTTGATTATAACGTATTGAACTTGAAAATTGCTAAGAGAATACATTTCAAGTGTTCTAACCACACAAAAAAAGCCCTTAAAAAGTGAAACCAAAAACCTATGAAATCTACCACCCAGCATAAAGAATAAAAGCACATTTTATAAACGCCTCTGTACCCCTCCTGTTTCCCTAGAAATAATCACTGTCCTAAATGTTATTTTTTATATGTCCCTGTTTTCTTGTATAGGTTTGACACTGTATGTGTCTCCCTAAACAATACACTATATAAGAATTGTGTTCTTTTGATCTAGGAATCCATTCTATGCATATGGTTTGCTTTTCTCACTTAACATTATGTTTCTGAAGCCCATCCATGTTAATTTGTACAGATAAAGTTCATGTGTTTACTACATATATGTGCTATACATAGTATATCTAGTATATTCTTCATTAGATAGAGTATTTCACTGGGTAAAGATACCATAATCTTTAGATTATTTGTCAATGGGCATTAGGAGTTTGTCTACTGTTTTTCTTTGTTTTTGTTTTTATTTTCTATTGCAAACAATTGGCTTTGATCACTTTTGTGCATATCTCCTAATTTACACTTGTAAAAATTTTTAGTGCTGAGGGTGGCGGGTTCAAACCCAGCCCCAGCCAAACTGCAACAAAAAAATAGCCGGGCATTGTGGTGGGTGCCTGTAGTCCCAGCTGCTCGGGATGCTGAGGCAGGAGAATCACCTAGGCCCAGGAGTTGGAGGTTGCTGTGAACTGTGTGATGCCACGGCACTCTACTGAGGGTGATAAAGTGAAACTCTCTCTCTACAAAAAAAAAAAAAAAAAAATTTTAGTGCAGCCGGGCACAGTGGCTCATGCCTGTAATCCTAGCACAGGTTCAAGACCAGCCTGAGCCAGAGTGAGACCCCCCATCTCTAAAAAATAACCAGGCGTTGTGGTGAGCGCCTATAGTTCCAGCTACTCTGGAGGCTGAGACAAGAGAATCGCTTGAGCCCAAAGAGTTTGAGGTTGCTGTGAGCTATGACACCATGGCACTCTACTAAAGGTGGCGAACTAAACTCTGTTAAGGACATCTAAGAGCTCTTGTTTATGTAGACTGTATCTATAAATTCTTATAGTGCTAGAAATTAAAACTTAGAAATGTTTGGATGTTTATTAGTTTATTTAAAAATAGTCATAATCCCATCACATATTGCCATGGACTGAATATTTGTGTCCGACCCAATACTCGTATGTTGAAGCACTAATCCCCAATGTGATGGTATTTGAAGATGGGGGCCTTTGGGAAGTACTGAGGTCATGATGGAGGAGCCTTTGAGAGAATGAAACAGAGAGACAGAGAAAGAGATTGAGAGGGAGGATCCTTTTCCTCCACAATGTGAAAATGCAAGAAGGTGTCCTGCAAACCAGGAACAGGCCTCAGAAACCAGATCTGCCAGCACCTTACCTTAATCTTGAACTTACAGCCTCCAGGACTGCACAGAACAAATCTCGGTGTTTAAGCCACCCAGTCTATAGTATGATTGTTGTAGCAGCCGGAGCTAAGACATGTGTTAAAATCACTAACATTTTTATTTAAAAACCCCCTAGTTTTTCTAAAAGAAAATCAGTTAATGAAAAGAGTGACATTATTTTAGATTTTCTGTAAATCTTTTTGATGTCTGGCTTAAAGGATAACAAGTAAACTCTCGTATCTTTCGTGTCTGCTCTCTGTTCTGTCCCCTGGGTTTGTTGTTTTGCTTGAAATATTTGAAAAACATCTGGTCTTGCACAAATATGTAGTTGGAAATGAGAAGAGCTCTCAGACCTCCTGAAGAATTCTCAGACCACACTAGGAAAACCACCACCTAGAAGTTAAATTGCTTTTCAAGATAATATCAAATTGTTTTTAAAAGTGATTATATCAGTTTACACTCCTATCCGTAGTATATACAACTTATTATTGCCCATGCCTCTGAAGATATTTAATATTGTCAGATTTCATGTTATTTAACATCTGCTGGATAGGAAATGGTATTATACAGTGGCTTTCATTTTCATGTATCTGATGACTAAGCAGGTTGAGTATTCTATATACATTTGAAAGGCTATGGGAAAGTTTTATGTAAATAATAATCAACTTTTGACTACTTTGATATTGAGTTATCTTTTTTTATTGATTTGTTCTTTTTATATTTTGGATATTATACTCTTGTCGTCACCCGTATGTATTACAAGTATCTTCTTGCAAAGAAATGTATCAACTTTTACCTTTATAATCTCCCTTTTTGAGCCCTACTTTAAGAAAGCCTATTCGAAGGTCATAAAAATGTCCTCCTATACTTTTTTCCAAAAGTTTTTTGTTTTGCTTTCCACATTTAAGCCTTTAACCCACCAAGAATTATGTACGACGTAAGGTTGGATTTTTGCATATCTATCACCATTAGGCTCCTCCTAATTTACTGAACTGCCCATGCTTTCCTCACTCCTCTGCATTGCTAGTTTTTATACATTAAATGTAATATATTCATGGGTCTATACCCAGACTTTCTATTGAATCCATTGCTCTATGTATCTATCTTTTACCAATACCACAATATCTTCATTGCTTCAGCTCTAATAAATCTTGATACATGATAATACTAATCTTTCCAATGTCTTTAGGAACATCTTGAACCGCTTTTGTTCTTATTTTTCATATAAATTTTAGAATCACTAAACCTCAGCCCTACAATTGAAAACCAAAACCAAAACAAATCTTGGAAATTTGGTTGGCATTACATTCAATCTACAAATTAAATTGGGGAGGACTGATATCTTTATGAAATTTAGTCTTCGTAGACTTTTAAAACATAAGGGGTTTTATTAATATCTTTTAATAAATATACATTTTTCCATAAAGTTCACATATGTCTTCTGTTAGATTTATTTCTGGATCTCTCATATTTTATACTACTATAAACAAAATCCCTTTTAAATCTTAAATTTTTAACTATTACTGCTATAGAGCAATATAACTAGCTCTTTTTATGCAGGGTATCCCAAAGATTGCCATACATAGGAAAAATTAACACATTTATATTATAATTTATAAATATTATACTGTATGTTTTTAATAATTTTTATATTTATATATCAACACATAGAGAAATATTGTGTAAATACTTTGTAAAATTTTGTAATGAATATTTTGTAAATAAAGGTACATCAGACTAAAATTTCCCATTTTCCCTATGTATGTATGTATGGCAACCTCTGAGACACCCTGAATACGGCCTTTTAAGAAACCCTGTTATTAATTCTAACAGTGTGTCAGTAGGCTGGTGAGAATGTTGTAGACCTTTATAGATCATTACATCATTAGAATATTATAAACATTTTCTTTCTTCTTTTCCAATGTTTTACTGCACTGATAAGAGCCTCTACTATAATGATAAATAGAAGTGTTAATAGCTGGCATCTCGTCAGGTTCCTGCTTTTAAAGGAAATGTTGTTAAAAGTTTACCTTCAAGTTTAAAGATTGTAATAGGATTTTCGTAATTATTTTTTATCAGTTTAAGAAAATTCCCTTCTATTTTTTAAGTTGTTAAGAACTTTTTTATGAATAAAAGTTGAATCTTATCAAATGCTTCTGCATCTATTAAGATGATTTTATGGTTTTTCTCCTTTAATCTGCTTAATATGATAAAGGGTACATTAGTGGAATTTCTAATGTTGAGCCACGCTTGCATTTCTATAATAAGCCTACCATGGGTTTGATGTATTTTCCTTTTTATCCGTGGCAAGATTCCACTTGTTAGTTTGCTTTGTTTGTGTGACATTTTTGCAGCTATATTCACATGTGAGATTGGTTTGCAATTTGCCTTCTCTTCCAGTCTTTCTCTAGTGTTGGTTTTTCAGTTTGCACTAATCTCATAAAATGAATTGGGGCATAGTCTTTCCTCTTCTAATCTCTGACAAATTTTATCTATAAAACTTACGTGTTCCTTGAATATTCCGTATGACACTCTGCAAAATTACCTAGGCTGTGGATTTCCTTGGTAGTGAAGTTTTACCTTCTACTCTAATTTTTTTTACTGGTTAAAGGATTGTAGATATTCTCTCCTTTTTCCCTTTCTCTGGGATAAGTTTGCCTGAAGCTTTCTGAGAATTTATTCCTTTTCATCAATATTTTAAAATTTATTACCAGAAAGTGAGTTATTCTTTTACTCTTTTAAATTTTATAGCTGTGTTGTAATGGCCTTTTTTACAGTCTCATATTACACAGTTTTACTATTATCTGATCAGCCATGTCTAAGTTTTATGACTTTCGTTAGACTTCTGAACAACCAAACTTAGATTTTTACTGATTTTTCTTTACTCTATATTTATTTTATTAATTTCTGCTTTTGTCTCTCTTATCTCTTATTCTTCTTTCTCAAGGTTTATTCTGTACTTTCTTCCTAACTCCTTAACTAAAGCTCATTAATTTTGAACCTTCCTGTTTTTCCAGTATTAACATTTAAGGCTATAATTTTTCCTCTAAACAACACTTTAGCTGCATTTCTCAAATTTTGATATTCATCACATTTAATATTTTTATTATTGTTCTGTACTAAATATTTTCTAGTTTCTATTGTGATGTATTTCTTGACTTATTATTCCTCTAGAAATATTTTTGATTTTGTTGAAATGCGTTTTATGGTTTCATGGGGTATCCAGCCTTTTGGCTTTTCTGTACCACATTGGAAGAAGAAGAGTTGTCTTGGACCACACATTAAATACACAAACACTAACCAAAGCAGTTGACTAAAAGAAAAAAAAAAATCTATGCATAGTTTTTGTGATATACACCACCACAGATAACCAAAATGTCCTTGCATAATTCACATGCAGCTCATGAGCACCAGGTTGGCCACCCCTGGTGGGTAACTACCCCTGGTGGGTAGTCTTCATATTCAATTCAACTGTTAAATGGTATGTTTTATACAAGTATTTTAGATAAAATTTGCTAGTGTAGTTTAAAAACATATCCATATTCTCATTCATTTTCATCTATGTATTCTAGCAATTGCTGAAAGAATTATGTTAAAATATTTCTCCATAAAAGCAGATTTATCGGTTTCTTCTTGTTCTATTTTGGATATACCCATATATATATATATATATATATATATATGCTGTATTAATAGAAATAAACACACTTAGAGCTTTATATCTTCCAGGTATGTTAATTTTTTTAAAATTACATAATGGTCCTTTTAATCACCAGTAATACTTTTAATATTGATGTCTATTTTGAATTATTTTAATTATTTTGTTTATTTTCTTTTTCAACATGGATTCTCATTCTGTCTCAAATGCTGAAGTGCGGTGGCATTATCACAACTCACTGCAGCCTTGTACTTCCTGGGTTCAAGCAATCCTCTAGCCTCAACCTCCTGAATCACTGGTATTAAACTAATTTTTTCACTCTATTTGGAATTATTTTATTATTATCATATACACTTTTTTATTAGTTTTTCTTTGCATTTTTGTCTTTCTTATTTTAAATATTTCTTAGTCATGTTTTAGAGATTTTTCTTATAAGTAACATATAAGTAGATTTTTTAAAAGTAGTCATTTAATATCTGTCTTTTTTCTAACATTTATTTTTTAACAGAGTTTTCAGTTCATTTCAATATATTATGGCCACCAATTTACTTACATTAGCTTCTCTATTTTATTTTGTATTGTTTTGTCCATTTCTGTGTTTGCTAGAAATTTGTCTGGGGAAATGCTTTGAAATACATTTTCAAGGAGTTTTCCTCTATAGAGGATATTTATTACTTTTGGTTTGAAATTTCCAAATAAGAATATTAGAATACCTTTTAAAATAATTTATGTAAGTTATTTATTTATTTATGCCAAGACAAGAAGTGTAGATATATTTGGGCTACAAACTTTAGTGAGGGATGGCTTATGAATTGACAGGAGAGAACTTTTCCTTCCATCTAGATGTAAATGTCTCTGCTGTTATCCTGTAAGAGAGCTTTTCTTCTAATTCAGCCGTCTCCTGTACATGAAGACCTTTGTGGTCCTGGCTTTATGTGACGCTCACCTGTCAGGATCTCCAAGCGAAGTGGTCTCAAGGGTTGCCCACTGCTTTTTCTTTCACCAAGATCAAACTTATAGCACCTCAAAAAATAGCAGTAGCTGCTCAGTTATTTTGGTTGTGTTTGTTTTTGTTTGGGGCTTCTAGGAGATCTTGGTAATTCAAATTCCAGCTTTAAATCATTTTTGGTCCCTAAATGTTTCCTCTACTTTATTGAGTCATCAACTAAATGTTTTTGAAGTTGAACATGTATTTATATAATTTTTATAGCAGGTTTATTGTTTAATATATCTGATCTCTCACATTGCTAAACCTGGAAGTTTTGTCTCATTCTTTTCTTAAACATTTATATTATATTTAAATATTAAAAAGCATCAAGTTTATCGAATCACAAAAATTCATGACAAAACTACTTAAAGGAGTAGTAGATGTAGAAGGGTCAATGGATGGTGAGATTAAAAAGAATTCATTATTGTAATTTCATTTATCTGCATATATGCAATGTTATAAGAGAGGCTGGAGTTAGCCTAGGAAATGAATGTAGAAGCCAGGTATTTACTCATGTACTTATCTGTTAGTCAGCAGGTAGGCATTCTGTGCTTGTTCAAGCTGGGTGCTGGGGCTACAGCTGGGAATAAAGCAGACAGGATTCTTGCCCTGAAGGAGCTTAATATTCATCTGAAAGTAGGCTGAAGGTATAGAGGATACCAAAGAGTTCAGAATGGAGAAAAGCCAGAGCATGAACTGAGCTGGTGAGAACAAAGAGGAAATTCATAGAATACAAAAGGTGTGGTTGTTGAAGCAGAAGGCAGCTAAGAAAATCATTTAGGAAATGCCAGTCTTGCACATGGCAGTGACATTTCATGCAGGAACCTACAGTCTTTGCCACCTACAGTGGCAAATAACATCTCTTAAGGAGACTATGACATCTAGATTAGGATGATCATTTAGGGGAACTCATTTGCTAGGTCAGCAGAGTTTCCAAATGTCTGTAATAGGAGTTTTTCATGTGTTGTGTATTCTCAATTTTAGTGGAAAAAGTATTGTGAAATAGTAATGAATTAAGTAGAACTAAGAGCCCACATGTCACTTTTAATTTAGGTGGGCCAGAAGCCTTGTCCTGAACTTGCATCTTAGGTAGGTGTTACACATCTCTGATCATTGGTCACTCTTTGGATGTCAAAAATGTCCTTTATTTACACTTTGTACAGTAAGAACTGTAATCCAATAACAATTTCCTTGGTAAGTGCTTCTGATGGGCCACTAGGGAACAACTGCTTTGCTGCACAGCACTTAAAAGGAGTTTAAACGAAAAGAAACAAATTTTACTCTCTTATCTACTGTGGTTGTGAATACGCTAAGAAAATAATATTTTAAATTATTGAATTTGCACTCCTACGAGACATCAGCATAATTGCAAATAGGCACCTTCAGTTGTTCTATATATATTTACTTATTAATAAAGGAGAACTTTCTATTCATACACCAAAAGATTAGTCCAGTAGAACAAAACAATAACACAATGAACCTCTAGTTCATTAAATTGGAATGCTGAGATGGAATTACTAATTTATGTTGTTTTTAATTTCATGTTGTAAATTACACTATTTTAAAATATAGGCGCAAACTGTTCCCTTGGAATCTGCCTACCTCCAGCTCTGACTAGAAAAGTTTTATTTGTCCCTTGGGAACTGGGAAGTAGGGGCCTTCTCTGAAAAATTGCTGCTTCATAGGAGCATACCATGAAACATTCATAGTCATGCTTCCTGCATTACAGGAGGCTTAATAAACACAGGCAATCACTTACACATACTCATGGCATTTCTAAGGCTTTTGAAAGGCAGTTTCATAAAGAAAAGGGTTAATTTTGAAAATATGACTTCAGAAGTCTCACAGATATATATTTACCCTCAGAACGTACTCTGAAACAGGCTAAGTGAATAGTTTGTAGGGGAGCAACATTTTGGAAGTGAAAGGGAGGAAACAGGTAGAGGTGGGTGAAGGAACAACCCTTTCACCTCTGCGTGGGATAGTCATTGGAAGCAGATTGGCCTAGGAGATGGCCATGACACAGGCTACAGTGAATCTCCAATGTCAGAGGGGTGCTGCCTCTGTGAGCTGTCTGTGGGAAAGCTGACAGCACTAGAGAAGCTAGGGAAATAACTCTTTCAGTTCTGAAGGGGGATCTGTGAAGGGCATCATAGGTTCCACCACTAAAAGGAATTGCAACAAAATAGAATAAACATTTGTCCAAAAGTAGTGAAGGTGATTGGTGGGATTACACCTGCAGTGCATCTTACAAGGATACATGTGAAACTTAGAATATAAATGTCTTACACAATAAGAAAATGCCAGGAAGGCTATGTTAACCAGTGTGATGAAAATGTGTCAAACGGTCTATAAAACCAGTGTATGGTGCCCCATGATCACATTAATGTACACAGCTATGATTTAATAATTAAAAAAAAAAAGTAATGAAGGACAATTATCTGACATGGAAGATTTTAGTCCACTATCTTCATTCACTTAGCAACTGTGCCTTTAGTAATTATTACTTTCACACATTTTTTCCTGATGCCATGGAGACAAATTAATCAAAGCAGGATGAGGCACCATGAGCTCTGAGCACTTACCACAGACCAGATATTTTATATAGACTTTTGCATCCAATCCCCCTCCCCAAACATATAAGATGAGGAAGCTGAGATTTTATAAGTCTTAAAATTAGTCCAAGGCCATACTGTAAGTGGGTGGTAGAGCAAGGACTCAGTCTATTCTACCTGAACCAAGTCCATCCTGTCACCAGGGCAGACAGATAACCATGACATAGGCAAAATAAAGCTGTGCCACATTTTAAATACGAGCAAAAATCTGAGAGACACAGAGGAAGAAGAAGGTAGAAGACAGAGGAGCCTTGAAGGCTAAGGAAGATCCCAGGGGTTAGAATAAAAAGGATAAATTATGAGAGGTCACAAGGATTAAGGACATAAAGTCATTTATTCTCCACACGAGATTCAGTGTAATCTTTCTGAAACCAAACCACATCCTGCTTAAAACTCTTACTTTCTACCTCAGTCCTTTAGGGTTCAGCTCAAAATCCTTCATGTATCACATAAGGCCTGAGGTCATTATCATACTCTGGTGTTTGCTTCCCTTGCCCGCCTGAGCCCTTGACATTCTTTATATCTGCACCCCAGCCAGGCTGAATTGCTCCCCCTTCCCCTTGCTCCCAGGGTCTCCTTCCCAGTGCCTATCACTCTGTCCCCCTCTCTCAGACACTCTCACTCTCCTCCTGCCTTTGTTTTCTGCCTCTCTGCTATCTCTGTCCATCTCTCTGCCTTCCCACATACCTACCCTTACGCTAGGCCTTTCAATATGCGTTCACTCTTCCTGGACACCTCCAGCTCACTGCCTCTTAGTTGACTAGTTCCTGCTCATTTTTCAGGTCTCTGCTCCAGTGTCACTCAGAAGGCTTCTCTGAGTTTGGTCCCTTCCTACATGTCCCCACAGCATGCTGTGCCATCTGCCCGACTGCAGTTTCCTCACACTTTATTGAAACAGCTTCTCTTCCTCACTAGACTTATGTCCTTGAGAGACAGGACCATATCTATTTACACCACTTGCCCCAAGCACAGTTGCTGGTACATAATGGGCATTTAATCATGTTGAAAAGAAAGATGGGAGGAAAGAAGGGAGGGATAGTAGGAAGAATGAGGGGAGAGAGAGGTTGGGAGGAAGAGAGGAAGGGAAGCAGGGGAAGAGGGAAGAGGGGAGGGAGAAAGGAAGGAAGGGAAAGTGCAGGTCAGGTGGGCAAAGAGAGTTGAGAAATACATCTGCAATTAGGCTCGCAAAGTATCATAATTTATAACAAATCATTGTGAAGTTTACTATCAGCTTTGGGGTGGAAAAAAAAGTTTAGGGTATTCAATTTCACAGTGTTTTCATGTGAATGATAAAATGTGTCTCTTAGACTGGAGGGTATTTGATGGTAACTTTGAGAGAGAACGCTAAAAAGAAAAAGGTTTTCAATATTGTGAATCCATTTGTGACAGCTTCATTATCATGGTCTTGACATTTGCTCTCTTAGCTTTCATTAGAATTCCTCTAATGAAAAGTAGATGTTTTTATTTTCTTTGTCATTCAGACCCACTCTCTGCCCCCACAATTTTTTAACTTCTTTGGTTATAAAACTATGATATACTTACTATAGAAATTTTAGAAATTACGGAAATACATAAAGACCAAAACACACCTCAAGTGCTTCTTCATAGAAATTTCAGTTATATGCATTTTCTCCCCTCCTCCTTTTCCTCCTCCTACTCCTTTATAACAAAGTTGAAAGAGACCTATATATTCAATTTCACATTCTGCTTTTTTCCTCTGTAATACATGGCATAAGCTTTTCTCTAAGTCATTAAAAATTCCTCAAAAGAAAATATTTAATTGTTAAGAGATATTTCATTATGAAAGCACATCTTTGTCCACTTAACAATCCCTTATTTAGAGACACTTAGTTTTCATTTTTTAAAGAAACATAACTAAAAAATAAATTAGTGGTGGGTCTTCCTATGGCTTGAAAGTGCCTCATATTTGGAATGGTGATTTTTGTTACACCAGCCCTCTCCATTTCTACTACAGTTATTATAGCTACTACTAATATTTAAAACCTCAGTTGAATATACAGAAACTAAATACTGCTAAGGAAATTATTATAGCCTTTAGAAGAAAAAAAGTTATCTACATTTATTTATTCATTCATCACGCATTATTAATTGCTGTTCTGTGGTTGAGGTCTACAAACAGTGGAGGTCTTCAGAAAGAGGCCTTCCGGGAGCTTCTGGTTTTCTGTGGCAACCAGTCCTGTACACAAATAACACTAATGGAAGACTGTGGGCTCAAAGTCATGACAACTCAGACAATTAATATTATAGAGGTCTTTATAATACATAAAGGAGGGAGAGATTTTTCTATTGGGGTGCTCTAGAAGGCCCCAAAGTAATCACAATACTCTAGAATAATGGGTTTGTTCATTTGCTTATGTCTAGATATATGCAGATGTTAAGAAAGTAGAACATAGCTAATATTTTGTTCACAACTCTTAAGCAGGCTATTCAAAAAATCATAATCAAACAGTAAGTAGTAATATTCATACAAAAATTCTGTTCCTAAAACAAACTCTAGTTCTCAAAACTTGGAAAGTAAATTGTACAAGCAATTATGAGTTGAAGATATCTACATGAAAAATACGTGCTTTCCAAGATGTACAATGGTTTGCAATATTAAAGTTTATCTCTTTGCCATGTTTAATTTCTGAAAAAAGTAGTTAGGTTCTGTATATCCTTTAAAAACATTGTGTGTTGATTCACACTTCTCCATTGAGATAAAAAAGAAACATATTTCCCCAAGAAGAAAAATTATATCCTCCAACTATTGCAAATGTTTGTAGCTGACCTGCATTCATTTAAGATTGCAGCATGTGGCTCACCCTTGAGGTGCCCTTTATCCATCTTCATCTCAGGTGGTAGCTCGCTTTTTCTATTTGCCGTAAGGTCCAACTCATTATAAGGTTGTAGGGCTAGAAGGAAATGTCAGTTCTAGCACATTTCTCCGTCAAGCACACATTGGCTTTTTCTTTTTAGAGGTCTTGTTCCAGGAAAAAACTAATTTGCCTCTTTAGAGTCATGGTTACAACTAGAAAAATCCATGTATGCTACACAATATATAGGTTCTTTTCAGATTGATGGTGCAACACCTTGAACCTTGACTATTTCTGAAAGTTCAAAGAGGGTCACAAGTCTGAGTGCCACCACAAACTCCTTGTCCAAAGAATTCTCAAGGATTGCCTTTTTATGCCTTGTTGACTAGAAGACCTGGAAGATTATTTTCATAAAATGACAAATATAAGTACAATGATGATGCCAGTCAACAAATATGAACCAGATTTAAAAATAGTATAGCATATACTTTTCATTAACCTTTAGCTCTGTTATTTTTATCTTCTGGCCACATGAAGATCACAATGGATGCTAATAGTTTTCATATTTATTTTTTCTGGTCCATATAATGGTTAATGTATTTGCTTACTAAAATCAAATGCTTCTAATAGGGTTCAGATTAGGAAGACAGAGACCAAGATGGAGAGTCAGACCACTGAGATAAGAAACACAGCTGTTCTTCTTGCCATGATTTGTTCAAAGATGAGCTCAATTAAAGGGAAACAAATGATTTATAACCCACAAGTTCATGTGTGAAAGGCATTGTACTCTAAGTAATGGGCTATAGAGACAGTATAGCTAATGTGCTGTATCTGTGAACATTGTTCATACACTGTGAATACTCGAGGTCATTGTTAGCTAGATACCTGGGCCAGTTGCATCGTACACAGCCACAGCCTATTGTACACAGCCACAGCCTGTTTTATCAGTGAATGCATTTCAAGATTTTTCAATAGCCATAATTTTCACAAAAAGATGTTATTTCTTGGATTTCACATTTTCTTATTCCTTTTTAATTGGATGTTTCCCCCTGTAGCTAAGTGGTTTAATTGCTCCCACCAGCTCCACTTGGGACTCTTGAGTAGAGCCACCCTCATCCATTTGTGGCAACCAGGAGATTGGGATGTGTCAGATACAGCTTGTGTTGACTAACGGAGTATCACACAGCCCAAATGGGTGGCAGGCACGAAGGAAGAGGAGCTCTCTTTCTAAAGACTTTAGAATCTCCTGGTTTCCTAGTTCTCTGTATAAGAAAACAACCCTTTACTGGACTTTCAGAAGTAAAGTAATTACTCACAGACGAAATATCTGGAATAATTATTCCAAAATGTAAGAATTTTAGAATCAGTGGATTAATCATATGTGATATTTATTAAGACAATGGAGAATTACATGAGATTTATAATATGCATGGTGTCTGAGTCATTTACATATGTAGGTCACTACAAAAGTTTTGAGACAGTCTATGTCACAGGCCACTATTTTGCTTTTGAGAAACACGGCCGACAGCATCCTTTATGATTCACCTGTACAAATTTCACTGGTGTCCCTGGGAGGGCTTCATGTTTTTCCATCCACATGGACCTTATGTTTCTTGATTTTTGTGTATCTCAAAACTTTTGTAATGACACATGCATAAGTGACACAACAACCAAAATTGTTATGAGAAGGTGCATTTAAATGTGACTAGTGAAGATATTTCATGAGGCTGAAGGAAGGAAAGAGTGTTGGTTTAGTCTTTCCTGGGGTGAAAAGCCTCTTTTTCTGGTTTTGCTTTTAAACTTGTAACTTGCCTACATTCACACAGCGTTTCACTCAGAAAAGAGGAAATAGATTTTCTTGAGAGATTTTGAGGAGTGGGTTAAATCCAATTAGAGGTTATTGCAAGTTTATAGGAAAAGATTGATGTGTCCTATGTTTGATTTGAACCCAGATTCCCTTCCTTCTTGATTACAATTGACTCTGCATTTTTACCAGGATAAAACCACACTATTGATTCTGGTGTAAACATTGCTGCACCTTCATATGGAAAACTAATGGGCCATCCACTGTCCCAAAACACAATAGAAGTTAGTAAGGGATATGCCTTTAAAGGAAATTAGGCAGAAAATATTATGGAAAACTCCATGGTTCCCTTTCAGGGTATAGCAGTGGGTTCCGTAAAACTTGTGGCTTGAGAAATCTCAGGAGATTCTCAGTGATAATGACATAAAACATTATTTCTGATGAAAGAACTCTGAAATGTACAGCTCTCCTCCTTGGCAGTCTCCCCTCTGCTATGCTGCACACAACATGTGCAGTACTATTCTGAGTTTTCCGGAAGTGAAACAACTTTATGGTAATCATATGCAAAATGTTTCTCAAGTTTTTTTTGCAGTTTACTTTTTTATGAGTCTGTTAAAAATTTAAGAGAAGCCTTGTTGACATTTTATATGCTTATTTTTCTTTCAAGGGAAAATTGGAAGATTTTTAAATTTTCATATCTAAGATGATAAAAGGTGAAATAACATCGTAATTCTTATCTTGTTCAATTTGATATTTGGTTGTTTTATTTTCTTTTTATGAGTTTTATTCATCTTGTAACAAGCTTTGTATATCTCATTAAAAAAGGTTTATTTTATTTTTTTCTGTTTTGAAGAATTTGCCTAGAGCTAAAGTATCTTTGTAGAAATCTGATTAAAAGATCAAAATTCTTAAAATACTATCTATTAAAAAAGTTTAATAAATATGACAAAGATTTTAAATGTTACCATTTTAGTATTTTAAGTACCCCCACAAGTGATTTTCAGAAATCACTTTACTTTGTCCTTTGAGAAAACTAAAGAAATGGACACATTCTTATCTTAAATATATTTGTGTATCACTGTTATATTGTTTTCCTCCCAACATGTTTACGAAATAGAATACTTTTATTGTAAGGATATGGCTACAGCCATTTATTGCTTTAAATAATGTTTTATTCATTCAACTGACACTAAGATTTTTATAGTTCTCCAAATGGTTTACCAACCTGAGTACTTCTTTGGCCATCAAAGTTGCCATGTTATCTCTTAAGAGAGAAACATTATGACATTTGTAGATACAATAATTCATTAGGTTTAAGATAACTATTAGTTCTTTAATTAAATATTGACTTGCACGTCCAAGTCTATTTCAGATTAAAGTGTGATCTTTTATCAGCAAATGATTAGACTGATTTGTTGCATTTACTCGCCCAATTTTTAATGAGTGCCTACTATGTGCATTGAAACACTTAGGCACTGTGTGTGAGTGTGGCAATGTGGTAGGAGATGGATATGAAGAAGAAAAGCCTTCACGTTTAATTGTATTGTTTATTAATTTATTAAAAGGGTAAAAATGAGAAAGCTATCCAAAAGGCCAATGTGCCCTTTCTAAACAGACAAGAATGCAACAGCCATGGGAGGGAGAGATGGACCAGTGGCATTTTTCAAAATGGCATTTAGTATTACAAGATTGATTTATGAAAAATAAAAACCAGGATAAACTATTGAGTCAAGAAATTATTATGATCATTGCTATTTTTATAATATGATCTTGCTCTGCTTTTGGATGAGACCACACATTTCAGTCATGCGTTAGCGTTCCTTCTTTGAAATGACTTCAATATGGTTGTACATTAATTTGATTTCTACAGGTTTCCTGAAACAGAGATTGGCTTGACCTGTAGCTGGTGCCAAAGAGATTGCATCCTGTGTCACATCAGCAAACTAACGCTGACTTTACCCTTCAATGGGAAAGCCTGGTATGGGCAAAACAACATCATCATTATTTTTCTAACTTCCAGCACTTCATTAACTATGGCACCACATAGGGGTTATATAACTGTGAGCATAACTTTGTAAAGTTTATAAACATAACACAGAACGTTCTCATGGGTGTCCTAGGCCAGGCTGTAAGCATCCCTCCTTGAGGTCACCCAAAGTTCCTTCTCCAGACAGCTCACCCTTCAGCTGCAAGGGGAGGCGGACTGCCCGTCTTGGCTGTCCCAGCCCTAACCCCCTCCAGTGATCACACTCAGCAACCCGGTATTCCTGCCAGAATGTCGCCAAAAGAAGATTGATTGCCTCTTAATAAGGTTTTTCGTAAGTTTCACCAATCTGGGTCTTTTTCCAGTCCCTGGGTTCTTAGCACTTGCCTCTCACAATGTGGCATTCCTTGAGCCTCTAGCCTGACAAGACTGTGGTGTCCCTGGGGACAGCCAGATGTTTAGTCATTGCTGCAAGTAAGAATTTAGGTCTGAAAGGTCTAGCAACACTCACTGACTCCAGGCACTCATAACCACCCAATTCTGGACACCGTAGCCTCATCTGTAACCTCAAGTGAGGCTTAGAAAATCCCCTTAAAGTCCATCATTTCTAATCATTAGGCAAAGTGGTGACAGGCTCAGGCTTTCCTTAATCATGACTTTCCTCATTAACCTTTCTCCCCGTGCAAACATGCACACACAGAAATTAAGGCCACAGAAGCCACCAGGGAATTCTCAGAGGTAATCCATCTCAGAGCTAGATGTTAAAATTATAGAATTCTATAAAATCATACAATCCTAGACAACAGTTTTCGCCCCCAAAATATTTTGGCATTGTCACACGGTTCTAAAATCTTTAAGGGCAGCAGATGTGTGTTCGCAACTCTGTGTATGTCCCCAGTGAACATGAGACCCACACACCCCGCTTTGTTGTAGAAGGTTAGTGGACAGGACCAACCCCCTCTGATAGGATTATTATGTCACATTAGGCTGCTACTCCCTAGTATTATATTTTAGGGCCATTATTTGAACCATAGTAAATTCAAGTGGCCCCAACAATGACTTGTGTTCTATAGAACTTCACCAGGTTTCCTTCTTTGTCTTTTTTTTTAATTTTTGGATTGTTAGGCATATTTTGTTTTTTAAAGATTTCAATTTTTCAGAACACTCTGAGGTTTACAGCAAAATTGAGGAGAAGATACAGAGACTTCTCTCATACCTACTCCCCCCTACAAATATGTAGGCCCCCCTCCCACCATTATCAACCTCCCCAATCACAGTGGTACATTTGTTACAATTGATAAACCTACCTTGGCACATCTTGATCACCTCAAGTCTGTAGCTTATCTCAGGGCTTGCTCTTAATATTGTGCTTTCTGTATATTTGGACAAATGTATAATAACACTTTCTACTCTTTTGGTTTTTGTGCTATATTATAAAATGTATAAAATTATGTTTCTCTTTCAAATCACTTTTCCCTCTCAGCATGATTTTATACACATTTTTAAACAAATAAACAAACATGCAAATCACTCTCTCTGCTTCTTTCTGTCTGAATCCAACTGGGTTGCAGATAGCTATGTTTGACTGAAGGAAGATTGATTTATTCCTCGACCAGCCCCTATTCAGCTCTCAAAATGGGGAACTTTCCTAACTGAAAACTAACCTTGTTTGAACTTTCTTGGGAATGTATCTTCCAAAAGAGAGTATGGGATCCTGGGAGTCAAGGATTCGAGTAGTGGTCAGACTGATGTGTGAATCCTGGATCTAATATTTCATTGTTGAGTGCCCTGGGCAAGTTATTTAACCCCTCCTGCCTCAATTTACTAACCCTATAAAATGCAGGCCACAAGGATTACTCGACTTAGGAATTTAGTGAATTAACCTATGTCTAATATTTTAGTAGTGGCTGGCACATGATAAGTGATTAACAAGCAGTAGTGAGGATTAGGAGAGCCATTCCTGAGGGAAAAAAGCTCCCAGTCTTTAATTGCTATAACATGATATTTAGATCAGCATCTAAATTTTTTTTTTTTAACAATCAAAGTGCCTTCATTAACCTACCCTGTAGCCTCCTCATCTTCCTTCCTGTGTCCTCTCTGTAGTCCCCAAACTCTTAGTTCTGGTATGATTTAAGAAAAGTCTTTTGGTCACAGGCACCTCTCTTCTGCCACTTCTTCCCTCCATCTACTGCCACTGTCCCAAATTAGAAGGAGCTACAACCACATCAAAGACATTCTCTATTTGTTTATCTGCACATCTACACCTGCACCAGACCACCATGGAAGCTGAGTAAGTTTCTCTCGATGTGGTATGAACTCATGAATTCTAAAGAGAGAACTAGATCACATTTTATAAAGGGATAGAATATTTCATTGTCGTAAAAATTAAGATAAAGATGATACATTTTTCAGATTCTTCTTTAGAGAATTTCCAAGTGATGGTTCCACCTAATGGTCCACTCTGTACTTGTAGCCCAAGCAGCATTGTGCTATTAACTTAGAGAAAAATGAAAATTGCAATTAAAATGCAAATTTTTCCCCTTTCCCCTGGAAAGAGAGGGGAGGGGTGGGGGTAGGATGGGTGGAGGGAAGGTAATTGGTGGGACCACACCTACGGTGCATCTTACAAGGGTACATGTGAAACTTACTAAATGTAGAATATAAATGTCTTCACACAATAACTAAGAAAATGCAATGAAGGCTATGTTAACCAGTTTGATGAAAATATTTCAAATTGTATATAAAACCAGCACATTGTACCCTATGACTGCATTAATGTACACAGCTAAGATTTAATTTAAAAAATGCAAATTTTGAAAGTCCAAAAGGCAGAAAAACCAACAGCATCAATATCAACTATTCTTATCATTATAGTTATCTTCATTATTATTATTATTAAAACTCTCTAACCCTCATAGAGTTAAAGTGAGGATAATGTTACTAACAAAGCCTACCCCATAGACTCTGTTGAAGATTATATGTTCATATCATGTTGCCTAGCACATTCTGCTCAGTATTCTGGTATTTATTACCATTATTGTTTTGTATTATTAGTAGCATTGGCTCTAAGTTAAAACGAGGGTCAAATCTACATATTTTCTAAATTGTTAAAATCCAAAATATTCTTAAGGTACTAACTGAACTTTATCCAACATTTCATCTGGTACAAGTCCATAAAAAGCACATTTGTTACATGTGGGTTTTCAGATCTGTCATGAGGACATCCTTGCTTGTCTCCTATTAATGCAGTGAAGTCCCTCATCAGAGCTGCGTTTACCACTCATGGGCCTTGAGGCATAACTAAATGTGGCTGCTGGTGTTTGCCATGTCACCTTATTAATGCCTTCCATTTTGGCCTCAGAAGGGAAAAAAGAGGGCACGGTTAAACATGGCCCATCTCTGAACTTCTTACTATCTCCATCTCATCAAAGTGTGTCACAGATAAGGGAGTAAGGAGTCACTGGTGCAGGGTAATGAGCTAACATTTGTTATCAACATCACTCATTAGTTTGCCCATTTTTGTAGGATGTTTAGTGAGCTGTACAAGGTTCTGGAAATAACTTCAAAGAATAGAAGGGAAGGAAGGGAAGGAGGGAGGGGAAGAGGAAAGAAAAAAGGAAGGGGGGAGGGCGGGGAAGAGAAATGAAGGAAGGAAAGGAGAGAAGGAGGGAAGGAGGGAGGAAGGAAGGAAAAATTACCCTAGTTTCACGCCCAGGACCTTGTGAAGCATATATAACTCACACATCTCTTTGCATGCTTATTGCCACACTAGAAAAAGTTTTTTTTCCTTGGGGCCACAGTGTTTTATTAGCTCAAGTGATATGTGGGTTATATATACTTCACAAGGCCCAGGGATCAAAACTAGCATGAGTTAAATAAAACTCACATGGTAGTTACTGTGCTTGACCTAATAAAACACTGTGGCCCCACGGCAAATAAAATTTTTTCTAGCATGGCATTCGATGTGTTAAAGATAACATGTAAGTTCTGGAACTCTTTGTCCTCCATTTTTTAACCCTCTTGCCACTGGGATGGTGGCCAGGATTTAATGAGTATGCCACTGAGTTCAAGAAATGTAGAGAAGTGGAACAGCTGAACGATATTCTTTATCAATGTGGTGGGGAAGAGGCTGTCTGCCGAGATTCTTTTCATACTCCGTAGCTCTAAAAGTAGCCATTTAATTAGATTCCATGGTTACTACTATTGTAATATCTGCTTATTTGAAGTGCAAAGATAATCATCAATTGTACACTCTTCACTACACTATTAATGGCTTTAATACCCACATTGTGTTTACATTTTGCATTGTAACGAACACTTAGCTACTGCGGGATTTAACATGTAGTAATTCAGTGAATGCTGTCTCCACGTAATGTCCCTGCCATTTCCTTCTGCTGTATTAGTGTTGTTTTTCTAGCGAGGTCTTGAAATGTGGGGCATTATGTATGAGTTATGCTAATTTGTTAGGGCAATGAATACATTAATTTCATTAGTAAATGGCCTCAAAGCAATAATTACCAGTGTAGGTGTGTCAGAAGCGATCATGTTCAGTTTTGCCAGTTAATTACTAAGATTTTGTTCTGAGGACCCCCAATTTGACATCCAGCTTCAGTTTAGCCATAAATAAAACCCTGAAGTATGTAAGGGTGAAGAGAGGAAGCCAAGAACTTGTTTTGCACTCACATACTTCCACTTTTTGTCCAATGGTGACTGCCAATAAGATGCCAAAATAATTAGTGTCATTGACATAAAGGTTTAGAATACCCCAAAAAGGCAATCTAACAACATTTTATTAAAAATAGCAGTTACGTTTTCTCAATACCCTTCTTTGCCTTCCACAACTGGATTTTAAATTATCTACGAAATGGTATGTAACTCGTAATTCCACTTAGAATTGTTGTCTGCAGTTCCTCTTTAAGCTAAAACTCACTTTGTCTTTTTATTTTTAAATAAATGGAATTTTTCTCTAATGGATTAATTGGCTCCATGAGTCTGCTATATTATTATACTACTTGAACCATTTGCTGCTAAGCAGTAACAGTAGAACTTATATTCCAGTATCAATTTCCGCAAAAATTTGACATTCTTTTTATAATCATACACCTGTTGGAGCCATTTAACGCATCTCCATTTGCTAAAATTACATGTGAGGCCATTTAAATCTGAGCAATCGCTTGGGCTGTTTATGAAATCTTGGAATCCTAAACTGTTCTCAGGGTCCTGGTGCTCTGGCTCTGATGGGAAAATAATACTCACCAGAATTTCTGGAGAAAAGAAAGACTGTGGAGTTTGAGAAGCAGATGACACATGTGTAAAAAGAAAAAGGACATGTGAATCATAACAGGAAAGGGGACAAAGCAGATAGCAGGATAAGGTGGAAGAAGTCTTTACAGAAGAAAATGCAGGGAAGTAGCTCACTGCTGTCAGAGTCAAATAATTCAAAAAAGGCCTTATTATTCCTGAAAATGATTGTGGTCAAATCAAATACCAACAATAATCCCAGTCATAATAATGGCAGTATGAAGATGGAGCTGGCCAGCCAAAAAGTTGGGGTTTTTTAGATGTTGCCTGTCTCTTAGGGAAATGGTTGGTGTGTCAGCTCTCCTGATCAGTTCCATCACAATCTACCACTGCAGGTTCTAGCATCCATTCCAGCCTTTACCTTTGACAAATTTTTATATTTTCAACACTTCCCAAGTTCAACTGAACTCCCGAGAGCCATAGCTTATCTTCCAGGCGCAACGAGCCATCCTACCCCCAGGACTGGAAAAGTAGAAATTTACTCCAAAGCAAGCTTTCATTTTTTATTTACAATGAACACTAAATTCTATTCATTTTAACAGATCAAAGCTTTTTGATCAAAATTGATGTGGTCTCTTAATCTGGTGATGGTGGTCCTCAATGTTAAATATTGGTTGAAAATATCTTTTCTTTCCCCTTTAAATTAATAAAGGATTCCAAGCTTTAGA
Source organism: Nycticebus coucang (assembly GCF_027406575.1). Classification (NCBI taxonomy): domain Eukaryota; kingdom Metazoa; phylum Chordata; class Mammalia; order Primates; family Lorisidae; genus Nycticebus; species Nycticebus coucang. The sequence goes on along the minus strand of NC_069784.1, from coordinate 18,980,704 downwards.
AGTGACTCTGGTTTAGACTAGAAGAGCCTAGACATTATTTAAAGATATTTGATAAACATCAATTTATCTCGAGGAGGATCTGTAGTGATGGTCTTGACTTGTTTAGCTATGGCCTACATCTGAAACATGTTTACAGACATGAATTTCTATGGTTGTGAACTGTACACAGGAAAAATTAGAAGCCAAGGGGCTCTCTTCTGATTAAATGTATTAAGACATAAGATTTTTCTTCATTACTTAAAGGAAAAGACTAGGGGTATTAACTTTGAGTTACAGAGCAGAGATTAAGAACTGAGTCCTCTGCATTCCATAGCTCCAGAGTTGCCCCATTTTGCGTGATTCAAAGCCAACACTTAGAGTTGTGCAGTATATAACCTGTGCAACCATACATAGCAGCCCTGTCAAAACTTAAGACTCAGGAATGAAAGAGATCTGGATTTTTCTAAACTATGTAATTTACTCTCTGTATTACCTTGAACAAGTCATACAATCTCCCTGAGCTTTAGTCTTCTCATTTCTAAAATGGCAATAATACAATATTGCCCATTACATAGGAGTATCATGAAGATTAAATGAGAGAATTCATGTTTAAAAGCCTAGCACATGGCAAGAACACAGTTAAAATTAGTTATCATTATTATTACTTTTAGTAGTGGTGTCATTTTTATCAAGTGGTAATGCCAAAACTCTGTAAGAACCAGGGGCTTACCCATGAGCATATGATTTCGCCCCAACTCTCAAGGACAGAGCAGAAACTGGAGACTTCACTGATATTGACTCAGTTGCAGATTCTCAGGCATATGGCTGTTTCACTTAATGCCCTGCTACAAGGATGCAAAATATTTATCCAGCCCCCTTAACATTCTTCATTTTACCAGCATTCTTTTCTGCATCACACTTCCTACTTTCATTTTCCCTTGCTTGCTTATTTTTTTTCTTTTCCTCACCATGTTTCTCAGGATGTCTTCCCACCCCCCTCTGCTCTCTTTGCTCCTTTTGCCACAGAGGTATTTTCCAGACTAATCCTAGCCCTGGTGTGCTTCTGTTTGTCCCCATGTCCTGGGTGGCACGTATATGCACTTAAACCCAACCTGCACAGAAAACTCTGCACAATGAAGGTGGAGCCAACTGATTTTAAGAAGTAATGCCCAAAAGCAATTAAACTTTAAATAGTATTCCCCTGAATCTCTTTCTTATAGCCTGTCACAAGGTACTTACAAGTGTTACTGCAAATTCTGAGTGCTACTATGCACTATCAATTGTGCTAAGCCTTTACATAACTTTATTATTTAATAATCACTAACTTATAGGTATAAATATTATTGCTCCTTTAGGGATGGTAAAACCAAGACTTGGAGAGAGTTTGAGTTACCTGCCCAAGTTCATATAGCCAGTAAGTATTGAAATATTTTAAGCCCAATGTGACTTCAAAGCCCATTCTCTTAACCACTACCTTATACCTCTTTTGCTGTATTTTATAGATTCTTATCATTTGGGTCAAATACATGATTCAGACACAGGCCTTGGAGTATTACATAGAAGAAAATGCAAGGAGAATTTGACCACCAAGCATGTCCTATTTTTTTCACTTCTCAAAATGTCAACCCTACTGCTTTCCTGTGAGCTAATGATACAAGTATGGTAGAGTTACGCAGGTGCTTGGGAGGCACACTTATCCATCACAGGATTCTTTTCATCTGTGATTTATCTGTAAGTTATTTTATAATCTAATCAGCCTCCATTTTTTAAGCATCAAAGGGATAGATTATAATGCTAGTAGGTAGATTCCCAGATGATACAAAAAAATCTATTCTGTTGATATGATTGCATTTAAGACCATAACAAATGCCTTCCAGCCTCCATCTTTTTTCAAGGAGTTCAGTGGTTACCAAGATGTGGGTCCAAGTTCCCGGGAAACAGCAGAGTTAATACCAGAGGTGAGTGAAGTTAAAGTTAAAGATTATCTCAAACAGTATTATATTTCATAGGGATCCATTTAATTATTTTTAAAAGTGTTTTCAAAGGTCTATAGATAAGGATGTGACTAGTAATGCAGATTTTAAAACCTAAATGTGGAAGATCATACGATGCCATGATAAAAGAAAATGTATCCACTTATTAGAAAAGATAGAGGACCACTGTGTTCTGGACTCAAGAATCTCATTTTCGAAAATTAAGGAAGACAGAAATATAGGGTATGAAAGAACATGTACATTTATTTTTCAAAGCTCTAAAACAAATAGTGGATTTCTACACCTTTATGTAGAAACAGCAGGCCCAGGTCTGCAAGGAAATGAAAAGAAAGGAGAGTAGGTGATTTCTACCATCCATTCTGCAATTTCTGCTGATGTCACTGCCCTCTCTTTAAACTGAGTTTAATAAAAGATAAGACACTGCCAGAGTTAAACCAACTCACATGAAAAGGAAAGAGCAGCAGAAGTCTTTGCCTTCATACTGTACCTACACAGGTGCTGTTGTTTGTCGGCCTATGGGCATGGCCAAGCCTGTGTCTGGAGATAGGTGGACAGAGGGACTGAAGATCCAGTGAAGGCCTATTGTCCATCAAACCTAAAAACGTAGCTGGGTTTCATAAGAGACAACCTCCAATTCAGAGCCAAGAGAAACTACATTATTTCAGATTAATCTACTTCGCAGAATCCTGAAACTATGACCCGTCCCAGGTCACTGCCTTCTTCCATCACATTCGAAAACTGTCCCAACTCCAGAAGCATTAGACATGGCCCAGTATGCTCTGTCTTAGCATATACCACCCCCTGGACTCCAGAAAGACAGCTCCCCTGCCAAGATTGCCTTGCTCTCACTCTCTTTGCAGAGATCTCCAAAATGTCACACAAAAGCCAAGCCACAGGCCTCTCCGGCTGGGAGGTCTGCACTGTCACCTGCTGCCTACAGAAGTTAAGCAATGTTTTGCTAGTGGAGCTAAAATGTGAATCTAGAACTTGTTAAACAGTTTGTCTCTCTGCTTATTCACATGGATTTAGGTGAAATCTGAACTTCTGAATTTTAAATTAATATTTATGGCACAATTTAATACACATTTAGTAATGTAAAGAATCTGATTGTAAGATGTGGTTTGCACATAAGCCCCACCAGAAACTCATTTACTAACAGAATCCAACCCTAAGTAAAATAAACAGCTTTGCTTTCTATTGACATTTTATAACCACCTTAAGGGAAAGGTGGAGAGGGGAATTGGGTTTCCATGTGGATTTAATTCAAGAACTTCCCAAGAAAGTGCTTGAAGGCAATACAGTAGTGAGCCAACTTTCTTCTGTTAAGTCACAAAAAAATAGACTGTACCAAATAGAGGGGATCAACCACAGCTGCAAAGAGGAAATTTAGAATTATCATCATACCAGTATCAGAAGGTCCTTTATGTTTATAGCTTCATAAAAGTTCACAGTCAGAGTACTTGCTGCCAACTAATAAAAAAGTAATGAAAAATTTTGCAGATTTTTTTTTGTGTAGACAGCAGTTACCTAATCCCTAAATCCTGATGAATTCATATATTCAAAATATTTAAAAGGCAAAATACACCCAAGAATTTACTTGTGGTCGCCTTAGAGGCACAGGTCTCAACCCCATTAATAGATAAGAAACAACTATTTGGCTGCACATCAATATGCAGTTGAAAGTAAATTCTGATTCTTTTATTGCTCAAATATTTGAGAAACAATAATTAAGCAATGACACTCCATTACCTACTGACGTTAGGTAATACTGAAGGCCTTGTCCCCTTAATGCCCCTTGACGTGTGTCATTACCCAGGAACCCCTGGTTTCTGTGTCTTTTTGTGATTATAAAGGAGGTCTCTTTTACATTTTTTTTTTTTAAGATGAATTCTAACAAGAGAGCTTTTGTATTTACTGTACTAAACACATCCATCCATTTAGGGAAAAATAATTCCTTTTTGAAGGGTGAAAGGAAGCATATAAAAGCTATTGAAAATATTTTCTGCACTGTTTTGGGTGCAGAAACTCCCCCTCCCCCCCACGCACACACACTGTATTTTTAATACGAAAGTGTAGACACCTTCTGTGTGTTTCATAAGTTTTCTCCCTGTCGCCCTTCCTGTCATTATTCTCTGAGCCCTGCACTGTCACCTGGCCTGGTCGGTCTAGTTGGCTTTAACCTCAAACAGATTGCCCTTAACCTTTACTTTTCATTAGAGAGTGCAAAGCAGGAGGCAATGGTGGGGGAGGAGAATTAAAATTGGAGGTGTTTCAAACGTCTGTACTACATTATCCCACTATATGAAAAAGTCATATAGTTTGAAATGAAAGGTGAAGTATGGTGCTTGTGATCTGGCATTAAAATTCATTGCTGTGGAGAGCTCATAAAAATCTGTATATAAATGTTGCTGTGGTTATTTATGAATAATAATTGTATGATAATGCTTCCTCTTTGGTTAATTATTTGTGTGGAGCCCTAAGAATGTTTACCTATTATTATTTATAAAATCTATATGTTTATTGAGTGCTATGTGATAGTCACCCTTTTAATATACTTCACATACACTATCTTAGTTAATTTTCACCACAGCTATTATACGTACATACATAAAAACAAGTTATAGTTGGTAACTTCTCCTAAATTGTAGAACTAGTTGTAGAACTCGTAAGTTATAGAACTAGTAAGCCCAATATCTTAACTAGTTCACTCCATAAATCATTGCCATCCCTAGGCCCTTGTTAAATAAGTAAATAAAGAGTAGCCTTTTACAGCTGAAGAAATCAAGACTGAAAGAATACAATTAACTTACGAATGTCACATAGTTATCCAGCAGTGGACTATCCAACAGAAAGCAGATATTTCTGAATACGGCTCACTGCCTTGACCTTAAAACCATGCCGTCTGAACTCTTTTGATGATCCTTTCTTTGGGAGTGGTTATTAACATTGGAAAGCTTGAACAACCATGATGGAAGTCTAGATTAGCACCAATTGCACTTTTTTATTAACAAAAATATAAGCTTACCCATGAGAGCTTCTGCCTGGGAGGTATGAAAGAAATATCCAGACAGAGGATCAAAATAAAACAAACCCAATTTAAAAGCCCTCCTTTTACCATAAATTTAGTGCACTAGAGGTCAAATCAGACCCCTGTGTGCAAATAAAGTCGAGTACATCTCTTGCTTAGCACAGATGTTTTCCTCTCCTTTGACAAGCACTTCTTTTTGGTAACAGGATTGAATTATACATAAAATGGAAATGTTACCAGCTTGGAGTTTTTCACAAATTTTCTGGGCTTTTGTACATTCTTTTTCCAGTGAGCCTGTGAGTCAAGTAGAGACAGAGCAAAACCATGCAACACACACACACGTACATGTGTGTGTTCCCCAAAAAAGACAAAAAGCTATCTGGAGCAGCCTTCTGATCCTTGCCTTGCTGTTTGCATCCTGTTCTGCTGAGATAGATTTCAGGAGGGCAAACCACCTAGTACCCCTCGACCTGCCCATTGTTCTGATTTTGCAGGCATATCGTTTTTCACCCAAGCACGGTTGCCAAGCCCCGGCAACATACCCTGGTAAAGACCTACAGTTCGCAGGCTGCAGCCGCCCGCTTGTCCCCTCAGTCCCAGCCATTCCATAATCCCGCGTGGAGCTGCCTGGAGCTGTTTGTTGAACTGCTTCATGTTACTCTTTGACTGAGAGAGAGACAAATGTTCCATATTATCTTTAATTTCCATAAAATTGTTTTAATCTTTGCTTTATAATAAATGTATAACGGCGGCCTCGGGGGATCCCTGTTTTGTATTATAGGTGCCTCCATCCGAGTTATGCGGAGGAAGAACCGTTCAGCGTTTCCCTCTCACCCAAAGGACTTGCAAGATACTTGGAAACAAAAGCTCCCTCTGGGAATCATCCATAAGCAGAAAATGGAAAATTTCCTCCCCACCCCCCCGTGCCTCCTTCCAATCTCCCCATCCTCCCCATGAATATTAGCCAGATCAGATCAGGAACACCAGCGCCACTGCTCACAGCTACTCGCCTTCTTTCTGACTTTCTGACTGTGCCAGTGTGGGGTGCAAGATTTTCCTATACGCACCTGTATATACAGCATGACAAATATATAATATAAACATAGCCATAAAACATAATTAATAAAGTAAACTAAAATCCTCCACTAATGTGTCAATTTTAAACTTTTTTTCTTTTTTAGCTCTACTGGCTCGTTCATTTACCAGCTTGATGGCAAAAGAGAAGGGGAGGGGGAAGAGAGGGGAGGGGAGGGGGAAGCGCCCATGAATACGTTTTTTGACATTTTGTTTATTATCATTTTATCTAGGCTAGTGGTAAATGGATGGACTTGTCAGCTGAAATCTCTTGGTGAAGTAAATAAAGAATCTTAATAGGCAGAGAGAACAGAACTAAAGGCAAATTGCTCACAAAGAGATCTAATTTATTGGTTTCTTTTTCACTGAGATTCTGTTCTGGATTCTGGCTGTGCCAGAAGAAACAGCTGAATGATGAGTTGGATCCATACGCAGAGAAAGTGCTCTATCTGGTAGAAAAGGGGAAAATGTGGAGAGAATCTCTCTATGGCCTCATCCCAGCTTCTGAAAGTTAGCTGCCTTGCTAACTGCCACGGTATCACCACGGAAAGCTGGAGCCTGGAAGGTCGCCTCTATTTTTATTTTCGGGTCTCTGTTAATAAGCCCATGCTCCATTCATGAAAGGAAAAATAGTAAATGTGGCCACACCAGTTATAATATTATGGCTATTTGGGTGAAAGCATAATAAAGATACCAACAAGGGCTCCTCAGTTATTAATATTTTTTCAGGTTAAAAGGCAGCAATAAATCATAAAGAGCGTTTCCAAGCAGTAGCACTTTTATAGAAAATTGCTTGCTATTGAAACAAAATATTTGCTCATCATCTCAGGAAACTATGTGGAGGCTTTTGAACAAGGAGCTATTTTATCTACCCTCTGCCTCGTATAATTAGCCCCATCCTACTTGAAAAAAAAATTTTTTTTTATTTGCTTGCCAGAGATCACAGAAAAATGGCGCTCAAGTTTGCTTTGGCTAAATGGGCAGATTATTCATTAGTAACTTGTGTTTTTCCACAGAGGGTAGGATTCTGAATTTAAATATTTGTCCTTTTGTATCTTTCCTTTTGAAGGGGCTGGAGATCTCTGTATAGCTCTCCCCTGGGGCATGAATGACCAAGGTGAACAGGCAGAGGATTTTAATCCAGTCGACATGGGCAGGATTTTCTTGCCACAGCCTATGAGCAGAGAACAATATGGTTCACTGATACACTTAGAAAAATACCTCTCCTGTGAACCCACAGTCCAGAGGTCTGCTCGATATGGGGGCATTGTCTCCAGAAGTTGGATTATTTACATCTTTGGGCAGAGATTGGGAAGAGACAGCCACACAGATATTAACCTACTGTTCTTCACTCCTGGATTAGATTTGCAGGTCAGTGGGAAGTAACGGCTATCTTAGACTCTTACGTAGCATTCTCCACTTCGTTATAGTCACTTAAAGAAGCCAACAGCATTGACTGAGTACATCGCACTGATCATGTAGCTAATGATGGTTTATTTATTTACAATAGGAAGAAAATGTAATTATGAGTATCTGTTTAGATTATTTCCTTTGGCCAAAAATAACTGTGTCAGTGGCAGATGGGATCAGGTCTATAGGTGGAAAACAAATTAACCCACCATAGTCTAGTAGACTGTAGTGTCATTTTCATGAGTTAAACATGGTTATTTTCTCTTTTGAAAATAAGTTCCTAAAAAGAGTTCCTAGCATTCCAAGAAATGATTATAAATCTACCAAGTTAATTTATGAACCAATAAAGTCCTGTCAAGTCTCCTTCTCATCTTCTGGAAAACTGGTCTACAGCAAGGAAAAAAGATCAGCTAGTTACTAAGGAAATATATTCTTGCTTCTCGTATATTCCTCTTAGGCCTTGCTTTGGAGTCAGCTTCTATGCACTGTGGAATATGGAAATCCCTCCAAACACAGAATGTATTTGGGGCGATAATGGTCTACATTGTTAGATAGTAAGGCTTTAAGGAAATTAACAATAAATGCATCATTATTATATTCAAACTGCCATCAGATTAAATTCAAAACTCTAAATGAAAAGCTGAGGCATTCGATTCCTTAGACACAGAACATAAAATCAAGGCTGTTACAAGGAGACAGTATTTAAAATGCCCCCCTTTCTCCTCAGTAAACACCTTGTAAATTTGTCTGAAATCTTTAAATTTTGCATTAATTGAGGTTCCTTGCCTGTTCATTTGAGTTTTGGGTGTGAAAATACATCAAATCATAACACACAAAAAGCTGCTCTCCCAAGCCACATTTCATAACATGATTTCATCAGATGGTCTTAATTTTCTGCATGACATTATCTTTTCAAGCTGACATAAGACTGGGCTGTGATATTTGCATACTCAAGACAGAACCATGCAGCTTAACTATGTTTCTGCTTGTGTGGGAATTTGGGGCATTTTTACTTTGCGGAATCAAACAAATAAACCTCCAAAAAAAAAAAAAAAGAAAGAAAAGAAAAGAAAAAGATTTCCTCTACTCTTTGAATAACTTTGTTCGTGGCTTTAAATGCGAGAAACACACTGGGCTATTTTAAACGATGCTGTAGTATCTGCATCTGTTGTCTCAATATATGTGAGGTGTGTATGTCCTTTTTCTCAAAGGTCTCTGAAGCCCGGACCAATTAGTCAAGGAGTCTTGGCTATTTTAGTTGGCTACTGTCCATATGATTATAAATGTGCAAAAAGAGTAGTGTTTTGTGATTGAGAAGGTTTAATATTTTAAATGTTGATATCCAGACAAAATTCTTTCCTAACTGTGGAGTTGGAAGACCTGACCCCTGGATTCATTATTTGCCAGATCTGGCTAGGCTAATCATCTACCCTTGGGTCAAGGTCTCTTAACAAGGCAATGTCAATGTAAATGTCAGTATTTCCATCATATCAATGGCAATAACATTGTCGTGAATATGACAATGTTGATGTCCAAGTCTCCTGATACGTATATTCACTTTTCATTAAGCACATTATTTCTTGAGAGTCCACAATGTGCGAGGTGCTATTTTAGGCAGTCCATATTTGAATCAATCTATTAATTAGTCTAGAAATGCCAAAGGTTAGAATGAGAAGAGAATCCTGAAGAGAAGACCAATCTATTATAGAAATTAGGGAAATGAGACTATGTTGGTTCAATGGCCCATCAGAATATGTTGCAATTAGAGGTGACAGGTGTGATGGTTAATTTTATGTATCCACTTGATTGGGCCACGGGCTGCCCACATATCTGGTTAAGGGTTATTTCCGGATGTGTCTATAAGGATGTTTCTAGCAGAGATTAGCATTTGAATTAGTGGACTGGGTAAAACAGATGGTCTGCCCAGTGTAGGTGGGCATCATCTAATCCCTTGATGGGCAGATTGAATAGGCTCTTTGCTGATTGTGTGAGCTGGGACATCCATCTCTTATACTCAGCACTCCTGGTTTTGTTCTCTAACATCCAGGACTAAGAACTACACCACCAGCTTCCACATGGCACATTGTGGTATTTCTCAGCCTCCATAATAGCATGAGACAATGTCTTATAATAAATCTCTTTATATACACATACACATAGTCAACTCTTAAACAATGGTGCTGACATGCCCATGCAGTTGAAATCTGCATATATTTTTTATTCCCCAAACTTAAAAACCTTACCAATGACATCAAGAGTTAACATATATGTTATATGCTGTATTCTTAAAATAGAGAAAAGTTAAGAAAATCATAAGAAATTGAAACATACTTATGATTCATTAAGAAACAGATAATCATCCAGGTCTTCATCCAAGTCATCCTCAGGCCTATCCCAGAGGTGGCAGAAGAAAATTGACCTGTGCAGATCAAAGTATTGTTCAAGGTCTAAATGTTTATTTGGTTCTGTTTCTCTTGAAAGTCTTGACACTGGTACAACAGGGAAGAACTGGAACCCCAGTTTTATACATTATCTTCTTAATAAACTATATGGTTCTCCACACTTCTTTTGCAAGGTTTATAATCACTTAAGAATACTGTGAAAATGTTACTATTACTTGAAGAAAAGGATAGTCCCCAGTCCCTTGATAGTTCTATCAATGAAAACCAGTTCCTGTGGTTTGTTGGTTGATTCTTTATTTTAGCAAGAAGGGATGTAGTATACTGGACTATTTCTGATAAGCACTGATCTTATCAGAATCTTGGCATAATAGAGATGTAATAACTCTAGCCACTGCATATTGGACTTAAAATGCACTTGGCAAGGTCACCAATGGTCTTCATATCTCTAAATCCACTGATGCATTTTACTTCACCTCTCATTAACATCTGACATAGCTGAGCACTCCCTCTTTGAAGCACATTCTTCAACTGGCTGCTAGGTGTCCTGGGTCAGCTTTTTCCTCCCTGGCCATCTTTCTCCATCTCCTCTCCTCATTGTCCTCTCTTCTTGACCTCTGATCCCAGAGTTCTACAGGCTCAGCCTTCAGAGCTCTACCCTTCATTCTCTACAATCATTCTCTTTGTGAGCTGATCCAGTCAGCCCTGCAGATGTGAATACCATCTACATGCCGACAGCAGCCTGGTATATCACAGCAGACTTACTCTGTCCTCTGACCTTCATGTTGTAGTCAAACTGCGTAGTCAATATCTTCAAGTTGGATGTTTAATATATGTTTGCATCCGTTAAGAATGCATTCTGCTATAAGGAAAAGCTTGATTAACATGGGCTTAAGCAGAAAGACTTATTTATGTCACATAGTAAGTGTTTTAGAGGTTGGCAGTCCAAGGCTGAGATGGTTGCTCTGTGGTGACCTCAAGGGCCCACTCTCACTCTAGCTTCCGGTTCCTCCATCTGGGTACATAAGTGGTTTACATCATCACAGATAGCTGCTGCAACTCAAGAATCCTTCCTGAATTCCAGAAGGAAAATGGAAGGACCAAAAAATTCAGAGGACAAAAGTTATTCCCTCATGAAGCTATGCTCTGCTTTATTTTATTTTTTTGAAGGAGTTCAGCCAGCCATATCCACCTACATCTTACTAGCCAGAACTTCATCATGTGATCATTTGGAACTGTAAGGGAAAGTGGGAATTAGAGTATTTCACTTTTTAGTTTCTACACCAAAGTAAAGAAGGGAGAGGGCATCAAAAGAGGTGTTGACTAAGACAAAGAAAACTACCTGCCATGGTATTTCACACTCAAAGCAGCCTCCCCTTCTAAATGAGTGGCTCCTGTATTTTACATGCTCAGACCAAAGCCTTTGTCATCATTATTGACTGTGTCTTTCTCCCACACCACACATCAAATTTATCAGCAAATCCTTTCAGATATTCCTTCACAATGCATTCAGACTCCGACCATTTCACACCATCTCCTTCATGCCTCCGTCATCTCCTGCTTGAATTACCATAGAGACCTCCTAAATGGTGTCCCTGCTTCCTTGCCCACCCGCTGCAGCTTATTCTCCACTCAAAGACCAGACATCACTTCTTCCTCACAACCCTTCCCTGAGGTCACCGCACTGAGTACCAGAGTCTTCCCAACAGCTACAATGATCTCTTTATTCTCGCCTCCACTTGGTCCAGACCTCCTTCTGCCACACCCACACTGGCCTCCTGAATATAATGCATGCTCCCACTCTGGGGCCTTTACTGTGTTCTCTCTGCACAGAAACTGTCCCCCACTACCTTAGGTCTCTGCATAAATGTCATATTATCATAAAGACTTTCCTTGAACTCCTTATACAAAACAGAAAACTCATCCAACTCCATCTCTTTCTACCTCTTTACATCATTTCAATTTCCTTTGTTATATAAGATATGTATCATGTTGCTTTTTGTGTGGAGGTACATCTATTTTCTGTACCCTTAAGTAGCACACACCTGCAGGGTATGGGAGACATGGTTTTATTCATTGCCTGCACACAGTGGTCAGTCACTGAGGACACAGGGAGCAAATGAACACTCACTGGGTGCTGAAATAATATCAGGTACATTACACAAATTATCTGAATTAATCCTCGCAACCCTAGCAGGTAGATACTATAGTATCCTCATTTTACAACTGACAAAACAGAGTCTCAGAGAAGTTCATGATTTACCCAAGATTTCACAGTTAATAAGTTGCCTAGAACCAAGATTTGACTCCTTGGGTAGCTGACGCCAAAGCTCAAGCTCTTCACCTAACCCTTTTATTGCCTTTAAATAAATATTGAAAGAATGATTGATATATTTACAGAAAAACAAGAGCTTAACAGGATTTTCCTTATTCCCCAGGGCTGTTCGCAGGTAATTCCATTTGCTTTGGATCCTCTATGGTAGTCTCTTATTTCCCCTATTTTTTGACTTTCAGAAGGAAATTTCACATGCCTCAGGAATTCTTTAAAAGGATTGCTCCAGAATGAGTTCTGTTCCCTTCTTTACCCCCAGCCCCAACTAGACTACTAGACTACCGATTTTAAATTACTTTAGATATTCTCTCAGCACCTTTTAAACAAGAATAAAATATAGCACTACCTACTTTGATGGGCTGAGATGGAAGGAATGGAGACATATTTGCAGAATTGCCTGTTTCCTTCAGATTCTCAGTTTGTAATTTAGCTGGTTGCCTAGCATTTCTTGTGAGAAACTTGAAGGGAATTCTAACCAAGGTTGAAGAATCCACTTCCCAAGAAAGTTTAAGAATAGAATTGATAAACTATGCAAATTAGCATGCGATCCGGACTTTAGAGAAATTAGGCTAGATTTATTTAACAAATGTTTTTATAAAAATAGAAAGTTTTAATTCTATTGGACTTAGATACATATGTTTCTGTGGCTGATACCTTTTTGAGAAAATTTGTGAAGAAATTTGGCATGCCTGAACTTAACTCTTTCTGCAGCCTGGGATGGGAAATTTGATGATCCAAACTGCCGTGTTTGCATGTGTGCGTAAACACGTCGTGTATGTGTAGCCTATATTTTAAGTGGTGTTTTATCTGGGTCAGCCAAACAGAGCTTCTCCCCGTCACACCTTTATTTCTTCAAGACTTCGTAATCTAGGCTAACAAATTTAGGCTGCCCCTTATCAGAGAACCACACTGGTGAATGTGATTGGATGCCAGTTCTGGCATCTTAATGATATCTAAATTAATTTTTAACTCCATGCTTTGCAAAGGCAGCAAAGAGTCAAGCTTTGAAAAAGAAGGACTGGGCAAGGAGGCTAGGGTCTGTAATCCTAGCTCCCACTCTCGGAGGCCTCGGCAGGTGGATTGCTTGAGCTCAGGAGTTCCAGACCATCCTGAGCAAGAGTGAGACTGCGTCTCTACTAAAAATAGAACAACTAGCCAGCATGTTGGCAGGTGCCTATAGTTCTAGTTCCTTGGGAGGCTGAAGCAAGAGAATCACTGAGCCCAAGAGTTGGAGGCTGCTGTGCGCTGTGACTCTGCGCACTCTACTCAGTGCAACAGAGTAAGACTCCGTGTCCAAAAAAAAAGGAGGTTAGGGACAGGATTCCAGATAACTTGTTTCAAGCAAAAACTTCACCACAAATAGTGGCATGATGCAGAAAGTTATCCCCTGTTGACCCTTCAGTTTCCTCAACTATAAAATGAGAGGTAGACACTGGGTGATTTTAAGGTCTGTTAAGAGTAACAGTTTTGAGTCTTCTTCCTCCATTATGGGTTCCTATTTCTCTCCCTTTGTATAAAGTACAGTGATTACTTTTATACCAATTCGTGCACTGCAAAAGCTTCAATGTTAAGTATTAAAAAGTAAGCTTAAACGGTGCTGTGCAGTGGTATTGAAGTGGCTGCCTATGTCACTGTGCACGCATGACTAGGACTTCCAGGGACTCAGCCTCCACCGGGGGTCGGGGTGGGGCAAACGTGCACAGTGACGCCCTGGTGCCTTCCTGACCAAGGGTGATATGCACAGGAGGAGGCCATTTAAGATGGGGATCAAATTTTTATAGGTAATAGTGAAAAAAATCCGTAAAGATTTCACATTAAAAATAATCTAAAATATATAAAAAGGAGTGCATTATTTTATCTTACAATAACATGGCTTTGATTAAATTTTCAACTAGCTTTCATTCTTTTTTTGCATTTTTGGCCAGGGCCGGGCTTGATCCTGCCACCCCCTGGTATATGGGGCTGGTGCCCTACTCATTGAGCCACAGGCACTGCCCAGCTTTAATTCTTAAAATGAACAATGAATGGTAATTGTTGACTTTGGGAATGTTATCTTTCCAGCATGTTTTGTAATAGCCTGATTGGACAACTTTTATTTCAAATTTTACCTACTATGTAATCAGAACAAAGTAACCTTTTGTTATTCATTTGTTTGTTTTGCAATATTCAAGACTCTTAGGTTCTCCTAAAGGCTTCTGTTAATCCTTAAATTTTATACTAAAATCATTCAAAATTTCATTTACTTTTCTTTGTTAACTGGTTTAACTCTATAAGATATTTGTCACTGGTTTTGCAGGTTATTTAAAGAGTTATCCAACATCATCAATCTTATCTTATTTTTTTTTGAAGATTTTACATTTTACTGTGTAGTGTATTTATTATGTTTGCATTCTGTGGTACAGTGTTTTACCATCTTTGAAATATTGACCATTGGAGGTTTTGGCTTGCCTTGGAAGATCAGGTGAAGCTGGTAAGGATATTTGCATGAGAATTAATGTTCACTATATTACATATCATGTTATGTCAACCTTTGCTTTCCTGTGGAGCCTCATACCTGCAAATACTCAAACATGAATATTTAGATTTCAATGATCTCCAGTCTAACACACAAATCATGGCAGCCATGTTTAGTTAAATTACAGACCACACACATCTCTTTGATCTGTATTACTTGAACACTTAAATGTGTTATTACACACATTCACAAGGCTGGGTTCTCTTTGATCGATTAAGTGACAATTCCATTTAATGGCTAAATGCCTACCTTTTGGGAACTAACACAAAACTTTAAGTCTTGAATCCTTTGCTAGGCAAAAACCTACCTCCGACTAACAAAACTTTAAGTCTTGAATCCTTTGCTAGGCAAAAACCTACCTCCGATAACATGAAAACATGTTATCACTTACGATCTGGTAACGTTGGCTTCTCCTTAGGATGCCCATGGCCTCCTGCTGTTGCTCATCTCGGCTGCCTCATTGGCCCCTTTTTGGCTCATCAGCTCTTCCATCATCTGTATTAAATTATTCCTTGTATTAAATTACCTGTATTCAAAATACCTAAAATGGTTTTGATTTTCTTGACTTAGTCCCTGAGTAATATGACAAGCCTGCAGTTGGGGACTAGCAAACCAACAGAGTCTAAGTTCTGCCTCAGATGTGCTGCATGAGAATTTCTCATTCAAGTGAGTGGTGCTGAAAGCTTGGAACAGTTTGTATAGCTGTCCAAACACACGTGTGTCATTAAGACTTTTCAGTAGAATGAAAATTACATTTGATGTGTATTGCACAAGATGCACGTGTACTTTTTATGGTCAAGAGTCACCTCTTGATTTCCCCAGAAAACATGTTATCACTTTCTCTTTTGTGTCATCCTGGCAACCCTCTATTGGAGTTCCTATCCTTTTGAAACTAATGACATCTGCTAACCTTAGCACTGTTGGTATTTTGAGCTGCATGTTCATTTGCTGAGGTAGGAGAGAGGGGCTCATATCATGCTTTGGAAGTATTTAGCGGCATCCCTGTCCTCTCCCCACTCCACACCAATAGCATTGCTCCCATCTAGTGTGACAGCCCAAAATATCTCCAGATATAGCCCCTGGGGTGGAGGAGAGGAAAAGAGCAGCCCCCAATTAAGAACTACTGTACTGTAGTGATTGTTTACAGATAGATTTCTTATCTAGATTATAAGCTCCTTCATGAAGAAATCATACATTGAACGTATTTTTGATTTGAACATAGTAACTACTCAAAGCTTTAATTAACGCATGCACGAATTGATAATTTAGACTATTAATAGTTATGTGGATTGATTAGATCATATTAGGTTTTCTCACAGAATTTAAGAGGAAGATAAAATGAACACAATTATCTATATACTTAAGGTAAAAATAAGGAACTTCAAGGGCATTTTTTTTTTTTTTTGAGACAGAGTCTCAATTTGTTGCCATGGGTAGAGTGCCATGATGTCACAGCTCACAGCAATCACAAAGTCTTGGGTTCAAGTGATTTTCTTGCCTCAGCCTCCCGTAAACTGCTGAGTCTACAGGCACCTGCCTCAAAACCCGGATATTTTTAGAGACAGGGTCTCACTCTTACTCTGGCTGGTCTCGAACTCCTGAGCTGAGGCAATCCATCTCCCTTGGCCTCCCAGAGTTCTGGGATTACAGGCGTCAGCCACCATGTCCAGCCCCTCAAGGGCAATTTTTATTATGTTTGTACTAAATCTGTTTCAAATAGAAGGGGATAATAACAAGCATATTATTCACTTAATGTTTTAAACCATACTCAGGAAGGTCAGAAACTTTATTCTGACTTGAGCCTTGTCACAACCTCTGTGGTACATGACAATCATTATCACAGTTTTAAAATGGATAAACCAAGGCTTGGAGAGGTTAAGTGACCATCCCAAGCTCACGCCATGTGTGATAACCACAGCTAGGACTTGACCGTCTGCTGCCTTCTGCTCTCATACCTTTCATCACTCTTCTCAAAATGCAGAGCTGTGTGGGGGCCTTTGGTCTGAAGCTCTCTCCCCCAGGTTTGCAGGACACCCCTGTGCTCTAGCTCTGTCGTCTTCTCTACCCGCGACGTCCTTGTTGCCATCTCTGCTTGTGCCTGCCCCATGACACCTGTCTACTCCTTGGTGCGCTGCCCTTGGCTTGCTTCTCTTCCGACAAGTCATGCTGCTCCTAGGTACTTTTATTATGTTCACCACTACAATTATGACTCCCAAGTGTGTAAAATCTGCAGCCAAACTGCCTGGCTGCACATCCTGGCTCCCTCATGACCTTAATTTGCTGCCTTGAAGAGTTGTGTAACCTCCATCAGGTTCTTCACCTGTAAAGGATGATTGGGCTGTTGGGGGGGGGGCTATAAAGACTAAAGTAGACTAATTCAGGTATAGCACATTGCAAATATTAATACATACTATGTATTAATATTAATACATAGTATGTATTAATATTAATACATACTATGAATTAAATAAAACGAAGTGTGTACCCCTCAGTTGTTGCTTTCCTGGGCTCCAAACCCCAAATGGTGTAGGAGGTAGAGAATGGAGGAGGTCCACGGGCCAGTGAGATGCATCATGAGAAAGGGACAGCAGGAGAAAGACAAGAAATTGGGGAGGGGGGATGCTCCAAAACCTTTTTCATTGACCCAACAAGAGGCATAGTCTCCCTCTTTGTATTTGCTTCTATGCCTAAAATCACTGCTGTTACTGTACACACTGTCCTGTTTTTTAATTCATGTTTACATGTCTATCTTTCTTTACTAGACTGTGAGACCTTCAATTGAATTAATAGGCCATATTCATCCCTCTATCCTTGGCACCCGGCAAAGAGCCTGAGATATCATTAGAACTTAATCAATCTCTGTGAATAAGAGAATGAATGAGTTGGTTAATGCATACGAACAGCTGTTAGAAGTGCGGCTCCTAGGTCAAACTGCTAGTAGTACACTATATGACCAGGCTGGGATCACTCTTTGTCATTGTCAGTCCTGCTGCGATGGCTGGGAAGCCCATTCAACAACCAGTTCTTTCCTGTTTAGAAAAATACATCCATACCCACAGCTTTAGAGCTTTAACAAAACTGTAGCCTGGGTCACAGCCTCTTGCTCTCCAACTCTCAGAAACTTGGGTGCTTTTTAATGAATTTTCAGTACTTCTGTGACACACCAGTTTTCTTTCTGCTCCTGATGTTTCTCGCTATTTCACAACTGTGCTGTGATGTCTGTTCCTCTGTGTGGCATGAAAGCCTTTTGAATGGTCTCAGCTCGGTGCCCGGAGGCAGAAGGGTGGACCCAGGTGCCCTCAGTATTCCTTTTAGCATGAAAGTCCCAATGTGGAGCCTGACATGTGGAGCCTTCCACGTGCGCTACACTTTTGTTGACCAAAATCTAGTTGTTAAGGTTATTTCTAAACTAGGACTGCAGAGTGCAAAGGGAACCCAGGTAGTAATGTTAGTGGGTGCCACACAAAGAGACAGGAAATTGAAGGGGAAAAAAATCTGTTGTGCCCTGGCAGGATGAGAAACAAGGAAAGAAAGGAAGCAAAGGGGCTGAGGAAGATATTAAAGTCAATTTTCTCCACAAATAAACAATTCTACTTTTAATAGAAAGGGGTTTCTTTTGATGTTAGCCAGCTAAAGTACACATTCTCTGCAGTAAAGTCACTTTTAAAGCAAGTTTCAGGGGATAGAAGAGTCTAGAAGAAGCATTAATAACTAGCCGTCTCCTGATCGTATGCCCTCCACCTCCATCTCTCTCCTCGACCCAAGGAAAGAGCACATTTTCACTGGTCCAGAATGGTGCTGAGTGATGACTTTTTTGGCACCCGCAGCAGAGTCAGCTCAGTCTACTGAACTAATCACTTCAGTTTCAGGTTCACAGATCCGGGGGTGATGTTTTGGCTACTGACTTAAATGTGTTAATTTTTTAACACTCACCAGGTCGCCTTTTGAAGTTAACACCCTTTTAAGGAAAGTAAGGAAAATTCACACCTCTTCAAAGGCTACTGTTTTTCAGGAGACTTATAAGAGTGTAGTGTACCGGTTAATCCCTGTTGAAGCTCATCTCTGGGAAAAGGCATAAAAAAAAAAATTATGGAAATTTTGGAAATTCTGGGGTTTGAAGATGACACATATAAAGAAAGAGTTTATTCATTTGTGAATAAATACTTATCAAAGACTCAGCATAATATGTCCCTGTGCTGCAAATTATAGGGACCCAAAAGTTATTTCCTCAAGGAATCTGAGGTTTCAGAAGAGTTCTTGTACTTTTATACGCACATCCTGTCTCCCCCACCACATCCCTGCAGGCGGATTTCTCTTAAACAATTTTGTTTTATTTATTTACTTTTATAATGTCTAGCTGGAGCCCAGAGCCTCGTCTAGAGGACATCCTTAATAATGTTTGTTGATTGTCACTCCAAAGTCCTGGGAAATATTCAGGAAATTTGTTTTCTGTCCTTTCCCATCTTACTTGTTCTAGTCAGTCAGTCAGCAAATGTCATCAAGGCCAACAAGCTTAGGAGAAGAAGTTCAACATCACTAACCATTAAGGAAAAACAAATCAAAATCACAATGAAATATCATTTCACACTCATTACAACAGAACTGTTAAAAAAAGAAGTGTTGGGGAGGATGTGGAGAAATGGAACCCTTGTGCACTCTTGGTGGAAATGCAAAATGCTGCTTATATGGAAAACAGTATGGCAGTTCCCCAATAATTTAAAAATAGAATTACTATATATGATTCAGCAATTCTGTTTAGAAAATATATATTCAAAAGAATTGAAAACAGGATCTCAAAGAGATATGTGTATATGCATGTTCATAGAAGCATTATTCACAGCAGCCAAAAGGTGGAACCAACCCAAGTGTCCATTGGCAATGACAGATGACCAGATAAACAATATGTGATCCATACACACAACGGAATATTGTTCAGCCTTAAAAATTAAGGAGGCTCTGACACATGCTACAATATAGATGAAACTTGAGAGCATTACGCTAAGTGAAACAAACCAGTCAAAAAATGACAAATACTATGATTCTGTTTATAGAAGGCATACACAGGGATCAAATTCATAGACACAGAAAGGAGAATGGTGGTTGCCATGGGTTGGGGGCAGGGGGAGCTTTTTTAAGGTGAGAAGAGTTCTGAGAATTGGTGCACAACAATGTGAATGGATTTAACACTACTGAACCATACGCTTAAAAATGGTTAAGACGTGGATGTGGAGAGAAGGGAAAACTCTTACACTGCTGGTGGGACTGCAAAGTAATACAATTTCCTTTTTGGACGGAAGTATGGGGAATCCTCAAAGAACTCAAATTAGACCTCCCATATGATCCTGCAATCCCATTACTGGGCATCCACCCAGAAGAAAAAACATCATTTTATAAGGACATTTGCACTAGACTGTTTTTCCATAGCTCAATTTACAATTACCCAAATGTGGAAACAACCTAAATGTCCACCAATCCAGGAATGGATTAACAAGCTGTGGTATATGTATGCCATGGAATATTATTCAGCCATTAATAATGGAGAAGCAAGAATCCAATGTACTCAATTCTGATATGAAAGCAGTAGATGAACTAATATAAGGGGTGAGGGGGAAGGAAGGGGTGTCATGGTGTATGACACATCTCTTGGGGGTGGGACACAAGTATAAGAGGGACTTTAACCAATGCAATCAGTGTAACCTAATTCTTTGTACCCTCAATGAATCCCAAACAAATAAAAAAATGGTAAAGACAGAAAATTTTGTTATGTGCATTTTATCAGTTTTCAAAAGATATCCAGTAAAATGAATGAAGAAGTTGTGTAGGTGAAATGCAGAAGGGCATCCTAATTCCCTATGGATTCTTAAATGTGAATGATGTAGGTCACAAATAAAATATCACTGGTGTTTATGAGCTGTAATAGTGGAATTGCATCAATTTCAGTGTCCATTAATTTCTAATAACCAGGCTGGTTAGTAGCATACAGTGGATTCTTTGTGTGTAAGTGTGCAAGTGTGTGAGCACACCCTGGCCACACCCCACCATGTGTCCTTAAAACCTGGTAATGCTTAAGGGAAACAAAGGCACTTGTGAAATACTAAGGGGGCAGTAACATTTGTTCTCTTAGAGAAAAGAGATTGAAATTAATAGAATTTAAATGCAGCATGACAAACATTTACTAGTAGAATGTTCTTTTTTATCAGTAACACTTATCTCTAAAAGGAGGCCTTGAAAAATGCAGTTCTGTATTTCTGGTATTGGTCCCTCCCTTGTAGATTTCTCAGTTTATTCTCAGTGAGTCATGTCAGCACAGTTTAGTAACCCTAACATCAAAATTAGGATGGTCTGCAACATGGCTGGGAACTTGGAGAGTATATGCTAGCAGGAAAGAACTTTCTTTTCCTTTCCTTTCTTTTTTTTTAAGGAAAAATATCCCTAAACACCATGATGAAATGTTTTATGTCTGTACTGTCTGCAGTAGGAAGATGTGGAATTAAGGAGAGCTATAAAACATAAAGACTCTAGACCTGCATATGATTATCCATATTATAGTGAAGTAAATTTGTTTTATATCACTCACTGCGAGTTTTCACCAGATTCCTTTCCCACCCCTTGTCCTTTAGTTTTCACAAATCTAAATGCCTGGAAAGATTTGGAAACTCAAGACTAGTTTTATTTGTTTTCCTAGTTTCAGAATGTTAAAATAAGCTGTATTAAAGGTATACACATGTACACATATACATTCTTGTATGTGTGTAGGTATATAGGAAGATAGGCAATAAATATACATACACACATATGTCAATGAGATAAGAAGAAGTTACAGGGATTTGTTCTTACATAGTTACGGGAGCAAGCTAAACAGTCTCTATAGCTGTAAAGGAAACTACAGTTTAAATTAGAGTGTGAAGTCCTCAAGGTAAGGAATTGAGACAGGAAGATGGATATTAAGGGCAGAAGAGCAGCAACAAGCTGGAACCCTTGAGGACGGACTGGAACCTTGGTCGGTTCTCCCTGACACCTTAAACGATAGTCACATCTTGCTACATTTACTGGTGTGCTTACCATTTTTCCAAAATGGAAGAAGCTAAGGAGAATCCAGAGGAAGACAGTTCAGGTTCAGGCCCTACGGCCATCCAGAACCGATGAAGCCAGTCACACTTAAGTGCATGAGCTGGCCACTGGTGACCCTACCTGGACCTTCTGAGAACATAAAACAATATGGCAGCTGCTTCAGTCCATACAAAAAAAGTCTGTCATGGACCACCTTACCCTGTAAACATACAATGATTGTTTGCCAGAGCTGGAGGGAGGGGGAAAGAGAGAGTTGTTAATGAAGGGGCACAAAGGTTCAGTTATGTAAGATGCATAAATTCTAGAGGTCTGTCCTACAATGCAGTGCCTTACTTAACAATTCTGTATTGTAGACTTAAAAATCTGTTAAGAGGATAGATCTCCTGTTAAGTGTGCTTACCACAATAAAATAAAAAGTAAATTAAATGTTCGAATGTCGTGGGCCAAGGAAAATAGCTAAACTTCTCAAAGAATTAATGTATCTTTTGACCTCCCTGGGAATTTTTACCTTACATTGACTTCTTCTCCTTAAGACTTTGGCCAAGCATGGTGGCTCATGCCCATAATCCTAGCACTCTGGGAGGCCGAGGCAGGTGGATCACTTGAGCTCAGGAGTTAAGACCAACCTGAGCAAAAGACCAACCCGTCTGTACTAAAAATAGAAAAATTAGCCAAGCATTATGGTGCTTGTAGTCCCAGCCACTCAGGAGGTTAAGGCAAGAGGATCTCTTCAGTCCAAGAGACTGAGCTTGCTGTGAGCTACAATCACACCATGGCATTAAAAAAAAAAAAAGGACTACAAAGATCACTTTCAACGAATTGACAAAACATGCACAGAATAACAGCCAGGGTCCTGGCAGGAAGTAGGTGACACCCTCAAATTAGGAAGATTTAAGACAATTTACAAAGGGACTATTTAACAAGCAGCAGGCGGGATCTAAGGAGGCTACAGGGACAGTCAGTTCTCTGGGGCTTTAATGGTGGTGCATTAACCTAAGGGATGGGAGGAGTCAGCTACCAGCATCCTGAAGGAGAGAGACACCTTGAAAAAACCAAGGACCTTCCATAGAGGGACACAGCCAGTCCAAGTCATCCCTGCAAACTGGTGAGCAGGACAGCCAAGTATTCTGACCTCTTTCTCTTCCTGCCCTCTGACCTGCTGTAGCGGCTTCCCTCTCACCAAACAGAACAAATGCCAGGGGACAAGGGAGTGCATTGTCACCCTTGCTGAGTAGAGAGCCGGTGGAAAAGAACAGAAAATAAGTGAGAAGGAGCCAATAGACAAGTTTCGGCAAAATAAAAATAATAATAATAATCTGCACAGAAATTAGAAAGATCTAAAAATTACTTAAGCTAATTCTGTTATTCTAGAGGTGAAAAAGGCAATGTGTTGAGCGGTTGTGATTTATCAGAATAAAAAATCCATTAAGGACAAGAATATCTTGCTCCTTTCATATCCCTAATACCTAGCGCAATGTCTGCCTCATAGTAGGTGCTCAATAAATGTTAATTTAACTGATTTGATTGAATCAAATTGGATTATATAAAGCCAAGGCACAATTTGTCCTGACTGCCAATGGTATACCACCACCTCCAGATATCATTTTAATTTTCAAATATCAGGCATGCTAGAATATGAACAATATAACTTCTTTTTGTACTCCCACCCCAACTATATGCGATAAAAGTCAGAAAGCAGGAAGGAAGAAAATTAAAGGGCTTGCGTGATTTACCAAATGTGTAATTAGCGTCCAATTAGCTCTGGATAGGCTGCCGCACTCTTTCTCCTGTTGAATCTTTTAGTATTGAGCATATTGAGTGCTTTATCATGCCTTCACAATTGCACAATAGCCAGCCAAGTGCAGAAACCTTCTTATGTTTGGAAAATGAATCCATATTTCTCATACCGGTTTTTCTTTTAACCTATTTGTAAATGATTTATTGTAGTAGCAAATCAGATCATGATAAGATAAAGCTTTTTAGAGGTCATTAAAGAGTTTGGGGGAAGTTTCTACAAAGATGCTAGTCTTACATTGTCTGGGCGATAAGGCAACTTAACAATTTATGTCAAAGTTTGCAAAATGTGTTTGTCTGATAAACAGTTTGCTCTGTGGGCATCAATCATACTTGCTCTCAGTGGTGTGTTGTATTTTTCATGAAGTGAACTTTAGTGACTTTGCCCATCTACAGGTTTTTGAGATTGCAGCATGCTAAAGAAAGCTTCCCTCCCCCCCGCCCCACTCCACACAGTTGCCTTTCAAATCTCATAACATAGCTGCCATAATGCAGGTTGCCAATGTGGGCAGCCGCAACAGCCCTGGTAAGGAAGGACAGTCTGCGGAAGCTGATATTGTCGGGAAGGAAAGATTCAAACAATTTGGAGATCAGGAAAAATAGAAATACTAGGGCAAAAAGACGATAAAGTATGCATGTGAAGTGACACTTAAACATACACATTTCTAGATGGTATAGGATCAAACTGATATAACATTTTCTTAGGACTGCAAATGTTCACCAACATGAGGGTAACCTTGCTACATGGCAGAGCACCTATTCCCAGTCATAGCCCTGGCCCTGGGTAGATGTCCTCATTTGTAAAAAGGAAGCCAATAATACCTACCTGCACCACCCACCTCGTAAGATCATCTTAAGAGCAAATCCAGGAAAGCAGATGAACCCACTTTGCAAACAAAATCACTATGCAAATCAAAGCCATTGTGATAAACGTTGGTGCAGGAGAGAGGATCTACAATTTTTCATGCTTCCATAATTTAAAAAATAAAAGAAAATACGCAAGACCGCAGGACAACTTGGTTAACATACATTTGGCTTTCTCAAATCTCACCATTTTAGAAGCATTTGCAACTGCTTTATAAATCACTTCTCAAAATTGCCCTGAGCTGAAACGATATTTCTAAGCGCAGGTTAAAAGCCCTATAAGTGCTTCTGTTCCTGAACAAAGTGAAATCAGGTTACGTTAATAGAAGTATTAATTAATTTGCTCTAATTTTATTCAGCAGAATTAGCATTATTGAAAAGCCTTTCCCATCCTCGAGTACCCTAAAGTACGTGTGGCCTCGGCGAGGGGGGCTCCAGCTGCAGCCCCTTGCAGTGAGTAGGAGAGAGCAGATTATTGTCTAATGTGGAAACCTGAGATGTTACTGGGAAGTGCTGTGGGGTGTGTTATAATGAAAATACCAATCCACATTAGCTATGGTTGCCATAAGCAAAAATCTTAATATCTTGGCCAAACCTACTTAAGGTTTATGTAATAAACCCGCATTCCTAATTTTATTAGTGATGTGCCAAGTTAAGCACTCTGCTGGCCTTTGGACAGATTTATAGCTTGACTGTGCTGAATTAGTGGTGACTGACAAGAGGACATTGTTTTATAGGATGCTTTTTAGATCAAAAACCTGCAGGGTGTTTCTGTAATGTTGTCACTTCAAGTCCAAACAGGAAAAAAGAAATGTGTATTAAGGAGGACTCTTCATTAGCTTTTATGAGTTTAATCTACTGCAGTCAAACACTTCCTTATAAGGCAAGACATTTTAATGTACAGACAACCTTATCTCTGTGCAAGGTTTCAGAATAAAACAATCTCTCAGGCTCAGTGCTGCATCAAAAGGGAAAGTTCGATGAGTTAAGTGCTTAGAACAGGGCTGGCACACAGCAAGCATGCTCTGTGTTTGTTAAATGAATTAAACAGATGACATTGAAATCCATTTTTTTCATTCCATGCTGTATATCAATATGTGTACCCCCCCAAATCACATTTAGCCCATCTTCCCTGTATTACCAGTATTTGCTTGCTAGTGGGGTTTTCCAAATTGTTAACCATTATTTCTCTTCTTGATTTTTAAAATTCAGATACTTCTTGTTACAAAGAGGTAGATGAGAACCTTCCTGCTGGGTTTCTTATTGAAAGCAATTTGCTTGTGGGAGGTCGTGTTAGCTTCAGAAGGTTTTGGTGAGGACATGAGGTTGGGGCTCACTGTACCTCACTGTTAACAGCAGCCCTCTTGGTTTGATTACCAAGAGAACAAGTATTTAGAAATTAAAGCCAAGGCTTAAAAAAGTGTTTTCCACCATGACCTAAACAGGTTATTGGTCTGAATATCAAATTCATTACTCCAAATCCTGACCCCAATCTCTTATCTCATTAAAAAAAAAAAGACTCCCTAAACTTACTCTTCCCTTCTGGGGCCAAAGCGAGAGAGATAAATAAATAACTATATTCTGTAGTCTATCAAAAGACCTTACTATGTAACTCAAAACTCCAAATGAAAGATCTTAAAGGATATCTTAGAATCTGTGTTAAACTCTTTAAAAACAAGCCTAACAAAAGAAACCAGCCAATAATTACGATGCTATTCTCACAGTTAGTAAAAAATAGGCTCCTTTGCCAACGTGTATTAACAGAAGTACATAACGAGCAGATTCTAACATGCTGAGAGGTAAATTCAGAAAAGTATCTTGGGTTTCACTTGAGCATTCTTGTAGACACCTTGGGTCAAGGTGGGAGTTTACCAGAATTGCTGTAATATCTTTTCTTATCTTTATCTGAGGAGCTGAAAGTATGTATAACTTCTCTCTGCTCTTTTCTAGTTGTACATGATTATTTTAATTGACCCAAAGGTTGAATAACCCATGCCAGGTCACCAGGGCAGGAGCAGCCCTGATGATTCTAACCTCTTCCATTTACAGAGTAGGATCCCACACAGCAGGGCCTCTTCCCCCGTGGACTCTCAGCCACTTGGGTGACCTAGGTGCGAGGGATAAAAATTAAGCATCAGCTGTTCTAATTCTTGTTCCTGATGTTCCTAATGTTTTTGGTCAAATGTCTGCTATAACGTGCAAACTGCCTGGGTCACATCCTGCCTTTTGCACAAACTGGCGGTGCGATCACAGAGACTCACTTTTCTCCTGGGTAACATGAAGTTGATAACAGTGTCTCCCTCACTGGATTGGTTTGAGGATTACATAGGAAGACAAAGGTAAAAGAGCTTAGAACAGTGCCTGGCACATAGTAAGTTTCTAGTAGGTGCTAGCTTAAACATTGCTAATTTATCATCCTTGCTTACCGTTATTAATCTCATAATTTGGAATGGAGAGGTTAGATCTGAATCCTGCTCTGTTTTATCTGCTAGGTTACATGCATGACGTAAGGGTAGCTTGTGCAGACACAGGGACTAGCGACAAAGTCCTGAAAACTGTCATTGTATCTGAGAACCATGCTCCAGCCCTGGGATTGAAATGCCCGAATGTGCGTGTTTATAAACAGACTTACAAATGTATCTGTATGTCTACACGTATGCATAAATGTGTGTACATATATACAGAGGGTGCCCAAAATATGTGCACATTTTAAGAAAGGGAAAAATTGTATTAAAATTGCAATACTCAATATACAACAGTAACAAAAGATGAGGACAAGTCACTTTTGAGCAGTTCTTGTAATTACAAAAGTCAAATATGACTTGAGTATCTCACAATTTAATTTTAATACAGTTTTTTCTTTTCTCAAAATGTGTATACATTTTTTGGCACCTTCTATATTGCCTGTAGTAGCATTAAGTGATGGAAATGATTGTGAATAGTAAAGACAAAAAAGTAAATATTTTGTCTCAGAATTGCTCTTCTATTACTTCTATAAGACAGTTTTCATTTTATAACTTTTTTGTTTTGTGTGTGTACATATACTCTGACTCCAATGGATAGGCTTCTCTGTCTGAATTCTAGTTGGAAAAGCAGTTTCCATCAGCACACTTTGAAGTTGTGGTTTCTCTTCTCTTCTCTCCTCCTCTCCTCAGATTGTGAGATGTGTGATGCTGGATGAGCCTTCAGCTTCCCTTGTCTGCCCCATTAAGTGTGCTCTTACTTTCTGGAATCTGGATGAAGTCACATGACTCGCATGCCACCTCTCATCCCATTCTCCATTTGTATACTGGATTTCCTTAATCACTTTTTAAATAAAAATACAGCATGATTCTAATGTACTAAGGAGTTCCAGGGATAACCATATAATTTCAAAACGATACTGATTTTGTTTATATGCAGCATAATCTTTTACAGTCCTTAGTTTTTATTTGAAGCATTGCAAAGTGGATTTTTATGAAAGGTATTATAAAGGACTCCTTGTTTCTTTATAACAGATCCGAACGTTAACTGATCAGAGTTCAGATAAATAGTCTTTACTCTCCATTAAAATATTAAAAAGCCTTTGGTAAGAAACTGGCATAAAGATTCTTCATTCTTGTTTAATGAACACTTGTTGGCAAGTATAACACTTTAACAGCTCTGCAGAATGAATTTTGTGTGTGCATCCTCCATTTCCCTGTCAGACACTTGTCCAGGTGCTGGAAATTTATTGGGGGAAGCATATTTTTACTCATTAGTTTTGTATTTGATTACAGAATAGTAAAATATGAACCGCCAAGTCCCTGAGGCATAGCTGTGTACATTGAGATTAGTAATTGCATGTCATCGTGTTTTCCATTGGAATTTATATGGACAGATAGGATAGGTGCTTCTTAAGTAGGTTTAAAAGCAAAGCAAATTTGTATTTAATCTTTTTTTGCAACTATAGTTTCCCTAATGGAGAAAAGGTTAGGCTATATCATATATTTTAAATATAGTTTTAATTTATATTTGTCTCTTTTCTGTTTTTTTTTCCTTCAGAGCTGAAGCATATTTTCATGCTAACCACTACTAAAAAAAAAAAATCGGTGCCTATGAGGATGATATGATATAAAACCTGTCAACAGAGACCAGTTTTGCCCACATTCCAGCAAGCACAATGAGAAGGGATGATTATAAGTGTAGACAAGCTTACCCATTCAAACCAGGAACTTAAATACAAAACAGAAATTACAGGTTGATCTTCAAGATACATCTTTTTTTTTAATCTACAAAGTTTTTTTTTTTTTTTAAATGAAGATTGTAGTTTTCCCCTTAAACAAGTTATGTGTTTGGAGGCTGACGCTGTAATTCTTTTTTAGTTATGCTTGCAAAGAGAAATTATCATTTTGTCATTTTGAATATAATAATAAAAGAACTGCATTAAATAAGTGATTTTGCCTTAGATTGTGCCGTGGCTAAGCAGTGCCAATCATGTTGTGCTCTTTCCTATAAAGATGCTCATAAATGCAATTTCCAAAACAGAATCTAATGAGGTACTTAATGGTCACAAAACTGGCACATTTGATAATTAATGTTCCTTACTGATTTTTTTGCTGATGCTGCACAGTAATAAACAGTGCTATATGTTAACTAAATGTATTCTTGTACCATTAGTTAAAGTAAGAGTGTAAAAAGAACTTTAGTAATTTTATTTACTATACAGTGAATGAAAACTTGATGGCGTCTTTCCAGGATAAGCAAGAAAACTACACACCAAGTGTTATCTTCTTGAAGAAGTAGAAATTCCTCATTCACATGGAGAGGCACTTGGTTTCTATAATCTATCTGCTTAGGCTGTGTCCTGCTAATAATAACTAACATACTTCACCGTTGTCACAAAGTGAATAGAATTTATTGAGCATTTACTATGTGCCAGACCCTTAATTATACACTTCCTCATTACATCTGGATAACAAATCTCTATACACATTCTCTTATACAAATAAGTGTTTCCATTTTACAGATTAGGTATTGAGGCTTAGGATAGTTAAGCTTATAGCTTATAGGTAAGAGAAGCCATTTATAAGGAAGGCAGTAGCATGTGGGTATAATGAAAGGTTGTAGTTCTGTGGAACCTCAGGTAGAGGTTCTACTATTTATTTTGTAGCTATGTGAGACAGCCTCCATTAGCCTCGGTTTTCTCATCTATAAAATGAGAGAAATAATACATTATAGTGTGAGGGGTTAGATCATATCTGTAATGCATTTTAAAATATAACTTGAAAATGTTAAATGATCATGAGATGGCAGTTCTTCATCTCAAAATACACACACACACACACACACACACTACGCTTCCAAAGAATTCAGCAGAAATCCAATCGGAAAACAGGCACCTTTGCCTCCAAAGCTCAAGACCTTTCCAATATACTATTTTGTCTTTTATAAACATGAGTTATAGGTGATTCTTTGTCTCACAGCACAGTAAGCAAGTTTAAATCACAGTTGATAGATACCCAAGTCTTGAAATATGACACATGACTTTATAAGTGTCTCTAATAAAAGTTTATTAAAGGACTAGTCAACCCCATGACTCTAAAGCTGGCTTTGTGTGACCTTTTATAACCATTTGTAAAAATATTTTATGAAATTCTGTTGTTGAAAACACATGTGGAAATTGATTGCTCTTCCCTCTCAGGTACTAATCACAGAATCTGATCTTGGGGTGTGTGGGGGGGTGTGTGCAGTTCCTAACATTACGTTGAGTGGTTGGTTTGAAACTACTATTTAATGAAGAACACTCCAGGTTAAAATTAAAATGCAGAAATGTTTGGAAAAAAAATATGACCTAAAATCTTTACTAGGTATTGCTCTTTCAAAAGAAGGAAAGATGAGATACTGTATTTTATAAACCACCAACTTCTAGTTTTTTTTCTTAAATTGCATCAATGTTTTATGGCAGATGGATCATGTTTATTTTTTATTGTTGTTGTTTGTAAATTCCCATTGACTTCAAAAGGGGCATGCCTACTAAGAATAGTGTGCATTTCACAGCTGAGATTTAAGGGATTTGAGGGACTCAGAAAAGCTGAGAGATAATTGAAGATTCACAGGGGAGGCATAGAAGGGATCAGGACAGCAAAAGGAGGCTCAGGGAGGATTGGAGGGGCTCCAAAGGAGCTCTGAGTGGATCAGTATAACAAACAGAGGTTAAAGGAGCTTCTAATGGCAGAGAAACAATGAGAGAGAATTAGAATGTCATAGAGGACACAGAAAGAGGGTACAAGAAAAGGCCAACTCTCCCCAGAACACTGCCCTTCTCTGGGCAACCCTGCTTGTCCCTGTGGACCAGATCCAACCTGCATGCTGATAACTCGTCCCTAGCGTCAGACCATAAATCCAACTGCTTTCTGAACATCTCTTTTGGGTTGGCCAATAGACACTTCACACTCAGTATGCCTGAGCTTGAATTAATCATCTCTTCTCCCCTGCGTGGGTCTTTGGTGTCAGAGCATCTCAGAGAATCTCTCTGACTTGTACCCTCCATTTAGAATCTCCACGTGCTGGAGTGCTATTCTCCCTCCTGGACTCTCTGCCTGCTTAGGCACTTGGGTTGACCCGTTAGCCACAGTATCTTCCTGGCCCTAAGTGTCACCTGAGTTCTATACTCTATAGCCCTGCAGGCTATCATGCCTGGATCATGCCAAGCCTTCATCTTTAGAGAAATCCAGTGTCTGGCATTTTGTTGGTCTGAGAAATGAATTTATTCCTTTATTGAATCTAGAAACCGGGCATTGTTCTAGATTCCTCCCTTGCCCTTACTTATCTAACAAGCCAACAGGTCTGATCAATTCTACTTCCGAAATATTTCTCCTGCTACTTTATGTCATTCTTCTTTTTCCTCAATGACATTTCCTGTGAATTCATTATTTCTTCAACCCTTGCCTGGAACATCACAATCATCTCTTACCTAGTTTCCCTGACTCAATCCCCACCTCCCACTCTATTTACCTAAATCATGGTTCTAAAATATAAATATAAGTATGTCGCATTAATGGATCACTTAAAAATCTTTCAGTGTATCCCCATTGCCTTTAAGACAAAGTCCAAACGTTTTTTAACACTAAGTCCATCTCCTTCTTCACTCCTTCATCACCCTTCTCTGCCATTCCTCATCTTCTGTGTCTCTCTAGCCACACTGAACTGCTTGCAGCTTAATGGCAGGTCATGCTTCCTTCCTTTGCTATTCCCTCCATTGGAAATTCTTTCTCTCAGCCTCTTCCCCTCTTGAGGAACTTTCCAAATGACTCTTCCATTCAATCTCTATAGTCAGGGTCAGACCTACCCACATTATATTACTATACAAGGAAATAAGCCAGGTATGGTCAAGTAGATGCCTACCACAGAATTGGGAGAAGTTGCGGTGGAAGCCAGATCCAGCTGAAGATGATAGGGAAGTCCATCTCTGCATATTAGGCACAGATGCTGGGGACAGGTCCCTGAGTTGTAGAGGATAGTCCAGATCTGTGTTTCCTAATACAGAGATGGAGCTTGACAAAGGCAATCCAATAGCAATCGATTAACTATAATAGGCAGATGGTTAGTTGACATGTTGGAATTTTGTTAGAGAACAGAATACAGTTCTATGCTTAAGGATAGCTGGATGGTTTAATAAAACAGAGTTTCAGACTTGGAAAACAAGATAAAAATAACCAGTAACCAGGCCAAGGGTAAAAGAAGAAACCTAGTCTAGAAATAGACCAAAGGCCAGTTGTAAGAAATGGAGGGATACATTAAAGAGTCAGTCCACCAGAAGGTGGCTCTGGGCCAAGCACCAGCAAGCAGAGGGAAAGTGCCTCCAAGCCAGGGCCAGAGACTTCAGCCTCGGGACTTTTCCTGCAGGGAAAGGAGGGGCTGCAGCCTTGCTGGGAAGGGGCTGCCAGCCGGAGCCGGCAGGACCCAACATCCTCTGTGCTCCAGCTAATATTCATTCTGTCACGGTGGTGATTTTTCTTGACATTTGGCCTAATTTTTTCCTTACTTAATTTTATTCAATGCAATTTGAAGAGCAATTATTATGCCATTACGCCTCAACTTTTGTTACACCTTTTCTCACTCTTTTGTTAGAACATCTCTCCTTGATATTTGCAGACTTCCAGTGTTTGTAAATTGTCAACACATCCCTATTAATTGTTGCTTCGTCAGCCCTCTTTCCAGTTTACATCCTTAACCTTTCTTTGTATTTCAGGCCATTTGTTACATAAGCATTTCCCTCCATCAGGTTTGCTCTCATCTTTCTGACATGGATATACCCTCATTCAAATGGGGAATTCAGGAGACATCTCCTTCAGGGTTTTAGCCATCACCATGGACCAACAGGGAAAACCGCTGCAGAAACATAGTTCTTCCTCCTCTCTGCCAGAGGCCTGGCTGCACCCTGCCTTCCGTCTCCTTTTGCAAACTATGACAGTCTCCTCACCTCACTTGGGTGGTTGCAATCATTGAATCCTCCACCATGGGCGGCGCCTGTGGCTCGGTCGGTAAGGCGCTGACCCCATATACCGAGGGTGGCAGGTTCAAACCCGGCCCCGGCTGAACTGCAACCAAAAAATAGCTGGGCGTTGTGGTGGGTGCCTGTAGTCCCAGCTACTCTGGAGGCTGAGGCAACAGAATCGCTTAAGCCCAGGAGTTGGAGGTTGCTGTGAGCTGTGTGATGCCATGGCACTCTACGGAGGGCCAGAGTCTCTACAAAAAAAAAAAAAAAAAAAGAATCCTCCACCTAAAGTATGTTGTTGGATTTGACAATTACCTGCACAGCTTTAAAGACAGAAAGGAGCCAGATTCAGGTTCTATTTTTGTTGGCCAAATTTGGGGAACTTCCCTTAACTTCTACAGGCCCCAGTTTCCCTGTCTGTAAGATGGCCATGATACATAACTTACAAAGCTGTTGCCAGGGGAAAAACACATGTGAACACTTTGGTACAATACCACACACATAACAATTGCTCGATAAATGGGCCAGTAATTGTGACACATGTGGAAAAATTCTCAGATCCAGGTTTTTCCTTAGAGTACCCTCCCACCCCCAAACCTGTGTTATCAAAGCTGAGACTCTCTGAGACAGAAATTATTGACACACGTTTTTCAAGCTTTGGAGATTTTAATCCCAAAAATTCACCGTGTGCTCCTCTTCCTTTGTCTGCATGAGAAGGCTTCTTTGCCAATTTTACTTTCTCTTTCAAAATTTACCTAATATGAAATGCTCAGAAGTTTCTGCCACTTTCAGTTAAGATCTTTGTTGAATGGCATCATCCCTAACTGGAGATTTGTGATTAGATATATTTTCTCTTCAACTTAGAGCAAAAATAAATTAATTAATTAAAAAAATGTTCAAAGGGTAGTACAGATGAGCATTTAAGAAATCTGAATGTCTACAAAGTCTTTGAGCATTGATTGACAGCCTGCGTGTTCATATACCTCCATCTTCTTTCTTCTCATTTTCACACCAAACCTGCCAGTTAGGTATCATTAACTCCATATTACATAAAAATTTTTAAGTACATTAAAACGAATTAAATGCAAAATCTGTATGTCTTATAATATTTCATAAATGAGCTCTAAAGCAAGTGGATTCCAAGACCTCTTTAGTTACCATATTGTCTTTTAGCGACTTTAAATTTGCAACCAGCATTTCTGGATTTGTATTCTGGCTCACGTAAAGTGTGGGGTCCTGGGAAGTTGCTCAGCTAATTGCAAGCCTATTTCCCTGTATAAAATGGATTTACCTCTCCCTTCATGGAATAGCTGTGTAGGCTTTCTGGCCGTGTTGTATGAGTTAGTAAGTGGTGGCCACTTCCTGCTCTTCCCTTTTGTTTCATATCCTTGGCAAACATTCTCAGCTTTCTTTTTTTATTTCCTTAACAAACCTCCTCTGTTTAAGAAATTATTAATAAGTCCAGGTGCAGTAGCTCATGTCCATAATCCTAGCAATCTGGGGTGCTGACTTGAGCTCAGAGTTCTAGACCAGCCTGAGCAAGAGTGAGACTCCCTGTCTCTACTAAAAATAGAAAAACTAGCTGGGTATTGTGGCAGACACCCTAGTCCCAGCTACTCTGAAGGCTGAGGCAAGGGGATTGCTTGAGCCCAAGTATTTGAGGTTGCTGTGAGCTATGATGATGCCATGGCACTCTAACCACAAGCACAGAGTAAGACTCTGTCTCAAAAAAAATTATTAATAATTTTCAAGTTGGGCTTCATGCCTGTAATCCTAGCACTCTGGGAGGCTGAGGTAGATGGATTGCCTGAGCTCACGGGTTCAAGACAAGTCTGAACAAGAATGAGACCACGTGTCTAAAAATAGCCAGGCATTGTGGCAGGTGCCTATAATCCCAGCTACTCAGGAGTCTGAGGCAAGAGAATCACTTGAGCCCAAGAGTCTGAGGTTTCTGTGAGCTATGGTGCCACAGCACTCTACCAAGGGCAACAAAGTGAGACTTTGTCTCAAAAATAATAATTTTAAGATACATTCAGAGTAAAGACCAAACCCTTGGCTTTTGTGTTATGTCTCCAAATTCCTTAAGACATACCTTCTCCAAGTCCACCCAAATACTTTATGATTTTAAGCATAATTCTACCCTGTCATTTAAACTACCCACCATCTGATGTTTATGAAGAAGTTGGAGCAGCAAGTAGAAAACTAATATTTTGATTTTTATTTGAAATATCATAGTAAGTAGGACATCCTCCCCCTGCCCCTGGCAAAACAGGTTCATGCACTATTTAAATTTTGTACTCAGTGCCATGATTCTAGTCATTAAATTATTTCTGAAGCCTCAAACATTGTCAGAATTGTTTGGGAAATGACCAAACGATTACACTTTCTATTCAAGTTCAATAGCTTTGTTTGCTTACCCAGAACATTCAAACCCCTTTCACCAACCCAATAAATATCACCACATTTTCTTTCCTGGCCCTGATCTACACCCAAACTGATAAAGCTGGTATATTTTTTCAGTTTCTAAACGAAAAAAGTGGTGTGGCTTGGCGCAAAGAGAACTGGGCAGCTCTCAGACCTGAGTTCAAAGGGCAACTCTTCCACTTAACGTTCTGTGTGACCTTGGGTAAGATACTATGTCCTCATCTCCGGACCTGTAAAGCAAGAGCATCCATGCATTCTTTCACGAATAGCCATTGCATGGCAGGCACTGCTGTAGACACTGAGGATGTAGCAGTGAACCCAACATAAAGAAGCTTATATTCTAAAGGAGGAGGCAGACATTAACAAGCAGGCAAATAAATTACATGTAATCTGTAATATGTCCAATGGTGAAACATAACATAGAGAAAAGTAAAGCAGAGAAAGGACATTGCAGAGTGCTAGGGAAGGCAGGGTCAGCGGCTGCCATTTGTTACATAAGCATTTCCCTAAATCAGTTCTGCTCTTATCCAAGATAAGCGTCGCCTGCCTCCTGCAAATATGGGGAGAATGTTCTAAGATAGTGTGGATAAGAGTCCTTCCAAACTTTTGGTTGATTATGAAGGATGGACACTGAAATGATAAAAGTGAAGCTAAAGCAAGGACAACAAAACAAATACTTAACACATCCAGGTCATGTACAATATCAGGCTTTAATGTGAGATAAGTGTATTTGAAGCCTGATCTCTATATGCATCAAGGAAGCTAAAGTTACCTGGTCCCTCTGCACCTCAGTATCCTCCTCTGGTAAGATGGGAGTAATATGGTGTCTGCCCCAGGAAGGGCTCCTAATGATCATTACATAACCCTTTCCAATGCAGCTATGCGGAGTACCTATTATTACCTGTAGAAAAGTCAGCGTTTTATTGGTAAGCTAAAAGTCCATCTAATTAAGCACCAGGTGCTGTCTCCAACTCTTTTAAACGTCAAAGTCATATTTTTATTGTTCAAATTCTGATAGTCAATCTTTTTCACTAAATTTTAAAACCACTTACCCTCTTCACCAGACTGCAGAGACATTTTTCACCTTAAGTGAATACAAGTGTTACTTGTGGCATTTTGGTTGTGTTGGTGAATGAAATTGAAGGCTAACAAATGATGCAAATAGCCTGCTGTAGCCTGGGTGGGCTTCATTGAGCTACACAGCAAAGAAATAACACATAGAATTCTGATGCATGTCCTTCTCTTTCCTGTGGCCCTGTCCCTCTGCCTGTTGTCACAGATAATATTCAGCTGGCAGGTGCCATCACCTGCTGCTTACGATTGCGGAATGTTTGAGAGAGCTCTCAGAAGAATATTGCCATTCTGAGATTCCATACTTGCCTCTCCTGCGATTCATCTCCACTTGAAACTGAACGGAATCCCATTAATTATCACTTCAGGTAGTAAATCAGTTTTTCATATGTGAAAAGAATGCTGGAACCAGAGTCCCTCTTTTTGTTTGGGATCGCCAGAGGGTTATTACAGATGGTATTGAACTCATAAGAATAATTTTAGCATGGCTGCAACAACAAAGCGTTTTGTAAATGTATAACCTTGTTTTTCTTAAAAACCACTGAATGACTGTGAAGTCACATTGCTGGCTTAAGTGTGATAGCTCTTCTCTCCCTCTGCTCCCTCCAACTTTAAAAGCATGTATTCAGTCTCCGGCTTTAAAGTCAAGGCAATGTGCTGATTGACTGTGCTGACATAATTGTGTTAATGACAAGACACTGAGGCTACATTGTTAGATAGGTCGCTTATCATCACTATTTATTTAGCTCGCTCTGCCAAGTCTGAATTATACTTTTTATACATTGTGGTTAGAGCCAGTCATTTAAAGTGCTTCAGTGTTGAAACAACATTTTTTTACAAGTCTTTTAGCTGTAGTTCAAGAGAAAAAAAAAGAAAGAAAGTCTTCTACAACATCATTAAACAGGGTTCAAAGTAAGTCCTCGCTGAAAGATGTGAAGTTTGAGCTCTTAGGAAACGAAATCTTTGATCTCCAAAACGATTACTGAAAACATTTTTTGGTACATAGGCCCATTTTTATCTCATGTTAAAGAAAATAATACAATTTAATCTACATAATATTTCTCACTCTAATGCCTCAAGTCAATCTCTGTGGCTGGTGTCTAGAACTGCCCGAGAGCCCTTCGCTCCCTGCTGAATGAAGGAACTGGAGATTGGCCTATATTTACAAGGCATCAGAGATATTCAGCTGAAAGCAGAAAGACCTGACTTACTTGGTGCTACCATCATATTTTGAAAGCGTGACATTTCAAAAACATGAAATTGTCAGCATTTTTTTCAGATGAAATTTAATGGAGACTTAATATAATAATAACCATGAATCATTAGACTGAGCTGTTGAAGCAACAGGCCATCCCCGCTCCATTCTGAGAAAATAGAAGTAGGGCCTTTGGAATAAGATGGGACAGAATGAGGGTAACCTAGATTAGCCTGCCAGAAAGAGATGAGGGAAATGACTTCCATTTCCTGTCTCATTTTTTATTTTCCTTGCTTTTGATACATTTTAAAGGAATATTCATTTAAATACGAGGTGCCCGACACTGATCTGGGCTTTGCACTATGGAAAGTGCTTGTGTCCTTGTGAAGCTTCCATTCTATTGTAAGAGACACATCAGCATTCTTGCACATGAATCCTAGGAACTTAGGGTAAGATAGATATACCTGGGCATAGATTCCTTAGTCTTATGATATGCTCATCTTCGGTACTACCAATATCACCAAATTGCTTCTTCTCCCATGGTTGTATCAGTTTATATGAATAACTCCTACTGGTCTCACCAACCCTTGGTATTCTCAGACTTTCTGATGCTGTAAATCTGATGGGTAAAAATTTTGTCATTAAGGGGCGGGTGGGGGGGGAATTAAATTTGATTTTTGTGACGACTAGGGAGGTTGAGCATGTTTGTTGTTCAACCACTCCATTTGTTGCTATTTGTTTACCACTCTATTTCCTCTTTTGCTGTTCATGTCACCTGCTTATGTTTTTTCCACCTGTGCATTTTAAAATTGAAATGCTTAAACTTTTTCATTGTTTTGGTAAAAGTTTTCATATATCCAGAGTAATAATGCTTTTTCAATTATGTTTTGCAAGTAATTTTATATGGTCTGTATGTTTCTTTACTTTCACCTTTATGGTGTCATTTACTGGGCAGAAGTTTATAATGTCAATTTTTTAAGTTTTTCTTTATGTTGCATGCATTTTTGTCACAAAAGTATTAAATTTTATAAAACCTTTTTCTGCATATGATAAATGATCCCATATGATTTTTCTCCTTTAATTTTTTAATATGGTGAGTTGCCTCAATAGATTTCCTGGAGTTAAACCAACCTTGCATTCCTGAGATACATTCAAGTTGCTCATGAGGTATTTCTTTTAATATATTATTGGATATGTTATTTTATAAAACTAAACCTATACCCATTAAATAATAAATTACCATTTTCTCCCTCCTCCACACACACAGTCCCTGGCAACCACTATTCTATTTTTTGTTTCCATGAATTTGACTATTCCACTCCTTTGAACTGGAGTATTTGGTTCATTGACATTAAATGTAATTACTGACATTTGTATTTTATAGTTATAATCTTACCATTTGTTTTCTATTTGTTCCTTCTGCTTTGTATGTGTTCCTTTTCTTTTTTCCTTCTTTTTAATTAATGCTTTTAATTAAAGTGTTTAAAAGTAGAATGCTTTTAAACACTTCTACTTCCTTCTATTGGTTTGTTGGTATCTCATTATTTTTAATGGTTACCCTAAAAATGAAAGTATGCATCCTTATTTTGTTATGGTCCAATATGAATTAGTGTTTTTTTGCTCCTTTCCAACCAATGTTTAGGTCATAACATATTCATTTCTTTTCTTTTTCTTTCTTTCTTTTTTTTTGGAGATAGAGTCTCACTCTGTCACCCTGGATAGAGTAATTGGGTGTCATCATGGATAGCTCACAGCAACTTCAAACTCTTGGGCACAAGCCATCCTTGTCTCAGTCTTATGAATAGCTGGGACTACAGACATCTGCCACAATGCCCTGCTAGTTCCTGTGCCCTTTCTATTAGGTTACCAAGCATGAAATGTATGATTTCCTCAAGTACTAAGTTTGATAACTGACATATCCTGACATTTCACTTTGACATGTCTTATTTTATTTTTATTGGGAAGGTATATCCTCAGTCTTTCAAATATATGTCTTGTCTTATGATTATCTTTCAAAGTGTTTTTAGAGCAACTTTTCAAATTACTTTAGAGCAATTATTTTCAAATATGAATTCTATCATGGAACCAATATGGCACAGATAGATCAAAATATCATTAAGTGTTTGGGAAGGTTGTGGCTAATGAATGCATAGTATGTAAATGGTTTAAGAAGTTTCATTCTGGTGATTTTGTTTTTCTTTTTATTTCAGATTAATATGAGGGTACAAATGTTTAGTTGACATTATTTGCATTTGTTAGGTAAAGTTCAAATTGTAGTCGAGTCTTTCACCCAGGGGGTGTGCTATATACCCTTACATTATGCACATTAGGTAAGAGCTTATCAATCCCCTCTTTTTCCCCCTTGAATTTAATTGTGTTTTTCTTTTGAGTGGGCATATAGGTTTTTATCTATTCGTTTAATATTAGTGTTGCATACATTGGATACTTGCTTTTCCATTCTTGTGATACTTTACTAAGAATAATGTTCTTCAACTCTATCCAGGTTAACACAAAAGATGTAAAGTCTCCATCTTTTCTATGGTTAAATAGTATTTGGTGGTATACATACACCACGATTTATTAATCCATTCATGAGTTGATAGGCACTTGGGTTTATTCCCCATTTTGGTGATTGTGAATTGAGCTGCAATGAACATTCTAGCGCAAATGTCCTTGTAAAATGATTTTTTTTGGGGGGGGGTAGATAGCTAGCAATGGGATTGAGGATATGGTAATTTTAATCTTGAAAATGATCCATGTAGGTGACCCAATACCAAGGTGGATAATGATGAGCTGAAAGCTGTAGTGGAAGTTAATCCATCTCAACCTACCTATAAATTAGCAGGAAAGTTTGCTGTTAACAATTCTAACAATATTAGACCATTTGAAACAAATCACCAAGGTAAAAACCTAGATAGATTGGCTTCACATGAATTAAATAAACATCAGATTGAGAAACTGTCTTGAAGTTTGCCTTTATTTGTTATCATGACACAAAGGTGAACTGTTTCTCCACTGTATTGTTATATGTGATGAAAAATGGATTAGTACTCATAATCACAAACTTTAAGCACAATGGTTGAATAACGATGACGTGCCAACACACAGTCCAAAATCAAATGTTCATCAAAAAAAGCTAATGGTGTGTTTGGTGGTTTAGCACTGGTATTATCCAACCTTCAACTTCATAAAACCCATTTATCAACTATAGTGGATGTCTACTGCAATCAATTGGATGAAATAATGAGGACGGTTATGATTAAGCACCCGAGATTGGTTACTAGAGAGAGACCAATCCTCTCACAAGATAATACTCAACCATGCATTGCACGAACAACGCTACTCAAACTACAGAAGCTGGACCTGGAAACTCTGTATATCCAACATATTCACCAGACCTTGCACCAACTGACTACCACTTCTTCCAGGCTTTGGACCACCTCTTGCAAGGAAAAATATTCAATTCTCAACAAGCTATGGAAAACACCTTTTGCAATTTCATTGCCACTTGCTCTCCGGGCTTCTTCACTGCTGTTATCTATAGTGCACCAGCTACTATTAAGATGCCAAAACTGTGTTGATAGCTTAGGTGCATTGGCAAGCGGCACTGGTTCTTGTTTGAGATATAATAAGCTATACTTTTGATTCAAAATTGGGCATTTCATATTTAACGACCCAATGCCTTTCATGTTATTTGCTATGTGTTTTAGTTCTATATATATTTTATACAACACAGGACATTAGTATTACTGTTTTTCACGGTAAATATTCATTTTTATATACCCACATTATTTAAAACTGGTTGATGGCTGGCTTTCTTTTTCATTCTTCCTTTCTACTTGACATTGAGTTTTGATACAGGTGGGTTGGTCTGCTACAAAAGCTGGTAAAGAAACTACTTACACAACAGATTAGAGCTTTAACAGAGCAATTTGCCTCATGTAAACTAAAACAAGGTGACTAAGAAGGAAATCTGAAGACGTCAGTTTTATACAGAGCTTACCACTGGCTGGCTAGAGAATATTGGGTAACTCTATCAACTTGTCTATGTATTTTAGTTTTCTGTAATACAAAGATTTTTTTTTTTGTTTACTGGAACTAGTCTATTAGACTATGCTACTATACCATACTGTCCCTTATTATTTTAAATTATTAATTTATTTAAATTTAATTAAATTATAAATTTATTCATATTAAATTAAACAATAGATTTGATTATAGTGAATTATTTTTAATGCAATTACAGCCACAAGTATGTTCAGAAGTGTTTTTGCTATTGGCGCTCAAAACTGAAAGTCAAACTCAAGTATTTGAATTTTTCTGCAAATAATATTGTCAGGTAAAATAATATTTTCAATGACTATTAAAAATTCTGTTGCTTTCTTGATTATGCTTTGTCTAACTGATTATCTGTGATACTTCTAATACTGAACACACACACACACATATACAAAGATATAAAGGCAAGTTTTCTTCTGTGGTATGTTATTTTATGTTTCCAATTATCTCAAGGGATATAATGAAATTCTCGGGAATTTATTTTAATTCACTTTAATTTAAAAAAATAAATAAATATGCCCCATAGCATTTGGTTTGCTGGGTGGAAAAATAAGAGAAAAATAATCAGCATTATGTTAAATTAGACTATGTTTAATAACCTTTAGGAGGTTGGAAATAAAACTTAAAGAATAAATAAAACGTCTTATTTCTTGTTACACAATAGAAATTCAGTAAATGTGGAATAAATGAATGAATGTCAACTGTGAATAAAAGAGAATTAAATTTACAGAATCATTTAAATGGGAATATAATTGATAGTGACTGATGCTGCGACCCAGCAATATCTGGGGAAATGAGAATTATTTAATTCATTTCTTTGAAATATAAAGAAGCATTTATAAAACAGGCCAGCATTTGTCATCACAAAACAGTGGTACAATAGTAATTAGCAGCTGCCAACAAAATTCCATTGCAACCAATGTAGCCAATGTAGAAATCAATACTTATCTTGGGAAGTCCAACACAAGGAATGTTCCTGTCTGCTTTAAATACTGTTTCCTCCTATTTCTTTATCTTGTCTTGAAAACTTTGTGCTCAAATCTATTAATAATGTTTGACTTGTTAAAATTAGGCATTACTACTTACAAAGTCAAAAGCAATCTATGTTGTATGCCTTCGTTTGCAGTTTAAAAACTAACTCACCCAGAGATCAACTAGATTTGCTTAACTCAGGCAGGAGGAAAATTTTCAAAATTTTCTAACGACACACACACCAACTTTATGGGGGCAAGACATGATTGCAAGAGGGACTTTACCTAACAATTGCAATCAGTGTAACCTGGCTTATTGTACCTTCAATGAATCCCCAACAATAAAAAAAAAAAAAAAAATTTCTAACGAGCTCTCCAAATTAACTGGCTTATATTTTTCCCTCAAAAATATATTTTAAATACTCATTCCTCTTCCTAGTTCCTTTAATGGTTGCTCTCTCATACTCCATCAGAGTTTTACCTTTCATAGAATTTATCATGAAAGGATGAGTAAAAGTTTACACTAATTTCAGCAATTAAGAGGAGACATTGGAAAAAGAAGGGACAGACTTGTCCTCACAAAGAGAATGTGAAGTCCTTCTAAACGGATCTTTAAATAGTGCTTCATATTTACTTCTTATTCATAATATAAAAACAATGTATGTTCATAGTCTTGTGGGGGAGAGGGAAAATGTTCCTTTTGCCCCCAGAAGTTTTGCTGAAAGGCCAACTCACAATAAGGCAGATTAATGAGAGAAAAAGATAACAGATTTATTTACTGTGCACACAGGGAGAATCACAGAGTGACTACCCAATATCCTAGTGGGACCCAAAAGTTTATATGCCCTCGTTTTAGTGGGGAGGAGGAGATGAAGAATCATCAGTAATTCTGTTGACAAGCAACATATTGTTACTAGGGAGTGTGAATAGATGCCTAGGAGAATGAACGGATGGGGAAAAACATTAACTTGTAAATGATTCTTTGGAATTAAATTAACCTATGAGACAAATATTAGCTTTAAAATGGGTTGGCCCAGGCCTGGTAGCATTCTTGATCTATTTTTCTTTTTCTTTTTTTTTTTTCCTTGCAATATATTGGGATAAGTATAAGAGGAAAGGAAAAGACAATTGTTCTTCTTAATGGGTTCTTGAAGACAGAAGGAAAAACCCCTTCCAATACCTATTGATCTCTAAGGACCTTTAATCCAAAATACTGTTTAAACCAAGGAGTCATATTTGGGGGTGAAATTTTCTGAGCTCTTTGGTGTGAAATCTGTTAAAAATATATATATAAAGTATACAAACAAGAAAAATTAAAGGTATCAGTAATTTCACTCTGCAGATATAAGATTTGCTTATTTGGTGGTGTGTTTTCTTCACATGACATCTAGTCAATATAGTATGTACAGTCTCTACCTTGCTGTTTTGTTCCTTATTTTATAGATGTTATAAAACAAGCAATTTCCCACTTGATAAACATTTAGGCTATTTCCACATTTTAAATACTTTGGATAATTTTGTATGTACATCAAGGACCAGCCATGGAATTATGTGTACCTGTGGCATAACATTTTGTAACTGTAGATACAGCTTACAAATTACAAAGAATATGTTATTAAACTCTGTGTAATGATGCATAAAAACAGCCATTTTCAGCAACCTCAACAAAATTGAGTATTA
Organism: Nycticebus coucang; assembly: GCF_027406575.1. Lineage (NCBI taxonomy): Eukaryota > Metazoa > Chordata > Mammalia > Primates > Lorisidae > Nycticebus > Nycticebus coucang. Next base: position 18,936,386 of record NC_069784.1, on the reverse strand, counting down.
GAGTTTTTTTGCTCTTTGCTAATTTTTAGAAGAATAAATGCATCTGTTAGTTTTATAGGCATCTTTTTCACAACTTGACTTTGAAACAGAAAAGTTCAGCTGTATTGTAGGAAAAGAACTTAAGTAGAGATTGAACCTGGTGAAATCCAGGTAGTTGCTTCAGTCGAGAACATTCAGCTTGCTCGCTTCTCCAGTGGAGCAGGTGTCACATGTGTGGCTCACTTACTCGCATATAGGGTGTCATTGCTTGTCTATTCAGTGACCCAACCACTCCCTATAATCCCTACACTGAGATTTGTGCACACAAGATCAAGCTACAGATCATCTTCTGAACTTGATGTCAATGAATTGTTCCACAACTTTAGTGGAACACCAAGGGTGCTAATGACTCAGGTTCATGGGACCCAACTTTCCCCTATGGATATGCATCATTACACTGTCATGACAATGCAAGGATAAACCCTGGACATATTGCCAATGCTGATGAACTTGTGTTTTCATCAACAATACAAACTATTTCTAAAATAAATCACTGTAAGTCAAGCTCATCCTAGAAGATCCACAACCTCTAGGCTTTCTAGGGAACAAATATATTGGGGAAAACTGCTTGACTTTCTCATGGATGTAAATAATTTAATCATAAACCAATTTATATGTACCCTGATGGTTTTGTGTTTTATTTCCTGAGCTAAGTGTTCTTAAGATATGTGACAGTGGTAAATAAAATTGCATTATAACTGCTGAGAAACTTCTGCTAGCTTAGTCAACGTTGGAACAATGTTTACAGAGCAGAGGCAGCTAAGAATGTGTGGGTAAGGAAAGTAGTCTCTGTTGTCAGCCCAGACTGTTCTGGCTCCAATCTAGCATCTCCTGGAATAGCTGTGAACTTGGACAATGAAGTTAATATCTTTTTTTCCTCAGTTTTCTCTGTAAATGGGGATAAGTTAAATTCTACAACAAGAGGTGCTACCAGGATTAAATACAATAACATGTCCTTATAACAACACCTGAAACAATAAGTGTTCTATAGGCCAGCCATTTGTCTTGATTTAGCAATGTACATACAAATATAAGTTAGCTGTGGTGAATAACCTCAACTAATTTACAACAACCTAGTAGGGAAAATAAAACGTATTCAAAACCTACCAATTCCTCAATGCTCAGATTAAACGAATTAAAGTCTTAGGATTGGTGTGGTGGCTCATGCCTGTAACCCTAGCACTATGGGAGGCCAATGCAGAAGGACTGCTTGAGACCAGCGTGAGCAGGAGTGAGACATCCCCATCTCTACAAAAAATAGAAAAATTAGCTGGGTTTGGTGGCATTCACCTTTAGTCCTAGCTACTTGGGAGGGTGAGGCAAGGGAATCTCTTGAGCCCAGGAGTCTGAGGTTGTAATGAGCCATAATGATGCCATTTCACTCCAGCCTAGGTGGTAGAGCTGTCTCAAAAAATTAAATAAATAAATAAATAAAAAAGCATCAAAGTCTTCATTAATTCCATGTATTCAATGACCTCTTTCTCAAAATGATCTTCTCTCTATCATGGTCTATCATGTTTAATAATCAACTATATACATGTTTATTTTTTCCCACCAGCTTCTGATCTCCTTGAAGCAACTTTGTTTTGCCCTCCTTCTCCATGCCTGGTCCAATGACTGGCACGAAGTAAGTGCTGCATAATCTTGAATGAATGAATGACAGTGCAAGGCATTACACAGTGATGGCCACAACAGCATCACAATCAAAGCACTATAGACATTCATCTTCCTCCCCTGCCATAAAAGCTGCAGCAATCCCAAGAGATCCACTCCCAATTTGCATTATTCGGAAAGTTTTATGAAAACCAAGGTGCTAGAAGAGGTTCTTAAATGAATGAACAAAGTGTTCAGTCTTCCTGAGCCCCCACTTCTTTCATCAGCCTTTTCTCGTCTTCTCCCCTCACTGCAAAAGTCAGCACATATGTGCTTCTTTCCTGAATACGTGCCTCCTCCCATTTACAGAAATAGCCCAAGCATTGATTTTCAAGACATAATTCACCCCCGTCGCACACGTCCCAGGAAATGGAGAGCTGTAGAGCACAGATACACATCGCGTGTCCACAGATAACTTCAGAATGCTTTCTGGGTTGTTAAAATGGGAGGAAACCATTGCATTTTAGAGGAAAGTTACAGTAAATGTCACCATATGAATAAACATTGCAGTGACATGCTTAAGCCTGGTTTTACTTGTTATGATTATGTTGCCTGACTCTTACCACCAGAAGTGCTTCCCTCATATTTTCCTTCACATTAACATTTACGATGAAGGAGCAGCATTCCTCTTTGCTCACATTGGCCAGAATGAGTCCCTTTACACTCAGCAATATTTCAACAGTCACAGACCAGGGAGAGACCAGCAGAAACCCAGCTTGCTCTGGACCTCAGCATGTTCCACCAGCACTACCCCAGCCAACAGGACTGCCATTTGAAATCCATCTGCTGCATTTCACAGACCTAAATTCTGACCTAGCAGGTAGTCATGAGGCTGGCACTGAGCAGAAAGGACCAGGGGTTCTAAAGGGAGACATTCTTCAGCGCTGCCACGCGTTCCTTGAGACATGAAACACCGAAGACAGCACCTGGAGGCATATTTTTCAGTGCAGAAGGAGCAAAAAACAGCACACGACTCCCCACCCCTTCTCTATATTCCAATGAGATTTGCTAGTTTAACCAGCGCTGCAGTACAAAAGCACTTGTGGTTCATGTTATATTAATAGTGTGGCCTGATTATCACAAACCATTACTCTTGGTTATCTTGCCGCGGCCGTACAGAGCTGCTATAAGTCAGAGTGACTGCCCACACAGTGTTTGCTCCGTGCTTATGATAACGGTGTTCTTAATGCAAAAGCGCATTTGTAAAATTATTGCCTTTTAAAGATCAGATTTGTTATAAATGAGATGTGATCGCACAATTGCTTTTCGCTGTATAAAAAATTAAATACATAAATTAAATGTCAGTATCCCCCATTATCATGGCTTCGGATGGGTCAGTTTACTTGTGGTCAGACTCTGAGGTATGGCTTTCAAAGCAGATGCCTTGTTAGCTGAATTCTGGCCAGAGGCACAAGCAGTGGCTTTTCTTCTTCTCTTTGATGTTGTCTTCTGCGGCTCTGATTGCCGCCTGGTGGATCCAGCCCTTTTCATGCTTGTTGAGGGGTACTTTGTTTAGTTTAGTTTTGTTTTGTTTTTAAAAGCTCATGATAATGGATGGGAAACCACGCTATTTCCCTCTAGATGCTATTTCCCTATAGTTTCCGGGTCTTTGCAGAACTCCATGTGGCTCTGGAGTGACTGCATTCGTAGCCCCTTAATGCTAATGCCGCTGTGGTTGACTTTTTACTGTGGCCTTCCCTTACTGTGACACTTTCACAGGCTCCGGTTTTGTGTGGAAGAAGAGACAAAGGCAGGGAGGAGAGCAACTCTAATAAAGTAAAGAACGCGGCTTTAATGTTCACTAATCTCCTCCTCTAGGTTATATGTCTCATCATACACATTACTCCATCGGGGAATAAGAGAGATACGGCGTTACTTGCGAAACGCGAGGGACTCTATTACTGTGCTTCTTCCAAAGCTCCAAGTTCCTTCATAAACAAAAATATAAGGGGAAAATATACAGGACTCTCTCTCCCCTTATGCTTTTCGTATTTGAACAGCATTTTAGAATCTTTGATTGTTACAGACAGTTAAGCTTTTCAGACCTAATTCATTAAAAAAATATATTCATGACAAGTTGTTTGAAATGTGGTCCCTTAAGCTTTTTCTGCCTTTTAGAAACTGTTTCATATCACTATCTAAGAAGAAAAGCCAGCCAAGATTTACATTTTAATTTAGTTAACCAAATAGTTCAGACTGTGTTCTCCATAGACAAAGACTGGTCTGTAAGTGGGCCGGATTTTCCTGTATTTTATTGCTGTAATTTGCATGAGAAACACCAGATCCTCTATAATTGTTGCTTTGTTGTTGTGATACGAGTAGCTGTTTCCAATGTCAATAATTATAACTTGAAATGAAATTTAGTAGCAGTTCGGGGGTGGGGAGTGGAGGCGACTGCCAGCCAGTCAGAATTGCACATCAAACTAACCACAGTCTAGTCTCCTCGTGTGATGCATGCAGCAACCCGGCTTCCAACACAACTCCTCACCAAGTAAGAGAAAGAGCAAGTCACCGCAGTCACACTCTCCATCTCGCGTTAGGCCATTTCCTTTGGTGTCTAATGAAGAACTAGCATGTTTTATAGATGATGGCTGCTAATTGCTTCATTACCCATGCAAATCATAAAGGCAAACTGTGTCTTATCATAAAATCAGTAACTAGGCCATTTAAAAGCGAGGCTCAGGAAAGCATTATTATGTCCGTGCTGCTCTTGCTCCGGCATTTTTTTTATGACTTTGTATTAAGTTGTAGCATTTTCTCGGTGGTCATCTGTTCCTTTAGATTAGTCTTCAGTTAAGATAAGCAGGTAATGGATGGTGAGGGGCTGCGTGGAGATTACTGCAGCTGCCCCTGCTCCGGGCCCTGCCGTGGCCGCCCACCCACCCACAGTGCTGCCCCTGAAGCTCCCAACTTATCTGAGAAAGGACATTGTGAAGGGGGACTGCAGAAGCTTAGATCTGCCCACACAGCCCTGTGTCTGCATGCGCCTGTTGTCAACGCGAGGGACACCCTTGCGGACTGCCGCACTGTTGTTTACAGGTAACATGAAGCCAGGAGAGAGAAAAAAGAAAAGGAGAGAGAAAGCCACGTGGAGAACCGACCACCCTGGAAGCCCCCCAGCTGAGCGGGGCACCCTGATCAACACTGAAAACCTGGGACCTCCTGAGCTCCTTCTTCCACCTTCATCGGCCCAGGTGACTGCCCACATTTTCCTGACAATGAACCCACTGTAATAGGCAGCATTCTGTTTTCCTTGTTGTTTTTGTCATCAGAGGAAGAAGAAAAAAGTCTCCGATGAGGGAATTTTCAGAAATACCTACATTGGTAACCTCAAATTAAAATCTTATGGGTAGTTTTCACAAGGGCACCCAACTCAAGTTATTTGCAGGTGTAAAAAACCAGAAGACTCGGGCATCTTTTACAGTGACAATAATTCTAGTCTAACTAGCAAAGGTAGCGTCAAGGTAACAAAGAAATTCTGCATGTGCACTAAGTCCTCCCGCAGCTGTTGAGGTGTTAGATTAGGAGGCTGTACACCTTTTCCAGGACTATGGAAGCAGACTGTCTAACTGCCTGTGTTTGTCCTCGTAGCCTCATTCTTGCTGCTAGCAGAGCATGTCCCAACTGTTGTCAATTTATCAATGTAACGTGCACTGGTGGGCACAGTGTGAGCAGCCATTAGGACAGGTGCCTCTATCCATCACAGCCAGTCACTTATTCCACCTTGTCAAGGAAACTAAATGGAGCTTTTGGAGAAATGTAAACAACTCTCTAATGGACAATCAAAGCACCACTTTCAGAAGCAAACAAGAGGAAGAAATCTGACAAGACATTTTTAAGGGGGGGGGAATAGTATTTAAGTGTTTTTAAAAGAATTTTTAATGGTTGCGGTTTTAAAATGCTGGGATGAAGTGGACATGAAAGGAAGTAAATGGGAGAAGTAAAGCAGCTGAAACAAAGTCCTCCTGCCCAGAGATGAAGAAATTAGGATTATGAAGTGGTAATGTGCTGAAGATAGGAACCATTGTCTATTTTGGGGAAGAATCACAAAGTCGATAAGAAAGTCTCTAACTGTTAACAGTGTAAAGAAAGAAAGAGATTCTAATAGAAATTGAAGGCTTGTAGTTAATCATTTTTTATTTACGTATTTTTAAAGTTTCAAATGTGCAAGAGGAGAACAGGGAAACGCTGCTTAAGTAAGACCACCTTCACGGTTAGGAGCCTCACTTAACAGATGGCTTTTTCACCGTCCCAGAACACAGAAAAGTCAGCTTTGTCAAACCATGAGGAGAAAAAGATTCCCCGGAAAATTCCCTGCCTTTAGCCTCCTGCTTGGGCCTATTCTTAGCTGATCAGCACCCCACCATCCGTCGTGATGCTGCCGAGGGGAGGATACAACCTGCAAAGTGGCAATCTCCAGCACAGGCATCCAGGACTGCACCTTGAATGTCATTGCAGAGGGATGAGGTGGCCAGACACACCGTGGAGCGCAGGTGTTCCTGGCACAGCGAGCCCGATGCCTGTAGGCAGATGGACAGCGCCACGCTGCGCCAGCTGAAATGTCTGGGTGGTCTTCCAGGGACGCTTTGTGCTTATCCATTCTGGAGGCAACAAAGACTAGAGGAGCTGCCAATGGCTGCGTCCTGGTGGGGAGGAGGGGAGAAGAGCTGGCCAATCTCAGAGCTGAATGCAAATCAAGAGAAAAGAGAGATGCTCTGGCAAATGGAACCAGGTAGCAGCTAGGGGTCAAAGGGTCACTGCAACTTTGCTGGCTGACATAGATGGGAATAAATAAGAAACCTGAGTTGGGAGTGTTGAAATTGGCCCTGACACTCTTTCACAAGAGAATACCTGCGTGAGTCACCCTGGACTTCCCTGGTGGGTGTGGCTACTTCATCCTCACCAGTGTCCCTAATTTATGGCTACCCTGGGATCAATAGGGTCAATATCTTATTCAGATAAAATGAATGAGAGTTGGATCTTCTCAGCCTTCTGGAGGGGGCTATGACCTCAGTTCTCTAACTAAATCTTCTTAATAGTCAGGACCAAACAGGAGGATGGTGGTAACAAACCACACCACTAAGAAGAATATGCATCTTTGTTTCTGGTTAGATAAGCCATTCTCCAGACCAGTGCTGTCCATGAGAACTTTCCATGATAACGGATATTCTATGTGCAATGTCCAGTATGGCTGTCCATAGCCATATGAGGCTTTTGAGTAGTTGAAATGTGGCTAATTAAGGCACTAAATATTTAACTTTAATATTTAATTATTTAAATATTTAACTTTAATTTTAAATTTAAATAGTCCCATGCAACTAGAACTACTCTTGGAAAACAACTTTAGACCCATTTTCTGAAAAAAAATCTGAAACTAATAAAGATCTTCGGAACTGTGCTACACAATATGGCTGTCCACATGTAGCTATTTAAATTTAAATGAATTATAGTTGAATGTAATTATCAATTTGGTTTCTTTAGTCTCACTAGCCATGTTTCCAGTATTCCGTGCACACACATGGCTAGCAGACACTGTAGCAGACACGTGCAGGAAAAGAATATTCCTATCATCACATCAAGTCATTTTAGACAGAGGAGTTCTAGAATTCGGTATAGACACCAAAGCAAAAAGAAATTAAACCCCTAAAAAAACAGAGTCTCCAAATTCAACAAAATATTTACTGTGTATTGTTGGAAATAAAACTGAGATACAATAAAAATTTTAAGGAGTTTGTTTGCACCGTGATTCATGAATCAGAAAGCAGCAAACCAAAAGAGGGTCTGGGGCTCTTTGAAAAAGCACCAGGGACAGGGTTTATAGGGTGGACACAGAGAAGCAAAGCGAAGGCAGGACCTGACCGGTTACACTCACACAGCTGCATTATCTGGCCTGGGCCACTGGAAAGTCCCCAGTTTTATAACTATATATCAGTAGGCAGTCTCTGCTGGTTGAGGTTGAGTTTTATTTTTCTCTAATACAAGCATTTATAAGAAATGGCCCAAGTTAAGTTTTGCTTATGTTTGCATTTTAAGCAAGGCTGAGAAGGCCTTGCTTTTAAGAAGGACTTTTAAGGCCTACCTGGTTTTGTCGCCTCAGGAATTTTCCAGGTCTGGTCTCTATGTTAATTTGCTGTAACCCTATCTACTTTTTTTTACCAGGTGCTATGTTAAATTTTAGGGCTACAGTAGTAAAGAGAAAATGTAGGGCTCTGCCCACATGGAACTTAGAAACAGGTAGAGATTCAAAAATATCAATAATTTTATTACTATCCAGTAGCATGGGGGGGAAGGGGGTGCTGAGCTGTGGTAGCACATCAAAAAATCAACTAACCTAGACTTTAAAGATTAAAAAAAAAAAAAGCTTCCTCAGGGAGGAAATGCCAAAGCTGAGACCCAGAGGTAAGTCAGCATTAAACCGCTGTGTGAAGGGCTGTGGTTGCTGCCCAGCAAGTTCATCTGCACACTGCCCAAGGGGAAGCCAATATCCAGAGACAACAGGGTTCACAAAAGAGAAAGAGTTTATTCTGCAAAACGCTAAGTGGGGAGATGGGAGAAATTTCCCAACTCTTCCTCACTGAGAGTTGGGGGAACAGAATCTTTAAAGACAGTTTGGGGGGCAGAGGGTTGGGTGATTGGGTCTATGGATTGGCTGGTTTCAGGGTGAAACCATTAGTCCTTTGGCTTGGGCCCCTGTCTGGGTGGCTCAGTTACTGGAATGCAGAACCTGGAGTGGAGGGTGTAAGACCCTGGAGTTAGTTCCTTGGCCTGGATGGTCAATAAATCCACTGGAGTACAGGACCTGGAAGATATCTCAAAAACCACGCCTAGGTTCCAAACACGTGATGTTATGTTATTTACAGAGAAGAGTTAAGAATGTTTACAACTACCAGCTGTGCCCTCTAGAATAGCAATTACACAAAAGCAAACAAGGGGACAGTGACTATTATCAAGCAAAGGAAGGGACAGAAGCTGATTATTATCATTACTTTAGCTAGGCCTATGCCTTTACAGAGTTTTAGGGCCCTTGCCGTGGTTCTCACCTTGCACCCCTCCATCATTCTGTAAGTGTGGTTTCACCTTGGCACATAGTGCAAGGGATGAAATGACTAGAAAAAGTAAGCAAAAGGTAGGTCCCACAAGGCCTGCTAAACTCCTAGGGTGTGGCCTTAATCTAAGAGCACTAGAGAACTATTCAGGGTTTAACCAGGGAAATGAACCAGTCATGGGCATACTTTGTTTGCTTTAGATTTTTCATATTTTATTGATAAGATCATTTAAACACATTCAAAAATTGAGCTAAAATATACAACTCGATAAAAAATAAAAAATAAAAGGATACTCCAATGCTAGAGGTTGTTTGTAAGAAAAATTCATTCCTTACTCCCTGTTTTGGCCTCTAGGAAATTGACCCCATAGATCAGATAAGTTTATTTTTAGCTTGTTTACTTCTATTCACTAACAGAGATGATAGTCAGATTTTGATTTTTAATAAGTTTCTGTGTCCACTTTTGAAAAGCAACTGACTTCACTTGAGAAAGTGATTTGCCATCAAGGGCAAGACTAGAACCAGTTACAAGGATGTTACAGTGACTCTGACAAGATGTGATGGTGCCCTAGAGTATATAGAAGGGCAGATAGGGAAAAGAAGGTACGTTTGAAAAAAATTATGAAATTAGTACACTTAATCCTTCTTCATTGCTCAGAGAAGTCTTCTGATTTATTCACATTATAATGATTTATTCAAATTTGGCCATCTGAGGATGAAAACAAAAACAAATAATTGAAAGGCTCTGTTACTGGCATTCAATCGTTATTTCTCCACAGTGTAAGGTGATTTCTATCTGCTGAGAGGGTGTATGTAGCAGATGAAAATCCTCTTAATGTCAATGTACGCAGCCCTCAGTGTTGTTTTAAAAACTGAATGATAATTAGAGCATTCCAGTACTTTGGAAAGTTAGTATATCTTAAGATAGATGACTGTGGCATTATCTACATTTCAAGACATATTTCTTTTTAAAATAAAACTTTAACTTCAGATCAGGCACAGTGGCTCATATCTGTAATCCTTGCACCTTGAGAGGCTGAGACAGGAAGAAATTGCTTGAGCTCAGGAGTTCGAAACCAACTCAGCAAGAGTGAGATCCTGTCTCTATCAAAAATAGATAAACTAGCCGGGTGTGTTGGCGGGCATCTGTAGTCCTAGGCTATGCAGAAGGCAGTGGCAAGAGAATCTCTTGACCCAGGAATTTGAGGTTTCTGTGAGCTATGATGACACCACAGTACTCTATCTGGCAACGGAATGAGACTCTGTCTCAAAAAATAAAACAAAACAACAAAACTTTAACTTCAGTTTTTCAGTAGAAATTAACATGCTGGATCACCCTAGTAAGAAGCCTTCCAATTTTTTTTTTATTATTAAATCATAGCTGTGTACATTGATATGATCATGGGGCATCATTCACTAGCTTTACAGACCATTTACCAAGTTTCACATATACCCTTGTAAGATGCACCCCTGGTGTAATCCCACCAATCCCCCTCCCTCCCCTCCCTTTCCCCCTTCCCCCTATTCTTAAGTTGTAACTGGGTTATAGCTTTCATGTGAAAACCCTAAATTAGTTTCATAGTAGGGCTGAGTACATTGGGTACTTTTTATTCCATTCTTGAGATACTTTACTAAGAAGAATATGTTCCAGCTCCATCCATGTAAACACGAAAGAGGTAAAGTCTCCATATTTCTTTAAGGCTGCATAATATTCCATGGTGTACATGTACCACAATTTATTAATCCATTCATGGATCGATGGGCACTTGGGCTTCTTCCATGACTTAGCAATTATGAATTGAGCTGCAGTAAACATTCTGGTACAAATATCTTTGTTATGATGTGCTTTTTGGTCTTCTGGGTATATGCCCAGTACAGGGATTATAGGATTGAATGGCAGATCTATTTTTAGATCTCTGAGTGTTCTCCATATCTCTTTCCAAAAGGAATGTATTAATTTGCATTCCCACCAGCAGTGCAAAAGTGTTCCCTTTTCTCCACATCCACGCCAACATCTCTGGTCTTGGGATTTTGTGATATAGGCTAGTCTCACTGGAGTTATATGGTATCTCAAAGTAGTTTTGATTTGCATTTCTCTGATGATTAAAGATGATGAGTATTTTTTCATATGTCTGAAGGCCGCGCGCCTGTTTTCTTCAGAGAAGTTTCTCTTCAAATCCCTTGCCCAGCCTGCGATGGGATCCCTTGTTCTATTCTTGCTAATGCGTTTGAGTTCTCTGTGGATTCTGGTTATTAAACCTTTATCAGAGACATAACCTGCAAATATCTTCTCCCATTCTGAGGGCTGTTTGCTTGCTTTACTTACTGTGTTCTTGGCTGTGCTGAAGCTTTTTAATTTGATCAAGTCCCAGTAGTGTATTTTTGAAGCTGCTTCAATTGCCCGGGGGGTCCTCCTAATAAAATACTTGCCCAGCCCAATTTTTTCAAGGGTTTTCCCTGCACTCTCCTCTAGTATTTTTATAGTTTCATGTTTTAAGTTTAAATCTTTTATCCAGTGAGAGTCTATCTTAGTTAATGGTGAAAGGTGTGGGTCCACTTTCAGTCTTCTACAGGTTGCCAGCCAGTTCACCCAGCACCATTTGTTGAATCTTTTCCCCACGAATGTTTTTAATTGTCTTATCAAAGATTAAATAACGGTAAGTAGCTGGATTCATCACTTGGTTCTCTATTCTGTTCCAGACATCTACTTCTCTGTTTTTGTGCCAAAACCATGCTGTTTTGATCACTATTGATTTGTAGTATAGTCTGAGGTCTGGTAGCGTAATTCCTCCTGCTTTGTTTTTATTTCTGAGTAATGTCTTGGCTATTCGAGGTTTTTTTCTGATTCCATATAAAACGAAGTATTGTTTTTTCAAGATCTTTAAAGTGTGACAGTGGAGCTTTAATAGGGATTGCATTGAAATTATATATTGCTTTGGGTAGTATAGACATTTTAACAATATTGATTCTTCCCAGCCATGAGCATGGTATGTTTTTCCATTTGTTAATATTTTCAGCTATTTCTTTTCTTAGAGTTTCATAGTTCTCTTTATAGAGATCTTTCACGTCCTCAAAAAAAAAAAAAAAAAAAAGATAAATTCCCAAATATTTCATCTTCTTTGGCACTACTGTGAATGGGATAGAGTCCTTAACTGTTTTTTCAACTTGACTGTTGTTGGTATATATAAAGGCTACTGATTTATGAATGTTGATTTTGTAACCTGAGACGCTGCTGTATTCCTTGATCACTTCTAAAGTTTTGTAATAGAGTCCCTAGTGTTTTCCAGATATACTATCATATCATCTGCGAAGAGTGAAAGTTTGATCTCTTCTGACCTTATATGGATACCCTTGATGGTCTTTTCTTCCCTAATTGCAGTGGCTAAAACTTCCATTACAATGTTAAAAAGCAATGGAGACAATGGGCAGCCTTGTCTGGTTCCTGATCTCAGTGGAAATGATTCCAATTTAACTCCATTCAATATGAAATTGGCTGTGGGTTTGCTGTAGATGGCCTCTATCAGTTTAAGAAATGTCCCTTCCATACTGATTGTCTTAAGTGTTCTGATCATGAAGGGATGCTGGATATTATCAAAAGCTTTTTCTGCATCGATTGAGAGAATCATATGGTCTTTGTTTTTTAATTTCTTTATGTGCTGAATTACATTTATAGATTTACGTATATTGAACCAGCCTTGAGATCCTGGGATAAAACCGACTTGGTCATGATGTATAATTTGTTTGATGTGTTGCTGGATTCTGTTTGTTAGGATCTTGTTGAATATTTTTGCATCTATATTCATTAGTGATATCGGTCTATAATTTTCTTTTCTTGTTGGGTCTTTTCCTGGTTTGGGGATCAGGGTGATGTTTGCTTCATAGAACGTGTTGGGTAGTCTTCCTTCTTTTTCTACATTTTGGAACAGGTTGAGTAATATAGGTACTAATTCCTCTTTAAAGGTTTGGTAGAATTCAGATGTGAAACCATCTGGTCCTGGGCTTTTCTTTTTAGGGAGGTTTTGTATGGTTGATGCTATTTCCGAACTTGATATGGGCCTGTTCAACATTTCCACTTGATTCTGGCTAAGTCTTGGAAGGTGACGTGCTTCCAAGTATTGGTCAATTTCCTTCAGATTTTCATATTTCTGAGAATAAAGTTTCTTGTAATATTCATTAAGGATTTTTTTGATTTCTGAGGAGTCTGTTGTTATTTCATCTTTGTTGTTTCTGATTAATGAGATTAGAGATTTTACTCTTTTTTTCCTGATTAGGTTGGCCAAAGGTTTATCTATTTTATTGAGCTTTTTGAAAAACCAGCTTTTTGATTTATTGATCTGTTGTATTATTCTTTTGTTTTCAATTTCATTTAATTCTGCTCTAATTTTGGTTATTTCTTTTCTTCTACTGGGTTTGGGGTTAGAATGTTCTTCCTTTTCCAGTTGCTTGAGATGTCCCATTAAGTTGTTAACTTCCTCTCTTTCCATTCTCTTGAGGAAGGCTTGCAGTGCTATAAATTTCCCTCTTAGAACTACCTTTGTGGTGTCCCAGAGGTTCTGAAAGTTCATGTCTTCATTGTTGTTTTGTTCCAAAAATTTGGCGATTTCTTTCTTAATCTCATCTCTGACCCAGCTATCATTCAGCATAAGGTTATTTAACTTCCATGTTTTTGTATGAGTATGCAGATTCCTGTTGTTACTCAGTTCAAGTTTTATTCCATGGTGGTCCGAGAAGATGCATGGAATTTCTATTCCTTTAAATTTACTGAGGTTAGACTTGTGACCTAAGATGTGATCGATTTTGGAGTAAGTTCCATGGGCTGATGAGAAGTATGTGTATTCAGTTTTGTTGGGATGAAATGTTTTGTAGATGTCTGCTAAATCCAAATGTTGGATGGTTAGGTTTAAATCTAAGATTTCTTTGCTCAGCTTCTTGTTGGAGTGTTGAAATCTCCGACGATTATGGAGCTGGAGGAAATCAAGTTGCTCATGTCTGTTAGAGTTTCTCTTATATATTGAGGTGCATTCTGGTTGGGTGCATAGATACTAATAATTGAGATCTCATCATAGTGAGTATTACCCTTAACAAATATGAAGTGACCATTCTTGTCCTTCCTTACTTTTGTTGGTTTAAAGCCTATTGTATCTGCAAATAAAATTGCAACACCTGCTTTTTTCTGATTACCATTTGCCTGAAATATGGACGACCATCCTTTCACCCTGAGTCTGTATTTGTCTTTTAAGTTAAGATGTGACTCTTGTATGCAACAAATATCTGGCCTGAGTTTTTGTATCCAATCAGCTAAACTATGCCTCTTTAGAGGACAGTTTAAGCCGTTCACATTAATGGAGAATATTGGTAAGTCTGGTGAAGTTTTGTATATCAAGTTTTTCAAAAGTCCAGTGGGCATTTTTAATCCTTTCGCCAGTGTGGAAATTGGAGTTTGATCTGAAGTTTCTAAGTGAGTTTACTTTTGTGGTATAGAATTGGGTTGGTCATTATGGAGGATAGGTCTGAGAATATCCTGAAGAGCTGGCTTGGTTATGGCAAATTTCAACATATGAATGTCATTAAAGTATTTAATTTCTCCATCATAAATGAAACTCAGTTTAGCTGGATACAAGATCTGGGGTTGAAAGTTATTTTGCTTTAGGAGATTAAAAGTCGGTGACCACCCTCTTCTGGCTTGAAAAGTTTCAGCAGAGAGATCTGCAGTCATTCTAATATTCTTGCCTTTGAAGGTAATGGTTTTCTTTCTCCTGGCAGCTTTGAGGATTTTCTCCTTCATATTAACTTTAGTGAAGTTAACTATGATATGCCTGGGGGACGTCTTATTGGGGTTGAGTCATGCTGGGGTTCTGAAGCTGTCCGCTATCTGAATTTCAGAATCTCTAGGCATGTCTGGAAAATTCTCTTTCATAATTTCATGCAGAAGGGCCTCTGTGCCCAGCGAGGCCACTTCATCTGTTTCTGGAACCCCTATGATTCGGATATTCGCCTTCTTGGAATTATCCCAGAGCTCTCGGAGAGAATGATCTGTTTTTGCTCTCCATTTCTCTTCCTCTTTGAGAGTTTGGGAGCATTCAAAGGCTTTATCTTCGATGTCAGAAATCCTTTCTTCTGCTTGCTCCATTCTGTTGCTGAGGGATTCTACTGTATTTTTCATATCTTTGAGCGCTGCAAATTCTTGCTTCAGTGTGTCTAAGTCTTTGGTGGTTTTGTCTTTAAATTCGTTAAATTCTTGAGACAACTTTTGAATTTCTCCTCGAATTCCTAATTCCACTTTGTTAATCTTGCCTGCAATCCAAATTCTGAATTCGATTTCTGACATCTCAGCCAGTTGTTTATGAATGGGATCGTCAATTGCATCTGCCATATCTTTCCTTGGGGGGGTTGATCTATTCTGGTTATTCATGTTACCAGAGTTTTTCCGCTGATTCCGCCCCATGGTTGTTTTACTCCCTCTGATTTTTTCCCCTGGGGCTTTGTCGAGGGCCTGTACAGTGTTGTGGCCTGAGAAACTGGGGCCCTGTCTGGTGTGGTGGGACTAAGTGGTTCTGTCTTGTTTTCAGCTGGTTTCTGTTCCACCCTAGTGAAACAGATACTTTGGATTGAAGTCTCAGTTGTGGAGAAATATCAGGAATTAAGTCACCCCGCCCCCCACTGGCAAACAATTGGAAAAGAAAAATCAAACCTTCCTACCACCGTGCACCCAGTGCACCACCTGATTTGTCCTCAGGCGATTGGTTCAGTTCAAAAAGGTCCAAATCAATTGTCTCAGTCTGCACCTGTCTCGGGTGAGAGAGTTTAAGAGGTCTCTGGGAACTGGATCACAGGGGTCTGGTGACTACTCTGGTGTGGCTTGCTCCAGTGCTGCATGGAGTCAGGAGAAGCCACCCAGCCAATAAATCAGTCTGGGAAGGTTGCTGCCTCCTTTCCCACCTTGTACCACTTCACATCCAGTCACTGATAGCCCTGCAGTTGGCTGACCCAGTTGCCTGTACTGAATCGGTACTCCAAGAGTTTGTACCTGCCTGAATCGCAAGGAAGTCTGCCAGGCCGCTGCGCTCTGCCTCTCTCCAGCAGGAGGAGGTGAGGCCTGACAACCTCGGGCACTTGATGAAGGTTGAGGGGTTTTCACTCAGGTCCAGTCTCGCCCCTGATTAATGTTACTGACAGAACAGAACAGGACAATTCTGCGGTTCCCCTTTTGTTTGTATCCTTGTGGTCGCAGCTCGCCTCAGTGGGGTTGACGTGCGTTCTACAACCTTCTCTCTTAGTGAAGCTCAAATCCACCAGGTTACTTGCTGAATTTTTGTCCTTTAACTCTCCTTCTGGACGGGAGCCTCTGTGGAAAGTTGGCTTCAGTCAGCCATCTTGTCTCCTCCCTCCAATTTTGATTTTAGTTTTCTGAACTTTAGATTTCTCAATGATTTGCCTAGTAATCTGGCAGAACATCTTAGTCCATTTGGGCCACATACTATAAACTGGGTGACTTATGAACAGCAAACTGTTCTTATAGTTCTAGAGGCTTGGAAGTCCAAGATCAAGGTACAGGCAGAATCAGTGTCTGGTAAGAGCCTATTCCTCAGAGATGGTGCCTTCTGGTTGTCTCCTTTCATAGTGGTAGGGGCAAGATGGCTCTTTGGGGTCTCTTCTGGAAGGGTACTAATCCCATTCATGATCTAACCACCCCCAAAGGCCTCATTTGCTCAGATCATCACATTGGTAATTAGGTTTTAATATGTATGTATGTATTTGGGGGAGACACAAGCATAGCATCCATATATTGAAGGCAAAAATGAATTTTCTTTATGTTGATAAGGTATTTGCATTCATTAATAGCTAAGACTGGATGCTAGTTTTCAATAGGATACTAGCTGCCTTCATCTGAATGGAGTAATTCTATTATCCCCCAAGACAAACTAAGAAAAAACAGGAAGATTCTAGACTTGCCTGGAGTATAATCAAGTGCAAGTGGAAGAGGGAGATTATTTGAATTCTGGAAATCAGCTACTTGGGAGGTGAGATCTAACCGAGAAATCTAGGCGCTAATTTCTACCTGCAGCCGGTCAACAAATCTGGTTCATAGACCAATCCAGAAGCATGAAAACATTTGAAACCCAGAATACCCAACACCATTCTACTATTGCCATTTGAACCCTAAATTATGAATCTTAGTATTCATGTAGTTAGATTTATGGTTTTCATTATTTGTGAGTGACCCTGGATGAAGTTAATCACAATGGCACTCCTTTTGGGGTGGACTATCTGACCCTTTTGAATATTATAATTAAACATTTCATACACAGAATCTATGGAGGCTCAGAGCAGTTCTCTCACTTGCCCAAGGCCCCCCATTTAGTAAATTTGCAAATCCAGGCTTTTCTAATTCTAAAACAAGTGTGTTTGACTACATTATCCAACTCTCAATGACATGTAATGATTGAAATATTATCAAGGCATGAAAATCCACAGCAAAGTCAGAATCACTTAGCTGGTAGATAGCCTCTGCCAACCACCCAGTATCTCCTCTCCTTGGATTTTATTGCTCTCCACTCTCTAGAACACTCTAGAACAAACAAATAAGCAAAAGTACTTGGTGTGAAGCACTGCTGAAGAGTGAACTAATTGTTTGGGACTGGTGATACAACTGCAAAGGAAGTCACGCTTTTGCCCTAGACTGTTTATCACAGCTCAATTTACAGTCGCCAACATGTGGAAACAGCCTTAATGCCCACCAACCCAGGAATGGATTAACAAGCTGTGACATGTGTATACCATGGAATACTATTTGGCCATTAAAAAGATGGAGACTTTACATCTTTTATATTAACCTGGATGGAAGTGGAACACATTCTTCTTAGTAATGCATCACAAGAATAGAGAAGCAAGAATCCAAAGTACTCAATTCTAATATGAGGGCAGTAGATGAGCTAAAACAACGAGGGGCAGGGGAATGAGAGAGCAGGGATGGGGAGAAGGGAGGGGGATAGGGAGGTCACAGTGTCTGGCACACTTCTTGGAGGGGGACACAATTGTAAGAGGGACTTTATCTAGCAAATGAAATCAGTGTAACCTAATGCTTTGTAACCTCAATGAATCCCAAACCAAAAAAAAAAAAAGGAGAATTTAAGTGTTTACATTAGGTGAGATGCCACCAATTGCACCTGATATGCACAAAATGAGGGTGTTCAGCATGCCCCCTGGGTGAAGGCTCAACGATAACTTGACCTTTACCTTGGAAGTAAGAACAATGTAACGTAAAAACTTGTACCCTCCTATTTATTTGAAATTTAAAAAAAGAAAGAAAGTTTTAACTTACAGAAAAATAAGAATTTAAGGGTTTACATAGGTCTCAGTTCATGGTAACTTATGGAGCTCAGGTGCATTGCAGGTGGAAAAGCAGGGAGAGTGTGGCTGAGCAGTTTGGAAACAGCCCTGGATTATTTCTTTTCTGATGAGTAGGAGTTGTTGTTCTGGCAACTTCCAGTGTGTGTAATCGCTGATCTATCTGAATGTAGATGGAGTACACGCAGTGTGTGTCTGGCTAACGTCATGCGACTGGATCGTGTAAGTCTCAGTCATTTTATGAATGCTGCATTAGCATTGCCAAGAATATGTATTGTGTTTCCATATATCAGGTCTTGTCCAATGTGGGAAAAATTATTGTAAAACTGAATTTTCTAACTCACATATTTTTTTTATTGAGTTCTATAAAAAGAAGAAGATAAAATCTAGGAGTGGCTCGTCTGTGTGATGATCATTTTAATTCTGAGGGGAAAACTATTCAATAATGGTGTGGAAATCAGAGTACACTTCAAAAAGCATGTGTCATTTTTAAGGAATAAAAGCAAAGTTACTATAGATGTTTTCTTTCTCCTGAGGCATTCCTCCAGGTTCTGTTACATGGCCAGGTCCCAAATCAGTCTTCACTGCTGGGCTATACTGTTCCGTTAAAATAGAAAAAAAAAAAAAAAAAAGACTGAGAATATAGAAAGCTGCGGTGCTTCAAGGAGAATTCCTAAAGTCAACACTTCCACTCCTCCCTGACCCAACTCTGAACTTCCCACATGAACAGGAATTGCAGTGTACGCAAGAGTCTTAGTTGGCCAAATTATGTGTGCTGGCTTTTTTTTCTTTTCTTTCTGTCTTTTTCTTGTTAATCCTGAGTTGTCATAGAATTGGAAGATGATATGTTTTTCTTCCGTGGAATTCTTGTCTTTGTTTTTCTTTCTAGCAGCATCTGTTGCCACATCCTCCATTTGTTTTCTCATTGAGTAAACACACATGGAACACCTACAGTGAGGCAGGCACTATGCTTTGTACTGGAGATACACAGGAAAGAAAAAAGGGGGGAGGGAAAGAGAGAGAGAGAGAAAAGGAAAGAAGGAAGGAAGGAAGGAAAGAAGGGAGGGAGGGAAGGAGGAAGGAAGGAAGGAGGGAGGGAGGGAGGGAGGGAGGGAAGGAAGGAAGGAAGGATCTGCTCTTGTGTAGTGTGCATTCTGTACAGACGGTGGTCTTAACCAGTATAATTTTGTCCTCTACTTTCTCCATGACAGTGAGCCATGTCTGGGGACACTTGACATTTTTGTTTGTCACAACTGGGGCAGGGGTGCTACTGGCACTTGGTGGACAGAGGCCAAGGGCACTATTAAACATCCTTCAGTGCACAAAATGTTACCTAGTCTAAAATATCCCTAGTACCAAGGCCGGGAATTCCTGATGTATGCATATAGTGCGCTGAACACTGAATGTTAGCTGAGTTTGTTTGTGTAACACAGAGATTTTCAAACTTATATACATACCTGTCCTGGACATTAAGATGAGAGGTGGTAGGGACACTCTTAAGTGACTCTTTCAGAACCCATACCCTAAATGTGTTAGTCAGGCTCTTTTACTTGCTAGCAACAACACAACCAATTTAAAAGAGCTTTAAAAAAATTGTATTCGCTTGCCAGGCCAGGAAAGGTGGCACATAGCTTTCAGAATGGAAGGAAGGGCTATGGCAGCAAAGATATTGAGGACTGACACCAGGGATTCTCTAATTAAAAGACTCTCCCACTCTCTTCTCTCATTTTGCTTCTCTTTTATCTCTGCACAATGCTTCCTCATGTGCCCCTACAGAAAGAATTTCACTCAGTGGAGAACAACCTCTAGAAGCCACGGCTTAGAAAACCCAGAGGAAAAATAACCTTGGAGGCATGATATCCCTGTATCCAACAGAAAGCCCAGCTTTTATTCTGGGCATATGCCCATCCCAAAAACCAATCTCTGTTGCCTGAGCATGAGGTGCTCTGATTGGTCACACCCATCCTTATGGCATCACTCAGGTAGCAATGGAGGCTGGGATATTATTATTCCTAATCTCTTTGCAGCATGATGAATGGGAAATGGAAAAAAAAGTGATGGATAAGAAAAGCAAAATATGTATACTGCAATGAAGGATGTAAAATCATAACCACGCTTTAAAGCAGTAATTTCAAACCATGGTAGCACTGAGACCCCCTATGTTGAGGCTCCCCTCGTTCTCAGCCTTTCAGGCCATTCAAATCATACTTGAAATGATATTAGCACATTTATTATAATATAATGGATTTTTTTTTCTTTTAAAGTATATCCCAACCATTACTTAGAAACTTCTGAGATAATTAGAGATACCCTTGGATACCCAACAAGAGCATCAGTCCACTGATGGATACATATTAACTGGACACCTACTATGTGCAAAGCTTTGTACTTGACATGTGGAGGATGCAACAAAGGAAAGGCCACAGCACCTGCCTTTGAGCTTATGTTGCAATTGGCCTGAAAGTTGTGCCTGAAAGTTTCCCTAGAGATATCCATCAGGCTGATCCTAGCATCTTCCGTCCCTGCCCCAAAGGACAAATGTTACCATAACATCCCCTGCGAGGTCTATAAATTGGGCTAGAGAGCAAACAGCATAAAATCCCCTATTGATTTAACTTGTTTCTCTTCCCTTTACAGCCTCTCTTTGTTGGGCATTGTGCCGGGCATCTGCATCTCCATCATGCTAACTCTTTGGGGTCATCATGTAACGTCAGCACTTACACCCATTTTTGCAGTCAGAACCCGAGGCAGCAAAGATTCTGGTAAGTTTAGCCATAATGACACAGGTTAAAAGTGGCAGGGCCTGGACTTGGCCTCAGCCTAATAGACTCTAAAGATTGTGGTCTTAACCATTATGATGAAGTCTCTTTGTCATGTCTATCTCAATGAGACAGCTGGGTAGTGGAAATGGTAATATAGCAGTTTAAAAAAAGGAAAATTAAAAGGAAATATAGGACCACTTTTGGCAGAGAGAATATGCAAGGTGTTCTTCCATCCTAGCTGCTCTGCTTCCAAGCTCAGGGGATTCAAAAGCACAGCCCTCTCTGTTGGCCTCTGCTGTGTTAGTATCATGAATTTCTTTGAAGTAAACATATAAACCAGGCAACAAAGATTCCACCTGCCATGGGCAGTGCTGGGGTCTCCCTGCTTTTGGTAAACCTGGTAATTCACTTTTGTCAAGCTTCCTAAAAATGTTAACAGGGTCCTGTGTCTCCCCACATGCACTGCAACATTATTATTTTTTAAATACAAGACAGTGGTTTCCTCCAGTGAAGAATGCATTTTCCCTCACAGTCTAAGGCACTTGTCTACTAAATTATCTTAGACGAAAAGCAGAAGAATGCAGATTGAAGAGTAGAGTTTATAGATCTCACTTATTTTTGAGATAAAGGATGACTTCCAAAAAATGACATGAGTACAGAGCTTGTGTAATCTCCATACCCAGTGATTTTTCTTTGATTGATGTGCCATTAATACTTTAATTGGCAACAGGTGCAGCTGGTTGCTGGTTCCTACGCTGAGAAATCTGAAATTGAACATAAGGTTCTGATAAATTAATAAACTCCTCTGCTCCAAACAGTTGTTGCTGCAAACTAACTTTCCATGGAGCACTGCTCCATCAAGCACACTGAATTCTTTATGTTAAAAAGCAAAGTGTTACTTAATGATAAATTAAAATTACACAAAGAGCCACAGATAGAACACAATAACATCCCCCTCCCAGGGAAAAGGGAAATTGCTAGAAGGAGCAGAAGAATATGATTTATGAAATAAATTGGTTCCCTTTTGTAGACCAAAGTGTTTTGTCTCTAGATTCCACACCACATTATTAAAATAATTTTGTGATATTTAATATAAATGGAGGGACAGTACTTTTTTTTTCTAGAAGGTCCTTTTACCCCATGAGGTAAAAATTAATCTTGAGTAGAAAACCAAGGGAAAACAAATTGTGAAGTCTCTATAAAAGACCTTAAATTTATCTTGTGTACTATGTATTAACCCTACATGTATTCAGACCCTTTACAATAATTTTTCTGTAACAATTTGTCTTTGACGGACACAGAGAGTTTTGGGCATTAATTTTCTATCAGCAAGAAACAGACCATTATCCTAGCCCTGGTTGTGAAGATGAATGAACATGGGTCCATCGTCTCCATCCCTAAAACCAAACATGTTTGAAAGAGGATAATGTGTATCTGTATCATAGCTTCACCCTTCCACCTACCCACCTAAGAAGCCCAAAAGCTATGAGAAGTCCTGATGGAGGCAGAGGGGTTACCACAGGGGGAGGGGAAAACCTGAGAGGAGAGGGACGTGGACTTCTAGGGTAGACTAGACTGGGGAGAGATTTCCAGTTGTGTCCTTTTTTCTCCCCCCATCTGGATTTTTTTATGGATCAGAAAGGCAGCACTGGAGACCCAGAGCCATCTTGGGGTCAAAGTCAGGGATGTGGAACCAGGTGAGGGTGGGAAATTGACGTCACTGAAGGACATTGAAGCGAGAAATCTCTGATCTCTCTGTGGTTCAACTTGGTCTGTCAGTTTCCACCACTTCAAGAATCCCCAGTTATACCCTACACAGAGAAGAGAAGAAACAGCTCCTCTCCAGGAGGCAGGATTTCTGCCCTAGGATGAGGCCCTGAGGCACTAACAGGCACAAAATGCAAGGAGGCACCAAAAAGCTCAAAATCAAGATAAATAGTATCTTAATGCAATCTGTTTGAGACATCAATATCAAGACAAAAGTCTAAAATAAATCAAGTATCAATATTTTAAATAAAGAAAGGGTTGATATTTTTTGATTTTTCCTTTTGCCTCAAGATCCAATACGGCACTG
This sequence comes from Nycticebus coucang, assembly GCF_027406575.1. NCBI lineage: Eukaryota > Metazoa > Chordata > Mammalia > Primates > Lorisidae > Nycticebus > Nycticebus coucang. The sequence continues at coordinate 18,913,465 of NC_069784.1, read as the reverse complement.
GGAGGTCTTAATTTTTCCTCCCGTCAAGAGCACTCTGATAGAAGGAAGAGTTGGGAAAGGGCTAATGGTAGGTCAGTAGATCTGTTTCCTCATGGGAAACCCTGAGGAAGTGTGGTACTTCTGGTATCGATGAGTCCAAATTTTAAAAAGTAGAAAACCTTGTGCTCCATTGTTTACAGTAGATGGCTGTAACACCTGGTTATTTCAAGGGCAATAGCAGAAGCCCAGTGAGAAAGAGAAAGAAAACTGGAAGAATCCCTCCAATAAATACAGAATATATACTTTTTCTAAGCAAACATAATACATTATAAAAAATTCCCATATTTAACATTCTAAAACATCAGTAAATTGCAAGAGAACTGCAGATTGAAATTTTTTAAGAGTACCAACATTCAGCTGTATTTGACCTACAAAAATGACTATCTCGTTTGGTCCAAACTAGTGTATCATGCAAGACTATATATCCTCTGAGCACAATGCTATACTGTACTATTAAAAATCATTCACATATTTCAGTTTGATGATAGAGTGAAAAAAATTAACAACAAAAAAAAGTTTGACAAATATTTCTGAAATCTTTAACATAATGCTAAACAGAAAACTTTTGCCTTTAGCAAGCTTGAACTAAGCTCATTTAAAAAATGCATGAGACCTGTATAGGTAGCATAAAACAACCATTTAGAACACTGAAGAGCAATCGACATAGACAAAACTTCAGAGGTTGTGATCTCTTGAGAGAAGGAAAACACTCTGAATGAGTTCCACATTCACATAGCATTTCACCCCTGATAATTTGCCAATGTTTATCATGAGGGAATAGAATTCTAGCAGAAAATGGCAATTCCAATGGGCTGAGAAGACAGATGCTGAAGTTTTGAACAACTGAAGCATCTGGGACTTGAGGGGCAAAATCCTGGAAAAAAGGAAACCACAGGAAAGTCATATTAAAAATCTCTGTTCAAACTCTACTTTAGGATTCGGCCAATTTCTAAGCTGCACACAAAAACAATCAGAAACTAGCAGCTGGAAGGCCAAAGGGCTGAGCTGAGATCTCAGAAGCCCTGTGGGGATGAGGAGGCAAAGATAGAACTTCAAGGCCTGCCAATGTCAAACACTCCTGGTAAACATCCCAGGCTCTCGGCTGAGATACCAGAAGGCCTATATCCTAGGAGCAAAGACAAACTGAAATAGCACAGCTCTAAAATTAATCGTCAACAGGATTAAGGTGGTCTGAATGCACTCTGTGCTGCCAGAAGAGATCTTGACTCTCACAGAAGGAACGTATCACCAGACTCTACAACTTTTAATGCAACCAATACACAGTGCTCAGCATTCAGCTAAAGAAGTTAGAGCATGCTTAAAAACAAAAACAAAAACTAATGGCCAAAGCCAACCAGAAACAGACTTACAGATGATTCATGTAGTAGAATTACAAGACAAGAGTATTGAAATAACTATGCTCAAGAAAACAGAGAAAAAGATGGAGGATTTAGGCAGGTATTGATTATGTATATTGAAAATGATTTGGAATCTATAGAATTGAAAAATATAAGAACTGAATTTGGTAATTCAGTACATGTACTGAACAGCAAATTAGACAGAGTAGACTTTGTAAACTAGAAAATAGGGCAGTTTAGAGTGTCCAGATTGAAGAACAGAGAGAAAAATACGAAACTTAGAGAGAAGAGTAAAAGAGATCTGTAGTACATAGTTAAAATGTCCAATGAAGTCCCATAAAAAAAAAAAAGATGAACATGATGCAGAAACAATATTTGAAGAAAAACTACTTGACAGTTTCTAAAACTGAAAGACATCAAACTCTAGATTCATTAAGTCCAAAAATTTAAGCAGGATACATATATAAAGAAAACCATACCTAGGAACCACATAGTAAAACATACTAAGTATCAAAGGCAAAGAGAAAATATTAAGAGTAGTCAGAGGTAAAAAAAAAAAAAGACACATTGCCTTCAGAGGAGCAATAATAAGTCTTGGAGCTGATTTATCAACAAAAAGATAATGGGTATCAGAAGACAATGGGGGGGGGAAGTCTTTAAAATACTGAAAGAAAACAACTATCCACCTATAATTTTATAGCCAGTCAAATTGTCCCTCAAAAAATGAAGGTGATGAAATTATATCTTCTTATGCCAGAAATAGCAACATGCTCAAATTAGGAGGACATATCAAAAGGTCACAGGAACCAGATTGAAGGGGCTCCCACTGGCTAACTCTAAGACAATTTAAACACCATAATAAATAAAGGTAGAAAGCTATTATATCTCATTGAATAAAATAAGGATTCATGAGCCTGTACTTATAGTAAATACTCTACTGAATTAATTAAAGTGGAATGCCAACTAAAAATTCAGAGGGGATGTGGAGTTAGAAAATTGCTATTTTGCAACCATCATAGTTGTACTTTATCCAGGCAAAACTCATCGATGGATGATGAAACTACTTGGTGAAAATTCAGTGAAGGAATAGGATATTTATAAAGTCTCAAATGTCTTCCCAGAAATTACTTATTAATTGCAAAGAGACATCTTGTGCCTTCTAATGGGATGCACTACGAAGGAAGGATGCATTACTTATGTGTTATTTCTGCCAAAAATGTATAACTTGAATATAAACATAAGGAAACCCAAATTGAGGATCAGTCTGCAAAACATCTGGCCTGTACTCTTCTAAAATGTCAGTGTTATGAGAGAGTTAGGAAGCTGTTGCGGGAAGTCAAAATAAAGATGATGAAGACCTCAACTGAAGCAATGGCAAAGAGGATTTTTAGGAGGGATCTGAAAATGTGAAATATATAATAAATCTTACATTTTCAGCATTTAAAGATTACTTGCATGTGGCAAGAAAGGGCAATTAACAAGTCCAAGCTTTCCACCTGGGATGTTTATTCAGAATAAGATTTAGAAAAGTAAATTTAGATGACAAGGTAAAATGAGTTCCATTTTAGCAGTTGACATGCTCTGAGGTGCCTCTGAACGGTCCAAGTAAAGATACCTGGTGGGTTGAAGGAGAGATCAGCTGGATTGTGGAGACATCTGGTTGTAGGGAGTGGTTAAAGTCGTGGAACCCAGGTGAGCATGAGAAATAAGAAGAAAAAACAGATACATGATCCTAGGAACCACCAAAGGAGTGAGCAAAGAAGAAAGAACCAATAAAGAAAAATAGAAGGTAAGTCCAGGGTATTTAGAAGAGAACTGGAAGGACTATTATTCTGAGAAGCTAAGGAATAAGAATGTTAAGGCCATGTGCCAGACACTATGCTAACATGGAAATAATGTAACAAATAATAACAAATATGGAAGACAAACACATGATGCCTACACCTATAAAGCTCCAAAGCTTGTCAGAGGGTAAATCAAAACAACATAAAACATTTAAACCATTAAACATTGATCCCCATACGGCACATGATAGAAGAAAAGCCCAGATGCAGAACAGGGGGAAATCTTTCAACTCTCCCAGGGTGTCAGGGACCATGTCCCCAGGACCCCGTGGAACATCTCTGGATGCTCTGGAATGGCTAGTTAATGGGTGTGGTAGGAAGATGCTTTGTGTTGGTCATTACCAACCCCAGGAAAGCCATTGGTATGCTTGAGTGAACCCAGAGCATGCCCACCTCGGAGAATGGTGAAAGCTGATGAATGGGAGTCTCATACTACCTTCTGCATTCAGTCACCTCTGTTTCCAAAGAAAGCTTTTTCTCAGCCTTTTTTCATGTTTGGTCTTTTTCTTATCACATTGCTTGGTAATTGTGAAGGAGAGGGCATTCTAAGCAGGAGAATAGCACACAAGGTCATGGAAACTTCAGGGAAGTTTGTGAGAAACAGATAGTTTGGTGTCAAAAAATAAGCAGCAAAAGATAAAATTGGAAAAAAGGAAAAGGATGGAACTCCATAAAATAAACAATTGGCACTGGGGATAGTGTGCTAAAGGAGATGGATGAGGGACAAGTATGCTGACAGTGCTTAATACCTGCCAGGACCATGCTAAATGTTCTACACTTACTAACTCAACTCACTCATCCCACATCTGAGGTAGCTTTTGCCATTATCTTAGTTTACAGACGAGGAAACGGAGGCACAGAGAAGCTAAGTGACTTGTCCATATGGTTTGTAAACAGGAGAGCAAGGATTTGAACCCAGACAGCATAGCCACAGAGTCAATTTGTCCCCTCATCCTTATCCCCCACATCCTGGAGCAGGAATCAGACATTCAGGAATGACAGTTGTGCTCAGTGTATAAAAGGAGAGAACAATGGGCCGTGGGAACCATTTCTCAGATAGAGAAACCTTCGGCAAATTGTGGGTAAATGATCTTTTCAAGATCATACGTCATCAGTAATAGAACTCATTTCTAAATTTAGATCCCAAACTCCTACGACAGCTCTGGACATTTTTCTCTTCCCTAGAGTTTCAGAGTTAAAGAGGCTTGAAACTGAAAGTGGAGAAAGGAGTTAACCACTAATCAACTAGTAATGGCTTTCTGTGGGCCAGAAAGAGTTCTTGATAGAAAAGCAAATGCTTGGGGTATAGCCTCGCCTCCCTCATGAACAACCGTGAGACCCCAGGTGGCTATGTAGAATTCTGTGCCTCAGTTTCTTCCTTTGTAAAATGAGGATGTGGTACTAGATATTTACTGAAGCCTTGGCAGCCCTCACATTTTGTGACATTGGCATCAAATGGGCCTTTTGGTTGGGGTTAGAGGCCTTTTCCAGTCACCCAGAGATTTTAAGACATTCTTCAGAGGATGCAAAATAATGCTTTCTGAAAGAACAATATATTTTAAATGTATGTTTTTCTCAAAAAAAAAAATAAATAAATAATAAAACCCAAAACACAGTTATCTTGTAAGAGAAAAGGCTATATGTCTGTAAATAGTAAAACCAGTCCTGTTCACATTAGCAATGCTATTGCGGAACACTATAAACTCTTGGAAAAGTTCGGTCTGACTGGAGCTAAGTGAACAAACACCTAGGGGCATGTGACTCTTCTTCACACACATGCCTGGCCCATTGTAAATGCTCAAACCATATTCATCATTTTTCTTTTTTACCATCCATTATTAGCTGCTTCTACCGATACTTCTTAACTTCTGGTGGGTGTTTTTCTAATGAATTTGTTGTTCGATTTATTCTTTTAAGGAGCTTGGTTGGGCAACCTTATATTTATTAATTGCCTCTCTTCAACTACTACCCCTTAGGGTTTTGTTTGTTTGCTTTTTAGTACTTTTACATAGTTTCCCACTTTTGGAAAAGTACCAAGGACCAACAGGCATACTCATCTGCAAATGGGTATATTTCCAAGCATTTACCGAGGAAATTATCATTAGTGTGATTGAAGACAGTGGGTTCAAAGACTCTGGCCTTTAACAAAGTAAAAATATTTGGGATAAATATAGAAACTAAGCCTCCAAGGACTGATAGGTATGTCGTTGGACTTCTAACAGTCTTAGACATCAAATACATCATCATTGCAACACTGGTGAATATAAATGGGCTGGCAAGATCTCTCAGATGAGGCAAAATTGAGATTTGATTGATCAACTCTCTCTGCAATATAGATGGGCTCCAACATAAATGTAAATTCATATGTCCTGGAGAGTTATAAAGGGATTCTCAGAGAATAGTAATGTCAAAAGTAAAGTACCACTTACTGAGCACTAACTATGTGCTGGTGACATGCTAAACACTTTATACATTTTTTAAAAGTTAATTTTTTCAACAACCTTGTGAGGTTTGTATTATAATCCTCATTTTGCAAATTAAGAAACTGAGATTTGGAGAAAATGAGTAATACCCAAAGAATGAGCAAGAAAAGTCAGGTGGCCAGAAGTTCAGAATCAGCCTCAGTGGAAGGAAACCAAGGAGTCAGTAGAGCAATGCTCTCTCTGGAGGTGGAAACCCTTCCTCACCAATGTCCAATATTCACTACAGGATCATTCTCTTCTGAGCCATCAGCTGCAGTGCTTTCAACCTCCATATTTCTACCTATAGCCTATTTAAGGCAAGCTAGGCTTTTTCTATCATGTATCAGAAAGTTTTTCCAGTCTCTACCTATTATCCAATTTCAAAGCTACTTCCACATTTTTAGGTATCTGTTACAGTAGGACCCCATGTCCCAGTACCAAAATGTGTATTAGTTTTCCATACCCACTGTAACAGATTACCACAAAGTGAGGCTTAAAGACCGCAAGAATTTATTCTGTCACAACTCTGGAATGAGAAGTCTGAAATCAAGGTGTTGGCAGGACCACACTCCCTGCATAGGCTCAGGAGGAGCCCACTTCTTGCCTCTTCCAGCTTCTGGTGGCTGCAGCATTTCTTGGCTTGTGGCCGCATCAGCCCAGTCTCCAACGCCAGTATCTTCAAACACCTCTGAGCCCCACCTTCACATTACCTTCTCTTCTGTGTGGATCAAATTTTCCTACATTTTCTTCTTAAAAAAAGATACATGTGATTGTATTTAGGGCTCACCTGGATAATCCTAGATCATTTCCTTATCTCAAAATCCTTAATTTAATTATATCTATTGCCATAGACATACAGCAACACAGAGTCCGAAGATGAGGACCTGGCACATTTTAGGGGCCACCATTCAGCTACTGTAAGGGGAAATGTCATTGTAGTTGCATCCATCACTCTCTCCTCACTTCATGATGTTTAACAATAGTAGTAGAGGTCCACAATACCTTGTTCACAGTTCTGAAATCCTAAAAATTCTAAGAACAAGTTTTTTTCATAAATTTGCTATAAATTCATTGGCAGCAAAATGGGATTCAAATTGACATGAGGCTCTTTATAATCCTTATCCATCCTCTTGGCATGAATGTTTATACATTCCCTATGGATATATTAATTGTTCTGTAACTGGGTATACTACTAGGGACATAATTTATATCATTATTTTTGTAAAATCTGAGAATATCTGTACTCAGATTTTACAAAAATAAAATCCTGAGAATCCAATGTCAAAACTACTTCCACATTTTTAGGTATTTGTTACAGTAGGACCCAATGTCCCAGAACCTTAGAATTTTTAGGTAAGGGATTATGAATCTATAGTAAGATAGGAGCTGAAAGCAATCTTTAATCATTTTGGTGATGATGAACCTGTAAGACAACCAGACATTCCTGAAGGACCCTAGAGTACAGAGGAAGCCTTCAGGGAGTCTCGGAACCATTACATCTATGAATTCCTAGGAGGTGGTTAAAAATGATTTCTTGGAAGATAATAAGTGTCATAGATAAATGTGAAAGTTGAGGGCGGGGTGGAAGGCCATGGTGTTCTGAAGGTAGCCCTTCCATCCATTTATCTGATGGCAGCTTTCTGCCCAATTATTTAGATTTCCCTATCTTCCCTAAGTACCAGGCTGGCTTGGAGCCTCTGTCGTCAACATCTACTGCTGTGTCCATGAGAGTGGCACCAACAGTAGGGTGGCAGCTGGCCTGCCTGCTTTGTGCCCTAAAATACCGGTGCAGCCACCATCTCAGGCTGTACACAAAGCCCGTCAGAGAAAGTCTTCCCTCCCTTTGGCCACCTCTTCTGAGCTGATAATCAGATGAGGGATGTTATGACCAGGAGAATCTCAGGGTCTGATCTTTTTCTGGACTCATTCTTGCCCTGTTGCCACCACTACCACCATCATCACCCTCAGCTTCCCTTTCAGGTATTGTCCAGACTCCCCTACACCTTCCAAGAATAGATCTTATTCCCAGTTCCTTTCTCCCAAACACACACACACACACACACACACACACACACACACACACTCATTATAGAGAAGGCCCCTTCAGCACCTTCAAGATAAGGGTCTCCTCCTTATGTATATTCACACAGGCACAAACACACTCAACCTTACCTTCTTGGGAAGGATCTAAATACAGAGCCTTAGAGATTTTTAAATTTTTTTTTACTTTTAATTTCTAGTGAGTATCTAACATACTCTTCCTGGGGCAGATATTGTGAAAACGTATAACCTTGGTCAAGGAGAATGTGGATGGCTGAAGAGGGTAAATCCATCATGTCAACCAGAAAAGAATTACTCAAAAAGTATGCACTACTTTGGAAAGATGGAGAAAGTCTAGTAGCATCATTTCCCTTTGGAAAAGATAATATATTGTTTATGGAGATATCCAGGAGGAAATCATACTATCTTACTTGGTGATTCACTCAAGTTTGTCATAAACATTCGTCTCCTTTCATTTCTGTTTATCATCAATACAAATGACATCCCTTCATGGTCTGGAAGCCATTTTAGGTGAGTCTCTAAACTCTTTATTGGTATTACAAAGAAATGTGAAATTCCACAGATGTAAAATCTCTTCCAAGCAACAAAACATACTTTTAAAAAGCCAAAATGTGGAAATAAAACAATAATAATTTTAATGAAAATATTTGGATCACATTGCTCTGTTTTCATAGAGAATGGATAGGTAGTGTTTAAATTCTGGAAATTTGACATGCAGTGATTCCTAATCTTGAGGTTAAGGCTCAAAATACCTGTGTGATTAACTATTAACAGAGAGAGGGGGAGAATGACAAACAAGTGTTCCCAGGTGATTCTGGCAGCAGCCTAACAAGCTTCACAAGATTTCCCAGACCTCTGGTCTTACTTTGGCCCTGCAACTCACCACACGCATACACTGACCTCTCCAAACGTCTGCAACAGAAAACACCAGCCAGCCCTGGTTCCTCAGGGTCCACGAGGAAAATGGAAGAGCTCTAGGTAGGGAAAGAAGGCAGACCAAATTTCTAGAGTGTCTGAGAAAATATACCTAACAGCAAGTTTTCTAGAGGTATTTTGAGGAATTATACCAACATTTGAATAAGTCCACAGCATCCTAAGGGAAATGGGGACTGTTCGTTAGAAGTGACTCTAGGGAAAAACATCATCTTGGAGTTAGAGCACCTGGGATCCAGCCACTTCATCCCATCCTTTATTAACTGTGCTGTACAGGGAAGACCTTTAACCTCACTGATCCTCAACCTTCATCTATAACAATTCAAAAATAATAATAGCCCTGCTATTGTTATAATAGTAATCCTATTTATATTACAACATATGAGAGTACAATATATAGAACTTTTTATAAATTCCAAAGTATAACACAAGTAAATACTTGCTATCATAAATGACATGAAGATTCTCAGAAGATAGACAAATGGCCAATAAATATATGAAAAACTGCTCAAAAAAAAACAAAACAGCTCAACGTCACTAATTATCAGGGAAATGCAAATTAAAACCACAATGAGGTATCATATTACCCCAGTTAAAGTGGCTTTTGTTAAAAAGTCCAAAAACAATAGATGCTGGTGTGGATGCAGAGAGAAAAGAACACTTATGCACTGTTGGTGGGACTGCAAATTAATACAACTTTTATGGAAAACAGCATAGAGATTCCTCAAAAAAACTAAAAGTAGAACTGTCATTTGATGCAGCAATCCTACCACTGGATATTTTCCCAAAGGAAAATATGCCATTTTATCAAAAAGACATCTGCACTTGAATGTTTATTGAAACACAATTCATAAGTGCAAGATGTGGAAATAACCCAAGTGACCATCAATTCATGAGTACATTAACAAAGTATGGTATATGTATACTATGGAGTACTGCTCGGTCATGAATAAGGATGGATTAAAGCCTTTTGCAACATTTTGATGGAACTGGACACCATTATCCTACGTGAGGTGTCTAAATGGGAAAACAAACACTGTGTGTACTTGTTATTAAACTGGAACTAACCAATGAGCACGCATGTGCAGAAAGAAAATGGAAATCAAATGGGTGAGGGAGTGCAGAAGGAGGGATAGCCCAAAACCTACCTAATGGACATAATGAACACTACCTGGGTGATGGGCATACTTATAACCCTGACTCAAGCAGAACGAAGTTGACACATGTAACCAAAAACATTTATACCCCATGATATTTTGAAAGGAAAAAAAGCTAGAAAAAGCTAATAAATAAATGAGACTCTTCAATGTTAATTAAAACAGCACTCCCATTATCTTTATAACCATATAGGACAAAACATCTCCTTTCCTCTGTTCACGCTGCCCCTTGCTCGTGGTTTTCTCGGTACTCCTCTGGCTGTTTCTCCCCACTCTCCCAAGCTGGCTTTTCTTCCATTGTTCATGCTTTCTCTGTACCATTCTTGGCCACCCTGGGCCTTGTTCTCTCTTAGGCTGCTTGGTCTCCCTGAAAAATCCCCACCACTCTCATGGATGCAACAATTCCCTATAAGATGATGGCACTCCAAACTGCATCTCTTTCCCTAATTGATCTCCTCATATACTTATTTGGATGCCAGTAGGACATTTCAACCCAAATGTTCCATAGACTCCCCAAGTTCAATTTATCTAAAACACAATTAATTAATCTCTCTCCTCCTGTGGTTTCCTCCTCAGTTAACAGCTTCATTATCCCTTCCCTCCCAAGGGTCATCAACTTTGAAGTCTTCCTCATCCAATCAGCTCCTAGTCATCCTACCGTCATGCTATCCTCATAGCATCCTCGCAATTCGACCACCATTTCCTTTGTTCAGGCTTTTATGTATCAGCAGAGAGAAGAGGGAAGGAACTAACATTTTCAAGAGCTCACTGGGCACTTTATATACATTTCCCATTCATTCATTCAAGAGCTATAAAAACTTCACATTATAAAAAAATGGAGTTGCAGAAAGGTTATAATATTAGCAAGCTAAAATGGAGTTAGTCTGATGAGAAATCCCAGTCTCTTCCCACCTATCCTTTGACTCAACCCAAGTGGTGGCTACTCTCTGTGGGCCTGGCAGTCCCTGGGCAGTGCACCAGGCTCCATCATCCCAGGGATCTGTCAATTACATCCAGTGTCAGTTGCCGTTTATCACAGAGCTTACACTATCACACTTCCAAGAACCAGTTTCTTCATTTATTTCTATTTGTGTCATCCCATGGGGGTTTGAGTTTGCAGTCCCTAGACTAAAAGTATACTCATCAACGCAGGGTGCCACAGCAAAACATCGTAGAATGGGTGGTTTAAATGACAGAAACTTACTTTCTATTACAGTTTTTGAGCTGAGAAGTCCAGGCTGCCAGCATGATAGATGTCTGGTGGGGGGTCTTGTCCTGGCTTGCAGACAGCCACCCCCTCCCTGTGTCCTCATGAGGTCTTTCCTCAGTGGATAGTCTTCCTTTTCTTATAAACTGGGGCCTTACCCCATATGAACTCACTTAACCTTAATTACCTCCTAAAATCCTTATCCTCAAATACATTCACTTTGGGTTAGGGCTTCAAAATGGGAATTTTGAAGCCACAATTCAGTCCACATCAATAAATTGAATAATAATCATTTTTAAGTACCTGCTACATACCAGCTACTGTTGTTGGTACATTCCATGAATTATCTAATTCAATTTTCACAATAACTCTATGAGATGAGTAATTTATATAATTTTCTACATTTTCCAGATGAGGAAGCTGAGAGAGGTCAGAGACAGAACTTGAACCTGGGTGGTTGTGTTCTTATGTAATTGTTGCATTTTGACCTCCTGGGAGTTTAAAGGCTCAGCTCTGTAATCCAGACTGAGCATTAATTTTCCCCTCACATAAAGGAACCTCCAGTCATTTTATAAATGTTCTTCACGGTTGGCACTTCTTTCCCTTAGTTCTTGCTCATTCCTTTTCCTGGGATGCCTCCTCTCCTTTTCCCAAAGGGTAATGAAGACTTCTGCTTGGCCTCCAAGACCCTGACCAAGTTCTATCTCCCCTGTGTCCTTTCCCTAACTTCTGAAATCCCTGACATATCTGTGCTGTCTCCTCTTAAGGCTCTCCAAATAGTTCATTCTTTATTCCTGCTCTAAGTGTTACATAAGCCCATTGCATTATAGAGGGGTGGGCGGATGGATGTGTATGTGTGTGTGCTCCCTTGAGAGCAGATCCGTGCCCTTCATTATTGTATCTTCAAGGCTGACACACAGAAGGTGCTCAAGACGTGTTTGTTATAGTAAATCAAGTTGAATTAACCAGATAACCCCTGAAACCCCTTCTAGACTAAAACCCTGTAATTTTGATATGTCTATGTGGAGCACTGCAGACCTCTGCTTGAAATGCCCTCATTCTGTTGAACTTATAATTCTTTTTACCAATCCCATTGATTTTTAAGTTTTTACTTATCCAAAATCATAATCAGGGGAATTATTTTTCCACTCTATGTGTTTTGACTGGGGGACAGGGGAGATAGAGGTATGCCTAAACAGGGATGTTTTCTTCTGGGTATTATATCAGGTTTCTGGAAGTCCTGTTTTCACCTAAGATATTGCTTGTTCTTACTTTTTTCTCATATCACTTGGGGCTTTTTTTTTTTTTTTTAACAACCCAGAGTGAAAACAGAAACTCAAGGCTGCCTAGAGTGGATGCAACCTTAGAGCTGAGTCAGGGAGGGGTGTTATCCTGGCTGAGACAAAGCTCCTACATGGAACGCACCCTTTCATAACTCCCGTCCAGGTGTCAGTGTGTGAGCCTGCTGGTGAAGTGGGTTGGATTGAGTAGTGTCTTGTACACATGGTGCCTTCCTGCCCTGATCACCACTTGACATTTGTGCCTTGCCTCTCAGGGGTGGGTATGTGCCTGTAAGGAAAAGGACAGAATTCAGGATCTAGGAGGAGGTGAGACAGCAGGAGAAGGGGAAAAGCCAAGGACTTGTGCACTGTTCCATCCATTTGTCTCAGCCTGCAACTCCACTGTCTCATCAGATAATTGCTTTGTTTGGATAACATTGTGCTTTTACAAAATACTGCTGCCACAGAAATAATCTGATTTCACCGCCAGTTTAAATTCATAAAGTATCATGATTCTTTAAAAAAATAAAATTGAATGAAATATTTTACTGAATTCCATCTCTTAACTATATATCCTATCTTTTTAAAATTATTATTTCAGACTGACATGAGGGTACAAATGTTTAGGTAACATTGTTTTCATTTCTAAGATAAAGTTCAAGTTGTAGTTGAGCCCTTCACCCGGAGGCCTGCTGAACACCCTCACATTGAGCACATCAGGTAAGATCCCACCAATCACCCTTCCTTTTTTCTCCTCCCCTTCACTAGACAATACTTGTAATTTTCTTTAGTGTGGGCATGTAGTTGTTTATATATTGGTTTCATATTAGTATCAAGTACATTAGACATTTTTTCCCCTTCTTCACTACAAAGAATGTGTTTCAACTCCATTCAGACAAATGCAAAAGTTGTAAAATCTCCAACTTTTCTTACTGCTGAATAGTCTATGGTATACATATATGCAGTTTGTTAAGCCATCACTATTCTTAGCAACATCCTCATTTTATCGACTCGCAGAGAGGTTTAAAAACATGCCCATGATTCCAGTGCTGATTTAATAGTGGAGCCAGTATTCAAATCCTGATGTTCCAACCTCAAATCCTAGACTCTTTCCCTGAGACTACAATGTCTCAGATTTGCAGTGGCCAAGTGGTTGGCATTCCATTGTCAGTTACTCCATTGGTGTCCTCAAAGCCAGACGATCACAAAGCAAGCCAACAGGAAGAGCAGCAAAAAGATTCAGATCATTCCCCAACTAAAGAATCAGTGTTTGGGGATTTGAGAGCTAACTGGGAAATAATTAGGATGTAATGATGGTGATAACCAGAGAAGTATTCTCTACTATCTCCCATGTCAACATACCAACATCTCTACCTCTTTGAGAAGCCGCCATTTGGATAATGCCTTTAATCCCACCCTGGGCAGTGCACCTGGTTGCCCTTCAAGATTTGCACTGCTCATGACCCATGCATGATCACGGGTACATGTAAAATCCAGTTGGAATTGGCATGACGGAGAGGAAAGGTGTTGGTTACTGGACCAAATGACATCCCTGCAGGAGATGTCAGCCTTTTAAACCAGGCAAATTAGTTATTTGGGGTGCTCAACCCGCACATCCCTCTGCCCTTCCCTTTATATTGTTAGTTTTTTATTACATTATATTAAAACAAATATTGTCAGGCCTCTATCCTGAGTGGTTGTTTTTATGGCAGGGACTGTGTATTGCTAACATACTGCCTGACAGTGAGAAGAGCCCTAACCCCCTCTGCTCATGTCCCCACATAGAAAACTTCATGAATGCAACTCCCCAGGCTTCTCTCTGCCTCCTTGTCCACTGGTTTTCTTCCCCGAGCTTCCCTTGGAAAAAGTGAGACTTCTCTAGTTGGCAAGTTTAGCAGAACAAACATGGAACCCATTGCAAGGTGTCAGCCTGCCTTCAGGAACACATATTCTCACTCCGCTGAACTGAAGACACATTTAACTTAGGGACTTCTGAATATCTTAGCAAGTCTATATGCCATTTCTTCAATCACCTTTATGAGTAGAAGTTGATATTTTTGATCTGCATATCTCTGACCATGCACCTATGAAATGGCTCTAAACACAAGGGTAGTGTTATTTATTGAGACTCTAAACCCTTCTGAAGGTGCTTAAGAAATGTTTATGGATGGGAGAAATTAATGAATGTAGGTATAAATAGGATTTCTGGCTAATATTCTTTATAATGGTAGATTTTTGGATGGCTTTGCCCTGTGTTCAGCGGGAACTGAATCTAATTGTCAGGAACTTGCACACTTGATTCTCACAAATGTATATGAAATGTACCTCTGTTAAAAAAGCCTTAGCACTATGAATAATCAGAGCGATCTCCAACCTTTCACGAGTAAGTATGGGCTCTTACCTGTGCATCCCAGCTATACATTTCTGTATTGTGTCAACATTTGACTGACCCTTAACTTAGTCTAATATTCAATTATAAAGTTTCCTTTGGAAGGGCCAGCCTGAAAAACCACTCCTGCTTTTCCAGGACTGTACTGTGTGACTTAGTAATCCTATTTTTCCCGTGTATGGGTTTATATGAAGGTAGAAAAAGAGAGAAAGAAAATGTGAAGATTTTGTGATTAGAAAATGTGAAGATTTCTGATTAATCATTACAGAGAGCTTGGTAATTTACCCTGAGGTGTCATCACAGTAATTCTCCTTATCTGTCATTTTCATTACAAAAAGAATTAGGACAGTGACCAACATGAGGTGATGAGAACCCTCTCCCCCCACCAACGCATTTCCAGAACGTGAGAGCCAAAGGACATTAATGCCCCCCCTTCCGCCGCCAAGAAGCCAGTAAGAGCAGCCCACTGTTACAAGTTCTTTTCAGTTTATAATATCTGATCATTGGGGAAAAGGAAAGAGGGAGAGGGGGCTATGTAACACATCTAGGTTACAAGGAAGTTACTTTGGGTTCTGAGCACTTTACTCCTGTTATTGGAAGGGAATTTCAAGGGTGGTCAATGATGATTGTGACTTGTGAGTAAGACTCCCCTCCCTCCCTCCCTCCTCCTGCAGAAATCCAGGATGCTACTCCAGCAAGTCGCCTACTGAGGGGCTTCGCCCCTAGCGCTGCTGCTAATGATGGCTTCCTCACTGGGAGAATTGCTGCAGCTAGAGCCACTGCCAGAAACGCCTGGCACCAGACTCCCCTCCAACTCAGCACTGATGCCATTACACGTCCTCCAACAGCTGCACGGGTTCCGCAGTGAGCCATCTGAGCATCTCAGAATGGATAAAGAACTGCCATTTACTCATGCCCAACGCTAATCCAAACATGGTCTTTCACAAAATGATCTAAATAAAATGGCCAACTGGGCTGATAGCAGAAAGTTTACAAATGAAGCTTTCAGGCAGAACTTCTTGCCCCCTCCCCCCAAAACCCTGTGTAGCAGATTCACACACAGAAAGGAAGATGGGGGGGTACCATTTTAGTTTTTCCTTCAGCATAATACAGTGGGTTTGCTTTATTTCCTGTCTACACAGTTACCTTCAGGCCACCTCTTTCTAGCGGATACTCTGTTGTCAGTGGTCACACTGTCATAGCCTTTCCCCCACAAGCAGGCGTTAAGCACCTGCGTAGTAAGGACCTGGTGTACAAACATAATTACTCTTTAATCTACCCCGTCCTCTCCTTTAATAGTCTTGTGAGACAGATATCATACAGGGACGCACAAACACATTTTCCAGGCTTTGCCTGCTGTCCACTCGGGTCACCGCAAGATGTCAAAGGAAAAAGTGTCCAGCCATCTTTGGGAGAGTCAGGGGAGGGAATAATTCACAAAGGATTCCTACTTACAGATGACCCAGTGGTTTTCCAGCAGGGTTTCTCTGTGTGCCCACGTGTCTTAGAAAGTGAGATGTGCCCCTTCCTCTGCATCTTCAAACTAGAAACATCATTCTTTTAAAGTGCCAAAGGATGTACTGCTACAAAAAAATGATTGTCAACACCTGGCACAAAAATTTCTCGAAGTAGATATTTTATTTAAGAAAAGCAGCAGAAATAGGAATGAGTGATGGTCAGAGAGGGAGAGAGGGGCACCAGGAAGGAGCCTGGGGACAAGAGGTCTGCAGCCAGAGATGGAGTCCAAGTTTTACAAAAAGACAAAATCTTTTAGCAGCATCAAATAGGAATTTTTAGTTACTGGCCTGTAAATCCCATCGTTGTCCCCAAAATATTTAGTAAATCCTTGTCAAACTTCTGAGCTCAGGTGATCCACCACCTTGGCCTCCCAAAGTGCTATGATTACAGGTGTGTGCCACTGTGCCAGGCCCAGTAAATCCTTCTACACACACATACACACACACACACACACACACACATACACACACAGAAAGACTCACGAGTGGTGGTGATTTTTGGTTTTGTTTTGGTTTTGTTTTTAATGAAAATTAAGGTAAAGAGATAAATGTTACACTTGAATCATTGAAGTGTGGAACGGGCAGAGTCTGAGCAATACACAATGGAAATGGAGCCCATAGGATGAGGGCCCTGAAAATTGTACTTCCACCAGGTGTGAGCTGAGTCTTTAAGATCTAGAAAAGATCTTACAGGCCAAGGACTCCCTAACACCTGAGCCACAGGGCTAAAATTCATTTGAAAAAATAAAAGTGGGTTACATCTGAAGCTAAAGCTAGCTTGAAAGCCACTTATTTAACCCAAAGACTTCATTTTATTGATGAAAAATCTTCACCCACAGACGTGAAGGGACCTGTGCGAGATCATTCCTCAGCTCTCAACGGGCAGAATCAGGACTGGAACCCAGTTCTCCCAACCCAGGAGAGGCCAGGCCTCTTTCCACTAGGCAAAGTTCCAGTTCAGGAATCCGCTATAACCATGGTACTTACAGGGAGCACAGGGGGTTTAATGCCAGGTCCCAGTCTCAGTTCAGGGGAACAGCATTGCACAGCAAAAAGAATATAAGCTCTGGAATCAGAGAGACTCCATGGATTTTGCTGTGCAATCTTCGCAAGTGACTTATCTCACTGAGTCTCAGGTTATCAATGATTTATGAAACAATAATACTTATCATGCAAGATTTAAAGAAATAATAAAGCAATATATATAAAGTATATGCCACATAGTAAGCAATGGATAAATTATAGCAATTATTATTGCTATCAAATGGAGACCTTTACAAATGTACAGAATTTATTGGTAAGTGATTTTTGCTCAGTTATAAGACTAATACATTTTCATTGTCAGTAATTGAGAAAATACAAAGAAAAGAATTTTAAAAGGGATACCCCACATTCCTGCTACCCTAAAACAACCACTGTTAACATGTTGATGTATTTCAACAGGAATGATTTAGAATGTGCCGTTTCTTGTGCCTTGTAACCTTCCAATAGCACTCAATTTAGAATAAAAAATTGGCAGGAATGCAGTCTATTCTAAAACCAATTTCTTGTTTGTTTTGTACTTTAGGGGGTAGTGGGAGGAAAGAAATTATATACAGATATAAACTATGTCAATACAAACATTATCACATTTTTTAAATCATATTTTCATCCTTTTTTACAGCTAGATTTGCAGAATGCTTTATGGCCCATTAAAAATATTCCCACGTAGTATCTTTTCTGATGCTTTTAATAGCCCAGGGCACTAGGTACTGTGACATGAGTATTATACACATTTTACAGATAAAGAAATTGAGGATCAGAAAAGTTTAATGATTTACTCTCGGTCTTTCAGGTAGTGAGAGTTTGGACTGAAGCCTAGGATTTCTGACTCAAAGCTGGTACCTCTCTGCTAATTATCCTTACCGAGGAGAACTCTCTCTAATTAGGCTAATAATCTGAACAGCCTCAAAGATATATTGGGAAAGAGCTCACTGCACTAGTGAAAGCAGTGGAGTGCCAGTCGGGAGATGTGGGTTGAACGTGGGTTTTGGTATTGGCAAACCCCTCTCTCCGGGTTCAAGGGTTCCTCATTTGTTGAATGAGAGGAGATGACCTCTTGGGGAAAGGGACGCATCTTCTAATATTAACTTCTATTATTCTAAGGCACATAAAAAATGTACATCGTTCTAACCTGTGAAAACATTTTGATGCTTCTTTTTAACAAAAAACTGTGAAACTCTTAAAAAACAACATTTTCTACCCAGAATATCCATCTCCAATGTGACCCAGGCTACCTGTAGCCCCTGTGAGAAGGACTCCTTTTGAGATCTGCAGTGCTGGGGGGCCCCAGTTTGGCAGGGAGAACTCAGCCAAATGTAAGTAATCTCCGGTGGAATTCCAAATGTGGGATATCTTTTGCTGTGAGTATGATGTTCACCCAGTTGAATCCTGATGACTGTTTTATGATGTGCTACCTCATTATTAACTGGATGTCAATTTGGGATTTTCTCAATACATATACCTTTTGGATCAGATTTTATGAGAGATTCTAAGAGATTGGCTAAGTACTCTTTGGGGAGAGATGGGGAAAGAATCACTCAACTTAGCTTGATCCAATATGGGAGACTGAATTCTCTCCAAATTCAGACCCCAGCCCCTGCTAACTACAGACAAATTGCTATCCCTATCCTCCTGGTCTTTGGACTTTGCAGACTTGAGACTGCAGAAATTTCTCCACTCCAGGAAGGACACGAGACCAGCTGGACAGAGGACCACCAGCTCTTGTGCTACAAAGGGAGGGGTGTGTTACATAGATTCCTTTCCCTTGCTAAAACAGCAAGGCCCTTCCTCTGAACCCCTTCCATTTCCTACATTGTTCAACAAACTTGAAGTAGATGATCTTCTAAGCCACACACCTAACCATGTAATCATGTGTTTTTCCTCAAGTTCTATTTATATTTCTTAGCATGGCTTTGAAGGCCCGTACCTACCTAGAGCCTCTTCTACCCTTCCCCTGCGAAGGCCTGCCTATCCTGACAGGATAAACTCTGTGCTCCCTCCCTCATTCTGCCTATGAGGGGAACAACTCCCACCTCCTTGCCACCTACCTCAGACCTTTCCATTCTTCAAGTCCCACGCACAATCACACCTCCTCTGGGAAGTCTTCTCTGACTAGCACGTTAGCACACATTGGTAGCTGCCATCTTTGATGGTTCCAGCACCTTCTATGCCCACCATAACTTTAGTTCTCAGCCACACATAGTCCTTTATCACACAGCAGCATCACATGTGTACTGTAGAGCTCCTTAGCTCAGCCAGATTTTTTAAAGAACAGCAACTCTGACATTTATTGGTAAGTGATTGTTGGGGCACATTCAGAGACAGAAGATCACAGGCTGGAAAGGCCGGGCTTTTTTGGCAGCCGCCTAGGTATGAATCCCAGCCTTGTTCCTTATTAGTGTCTGACCTTGGCCTAATATTTCTGTGGACCTCTATTTTTCCATCTGTAAAATGGGGAAAGCAATAATATCTGCCACATAAGGTTGTTGGGGGATTATAGGAGTTTTTTCAAGTAACATGCTCAGAATAGGACCCAGCATGTCTTAAACTACTTTATCAACATCGGCTATTGTCACGAGGGAAGGACTCCATCTATTGAATGCTCTACACGGTGGAACGTGGTACACAAATTAGCCTGTACCATCAAGGAATGGAAGTTAGGAGGGAACGAAGCAGACCTGGACTCAAATCATCAAACTGCACCATCATCTGCGTGATTGTAGAGGAAAGCACAGCAATCATGCATCTCCTCAGTGGCTGACGCCAGGCATCGCCATACTAGGGGCGCAGTCCATGAGGAATGATGATTTGATTTGAGTGGTGCTGGTTGAATTCTATTAAGTTAGTAATCACATACACAGTACCTCAAAAGAGTCCTTTAGTGGCTTTATAATGCAGAAACCACAGACGGGTTTAATTTGGCAGTGTTATTAAGCAAATAAATGGATTTTTAGATATTTAACTTCTAATCATATGTGAACTTCAGGAAGCTAAATGCTCCAATGACACCGCTAAATGCCTCTTTGTTATAAAGCCATGGTTTAACTTTTGAGGCAAAGTTGAGGGCCTAAATTCAACCCCATTAGTTCATATTTTGTCTAAAATGCAGTTTATAATGAAGCCAGCAAATTAGGTCCCTTGACCATAAACCTCACAGAAGGAAAGCAAACAGAGCATGAATCAAAAAGCCTTTAGACAGCAGTTAGCTATTAGTAACATATAAATTAAGTGTAAAATCAAAGTTGGAGGGAGTAAGTTCAGTGGTCGCGGTCTCAATGTAACTTAACACAAACAACCTGAGTACAAATAATAGCAATAAAAATTGAAATGATATATTATTATCTTTTATTATATTTTTGACAAAATGACAAACTACAGCCACTGTCCTTCAATTGTCAGGCTATACTAAGTTGTTACGGCCCATAGGATGTCAAAACATCTTCTAGACCTCATTTGTATTTTTGAACAATGGAGTGAGTCACGGTTAGTTACAATATGTGATTCTATTACCACTGGCCATTTGTATCACCAGAATTACACAACTTGCCTGAATCATATTAATTAAGTTCGAATGCTGCTATTTAAAGTTATTTATTAAATAATTCTCTTCTGGAGTTATATAGAGTAGGATCTTGGCCCTTTGTTTTAAAGAGAATTTGAAAACTCACTCACACAGGCCCCATTGTTTTCCTATGTATTTAGAGAATGTTAGAACACACTGCAATTGCTTGGTGAACTAGGGAAGCTTTTTTCCAGTCTTTGTGGTCTATTGGCCAAATTTATATTGATGGATACTTTAGAACATGGATTATTGAGCTAATAGACCACAATGACTCACTATTGTATACATCAGAACTGCCACACTCATTTATAAGGCCAATCTGTTCCATGTGACTGAAGAGAAAGAGATACCACAGAGGGGTGGCACCTATGGCTCAAGGAGTAGGGCACTGACCCCATATACTGGAGGTGGCAGGTTCAAACCCGGACCCTGCCAAAAACTGCAACAACAACAAAACAAAAAAAAGAGAGAGAGAGAGATACCACAGAGAATCCTTTTTTTGAAAAAGCCACCTCACAAGCACTGACATTAGTCTTATAAAAATCATCTGTCTAGAAAACTCGTACTACTCCAAGAATGCACATGGCTCATAATGGCCTGTGTATGCCTTTTTGTGAGTTCCAAAAAAGTGCATAACCAGTACATTTCTGTTTTCTATTTTTGTGCCTTAAAGGAAAAAAAAAAGGCAAAACTAGCCAAAGGACTGAATTGTTTTGTTTTTGTTTTATTTTTTGACAATTTGTGAAAAAAAACAAAAAAAGTTCACTTTAGGGCTGAAACTTTGCATGCCGAGTTTTTGCTTGGAACTAATTTTTATGGCTGAGTTATAAAGCCCCTGGGAAGGGGGTGGGGGTCTTCAAATGAAAATGCTGACACAGCTGTACCCACAGTGGCCAGAAGGGAGGTGCTGTAATGCCCGTGTGTACCTCGCCTATGTCATTGTAGCTTGAGAAAGAGGAGCGTCAATGCCTGGCCCTGCGCACTGCACACTGCCTAAAAGTCTGTATCTATTCATACATTACAAGCTGGGGTTTGCACAGAAGTTAGCACTGAACTCTACTTGGAGACGAACCTTCTAACTCATTATAAAAGAGGGCAGACTTATTTCCTGACTTCTAATAGATTCTATCAGCCCTGAGACTCACCTTCCACTGGATTTAACAATAGCATCCACCCACCAAAAGCGAAGAACAGTCCCAGCTTCCTCTTCAATAGTTTCTTTAAATCTTAATTTTCAACAATTGTCTGCTGGCAAAACTAGAAAAGCTAATGATAAAATGTTTGTGCAGATTAAATGATAATGTGAATTACTTGGACAGGAGGATGTAAGAGAAACTGAATTACTCGTAGTCTACATCACTGCTACAGTTTTAAGGTGGAAATCTAATGAACTGATTTTGAGGTGAAGGAGAAAGACCACAGAGGGAGGCTTGTGAGGCAAGCGACTGTTCAAAAAACACTCAAGGACAGCTGTGTCCAAAGACTGAGCTTCAGAACCCTACACCCTGCTCGTAGTCTAAAACAACAACCAATAATTACTCATTCATGTTAATAAAACCCGCAAAATCTATACTCATTCATGTTAATAAAACCCACAAAATCTATGGAAACTACTATCTAATATTCCTATGGCTTCCATATTATCAAACTTTCTAGATTCCAACAGTCCGGTTCTGAATTATTATGATGCTGCTGAATTAAAAGAACTCCGTGGGGTCCTTAGACCAGGGGTATGTTATGACTCTGGGAGTTGTATTAAAACTAGTAACCATAGCTCCACAAAAGCATCCTATTTAAAAAAAGAAAAAGAACAAAACTTGTTTCATTTAATTTTTTCCAGGGAGTCTTGATTCTATTAAATAAAAGGAAAAAGGCTTTTCTGAACTTCTGTGTTTTGAAGCTTGGGCTTTATTTCCACCTTAAAATCTTTACCTGGCTGTGATCTGTTGTTCCATTACTGGAGGGCAAAAATGGGAGGAATTGTCTGGGCTAAATTGCAATTAGGCAGCCCTGAGTGTAGCTGGCACCAGTTAACTTGGGATATTGGAGTGAAAAGGCCCGTAATCAGCCTTCGGTCATGTAGAACAATGCATAAAATTAAATTGACATTAATGAATAATTGTGTAATGAAAATGGAAGAGGAGAGTTAATTGCATGTTACAGTGAGTGTAATGCCTAGATAACCTTGCATTTAATGCTATTCTTAGCCCTGCTGCCAAGACTGCTACAGAACCTCTCTCAGCAGGAAGTCATTAAAGCTGTGAGTAGATAATGCGGGCTCAGTGAAACCTAAGTGGCAACAATATAACAAGAGTTTCTTTCAGACCTTAGTGTTTTCTGAAAAAAAAAAGGGCATGTTGAGGTAATTTGTACACATCTGAATGAAAACAGGAAACGCGGAGCAATCTATTTGCAGTTTGTCCAGTCTCACAGATTTCCCAACTCTTGTAGAGATCAAGGTCAGCTCCTATAATCAAAGACAAACCTAAACCACTAGGGCTTACGAGGCAATAAGCACCCAGCTGTCCACCAGCTACAACTTAGTATTGTTTATCACTTAGTGTGGGCAGAGTCTGTGAAAGGTTTGCCCTCAGTCCTAAAACCAGGGGACTGTGTCCTCAAGACCAGTTCCTGGACACCACCTACTCAAACAGATCATTTCAGGAACCCTCACATTCTCAAATACCCACCCTGAAACTTGCATGTAAAGGTATGTTTCCCTTGATAGGTCAAACAGTAAGATCTTTTTAGATGTGTGCCTTCAGAGAAGAAAAGATTGCTCAAAAATTTCTAAGAAAAAAAGCCACAGTGTTCTTCTCCCATACAAAGTTTCTTTTTACTCAGGTTAGTTTCTAACTTTTCTCCATGATTGCAAGGTATTTGGGGGTTTTATTTTTCTGCCTAATCTATGGCCTGTCCAGAGGGAGTCTACTCTAACAAAAAGGCACTTTTTCAGCCTGAAGGAGGAGAGGTAAACAGCTTGCTGCTCAATTGATCACCGTGGAATTGCCCCTGGCCAGTGGTCCTGGGTGAGATGTACATATGGTGTTCATGCAGATAAAAAGACCAGGTAAAAACTGATCCTAGGGAAAGTGCTCGAAGGAGGTGGACCAGTTTAAATATCTGTCATTTTGGATTTTTAAACCTCATTTGGAAAACAAAATTCTGAGTGTTACCAATAGTAGCCAAGATTTATTAATTGAAAGGGGACGCTTAATTCTTTTTCAGCCTCGTATTTCTTTTTTGCAAATCCAGGTGTCAGTACATATTTCATCCAAAGTGATTTTTGATGGAGGAATTATTTCATCCTTAGGGCTTTGTTTTGTTAGTTTTTGATTTGCACAGAAACTTGTTTTCTCGTGTCACTCAGGATGGATCTTCAGTGCAGCTGGATGGAGGCCTTTTGCCTCATATTCCCAAGTTTGGCTGGGCACCGAGGCCATGTAGAGCCTGTGTTTGTAAGACTCAAATAATAAAAGATGCTTCTTTCATCAAAGAATTCTCAGAAATACTGGATTCCTGAGAAAAAGGTCAGCAGCCCGAATGAGACAGGTCCTGGGTACTGGGGAAAGTGTCTGGAATACCATGCGCAACATCAAATTCTATTAGCCAAGTTATGCTCAAACACTTGAAATATTAGATTAAAAATATAGTAACAGTGAAGAGGAGGAGGGTGAGGGGAAAGAAGCCAAAAGAACTCTCTCTTAGGCCAGGGGAGCAGTGGCTCACACCTGTAATCCTAGCACTCTGGGAGATAGAGGCTGGAAGATTGCTTGAGGTCAGGAGTTTCAGACCAGCCTAAGCAAGAGCGAGACCCTGTGTCTACTAAAAGCAGAAAAATTAGCAGGCACGGTGGCAGAAGCCTATAGTCCCAGCTATTCAGGAGGCTGAAGCAAGAGGATCGCTTAAGCCCAGGATTTTGAAATTGCCGAAAGCTATGTTGCCACGGCACTCTACCCAGGGTGATAGACAGAGTAAGACTGTCTTCCTCTCTCTCTCTTAGAACAGATTCAAGCCATTGGCACTTTTTTTTTATTATTCCCAGAGCTTAATCTCTAAGCTCTGACAGATCTTTCCCTTACATTCTCTGTGATTTTGGTAAATTCTTGTCTTCTCTAACCCCTCTCATTTTAGGTAGTGATAACAATGGTACTTGCCTCTAGGAGTGCTATAGGCTAAATGTGAGAATGCTTATAAAGTTGTCCTCCATAAATATTACTATTATTATCATCAATCCTAAGAGCCACTTGCCTCATTCACCACCACAGAGACCGCACTATTTCTGCGAACCTTTGCTAGCTATAAACCCTAGACCTCTTGTCCAAACAACTCTGCCCATCCTGGAGTCTCCCTGTATAATTCTTACTGGAAATGATCTTCCCCTAATTGTCCCTGACTTGCATGACTCATTCTGGAAACTTCACTTTATTTTCTGATAAGCAATGTTAAGTCTTGTTTTATAAAGTTCAGCTCGTGTGCCTACTGGAGTAAAGAGTAGTGCTTAACAAGTGTCTTGTCCTTAATGTGCCTTAACTCTAAAATTGAAGTGCAAGGGACAAAAAGTCACACAGGACAAAAGAAACATTGTGATTGAACTATATAGTTAACTAGAATTTGCAGAGAATATAGAATTTTGATAAATTTCTGATGAGGCAGAAAAAAATGTTTCAAAGCTTCCTATAAAGACTTTGAAAATATATTAGTACAAAATTTCTAATCAGTGTAATGACTCTACTCAATGCTTCTTTAATGAGCAGGGACTTTGTGTATTTGGCCATCATGCTAAACAATTACAAGTATAGGAAGAAAGGAGATGGAAGAGTTATGCGGACCAGGCTGAGTATATTCTAATTTTCAGAACGATCATTCCAAATCATTTGGCATTTTCTTTTTTTTCTTCTTGTTTTGAGGGGCTAGAAATGATTGTGGAAAGAGAGAAGGAATGGTTAAATGAAGATTTTTTTGTTAATATTAGGTAGAATCAGTCTAAAAGAAAAAAGAGGTTTTGCTATACATAAAAGAGATTTCAAAGTTTATTGTTAAAATTGATGAAAGACAATGGTCAGAGGAAAGATTTCATTTTGTGTGTGTGTGAGTCCTTTGAGAACGTGGAAAGAATTCAAATTTAAGAGGTGACATGACTTACAAAAAAAAAAGTTGTGTGTTCTGGACTCTGCCATTTCCAGCCATAGACAGGGGTGTGGGGGGCGGGGTGTCTGTGACCCATCCTTAGTTTCCCCACCTCTACTGTGGGGGCTTCTGGGCTGTCTGGTTCCCAGGGTCTTCTCCAGGACAATATTGGGATGATGCTGTGCAAAACTGAATACACATTTATAGAGAATTTACAGGACACGGAAATGCTAAAACAGCCAAGTGCTGTCCAAAACCACCTATAATTAGGAGCCAAAGCATGAAACTTTAAAAGACTATTAAGTCATAAACTGTTTTATTTACAAGTGGATATTCCACCCAATGCAAGCATATGGACGAACAGCGACATGCCTGTCCCCTGGGTGCGTGGACCATCGATGCCTAGACAGGTCTTCAGACAGTGAACACTTCACTTCCTTTAACGTGACAAACTACACATTTGCTTTGGACTCCTCTAAGCAGTTGGAAAGCAAAGAATTAATCTATATTTGGTTAAAAATAACAGTATAATTGCTGATAATAATCATGGTAATGAGAACAGTAACAAAAAAGGAATCCACCTGTGAGTTATTTGAATCCGCATATGAATTTAAACTAAAAATCTCCTCCGAAGCTAGGCATAAATGTATTTTGGATATTCTTTAAGAAGAGTGAAACCCTGTGAATTTAACCATCGAGACCCATCTAGACCCATCTGGGAAGACCTATGTGGGAAGTAAAAAATAAATAAAATATATAAAAATTGAGCCTAAGTCTTTTTTTCTTCTAACTGATGTTTTGCCAGTGTGCAAAAGGGCTTCATCAGAGAGGGCAAACACAAACTTTTGTTTGAACATCAAAGCATTTTTCAACTGACCAGCTTAAGTAATGAAATAAATGTGTAAAATTCACAGATCCAAGGACTGCTTGGTGTAGCTGGTTGTTTTTGGTCACATCATTATTATTATTAGTAGTAGTAGTATTAGTATTAGTATTTTAATGGCTCTGTAGATTTAACTTTAATACCTGGAAAAAATTTTGGAAAGCTATCAAGAGATGGATTTGCAAACAGGGAGACGCTCCCAGCTAGTCTGCAATATGGCTTATTCAGAATAAATTCTACAGGGCTCATCTGATCTTGTTAGACAGAGTGACAAACATGACAAGTGATGGGCCGTGGACGTATGAGAAGAGGCAGCAAAGAGACAATATATAAGGATATGTCAGTGACTAGAGTATGGTTAAAACTGGCTTCATGTTGGTTAACGCTAAACACATGTACACGTGCTGCTTTTCAAAATCATTCTCTCTGTGCCCCCTCGGAGGCTCAGATGCCTTAAAACATGAGTGGTGGAGCAGTTAAGTTTTTCTCAAACTATATATTATGGCCTTCCTGGGGGTCATGATATTAATCTAGTCTAGTGTTTATCAACCTTCTTTATCTCACAGCACACTTAAATCTATAGTTAAACTATCATGGCACACTTAAATTATATTGATCAAAAAAAAGAGAGAGAAAAAAAGAATATACTTACAGTGCTTTAAACAGCTTTTGAAAATAATTCAATTAATGATCTTTAAAATTTTTCGCAGCACACCAGTGTGCCATGGCATGTTGGTTGAAAATCCCTGATCTCGTAGGTAATCGCTAGTAATTTTTAAAACATGAAGTAGAATAAATTAGAATAAAAACTGTCAGAGTTTATTGCATATAGTAAGGGGAGGTCCTGTTTTGTATAACTTACTGCAATGTGTGCTTGTGTGTGTACCCTTAGTGGGAATTAACATGAAATTATTTTCTTACTGTGATTTAAAATCAGAAATACCCAAAAGCTACTGAGTGATAGCTGTGATCCCATCTTACATTTTTTCTCTCCTCTGCAAATATTTCTTGCCATGAGTTTATAGCCCTTTTGGCTAAAACATTTCATACTCCTGAGGAAGATCAGGGCACTCAATTAACAACGTATAAATACTGAAATTATCAGTTTGATAGAATTCTATCTTGCTTATTACAACAATAAAGTACAGATGAATCAAGTCACATATGCATGTTACTTGTGTGGGCTCAACTACGTGAGCTTAACAAACACAAAATAAAAACCACATTTATTTAAAGTGCTTTGACTTCTACATGTAAACCAAAAAATCCATTTGGTGGTCTTTTGTAAAACAACATGAAACCAAATCAAAATGGCAATCTTTTCCAACAATGTGAGGGAAACATCCTATTAGATCTTATTAAGAGTTGGTAAGTACACTCCAAGCCATGTACCTGTAGATGGTACTTAAATAAGAAGAAATAAATATAATTTTGCATAATAGACTTCTAAAACTCAGCCCTGTGTGACCTTCCGTCACATTGGAACTCCACTATACACAGGAGCTTAGATGGCTGTCCTCCTCACCTTCCTCCTCAAGATCACAGGCGGTTTCCTTCTTTTTCTCTTCTTCCCCCTTCCTCTGCTCCTTCTATCTCTACCCACAATTGAACCTTAAACAACTTTTATGTAATATTAATGCATTAAAAAGATAACATATAACATGTAAGTTATGGATCACGGTGATAAAGTAAACCCATCACCAACTTAAGAACAAGAAAGAAATTTCCCAAAACCCATGGGCTACCCACCCAATCCTAGCAGCCTCTTCCTTCCAGAGATAACCAGGAACTTTAATTGCAGATTATTTCCTTATTTCTTCTTGTCTCTTCTGCATATATGTCTCCCTAAGCAATATTTTCTTTTGCTTTGATTTGTAATGCCTTTTGTAATAATGATATTGGTGTGCACCTGTTTTTCTAACTTGATTTTGTCACTGACGCGTGTTTGACAGTTCATGGGCGTAGCTAGAGGACTGCATCCATTTTCGATGCGTTCTATGACTATACCCAGGTTTCTGTATTCATCCTCCATCTAGTAAGTTTCTGTGAGTGTCCTATAACCATCACCTTATGTACACATTCCAGAAATTTCCCTCAGGTGGAGCATCCCTCAGAGATTCCCTAGGGTGGAGCTTCTGGGTCTATTCCCCTTCATGGCACTGTCAACCCCGCATTAACCCGAACTGCAGCTGCTCCCAGTCCTACTCAGTAGCCCCAACAGCACACCTATGACTGCCTGGCACCTCATTCCAACATACACAGATTAAAATCTCTGCTATGTGGTACATTTGTGTCTAGGTGAAGAATTGTCAGGTCTTAGGGTAAAAAAATGTTTGATTTCACAATGTGGTTTTCCAAAGTAGTCATACTGATTTTTAGTCTGGATAACAAAATATGTCTGTTTCACCACATCTTCTGTAATGGTTGATTTTTATCAGAGCACTACATTTTGCCAATGTAGTGCATATGAACTATATCTCAGTATTGCCTTGTGGCATTTCCCTGATTACTAATGATTTTGAGCATTTTTCACATATTTGCCATGCTTTTTTTTTTTTCCTGTGATATGCCTGTTCAAACGTTTTTATCTTCCTGTGATGGGGACTTTAAAAAACAATAACACGGGTGGTACCTGTGGCTCGGTGAGTAGGGCGCCGGCCCCATGTGCCCAGGGTGGTGGGTTCAAACCCAGCCCCGGCCAAACTGCAACAAAAAAATAGCTGGGCGTTGTGGCGGGCACCTGTAGTCCCAGCTGCTCGGGAGGCTGAGGCAAGAGAATCGCGTAAGCCCAAGAGTTAGAGGTTGCTGTGAGCTGTGTGACGCCACGGCACTCTACCCCAGGGCGGTACAGTGAGACTCTGTCTCTACAAAAAAAAATAAAAAATAAAATAACACAAAAACAAATATTTTACCTATTTTCAATTTGGTAGACTTTTCAGACTTCTTTATGTATTAAGGATATTAATATTTTGTTGGTTACATGATGTCTTTGCTCAGGCTACAGAAACAAAATACCATAAATTATGTGGCTTAAACAACAAAATATTTATTTCTTGCAGTTCTGGAGGCTGGAATTCTGAGATCAGAGTGCCAGGATGGTTAGTTTTGGTAAGGGTTGTTTTTCTGCCTTGTCGTCAGGTGTCTTCTATCTGTGTCCTTACATTGCAAACAGACAGCAATCTTTCTGGTGTTTCTTCTCATTTGGTGTCTCTTCTCATAAGGGCACTAATCCTGTAATGAGGGCCCCACCCTTATGACTTCATCTAGCCTTAAATACTTCCCATAAGCCCCAGCTCCAAATACCATCATACAGAACAAATACCATCAATGTACAAATTTTCAGGGGGATACAAGTCAGTATATGTATTATAAATATCTTCTAGTTTGTCATTTATCTTTTCATTTTTGTTTGATGCCTTTTTATAAGCAATAGTAAGATTACAAAGCATGTTTTTATAGCAATAAAACTATATTATACATTCTGTTAAGAGTATCAAAGTTTTGTCTTCACTAGCTTAATCTATCTAGAATTTGTTTTTTTGAGCAAAACAGAGATTCAATTTTATTTTTGTTCATATAGACAATTAATAATCTAAGTACCATTCACTGTGAGATCAATATGTGCCCAGTGAGCTGCTGGGGACCTGTGTCATAGCTGTCATATATGACAGACTCTGTCTGAATTCCACATAAGTACAGCTCTATTGCTTAGCTTTCTATTCTGTTGCATTGATTAATGTGATTATCCTTATGCAAGTACATTCTCTGAGAGACTATATATTTATATCTTGATGTATGAAAAGACAATTTTTTTAGTTTACTATTCTTCTTTAGAAGGGTTGAGATAATTCTTAGAACTTTGTTCTTACATGTAAATTTTGAAATCACATTGTAAAGTTTTTATTAATTTTGTTAGAAAATGTAAAAACTCTATAGGAAAAATTGAGAATTACTGGAATTTTTACAATATTGAGATTTCCTATACAATATCATGGAAAATTTTCATTAAAACATATAGTTAATATATGTTTTAATGAAACATATTAAACATATAGTAATACCGTAAATTTTTAATTTCTAACTCTGTACAATAGTTATAGCTCACATAAATAAAAGCTCTTTGAGCCCTTGATAATTTCTAAGAGCATGGCATGATCCTGAGGCTTAAACATTTAACAACAACTGATCTAGTTCATTCAGTTGGATACTTACTTCATTCACTAAATTTTTAGCTTTTCCTCTCAAAAAAAAATAATCATTAAGGGCAGCGCCTGTGGCTCAGTGAGCAGGGCACCAGCCCCATACACTGAGGGTGGTGGGTTGAACTGGGCCCTGGCCAAACTGCAACAAAACAATAGCCAGGCAGGCGCCTGTAGTCCCAGATTCTCAGGAGGCTGAGGCAAGAGAAATGCCTAAGCCCAAGAGCTGGAGGTTGCTGTGAGCCATGATACCATGGCACTCTACCGAGGGTGAGAAAGTGGGACTCTGTCTCTAAAAGAAAAAAATAAAAAAAAATTCATTAAGTGGCCTTTACAGTCTATTTTCAAGCACACCATCTAAGTTTTGATATGTAACATTATCATTATCGCTCAGTTATAAGGGAGTTCTATATTTTAATTATGATGTTTGTTTTGATTCAAAATGTGAAAGTATTTCCAAAAATCTAGGGATTTATCTTTGATATTGACCTCTAATTTAATTTAACTCTAGTAAAAGGATGCGATCTCTGTGATGCCAATTCTTTGAAATTTATTATTACTCACTTTATGTCTTAATATGTAGTAAAATTTACAAAACTCACATTTGTTTTTGAATATAATATTTATGTTCTAGTTTGTGGGTGGGTCCTACAGATGTTCATTTAATCATACCTGCAAATCATAGAGCTCAGTTCTTCTATATCAGGGGTCCTCAAGCTTTTTAAACAGGGGGCCAGTTCACTGTCCCTCAGTCCGTTGGAGGGCCGGACTATAGTTTAAAAAAAAAAACTATGAACAAATTCCTATGCATACTGCCCATATCTTATTTTGAAGTAAAAAAACAAAACGGGAACAAATACAATCACATTGCCTCATGTGGCCCACTGGCCGTAGTTTGAAAACCCCTGTTAATATCATTACTAATGTGTTGTCTGTTGATTTATCAATAATTAAGAGCTGTATGTTAAACTCTTCCAATGAAATAAGGATTTTTTTCCTTTTTTTCCTTATAACTCTATAACTATTCTTTTTCATATTTTAGGATATTTTATTAAATTGATGCAAGCTTGGAATAGCTATATATTCCTAGTAAATTGAAATTATTATAGTTATGGTATAACTAATCCTTCCCAGAATGCTTTTCTCTTTGTCATAAAGTCTATTTTATTTGATATTAATATAGTTACCCCCCATTTGTTGTAGTTAGCATCTGCATATTATGATTTTATGCTTTTAATTTCATTCTTTCTATATCTTTAAATTTAGATTATGTCACTTATAAGCATGGATTTTATTTTATTTTTATTTTATTTTATTATTATTTTTTTTTGCAGTTTTTGACCGGGGCTGGGTTTGAACCCACCACCTCCGGTATATGGGGCCGGCGCCCTACTCCTTTGAGCCACAGGCACTGACCCATGGATTTTATTTTTTAACCAATATGACAAACTCTAATTTAATTAGTACATTTAATTTGTTTGTATTTATTATGCGTAGTGATACTTTTATATTTGTTTCTACCATTCTTCTTTTTATTCTTTTTTTTCTCATTTCTTGTAATTAATTGAGAATATGTTGCATTACATTAAACCTTTTCCTGGTTTAGAAGTTGTGCATCTAATTCTATAATTTAGAAGTTGCTCTTGAATTCAGTCTATATTTTCCTTTTCCTTATGGTGCTAAGGTGGATACAAATATTACAACCCAAACCTTTAAAAGATAGAGATCACTGCTTCTTGCAGAGAGCCCCCAAGGGGCTCTGAGCCCCAAGGACTGTAGGGGTCTTTCTAATTGTTGCTGAGGCATTTTCTGCCTCCTGATCAAATTTATCTGTGATATTCCTGAGTAAATGATCACCTATTTGAAGATCCTTATGTTCTTTTAAAACTATACCCCACAATTCACTCACGATCTCCACCTCACAATTTACTATCACCTTTATCTGGTTTGCTTCATTTTCCAAATCACTAACAAAGGAAGAAAGAATAAAAAAATAAGGACTTACTACTGACTTTTAAACCCATCTATAAAAAATCTTTCTCCACCACCTCTAGTCAGATTTTAGATTACAAAAACTGATAGACATTTTGCTGTAGGACAAGCTATGTTCTAGCTAGATGCTTTAATATACATTGTCTCACCAAATCCTCACATCAACTCTTTGAAGATGTCTTGTTTTTGATAAGTAAAAACTGAGGCTCAGAGAAATTAATAAAGTACATAAGGTCACACAGCTAATCAGTAGCAAAATACTGGATTTAATCTTGGTTTTTCCAGTTCCAATCTACTTATCTCCCTCTACTATCTATATATGTTAATTTCATTGCTTATTTTATTTTTAACTTAGCCCCTTTAAATAGCTATATGTAAATCCTAGTTTAATTTTTCTTTATATAAATATGCCAACTATTGTTTTAGCATATGATGCATTTGATGCATAAGAATTTTTAGTCACTTAGACACTAAATGGAAGCAAATGAGCGTAAGGTTCGGTTGTTAGATTTTTCATTTTTAAACTTTTATCCTTTTTAGCAAAAACGATTTATGGAATACTCTGCTTACCTGATGAGGTAGAATTTTACAAAGGAGTTAGCTGTTTTTCTGCGCACAGATGAAAACATTAAGTAATCTTAGGGCAGATTTTCATCATCATGAGAATTTCACTTGGATGGGCCCCCCACATTAATGAAATGTAGGGAGAAGGGTGATGTTTTATTGCCATAGAAAAAAGGCCCATAGTAAAACCTTATAGTGTCTTGAAAACTGTGGTGCCATGTGAGATCTTTCAATACAGGAAGTTCTAGAAGCAGAGTTGAACAATTTTTATAAGGAGATCAAAGCTCTCTGGTTCTCTAGGATTCAAGATAATGGGTAGATCTTACGTTAAATTGAAGTTGTTCTGTCCAAGGTGTGCTGGCAGGAGAGGTCTCAAAAGTCTCTAAGGAAAAACCTACCAGTGAGTACAAAAGGTCTGGCTGGTGACTTGAACTCAGCACAAGCACCTAAGGGTAGGATCGGAGAACTAATTCCAGCATAGC
This sequence comes from Nycticebus coucang, assembly GCF_027406575.1. Classification (NCBI taxonomy): domain Eukaryota; kingdom Metazoa; phylum Chordata; class Mammalia; order Primates; family Lorisidae; genus Nycticebus; species Nycticebus coucang. The sequence continues at coordinate 18,879,365 of NC_069784.1, read as the reverse complement.
TGTGCCTGAGTCTTTAAGGCTGTCTGGATCCAGCCACTATGGAATAATGTTGGGGTTTGGAAAAAAAAATTGCTAAGCAAATGAAATTCAATTAAAAATCTATTATTTTGATTCCCCAGGGAAGGCACGCATCCCTCACTGTATCCCTGCAAGTGCAGAACCAGTCTTCAACAGCGACATCTTGTGGCTGAAGTGTGGTATAGTTCTATCATCCTTCAAACACTACAGTCCCCCAGAGTTCCTGGACAATTCAGAATTGGGTAAACTTCAAAAGTGAAATACTGAAATTCCTAAAAATAAATGGTATTTCAAACAATTGATTGAAAAATTAAAATTTATTTGTTATTGTACCCTAAACTCAGAAAACAGACTAAAACCAAGTATAGAATATTATCAGTCCTGCAGAAAACTCTCTCATTCCCCTCTCCTCAAAGGTGACCACTAGGACGGCACCAAGGGTGGAGGGTTCAACTCAGCCCCGGCTGAACTGCAACAACAACAAAAAATACAGCCTGGTGTTGTGGCAGGCGCCTGTAGTCCCAGCTACTCGGGAGGCTGGGGCAAGAGAATAGCCTAAGCCCAGGAACTGGAGGTTGCTGTGAGTTGTGACACCAGGGTACTCTACCGAGGGCGATAAAGTGAGACTCTGTGTCTACAAAAAGAAAAAAAAGGTGACCACTAATCTGACCATTATAAACATAGATTGGGCTTGCCTGTTTTGAATTTCATATGAATGCAGTTGTACAAGGTGTGCTCTTTTATGTGCAGCTTCCTTCATTCAACATTATTCTTTCACCAACTTAAGGGGATACCATCACACAGGTGTTTGCTATTCTTTTTAATATACATAGTATTCTATTTTGTGAATATACAATAATTTATTTACTGACTCTTTTAGTTGTAAACAAATGGTTTCCTCCTTCAGGACTACTATGGATAAGACTTTTATGAATATTCTTGTACATGTCTTCTTGGGAACACAAGCATTCATTTCTGTTGGGTATATTACTAGAGATAGAATTTCTGGGGTTTAGGGTTTATGAATGTTCAGCTTCATAGAAACTACCAAACAGTATTTAAAGCAGTTGAAGATATTTCTACTCAAAACAGCAAGTAACACATGAAAATTCCATTTGTTCCACATTTTTGTCAACACTTGGTATTGTCAGTCTCATTTCTAGTCTTTCTGGTAGGTGTGTAGTAGTATCTCAATATGATTTTAATTTTTATTTTCCTGACAACTAATCACATTTCCCACTTTCCATATGCTTATTTGCCATTTGGATATCATTTTTTTATAAAATGCCTACTCAAGTCTTTTGCCCACTTCTTTCATTTGGCAACTTTATTTTTCTTATTGTTTCATAGTAATTCTCTATCTATTCTAGATACAAGTCCTATGCCAGATATTTTACATTATTACAAATATATGCACATAGAAATATATATAAGTGTAATTATATGTTGCAAATATCTTCTCTCAATCTGTGGCTTGCCTTTTATTCTCTTAATGGCATCTTTTGATTGAGAGAAGTTCCTAATACTAAGGAAGTTCAATTTATGTATTTTTTATTTTACAGTTAGTTTGGACTTTATGGTCTCTTACATTAAAAATCTTTCCCTTCCCCAAGATCATGACAATATTTTCTTATGTTTTCTTTTAAAAGTTTTATTATTTTAAATTTCACTTTCAGGTTTATAAACCATTCTAAATTAATTTCTTATGTTTGGTGAGATCACACTACCTACCTTGAATTTTTCTACTCTAAGTAGAGAGAGAAACTCACTGCTATCTCTTAATTCCTCCTTCTAAAAAAATACTGGATAATTCTTCCTTTCTACTCCTGCCTAGAATTCTCTGGTCTCCTATACACGAGTCATCAACTCAGATCTCACCTGTGCTGTGATCTTAGAAGCATGAAGTGCACTTAGCTGTACTGCTTTAAACTGTTAACTATTTTTATATGTAGTACATATGTTACCTTGTTTTCAACTAGACTCACACTTCTTAAAGGTAGGAATTGCACAGAAAGGTTCCCACATTAGCCTCCCAAAGTGCTAGGATTTAGAGGCATGAGCCCCACAGCACCTGACTGCAGTACACAAGTTAATCAGCTGCCTTGTATTTGTGAAATAGCCATGATATAACATAAAGTAACATTAAGTAACACTGAGAACATTAAGTAACCTGTGGTCAGGTGCTGTGTGGCTTATGCCTGTAAATTCCCACACTTTGAGAGGCTGAGAAGGGAAGATCACTTGAAGCCAGGAGTTCAAGACCAGCCTGGGCAACATAGGAGACCCTGTCTCTACAAGAAAAAAAAAATGTGTACTTAATTCACAGACCATCAGGTGGATCTTCCGAGGCCAGTCACTGCACAGCCATTCCTATGAGAGATGCTGATGTCATGCTGACAAATATGTCAAGGACAATTTTTAATGAAAATTTAAAAATTTAATTATAATTAATTTTAATTTAATGAAAATTAAAGTGGTATTGTCAGTCTCTTTAAGGGAGTCTTTTTCAGGTGTATTTCTATAGTCCCGTTAATAGTCACTACCTTCTTCCACATTTCACATGTTTGCTTATGTGCTAATACTCCTCAGTTTTCATTATAGCTTATTACTTGGTTTTATTTTATTTCATCATTATTGTAGAAAGTACTGGTAATTTTTTGATGTAACTCTTTTAAAAAATTGAATTAGTAGGAAAGGAAAATATCAAATAGATTCAAAGCCTTCTCCACATTCCCTTTCCCACTCTGTAGGGAGAGAAAAAAAAATCATGGGGTCTAAATTTGTCATCTGTCTAACAGCTATCCCGTGTCTATCATCTAGATCTGTTGATTTCCAGATATGTCAGTGTACCTGTTCAAAATTATTTTTTCCTGCTTTGTGACTTTTAACAGGGGTGTATTTTTTTTAATGTTTTCTTTTTTTTCTATGCCTTTCTCTTAAAAGAGTTTAAAAACAGAGTATGGCCTCCTGCATTCTGATGTATATTAGTGGCCTTGTTTTGCTTCCCAAATGAGGTTCAAATGCCTCTTCTTCATTCTGGTTTTTGTCATAATTATCATTTCCTCTTTAAAAGAAAAAAAGAATAGGTATTATGAAAAATTTCTCTAGGGCTCCCTCCCAATTTCCTTACTGCCACTCCACAGCCTCCGTCCCATCCATCTCCACTGGGTGCCTTCCATATTCTTATTCTTCCCGTTCTCCTTTTCTCAGAGCAATTGTAATCTGCTTTAATTATGGTGGATATTCCAGCAGCCCGCCCTTCTCCTGGGCTTTAGTATTCCCTACTTCAATACCATACTCACTAGATTTTGTTTTAATTCCCCCAAATTAGCTCTCCTGAATTCTAATGCCCTGATATGACTGCTCGCGTTCTGGTTCTGAACTTGATCCCACCAGGTTTAAGAAATGAGGGAAAGCAAGATGCCCTGCATTTCGGTGTGAATGCTTACGTCGCCGAGGAGGACCTTTCCCTCAGAAAAAGGAGAAAGATCCCTGACCCAGGCCCTGACTGTTCTCCCTTTTGTCTTTTTAAAAATCCCTCCAGTAAAAGAGAATTTAACTTTAAAAAAATTGCACACCCCCGTCTTTCCTCAATTGTGCAGCATACTTCAGATCCCCAGTTAATTGATATGAAACCTCATGCCAGGGCTGTCACCCTCTGTGCTTCCTCCCTGTTACCTGTTGGGGTGTCACGTGGTGCAGAATGTGAGGGGCCAAGGGCACGTTTGCTCCCGCTCCCCCTGCCCACTCCAGGAAGACCAGGGTACTGCATGCTCACCCCTGTCAGTAAAGGTAGTTCTTCTTTCCCACAAAAACATTCATTTTAATCAAATCTCATTACAACAAAACAAATATTTAGACTCATTTTTACAAGCATAAAGAGTTCAGAGATTCCATGTTTCTTTCTGAAAAGTAAGGGTTTAGTGGGTAGGATGTCTGCCCCTGGTGAGAGAGATACAGCCCGTTGTTCTCTTGGTTGTGGTAAATCTGTACTGGGCTCCAGTACCACTCTTCTCTCCCGTCATTGCCTCTATCAGTTAGAGTGTATTCAATTACAGTTAAAGAAAACACAGTTCTGACTTATTTAAACAATGAAAGGGGACAGAAGGCCTTCTCTAAGTGAAAACCCAGAAATATGGCCAAAAGAAGCTTGATCCAGCCATTCAACAGTGTCACCAAGTAACAAGTTCCTTATTGAATGTAATTTATTTATTTATTTATTTATATAGAGAGAGTTTTCCTCTGTGGCCTGGGTAGAGTGCAGTGACAGCATCATAGCTCACTACCTCACAGCAACCTCAAACTCCTGAGCTCCAACGATCCTCCTGCCACAGCCACCCAAATAGCTGGGACTACAGGTACCTGCTACAACACCCCATTAATTTTTCTATTTTCAGTAGAGACTGGGCCTTGCTTTTCCTCAGGCTGGTCTTGAATTCATCCTCTCAAGAGATCTTCCCCGCTCAGTCTCCCAAAGTGCTAGCACTACAGGTGTGAGCTACCAGGCCCAGCCCAGTTCTTTCTTTTCTTTTGTTCCTCCATGTAATCACTTCATCCTAAAGTTGACTCATACTGTGGTGCTTAAATGACATCACCAAGGTCCTGGAACTATGTGCTTCTCCCAACCAAGAAGGAAAAGAACATTTTTGTAGCATTGCCAGCAAGTTCTGACCTTCCTCTGACTGGAGCAGCCTTGGTCACAGGGCCCCTGCACAGTCACTGAGGCTGGTGGGAGATAGCGATTCACTGGCTTGGCCTGGGTCACCTGCTCTAACTCTCAAATCAAGAAAGAAGTTTGTTTCCCAAGAAGCATGTGTTTTACAAGGTGGAAATTATGGCTACTAGGGAGGGGGAAAGGAAGGATGTATTCTGGAGGGTAACATAAATAGTTGAACTCTAAAAAATCCTGGCCCAAACATATTGTGTTTACTTGATCTACAATGAAGCCCTGCTGTAATACTGGCCGCAGGAAAGGCTCTTGTTAACGGTTGCTCTCACCTTAAAGAGAGCAAAAACATACAAATACAACCTCCTGGCTTCTGACAAGAAGTAGTTTAGGCTCCTGGGCAAGTGACTTAGAGTCTTTCTGCTCTTATTTTTCTAAGATTGAAGATTGTTTTAGAAACGAATCCAGATGATACTAAAAGTTATCCAATTGTCTGCCCTGTTTGGCCAGTTGATTTTTTTGTTGTTGTTGTTTTTAATAACTTCTATGTCTCTAAGAGAGGAAAGGTTTGATCAGAGTAAGACAGGCTCTATACACCATGAGGGAGGTGAATGTTTTTCTGCTACAATAAACTAGCATTCTTCTCTAATACATTGATTTAAATGTGTAACATTCAAGGGGTTAGGAAGCAGGACTCAACCTGTTTGGCTTTGCCTTAAATTGTTAGTTTTTTGAAGTCCAGTTAAAGGAGATGGATTCTTAGGGATCTCTGCCAAATAAGAATGAGAGAGCTCAGGTGAGAAGCGAAGTGGGAGAGCTGAGCTGTCCCAGTGTCTCCCTTTCCTGGCAAGGATCCTTGCTGAGAAAATAGATAACAATGATAGCCCCAGAGAATCTATCAATGAATATCTCCCCTACCCTCCATTCCTGCTTCCCTTCCCTTAACTGGCAACACATTAAACCTTTTCTTTCTTTCTACGGCTCCCTGTATTACCTTAGATGTTTTGAATCCATGCAGAGAAGGACACAATCCAAGATTCGTATAAGCTGAGGTGGGGCTGTGGAATCACTTTCTGGAGTCACTTGAAACTCAGGGAACTGAAGCAATGTGCCTAGGCCCTTCTAATAGAAACTGAGCTCTCTCAACTTCCTTCAGACCTGGGTGGAAGGAGTAGCACCTGTGAATTATCACTGACACCCTGACGATTGTTGAAATTGAAGAAACAGATGATGTAAAAATATTAACCAGCTCTTAGCACAGTGTTAATTCAATTTTTTTTTTATTTCATAGCACACTTGACTCTATAGTTAAACTTCCACCGCACACATATATTATGTTGATCAAAAAAAAAAAAAAGAATATGCTTACTGTGCTTTGAACTTCTTTTGAAAATAATGTAATTAATAATCTTCAAAAATTTTCACGGCATTCCTAAGATCCTCTCATGGCACACCAGTTGAAAATCACCGTCTTAGCACATCGTTTCTTTAGGAATGACATTACTTTTTCTGAGGGTTTCTCTGAATTATTCAGAATGTCATCTGTGTCTCACTGCTTCCCCCCAACCCCCAGTTTAATGTCCATAATTGACTATAAAATTAACAAGAAGCTTTGCATGTTTGCCCGGCAAACCGGAAGAAGCCAGGGAAATGCTCTTTGGTTTTTGTGAGTTCTCTGAAATCTCTCACTTTAGAAAGCATTATTGCTAACATTTTGCCTCCCGCCCCCCCACCCTGCCCCACCACACAAAAAAACTTACTATGATGTTGTCCTATCTAAGACTCCAAGGTAGAACAAAATAGAAGTAAACCTAACACTTTTGAGAAATTACCTACATTTTCCTATGTGCATTATAAATCTTAAAAGATTACTTCTTTCTACTACTTCTTTCAACTGTTTACTAATACAGAAAGATTTTCTTTGGCTGCTCATCTTGTTCACTAAGGCATACCAGCCAAAATCCTGCCACCCTCCACTTCTGAATGTCCACAGAAATGTTATTATTTAGGAATTTGTTTACTTTTCTATCTTGAAACTTAAAAAAATATGTATTTCCTTCTTGTTTGGTAACCATAAGTGGATTAACTAATACATATTTTTCTCAGTATACCATAGTTTATTCTTCATAGTGCAGTGCTTGAAATTTTCATGACTCACAAGACCGGTTGTGATCTACCTGTTGTTAACAGTCACTAGCAAATCCTTTGTTAAGGAATCTAGTGTGACTTGGACATTTTTTTGAAGAATTTTAGGCAGAGTCTTATAATAGAGGTTTTAGCAATACAAAGCTTTCTAGTTAAATAAAAAGAAAATCAAATACTTGTAAAAAAGGAATTCTTAAGACTTAACTTGAAAGGAGTGGTTAGTCATGTGATCTTGCTACCAATTAACCTTGACTTAAAGGTCAGAGGTCAGCATATTCCTGTACCTTAGTCCTCCACGTGTAGGGTTGGGGGGAAAGGTGACAATTTGGAGGACAATTTACAAGCCAGGTATAATCATCTGAAATGTTGATTCAGTTTTATCCTAAGAATTTATGGCAGCTGGAAAGAAAGCAAATATGTTTTGCTAATTCAAGTGGTTACAGCTTCCTTCCCTCCTACTCTGTATAGAACTTCTACAAGAGTTATAAATCTCATCTTTCTGTAAAACTAATGAAATGGTGTCACTATGTAGGGGAAATGACCTGGGTTTCTTTTGAGCAGGAGACAGCATTAAAGGGGAGTCCCAAAGCTAAAAGTTTCACCTAAAAACAGAACTAACCAGGAAATTAAAAACAATCCTAAGTGAATGACTCTATCCTTTGTCAATAAAGGTAACACCACTTCCCACAACCTTGGAAAGGAAAATTGGTTGGTCATCACGCTGCCAGTTGGTCTTCACAATTATTATGTTTAATAGTTGTGGCTTCAACCAGGAATAGTTTTTTTCTCTCTTCTCCTTCGTTCTTTTATTAATTCACTTATTTAACAAACAATTATTGACAATCTAAAAACTGTATGAAGCTGTAGGGATAGAAAAATGAGTAATGCACATTTCCAAGCAATTCATAAGTTAGTAAATAAAGAAGCTTTGAAAACAAATTTAAAAAACCCAAAGCAATGAGACAAGTGCTATTAGAGAGAAATGATGGCCTGATCATGACCAGTGGCAAGATTTGCAAACTGGCTAATTGAGGTTCAGAATTTAAACTGTGGCCATGAATTTGAATGATGCTGTGGGCCCCAAAAGTTCAATTATGGACCTGACCTCATGTCTACAATGCTTATCACAGAGTAAACATTTTAGGTGGCAAAAGATATGCCCCTGTGGCCTAGGCTTTTCTTTTCAAAATTGCCTCAATTGTGGTTGAACGACATTGCTAAAACCACTTGATTTGACGTAAGCTACTTATTTTACATTAAAATTGAACCCTTGAGCTTCCTTGCACATATTCTTAATTAATTAATTTCTTCTTTCATTAAGCAATAGATCGTAGAGGATGACTTTGGAATGAGTATAGAATGAGACTCCTGGATTCATTATAAACTGTCAACTTGGGATGCCCAGTTACTTGGTCTCAGTGTCCTACAGATGCCTCCCTCCTAGGCCCGGAAACAATGTACACCATCTCTAGGAAGAACTGTGTTCCTGCAAGACCTAGGCACATCCCTACAGGAAGTTTGGCTTTTGAGGAAAATCACTAAAATATTTTCACATAGGTAAAAGCAAGTGAAAATTAAAATTAGGGATAACACTAAAGTGCAAAAATTGATGTGGGTGAAATTGGAGTTGATTATAAAAGCATATTACCTGCCATTACCTTGATGAGGATAACAAGGAGTTCCTGGCACACAGAGGGATCTAAAGAAATATTGATGAATGAAGATAACAAGTGCCAGCGGGGCTGAGGTGGGGTGAAAGAGCTGCCTTTCTGGAATTTTTCTGTTTTAGCTAGAATTCTAAAAGGTAAATTATAAGAGTGTTTTGTACTCTATTAAATATTTCATTTAACATGGCCTCTTTTGTACAGATGAGGAAGCCAAGGTTCAAATTCAGGTTTGAATTTGTCTACTTATTTATTTATTTATTTATGTATTTATTTATTTTCTTAGGGACAGAGTCTCACTTTATCACCCTCAGTAGAATGCTGTGGTGTCACAGCTCACAGGAACCTCCAACTCTTGGGCTTAGGTGATTCTCTTGCCTCAGCCTCCCAGGTAGCTGGGACTATAGGCACCTGCCACAATGCCTGGCTATTTTTTTGTTGCAGTTTGGCCAGGGCCGGGTTCGAACCTGCCACCCTCCATATATGGGGCCAGTGACCTACCCACTGAGCCACAGATGCCACCCAGATCTTAATTTATTTTTTTCATGATATTTTTATGACCTTTTGCTAATACACTACTTACGTTTATCCTGTAGATAAGAAGACTTATGTCTGAGCACCCTTTTCAGCCTAATATTCATGCATGAATAACAAAAAGGAATACCTAAGAGAATGGATATGGCTGTGAGAGGAGGCAGAGAAACACTATTCTAGATAATGGTGGCAAATAACTGGTTCTTCCTCAAGTAGCTCATTGGAAGTATAACAACTTAGGTCCCTGATGGTACTCTCCTTGAGGGTAACAATGCACTTTCCACACCCTGTGTTTCAGCCAAGAGCGAACACTGATTGATTGCCCATTACTGAAAACTACGCTGTGTGAATTGTTCTCAATTGCCTTTCATTTTTTAATGGGAATCTTAAGAAATTCAAGGTCTTCTAGAAGTATATTGAGTATAACAACATTGGGGGCCAGACAACAGATGCAATAGTGAACTGGATTTGCTCTTTGCATACCTTTTTGGGGGTGGTCATGATCTTATTCTTGCCTTTGAGTTTTCTTGTGGTATTTACGCCTCTCTACAGAGTAGGTCATGATCTTACCCTTGCCTTTGACTTTTCTTGTGGTATTTATGCCTTTTTACAGAGTAGTCCATCTATGCCACCCTTTACCATGGAAGTCAGTGGTTGATGACAGAATCCCCACCAGGGTGATAGAGGTGATATTTAAAACATTTATCAACCAATGCACATCAGATCCAATTAAAATTGATCACAGGTATGAAAATCCAATACCATGGTTCTACCTACTGAATATTGGCTCTTCCTGAACTTAGATTCAGATTGGTATTTCTCTCATTTCTATACAATGAAGATTAATTATGATGTAATAAGACACGTGTGTGTATGTGCACACACACATGCACATACACACACACCTGCCTGAACAAACACCTGAATTTTGTCCTTCAAGTGAAGCAGCCACCTCAAGAGGATAATACATTTATTTGACATGCTGTCATTGCTCAAAACAATTTTAAAACTCCTCTTGGAATTGCCTTCAGGGTCAGTTTATGAACCACAAAAGATAATTTGTCTGTATGTTTTATAGTCACACCTAATTTTTGACAAATTTATAATACCAATCTTCATTATCCTTTATCATAAATTGCTCTTAAATAACTTCTGGCTATTTCTAAAAAATCAACCCTACTTTCAAAAGACAAAGATTTGTTCCATTTAAATATATACAAACAAATATGATACAGGCTGGGAGGGAAACTCAGAGTAAAAGACTGTATTTTTCCCATATAAATTTGGTTGTTTTATAAAGAGACATGTACGGTTTAGCAAAAGGTGAAAAGGTACTTCTTTCTACTGGTCAGCCTTTGAGTTGATGCCTCACTAACACTCCCAGTCCGTAGGAAATGCTCTGCTCATAGCTCCTTGCTATGAGTAGTATTTGTGTCCCTCCAAAATTCATATTGAAACTAAATCCCAATGCAATAGTGTTAAGAGGTGATTAGGTCATGAAGGTTCTGTCCTCATGAGTGGATTAAGGTCTTTATATGTAGTTTATTATGAAAATTTTGAGACAGGCCACGTTATGGTCCATTATTTCACTTCCAAGAAACAATCTACAGCATCTTTTCTGATTCATCCAAGCAAGTCTCAACTTGTTCAGGTTATTGGTGTTGCTGGAAGGGCTTCGTTTGTTTCTGAAGCATATTTTCTGTTTCTTTATTTCTGTGTATCTCAAAACTTGACCCATGTAAAAGGGCTTGAGGGAACTAGCTAGACCCTTTTGCCCTTCTTCCCTTGGTTGTGTGAGGACGCAGCATTCACCCCCTCTGGAGTACACAGCAACAAGGTCCTGAGAGCAGCCCTCACTGGACACTGAATCTGTTGGTGCCTCCATCTTGGACTTCCAGCCTCCAGAACTGTGAGAAGTAAATTTCTTATGTTTATAAATTACCCAATCTGAGGTATTTTTGTTATTGTAACACTAATGGACCAAGATATCCCTCTTAGCCCAGGCGACCGTGTTTTAGATCATATGACTTAAATCCCCTAAACACCACCCTTCCTTTACAGATCACTAAACCAGGGATAGATGACTAATTCAAGACAGCCATTCTTTGAGCTGGCCAATCCATGTGGCCTGTTCAAAAAGATGGGCTGGACCAATCAGAATCTCAATTTTGAGATATGAATTAAGATATAAAAATAATGTTCCCTGTCTGTGAGAGCTGAAACTGGAAACTCATAATATGATGATTAGAAGTGAGAAGTGAACAGAGAGGATTCATGATTGCCAAGTAAAAATCACCAAGTTCTGAAGGAATGGACCTGAATACTATTTAGCCATAAAAAGGAAGGACATTCTGTCATTTGCAATAATACAGATGAAACTGGAGGACATTAAATGAAATGAGCCAGGCACAAAAAAGGCAAATATGGCATGTTCTAACTTGTATGTGGAATCTAAAAAAGTTGAACTCACAGACACAACTATTAGAACAGTAGTTAACAGGGACAGGAGTGGGCAGGCAGGTGGGTGATGGTGGCCAAAGGGTTCAAAATTTCAGTTAGATAGAAGAAATAAGTTCAAGAAATGTACAACATGGTGACTGTAGTTAATAATACTACATTGTATGCTTGAAAATTTCTGAGACAATAGAGTTTAAGTGTTTTCACCATAAAAATATGTTTAGTATGTGAGATAATGCATATGTTGATTAGCTCCATTTAGCCATTCCACAGTGTATTTCAAAATATTGTGTGGTACACCACAATATATTCAATTTTTATTATCCATTAAAAATGAGTAAAAATAAAGAAAATAAAGCCAAGGAGAATTATTTAAAATTCTAATTCCTTCCCTTGAAAAATTGGGGATTCCAATAGAAAAAAATTTGCATATAAGAGAATTCTTTTAAAAGTAGGCATTCTAATTCATGTAAAAACAAATCAGTAACACCCTAACGAAGCAAATATTTACATTTACCAAAAGCATTTCAGAAGTACAAAGTTCACCAATTCTCAAGGGCAACAATAAAGATCAGAAAGATGTCAAAAGATACATGTTTGCCTCTAAACAAAGATTATGCTATTTGCCTTTAGTTTGCAAACAAAATGACTAATTGTGAATAGATTCTCACTTGCAATCTTTGTAGAGTTTCTTCCCCACTCCTAGCTCCCAACAACTGTGGAATCCTGGTATTTGGGCTAATGCTGTAATTTGATAAGGTAGCCAGAAGCTACAGTGCTAACATACCACTTTCTCTTAGTTCCTGCTGAGCCTGTCTTTCTTAGTCATCTTCTCCTACTAAAAGGTTTAAAGCCAATCTAAATCTTAAGAATACAAATGTCAGGACTTTACCAATTTACCTGTCTTCTTTGATTACCTGGCTTGAAAGACCAGAATCCCATCAAATATTGGTCATTTGTTGTACACACCTGGATAATACTATTTCAGATAAACTAAGAAGGCCAGGTGTACTGGCATTTAGGACCCAGAAAAAAACCCTAATCTAGAAAGCATGGGACCCAGCCATGGTATAAAAATCTTAGTGAAAGAACTACCCTGGCAAATCTCTACTTAACTTTTGACTTCAGGTGTTCATCTTATCTTTTTTCTCACTCAGAGAATGCAAAATTTTGCAGAGTACAACACCTTAAGTTTCTTTACCTCTACCTATCAACCTGGCTCCTATATGCTGGTTGACAATCCCTTGAGGTCTTTTCTTTCTTTCTTTTTTTTTTTTGGGGGGGGGGGGGAATGTGGGTGTTTTAAAGGGAAAGTAAACCACTCAAATCCTCCTCTGAAAATTCATTTTACAGTGCATTTGATAGAGGGACTAATCAAATATCTTAAGTTCTCTATTTCATGTTTAACTTTACATAGATAAGTGCAAATAAAAATAAACTTAAAGCTCTAATAATATTAAATTCTTGTTTCTCAAAAATTTTAAATATCTAAAAAGAGTTTCTTCCATTTCACTTGAATCCAAAATATGTAGCTTCATTTATAAAAGAACAGAAAAGTATCTATTGTGCTACAACAATCCAAATTAGAATTAGATAATCAGGGATTAGCAATATGTAAGGAAATAAAGAAAAGATTAACATGATAAACTTGGTTTTGGAGTCCCATATCTTTCCTAATGGCAGAGACCTTGGAGTGCTGTTGAAAGAGTAGCTTTAAACTACCAGTGGGAAAATAGTCTCTCTGGAGATGCCATTCCTCCTAGACTGGACCCCAGCCTCCACTTCTTCAATGGAGAGGTAAAGATACAGAAGCTGATGGAGGACATCTCACCCCAAAGTAAAACCAGAAGTGGGAGTAATGGAAGAATAGAGAGGGAGATAAGTCGCCCAGAAAGACATAGTGTAGCCAGATGAAAGCCCATTTGAAATGTGCCAATGGAACAGCTATGAAGGAAAATGAATGAAAACATGTTTCCTTGATCAATTAAATAGTAAGTCCCAGAAATGTAGAATATTGTCTACGTGTTGGAATACTGACATATATACTGCTAAAGAAAGTTTATTTCCTAGACAATCCACCTTCTTGTTATGTGTTATACTACATGTATGGCAATGCAGTGAAATTTAAAAATAGGTGAAATGTGACCCTTTCCCTGTCGACTTAAGGCCACATATGGCCTTCTAGGTCTTTAAGTGCAGCCTTTTGACTAAATACAAATTTTACAGAACAAACCCCTTCATTAAAGGGGCTGCTGCAGAGAAAGATGAAGCTTTTCTTGCCTCCTTTGGTGTTTATAAAAGAACAATCTTTTTTTTTTTTTTGGGCAGTTTTTGCAGTTTTTGGCCAGGGCTGGGTTTGAACCTGCCATCTCTGGCATGTGGGGCCAGTGCCCTATTCCTTTGAGCCACAGGTGCCACCCCATAAAAGAACAATCTTGAAATCAGAAGGCTGTAGGTTCCCCAGCCTTACACGTAACTATAATGAGTACTGTAGGCAACTGTAACACAATGGTAAATACTTGTGTTTCTAAACATAGAAAAGGTACAGTAAAAACAAAGTGTGATAATCTTAAGGGATCTCTGTCCTATCCATGGTCCCTCATTGACTAAAATAGCATTATATGGCACGTGACTATATTTTCATATCACATTTTCAAAAAAAATCCATGGACTTTCCCCACTAGTCATTCAGTTATTTGAGAAAAATAAAATAATAATGTTAGACGTGGTTTTTTTTTCTTTTCTAAGCAATTTTTGAAGGCAGCAAAATTTGAATTTGATATGTTCGGGATTTTATATGTTGTGGAGGGAAAGAAAGTTTAGATTTAGTAAGAAACTGCATCCAAATTTTGAATATTCCCCAAATTATCTGCACTTTGAAGGCAAGGAAATATAACAGGATCCAACTTTCTTGTAAGGTTTCTGGCATTTTCTGTCTAGGGTGTTGGTTTGAGGAGGGAAGCAGGGAGGGAGGAGAGTAGATTTGTTGGATGGTAACTGAGTTCAAAGAATTTTTCTACATTGGTAGTCTTGCTTTCTGTCTTTGATGAAAATCAAGTCCCTATGGTTGTTTTTTTTTTTTTTTCCAAATATTATGTTTATGCAATTTGTTTGTCTTTCAGAAAAGCTGGAGTGAGAGGCATGGAGAGTGTATGGTTCATATTCTAGTGGGTCTGATTCATTTCCCTGTCTACCTAATCACACCTCACCCAGAGCCCCCCCACTTAACCACTTGAATGACTGATGTTGCTGGGCTTAGACTAACCTCCTTTTACTTCATTTCCTTCAAAGAAGCCATATAGAACAAATATTTGAAGGACTTTAGAACAAATTTTATTCTTTCCAACTTGCCCTCTCCTTAAAAAGAAAAAAAAAAGTATCCAAAGTTAGGGACAAAGGGGATGGAGAGAACAAATGAAACCCTCAATGTGGAGATTTTATGGAAAGATCCTTGTGGGATTTTGCTTTTGAAAAGTGTTTAGCATAGACTTTAAGGATTGGCAATTTGTTTAAAGAAATGGGTAAAATATTTAAAATCACCACTTTATTTAAACTATTGTGCCTCCTTCAGTAAACATTCAGTACATGATTGAACCCTGTATGAACTTGTGCTTTTGCTGGTTAAATAGAATCTAAGCTCAAAATGAAAGGGGGCTGCTATTGAGAAAGGGACAAAAAAACTTAACATGTGCATTTTTTTTTTTTTTGCCCACACACAAGCACTTACCCCCCAAAAATACCATGTGAGTGGGATCCTTTATTAAAATGCCCCAAGTTTTTTTTGTGTGTGTTGTTTCCCCCCACCCCCCTTGGCCTCAAAGTGCTAAACTGAAAGCAAGCTGTTAACAGAAATGAGTAATTATTGAAGCTCTAACAGGCAGCTTTCATTGAAGTTGATTACAGCAGCCATATAATCACTTTTACGGATGCTGTAATCACAGTAGCAGGGAATGCTTCACTTGGTTCTTATTGTTTTCGCTCCGGGTGGAGGTAGGGGGCCTGCAAGAAGCCCGTTTTACCACCTCGGTACAATTTCTGCTGCAAAAGAAATCTACGCAGCCCTGAATGGAGTCGAGAATCATTTATTCTTCCTTTATTAGCATTTTTTTCCTCCCTCACACAAGAGTCCGTTGGAGTCGGGAAATTGCTGTTATTCAATATGCAAGCCAGAGGTTGTAATGACCGCTTGGAAGGGTATGACCAACAATTACGGCCCTTAATGAATTGGGGTAATCTAGTTGAGACTAAACACTAGTAGCAACTCTGGGCTGTCTCTGGTTAAATTAAAAGAACAGCAATGCAAAGGAAGTTAACAAGAATTAATTAGTTAGATCGAACTGAAAACCTACTCATTAGAGATGTTATAGGCAAAGTAAAAGCCTATCTTCAGTGCAATTAGGTAGACAAATGAATTGTACAACTGACTGACTCACACCTGCTAACAGCTAAGGGCTATGGCACTATGTGTGGGATCCACTTTTTCCAGTTCATGCATACTTGCATAGTTTAATGGATCTTACATTCTTGAATTAGCCTCCATTCCTTCAGATTTTTACTTGGATGTTTGATCTAAATACAGGAGTTTCACGGCAGTAGGGTGTTAACAAGCACTGGCGGAAGAGGGGCAAAGGACGTGTTTTGAACCCCCCTAGAGAGGGATTGTTTTATTTAAAAACAATCCGGAACAGGTCCTCCTGACAAGCTCATCAAAGAAAGGAACTGAATCTGTAAGGGTATCTCTTTTCAGATACATCTATTACCTAATTATTCCATCTTAAATCATTCAAAGACAGTTCATGGTGCCTGCATGGTAGAGGCAAATAAATATATTAAAAATAGAAAGGTAAGTCCAGAAAGATTTATGAAGCAGTTGTCTTCTTTAATCACACAGAAGGCTGGGAGTAGTACATGGCTGTGGGGAGCTGTGGGGGCAAGGAGGTCTGCTTTGCTTTGCTTTTGGGGGGTGTACAATAGATAAGGAAAAGAGAATCCCCAGAAATCTTGAGCTGGGCCCTTTCTGGGAACTGTTATCATAATTATGCACTCTGGTATTTTTTCCAGATGTTTCTCTGGTCTTTTTCTACCTTTTTACAGTTTGGCTTCCTTGCTGTCTTGCACTTAGTCCCTGAAAGTTCTCTGCCCAGCACATTGGCTCCTGCACTCCAGTCCAGGATGGACTCAGTAGTTAGAAGTGGGAGGAGTAAGCAAAGGAATTCTGCAAGTGGATTCATCTGCCGATATTTACGAGTGGGGTGACAGGCCACGGGTAACGCGCTTCTCCTGGAGTGATGGTGTAGAACAGGAATCAGGAGTTGGGAGTTTATTACCAGCACTGCCCCGGTGTCTCGGATGAACTTGGAATAACCTCTCTGTGGCCCATATTTTTGCTTTTTTAATAGGGGTGATCACCAGGGTTTCCAAAATTTATGGGCCAGTCACAGGGGGAAAATTTCTACTAGTCCCCCTTTCACCACCTCTTAATCACTTCCCCACTACCAGTCAGAGCGCTCTTTACCGTGGCACCAGGAAGTTGTTTTGGCACCAGCCTCCCTTTCAATTTTCTTCCTTGTCAGTACGGGCAGAGGAGGAGTCGGGAACTGCCCCTCAGCGCCACTTCCCTCCCCGTCTTTGCCCCACCAGGACGCCCCCTACCCGTGCGACGCAAGCCAGGGAGCTCTGGACAGGCTCACAAACGGGGAGTTCAAGGATTGTTAGAAGCAGCTGGATGAGCGGGTTTCTAAACAGTCCCGGCCATAGCTTCTACTCACTTTCTGAGAAGGGTGGGACCCTTAGATTCACTACTCACTTTCTGAGAAGGGTGGGACCCCTTAGATTCAATACTCACTTTCTGAGAAGGGTGGGACCCCTTAGATTCAATACTCACTTTCTGAGAAGGGTGGGACCCCTTAGATTCAATACTCACTTTCTGAGAATGGTGGGCCCCTTAGATCCGCTACTCACTTTCTGAGAAGGGTGGGACCCTTAGATTCACTACTCACTTTCGGAGGATGGACCCCCTTAGATTCAATACTCACTTTCTGAGAAGGGTGGACCCCTTAGATTCAATACTCACTTTCTGAGAAGGGTGGACCCCTTAGATTCACTACTCACTCTCTGAGAAGGGTGGGACCCCTTAGATTCACTACTCACTTTCTGAGAAGGGTGGGACCCCTTAGATTCACTACTCACTTTCTGAGAAGGGTGGGACCCCTTAGATTCAATACTCACTTTCTGAGAAGGGTGGACCCCTTAGATTCAATACTCACTTTCTGAGAATGGTGGGACCCCTTAGATTCAATACTCACTCTCTGAGAAGGGTGGGCCCCTTAGATTCAATACTCACTTTCTGAGAAGGGTGGGCCCCTTAGATTCACTACTCACTTTCTGAGAAGGGTGGACCCCTTAGATTCGACATTCACTCTCTGAGAATGGTGGGCCCCTTAGATTCACTACTCACTCTCTGAGAAGGGTGGGCCCCTTAGATTCAATACTCACTCTCTGAGAAGGGTGGGCCCCTCAGATTCACTACTCACTCTCTGAGAAGGGTGGGCCCCTCAGATTCACTACTCACTCTCTGAGAAGGGTGGACCCCTCAGATTCAATACTCACTTTCTGAGAAGGGTGGACCCCTCAGATTCAATACTCACTCTCTGAGAAGGGTGAACCCCTTAGATTCAATACTCACTCTCTGAGAATGGTGGGCCCCTTAGATTCACTACTCACTCTCTGAGAATGGTGGGCCCCTCAGATTCACTACTCACTCTCTGAGAAGGGTGGGCCCCTCAGATTCACTACTCACTTTCTGAGAAGGGTGGGCCCTTAGATTCACTACTCACTTTCGGATAAGGGTGGGACCCTTAGATTCACTATTTAGAGTCTCCAGAAGGGGAGGCCCCGGTGTGCATCAGCCAAAGCCACTCCCTCGCACTGTGTGACACAAGCCGGCCCTCCAAGTGCCCTCCTACCCCGCCAGAACCTCTAACCCTCCAGCATGAAAGCCATGCAGAGAAAGCTCCTCTGACACTTTAGCCACTTCTGTTAAGTCACAGTGAGCATCCAGTAATTAGAGAACCAGTTTAGTTTATTTAACACCATTCCTCCTCTCAAGGAGCCAAAGAAAGCCTTTATTATGTTGCCCAATCACAGGTCAGAAATAAATGACTCAGGCACCAACGTGAGGGGAAGGCAGTGGAGAAACCAAGAGAAGAAACGCCCTCCTCAACTAAGACCAAGGGAACCAACCGCGAATGTGCCTAGGAAGGCCGGGATGCAAGGCAAGCTTGGACATCCTCCCAGTCTTATTCAAGAGCCCGGCGGTGGGGACAGGGCAGTTGACAGCATTGAGGGTTCTCACCCCACAGGCAAGGTGGTGACCCATGGTAGAATCTCCCGGGGACAGGAGTGGCATTGGTGGGCGCCCACCACTGACTCTTTGTCCTATCTTGCCTTTCCCTTTACGCAGCTGTTGGTCTGCTGATGGCTCTTTCCTATATGTTTATTCACTTCAACCTCCCTAGGTCTTAAACCTTCCTGTGAGTCCCTCCCCATTCCCCGAGCAGTCCTTGCAAAGATGGCCACATGTCCACATACCTAAGGTGGAGGCCACGGCTTGGTTCTGCTTTACTGGTTGGACTTGTACTTGTTTCCTGCAGCTGCTGTGACAAATAACCATGGACTTGATGATTTTAAAGAAGAAATGTTTATTCCCACAGTTCTGGAGCTAGCTGTCCCAAATCGTGCCTTGGCTTAAAGAACCATCCTGGAGGC
Source organism: Nycticebus coucang (assembly GCF_027406575.1). Classification (NCBI taxonomy): domain Eukaryota; kingdom Metazoa; phylum Chordata; class Mammalia; order Primates; family Lorisidae; genus Nycticebus; species Nycticebus coucang. Next base: position 18,860,114 of record NC_069784.1, on the reverse strand, counting down.
TGTAAGTCCAGAGGCTCTGATAGGGAAACGTCCGTGTCTCTCTCAGCGTCTGGGCTCCTGGCCTTCTGTGGCTCATGTTTCCAAGTCTGCCTCTATCTTCACATGGCCACCGTATCTGTGTATCTCTGTGTCTCAGATCTCTCTCTGCTTTCTCTTATAAGGGCGTTAGTCAATAGATTTGGAGCTCATCCTAAATTTTTTAAATCCAGGATGATCTTTTCCTGAGATTATTACCTTAATTACATCAATACTTGGATCCTCATTTCAAATAAAGTCACAGTCTGAGATTTGTGATAGATATCTCTTTTGAGGGCCACAATTCAACCCACTACAGGATCATAATCAATGATGTTGGTTCTTTAAACCACAGCATCATTTCCCAAAGTGTGATCTGTGGAGCACTAGATCCTTGAGATTCTTTGGACAAAAAAAAAGTTTAAAAATATAGTAAGATGTTTGAAAGTCAAGTAAGTTTGGAAAAGCTACCCTCCCCTTTGGGGAGTCACAAATCACAGTGGCTCATTAGGGGTTTGAGATGTCTCCTGTAGTTAAGAAGCTGTTTAACTTTGTCAAAGTCATTGTTTCCCCAAACTTAATTGACCAAAAAAGCTGCTTCTTGTCTTTATGAGTAACACATTATTAACAAGCCATGGAATGCATTCAGAAATGCAGGACTCACAATAGTTCAAGAAAGGAACACAGGGCCAGGTGCAGTGGCTCACACCTATAATCCTAGCACTGTGGGATGCCAAGGCGGGTGGATTGCTTGAGCACAGGAGTTCAAGATAAGCCTGAGCAAGAGCAAGACTCTATCTCTACGAAAAATAGAAAAACTAGCTGGGCATTGTGGCAAGTGCCTATAGACTGAGCTACTCAGGAGGCTGAGGCAAGAGGATCACTTGAGCCCAAGAGTTTGAGGTTTCTGTGAGCTATGATGTCATGGCACCCTACCCCAGGTGACAGGGTGAGACTGCCTCCAAATTAAAAAAAAAAAGAAAAGAAATAAACAAACATGGGCCTCAAACCTCAAGTCTCCATCATTCAGCCTTTCCTGACATTTTTCTTAGTATTCCATAGTGGTCCATAGCCAGTCTTCTTTCTGCTTTGTCTACCAAGTTATAAACAAGCCCAGCAATAACACATTTCATATCACATGGATTCAGCCAGATGATGGAGTTGATCTCCTGAAGCAGAAAAAGTTTTATAAAAACATGATATTTTATAGTCTTTTCAAGTACTTTTAATTTGTCCCAATCCCAGCATTATAAGAAAACTCATTTTACAATATTTCTTTTATTTCTTGGTCCAATATTTCCTCCCCTTTTGGTATTTAAGCTTTGTGATATATGGCATCGTTTCACTCAAAACAGGATTAAGTGTCAAGAGAGTGAAGTTCTGATCCTAGTTCTACCAGTAAAGACCTATAAAATCTTTATGAAAATCACTAAACCTTATTGGAGTTAAAGCCTCAATTCTTTAATCTTAAAAATGGGTTTATTTAAGCTTAACACTTTCATGGGATTATTTTGAGGATATAGTTTGAAAGTGATATGAAAACAGTTTATAGGCTTTAGTGTTTGGGGAAAAAGTTGGAAACGTTAGTATTTTGTTAGATGAAATAAGACAGAACCTGTTAAAAAAACAGTGGTCCTATGTAAATTTACACTTGTTGTAAATTACAACAATAGTGCTTTAGAAACAGCAAAATCTTTATTATACCTTGAGAAAGATAAAAAGAAAGAAGGAAGGAGGGAGAGAGAAGAGAAAAAGAAGGAAGAAAGGTGGGAGAGAAAAAGGAAGGGAAGGAAAAGGCCCAGCTAGGCTCAGCTTCATGGGCAGGTGACTCATACAGTCTCACTGGGCTCTACACATGGACGGGCCTTGGTTTAATGCTTTGCTGTCACCATCTTGAAATTTTTAGCAATTTTTAGACAAGGAGTCCCATGTTTTCAATTTGCACAGGACCTCCCAAATTATATAGCCTGTCCTAGGCCCAATCATTCTTCTCTTATAACTCAGTGAAGTTCTTGACAGACCCCCTCTTTAGCTGAAGCTAGACAACATTCCTACTAAATTGAACCTACAATTTCATTTCCCAAGTAAAGCTTACCACTGAGGAACTTTATTCCAGTTCACCAAACACTAAAAACCAATCTTTGAAACTGCTCCAAGTCCTGAGTCCCTTCATATTTTAAGTCTACGCATTTTGAAAAAGCCCAGGCCACAAAGCCGGCTAGACCATTTTAAATTATGGGTGTGGCCCAAGCTATTAAATGAATCCTTTCAAAGTTTGAACTTTTGCAAAGTTACTTCAGAGTTGAAAGCTTTTTAATGATCAGAAAATGGGAATTTGCAATAAAAATGTTGACACAAGCCCACTGTAGGGGCAGATTTTCTCTGTTCTAAGCTTAGTAGGCAGGCAATACGGTAATAAGGGCAACAGCCTATAACTGACAAGAAGCAGAGTCTCTGAGCACGTGTGAAGGCCAGTGTTTGGGAGTTGGAGAAGTTGGGATGGATTATGTCATTGGATCTTGTCGAACATTATTACCATTTCTGTTGGCCGGCATTGCCTCATATTTATAATAACCAGGTATATACAGATTTTACTTGTTTTATTATATTTACTTCATGGTTGAAGGATAATGAATAATGTTGGCTCTGTGGCCTCTGCTTGCTCAGAGAAAGATAAAGTTTAAGAAAGGATAATGAGTGGATAGGCTCTGATGTTCAGAAGTTGTCATTATCTTGGTGAAAGAGTTTGTTGGGTTGCTTTTAGAAACCTTCATGTTCTTTCTCTCTATCATATTTCTTACTTTTTTAATATCTTGGAAATTTGGAAACACTCTAATTTTTTTTTAATGATTTTGTTCTTTCAAATTCAGAAAAGCAAATAGGGGGTACTTTCCACCATCTTCAGTTATGCAAGAAGTTGAAATGGCATCGGCATTTTTCTTTTAACAATGATGACAACAGCTTAATTTATGTGGTGCTGCATGTTGCCAAGCCATCTCTGTTTGTACCCCATCCTCATCACCAATGATGGCACATCTCACAACAATACTTGTTAGCGGCTGGGACTGATTCAACAGATGGAGTCCAAAACAGTGTTTACACAAGTTCTATAAAAATAGTGCTTTTAAAAACACATTGGCAATTTTATGGTAGATTGAAGCAAAAAAAAAAAAAAAAAAGAAAGAAAGAAAGAAAAGAAACTACTTACCATTTAGATTAGTTTTTCCCATAAGATTGTAAAAATGTTAAGGGAGATTAATCTCAGACCAAAAAGAAAAAGAAAGAAATATCTGATATGGATTAGAAAAAGTAGGTATTCAAATGGAGGACAACTTCTCAGATAGATACAGAAGTTTGAATATGGTTTAACCAAACTTCATAGCATTTACAATAAAATCAACACTTCTTAGGCAGCAATTGGTATCCATGCCATCCATGGGAGTTAAATGGGAATTATCATCCCCATTTAGGTTTAAGAGACAAGTAAGAACTTCATACTGTGAAGTCACACTGTGACTCAGAAGCTAAGCAAGCCTATCTGTAACCACAACACTCCTAGAATTTTAAAATTAAAAACAAAACTTAAGAAATCATCTAGTCCAATACTATTCGACAGAACCTTTTGCTATGCAGGTTATGGTCTAAATCTGTGCTGTCTGATATTGCCTTTAGGCACATGTAGCTATTAGGCATTTGAAATGTGGTGAATGCAACTAAGATATTAAATTTTTAATTTTATTTATTTAAATTAATTTAAATTTAAATGGCTGCATGTGGATAGTGGTTACTGTATTAGAAAGCACAAATTCTAGTCTAACCCCTATTTTACAAAAGAGGAAGGGAAACCTACAGACGTTCAGGGCAGATATGAGAACAAGGGGCCAACTCCCAATTGGGTGCTCTGTGTACCCTAGCAGGACACCCACCCAGTTCCTGGTGCACAACAAAGTGCAAAGTGGCTCAAAGTCAAAGAGAGAAAAATCTGGACACTACCTTATGTTTTACACAAAGCTCAAACCAGTCAAGTTTTAACTTTGTATAGATTGTTAGTGATGTCATTTTCTATGCTGTTATAAGCAAATTCCAAATATAACCTTAAAGCTATTGAGTAGATAAGTTTAAAATTGACAACTCAATGTCAGTCTCTCTCTCTTTTTTTAATTTTATTGGTCTGAGAAGTTTAATTCCAAAGTCTTGAGATCATGTATTAAAGCCTAAGTAGGCAAATCACTAAAGCAATGATTTTTTTTCAAATTTCAGGTTAATGTGAGGGTACAAAAAACTAGGTTACAATATTTGAATTTGTTAGGTAGAGTCCCTCTTGTAGTTGTATCCCACACCCAGAAGGTGTGCCATATACTCTTACATTGTGCTCATTCAGTGGGAGCACCCCAAACCTCACTCTCGTCAGCTCTCTCTCTTATTTCTCCTCCCCACTAACCTGAATTGAATTGAGTTTTTCTCCTATGTGGGCATAAATTAAATCATCTACTGGCTTCATATTAGTAATGAGTACATTGGATATTTGCTTTTCCGTTTTTGTGATACTTTATTAAGAAGGATGTGTTTCAGCTCCATCCAGGTTAACACAAAAGATGTAAAGTCACAGCTATTTTTTATGACTGAATAGGCATCACTCTACCAGACTTTATTCTATATTACAAGACCATAGTGATCAAAACAGCATGGTATTGCCACAAAAATAGAGATATAGACATATGAAACCTAACAGAAAATCAAGAGATGAAAACAGTCTCTTATAGCCATCTGGTTTTTGATAAACCAAACAAAAACACACACTGGGGAAAAGAATCCCTATTTGATAAACGATGTTGGGAGAACTGTATAACAACATGTAAAAGAGTGAAATTCAACCCACACCTTTTATCACTTACAAAAATTTACTCAAGATGGATAAAAGATTTAAATCTAAGACATGAAACGATAAAAATCTTAGAAGAAAGTGTGGGAAAAACTCCTGATATCGGCCTGGAGAAAGATTTTATGAAGAAGACTCAGTGGCAATTGTAATAACAAAAATTTAACAAATGGGACTTAATTAAATTGAAAAGCTTCTGCAAAGCTAAGGACACAACAATTAAAGTAAATAGACAATCTTCAGAATAGGAAAAGATACTTGCATGTTACGAATCTGACAAAGGCTTGATAATTAGAATCTATAAAGAACTCAAAATAATCAACAAAAAAGAGAAAACAATCCCATTTATCACTGGGCAAGAGCAATGAACAGAACATTCTCTGAGGAAGACAGATAAATGGCTAACAAACATGAAAAAATGTTCATCATTCCTAATCATCAGAGAAATGCAAATCAAAACCACTGCAAGATTTTACCTAATTTCAGTAAGATTAGCCCACATCACGAAGTCCCAAATGCCATGCAGATGCCAGCATGGATGTGGAGAGAAAGGAACACTTTTTTTTTTTTTTTTTTTTTTTTGTAGAGACAGAGTCTCACTTTATGGCCCTCGGTAGAGTGCCATGGCCTCACACAGCTCACAGCAACCTCCAACTCCTGGGCTTAAGCAATTCTCTTGCCTCAGCCTCCCAAGTAGCTGGGACTACAGGCGCCCGCCACAACTCCCGGCTATTTTTTGGTTGCAGTTTGGCAGGGGCCGGGTTTGAACCCGCCACCCTCGGTATATGGGGCCGGCGCCTTACTGACTGAGCCACAGGCGCCGCCCGAGAAAGGAACACTTTTGCACTGTTAGTGGGACTGCAAACTCATGACAGCCTCTTTGGAAAGAAGTATGGAGAATCCTCAAAGAACTCAAAATAGACCTCCCATTTGATCCTGCAACCCCATTGCTGGGCATCTACTCAGAAGAAAAAAAATCATTTTATCATAAAAACATTTGCACTAGATTGTTTGTCTCAACTCAATTTAGAATCTCCAAGATATAGAGTAGTGACTTTCAGCTGGTGTGCCTTAAGAGGATCTTAGGTGTGCTGTGAAAAATTTTAAAGATCATTAATGAAATTGTTTTTAAAATAAGTTCAAAGCACAGTAAGTATAGTCTTTCTTTTTACTCTTTTCTTTTTCAATCAACATAATTTGTGTGCCACAAAAGTTTAACTAGTTTCAAGTTTGCCATGAGATATAAAAGGTTGAAAACAGTGGATAGAGTTTGGTGTAGCCTCTTCTGATTATGCCATCTTTTCTCAGAAATCAGCCATTTATTATACCTGTTTCAAAACCTTCACAATGTATATGAAATTGTGAGACACTTAAAGACATTTAATAATTTCTCAATGAATAGAATTAGATTTTTTAAACAACGTCCTCTCTCACAGTGCAAGCAGGCAAGTTTTCCGAGAAGACTAACATTTTAAGTTATTGTCTGTCATTCACTCAAACTGGTGTTAGCATAAAAAATTGCTCTAAATATATAGCTCTTTCTAGTTTATAAACCCTTTTGCTCACATTTTATCATTAATCCTAACAATATTGTGAGACATAAAACAGAAAACTGCTATCATGCTTGTATTATAGTCAGAAACTGGACTCAGAAAGGGCCAGTAACTTGCCCAATGGTAAAGATGGAACCACAACTGTCACAGCACTCTCATTCTTGAGCCAGTTATCTTCCTAGTACATGTCAGGAAGAGAAGGTCAGAAGATACCAGCTGCGGATAGGACAGCACAGTAATTTCAATGACCTTACATTTACCAAGCACATGTATTGAGTACTTCCAGCATCTCAGGCTCCAAGTACTGAAGGAGACATGAAGACAAAAGATCCAGAACCTCAACCATCAAAGAAATTCACCAAGAGAAATAGGAGGTGTAGAAAAGAGATGAAGACTGAGTTCGGATGAAGGTGGGAAGACAAGGAGTTATGAGTGTATGTGTACCCATGAGCTGCTGTCCCAGGAAGAAAAACCATAGTGGTGGGAAGGAAAGCGGGTTAGACGTGCCCCAGGAAGCAGGAACACACTGGATTCCTATGAGTTGGCAGTGACGGTAGGAGGGTCTAGGAACACTGATAGAGAGTGAACACATGCTGAAAAACAGCATCTCCTGTCACGCAGGTACCCCTTTTTCCCATTGTACAATTGCACACACAGGCTACAGCAGGAGCTTTTTTTCCCGCCAGTGGGTGGACTGGTCAACTGAGTTGGTGGGAGTCCTTTTCTGGCGAGTGGCATCGCTACTCCCTGGCTGGCAAGGGCAGGCTGCTTTCACTCTGCCAGCCTTCTCTGGATGGCACCTGCCAAAGCGAGCCCAGCATTGTTCTTGAGCCCCAGGGTGGGCGGGCTCTTTGAAGTGCATTTCACAAGCTCCACCACTGCTGACTGCTGTCTGGGCACAACAAGCCCAGTAGCCATATTCCCCAACACAGCTGCAAAAGGGGAAGGAGGCTGAAAGGGCCATGAAGACAAAGAAACAAGAAGGTCAGAGACATGGTCAGTATTGAGGGAAGGAAACATGGAAGAGAAAGAGCAGGAAATAAAGGCAAGGCTGAGAGGAAGGAGGGAAGGACAGAAAACTACAGAATGAATCATGGAGTCATCTGAGAGGTCTGCAGAAAACCCTCTAGTTCTCGACGGTCTGCCACCAGGCTAAGACAAAATACTCTTCAAAATTAAAGAGGTCTTTTCCTTAAAATATTTGTCGAGGATGGGCACCAGCTCTCTCAGTGGCCAGTTTCTACGTTTTGTCAACCTAATAATACTTCCTGGTATTAATAAAAGTTCTCTGCTTAGGTGTTTTGTTTTCCCTGGCTGAGTCACCTAGGGTATTTTAGGTCACTGATAAGTGATAAAAACCGGCTGGCTCCCACCCTGAGATTATGGAGCTCTTCCCAGCAGACACACACTACCTTTGCCATGATTCATGTGTTCTTTCAACAAACACTCAGTAATTGCCTGTGATATTCAAGTCGCTCCTGCTAGAAAATTAATGAACATTTCTGTCTTGGGTCAGTTGTTTGTAATATAATACAAACAGGATGGTTTTGAAAAGAACTGTTGTAATACAGGCAAATGACTCAACAACAGGTGGATTGTCTGTGCTCTATCTATCTTAAATGTCCTATCTTAAGACTTTATGCTCTAGGTTCTTCATGACTGTTTCCCTGAATCTAGCTTGTCCGTGGCCCAAGAATATCTTTTCCCAAGTTTTCTCGTGACTCCATAATACCATTCCTTACTGAAACCCAGTTTTCCTGCGAACTCTGCAAGGCACCTGGGGATAAGAGAGAGGTGTTGTTTTTTTTTTTCTGCTGCCTCCCAGCAAGTCCCAAGTTCTGACTTGATTGAAGCTCACTGGTTTCTGAGGTGCCCTAATACTCCAACAAGGTATCACATTTGACCACAGCTCTTACAGAACCAATTCTCTTCTCTGTTTTTATAGTTGTCTTCTGTTTCCCATAGAAACTCCAAGATGTTCATTTCCTTTTCTGTGTGGTTTCATCTAGAACAGTGATTTTCAACTAGTATACAGTGAAAGAATCTTAGGTGTGCTGTGAACGTTTTTTAAGAACATTAATTAAATTATTTTTGAAAGAAATTCAAAGCACAGTAAGTGTATTCTTTTTTTTTATTCCTTTATTTGATCAATGTAATTTAAGTGCACTGCAGAAGTTTAGCTATAGATTCAAGTGTGCCATGAGATAAAAAAGGTTGAAAAACACTGCTCTAGCATTTAAAGCCACGCAACCACCAGCCTCACTAGCAACCTGAGGCATCTCTTGCTTGTCCCTTGCACATCAGCTTTTCGCAGCCAGATCTAGTCAATGGACAATTGTTTATTCATTAATTCATATATTCATTCACTCAAAAACATGTTATCGATTACCTCCCTGTACCAGGCACTCTAGATGCCAGAAAAATATAAGAAGAAAGGGAACGAAACAATCAGGAAATTGTGAGCCCTTGTACTCTGGGAATTGATAGTCCAGGGGAAGATAAAGACAAACAGATATTTATAATATGGTATAATTACTGCTATAATGAGAAAAAGCAGTGTTCCAAATAAACATGGAAGACCATTCAACCCACACTCAGATCCCACACAAGAAATACCACAGAGAGGCTTCTGGGGTTGAAATGTCAATATTAATAGTCCTCTTGTCCCATAGGACTTTTCTTTTAAATAGTGCCAATTTTCTTCTGAGATAGGACTGTCATGAAGCGCAGATGCTCCAGATGGCCACACGCAAAGAAGAGTCACCACCTCCCTGATCCCCTAGGCCTTTCCTGCTTAGGCCACACTGCTTCTTCCTGAGGCATTACTGATCTTTCTCCACATAGGCCAATGCCTGGCATGGTGGGGTTCCAGAGCCTGTCCCATCCTGGCTGTTTCATACCCTCTTTGTGCTGTCATGGTCACCATTTTTCTCCGCTTCTTTCTGTACCAGTAACAAAGATGACACTGAGAAAATACTGATGGAAAGACAGATACAATATGTATCATACCTATTAATTTTAGAGTAATTTTAAATTTGTATTGTAAACTTTCTATCAAGATTTCACATGGGATTTGATATCCTAATATGGGAAAGGTTGGTGATCTGCAAACTGTATAAAATCCAACTTGATCTGTCGAATCCAAACATTCTCAGTCCAGTTCACATTTGTAATTCTGGTTTCAGTAGCAGCTAGAAGAGGAATTGAGAGGAATTCTTAGTAAGGCATTGCTGCCTTAATGAGGACAAAGTTGCCAGAAACCCTGTTTGTTGTCTTTGCACAGGATATTCTGAGAAGTTGGCGAGGGCTTCTGGCCCACCACCTCTTAACCCCAGAGTGTACACTGAGGAAAAGAATCAGAGCACATTTGTGTTTTATTGAAAGACCTTTCAGAGATGGTGTACCTGGTCCTTAGCTCTGCTTCTATGTACAGGTAGATTTCCTTGGGCTCTCTCATAAGGTCATGTTACCCCATGAGTTCTACTGATTCTTATAACAGTGGTTCTCAAACTTTAACATGGTCAGAATCTACCAAAAGGTTTGTTAAAGTGAGAATATCTGGGCTCACACCCAGAGTTCCCTATTCAGCAGGTCTGCAGTGAGACCCAAGGGATTACATTTCTAATAAGCTCCCAAGTGCGGATACTTTGAGAACCCACTTTGAGAACCCTACTTTACAAAACCCATAATATAACTCATAGCCAATTTGTAATCTCCACCATTTTTATCATTGTTACATATTAAGCTCCCCTGGATTGTGTAGCATTTTACTGAGTAAATCAAAGAGAAAATATAATTTCGCAGTGACACAATTACTAAAAGGTCTACAATTCTTGGCTGGGTGTGGTGACGCAAACCTGTAATCCTAGCCCTCTGAGAGGCTGAGGAGGGAGGATCCCTTGAGCTCAGGAGTTTGAACCAGCCAGAGCAAGAGTGAGACTCCATTTCTACTAAAAACAGAAAAACTAAGCTGGGCATGGTGGCTCACACCTGTAATCCTAGCTCTCAGGAGTTCCAGACCAGCCTAAGCAAGAGCGAGACTCTGTTTCTACTAAAAATAGAAAAAATAGCCAGGCATTGTGGCAGGTGCCTGTAGTCCTAGATACTCAGGAGGGTGAGGCAAGACAATGGTTTGAGCCCAAGCATTTGAGTTTGCTGTGAGCTACGATACCACAGCACTCTACCTCAGGGCAACAGAGTGAGACTTTGTCTCAAAAACATAAAAATAAAAAGTCTACAATTCTATACTCATCCCAAAAGCTGTGTTTTGTATCTTCTACCTACCCAACGGATTTCAAAAGTCCCGTAAACATTCTTAAAAGTCTTATTGGTCCCTAAAGTTTGTAGAGGCCTCACCACCCCATGCCTCTCCTGGTTACCAGGCCTAAACTGTCACTCCCTCTAACTGCTGTCACAATAAAAGGGCAAAGATAACAGCCTGGCAGGAGACTAAGTCAGAACCTCTCCAGATTTTTGAACAATAAGAAAACTAAGAGAAGCAAAGTATAATATGTCTCAGGGGTGGACTACCTCGTTCTTCTTAAGCCCGGAATAATTTTTTCAGCCTGGGATCTATGAAAATCTGTTCATTTACATGATTTTTATTGGGTACGTTTTTAAAAGTACCCTTTTCTCCTTTGCTCAAAGGCACTCTTTTGTCTTTCTTTTCTCACGACTGATTGCTCTCTCCATAAAATTTAAAATACTTAACCAACTTTACACTTTCACTGGCTTTCAGAGTTTTGCATGTGCTTGTTCATTAATTACAGGGTAATTTTTATTTGAATCACCATCTCCCTCTCTGCCTGCACAGCAACAAACATGTACATTCATTGTTATCACTGTTTGCATCAGAGGGCTATTAATCGATCATTAAAAGTTGCTTCATATCATGCACAGAAGATTATTAATGTCTTATTGTTGAAAATCTTAACCTAAACTGCTATTTTCAAACTTGGAACAGTTCATCACATTTGGCATATTTTGATTTTTGTTGAATACTCAAGCCTAATGTCCAAATGAAAGTATCAGATGGCAGAGATCACACTGGGAATACACTGATGGAGAGATAGATGGGCAGAGAATGTGTCTAGTTGAAAGCCTCCGAATGTGTTTTCATTGGTGAGAATCAGTAATGAAGACGTGTTATTTAAAAAGAACCTGGGATGGTTTCATTTTCAAATTTAGCATTTAGACCAAGATATTTCTATTTTTAAAAATCCCTATGAATATTTTTCATTTCCTATTTTGTTGTTTGTTAATAGTTTCATAGCTTTTCAGTATCTTGAATTGTTCCAGGTGGGAGATATTTCCAAGTTCTAACAATACGCATCATTCAACCTTCTAAGTAAGAGTTCTTATTAAATATTTTTCACCCCTCTGTCTCTTCCACAGCCTTTCTGTGCCTTAAAAATAAAATAAAGCATCATTTTAAAAACCGTAAGCCTCATCCAAAACCTCAGAGGAAGTCTTATCTAGTTGTTAGAGCAGGAGCTGGGCTCTCCAGAGTCTTGAATACAATTCTCTGCTCCATCACACGCTCTGAATTTGTCACTTATAATCTCAGTGACCCAATTTTCCCATTAGCAAATTGGGGGCAATATAACTTCTTATAAGAGTGATGGGAATGAATCTGTGCTTGTAAAGTATTTTGAAGTTCTCAGATGAAAACGGACAATGTGGAACCAAGTATTTGGCCAAATCTACACTCCCCTGATCCCATGGGAATTAAAAGAAAGCTCTACTCTCAGAAAACTGCCAAGGGTGAGACCCCAGCTTCACGTTATGACACTTATCCTGCAAAAGGGAATAGTTCTTAGCTCTTTGCGGTGTGATGTGTTGTTTTTGGCTTTTCCCCATCAACAAAAAGGAAAATTTTTTAAGGTCAATAGACCAGACTAATATACTCTTTGGTCAAGAAAATAAATCACAATGGTGAGAGATCTTTTGCCACTCTTTGGCAAATCTCTCAATGGTGAGAGATCTTTTGCCTGGGACAATTTCCAGGTCCTGTGCTATGGAAGTTTGTTAACATGGGAACACAGGCTTTCGGAAGAATTGGGCAGGATAAGGATGATCTGGAGGAATTTAGTTGAAAAAAAAATCATATCCATTTCCCTATTGAGAATATCAGAGCTTCAAAAATAAACTCAAGGGAGAAGGAAATTGGAGAGCATGTAGATTATTTTAAATATACACACATATTTATACCCATGGTAGTAGAGGAAATAAGAAATTAGAGAAAAAAGAAGAATCTTACTGTGAAAACCGGTTTTCTATGATGTTTTTGGATATAGGGAAGGCAAGGACCTTCAGGAAACATTTTAATGTTAAGAAATATACCATCTATTGTCTAGAGATAATTTGACAGTGGGGAATTGAAAAGACTCAAGTTCAATCCCTCACTCACTGTCCTCACAGATGACAGCCAGTTTCATGACCTAGTTTATCCTACAAACCTAAGATTGTAATGATTTAATGAGTAGATATCAGCAAAAGTGGCATTTTTGTTAACCTTTGTTACACACAAAAAAATAGGCAGTGAGGAACTTTGGAAAGACAGTAACCTTAAAAATCCTTGGTTTACAGAGAAAAATAAAAAGGCACTTTTTTTTAATCAAACACTTACAAATGGCCCATACATTGAAAGGAAAAAAAATAATAGTTCTATTATAGAATATAAGTAACATGCTAACTATTCATTTCATCTTCTTCTAATTATAGATAACTTCACAATAATAGGGAAACAAAACAAACTCGGCAAATCAAAGAATGTTATTTGGATGGAATCCTAGCAATCATCTAGTTTTATGTTCTAATTTTGCCAATGAGAAAAAACGAAGCTCAGGGAGTGACTTGACCAAGGTCATTCAAGCAATATGTAGCAAAGGGGGATAAACAATTTATATTCTATGAATCTGGGCCCAGGGTTTTTCCACCATACTACACCACCTCTTTGAAGAACATTCCTTCTAAGAGAGTCAGAAAGTGTAACTATGATACATAGGCTTCACTCTGGAATTCTGGCGTGACCACAAATAAAGAAATGTTCACTCTCAAGTTTTCTATTCAAGGCTTTGTTTTTGTTTTTATTAAATAATTCCAGTTATCTCATGGGATATACAAGAAATTAACACAACTATCTTTAATGGTGTCCCTGTTCTCGGGCACAAAGCTGGATGACATTTCTCATCCCACATGGTTGATTCCAGCTAGTGCAGTGTGAGCAGAAATAACACATGCCAGCTCCCAGCCAGGCCTCTAAAAGCCTTCCACTTGCTATTCATTATACTCCTTCCAGATTCACCAGGGTGAGGCAAAGGAGCGTGGTGACCGTAACAATCTCAACCTGAGAATGGTAGAACCGCAAGGTGAAAGGAGTGTGAATTCTTGAACCCCAACTTGACAGACAACTGCCCCACTCAACATGAACACTCAGTTTGGACTTCATATAGGAAAGAAATAAACTCCCTTTATGATAAGCCACTGAAATATGAGAGCTTATGCATCAAGTCAGCCAATGGTATCTTCTCTAATGCATAAATGCAAGCACAATATATTTACCCAGTATTGCAAATGCTTGTGTGGCTTTCTTCCATCAGCAGTGGACATGTGGTATTCCCCATATAACCTTCGTAAAAGATGTGACATTATCTTTTAAGAGAGCTCAGCACTACATGAAAATGATTCTCTTGTTGATGGCAATGACATACATATTTAAATATAAGATGGATGATTCAAATGAAAAGGAGTAAAAGTTTTAGGATGTGTAGATAGTTTTAACTCAGCTAGCGCTGCCGTATGGTTGCCTCATGCCTTGTATTTCTAATTACATTAACAAGGAAATTTGGTCATCAAATTAGGCTGTAATCTGACAATTCCAAAATCACATAAATTAGTGGACGAAGGGAGGGCTCATTTTATCTGGATCTGAAGTGATGTATGTTTCAAATGAAAACATATCATTTGCCAATGCCCATTTGAATAAAAAGCTCTTATAGCTTGTACAATCAAAGATATTGCAAAGATAAGCCTAAATATAGAAATACAGAGACATATGTGTGACTTCAGACACAGGAGGGTGGATTTTTGTGACATGTGTGAATTGTCTGTTGGAAGCTTTTTTGTTTTCTTTTTCTTACTTTTATCTTCTGCCTTCCCTGTGGCAGCTCTGCTGTTGGGAAATGAGCAATAGCTGTGCTTCTTGTTCTCCAGGCAGGTTTCTTTGGGTCCAAGGTGCATTCATTGGTCTTAATAAATGGGAGGAGAATTCTTAACCTGAACCATAAAATTGTATTGTTATCCTATGCGACTAAAGGCCTTTTGTAACTATGCACACTTAACTTCTGACCTTAAAGAGATTATACATAAGTAAAACTCTCAACAGGAATCTGAAATCATCCCCAAACTGATCTATGGTGTATTGACAAATTGGAATAGCTATCTGGAAAGTACAGTGGCAAAATTTCAACTCTGTGATTATTAAACCTAAATTTCCCTAAATCCTTGTTGATGGATTTATGTCCCTTGTCTCTTAGGAATCAAAAGATTCTCCAGAGAATAAACTAAAAGAAGCTAAATAAACATTGCCAGACTGAACCGGATGGTGCACTGCTATTCTACCTTTACTGAGGTTCCTAGTAACGATACAGCCTCTGAGAATAAACTGTGAATCACTGAATATTAGTTCATGAAAGAGACTGATAAATTCTCTGTGGTGTGTCCATGTAGTTATTTGATGACAATAAGAATCACATCATTCAAATACACTGTGGAGAATTAGAGTCTTCTTTGGTTTTTAAAGGGACGGTTTATTTCAGGGCATAAGGTGAGTTCACCTAAATAGGAAAGTTGACCCTGGGTAAAATGGATGAGAATCTCAAGAACTGAATTTTCAGTGCTTCTGTTCAGTATCTCCCAGGAAAGGTGCAGGAGTTTATGTAAGAAAGCCCAATTGCCACTAACTTCAGTTTTCCTTTGTATGTAAGGACTCGATTCTATTTCAGAGAAGAAGGTAGCAAAGAAATTCAAGCTTGTTTGAAATAGACAATTTCATTTACTCACTTAAAGGTTCATATTCCAAAGGAAAGAAGATGTTGAAGGTCCAAGTGTCTTTGGAGCATACACAACCTGTAAACAATAAGTTAGCTTCTAGAAGAGAGTTCCAAAGTTGTTCAAGATGAGACTATGGGAAATAATGGGCCATAGAATTAAATATTCCATAAAAAGTTGTTGGGCTAGTTTAGAATTTTTGCCTCATTGTGGTTCATTGGTTATCCAATCTGCATTTAATTCATTAAATTTTTTTTTTAAATAGCTGCATACCCTGCCTTTCTATTCACGCATGTGTACTGGGACAATTTTAAATGATTAGAAGCAGTGCACTTCCTGCTGCTTAAAAATTGAATTTGTCACAAAAACTTGTAGCACCACAGTGGCGTCTTTGGTTAAGGAGTTAAACCACTGGACTGGATGGTTGCCACATGGACAGTTACATGTCACTGATGAAAATAGTCTTCTTTTTGTTCTAAATGTTTGTCAAAGACAGAATTTCAGACAGGAGGGTCCTGAATGTGTATGTCACAGAAGACACTGATGGTTCTCGGGAAAGTGAAAGATGCCTACTTCACATACAAGAAAGTGGTCTCCATTCCTTGTATCTGGGATTTATAATGTTAATAATTGTGTGGCTAATTTCTGCTTAATTTTAAAGACATGGCTGTAAAAATCAAATGAATATTTTTTTCAAATTTGCTAGCCCTTGCCAAGTTCTTCTAAGTCAAATTTTTGCAATCAAGTCCACCTTTTTCCCATAGAGAAAAAAAGGTACAAATGTATGTATATATACTATAAACAAAAAAAAAAGAAAAGAAAACTTTAAATTACCCTTAAAACAACATTAAAACCTACATACTTAGGAAGAAATTGAATAAAAGATGTGCAGAACCACTTTCTCGCAGATTACAAAATATTGTTGAGAGACACTAAAGACAACTTGAATGAAAAAATATAACATAGTATTGGATTAAAAAATTCAATATTATAATCAATACTATTGATATTATTACATAGAATGTTAATATTATTAAAATGTTAATTCTCCCCATGCTGATTTTGAGATTCAATGAAACACAGTCAAGTACGTTAACACTGGAGAGAAAAAAGGCTTTTTTTCCAGAAATTGACAAGTTAATTCTAAAATTTATATAAAAATAGAACCTAGAAGAAAGAAAATGATCTTGACATGAAGGATTCTACTTGTCTACTAATTTGCAGATTTTTCTCTAAAGCTACAGTAATCAAGGCAGTGTAGAATGATGAAAGGCTAGACAAATAGGTCAATGCAATAGAATGCATGGCCCAGAAACAGACCCACACATATCTGGTAATTGGTTTTTTTGACAAAGAGTGCAAAGAAACTCAATGGGAAAAGGGAAGTCTTTTCAAAAATTGATGTTAGAACACCTGCATATCCATGTGAAATGATAAAATGAACATTGGTCACTATCTCACACTATTCACAAATAGCAATTTGAGATTGATCATGGACCTAACCATGAAAGCTAACACTGAATTTTCTAGAAGAAAATGTAAGAGGCTATCTTCAGGACCTTCATACCTAGAAAATAATTTTTAGGGAGGGTGAAAAAGCACTGATCATAAAAGAAAAACATGATAAATTAGACCTCATCAAAAATAAAAACAACTATTCACCAAAAGGCACTGTTAAGAAAATGACTCAATATTCTCTCTTTTCCCCACTGTGTGTGTGTATATACGTGTGTGTGTGTGTGTGGATGTGTGTGTATGTGCACCTGGAAAAAGACTTGTACCCAGCATATACAAAGAATTCTTACAATTCAATAACAAGACAAATCATTCTTCAAAAAAAATGGAAAAAAGACTTGAACTGACATCACAAAAGTTCAGTAAGCACCTGAAAAAATATTTAACATCACTAGTCATCAAGGAAATACAAATTAAACCTCAATGAGATGCCCCTTCACACTCAGTACAATAACTAAAATTGAAAAGATTGCTAATACTAAATGTTGGCAAGAATGTTATACTTAAGTGAAATTCTCACATATTGATGATAAGAGTGTGAAATGGTATAATCACTTTGGGAAAATGTTTGGAGTTCTTATGAAGTTAAACTTACACCTACTCAGAAATCCCATTCCTAGAGATTTACCAAAGAGAAACAAAAGCATATGCATGTAAAAGGACTTGCACATGAATGTTTATAGCTGCTTTACTCATAATAACTCAGAAATGTAAACAACCCAAATGTTATCAAATAGGAAACTAGATAAACAAATTGTGGTATATTTATGCAATGTAATATTACTTAGCAATTAAAAGAAACAAACTACTGATACACACAATATGGATATATCTCATAACCATTATGTTGAGTCACAAGCCAGACACAAATGAATACATACTGTATAGTTTCATTTCTATGAAGTTCAAGAGCAGATGAAACTAATCTATGGCCTTAGCAATCAGAACAGGGGTTGCCAATGGGGAGGTGAGGGTTGATCGGAAGAGAATGCAAAGGAGATTTCAGGCACGTTAGAAATGTTCTACTTCTGGTAAAGATGTTTGCTTTATATGTGTGTATATATTTGCCAAAATTTATAGAATTGTACACTTAATATTTGTGAATTCCAAGGCATGTACATTTTATCTTAAATGTAAAAAAAAAATAGTAAAGGAAAATTATGCTAAAGAAAACCTGAGCTCCTACTACTGACTTTGTGAAATACCTCACTTCTGTTCTGAAAATGTTCTTCAGGCTCACTAAATACTTCTTTCCTTTTCTTCACCTCAATTTCAGAAATCTTCCTAGTGTACAAAGGGTGAAGCTTTGAGACAATGAGTCTCTGCAACATTAAGATTACAGAGGAAAAGCCACAATGGCGAAGAAAAGAGGAACTATTTTATTCTAATGTAGGTCCAACCTTCATTGCAAATATTTAACTTTTTTTTAGCATTCTGTTAACTGTATCTCTTACCAAGTGGTGATGATTAACTACAATGATGATAAGTCATTAATATTTGTACTGTGGTTTATAGTTGACAGAGTATTTCTTACACGTGCTCTGTTAAAATCCATCGCCTCCATTTGTTGATTTTTCTTCTGGGTGTTTTAGCCTTGTCAGACTATTTTTATTTTTCAGCTAATGAATGAACCTTAAAGAATGATTTGATTATCCATGTACTTGTACCTAAAAATCAGAAGAATAACTTCACTCAGCTTTTATAATCATAAAAATCAATTCTGCTTCATACCTTGGATTCGAAAGCTTTAGAATCTAGTGAGTTGGAGTTATTACCGGATGCTTAGGTACTTTAAGCTCCTCTTTGTTCTTTATTTATTCATTAAACAATTATGTGTTCACCAACTACTATGTACTGGGCATTGTCTAGATGTTGAAGTTTTATAGTAAATAAATCCAGAGTCCTTGCTCTCAAGGACAATCTTATAACAGAAATTCATGTAATACAATATAAGGATGACAGTGTGAATAAAGGCATTTCAAAGTGTTAGGAGAGTCCAAATGAAGTAGGTGTTAACTGTGAGGTTCCGACCTTGAATCTCTTTGGAATGAGGTAAGGCTTTAATAAACAAAGACAAGCAAACTGGAATAGGGTGTCACAGAAAGCAATGGAGAGGTTATATTCAGCTCATTCTTGAATAAAAGCAGGATTTAGCCAAGAGTAAGAATATGTAGGATGGAAAGGATATTAGGGAGAGCAAATTATAAGGACAGTGACGAACAGGAGGAAAAGCATGGTGGCGTGAAGGACTACAGCGGGCCCTTTCTCCAAAAGCAGTGGGCAGCTGTAGCAAAGTTCTCAGGGCAAGAGGGGGAAAAGACATGGGGTCAAATCAAGACTGCCTCAGTGTGCCGAATGAGCCCAGAGTTATTCTTCAGGCTCAGAGGAGCTGCTGCCCATTGAACCAGAACACCAAAGTAATCAGATGAACACTTTAGGAAGATTCCTCTGGCCTTGAGCATGCCAGGTGCTCAGCCATGGGGTATACACACGGGTGGGACTTAGCATTTCTTGTCCATAACAGTCAAATGGGTGAAGTTTTAAGTGACACACTACTTTTATATGTATTAGAATAAAGAGTATCACTCATTCCTTTTCTTTCATTCTTTCCCTTTTACAATAGACTCTGAGAACTTCCATGTGCCTCTCCACATCTGCTTCCATCCTTCTTACCTTGTCCTGTCCCCTGAGACCTTTGTTGTATGCAGACCACATTCACCTGCTCCTTTGATGTTGAGTTTCCAACTGAGTTGGGTCAAAATGACAGTGAGGTCAGGATGCTTCCCTCCCACCTTCCCTGCAGGTTGGCTGTGTCCCTCTACGGCAGGACGCAGCTCCAGTCAGGTACTTCTCTTCATCAGCTGTTTCTCCAGGTTCCAGCATTTTCCATTA
This sequence comes from Nycticebus coucang, assembly GCF_027406575.1. Lineage (NCBI taxonomy): Eukaryota > Metazoa > Chordata > Mammalia > Primates > Lorisidae > Nycticebus > Nycticebus coucang. The sequence continues at coordinate 18,840,209 of NC_069784.1, read as the reverse complement.
TTCCCTCCAAGAGGTTACTCATTTGGACCTTTTGGGGTTTTTTTTTTTTTTGCCTAAAATCTATCCATCCTTTTATTAGATCTTCTTCAATTGCCTAGTTTGTGTGTTTTATGTTTTTGTGAGGTTGCCCACTGATACCCATAGATTTCTCCCATACTTCTTATGAGCCAGGAGCTCTTCTCAGCTGAGAAATAGGAGGGAAGATGACAATGCCTCTCAGGTATCAAAGTTTAAAGTGGAGGAGACATCTAACAAAAAAGAAACCCATACACATAATAAAATGCTTATTGTGTGTTAAAAAGAAAGGTAAACAACATAACTAGCTGTGAGCCATATAAAATGGGTTTAGGGACTAGACTGGGGTCTGCTTTGGATAGGAAGGTGTCTCTGTAGAGACTTGAGTAAAGCTGATGTTGTTTTTCCCACTCGTAGTAGGCTCCTCCAAGCTACTAATATGCTGTTTTGATTGAGGGTAGAAAATCAAGATGCAACTAGTGTGTGGGGACGCAGGCATAAATTGTGGCCTCTTTTCTCTGTGCTTCAATCAGATTGTGTGAATGGGTATATATCTCAGGGTAAGCAACTAAATGGATGTCACCATAATCCAGGCAGAAGTGACCTGAACTAAAGGAACTTTAGTAGACATAAAGAGAAAGGGACCAGCTTTCTGGTAGAAATGTAGATAGAGCTCAGTGATGCACCTTTGTTGAAGGTTGATTTCTGGCTGAGGATTATTGGAGGGTGGCCCTGTTAACTAAGGTAGGAAGTAGATATAAAAGTGAATTTGGGGGCAACGCCTATGGCTCAAAGGAGTGGGGCGCTGGCCCCATATGTCGTAGGTGGCAAGTTCACACCCAGCCCTGGCCAAAAACTACAAAAAAAAAAAAAAGTGCATTTGGTGGGGAAAATGGTAAGTTTAGTTTGGGATATAACTAAATTTGAGTTACCTACGGATGTTCCAATAAATATATCCAGTCAGCAGGTGTAACTATACACATGAAGTTAAAGGGAGAAATCCAGACTAGAAGTATGAATAAATCTTCATATATACCTTCATCTTCAGCAAATGAGCAATAGTTTACATTTTGGAAGGGAAAAAGATGGTATAAGAAGTGTGGTTAAATGGGAGATGGGCCAAAAATGAATTAACACTTAAGTGTACAAACATGAAGAATAGACCAGTAAAAGAGAATGAGAAAGAACAATCTGAGCTGTAAGAGAAGAACGTCTAGAAACACAGAAGAAATTTCAAGAAGAGGGCATAGTTCTTGGTGCCAAAGCCGTCAAGACATCAGATAAGGCAAGGAGTGGGCAATGCCCATTGGACTGAATATGTAGCAGAGTTCTGATCGCGGTAACCAGAGCAATTTCAACTGACAAATGGGAACACAAGCTGGGTAAATTTTTCACCTAAGAGAGTAAGAATCTCAAAGAAGTTTGAGCCAATAATTGAAAGAGCTGTGGCTATGGAGTCAGAAGAACTGGGTTTGTGCTTCTGTCCTACCTGTCCTCTCTGTGTGGCTTCAGCAAGTCGCTTAATCCCGCAGGGTCTAAATTCCTTCCTCAAGTGAAAAACAGAAAAAAAAAAAAAAACCTTTCCTCCACTCATCCCATGTAATGGTTCATAAAGTCAATGAAACAGGCAGGTAAATACACTGTTAGCTATAAATTGCGTTCTACAAGGCAAGATATTGCTGAACTAATAATAGAGGTGCCTTGCTTTATGCAGTGAGTGATTTTCTGAAAAGTTGCACAAGTGAAGTGATACTTAATGTTTAAAATGAATTTACTAGTTAGAGAAAGCTATGGTGTATCCTTTGGAAAGTGACTACTTTTTTACCATGAAGAATTGTTCTGAAATATTTTTCTTTCTTGTTTGCTTTCTTCTCTTTTCTTACTTGACTTCTGTTTCTTTCTCTTTTTTTCTTCATTCATACCTACATAATTTCCTTAAACCACAAATTCAGATGGAGCCTACCTTAGCACATACAATACGGAAATAGAGTGAAGGCTTAGTGCCTTCTTAGAATAGAAATTGTGATGAAGTGAGAGGTGATGGGACAAAGAAGATACAGGCTAAAGCATGCTTGGAAATAAATTGTTCTTCATAGTCGTATCTCCCCACACGGTAACGCACAAAGCATCAGGGCCTCTGGAGCCTAGCAGCCATTATGAAATGCTTCTGGGCATGGTAGGAAACCTCAAACACGAACGAGGGAAAAGCACAAAGACTGAGGAAAGAATCTGAAAAATAAAGTCATATAACAGAAACATAAAAAATGGGATTGAGAAAGAAAAGGAAAAAGGAAGAGTAAGGAAAAAACAGGGGATTGGAGAAGGAAGCCAGAAACTTTGGTAGTCATTTGGGATAGGAATTGGGACTCCACCATCTCCCAGCTTTTTGACCTTTAAAAAACTGTTTAACCATTCTGAGCCTATTTCCTCATCTATTAATATAGATAATCATACATACTTAATGTTGTGAGAATTAAATGAAAAAATAAGTGCCTAGGAAATTGTCTGATACATCGCCAGTACTCACCAGCGAAGAGATGTTATATTTCATTAGGGCCCTTTGTTTTCCCAATCTGGTTTTGCACAATGAACAACTGGGCCAGAATAAAAGAAGTCTTATGGATGCCATTCTGCAAGCAGGGCGCCTTGTACTGTGGCTCTAGGGACATTTGCCCAGCCACGAGGGTGGGTTCATTCAAATATCCCTGTGTTCATCTTCTTCTGGTGGCTTTCTCTGCCTTGACTAGAAATTAGCAACTCTTTCCACTGCATCTGGATTACAGATTCTGAATACTGTGTGCACTAAAGCTACATTCATAAACTGCTAAAAATTACCACATTATTTATTCAGAATTGTCAGCTTCTCTGCCTCTGATGACCCCATATTATCACACTCTGAAATTAGAAACCCTGCATTTGCAATTTGACTGTGTTGGATCTGGGTTCTCACAACATGTAGTTTGCACCGTAATAATACTTATAGATCTTTCATTTTTCTACAGAAATTAATTGCCTAAACCACAATGATTTATAGTCATACTGCACATGATTATTAATTTTCTTGGTGATTATACCTGTGGGCGGCAACAAATCTACTTGCGATAGACCTGGCTTTGAATTGCTGCTAAAACTAAAATGTCCATAAGGTAATAACAACTAATTTTTACCTTAATCAACTTACACTTAAAAGAATTTAATATAGGGCACTTGTGCCTTGTGGGGAAACTTGTTTGAAATATAAGGTGCTGAGTTATTTATGAGAATAATTATATATTTGTTACTCTAGTTTGTACTGGGAAATCAGGATCTGAAATGAGTCTGAGATACATTAAAAAATATAATGAACTCAGTGGAGTTGTACATGCTAAAGAACTTTTGCACTTAGGTAAATGTGTAACAGAATGTAGCTACTTTGGCTATGGGAAAAAAAGATTATTAAAGCTCACTACAGCTATTGCCTCAGAGTGCTATCTTAATTAACAAGAAAGGTAAGATCATTGATACCTAAGAGAACAGTCTTGTCCTCTCATCCTTATTTGTCACCTTAAAATAATTTTCAAAAGGCCTTGCTCTGTTTTTGTATTTTAATGGTACAGGTCCCTATCAATTGCACACAATGCAGGAAAGCACTCTGGTTTGGAGAAATTGAGCCCAGATTGGGCTGTCTTGTGTCTTACAAGTGCTCCCCACTTCATTTCATAGTGCAGGGTGGTTCCTTCATTCCTACAGAAGATTTGTTTCTCCCTATTAGGACATAAGTTACAAAAAAGAGACGGCTCTGATTATTGGTTGATATGCATACTTTATATAATTCTGTATGTTCATATCCCAGAAATATTTAAGGCTTTTTCCCTGATTAGTGGCATTATGCAGTTATGCAAATAATCTGTTAAATCTAGGCACATTATGCCGTTATGTAAATGATCTATTTCATTTATATTTCCCACAGAGTAATGGGGTAAGAAAGAAATGCTCTCCTGCATTTCCCCTGGTTTTTAATGAGTTGTTCAGACATATTCAGCCGGTGATCAGTCTTTGGATTTCTGGGCTAAGTATGAGTTAGCCTTTCTGTCAAATCGCTACCACCAGCCTCTGACTTTCCTGCTCAATTCGGCAAATATTTATTGAGTACTTATTGTGGGCAAAGTGCTTGTGTAGGGAGCATCCACCCAAAGGGGCTTGGGTCCTGCTAAAGTAGCCACTGGAAGGAATATTATTTCCTTTGTGATTTTTGATCTCTAACCACCAGGGCATATGGTGAATGTCAGTTCAGCTCCATCTATTTCTTACCCATGCTGAAATTGATTTTTAAAAATTAGAAATTTTTTCAAATAAAAAGGAAAATAATATAGAAGGGCTAATATATGTTATGCAATGAAATATATGGAGTGTGCTAAATAATATAGATATAGACATAGATAAATAATTAATATACAAATCTAACTACAATTTGGATCTAGGATGTACTAAAGTCTCTTTGCACTTGGAAGCTGAGTTAAATCTCTGCTCATTCTCCTGGTACCTCACGTCTGTCTCTTGCAATATCACACATGCCGGCCTATAGTCCACAGGAGTTTGGACCAGGCTGGCCATTCCTTTCTGTCAAGGCTGATATGCCGATGCAGAGAAGTCTCGGCCTCTGTTCAACAAATGCTCAATTATTGATTCACCTAACAAATACTTACTGAGCACCTACTCTGCGCGTCAGGGCACCAGACCTCCTGGAATCTGGTAGAAAAGAAGGATTAATCCAAAACCACATGAGCAAACCGTGGTCAGGGCTGGGAAAGAGACGCATATGGGGTATAAAGTATCCATGTCAGGGAAGGTTCAAACTTTCAGGTCCTGAGTCTTTTTTCAATCAAGTTTATCTCTAATAATATGTTTTTATTACTGCATAATTTATTACTGCAAATTACATAAATTTGCACAAAAACTTGGATAGAAAATCTATAAACTCTTGTTTTCTTCCCTCTGTGGTAGTTGCAGTGAATGGGATTCTGAAGGATTCCTCTGGATTTGGAATAGAGCAATATCCAGTCTGAGGCTTCCACCAAAATGCTTTCTCTGATTCAAAAAACAAAAAAAAAAAACACTCTATAATTTCCCCATGTCATATCTTTGTTCTTTTGCCACTTCACAATAACGCATATTCATTGAATGAGTGCTAAGTACTCAGTCAGATAATGTTATTCAACTCCTCAAGAAGAAAAAAGAGCTCTTAAAACCCCCACATGTCTACACTTTCCCAATTCAATAGCATTTGTTATGTATGGAAATCATATTCCATGTTCCCAGTATTCACTCCCTTTGCCTTTGGGAATATTCCCTGTCCAATCTGTTGCCACGTGCCAAACACCTCCATGCTGCCCGTCCAATCCCAGGCATGGTCCTATAACTTGCTTTGGCCAATGAAATGAGAACAGACGTCAGGTATACCTGTTTTGAGTAAAAGCTTTAAGTGCTGTTATATGTATTTTTATTCATCTCTTTTTATTGTTCTTTTTTTCTCTGTCAAAAGAATGGCATGTCCCAGATGGGAGTTGCTACTTCTGATTTTAGATTCTGAAATGAGAAAGTCATATAGAGCAAAGTGATGTGACTCAAAGTCAGTGAGAAGCAAGCTTGCATGGTGAGAGCCTAACCTGGTGAAAGCTCAGTGACATGTTACCTACTACTGGGTCCTGCCACACTCCAAGCTAAGAATATGGTGAGTGACTCTGGCCCTTGCCCTCAAAGCATTCGCAATATAGACCACTTACTCATTCTTACTCTGGTTTATAAACCAAGGGGTATCAGAGGCCACAGTGAGTTTAGTAATCTAAGTAAACTTCATACACACACACACACACACACATGCTCTGTATGAAATAAAGATATACTTCCCAACTCCTTTTTCTTTTTTTTTTTGTAGAGACAGAGTCTCACTGTACCGCCCTCGGGTAGAGTGCTATGGCCTCACACAGCTCACAGCAACCTCCAACTCCTGGGCTTAAGCGATTCTCCTGCCTCAGCTTCCCCAGTAGCTGGGACTTACAGGCACCCACCATAACGCCCAGCTATTTTTTGGTTGCAGTTTGGCCGGGGCCAGGTTTGAACCCGCCACCCTCGGCAGATGGGGCTGGCGCCTTACCAACTGAGCCACAGGCACTGCCCTCCTTTTTCTTTTTTTTAAGACAGTCTTCCTAAGTCACCCTCAGTAGAGTGCCCCGGCTTCACAGCTTACAGTAACCTCAAATGCTAGGTCTTAAGTGAGGCTCTTGCCTCAGCCTCCCAAGTAGCTGGGACTACAGACATCCACCACAACGCTGGCTATTTTTTGTTGCAGTTGTCATTGTTGTTTAGGTAGCCCAAGCCGGGCTTGAACCCGCCACCCTCGGTGTATATGGCTGGCGCCGTAAACACTATACTACAGGTGCTGAGCCATTCCCAACTCCTTTTGCTCTAAGACAAAATTTAAAAGGAGTCAGTACAATAGATGTACCAACCCAAGTTTAAGAAAACAAGACAAAAAACTCTTTGTAATCTCTTTGATTTAGCAGTCTCTGTGCCCCTTAGTTCAATTCTAAAGTTTAGTTTCTTCATCTCTTTCTATTGTTGCTGATAATACTAATTTTATGACAATTATAATTGGTGGCTTCATCTCTACACCACAAGGAGAGAAAACAATTCGCTTAGTTCTTCTGTTAAAGTTGAGTGGGGCTTGATTTTGGACTCCTTGTTGACATTGGGTATTCTCAATGTCCATTCTTTGTTGTTGTTTGTTGTTTTCTTCTTATCTCAGATTAACATGAGGGCACAAATGACTAGGTTACAATGTTTGCGTTTGTTAGGTAAGGTCCCTGTTGTAGTTGCGCCCCTTACCCAGGAGGTGTGCCATCTACCCTTACACTGTGCCCATTAGGTGGGAGCACACCAATCCCCCGCCCTCTTCTCCTCTGTCTCTTTCTTGCTCCTTCCTCCCCCCAACTTGAATTGAATTAAGTTTTTCTCTTGGATGGGTGTTATTACTTCGTGTACTGGCTTCATGTTAGTATTAAATACCCCCAATGCCCACTCTTAGGATCTGAGCTCACTGCATAGTTCTGACATGCAGCCTTCCATATGTGCCTCTGGTGTCTGAAGGTGAGAAGCCATCAGTAGCCCAAGAAGACGACCTGCAGAGCCACACAGCACAACATCCTGTGCATGTAAGTCAATTTGGTAAACTTAAACTAGTTAGTGGATTCTACTAGCATTCTTAGATATTTATAGATTGAGATAAAATGACATGCTCATAAGCTAAGAATTACTGAAAGAAATGTGGTTCCATGGTCCAGTATCCATGCAGTGCTAGGAGGTACTGATCAACCTAATTGTAAGCCTTGTTCTAATATTTCTTAACATACTTGTTGCTGACAATATTATTTACATGAATGTTTACTACTTTGTATTTTTTTTCTACTCTCAATATTCTAGAGAAGAAACAAGGTATTCTCGTAGCATTTCCTGGTTAACCTCTATTATGGGGTACATGTTACAGGAAAGAAATAGAAAAGGAAAGAGTAGAGACAAACTGATAGAAACAAGGGGTGGGAAAGGAGAGAAAGGAGGAAGAGATTCAGGGAGGATAAGGAAGAGAGAAGCATCAGCTAATGATGAAGTAGAGAGGAAAAGGTGTAATGAAGAAAGAATAAGGTGAAGAGAAGAGCTATCAGTTGAGATGGTAGAATTGGGAAAGGGAAATGGAGAAAATAAAGAATATGAGAGGGGGAGAGAAAGGGTAGAGACAGACAGTGGTGTCTTAAAGACAGTCTGCAACTGTGGAGAAAAAACTACAGGTAATGGCAAGAAAAGTATGGGAAGTTGAGTATTTAGAAATGAAAAAACAATAATTCTAAAGCTTATACATGTGAAAACAAGAGGAAATGTTTGGAGAGTTAGGATAGGAACCTAGAGGAATATCAATGAGAAGCAAGAAAAAACTACGGCAGTGAAGGTAAAAAGAGAAAGGATTTAGAAAAATCAACTGTTATCCACTAGAGGAAATGTTCGAGAATGAAGTTACAAATAAAAAGCTAGAAAACCACTGATTTTTTTTTTGTTTACTATTATCATTACATTTTGTTTTTTTAACTTTTTATTGTAAATGGATAGGACCAACAATACCAGTATTGCACACAGTACATCATTCTCCGGGTTATATTACATGTATAAATCTGGAACAGTATTGGATGAAAATGCACCCAAAAGGGAAAGCACACATAAAAGTCAAAGATAAACCATAACTTGACAACATGAGCAAAAAAATCATCTATTTCAAATTATATACCCTTAGCTTTCTAATGCCAACTTTAAATTATATTTGCTTTTCTCGTGCATTTTCGGACCTGTTAAGCAGAATCACAACCTAGTATTTGCTTTACTATTTATTTGGAGGAAAATCATCTCTTAGGGCAGCTACATCGGTGAAGGTGGTGGAATCGCACAACCACACGCTTGGACAGATGGAGGTGGTCTGTGGCGCACACACACGTGTTCCCTCAGATGCCTCCTGTGGCCTCCCTCCCATAGCATCTGAAGACGTGCTTTTCCCACCTACACATTACTTCCTTTGGTAGGTGATAGGTTTTTCACACTCTAGTCTCAATAAATTAAGTTTGTTCCTTTGGGAATACATCTTATTTTAACAGAGAAAAGGATTGAGGCATCAGGATCCTTCATGCAAGAAAGAAAACTAAAAGAAAAGCTGCCCTTGCTGTATCTGTGCTTGGTCTCTGCCTGGCCAGGCTGAAGTTTGCTGTCTTTAAAAGTAGGAAATCTGTTGCAGAATAGGCTGCTTGCCAGATTTAGTCTAGGCCTCATGGGCCGGAGATTTACTGTTTTTAATCTTTTTTTCTGATGGGCATTCTAAATACCTGTTTCATGCAATGTTTAATTTCAGCACAGCAGGTATTAGTGTATCCAAAAATGGGAATAAGCCGCCTGTGTCCTCACATGATGAAATGTCTAAAACACAGCTAGGTTTTTACTACATCCAGTCCTATATCCCCTCAACAGTCAGTGCCTATTCCTTCAGAAATGGTACTTTTTATTGATTCCCCCTATCTTATTCCCCTAAGATAATTTTCTATAGCCCATCTTCCATGCTAAGAATGTGAAACTCCACATCTGTATTCATTTGGACAATTTTTGAGCTGAGACTAACACACAGGAGAAAGATTTGGGGCTTCTTCCCTTTAACAAAATGGCAGCCTGAGGGCATCAAAGAAAAATAATCTCTCTATATTTTTCTGCATAGATTGAGGACATAAAGAGAAATTATCTTCAAAATCATCAGCAACACCACTAATTCAATCCTTCTTAATATTCACATAACCTAATGAAATGTTTGATCCTTAGTGTTCAAGGAAGAGTTCACTTCATAAGATAAAACTTATGAAGTTAAGGCAGCAATAATGTTAATATGTGAAGTATAATTTTTTTAAAGAAAAGGTAATTGTTTTTAATTGCTCCAAAAAGGCAGTCCAAAGGAATGGATTGTGCAATTGTATAAAATCTCTCTCTCTCTCTCTCACACACACACACACACACACACACACACACACACACACAGGCTTCAAAGGAGTGAGAATAAAACAGACATTTTCATATAGGAGAAAAGTAAGTCATCCATACTTGAAAAGTAATTCAAGAGTGAGAAGTTCCTTCAAGTAAGAAGAAAAACTATGTCAGTCAACAAGTATGTGTTCCTAACCTACCTAGCCCAGTGTGAAATGCTTTCCATGTGAAAAATGTGGCTCTCTACAAAGAAAACTCTTCAACACTTCTACTTACCCATTTCTAGTTCCCCTCAAGTTGCCCTTGCCTCTTCCCTCTTAGTCCACTTCAATAATAAATAAATACGTAGATAAATTTTAAATTACAGGTAGTCCCCAACTTACAAGGATTCAATTTAGTTTTTCAACTTTAGGATGGTGCAAAAATGATCCTCAGTCAGTTTGCCACTTAACTTAGGATGAAGTTACTTCCAGATAAACCCTTAGTAAGTTGAAAATCGCACTTTCAGCTTAAGATATTTTTAACTGACAATGGGTTTATTGGGACGTAATCCCATCTAAACCAAGAAGCATTTGTATATAAAAGAGTATTTAAGAGAGAAAGCATAAAACTAAATGGGCTGGCAAAACTCTGGAAGAGAAGAAAATTATTAATAAAGGGCTCAGATGTAACATGCTGTCCCTTTGATTTATTCTCCAAATTGCAACTAGAAGGATCACTCCACAAATCAGATCCGATAAGAATAGTGATCACAAATCAAACTTGATAATGACATTGCTATTGATAGTGATGCTAATTAGAGCTTATACTTATTGAGTGCTTAGCATGTGCCAGGCAGCAGAATAAATACTTTCTGTACTGGACTTTCTCTAATCATGTTTGTCCCATGTTGAAATATCTTCAATGGTTTTCCATTGCCCTCAAAATTGAACAGGCTGTATCAGACCTTGCCTAATCTAACTGGTCTTTTAACTTCTCAGTCTAATTTCTTACTGCTGTACAATCCATACATCAGCCATCAGATATATCCTTCAGTTCTTCCAAAACACTTGCTCTCTCATTATCGTAGGACTAGTCTTACTTAACTCCAACATCACTCCCTCGAGGGAGCTTTCCCTGTCCTTACATGTCCTGATAAGCTGTCCCTACTGTGCCCAGAGCACCTGTGTTTGCTGCCATCAGCTCATTTATTTCCATATATTATGACTTCCTGCCTATGTATTCTCTATTAGACCATAAATTCCATGAGGACAAAGACAGTGAATGCCAGGCTTAAAGATCATTCCCAGTAGATATCTGTAGAATTAATGAATGGCTAAATAAATCCCTATCCCTGTGTATTGCTTAAAATAAGAAGCAGAAATGACTCTCTTTGTCTATAATAGAAACCTACCTTGTCTTAGATGGGAATACATAATTCAGTCTCTATGGTAATCATGCTAGGTGAAATTATCCCAGAGAACAGTTGAATGTTTTCCCCGTGGTCTAGCACAGTGGTTTCCACAATCAACTATACAGGATGGTCTTTAGTTACACAGGGAAAAATACTGGAATATTCACTTATAGAAAAATAAACTTTACACACTTTTGCTACATGGATGGATACTCATGCCCACCCTTGATGTGTATATCAGACATCCTTGAGTGATATCTTAACCACTGGATCCCAAGGAGAAAGTGACAGCACATACAACACGGAATTACTGCAAGTGACGTATACCAATAACATGAATTTATGGCATCTATTACATGAACCGTGTTCTACTAACTTCACAAAGTAGACACCTTAGGTATTAAAATTGCTGCAAAATCTACAGATTGAAATTAATAAAGATTATAAAAGCTATACAGATGGGTATAAGCCACTCTGACTACTCTTCCTAGCATGAGCTCTTCAATAGCGACATCGCTAATTAAAAGACAGTATAATTTTACAAGACAATAAGTAAATCAAAAATAAGCAGACTTTTTTCTAAAGCACTACTGCATGATTGTCATTAATGACAAATTTTGCTTTGGGTGTTGTCTTGAGGTGTGAACTAATGATAATAACACACAGTATGATTTGTAAACGAACACATATAGGCGTACACTCTCAGAATTTTTTTTAGCAAGGATGCTCCATCAAAAAAGCTTGAAGCACATTGATCCACAAGGAGAGAGTGCCTTCTTTTACATTCTCCCACTCTCTACCTTGACTCCCCTAATATTCTCAGAGGCTGGAGCCTGCTGCTCCTTTCGGTATTTCTTTTACGGTCCATTCAGTTCCATGATGCCTCCAGTTTTTATGTATCTCTTATCAAGGCTGATCTTTTGCTGTTGAAGAAGTCAAGGGATCGAATCAATGGGAAGCTGTGTCTTTTAAGTCGAAAGTCCAAGACATTGGAGAAATATCTCTATTGGAGAATCCCATGATATCTTTGTCAGTGGAAAAACTACACTAGCAACTCCTAAATGCAATGAAACATAAATCATAGTCCCTGCCCTTAAGAAATTGGTTAAAAAAGATGAATACATGTCACAAGTGTCCAAATCTTTCTTTTTCCTGATTTCAACACCAGTAAGCAGGACCCCCTCGATGATGTCGTATCTGGAGGTGAGCATGGGCCCATGAACAGAAGGCTGTACCATACATTATGATGTTCATTAGTGCCATGGTGAGGGCTTCCACTTCATCATACAAAATGCCTTATGAAATTCCACAAAGGGCATAACTATCGATAATTAATGCTTTACAGTTTATCAGATCTGGATTGAAACTTCAGGACCTACCAATATACAAGGTGTTGAGGATTTTACTGGAAATATTCAAAATGGAACAGTTGCTTGGAAGAATAGGGTGATGTTCTCAGAGGTGTCTTTGAGGAGATTTTTGAGACCCCCGCCCTTGCCTAAAGTTTGGCATATTAATGACCTGCTCTTCAACCCAACATTCCATGCTATGAAAATGTTTAAAGGAATTCACTCACCATTGTCCTCATTAGTTGGAAATGAATGCTTATTGACCATGGGTATTGATCTACTACTTTAGATAAAAACAATACTTTTCAAAGTACACTCAAAAGAGTTTAAGAACTAAAGTAAAAATGTAACTTATGCTGGTTACTAGGTGATTGATCACAACTGATTTTGCTGCCATAGAACATAACTTACTGTGACACTGCTTATCTGGGCTCCGAAGCTGGTCCTCATTGAACTGTGCATTATGTATGAATGATTGATGTGGGTTGGAATATTTTGTTAGATTCACCTTTCAATCCATTTTACATAGCTGACTTACATAAAAGATGAGTCCTGCTAAAAATTCTTCAGGAGGCGTGTAACAATTATGAATTTTAGTGATCTCTGGTGATTTTGTTCACCTGATAAGGCTAATCCCTGCTTTGTTTAGAATCATAGAACTGACATCAAGCTTGGCTCATTTGGGAAGTATTTTTCCAAATGAAATATCTTTTTTGTTCATGTCAGAAGTCAAAAAAAAATGGTTAAAATCTTGTTTTGTTCGTGTCAGAAGTCAAAAAAAAAATAAAATGGTTAAAATCTTCCTGAGAAGGTCAGGAAACAAGAACAGCAAGGTATATATAAGGAGAGAGAAAATGCAAAGGATTTGTCTTTTTAAAATGGCAACATTGCAACTTCATATGCTGAACCACCTTAATTTGACTTCATTTATTCATTTCATTTTACCTAACTAAAATATATATTTTTAACATTTGCAAGGGATTAGATTGAATTCCATAGAAATGGCAGTGGACATATAGTGATGTAATGCCTTCTCCATTGGATCATGGGACGGGAATTCACAATCTCTTTGTCCACATAAGAACAGGGTTTGATGGTATAAAATGACAGCTGTTTTCATCTCGCTTTTCTTCCCAGTCTATTTCACACAACAGTCCATCATTAGAGATCATTACTGTATTACCGTTGTTAACAAGGAAGAATAAAGCCTACGCCTTCGTCTTTCTTAGATATAATAAGTCTTATGGAACAAGAGTACCCTAAAGGCCCCTCGCTTCTAAAAATGATTAAACTTCATTCAAATCACAGCCTGTAACCCACTTCTGGGCATAGTATCAAAGTCAGCTCCATAGGTGTGATCTAAGGCAGTATACTATTCCTGCCTCAGGTTTTACACAAGAGTAGTTTGCATGCATTATCCTCAAAGAACAGATTGCCTTTTACCAAAATCCTATGCATTTTGGCACTTGGTGAGTGTCTTAGATGGCATTAACTGTAAAACATTTCTTTTTACATAATTATGGCTTTGTTTTGAGTGTGTGCTAAGATGGTTGTAAAAGTTTTAAATGTGAAGGGCTTCGGGAATAATCTTTGAGCAAAAATGAAAGCCTGTTGTTAACAATTAAAGTTAAAAATTTCCTGACAGTGTTTCAAAACTCAAAAAAAAAAAAAAAGCTCTACATGATTATTTTAATAATTGTTCCCCAAATCACATCATTATGGGAAAGGTATAGAAAATACAAGTTGTGATGATTGCAAAACACCTGGAAAATTAGAGCTATTGTTTTCTGGGTGTATTTATGTAGCAATAAGACAATCTTTGTCAATAACTGTTAAAAATAAATGCAGAGAGACCTGGTGTTCATTCTAATAATGAGAAATCCTTCCCAGTACTCAGAAAAGGTCTTTGCCTGAGGCATTCACTCAGATTCCTGAATCCACCACCCTGCCATGAATGTGTTAATTGACATGCTTGTATAAATTTTAGTAAAGCCATAGTATTTTTGCATGGCAACTATTAAAAATATTTTTTCTCTTAATTTCACCAGGGAGGCTGAGACTCTGAATTTTTCCCCCTTGCAGGAGGGAATAATTTAGATTTTCTTCCATCCCTGTCAGAAGTTGAACAGACGAACAAAACAGATTCTTCAGAGACAATTTTACACAGAGTTACATCCATCCAATTCAATTATAAATTAAATTGACTAACGAACCATAGCTCATTATGGGAATCAATTACTCAGAACTGTCTTTGGACCAAAAATGTGGAAAATAAAAAATAATGGTCATACTTCAATATACCAGATTGTCAACGTTTGAAAGCTCTGTTTTTCTCTAGCTTGGCATAGTCCAACGCCAAAAAGAAATGATAATCATTTGTTTTACTGCTCCTAGAGATGTTCTTATTTTATGAAGACTAGTTAATTCTTGAGTTTTGATCTCTTTGGGACGAGTACCTCAGGCTTTTCTGAGATGACAGGCCAACCCTGGAGTCATGTAATCGCATGGGAATCTTTCAGATCAACTTATGCAAATGTGTTATTAAAAGGAGCCCCTTTTTAGCCTCTAGTGCCACCCATGCAATAAAAGTCAAAAAATCTTGGGAGGTCATGTTAGAAACATTTTATTAATAACATTATTATAGTAGTGGGGGATGGGGAATGGGGGGCACTGGCAGGAGTGGCCACAACTCTCTGGAGTATTTTCAGTCCAATTGTGTGGCAACAAAGTAAACCTACTGAGAATCCATTGGCTGCTTTATTTACCCAGCAGTGGGGGCTAATAAAGAAACAGTATTAAAGCAATGACACTCTAAAAGTCTCTTTCCTTTTGAAGTGCACAGCCCAGAAATTTTCCATCTGTTGCAATGAATAAAAAACTGTTCTATCTTGAACGTGTGTGAGTAAAGGTGATATGCTGTATTGGCGTACACAGACCAGTATAGAGGCCATGTTGCTACACAGTGTGAAAGTCTGTTGCCTGCTTAATACATCATGGTAAGGTGGTCCAAGACCTGTGCTGAAATATTTTTTCAACGGATTGAACTCTCAAGATGCCTTCATTTTCCTCTTCCTCATATGCTTCATAGCCACTCGTACTTGGAGAGTAACACAAGCAAATATTTCCAACTGAAGTGTTCACCTAAAGAACTCAGATCTCTAAAAAAAAAAATACTGCTGTGTATATTTTTCTCATCCAGGGATGCCAAAAGGAAATTGTTTACTCAGGAAAAACTGTACTGTGTACACGAAAACAAGTTAATCCTCATAAATACATAATTCAGCATCATTTTGCTTAGAACTTCATATTTTAAAAATGTCCATTTCTTAAAATGGATTGAATCTGACTTTGTTTCACTAAAACATTATTTTTTAAAAACATCAGACATAAAAGAGAAGTGGCTGGAAATTTTCAAATGTGTTTTTTGGCTGATAGTGAAGAAAGAGACAGTTTCTTCCTTATTTACTTGTTTACCATTAGAACAAGTGGAAAGAATAATTGCATTTCCTATTATGTTCAAAAGAAAGGAAAAAAGGAAGAGATATAGGCCTTTAACCAAAGATCTCTTGAAAAACTAATTTCAATAAATGAAGCCATCATTTAGGAACTCAGGTTTAGAGTTCAAAACTAAGAGTTCAAAGGTTATATGTTTGGGGTTGAATAATTTAAAAGGGAGTTTGATTGCTTTCTGTCGTAAACAAAACTCAACTCACTGTTGTAATGGATTTCTCCTTTGTTAACATCTCAAGATTTGGATCAGGCCTGAATTCAAATCCTTATTCTGCCCCTTACTATCTAAAAGACAATGGGTAAGTCAATTCCTCTAAGCTTTGTTTCCTAATCCTTAAACTGAAATAATAATACCACCTACATCCTGATGTTGTAGAAATTAAATTACATAACACATGTGAAGTACTTAGCACAATACCTGGCACGCAATCAGACTCCGTATACGCTAACCATTTTTCCCTTTAAGGTAGTCTTTTTATTTTATAATTCAAGAATATGCAACAGCACAATTTCCAACCCAAAGAGAAAAGGATCTCCTGTCTTTCACTCCGTTCTCTGGCACTGTGTTAAAATGGTACCTGGCCTCGAGTGGTTTTCAGGGCTGTGTACAAATGCTGGAGTTGGTACCCAGGGCCTGTGCTGGGATGTGTGAGGACTCCTGTGGTGCCCACATCTGCCTCCATCCAGTCCAGTCCCTTCGCTAACCAGTTAGCTCCTCCACTGTCTGGTTCTCAGCCACATTCCCAAACCAAATAGTGCTCAAGAGGCCCCACGGGACCATCACAGATCACTACCGACTGAGCGACAACTGCCCTGTAAGCTACACTCAGCCCTGAGAAATCAGATAAACGTTTCTGATCATTTGTCAGAATCTTGAAGGTATTCTTAAAGCTCCCATATGCAAACTAATAGCACATTGCATGAATATTCTGCTCTTGAGTCTACATTTGACAGAATATTAGTGTTATCAAAAGTAAATACTTTTCTCTTTACTCCTTCGTGTAGCGATAGGCAAAGAATCTAAGTTTGAGAGGCTGAAATTCAGACTTGCATTACATTGCAGTACTTCTTGGCAAAGCCTTCTGCTGTTTTAATTTTAACCAATTAGAAGAGCCAATCTTCCTTTATTTCAGAAATGTATTAAAAGATATCACATTCAAAGGCTGGACATGCCCGCAATTAATTACTGGTGTCTGGCTAAAGGTCTACCATTAGCCATTGCCACAACCACCTTTAGAAGGCCTTGGCCCACCTGTTGCAAGATAGAAACAGCATTAGGCAGTTGGTTTTTGCACTTGGCCTCCCTCTGGCCTATGGGGAATTTGTCCTAATTAGAATTAGTTGTCCTTCTGTAGTCCAGCTCCTGACACAAATTGCATTCTGTAGTTTTTTGTTCCACTTGAGTTCACAGACAAAATAGCCCATGCCATGTTTGAAATGAAGCAAGGCAATATAAAAGGATTTTATGTAATTGGCTAATATACGTTAACATTTTAACTAATATCTTCAGTGTTAGTTTCTTGGAAGAAGCTTGTTTACTTTCTTCTCCTTTTACTCAATAGTTGTTTATAATCATACAGGATGTAATTTTAAGATGGCTTGTTTGGTCATCATTAACCCATTGCCAGGCTCAACTGCATATAAAACAAAACAAATGACCTTTAAAAATGATAGTTTGAAATGGCCCCATGGTGATGGTGAAGAGAAATGCAAACAACAGAGGAAACGAAAGGACACTTTCTCACGGCTCACTGAAGAAAAACTTTATTGAAAACGAGAGCCCATGGAGGAAGGGCCATAATGAAACAGGAAACCCTGAAAAATGAAAGAAATTATTTGGATGTTAGCATGGTGCAGCTTTGCCAAGAAGAGTAGTCTGCAGATTCTGGGAGATCCACCAGGATTCAGCCATAGGACCTCCAAAGGTCCTATGTTGTGTTGAGAAACACTTGTCAACGTTTCCTAGGCAGGACTAATTTTTAAGATAGGCTCTAATATTAGGAATGAAGGGAGTGCTTTGCCTTATGTCACATCTCACTGTGCAGGGCAGGACAAGAGCTTCCGCAACAGGATGGTGTAGTCCAAGAAGTAAAGTCTGCGTGGTTTTTGTAATCCCATTGCAGAATCATTTTAGTTATTTCTCGAAATGGTAAAATACTAAGACATGAAGCAAAATTGATAATCACAAGAATTCCTATTATGTTTTTTAGGGGATGATGGACTTTGGAAGCCCCAGTTTGACCAGCACATTTTAGTTACAAACTGGAAACAGGAGACTTGATGCTGTCTTCACCTCTTCTATCTGGGTCCCTGACTTTTCAAGAATTCATGCGACAAATGGTCTCATGTTTTTTACCGAATTTCTCTCTCTACAAGAATACTTCTAAGCCAAGTATCTTAATCTTCCCAGAAACAAGTAAGACACAGTTTTATTTTTATTAAAAGAGACCCAAGGAAGAGCTGAGAGAATGTTTCTTTCACAATAGATGTGTTCTGAGTTGGGGAAGATTGTTGCAAAACCACCATTTGCTTGTTCATGAAAAAGGAAATGTAAGTAGTTTTAAAATAAAATCTATACACATCCCAAATTCATTCTCTAAGCTTCCATATCAACCTCACATTGTTCAGAATGGGACTGAAGCCAAGAACAAATATCTCTCTTCCTTTCTCTGACTTTGAATCTGAATTCTGAAATGATAAGAGGTACTTTAAAATTCTTAAAATAGATGGATTTCGGAATGTCTGAGCCAAGGTAGAGCCTAGTTACTCACAGATAAGCCAGAACTGCCTTCGTGAGTATATTACATGTAAAATGTATAAAATGTGCAAAATGGGCATGAAAATCACTAAAAAGTCTTAGAAAATTTTAAAGTCTCATTTTAACTGAGAAAATTACCTATCTCTTTTCAGCCTTTTGTGTAGTATTGTAAAGTGTTATAGAGCTACCTGGGAACAACAAGAAAGCCATTATTTAGAAAACAAGAACCTTCTGGATAAAAATGCCAATGTGTTTATCAAGGCATAGGCCTCTCCACATTTTCTGTTTGTTGGGCAATTTAAAATTTATTGATTTGTTGATAAAAATCTCTTTTGTCTTGAGATGGCAGGGAGGAAACAAGAAAAGTTTCTCACATAGGCATCTGAAACAGAGAACATCAGTAATAATAATATAAATGAAAACTAACCACGAAACACGGAGCAAACCACATTACATCTCCAGTTGAATAGGCCACATTAGTACATTGACTTGCCAGCATGAGCAAGTTGAATAATCTGTAGAAAATTCTCCAGTGGCTTGTCAGGGTCTAAAACGGGCAACGCTGAAGATGATTCAGTGGACCCTAGTGATCTTGTAAGTGGATTTGCTCAGTAAGGACTGGGGTTCTGGGAGGCGCCCGTAGCTCAGTGGGTAGGGCACTGGCCATACACACTGAGGCTGATGGGTTCGAACCTGGCCTGGGCCCGCTGAACAACAATGACAACTGCAACCAAAAAATAGCCGAGCATTATGGTGGGCACCTGTAGTCCCAGCTACTTGGGAGGCTGAGGCAAGAGAATAGCTTAAGCCCAAGAGTTTGGGGTTACTGTGAGCTGTGACGTCACAGCACTAAAAAAAAAAAAAAAGGAATGGGGTTCAGCGGAAAAGATGGAGAGCTGGTCCCTCTCTAATATCCTTTGTACTGCTTTGTAAATCAGTTCATGTTTATATCAGGATTTATTCTGGGAGTCACCTCTTCCAACCAGCCTTTTCTACTCCTACTAAATACAGATGAAAAATGCCTTGATCAGCAGTTCTCAACTTGTGGGTTGCGACCCACAGGAACTGTATTAAAGGGCCACAGTATTAGGAAGGTTGAGAACAACTGGCCTTGATGTTCTCCTGTGGCAACAAGTACTCACCAGTTGCTTAACTTTTCGCCTTTTCGTTGGTATTCTTCCCTATTTTAAAGTTACTAAGCAAAGTATCTTCATCTTCCATGAAAACCAATAAGTCCTACAAATTAGTTTTAGCCCAATAAAAGCTGAAAAAAAGTTTCTACCAACATTCTGTAATCTTCAGTTTACAAACCTACTGGTCTGAGAGTATTATTATGGAAGGCAAAGTATGGGTCCCCTAACACCTAGCCACACACCTGGCACACAGTAGGTGGCTAATAACTGTTTAATTGAAAAAATACATACATGAATAAATTTCATGATATTCCATCATCATTAAAATAATACTGAAGTTTGACATTTACCTTTATTCTACCTGCTTTACTAGTTGGGTGGAACAAGCTCATTTCAGAAAATTAGCATTTTAGTGAAGAATTTGTTCTTTGGGAAAATGCCACCAACAGCCAACTCTTCTGAAAAGTTAAGCCTATCCAGACAATCAAGTGTTTAAATTGGGGAATAATATCTTTCCATTTGGTCCTGACAGAGTCAGTAACTCTTTCTCTTAACCAAACTCTTTTCGCTTCTGAAGGTACCAGAAGAGGGAGATGGAAGATGATTTGTAAAGCCCAAGAGAAGAACGGTGGTAAAGTCAAGGGGATCTGAGATCTCTGTGGAAGGAGGTGGAGATTTTCTGGGATAGCAAAGCACTGACATTCATTCCTAGGCTTCATTGTTCATGGCAACCCGAGAATTTCTTTCCACTTCCTTTAGAGTGGATGTCCACTAATGCAACATCAGGAAAAACATAAGCCTTAAACAAAAGTCACACTTGTGGTAAACCTGGGTGGAACACCATTTAGCTAAAGACATCTTCATTTTTGTTTATGATATTTCAGGGTTTTGGAATACCCTTCGAGTTAAAAAAGGAAAGGAGAGACTCCCTGTGATTGGCAGGCAGGTCCAAGGCCTGCTATCTCTCCACATAGTTAATCTTTTTGATATGACCTTTCTTCCAATTTCTTTACTTTTAAGTCACCAAGGCATTTCTCTGAAAAATCGTGTGCTGCAAAAGGCCCCAAAGCAAGTGTAAAAGGAGAATAAAATCATTTATCAAAATTGTATAGATTTGTAATTTGTAATAGGCAAGAGGCAATTTAAGGAGCTAGTTTCCCACCACTGGCACTGCTGTCAAATGTGAGGAAGATAATTATAGTAATTAACAAAATAGTTCATTTTACTTTGTCACAAGATAAGGCTCAATTTGATTTCTGATTAAGAGAAGATCAATACCAAATGCTTTCCTTTGTAGTTGCTGCTGATTATACATTTAGAATAGGTACTTGTATTAATTTCTTAACTATTGACTTGTGCTGTGAAAACAATGTGTCAACATTCCTAGCTTCAGCTACACCTCTCAGAAGTTTCCCCCTAGCCTCCGGTCCTTGGTCCTTTTACATACTCAACAAAGAAGTTTTACATTATATTGGACTAAGCCAAACACAAAGTGTTAGGCCTCATATTATTTCTTAACACAAAGTCTTAGCTTTCTTGCTGAAAAATAACATTCCTTGATGAGTTCTTGGGCCTGAGCTCTGTTGGGTTTTGGTCATCTAAGAGTCACATGATCCAGCAGCGAACAAAATTCCTGCAGCAAACAAACCTTAGGAGTGATTCTACCCTCCAAGGCAGTTTAATAATCATTCAGCCAGTTAAGGAGTTGTTGTTTTGTAAGACTAATAAGCTTTGGGATGAGGGAGTATACATGTACATATATCTGTCTGTTGGGGAACTCTTGGCATCAGTTTATCCTGCAGTGAGGGTCCAAAAACATTATAAATGGAGTAGAAGAAAATAAACATACTGTACTTCTTGAGTAATTGAAGCAATTTGGTAACCTCCTTCTTGGATGCTTACAGTGTTCCTCATTAAGTTTCACTATGTTTATGAAGATTTTGTGCCAACTGTACCTTA
Source organism: Nycticebus coucang (assembly GCF_027406575.1). Lineage (NCBI taxonomy): Eukaryota > Metazoa > Chordata > Mammalia > Primates > Lorisidae > Nycticebus > Nycticebus coucang. Next base: position 18,818,552 of record NC_069784.1, on the reverse strand, counting down.
AAAAAAAAGAAGATAAATGAAAGACTTCAGTGATCCAAGCTTGGTGAGGTGGTGAAAAATGTTCCATCCTGTGAAGGCCCATGGCTCGTTTCTGGTACCACATCAAAATAGACCGTGACTGAGGACATGCTTCATAACTGACTAGGTGTCCCTGAATAAGTTAACACCAATTCTCTTGACCCAGTTTTCTTTTCAAGAAATTGGGGCCTACTGGTAAGATGACCAAGAGGTCATTTGCAAAGCTAATATTCAGTGACTTCACAATATTTACCTGAGCCAAGATTGGCCATGGCTAAGATTGGTCACTAAAGTCTTTCACTAAAGACTTAACTGTATTTCCCCCAATAAAATGCAAAATTTACTAATATACACATTTTGTTTATTTTCTGGGTAGAAGGAGGAAAAAAAGATTAAAAAAAGATAATATCACTGTAGTAGTTAGCTGCTGCTGCATAACAAATCACATCAAAATTTACTAGCTTCAAACATGAACCAGTTTTTTTTAAATACCGAGTCTCACTTTGTTCCCTCAGGCTAGCAACTTCAAACTCCTGAGCTCAGTGATCCTCTTGCCTCCGCTTCCTGAGTAGCTGTGACTACAGGAGCCTGTCACAACACTCAGCTAGTTTTTCCTATTTTTAGAAGAGACAGGGTCTTGGTTTTGCTCAGGCTGGTCTGTCTCAAATTCCTGAGCTCAAGCAATCCACCTGCCTCAGCCTCCCAGAGTGCTAGGATAATGGGCATGAACTACTGCACCCAGCCTAAACATTTATTATTTTTCATGAGTGCATGGATCAGCTGGATGGTTGGCTGACCTGGGCCAGGCTCAGCATATCCTAGCAGGACATGCTCATTTGTTTGCATCCGGCTGGTGAGTTGGCTGAGGACTATTGGCTTCAAATAGCCTTATTCACATGTGGGGCATTTGGCTGGCTATTAACTAAGGAGACAAAGGTGACCAAGCCTTGGGTTTCTCATCATGCATCAGGCTAGATCAGACTTGCTCCTTCTTGAGGAATAGGACCAGGATTGGCACACTATCACTTTTGCCATGTTCCATTGACAAGAATAACTTTCAAGCCCAGTCCAGATTCCAGGAGTGGGGAAATAAGACTCCACTCTTATTGGAAAGAGCTGCAGATTTATATGACTAAGGTTGCAGGGAGGAATGAAGAATCATGGTCATTTTCCCAATCAGGCTATTTGTTAGGGATAAAATGTTGATGGATTGCTATAGGTAGACTTGTCTTCAGTGGTGAGGATATGGACTCAGGCACAGTGGCTCGTGCTCTCATCTCAGCACTCTAGGAGGCTAAAGCAGGAGAACTGCTTGTGGCTGGGACTTCAAGACTAACCTGTGCAACACAGTGAGACTGTTCCTACAAAAGAATAAAAATTTAAAAAAACAAACAAACATATTCTATTACCACTTTCAAGGAAATCACAGTTTAGAATGGAGAACCAGATACAGTTAATTAAAATACAATGTACTGAATATTATAATAGAGGAGTTAGTACAGGACCTAGATGTGGGGCAACTCCTGCCCAAGAAGCTCAGGAGAAGCTTCCCAGAGGTGGTGACATTTGAGCCAGGTCTTGTTCAGGGCTCTATCCCATTCCTCACATGGTTCCTGGCTTACAGTAAATACTGAATAAATATTTGATGAACAAATGAAGAATGAGAAGAATGCATGAACAAGATAAAAACAAGATCATTCCAAGGAGAAAAACTAGCAGGAGGTGTAAACAAAGGACTTAACATTTTATCTCTAGGAAAATTTATGTTTCCAACAAGTATCTGCTAAATTCCCACTATGTGCTAGACACTAAGGATAAGAAATATGGACCCCTGAGAGAGAGGGAGAGAATATACCTATATTTACACTCTCCCTAGTGGGAAAGAATATCCTTACGTCTTCTAACCCCCTGTATCTTACTTGCACAGACATCACCCCAGCTGCCACCTTTCAGGTAACAAAATCAAGCTGATGGACACAATGAGGACATGAGCCGACTGGGCTTCTCAGAGGCACAAACTCAAACTTCAAGAGGCACTCACTTAGTAGTAGCCAGATCCCTAGCTATCTCATCAGAAGCTCTTGTTTTTCTTCCTTTTTCAAAGTAAAGTGCTTAAAAATACTATAGTTTGTAAGTAATGTTACTGGTTGGGACTCTGGACAGTCTTAGAATTTTGTCTAGGTTTTATGGAAACTCTATTTATGCCCTGGAACATGTATAGTATAGTCCCAGCATAGTTTCTGTAGGTCTTGTAAGTATGTCACTGCTTTTCTAAATGATGTGGATGGGGCCAACCTTCAGTCTTTTAGATCTACCCACATATTTTGAATTTAATTGTTTCATGGTATAATGTCACAGAATGTTTGCAGGGTGTTTGGCTGGTTGAAGGATCTTTGTCAGTGGGTGCCAAAATCCTATAATTAGGGTTTTCTCCATGTGTAATACTCATCCAAAAATGGTAAGTTGATGAATCTCTATCAAATACAGCCAGAGTATTCTATAAAATACAGAAATCAGAAGTATTCAGTGTCCCTAAATTTGCTGGCTTGAATTCTATCAGGCTTACCCTAACTTCTCATAAAAGCTCTAGACCAGGCGTCCTCGAACTGTGGCCCGCGGGCCACATGAAGCGGTGTGAATTGTATTTGTTCCCGTTTTGTTTTTTACTTCAAAATAAGATATGTGCAGTGTGCATAGGAATTTGTTCATAGTTTTTTGTTTTAAACTATAGTCCGGCCCTCCAACGGTCTGAGGGACAGTGAATTGGCCCCCTATTTAAAAAGTTTAAAAACGCCTGCTCTAGACCAGTGGTTCTCAACCTTACTAATGCAGCAACCCTTTCATACAGTACACCTGTATTTGTATGGGGTGTATGTGATGGCTTTAGGTGACCCCTGTGAAAGGGTCGTTCGACCCCCAAAGGGTTCACCACCCACAGGTTGAGAACCACTGCTCTAGACAAAAGTTCATTTGTATGGGCTGAAATACAGCTCTCTGCTCTTTCTACTGGACTTTATAATACCAATTAGATGTCCATGATGTTCAAATAAAAAAAGAGGTAATGACCAATCAGGATGGGCACATGGACGTGAGTAGGGGGGTTCTTAAGGGAAATTCTGGCTTCTACTTTTGACCAAGCACTGTGTGCTGTGCCACACGGAAGCTCACCTGTGCACCTCTGATGAATATTTACTTTCCCGATTATAACCAATCATGGTCAAACTGTACTTTAAGTTTGCTGATTTTTTCAAACTTGCATGTAAAGCTGATGTTGGTCTTGAACAAACTGACAAATGTTCTTTGCCTTTATTTCAAGTAACACCAACAACCGATCTTTTTTATTGTAGGGAAGAAATTACACATTAAAGAAGACCAGGATAGGTAAGAAATAGTTGTATGAAGTCAGTTTGCTAAATGTATTTCTGCAGTGAAATAACTGCCAAGCAAATGTAAAATCAGACCTTGCCTTGGGGTTAACAATATCAACATTTCCTTTTTGCCTCCTTCCATCTCTCTCAACATCCTTTGATTCTCTCATCCCAGCTATCGTTAGTTTGTATGACTGGAGGTCTGGAGGTCTGAACTCTAGCCGTGCAGGCTTGTTATAAAGAATCTGTGAAAAATAATCAAGGATCCAGCCTTTGTTTGGTGGAGACACTGGGCTTCATTTCCATGTTGTTGTTTTTCTGGTCTTTAAAGGCAAATTCTTTACTGATGTAGAAAAACTGGAGATTAATAAACAGAACAAATGTTATTTTAAACACTGCATGATGATAATTTAATCAAATGTGATTTGCTTTTAATAACTTCTTTATTGGCCCTTCCATTTTGAAAAGTGGCCATATGAATGCTTTGCTTTTATGTTTTTAACGAGAGGGGAGATAAATGATCTTACTCGTAGAAGCAGAAGATGAATGATGCTTATTCCCACACTCTGTTTCATGGAACAAAATTAGCCCACCCTGCCATTACAACTGACTGGCCTAAAACTCCAAGCCCCCTGATAAAGACAATGGCAACATTGGGCTGGGTCTTTCCTCTGAACTTGCATGTGAATTTTTTTTGTCCCCACCAAAACTCCTCTTGAATTTGATCTCCTATATGGTGCTGTTGAGAGGTGGGTCCTAATGGTATGCATTTGGGTCAGAGGGGTAGATCCCTCATCAATGGTTTAGTGCCCTACTCTAGTTAGTGAGCCCTAAGACTGGGTTAGTTTCCCTGGCAAGAGTTTAGTTTCCTTGAGACTGAATTGTCAGAAAGCTACATTCACATCACTTTACCATACTTCAGGTTATGTTAGAGGTCCACAGTGACCAAAACAGCATGGTTTAGCACAAAAACAGGGACATAGACATACGAAACTTGATAGAAAACCTAGAGATTAAACCAGTCTCCCATAACTATTTGATCTTTGATAAACCAAACAAAAGCATACACTGTGGGAAAGAATTCCTATTCAATAAATGGTGCTAGGAGAACTGGATAACCACATATAAAAGACTGAAGCTGGACACCCATGTTTTACCACTTACAAAAATTGACCCAAGATAGATAAAAGATTTAAATCTAAGACATGAAATAATAAAAATCCTTGAAGAAAGTGTGGGAAAAACTTTAATGATGTCAGCCTGGGGAAAGATTTTTATGAAGATGACATCAGTGGCAATTGCAACAACAACAAAAATAAATAAATGGGACTAAATTAAGCTGAAAAGCTCCTATAAAGCTAAGGACACAACAATTAAAGCAAATAAATATACAGCCTTCAGAATGGGAAAAAATATTAGCATGTTACAAATCTGACAAAGGCTTGATAACTAGAGTCTACAGGGAACCAAATTAATCAACAAAAAAAGAGCAAAGAATCCCATCTATCACTGGGCAAGAGACATGAACAGAACATTCTCTGAGGAAGACAGATGAATGGCTAACAAACATATGAAAAAATGCTCATCATCCCTAAACATCGGAGAAATGCAAATCAAAACCACCCCTGGATATCACCTAACCCCAGTGAAAATAGCCCACTTCACAAAGTCCCAGAACTACAAAAACTGGCATAGATGTGGAGAGAAGGAGACACTTTTACACTATCAGTGGGATAGCAAACTATTACCACCTCCTTGAAAAGAAGTGTGGAGAATCCTCAAAGAACTCAAATTAGACCTTCCATTTGATTCTGCAATCCCATTACTAGGCATCTATCTAGAAGAAAAAAGTCATTTTATCATAAGGACATTTGTACTAGATTGTTCACTGCAGCTCAATTTACAATTGCCAAGATGCCATCAACCCAGGAATAGATTAATAGATTAACAAGCTGTGGTATATATACATATACATATATATATATATATATATATATATATATATATATCAAGGAATACTATTCAGCCATAAAAAAGATATAGACTTTACATCTGTTATATTAACCTGGATGTAGTTGAAACACATTCTTCATAGTAAAGTATCACGAGAATGGAAAAGCAAGAATCCAATGTACTCAATACTAATATGCAGACAGTAGATGAATTAATACACGCCCACACAAGAGAAAAACTCAATTCAAGTTGGGGGGGACTAGTGTTCTCACACCTAATGGGCACAATCTCAGGGTATAGGAAACCCTCCTGGGTGTGGTACACAACTACAACAGGGACTTTACCTAAAAATGCAAACACTGTAACCTAATCTTTTGTACCTTCATATTAATCTGAAATTTAAAAAGTAAATAAATAAAAAGTAAAACTTGGAAATAAGGCAAAAGGAAAAAAAAAAAAGAAAGAAAAGAAAGCTACATGCATTTACCTTTGACCTTTCCTGCCATGTTTTGATCTCTTAAGTGGTCCTCACCAGTGGCCAAGCAGATCCAGAGCCATGCTCCTCGCGTTTCCCAGCCCACAGAACTATAAGCTGAATAAATCTCTTTTCATTACATATTATCAGCCTCAGGTATTCTGTTATAGTAACATAAAACTGACTGAGACTGTATTCACCTGGTCCTATTCCTCAAGAAGGAGCAAGTCTGATCTAGCCTGGTGCATGACAAGAAACCCAGGGCTTGGTCACCTTTGTCTGACACTTCTCAGCCGCTCAGATCCACAATATTCATTAGCATTTGCACTGTGGCTGGCTGTTTTTAAAGCACTTTCACTGACATGTGTTCCTTGCAGCTGTATGTATGTATCACTCCCATTTTACAGATGAGATGCTCAGGGTAAAACCAACACACTACAGATAAGTGGCGGCACTGGGACGTGGGCTTTGCCCTTCGCCTTCACTTCCAAGCTCTCCCTGTTCACCATGGTGTGTAGTGTAGAGGGATAACCAGCTTAAGCAATTCCTGCTGTAATCATACAAAGAACTGAATCTTTTCATTCCTAAACCTTACCCTCTCATACCATAGACCATGTGAAAAAGAAACAAATAAACAAGTTACTACTGAACCCACAAACCCGCTGGTTGAGTAGATTTGCCAAGATATAGAGTTGGGAATGATGTGAATTAGCAAACTTCATTTACTCACACCTAAAGGTCTCTGTCATTCAAGAGGTTTATGATGGTAGATGAACCTGTTGGTACCTCCTCCAATGAGGAGAATATTATTTTCGAACAATGTGCAAATACAGGACTAGGCCATCATGAAAGCACTTGCGGGTTGTTAAAGAGCTTTCATTTTGCTGGGATCCGAGGCTCATGGAACTGAATGTCCATATTTTATATTTATTCTTATTCATAAGACTTGCTTTCCTCAAAACAAACCTTTTACATTAACTTGAATTCCACACATTCAAGCCACATTCAAAATCAACAGAGCCACAGATTGGTGAAATTTGACAAAAATGCCAGAACACAGTCTTGATTCCTTAAAATTAGTTACTAAACAATGAACAGTGCAGGGAAGAGGCTGGGGCAAGGATAGGCTTCAGTTGTAATCGATTTTCCCCCCACCCACCCACTCCCGCAGCTCCTCAAAAACTGCTTTGAAAAAGAGAAAGGTGACTAGTAGTTTATTTATGCTTTTTAAAAACTATTGCCAATCCCAATTTATCAGTTACTGTCTTGTGACAATTTATTCATTGTTCGCTGTTAGAAGCCAGGAGTTACACAGAAATGCATGATTGGTGATAGCTTCTCTATTTCAATATGGTATAATAGAGATAACACAGTGCCCAGAAGCTCTGCAGCCAACTTTTTGTCTGCTTTGTCTCTTTTCATTACTCTATCAGAATCTTCATTTAATATAATCCAAAAAAGCAAGGTAATTGCTTCACTTATCGGTTATCATCGCTCTCACATACTTATCGTGTCAAAATTATTTATGTGGATAGGCCAGGTTGATCCTGCTGCATTCAGAAGCTTAAAATTTGAATAACTGTTCTGCCAGTTAGGTTATCAAAATTGCAGCATAAGCAATGAGATTCTCTTTTGTGGAAAAAGGAATCGCCTCCTAGAGGTGCCAGTGGGAAGGGGAAGACCGGGCCAGATGGGACTCAGAACTAGCACTTTCAGAGAAAGGAGGGAAGAAATGGCCACAGAATGAAGAGAGTAACAGGAAGATTCACTGCATAGGTCTTGGACAAAGTAATAGAGAAATTTAGCTCTGCCTCTCCGTGCTTTTTTTCAACAACCGTCCCCAGCTTAACTAATATACTTATTCTGAAAAGCAAAACACACATTTTAACATGGTTCTTCATCTACCCACCCCTCCCCTGCATGAACCCCCACAGATGAGTGTTTCAGCGTGCTTTTTTTTCCTACTTGTTATTCGCTTGCCAGTTGTCAAGTATTTTGTCACATTGAAGATATACATGTATCAAGCCAACATGAATTGTGGCCTGTTTTCAATCTGGAAGTAAACATTTATTTCTACAAAATAAGTTTTGTTAGATAAGCCTGGCTTCAAAGCATCTAAGTCTCTCTTCCCTTCCTTTTTTTTTTTTCTTTTTTCTTTTACAAATGGTAATAGTAAAAAGAAATTTGAATGTTTGTTTCCAGCTCAACATCAGGGATGATGGGCCCTATCAGACGATGGTTAAGTAAATGTAACTAGTAGAGAGGATCTAATATCAAAAAGAAAAATATCTCTGGACTACTTGTCAATTTATTTCTTAATGTACAGCTGATCGTTTGTTACCACTTTAATTCCTCACTTATGGCAGTTTGCCACAGAGATGGAACCATGTGAAAGAGAAACCCTAGGTCATATTTATGTTTTTCTTTTATTGCTGTTTCAGTAAATTTTCTGAAAATCCAGTGAAAACTGTGTATATAAAATCCAGAATTTATATTAATCCTCTGATAGTTACTACGACTGCAGAAGTTAGAACTAAAGACCAGGTGGATCTTACAGTTTGTTAATTTCCTTTCCAACCCTAAGATTTGATTCTTTTCTAAGAATAGGACAGTGTGAATGTATTTGAATAAAGGTCAATACTTGTGCTAAAGGACAATACCCCAATGCCAAGGACAGTATCTGGCATCTAATATGCATCCAAATGTGTGGAGTGAATGAATACATGAAAAAGTGAATTGCCCTGTCCTATGTCATGTTCTGTTGCTATGCCAGACTGGGTAATTTATAACCAAAAAAAATTTATTTCTTACAGTTCTAGAGGTTGACAAGTCTAAGGTCAAGTAACCACATCTGATTCTTGGGTTCTGGGTCTTCTTACTGCATTGTAACATGGTGGAGGCATCACACGGAAAGACAGCTGCCATCTTGGGTTGCTCTTCCTCCTCTTATAAAACCACTAGTCCCACCACAGACCCCCCCACCCTAATAACCTTGTCTAATGCTAAGTTCTTCCCAAAGGCCCCACCTCCAAATTCCATCAACATCTGAATTTGAGGATTATGTTTCCAACACATAAAATTCCAAGGCAGATTCAAACAATTGCATTCTACGTATGGCCCCCCCAGATTCATGTCCTTCTCACAAGCAAGGTACATGTATTCCATCCCAATAGCCCTAAAGCCTTAACTCATTCCAGCACCAGCTCAAAAGTTCAAAGTCTCATCTAAACCAGATATGGGTGAAATTCAAGGCATGATTCATCCTGAGGCAAATTTCTTCCAGCTATAAGCCTGTGAAATCAAATGAGTTATCTATTTCCAAGATACAATGATGGGGCAGCGTAAGACAAACCTTCCCATTCCAATAGGAAGAAATAGTCAAGATTCAAGGAACAATAGGCCCCAAGCAAGTCGAAAACCCAACAGAGCAGACATTAAATCTAAGACTCCAGATTAATCTTTCACACTTGTGCAAGGGTTGGGCCTGAAAGGCCTCAGGAAGCCCCACCTCTGTGGCTTTGCTGGGCTCAGCACAGGCTTCAGCTCTCCCAGGCTGGTGCAGGATGCTGGTAGCTCTAGAGTTCTGGGGTCTCGGGACAGTCTCACCCCCCTGGTTCCATGAGGACTCCCTACAGCAGTTCTGCCCCATATTTTCACTCAGCACTGCCCTTCTTTTAATTTATTTCAGATTATAGGAGGGTACAAATGATTAGGTTACATTGTTTGCATGTGTTGGGTCAAAGTTCAAGTTGTAGTTGAGCCCTTAACCCAGAAGGTATGCCATATACCCCTACACTGTGCCCTTTAGGTGAGAGAACACCAAATCCCCTTCCAATTCCTCTCTACCCAGACCTTCCTCCCCTTCCCACTACTCGAATTTAATTATATTATTTTTTCTTGAGTAATCTACTAATTTCATGTTAGTTTTGAGTTTGATGCTTGCTTTTCCATTCTTGTATACTCAGGAGGATGTTCTCAAATCCATCCAGGTAAATACAAAAGATGTAAAGTCCCCATCTTTCTTTATGGCTGAATAGTATTCCATGATATACATACACCATAGTTTATTTAACCATTTGTGAGTTGATGGGCACTTGGGTTGTTACCACATCTTGGAGATTGTGAATTCAGCTGCAATAAGCATTCTAATACAAATGTCCTCATGATAAATTTTTTCTTCTGGGTAGATACCTAGTAATGGGATTACAGGGCACTATCTTAACAGGGGCTCTCTGTAGTGGCTCCACCCCATGACAAAGTTCTGCCTGGTCCCCCAGGCAGTCTGATATAGCCATTGAAATCTAGGGAAGGCTGCCATATCTCCAAAGCTCTTGCTATCTGTAAGCCTAGAGAATTAGCACCACGTGGATGCCACTAAGGCTTATAGCTTGTATCTTCTGGAGCAGTAGGTTGAGCCACACCTGTGTCCACTTGAGCCACAACTTGAGTGGCTGAGAAGTGCCACCCAAGTGAGAAATATCAGATTGCGGGAAGCAAAGACTCAACATGACTCTGGGCAGCAGACTGTCTCCTAAAACCATTCTGCCTTCCTAGAGCTCTGGGTTTGCGATTAGAAGGGTGGCTTCACAGATCTCTGAAATGTCTTTAGGACTTTTCTTTCATTGCCTGACTGATCCCTTCTATCCATATTAATCTCCTGTGCAGTCAATGGACAACACCCTTGGTTTCCTCTCCTAAAAATGCTCTTTCACTCTCCACCACACAGCAGACCTGATAACTTTCCAATATTTTTAATTATATGTTCTGTCTTTAAGCAATCTCTTTCCTTTCTGATTTCACTGTAAGCAGTTAAAAGTAGCCATGTAGCAGCCTGAAAGCTTTGCTGCTTAGAAATTTTGTCCTCCAGATATCCTCGTTCATAATTCTTAAGTTCTGTATTTCATAAAATTCTAGAGCACAGACGCAATGCAGCCATGTTCTTTGCAATTTTATAGCAAGGATGATCTTTATTTCAGGTTCCAATACTTTGTTCCTCTTTGTACCCTGAGACCTCATTGTAACAGCCTTTACTATCCACATTTCTATCAGCATTCTGGTCACAACCACTTAGGTAATCTCTGAAAAACTGCAGACTTTCCCCAATCATCTCTTCTTCTAAGCCCTTGCCAGAATTACCCTTAACTCTCCATTTATGACAATACAGGATGTTTCTAGAATTCAGTTCAATACTGTTCCAGCCTCTACCCATTATGCAGGTCTAAAGCACCTTTCACATTTTCACATATTCATTATCAGCAAAACCCCTACTTCTTCTTAGTATCAATTTTCTTACTCCATTTTCTGTTGCTATTAAGTAGATAATTTGTAATGAATAGAGATTTATTTAGCTCGCAGTTCTGGAGGCTGGGAAGTGAATTTTAGGATTAAGTTTCTAACATATGGAATGGAGGGGGCACATTCAAACCATAGCATCCCCTAAACGTTGACCTTCAAAATGTCACTCAATATTCAAAAGCAGTAGGCACTTACCTCCTAATAGGCCTTGTCTAAGGCCTATCAAACATCTAAAACCTTTATAGAGCTGAGTTCCATGGCTCGTACCTATAATCCCAGCACTGTGAGAGACTGAGGAGGGAGAATTGCTTGAGCTCAGGAGTTCAAGACTTGCCCAAGTGAGAGTGAGACCTCAACTCATAAAAAAAATAATGAAAAACCCAGCTGGGCACTACAGCAAGTGCCTGTAATTCCAGAGGCTTCCAGGGGCTGAAGAAGCAGGATGCCCACAACCCAAGTCTGAGGTTGCATTGAGCTGCAACGCCACTGCACTTTGCTCAGGGCATAGGGTGGGTCTCTGTCTCAAAACAAAAACCTTTATAGAATCTTCCCTCATGATTTGAAATATTATTTTATGATCTAGTAGCACTGACAAATATGTGTATGAACCTGTGTTGTTGTTATAAACACAATACCTCTTAAATTCTGTCTAATGATGAAGCTAGGAACTTGAAGTTATGGACTATGCCTATATACTTTATTACCCTCACTATGACTGAGAAAGTGCTTTATATAAATGTAAATAAATGTCTAATTAGAAATGAACTGATTCTTTCTTAACATTAAGAAACTTAAAACAAATCATCATCATCATGGTCTTCTACCTTAAGCACAACTAGTTCTTTAACCCTTTCTACTGTCCTTATTTTCATCACCACTCATTATAATGCTTCTACCTAAACCAAAATCTGAGTGAAGAATGGAGGTGGGAATGTTAATGAACATCTATTGAACACTGACTTTCAAGAGATGAGAAAAGTAAATTATTTACACTTTAAGTACACCCAGTCTTTAATGCAAGTTCACCACATTGTTTATTCATTAATTTATTTGTTCAGCAAATATGTTTTGACTATGTGCCAGGCACTGTGCAGCTGCTAGGATTGGGGATGAATAAAATATTTGTTCTGCCTTTGAAGAGTTTAAAGGCCAGTGATGGAAGAAGAACTGTAAACAAATAATAATGTAGTTTAAATCTGTATTTGCTACTTGATAGTTGTGTAACCATGGGCAATTCATGTACCTTCTCAGGCCCGGGGCTTCCTCAATTACTTATTAAATAAGGATAATCATAATGAGTTTGTGTCCCTGTGATATAGTTATTATTTTACAGTGCAGTGCCTGGTAGGTAATGGGCACTCAACAAATGTCGTTTTTTCTGAAAGTACAAAATACCAAGGGAATAGAAGATAGAGAAATTAACTTGAAATATGAGGCAAGAAAGTCTTCACAGGGTTTAGAATTTAAAAATAAGAGGAGAATTTGCAAGACAAAGAAGGAAAAGAAGTAGATCCCAGCAGTGGAAACATTACATACAAAGTTCAGAGGGGTGAAAAATCCCATCACATTTTAGAACAAGTGGATAATAATGCTTCTGGTCTCTGAGGGACTTCGGATTTTTTTCTTTCACCCAATCATTGCCTACCAGTTCTCCCTCACTTCAAACTTACAGGGCTTTTTTCCCTTCCTAATTAAAATACCTTATATCAACAATTGTTTCATTTTATCTGGTTTGATTATAGAATAACAACTTAGTCCACTGAAATCATTTTTTATTTAATTTAAAGTTCTAAAGTAAGGTGGCCACAACCATGTTTCAGTCATATTTGTCAATTCTAATGTATCTCCTACACACGTACCAAGAAAAAAAAATTGGCATCTAAACAATTATTGTTAGAATTTTCAATTTAACATTATAGTTGTATCATTGGAGGCCTCTAAATGACAGCATATATTCAGACAAAAGTGGAGAAAAGTGGCCAAAATCCAGATATCTTGAATTATCTAGATGCTTAAGAAGATATGGACAAAAATCCTAATAAGATGGTAATAAGAAAATAAATAAATATTCAGTTGTTTTCAGTAAAAAGCTTTTATCCAGTTTTGGATACTTAATGTTATATTGATAAAATGTATGAATACATTTTTCTTCTATTCATTACGCCATTACTGTATAAGACAATCCAAAACTTACTTGGGTTAAGATATCAATAGGCTCTGTCTTTTCTCTCTATAAGAGGTCATGTATTTTCAAACAACTATTTACTGCCTTTTAAAAATAGGTACTCCACTGGCTTCTTCCCAGAGATCTGGGGTCCTGCCAATCCTCCACAGATCTTCACATGTTATCATTCTTGGCTCTATGATTACATCAATTATTTTCTTGGCAAAGCCAAGATAGAGTTGGTCAAGCCCAACTAACATGAAAATATGTAACACCCCACAGTAAATTCTAAGCCAGTTCAAATTCTGCTTTAACTTTAAATTTTATTTTAGTCTTCTTCAGTTACATACATCTCTATAGTTACATTGTATTGTGAGCATACACTTCTACACACATGAAACTGCCAAGAGGCCCAGGGAACGATTTAGAATCATCTAAAGCCTTTAACACTATTAAATCCTACTTGATCCGTGAAGAATAATTATCAAGGTCTGGGGAACTTGTATGGGAATTTACCTATTTACAGTTAGGCCTATTTGTGAACAGCCAGCTGAGTTTTAGCCAAGTTTAGATAACTATTTAGAGGGATTCTGAGACAGCTATATAATTTCCTATTTTGAGATGATGGACGGAGCTACATTTGCCTTTCCTCCATTCTAAATTCCCACTGAAATGATAATACACCTACTAAAATAAATTTTTGGCAGGACTTGAAACAAAACCCCCCGACCCTCCAAAAAAGGGGGAAGGGGAAGAAAAATAAAGGGTGACATTAGACAATCAGAAAGTGTAATGAAGTCTTGGAAGACAAGAGGCAGACCAGATCAAATTGTTAGATTAATTCTAACAGAGTAAATCATAATCCAAGATACACACATAGAAAAAAGTAGTGGAGGTGGAAATCATTTTCCTTGAAAGATCTCTGGTGAGTCTCCAAACACATAACAGATAGAAGTCAACAAGAGGCAGTAGCCAGAGCTTGTGAATGGAAGACCATCCTCAGAATCTAAGCTGGGTAGCCCCTCTTCTTCTTTTCTACATGGAGAACTTGACTTATTTATCTGTGTGGTGCCCTAAGTCTATTTAAATGATAGAAAGAAAAAGCCACTTGCCGATAGGGTTCACCCTGATGCAGGGCCTGAAGGCAGCCCACTCATTCAGGCCTTTTGGGTAAAATGGTTATCCATGTCAGCTATCTATACTATTAAATGCAGTCTTTTATGCAAAAAATTAGTAATCAGCCAAGGATTACCAGACATTTAAGGAAAAACAAGTAGAATAAAAATAAAGACAAAAATTAATAAATAGAAAAATCAATACCAAAAGAAACAGTAATAATGCAAGGCATAAGAGAAAACATTAAAAATTTCTAACAAGCATCCTAAAAATTCAAGAATATATATGATTATAGTATTAAAAGGTTGCTGTGAGTTCTTAGAAATAAAAGGTTTTATTTTTAATATACTAAAATGAGGTTTTTAAGAATTTTTTTTTTTTAATTATTAAATAGCTGTGTACATTAATGAGATCATGGGGCACCATACACTGGTTTTATAGACTGTTCAACACATTTTCATCACACAGGTTAATATAGCCTTCCTGGCATTTTCTTAGTTATTATGTTAAGACATTTATATTCTACATTTACTAAGTTTCACATGTACCTTTGTAAGATGCACCGCAGGTATAATCTCACCAATCACCCTCCCTCCACCCATCCTCCCCCCTCCCTCCTCTCCCTCTCCCCCTTCCCCCTATTCTTAGGTTATAACTGGGTTATAGCTTTCATGTGAAAGCCATAAATTAGTTTCATAGTAGGGCTGAGTACATTGGATACTTTTTCTTCCATTCTTGAGATACTTTACTAAGAAGAATATGTTCCAGCTCCATCCATGTAAACATGAAAGAGGTAAAGTCTCCATTTTTTAAGGCTGCATAATATTCCATGGTGTACATATACCACAATTTATTAATCTATTCGTGGATCGATGGGCACTTGGGCTTTTTCCATGACTTAGCAATTATGAATTGGGCTGCAATAAACATTCTGGTACAAAAATCTTTGTTATTATGTGAGTTTTGGTCTTCTGGGTATATACCTAGTAGAGGAATTTTAGGATTGAATGGCAGATCTATTTTTAGATCTCTAAGTGTTCTCCAAACATCTTTTCAAAAGGAATGTATTAATTTGCATTCCCACCAGCAGTGTAGAAATGTTCCCTTTTCTCCACATCCACGCCAACAACATCTCTGCTCTTGGGATTTTGTGATATGGGCTAATCAGAAAAAACCTCGAATAGCCAAGACATTACTCAGAAATAAAAACAAAGCAGGAGGAATTATGCTACCAGACCTCAGACTATACTATAAATCGATAGTGATCAAAACAGCATGGTACTGGCACAAAAACAGAGAAGTAGATGTCTGGAACAGAATAGAGAACCAAGAGATGGATCCAGCTTCTTACCATTATTTGATCTTTGACAAGACAATTAAAAACATTCAGTGGGGAAAAGATTCTTTATTTAACAAAAGGTGCTGGGTGAACTGGCTGGCAACCTGTAGAAGACTGAAACTGGACCCACACTTTTCACCATTAACTAAGATAGACTCTCACTGGATTAAAGATTCAAACTTAAGACATGACACTATAAAAATACTGGAAGAGAGTGCAGGGAAAACCCTTGAAGAAATCTGTCTGAGCAAGCATTTTATGAGGAGGACCCTCAGGGCAACTGAAGCAACTTCAAAAATACACTACTGGGACCTGATCAAACTAAAAAGCTTCTGCACAGCCAAGAACACAGTAAGTAAAGCAAGCAAACAGCCATCAGAATGGGAGAAGATATTTGCAGGTTATGTCTCTGACAAAGGTTTAATAACCAGAATCCACAGAGAACTCAAACGTGTAAGCAAGAAAAGAACAAGTGATCCCATCGCAGGCTGGGCAAGGGACTTGAAGAGAAACTTCTCTGAAGAAGACAGGTGCACAGCCTACAGACATGAAAAAATGCTCATCATCTTTAGTCATCAAAGAAATGCAAATCAAAACTACCTTGAGATATCATCTAATATACTAAAATTTGAAAAGCGATGATACACAACATAAATACAACATAAATCTGTATATGTATGTTAGAAGGAGACACTATAAACAATACAGTAATTGAAATAGTCAAAGAAATAATAAAAGAAACAGATAAAAATTTCCTTCAGCCACAACAAATAACAGCTCAACAATAGACCAACTACATCAAGTATCAAATAGAAAAAGTATGCATTAAATACATCTTTGCAAAATTTCAGGACACCAGAAGTGAAGGGAAAAAAATGTGGAAACAATCAGAGAGGACAAAAAATTATTACTCAAAAAGAAATGAGCATCAAATTAACATCAATATCTTACCAACAACACAAGATACTGAACAACTAGAAAGAAATTTTAAACATCAAATTCTATATCAAGTGTAATTATAGACAAAATTCAAGTGAAAAATGGGCAGCGCCTGTGGCTCAGTCGGTAAGGCGCCAGCCCCATATACCGAGGGTGGCGGGTTCAAACCCGGCCCCGGCCCCGGCCCCGGCCAAACTACAACCAAAAAAAAAAAAAAAAAAAAATAGCCGGGCGTTGTGGCGGGCGCCTGTAGTCCCAGCTACTCAGGAGGCTGAGGCAAGAGAATCGCTTAAGCCCAGGAGTTGGAGGTTGCTGTGAGCTGTGTGAGGCCAGGGCACTCTACCAAGGGCCATAAAGTGAGACTCTGTCTCTACGAAAAAAAAAAAAATTCAAGTGAAAACTAAAGGCATTTTTAGACATCTGCCTTTTCTAAGCAATATTTTGTGGATGTACTTCATTAATATAAAAAAAGACCTAAGAAAGAGGAAAAAAAGGAATCCACGAACAGTATAACCTGACCTGGAAATATAATGAAGAAAGCCTCAGAAGGAGCAGTAGGCCAAGACAGTAGAGTATAAAGTAGAAACTAGAGAACTTTATGGAAAAAGATCAATTTACAAAATTGAAGATGGGTTAAGGATGGTAATATGCATGAGAAAAGAGATGTAAAAGAAATTCATGATGAAATATGAAGCAAAATAAAACATGGCACTTTGAGCAAGTTTTAATATATATGTACCTATGTTTTATACATATGTATAAGGATGTATGTATGGTGTGTGTGTGTATACATACATACATATATATAAACACACACACACATATATATATATATCTCCTTTAGATTTTGGTATTTGGAGCAACATGCCTTTTCCATGTGTCTAATCATCCTTTATAGTTCTAGAGAGAGTGATAGTCATATAATCATAATGTTTAAATAATATTTGCCTTAAAATATTTACCAGAGCTCAATTCATAATTGCCAAGATGTAGAAATAACCCAAGTGCCAATTAACTCATGAATGAATAAATAAACAATGGTATACGTATACCATGAAGTACTATTCAGTCATAAAAGATGGAGACTTTACATCTTTCATATTTACCTGGATGGATTTGGAGAACATCCTCCTAAGTAAAGTATCACAAGAATGGAAAAGCAAGTACTCAATGTACTTAATTCTAGTATGAAACCAGTAAATGAACAACTACATGCCCACAGAGAGAAAAACACAACTATATTCAGTTGAGGAGGAGAGAGGGGAGAGTGGAGGAGGAAAGAGGTTTGGTATGCTCTCATGTAATGGGTACAATGTAGGAGTATAAGGCACACGTCCACGGTGAAGGGTTCATCTACAACTTGGACTTTGCCTAACAAATGCAAACAAATGTAGCCTAATTGTTTGTACCCTTATATCAGTCTGAAATAATAAACAAATATTACTTTTGATTTTTATATTTTTAAGTCAAACTATAGAAAATGCATATTTATAGTTATAAACCCAAACTATAAATGGTACAAATGCAAAAATACCAATGTGTAGGTGTAAATAATTATAATCATGTTTACGTGTAAATTGTGTTAAACTCTAAAAGCAAAATGTAATGATTCAGCTATTAGAAGTTGGTGAGGGAGGATGAAAAGAAGAAAGACATGTAGGTGAGCTGATTTTCTCATCTTTCCTAATATAGGGAAAACAGACCCCGTTGAAAGCTGGGGATTGAACAACATAAGTACAATTAATGCTAAATAATAAAGAGAATCAACTGAAAAACTAAAACAATAGCAAACCACCAAAAAATCAGAACTTAGAGGGTATAAAGAAGAAAGGAAAATGTGTAAGTGTATGAAATTCTTCATCTTTCACTTGGAAATAAGTAGAAACTATCTAAAGTCTTAAGAAAAATCAAGAATACAACATTATTTAGCAATATGGTGGTAAATGTCAGAATGCCAAAAAGAGATGCAGTTAGAATCATTATCTCCGGAAATTTTTGGAGATCAGTAGGAGGCAGTGAGGATAAATTCTACTTTTCATTCGTTTGCCTTCCCTACAAGTTTGAATATTTTAACCAATACATATATGAAGTTTAAAAGTAAAATGTTTTAAATACCAAAGAATTTCATGGGACCTACATGATAGACATATTTAATTATGACAAAGCAGAATAAACACAGAAAATTTACTAATATCTGTTTGTTTAGTCACCAGGATTCTTGAGCAACTACTGTGTGTGATCCCGTGCTAAGTTCTGGGTCTGTTATGAATCAAAAAGACATGTTTTATAGTGAGAGAGCTTACTGTCTATCCATAAAGACAGACATTAAGACAGACAAATAACTGCACAAATAAATTGCTCAATTATACTGGTGTTACATGTTGTGAAAGATAAGGGTATTGTGAGAAAATACATATAACTTGGGAGACCAAACTGCTTTGGGAGAAACTGTGTAAGCAAATGTAACAAAATTTAGATTCCTGTTACTACCATATAACAGGCCAATGGACACGAGGGGTAACCAGCAAGAAGAAATTGTTGTTTAATTAAAAGCAACTAAAAGAGCCCCCACTTACACAAAGTTCTGTCCCTTATTTTAATTCAGAAATCAGAGCACTTATATATATTTAGGATTTTAAGTTTTCTAATCTTGAGCAATTTCCCTCCAAAACGAATCAAATCACTTCAATTTTTTTCTCCCCAAATTAATATATTGAAAGCTGATGGTCTGGCAATCTGCTGTGAAGCCAGGTAAAGATCAACCCACATTAACGTTTGAGAAAAGCATAGTATTTCCAGAGCTGTCAAGAACTTCAAGTTGTGAAGGAAGTAATTTGATCTCCTGCACTTAAAAACTATTTACTTACCCATTTCCATCAGCATTCACTCATGTAAACTAAGTGTGAGGAGCAGAAAGCATATTTTTATTCAACCTATATCCAACTGAGATATGGAATAGAGTGTGAGAGAGTAGAACCTCTGATGACATATCCAGAGGGCTAGCCAGATGGGAAACCTGTGGTGAGAGTAAGAGCAGTTTCAGGGGGATAAAAGGAAAAAACATTAAATAATTAGGAGATCAGTTTACAATTTAATAAAAGAATCATTGCTTGCCCTTAAGACAGTCCGGGCCTTCTCGTGTGCCATGTCAGGACTGTGCCATGGTAAAGTCAACTGTAGACTGCAGGGTCCCACCTCAACTGCAGGGAGCCCGCTCTCTTCCTTCCTTCTATCGTCCTGACTCTCTGATTCCCAGCAGCATACTATCCCTCACAGACCCCAATTTGTATGCCCAATTTTTATTGTTTCTGGTTTAGCAACCTGGTAAATTCAACCACTTAGTCAGACCAGGAGAACAAACTTAGACACCTGTTACTGGCTGTGCCTTTGGAAAGCATCAGTTAACATCCATTCCAAGATGAAAACTCTATGTGAGCAGATGCTCTGAATAGAATACACGGGGCAAGCACATCCTTGTGTGAACCAAGTGAAGTCAACCAAGCAAGATGATTTCTTTCCCACAAATAAGAAAATTATGTTTTAATCTGTGTACTGTTCTACTCACGATGAAAAATGTAATAGGTGAATCAAAGCCTTTTACCAGAAAAATCAACAGATACTACATTTCTGCCTGCCTGACTCTATGTACTCGCCAAAACATTACAGAACAAAATTTAGAAGAGTAATTTCAAAAATTAAATTCAGATTGACTTCTTTGGGAAATCCAAAGAGAAAATAGTATTTCTTTCTCCATGTTTCTTTTTTTCATTTTGGAGCTAGAGACTATTTTGTTTTTGTGAAATCATTTCCAGTCTCATGATCACGCTTATAATTTCTGCTTTGGAAAATACTTGGTATTTTATAATACCTTTTCCAGAATCATCTTAGAAACAGGTACACACAATTTACTACCTGCGGGGCCACTTTTTAAATGCATTACATAATTAACTCCTGTAATTCTTATACAATCCTAAGAGGTTGGTATTCAGAGAAGTTGTATAACCTCTCCAAGGTCACACAACTAAATAGGTGGCCAAGGTAGCATCTGAATCCAAGTAGTCTGCCTACAAGAGCTCTTGTGTATAAAGCACATCTTGTAAGTAAACATGATAGTTTTGCTTTGATTTTCATTATTATTTTATCCATGTTTATCTTGAGATTGGCAGTGATTCCTCTGCTTTTCACACATCCTCCCCATCTCCCTGGTTCTCTCTACCTGCATTTCCAGCCTGCCTGTCAAATAGTTAATGATCTGCATACAAACACTTACATGAACTAGTGGAGCTCAGCCTTTAAAAGAATCCTAGGGGAATTCTTTAAAGACTCTTTTACAATATGAATAATCATCCCTTAATTTATTCATCTCTAAATTCTTGGTTTCACATAGTAAATTTTCTTCAGGCAGGCCCAACCATGTTGTCTTTTTGTTAGCTTAGATGTACCACCTTTGCTTTGCCATTTTGTAATCCAAGAAACCCAATTATTTTGATGTCTATAACGACCATTCTCCTTTTAGAATTTACAAAAGTGAAAGGTATTTGGCACAAAAAAACTCCTTGTTAAGGAATATTTCTCATGAAATGAAAATTTTAGCCCCTCTTACTTAAGTGGAACACTTATTTGTTCAGATGCAGGACAATGCAAATAAAATTTAAGTGCCAAGGATACTGTTTCTATCTGTTTGAGTTTGGTCAGACAAGACCTAGTTTTCACAGCAGATCAAATTATATTTTTATATCAACTCACTGCTCACTTTTTTGTCAATAAATTTGCTATTTTATAATCTTAGATCTTTGGGCACTTACCAGCTAGCCCTGACTGCTGCAATCCCTTCTTTGGGTGATCTACCAGCTCTAACAGATTCACCTTCTAGCAGATTCTGTTTTCAGTGCTCAGGACAAAAACCAGACTAAAGCATACTTTTAAGTGCTTTGAGCAAAAATTAAAGAGACCCAACAAAGACAGCAGTGCTGTAGTTGCCACCTGGTCAATCAGTGATACGGATGTGTGACTTTGCGTAACTTCCTATCGGGAGCACTTCATGTTTTTTGTTTCAGTTGCTGAACCCCACATTTTGATTTGGAGTCCTCACTTCAGAAGAGTTGAAGGTTCAGATTTAGTTCCTTTGTTGCAATACAGTATCTTTCTCAATAAATGGCAAGAAGCAGAAAGAAACATTACTGGGGATGCCCTTTTTTTTTTGCTTTTCTCTGAGGGCTCTGAAGCACATTTTCTAAACCCTTGCATGTGATCCAGATCATGTTATGGATTTGTTAACTTTGCAATACATTCGATTGAAACATCATAATTCTTTCCATGACAACAGTGTCTGATGTTACAGATGCACAACGTTCAAGGTCAATAGTTGACAGATGGAAGTTGGAGCCCTGCAATTACATCTCCTGAACCATTATGAAGAATGTAACTGAAGAAAGGTGGAACCTCGGCTAAAAAGCATCGAACAACAAAAAGTGCAAAAATAATTGCTTCATGTTTAATGAATCTTCCTTTGATATGACAACCGATCCAAGAATTTTTGAATTCCCATTCCCTGGTAAAAGTCAAGACATTTTGAGGCAGTGGCAGTTTATCTAAATTATTGTTTTTCCTCCATCAGTCTTTAGGCTTAATCTTATTTGCTTTTATGGATATGCTAACCCTTTTTGAATAGCTTTTAACCTTTAAAACTTGCCTTGACCTGAAGAGCCTAAAAATTTTTAATGTAATATTGAATGATAAAAATTGAACAATTGAGTACTTTTCTTACTAGCAGTCTGTGTGCAATGCTTTGGGACCTAAAGCAGAGTTTCTGTCTGAATGAAAAAAATTAAAATACCTGTATATAGCTTGCGTCTAGCAGAAACCTTCAGCTCTGACCTCTGTTTCATTGGTTCCATTGTTCCTGGTGCCCCACAATATCTTGGCTTTCTCTTTTCTGAAGAAAGAATGTGCTTTATCCCACAGCACATCAGTTTCAAAGGGCTCTTACTTCAAGTGTCCAGCACATCATTCTGGTAAATTTAAGAAATCCTCGGCTTAAGATCATCTCTTTGAATCACATATAATGTAGGTAACTTCATGACTAAATATTATAAACCAAGCCTATTATTTGCTTTGTTTTTTTCTCACCACGGTTTCTGGGCAATTTTCTATTTTGTGTTTAGTAAAACACAGAAGAAGATGATCCACATATATAACTCACCTTTTCCTTTTGAATCTTGGTGTTTGTAGAATTTAATTACAAAATTAAATTTCACAGTGTTTCTCTCTCTGAAAATATGTATCATATTATTTGAGGGAATCGTGGTGCCAAATGAAATAATTCCAACCATCTAAAGAGCGTGGCATTCCTGCCAGCCTGGGAGAAGGGATGGGAGGCCCCAGCTGAATGCTACCCGGTAGCGGGAGCTAAGGGAGGTAAACCTTCTCTAGAAGGGCTGCCTCCCACCCACAGACGGGCTGGAAGCCACACTCCCACATCCTGAGCCGAGGAAGACCTATTGTTGGGAATGTCAGTCAGCTGACATTTTGCCTCCTACTCTCTCTATCTGAGAGGGGAATCTGCATTTCTAAGCCAGTTGGCAGCACACGCCACAAACAGCAATGCACTGCAGGCCCCCGGTATAGACTGTCACCCCGTGATAAGTGTGCCAGCTCAGTGGTGCAAAGGTTTTCAGATACCCTCCCTTGGGCTATCATTCCAGGAGGCAGCTCCTCCTCCCCTTACTCCTCCCCTCTCCCTTGCACACACTGAGTATCAAGGCTCTTCAAGCTCAGTTCTCAACACAGTTACAATAACCCATCCCGGTCAGTGATGCTTAAAATTGAACCATGGTTCAGGGGAGCAGTAGGCTTTCCCTGCAAGCACCCTAATGTGTTAAACAGCCATGCCAGGTAGCTGTCTCCTTCCTCAGAATCAACTACTTATAGAGACCATCTGTCAATGGAAGTTAGTTTTTATGCATGTCCTCTAACCTAGCGTTTGAAGGAAAAACAAACTTGTACTTCTGTAATTTTATTTAAGAGTAGAATCTCCCTAAATATTCTCTCTAGATGCCTGCTTTGACTGCAGGCCTAGAAATAGAAAAGGAGTCCAGGTTCACACCCCTCTGGTGACTCAGCACATACTTCCTACAGGACTCCATTCGTACAGCTGAGAATCGACATGGAGGGCTCTTTCGGTGGTTGAAATTATTTCATTTGACACCACAACCACTTCAAATAATATGTATTTTCAGAGAGAGAAACACTGCAAAAGTGCAAGCGAACCAATGGGGACATTTATTCTTCAGGTTTAAAATTAATTTCCTGTATTTCTCTGGGTTGAAAAAATTCTATTGGAAGTACAACATTATGAGGAGAAAAATCAGAAACTATTTCTTTTTACACTGAGCCTAGTATCAGATGAAATGGAAATGTGAGGGTTTCTTGGTGTTAACCCACTGGAACTTTCCAGCTGAGAATTCAGATCTGCAGACTGTTTTAGGTTAAGACCCTGCTCCACTCCATGTTAGGTAATCAGATGTCATTTAGGCAAAATAAATGGGAAAGTACTCAAGGAATCAGAAGAGGTGAAAGAGCAGAATCTGGTTTGGATAAAAGTTTAATTCTTCAGTTCCAAGAAGCATAGCCCTTCGAAGATGCTGAGCAAAGTCAGACAGAAGTGGCCGAATAATGAAGATGGATGCATCTTGTTATCAGCAAGCCATTTACTAGGGCTTGACGTAACCTTAAACATCGCAGATAGCTCGATGGCACTTGCCACTAAACCCCTAATTAATGAATAGCAGGCCCTAAATTAACAATGTGCATTTACAGATGAATTCTGGGCACTCATTAAATGATGTTCAAATACCAAGCAACAACTGTTGGCTGATTCCTGCTGGATTAGTCCATCCACTGTGTGTTTGGAAGGCGTTTCCCCCAGGGATTTCCTTTCTTTCAGAGCTGGAGACTAGCTGTGGAACAGAAAGGGACTCTGTTATCGGGGGTATGGGGCAGAGATGTGAGTTCAGTTTTGCTGAACTGAGTTCAGTTTTGCTGACACCTGTGCTGTCATTTAACAGGGATCAGAAACAATCCCAGATTTAGCTGGTGCTGCCAATAAAAGTTAAAAAAAAAAAAAAAAGTTTGAATCTCAACCAACTCTGCCAAAGGATGGAATGAGACTTTTCAGAGCACAGCAGCCCCCACACTACACTTTCGTGGGCGGGCTGGAATGTGGTCTGGGGGTGGAGGGTTTAGACAATGTGTAGATTTGTTTGGCAAAAGCTTAATTCATAAACAATTAAGGCCTTTGGTGAGGGAGCTGGGGTCTGGCTGTAGCAGGCCTGTCATTCTGACCGCCCCCTCTACTGAGGCAAAAGATCCATGCCAACCAAAAATGTGTTCTGCAGAAAACAGTAGCCAAGCAAGTTATCTAGTATGTTCTCTGGGGGATTTTCCTCTTCATTTCGAGGAATAAAATAGGGAGCTGAGGACTTGCGATGTAACAAGGATGCAATCCCCATGTTGGAAGGTGTATATGTAACTATTAAATCATACTATTACCTTCAACTCTTGCACAAGTAAAATAAAGACAGAAGCCAAGTATGAGTAAGACGTTGGAAAGTAAATTAAGTGGAAAAGAAAAATGTTTTGAACTTCGGAAAGAGGAGGTCCTGAAAGAGGTTCTTGCAAAGCTGTGGTGAGGAATAGAGGTGGATTTCCTGGGTGAGGATGTTCAGAGACACCTCCCTTGGGGTCATTTGTGCTCTGGCTATATCCTGGCATGGGGCCCTTCTGTTGTGCGGGGAAACCATGTGAGCTTTTTAGCAGTCACTCTCCAAAATCATCCATGCTAAAGAAAGCACAGCTGCCTGTCGACCAAGGGCACAGGGCTGAGGCTGTGTAACAGCCAAGGAAAATTCCCCACATGCAGTGCCAAGACCCATGTATGGTCAAAAGCAAAGATCTTCCCTTGTTCCTACAGACCATTCCCACATCAGGCTTTTATCAAGCTTGGGTTTGTGTACACTCAGGGACAGGTTACTCCCATGGCCCTATAGAGGCAGAGGAAAGGCAAAGCAGTTTGCCAAAGGAGAAAAATAATTCTTAATTATCAATGCCAAAGGGCACTTGTGTTGGGTGGGGGGCTGAGAGAGAGGGTACTATATTCTTGATGTCTGCCACCTAAATATTCCTGAGGAATTAATTGGCAGGAATTGAGCAGAGTGGGGGGAAAAACAGGTGTTTCCCTTTTCCCAAGGGCATTTCTCATTTATTATATATCTAGTCAAAAGTTTCTTTTTAAGCAGCCTTTACCACATACAGATAGACAGGGACTGTGCGAAAAAAAGCACCCTAAGCAATCATTTTAAGAGCTGCCCTCATTCCACATTGTGTGACTGAATACAAATCCTTTATTCTTCCCAGTTTGATGATGAGATGGGGATTTAACCTCTGCTTGCCATCATTATCAGTTCACTGAGTTTCTGAGTATAAACCACAAAGCTCCTGGAAATGGAAGTTACTAGATGTTTGCCCTTGCCCCATTCCCCCCACATCCAAAGCAACCCAAATACAGAGCTTACTGGGAGGAGAGAAGATCAATAGGACACAGCTTCTTATTACAAGATTCCCCTGGATTTCTCAGAACTCCATCTGTGGGATCTCTAGTCCCAGTGGTCATACGATTAGGGGAAAAAAGTGGACTCCAGACAATGAAAGAGAATGAGCAAAGGACAGACACAAATCACAGCATCTTTTTCTGCCTCCATTATAAGCTGCATACCCAGCTCATCGTAGCATATGTATAGGCTGCATTTCAGGTTTCAAAAGGCTGATGGTTCACTCAGAAATGTGTATAATAATAAAGAAACAAAAGAGCTGTGCCTTATATAATGCTCACTGGCAAAATCTCCAGAATCCCCAGCCCATGTCCCTCTGATTCAAGGGATCCCTGGTGTGTCTCACATGTGTCCCAAATCACTGCAAGTGTCCTCTGCTCCCACCTCATGACATTTTTTCAACTTTCTCTTGACATTTCTGACTCCCAGAATGACTCTCCAGATGTTAAAACTGACATCAATCTGCTATCCAGATATTTTCACCCTGACATAATCTCTTTTAAGAGTCTGACCTTGGCCTAGAGAAGCTTTCCTGCACCTACATAAAAAGAACCCATTTTTCCTCAGTCTAACATTATCTTTATCGAATGTTAAAGTTAACATTATCTACGAAAGCCACTTATTCTTAGAAAAGTCTTGTACAGGGGGACAAATCATCAACCCCAACCTGACAGCTAAGAATTTTCCTCTCTGTCCAGGAAGAATTTTACCAGCTCCATATGCCAGTCCATATATACAGGTCTAGGCATGTCCAGATTGGCTGGCTATACAGTGGAGGCCCTCTACTATGGATCCTCAAATACTTGTGATTATGGAAAATAATTTTACCAAGTGTCACTACTGCATACGTATTCATGTATTGATGCTTTATCCTATAATATCAGAGATTTTTATAGGACTGCCTCTTGTATTAGGGTAACTCTATCTGCTTGAACAAAACAACACAGAAATGCATTAATGGATCAAACACAACAAAAATTTATTTATCAATCAAAAAATCTCAAAATGAGTATTCTTCCAAATATAATCAGGGTCCCAGACTCCTTTCATCTTATAGCTCCATTACCTTCAACATACAACTCCCAAGGTCAACATGCTCTTTTGCATCAAACTGAGAGAAAGGGAAAGAGAAGCACACTTGTTTTTTAACCTTTTAGACTCAGCACCAACACACTACTTATAATGCATTAGTAAAATGCAATTGCATGATCCCTTAGATAAGGAACATGGAGCTAAAAGTATAGTCCATGACCAAGAAAATCATTTTCTTATAATACCTCTACACTCTGGAAGAGGAAGCACAAATGTTGAGGAGAGCTAAGCTTCTCTGCCAGAGCACTAAACTGACAAATAATGAAAGTATTATAACAGTGTATGTTCTATTTCAACTTGCTCTTATTTTGAATTTTTTATATGTCAGGTGTATTATTCTATGTAGTTCTTACCATAAACCCCTAGTGAAGTTAGATCAGTTATTATTACTGTATCTTACAAAAACAAGAAATGAAAAATCTTAAGAAATTTATAGAAGGACAAACATGAGTTAGACAGAATAACATCAATGGGAATGGCTGAGTAAGGACCTCCAAAAATCTGTTCCTTCATAGAAACAAAGAGAACACTGGCAAAATTGTCAAACCATTCAGAACTCTGAAAATTAACCAAAGATTTATAATAAGCTAAGGAATATTTATTAAAAAAAAAAAAAGCTGAACCTCTAAGAAAAGCAAGTTTCAATTATTAGAACTTGCCCCATTCTATCCCTCATTCCCCAGTGTTGATATAGCCTTGAAACCCAACAGCCCCTCAGTTAGAGTGAAAATCAGCATTTTATAATCCACTGGGGGATTCCCAAAGAGTTGTCACTATTTGACGAGTCTACCAGTTCCCTGGAAACCCCCAGTTGAAAATATGTCTTTATTAGACCTGACTCAGAGCTCACTTAGTCTGCACAGCATTTTACATGAGGAAATTCACCATAAAAGTTGGGATAAACAAGAAACTAACTGAAAATCTCACAAGAAAAAGCTACAGAATGAACTATTCAGTAGGGATTTGAAAAACTCAGACATTCCTGGGAATTGAGAAATCCAAGTACATGCATAGGGGTATACACATGCCCAGGTCAGACTTGAAAAGGCTCACCTCTGGGTAGCTTTGAGACACTATAGAAGTAAGATGTGACTCATCCAATACAAGGGGTCATCATTTCTGTATGTCTTATGTATTTTTGTTAACAGCAGATTGCTCGTCAGAAACCACGGGGGCCAGAGGGCAGTGGAATGACATATTCAAAGACCTGACAGAGTTAGCAAACAAGATTTTTATATCCAGCAAAACTATCCTTTAAAAATAAAGGAGAAATAGAAACATTCTATTGAACAAAAATTGGGAGAATCTGTTGCTAGCTGACCTACAAGAGACACTAAAGGAAGTTCTTCTGGGGATGAAATTTTTAAAAAGCAATAGACATTAAATCAATCTACCTGAAGAAATGGAGAGTACTAGTAAAGACAACAAAATAAGTATAAATGTCTTTTCTGTGTGTAAGTTTTTATTCTAAGATTTAAAAAACAACTGCTTAAAGACAGGCAAACAATGTATAAAGATGTCATGTGTATGACAATAATATGGCAAAAGAGAGTAAATAGTGAGTTATATAGGAGTAAAATTTTTATATATTATTGAAATTAAGATGGTATTAATATAAACTGAACTGTGATGAATTAAATGTTAATTTTAATCTCTGTCAATTATTAAGAAAATAATAAAAATTAGTAAAACAAACAACAAAGGGATTAAGATACTACATTAGAAAACACAGAAGTCATTAATGGAAAAGATAGAAACAAAAATATATTAGACATACAGAAAACATAGAAAAATGTCAGGCATCAATTCTGTTTTAGCACTAATTATATTAAATGTAAATGGATTAAATATTCCAATAAAAGTAAAAGTTTGGCAAAATGAATTTTTAAAACCATGATCCATCTATATGCTATGTACACACTTCAGATTCAAAGATGAAAATAGGTTAAAAGTGAAACTATGGAAAAAAATATATACCATGTAAATAGTAATCAGAAAAGAGCTGGAGTGGCTTACTAATAACAAATAAAATTGACCTTAAGAAAAAAGTTGTTACCACAGACAAAGACATTTTAGAATGATTAAAGTGTCAACCCATCAAAATGATATAATAATTATAACATATACACACCTATCAACAGAAAGGCAAAATCCATAAAGCAAAAGGTACTTCATTCCTTTTTATGGCTGAATAATATTAATAGAATGCGTAAAGTATATGTTTTTTATTGTTTAATAAATGAATCTTGAAAACATTGTGCTAAATGAAAGAAGTCAGATGCAAAAAGCCACATTTTGTTTGATTTCATTTATGTGAAATGTCCAGAACAGGCAAATCCATAGAGATAGAGGTAAATAAGTGGTTGCAGGGGTTAAGGAGATGGAGAAATAGAGAATGATTGCTAAAGAGTTGACAGCTTCCTTAGGGAATGATGAAAATATTCTGGAATTTAATAGTGATAATAGGTGCCCAGCCCTACGAACATATTAAAAACTAGTGGACTGTATACTTTAAAAGAATTAGTTTTGTGATATGTCAATTATATCTCAATTTTAAAAATTATAATACATTTTAGATTATCCATATTTCATACACACACACACACACACCAAGTTGGATCAGAAGCAAGTAGAGATTTGGATGCAAGTATGTCTGACCTTAAAGCATTTTTTTTCCACTATGGGGTTCTTCTTTTTTATCTAGAATAAATAAAAGAACAAAAGCATTGAAATAGTTCCAAGATTTTTACAAATTTTATTAGCCATTATCCTAGAAAAATCTTTATTTTTGACTTTGGTAGTATAATGTTTTGTTTTGTTTTTCCTTTATTGCTGTGTAACAAATTACTACAAACTTAGAGCCTTGAAAAAATAGTTCTCATGGGTCAGGAGTCCAGGCACTGGTTTGCTGGATCCTCTGCTGGCTGTTTCACCAGACCGAAATCAAGATGCTATCCAGAGTTTCCATTCTTCTCTGGGGCTGAGAGTCCCATGCCAAATTCACTAGCTCTTGCTAAAATTTAGTTTCTTGAGGTTGTAGGAATGAAGAACTAGCTTTAGGAGCCACTGCCCTTCTATACCATGTGACCCTATCTACAAAATGGCAATTTGTTTCTGTTGCTTCTACTGACTCTGACTTCTAGTTTCTCTTTTAAATGGCTCATCTTATTAGGTCAGACCCATCCAAGATAACTTTTCTTCTGACTAACTTAAGTCAATTGACTGGGGACCTTATCCACATTTGCAAAATCCACCCACCTTTGTCATTCATATTCCCCAATCAAGAGAGTGAAGGAGAGAGAGCAAGATGGCGGCCAAGTAACAGCTTCCTTGAATCTGGGCACCATGAGTATGGGGAGATAAGACTCCAGGCATCTCTGGCTGGTGGGATCTGACTATAATCATCCCTTTGAGGATACAGGGAGTCAGCGAGAGACTTCTGGACCCCAAGAGAAGGACAAAAACAGTGGAAAACTAGCAAGTGGTCGCTTGTGTTCAATCGGCCTAATCCCGCCGACAGCTTCCACAGGCACGGGAACTTAAAGAGCAAGAGGAAGTGAAAGGAAAATTAGGGCAAGTGATAAAAGAAATCACTCATGAGGAAGAATCATCAGAAAACTCCAGGCAACATGAAGAACCAGTACAGAACAACCCCTCCAACAGACCATGAGGTAGCTACCGCAGAGGATTCCAACTATAAAGAAATGTTAAGAATGACAGAAAGGGAATTTAGAATACACATAATGGAAACAATGAAGGAAATGATGGAAACAATGAAGGAAACTGCTAATAAAGTGGAAAATAACCAAAAGGAAATCCAAAAACAGAATTAAATAAGAGATAAAAGATAAGAAGAACATAGAAAGGATATAGCAGAGCTGAAGGAACTGAAGCAGTCAATTACGGAACTTAAAGATGCAATGGAAAGTATCAGCAACAGGTTAGACCATGCAGAAGAAAGAATTTCAGAGGTAGAAGACAAAGTTCTTGAGATAACTCAGATAGTAAAAGAGGCAGAAAAGAAGAGAGAGAAAGCAGAACGTTCACTGTCAGAATTATGGGACTTTATGAAGCATTCCAACATACGAGTTATAGGAATCCCAGAGAGGAAGAAGAATGCCCCAGAAGAATGGAAGCCATACTAGAGAATATCATAAAAGAAAATTTCCCAAATATCACCAAAGATTCTGACACACTGCTTTCAGAGGGATATCGCACCCCAGGTCGCCTCAACTCTAACCGAGCTTCTCTGAGACACATTGTGATGAACCTGTCCAAAGTCAAGACAAAAGAAAAGATTATGCAAACTGCCAGAAGTAAGCGCCAGTTGACCTACAGGGGCAAATCTATCAGAGTGACCGCAGACTTCTCTAATGAAACTTTCCAAGCAAGAAGACAATGGTCATCTACCTTTAATCTACTTAAACAGAACAATTTCCAGCCCAGAATTCTGTACCCTGCTAAGCTAAGCTTTAAAATTGATGGAGAAATCAAATCATTTACGGATATACAAACATTGAGGAAATTCGCCACAAGACCAGCTCTACGGGAAATACTTCAACCCATTCTACACACTGACCACAATAGATCAGCAGCAAGGTAAGAACTCAGAAATTAAAGGACAGAACCTAACCTCCACACTGATGCAAAAGATAAAACTAAACAATGGGCTCTAACAAAATAAGATGAATAGAATACTACCACACGGGCGGCGCCTGTGGCTCAGTTGGTAAGGCGCCGGCCCCATATACCGAGGGTGGCAGGTTCAAGCCCAGCCCCGGCCAAACTGCAACCAAAAAATAGCCGGGCGTTGTGGCGGGCACCTGTAGTCCCAGCTGCTCGGGAGGCTGAGGCAAGAGAATCGCTTAAGCCCAGGAGTTGGAGATTGCTGTGAGCTGTGTGAGGCCACGGCACTCTACCGAGGGCCATAAAGTGAGACTCTGTCTCTACAAAAAAAAAAAAAAAAAGAATACTACCACACTTATCAATTATCTCAATAAATGTTAATGGCTTGAATTCCCCACTGAAGAGACATAGATTGGCTGACTGGATTAAAAAACACAAACAATTCATTTGCTGTCTGCAAGAAACATACCTGGCTTCAAAAGACAAATTAAAACTCCGAGTCAAGGGTTGGAAGACAATTTTTCAGGCAAATGGAATTCAGAAGAAAAGAGGAGTTGCAATCTTATATTCAGATACATGTAGATTTAAAGCACCCAAACTCAAAAAAGACAAAGATGGTCATTTTATATTGGTCAAGGGAAAAATACAACAAGAAGACGTTTCAATTCTAAATATTTATGCACCCAATTTAAATGCTCCCAGATTCTTGAACAGACCTTACTCAGTCTGAGCAATATGATATCTGATAATACCATAATAACAGGGGACTTTAACACTCTTCTTACAGAGCTGGACAGATCCTCTAAACAGAAATTAAACAAAGATATAAGAGATTTAAAGAAGACCCTAGAACAACTGTGCTTGATAGACGCATATAGAACACTCCTTCCCAAAGATAAAGAATATACATTCTTCTCATCACCCCATGGAACATTCTCCAAAACTGATCATATCCTGGGACACAAAACAATTATCAACAGAATAAAAAGAATTGAAATTTTACCTTGTATCTTTTCAGACCATGAGGCACTAAAGGTGGAACTCAACTCTAACAAAAACATTCAACCCCACACAAAGGCATGGAAATTAAACAATCTTCTGTTGAATAACAGATGGGTGCAGGAAGAAATAAAACAGGAAATCATTAACTTCCTTGAGCATAACAACAATGAAGACACAAGCTACCAAAACCTGTGGGATACTGCAAAAGCAGTTTTGAGAGGAAAATTTATCACTTTAGATGCCTACATTCGAAAAACAGAAAGAGAGCATCAACAAACTCACAAGCCATCTTATGGACTTGGAAAAAGAAGAACAATCTAAGCCTAAACTCAGTAGAAGAAAAGAAATATCCAAAATCAAATCAGAGATCAATGAAATTGAAAACAAAAGAATCATTCAGAAAATTAATGAAACAAGGAGTTGGTTTTTTGAAAAAATAAATAAAATAGATAAACCATTGGCCAGACTAACGAGAAAAAAAAAAAGTAAAATCTCTAGTAACCTCAATCAGAAATCATAAAGGGGAAATAACAACTGATCCCAAAGAGATACAAGAGAGATCATCTCTGAATACTACCAGAAACTCTATGCCCAGAAATTTGACAATGTGAAGGAAATGGATCAATATTTGGAATCACACCCTCTCCCTAGACTTAGGCAGGAAGAAATAGAGCTCCTGAACAGACCAATTTCAAGCACTGAGATTAAAGAAACAATAAAAAATCTTCCAACCAAAATATGCCCTGTTCCAGATGGCTTCATACCAGAATTCTATCAAACCTTCAAGGAAGAGCTTATTCCTGTACTGCAGAAATTATTCCAAAAAATCGAGGAAGAAGGAATCTTCCCCAACACATTCTATGAAGCAAACATCACCCTGATACCAAAACCAGGAAAAGACCCAAACAAAAAGGAGAATTTCAGACCAATCTCACTCATGAATATAGATGCAAAAATTCTCAACAAAATCCTAGCCGATAGATTACAGCTTATCATCAAAAAAGTCACACATCATGATCAAGTAGTTTCATCCCAGGGATGCAAGGCTGGTTTAACACATGCAAGTCCATAAATGTTATCCACCATATTAACAGAGGCAAAAATAAAGATCATATGATCCTCTCAATAGATGCAGAAAAAGCATTTGATAAAATCCAGCATCCTTTTCTAATTAGAACACTGAAGAGTATAGGCATAGGTGGCACATTTCTAAAACGGATTGAAGCTATCTATGACAAACCCACAGCTAATATTTTACTAAATGGAATAAAACTGAAAGCTTTTCCTCTTAGAACTGGAATGAGACAAGGTTGTCCTCTGTCACCTTTACTATTCACCACAGTGCTGGAAGTTCTAGGCAAGACAAGAAAATAAAGGGAATCCAAATGGGAGTAGAGGAGGTCAAACTCTCCCTCTTTGCTGACGACATGATCCTATACTTAGAGAATCCCAAAGACTCAACCACAAGACTCCTAGAAGTCATCAAAAAATACAGTAATGTTTCAGGATATAAAATCAATGTCCACAAGTCAGTAGCCTTTGTATATACCAATAACAGTGAAGATGAGAAGCTAATTAAGGACACAACTCCCTTTACCATAGTTTCAAAGAAAATGTACACAGCTATGATTCAATAAAAAAAAAAAAAAAGAAGAAGATAAATGACCCTAGTCCTTGCCTATTCCTACACGTGAGTGATGGTGCATCTGTAATCCAGAACCAGACGTTCTCCTACACCCACCCCTTGATGGAGCTCTGCTTTAATGTAACTTCTGAGCAAGTTCAATGTGATTTTGCACGTTCTGAATCCCCACTACCTATGCACAAGCAGTGGGCTGAAATGCTGTGCTGACTACAGTCCGCCAGCGCTGCTCCAGGGCCACAGCCCCCGCCTGCAGTCCTCAGTGAGACTTCTGGATGACACCAACTTTGACTCTTTAAGCAGAGAGAGACAGAAGGAGGGAGGGGTGGGGAAAGGAAAAGCAGAGAGAGGGAAGGAGGCAGGGGGGTTGGGGCCTTGGTGTGTGCCACACCTTTTGGGGACAAGACAATTGTAACAGGGACTTTACCTAACAAATTCAATCAGTGTAACCTGGTTTCTTATACCCTCAATGAATCCCCAACAATACAAAAAAAAAAAAAGAAAATGAAATACCTAGGAATATACCTAACGAAGGAGGTGAAGGGCCTCTATAAAGAAAATTATGAAATCCTCAGAACGGAAATAGCAGAGGACATTAACAAATGGAAGAACACACCATGCTCATGGATGGGAAGAATCAACATTGTTAAAATGTCTATACTTCCCAAAGCAATCTACCTATTCAATGCCATTCCTATCAAAATACCAACATCGTACTTTCAAGATTTGGAAAAAATGATTCTGCGTTTTGTATGGAACCAGAAAAAAACCCGTATAGCTAAGGCAGTTCTTAGTAATAAAAATAAAGCTGGGGGCATCAGCATACCAGATTTAAGTCTGTACTACAAAGCCATAGTGGTCAAGACAGCATGGTACTGGCACAAAAACAGAAACAGAGACACTTGGAATTGAATTGAAAACCAAGAAATGAAACTAACATCTTATAACCACCTAATCTTCAATAAACCAAACAAGAACATACCTTGGGGGAAAGACTCCCTATTCAATAAATGGTGTTGGGAGAACTGGATGTCTACATGTAAAAGACTGAAACTGGACCCACACCTTTCCCCACTCACAAAAATTGATTCAAGATGGATAAAGGACTTAAATTTAAGGCATGAAACAATAAAATTCCTCAAAGAAAGCATAGGAAAAACACTGGAAGATATTGGCCTGGGGAAAGACTTCATGAAGAAGACTGCCATGGCAATTGCAACAACAACAAAAATAAACAAATGGGACTTCATTAAACTGAAAAGCTTCTGTACAGCTAAGGAGACAACAACCAAAGCAAAGAGACAACCTACACAATGGGAAAGGATATTTGCATATTTTCAATCAGACAAAAGCTTGATAACTAGGATCTACAGAGAACTCAAATTAATCCACATGAAAAAAGCCAACAATCCCATATATCAATGGGCAAGAGACATGAATAGAACCTTCTCTAAAGAAGACAGACAAATGGCTAACAAACACATGAAAAAATGTTCATCATCCCTATACATTAGAGAAATGCAGATCAAAACCACCCTGAGATACCATCCAACCCCAGTGAGAATGGCCCACATCACAAAATCTCAAAACTGCAGATGCTGGCGTGGATGTGGAGAGAAGGGAACACTTTTACACTGCTGGTGGGACTGCAAACAAGTACAACCTTTCTGGAAGGAAGTATGGAGAAACCTCAAAGCACTCAAGCTAGACCTCCCATTTGATCCTGCAATCCCATTACTGGGCATCTACCCAGAAGGAAAAAAATCCTTTTATCATAAGGACACTTGTACTAGACTGTTTATTGCAGCTCAATTTACAATTGCCAAAATGTGGAAACAGCTTAAATACCCACCAACCCAGGAATGGATTAACAAGCTGTGGTATATGTATACCATGGAATACTACTCAGCTATTTAAATAAATGGAGACTTTACATCCTTCGTATTAACCTGGATGGAAGTGGAAGACATTATTTTTAGTAAAGCATCACAAGAATGGAGAAGCATGAATCCTATGTACTCAATTTTGATATGAGGACAATTAATGACAATTAAGGTTATGGGGGCGGGGAAGGAAAAGCAGAGAGAGGGAAGGAGGGGGGCAGGGCCTTGGTGCATGCCACACCTTCTGGGGGCAAGATATGATTGGAAGAGGGACTTTACCTAACAAATGCAATCAGTGTAACCTGGCTTATTGTACCCTCAATGAATCCCCAACAATAAAACAAACAAACAAAAAACAATAAAAAAATAGAGTGAATTTTATCCCATCATATTCACTAATATGTGAATTAAGTGTCTAATTTACACTTCAAGTAGAGGAATATATCAGATATAGGCCATTGAAAGTCACTACAGAATTCTGTCTACTAGAGGCAGATTCTTTCATGTACAATGACCAGGTGTGGGCCTTGATAAGCTAGGAGAATACACAAGCCTGGTCACTATTTGGACACCATTTCGAGAGACCTGGTCAAGCCTCACATCAGAGCTAAACTCTGCTAGAGCACCAGACCTTATAGTAGTTTCCAAAGCTGTTTGTTCATCAGTATCCTAAGAATTCCTATATTCCATTTATTAGAAGGTTTGACTAAATACAGAAGCTATAGTTATCTGTGTCCATGCAACTCCCAACACACACACACACACACACACCCTGTACTTTTGAAAAGTTCCAGATAGGCAGCAAAGTTGAAAAGTGTTGCCCTGAGATACTGCAAGCCATGATTAGTTGAGAACAATTAAAATAGCACTGTGAGTCAATTTTATGCTGCCTTGCAGTAATAAAATCTACATGCATATGTAACTAGTAACCATGTTTAATTCAATCAATCCACAATTCCTCCTTACTTTTTATTCAAGGGGAAGGGAAAACTATAACATAGAAAAGGAAACCTGTGGTTTAAATGTCAGACCAAGTTGAATTCAAATCTTCATTCCACTTGTAACTCATTCGTAATCTCTACAGACTACTTAAGACCCAGATCTCGATTTTCTCATCTATAAAGTGGGGACAGCAGTAGCTGCCCCCCACCCCACCTCTAAGGATGATGCTGAGGTTAAAAGAAACTGGAAAACTCCAGTAAAAACATGTTGCTGGAGGAAAATCTGTCCCTGTTTAGTGGTCTCTCTGAATTTTGGACTACAGCAATTGCTTGGGTCTGTCGTATGAACATCCCAGGAGGGCTGGTTCTCTTGCCCCCATATTATGGAAAACAGAGGAACACCTTCCCAGAAGAAGACTGCAAGGAAGCCTGCCCCTTTCTTTCTTTCTGGCTGCCTTCCATTCTTAATGTTCAGCCTCCTCTTTATGAGCTCTGCTTGACAGGAAAAAACCATACATCTGTGCACATTAAAGGTTGTCTGTAGGTGGAGGGGGGGGAATGTTCCCTAGAAATTCTTAATATCCTCTAACACTCCTCCCCCACATTGCATTACACATAAATTGGGCATGCATGGCCAATTACAGAACAAAATACCATTCCTGCACCCATCACAACATACTTCCATTTGCACCCACATGTAGCTGTGATGAGTAACCTCAGAGCCAGCTCACTGCCACTGGGTACACAGCCACTGGCTTACCCAGTCTCTTGCAACTTCTTCCACTAGTGGGGAAAGATCAGAAAAGTCTGGACATGTGTTCCCACATAAGATGGAAAGGCAAATACAGAATTCTGTATAAAAACAGTACATTCACCTTTGAGCATTTATTTTCTCAAATCGGCAGATAATATTATCTGTTTTATCTAACTGAAAGGATTATTCAGAATATACAGTGAGATAATAGATGTCAAAGGCAGTTTGTGATGTTAGGCACTATGTGACTGCATGGTTTTAAAGGCAGGATCCCAAAGGGGGTGAAACAATTAGGAGAGGGTAATTCTCATTCTCTCAAATCCTTTACCATGAATTATATTGTCCTTGTACCATTAATAGGGAATTTGTAAATTACCTTTGGACTATAAGTTTGTTCAGAATTTTGGCTTTTAGTAGAGTAGGAGCCATGGCCTGAAGTATAGGAGGGGAGCTTATTTGTCTGTGATGGGTAGCCCAGCACCATGGCATATCACACGAATGGAAGCCCTAGGAGGGCAGGAAATTTTGCCTGCTTGGTTTACTGCTATAACCCTAACACCTTAGAACACTGTCTGGTACAAGGTAAGTATTCAATAAATATGTGTTGAATAAATGGCTGAATAAATGCTTGTGGTTTGAGTTAAAGTAAGGTAAAATTTGATTTGACAAAGTGCAATAGCACCTGTTTCAGTCTCCAAAAGGAAAGCGAGCAGGGTTCACTCAGGGCAAAATGCAACATCTTAGAATGCTCTCTCTGTATGCCCTTGTCTTACCTCCCAGGGTGACTGTCCCACATTCTCTCTTCCTCTCTACTTTGCTCTCATTTCCATACCCACTTCATTTCATATTGTTCTATGACTGCTCAAAACCCCACGTGTTAGAATCTGGCCTAGGCCTCCTTATTCCCACTCCTAATGTGCCCTGACAGCTCTTGCCACTCACAGCCTTCCCATCAGCATTCCCTGTCCTGACCAGTCACAGCAAAGTTGAGCAATAGCACCCACATGCTGTGTAGAGAGTGTGTGTAGATTTATGTTTTGGGAATTACCCTCTTTTAATTTTGTCTGATGCCCTTTTAGATCCTGCCCTTAAACCAATGTTGGAGAGGGGTATTTATTATTTTCAACTTGACCACAGTGCTTAGAAATAAATAAAACTTACAATGATGTTTGACACACATTTAATGACATGTCCCCACATGACATGTCCCCACATGTCATTAAAAGTGTGTCAAACATCATTGTAAGTTTTATTTATTTCTAAGCACTGTGGTCAAGTTGAAAAGACATAAAAAGGATGAATAATCAGTGAACTTGGGTTTGATACTGGCACCACTGCTTGTGAGAAATATAAAAAATGAACAAAACGCTTAAATCCATTGAGCCCCAGTTTTTTGATCTTTCTCCTGACCTACGTCACAGCATTGTTGTGAGCATAAATGAAATAAGAGCTACTCTTGGTAATGAAAGTACTTTGTAAATGAGAAGATGCTATTCCAAATGTCATAGATGGTTACATTATTTTCATTCTTCACAATTTGTTTATCTATGCTTCCACTTATTACTCAAAAATTTTTACAAAGGGCTCAGCTCCCACATCTCAGTGGTTAGGGCACCAGCCACATACAGCAGGGCTGGTAGGTTCAAACTCAGCCCAGGCCTGCTAAAAAACAATGACAACTACAACAAAAGAAATAAGAGGTGCCTGTAGTCCCAGGTCCTTGGGAGGCTGAGGCAAGAGAATCACTTAAGCCAAAGAGTTTGAGGTTGCTATGAGCTGTGACACCATGGCACTACTGAGGGTGACATAGTGAGACTCTGTTTCAGAAAAGAAAAAA
Source organism: Nycticebus coucang (assembly GCF_027406575.1). Taxonomy (NCBI): domain Eukaryota; kingdom Metazoa; phylum Chordata; class Mammalia; order Primates; family Lorisidae; genus Nycticebus; species Nycticebus coucang. The sequence goes on along the minus strand of NC_069784.1, from coordinate 18,778,500 downwards.
AAAAAAAAGAACTAAAAGTAGACATCCTATTTGATCCTGCAATCTCATTACTAGGTATCTGCTTAGAAGAAAAGAAAATCCTTTTACTACAAGGACATTTGCAGTAGATTGTTTATCACAACTCAGTTCACAATTATCAAGACATGGAATCAACCCAAGTGCCCATCAACCCATGAATGGATTAATAAACTGGGGTATATGTATACCATGGAGTACTATTCAACCATTAAAAAAGATGGAGACTTTACATCTTTTGTATTTACCTGGATGGAGTTGAAGCACATTCTTCTTAGTAAAGTATTGCAAGAATGGAAAAGCAAGTAAACAATGGACTCAATATTAACATGAAACCAAAATATAGACAACTACATGCCCACCCTAAAGAAAAACACAAGTATATTTAAATGAGGGGGAGGGGAAGGAGGGAAAAGGAAAAGAAGGGGGAGATAGGCAAGTTCTCGCCTAATGTGCAAAATGTAAGGGTATACAGCAAACCCGCTGGTTGAAGGGCTCATCTACAACTTGAATTTTACCTTAGAAACAAAAACAATGTAACCTAAACATTTTACCCTCATATTAATATGAAATAAAAAAGAAAAAGATTTTTTAAAAGCACTTTTTAAAAAAATCTCTGAACGACCAGAGCCTCAAACTCTGCTGCCCTGCTGTAAGAGACTATTACTGGGAATCGCGTAGAAAATGAGGGAAATAAATGTACCCAAATTGTGGGAAGGAGAAAAACCAAAGAGCAGAAATGACGGTGTAGTCACTGCAGCTAACAGGATCTACCTTGTCCTTGGAGGAAGCATTTCGTACACCATAGCAGGGCAGAGATACTGTACTTGAAGAAAGGTCTTCATTTATCATAAAAATGATACTGGATATCATGCAGACCAGCTGTGAGGCTGTCCAAGGGGAAAGAGACAGGACAAATTGTGTCCAAGTATTTCGAGAGAGAAGGTCACAACTCTTCCAGTGCAGCAGCACAGCCCATTGAGCAGACACAACGAAACAAAGCAAGGGTAGGTCACATCAAGCAGGATACTCAGGGAAAATTCATATATCTGCTTTATAATGGATGTTCACTTGTACTCAAAAAGCTTCAGTGAATTATGAAAGACATTTATCAGACATTAGAAAAATTCCAATGTTAAAAAAATTGACCATCATTTATCAAAGGATTGGAGTTGCAATGTATTTTTCATTATGTGCTATGGAAACACATGTGCAATGAGTGGGTGGGTTTCTGGTTCAACAGCAAACCCACGCTATCTTACTGGTAATTGGATTCAGCTGAATACAGGATAGTACACTCCAGGTCATAGAGCATCATAAAGCTAGAAACAAAAATTATTCTGAATGTTACTTAAACCCAACAACGACAGTGGCAATAGCCACACCAAAGAATGTAACCTGTGGCATCACACTGTGATAAGGACAACAGGCTTGGACATGGCAAAGTCCAATGTGCCTATTGTCCAAATTTAAGCATGGTAGACTGCATTCTATAATGTTCTCTCCATCTGAAAGCCCTGAGGCTTTTCATTCTCAATCACTCTGCTTTTCATAGGCCTGATCCGTCTTTAATCGTATCTAATGCACCTCAATTCATATCCTTGAATTGGTAAATCACAACGTAATTTAGAAATGCAGTGGTCTCTACATATCATGGTCTCCTTTCTCCTACTAACAGTCTTGTGGAGGTGTCAAGAGAAATACTTTTCTTCTCATCTTACAAATGAAAAAACCAAGTCAAAGAATAGCTACCCCCAGGGCTAATTGCTATTGCTACTAAGTCTCAGAACAGACAGGAGAGCCTATCAGTTTCATGAGTCACTAGTCCAAGCCTCTTCAAATATGGAAAAGAACTTCTTGGCACTTAAGGCTGTGAGATCCCTACAAGTTGCCCCTCTGGGATATCTAGTAATTTCCTCTTCAGGAGCTCCTTAAGAATAGCATAAAGCCATATCCAGCTGGAACCATTTACACAAACTGTACAGCCTAGAGGCAGGGGATGGACTTAATGACCCTGGGCTAATCAATTCCTGCTTCCTAACACAAGGAGTGATTGCAAAGTAATGATCCACCAGCCCCAGACAAACATCACAGTTATACATTAAATGAAGTTTCTGATTCCTCATTCCATGATAAATGTATGGTTAATCCTGATTCCTGATCCATCATAAATTGCTCTTCTCTTCAGGGTCACTAAGTGACATGACTGTGACTTGCAGAGGAAGTTGAGCTGGAGAGCTTCAGCTGGAGTGGGTGCAATATTGTAGGTATTCTACGTGTCCACATTAATCTGTTGCCATCTGTCTTTATTTTGCTAACCCACTCAATCAGATACCATAAATGTTAACAGACATAAAAATGCTTTTCTTCAACATTAGGCACACATATCTTCTTTCTTCACCTCCTGAATCTCAAACAGCCCTTGATTATTTGTAACCAATGCCACAATGAACTACTAACTCCTCAAAGTGGCTCGGAACAGGATTGCCATATAAGGCCTTGTTCCAAATCCACAACCAGTATTTAGATTCCATTTCAAGGCTCCAATGCTACCATACTTGGCAGCAGATTTCTCCCCTTCTTACACAGAAAGATCCAGAATGAAGCCTTTACCTCATCCTCAAAAAATGTGGACTCAAGCTGGGGTAGTAAAGGTTAAGCCAACTACATTTTATTCCTCCAAGCAGATTGTGATGGAGACTGCTATACTCCTAACACATCCCCTACCAATCTATAGATCAAAAACCAGAACAACCTCTGTGTTCAAACTAAACTTATTTCTTTCTTTTTTTTTTTTTTGGAAAAGCCATTCATTTGATGGCCTTGGTTGAAAGAGTCCAAACAAGAGCTTCACCTTATGGTTTCTAAGAAATGTAACATCTTTCTGGGTTATTGAGGATTTCTGTGAAGTCTTTATCACCCTGAGTTTACTTCGGCAACATTTGAAAGGGTTGAAAAATCTTAGAGTTTTAAATAATCTTAGATAATTTTGTGCAATCTTAGAATTTTGCTGAGCTCCTTTCTCTTCACCACCAGTGGATGCTATGGAACACTGAGCAAACCCAACCTCTGCAACTAAGACTCATTCGCTCACCATCAGAAGGGTTGACCACTTACAGTTCTCAGCTGAGTCGCCCTCTGGGACTTGCCTTAGAGAGACACCTCAACCTAGGATCACACCCCATCCCCTAGGGGACACCCACATCCCATGACTTGTCTTGTAGTCTCCTAGCCCCAATTCAGGGCAACTCTGCAGGGCTGTCCCAATTCCACAGATACCCAAAGGATCAGGGTCAGAGGACCCTGGGGCCTTTGTCATAACTGGATTGTTATTTGACTTCTCCTTCTCCCTCTCTTCTCTGCAAAGGCAGGGCACCACCCAATACAGATTCTCTCAGAATCTACTTCCTGAGAAACGTGACTTACAAATGGACATTTGAAAGATAATGGATTTAGGAAGTAGAATCAAAGGCATAGCAGTGTGTTAGCTTGTTTTTATTCTTTTCAGTATGACTGATAATTTTGAGCTTTGAGCTAGAAGGAGACTGCATTCTAAAAAATGGTTTTCACAGGTGACAAGAGAACATTGTTGAAGTAAAGAATATATAAGCCTCACTCTTTCAAACACAATTAATTTCACAGTATTGAACACTATGTCATTGTGAACCAACTGCCAATTCTGTATCAGTTGAAAAGTAGGTGCCTGTGTGGAGGAAGGTAAAAAGACTGCTAATGCTCCCAACTACCCATCACCACTCTGTCTCAGCTTCCTGTTTCCTTTGCAAGCTAGCCATGGGGGTTTCACCCTCCCACCCTTCCTCTTCAAACTTTTGGAGACCAAATCTTGATTGGTAAGGTAAACTCTTATGATGTTTTTATAGTAATAGAATCAAAAGGGAGAGTGAGTACATGTTTGACAAATCCAAGATATAGCTCCTTACACCCCACCCTCCACTGTGCTGGCTGGCATGGTAAAGCCTCAGCAATCAGCCCTCCTGCAAAAGGATGTGAGATCACACTGCCCTTGTTCTCTTCCCTGTGTCCCCATTCTGGACAATTCTTCATGCTTCTAAACCTATGATTCTTGTTCTGGTTCTGTAATACCTGGGGTTGTCTCTGTGTATCTTCCTCCAGGTATGTTATGAAAAGCAAAAATGACTGAAGTAGAGAGCATTTTAATTAATTAAGCGAAAAACATATATTGCCTTTAACACCTTGAGAAGGGAGGGAAAGTGACATGAAATCAAGATAATAGCCCTAAGTTTCACAACTCCCAAGCTATGATGAGTCATTTTATTAATCTGACCCCCAATTATGGTCTGTGTCTATCTGATTCCATTTTAGCATCCAACAGGAAGAAGGGAAGATTGCAGGCCAATTCTGAAGTGGTATACTTTTGAAATCATTAACTATATCAATTCCCTTCCTTATATAAAGTAGGAAATACACAAATTAAATCATCACCCCTTTAGAGAAAATATTCACATGTCTCTTTGGTGATCATGGTATGTTACCTCAGTTTTTGCAAATGGTTGCTTAGTTATAAGCTTGAAATTTTAATATCTACCCATAATTACTAGGTAAAGCACATAATCTGACATAAATGTTGATCCAAAAGGTAGGAGCATCATAGTTAAAAGGGAAAGAGGACCTAGGTGTGAGGAAGGTAATCATATAATGGCTTGATGTTCTCTATTTCCCAAAGGCTTTTATTGAAGCCTTTCTCTCAGTAGTGCTGCTTTTGCAATTACATAGCAACAAAGCATTTGAAATAACTTTTGACACTCTAAGCATAAAAACTAAAACTAAGGTGAGGGGTCTATAAAAAGCAACTTGTTTCAAATGCTTTCTGCTCAAAAGCTAAATTCTGCTGCAAATAATATGAAAAGTATATTTCCAAAGTTAGGAGAGACAGTGTCCCAGCTGCGAAGGGGTTAAATAATAGGAACCAGATTCCTGCCTGTCTGGGACTGGACATCCAATGAGAATTTCTTTAGGTGATGCAATGCTTGAATCCTGATACCCTTTTAAAAAGAGTTTGTGGTTGAAGTTTCTATAAACCAGACTGAACTGGAATTTCCTCCCACTCCAAGAGCCTTCTCTGCCCTCTACACCATTTTCTTAGGTAGGTTTGTTCAAATGTAGTATATTTTCTTTTCTAATGTCTGACAAAAAGCACTTTGGTAACTGTGATTTACGTTTAGATCCTTTAAACGATGCTACTCCCTTAGTCTCTGTGGGCCTCTTTAATCCTTCTTTGGTAATGACATGGGACTAAGTACTTAACAGAAAATTCTGAAAAACATCATCTCATCTCCATCACATTACTGACCAAAATGCTGGCTCTTTCTATTTCTGTCCTTTCCACTGATATCCAGAGTGGGGAGACTTGTGACAAATTAGACAGAGACCAACACTTCCAGCTACAGTTGTTGAAGTCTGTGTGGCAGCTATTTGTGCATTATTCTCTTTTCCACTAGGACACCGTTGACAACCAAATAAACAGGACAGTTCCAGGTGACAGCAAGTCTGGTGAACTCAGGAAACTATACTCAAGAAAGCTCTGAAATTCTGTCCACCCTGTAAGCGCCTTCACAGCTATCAGTCACTGACCTAAGGACATATAGTACCCATGAAAAAACAAGGGTAATATTACGCCATGGGTTTTGTTGTAAGGCACCTTTTTAGCTTAAATCCTGGAGCTATCAAAAGAGTAGGTTCATGAAATGGCAGGAAAATTGGTGAGGATTCTTAGGGCATGGCAAAAATTGGTCCACTGTCCATCTCTGCTTTGGCTGAGAAACAATGTCCTTTGTAAAAACTGTTTTTAGATTTAAAGGAATCTTGTTCTGAAAGAATTAATTCATCATTGACAATCATCCCATGAAATCAAATCTTAAAGTCTTAATCAATAAACTCTTCCAATTTGCTCCACTTGCAATATACAACAACAACAACAAAAACAGCCATTAGTTTTCAAAGTAAACGTAAGTCAAATAGCATAGCACTAAATCAGTGAATTATATGTGAACATGCTTTGGAAACAAAAAGCTATACAAATAGAAGACAATGGTACTTCTAAGGTCACCTGCTCTTACCATCATCATTGTCCACCGTAGCATGGTTTCCAAGAGAACAAGAACCATGTCTTCTGCCCCCTATTGTATCTGTGCCCAGTAGCATTGTGCTTGGAATGTTGTAAACACTTGAAGAAGATTTGAGAAACTGAATTTAAATGTGAATCCACAAATATTTATTAGGCACCTGGTATGTAAAATAGAGTGCTTGTAGATATTGGCCAAAAGGAATATTGAGACAAGTTTCTACTTTCTTCAGGAAAGGACCTGGTATAATGAATTTCCAAGAGCTGGTCAGCCCAGATCATGAGGACAATTGTTGCAGCCACAGATGCCTTTAGAGTTGAGCAGACAACATTAATAAGTGCAAGCAGGTGGCTAATTTAAAGACAATGGGATGTCATGGGGATAATGGGAAACTAGAGAGAGCAATGCTTGCTAAAGTTATAGTTACTCAACTTCAAATATTTTGTAATCACTGTACTGACAAAAATAGTTTTGTCAAATTTCTGGCAGATTATTCAACCATGAAAAGGAATGAAGTTCTCCTACAAGCTTCAACATGGATGGATCTTGGAAACATTATGGTAAATGAAATTAGCCAAACAGAAAAAGCAAGTATTGTGTGATTCTACTTAAAGATATCTAGAATAGGCAAATACATGGAGATAGAATGTAGACAAGGAGATAAATGGGGAGAAGGGAATAGGAATTTATTGCTGTTCATTGCTAAAGCAGAAGTTCTGGAAACAAAAGTGGGAATGCTTGCACAACATTGCAAAAATGCCACTTAATGGTATACTTAAAAATTGTTAAAAGAGCAAGTTTCATAATAATATCTTTTTAATTCTACCAGTTTCTGCCCAATATCGCTGACCAGTTGAGACTTTTGAGTCCTGGTACAAGGTTTTGTTCAATAATTGTTTGTCATTCCTATCTAAGGGTTCAGCATCATGGGATTCAGCCAAACTCAAAACTCAAAAAGGAAAAAACACAGTAAAAATACAACAATAGAAAATACAGTATAACAACTATTTACATAGGATTTACGTTGTATTAGGTATTTTACACAATCTTCAGATGATTTAAAGTATATGGGAAGATGTCAGAAACTTATATGCAAACATCAGACCATTTCATGTGAAAGACTTGAGAATCAAGAATTCTGGTATCTAGGGGGCCTGGAATTGATCCCGAGGATACTGAGGGACAACTGTAAATAAAAATGCAGTTTTCCCCACTCCTATGATATCCCAGAATTTAGTGGAAATAACATAATGTTTTTATTCACACAGCTGTTGCCTTGCTATTTACTAGGTATGTAATCTTGGGCAAATTATTTACTCTCTCAGCTTCCCCATCAGTAATGTGGGGTACTAATGGGACCTACTTCCTAGGATTATAGTCAAGACTGTATGAAATAAGGTTTGCAAAGCTCTTGTTATAGTGGCTAGCTCATTACTATTATTAGTTGTTATTAACATTAGGTAGGCTAAATTAGGAAAACTAGAAAAATAAATGATTTTCATTTTTGTTCCTAACTTAATGATTTATTTATTTACTTGACAACAGTCTTCTTAGGAACTATAGATATGTAAAGATGGTGTTAATAATGATTTTGAATAACCAATCTAATGACATTACTGACCTACTGAAAATCCTTTAGTGACTCCTTGTGGTATTAAGAAGTCCCAAATCCCAGTGCACAGGCCTACTGTCACCAATTCAGCCTTGCAGTGAACACCATAGCCTCTCCATCATTTTATCTGTACTTTCCAGCAGCCCTGGCTTCTATTCTGTAATCTCAGCTGTCTATTCCCTTAGTTCCAGAAATAGACCAGGACAGGCTAAGCAGGTCATTCCTGCCTCCTAAACCAGTGGTTCTCAATCTGTGGGTCATGATCCACAGGAATGGTATTAAAGGGTTGCGGCATTAGGAAGGTTGAGAACCATTGTCCTAAACACAGGGCACAGTTCCAGAAAGGGCATCTGGCCTCTACTGTTCCAGTCAGGGTAAATCCCAGGCCTCTGATTAGGAATGCTGTAATGACTTTCTCTATCTTCTGGATAGTGTGGAAGGCAGATAGGAGACTGGAGCTGCTGCAGCTACTTTGCTACCTTAGGAGACAGAAATCATTATGTGGGGAAGATTAGGACCAAGAAAACCAGAGAGGAGAAAAGGTCTATAATGAAGTTATGAGTGGAGCCAGCCTACCTCTGGACTTTTCTGTTTACTTAACCAATGAAATTCCTTTATGCTAGTTTTAACACACACACACTCACACTTATCTTGCTGTACTGTTCTCCACCCCACATTCTAGTCAAAGTGGTCTGGTCTCTTGTTTTAGAACTTCCTTTGCTACTGAGCAAATTGTTCTCACCACTGCCCCTGTCTACCAGAATTGTTCACTTATCATTCTCCCTCCTACCATTTCCCTACACTGCCTGCTAGATCTCTCTCAAGCTAGGTAAAGTTCTCCTATGATGGGCACCCATTACATTTTATACCTTTATATCTTTGTGATGTTTATCACCACAGTAAGTAGATAATCATCTAATCGGTGACCTGATGTCTACTTCCCACACTTGTCCTTCTTGTTCACTGCTGCTTTAACCCTAGAGCCTAACACACAGTCTTGTCTATAAAAATAATGCTAAATAAGTAATACTTCAGTGAATGACAGGCTAGTTCCCCCCATGAGGAACTAGACTCCTCCCATGAGAAAAACAAAAACGCTATAAGCAAAGCAATCACTGAGAAAAGAGGGGTTAAGAGAAGAACAAGCTGCTGATCTCTGGCTGTGGATGAACAACCACATTCAACAAATACTGGTTGGGTACCCACTCTGCACAACACAGGAACTGAGGTACAGGAGACATCAGGCCTGCCCACCAGAGCTCTTTATTGGACCTTAATTAGCGGGGCATAGAGAGCACTGCTGCTGTTCAGGATTCCAAATCCCATCTATTACTCATTGCTTTAGGGCTTACTTCAAGCAGGGTCAAACCTACATTTAGCCTTTTTTAAAAATCTGGCTTTGCCTGTGTCCCAAATAGCAGAAAAAAGCATAGCTCTCAAGCCCTCCTTTCTTGTAATGTCTTTTGAATCTGCCTTTAATCTCTAATATTTAGAGACAAAGAGAAGAGGGTTGGTTGCCTTCAAGCCTATACTCTCCAGGAGTATGAAAACATTTTGTAAAACCCAACCCCATTCACATCCGACTACATCATCATCCAGCAATAAGAGATGGTGCGGACCCAAGAATAAGGCAGGATTCTTGGGGGGGGTGAGGGGGAGGAGAAGTAATGGGGATAATCCAGAAGTCAGAAGCCATTTTAGTTCCAAACCAAACAGAACAATGATGATTTTGGCATCTGAGAACTGACCCAGGCACTGAATCATACAGATCCTCATTCAAACCTGGGCTTTGCCACATTAAACTACTGCATTTCTTAGACGGGAATGAGATAAAATATACGAGAAGTATGCACAGGTGTGGCACGCAAAAAGCTCTCCACACTTTTTAGCTCTTATTATTTTTGAATCCTTTGGGAGAAAAGATAACAGATTAGAGTGAGAACTTCTTTCCTCAGCTTTTGTTTTGAGCTCAGGCTGCTTTATTTCGTGATGACCTGTATTGACTTTATAAGCAGATGCTTCCTCAGGGATTTTAGCTAGATTTTCCCCTTGGGCCCACTTTACCCTGAAACAGTAGCATGGACGGTGAGACAGTTTAATGCCATTGCTTTACCTCCCGATAACAGCGTAGTCGACATGTCAGCTCTCCATGTCAAAATATTATGACAACCATAATAAGTAAAATAAATTAAAAACATTTATTGATTTTAAGTGTTATCATTTCCCTTTACTATCAGTGACATATAATGTCAAATGTGATATATTTGAAGTATATTTTAAGCAAGATAATTAATGAATTGGATTTAGGAGTTGAGTATTTAACATATTTTATGATGCAAAACCCCCACACGTAGAGATATATCAAGGGAAGCTCTTGGCTGTGAGTCTGGTGTACGGTCCCAGTGACAGTCTTCCTACCAGGGCTTCATGTTCACACACATAAGCTGAGAGAAGAGAGGGAAGGATGGTGCTGAGATCGCTTACCCCATTCTGAGAGAAAGCAATACCAGCCCAGCATTCATTAAAAAAAAAAAAATGGAGAATTGGGCTAATGGTAATTTGCTCTTCATTATATCCCAACTGCATTGTCTTAACCTGTCTTCTCTCAACCAATGGATGGTTTCTTAGGCTAGACTAGAGATTGGGCTGGGGCAGAGACACGCTCAACCAATCATCACTCTCAGGACCTGGAGAGGGCATCGTATTTTCATGGGCAAGGGCTTTGACATGCAGCCCTGGACTGTGGCCTTCGGTGCAGCAACAGTGTGGTGAAAAATGGAAAAGGGGAAAGGAGAACAGGGGCGTCAATGACAATTACAGATTCCCTGACAAGGCCTATGCTACACAAGTTATAAAGGTAATTACCCTAAAAATTTTGAAGCGGCCATTTGCTCAGTAACCTAGACCAACCTGACACCCAAGCAGAGATTGCCATAAGCAGGGAATTTATGGTGTTAGAATGCTGGTTTAGCATAAATTACTTCTGGAACAGATTTAAACCAGTTGCATTTTTAAAACTTATACAACAGCAACAACAACAAAATGACTTTATGCAAACTTGAAATCAAATGCAGAATGAAGGCCTCTAAGTCTTTATCACCGAAGACTAGGCATTCCTTCTTCCCTGTTCTGTTTTCCCTCTCCGGATGAAGATTCACAGCATTAATCCATAATAACTGTATCTCACTCCATTACAGGTAGTTCAAGACTGCTCTGCATAACCCATATGCATGGCTCTGTGTCTTCAACTTTAAAACCACCAAATATCTTGGTCGCAGACATATGTTAGGTTTAATGCATCCCCTGCCATAAAAGTGTTGCTTAAGACTAATGAACAAACGAATGTTTGTTTAAACCTCTTTGTGAAAATCAAACAAGCTTTCAACAGCTATTCATGTATTTATTGTCAGATGTGAATCATCACTTAGGTGCTTTGCCCTGAACTATTAGCAGTTAATGCTTACAGTTTCATGGCACTAATTCACTTGCTGTGGGTTTTTTTCTTCTTCCTTTTCTCTCTTACTCTCTCTCTCTCTTTTTTTTGTCTTCTTCCTTTCTGTCAGTACCATCTTCAGAAAGGCTCTGTATGAAAAGTCCCATATGGTCCCTGGGAGTGCTGACAACACTGGTGCCCAACTAGCCATGATGTTGTGTGCAGAAGGGTCACGGCCTTCAGGGACCATCCTGCCAGCGCTATACTTCACCCTGCAACCCATCTATGACATGAGAGTGCCGAGCAAGACACTCTCCTGCTTCTGCCCCCACCCCTCCTCACAAAGTTGTTGTTTTTTCAGACTCAGCAGCACCGGAAAAACTCCCACAAGATTTACCCATTATATTAAATAACAGGTTTTAGAAGCTGGGAACTGTTATCCCAGTGTTGCTGGGTGTCATTAAGGTTGCACGTCTATGCTTGTTTAATTTTTCTTCTGCCATTAAGCAAACTAAATGCTCAGAGGTTTTTTTCTGTCTCAGTGGGGTCCACCCAGAATAGAAAAGAGAGTAAGTGTTCCAGGGTTGTGTAACTGGGTTTTTTTGCAATTTTCATTATGAGGAAGGAATTAAAAATCCCTCCTAGTCAGTACTTAAAATATCAAAGTCATTGTTTAATGCCTTTGAGTCACTGTACAACTAATTCAATTGCACAGTGTAGCGCTGTTTCACGGTGTGTGAAACACTGATAGTACATAGAAGCGACTGCAAAGTTGAATAAACACCAAATTAGTTTTAAAAGTCTGCAACTTCCCAGTGGAGTCTTTCAAACTAAACAGCACCATTGTCTGACAAAGTTGGTGGCCACCCAAAGGTTGAATTACCTTCCCCTTGTGATGTGAGAGACATTGTCTGTTCCCTGACACTGTGGTATTTGGAGGACACGGCTGTCCTCTTGGAGGTGTGTGTGCTGACAGCTCAGCACGACCTGCCTGCTTGACACTCATGGAGACATCACAGCACAACAAGGCCTGGTACAGGCAAGGAAGGGAAGAGCAGGAAGGTGACAGAAAGGCCATGGCCCAACCAGAGACCCCAGACAGTTTTTAAAAGAGTTTTATATAGATAAAATATTGTGATTTAAGAGTTAGAAAGCCAAGGTTAAGCCCCTAGCTCTGTCGCTTCCTGGCCATAAGATCACTTTCAAGTCATTTAACATATCTGAGCCTTGGTCTCCTTATAGGAGCCTATTTGGTCAATGACAATTATTGACTAACTCGTATGTGTGTTCTAGGCACTGTTCTAAGAGCTGAAGAGCTGCAGACACAATATCAAACAAAAGCAGGAAGTCCATGTCCTCAGTGAAGTTCATTGTACATTATAAACAGAGAAATCAAAGACAAACAACCACACAACTAACACGCTGGATTGCTGAGGATATGCTGGGCACTGTGCCTAGGACAAGGGTTATTACTGGACACAAACCACAGTCCCTATCCTCAATCATTCACTCATTCACTTCACCCAACAAATAATTTGTGGGGACCTGCTATGCACCAGGCACCAGGGATATAATATAAAAATTCAGCCTCTGGCTTCATAAAGCTTCATTCTGATGGAAGAAGATGAGCAATGAGCCAACATGTGACTTAGTCTCTCACTTCCTTCAAATCTTTGCTCAAATGTTCCTTTCTCAACAGGACTGTATGACCACCCTGCATCCATCCCTTTTCATCTTGCTGAGATGGTGAATTTTTTTTTTTTTTTTGAACGAGAGAGTCTCATTCTCTAACATGGGCTGGAGACCAGTGGTGTCACTGTAGCTCACGGCAACCTCCAACTCCTGGGCTCCAGCAATCCTCCTTCTTTCGCCTCCTGTGTAGCTGGGACTAGAGGCGCATACCAATACACCAGGATATTTTTTATATTTTTAGTAGAGATGGGGTCTTGCTCTTGCTCAGCCTAGACTGTATCTCCTGCTCAAGCAATCCTCCTGCTGTGGCCTCCCAGAGTGTTAGAATTAAAGAAGCGAGCCACCACACCTTGCCTAAGATGGTTAATTATATGTGTCAACTTGATCAAACCACACAGTGTCCAGATATTTGGCTGAACGTTACATTGGGTATATCTGTGAGGATGTTTGGGGTGAGATTAACATTTGAGTCAGTGGACTGAGCAGTTATCTGTGTGAATGGTCCTCATCCAATCAGCTGAATAGAACAAAACTGACCCTTGAGTAAGACAGAACTTTAATGCCTGATTGCTTGAGCCTTCCTGCCTTTGGGCTCACACTGAAATATTGGCTAAAGGAGTCTTTAGACTTTGGTTTGGGGACTCTAACTACACCATCTTCTCTTCTGCTTCTCAGGCCTTTGGACTTGGGCTGGAACCACACCATTGGCTCTCCTGGGTCTCCAGCTTGCCAGCTGCAGATCTTGGAACTGCTCAGCCTCCATAATCATGTAAGCCAACCATTGGTTCCAGTTCTGTGGAGAGAGCCCTAGCACACCTGCTCTGTGTCTTTTCTCCATAACTCTTTCCACTTTGCAACATACTAAATAATTTATCATTACATTTTTGATTTGTTATTTATTTCTCTCACTAGAATGTAAGTTTCACAAAGATCTTATTCATTGCTGGCTCATAAGCCTGACAGCTAGAAGACAATAATATTTGCTGAAAGAAGAAACACATAAATATAAAATGCCACATAGAGGTAAGTACTATAAGTAAAAACAAAGCCACATAAAGGAAATCAAGGCACTTATTTTTACAGAATATGGGGAGACACTGAAGGAACACTTATTATTGGGGTAATTGCACCAGCCTTGCAAACCAGAACATTTTAATCAAACTGTATTCTGAGACCTTGTAAATTCACATGGGGTTGTAAGAAATAATACAAAGAATCTATGTACTCTCTACCCAGTGTACCCAAACAGTAACTTTTTACAAAACAATACTACAATACCATAACTAAGCTATAGATATTAATACAGCCCACAAATCTTATTCAGATTTCTCCAGTGTAATGTGCATTGATTTGTGCGTGTATTTAGTTTTTTGCAATTTTCTACATATTTAGGTTTATATAGCCACCATCTCTGACCAAACGCTGAACAATCTTCATGATAAGGATCCTTCATGCTGCCCTTTCTCACCACATCTTCCTCTGTACCCTCTCCTTGCCCTCTCAATCCTGGGCAACTACTAATCTGCCCTCCATTTCTATACTTTTTGCACAATGGCACACCTTTGAGAGCAAAGAGGACATTATTAATAATTATGGCAGGGCAACTGGCAGATGAGCCTGTCCCTGGTGGAACATGACATGTGACAACTATTTATTATAGAACAATGATAATAACAACCATGCTTAGCAGTCATGGAGTGGGGACAGCAGGCCAGGCATCACACTGATCCCTGTCTGTGTAGCCACTTGGAAAACTTAAACCAACCTATGAGGCTAATACTGTTGTTGTTTATACTTTACTGATGAAGAAACTGAGGCAGCGAAACATTAAGACACCTGCCTAAAATCACAGGAGCACAGCTTTCAGAGCCAGGAATCATAACTGGGTCTGTCTCATTCCAAAGCTTGCCTTTTTAACACTTCTGCATATTAAACAAATAATTACACCAACCAATTTATTAAATAATTGTGAGTGAGCAAAGTGCTTTGAAGGAGAAGTAGCAAGGGCTACTGAAGCATAAAATGGGAACTTGAAAACACCTACCTCACCCAGAATTATTGTAAGGAGTAAAAGCTACTGGCTGGAGGGCTTTTGTATACCAAAAGGACCTTTACAAATATTCAGCATTGCCAACTTGTACATCAGGAGAAATGTTCTTATGTGGATATTCATCATGTTGAATTTCTGAGATTTTAAGAGCAATCTCCTTAAAAGTGCAGTAGCTTCTCAGACATACTTTGGAATACTGACAACAGTGGCTTTTAAATTTTTTAAAGTCTAGTGTTTCCAATTGCAACCCAAAGGAAGCACTCAGCCTGACATCATAAACTGTAAAGCAGACTTCAACCCACAGAAGAAATTGTCTGAGTCCCCCCAGATGTTAGAGCATCCACCTCTGAGGAAAAGATTCTTATAGATTCAGAATCAAGTGGACATCCTGGAAGGTAAAAGGGGGTTGCGGGGTAGGGTGAGAGGTCCACGGGGTAGGGTGGGAGGTCCACGAGGTAGAGTGGAATAGACCAGAAGCAACCCTGTCTGATTCTTCCTCAAGTTTTCTCAGAAGAAGGAGCATTAGGGATCAGCCACCCTAGCACGTAAGTAAAGATCAATATTACATTTTAGAAAACTCTTGATGTCTTAATGTGACAATGAGAAAATACAATCAAGAGAACAGCACGTAGGTTGAGTTAGAATTTTGAAGACAGGGTCTCTCAACAGAGTTATCCTCAGACTTTCCAGTTCTGAACTTCCAGGTTTACTGAAATCTGATTGAAAGGTAAGAGTGGTGGGCCCCTGTAGGAGAGGATCACCAGCCCAGGGACGCCAGCTGCCAGCAGCCAAGGGAGAAGAGAGGAGGTATAGAAGAGTTACTGGCCAGCAGACTCAGCCTTGAAATGAGCAAGGGTCCAGATGCCAAAAGATGGAGTTTGAGTCCTAGCTCTACTAGTACATACAGCTGGGAAGCCTCAAACAAAGCCCCCAAGTTCCAGTTGCCTCCTATATAAAATAAGGATAGAAGTAGTTAACAAAGTTATGTAGGAATTAAATGAAGTGGAGTATGCTCTCTATATACCAAAGTATTATATAAATTCTTTTTTTCTGAGAAATTGAAGACACCTGGAAAAAGAAAGAAAAGACAGGATAAAAGGATGAGGGATAATAAGATGGAGGCCCTACAGGTGTTCCTCCAGGAAGGCCTTTCACAGGAGCTGCAGGCAAAGGTCAGGTCCTAAGGGCCACCACGGAGCAGCCTAGCACTCAGCCTGCGAGACTGCACCCTGAGAATTCTCAGCCCCATTTTTCTAAGCATTAGGATTTTGATCCTGTCTTATTATCCCATCCTCAGGCTAGCACACAGAACTTTTTCTGGGTTTACTCCAAAAGAAGATGAGCAAAAGGTGGGTCAATCTTACTCTGGCTTGGTCTCTCTTCCCATATCACCTTCCCAGGCAGGCCTTCACTCACTCTAAATAGATGACATTATCTAAAACAGCACCCTTTCCTGCACAGGATCTAACGTTTACCCTGTCATCTGTGTATTCAAAGCTCCTTTCCTGCCCTGACATGATTTTGCATGTTGATTTTTTGTTTATTGTGTGTTACTTCACCATCATATGAATGTCATGAGGGCAGAAAGACCTTCTCCCACTTTGTTCTGGGATATAAGCCAACATACCCCAAGCCCTAAGAATGTAGGGTATATAGTAGTTGCTAATATGTTTTTAATAAATAAATGAATGAATTCTATTCTCAGCTTCACTCACTTAACATCTCCCATCTTAAATGCCTTGGGCAATGCTGAAAGTTCTTCTGCTATTTTGCACACAGGTATCATCATTTTCTGTCATTTAAATCTTTTTCCATACTTAGTTTGGGTCTTCTCAAAAGTAGAGTGTGAGATAAGGGTTTGGGTGCCAGTAGTTTATTTGGAAGATGATTATAGGTGTGGGGAGAACAGGGAAAGTGAAACAAGGGATGGGGAAGAACCAGGAAAAGAATGCCTTACCAGCATAGGGAGAATGGAACATGAGTTCACACAAACTGAGCAGCTTAAAAAAATAAAGTTAGTCCTTACCCTTGAGAAAACTTTGCTACGAGTGAAAATGAAATAAAGAAATGCCAATGATTTACGTATCATACCAAAGGGAATTAAATTTGTTTGAGGGCCAAACATGAGCTAGGCACTGTACTAGGCAATTTATATATATTGTCTTATTTGATTATGGCCAGGGAGCTGCCATTGACTGGGCTCTTAACATTTAACCAGATTCTTCACATACACTATGTCACCAAGTCTTAATGTCTCCATTGAAGAGAGGAGAAAAGTGAGACACAGGGAAAAGAAATAACTTTCCATAGGTCACAGCACATAGAAGGTCCTTCCGACTTTATAGCTTGTCCTATAGAGAGACAACAATTAATGTAAGGAAAATGTGATGTACACTTGCACGAATGTGTGTGATACAGACGTGAAGAACTATACAGAGAAGGGATCATACAACTTGAAGCCTGTACTAATAATATTGAATTTTATACCAGAAATTTGCTAAAAGCATAGATTTAAGGTACTCTTACTACAAAGAAAGAAAGGGAAACTATGTGGGAGGGTGACTATGATGCTAGTGTCCTTGATCACAGTAATTACTTCACTATGTATGTGTCAGAACATCACATTTTACACTTTGAGTTTATACACTAGAATAAATAAATTAGCAAAAAAGTAAATAAATAGAATTCAGAGACAGTAACAATTGTTGTGGCAAGGCTAACTTAAATTTAACAGGACTTTAAAGGCCAGACATGGTGGCTCACACCTGTAATCACCTCTAGGTGTGAGCCACCACACCTGTAATCCTAGGTGTGAGCCGAGGTGGGTGGATTGCTTGAGCTCAGGAGTTCGAAACCAGCCCGAGCAAGAGCAAGACCGCATCTCTATTTTCTAAAAGTCATTTTCTAAAAGTAGAAAAACTGAGGCATGAGAATTTCTTGAGTCCAAGAGTTTGAGATTGTTGTGAGCTATGATGCCACAGTACTCTACTGAGGGCAACAGAGTGGGACTCTGTCTAAAAAAAAAACATTAACAAAATTTTATTAAAAAGATGAATCTTAAGCTAAGTTTTTAAAAAGCTGTAAGAGGAAAGTGGGGAGGAGAAAAGGAACGACTTTAGGCCAAGAAAACAGCTGGAGAGAAAGGAATAAAGATGGGGTAACTGGCTTCAGCGCTTGAGTTCTTCTTCATCAAAGAGTTCACCCCATGTTATCTTTCATAAGTATGCCATGGAATTATGAAACATGAAAGATATGGATTTAGAACGTGATCAAGATCAAACAGAAAAGAAGAAAAAAGGAAAACAAAGAACAAGATGCAGATTGTTGGGGTGATTCTCAGGGCCTAGAATCTCAGAAAGTGTAAATTTTTTCAACCTGTATTTGAAAAGATATATATTCAGTTTGTACATCCTGACAACAGTGGAATGCTAATAACATTTAATTTCCTTGACTTCTAACCTCCTCAACCTGCTGTGCTGCTGGAATGGGACTGTAAATCAAAACACACCCAATTGCATGGGGGACTTATATACGACATATTATGTCATTTCAAACTGCCTGGTGATTTTTAAAAACACCACTCACAATAGTATTTATGCTGTTTTTGTTTTTCCTAAGTCTTCTCAATCATGCTGCAACTGGTTAAAACAGGCATCAGAAATAGTACAAAATAAAGAAGAATGCAGAAAAGAAACTGAAAAATTGATGAGGGAGGCCAAAACATCCCTGACATCCCTCCTACCCCAACTGTTCTGTTCTTTCATTTTCAATTAAAAAAAAAAAAAATTGGAATATTGCCTTGGGTCTACTAAATCATTAGCAAATTAAGAACCTGTTTTTAATAACATTTAACTTGTAAATAATGCATTAATTGACTAGCCTGAATGTTAGCTTGAGCATTCGGAACTCTACTACTAAATTTGTAATGAAAGAAATGTGCTGTAACAGTAGGCTATATGGTGAATATAACAGATTAAATATGACAGTTGATATTTGTGAGAATGGGGTTATAATTAGAGGACACCTGCAGCTGTTTTCCAACCAAAACAACAGAAATTAAACTTGCATAAACTCCTGTGTGTGTGTGTGTGTGTGTGTGTATCACATTTCCTATTGGCGCATTTCTTTTGTTCTTGTGTTTGAGTTCGTGTGGGTTTTTTCCCCCCTTTTTTGTCAGGTCATATGTTTAAACAAGCAACAAGTGGATGTTTGCTGGATACACTTTATTGGATCTCTAAGTGATACATCCTGGGGAGGAAAAGAGAAAAAGGACATGAATCTTTGTGCTAAGAGTAAGGAGTTACTGAAAATCGTGACTGATGACCCAGCCTATTTATAACTGCTCAGAATTCAAGGAAGCCATGTGAGAAGGAGCCAGTACATACCACAGTCTTACCTGCCTTGCCCCCAACTATGTAGTAGGACTTTGGAGATGGCAACTTGAAGAATGTGGCTCCTTGCCAGCTATACATTATAAAAAATGGGTACGGCAGTTGAGTCAGGCAGAGAAGTTACTGGAAGTGGGAATTAAACCAAAGAGAAACTAAATCTTTGCAATGACTAATAATTAAGAAAGTGCTGTAATTTCATGAATTCTCACTCTTTCATTCATTCAGTAAATGTAGATCAGTACCCCACCCCCCACCCCCACCCCAGTGCCTCTACTAAGCTAGGCCTGGGATACACAACTGAATAAGGCATACAGCCTGTGCCCTCAAGAGGCTGAAAAGTCTGGTTGGGGGAAACATATCTGTAAATCAAAAGAAAAAGAGACAATTCAAGTCAGGGAAAGAGATAAAATATTTAAGAAGCAAGACTTGGCCCATTCTAGCCAATGAAACAAGGAAGTTAAATAAGATAAAGACAAAAAAGCTTCCATTGAGTTTGTCAATCAAAGCTCATTAGTGAACCTGGCAGAAACAGTTTCAGTGGAGTGTTGGGGACAGAAAGCAGATGACGGCATGGTACACAATGAATAAGAGAGAGGACGTGGAAAAAGTGAGTATGGACTGCTCTTTTAAAAAGTCTGACCATGAAAGGCTAGGAAGGGAGAGAAAGAGAGAGAGACTGGAAGAAAGAGGAAGTGTATAAAGAGCCGGTTTTCCAAAGACTTGAGTGAACTGCCAAGTAGCTGTCATGGTCACTGCACAGAGTGAATCTTCACACATTAACACACATGCGTTCATCTCAGTTACACATTCATATCTATCAGTAATTGAAATTTTCTTCCAATATTCCAAAATACTGAAATCTCATATAATATGCTAATTTGCCTCCATTTTATTATAAAAGACTGTTTGAAAGCTTGAATATACCCTCACCTTATTCCATATTATCAAGTCAGTTATAGCTGACTCGATCAATAATTTGCACTTTTCCGCATGAGAATTTTCACAATTCACTGTTTCATTCTAATAGCGTTACCTTGAACTGTATGAAATTGCCACCTTTGTGGTTCAAAAACAGCTGAATATTATCAATTTCATGTGGTTCGACCTAATAGAGGACTAGAGAGATTATAGCATTTTTGATAAAATATTGAATGAGAAATAAAATAGAAAGAAAAGAACAAACAAGATAACTAGGATAAAGGTATTGAGTGAGTTAAAAAAAAAAAAAAAGTAATCTAGTCTGGGCTAGGTGTGTGTTCCCAGGGGAAATAATTTTTGAGCATGTAGCTTGATAGTAATAATAACACTTTTAGGGAGTATGAATGGCTCAGGGGAACAATTGGGACTTAGGGAGTGGGACTTTTACCTGCAATCTGTCCAATTTAGTCAAACTAACTTGCAATTTACACCGTTAAACATCTTACAGATCTGAGACCAATAGGACAAAGAAAAACACTCTTACAGTTGGATGTCTGGGTAGCTCTAGGCAAATCTTTTATCTTCGATGTAATGTGGCTCCTCCATCTTTACGATGGAGGTACGGATTACCTACTCATTCTTAATCCAGTGTGAGAAGTACAGAATTTTAAGTCAGAGTTAAGACAGTCCTGGTGCAGTCAGCAAGGGAAAGTATTTTTTCCAAACTGCTTGCACTAAAAATAAACCAAGCGTACTCTCAGGGGATGGCTACCCAGTCCCCTTCACGGACACTAAATTCACTGTGGTGGGAGGTTAAGATGGACTGGGAAAAAAATCTCTGAAGAAGAAAAACACCCTAATGAGGGCACCAGTGGTGAGTTGTTGGGAACTGAGCTACCACTGGGAATGCATTACCTGAGTGTTTTCTCCAGAACAGGGTCATTGGACAAATCTATGAGGAGAAATTCCCACAGCAGTACACAATTTGGGCCCTAGCTAAGTTCTTGGAATGTCTTTTGTCAGCTGTCAGAATCACATTTTCATAAACAAAGAAGAAAAAGACTCATGGAAATAGAACTAAAGAACACACAGCAGCAGAGCCAGGCCCCTTCTGCGTTAACAGAGGAAACTCGGAAACATTTAAGCCAACATACCAAGCATTTGTGCCAGCCGTGATGCCTTCATTGCTGGTTTTGAGTTTCTCATCTCTTTCAGACCATGGCAAGGCAGTCACTTAGGATAACCCATTGCTTCCTGAAGGGCACCATATTTGGTATGGGAAATCATGCATCATAGGCCCAACGTGTGGTTACACAGTGTCTTGGAGAAATATCCCAGCTTCTTCTCAACTTACAAATTCCTCCTGCTAGACAAGGAGATATGGAATTGTCTATAATATCTGAATTTTAATTTTACTGAGTTGCAAAGCAGAGGTCCTTCCCCTGTTATACTGTAATATATTATTATAAAACTGATCTTGAGTATGTAAAACTCAAGAAGCCTTCCAAAGACAGATCTGGATGGGTCTCACTTCTAGCTTATAAAACATCTTAAAATTAGGTTGGTTGCTTTTACTATTATAATATAATCCTTGCAATGTACATGATAAAACATATGACTTGCCCCCCAAAGGTAAGGTATTTTCTAAATTATAAAGCTAAATGGCCTAACCCACAGGGCCAGACATAAAGTTGCACCCAGAAATGTATCCCAAGTGCCTAATCACGTTGAGGTTATTGCTGAGGAGGTAATTTGCTCCATTGTATTGCTTAAGGATGGATGATTTTTTCCTTCCACACATGGAAAAAGTTGCAACTAATTACATGATTGTTCCAAATTATTTGTTCTCCTCCCTAAAATGTGTACTTCCTCATCCCATTGACATAAAGCTTGGCCAAATGACTTGCTTTAGCCAATGAAATGTGAGCAAAAGTGGTGATTACCACTTTCAACCCGTAGTTCTGACAGCCATCCTATGGTTCTACCATTGCTCCTTTCCCTTCTTCCCAGAAACTAACATGACCTAAATGTGGGCTCTGCCTTTAGCCTCAGTTCCCAGAATGAAGATATGGGGAGCAGAGCTGCAACTAACTGATAACCAACACGTAACCAGAGGGAGAAATAAATCAGACGTATTGTAAGCCCCTGAGAATTGACAATCATTTGTTACCAGAGAATAACATAGAAAAGGCTGCCCAATACAAAAGTGAAACAGGGCATGGGCTTGCCCTTGAAATCCACACATGTGCAATCTAACTATGTGTCAGCACAAGTAAGGAAGGGGATCAGAAGGGAGGGGGAGATGGGGAAACAAATTTCAGAGAAATACAAGGTGTCCATAAAGCATGACCTTTATGGATACCCTGTGTTGGTGGTGTTCTAGAAGAAGTATTTACGGTCTGTCAGCTGCATCTTAGGATTTGTATTCACTTTCAGGCTTTCCTCTCATTTGGCGATGCAAGGAATATCTTTCTCTGAAAGCCTGAAAACTGAAGACTGAAAATGAACTAGCCATCGTAACTTGAGGAAACCACAGAGCTCTATGTTCACCTCAGATGTGTCTTTAATACCCTCCAACACTGATATCATACTTCTACTCCCCTAAAACACTGCTGCCTGCTCCTCCTGTATCACAACCTCTGAGAACCTCTGTCATCCTCACTCTGGGCTGATGACTCTGCTTCCCAATTCACTGAGAAAATGATAGCAATTAAACATGAGCCCTACGCAGCCTCGCTGCAACTGTGCTCAATGCTCAGTCTCACCTCACCCTGCTTTCAATCAAGAATAACCCTTCACTTGCCACATCTTGTTCCACTCTTCTACTGAAGGACGTTGCTCAAGCAATTCTCTCTTCTCTCTTCTGCATTATCATTATTTTCTTTATCTGGATCAGTCTTGTCAACATTCATACATGTTCCGTATTCATACTCTTTAAAAAGCTCTCTTTGCTCCAATCCCCTCTACCTATTCCCCTTTCTCACATTGACTTTACAGTGACACTTTAAAAGAGTGTCTATACCCTCTGTTTCTAATTTCTCTCCCCCAATTCTTTCTGGACCTCACTACGATCAATATTTCACCAGCACCTCTCTGAAGACAGTCCACTTATCAAGATGCCAAAGACTCCTACTTTGCTAAGCCAGTGGTCATTCGTCAGTCCTCCTCTTACTTAACCAATGAGTAGTATTGGATCTGATTACTCGTTCTTCTTTGAAACATTTATTTTTCCCACTGGGCTTCTAGGACTCTCTGTTTGGTTTTATGACCACGTTTGGTCACTCCTCTTGTTTTCTTTGATGTTTCTTCTCACCTCTGCAAAATAAAGTCCCTAGGCTTAGTCCTTGGAGTTTGTCCTTTCCAGCTACGCTTACTCCACTGGGAAACTCATCCAGTGTTGTGGCTCTCATAAATTTATACATCCAACCTGGTTCTTTTTCCTAAAATCCACACTCATGGATCTGTGACACATGACACATGCACAGATTGGATACAGTATAGACATGTCTAAATTAATCTCCTTGGGCAGTGCCTGTGGCTCAGTGGGTAGGACGCCAGCCCCATATACCAAGGGTGGAGGATTCAAACTCAGCCCCAGCCAAACTGCAATAATAACAAAAATAAATAAAAATAAACTCCTAACAGCCACCACCTCCACCATCAAAACTTTTCCTCCTACAATCTTTCCCATCTCAGCAGTTGGCAACTCATAGTTCAAGTCAAAACCCCTTGGAGTTTCCTCGATTCCTCTTTTCTCATACCTCCCTCCTAACCATCCATCGAATCCTCTTGGTTCCACATTCTAAATACAGCCAGAATCCCATTGCTTCTACCACAACCATTTTAGTCTGAGCCACTATCATCTCTTGCCTGGATCAGTGCAACCAGAGTCTTCCCTTGGATAGTCCTAACTGCTGCTCCTTTTCTGACTTTGCCCTTTTTTCGTTGATTCCCTATATAGGAATAAAGTTATGTCATTAAAACATTCCAGATGGCACTCTCTGCTCAGCATCTTCCAAAATCTTTCCCTTGATTCCTCCTGCTATCTTCCTCCTTATTTATTCCATCCATTCCAGCTACTCTGGCTTTCTTATTATTCTTTAAGCAAATCAGACATGCTTCCTTTTCAGCACTTTTATTCTCTTCCCTTTCCCTGGAAAGACTTTAATTTTCTCCATGAAATGGGAAGCAAAGTCATTTATAGCTCATTCACTTACTTCCTTCAGATCCTTTCTCAGCGAAGTCTTCCCAGGCCAACCTATCTGAGGTTGCAAAGCCCCCCAGCATGCTCTACCTACCTTCCTCATTCCGTCTTTAGCTAAGTAATTCTGATCATCTAACATTCCATATATTGCACTTACTTAGTTTATTTATTGCCTGTATCCCCCAACCTAGAATGTAAGCTCCATGAGAAAAAGAAGTTTCATTAACTACTGCACTTAAATACTTAAAATAAGGCCTGGCACATAGGAGGCTCAAAAACTCTTTCTGAATGAGTGAAAGAGGCTTTGTTCCAAATTACCTTCCTAAGGCCTGGACTTAGTATTATTTTTTATCTTGATTTCCCTCCTTATCAGCTGTTTGGTTTTACTATGATCATTCTACTAACTATAATTTTCCAAGTCAAAATCCCCTACATCCTGCTTCCCCACACACACTCCATTTATTATCCTCTAGTCTGCATCTTAGATTCTTGAAAGATGGATTTATTTATGTGTATCTTTCCTTGGAGTGATAAGAGAATATTAAGGTTAAAATGGGCAGCGCCTGTGGCTCAGTGGGTAGGGTGCTGGCCCCATATACCGAGGGTGGTGGGTTCAAACCCAACCCTGGCCAAACTTCAACAAAAAAATAGCCGGGCGTTGTGGCAGGTGCCTGTAGTCCCAGCTATGCGGGAGGCTGAGGCAAGAGAATCACCTAAGCCCAGGAGCTGGAGGTTGCTGTGAGCTGTGTGATGCCAGGGCACTCTACTGAGGGCGATAAAGTGAAACTCTATCTCTAAAAAAAAAAAAAAAAAAAAAAAGAGCTGTAGAGTTCTTCTAGTTTTACCTTATCATCTGACACACAAGAAAACTTTGGTCTAAAAGAAGAAAATCTTTCAGGGGTTGCACCCTCAGTACCCCTAGCTAATAGCTCAGCAAGGCCAGGTGCCTGGCTTCCAGCCCACCTCTCCTCTCATGGTACCAACCAATCCATCTTCCTTCCACTAATGATGCTGCTTCTTTTATCTCCTCTTAGTTATATCATTTTGATATCTTCATAAATCTGCTTTTATATCATTTTGCAGGTATATTTGTAAAAAAAAGGGAAAATTTCCATAGAATTTAAATAAAACCCCTACAGATTCTACTGAAGTTTTCATTAGATTTTTAAATGATGTATTATGTATAAATATGCAAAAGATGTGTTAGAATTTAAACTCCAGAAATATTTCACAAAACATGATCAAGATATTAATAATGGCACATACCTCTCAAAAGGGTGCTGTAAAGATCAGTGAGAAAACATACATTGCCTGAACACGGGAAAGACAGAGGAAGAGTATACTATGCCACAAATTTGTATGTTTGAAATGTTGAGTCTTGTGTGTGTATCAGAGTCCTTTGTGACCCTATTGATACCTCATAATATTGAGACCTAATTTTCTCTCTTAATAGAAGAACATGGTGAATTTATAATGGTCCAATTAGTTATGATAATTTATAATTCTACTTCCTAAAGCACTTTGAAAAGTACTTTTTGAATACTGATTTTTTAAAAAGAGGCACAGAATTCCCCCAAGCCAGTAGATGCCAACATTTATCACCATATCCATTTTGCATAGATATAAACTAGAATACAACGATTATTTACATCAATTCAAGCATAGCCAAGTAATGGGAGAAATGGAATCAGAACCTCAAACGTCTAATTCACAAACCTGAGTTAGTCCATTGAGTCAGACACCCTTGTATTAGTAAATAATTCAAAATCAAAAAGTAAATGTATTTTTACACTACTAAAAAATATTTTAATACTTTTTCCACAGAGAGATGGACTCTACATTCCAGGCCCTTAAATCTGGGTGATCTCTGTGCCAATAGAATATAGCAAAGGTGAAGCTGGCCCAGATTCCAGGTCTAGGCCTCAATAAACTGGCAATTTTCAAAAAACTAAACTCCTCTTGGAATATTCTCTCCGTGACCCCTGGATCATTATGTAAGAAATCCTACTTCCTTAAAGCGCCCTATAAAGAGACCATGTGTAGACACTCCAGTCAATAGTCCCAGCTGAACTCCACCTTCCAGCCTGTGATAATCATGTGAGAGAAGCCATAATAAACCTCCTGACAAGTCCACTCTGACAGCTGAAGCCACTGAGTGTCCTTACTCAATTTGCCATGGAGCAGAAGAATCACCCAACTGAGCCATGCCTGAATTCCCAAGCAATAAAATCCCAACATAACAAAATGATTATTATTTTTAGCCACTACATTTTAAAGTAATTTTTCATACAGCAATATGACAATAATAACAGAACTTTATACCTGGAAGTACAGCTCTGTCATAAAAAAATCTAAAACATGTGGCAGTGGTTTTGGAAGTAGACCACGGGCAGAGACCTTGCTGCAAAGACCTTGAGGACACTATTAATGAAAATGGAAGAACCTAAAGGAGACTGTGAATACTTAGAAAATATTACGTTAGCACTCAGGGAGGCTGAGGTGGGTGGATTGCTTGAGTTCACAAGTTCAAGACCAGCTTAAGCAAGAGCAAGACCCAGTCTCTAAACAAATAGCCAGGCATTGTGGTGGGCACTTACAGTCCCAGATCCTTGGGAGACTGAGGCAAGAGGATCACTTGAGCCCAAAGGTTTGAGGTTCTGTGAGTTATGATGCCACAGCATTCTACCAGGGGCAAAAAAGTGAGACTCTGTCTCTAAAAAAAAAAAAAAAGAAAAGAAAAGAAAATAGTACTGTAATTACTACTGGAGGCTGGAAAAAAGTGACCCTGGTTAGTAAGCAGCAGCAGTTTTGACAAAACTGTTATAATTAGTAATCTAGGTAATAGAAAATATACTTTATGAAACTGATAGATTTAGCTGGAATTGGATTTCCTATAGGAATGTCAAAAGTGCCAAGTGATTTAGTTTAGACATATATGATATGTTATAAAGAAAAGTAGCTTAAAAATAAACTGCTCCATTATTATAGTTAAATAGTTATTTATATTTTTTATTATTGCATAATTAAATTTTATATTTAATTTTTTAATTAAATATTTTAATTTTTAATTACTGTATAATTCCTAGGACATAGCGCTAAGACTAACCAAACAATGTTGACATGTGGCCATTAAGATTACAGAAATGTTAAAGGCTTAGAACTGCCATGTTCTCTTCTTTTGGTTTTTTTTTTTTTTTGCAGTTTTTGGCTGGGGCTGCTTCTTTAGTGCATAGGTTGAGAGCAACCAAACTTGAAGAAACATACCTCAAGAGCCTCAGTCCTTCTTAGACCTGATTTGGATAACAAGATGCTAAATCTTGAGCCCGATCCTCATGTTGCCTGGGTCCCAAGTGCTGTGAGGAGATGAAAATTTGGGGGTTCTTCAAAGAAAGTGACAGTATTTTTGCATGAGGAAGAAATATAAATAATTAATGGTCAAAGAGTGGGCTGTGATAAATTAAAGATTACCATAAATTTTCTGATAACCCTTATGATACTTCTCTCTGGCAACAGAGAGATAGAGTTATCTATCCTACCCCCTCAAATCTGGGTGGGTTCCATGATTTGCTTTGATCAACAGAATATGGAAGACATTATGCTTCATCAGTTGTTGGGCCCAGGTATTAAGAATGAACAGCTTCCATTTAAGTTTTCTTGGAACACTGAGTCCTTGACCATCCTAATACCATATTAGAAAGGCTACACATATAGATGTTCCATTTGACAGTCCAAGCCAAGACCAGTTCTCCAGACTTTCCTACCAAGGCACTACATTTGAAAATGAAACCAAACCCTCTTGGAATCTCCAGACCAGCTCATCTGGCAGCTGTGGGTCACCAAGTGGTCTCAGGTGCCCACATGGAACATAGGAATCACCTAGCTAAGCCTCATGCACACTACTGACTAAAAAATAGTAAGATATAATGAAATGAAGTTTTCAGCCATTAAGTTTTGAGGTACTTTGTTACATAGCAATAGCTAACCAGGACATTAACCAGACGTACAAATAAGTAAATAGAAGTAGACATACTTTTCACAATGTACTTTCCAAAAAGGTGATAAGTTAAATTTTTATAAAGGTAATTATATTTCAGCCAGGCACAGTAGCTTACACCTATAATCCTAGCACTCTGGAAGGCCAAGGTGGGATAATCCCTTGAGTTCAGGAGTCCAAGACCAGCCTGAGCAACAACGAGACCCTGTCTCTACCAAAAATAGGAAAATTAGCAGGCATCATTAGCAGGCACCTGTAGTCCCAGCAACTCAGGAGGCTGAGGCAGGAAGATTGCCTGAACCCAGGAGTTTGAGGTTGTTGTGAGTTAGGCTAACATCACGGCACTCTAGCATGGGTGACAGAGCTGTTTCCATTAAAAACAAACAAACAAACAAAAAGAATCGTATTTCAAATGTGCTAAGGATGCTTTCTCTTTTTCTAACCCATAAAGCATTTAGATAATAGTCACTACCCCACTTAGTTCACAGACATGCTGAAAGAAACCGATGAGATAATGTATGTGAAAGGCATTAGCAAAGCTTTTCCCACTATGTAAATGTAAGACATTATTATTACTTTTACTGAAATTTAAGTAAAAGGATTTTTTCACATTTTAAGTAATCTTCTAGTTTTTATCAACTTTGTAAGTACAGCTAATCACATATCTGATTCTCATATATGCTCAGGTATTTATAGGTATGTAAAATTGCTGTCCAATAAATGTATTTCTTCAGTACTGAATTAAAGCAATGCTTTTTAATAAAATTGCAATGATTCCTTTCAGCACAATGTTGACATGTAGGAGATATATTTTAACTTGGATAAGTAAAGCACAACTGGCATTAGGGAATTCAATCAAGCATGCAGTTCTTGGGGGAGATGGGAGAATGCAGGAAACAGCTATCTTAAGATAGAAACTCTATCCCTGGGCTGCGGTTCCTCCTCATCTTGGTACCTGATGGGGAACATAAAGGTGATAAAGGGGTAGTAAAGTACTTTTGTGACAAAGAATAAGGTGTTAGGAAGGCCCAAAGTGGATCTGTGCATTGCTTCTGTTAGGAAAGCTGAAACTATGGAAAACTTGTAAAATTTCTGGTCACTGAAATAAAATATAGTAAGTGATAGTTCATGTTTTCAATGACAGTTCTTCTCCCTCAAAAAGTTACGACAGAAGCATGAATCCTATGTACTCAATCTTGATATGAGGACAATTAATGACAATTAAGGTTATGGGGGGGGGAAGCAGAAAGAGGGATGGAGGGAGAGGGGTGGGGCCTTAGTGTGTGTCACACTTTATGGGGGCAAGACATGATTGCAAGAGGGACTTTACCTAACAATTGCAATCAGTGTAACTGGCTTATTGTACCCTCAATGAATCCCCAACAATAAAAAAAAAAAAAAAGTTACGACAGAATATATAAAGAAGGTCTTTAAAGGGCTTTTTTCTTATATTTAGTATCAAAAAGAAAGCTACAATCATGTAAACACAAGCACACACGCACATGAACACACACACAGTTATTCCTCGGCAGCAATGCAGTGTCTGCTTCTGGACTCTAAATGGTAAGTACATGATAAGTGGTCCAGGATCTCAGCTATCACGTCACAGTGGTCATCTCTGCTTCAGCTTCCATTACCAATGCCTCTTTGGAGCTGACTCCATTATGCACAGCAGCCAGAATTCCAAAACTCCTGAGCCCTCTCTCTGTAAGCATGTCTGTCATGCACTTCACAAGGGGGCTGGCAAGATGCTTTTCAGATGTTGGTGCACCTACCCCTTTGACACCTCAGCGATGTTCAGGGCCATAGGACTAGAGAAGTTCTACAAGTTACTAGTGGAGAGACAAAACTCTGACGAACAAATCTTAAAGGTGTAACTAACCTGTACTTCCATGGCTCTTCAGCAATAACTCCAGAGACTCAGGGTAAGTGCATAAACAAAATGAAGCAAACAAAATTTAGTACAAGTTTCTAAAACATGGCCAAGAGGAGACAAAACCCGAATTCACTCTCATTTAGTATGTGGGACTGGCTGGTGTATTAAAAGCAACAGAATATCAAAAGCTTGCTGTATCTCCTCAAAACAACTTGACACATGTACTCATAAATTGGATTATCATCCACACTTTACAATGAGGAAACCAAGGAATAGAGCTATTAAGTAGCTCACTCAAGGTCACAAAGCTGTCATTTATCAAAAGGAAAGGAGCACCCAGCTCTCTGCACTTACAGCCCAGGTTGGCTTCTGAGCCATGGGCATGACCACTGAATTATTCTGGCTTCTGAGGGAGGATAAGGACAATAATAATGGCTGTCATTCATTGAAAGACGTTGTATTTACCTCTGGGGAATTTAAGACAGGTAAAACTCCAGTCTCAGCTTCTACTATCTCCATGACCTAGACAAGTTAGTGAACATCTCTGAGTCTCAAGTACTCATCTTCAAGATAGGAATAATTATAACACTTAACTTGTGGTGTCAGTGTGAGTTTCAATAACCTATCAAGTGGAAGGAATTTAATAAGCACCCAATAAACTAGAGATTATTACTAGTTACTATGAGCCAGGGACCATTTATGTATTAATTTATTTAACATAATAACAACCACAAAAGAAAGATATTTCAGCCAGTGCAAAAGTACTTGTGGTTTTGGACCATGAATTTTAAATCATTATAACTAGGCTCAAATACATCTTTATTAATTAACATAGGAAACACTGCAATCAACACATTATTACCAATGAGAAATAAGTTTGTTTTTCCTGAAGTATAAAAATTTGTGCTTTGGAATTCGATGAAGTTTGGGAAAGCATTTTCTGCATACTGCTGACTGTGGAAGCACTTCCCCTACAAAAAGTTGTCGAGATGCTTCAGGAACTGGCAGTTGCCAAGAGGTCAGGTGTGTATGGCAGCTGACGCAAAACTTTGTAGCCCAATTAGTTCAGCTTTTGAAGCCCTGATTGTGTGATGTGCAATCGAGCATCGTTGTGGAGAAAAATTGGGCCCTTTCTGCTGATTGATGCAGCTGCAGACATTGCAATTTTCAGTGCCTATCAGTGACTTGCTCGGCAGACTTCTTGCATGCAATGGTTTCACCAGGATTCAGAAAGCTGCTGTGGATTAGGCTCACAGCAGACCATCAAACAGTGACCATGACCCTTTTTGGGTGCAAGTTTGGTTTGAGGAAGTGCTTTAGAGGTCCAATCACTGAGCCAGTCAACGCCAGTTGTCGCATAAAATCCACTTTTTGTCACAGGTCACAATCTGATCGAGAAATGGTTTGCTGTTGTGCATAGAATGAGAGAAGATGACATATGAAAATGACAATTGTCTGACTTGTGGTCAGCTCATGAGGCACTCACTTACCAAGCTTTTTCATCTTTCCAATTTGCTTCAAATGCTGAATGACCATAGAATGGTTGACCTACACTTCTTTGGAAACTTCTCATGTATTTGAAGTTGGATCAGTTTTGATGATGGCTCTCGATAAGTGGTTGTAAACTTCCAATTACCACCACTACACTCATCTTCAAAGCTCTCTTCTCTTTTGCAAAACTTCTTGAACCCCCACTGCACTGTACATTCAGTAGCAAATTCCTGGGCCACATGCGTTGGTGCTGCAACTCCACTGCTTTGCCACTCATTTCGAAATCGAAAAAGAAAATTGCTCATATTTGTTTTTTGTCTAACATCATATCCATAGACCAAAATAAATATAAAATAAACGGCAAAAAATAAGTCATTAGCAAAAAAAAAAAAGTGAGAAATACACATTTAAGAATGTATTCCAGTATCAAATGGAAATTTTCAACAATCCAAAAACTGCAATTACTTTTACACCAACTTAATATTTCACCTATTTGATAGCTCAGAAACTGAGGCTGACGATTGCCTATAATCACACTGTTGAGTCAGGATTCTATCCCACTCCTATGAGATTCCAAAATCTGTGTCTCTGTCCATCTTGATACACCAGCTTACGTTAACCTATAACTTTCTGAATAGTCAGTTAACATTTGTCAACTACTAATGTGATGAAGCTGCATTGTAGACTTAACTCATTGCTTTTCAAATTTTATTTTATGTTCTAATCCTCACAGGAGAAAGATATTTAACTTATCTCTCCTACGTAAAATATTTATCTTATAGATGGTATAGCACTTGATGAAAATATCAAAGATAATTTAAGCAAAATGAGTCTAGACTATGAAATTAGGATTAACGAAAACCAAAACGTGGTTTTTGTTTGCCTTTGCTTTTCATAATTCTCCACTGACTAGCTGTGTTCACTTAGCAATTCACCTTGGCCTGCAAAGACCTCTACATCCTCCCCACAAAGTGAGAGAAAAGCTCCCAGGGTCTCTTCTGATTCTAAGGTGCCACTATTTAGTGCCTCAGATTCACACACGCATACACACCTGCAGAATTAGAGAGCCTCCAGGCCAGTGGTTCTTCCCACTGAGGACCCATCAACATCGCTGTTGCTTAAGGAGCTGTCTCAAAACTCATGTTCTGCAACCCTTGGGATTCTGATTCAGTTGATCAGGTTGAAGTGCTAAGATCTGTATTTTGTGAACTGTTCCCAGCTTCTGCAGATAAATAGTGAGCCTTGGGAATCACTGCTTCGGACCACTTTGCAGTTTTGGCAAAATCAGCATGCCTTGTGACCACAAGGGTGACCAAAGCCTACATCAAGGCCTCTAGCCCACAGAGCAAGTTCATTAATGATGTAGAGCTGTAATGCACTGGTCTGACTTTTTTGACCATATACTATCACATGATGTACAAATGGGGAAAAATCTTTACAAATGACTTTCCCAAAGAAAAAGGCATGCTGCCATCATTATGTGTCAATTTTAAAACTGCATTAGAAGTCTAGAAAGCAATTTAATTGACCCATTTAGAATGTGGCATCCCCAATAGTGATAATCATATTCAACTTGAGAAGCACCTAAAGTCAAGAAAAAGCATAGTCAATAAGACCCAAAGATATATTTAGTACATGAGCACCAAATCTGTACCCCAGGAGCTAGGTTTACTGAGCTAGAATCATGACATAATTTCTAAGCAATTAATGACATTGAACATGAATGGCAAAATATATTGGAGAGAGTCCAAAGACAACACAGTAACACCAATATTAAGAAATGAGTTATAGCTATTTATTATTGTCAAACCCATATGACATCATACATATATTGGAAAGGATGCCACCAGCCAGAAAGGAATGGGTCACATTGTAAAGCATGAATATCACCCAGACCATAACAGCAAATACGTATTATCAAAGCTAAAGGTTAGATCGGTGTAATCCAGCATCACCATTTCTAAAACTTAAGGACGATGCAAGCCAGCAGGTAAACACACACAGATCATTTTCCAATTTGGAAACACAGTGTATATATGACCCTGAACAATTCTTTTTTGAGCATTAACTTCAAAATGGGCTTAATAGCACTATCTATATAGAATGTTTGACAATTACTTAATTATAATCTTCAGCCACACTAAAATCCTTGTCAGAAACAGGCATGTGAGGAGTGAAATGGATAAACACCCGTACATCCTCCCATAAAAGGTTTAGAAACTGTAAGAATCAGCCATGGCTGTCTTCTAGATCTTCTAATCTCAATACTTCATGAGGTATTTATTGTATACTATAAAAAAGGAAAAA
Source organism: Nycticebus coucang (assembly GCF_027406575.1). Lineage (NCBI taxonomy): Eukaryota > Metazoa > Chordata > Mammalia > Primates > Lorisidae > Nycticebus > Nycticebus coucang. The sequence goes on along the minus strand of NC_069784.1, from coordinate 18,744,413 downwards.
AGATTTAATGATAAACTGGGTCCTGCATAGATGACCAGATGCCTGACTGCTGTGCCCAGAGGGTCATATGAAAACAGAGGGATCAAAGGGTGTATCCCTGTTCAGGGAAGCTGAACTCTAGTTTCATTGTCCTCCACCTCCCTTAGGGTATATTTTATTAAGTCTACTGGGCTGAGTTTGGAAACCCTTGATGTTGAAAAGAAAAGCTGGCCTATTTCCTCATGGCAGAGCTTTTCTGACATCCCTTCAAAATAACATTTCTAGACCAAAAGATAATTGACCGGCATCTTCATGTCTACCAGGACACATTAAAGTGTGATGCTATTTGGGTTATAACTGTCTTCTTTATTTTTTATTTTATTCAGTGGCTGGGTATTCGCTCTTGAAACCAGGCTGCTTTACATGTTAAATATCAACCTAAGTCCAAAATATTTTACCAGATGGCTTCTTATTATAACTTAATAAAAATGAACAGAAGGAAAATCCAGAGCACAAGAGCAGCCAAAAATAACCCAAAGAGGCTGGACTTAAGTTCTCTTCTAAGACTTATTATCACATTAGAGCACTCTTTGTCAACTGTAAACTCTTTCTGAGGTGACAGAGGCAGGCAGGGAAAACACGTATCTTTGTTATATTTCCTTTCAAGTCAAAAGCCATATATTATCTCCTTTTCTAAATCAAACACACTCTTCTTCCCCCATCCAGTCCTTTCTGTAAGCTTCAGAGCTCTTCTTCTACCCACTTCTTTCCTAACCCCAGATAGCTTCAAGCTTGCTCACTGTCTCAACTACTCCTCATAAAGTATATAATATAGTAGACACAGTACTAGTTTTGTTAAGAGACTTGACTTCTAGATATAATACTATCACCAAGGCTTTGGTGGTTTCTTACTATAATAATGCATTTGGAATGGATGATTTTGAAGATTTAGCAACAATTTCTATAATTTTAGCAATATTGGCCAGCTCCTGAAATCAAGCAAAAATCTTAGCGCTATCTATGATAAACACCTAAAAACAAAATTATTTTTTCAAGAACATAGATAATAATAAAAATGGTTGATGCATGCTAATTTCATCACTTAACAAAGTAAGAGGTCAAGAGATTGTTTCATTCTTTGCATGATTAGAGAAATGCGGGATTACATATATTAATTAAGATTTCAGGGTGGCGCCTGTGGCTCAGTGGGTAGAGCACGGGCCCCATATACCGAGGGTGGTGGGTTAGAACCAACCACCAGTTAGAACCCGGCCAGCTAAAACAGCAGTGGCAACCGCAGCAAAAAATAGCCGGGTGTTGTGGCGGGTGACAGCAGTCCCACCTACTCTGGAGGCTGAAGCAAGAACATAGTGTAAGCCCAAGACTTGGAGGTTGCTGTGAGCTGTAACACCAAAGCACTCTACTGAGGGTGACAAAGTGAAACTCTGTCTCAAAAAAAAAAGATTTCATATAAACACTCCAATCATAAGATCATAAGAGGAAAAAGAGCAAAGAAAAATTAGTCCATATACCAAAAGAAGAAAAAAAGGCAGAAACAAAGAAGCAGAGAGACAGAAAGCATAAAAACAGTTGATAAAATAAAAGCAAAAATATTAATTATGAAAATAAATATAAATATATTAAAATTCTTTATTAGAAGATCAAGACTTAACTTGGGTTAAGAAATAAAATCCAACTATATATTGAATTAAAAATTGCATCTATAAATTGAAAGTGAAAAGATAGGCAAAGATCTTCCAGGAGTATGTAAATAAAAAGGTCAATAGTACAAAATATCAGCAAAATACACTAGATGAAGCAAAAGTATAAATATGAAGTGCTAAAAAATTTTGACTTCACAATAAAAGTTTATTGGGTAGAAACCATTACATGCCTAGTAACTAGTATTAAAATATATGAACTACATAGCTTTTCGGTGTTAAAAGACACAGGTATGCACACAACTGAGGCCTTCAAACAGTGTTTTCATTCCTTCATAAATTAAGTAAGCCTAAAATAACACAGATTGAACCAATAATTTTAGCTAATACATTATTATAATTTACAGTTATTATCCTTCCATGAGTAAATATACATTTCAGACATCTCTGAAATATTTTTATAACAGAAGTTAATCATGTAATAGAACAAAAATGAAATTTTGATAAAAACTCCATAAAGGAAAAAAGCTGACATTCTACAATTGTAATGAAATAAACTAGAAAATAGTAACAAGAGTTTAAAAATAACAAAATATTAGAGGTAGAGCAAGATGGCAGCCGAATAACAGCTTCCCTGCAACTGGGCACGGTGAGTCTGAGGAGATAAGACTCCAGACATCTCTGGCAGGTAGGATCTGCCTCTAATCATCCCTTTGAGGATACAGGGAGTCAGCAAGGGACTTTTGGACCCCAAGAGGAGGACAAAAGCAGTGGAAAACTGGTAAGTGATTGCGTGCGTCCGATCGACCAAATCCCACCAGTGGCCATAAGTACAAGCAACAGTGAGATTGCAAACCGGAAAGGCCTTACCTGTGAACTGTTTCATGTTTTTGGACTTGGCACTCAGATGAACTGCCTTGGGGAGAGCTTGAGCAGGAGTGCAAAAACTTTGGGCATTGTCTAGGGCCCCAGACTGAGCCGCTGAGGCGGACGGCTGTGGGCTGCAGGGAGCCATTGTGAGAGAACTGCCCCAGCAAGCTCCGCCCTCAGGGTCACAGAGCAATGATCGGGCATGAGCTAGTAACCTAGTGACTGAGCAGCCAAAAGGCATGGACTGAGCTACCTTACAGTCTTAACCCTCAGGGGTAGAGTGAGACCAGTTTTGGCACACTGGAGCCTCTGGCTATTGCCCTCGGTAGAGTGCCCAGGCTCACAACTCATAGCAACCTCAAACTCCTGCGCTTGGCACCACCTGGACCTCCATAAGAGCTGCGCCGGGACCCCTAATTCGCCGGGCCTCTGCATACCCTGACCAGGAACTGCATGAACCGCGCAACCCTGCGTCCTCCTTCCTGTACCCTCCCTGCCTCCACACTGGCCCACTCCTCTGGCCAGGGACTCTGGTAGCTGCGTGCACTCCGGAGGCCTCCCTGCCTCTGTGCAGAGCCCTTCGTCAGGCCAGAGACTGCTGGAGCCTTGGGCGCTCTGTGCCAAAGTCACTGGGTGCCAGGCACTCCCAGAACCGTGCGCACCACCTCCGGCCCTGTTGCTGGATCCGGGTGTGTCACACTGTGGACCTGCTTCCACAACCAGAACTCCCTGGCTGGGGCAGCCCCAGAGGAACTACACAGGGTCACTCCCTATGAAGATCCAGCAATAACAGAGTGATCCCGCTGGGGTCTAATCTTGGAGAGACACCTCCCCAACTCTGAAGACGGCCAGAGGCAACGGTAAAAAACAATAATGAGGTGAAATCAACAGAAAAACTCTGGCAATATGAATAATCAGAGTAGATCAACTCCCACAAGGATCAATGGGGTAGACACAGCACAAGATCCCATGCACAAACAAATAGCTGAGATGTCAGAAATCGAATTCAAAATCTGGATAGCAAATAAGATTGAATCAGAATTCCAAGCAATAACCCAAAAGATCTCTCAAGAATTCAACGAATTCAAAGACCAAATGACCAAAGATTTTGACACATTGAGACAAGAAGTTGCAGCCCTCAAAGATCCGAAAAACACAGTAAAATCCCTCAGTAACAGAATGGAGCAAGCAGAAGAAAGAATTTCTGACACTGAAGACAAAGCTTTCGAACGTCCCAAACTCTCAAAGAGGAAGAGAAATGGAGGGCAAAAACAGATCACTCTCTCAGAGAGCTCTGGGATAATTCGAAGAAAATCAATATTGGTATTACAGGAATCCCTGAAAGGGATGAAATGCCTTCAAAGGCACAGAGTTTCTTCTCCATGAGATAATGAAGGAGAACTTTCCAGACATGCCAAGAGATTCTGAAATTCAGATAGCAGACAGTTTTAGAACTCCAGAATGACTCAACCCAAATAAGACATCCTCTAGACACATCATAATTAATTTCACTAAAGTTAATATGAAGGAGAAAATTCTGAAAGCAGCCAGATGAAAGAAAACAATCATCTACAAGGGGAAGAATATTAGAATAACTGAAGATCTCTCTGCTGAAACCTTTCAAGCTAGAAGAAAATGGTCATCAACTTTTAATCTCCTAAAACAAAATAATTTTCAACCCAGGATCCTGTACCCAGCTAAACTGACTTTCATTTATGATGGAGAAATTAAATACTTCAATGACATTCACACGTTGAAGAAATTTGCCATAACTAAACCAGCTCTCCAGGATATTCTCAGACCTATCCTCCATAAAGACCAGCATAATCCTCCACCACAAAAGTAAATCCACCCAGAAAATTTTGATCAAATTCCACCTTCCACAGTCGCAAAAAGATTAAAATGTCCACCAGACTCTCAAAAGGCTTATCAATATTCTCAATTAATATGAATGGTTTAAATTGTCCTTTAAAGAGGCACAGTTTGGAAGACTGGATACAAAAACTAAAGCCAGATATCTGCTGCATACAAGAATCGCATCTTACATTACATGACAAATATAGACTCAAGATGAAGGGATGGTCATCTATACTCCAGGCAAATGGAAAGCAGAAAAGAGTAGGCATTGCAATCCTATTCGCAGACGCAATAGGCTTTAAACCAATCAAAATAAGGAAGGATAAGGATGGACACTTCATATTTATTAAAGGTAATACTCAAAATGATGAGATTTCAATTATTAATATTTATGCACCCAATCAGAAGCACCTCAATTTATAAGAGAAACTCTAACAGACATGAGCAACTTGATTTCCTCCAGTTGCATAGTATTTGGAGATTTTAACACCCCTTTAGCAGTGCTGGATAGATCCTCCAAAAAGAAGCTAAGCAAAGAAATTTTAGATTTAAACTTAACCATTCAACATCTGGAATTAACAGACATCTACAGAATATTTCATCCCAACAAAACTGAATATACATTCTTCTCATCAGCCCACGGAACATACTCCAAAATCGACCACATCCTAGACCACAAATCTAACCTCAGCAAAATAAAAAAATAGAAATTATTCCTTGCATCTTCTCAGACCATCATGGAATAAAAGTTGAACTCAGTAACAACAGGAACCTGTATACCCATATAAAAACATAGAAGCTAAACAACCTTATGCTGAAGGATAGATGGGTTACAGACGAGATTAAGAAGGAAATCACCAAATTTTTGGAACAAAACAACAATCAAGACAAGAATTATCAGAACCTCTGGGATACTGCAAAGGCAGTCCTAAGAGGGAAATTTATAGCACTGCAAGCCTTCTTCAAGAAAACAAAAAGAGAGGAAGTTAATAACTTAATGGGACATCTCAAGCACCTGGAGAAGGAAGAACACTCCAACCCCAAACCCAGCAGAAGAAAAGAAATAACAAAATCAGAGCAGAATTAAATGAAATTGAAAACAAAAGAATTATACAACAGATCAATAAATCCAAAAGTTGGTCTTTTGAAAAGATCAATAGATAAACCTTTGGCCAACCTAAACAGGAAAAAAAGAATAAAATCTCTAATTTCATCAATCAGAAATGGTAACGATGAAATAACAACAGACCCCTCAGAAATTCAAAAAATCCTTAATGAATACTACAAGAAACTCTACTCTCAGAAATATGAAAATCTGAAAGAAATCAACCGATACCTGGAAGTACGCCACCTACCAAGACGTAGCCAGATGAAGTGGAAATGTTGAACAGGCCTATATCAAGTTCTGAAATAGCATCAACTATACAAAATCTCCCTAAAAAGAAAAGCCCAGGACCAGATGGCTTTACGTCAGAATTACACCAAACCATTAAAGAACTAGTACCTATATTACTAAACCTCTTCCAAAATATAGAAAAAGAAGGAATATTACCCAACAAATTCTATGAAGTAAACATCATCTTGATCCCTAAACCAGGGAAAGACCCAACAAGAAAAGAAAATTATAGACCAATATCACTAATGTATATTGGTGCTAAAATACTCAATAAGATCCTAAGAAACAGAATCCAACAACACATCAAAAAAATTATTCACCCGATCAAGTGGGATTTATCCCAGGGTGTAAGGCTGGTTCAATATACGTAAATCCATAAATGTAATTCAGCACGTAAACAAACTAAAAAATAAGAACCATATGATTCTTTCAATTGATGCAGAACAAGCTTTTGATAATATCCGGCATCCCTTCATGATCAGAACACTTAAGAAAATTGGTATAGAAGGGACATTTCTTAAACTAATAGAGGCCATCGACAGCAAACCCACAGCCAATATTGTACTGAATGGAGTTAAATCAAAGTCATTTCCACTTAGATCAGGAACCAGGCAAGGTTGCCCATTGTCTCCATTGCTCTTTAACATTGTAATGGAAGTTTTAGCCATTGCAATTAGGGAAGAAAGACGATCAAGGGTATCCACACAAGGTCAGAAGAGATCAAACATTCACTCTTTGCAGATGATATGATCGTGTGTATCTTGAAAACACTAGAGAATCCACTACAAAACTTTTAGAAGTGATCAAGGAATACAGCAATGTCTCAGGCTACAAAATCAATACCCATAAATCTGTAGCTTTTATATGTACCAACAATAACCAAGATGAAAAAACAGTCAAGGACTCTATTCCTTTCACAGTAGTGCCAAAGATGATGAAATATTTGGGAGTATACCTAACAAAGGATGTGAAAGATCTCTACAAAGAGAACTATGAAACTTTAAGAAAAGAAATAGCTGAAGATGTTAACAAATGGAAAAACATACCATGCTCATGGCTGGGAAGAATCAACATTGCTAAAATGTCTATACTTCCTAAAGCAATATATAATTTTAATGCAATTCCTATTAAAGCTCCATTGTCATATTTTAAAGATCTTGAAAAAATAATACTTCGTTTTATATGGAATCAGAAAAAACCTCGAATAGCCAAAACATTACTCAGCAATAAAAACACAGCAGGAGGAATCATGCTACCAGACCTGAGACTGTACTATAAATCTAGAGTGATCAAAACAGCATGGTATTGGCACAAAAACAGAGAAGTAGATGTCTGGAACAGAATAGAGAACCAAGAGATGAATCCAGCTACTTACTGTTATTTGATCTTTGACAAGCCAATTAAAAACATTCAGTGGGGAAAAGATTCCCTATTTAACAAATGGTGCTGGGTGAATAGGCTGGCAACCTGTAGAAGATTGAAACTGGACCCACACCACACCAAATCTTTTATCCAGTGATAGACTCTCACTGGATAAAAGATTTAAACTTAAGACATGAAACTATAAAAATACTTGAAGAAAGTGCAGGGAAAACGCTTGGAGGAATTGGCCTGGGTGAATATTTTATGAGGAGGTCTCCCCAGGCAATTGAAGCAGTATCAAAAATACACTACTGGGACCTGATCAAACTAAAAAGCTTCTGCACAGCCAAGAACATAGTAAGTAAAACAAGCAGACAGCCCTCAGAATGTGAGAAAATATTTGCAGGTTATACCTCCAATAAAGATCTAATAACCAGAATCCACAGAGAACTCAAATGTATTAGCAAGAAAAGAACACGTGATCCCATCTCAGGGCAGGCAAGGGACTTGAAGAGAAACTTCTCTAAAGAAGACAGATGCACGATCTACAAACACATGAAAAAAAGCTCATCATCCTTAATCATCAGAGAAATGCAAATCAAAACTACTTTGAGATATCACCTAACCCCAGTAACGGTAGCCCACATAACAAAATCCCAAAACCAGAGATACTGGCATGGATGTGGAGAAAAGGGCACACTTCTACCCTGCTGGTGGGAATGCACACTAATACGTTCCTTCTGGAAGGATGTTTGGAGAATACTTAGAGACCTAAAAATAGACCTGCCATTCGATCCTATAATTCCTTTACTAGGTTTATACCCAGAGGACCAAAAATCACAATATAACAAAGACATCCATACCAGAATGTTTATTGCAGCCCAATTCATAATTGCTAAGTCATGGAAGAAGCCCAAGTGCCCATCCATCCATGAATGGAGTAGCAAATTGTGGTACATGTATACCAAGGAATATTATGCAGCCTTAAAGAAAGACGGAGACTTTACCTCTTTCATGTTTACATGGATGGAGTTGGAACATATTATTCTTAGCAAAGTATCTCAGGAATGGAAGAAAAGGTATCCAATGTATTGAGCCCTGCTATGAAGCTAAATTGTGGCTTTCACATGAAGGCTATAGCCCAACTATGGCACAAGACTTTGGGGAAGGGGCCAAGGAAGGGGAAGGGAGTGTGGAGGTTAGGGTGGAGAAAGGGTGATGGGTGGAGGCACATCTACGGTGCATCTTGGAATGGGTACAGGCGAAACTTACTAAAGGCAGAATACAAATGTCTACATACAATAACTAGGAAAATAAAACCATGAAGGCTGCATTGAACAGTTTAATGGGAATGTTTCAGATTGTATATGAAACCAGCACATTGTACCCTTTGATTGCACTAATGTACACAGCTATGATTTAACAATAAAAATAAATAAAAATTTAAAAAAATAACAGAATGTTTATCTGTAAATTAGAAAACATATATAACATATACAGATATATAAAACCTTTGGATCGAAGAAAAGATAAAAATTATGCATATAAATTTAGAAAATAATAATTAGAACATTACATGTCAAATCTTTCAAGATAGAACTAAAACTATTTAGGAGAAGCAGATTTGTATGCTTGCTTTATTAGAGAAGTTCCATAAATAAAAGAAGCTTAATGAAATTTAAGAAGAAGATGAAAATACCTTTTAAAAGCAGTAGGAAAAAATAACAAAACTTAAAGCAAAGAGGAAACCAAACAATAAAAAATATGTTTCAGGTATATTCTGGCAAGTCCCCTCCCACCAAAAAAAAAAAAACAGAGAGAGAGAGGGAGGGAGTTTAAAACAACAAATAATAAAAGAGACATGAGATGTAACTACAGATATGAGAAACTCTTAAAATTATAAGACAATACCATATTTTTTAAATTTTAATTCATTGATCATCCAAGAAAATATGAATGACTAAAATTCACTCAATAAGAAGTAGGAAACGTGGGCGGCGCCTGTGGCTCAGTCGGTAAGGCACAGGCCCCATATACCGAGGGTGGTGGGTTCAAACCCGGCCCCGGCCAAATTGCAACCAAAAAATAGCCGGGCGTTGTGGCGGGTGCCTATAGTCCCAGCTATAGTCCCAGCTACTCGGGAGGCTGAGGCAAGAGAATTGCTTAAGCCCAGTAGTTGGAGGTTGCTGTGAGCTGTGTGAGGCCACGGCACTCTACCGAGGGCCATAAAGTGAGACTCTGTCTCTACAAAAAAAAAAAAAAGAAGTAGGAAACGTAAGTAGATTTTTGTCAATAGAAAATGGTGAAAAAAGAATTAATTTCAACGAAGTTCCTAAGTTAAAACTATTTCACCAGTCTTTGCAAGTTTTAAAAGAATACTTTGCACATCACATATACTGCTTCAGTACAGAAAAATATGGAAAACTTTCAAATTCCTTTTAAAGTTAGCATAGCCATATAACCTTAAAGATAAAATGGATAAAAACTAAAAGCCAATACTACATATGAGTACAGATATAAATTCATAAGTAAATCTCTAGAAAACTATCAACAATAACTTCTTAAATAGTAAGAATGATAAAGGATCTGAGATTTTAACCTACTTGCAAGCTAACAAGTCAGCCTGCCACAGTTTTGTGTGGCAGAAGAAATGAGACTTTGGGGTCAGAGACAAAGGATTTTATTACTCTTAGCACAGGAAACAGAATGAGCATCAGTACATATGGCAGTGCCCTGACCCACCCCAATGCATTCTCAGGGGGGTGATGTGATAACAGGCCCAAGTGGACACCTGCACATTCAGTGGGTTACATTATAGGAGAGAAAGCCTGAGGTTAGGAAACCTGAATCTCTTAAAATGAACCACAGCATGTGCCCTTACTGTTACACTCACAAAATATTTAAATATAAATAAAACACATGTTCACAGATGGAAAAAGAAATGTTATAAAGATATTAAATATTTACAAAGTGAATTGAAAATGAAACTATATTCAATTTTCATTAAGATTTTTAAGGCAAACACTTGATAAAATAAATTTTAAGTGCATTTGGAAGATGATCACATGATGATAAAAAAAATAAGTTTCTAAAAATAAGAGTAACAAGGAGGAAATTTTATTTCTAAATATTAAAATATACCATAAAGGTAGTAAACTCTTCAACAAACAAATAAAAATAGAGTAAATGACAGAAAAATCAGCAGACAGTCTAATGGAGAACACAAGAGACCAGAGACAGGTATATGTGTCATGGATCAGCAGAGATATGCCTGTATTAGGCCAGGTATACATGTCATGGATCAGCAGAAATATGCCTGTATTAAGCCAAGTGATTTTTTTTTCTTTAAAACAAACAAGACAACTTACTATGCCTCCTGAATAATTTCTGGATGATATAAGTTATACTTTTAAAATAAAATCATAGGAATCTAGAATAAAATATAGGTGAAAATCTGTAAGCCAAGAACTTTCTGAGCAACAAAGCTAAAATGAAATAAGTCATTCAGGAAAGTAAGAATAGATCCAAGTGCATAAAAAAAGAAATCTTCTGTATACTCAAAAAGTCACCACAAATGGTATTAAGATATTCAATAACTATAATAAAATAATGTAAAGGAAATGACAGATGTATTCATTCAACAGCAGACAGCATCAGGTAAAGTTTGAAAGCTCAAGCTACAATGGATGTACAAAATGTTCATGTGTTATAATATGAAACAAATAAAAGGCAATGGGGTAGAGTGGTTAAGAGTGCCAGAACAAATCTCAGCTCCATCATTTGCTAGAGATTCTCAGCATTCCTCAGTTCTATCATCTGTAAAATGGTAATAATAATATCACATCCTCACAGCAGGTGTTGGGGGAATTACATGAGAAAATATAGCCTGATACAGAATAAACACTAAATAAATATTAACTATAGTAATAACAAGTAAGGAATAGGGATATAATTTATTACATTTTTGCTCGTAACTCATTTTCCTCCCCTATGTTAGGAACAAGTCAAAAGACAAAGACAGGAATCCAGTTGATGAGCATTTATCATAATACAGTCTGAAAAGTTGCTTAAACTGGACCAGAAAAGCAGGTCAACCTATGGCCACAAGCCTACTACTCTTCCTTCAGAATTAAACACCTCTGCTCCCAACTGCAGGCCTGCCCACCGCAGCAGCAAGAGCATGCCTGAATAAGTGAGTCTTGTAGGACAGAGACACTGGCCATGTACTAGAGACCAACCAGCAACTTCAAGTTGATCATCCCCAGAGTCTCAGGCTTTACAGGATGGTTTAGTTAGTACCTCTCCCATTTCAGGGGCCAGAGTAGTAACTCTGCCTTAGGAGGAAAGGAGGGACAGATCCAGAGAGGTGACAAACAACTGTTCCCCTTACCTGTCTCCTTCTTGGACACTGAAGGGGAACCCCTTGCTCACCATGGAAACATGAGGTGAGAAGGCTAAGTATTCTCGTATCCCACCTCACCTTATCATCTGGAAATAATTTAGTATGAAGTACAGTAGAAGCCCTGTAAGTTGACCACCCATGGAATTGTAACAAACTGGCCAACATAAGGAGGTGGTCAACATAAGAAACCAAGTCTACTATACTGATACCTACATGTGGTGCATGTCTGGGTCTATGAAAATTAGGTCAACTTAAGGAGGTGGTCAGTGTGGGGTGGTGTTCAATTATAGAGGTTCTGCTATGGAATATTTTACAGCTATTCATAATTACATTCCTTGGAAAAGTGTTTCTTGGCATTAGAAAATTATCACAATATAATATGGAGAAGGTGGGGAGATTGGGTACCATTGTATATTCATATTAGCAGAGGAAAATTCTGGAAGGAATACACTAAAATGTTAAAAATCGATACCTTTTGATAATGGGCTTATGAGTGATTTTAATTTCTTATAGTTTTCTGTATTTTTGAAATCCTTTAGTTTTTATTGCTTTAACATTCAGAAATAAAACAGAGAAATGTAACTACCCTGTTTCCCCGAAAATAAGACATCCTCCAAAAATAAGACCTACTTACAGGAAAGATAAGACGTCCCCTGAAAATAAGACCTAGCACATCTTTGGGAGCTATTTTCGGAGAAACAGGGTAGTTACATTTCTCTGTTTTATTTCTGAATGTTATCGGCTTCTTAAGGTGATTTCAGACTAACAGGGCCCAGATTTAAAAGGGTTTACAGTGCACAGATTACTTCTCGGCATCAGGATTTTAGAGATGGGGCAGGAAGAAGAAATGTTTCCTTCTTTTCTATATCCACATCAGTATAGTTTTACAAGCATGCATTACTTTTGAAATCAAAATGTAAGTTATTAAAATTTATATCTTAAAAAGGTATTTAAAATAAACTCCTGCAACAAGAAACAGGAGAAACAAAGCAAAGTCAAACATATACATACATATATATATATATATATATATAAACTTCAAAGTTTATGGTTGACTTTAGGTATACTACAATCCACTTAGAAGATAGGTGTTTCTATCAGGTTCAAGGGCACCAAAAGGGCATGATAAATATTAATAAAAACTTCAAAAGCGGGGCAGCGCCTGTGGCTCAGTGAGTAGGGCGCCAACCCCATATGCCGAGGGTGGCGGGTTCAAACCCAGCCCCGGCCAAAGTGCAACAAAAAAATAGCTGGGTGTTGTGGCGGGCGCCTGTGGTCCCAGCTGCTTGGGAGGCTGAGGCAAGAGAATCGCATAAGCCCAGGAGTTGGAGGTTGCTGTGAGCCCTGTGACATCATGGCACTCTACCCGAGGGCGGTAGAGTGAGACTCTGTCTCTACAAAAAAAAAAACTTCAAAAGCTAAACCACAATTTTATGGAGTTAGGAGCATAAACTGAAAGAATTAATTTGGGAAAGAGAAGGTGGTATTTTTCTGTGGTTGTTTTGTTTTGCTTTTGCTGAGAAATTCAGTAGTTCCAATTCTGTCACAAAAAGGAGAACCGTATAGCTTGTTGTTTTGAAAATGGGTGATGCTTGACTGTGTATCTTGCCACATATAAACATGCTGAGGGTCAAGAGTATTGTTTTCAGCACAGAACTTATATTTAAATGTCTAGTTATAGATCCAGGCCCTCCAGGAGCTGGGTCATCAACTAGGTGGCACAGAAACATTTGTACGTATGTGTTTTCTAAATATGACTCCAAATCTGAAGAATGTGAAGGGCAAAAACATAACTGTATTAACTGGCCTCTTGAAACCAAATTGAATGAGCACAATAGATGGGCACTTCTAAAATGAGGCTGATGGATGGTGAGCCCACCCAGATGATGATTAGAGGGGAAAGCCCAGCTTCCCTACCTTCCAGCCAGACTGCACTCTCTACACGGGTGTAAGAGCCACTATATTAAACTTGACTCATATTAGGGCTGTGTTCCATTTACATGTAAAACCTTTCAACCAAGGATGTGGAGAACTTTGTAGACCTTTATCTTCACATCAACGACTGAAAAGCAAATTGGAGCAAGTGTTATCTTCCTTTACCAGGAAAACACTGGGAAACCAAGGCACGATAAACAGGTCTTCCACATCCCCTGGTGAGCCAGGGAGGTAAAGAAGAGAGGGCTGCATGGTTTTGTCACTCAGGAGGAGCCAGGCCAGCACACATTCAGTGTTGAACTTTGCCTTCCAGTTCAAGAGGAAGCCTATGAATGATTAGATAGAGCATCAGTGTCAGTAGAGTAAGTAAATGGCCAGATACCTGATATAAAGGGCTCTGGAAAAGTCACTGAAGTGCATGCAGAGAAGGTTCCCTTGATCACCAAATGCCTGAAATTCCACTGAGAGTCCTTTCTTTAAGTTTAGGCATTGCAATTTCAGAAGCCCCCTGTAAAGTATAAATACCTTTGGAGTCATACTTCATTTATCCACTTTCAGACAATAGCATTGCAGTAGTCATTAATTTATTAAATTTGTCTCTAATTATATTGTTAGCTGAATCCCGAGTCTCAATGGAATGAGACATAGATCAAATATGTTTGATAGCAGGAGGAAATAAGCTTAAGTCCTTTTTGAAAAAAAGCTAAATATTAATTAATTTAATTAATTAACTAGAAAAATAGGCCTAGAACAATTCTTATAGAAGCAGAATGATGTAATGCTGAGAGACAGTCCATCCTTATGCAGGTTCTGTGGGCCGTTGACCAGCTTGCACATCATCAGGCAAGTCAGTCTCCCTGAGCCTCTGCTTCTCCTCTGTTCTATGAGAACCATCTGGCAGTATCTTGGTTTGGATTGCCATGAGGACAAATCCTTAGACAAGGATCAGGAGCAAGCTCAGGCAGTAATCCCAAGGAGCAATGAGAGAGCATGGGTGAGTGAGATGGGAAGGGAAGGAAATCAAAGTAGCTTTGATCCGGGGTTACCACTGTAGGCAAAAGCTTCAATCCCTTGGAGGGCTCTCTGGGAGTCTGTGGGACCCTGCCTCAGAATTGTCCCACCAAGTGAAGAACTCAGGATATGTTTCCAGGAATTTCTGTACCTCAATGGATCTCTTGCTCCTGAGCTGAGGACTCCCCAGCATGTCTAGTTAACTGTTGAATTACCACTGTCCAGTGAAGCCAGGGCACCCATTCACACAGAGGGACTCAGCTGTCATGTCAGTTGGCCCATGGATGACCACCTGGGCTAGGCAAGGAACTACAGATGGTACCGATAGTATTCACTACACATATAGCTGCTTCATGTAGCTGCTGGGCTCACATAGTCATAAAGATTAATGTAAAATAGATGATCAGCGTAGTGTCAGGCACACAGTAAAAGCCAAAAAATGGTAGTTGCTGTGATTGTGATTACTGCTGTTGTTGCCTTTTTTGTTTTTTTTTACCTAAAACAATGGATTTTATTACATGCAATTTTTTTTCTTTTTTTTTTTTTATTGTTGGGGATTCATTGAGGGTATAATAAGCCAGGTTACACTGATTGCAATTGTTAGGCAAAGTCCCTCTTGCAATCATGTCTTGCCCCCATAAAGTGTGACACACACCAAGGCCCCACCCCCCTCCCTTCGTCCCTCTTTCTGCTTTTCATCCCCCCACATAACCTTAATTGTCATTAATTGTCTCCTTTTTTTTTTTTTTTAATCAAGGTAGGCCTAGGTTTACTGACATTTTGGAGGGCCCAGGGAGCCAGGAGATGTACCCAGAAGCCCCTGAGTAGGCCTGAAAAGCCCTAGAAATGAGAAAAATAGTGTGGGAATAATACAAGTGTGAGGGTGTAGAAGGCCAGCTTCCTGTCCTCCAGAGCACCCTGGGGCTTCTCCTACAGAGTACTCATGGGTCTGGGTCAGCTTTGCCAGATCTCTAAAGACAACCACAGCAAAGAAAAGAAGGCTGTAGGTCCTTACCACCAGTCTCCCAAGATCCAAGCACACACTTTCAGTGGAAAATTCTGCCTTTTCCCTAAGACAGAATCCATATGACTGAAAATGGAAGCTGCAAAAAATATCTCTGGTTTGACCTAGCCTATAACACAGCTTCTCTAAAGTTTTGCTTCAGTGTTAGGCCCAATTCAACCAGCATGAATGCCCACAGATTAACTCCCAGGGAAAACATGGCTATTGGAGAAGAGAACTGACACCTTTTGCCATGCAGTGGAGCCTGTAGTCCAGTGGTTGCAGGATGACCCTTTTTCATGGAGGTGGAACATAATACCATTTCCCCGAAAATAAGACAGTGTCTTATTTTAAGGTATGCTCCCAAAGATGCACTAGGTCTTATTTTCAGGGGACGTCTTATCTTTCCTGTAAATAGGTCTTATTTTCGGGGAAACAGGGTAGAGCGCAGTGAACTCTTGCGGGGAGTGCTCTAGCTGAATACATCATGGTTCCCTTTGTGCAACCTTGGGTTTTTACCACCCTCCTGTATGGAACATGGCTTACAAAAGAAAACCGTTTTGTTTGGCAGGTGGGAAATCATTTCAATTGTGCTATTTTTCTGTTTACTCAAATAAATATAAAGATGCTTTTATTTTCCACAAAGAATTGTTATCCCTATTTGAATCTATGTTGCTTCCAAAACAAACATCTTACTTTTAGTATCAGAAGCAGAGCATTCAATTCCTCAGAGAAGTGATATTCTTTAGTAGACTGCTGGGAAACTTACAGAATATTGAAAGGAGAAGACAAATTCCTGAATAACCAACATGACAATTTTGCTTTCCGAACTCTAATTACTATGATGGGTTGGTGCAGCAGAATGGGCCAGTCAGTAACTGTACATGAAGCACTGGCCTACAGGATATGTCCAGGGTGGTGCAGAACCACTCTAAATCCCCAGCTGAGTCCGTAAAACTATCCTGTGAGTTATCTGTCTCTCTCTGACTACCCCAAGCTCAGTCTTCCCCTATAAACTTCTACTTCTAGCCCTATACTGTGGAAACCTCACTCCCTATCTGCTAAGCAGGTGCTTACTGCGACCTGGACCAAATCTCCAATTACACTGAGCCTCGTGCAAAATTATTGGATTCAGATTGTGGTTTCCTTCTACATCCCCACCACTTAAGTCCTAGCTCCTGCAGGGAGCCTTATCTACCAGCTGTCTGTGTCATTGCCTGGCCAAATCTCTCTAGGACTCCTCGTCTGATTTTGTTTTTATCCTTCCAATCCATAAAACTGATGTTAACTTATATAATAAGAGCACAAAAGTAAATATGCTTTTATTATTGCCTCACATGTCTCCTTTATGTCTTTTTTTGTCAGAGTTAACCCACCATCGTCATCATCTTCATCAAAACAAGTGACAGTTAATGAGCGATTCTCAATTTTATCCTGTGTCATTCTCAAAACACAATGAGGGACGTAACATAATCCCCATTTTACAAAGGAAGAATCTGGAGCTTAGAAAGTTTAGGTAACTTGACCAAATGATTGCATGGCTAGCAAGGGCAACACTGGAATGTTAACTCTAGCCTCTGCCTCCATAGCCCGTGTTCTAAACCACGCCTCCATCTTATCATATTATGGGGCCCTGGGGTACTGTCTAGCACAACAGACTTTCTGCTAATCAAGGCTAAAATCATATCTTTCACATGTGGTGCACCATACACTTATGAAGCCCCTTCCACATGCATATTCTTTTGTTGCATTTGAACAAAAACAATCATGATAGTGATCAGTCAGGCAAAACTCTCCATTCTCTGCTGAAAAAAGAAAACTTGAAATTCAGCATTCCCGGTCCTGGAGAACCACCAATAAACCACCTCTACTTAATTTCTTTCGCCCCCTCTCCCTTCAGGGTGCATTGTCTCCACCTCTTTCCTTGCTTTGCCTTTATAGAAATGGAATTTTTTTTTTCCTCTAGGAAAAGCGTTCCCCTGATGGGAGTTACACACCTGTATCAATGAAGGAATAAATGTTCCATGGTTGAAACCTAGTTATAACCTCCTCATCTGCAGAATTTATAACTCAGCAGTAAGAATTTTCTCTTTGCAGAAACTGGGGCATAATCAAGGCTTTCAGTGGAGGGCAGAAAAGGGAAATCATGGAAAATCAATTCCATATTTTTTAGGTGTGGAATGGAGATAAAGGAAATTCTCTCAACTATTTTGTGGGCAGAGAAATATGATAATTTTTTACTCTTTAAGGCCAGGACTTTTCCTCAGTTCATGATGTGACTTTGCGGTGGCATTCCATGGTCACATCCTGTTTCCCCTTGAGTAACTGTAAGAATAGAATTGCACACTGGTGCAGAGCTCAGTATGAACACCATTTTCACTCGGATCACCATCACAAAGCCACCACTCCTTAGCAATGTGACTTAACAAGTTCTTTAATAAACTTTCTATCCCTTCATCGATAAAATGGGGATAATAAATCTACCTCAAAAGATTGTTACAAAGATTAAACAAGAAAGTAAAGTACTTGAAGTGTCTGGTGGAAAGTCCTTAGCAAACTGAAGCTGCTGGTATACATAATATTCTTTAAAAAAAAAAAAAAATTTAAAAGCCCTTTGTGCTAAAAAGATTTAAATACCCTGCAATTTAGTGATGACAAACGACAATGTAGATGGTGAGTCATAGTAGTAAAGGTAAATAATAACCCATTGCACAATAAAGACCTCTAAAATTCTGTGGTTAGCACAGTAAAGTTTTGTTTTTCACTAATACCAAGCCCAAGGTAGGTGTTCCTGGTCAGACACTACTATGATCTGAATGTGTCTCCCATTGAAACTTAATGACTCAATGAGAAAGCACTGAGAGGTGAGGCCTTCAAGTCATGAATGAAGAGCCTCACGGATGGGATTATAGATCTTTTAAAGGGCTGGAGGGAGTGGGCTCATTTCCTTCCATCTATTTTTCCTTGTAAGGACATGGGGTTTGATCCCTCCTGAGGGTGCATCAACAAGACACAGTCTCATTGACACTATCTCTGGTAGCACCTTTCTCTTGGACTGTCTGGCATCTAAACCTTAAAAAATAAATTTTTATTCTTTATAAACTACCCAATCTGTGATACTTTATTATGCCATCACAAACAAACTAAAAATAGACACACTCTTGGGTGGTTCTTCTCCATGTGGTGACTCAGGGATCCAAGGTTTCACTGCCAAGGGGCTTCTTCCATCTTTCTTATGTCTCATAGTCACTGGCTTCTAGCCACTCAGAGGAGGAGAAGTGGAGGATAGACATCCATGTGAAATATCTTATGGCCACATCCTTGTGTCTAGCTCTCAGTCACTTGACTCTATGTAGATGCAGAGGGCTGGGAAATGCTTCTTAGTTGCATGCCCAGGAGTGGAAAATTAACAGTAAGGACCATTGCCAAAAGGAAAGGGCAGAGAGGAGTTATTTCAGTTTAATTTTGATACAAGTAGAACCCATTTTTGGAGGCACAGACCAAAGGAAAAATTATGTTGGTCACTTGTATATTAATAATACTTAGAGAACAAGACTGGAGTGACACAAGGCAAAATTGTGAAGAGAATAGAAGTTTGATTTTGATGTTGCTGTCGCCTCTCTCCTCTGCTTCCCATTCTTAATCAGTGTTTTTCTGTCTTCTAGCCTCCTAGACTCCCATGATAGGGCCCCTAAGCAAGCTAGTTCCTCATAGAACTGCTTCATATTCCCGACAATAATGTCCATTAAAAATATGCCTTATTTCTTCAGAGCCATATTGTCTGATAGGTGACAGCTAATTAATCTGATAAAATAATTCATGCAGCTAGAATAATGGTTATTATGGGAATTGTGTTACTAGGCCCAGGTAACCTGTATTTTTAATAGTTCCTTCTGAAGACAATGCCTTAACCCAAATAAATCGCTCTAATGGTAAGAATTGCTCAAATAGCTAGTATTTCAGTTCAAAGAGGACAGGTGTGTAGGAGCAGCTCGGATAGAAAAGTTGAACATCTTAGCTTTATTTTCTGTTACTTAACATTTGTTTTAATTGGGGTGATGGATTATATATTTATAAAACATTTTGATTTAGGTGGAATCACGAATCACATAGTCAGGAAGAGTTCTTAGAAAAGCACTATATTATTTAGAAAATGATTTTATGTAGCTACACAAGAGTCCTGATATTATTTGCTTTCCTTCCTGAATAAGGAAATACAGTTCACACAAAGAGCAAAAACACAATGTCTCTATAGGGGTCATAGTAATCATTTTAATTTGTTCAAGTATTAAAATCCTTCTGACTGTTGACTGGGAAGAATCAAGTTAGGTTCACTTCTTTCTGAAGTAAGGATGTTGTGTTGTTTTTTGTTATTGTTGTTTTATGGATGTCTAAAAAGCAAAAGTTTTTGTGCTGTCAAATAAGTAACCCAGACCCCTTTGGCATGAACTGTGTTCTTATGCACAGGTTCATAAAGGGGCGGTTTGGGGTTTCTGAATCCTGAAGGTGAGAAACAGAGCTGCTCTTTCTGATGTCCTAGGTGGGACACAGACCTGGGGCTCCTCCTTGGTGAGAGAGCCACCTGGAAAGTTCTATTCCTTAAAGAAATCAGAAACAAGGAGCAGGAGAAAAAGCAGAGCCCTGCAGTGGGAGTGGCTGTACCTAGATCTTCCCTACCCAGGCAGTGTGTAAGGACCCCCAGCTCCTGGAGCTGCACTGAGGTCAGCTTCATACGCGATGTCCTTTTCCTACCTCAATACTTCTGGACCTATTGGACTGTTGAACTTTTCAGTTGCCCAATGCATCAGGTATGACCACCCCCATTTCAGAAATTCAGAAGCTGGGATGCAAAGATAAACAGCTTTCCCTAAAGGATATATGTTGTGACTCTTCATCAGGACATCGTCCTCCTTCTCTCTGCCAAGCCAGCCTTTCTCCTCCAGGAGTCCTAATGTGATGTGCTCTCTGCAGGCAGTAAAGGTGAGATTCTTTCTTGTAACCTTATTAATAAGGAGAAGAACACAGATGGTGTAGAATGATCATCTGAGTTCAACTCTGGCCTGGCTCTGCGCTAGCCACATGACTTTGCCAAGTCCCTTGTGCTCTCTGGGCCTGGGTCTTCTCTCAGGACAGGGAAAGGTACTGTACAGGGTATGTATGGAGATCACATGAGTTGACGTGTGCAATGCTCAGTATCTGGAAAGCACCACCACACAGAGCCATTAACAACAGATGAACATACTCATTTTTTTTTTTTTTTTAAAGTTTACTGCTCTTTTGGAGCAGCACCCTGGGCTGTAAGCTGGATAAGTGTTTGTCCTCAATGGAAAGACTACATGAAATAGAGCTGTCCTTCAGTGTTCTTAGGGGCTTGATTCCAAGACACCACACTGCCTTAACCAAAATCCAGGACACTCAAGTCCCTTATATAAAATGGCATAGGATAGTTGGCTGTCCATGTCTATGGGTTCAACCAACTGCAAATCAAAAAACTAGTAGTTTAGCACACAAGGAACCTGTAGATAGGAAGGACTGATTATAGTAAGATAAGAATATATTTTAAGGTTCGGCACCTGTAGCTCAAGTAGCTAAGGCACCAGCCACATACACCAGAGCTGGTGGGTTCAAATCCAGCCTGGGCCCACCAAACAACAATGACGACTATACCCCCAAAATAACCAAATGTTGTTGTGGGCTCTTATAGTCCCAGCTTCTTGGAAGGCTGAGGCAAGAGGATCACATAAGCCCAAGAGTTTGGGGTTGCTGTGAGTGAGCAATGACGCCACGGCACTCTACCCAGGGTGACAGCTTAAGACTGTCTCCAAAAAAAAAAAAAGAATGTATTTTCAGTACCAGATGAACAGAATATAAGATTAGTATAATCAGAAATAAAACTGAGAACAAGGGTAAAGTGTCGGGGCAATTAAATGGCTCTGGAGGAGAGTTTGGAGAGATGCTAGAAGGACCATGAAAGCGCATCACTCCAGCCAGGGGAAGTGGTTTGAGCAGGAATGGCAGGCTCAGTATTTAACAAAAAAGCTGAAGTTAATCCTAAAGACCAGCTATGGATGGTGGAGTCCACACTCCACAGCCACTCAGACTGTACTTTGAGAGTTGCTTCCTGATGCCTCACCTTGTGTTTTGCAAAGATCTACCCCACATACTTATAAGTCCAGCCCTGCCATATAGGGTCTGTTAGTGTCACAAAGAAACTTCTGGGGAGAGGTGGTGGCCTAAGGGGTCAGATGACTTGGTTTGCTCTTCAGGGAACATACATCACCTGGGTAAAGTTCACTAAGATAACTACTCAAGGCAGCTCTTGCACCCTTTCATGGGTGTGAGCAAGACGGGTTAAAATCCACCGCAAAGAAGTTTCCATCCTTTTCTTCTAAGGGCCAAAACCCCCTCACACTCCCCAGGAGTAGCTGGGGGTGTGTTGGCCTCAGCATGTGCCCACACACATGCAAGCACTTACTGGTGCAGGAGGGATCTTGAGCAAGCAGCACCTCTTATATTAAAATGGGCATGCACATCACTGAGGCAACCTGTTAAATGGAGATTCTAGCTCAGGAACCCAGGTTTCCACATTTTTTTTTTTTTTTTTTGGCCAGGACTGGGTTTGAACCCGCAACCTCCAGCATACCGGGCTGGCGCCCTACCCTTTGAGCCACAGGCACCACCCCTGGGTTTCCACATTTTTGACAGGCTCATAGGTGACACCAAAGTGGCCACTCGACAGACCACATTGAGATGTAAGACTGGATAACTCCCAGGTGACATGGAGGTCATGTCCTTGGGGACATGGAGAAGAATCACTGCTCTCTAGTGATCAGACGACCTCCCAACACCCACGAGGCAAAGACCTGCTCAGATACAAGGGTGTGCAGACAACTCCACCCTACGTTTCCAGGGATAATCACCGCGACCAGGAGAAGTCCTTTGGGAGCCTGTTAGGAGCTTTTGGCTAGCATTCCTGAGACCCAGTGGACACCTTTTCCCAGAGTTCCTAGCACAAAGTCATGGAAACCTCCACAATGTCTACAGAGCACTTTGTATGTGGAAGTCAGAGGATTCTCCCAGCCCCTATAAATCTTAAAACCAGGGAAAGTTTTCTGTGGAAACTTCTGAAGGATTGAGTAGTTCAGGGCAGAGTGAAAGAAGGTAAGAGACACAGCAGATCAGAATCCCGTGAGGGCATTGTCATGCCTTGAGAGCTGCTCTTGGAAGCTGAAGACACCTGCTGTCTGGGAGTCTAGGGGGTGAAGGGGCCAGATACTCTGTGGCCTGGGTGCAGGTAAAGCAGAGATCTAGAAGTGAGATGTTCCCATGGTTTTAAAGCCTCTGAGAGAGCAGCAGTTGGATCTCCCTGACTCTGACATGCTGTGATCTGCCAGCTGCCTGTTGTCCCATTGTCAGCGTGGTCACAGTCACCAAGGGCCCTAAGGTAGCAGTGCTTTTTTCCTGGAACCCCCTCCGATACCCATAACTCTGAAACTACATGACATCTTAACCTTTATAAGAATTTCTTCAAGACAGCATTTAAAAACACCCAAATCTTTCTTGACCTTTACATTTTAGCAGAGTTTTTTTTTTTTCTTAAATTGATGCTACAATAATTTTTTTTAAGCTGTGGCATTTTTAAAGCTACTTCAAGAGGAACTTCACTTCCCCTTACCCATCCTATTTGAGACCAATCATTAATCATGGAGGGAAGGCACTCAGGACTCAAACCCAGCTTGATTATGTTTTTGTGTTTGTGACATTTTCTATAAACCAGTGGGAAGTTCCTATCCTTTTTGTTTGTTATCTACAGGCTGCAGAATTTGTTTTCCAGGTTTAAGCCCTCTCCCATCACCTTCCAAACTCCCTTCTGCTGTGGTCCAGGCTTCTGAGAGCTGTTCAGCTGGTGTTTGGAGAGAGAGCATTAGAGGTATCCTCTTTAACTTTACTAAATACAAGTCCATTTTGTCTTGGGCAAAACAGACCATTCTGCCTGTCAAGAGACAACTCACCTGTCACATTCCAATCTTTTTTTCCATAAAGGCAACTCTTAAAAGAGGGAATATAAGATGATGAACCCATAATTTCATTGAGGTTAGGTCCAAGGTCACAAAACTCTGAGCACCCATAAATCACTGGACTCTCAATTCTACATGGTCATGGTCAGAGGGTATTGACAGCTGCACCTTCTAACCAGGGGTTCTCATCCTGGAGTTTGTGGCTGACTGGGGTGAGGGAAGGGAATTCAGAAGGCTACAAACTTGGATGGGAAAAAAATTACACCCTTATGTTGACTAATATCTCACTGAAAGTATTCCATTCAATTATGAACATAGGTAAGAAACTACTGTGGTATTAGCAGTGCCTTAACTGTGTCACCAACAGAAATCACACATATTTTCAGATCACATTACAGGGATTGCAGATATCTTTAAAAAACTGCTTTTATTCACCACTACTTGAAAATACGGTAGTTACTAGTCTGGCCATTAGATCTTCTTACTTAATGCACTAATAAATAAGCACATATATTACTACATCACACAGCTGTGTTTTTTTTTAATACTTTCATAATCATATTTCTTTTTTATTATTATTCATTGAGGGTACAATAACCCAGGTTACACTGATTGCAATTGTTAGGTAAAGTCCCTCTTGCAATCATGTCTTGCCCCCATAAAGTGTGACACACACCAAGGCCCCACCCACCTCCCTCCGTCCCTCTTTCTGCTTTCCCCCCCTCATAACATTGTCATTCATTGTCCTCATATCAAAATTGAGTACATAGGATTCATGTTTCTCCATTCTTGTGATGCTTTACTAAGAATAATGTCTTCCACTTCCATCCAGGTTAATACGAAGGATGTAAAGTCTCCATTGTTTTTAATGGCTGAATAGTATTCCATGGTATACATATACCACAGCTTGTTAATCCATTCCTGGGTTGGTGGGCATTTAGGCTGTTTTACAATCGCCACATTTTGGCGATTGTAAATTGAGCTGCAACAAATAGTCTAGTACAAGTGTCCTTATGATAAAAGGATTTTTTTCCTTCTGGGTAGACGCCCAGCAATGGGATTGTAGGATCAAATGGGAGGTCTAGCTTGAGTGCTTTGAGGTTTCTCCATACTTCTTTCCAGAAAGGTTGTACTAGTTTGCAGTCCCACCAGCAGTGTAAAAGTGTTCCCTTCTCTCCACATCCATGCCAGCATCTGCAGTTTTGAGATTTTGTGATGTGGGCCATTCTCACTGGGGTTAGATGATATCTCAGGGTTGTTTTGATTTGCATTTCTCTAATATATAGAGATAATGAACATTTTTTCATGTGTTTGTTAGCCATTCGTCTGTCATCTTTAGAGAAAGTTCTATTCATGTCTCTTGCCATTGATATATGGGATTGTTGGCTTTCTTCATGTGGATTAATTTGAGTTCTCTATAGATACTAGTTATCAAGCTTTTGTCTGATTGAAAATATGCAAATATCCTTTCCCATTGTGTAGGTTGTCTCTTTGCTTTGGTTATTGTCTCCTTAGCTGTACAGAAGCTTTTCAGTTTAATGAAGTCAAGTCCCATTTGTTTATTTTTGTTGTTGCAATTGCCATGGCAGTCTTCTTCATGAAGTCTTTCCCCAGGCCAGTATCTTCCAGTGTTTTTCCTATGCTTTCTTGGAGGATTTTTATTGTTTCATGCCTTAAATTTAAGTCCTTTATCCATCTTGAATCAATTTTTGTGAGTGGGGAAAGGTGTGGGTCCAGTTTCAGTCTTTTACATGTAGACATCCAGTTCTCCCAACACCATTTATTGAATAAGGAGTCTTTCCCCCAAGGTAAGTTCTTGTTTGGTTTATCGAAGATTAGGTGGATGTAAGATGTTAGTTTCATTTCTTGGTTTTCAATTCGATTCCAAGTGTCTATGTCTCTGTTTTTGTGCCAGTACCATGCCGTCTTGAACACTATGGCTTTGTAGTACAGACTAAAATCTGGTATGCTGATGCCCCCAGCTTTATTTTTATTACTAAGAACTGCCTTAGCTATAAGGGGTTTTTTCTGGTTCCATACAAAATGCAGAATCATTTTTTCCAAATCTTGAAAGTACGATGTTGGTATTTTGATAGGAATGGCATTGAATAGGTAGATTGCTTTGGGAAGTATAGACATTTTAACAATGTTGATTCTTCCCATCCATGGGCATGGTATGTTCTTCCATTTGTTAATATCCTCTGCTATTTCCTTTCTGAGGATTTCATAGTTTTCTTTATAGAGGTCCTTCACCTCCTTCGTTAGGTATATTCCTAGGTATTTCATTTTCTTTGAAACTATGGTGAAGGGAGTTGTGTCCTTAATTAGCTTCTCATCTTGACTGTTATTGGTGTATACAAAGGCTACTGACTTGTGGACATTGATTTTATATCCTGAAACATTACTGTATTTTTTGATGACTTCTAGGAGTCTTGTGGTTGAGTCTTTGGGGTTCTCTAAGTATAAGATCATGTCGTCAGCAAAGAGGGAGAGTTTGACCTCTGCTCCCATTTGGATTCCCTTTATTTCCTTGTCTTGCCTAACTGTATTGGCTAGAACTTCCAGCACTATGTTGAATAGTAAAGGTGACAGAGGACAACCTTGTCTGGTTCCAGTTCTAAGAGGAAAAGCTTTCAGTTTTACTCCATCCAGTAAAATATTGGCTGTGGGTTTGTCATAGATAGCTTCAATCCGTTTTAGAAATGTGCCACCTATGCCTATACTCTTCAGTGTTCTAATTAGAAAAGGATACTGGATTTTATCAAATGCGTTTTATGCAGCTATTGAGAGGATCATATGATCTTTATTTTTGCCTCTGTTAATATGGTGGATAACATTTATGGACTTGTGTATGTTAAACCAGCCTTGCATCCCTGGGATGAAGCCTACTTGATTATGATGAATGACTTTTTTGATGATAAGCTGTAATCTATTGGCTAGGATTTTGTTGAGAATTTTTGCATATATATTCATGAGTGAGATTGGTCTGAAATTCTCCTTTTTGTTTGGGTCTTTTCCTGGTTTTGGTATCAGGGTGATGTTTGCTTCATAGAATGTGTTGGGGAAGATTCCTTCTTCCTCGATTTTTTGGAATAATTTCTGCAGTACAGGAATAAGCTCTTCCTTGAAGGTTTGATAGAATTCTGGAGTGAAGCCATCTGTACCAGGGCATTTTTTGGTTGGAAGCTTTTTTATTGTTTCTTTGATCTCAGTGCTTGAAATTGGTCTGTTCAGGAGCTCTATTTCTTCCTGGCTGAATCTAGGGAGAGGATGTGATTCCAAATATTGATCCATTTCCTTCACATTGTCAAATTTCTGGGCATAGAGTTTCTGGTAGTATTCAGAGATGATCTCTTGTATCTCTGTGGGATCAGTTGTTATTTCCCCTTTATCATTTCTGATTGAGGTTACTAGAGATTTTACTTTTCTATTCCTCATTAGTCTGGCCAATGGTTTATCTATTTTATTTATTTTTTCAAAAAACCGACTCCTTGTTTCATTAATTTTCTGAATGATTCTTTTGTTTTCAATTTCATTGATCTCTGATTTGATTTTGGATATTTCTTTTCTTCTACTGAGTTTAGGCTTAGATTGTTCTTCTTTTTCCAATTCCATAAGATCTCTTGTGAGATTGTTGATGCGCTCTCTTTCTATTTTTCGAATGTAGACATCTAAAGTGATGAATTTTCCTCTCAAAGCTGCTTTTGCAGTATCCCACAGGTTTTGGTAGCTTGTGTCTTCATTGTTGTTATGCTCAAGGAAGTTAATGATTTCCTGTTTTATTTCTTCCTGCACCCATCTGTTATTCAACAGAAGATTGTTTAATTTCCATGCCTTTGGGTGGGGTCGAGCATTTTTGTTAGAGTTCCACCTTTAGTGCCTTATGGTCTGAGAAGATACAAGGTAAAATTTCAATTCTTTTGATTCTGTTGATATTTGTTTTGTGTCCCAGGATATGATCAATTTTGGAGAATGTTCCATGGGGTGATGAGAAGAATGTATATTCTTTATCTTGGGGTGTAGTGTTCTATATGCGTCTATTAAGCACAGTTATTCTAGGGTCTCATTAAATCTCTTATATCTTTGTTTAATTTCTGTTTAGAGGATCTGTCCAGCTCTGTAAGAGGAGTGTTAAAGTCCCCTGTTATGATGGTATTATCAGATATCATATTGCTCAGACTGAGTAAGGTCTGTTTCAAGAATCTGGGAGCATTTAAAGTGGGTGCATAAATATTTAGAATTGAAATGTCTTCTTGTTGTATTTTTCCCTTGACCAATATAAAGTGACCATCTTTGTCTTTTTTGACTTTATTTGCTTTAAATCCACATGTATCTGAAAATAAGATTGCAACTCCTCTTTTCTTCTGAATTCCATTTGCCTGAAAAATTGTCTTCCAACCCTTGACTCAGAGCTTTAATTTGTCTTTTGAAGCCAGGTGTGTTTCTTGCAGACAGCAAATGGATGGCTTGTGTTTTTTAATCCAGTCAGCCAATCTATGTCTCTTCAGTGGGGAATTCAAGCCATTAACATTTATTGAGATAATTGATAAGTGTGGTAGTATTCTATTCATCTTATTTTCTGAGAGTCCATTGCTTAGTTTTATCTTTTGCATCAGTGTGGAGGTTAGGTTCTGTCCTTTAATTTCTGAGTTCTTACTTTGCTGCTGATCCATTGTGGTGGTCAGTGTGCAGAACAGGTTGAAGTATTTCCTGTAGAGCTGGTCTTGTTGTGGCGAATTTCCTCAATGTTTGTATATCCGTAAATGATTTGATTTCTCCGTCAATTTTTAAGCTTAGCTTAGCAGGGTACAGAATTCTGGGCTGGAAATTGTTCTGTTTAAGTAGATTAAAGGTTGATGACCATTGTCTTCTTGCTTAGAAAGTTTCATTAGAGAAGTCTGCGGTCAGTCTGATGGATTTGCCCCTGTAAGTCAACTGGCGCTTACTCCTGGCAGCCTGCAGAATCTTTTCTTTTGTCTTGACTTTGGACAGGTTCATCACAATGTGTCTGGGAGAAGCTCGGTTAGAGTTGAGGTGACCTGGGGTCTGATATCCCTCTGAAAGCAGTGTGTCAGAATCTTTGGTGATATTTAGGAAATTTTCTTTTATAATATTCTCTAGTATGGCTTCCATTCCTCTGGGGCATTCTTCTTTCCCTTCTGGAATTTCTATAACTCGTATGTTGGAACGCTTCATAAAGTCCCATAATTCTGACAGTGAACGTTCTGCTTTCTCTCTCTTCTTTTCTGCCTCTTTTACTATCTGAGTTATCTCAAGAACTTTGTCTTCTACCTCTGAAATTCTCTCTTCTGCATTGTCTAACCTGTTGCTGATACTTTCCATTGCATCTTTAAGTTCCTAATTGACTATTTCAGTTCCTTCAGCTCTGCTATATCCTTTTTCTATTCTTCATATCGTTCATCTCTTATTTAATTCTGTTTTTGGTTATTTTCCACTTTATTAAAAGTTTCCTTCATTGTTTCCATCTTTTCTTTCATTGTTTTCAACATGTGTATTCTAAATTCCCTTTCTGTCATTCCTAGCATTTCCTTATAGGTGGAATCATCTGCAGTAGCTACCTCATGGTCCCTTGGCGGGGTTGTTCTGGACTGGTTCTTCATGTTGCCTGGAGTTTTCTGCTGATTCTTCCTCATGAGTGATTTCTTTTATGTGTTTCCTTGCCCTAATTTTCCTTTCACTTCCTCTTGCTCTTTAAGTTCTCGTGCCTGTGGACTAAGGGTTACAGGACCAGAAGGGTGAGAAGGTTGAAAAGCAAAAAAGGGATGAAAGAAAGGAGGACCGAGTGATAAGAAAAAAAAAGAAAAATAGAGAAAGGAGAGGGGGTGGGTAAAATGAATATTGACAAAAAGAAGAGAGGCACAGAAAGAGGGAGACAGAGCAATATAGATGTATAGTAGGGTACTTTGACACAACCTTAAAAAAAAAACCCACCTTCTGGGGGTGCCCAGTTGGGTGGTTCCCTTGAGGTCAGCAGCTCTTTGCTAACCTGATCAGACACAGTACCGCACCTCCACCAAGAAGAGAGGAAAGACAAAAATGCTATAAATCAAACCAAAACAAGCAAACAGAAAACTTTACGGGATAAAATTGGGTGAAAAACCAAATAATAGTGGTAGAAACACTAGCAAAAATGAAGTTCTAGTTATTGAAAAAGACAGCAATGGAAAATAATTAAACTAGAAAAATTGAGAAAGAAAAAGGATCTGTATGGAAAAGGTTGAAATTAAAAAACAAAACAACATCAACAACATCAAAATAAACAAAAAAAAAAAACAACCAAAGCAAAAAAAAAAAAAAAAAAAACACAACCAAAAACAAAGCAGTATGTATATGTTATTGAATATTGTCTGGGCAACACATGGTCTTCTGGGGTATGAGATGTTAATCACAGTTCTGATACGACTGGAGGCTGTTGATTTCTCAAACCCCAGCAGGTAGACACCCTAAATCTCTCTTCAGCCCACTTAAAAGGCACTTTGAACTTGTAAACTTGCTGAGCAGAAGCTTTCCCAGGAAAGTGCTTGTCGCTGGAATCACTGCTGAAGTGGCTATCCACTTACCCAGTGTGCCAAAACTGGTCTCACTCTGCCCCTGAAGGTTAGGGCTGCAAGGCGGCTCAGACCCCACCCTTCGGCTGCTCGGTCGCTGAGTTACCAGCTCCCACCAGATTCTAGCTCTGCGACCCTGAGGGCGGAGCTTGTCGGGGCAGATGGCTCACAGTGGCTCCCTGTGACCCACAGCCAAACACTATTAGCTCCGTCTGGCTCAGCGGCTCAGACTGGGGCCCTAGACAATGGCCAAAGTTCTCCGCACTCCTGCTCAGGCTCTCCCCAAGGCAGTTCAACTGAGTGCCAAGTCCAAAGACACCAAAACAGTTCACAGGTAAGGCCTTTCCGGTTTGCAGTCTCGCTGCTACTGAACTTACAGTTGCGGGCGGGTTTAGACAGATTGAACACACGCGATCACTTGCCATTTTTCCCCTGTTTTAGTCCTCCTCTTGGGGTCCAGAAGTCTCTCGCTGACTCCCTGTATCCTCACAGGGTTGATGATAGGCAGATCCCACCAGCCAGAGATGCCTGGAGTCCTATCTCCCCAGACTCACGGTGCCCAGATGCAAGGAAGCTGTTACTCGGCGGCCATCTTGCTCCGCCTCCAATCATATTTCAATGTGTTAGGTTTCCTTTGTAATTATATGTATCTTACATTATGCATTTTAAAGCAGTATTCTGAGAAGGGTCCCTAGGCTTAACCAAAAGTAGGTTAAGAACCCTCCTGTAGATTCTCCAGTTTGCCAAAATCTCTGAGTGGCCACATCATTTTGGTAGCAATCCTAATGTTTATAGGTTTTGGAGTGGACTTGCTTAAGTTCAGCCATTTTTCACGCCACTTTTTCTTCCACAAGTAATAAGTTAGTCATTCATTCATTTTATCATTTATTTGATTAAAATATCCTTAATGACCTTTATTAGGCTTTCTACCAAACATTGTGAAAGCTTGTCAAGTGAATAAGACAGTCCCTGCCTCCAAGATTGTGGACTCCAACAAGAAGTGTATTATTTCCATAAAATCCTTATTCAATTACAAGCATTCTGTATTATTTCTACCACTAGTAAGATAATACACCTGAGTAGCCAAGAACACCCCCTTCATAGCCTTATGCCAGGTGACATCAAGGAACAGAAATTTTGTTTCTTTTTCATCTTCTTCCAGAAATCATGAAAACATTCATATAATAATTATGTATTTAGTACCAATTAATATGTGGGGGAGGAAGGAAGATGACTCTGGGTTACACTCAGAATTCTGATTTGAGTTCCCTGTCAGCAAGAAACAGAATATGTGAGGGGAAATGGCAGACCAGGCTTGTAGGGAAAGAAGATTGTTAAATTTTGAACTTGATGAGTTTGAGATTGTATGATTATAGTTAGATACATGACTCTGAGGCTCAGGACAAATTCTGAGCTGAAAATCTATCAGTGGTAGCCATCAGTTGTATAGATGGTAAGCAGAACCACTGGCAAGGATGAGATCGCTTTTCTACACACAAACTTGCATTCTCTGCAGACAATGACAGTAAATAATATCCCAAGCTCCCCTCGCTGCTGCCCCACCACACAATACAAAGTAATTTCGTAACTATGAAATTTCCATGTAAAACCGCACTCTCAGCATTGCTTGGGGACAATGCCAAGATGCTTTTTTTCTTTTAAACAAGTAAAAAGACACAAATCCCACATTATTCTGTCCTCTCTTCCCTCACCAGAGAGCTTTGCTGCAAGCAAAGGCCCAGCGATACAAATTGCCAGGGAGACGGAAGAGGGACACAGGCAAGGGGACCTTAGAGGGAGCTAGAGAGGGCACCAGAAAGTTTCAATACGGCAGGCCTTCAGGAACAGTAAAAACAAGAGCCTTTTACAGCCCCACCCCCAGCTACTTACAGGGCCAGGCACACAATTTGAAGGAACAGAGTTGAAATGTACACACGCGATTTAAAGGGACAGTCTTGTAAACACATAGTTTATGGGAGATGAAAAGGAAAAATAAGGAGAAAAAAAAGAAAAAAAGAGGGGTCTTTAACTTTTTCTAAATAAATTTTTTCCTGCATATTTGAAGGGCTTGCCACATGATGTTATAGGATACCCACACATGGTTACAATATAACGAAGTAGATTACCAAATCTATCATCTCACACAGTTACTTTTTTGTGTGACACAAGCAGCTGAAATCTAGTTATCTAACAAAAATCCTTAACACAATATAACTTTTTTAACCTTAGTCCTCATGAGAGTGCAAACACCTTTGTGAGGTGGTCTGTGGGTATACACCCAGAAGTAGGATTGCTGTGTCAAACTGTAGTTCTATTTTTAACTTCTTTAGAAACCTCTATACTGTTGTTCATAATGGCTGTACCAATCTTTCAATACATTCTTACCAACAGTATACTAGGGCTCTTTTTTCTCTGTACCCCCATCGCATTTATTTTAGTCTTTTTTTTTTTTGAGACAGCGTCTCACTTTGTCACCTGGTACAGTGTCATGGTGTCACAGCTAACAGCAACCTTGAACTCTTGGACTTAAGTGATTCTTTAGGTTCAGCCTCCCAAGTAGCTGAGATTACAGATGCCTTCCACAACATCCGGCTATTTTTAGAGACAAGGTCTAACTATTGCCTGGGCTGGTCTGGAACTGATGAGCTCAGGCAATCTACCTGTCTCAGTCTCCCAGAGTGCTAGAATAACAGGCATGAGCCACCGCCCCTTAGTCTTTTTTTTTTTTTTTTTTTTTGAGACAGAGTTTTACTCTGTTGCCCTGGGTAGAATGCTGTGGCACCATTATAGCTCACCACAACCTCAAACTTGGGCTCAAGAGATCCTCTTGCCTCAGACTCCTAAGTAGTGAGGACTATAGGTACCTACCACAATGCCCAGCTAATTTTTCTATACTTATTAGAGATGAAGTCTCGCTGTTGCTTGGGCTGGCCTCAAACTACTGAGCTCAAGCAATCTACCTGCCAGGGCTTTATCTGTAGTCTTTTTAATGGAAGCCATTCCTATGATATGTAAAATCTCATAGTGGTTTTAATTTGTTGAACACATTTACATATACTTTTTGGCCATTTTTATGTGGAAGAGAGGTCCTTTAGCAATTGGATGGTAAAGCAGGAAACAAAATGTAGGTTCGTGTAAGAAAAAAAAATTTGTTTAAAAGATTAACAGACTGGAGAACTTGTGAGTCTTCCACTTACCACCAAAACAAACAAAAATCTGCAAAGTACTACCCTAGGACCTACCTTCCCACTGCTACAGGAGCACTTGCTTGTTTCTGAACTAACAGAAAAGGGTGCCATTCAACTAGCACCATGTAAAACACTCCAATATGACAATATGTTTTTGAACAACAGGAAGGTAAAATCCAAAATGACAATTGCAGAATGCATTTTCACATAAATTGACTATAGAGAATCCAGCACCCTCCCCTCAGAAGAAGAACCTGAAACAGAAGAAATTTTTGTTAATACTCAAAACTGAATTAGATAGATTCTAAGGAGCATTCGAGAATATGAAAAACCATCTCAGATTAGAAATTCAAATACTAAGAACAGAAATGGACAAAAAACTAGGAAGAAAGAAAAAACCAGTTGATTGAACTCAGGAAAGAAGGAGAAGGAAAATACAAGACTACCTCACAAATGAAAAAGAAATGACAGTGTCCCCAAGAGAACGCAGACTCAAACAAAAATGTAATAAGGGTTACTGAAGAAAGACAGGAAAACAACCAAGAGAAGAAAAATGGCATAAAAGAAGGTATGAAGTGGATTAGAGAAAAAACAGTGGAACTAGGAGGCAGGCAAAATAGAAATATTGATTTTATTATTATTGAAGAAGAAGGAGGAAGAGGAAGAGGAGAAGAAGAAGAAACAACAAATGGAACACACTATTCTTTAAAACTGTAATCCAAGAGATTGAAAAGACCGGAAGTCTCACTAAGTACCTGGGAAAAATCAACCTAGAATAATCACAACCAATATATAACCTAGTAAAACTATTGTATTTTGAAAAAAAAGATAAAATATTAAAGACCTTCAGAAATAAATAATTTATGTCAGCAAACTAATTCATCTCACATTAGTTTTAAAAACCAACATACAAAAGGCTGGGAACAGTGGCTCACACCTATAATCCTAGCACTCTGGGAGGCCAAGGCAGGTGGATTGCCGGAGCTTGTGAGTTCCAGATCAGCCTGGGCAACAGCAAGACCCCGTCCCTAAAATACAGCCAGGCATTAGGGTGGGTGCGTAAAGTCCCAGCTCCTTGGAAGGCTAAGGCAAGAGAATCACTTGAGCCCAAGAGTTTGAGGTTGCTATGAGCTATGATGCCATGGCACGCTACCACCAGTGAGGAAGTGAGTGTCTCAAAAAAAACACCTCAAAAAGGGCGGCACCTGTGGCTCAGTGAGTAGGCACCAGCCCCATATACCGAGGGTGGTGGGTTCCAACCTGGCCCCCGGCCAAACTGCAACAAAAAATAGCCGGGCATTGTGGCAGGTACCTGTAGTCCCAGCTACTCGGGAGGCTGAGGCAAGAGAATCGCCTAAACCCAAGAGCTGGAGGTTGCTGTGAGCTGTGATGTCACAGCACTCTACTGAGAGCAACAGAGTGAGACTCTGTCTCTAAAAAAAAAAAAAAGAAAAGCAAAAAAACCCCACATACAAAGAAGGCAACAATGGAGTAACATTTTTTTTAAAACCTCAAAGAAAGAACTTGTGAACAAATGATTTTATATATAGCCAAGCTACCTATCCAGTATCAAATAGCATTTTTCAATATGTAAGACTTTATGAAATTCTGTAACTATAAACTGTTCTGGAAGAGTCCACAAAATAATGTGTTTCATCCAACCAAAAGATGACTGGGAAAACAACAAAAGGAACAGCCAAGAGCATTTAAAAATGTATAATTGTACATATAATACTACAACAAAGATGTTGGGTAATGTGATGAAGTAGGAATTTTACAACTAAAAAATAGGAAGAGAAGGCAAAGAAGGGAATATGCCTACATTGCTGTCTAGGCATAAAGTGGATGGATGTTAAAGGATCACAACTCTGATTGTAGGAAAAAGTTAATGAAGTAGGTAAATCACTAGCTAACTTGATCCAAAAAAAAAGGAAAATGAACAAATATACAAAATAAGATATGAAGAGATGGGGAGTAGCATCAAAACATAACAAATTATTAAAACCGTAACAGTCTAACTTACAGACCTCTATGAAAATAAAAAATTCAGAAACCTAAAGTATACCATTTTCTAGGGAAATATATATTGACCTCTCTAGGGTCAGAAATAAGACTTATTTCCATATAACAAATAGAGAAAGTTATTAAGACACTCCCATGCAAACACACACACACACACACAAAACACCATGCACAGATGATTTCCCAGAGAAATTTTAACAAAACTTTAAATAGCAACTAGTCTCAATGCTCTATAAATTGCTCCAAAGCATTCAAAATGAAAGAAAACGTTCTAATCCCTTTTATGAAACAAACACAATACTCATCTCTAAACAGACAGAAACAATACCAAAAAGTAAAACCACAGAGTAACATCACCAAAGAATATCAATGCAAAACTTCTAAGGAAAATATTAGCAAATATAATTCAATACACATTAAGATAAAAATACACAGGATCAGTGAGATTTATGCCAGGAACACAAATCTGGTTAGGTGATCCATTGGTATCATACACCATAATGTATTACTTTCCTATGGGCAATAACAGGTTACCACAAAGTAGGTTGCCTAAAGCAACAGAAATGTGTTCTCTCACAGTTTGGGAGGCCAGAGATACAAAATCAAGGTGCCAGCAAGGCCATACTCCCTTTGGAGGCTGTGGGAAAGAATCTGTGCTTTGCCCCTTCTAGCTTCTGGCAAGCTACTGTCTATCATATTCCTCCACATTCTGCTATGATTTGGACGTGATTTGTCCCCATCAAAACTCATGTTGGGGTTTAATTTCCATTGTAGCAGTACTGTATGGTGGGACCTAGCAGGAGTTTTGGTCATGGGGGCAGATCTGTCATAAATAGAAGAATGCTATCTTGTAGGGAGTGAATTCTCACACTCATGGAAATAGATTGGTTCCCCAAAGCTCAGTTACAAAGCAAGGTTCTTCTTCCTATCTGTTCCCTCTTTGCACATGGTTGCTCGCCTCCTGTTCTCCACCAGGCCTGGATACAGCACATTACCTTCCCCAGAAAGCTGATGAGATGCTGGTGCCATGCTCTTGAACATCTAGCCACTATAATCATGAACTAAATAAAATTTTTTTCTTTATAAATTGCTCAGTCTCGTATAGTGTATAATAAGTAACACGTTCCTTGGTTTATGGCCATTCCCCTCCCTCCATCTTCATATCACTTTCTCCTTTATGTATATGGCTAATCTCTTTCTGCCTTCCCTTAGAAATGTGTTTATGATGACACTCAGGGCCCATCTAGATAATCCAGGATAATCTACTCATCTTTAAATCCATAATTCAATCACATCTTCAATGGCCCTTTTTGTCCAAAGAAGGTAATACTCATGGATTCCAAGGATTAGGAAAGGAACATATGTTTGACAGTCATTATTATTCCACCACATTTCACCCTCTGGACCCCAAAAATTCACATCCATCCCACACACAAAATATATTTCCTGAAAGCCACAAATGTCTCAACCCATTAGAACAGTATTTTTCAACCTTTTTTGTATCTTACAGCACACTTGAACCTATAGTTAAACTTCTGTGGCACACTTAAATTATGTTGATCAAAAAAAGAATTAAAAAAAAAAAGAATATATTTACTGTGCTTTCAACTTCTTTTGAAAATAATTAATGATCTTTAAAATTTTTTGCAGAACCCTGGTTGAAAAATCACTGCATTAGAACATAAACTTAAGTTTAAAATGTCATCTTCAAAAAGTCTCAAATCCCAATATCTAAATCATTTAAATCCAGGATATGTGAGACTGAGTATAATCTACCCTGGAGCAAAATTCATCTTCATTTATGGACCTGTGACACTAGTGGAACAGATGTAGGTAAGAGTCATAGACATTCTCATTCCAAAAGAGAAAAAAGAAGAAAGAAAGTGCTCATAGTCCAAAGCAATTTCAAAGTCCAGTAGGAAAATCCTCTGTGGTTCTAGGACCCACCCAGTTCTCTGCCTTCTATATCCATGGTCCAGCCATTGTGCCTGTGGATCTATCCCCAGAATCATACTTTCTCTTGAGAGTTAGCATATACTTACAGGTGAGTAGGTTTATCAACCTGTTTCTCACCTAAAGAATATCTAGAATCACACAAACCCTGTGGGTCCCCATGTATGTTATAGGCATCCTCACCCACGATCCTGGGATAAGAGGGTTTTCCACAGAACTTTCCTGAAAAACACCATCTCTATTCCTGGCTTCTGCTGAGATGATTGAGTGAATCCATGAGTCAGTCTCTTCAACACTAGCAAAAGGTTGTTCAGCCACACTCTTGACCTTCCTTCCATGTTCTAAGAGTGAACCTCTCTATTTTAGCACCATTTGCAATCTAGATGTGCTGATAATTTCCCAAATCATCAAGTGCTGGTTCCCTTTTACTTAACAATGCTTTCCTCAATTTATCTCTTTCCCCTGGAATTTTACTAAGCAGCAAAAAGAAACCAGGATGTACCTTCAAAATCTTATTTGGAAATCTCCTCAGCATCATGTCTAAGTTTACCTACTACAAGTTCTGCTTTACACACAATCATGAGCCAAAATTCAGCTAACTTTTCTGCCACTGTATGACAAAGATCATGCTTCCTCCAGCATCCAATAACATGCTCTTTATTTTCTTCTGAGTTCTCAATGCTTTTAACATTCCTATTTCTACCAACAGCCACTTTAAGGCAATCTAGGTCTTTTCTAAAATATACCTAAAAACTCTTCCAGAAACAACAGTTTCCTGAAAAAGCATGATATATTATCCAATTTCAAAACCACTTTCACATTTTTATATATTTGTTACAGCAGCATCCCACATCACAGTATCAAAATCTGTATTAGTTTTCTATCACCACAATGACGAATTACTACAAAGTGCTTCTTAAAACTACAGAAATTTATTTTGTTACTGTTCTGGAGGTGAAAAGTCTGAAATCGAGGTGTTGACAGGGCTGTGTTCTCTCCATTGAAATTCATCCCTTACCTCCTCTTACAGCTTCTGGTGGCCTCCAGCATTCCAGGGCTTGTAGCTACATCACTTGCATCTGCCTCCATCTCCATGTCACCTGTTTTTCTATGTGGTTGTCCAACCTCACTGTACGGCTGTCCTATAAGAACACTCATGATGGGATTTAGGGCCCACCTAGATAATCCAGGATCATTTTTTCATCTCAAGATCCTTAATCACATCTACAAAAACTTTATCATATATGATAACATTTACAGGTTCCCAGCAGTAGAAGCAGATTTGGGAGGCGGCTGTTATTCAGCTTACTATGCATAATAATGTTCAACAGAAAAAAAATTATATGATCATCTCTATAAACCAAAATAAAACAAAAAAAAAAGATTCTGAGAAAGCATTTGACAAAATTTAACACAGTAATATTCATATAATAATGTCATAAAAATATGCCATATTTAGGAATTGAAGGATACTTGCTCATCATGAAGATTAGTCCTAAGGTCATTATCTAATTAATGGAGAAACACTGTAGTCATTTCCACTAAGATCAGGAATAAGACATGAATGGCCACTCAGTCAAGCTATATTAGAGATATTTTCCATTGCAAGTAAACAAGAGAAATCAATAGAAGACACAAGAATTACTAAAGAAGAAGCAAAACTATATTTGCAAATGAGATGATAATATACTTAAAAACTCCAGGGAACCAATAATAAAACTAACTCAAACAATAGTTTCCTGAAAAAGCAGGATATAAAATTAATACATAACAATAAATAGCCTTCATATAAACAAACAATAAACAGGAGACCCATGGTAAAGAAAATTTACAAAAAGCATCAAAATATAGTAAACACGAATAAGTTTAACACAGGTGTAAAAACCTATATATGAAAAATTTTAAAACACTACTGATAGACACTAATGAAGACTTTACCAAATGTAAACACATCCCCTACTCTTAAATAGGACTACAGCATTATAAAACCATTAGTTCTCCCAAAGTAAATTTATAAATGTAATTCAATTCCGATAAAATACCAACAGCTATTTCTTTTTCTTTCTTTTTTTTTTCATTTAGAGGCATTTTTATTTTAACAAATTATATTACAGACTGTGTTTTTCTGATCCTGAATCCACAAACATCCCTCCAGCAGCCCACATCTCCATATGGAACGCCACAGTGCCACGTTTTCCCACGCTGGTAAAGTGCCAAACGCCCCTTAGCTGAGACGGAGGCGGTCTGCTCTCCATCATAGGGACACCCGGCCGTCCAGCCCAGGGAGCGCCCCAGCAGAACCCAGGAAAGAAGGCAGGTCCCCAATGTTCGCAACCCTGCAGGCTCCCATCTGTATCACGAGAGGTCCAGAAACACTGCTATCCTCTGTGTATCAACATCTCAAGCCTGAGACTTACCTGGATATGGTCGCTGCGTGCTGCCAGGACCGCCTTCTGAGTGTGGAATTTCTCAGGGTGACGTCGCAGAGGACGCCGTCACTCCTCTGCTGGTGAGAGCAATCAAGTCAGCATTCTTCCTCGCGCCAGCCTCTCTGCCCAGACGCGCTGGCACTCCGTCGACACACACGCACGCACGCACTCCGTCGACACGCACGCACTCCGTCAACACGCACGCTCTGCCTGGACATGCACGCACTCAGGCCCCAACAGCTTATTTTCTAAAGTAAGACAATTTGATTCCAAAATTCATATAAAAAAAATCGAAGAATAAGGTATAGAAAACACTAAAAAAGAAAAACTAACTGCAGTAATTAGTCTTACTATAACTTAAAACATTTTATAAAATCTAGATAATTAAAACATGTGGTATGAAACATGAAAAGAGAAATAGTCAAATAGACAAATAAACCAGTGGAATAGAACAGTCCAGAATTAGACTCAAATAAATATGAGGATTTAGTATATGACAAAAGTGTCATCTCAAATCACTAGGGTGATGAACTTTTTAATAAATAGTCTGGGACAACTAGAAAGTCATTTGGAAAAAAGATAAAATTATATCCATAGTTCACACTATATAGTAGAATAACGTTCAAGTAGTAGGCATCTAAGTATGAAAACTGAAACCATACAGTAGAGAAGAAAACTTGGCTAAGTCATTCTTTAACCATGGTAAGGAAACTTTCTATGATTTAAAATCTAGAAGTTTTAAAAGATTAATAAATTTGACTGCATTTTTGCATCCCAAGAATCATCATAAACAGAGTTTTTAAATGACTAACATAGTAGGCGAAAACATTTGTAACATTACATGAGGAAAAGAGCTAATGTTTCTCACATACAAAGAAATGTTTAAAATTGAGGAACAAAGGACCAAAATCCTGATAGAAAATGAAGAAAAGACATAAACAGATAATTAATCAAAAAGAATTAATGAAAATTTACCTTCTAATGTGGAAAAAATGCTCAAACTCACTCATAATTAAAGAATTCCATTTCTCACTTATTGAATTGAAAAAAGCAAAGCAAACA
Source organism: Nycticebus coucang (assembly GCF_027406575.1). Classification (NCBI taxonomy): domain Eukaryota; kingdom Metazoa; phylum Chordata; class Mammalia; order Primates; family Lorisidae; genus Nycticebus; species Nycticebus coucang. Next base: position 18,703,696 of record NC_069784.1, on the reverse strand, counting down.
TGAGAATATAGTCTGTTGGTGAGGCTTGTCACCAACAATATATTCTGTTGTGAAGCTATGTGGCCACAGGCACTGTTACAGATCCCTAAAGGGAATGCAAATTGGCACAACCCTTTTGGAGGGATGTGAGGCAACATATAACCAAATTGCATATGCATTTTCTTTTTGATTGAGCAATCCCACTTCTAAAGTATATATCTCTGACAATAAAAATACTCATGCATGAAATGACTTGTTGCTGCATTGCATGTAATTTCAAAACACTGAACACAATCTAAATGTCCATCATCCATGGGAGAGTGCCCACGCTCAGTATCTCCACACAATGGAGTACCATGCAGCTGTATAAAAGAATTAGAAAGGTCTCTAGAGCAGACACAGGGTGCTTTCTATGATACATATTAAGTGAAAAAATATATATTCAGAAAAGTATCTATAATATATAATTCTTTGTTTAAGAAATCAGATACTAGAAAATACACATTTGTTCCTTTCTGAAAAAGAAATTCAAGAAGGACAAATAGGATTTGAATAAACTCAAAACATCTCCCTGAAAATATTTATCAGCAACAAAAGGAAAGACAGTAACTACATAGTGGAGAAACCAGCAGACACCAACCTAATAAAGTGATCAGGTAAATGGCACCAGTAAGAAGGCAAATATCACGAATGCCTTGACGTGATGTGCAGAAAAGTATCATTTCTGTGGCATTCTTGCCAGAACAGCATAACCTCTCTCAAAACATGAAAAAAAAATTAGACAAACCTAAACTGAAGGACGTTCTACCAAATTACTGATCAGTGCCCTCAAAAAGTGCCAAAGTTAGGAAGGACAAGGGAAGACTGAGGAACTGTCACAGATTGAGGGCAACTAGGGAGAAATGACAACTAAATGCAATGTGGGGAGTCCTAGATAGGCTCCTGAGGCAAAACAATAATAATATCTGCTGGGAAACTAGTGAGTTTCAAATGAAGTCTGCAGCTTCCTTAATAACATTGTACCAACATCGTTTCCTATTCTTGATAATTATATTGTGATGATGACAGAGATTAAACATAAGTGGAAGTAGGGTGAGGGATAGAAAGGAATTCTTCCTAGTATTTTTTTCTAGCAACTTTTTGTGAAGTCTAAAATTATTTTAAAACAAATGAACAAAAGAAGTCATTTTAAAACCAAAAATAAATAAATAAATGAAATGGCTCTCTTACCCTCTATTAAGGGTTTTCTAGAAACCTCCACCTTTCTACAACTCCCCTGTGAAGGTTTCAAAACATTTCTAAAACTACTTACCACCATTCTTAACCTTGCAGGTTGCCAAATTAGTGAAGAAGAAAAGAAAGCTAGCAGGAAGAGGAAGTGGAGCATCTGAGGGAGAGGTTTTTTAAATGACCTGTTTTGTGTTACTAAATTTATTCATAACCTGAAATGGGCTACAACCATCACAAGGACACAAAAATCATCAGGTAAATTCAAGGACTTTTAAAAAATGCATCTAACCACCTCCTGTCCAAAACATTCAAGCTTAACCTTTCTCCTGAAAATGCAATCTGCTCTTTCCACCCTGCCCGCATACCAGACTCTGAGACCTAGATTGCCAGGGGAGCAGAACCATCACCTTGTCCTGATTCAATAGGTTCTTGTTGTTACAATACCAGCTCAAGATCCTAGGGGTATGTGGAAATGTGCCTGTTCATTGCTGAAAGATTTCATGCCCAATTTATGTCCTTCACATAACTTTGTCCTTAAAAGCTATCTTTGGAATCCATTTCTATTACATTTTCGCAGCAATCATGTAAGGGGGTGCCTATTGTTTTTGCATATAAAAGACACAAGAAAAATATCTCAAAATGGTACAAGTCATCATAATAAAAAGGCATTGGGAAAGATTTCACCAGACCTAATATCTCAGGCTCTGTACCTCTTTTGTGGTCCAGGACACAGAGCTACTGTAATAAACCTGTATGTGAGAACTGGTAGCCACAGTTAAGTCACCTGACGTGACACCAGCCATTGCATTCAAGTGCAGTGATGTTCTTTGAATTGCTTAGTTCTTTCTACTTTTCAAAGCTCTCGTCACATATTTTAGTTATTTTAATCCTCAGACCACATTGTAATGTAGGTAGAATAGATGTATACTTATAATAATCATAACATCATTCTATTCAATGGTGTCCCAAAGGGACATAGGGAAAATGAGAAATTGTAGCTAAATGTACCTTTATTGACAAAATATTCACTACAAAATTTTACAAAATATTTACAAAATATTTCTCTCTGTCTTGACATATAAATCTAAAAATTATTAAAAATAGAAGAGTTTGTTAACTTTCCTATGTATGGCGACCTTTGTGATACCCTATATATAAAGCCCCTTTACTTGCATTACCTTATTTAGATCACAGTAAGAGAAAAACCATGAAATAGTATCATCCCCATCTTTCAGATAATTGAGAGCTTCATAGGTTGACTGATCCAAAATCCCCCCAGTGGTGGCAGGTGGAGAAGAGATGGAACCCAAGACTCATAGTCGGTCCAAAGTTCTCTGACTCATACTTCAGTCATCTTTCCTCCACTATGTCATAGCTGTATACCCAAAAAAGGAAAAATTGTAAGTTTTGTGCTTTAACTCCAAAAATTAGTCTACATGTGACTTCATACTAAAAGGGACTCACAAGGGACCATTCAGCTTAGCTGCTTGGCCACCACTGCCACCCCAGTGGGACCAGATGATAAATAGGAACAGATCATGGGAATAAGGCAGAGCAGTCCGAACGCACATGCTCAGGCATGGGGCTGGGGTCTGGACTGCTATCTGTACAGATATCTGTGGCTCACTCAGGAAATATTCCAAGAACTTTAGATGAGCCAGTTCGCATAGACATCGATTACAGCTCAGAAAGAATCATGAGGTATTTGAGATAGGAGACAATTGGGCACAAGGTGGCTTCTGTTATATAATACAAGCTCTCTATGCATTCATTCTTGTCCCAGTATATCTTAAAGATAGAGTGTTCAGCCGGGCGCGGTGGCTCACGCCTGTAATCCAGCACTGTGGGAGGCTGAGGAGGAAGAATCGCTTGAGCTCAGGAGTTCGCGACTCGCCTGAGCGACAGTGAGACCCCGACTCGTGAAAAAAATGGAAAAACCCAGCCGGGCGCCGCGGCGAGCGCCTGTAATCCCAGCGGCTTCCGGAGGCTGAGGCAGGGGGTGCCCGCAGCCCGAGTCTGAGGTTGCTGTGAGCTACCACGCCCACTGCACTCTGCTCAGGGGCATAGGGTGGGACCCTGTCTCAACAACAAAAAAAAAAAAAAAAAAAAAAGATAGAGTGTTCACCTGACTTAACCAAAGAGGACTGGGTTTCATAATGACCAAGATACCAGACTCAGGCTGCTCACCCTTCAGCACGGTGCTGGATTCCCTGGTGTCCCAGAGCCTAGGAAGGAGCTTCTGATAGAATAAAAGAACTGAGAAGCTGAAGAGGGATCAGGAGCTGCAGCAGCGGGACGAGTGTGCAGAGAGTCACATTCCCTCTGGTTCCCAGCTATGCCGAGAATGTGGCACCCAGGGGAAACCTTCTGGCCATCCCTATCTCTGCCCCGTAGCCCAGATGGACACAGCTCACTCTTACAGTGACCTCAGTAGCATGACTGATTTTACTCCCAGCAGCCTGGACTCCAGGAGGTGCCCCAGGTGACCAGTGTGACCCGCACAGGTAGAGAACATCCAGCAGCCTCTGCAGTGGAAGACGAGCTTCAAAGCCTTTTCCTCCAGAGAAGAGGGGACCTATGCTTCCTCTCCGTTTATTTTTCTGTAGCTGTATTTGGGGAAACTTCCACGTGTGCAAAGCAACACTCAGATAAATAGCGGCGTGTGTGGCTACAAGGTCACACAGAAGAGCCCAAAACCAGTAAATCTGGGGATGTTTTGGGCCAAACTTGTAAATCCGAACAATCTCACAGTTATGAAATGGAAAGTTTGTGGGGGAAAAAACAAATGCTATCGTTATTACAGTGTTACTACATTCATAAAATATATTTCATGGGGGGGGAGTTTACACAGGGGATAATGAGATTTTTGCTTTATACATTATTTATAACCGCTTAATCCAGGTACTGTGGGTTATTTTTTTTATTCCTTCATTTTCACAGCTACAAAACACTTCAGTATTTCTAATTTATTTCTGCTTACAATACAGATGTTCTCAATTGTGTTTCTAACTACATTTCAGCCGTTATGATCGCATTTATTTGTTTGTGTCAGCACACAAGCAGGCGTTGAATGCGCAGTACACAATGGTAAGGCTTTGAGAAGCCCTGTGAAAAGGCCTCTTATGCTTTCGTTATCAACAAACTAAAGCGTGCTGCGTGGCCTTATCTTTACCATCCGTGGTTTTAATCTTTGAATCCTTCCCCTGCAGTTGGGTAGGGCAGAGCAACAGACTTCTCTCGGCACAGAAAAGTTGCATGCCTTAAAACAGCACTTCTCAAGCTGACCATTTGGAAGCAACATTTGGAGAACATTTGGGTTATGTCCTCTCACTGAATTTCCAAGCTGTTGGTAACGGACTGAAGAAAATGCGGTCTGTACTGAATACTGAGAAAGCAAGAGTGTAAGAGCCTTGAAGGTCATGTGTAAATATTGACATTTTAATTTTATTTAGTATCCCAAATTGAGGCCCTCACATTGCTTATCTCGCCCACTCGCACCACCCTGCAGATTGTCAGGGAAAGATCTGATCTGAGCGCCCGTGGGTGCTCTTCTTGCCTTTGCTAACAAGGCTGAGTTTTGTTTGTGCGAAATCTGAGTCAGAGGGGCGTTCCTCCCCTCTCATCTCCACCACGGACTGATGCACCTAATTAGATAACAGAAATTTGCGGGCTGGATGTTCGTGTAGTGACATGAAAACCAAGATGCAAAAACAGTCAGAGAAAACAGCCTCCCACTCACTTACAGAGTCAAGTCAGGTGTCTAAAACCAAAGTTATTTGGGGAACCAATAACTCGCTAATTTGGCCAGAACACCCTCTGTGTGTCCTCAGCAGCAATGTGAGGAAGAAATGCCAGCATGTCCTCAGGCTCTGTACCCTTCTCAGAAACCAGGACTCTACCTGCAGAGCTTATTTTAATCAGGGCCGAATTCTGAAGGTGAGATGCAAGCGACAGCCAGGTCTCCCCGCCAGCAACAGTGGTTAGGACTCCCCACACACTTAACAACTTCTCCAAGACATTTGACTGTTGACCTACAACAGTATTACTTTCCTATGCCAAAGCAAAGAGACTTGCTTATGTAGAACAGCCTGGCAGTTTGGTAGCTTGCCAGAGGCTCCTGTCTCCCCACAGTGAGGTCATTGGAATCATTTCCCTCCTGGAATACAGTCGATTGAAATGCAGGTCCTGCAGAACTTAGGGGCCAATGAGTTAAGCATGGAGGGACGAGGGCCACCTCAAATGGTCTTTGGCCTAAAAGGTTTTTCTCTAAGTGAAAAGAAGAAAATTGAATGTGGGAACAAAATGATCTTTTAATGCTTCATAACTCAAATTCTCTGACTTACCTCAAAACGAGGGAAATGGTATAAAAGACCGACACCGTTTTTTACCCACTGCATTTTGAGTTTTGAAAGGTGCTCCTCAAATATTAACAATCTGGCCTCTGCGCCCAAATAAATGTCATGATTTACAACTCATGCTTAGGGTTGCAATGCTAATCATGCCTCCCTGCTCCAGCTTTCTAAGTCTCCTCCAGTTCAACTACTGAAATAGTGCACTGTGTTAAAGTGATAAGCAAAGATACATTTGTGTTGTTTTGTTTTGTTTTGAAGTAGTACTGAGTGGGCAGAGTCAGTCCCATTTAATATTCCCAAGAGGGCAAATGTCTGTGGCCCCACCCCTTTGCCTGGGTACCCTCCCCCTCACCTGATTGACAGTCTCCCCCCTCCCCATTAATGCGCTTCCAAAGGCCTTCCAGCTCCGCTAATCTCTTTCAACCATTGGACAGCAAAGCCAGTACCTACCTTAGCGTATCTGCCTTCTCAGGAATTAGTTTTGTGTTTTATACAAACCAAGAGAATTTCCATTTTAAGAGAGGGAAAGAAAGCCAAAGGAATGAAATGTTACAGATGGAATGTCATATCCCATGGCACCTGGATAAAATATAATTTGGGGCAGAGGAGTATAAACTCAGCATTCCTAAAGTAGACAAACCAGTTGAGTCAGTACCTATAAGGCAGATCTGATCAATTTCAGGACCAGGCCCTACCCCACACACACACAGCTTCCCACTGTGATGTTTTAGGCATTGTATGTATTTGCTCTGACTACCTACTCAGAACCTGAAACTAAACTAACAGAGTCTAGCTGTCCTGGTTATGCTCAAGACCCTACTGCCTTCCCACCTCCCCAGAAAGAAAGAAGGAGTGGTTTAAAAAACATTCCAGATATGGACAAAAAGCATGTTAGAGTTTCTTTGAAACATCGAAGTTAAAGTGACACAGTTCACTAATTTTATCAAGAGATGGATTACTCTGGCTAGCCTGAATTTGATTCAACCTGAAGCCTACCACGCCTCCCTTCCAGAGCCGTCTCCTCCACATGCTCATAGTTGAGTGTATAGAGGTGGGAGGGGAGAGGGAGAAGACTTGTCATATTTGAGCTTGTGAAAATGATGGCTTTTATCAAGTTCGATGTCATACGTTTTCTTCAATGGGAAGGAAGATTGTACTTTCCAGTGAGCAATAGTTCTTTATTATACAGAAATGGCTCCTAATTCTCAGCAGATAGAGCACTTGAGAAAACAGGGATATCCTCCCAAGCCACAAAGAATAATGTGATGGTCAATGTGATTGAATGTTGCAAGCTTCAATACAAGCTTCAGAGGCATATCCTGAAACATTTGAAACATGGGAGAGGAAAGTGCCTGCTGGCCACTGCTGTGGGGAGCATAAATGACTCAAAAGGCTGTTAGATTGACTGTCATTTTCAAAATTATCATCAAAATCAGTAACGATAAAAACACTTAGGCTGTGTTTATTGAGTTCATAAAATATCCCCCCCCAAAAGGGAAAGAATTCAATTTATCATGAATTTTAAAAACTGTAATTGTCTGGCTTCATTTCCAGAAATGGAGGGGAAAAAAAAGTCATTTTTCTTTTCATCTGGATTCATGCCTCTCCATCAGGATGCATATCAGAGGCATCTGGAGAGTTATGAGAGTTTGGGAATCTTTTTTGTTTGCTTTTTTTGTATTTTTTCAAATGATGTGTTTATACCCCACCACAGATCTACACTGAAATCAAATTGGATGGTTTGTGTCAAATAAATGTATACTTTGAAAAACTCCCCAAGTAAATTCTGAGATTCACTCCTGATTTGGTGATACTAATACCAACCCTTTTAACTTACCTTTGAATGTTGGGATGAGCAGTCTTAGATTTGAATCCCAGAACTCCTTATCTTGTCACTTGGAGGCCTGAAAGGGGAAAAAGTTTAAATGCTGAGGACAACTTTGACAAAAGTGAACACAAGATTAACGGATTTAGAACAAAAAGAAGCAAAGAGCTCTGTCTTCCTGGTCTTCTTAACACTGCTCTTGTCTTGACTCTGGGGGTTGCTCTGAGGCCCTTCACCCTGCACCCCTCCCTACAGGATGACTTCACCCCATGCCCTTTCCCCTCTCCCCTTGAATATCTGGCTCGATGATCCACCTTCTTCCTTGGCTTCAACCCCATATGCATTTGACTCCTGGATGAGTCTGCTGGGGCATCCATAGCAAAGTCCCACAGAAACACAGACCCACTTACACAACATAATTGTGTTTTCTTACAATTCTGGAGGCTAAAAGTCCACAATGAAGGTGTCTGAAGGTTTGGTTTCTTCTGAGGTCTCCCTCCCTGGCTTGTAAATGGCCACTTCCTTGCTGTGTCCTCGTAGGACCTTCCTCTGTGCTGGCAGTCTGGGTACCCCTTCTTCTTGTGAGGACATCAGTCCTATAGAATGGGGGCCCACCCTAATAATTTCATTTGACCCTATCTCTAAATACAGTTACATTCTGAGGGGCTGGGGGTCAGGGCTTCTACATACGAGTTGAGAGGACACAATTCAATACATACCAGCTCCAAGTTTTATGACCCTGATGCTACTTGGTGACCAGCTTATGTATTTGGAGAACTCTACATGAGAAAGGGACACAATGTCTACATTACAAAACAAGGACCAAGGTATGGGAGACAGAGGCTATAATTTTCAGTCCGGCAGAAAGGAATAATTATGTGAGAGTGAGAGGGGTCTAGTTCTTTCAAGCTGTATTCTCTGACAGTGTGTCTCTGTCACAGCAAGGGCATAACAGAGGTTGGATGAACACCTACTGTGCCCATCTTTAGAGAATCCAGCCTAAGCCACCAAAGTCCTTTTTTTCTTTATTTAATGTAATGATGTTAATGAAGGACTGTAAACCCAGAGGGATTAAAGCAAGATGATAAAAAAAAAAATCAGCAGAAAATCTGATGATGTGTCTACAGTACATCTCCAAAAGTAGCATAATCAGATAGAAGAAAAATGATTTTTTTTTGAAATCTCAGTGTCATGTCCTTCTTGGAGCAACATATTGGCAAGCAGGCAGGAGAGAACTTGAGCCATATCAAAGATGCAAAGGCCCAGGGAAAGCTGGTAGGCATGGTGGAGATAGACCCACTCAGAAATGTCTTTCCCAGGAGAAAATTGTCACTCAACCAGTGGATGCTCAATGACAATTTCAATGAAGATTTTCCCAAAGGAATCACAAAGGTCCAAATGCAGGTGATTTGACATCAACAAATCTGTGTGAAAACCACTTGGGAGGCCATTTGATCTCAAGTGTCAGCATTAGGGGGCTGAGAGTTGCCGGGTCTGACTCCAGGTGCAATTCGTCTCTGTACCAGTCAGCTAACCTAAGGTAAGTCACTGTCTTCTCTGAGTCTCAATTTCCTTGTCTGTCAAACAGGAATAATATCCCCTATCCCAACAGCAAATTGTAAAAAACCAATGAGTTGATGTGATTTAACTATGACTTTGCTATGAATTTAACCACGCAATTTAATATATTTAATTGTGAATTGTAGAGTATTATTCAAATACATGATATGAATATTGTCATAATGTTTTTCTTTTGTCCAAGGCAACTGCCGATACTGAGAGCTATAAATGCAAGTGATCTCCCCATTAGGGAGAATGCGGAAGGCTTTGAGGGATGCTCTTTGACAGTTTAATTTTCTCAAAAAAGATGCAGACTTCCTAGTCTCAATAGGAAAAGTAATCTAGGACAGGCATTCATATTCCAAAAGATTGTAGGGAGATAGAAAGAAATAAAAAATAAAGAAATTCTACACATCAAAAGAGTAAATGGTCTTAAGGTTCTTTCAATAGATAGCAGTTCCAAACTACACTATGCTTTAGCTCTATCCAAGACACTTACTGAAAATGAAGACCGTCCCTCGAAGCCATCCCTACCCTCACGTCTGGTAGTGTGGTTCACCAGAACAACACTTTGAAAAACAGTTCCCAGGAGGGTGAATTCAGACACTTAAAAGAAGCATCCCAGACTTCATACAGCACAGGAGGCTTTGCAATGTTTAACAAACCTGGTTTCCATGGGTGGTACCCAGAGGTGACTTAGGGTCTCTCTCCATAATCTCCATCTACCTATCTCTAAATTGCATCAAAACAAGCATTCAAGGTAAGTATAAACTTGGTGCTTGTTAGGCAAAGCAGCTTCAAGACAACACCCTTGATTCTCCCTCCTCTCCAGATTGCCATCCTAAACCACTCTACCTAGGAAGTTTGGATTTGCCAACTATACAGAAGGAGGAAAGCCATGCTGCGTTGTCACTGTCGAGTCCTGCTGGGCTGCGTGGGGGCTGGCATGCGGAGAACTGCTGTGGCTTCTTCGGCCCTCCTCCTGGTACCTCTAGCTCAGATAAAGTGGAGATCCACAAAGCCTTTCCACTCCACCATGCCCACCAGTTCACAGGACAATGCCGGCAATAGCCATCAGCCAATTCTAGAGGACATCCCTTTAGAAGAGACACCTAAGCCCTAAGAAAGAAATAGAGATTTGAGGACCTTTAGAATTTGATGTCTTCTTACATCCTGCTAATCACTGACATTGAGGAAGTAACAGGACCAGCTTTCTTAGGTCACCATCACCTGCCCTTAACACTGGACTCTCCTGCTGCATCTCTGGATCACATGCAATCAATTGTACAGTTATGGTCACACACAGCCCAGGGTTCTCCACTGACAGCCAGACCCACCCAAACCAAGAAAAATACTTGAATCAGTGAGGAGCAACTAATATCAGATGATATTTTAAGGCAAATTCCTGAATGCCTACACTATTTCCATCTTTACTAAGAAGTATACTTGTGTTCTGATCAGTAGAGTATAGGCAGCGCTCACTTCGTAATATTTTTGTAGGAATCAATACAGTGTGACCAAATTAGTGTCAATAGGTTAGATTCTTATTTTGTCATTATTGAGGGTTTTCACCTCTTCATTGGAAAACCATTGGTTTATATCATGCCATTTGACTTGTGGTTCAAGTGCTTTCAAAGAACTGATTTCTTAAAATACATTCTTAAAAGCCTGACAGTCTAACCATTGGAAAATCTAAGTCAGGATTGTACGGCAGACTAAACATGGGTATGATGGGAAGGGATGAAGGTGACCAAGGACAATAATATTGCATATACAAATAGATGTCTGCCACCTCAAGCTAGGAGAGCAAATGGAGCACCAGCAAAAATAAAAAGTGGGCAAGCACATTTTGATTTAAACTTTAAAATGTTGCCAAGCGCCCTAATATCTTTCCCATTAGAAAAAAAGTGCAGCTACTGTTCAAAGGAAGTGTTGTGTATATGTGTGCGTGTGTGTGTGTGTTACGTTAAGAGAGTTCCATTTCAATTTCTAAGCCTCATAAGCAATCATCCTCATCATCTTTCATTTGTACAAGGTTTCACTGTCTTCAAAGCACTTTCACAGATATTATTTATTCATCCAACAAACATTTATTGAGTTCCTCCTCTCCACCAAAGCATTGTGCTAAACACTGGAAGCTACAAATACACAAGAAATAAGACTGACTTCATAGAAGCAAACAACAAATTTAAGGAAGGGAAAAGTCTTTGAAAAGACTTCTTCCCAAAGAATGGGATGACAATTTTTTTAACATGCAATTTTTCTCCGTACCCCAGAATCTTAGCAATGATAAAGAAGAAAAATAAGATTGCCAATTCCCCAATATTTTCAGAAAGCCATTTCACTGTTTCTCATTCATTTATCATTCAAAGGCTAATCATTCAAGAGCTTCATGCAATCTAAGGAGGCATCCCACCTAAGTCTTTCTAGAAGTTTTTAAGGATTTCCTAAGACCTATAGACATCTCTATTTGCCATACTCCTGGATGGAAAGGGAATAGTATTCTTCCTCTTTTGTAATAGGTTGGGCATTAGATTTACAAATAGACCTTGAATGTGTCAATTTGCAAAGCAATTAAGGATCACTGAGGATGTGTTGTGCATTGTGACTGGGAACTATAAGAGATGAGTAAAACCATGCTCCTGACCACAGTAACCCAAGAGAGGAGAAATACATATAAAAAGCTAAGTAAAATAGAATGTAAAGCAAATGCTCTCCAGTAGTGCGAAGGGTATATCTAGGGTAGACGTCTTCATCTAAACTTCCTTGCCAGCTCACTGCTGTCCTTGCCCTGCTATGTGGTAGGACAGATATCCAAGGCAGACAGCTGCCATGCTGTAGGCTCTGTGTTCTGTTTGCAATTATATTCTTTAAAATTCTAGAATGGGTTATGAAAATATATCCTCTGAGCCCTTTAGAAAACAAGCCAGCCTCATTTCACTTAGAAAAGATATAGATTAATCTTCTTATGTTGATAGGGAATATTGAACTAGGTGACTAGACAGATGCAGTGAATCTTAAAGATTCTGAGAAGGTCTCCAGATTTCCTACTGGTCACACTGAAAAAGAATTTGTACCAAATAATATCACACAAGATAAATTCATAATGTTTAAGCCGCAGTGCCCTAAGGCTGCCGGTGAGACTTGAGGGAAGTTTCTAAAGACATTCCTTAGCATTTGCCCTTAGCTTTGTATTATCCAAACAAAATTACTGTGTCACACAATAATTTAGATGAAGGTGTAGAAATCGTGCTCTATCAAAACTCCAATGAATTTTTTTAAAATTCTCAAAACATGGCAAATAACTCACACTGGTCCATGACAAATACATTTTTTGAAAGTTTCTAGAATGTATGAATGGATAGCACAGATCCGAAAAAGGAACTGACACTAAAGAGATCATACACAGAGGGATTAATTTAAGGTCCTGCAGAAGGACAGATTTGACTGAGCAGTTTGATTGGAGAAGGCATTCACTACCCCTACCAAAACAAACAAACAAACAAAACAACCCAAAAGATAAAACATAGACAGAACAACTTCATATTCTAATCTTAGATCGCATCAATAGAAGCATAAAACCTAAAATGAAGAAGACGATAGTTTAGTTTGCCCTCTCAGGCCACATCTGGAGTGTTTTGTTAATTTTAAATGCTACATACTGAACTGACTTAAGGAAAAATAGAACAGTGAATAGGCCAAACATCACATCATGTGAGAAATAATTTATTGTGTGTGATTATCATCACAATCATAAAAAGAACTAACTGCCAAGTGCTTTACATGCATTTTCTCTTTTGGTTCTCACCACATTTTGCCTGTGAGGCAGCTACTATTATTACCCCCATTTCACAAATAAGAAAATAAAGGCTGCGAGCAGCCAGGCAACTTGCCCCAAGTCAGAGAGTCAACAGTTGGGAGCAGCCATGAATCTCAACAAGGCCTGTCTGGTTCTAGAGCCTACAGGCTTAAGAAGAGGAGAGAATATTAGAAAGACTGCTACTTGTCAGCAGGAGGAGGGCATATTCACACGGCTTTCAGTGGGAGCTTTAGAACCAAAGAATGGAAGTTATGGGAAAACTGGCTCATTATATGAAAAATGTGTCTCACACAGATCCCTTCCCAGGCTTTTGCACCTCATTTCAAATCAAATTGACTATTTCCATGAATGAGGGCAATTATGTTAATTGCAAAGAGTTGTTTTCTGTCTACCAAGCCTCACAGTTCAGATTTTTAAGGTGGTGTCTTTCTGTTAGTCACATTTCTGGCTCTCTCTATTTCTGTTCCTATTAACTACTGCACAGATCTGAGTAATGCAAGTATTACAGATGTTTAGCTTTGACTTTACAAAATATATCAGCTGTAGCTGCTCTTGAAAGCCAGGAATTCCTCCTTCCCTCCATGCCACTTTGAAACCAGGATAGGAGATTTACAAGTCACCCCAGGTTTTGAAAAGAAGTGATCCATTTCCAACTTGCAATCTACTTAAAATAATCTCCCCAATTACATGGAAGTAATTTACTCTATATTTACTTTCTGCTTTGGACTATCAAATATCTCTTCCTCTCACCCTCAGGGGCAGCAGCTGGATTAAAACTTCCACTCCCTGACTTGCTGGGGTTGTATTTTTTAACTCTTTCATACTCACTTAGGAGCAGGCAAAGTTTGCACGCAAAATGATGACTCAAGTTCCAACTAGCTCTAAGATTATTGCTATCTTAACCTATGACTCAAGTCCCAACTAGCCCTAAGATTATTTATGTTAGATCTTACCCATTTCCAAAGCTGCTTATTATTCTTAGTAAAAATTATTTCTACAGTATTGAGGCTGACTTTATAAAAATGTAACAGTAGAACATAATACACTGAAGTTACACGTTGACCCACGCAGTGCCAAACAAACAAATGAATGTATTGTCTGCTACAGCTTCAGGCCAAATTCAAGGCCAGCTAAACCTGAAGTCCCTGGGTTGGGTCCATTGTCACCTTCCATCTTAGCAGTGGGCATGTAGCCCTGAAATCTCAGAGCTTCTTCCTGTCTAACCTCTTTTGGAGAAGAAGAGAAGTATTTTAAAAATAAATCTTGGAGGCCAGCGTGGTGGTTCATGGCTATAATCCTAGCACTCTGGAAGGTAGGGGCAGGCTGAGGTCACGAGTTTGAAACCAGTCTGAGGAAGAGCAAGATCCCAGTCTGTAAAAATAGCCAGGTGTTATGGCAGGTGCCTGTAGTCTCAGCTACTTGGGAGGGTGAGGCAAGAGGATCACTTGAGCCGGAGTTTGAGGTTACTGTGAATCATGATGTCACAGCACTCTACCCAGGGTAACAGAGTGAGACTCTTTTTCAAATAAATAAATAAATCTTGGTGTCACCCATCCCATGGATGAGCCTAACTTGTTTTTGTTTTTAATAATAGACTACATTTTAAAGCTATTGTGTGTTTACAAAAAAGTTGGGCAGAAAGCATGGGGAGTTACTATATAAGCCTTCCCACCCCACCCCCATGCCCATAGTTTCCCCTGTTATTAAGTGCTTGCACTAAGCACTGAGAATGATTGTTTTCCTTTTCTTGAGACAGGACATTACTATCTTACCCAGGCTGGCCTCAAACCCATGGGTTCGAGAGATCCTCCCTCCCCAGACTCCAGAGTGGCTGGGAATGCAGGCATGCACCACATCTGGCTGCGCCTGACTTTTTGACAGAGCAGCCATTCCTCCTGCTAAGACGTCTTTGCCACATCAACAGGGACCCGGCCCAGAGACAACCTACCCTAAAAACAAGAGAGGGAGCAGGAAGCAGGAGGGAGGTATGGGCTCTGGCAAGAGCCATAGCACAGCAAGTTTCAACAGGGTATTTTTGAAGAGATTGTTACATTATCTTATTTAATTACAGTGGGAAAACCTCACATGGGTAAACTATTTATTAAAAACAAGGCCGTGCACCAATTCGGCAGATGTCACAGTGCTGTTATCAGGGAGAGTTGCCCCCACAAATCACTCTGCCAGGGTGCGCTGTGCTAGGAAGAGGCTTTTCCTAGCACCCTTTACTGCACCAGCTTTTAACTGCTAATGAATTAAACTTGCTGAGGAGCTAAGAATGATGTTGTTTTGTTTGCACACAGATTGTATGACTAACATGGATGATATAAATAAAATCATTCCAAGCTTTATCTGCAGGTGGACAATAGTGCCTGTGTTCAAGGGAAGCCTGGGATGGCCCCCACAAGAGATTAGGTTGTTACTGTAGCGTCTCAGGCTTGCACACTGTTAAAAGCCCAGGCTTATAAGTCCACATAGGACAGTATGCCTGATTGTGCTATTTGTCAGTAGGGGAACCTCTTCCCCAAACCTGAAACCATTCTATGCACCAGGGTGGGTGTGAGGTCTATGAATACGCTAAGTGGACTCTGTGGGATTCTGAGCTAACTTCACTCTGTAATATTTATGAAAGTGGTTGAGATCCAGCCCTGGTGCTCTCTGGACCTCCAGGATGATGTGTATTTCTACATGCTAGCTATCGTAACAAATACATGTGAGGGGATATGTTTGTGCTTTTATTTTGGGAAACTTTGCATAAAAATCTGCAAGCATCTCCTGCAAAATGCAGAGCATCACTCAAGTTCTTTGTGGGGAAGGCATGGGGGCACGGGTTGTTTATTTATGGGTTGTTTCGAGTTCAAAACAGAAATGCTTTCATGACCAAGAGAAGTGACCTGATGTCTAGAGTTCTGAGTCATGGTTTGAGCTTGGCTCACAGCTGTAGGAGAGTTTGTCTATAAGTAGGTGTGGTGAGCTGTGAACACCAGCCTTGTTATGGCTGTATGCTGTGTACAAGAGTCTTTTGGTGATGTAAGGTCATCTAGAATGGCTAGAAACCCAGAATGGGTAGATGTGTGTGTGCGTATGTGTGGGGGGTGGGGGTGGGGTGTATATGTGTGTGGGTGTAGAGGAAGAGGGTCAAAGCAACCAAAGTAGAAATCTGATAACACTCATAGCTCATCAGGATACTTTTGTCTGGGAATCACTCCCCATCAGTCAAGAGGCTTCAAAAATTAATTTAATTTGATTAATGGGAGATTGAAATCCCATACCAAGGCCTTAGGAAATCTCATGGTGAATTAAATCAAGTGGATAGTTTCATACCTCAAACTTTTCCTGTGGCTTCCAGGCAGAGTCCATAATCTTGGGGAGTTTATGAGGCAATTGGTCACCCCACAACACATCTAGACTGATTCCAAAAGGCAGATTCTTAAGTCTTTCTAGACTGTCACATTCATATTTCCAGACTCCTTCTGTGTATTTTCCAAATGCAGTATTTTATTTTATCTTTTTTTCATTTTTTATTTTTTATTATTTTTTTTCAATGAATGTGAATGGTGTATTTTTTATTAAATCATAAACGCATAGATCATGTATGCATTAATGCATGTATAGGGCACAGTATTTTAAATAACCGCAAATGCCCCTCTTATCACCCAATACTCATATAGTCATATAAATTCATTTAATAAACCTTCAACTTGTACAGAAGCGAGCTCATGGTTTCCTAAAACAATATCCTTGTCCCTGCACCTTACATTTCTACGGGAGTACTCCCATCCGCCCTTCTCCCGTGCATCAGACTCCTGACCACAGTCTACTGTTCCCACTCTGACTTCCAAGTCATCATTCTTCCTCCTTCTCACTTTCAGGGGTGCCTGTTCTTATCACCTTAGTCTTCCTAGTCTCTCATCATCCTATCCATTCATAAATACTGTTTAAATCTTGTTTACATACTCAAGCAAAAACTTTTTACTGTGCATCTGGCTCAGCATGTTTCTTACCTCTGTCATTTTCCCCCTAAGTCTATCATCTATCGAGCAGCATTCCATCCTGTGTCCATCACTCCATCCACTAATGTCAGGATGACTCCTTGAGCACCTAATGGGCACCATGCACTGCTTGAAATATTGGGAAGAAAAATATGAAGAGGATGTGGTCCTTGTTCTCATGGAGTTCCCAGGGGAAGACAGACTCATATGCACTGTGTGTGATAAAAGCAGGGGGTAGGAGAGGAGCACAGAGCCCTAGTCCAGGGCAGGGCGGGGAGGAGACCATCAGAGCAATCATCTCCTCCTCCCCAGGCAGACAGCTTCCCTCAGGGACACCATATTATGCCCCGGCTTATGTCTTCCCATGCTGCGACCTGA
Organism: Nycticebus coucang; assembly: GCF_027406575.1. Taxonomy (NCBI): domain Eukaryota; kingdom Metazoa; phylum Chordata; class Mammalia; order Primates; family Lorisidae; genus Nycticebus; species Nycticebus coucang. Next base: position 18,686,563 of record NC_069784.1, on the reverse strand, counting down.
AAGGCCCTTTCCATCCAAGTCTTAGCTATTTCACAGGATCGTGTTTTCTCAGGTTTCAAGCATCATCTCCTCACCATCTTTGCCGGTGCCTTTGGGAATTCTCCAACTTCCCATTCAGGACAGCTCATCTAGGAATTGTTTTATATGTGATGCTTTGCCTTCTCAAGAAGATTGCTACCTCTCCTTACTGGGGAGATAATTGCATTCCCCACAGTGAGCTGCTGGGTACACAGTAGACACTCAGTTAAACACATCAGATGGGTAATTGATACCTGGACTTCCTTGCCCATCATCTCCCCTTTTGTCAACATGAGTAATACCACATTGACATACAGTAGGCACTTAGTAAAAGGAAGACGTCGCACGTGAGATATAAGAAAGAACAAGGAATTCAAAGTCAAATGGACCCAAGTTCAAATCCCAACTCAATTACCCTGGCTGTTTGAACTTGGCAAACTTTTACCTTTCTTGAATTCCATGTTCCTTAAATGCAAAATGAAGACTGATAAAGCAAACTTTATGTCTATCCAGGGGGTGATAAAATGAGTCTGTGTACATATAATGGATAGCACAGTGCTTGGCACTTACCAGGGGACCAAAACATGCTCGATCCTGCCCCTGCCTCTCTTCTTCCTCCTCTCCCCACTCCTACCCCTTCATGCCAGGAATAATTTGGCAAGAAGCAATAGAGACATTTAAAAACTTTAACACCTGCCTGCTTTGGGTTGCAAAACAGCACTTAAGCTTTTCTCAAGCACCCAACATAAAGCCTAGCAAGGATCTAGATTGTGTTTATCACATCCAGCTTGTCACAGGGAAAATGTTGGCTTATGTATTATTTACTCTTATTATGTGGGCATAAATGTAATGAAATTCTATGATCTTTGAGTTCTAACAGCTCTCAAAAAATGTGAGAGACACTCTATGTTTTTGACTGCCATTCATTCAGTCAACTTGAATGTGAGACCAAGGGAAAATCCCTGTACATTCTTCTTCCCATCGAAAGGGTTAAACATCCCTCCTGCAAAAGGACTCAGTGTTCCAACTCTAAATGTCATGAGAATATGGCCTGGAAAGGCTGAGGGCCATTGCATTATACAATTACCTATTTACTGGAGACAGTATATTTAATAACTAATCATCTAATCTAATAATACTGAAGAATATCAGACTCAAAGGTCAAGTGTTTAAGATTAGGGAGAAAGCAACCTTAAAGTACATTTAAAAGAGCCTCACAGATCAACAAGTCTGCCTTGGAACCTGCCACACTACCTTCGCTTCCAGGCCAGTAGGGAGCTCAGAAATCTCATCATCTTTCAAGCGCAGGATATATATTATAACCACTCTTTCCATAGGTGTTTTATTCCATGATGTCTCTTAGCAATTTCAGAAGATGATGTCACCTTGTATGATAATAGATTCGCTCCGAGAAGTAAAATTTTACACTTTGAGTTTTTTGATATACTCTTGCCCAAAATGCTATTTTTTTTTCCCCTCAGGACTGTCCAGTGTTAACAAGTTCTGTTTACTTCCATTTTGTGGTTCACTCTTCTGGACCTTTTTCTCAGAGACCTAAGACACCATCATTCCTCAAGATACTCATGGTACAAATTCCTCATTTTCCAAGTACCTAAAAACCTCATAATGAAAAGTCACCCTTTATTTCTCACTGTTGAAAATCTGAATGGATACTCTTCCTCTTTCTTTCATAGAGGAAAAGTCTTGTCACAGTTTAGATTCTCTAGATGAATTCCTTAAAGAATCACCATGGAGTGCTGACTCTCCAATATGCACACTTGGCCAGCAAGACATTTATTTTTCTTCCAAGTATTTGAGTACTTTCTTTCAATATTTTCATAAATTGCTTACTTAGGTCCCTTGATGGCTTCTAATCTTGATACTTTGCTCACAATTTCTCAGAGTAGAACATTTTTGAAGAAAGATATAGATACCCCTGCTAAAATTTTCCAGGAAAAACAAAAACATAAAAACCCTGCAAATATCTGGGCAGAATGGGTTATGCTATGGTAATAAATTAACCCAGAGACCCCAGTGGATCATCAAAATAAAGGTTACATTTTTTTGTTCCAATGTATGCTCACCACAAGTTAGTGAGAGCCTCTGCTTATAGGGCTACTCAGATACCCAGGCTGCAGCTCCACATGGTTGCTCAGGGACTCAAGTTGAAGGCGATTTTCCACCTGCTCATGTCCCCACAGCAGAAAAAAAGAAAAAGAAGAAAAGGAGAAGCCCACCAGTGCTCTTCTATGCTGAGGCCTAGAATGAACATCATCCCACTTTAGCTTATGGCCCATTAGGACTAGTCACAAATCCCCCTAAGTTCCAGGAAGTGTGGATAAATATCCAATAGTGGAATTGCTGGATCAAATGGTAGGTCTACTTTTAGTTCTTTGAAGTATCTCCATATGGAGGTTGGAGGTTGTACTAGTTTGTGTCCCACCAATAGTGTATAAGAGTTCCTTTCTTTCCACAGCCATGTCAGTATCTATTGTTTTGGGACTTTTCAATATGAGCCATTCTCATTGGAGTTAGGTGATACCTCATTGTGGTTTTGATTTGTATTTCCCTAATGATTAGGGGCTTTGAACATTTTGTCATGAGTTTGTTAGCCTTAGTCTATCTTCATTTGAAAAGTTTCTGTTCATACCTTTTGCACACTTTTTTTTTTTTTTTTTTTTTAGAGACAGAGTCTCACTTTATCACCCTCAGCAGAGTGCTATGGTGTCACAGCTCACAGCAACCTCCAACTCCTGGGATTTTAGGTGATTCTCTTGCCTCAGCCTCCTGAGCAGCCGGGACCACAGGCGCCCGCCACAATGCCTGGCTATTCCTCCGTTGCACTTTGGCTGGGGCCGGGGTCAAACCCACCACCCTCGGCATATGGAGCTGGCGCCCCACTCACTGAGCCACAGGTGCTGCCCTTGCCCACTTTTTAATGGGGTTGCTTGTTTGCGTTTTGCTGATTTGCTTGAGTTCTTTGTAGATTTTGGTTACCAGTCCTTTATCTGATGCATTGCCTGTAAATATTTTCTCCCATTCTGTGGGTTGCCTATTTGCTCTTCTGATTGTGTCCTTGGCTATGCAGAAGCTTTTTAATTTGATCGGGTCCCATTTATTTATTTTTATTATTGCTATGATTGCTTTGGGAGTCTTTATGAATTCTTTGCCTAGGCTGACATCTATAAGAATTTTCCCACCATTTTCTTGTAAGATTCTAACAGTTTCCTTCTTTAAGTCTGTTATCCATTATGAGTTAATTTTTGTGAGTGGAGAGAGGTGCAGATCCTGTTTCAGTATATTTTATTATTCACACAATGTTGTATATAATGCAATGGTACCTGTATAAAGTAAACATATACATACAGAGAGTACACAAATGACAGTTTGCTTAGTTTCTTTAACTGATAAGAAGGATTGTTATTATTATTGTTCTCATTTACAGAGGCGGAAACGGAGGCTTAAAGAGGTTAAAATGAATGGCAGAGCTGAAATTCAAAGTGTCTAATTCCAAAGCCTATATGGTCTGGCATGATCACTAAAGGGATTCCTGGTGTTCAAAGACCAGTGCTCAAAAACCAAGTTCATTTGTGCCTGCAGAAATGCCAACTTCTGGGCTAGAAGAAATTCCATACTTTGATCATCTTCCATGGTAAATTGGAAGGAAAGGCAGAAGAAAAGAAAGTAAGGTTACGAATGCCAGATAGTCACTAGGTAGTAAATGCAAAAGTATTTAAAGAAAGTAAATGTCCAAGGGAAATATCACAATGTTTGGTTGACATCCTCTTCCTCACCCATCCCCTTATCATCTTCCTATGGAAATCAGCTTCCTGGCACAAGCAGACAGACAGTCCATGGTTTGAACGTGTAGGGATGGACACATCCAGATTCCTAGCACCCGGGAGTTCAGAGGCAATCACCGTGGGCGAGACACTTAGACCTTCATCTTCTGGGTGTATCTCCATGTGGTCCCTAAGAGCTACATCCACGAAGAGAAACATTTTACGTTGTTCAGCATACTTGGATTTATGGTTATCTTCTATTTTCTTAGCCAGTAATGAGTGATCCTCATAAGTGTTGAACCAAAAGTACTAGGCCCTCTATAGGACACTCATTATTAGAAGGCTTTGAAGCTTGGGAAGAAGTTGAAGTTTAAGAGGAAACATTTTTTAAAAACTTTATATTAGATACACTAAAAAACAATAGTGCAATGGAATTCTTTAGAGGTAACCAAATTTCTCAGGCTATCTTTGAGGCAGTGATAAAAATTTAATTTTTTTAAATCTCTGAAGCTTGAGAAGAAGTTGAAGTTTAGGAGGAAAATTTTTTTAAAACTTTATATTAGATACATTGAAAAAAAAAATACCAAACAGTGTGGGCAGTGCCTGTGGCTCAAAGGAGTAAGGCCCCAGACCCCATATGCCAGAGGTGGCGGATTCAAACCCAGCCCCGGCCAAAAACTGCAAAAAAAAAGGAAAAAATAGTGCAATGGAATTCTTTAGAGATGACCAAATTTCTCAGGCTACCTTTGAGGCAGTGATAAAGATTTACTTTTTTAAAATCCCTATCAAAACCTTTTGTGCAATATTTGCATAAATTCTCAAACAATGGGACTGTTTTCATGTAAATTTCTTTTCAGAAAGATTCCTGCTTTCTGAAAGCAGTGAAACTGTAGCTGTGTCCTATAAAGCCACTTTTTATTGCCTCCTGCTGACGATGCTTTAGACTAATGATCGGAAAACTTGTGTCCCCAGCTTGGTATTGGGTGATCTGTGGTGCACAAAGTGAAAAGAGAAAGTGAGGAATTTACTTTTTAGTTAATTACTTCTGGCTAAGATGGGGGAGTGCTCCCCAGACCTTCCAGGACCCCTGAAATCTGAAAAGCCCTCTATAAAATGTAAAGGATCTAAGCCGTCAACCCCATCACAGGAATGGCCACAGGGGGTAAAAAAAATTCACTAATGTATGCCTAATTTCAGTGAGAAATTTTTCTGTGTTTCAAAAATCTGACTTTTTTCTCTAACTGCCCTTGCCACCTTTCTAGCTAGGAACAGGAAGACCCCAAGTCAGCATGAATATGTAAAAAGGTAAGAACTAGCTACCCATAGGAACAAAGCTTTCACTCTTCTGAGGCTTCACTGTTAATAAAAAACAACTCTACCTTTATTTTTCCAGAGATGTATGTCTAAAAGTTATAGTAAAAAATCAGTTAATCAATCTTTCCTTCCTAGACCCAGCCCTCTCTTTGTTTCTCAAAGACCCTGAGTTCTCTAATACCTGGGCACGCCTAGGGAAGTTCAGCTCACTATAATAGAATTTCTCTGTAGCTGTTCTAAAACTCCATATTACATCTGCAAACTCTTCTACCTGTCTGCAGAGAACACGGCTCCTTGACTTCTCTCTTCAGAGAGAAAAAGCTCATACCCGTTTAGATTACCCACCACCCACCGTCCTCAATGCTCCCTGCACACAAAAAAATGTCAGCCCTCATGGCAAAGTTCAGGACATAACTGTGTTAGGTAATTTAATCATTTACCATGAAATATCAGTTATCTTAATCTTAGGTAGTACAGCCCTTAAGTCGGCTGCATATTTGTATGTAATTGAAAACTAACTCTACAAGGAAGAACACAGGATTTTGTTTTTTAATAAATATCGTTAGAAATTAAATTTTTCCACTGGTGAAAGAAAGATGTTATTCAAAGCACCACGAGTTTTTCCCTTCAATGCTTGAAGAGCTACCACTCCGCTCGTCTCTGGCGTGTGTTTGTGGCTCCCCTCCCTGCCATCGCCTCTAACATACTCACATGTCCCTTCCGTTCCACGTTTATTTGTTATTATTGTGTGTGACCAAAGGTAGCATTCCATTTCCGAGGACTCCACTGGGACACTTAGGAAGAGCAGAGGAGCTCCGTGAGGGAACTGGGCAGGAGGAACCCCCGAACCAGCTTTGCCTCCGGTGACACATTCCACTTCCGAACGTTCCTTTACTTTCCAGATACCTGATGTATTATTGGAGAGGCAAACACAACAAGGCCAAGATGTCTTCATTGTCTGTCAAGGCCAGGCCTCAAATACTGAGTGAGTGAGGCCCTGGATTTCCACAGCCAGCTGGTCAGACCTCATGGACAGCTGCAGCAAGCAAGGGACTAGGAGGGGGTAGGGAGGTGACAGAGCCGAGACGGGCCAGGCAGGCAGCTCTGCGTGTGACTGCCGCAGAGAGAGAGAGTCCGGGCCCGAGGAAACCCCAGCAGCAAGGGAAAAACAGATTGACTCTCAGTGACTCATTTAGCTCCTGGATTGGACAGATCTCTCCCCTGCTGGCAATTTGGCTCTGCATCAATAGTTCGGATACCAGGCTGAATAGCTTAAAATAATTAGAGGGGAAAAAAAATCTGCAAAACCACTAGCCATCCAACTCTCTACTCTGTGCTGAAAGACACAGGACAAATGACATCTAAGTTATTAAATATGAAGTCACTGGATTTGCTGCCCATTTGATCCAAAAGCAGAGAACTGGATAAAACTCAAATTTATAATTCTGTGTAGATGGCCTATTTGTCCTTGAGGCAATCCATGAATTTTGGCTGGGCAGCCACTGCAACATGTGGAAGTAATGTGGGGGGAGAAGGGGATGAACAATGTTTGATTCCCCCCACCCCCCACTCAGCTTCTGCCCCCTGGGAAAAAAAAAATGAAAATGTCAATAAAGACTGTGAATGTGAAGAGAAATGGAATCTGAGCCCGGAGTTTAGTAGCTGGCAGTTTAAACTTTATATACTTTAGGCCGACAGGCGGCTGGATTTCCTGTACTTTATATCCAATGTACAAAAACAGAAGCAACAGGCTCATTTGGTATCTGTAAAGGTCAGTTAAAATTATAGAGACATCCTTTGGAGCAAATCCCCAGTCTTATATTTGCATATTTATGAACTAGAGATTATGACAGGCCATTCCATTTATTAGAGCAGTGCTGCTATAGTTAATAGTCTGTCAGCATTTCCATTATAAACCCCGTTTTTCAGTGTTTTAATATCTCAGCTGTTAGAAATCACATCAGGCTGAAAAGTGGTCTTCGGCCTCTCAGGCCCATGGCAGGGTGAGTTGGTGGTGGTGGCAAGGCTCTGGAACCCAACAAAGGCATTTAAATCAAGCCAACGGGTTTTACATTGCACATTAACAGTAAATGTAAAATCAGGGCTTTCGAGGAGGACTGTTGGATTCTTCTCCTCCCCCTCAATCCCCAAATTATCTTTCCCCGTCTTGTCATCCTTGACAGATTCGAGGATTCTGTCTGATAGACATTCTCTATCTAAAGGGAAGGCTGTTTAAGATTTTAGAGCAGAAAGTTTTGGCTTGGTAGGATGGTTTCCCTCACGTCACTGGAATCATGGGGCTGGGATGAACGTCAGCATAAAGCAAAGAAGCTGACACTATTCATTCAGCCATTCTCAAGGATTGGGTGGTGGAGTCTAAAATCTGTAGGGGAGATGGGCAGATGGGAGACCCCGGGGGAGTTGATGTCTTAAGGCAGTTTGCTGGCAGAATTCCTTCTTCCTAGAGAGAGGCCAATCTTTTTCTTAAGGCCTTCAGTCATATGGATGAAGCCCACGCTCGTTGTACAACATGAAATTAACCATCACAAGGGTCATCTGCATTACTGCTTTAAATGTTAATCTCATCTCTAAAAAATACCTTAACATTAACATGCAGACAGGGTTTGGTCAAATATCTGGGTACCATGGTCTAGCCAAGCTGACATAAAATTAACCATCCCAAGAATAAACAGCATTGTATTTTAAACATCTCCCTACATATATAGTCTTGGATTTGACCTTGGTAATTCAAAATTAATGACAGAGTCCTTGTCCTCAAGGTGCTTGTGGTCTACCATCTCACTGGAACCAAGTTTTCACCACAAAATGACAGAGCTGATAGCTGGCTCCATGCTACAGGTTCCCCCTTGTGTGATTCAGGATACACCTGGCACAGAGGCACCCCGGAGGGTATGCTTTTAGCTGTGCTCTCAAGAGAAGGCACTGGTTGGTATCCAAAGACTGCTCAACACACGAGAAAACCTGACACTAAGCTCTCTGGCAAGTAACTCCGTGATGCCTGAAGCTCTCTTGGGATCTGAGGAGAACTTAGAAGAGGAGGACAGGGAGGAAGCAGATTGCCTTATTACTAAGTCGTTCATTCCAACAAAATGAGTATTGACTCCCATTATACGGCTCCCTGATACATTTTAGGATGAGTCACATAAATATATTCTCAACTGGACAACCATCTGCCACAGGGAGGATTGAAAACTTTCATACTACTTGGCAGAGTTTTCAGTATTTCCCCTCTGCAGAAGTGCACACCAACCCAAAAACCTTCATTAGGAAAAAACCTTGGGGGACCGTCTGACCCTAGGGACTCTCCACATGTATAGCCCAGACCCGAGAGCAGCTCTGTCTAATAGAAGCAGCTCCCCTGGGTCTGTTCTCTAGGTTCCTTCTCCAAGTAGATGACCTTTCTTTTATTTGCTCAGGAGGTGCCACACTCCTGGATGCACAGAATAAGAATTCAAAGTCTTCTTAGAGAGACAGAGTATAACAACACTCTATCACTCAATTTTATTTTATTAAAAGCTTGAAAAGTAAATATAAAAACACATATTCCAGGTGCTGCTACTGTCGCTCACTGGCTGAAAAAACAAACTGTTGGATAAGAAGGCCAAAATGTGCCAATTCAGTCCCCTTACTATTCTATCAAGAGACACGACATCCCATTTAAAGTACGGTTGCCCTCAGCACCTATGAGCCAGGCTCAGCTTTCCTTTCACATTTAGATTCCCTGTGAAATGAACAGGACTTACATAAGTGCTGTCAGTAGCATCTTTGAATGGGAAGAACAATTACATAATAAGACACACACCGGGATGTGTGTAGTTGTGTAATAACAGCATGCGTCCCTGTGCTAGGCTGGTTGCCAACAACCATCTCGTCATGCTATTATATTATAAGAACATATGCCCTCAAGGCATGTTGAAATTATTATGAGGATCTCTGAAGGAAACTTGACTGATCAAAGAACAAGTTCAATTTATAAAACAATAAAATATGAATCTGACAAAGGGTTGATAACTAGAATCTACAGAGAGCTCAAATTAATCCACAAAAAGGAGCAAACGATTCCATCTTTTACTGGGCAAGAGACACAAACAGAAACTTCTCTGAGGAAGACAGACTAATGGCTAACAAACATTTGAAAATATGCTCATCATCCCTGATTTGCAGAGAAATGCAGATCAAAACCACCCTGAGATATCACCTAACCCCAGTGAGAATAGCCCACATCACAAAGTCTTGAAGCTGCAGGGCCTGCCATGGATGTGGAGAGAGTGCAACACTTTTACACAATTGGTGGGACTGCAAACTGATACAGCCTCTTTGGAAAGAAGAATGGAGGATCCTCAAAGATCTCAAATTAGATCTCCCATTTGACCCCGCAATCCCACTAGGCATCTACCCAAAAGAAGAAAATTGTTTTATCATAAGGACATTTGCACTAGATCGTTTATCTCAGCTCATTTTATAATCGCCAAGATGTGGAAACAGCCTAAATGCCCATCAACTCAGGAATGGATTAACAAATTGTGGTACATGCACACCATGGAATACTATTCAGCCATAAAAAGATGGTGACTTCACATCTTTTATAATATCCTGGATAGAGTTGAAAAATATTCTTCTTAGTAAAGTATTATAAGAATGGAGAAATAAGAATCCAATGTACTCAATTCTAATACGAAGCCAATAGATGATCTTATTACATACGTACATAAGAGAAAAACTCAAATCCATTCCAGGTGGGGAGGTGGGGGAACAAGGGAGCAGAGAGAGGGGAGGAGAAAGGGGGAATCAAGGTATTCCCACCTAATGGGCACAATGTTGGGGTCAATGGCACACCTCTTAGGGGCAGACCACAGTTATAGGAGGGACTTTACCTAACAAATGCAAACATTGTAACCTAATCCTTTGTACCCACAATAAAAAAATAAATAAAAAGTTTTAAAAGTCCAATAGTGATCCCAAAGAGTATCAGAAAAATTACACCTACCTGAGTAGAACTTACAGTGTAACATAAAGTGTTATGATTCACTTGTGGCACCACAGAATTTAAGGTGATGAACTGCCAATTAGAAAAAAAAAAAAAACAGAAGCAAGACTAAAGGGCTGGAGTCACGTGACATGCCACCTTCTAGTTGGCCAGAGTGCTGAGTAAAGTAGAATTTTTTCTCAACCAAGAAAGTTTCAGCTTCTGCGAAGATGAAACTTCTTTAACAAAAAGACACCACAAAGGCTTTTTTAAACTTCCCACACTTTGAACTTCTCTTCTACTGTCCTGATAGTCATCAAATCAAAACATAATTTCAGAAATTTGAGAGGATGAGACTTTGATTTGGAGTTGAACCTTCTCAATGGCACTTTCTTTAAAATAAAAGTATGTGAGAGGATGAATTTCCCATACTTGCTTTTTACAGCACATACATGTGGAGGGTGCCATAAAAAGATATACATATTTTAAGAAAGGAAAAAACTGTATTAAAATTGTAAGACACAAGTCACATTTAACTTCTGCAATTACAAGAGATACAAGAGACAATATAAAAAAAAGATCAGCATATATATATTTTTTACTTTTTATTTATTTTTTTGATCAGCATATACTAATATAATTTTAATACTTTTTTCCTTCTTAAATGTATATATATATATATATATATATATTTGGCACCCTCTGTATATGTTTACACAGATTGCAATACCTAATTCTTTAATATATGCAAACCAATTGCATTTCTGTCTCTCCTATTTTTCTGACTCATTTGACAGGAATAAAACCTCAGGCACCAAAAAATAAGGCTGTATGAGAGGAGAGGTGGGAGAGACATTTTTTGTAATTTATAAACTTTTAAGTTTGCCTTTTCTTAGATAAGGTTGTATCCATTTCATAATCAATACAAGTTATCATATTACAGCACATAGAAATGCAGGTGGGCAATATACACAAATCCACTATTGATACTTTGTTTTTTATTTCACTATTAGACCCTTATTATATAGAAGATGTGATTATGACTAACGGGCTGAATTGTGTCCCCCCCATTCATATGCAGAAGTCTTAATCCTCTTAACTTCAAAATATAACTATTAGGTCAGGGGTCCTCAAACTTTTTAAACAGGGAACCAGTTCACTGTCCCTCAGACCACTGGAGGGACGGACTATAGTTTAAAAAAATAACTATGAACAAATTCCTATGCACACTGCACATATCTTATTTTGAAGTAAAAAAACAAAACGGGAACAAATACAATATTCAAAATGAAGAACAAGTAGAGTTAAATCAACAAACTTACCAGTATCTCAATGGGAACTATGGGCCTGCTTTTGGCTAATGAGATGGTCAATGTCTGGTTTCATATTTGTCACTGCTGGTCGTAACAAGTGATGCAAGTGTGCATCAGTTAGTCTAGATCTGGTTGGAGAATTCAGATGTTTCATTCTGGAAAAAGTCTGTTCACAGACATAAGTGCTGCCAATGATGGTTGCCATTTTGAGTGCATGGTTCCTGAGATTAGGGTATGTCTCAGAGAGGAGAGATGCATAGAAATTAGGAAGGCTGCTTGACTTGAATGCGTCTTTCAGAGAGTCACAATTCTGCAGTCAGCCAGTTCCATTTGGTAAATCGTATCCACATTTTCAATGTCAATAGAAAATGGGTTACGGAAAAGCTGTTATGTCCTGTTCATGGAGATGAAGCTCTTTAAATTTAAATTGGAACTCCTTTTGCAACTTTTCCAGTGAATCCACACGTTTTATTTGGGAATGCAACCAATGGATTTTCTGCTAACAGATTTTGAGTTGTGGGGAGATGGCAGAAATTTTCCTCCTTCACTTGTTTGATGAGGAGGCCTAATTTTACTTCAAATGCTTTCACTTATGATTGCATATCACAGATGAGCTTCCCCTTTCTTTGAAGTTGCACATTGAAACTGTCGAGTAGCTCTGTTACCTCTGTCAGAAAGGCAAGGTGCCATTTCCATTCTGCATCATTGAGCTCTGGTACTTCTTTGTTTTTTGAAAGCAGAAAAGCTGTAATCTGTGGAAGTAAGTCATAGAAATGTTTCAAAACTCTCCCTTGATTCAGCCAACGGACTTCTGTGTGATACAGAACATCTTCACAGGCAACATTTAGCTCAGACAGAAATTCCTGAAATTATCTGTGGTTTAGTGCATTACCTGTAATGAAGTTAACAGAAGATACCACATTTGTCATAACAGAGTCCCACTTCTGGTGGATGAGGCAGTGTATGGCTATGGATGAGAATGGTTATGTTTGTCCATCTCTTGGTTAATGCAAGCAATTACTCCTTTCTTAGACCCCACCATGCTAGAAGCACCGTCAGTTGTCACACTGGCTAGTTTTGCCCAGTCCAGCTCTAAACTATTCACAGTTTGGCAAACCTTTTCATAAAAATCCTCTCCTGTAGTTGTTCCTTTGATGCTTTGTAGTGTAGCAAGCTCTTCTGTGACTTTGAAATAGTCATTCATCCTATGAATAAAAATTAGAAGTTGTGCAGAATCATGAACATCGTTACTTTCGTCGAGTGCCAAGGAAAAATAGGGAAGTTTTTTTGCAGAGTTTTGCAAATGCTGATGCAAATTGTCTCCCATTTCTTCAATCCTTCATGTAATTGAGGATCCTGAAAGACTCACTGTACTAAATAAATCGGCCTTCTCTGGACACATCTCTTTGGCAACAGAAAGAAGGCATTCTTTAACAAATTCTCCCTCCACGAATGATCTGCCAGTGCACACTATTAGCTTGGCAACTTGAAAACTTGCTCGTAGTGATGAAGTATTTAGCTATTTCAGCTTCACAAAAGTATTTTGCTGAGTTGTCAATGTATATTTCAGTTTTACTATTTTATCTTTTCTCACTTCTCTGACCAATCATATTTATCTTTATGTTGAGCTTGATAGTGTCGACGCAAATTGTATTCTTTGAACACAGACACTATATTCTGGCATATCAAACACATAGCTCTTTCCTTGTACTGCATGAAAAAGTAATCATAAGTCCACTGTTCTTTGAATATCCTACACTCCAAGTCAATTTTTCTCTTTCTTGATATCATTGTTTCCTAGGGATTCCAAATTGCTATTAGTAAAATACCAATATACATATTGGTATTTTATATATAAAATATAAAATTTTTATATTTATAAATATATATTTTATATATATTTGCCCACACAGAGACATAGACTACACTGCCCATCAATGCAGTCTGATCGGTGCCCATCAACGCAGCCCTGCCAGTCCACATCATTTCAGCCTCACCAGTGCCCATATGCTGGAACTCCGCTTTTACCTCAGGCTCACACTGGTGCTGTGCAGGAACCAGCATGATTACAAAGCCGGTTCCTCCACCACCTTTTCAGTTCACACTACCCTGTGCGAACCACACTGTGATCTGTGAACTCACACATGGGTCTTTTCACCCATGCGATCAGATTCCACTGCAGGAAAAAAGAAGGCACATATGCCTTTTTTCTTCCAAATCTAATGCAAGTTCAGCCATACAAACATATGGCTGAACTCGCACTGCTCAGAGATCACAACGGTGTGAACAGGGGCTTACAGCACACAACATACAATATCATACACAAGTGAATAGCAATGAGAATGTAAATGCACTTACTGTCAATTAAATTGGGTTTCCTACTCCGTGGCTGTCTGCAGAGGCAGGTTAAGTTCCCATGGGGCCCTAGGCAGATTACCAGTTTGGGGCCCCCATGCGAAAACACTGAGCACTGACCATTTGCATTAACACTGACCACTGACCATTTGTGATAACACTGACTGCTGACAATTTGCATTAATAATGAGTGCTAACAATTTGCATTAACACTGAGCGCTTACAATTGTCATTACCACTGAGCACTGACTATTTGCATTACCTCTGAGCTCTGACCATTTGCATTAACTCTGAGCACTGACAATTTGCATTAGCACTGAGAGCTATTTGCATTATCACTGTGATGCAAGCCCCCTAGAAACCACCCCCAACCAACTAACCAACTTAAAAAAAAAAAAGGCTTTCCTAACTTCAAAACAAAAATGTGCCCCCATCTGCAAAAAAAAAAATGACCTCCTAACTTGGGAAAAAAAGGCCCCCCTTAACCGCAAAAAAAAAGGCCCTACTACCTGCAAACTAAAAAAAAAAAAAAAATAGACCTCCTAACTTCAAAAAAAAAATAAATCCTAATTTGTTCTTACCTCAGTCCTTAGGCAGCAGCAGGCTTTGCACAGGCAACCTGGTGACTCCTCCGATTACACAAAAGACTGAGAGGAGGAGTCGAGAGACAGAGAGTAGGAGGGGAGTCGGAGAGTGTGGCGCACATTCCACACATGCGCACTGTGGCCTGGGACGAGTCGGCTGCTAAGCAGGACAGGCAGGGCTGCAAAAACACCCAGTGGGCCGGATAAATGTCCTTGGCAGGCTGCATGTGGCCCGCGGGCCGTAGTTTGAGGACCCCTGCATTAGGTGATAAGGTCTTCACAGAGGTAGTAAGTTGAGGTTATCAGTGTGGGCCCTAATCCCCTATTTCCTCTTTGTAGGAGGAAATTTAGACACTGTAAAAGACAGACTGAGGGAAGACTGTGCAAAGGCATAGGACGTGGGCAGCTACCCACACAGCAAAGAGGGGGGTCTCAAAAGAAACCAAACCTGCAGATGTCTTGACTTGGACTTCCAGCCTCCAGAATTGTGGAAAATAAATGTCTGTTCTTTAAGCTGCCCAATTTGTGGCATTTTATTACAGCAAAATAATACAGTCACTAATTTATTAGATTAACAATTTGTTTTTCTTTTAGAGACAGGGTGCTCTGTCTTCTAGGCTAGAGAGCAGTGGCATCACCATAGCTCACCACAGCCTCAAATTCCCGGGCTCAAGTGATCTTCTCACCTCAGCCTCCTGTGTAGCTGAGCCTATAGGCTCCCACCACTATGCCCAGCTAATTTTTTCTATTTTAGTAGAGACGGGTTCTTGGTCTTGCTCAGGCTGGTCTCAAACTCCTGAGCTCAAGTGATCCTCCCACCTTGGCCTCCGAAAGTGCTAGGATTAGAGATGTGAGCCACTGTGCCCAGCCAACAAACATTTTTTTAAAACAATGCTGAGTATAAGTAATGAAAAATAGAAGTATGAACAAAACAAAGACTATGCTGTTTTAGGTCTTACAGGGTGCCAAACAATAATTTCAACAAGACATTATGGGAAAGACACCAAATATAGATTTAAATCTACTACCACATATGTGTGTGGCATTTCCAAAATGCCAATTATAAGCAGATTTTAAGTATTTTCAGTGATTTTAAAGGATATCAACTGAGTATTTCAACCACCTTAACAACCTTAAGTATTCAACGATTCAACAAATGACCTGCAAATAATGACTCAATCTAAACTCAATCTAAATTCCCATTAAGTCAAATTTAAGCCAATACCTACAAAATGATTGGTACTTCCCCACAGGGTGTAGGAGCTGGCTCTCACCCACTTCAATTATGCACATCTTTTCCCAGCTCGAGTTCAGCAATACCATGTGAGTCACTTGAAATCAACCAAGCTAGGGGTACGTATACCACAGAAGTTGTGGAAGTGCATGATCCATCTCTCCTCCTCTCCAGCATGTGGTTAGTTAGGTTGCCAGCACACCCCTGGTCAGGGGGAGCCCCTGTCAACAGAACAGCTCAAAGACACTTAGAAAGTGAAACTCGTAAGGTTGAGGCAAGAGGAACACTTAAGCCCAAGAGTTTGAGGTTCCTGTAAGCTATGACACCACGGATTCTATCCAGGGAGACAGTAAGATTCTGTCCGGAAAAAAAAAAAAGGAAAAAAATGAAACTATGACACAAAATGCTACAGGGATAGAAAAAAAATACAGGGTGGCCATAAAGTCGGTGTGCAATTCAAAATTCGTGCACACGAACTTTATGGTGGTAGAAAAATAAAGTAGAAGAGCAGCTGATGTCAAACTTTCTGCTTGGACCAAATCACCCTGAGATGTGGAGCGGGGCCAAGGATGTGCCCTTCTAGTAAGTTCCCTGATAGTAGCATTGCACTAGATTGCCAACACTGTTATTTCTCCCACCATTAGTCCTCACCTGGTTGTGGGGGAGGGTAGAGTTGCTTGGCAGGTGTGGCTCCATTGGATTGGCAGCTCTTGCTAAAGGAAATCAATGGTGATGTATAAACAATGTTTAAAATGAAGCCCGGTGAAATTATTCCCTGGGGACCTGCAAACTCTCACAGCCCAGGAAGCTGCACTGCCCAATATCACTCCCAGCACAGAAAACAATACATGCCAAACACCTTCACCTAGCCCTGAATTTCATTTTTATTACACCTGTTGTAGAAGGTGGTTTGACTAAAGCAGTTGGAGTCAGCATCTGCAGGGAGAGGCTGCAGTGAATTATTTGTTTGGAAGGCAGGGCCCCGTTAAGACACTGGGTATTATCTTATTCACGTTTGGGCCTCCATAAGGCAAACCATACCTCTGGGAACAGAAAACTACAAGCCACAAAGACAGGAAAAAGCTAATAGGACACAACTAGCAAGGCCCTTTCCCAAAATTTGAGAAATTTGGTTTCACAAAATAAGGATGATAAAAGAATTCCATTGTATTCATGTTACTTAACTCTCTGTAACACTGAAGATCTGAAATTTGGTCATAAATAGATTGGTAATATTTTTTTTGCAGATTAAATTCCCAAGAAACAGATTAAAACTGAATACAGGTTGAAGTTTGGCTCTTCTATAAATCTGTAGTTATGGAAATTGCTGGTGATAACATCAAAAACCATAGATTAATAAGAAATTGTTCAAAGCAATGATTCTTGCCAAACAAAATATTGATGAGATTGAAAATAATTTTCATTGACAAAGCCTTTCCCTTTTGGGCATTCCAGAGGAATGTGATGGGAATCAACTTGATCAAACTTTTAAAAAGGTTTTTACTTTGGGGCTCAGACCTTTCTTCTAAATCCCTCAGTGTCAAAATGCTTTTGTGCCTTTCCTATTCTGGACATACACCCTCACAAGCTATTTTGCGTGAATTTGAGGGCTGCATTATAAATGAGTTGAAAAAAGAAATAGTTCAGGCTATAATTCTGAAAAGCCTTCAGTTCACTCAGACCCTCTGGGAGAAGTTTAACCAATAAAAAACAGAAAGAGAAAGAAATTAACCTCAAAAGCAAACTTTGGAACCACTACAGACGTGGAAGCCATGTGTACACAAATTGTCGGCATTTCCTAAAGAAGCTGCATATGGGATGATAATCTAGAAATGATGAGGAATTCTTTTTATGTATTTTACTGTAGTAAAGGTCTGATACAAGTTAAGTATTACAAATGTGAATAGTGCATGAATTGTAAGTTTAAGCAATAATATGCTACTATATTTCCAACCAGAAATTGGAAAAAAAAAATTTTTTTTAAGCAAGAACATAGGGTTTGGTAAGGCAGTGAAACAATGGGTAAGCTGTCAAATGCCATTTGTGGAGGTGTAAATTGATGGACCCTGTCTAGAGGACAACTTGGCAGTATCTATCAAAATTCTAAATACGCCTATCCTACAAAGCAGCAGAATGAGTTAAGCACAGACTCTGCATTCAGAGATCTGAGTTCCAGTCCTGGCTCTGCCGTGTAAAGCTGTGAGACCTCATACAAATTGCTTCACCTCTCCAAACCCAAGTTTATCATCTGCAAAATGGAGATAATAATGTTATCTATATCTCGTAGGGTTTTGATAGGAATAAAAAGCATTGATATTTGTAAAGTGTTTACATTGGTGCTCAGCATAGACGTACCATGTAACCTAAAACCCCAATTCCAGCAAAACATTCTGTTAAACTTCTAGCCACATATCTAAGTTCAATGCAATATGACTTCTCACTGCATATAAATAGAAACTAACTCTAGATGCCCATCACTGAGACTATACGTAAGTAAATGATGGTACATCTGTGTGACGAATAGTTTACAGCCCTTTGAAGAATGAGGTAGGGCTACGTGGACGCCAAGAATGACAGAGTGCTGAGTATAAAAGCCAGTTGTAAAGCAGTGTGCTCAGTATTCCATTAGTAAAAGCAAACTGCGTGTACATGTGTGTTCCTAAGAAGATTCATGCCACACTTAGCGATCAACTCCGAGGAGGGAGGCTATAGCTGGGGGGAAACCTTTAAGCCCTCATTTATAAACTTCTCCATTGTGTGATTCTTTGAAAACAAACTTGAATTACTTGTATAATTAAAGAAGCTTTTGAATCATTATTCTGAGCAGAGTTTAGATTTAAATAATTATTCTCTCTTTGCCTTTAGATTCAGGGACACGGCCATGGGATACTGTTATCATTGACACAGGTGACCCCCCAGGAAATGAGATTGTATGAATAGTCCATTTAGTTAAATGTTTTGGTCACTTAGATCTATGTGAGCATAAAATGTGGAAACACTTAGGAAATAAGCTTTCATTGTACAGTAAATAGGGGGTAATGAGATTTGGTCAATCTGTCAAAGATTTAAGCCTACCCGATCCTAAAAGAAAAACAGGCCTAAAATATTTTAAATGTGGTGTTATATTAAAAATCATGGTTTCAAACTGTGAAGCTAAACAAATCAGTTATTTTAGTTTTTTGTCTTAAGGGAAGCACAGTGTAATACTTGAATAAGAACCAAAAGGAGGGTTAGCATTCTCATCAACCAGCGCTTTCATCTTAGACCAGTACTGCCATTTGCCAAATTATCTTCGAAGCCACTGCCTGACCAAAGCACTTCAGCTATAAAAGTATCTCTGTGTTAATCAACGGAATTTGGAAATGTTCAAGTGAAAGAGGCCTTGGCAAATCGTCCAGGTCAGGATCCACGTTTCACAGATGAGAACACTGAGTTCTAGAAAGATCCTGGGGCTTTGTAAGAACAGAAGCAAACTGCAGCTCAGGTCAGCCGATTCCTGCGATGTGCTTTCTAATACATTCCTTTCCTGCTGCTATCTGCGTCTTAATGTAATGGCTAGAAACACGCTGGTCGTAAAAATAAGTATAATATGACGTAACATAATATAGAAAACAAAAGTTCCCAGTTTCAAATTTCCTTCCTCGCTCTGTCCTCCAAGTTCCAGTTCTTTCCCTCATTATTACCATTGTTACCAGTTCTTCTGGAGCCTTTTAGAGATACTCTCTGAATTTCTGAGCAAGTGCGTGTGCGTGTGTGTGTGTGTGTGTGTGTGTGTAGCATATTGTATACAGAGGGTGCCAAAAATATGTATACACATCTTCAGAAAGAATTGTATTAAATTTGTAATACTCAAAGTCATGCTTGATTTCTGAAATCATAACAGGTACTCAACATGACTTGTATTTATCTTTTGTTACTGGTATATATTATTACAATTTTAGTACATCTTTTACCTTTCTTAAAATGTGTATTCATTTTTCTGGCACCCTCTGTATACAGTTGACCCTTGAACAACATAGGCTTGAATTGCTCAGGTTCACTTACACCCAGACTTTCTTCCACCTCTACTACCCTGAGACCCCAAGACCAATGCCTCTTCCTCTTCCTCCTCCTCATCGTGAAGACCTTTATGATACTCTACTTCCACTTAATGAAAGATAAATACTTTTTCTCTTCCTTATGATCATCTTTTATAGTTTTTATAAGAGACTGTCTCTCCAGCTCTCTTGAAGATAGAAGGACAGTAGACCAATCATAGTTTACTACACCTCAAATTCCTGGGCTTAAGCAATCCTCCTGGCTCAGCCTTCCCTTGTAGCCGGGACCACAGGTGCACACCACCATAGCCCAGCTAACTTTTTTAAATTGTTTGTAGAGACAGTGTCTTACTAAGTTGTCCAGACTAGTCTCACAGTCCTGGCCTCAAGTTATCCTCCCACCTAAGCCTCCCAAAATTCTGGGATTACAAGCATAAGCCTGGCTGATTTTCTTAATAATGTTTTTCTTTCTTTATCTTTTATTGTAAGAATACAATATATATATAACATACAAAAATGTATTAATTGACTATGCTATACCAGTAAGGTTTCCAACCAACAGTAGGCTATTAGTAGTTAAGTTTTGGGGGTGTCGAAACTTATACATGTATTTTCAACTATCTGGAAGAGCTGGTGCCTCTAACTGCCAAATTGTTTCAAGTGTCAACTGTATTATCAAGTTTTGTGTTTATTTCTTTGTTTTCACTTAAATATGTCATAAAACTATTCCATATAAATCTTCTTCCATTCTTTTTAATGGCTGCATAGGATTCCATTATGTAATTATCATAATTATTCCATCAGTTCCTTGCTGATAGATTGTTTCCCGACTTTCCTGTTAACAAACCTGCTGCTAGCAACAAACATCCTCATATGAGCACCTGTTCAAGTGTATATAGAGTACACATTAGATAAATCCTTAGATGTAGAGTTACTTAGAGTACACATTAGATAAATCCTTAGATGTAGAATTACTTAGTCCAAGGGTATGAACTTATTTAGTTTTGATAAGAATTACCAATGTTACTTCTCCAAAGAGTCATATTAATTTGCACTTCCACTAAGAAAGTATGGAAACCTATTATTTACTTTGTATCATGCAGAGTCATTATTTACCTTTTCTTTTGCATTTTTTCTCACCTATTAAATGATAAGTTTCCTGAAGACAGAAACCATAGTTCATGCAACTTGATGCCAATGCCATGGCCATTCATATACACATTCATTCAACAATATTGAATTAACAGAACTGTGCTAAAGGCTAAAATAAAAAAAAAAATAAGTTTCTGTTTCCTACAATAGCGGACTAATCATCTCAGATTAACCTCTCTGCTGAGAAAAAGTAAAATAAAGTTGGGTAAAATATTATTTATAAAACCCACATCTTCCCCAAATTCCAAATAATGAGAAATTTCCCTATCAAAATCTAGAAGAAAATTAAAGTCCTGTATTGAAATCTGCTTTCCTCCAATGGCATTTGCCTACCTGGAAGAAATAACTGTGAAACTGCACTGGCTTTGGAAGGTAGAGAGGGTCTTCTAGAGCAGAGGAAACCAGTCATCACATATTAATTGTGCCTGACATTTAAAGGTGGCTCCTTACAGGAGTTGGCATTTTATCAGAATTTCGATGTATTAGCTTCTCAGGTAGTTCTGAGTGAAGGGAGAACATTCCATGCAAAGGAAACAATATGCACAAAATAGGCACTTGTAAGCATTGGTTACGAATATTGTTTGATTTAAGGATAGTGAGGACCCAGGAAGTGCGGTGCCTTGCCTAGCTGGTAGCAATAGTGGGCGCCATGATACACTGTCTGGACCCCTCCTCCCTTCAGGACCAATGTGCTCATTCTCCCACCTGGGACAAGTGCTGCCTGCTAATGGTTCACAGCTGAGACCCTCTGTAGGCCGCATCCTCAGAGGAAGGAACAGCCTCACCTAGGATTATAATCCCTCCCCGCAGCCTGTAGGTAGTGATTGGCCCTTGCAACAGTTCAAAGGCCTGTCCCCGTTGCCTCACTAGAGACAGTTATAAAGGTCACCCAGCTCCAGAGCTCCCTGTGGGATCTGCTGAGGCCTTTGTTACAAGGACACCATAGCTCCTACTTCTCCTTTCGTCCAATTCTGCTTCCCTCAAACCACCCGCATAGCAACCTCCAGCTTCTCAGAAAACTGACATACAATAGTGGCCAAGTTGGAAAAAAAGACCAAGGATCCTGGCTACTGGACCATGTCCCTGTGTACTCCCAAACCCACACCCAGCTGATTCTACAGCCCTATAAGAAATGAGGCAGGGTTGGGATTCTGAAGCCAGCTGATGGTGAGTAGAATTTACTGTGAAAATCCCTGAGACCAAGAGGCCATAAGATTACTGCTAGTATTTTTTGGCTCTTTTTTCCCCCTCCTTTCTCAAACCAAAGTGACAATTCCGCTGAGGATACAACTATCCTATCACTTATATTATTCTGTAAGAAGAAAGATACAACTAGAAAGAAAAAAACCTACTCAGTGAGCATCTAAGACCTGCCAGATGCTTTTGCCCACAGACCTGTGCTCAAAGGTGGTGAAATGGCCAGACCATGCTCTGAGCTACTAAATGGCAGAACTAGTATCTGGACTCAGAAGCAGACATTGCTCCATCTCCATAGTTACCTCCCTAAGGGAAGAACATACTTAAAGCAGCCTACATCAAACAGTAAAGAGTGTAAAGGGAGAGAAATTAAGATAGCTGCCTAATATTGATCAGGTACGCTCAGTCCGGCTTGCCTGCTTAGGTGTCTGGGTTAGTAAGAGTTCCTTCAGTCCCTTCTGAACTCTCTTTCAATTAGCCTTTGCTCTTATTTCTAGAGAAACACAAAAATAAGAAATAAGCCTTTGCTCTTGTTTCTCAGTAAATACAAGTTCCATGTGGCTTAATGACTGACAAACTTTTTTTTTTTTTTTTTAGAGACAGAGTCTCACTTTATCACCCACGGTAGAGTGCTCTGGCATCACAGCTCACAGCAACCTCCAGCTCTTGAGCTTAGGCGATTCTCTTGCCCCAGCCTCCCAAGTAGCCGGGACTACAGGCGCCCACCACAATGCCCAGCTATATTTTTGTTGCACTTTGGCCGGGGCCAGGTTCGAACCCACCACCCTTGGTATATAGGGCCAGCACAGGCGCCACCCAGACAAACTTTCATCTAAATATTCTTTTTTTTTTTTTTTTAGAGACAGAGTCTCACTTTGTCGCCCTCCATAGAGTGCTATGGCATGATGGCTCACAGCAACCTCCAGCTCCTGAGCTTAGGCGAGTCTCTTGTCCCAGCCTCCTGAATAGCTGGGACTACAGTCGCCCACCACAATGCCTGGCTACTTTTTGGTTGCAGTTTGGCTGGGGCCAGGTTTGAACCTATCACCCTCAATATATGGGGCCAGTGCCCTACTCACTGAACCACAGATATTCTAAATATTCTTGTTGAAATTTGGTTTGATGGATGGATTTGACAAGTTCTTTACCAGTTTGAAGAAAAGTTAGTCATCAATACCAAGGTACTGGTATCACCAATTCCTTTCCTTTCTACATCCTCCACAGGAAATGAGGCAGGGTCAGGATTCTGAGGCCATCCTCAGGCCCACTTGTTGTGCATGGCAAGGTTTTTAAAATGAAAACCAGAGGCATCTCAAAGAGCATTCTGTCTCAGCTCTGGGGCAGTGCCTGGGCACTCTGCCAGGGCAGCTGGGGACTCTGGGTAGCCTCTTTGATGCAAATGCCCAGCTGGGCCCAGTTCATCCTCTATTTACCCAACAGGGCCATCCATAGGGCATTTGTTCTGTCTACCACAGGAACACATGGAGACCATCACCCTCTTGCAATATACACTGAGCACCTAACAACATGCCAGACTACGGAACCAAGATGGCAGTGCGCAATCCAGGTAAAGAGAAGGCCTGTAGAGTTAGAAAAACGTAAGTCTGAATCCTGGCTCCAAGGTTCTGTGAGCGAGATACTTAACCTAGAAGCCCCAGTAAAGTCATCCATACAACATGGATAATATTCACTTCATTGGTGGAAAGCTCAATGATATAATGAATATAAAAATATTAATAGGGTGTTTGGCACATAGTAAGTGGCTAAGTGAATGGGAGCTGTTATTACAGCCAAAGACTACTTCCCTCCTGCAGACACGGGAGAGCGCGCTGTGGGGCTACTCTCCATTTTGAAGTATGTCCATCTAAGCACAATGCTCAGCTGGCAGCACCCTACTGTGAGATAAACAGCATCATTAATTCCAAAAATTTTTAAATGATCTTGTGCTCAAGCAGAAGGTAGACTAAAAAGGCCCTTTCAGTCTACCTTTTGTCATTTGTCCTTAACTGCCCATGTCTCTATGAATGAAGTTCACATATCCAGATAACACAGATGCTTTTTGAAAATCAGTTCTCTTGAGAAAAACCAAATAGGGATTGTAAGAAATTGTTAACATCACCCTTGTCCTATGAGTATTTTCCTGAATTATCCAATTATAAGCCTGAAATCTCGGTGAAGTCTGGTTTCCAGTCTTGATGTGAGGCAACTCTGCCCTGAACTTCTGCATCAAGTAGGGGTCCTGGGCAGTGACCTCCACAAAAACCTCCTTGGAAACGCTCCAGTGTGAAGCCAAGAGGGCAGAGTCCTCACAATCGCTGGATCTGATGAGTTAAGTTTATACCCTGACTGTCTCAAGGCGGTCTCCATCTTCCAAATATACCTCAATAACAGTGCTAATGATCACAAGCAGAACCTTTGTTGTATCTCATTTATTTTTACCCCAAATTATGGAGGCTTGAAAGAATTTACTGACTGCTTAGTTTTTCTGACTAATTGGGGTAACTCTATGTTATAGCCATTAGGAGATTTAAATATAGCTCTTCTTGAGCAATCCTCTTTATTGGATCCCCTGTTATCCTTTAAATATCTTGGTGTGCAAGTGGATAAAATTAGAAAGAATTTGTTTGCTTTAAATTGCCAACCTCTGCTTGATAAAACTATTAGCGATTTAGCTAATTGGACGGCTCTTCCATTATCATTAATTGGCAGAGTTAATACTATTAAAATGGTTGTTTTATCTAAATGTTTATATTTATTTCAATGCTTTCTCATCAAGCCACCTAAAAATGCACTAAAGCTTTGAATTCTGCAATTAGTTTTGTTTTATAGGCTACAAAATAGAGTTAAGATTAATTTTAAAACTACAACTATGCTAGCAGGGCAAAGGATTAATTCTTCTTTATGAGGGGGTGGATGAATGTTGGACTTTCCTGCTCAGGTTTTGTCCATTGTTCCCAGATACCCTCAATAAGAAGTGCAAAAGTCCAAAAGAAATTTAAAAGAGATTCTTGTTAATGTTCTTTACCTAATAAAATTTTTACAATGTATTCAATCACACATTCATTCATTCAGCAAAAATTCATTGCGAATCTTTTACATGCACCAATCTCTACACAGAATTTTGTGGACAATCTCAAAAAGGAATAAAACCCAGTCCTTGCCTTCAAGAAGTTCAAATATGGAGGGTGAAAAAGAAACAAATAGCTACAGGGAATGTGGTAACTGCTAGAACAGGGAAATGGCCATCAAGCTGGGACAGAGCAACAATGTTACAAAATCTGTAGGAGAACGGAGATAAAGAAAAGCTTCCTGGAGAAAGTGACCTCTGAGCGGGATTTTAAACCAGGGAGCTTTCACAGAGCTTTTCCAAGATCTTAAATCACACCTTCCGTGTTCTCTCTTGAATAATGAAATAACTTAATTTCTGGGAGCATGAAAATGGTCTATTCAGGTAAAAGGTGACCATTTTCTCTTTGGTGGATTAGGGAAATTCTGCACATGTAATGTACCAGATCTTCAGCGAGACATTTAACTAAAGCTTTCATGATCTCTTTGAATGTCAAGACTGAGACACGTGAGCAGATTGATGGTAAGGGTATGTATAATTCTAGCTGGCTGACGAATGGTCCCCAATGTGTTCGTTTCCATGTTAATGCTAAACCTGGAGAAAGGTCCCAGATACACGCCAATGGGTCTCTCTTTGGCTGTGTCCTGCTCAAAGTTTTTAATGAAAGGACACAGGGACTTGCTCAATTTGTAGATGATACAATTTCCGGAAGAAAAAGCAGCCAATATACTGACGGGATCAACCAAGGATTTATAAAGATCTCAAGAGGCTGGAATAAAGGGTCAAAGTTAATCACATAGAGCTAAACAGATAAAAAGTAGTGTCCTGCCCACCTCTGTCCCACTGGAGGAAATACAGGCAGGGAAGCCTTAGCTTGTTATGGCCTTGTGGGGCAATGGAAAATGCTTCAGATTTAGAGTCAAAGGCCTGACTGGGTTCAACCCCCTGCTAGGTTGAATGTTAGATATGCAAGTTTAACCATTACCCTAAACTTCTCTCAGCCTCAAATTTTCTATATTTATGGACTGAATATTTGTGCCTGCCCATTCATATGTTGAAATTTAATCCCAGTATTAAGTGGTGGGGCCTTTGGGAGGCAATTATGCCATGAGGCTATAGCCCTAATATATGGGATTGGTACCTTTATAGAAAAAGACCAGAGAGTTAGCTCACTCTCTTTCTGCTATGGAGAATACAGTGAAAAGTTGGCAGTCTACAACATGCAAGAAGGCCCTCACCAGAACCCACCTATGCTGGTAATCTGATCTTGGACTTCCAGGTTCCAGAACTGTAATAAATAAATTTCTGTTGCTTATAAGCTGTCCAATCTATGCTACATTGTTACAACAACCCACACAACTAAAACACCATCTGTACACTGGAAACATACACGTTCCCAGAAATATTATGAGAATTAGGTACACAGAAAGAACTTTGCAAACTATATATCACTATGTAAAAGTTATCTTCTACAATACTTATAATAGGAATGGTAATAATAATCATAACAATAACTCATATGAAGTCATGATATATCAGTTAAATTTTAACCCAGAGTAAACTAAGAGTTTGAGATGGCTTTCAAAATAGGCTATCCAGGTCATGGGTACATCATGGGTACATTACCAGAACAAGGAGGTCAGAACTGTATTCCCACTGGGTTTACCTATAGCCCATCTGGCATCCTGGGTTCAGTTCTGGTCCATGTGGTAACTCTGTGTCTAAAGCAGAGCTTATATATAGTGGGTACACAATAACATTTGTGAAATATTAGTTTTAATAAAGATATTATAGCATGTCTGGTGTCAGGTAATGAAGATTATAAGAATATAGGAACCACAGACAAAATTGCTCTTAAAAGTACAAATATATTTCTGATTGAGCTTATTAGAGTCCTTTCTTTTCTGTGATTAATCTAGCAAGAGGTTTGCCAATTACGTTTATCTTTTCAAAGACCCAACTTTTTACTTCCTTAATTCTGTATAGTTTTGTTATTCTTGATTTAATTTAGTTTTGCTCTGACCTTGATTATTGTTTTTCTTCTACTCAGTTTTGGATTGGTTTGCTCTTCCTTTTCTAGCTCCTTCAGAAGATTCATCGGTTTGTTGATTTGTGATCTTTGTGCCTTTTGGATGTGGCATTTAAGGCTATGAATTTTCCTCTTGGCACTGCTTTTACTACATCCCACAGATTTTGATAACTTGTGTCCCCATAATCATTCAGTTCAAAGAATCTTGATTTTCATCTGTATCTCCTCATTGACCCAACTATCATTCAGCAATAGGTTGTTTCATTTCTGTCTATTCAGTTTCTGTTGGAATTAATTTCTAATTTTATTAGATTATGGTCTGAGAAGACACATGGTATAATTTCTATTTATTTTTCATTTGTTGAGCTATGTATTATGGCCTAGTCCAGGAGTTCAAGGCTGTGGTGAGCTATAATGACATCACTGCATTCTATCTAGCCTGGGCAGACGGAGTGAGACCCTGTCTTGAGAAAAGAGAGAAAGATTTATGGAATCACCACACATGAGGAATATATGAAGTATAGAGTCTGTCATACTTGAAGGACAGTTAAAGGGGAATGGGGGAACAGTTCTGCATTTACTGGCACCATTTTAAAGCTACACATTTGAAAGAATTATCTTGTTGCTCTGAAGGACAAACTTGAATTAGGGAGTCGATGTTACAGGAAGTCATATTTTGACCAATAAATGGAAGTAATATCTAAAATTAGGAGCTCTACAACAAGGGAATAGGCTGGCGTTTGAGCCAGTATGTTCTGGAAGACATTTCTGATGTGTGGGAGGTCAGACTAGATGATTTGACACTGCCTATGTCGCTTGTTAAAAATGTAGATCCCCAAGATGGAATTAGAATCTAAGAGCATAACATCCACTACCCATCTTTCTGTACTTTTAACAACTGCCACAGATAATTCTGCAACATAGGAAACTTAGGGCTGTGAGTCGGTAGCCTAGATCTGTTTAAAACTTCCCTGATGATAAAAATACCACATTGTTTAAACAAGTACAGTTTCCCAGTCTCTGCCCCTGGGGATTCAAAGTTAATAGGAGTGGAATAAGTACTACAAATTACTATCATCAGGAGAGTCTAAAAAATGCTGGACTAGATGATCTTCAATAGCCTCCCCAACTTCTAAAATTCTAAAGATCTGATACAACTATAGCTTTTCCTTGGTTCTGAATAACAGTTTCAAATACAACTGACCTTCAACAACGCAGGGGTCAAGGCACCAACCCTCACATGCTTAAAAATAAAGTATAACTTTTGACTCCCCAAAACTTAACTACTAATAGCCTGCCATTGACTAGAAGCCTTTCTGATAACACAAGTAGCCAATTAACACATATTTTGTATGTTATATGTATTACATACTGCATTATTATAATAAAGTAAGCCAAAGAAAAGAAAATGTTAAGAAAATCATAAGGAAGAAAAAATATATTTACTATCCATTAAGTGGGTCATCAAAAAGGTGTTCATTCTCGTCACCCTCCCACTGAGTAGGCTGAGGAGGAGGAAGAGGACATTGGTTTTGCTCTTTGTGGGGGTGGGGAACAGAAGCAGACAAGGTGGTGGAGGTGGAAGGGTGGATGCAGATACCTGGTATAACTCCTATTGAAAAAAATTCACTGTACATGGATCTGCACAATTCAAACGTGTTGCTCAAGGGTCAACTACTTAAATCATAGTAAATAAGCTACAAGCAAACGTGTTGCTCAAGGGTCAACTATTTAAATCATAGTAAATAAGCTACAAGCAAAAATACTCCTATAGCTTGCCATGATATTCTTCATATGGTGTCTCTAAAGAAGTAAACACATTCTTTTAATAAACTAAATAGCAATGAACATGTTGACTTTCCAATTGGCTGCAGTTTACTATTTTGGCTGATTTCAGTAAATATATATACACATGTATGCAAATCACAAGTGAATCGTTTCAAAGAGTTACTCAGCATAAACAAACTCAAAAGGCTTTGATGAGTTAAGAGTCGAATGTGATATAATCAAATAAATATTTTATAAATACTTTCATTTGACCATACTCCATTCTCTGAAAATGTGAACACATAAGTCACTAGAGACTATTCTAGGCAAATTCTCTTTTTTCATCTAATATTGCACCCTAAAATAGAAGTGAGAAAGTACACACGTGTTTAATGGAGTGCTGATCCACTAGCACATTCAGCAACTTCGTTACTTTTTGATAGTCTCACCTAAATCAGCTAAAGAATAATGTTCAAAGCCAATAGCCCCACATTTAGATCAAATCCTCTCTTCTTTCTTTAGGTCCTGATAACTTAGAACCAAAAATAAAGCTTTCTATGAATTTTTGACAAAGTGTCTGGGAGAAGGGGAAGGAAATTATTACCGAGCACCTAATATGTGATTTTTGCATTTAGTTGCCTTGATCCAGCGGGAGAAAGCTCAGGCAGCAGCTGCAGCCCCGGATCTGTTGTCTCTACACGGGGTAGGTGGTGCTGTGAGAGGTGA
Source organism: Nycticebus coucang (assembly GCF_027406575.1). NCBI lineage: Eukaryota > Metazoa > Chordata > Mammalia > Primates > Lorisidae > Nycticebus > Nycticebus coucang. Next base: position 18,657,001 of record NC_069784.1, on the reverse strand, counting down.
TGGTCTTGCATGCTCAGCTTATAAGATAAAGATGAAGATGAAAGAAAGATAAGTGGGCAGGAACAAAAGAGACAATGATGGGTATAAATACACCCTCAGAGCACAGCAGGTAAGCCACGCCTTTGATTTAACCCCTTCGTCTGGTAGGAGAAGAGTGTGTTCTATTTTAAGATTCTTCTGCTGATAACACTAGATTCTATTCCAAAGGTGGTGGGGGGTAATCAACAGTGTTTGGGAAGAATCAAGTCATATTATTTGGGAACACACTGATGGAGCAAGTGCAATTATTGGAGAATACATTTTCTTGATTATTTCTTAAAATGTGAGAAAGAAACAAATTAATAGAGCTATGATTTTTATCATCAAAGATGTTTTACTTTAATGACCAAAACAGATTCTTTGATTTAAGGACAAATTCAGTAAGCAATTCTTCCTCCCTCAAGTATGTGCTGACATATTTCAGATCTTTGCCTAAAATGCCACCCTCTTTCCTCTCCCCCCAACCTTTACCATGTGACAAAGTCTGCAAATTGTCTTTTACAGTTCCTGCACATTCCCTAAAGAACAGAACTGGAAAATGCATGTTATTCCCCCAAAGAATCTAAGCTTCCTCTACCTCACAGAAAAAGCCTATAGCAACAGATAAGCTTATAAGCAACAGATAAGAAAAGGCTCAGCACTTCTCCTTACTCTAAGTGGTAAAAAATGGAAAAGATGAGAAGGTATCTGGGGGAAAGCCACCCAGGATACCTACCCAATTCCTCCCCTTGGCTGGCAGGAGAGAGGGGCCACATTGCAACACCTTGCCCATCACAATTGCTCTGCTCGCCCTCCCCACTGGTGCAGAATAGCTGGATGTCCTCCCTAGTCTCAAGTGACCAGTCTCCAGGCAGTGTCCCAGAACTCTACCTGTCAAACTGTCTTCCTGAGGAGGTTCACCCAAACTGGAAGTTTATCTTGCACTCACTCCCTTGCCTCGTTCATTCCAAGTTCTTCTATCCTCGACTCTATTAAGTTCAGTTCCGCAGACTTCATTCGGGCCCTTATTACCTGCCAGACTCCCTGCAAAGCACAAAGGTCAGTACAGTGTTTGGTTACTGCCTCCCTCAGCCAGCCTGCACAAGGCAACACAGTCACAAAGCACAGTCACATCAGCACTTTGTGCTAATAACACGAAGTCTGAGACTTACACAGGCCATGACATTGGCCTAGGAAGAATGCACATGGACATGAAATTAAATTTGTGTGCACCAGTCACCACTCCTGGGAACTTCTTTCTGGACCATATGCTTTATGGTCAGAATAATATCCCACATTTGTATAAAGCTATAGTGTTTACAAAATTTGCTCATATCTATTATCTCACGGGGAAATACTGAGCACCATCTTTTCTTTTGCAATTTACAGATGAGAAAACTGAGGCTAAGTAAGGTCATGCTGTACCAGGAGAGTTTATAAAATAATACTATTCAATGGCCAGTGTACAAACAAGGGGGGAGCTGGCTCTCTCTTATAATATTACACCCTTTAGGAGGAACTATAAGTACTTCCAACTCCACAAAATAAGGTTTAGAGGAATGAAGAGGCCAACGATCAGAGGCATATTTTACTAATGGACAGAAAGAATTCAGCCACAGCCTTCACCCAGCACTCAGGAGATAAGACAGGACAAGTTCTAGTGTCTCCTCTGGAACATTCTTCTTTGGATTGCTATGATAACAGCCCTGGAGACAGAGCTGAACGTGGGTTCTATTAACCTTAGCATCAGAACAAAAGTCAGAAACCCCAGGAAATTTCCTCAACAGCGCAGCTTACTGGGCAAATGACTTCATCAACATGGATCTAAATAACATGTCTGGGAGGGGGCAGAGATTAATAAGACTATCTTTCAGGGAGGTGTGGGACTGAGGAGTTACTGCTTCATAAAGACCCATCTAAAAAGCTGGGCCGTAGTAGCCGGATATGCCGAGCTTTGATGAGGCCTTCAGGGCTAGAAAATAGCTCAAGCACATTGAAATGGGTTGGAGCTCCTCGGATGAAAGACATCTCTATAAGACATGTGGATGTGTATTTGATAATCTTTGACATATGTTTAATATTTAGATTTCCAAGATTACTCATGTTAATATCCGCCGCACATCTTACTTTCTTGCCTTTTGTGCACACTGGGAGATGTGGGTTTGGACACATTTCAAGCCAGATTTGTTCCTGTTGCTTTATTGCTTCTAACCACGGGGTCACTAAAATGGGAAAATCATCTGCTTCTTCCTCTACTGAACTTTGAATTCAAAAACTTACTTACATTTTTTTTTTTTAGAAGGAAGAAAGAAACATGCAAATGAATAATGAATGCAGTAAAAATAAATGTGTGGTTCTGGGCTCCATTTAATTTTTCTTAAATGACAGTGTTGTTAATGCCATGAAATATTTTCTCTGATAAATGCGAGTTAGCTAATTTGCGTGAATGGCTAGTCTGTCATTTTTTTAGCCTGTTGAGTTATGGGTTTTTAAAAATGAGTCCTCTTCTGTATGGCTTTTAATACATTGTTATTCTATCTGATCACTGAGCTTTCCCAATGGCACATTGAAAACATGGGTTTCATCTCTTTAAAAAATAGAAATTAGGTTTGAAAAAGTAATTTATGCAATAATGAAATTCCTCAGATAAATGTATTTATAAGGAAAATCATTGAAACACTATTCTGTATTCCTTTTTAACAGCAAAAAAAGAAAATCTTTTTTTTCCCCAAAGTCTCAATCACAGAAAACTTCAAGAATTTAAAATCGAGCCTGCTAAGAGGCCCTTCTATGAGTAAGCTTCAGCAGTCACTACTAAGATTTTAAAAAGATGCTCTACAAAACCTCCCTTGTGCATGTTTGCACAATAAGTTGAAGAGATAAAGAAAGGTCACTCGATTCTGAAATTTGAATTTTGCTACATCCACGTGAGTTAAATAATAACACTAACGGTGCCTAGAGTAAGGATTCCCCTGGCCTCACTTCCAATGCAACAACTAAAAAGAGAATGAGAAAATCAAAGGAAGGGAGGAATTCTAACCAGTCAATGCTGCCATCTTCTTTTTCTTTTCTAATTGGTTGTAAATGAAACTCAGCATCCCCTGAAACCTTAAGGCAGATGCCTACACCTCAAAATCACCTAAATACCCATCAACAGCCTCGCCCCACCTCCCCAATACACCTGTGGCAAAGGGACATGGATGAAATTGTAATGTGTGAAGTAATTACTTTAGAGTTATAAGCTGTAGAAAAGAACATTCTCTGACTCTGGAAGTGCCATCTCAGCAATCGCCACTGTGTAAAGCACTAATGAATAAGTGCTCGCCGGCTGCCTTAGCCCATAAATGACAGGATACTGAGATGAAGGAACAGTGCCTCTGATTTAAATCCCCCAGGCATGGAAAAGTGGAGGTGACTGTGCAGTCAAATGGCTGTGGCCCAGAGTTTTGCTTCAGCACAAAGTGGAGAAGCCTTAGACTCTAGGGTGCACAAACCCAAGTTCAAATTCCCCTTGGCCACCTGCCTGCTCTCTTATGTGCTCTGAGCAGTTCTTTCCTAGCATGGAGCAAGTTCTGTGTGTTAGCTGTGGTGATTAATGTACTTAGAAAAGGAGGAGAATAAGTACTTTATAGTACGATTTTGAGGATTAGTGATAAAACATTTATAACTTCAAACAATACATGGCATCTAGGTAGCTGCTACTTCCCTTACTGTGTCATTATCATTTGAATGATTTTCATTAGAAAAGAACCGATTGTGAAAGTCACAGAAAAAAAGAAAGAAAGGAAAAGAGAAAAGAAAAGAAATTTACACATGTGCATCAGAAAGGATCGTCAACTGTATTTCCTGGAAGTGAAATAACGGATTGTAACACAGTCTGTCTCAAAACTTTGCAGTGACCTTCACAGAACAGTCTACTCAAGCCTCCTCTCCTAATAGCTCTGGCAACTATTCATATCATACCCAATGTTTGTTTCTTGTAAGCTTTTAACTTCAACATGAATTCACATTTGAAACCAACACATCCAGTGGAAGTTGTGGATACTGTGGTTATTGGGCCAGTTCAGAGGAGGCGTAGAACCAGGACAAGCTCTGGAGGCACTGGATGTGATCCAGGCTCTCTCTGACTTAACATGGCAAGTGAACTTTTCTGAGCTTCAATCTATTTACCTATGAGATGAGGAGTAAAGACAATTTATAGCTTATCTACTCCAATTGTATTATTTTGAGGACAAATAGAATATATATATATATATATAATACTGGCCATTGAGATGTGTATATGAAATAAATATATATGCATAAATTTCATATTTATTTCATATACACATCTCAATGGGCCAATGTTCAGTGTTCTACAAATGTTACCCCACCCAGTGCACCTGGACACCTTATTGGTCGGTGAACAAAAACGGCTGTGCAGAAGTAGACTTAGACCCAGCCCAGGGGTCAGCAAACTGCAGCTTGCAGACCTATGAGCTAAAAATGGGTTTTATATTTTTAGAGAGTTGAAAGCAATCAAAACAAGAATAATATTTCATAACACACCTACAACGCCTATAATATTTACTACCTGGACCTTTACACAAAACATTTGCCAACCACTAAATCAAAGAGGTTATATTAATAATATTTTTAGCTTTCTTTAGGATTAAAACCTCAAAGCAGGTAGAAAGCATGCACAATTAACATGGATTACCAGCAGCGCAGGGAAGCAAGAACACCACCTTCTTAGAAGCCAGACTGGGTATGCCTCCCTGGTCTCAGGAACTCCCTCAAGTTCTAGGCTGAGAGCTTCCCACCCTTGCTTGCTGTTCTTTAACCCAGCTGCACCTGTAATTTCTATGTGGTCAACGTTCACTTCTTAATTCTTGGCACCAATCTCAGCAGAGATTTCCTAATGTTTTGTGGAATTAATGAGTGAATGAATTGATTAAATCAATTATTTATCCATCCACTCTTCAAGGGCCAGCTTAAGCCTTTGTCCTTCCATGCAACCTTCAGAGACCACTCTAACCCAGAAGACTCATTTGTGTCCTGGGGTCTCGTGCTCTCTTTGGCCCAAGAAAGGCAATGCGTAATGTAAGGATTTCAAGTACTTTTGAAATATTGCCCCCCACTCTGTTAATGATTGTCTGGTTGGCTCCTTTGTTATGTAATCATATTTTGGTTCTTCCAGTTAGATAACAAACTGCCTCACCGTCAGATCCAGCATGGCTTGCAGTCTCCACATTTGGCTTCTTTCTCAAAACCCAGCATGGGAATCCATCTGCCCTTTCAGCAAAATGTTAAGCCACTCTAACCTCCTGGTCCAACATGGAGACCCACTCTTGGTCTTTCCTGGACCTCAGCCTGTCTGAGTTCTGGCCTGCTACCTTGAGCCCATGGGCCCACCTTCACCCATGTTTTGGGTACTGACCTGCACCTTTGTTTCTGGGCCCTAATCATGATCAGTTGAGCCCAGGCTTTGCTTCTTCTGCCTGGCCCTTCCACAAGATGTAGAGTCCCATTGCTCATCCCAGCCTGGCGCATGGGGCCACATGGTCTGCAGTCACTTGCCCTTGCTGCTAACAACCTCATGGCTGCCTAACTTCCTGGGAATGGGCTCTTAGGCTCCCAATTACAAGTGTGGACTGGATACCCACCACCTTATCTTGGACCAGATTCATAAATATCTGCCAGGACTGTCCCCTCTAGGATATCATGCTTTAGCCCACCCCAGCCCATAGGAAGCCATTGGAAGAATAGAATGGCTTCCTATGACTTATATTTCTTGTGTTTTCATTATGCCTACGTGGTGCTTAAACCACTGTAAGTTTATCATAGGAGGTCAGTAAAGATTCACTGGTTGACCCAGCATACAAAAAATAAGGTAAAAGACAGTCACTCATAAGGGGTCATATCTAAGTTTCTGCATTTCTAACTTTGTGGTTCTCACCCTATCAGACCCAGCGTCTCTGCTATCCTGAACAGATATAATCTAACATCAATATAATGTCCTAAATATAATATGGAAGAGAAATAAAAATAAATCAATTCATAATGAAAGGTGTATTTGACTAAGTACATACAAAAGAGGTAGTCCATGTGCCCCTCCGTGTGGATCACAGCCACGAATGCCACCCACGTACCACAGCAGAATGGCTACCAGTGATAAGCTTTTATCAGTGCCCAAACCTATGGCAAAGGTCTGAACAAAATAACATATAATCTTCCTCTAATTTGTACAGTAGTTGTAAATTCATGGGAAATTTAGTGTGCATTAAAATCACATAACAAAATATATAAATTGGAGTTATGTTTTAGACTTAGATAACTATGAACAGGTTTACCTCCATGAGGCCTGGAAGGACATTCAAAAATCATGTGCAATGCTGCATGAGTCTTCAGGGTGTGCGACTATCTGGTGAGCAGATGCACAACATCCCTGGCTCCCATCCAATTTTGTGACATCTGAAAAATGCTACCAGGAATCCCCAAAGCACTCTCTCTAGGGGGCAGTAGTGCTTCCAGTGAGAACTATTGGTCTGCCAAGCATTCAGACCTTGACATCCCTAAGTAAAGGGTCTGACTGAGCACCTGTCTTTAAGGTGGTGTCACAATTCAGATCCAAGGGTCAAGTTTGTATGAAGCCAAAGATCCCAGTCCTAACCAATCTTAAGGCTAACATTCATGAAGGTTACAAGAAGGGGAGTTCTAGCTGTATAGCAGAAATACTGAGCATTCCCTCTAGCCAATGTATTGAGTTAAAAAGCAGAACAATTAGCATTTCCTTATTCTCTGCATCATATGCTCCTTTTGCTCTTCAACCCATTTAATTTAAGGATTCACAGCAAATCTCTCCCTCTGCACACAGCACTCACACTCACCTCTAACACTTCCATCTCTTTTCTCTCAGACTCCCTCTTTTCCACTCATCCCTCTGCCATTCCTCCTAAAGCACATCCACAAAAGCACCCCAACCTTTATTTATTTTATTATACTTTTTTGAGACAGAGTTTCACTCTGTCACCATGGGAAGAAAGCCATGGTATCATCATAGCTTCTGCAACCTCCAAACTCCTGGGCTTAAGCAATCCCTGTGCCTCAGCCTCCTGAGTAGCTGGGACTACAGACACCTGCCATGGCACAGATAATTTTTCTGTTTTTAGTAGAGATGGGGTCTCACTCTTGCTCAGGCTGGTCTTGAACTCCTGAGCTCAAGGGATCCTCCTGCCTCAGCCTCCCAGGGTTCTGGGATTACAGGCATGAGCCACCACACCTGGCCTTTTCCTAACCTTCAGATTGCTATTCCTCCCTCCCCACTTGCCTTCCTATCTCAGTTTCTCCCAGCTTCAATTCTGCTACCCTGCTACAAAATCTTTGTAGGCCCAACTCTTTTTCTCATCACATTCATTGTGTTTTATTCTGGGAAGTAACACTGAGTGGTCTCCAATGGCCCACCCCACTTTGTGAAGACAATTGCAGCCTGGCATCTCTGAAGGTGTTCCTGGTTTCTGTAAAGTGGGATCTCTGTTCACATGGCATCTATTATACCTTTGGGGTCTTTTTTCTTGACAATCAAATAAATAGCTTTTCTCCTTCCTTTTACCTATTAAAGTCTTAACAGCCCTTCAGAACCATCTTGGATATCACCTCCTCCAGAAAGTCTTCCTAAATGCCTTTGAGTTCTCATGCCATTTTCGTAGTGAGTTTCTTTTGCTTTAATCTTGAAGCCAAAGGTCTTTTTTGGATTCTCTGGGTCCCCAATGGCATCTAGAAACTTGTCACAGTAGCATAATTGTCTAACACATTCTTGTGGTTTTTATGCACTCAAAGGAAAGGGAAGTGATAGACTGATGCTATATCTGAAATATTCTGGGAGTGGATTCCTTCAGAATCACTTCATTTCCCCTCAACTGCAGCAGAATTCCCTCAGGAAACCCACTGGCCCAGAGCAATATGTTCCCCTCATTACTACCTTGAAAACAGTGGTATAACTTCATGGTGGCTCTGAAAACATTAACTAAAACAACAATAAATTAACACAATAGTCAACGAATAGCACTGGGATGCTTTCATGTATGAATTGGAATGTGAACACTGAGATTTTCATTTCATGGTTGAAAAATACGTGAGTTGACCCAAATACTAATTTCTGCATTTTCGTCATTTACATATCACAGGTCAGTAATCATTTCTTGCCTAAATGGCTTTCCAAACACAAAGCTATAATATTGCAATGGTTTATTGTATTTACAAACATCGCATTGTGCTACCCACTTGGTACTTTAGATTCACAAACAAGCAGACCCCATTCCCTGGAAAGGCAGGAGCGGTTTCTGAGAGGAGTGAGCAATTTCCCTGAGGACAGAGCTATTTGTTTCTTCTTCCCTAAGGTTCATGAGTCCAGGAACCTCTATTCGGCTGGGACATCTTCCAGCCCCCTCATGTCTCCTGTGTGCCATTTGGTCAGCAGGGGCCAGGGATGGGCTCTGTCTGCGTTCTGCTGATTCTTCTCTCTGGGGCCAAAAAAAATCTAGTTGCTTTGAAAATGTCTCCTTGGGAGGCTGGAACTGCTGAGAGAGCTGAATGTGATATTTGGGAAGCGTAATGCAACTTGATGTTTTTTATTACAGTTCAGAACAACATCAAGAAAAATGTCTAAGGTGATTTCCCCCCTCATTTTAATGCTAGGATACTACAAATCAGAACATGACTTAACTGGTCTTTCTTTATTTAAGCTTCAACCCTTATCACTGGACTTCTTCACAGAGTCCAGAGTTACCCGATACTTCAGGGACCCCACTCTTACCATGAAGGATGACATCTCTTAGAAAAATCTGTGTTCTTAAAGGATAATAGAATTCAAGCCATAGATTAAATGGGGAGCTGATATAACAATTACGCTCTGCCCCTGCAGGCTTAGTTTACACATCTGCCTTGCTCTTTAATTAGAACTTAGGGCTGGATGTCAGTTGCCAGCATTTGTGGGGACAGTCACCCTCACGTGAAACCCTCAGCCTGACGTGTTTTCTAACCCACACCCCTCTTCACCAGCCCTCTGTTGCTCCCACTCTGGCACAAACGCTTAAAAAACAAAACTAAAGAAAAAGAGTCGAGGCCATTTATTAGGCCCTTGTGTGAATTTGGTTTCAGGACCAGAAAGCAGCATGCAAAGTGTGTGATTTATGAAATCCCTCTCGCGACTGCACCCCAGCAATGTAGGGTGATGTACAAGGGGCGGGTTGGCTAAGAGTCGACTAGCTGCATTTCACATCAGTGCCTGTGAGTCTAAGGGTGCAGGCCATAAAAACAACACCGGAGGGTGGTGGGAAGGGGTTTAGCTGTTAATGGAAATTTCTCCTTCAGACTCCCTGGAAAAAAAAAAAAATGTTACCTTTCTAAGGATGAATCTGTCTTTTTTCTTCCTGGCCTCTATATTTTAAAAAGGTTAAGGCAATGTGTGTGTGTGTAGGTATAGGTGTGTGTGTGTGTTTGTGTGTTTTGAGGGGAGCGGGCCAAAAGAGAGAGGAATGAAAAATGATTACTATCATCCCCAAGTCCTTCCCTGGCTGGCCACAGCTCCGTTTATGAAATGCCATAGCCAAAGTGCCCTCACGCCTGTGTGCCTCGATCCCACAAGTTTCCTGGGTGCCAGATGGGCACTTTGTGACTGCATGAGCATGGATTATTTCATTTCTTACATCTGGGACTCCAAATGGCTGCCCAGAGTGTCACAGGAGAGAGGCTTTGCTTTTCAGCTGGAGGAAAGTACCTTCACTGGCGAGCCCAGTGGAGCAGAGGGGACGAGGCCAGGAATTCCCAAGAGGAGCAAAATCTGAAAGTTCACACACACCAGGGCCATGGGGAGACCCTTAGAACCAGGACAAGGTGGAAGTAAACACTAACCAACAATGTATGTCAGCTATAGTTTAAAAATTAAAAATAAAAAAGGAAAGAATAAATGAAAACAAACCATAAGCATTGGCCTCAGATGTTTAAAAATAATGCTTTGTATTTCAGCTTTGAAATTCTGTTGTGACCTCCTAATCAAACACCTTTAGATAATTACCAGGGGTACAGACAAGTAAACCGAAATGGTCTAAAGGTTGTTGGCATGTACTACACTCTTGGCTTCTTAATCACTTTATTTTAATTAATAGGATGAGGTGTGCTGGTGTGAAATAGTAGCAAGGACATTTACTTTTCCCAAGTACCGTACCACAGCTGAGTGTCCCAAGAGGCCGCACACTTAATGCTGTTCAGATGACAGCAAGGGATCAATGGACACAGCAGCCATACAAAAATGAGGTTCTTCCTGCTTACAGGTTTATCGCTGAGAAACTTCACCATTACCACCATTCCTCCTTCTTTGAAAAGAGTTATCCAAATCACTCAATTTGTCCTGCAGGGAATTTTTTTTTTGCAAAAACATGCGACTTAACGTTTTTTTTAAAAAAATCTGACAGTTAACTGTTTTGCATAAGGTATTTACAAACCACAGCAGATTGGGGGCGGGGGGGGATGCATTTTCATATCCTGCTTGGTTTAAAGCAGCAATTTTCTGCAAGGACAACAGAGAAAAAAACATGCTTTACACTGCTTATATTAATTACATTTTTTCATTACCCGTCATGTTTTCTTGCAGGCTTGTGTATTATTACTGCAAAATGTAATGAAATAGAAAAGGAAAAAAGAATGGACTTCTGGGAAATTTTCCAATTCTTGAAATGCAATGTTAATTGAGAGCTATTTTTAGGCTGCACAGATAGTGCAGGACCCAGCGCCATCAGTACAAATGGGTCCGGTCCAGGTGCAGTCTCCCCAGGGACAGCCCCAGGTCTTTGCCACTGGAGAGATCGAAAACCTCAGTTTTTCTTGATGCCAGGTCTATGCAAGGGCACACAGGATTTTTATATATGAGCTACTCGCAGAGGTAATAAAAGAGAAATGAAGAGAGAGAATGGTAAAGCCCCTATAAGGCTCAGGCCACTATGGTGACTGGTAGCAGCCCCCAGCTCCACTTTAACAGCCATTGCCCACCCCTACCCCAGCCCCCGGAAAGAAGGAAAACTATTCAGCATTTAGGAAACATGATGTATTCATTATGAGGACACATAAGGGAATGGCTTCCAAGACCCTTAGAATGAAGAATCCCAAAAGTGCCCAGGGGTGATGATGAACAAGACTCTCTGTAAGGAACCTTCTTCCACAGCTAGAAAATTACAAGTGTCGAGTTTTGAGGAAGTCCTATCAAGGACATCAGAGAAATTTTCTGAGAAACCGGAACTGCATGTACTGAAGAAATATACTTTCTTTTGTTATCAAACTAAACAGATTATAGAACCAATTTCCCATTGATTAGTCTGGATAAGAGACCTTGGAATCCATTATTACTTCTGTGCCCCAGAATTCAATCCTGATGGAACTACCCCTGGAGGAGATGGAACAGACCCATAGGAAGCATGTTTACAGGGACCAAGTGTTTTTTCAAGTAAAGTCTCAGAATGGCATCAAGGAATTCAGAAATGCCCCATCCATCTCAACATACCATAAAGCACTGTGTGGTCTCTGAATGCCCTAGCCACTCCTAAACATTCAAACCTTGCAAATGCACTATTTTAAACACCCACTACCCCACCCAATTCCTATAATTCTTATAATTTTTATTGTTGCTTCCACTTTCACAAAGTAAACATAAATGCTCCTGGAAGTTGTCAAGCCAAAACTTGCTGGAGGCGAGGAGGCTCAGAAATCAATTTCACTCAGTTATGAATAGCAGGAAAGAACAAAGAGGAAACACTTTCCAGTCAATGGTCTGCTCTGAGCTAAAAGGCAGAACCCTTGCTGGCCTGTGCCAGCTGCCCTAGACCATCCTTCCAGTGTCAGTGCCACAGGCTTATTCTGAAGTCTGTGTATTGGTACTACTCTGGTGCAAGGTTGTCATCAGATGTAGGTTGGCTGTCTGCCCTGAGACTATTGCTTTACTCCCGACTGATACATTCTTTTGGGGAAAGTGTGTAATATAAAAATTCTGACATTTTAGGACTTAGTATCAAAGTCAATTACAAGAGCACTAGGTAAAATTAGTGGTACATGAAGTAAGAAGGCAAGATAGAAATGGTACACGGGAACCCAAAGTTTGTAACTGGGTAGAGAGAAACACAAGAGTATGCATTTCCCCATTGCCTGGATTCAAGTAGAGATGAACCCAGATTGTTTCTGTCTACACTGGCCCATGTTCAGTAGTATTTAAGTTCTATTAACCAGCTGGTAAATATTTCTGGCTGAAATCTCCTGCTCATCACTATGATGACAAGAGGTGATCTCCTAAGTAGCTTCTGGTTTGCTCCAAGCTAATCCCCTTCTTGTTCACCTGCTGCTCCAGATTTTGCCTCTGAACTTCTGTAGTTGTTTTAACTGATGGAGAAGCTAACTTGCAAGTCCATGATATGTAGAACACTTCCCTAAAAAATGAAGTCTATTCTGCTTCTGGATGGGGGTCTTCCTGATGACCCCCAACCCACTGCCACCTTTCTTTCCATCTGCATCTGCCTGGGGCAACCCAGGTTTCTGGTATCACAACCCACCCCACCACCATCACCAGAACAGACTGAAGGTCTGAATAGGGACCAGAAGTGTTTCAGATTTCTAATTTTTCAATTTTTAAAATATCTGCATAAAAATAATGAGATATTTGGAGGATGAGACCCAAGTCTAAAGATGAAATTTATTTATGTTTCATATACATCATATTCATATGGCCTCCAGGTAATTTTATTTTTCCCTTTGTAATACTGAGTAATCTATTATGCTATGGGGCTCCAATTTGTTACATGAGGTCAGGTGTGGAATTTCCCACTTATGGTGTCACATTTGTGCTTTAAAAGTTTCAAATTTTGAAGCCCTTTAGATTTCATATTTTCAGATTAAGAATGTTCAACCTTATATTTTATATATCTATATATACACACACATATACATACACACAATTTATACATATATCTATATAATATCACAAAATACTATGTGTACGCGATAAAATAAATAATTATAAGTGCTTATAGGCTGAGCATGACACCTGCAGTCCCAGCCACTCAGGAGACTGACACAGAAAGATACCTTGAGCCCAGGCAGTCAAGGCCATCCTGGTCAACATAGTTTAGACCCTGCCCATTAAAAGAAAAAAAAAGACTTATAATAAAATGCCACAATCTCCCCTTATTTCCTCCCCAGGTCCAGTCTCCCTCCCCAGAGTTAATCATTTTTATCATTTTTGTTTATCTGTTTTATAGTATTCTGGTGCTAATCTTTTCAGTTCTAACAGGGTTATATCTCTATTTCTCTTTTCATCAACTCCAAATGACAACTGTTCCCTCCCTGCTATGAATGATACTTAATTCCCTTACACTTCCTCCTTCCAATTTATCTGTTGCCCTCTTCCCAATCTCTATGGCTTACAGCTGAGGTTCTCTTACTGGTTACATTGGTAATGTTAAATAATATACCCAATGTCTATACTCTCTTTTCAGAAAATTTATATACGTTAGATAAGGATATTGTTATCCTAACCTTCCCTCTTCCTCCATGCCCCTACTTCCCATCCCAGTATCTGTCAACTCTGCTTAGACATTTACATTGCCAAAACTGATAATATTTATGTTGTTATCTGTAATCACAATTAAGCCTTCTGTGGGTCTGTTTAAAGATTGACTCTAACAATAATCTACACATGTAAAAACAGAGTTTATATGATTATGATTATATAAATATTTTCACTTGTGCCCTAGGCTCCTTCCTGAGACATCTACCCAGGTGGATGAGTCCTGCTCCCATGTAGATAGCTGCTCCTTAGCTGCTTCCCAGCTCTCATCCAGGCACTTCCCTCCATGCCCTTCTAGGTTAGAGCTACTCTCCCTGCATTCTCTACCATCTTCTTATAGGCATTTTTCCATGTTGCTGAAGTTCACCCTCAATTATCTTCTTCAGAAATATAAACTTTAATTTACTACATGTTTGGTATGTTTTTCCTTCTTTGCTTAACTTGTTTGGCTAGTACTTTGAAGGCATTATTCCATTGTCTTCTGCTATCCAATGTTACTAATGAAAAGTCAAAAGGTATACTGATCCTGATTTCCCAGAAAGTAACCTGTTTGTTTGTTTTTTCCTTTATAGAATCTTTTTGGAATTTCTCTTTTATTAGAGCTCCAAAGTTGTTCAGGGGTATGTGTTTGAGTATGGATAAATGCTGATTTTAAGAAATTTTAGTAGATAAATTGGCTTTTTTTCTGTCTTGTTAAGAGTTAGGAAATAAAAGCTATGTTTTAGTTTCTGAAACTCCCATTAATATTGGGGAAATAATAAATCACAAATGCATGTTAACATGATTTCCTCTTATCTGACAAATTGAATTTAGAGTATAGAGTTCAAATATTTATAACCAAGTTAATAAACACATCCTCTTGGGGCAATGCCAAAGTAATTTTATAGTTTAAAATAAAAGGTTCTCTAGGCCAGGCATGGTGGTTGATGTCTATAATCCTAGCACTCTGGGAGGCAGAAGCGAGTGGATTGTCTGAGCTTATGAGTTCAAGACCAGCCTGAGCAAGAGCAAGGCCCTGTCTCTAAAAATAGCTGGGCATTCTGATGGGTGCCTGTAGTCCCAGCTACCTGGGAGGCTGAGGCAAGAGAATCACTTGAGCCCAAGAGTTTGAAGTTGCTGTGAGCTATGACAGCAGGGCATGCTATGAATGGCAAGAGAGACTCTTATCTCAAAAATAAATAAAATAAAAGGCTCTCAAAAGCTTTAACAATAGAGCTTGCCCATTTCTTACTTACGAGGTAGGAAAACATGGCTATCATCAGGAGAAGAAAGAATGCCTAAATTTTTGATATTTTCCTATGTTTACCCAAAACTCAAAAATATTTGACTACATGTTAAGAGACTAATGAATATAAATAAGAGCATTTAAGAAAGATGAAGTTTAAGGAAGTATTTCTAAGGATAGGTTTTGCATGAGTACATTGTCATATGGCAAATGAACTTGTATTTCAGACCTGGAGAGCAATTTTGGCTCTGCTATTTTCTAGTTATATGAGACAAGCAAATGACTTAAACTCAATAAATATTAGTTTTCTTCCTCAGTTACCCTTAACTCTTACTGGTTCAACATCGGGGCTTGGGGAGTTATAAATGTTCTGCATCCAGTGTACCATGACGAGGTACAAAAGATGCATTTCTAAATGTAACAGGATGTTAAATTGGAAGTTTTGACTGATGCACTGAGATACAATTGATGCTGCATTCCAAAGGAAGTGCTAGACCATATGCAGAATTTCCAAAAAGAGAAACTTAGAAGAACCAGTTTCATAATCCTTGAAATCTGTCACTCACAATGAAAATATAAAAGGGCCCAGAAAGAGAAAATTAAGGAATTACTTTATGAGAAGAATTTTAAAAAAGAGTATTTGAGATTCTGGGACTCCCATCCTCCTAAAGAAAGTCAGTAGAGCTCTTAAAACCTTAATGTGTGTCTCTTAAAGTTAGAAAACAAGTTACCAGTGCCTGAATTATATCTAAAGAAGCTAAAATGGCTCTTGGATGCAAAGTAATAAATTACATTTAGGAAATAACTTCTCACCAAGGTTAGTGAATACTAAGAGCTTGATAGAGAAGTCTCAGGATCATTTTTAAAGGAATCTAAGAGGGTGGCTTGATAAACTAAGGAAACACGTGTGAATTGTCTCTTAATTAAAACACAACTATCTTGTATATATCACTTATTTGAATAATTCTTTTTGTAAGTGTATTATTTCTCTACTGCCCAGAGTGAACTCCATGTTTTACATTCATAAGACATCTGCAACCGTTCTGAGTTATCATCTAATTAAAAACAGTAGCTGCTAAAGATTGAATTGTGTCTCTCCAAAATTCATATGTTGAAGCTGTAACTCCCAATGTGAGTATATTTGGAGATTTGGCTTTTAGGAGGTAATTAAGGTTGAATGAGGCCATCCTAAGGGTGGGATCTTACTCCTACAGCATCAGCAGCCTTGTAAAAAGAAGAAGAGAGAAATCTTTTTCTTTGCCATGTGAGGCCATGGGGAGAAGGTAGCCAACTGCAATTCAGGAAGAGAGTCCTCACCAGAACCCCACCACCACACAGGCACCCTGATCTCAGAGTTCTAGCCTCCAGAACTGTGAGCAATAAATTTCTGTTCTTTAAGCCACCAGGTGGGTCTACAGGATTTTTTTTGTTATGGCATTCCAAGCTGAGCAATATAGTAGCTAAATATGTCTTGAAAACCTTCTATATGTCAGGCACTGTTCTAAGTGCTTTACACATATTGACTCAGAATAGCTCTAGGAGGTAGATACTACTAATGCCATCCCTGTTTTGTAGATGATGAAAGTGAAGCACACAGAGGGTAACTTGCCCAGAGATTCATAAGTAGGAAGTAGCAAAATTAGGGTTCAAGTCAGATGGGCCACACAGCCTGATCTCTTAACCATAATGATGCCTTTCTCTAAAAACTTGGCAAGAACAGTTCGAGAAAAATAAATCCCCTTGGAGGGGTCGGAGACAAGATGGCTGACTGAAGCCAGCTTTCCACAGAGGCTTCCATCCAGAAGGAGAGTTAAAGGACAGAAATTTAGCAAGTAACCTGGTGGATTAGAGCTGCACCAAGAGAGAAAGTTAAAGAATGCACATCAACCCCGCTGAGGCGAGCTGCGACACCAAGGATACAAACAAAATGTACAAAATCCATCACCAAGCAGATGGGAGTCACCTCCCACATGAGAACATCTCGGAGTGCCCCACAAACAAACAAGCAGAGTTCAAAGGTCCTCCCACTACACTCCACGGGAGACACCCTCTAAAAACTGGACCTACCTTGCCTACTATGCCAGGTATAAAACTGTATAGAACTGTATATATTCTCTACCGACCAGGCATAAAACTGTATAGAACTGTATATATTCTCTACCTGCAATTCTGAGCTCCCAGCACTCCCCCCCTGCTCTCACTCTGAGGTCTGGAGGCCCGTCCCCCAAGAGTCCAGATTCTTGGGCAATTTCTTGAGGGGGATGGACAGGGCCTAGACAGCAGCTGGTCAGTGCTGATTCTGTGGCACGGGAGTGAGGAGAGGACGGTTGGCTGCGAGGGAACCACACCGGAGCAACAGTGCCCTGAGGCGCAGAGCAGCAGCTGTTTTCAGCAACAATAGGGCTCACTCCTGGATATTCTGAAGCCACATCCCCTGTCTCCCTGGGCAACCAGAGGAGGCCGGGCATCTTCTCAGATGGCAACCATGGTGGAACAGGTCTGGGACAGAAACGTAGGCCCTGTGAGTAAAGGGTTTGCCTGAGGCAGTACCGGCCTCGGTGGAGCATGGGAACTGGAAATGCACGCAAAGCCAGGAAATTCCCAGGGCAGGGCTGACCCAGAGGATGGCTTTGCTGAGCCTAAGATGCACCTGGCCCACAGGGGATCATCAGCCTATAGACAAAGGAAGGTAGGAGGCTAGAACTGACAGCTAACCAAATATAAACTTGCAGGAGCAAAGACAGGGCCTGAGGTGCAGGCTCTGGGAACTCAAAACAGCTTGCCTTCTGTAGGGGAATTTAGGAGGGACAGAAACAAATTTCCACAAAGTTGTTCTGTTCTGTTCTGTCAATAACATCAATCAGGGGCAGGGCTGGAACTGAGTGAACACCCCCCATCCTCCATCAAGCGCTCGAGGTTGTCAGGCCTCACGTTCTCCTGATGGATGGAGGCAGAGCGCATTGGCCTGGCTGAGCAGATATAGATTTCCTTGTGATTCAGGCAGATGCAAACCCCTGGAGTATCTGTTCACTAGAGGCAACTGGGTCACAGCCCTGCGGGGCTATCAGTGACTGGGTGGGACAGAGGTGCAAGGTGGGGAAGGAGGCATCAACCTTCCCAGACTAATCTATTTCCTGGGTGAGTCCTCCTGACTTCATGGAGCGCGGGAGCAAGTCATATCTGAGTTGTCACCAGATCCCTGTGATCCAGTTGCCAGAAACCTTTTAAACTGAGACAGGTGCTGACTGAGACAATTGATTTGGACCTTTTGAACAGAGCCAATCACCCGAGGACTATTCAAGTGGTGCCCTGGATGTGTGGTTGTAGGAAGGTTTGATTTTTCCTTTTCCAATTGTTGCCTGTGGGGGGTGGGGTGACTTAATTGCTGGTATTTCTCCACAGCTGAGACTTTAAACCAAAGTAACTGTTTCACTAGGGTTGGACAGAGACCAGCTGAAAACAAGACAGAACCACTTAGCCCAACCACACCAAACAGGTCCCCAGTTTCTCAGGCCGTAGCACTGTACGGGTCCTCAACAAAGCTCCAGGGGAAAAAAATCAAATGGTGTAAAATAATCATGGGGCAGAATCAGCAGAAAAACTCTGGTAACATGAATAACCAGAATAGATCAATCTCCCCCAAGGAAAGATATGGCAGATGTAACTGAAGATCCCATTCATAAACAGCTGGCCGAGATGTCAGAAATCAAATTCAAAATTTGGATTGCAAACAAGATTACTAGAATGAAGGAAAATTTGGAATTAGAAATTCGAGAAGCAATTCAAAAGTCAGAATTAGAAATTCAAGAAGAAATTCAAAAGTTGTCTCAAGAATTTAATGAATTTAAAGATAAAACCACCAAAGATTTTGATACACTGAAGCAAGAATTTGCAGCCCTCAAAGATCTGAAAAATACAGTAGAATCCCTAAGTAACAGAGTGGACCAAGCAGAAGAAAGGATTTCTGACATTGAAGACAAAGCCTTTGAACACTCCCAAACTCTCAAAGAGGAAGAGAAATGAAGAGCAAAAATGGATCGTTCTCTCAGAGAGCTCTGGGATAATTTGAAGAAGGCTAATATCTGCCCCATTGGAATCCCTGAAAGTGATGAAGTGGCCTCGCAAGCACAGAGGCCCATCTCCATGAAATTACGAAAGACAATTTTCCACACATGCCAAGAGATTCTGAAATTCAGATAGCAGACAGTTTCAGAACCCCAGTACGACTCAATCTGAATAAGACATCCCCCAGGCATATCATAATTAACTTTACTAAAGTTAATATAAAGGAGAAAAATTCTGAAAGCAGCCAGACGTAAGAAATCCATTACCTACAAAGGGAAGAATATTAGAATGACTGCAGATCTCTCTGCTGAAACTTTTCAAGCCAGAAGAGGATGGTCATCGACTTTTAATCTCCTAAAGCAAAATAACTTTCAACCCCAGCTCCTGTATCCAGCTAAACTGAGTTTCATTTATGATGGAGAAATTAAATACTTTAATGACATTCATATGTTGAAGAAATTTGCCATAACCAAACCAGCTCTTCAGGATATTCTCAGACCTATTCTCCATAATGACCAGCCCAATCCTCTACCACAAAAGTAAACTCACTCAGAAACTTTTGATCAAACTCCAACTTCCACAGTGGCAAAAGAATTAAAAACGTCCACTGGACTTTCAAAAAACTCAATACCCAAAATTTTACCAGACTTATCAATATTCTCCATTAACGTAAATGGCTTAAGCTGTCCTCTAAAGAGGCACAGGTTAGCCGACTGGATACAAAAACTCAGGCCAGATATTTGCTGCATACAAAAGTCACATCTTACCTTAAAAGATAAATATAGACTCAGGGTGAAAGTATGCTCATCCATATTTCAGGCAAATGGTAATCAGAAAAAAGCAGTTGTTGCAATTCTATTTTCAGACACAATAGGCTTTAAATAAACAAAAGTAAGGAAGGATAAGAATGGTCACTTCATTTTGTTAATGGTAATACTCAATATGATGAGATTTCAATTATTAATATTTATGTACCCAGCAAGAATGCACCTCAATTTATAAGAGAAAATCTAACAGACATGAGAACTTGATCTTCTCCAGCTCCATAATAGTCGGATATTTCAACACTCCTTTGGCAGTGTTGGATACATCCTCCAATAAGAAGCTGAGCAAAGAAATTTCAGATTTAAACCTAACCATCCAACATTTGGATTTAGCAGCCATCTACAGAACATTTCATCCCAACAAAACTGAATACACATACTTCTCATCAGCCCATGGAACATACTCCAAAATTGATCACATATTAGGTCACTAGTCTAACCTCAGTAAATTTAAAGGAATAGAAATTATTCCTTGCATCTTCTCGGACCACCATGGAATAAAAGTTGAACTCAGTAACAACAGGAATCTGCATACTCATACAAAAACAGCAAGTTAAATAACCTTATACTGAATGATAGCTGGGTCAGAGATGAGACTAAGAAGGAAATTGCCAAATTTTTGGAACAAAACAACAATGAAGACACGAATTATCAGAACCTCTGGGATACCGCAAAGGCAGTCCTAAGAGGAAATTTATAGCACTGAAAGCCTTCCTCAAGAGAACGGAAAGAGAAGAAGTTAACAACTTAATGGGACATCTCAAGCAACTGGAAAAGGAAGAACATTCCAACCCCAAATCCAGTAGAAGAAAAGAAATAAAATTAGAGCAGAATTAAATGAAATTGAAAACAAAAGAATTATACAATAGATTAATAAATCAAAAAGTTGGTTTTTTGAAAAGGTCAATAATATAGATAAACCTTTGGCTAACCTAATCAGGAAAAAGAGTAAAATCTCTAATCTCATCAATCAGAAACGACAAAGACGAAATAAGACTCCTCAGAAATTTAAAAAATCCTTAATGAATATTACAAGAAACTTTATTCTCAGAAATATGAAAATCTGAAGGAAATTGACCAATACTTGGAAGCATGTCACTTTCCAAGACTTAGCCAGAATCAAGTGGAAATGTTGAACAAGCCAATATCAAGTTCTGAAATAGCATCAACCATACAAAATCTCCCTAAAAAGAAAAGCCTGGGACCAGAATTCTACCAAACCTTTAAAGAAGAACTAGTACCTATATTACTCAACCTGTTCCAAAATGTAGAAAAAGAAGGAAGACTACCCAACACGTTCTATGAAGTAAACATCACCCTGATCCCCAAACCAGGAAAAGACCCAACAAGAAAAGAAAATTATACACCAATATCACCAATGAATATAGATGCAAAAATATTCAACAAGATCCTAACAAACAGAATCCAGCAATACATCAAACAAATTATACATCATGACCAAGTCAGTTTTATCCCAGGGTCTCAAGGCTGGTTCAATATACATGAATCTTTAAGTATAATTCACCACATAAACAAATTAAAAAAGACCATATGATTCTTTCAATTGATGCAGAAAAAGCTTTTGATAATATCCAGCATCCTTTCATGATCAGAACACTTAAGAAAATTGGTATAGAAGGGACATTTTTTAAACTGATAGAGGCCATCTACAGCAAACCTACAGCCAATATCGTATTAAATGGAGTTAAATTGAAATCATTTCTACTCAGATCAGGAACCAGACAAGGCTACCCATTGTCTCCACTGCTCTTTAACATTGTAATGGAAGCTTTAGCCATCGCAATTAGGGAAAAAAAGGGGATCAAGGGTATCCATATATGGTTAGAAGAGATCAAACTTTTGCTCTTCGCAGATGATATGATTGTATATCTGGAAAACACAAGGGATTCTACTACAAAACTCTTAGAAGTGATCAAGGAATACAGCAGCATCTCAGGTTACAAAGTCAACATTCATAAATTGGTAGCCTTTATATAAACCAACAATAGTCAAGCTGAAAAAGCAGGTAAGGACTCTATTCCCTTCACAGTAATGCCAAAGAAGATGCAATATTTGGGAGTTTATCTAACAAAGGACGTGAAAGATCTCTATAAAAGAGAACTATGAAACTCTAAGAAAAGAAATGGCTGAAAATGTTAACAAATGGAAAAACATACCATGCTCATGGCTGGGAAGAATCAACATTGTTAAAATGTCCATACTACCCAAAGCAATATACAATTTTAATGCAATCCCTATTAAAGAGCCACTGTCATACTTTAAAGATCTTGAAAAAATAATTCTTCGTTTTATATGGAATCAGAAAAAACCTCAAATAGCCAAGACATTACTCAGAAATAAAAACAAAGCAGATGGAATCACACTACCAGACCTCAGACTATACTATAAATCGATAGTGATCAAAACAGCATGGTACTGGCACAAAAATAGAGAAGTAGATGTTTGGAACAGAATAGAGAACCAAGAGATAAATCCAGCTACTTACTGTTATTTGATCTTTGACAAGCCAATTAAAAACATTCAGTGGGGAAAAGATTCCCTATTTAACAAATGGTGCTGGGTGAATTGGCTGGCAACCTGCAGAAGACTGAAACTGGACCCACACCTTTCACCATTAACTAAGATAGACTCTCACTGGATTAAAGATTTAAACTTAAGACATGAAACTATAAAAATACTAGAAGAGAGTGCAGGGAAAACCCTTGAGGAAATCGGTCTGGGCGAGTATTTTATGAGGAGGACCCCCCAGGCAATTGAAGCAGCTTCAAAAATACACTACTGGGACCTGATCAAACTAAAAAGCTTCTGCACAGCCAAGAACACAGTAAGTAAAACAAGCAAACAGCCCTCAGAATGGGAGAAGATATTTGCAGGTTGTGTCTTTGACAAAGGTTTAATAACCAGAATCCTCAGAGAACTCAAACGTATAAGCAAGAAAAGAACATGTGATCCCTTCGCAGGCTGGGCAAGGGACTTGTACAGAAACTTCTCTGAAGAAGACAGGCGTACGGCCTACAGACATATGAAAAAATGCTCATCATCTTTAATCATCAGAGAAATGCAAATCAAAACTACTTTGAGATATCAAAACCATATCACAAAATCCCAAGACCAGAGATGTTGGCGTGGATGTGGAGGAAAGGGAACACTTCTACACTGCTGGTGGGAATGCAAATTAATACATTCCTTTTGGAAAGATGTTTGGAGAACACTCAGAGATCTAAAAATAGATCTGCCATTCAATCCTATAATTCCTCTACTAGGCATATACCCAGAAGACCAAAAATCTCATTATAACAAAGATATTTGTGCCAGAATGTTTATTGTAGCCCAATTCATAATTGCTAAGTCATGGAAAAAGCCCAAGTGCCCATCAATCCATGAATGGATTAATAAATTGTGGTATATGTTCACCATGGAATATTATGCAGCCTTAAAGAAAGATGGAGACTTTACCTATTTCATGTTTACATGGATAGAGCTGGAACATATTCTTCTTAGTAAAGTATCTCAAGAATGGAAGAAAAAGTATCCAATGTACTCAGCCCTACTATGAAACTAATTTATGACTTTCACATGAAAGCTATAACCCAGTTACAACCTAAGAATAGGGGGAAGGGAAAGAGGGAGGGGAGGAAGGGGGGAGGATGGGCGGAGGGAGGGTGTTTGGTGGGATTACACCTGCGGTGCATCTTACAAGGATACATGTGAAACTTAGTAAATGTAGAATATAAATGTCTTAACACAATAACTAAGAAAATGCCAGGAAGGCTATGTTAACCAGTGTGATGAAAATGTGTCAAATGGTCTATAAAACCAGTGTATGCTGCCCCATGATCGCATTAATATACACAGCTATGATTTAATAAAAAAAAATCCCTTTTCTTCTATTTTCAACAAATACGGTCATTTTTACCATTTCAACTAGTCTTTCAACCCTTCTAAAGAGTGTATGCTGATTTGTATAGCCCCTACAAAAGAAATAAGAAAGCAAATTTCAAAGCCCGTAGAATTACTTTTCAAAATTAAGGCTGAGTAGGAATGGAATACAGGAGAAAATAAACAAGAAAATATGGTACTTGGTGTCTGAAACCGACCGTTCGTCAAGATGTGTCAACAACATGGAACTTTAAGTTTGATGAGTTCAATATTTTCAAGACTAGCAGAACTTCTTGTGACCTGTATAATTGAGCAGAACTTCTTGGTTAAGATGGGCCTGGGGTTGAACCTCAGCTCTCAGGGCTGAATTTCTTCCTTCCATAGTTCTTTCGGGTCACTATCAAACTACTGGTAATTTTACACTGCAGTGATCTGTGCCTTTTCCTGGCCTGAGGATAAATAGAAAACGTAACAGTTCTAAGAGCTGTTGACACCATGTACTCAGAACACAATCAGAAAATGTAAACGGAAACCCTTGAAGGACTTGAATGAAGGATGTGGACATTTGCACATGGAAACTCCCCACATGACACCAGCTTTGCTCCCTGATTCTGTAGCCACAAGAATGATGTTGGAGAGGATGCCGGGATGCACATCACAGCACGCATTTCAGTACAGGCCCTCCTGGCAAAGCTCTGAATGACCACTCTTTGGTAACCATGGAATTCTTGGGTGCTCTTAGAAAGGGTTAAACACTTGATAGTAGTTGGTTATTCTCCTGTTTGACAAACACAATTTGGTGCATTAAAAGAATAAAATCAAGGCTCGGCACCTGTGGCTCAAATGGCTAAGGCATCAGCCACATTCACCTGAGCTGGTCGGTTCGAATCCAGCCCGGGCCCACCAAACAACAATGACGGCTGCAACGAAAAAAATAGCTGGGCGTTGTGGCGGGTGCCTGTAGTCCCAGCTACTTGGGAGGCTGAGGCAAGAGAATCGTTTAAGTCCAGGAGTTGGTGGTTGCTGTGAGCAGTGGTGCCATAGCACTCTACCCAGGGGGACAGCTTGAGGCTCTGTCTCAAAAAAAAAAAAAAAAAAAGAAAAAAAGAAAAAGAAAAAAGAAAAAAAAGGAATAAAATCAAAAGCAAAGTCAATTTCTCTTTCAGGTACATACCCTGGCCAGTCTATGCTCTAAGGCAAAACTAAGGAAGTGGAGACAACTGGGCCTTTGGTTGGAAAACAGCACAGAATATTTAAACTGAGGACAGCTAGAGTGCCTTACAATCTCTGTCAATATGAGCAATAAGGAAAAGTTAGGAAAGGGACGAGGTGATGATGTGGGGAGGAGGTGAATTACGAACCTTTGCTTTGAAACACATGCTAGACAGACATATAAGACCTCAGATCTCAATGCCTCTCCAGCACTAAATCCCACTCTCAATATCCCCAGAGTCTCTTCCTCTTTAAGGACAATGAAAGATGTTGTTTTTAGGTTTTTCTCTCACCAACACCAGTCTCATAATGTTGCCCTTCTTATTTGCCAGGAACAAACGTAGACTGCTTCATCCTGAATTTAATTACTCTTCACTCAATATAAATGGTGCTCTTTCTTTCACTTAGTCACTTACACAATATACAAGCACCAAGCACTGATCGAGGTCCAGGAGATTCAAAGATAATTAAGCCATTGTCCTAGGCCATGGAAAAACGAGGGAGGTATAATGTGTCATAGGTGAAGGCCCTAACAGAAATACGCACATGATGTGGAGACTGCAGTGAGGATAGGGTGATTTAATAGAAGGGCAGGGGGTGGCACCTGTGTCTCAAAGGAGTAGGGCGCCAGCCCCATATGCTAGAGGTGGTGGGTTCAAACTCAGCCCTAGCCAAAAACTGCCAAAAAAAAAAAAAAAAATAGAAGGGCAGGATTCAGTACCCAAAGTATTCTGATAAATAATGACCTAGTAAAAGCAGGAAGAGTCTACAGGTTTCCCCTCATTAAAGTAGGGCTGTAGGACTGTGTACGTCCCCAACTGTGCCTTCAGGCCTTCCTCCAAATCCTTGAAATTCAGAGGAAATGTGAGTCTCAGGAACAAGGGAAGGAGCCATTTAAGCTGTTTTGCAGAGCTGAATAAATCAACAATGGGACTATGAGAAAGCCCTCTGACAAGTCCTCATGTTCCGCTCAAGTAGAAGTAACACAGTACTCAAGTTGACAACAACACACCTACCATGAGCCCATCCTGGCGGTGGAGATGGTGGCCAGAGCACCCCAGGGCTCGGCAACCAGCATGCTAAACTCTGTTCTGCAAGGGGCAGAGCCAGGGACAGGACTTTCCTGCACCAGCTGAAAAGGGATGATTAAGAGGCAGGCTAAGTCATATGGATCTTGTCCTAGCACAATGATTTCTGAAGATAACAATGATGACGGAAATGACGAATGAGCTATAATAATCCTGTAAAAACCCTCCTGTCCTCACTCGTCTGCTTTTCTTCCCTTATTCTCTTCCTTGTCTTTCAACCCATTTCTCTAATTCTGATTATTCAAACCCCTCTCCTTGGAAAGACAACCTGAAAATGCCCTCCATAGCAGTCCTCGGCCACCTGAAGACCCATCTCTTTTGCTACAGATGAGACGGATCTCAACTGACACAAGCCATTTTTCCATAGAGCATTTGATGATTCTGTGTTTTGTTCTGACTATTGTTAGCTCTTTTGGTTCATTGGTGTTGGAAATAAATCACATCTAACCTCTTTTGTACTAAAATTTACTGTCTTCTTGGACTGGTTATCTTGCCCTTAGTCTCTGAGGAGTTGCACCCATAGGCTCTCCAGCACGCCCAGCAGCACAAACGCTTTGCTGAAGTTACATGCCCGGACAGCGAGGCTGGCTTTCCGAGACCCCATTCAAGAGAGCGTGGCAATTCCTAAAAACAACAGAAATACTTCAGCAAAACTCAGAAGCTAAAGTAGGAAACAGAACCCTTTCCCACATGTATGTGTAGCAAAGAGGCCTGGTGAAAGAAGAAACAAGAGCATTTTAATTTGAATATCTCCATTCTGTTGACCAAATAGGTTTAATTTTCTCAACAATATATTACAATTGTTTTGGACCTTGTCAGCAATAATTTTTTTTCTAGTAAAATTGTTTTCCTTGAAGAAGGAAGAGTTAGCACAATTCATGAAAATAGGAAAAATAAATAAATCATAACCATTTTGAAGTCTTGTAAACAAATGTTAAAGAAGACTTTGCCTCAACTTAAATCATAAGAAAATGTTCTTTTCCAGGGGATAGGGAAGGTGATCATCAAAGAGACAGAAAAAAAAAAAATACTATGAAGGGGAGGATACGTTACATCCATGGGAATGGGATAGGATTGTGTCAACTGACAAGCAGCTGGTCCATCCTTAATTTCAAGTACTGACTCTATTTCTAAAGTTGTCACCCACTCTTTCAGAAGCAAGGATGGCCTCATGTTGACCTGAAATTGTTCCTTTCCCATTTTCAATACCATTTATATGCTCTTCCGACCTCCGGATTTCTCCCCAACTCTCCTTCTCTGTCTCTTCCTGCTTCTACACAATAAATGTAGACTCTGAAACTGAATTCAGTACAATTAAAATCTGCACACAACCCACCCTGCACAGGACTGTGATTTGGCATGACCTTCATCACAGCCCTCTCCTGCTGAAAAACCATGGATGTCTCCTTGTCAGCTCCTACAGCAGGATTTCCCAATTGCTTCTTTATTAGGAAGAATAAAGAAAGAATAAATAAAGAAGAATAAAGGAACCCTTTAGCATTGATGTTAAAGGGCCTCCAAAATTTGGTTCATGCCATGCCCTCCCCCTTAAATGCCTCATCCTTCTTTCCATATATTTAAACCTTTCCCATTTATCATTACATAGCTCAATTCTCATCTCATCTATGATGCCTTTGGAGCTACCCAAGTTCATGGTAGCATCTCTGTCTCCTGAACTGCTATGGCAATTACAGTCTGCTCTAGTCATCACACAGGTTTCCTTCACTCTCCTGTATTACTGCCAATCCAGAAGACATTTTTGAGCAATCTCCTCTATGAAAAGCTCTGCAATATTTGCTAATCATAGAAGGACAAGTAAGAGACAAGAAGTTTGGAGGAGAAGGAAAGATGGGTGGAAATTTGATGAACAAGCAGGTCCATGTGAACTATTTTTTTTTTTTTTTTTTAAGAAAAGAGGGATATAAGGATGTCCTACACCACAGGAAGAAGGACCAGGTATTAAGTTGTTACATCACCCTTTTATTCTCCACCGTGTGATGCTTCCTGTAGGGCCATGTTAATAGGAAGCACCAGAGGAAGCCTGAGAGGCTGGAGGAGAAAGAAGGGACTTATGAGCCGTGTGACGCCACGGCACTCTACTGAGGGCCATAAAGTGAGACTCTGTCTCTACAAAAAAAAAAAAAAGAAGGGACTTACTCCTTCCTGTCTGTATCTACTTGCTTCCTGTGGGCACAATGTAAAGTATAACAAAATGTTTTTTCACAAGGTACAGAAAGTGGTCCTCAAAAAGAGAGAAAAAAAAAACAGTTTGATGGGCTCAAAGGAGAGGAAGTGGCCCATACATGGGAATGGGACAGTAGTATGTCAAACGACAAGCAGCTGGTCCAGCCCCAATTTCAAGTGCTGACTGCAACTAAATTATTGCCTACTTCTGAGGTCATTACCCTTCCTGCCTGCTTGCGGTTTCTATGGGAGTCACTTCAGTAACATTCTTTACCCCCACCCCACCTCCATGGCAGTTTCTTCTGACAGCAGCAGCTGAACCCAGTTTGCAGTTTTTCCAACTTGTAGAATCAGCAGCACTGTAAGGGCCCCTGTTCCCCGCCCCCACCATCCTGAGACCTTACTATGCACTTCCCAGTACCTCCTTGAAGTCTGGGTCCCAGCATTTTCTATCTCATAGATACTAACTTTAGCCAGCCTTCTCTTCAGAAGTCTGACTTTCACCTCCATGAGCCTCCCACCTTCAAGCTTCTAACCTTCTAATTATAATCTCTTCCCTTTGTTCTCACAGCCTTAGGGCAACAGATGCTTCCTAATTTCATGATATCTTCAAGTCCTGTTTTACTCCTTTTAGTGACCTAGGTAATACCTATTTATATTAGAATCTCTCTGTTCCATAACTGCTATGGTTTCTATCTCCTGACTGGACCCTGACCAATTTAGGGACCTAGATTAAAATAATGCAAAGCAGCATCACTAAGAAGCCAACAAATAAATTAATATTCAAGCATTCCAAAAGAAGGAAGGAAAAGCAAAGGAGAGGAATAAAATTCAAAGGAAACAAACTAAATCTAACCATATCACCAATTTTAACAAATATTAATAGATTATGGTCCAATAAAATACAGGAACTATGAGATAAGCTTTTAATGCAGGATCCTACAATATTCACAATTGAGGAGACACTTCAATTATGATAATACACATAGGTTAAATGTAAGTTAAACCATAAAAATTCTATAAAAAGATGTATAATGTAAATAGTAAGTATAGAAAGGAAATGCTGGAGTATTTATTAATAACACATAAAACAGACTTCAAGGCAAAGAGTATTACCAAATATAAACACAGATATTTTCCCATGAATAAAGAATAAATTTATGAAAAAGACATAACACTGATAAATTTGTATATGCCTAATAAGAGAGACTCAAAAGACACAAAGCAAAAACTGACATAATTAAGAGAGAAATACCCAATTTCACAATCATAGTGGGAAATTTAAACACTCTACTCTCAATAATTCATGGAACAATTGGGTTAAAAAAATCACTGAATACATAGAAGATCTGAATAATCTAACCTAATTAACATGTATCGATACATACTGAATCCTACATTCAACAACTTCAAGCACAATGGTACATTCATCAAAATAAAACATTATGCTAGGTCATAAAATAAGTCCAAAAAGTTGAGAAGAACTAAAAACCATGATTGTGAGAGAGGATGAAACAACTACCATGAAATTTGAACACCCCTCCAGGAAGCAAAATAATAACAACACCTGTACCAACTTTACCAAGCGTCCCTCCATCCCACTGCCATATTCACTCCCCCTGACTAAAAAAAATAAAATAAAAAAGAAAGAAAAAGATTTTCACACAAAAGTATATCACTATAAATGTGCAGAATATCAGGGATAATAAAATCAAGGCACAGATCACAAAAACTGTCAGATGGGTTAATTAGACCCCTAAATGTAAACCAACCCAATTAGGATCAGACTCCTCAACAGCAAAAGTAGATACTGGAAGGGTACAGCATGTCACCAAAACTTTAAATGAAAAAATATTTCAATCCAGAATTCTATTTCCAGCTTGTCAATCCTGCAGAGGATTGCATTTTAGACGTGCAGGAACTAAAACATCATAATGTTTTTAGAAAGTTATTAAAAAGTATGCTTCAACAAAACAAGACATAAATCAAAAAAAAAATAAAAAGACATAAAATCCAGAAAACAGACCAAGAAAGAAGCAAAACCAATATATAATGACATCTGTGCAATCTCCCAGAAAGGAAAAAGTCCATATTGTAGCAGGAGAGGAAAATTTCTTGGAAAAGTTCTCTAGAAAAGTTGGAGCCACTCTGTATGAGTCCATGGGCAAAATCTTTTATTAAGGTATAGTAGAAATATTGGAACATTTGGAAAATTGATCATAGTATATATAGAAAAAGAGGCAGAAAAAATGAAGCAAGGGATGAGGGTCACAGCACACACCTCTAGTCCCAGCTACCCAAGAGGCTGAGAAGCGTCACTTGATTCCAGGAGTTTAAGACCAGTCTGGCAACAAAGCAAGACCCCATCTCTAAAGACATTAAAACCAAGTAAATAAAAAAAATTTTTTTAAACAAAGCAATTATCAGCTCCAGGAGAAATAAAAGTCAATACAAGATAGGAAGAATGGTTTTGATGCACTATTTGTCTCATCATTGGACAATATTTGTACATACATAAGAGAGAAACTAAAATTGTTTTATTTAAACCAATATATGGAAGGGGAAAGATGAGAATATGAAAGAGTTAACTTTTTACCTGAGTTTACTTTTTATGGCAAAAATGCAATAAAATATTCCTAAAACTTAGCAGTCAAGAAATAAGCATGTTATTTATATTAAATTCACTAAAAAGCACTTAGAACAATCCCTGTTACATAGTAAATAGTATCTGCTATTATTAGAAATATGAAGTTAAACATCAGGGAAAGAGCTGGTAGAATTGAAAGTTGTTGTCGATAGGGCAGAGGATTCAGGATAAGGACAAAAACTATTCTGGTTCATTATAAGCTTTTTAGTACTACATGAGTTTTGAAATAATACACAAGCATTGCTTTTGTAAAAATAAAAGTTAAATTAATAATAAAACAGCTACATTACAGAACAAAATAAAAACATAAAAATGTTAAGGCATTGTGACTAAGGAAGCAAAAAGTAATTTATAAGTACGGTGAATGTAAATTTTAAGGAACAAAGTATGTATTGTAAAAAAGATATATTAAGATCTTTCATACACTATTCATGGAGTTAAAAATGAAAGAATTTTTTTTAAGTTATGCTCATGCTCAGAAACAAGACTATACTCTATAAACAAACAATCAAAAACCAGGGAGGTCTCCCTAAAAAGAGGTATTAAAAAAAACAAATGGAAAAACCAGGGTGATAAGTAAAAACTAAAGCTAAATCTCTAATGCTCAGCATGGGTACAAACCACCCATATGGAACTAGAACTCAGGATAGTGCTTTGCAACTACTAATGGCTGCCAAAATATCTCTATCCCTCAGCCCAAGATGACAACCAAAAAGAAAAGTCATCTGCCTATAAACAGGGGTACACACTGAGCTCTCAGACTAGATTAAACCCCAGTCTACCCTGGACTCAAAGAAAGGGCCTAGAATTGCATTGTCTCTGTAGGGTGATAGACCCAACTACATCATGGCTACTACTTATAAGGCTTGGTCAGATAGAGGCTGTAGGGCTTGGGCAAGAGCAACCATGAAACCATTCCCAAATGGAGGACATCAAGACCCCAAAAAATGACAGGATGAGTTCACAAACAAAATTACAAAGTATATTTTTTAAAGATCCATATCAAAGAGAAAGTATTAATAGAGCAGAAAACTGAAGTTCAGCCCAAGAAAATAAAGGTACTTGAGCAATATAAAAAGAATATTAAAATGAATAGTTTTTTTAATCTTCAAAGAAATAAAAGAAGAAATAGTATCCATAAAATAAGAGCAGGAAATAAGAAAATTTTTAAAAGCTTGAAAATTTAAAATATTTATAAAATTTAAAAAATGTAATAGGTTAAAAAGACTAGACATAGATCAACTGTTAGAAAGAACTGGAAAGGGCGGCGCCTGTGGCTCAGTCGGTAAGGTGCCGGCCCCATATACCCAGGGTGGCGGGTTCAAACCCGGCCCCGGCCAAACTGCAACAAAAAAATAGCCGGGCGTTGTGGCGGGCGCCTGTAGTCCCAGCTGCTCGGGAGGCTGAGGCAAGAGAATCGCTTAAGCCCAGGAGTTGGAGGTTGCTGTGAGCTGTGTGATGCCATGGCACTCTACCGAGGGCCATAAAATGAGATTCTGTCTCTACAAAAAAAAAAGAAAGAAAGAACTGGAAAAAAATGACCTAAAAAGCTATCAAAAAAGATAAAAAGGTAGAGGGGTTAAAAGGAAAATTTAAGAGACAGAGAAATCATTCAAGTTTCAACATGTATCTGGTAGTAGTTTCATAAGCATAAACTAGAGAGACTGTTGGGGGTGGAGATGTGTAGAGAGATAGTAACTGGGAATTTTCCAAAATTGAAGAGAGTTCTGAGATTGAAAGTTCATCAAGGACCAAGAAGGGGAAAACCTTAAAAACCCACCTCTACATACATCATAGTAAAAGTGCACAAAATCAAAAAGAACCCCAAATAATCACAGAACTAAGAGAGATAACCTATAAAGAAATGACAATCAATTGACAGCTCACTAGCAATGACAGCTATAAGAAGTCTATGAAATAATTTTCAAAGTACCAAGGAAAAGCACTATAATCTGGAATTCTACATAAACTACAACTCAACAGGTTGAATTTAATAAATTACTGACCATAAGCTGTTTACTTAAAAAGTAATACTAAATACATATTCAGGGTGGCACCTGTGGCTCAAGGAGTAGGGTGCCGGTCCCATATGCCAGAGGTGGCAGGTTCAAACCTAGCTCTGGCCAAAAACCAAAAAATAAATAAATAAATACATATTCGGTAAGAAAAAAATATATGTTAACCTTGATGGAAGAAGCAAATGTATGGGGAAAATCTGATAAAACATTTTAGCACATCTAAATAAGTATCAATTACAAATAAAAATACAAATAATTTCTGTATTTAGAAATAAGGTTGAATGACAATACTAGATAATTTTAATATAGGATTGATAGAAGCTCATTCAAACCAAAGTTAAAGCTTCTAGCCAGAGAATGATAAAGATAAGGTTTAAGCTTTGACAGAAAAGTATAAATTTCAATGTGTATGTTAAAAGTCTAAGAAAAGTCATTAGAAGAATAGAAACAGCAAATTTAATTCCAAACAAATATGAGAAAAAAAAGGAATAAAGAAAGTGCAATCAAACCTACACATAGCAAGAAAGAAAGAAAACAGAAGAGAAAAACACAATGCAAAATAAAGTTTCAAAAATAAGTCTTAATAAACTCTTGAATTGTATTTTAAGAAAGAAACCAGTTAGGCATCTCTGAGACAAGGTTGAACTATCAAAAAATATAGATGAAAACAGAAGAAAACTGGACTCCCAGTTTGAGAATCTCTATTTTCTAACTAAAAGGTAATAGAGAGAGTGAGGGGAGATCTCATCAAAGATTCTGGATCAAAAGTTAACTGACATCCATTAAAGATAGCTCAAAGAAAGGACGGTCTATTTAAATGTCACAGGAACAAATTGTCAAGAGAAAATCTGGTCAATCATCAGTCAATAGATGGGCTCACTGGGATTCTGATATCAGGTGTCCACTTTTTGTCCAAATATCCGTGTCAGGGTTGGGGAAGGGATGGGTCACATGCCGAAGAATACAGCTAATAGAGGACAGGTCCCAGTGCATGTGAGGCAGGCCCGCAGACCTGTCTCCCACACACAGGAATGGCCTGAATCAATGTGTCAGTGGGGAACGTGAAAGGCAGTGTATCAGAGGAAAAGGGCAACATTGAGAACCCAGTTGAAAACTGCACACCCTAAGTGCTGAAAATGGAACAGCTAGCCAAGGCTGTTCCATTTTCCCCAGCCAGTCCAGGGGACTGGGGAAGTTAAAGAGCAGAGCTGGGAGGGGATTAACAAGGCGGTAAAAGAAACCAGGCAGGGTGGGAAGTAGAGGCAAGAAAGGGCATGAGGACCAGGGAAGAAGACAGTATCAGGTGATGGGCATGACCCCAAGGCTTGGTGGGGCAGGTTTTACAGGAGGGAAGGAAAGGACAGGTGGAAGGGTAAGAGATGGTGACAAAGGACAGGAATGTCACTGCTGGAGGCTTCAAAGGAGGAGGAGTTCTAGGTACAGTTTCTAGGTACAGGCAGGAGAGGAGATGGAGAGGGGAGCTCTGAGAGCTGGGGAGAAGGTAAGGCAATTAGAGGTCAGGGAAGGGGAGAAGAGAGCCTGAGAACATGGACCCAAACAGCCTCCTGGGCCCAAGACACGTGTGCATGAGAAGTAACAGCCTGCGTAAAATTTATCAACGGGTCCTGCATTTGCAAGATGCTATTCCAGCTCCTCACACGGGACCTTTAGGGTCCTTCATCTCTGCCTCATCCCCCACCACTGTGTGGCCTGGGCCCTGCACTCTTCCACTCAGCTACTTTCTCCCACACAGTGATTCCTCAGCCTGTAATCTTTCCCCTACATGTTCACCCAACAAACTCTAGCTTAATTTTCAGAGGTAAGCCCAAGTCCTCTTCCTCCAAGAGCCTTCCCTGAGTGCCTGGCTGAGTGGAATGCCCCACATCCCACTCCCTATCCTGCTCCCACTGTCCTCAAAGAACCTCTGTTTATAAAGGCAGGGGCTGCATTGGTTTTTTGTTTTTTTGTTTTCTGTCACCCTGGCTAGAGTGGTCATAGTGTCGTATCTCATAGCAACCTCAAACTCTTGGGCTCAAAGGATTCCTTTGCCTCAGTCTCCCAAGTAGCTGGGACATTTCTCTATTTTTCGTAGGGACAGTGTCTCCCTCTTGCTCAGGCTGGTCTCAAACTTCTGAGCTCAGGCGATCCACCTGCTTCAGCCTCTCAGAATGCTGGGATTACAGGCGTGAGCCACTGCAGCCGGCCTAGAGACTGCAGCTTAAGTATTCTGATGTGCCAATCAGAATTAGTGGGGTTCTCAGTACCTACCAGCCTCTCGGTACATACTTTTAAAGTATATACATAAATTTCAAGAGCTTTGAAAGAAATTATGTTATCTCATTCCATTAAAATGAGAAAACAAAGATCCAAAGTATCTTCAAGAAATGTTCAATAAAATATAGCTAGAAGAGTGAGCACAGTGAGTACAGCTCTGGGGCGGACATTCTAGCTCTGGACTGGCCAGACTGGGATGCAGCAACAGCAGAGAGAACTCACCAGATGCATTTGCACCAACATGTGGTTCTGGGTCAGAGGAAAAAGAGAGAAAGAAACTGAGAGGCCACCACCATTTGGCTGCGTCCCATATATTATCCCATGTCACTTGTACAATAGACCTCTGGGGCAGAAATTTATACACCCACTTTACTGGAAGGCTAGCAACAGGGTTCACGATGGAGTTCAGGTGGAAAGTGATGATAATTTATTCAAAGTCCTCTAACAGCAGAGGCCCTGCCTTTTGTCCTTCTTATGTGCTATGCCATGTAGCACCTAGCAGGTGTTAACAGATTTGTTAGGGCTCAGTATGTGTTTGTTGAATGAATGAATGAATGGATGGATGGATGGATGAGTTGATAAATGAATGAAAGCTGAACTGTACTAAGTACAAGGGTCAGGCTTTCTAAGTACTTAATATAAATTATCTTATTTAACCTGCACAATATTCATAATGATCCTCCATTTTACAGATGATTAAACTGAGGCTAAGAAAGTTTAAAAATTTTACTCGAGGTCACACAGCTTGTAAATGACAGAGCAAAAACTTCCCCAGGCCTTTCTGCCTCAGTCTGTATTCTTAACCACTGTGCTGCACTGCCTCTCAATTAATGGATTCCTCTGAATTAATGGCTTTCTCTGGAAATCTCAACTTTCCCCTATGAAGATGGATGGTCCTGGATGATCCAGTACCATGAAAAAAAAAAAAGGCATGAAACTTTTGGGAGCTGAAGGTTAGTTCAAAATGTAGCAAATCTAAAAATACACTGGCTTCACTTTTAGATATTTGTCCAAGGGGGGTGAACAACTTTAATTAGTGTAACAGGACAATAGGCATTAAATTGGCTTGGTCACAAGATTTTTACAGGATGACATTGATGGTATTACTATCCAACTTCAAAGATTTGGAAAGATGTTCCTGCTAGCACTGGAGAATAGAAACCTGTTTTTCATCAACTAGGCTGGCCTGACAAATTAAGTCTGTGGAGTCATTAGATTAAGATAAGAGCTTATCTCTTAGGCTGACATTTATTCAGAGGTTTTTATACTGCTCAGCTAGTAATTAGTGCTGCTGAATTTTTAACACTGCTTTGTCCAGTCATTCAAAAATTCTTTAGGTTTATTTGTATCTTCTGTGTATGTTTTAGGCTGTTAAAAATAGAAGAAGCAAGCAAGTAAAAGTTACTTTAGAAGTTCTGAATAATTCTTCCAAAAGTCATTCTGGGATGTAGCACACAGCTTAATGACTTATTTACAGAAGGGAGCAGTTCTCCCAATTGATAAATGTTGAATAAGGAGTTACTTTTTACTACGGGATCTATAATTTATTTCAAGGCATACATATTATAGGTTTATTTTGTTCTAGTAGAATCATTAAAACTATGATCACACACAATAATTGTTTCCTGCTGTTTCACACCCCCAACTCGGCAAACATACTATAGATTGAGGGAATAACTCAAGAATTTTGGTTTTGGGGGGGAGCTTTTTTTTTAGTTTCTTTCCTCTGGCTGAGTCGATTGTGAAAATGTCTTATTTTTCTGGTTTTCTTGTAATTATAATAACAACTTGATTGCTATAGGATAAACTAATACATGAAGCCCACACGAGTCTCGACAATCTGTCAAACAAACAATGCTCATATTTTTAAGCTGTGTGGTTTGCAAAATTCCAATTTCTGTGTTGTAATACACATTAGTAATCACATGGGTAAGAACCCCTGTTTTAAGAAAATTCATCACTTGGTTAAAGTTGCATCTTGTTAATATCAGCATCACATCATTTATTTTGTCCTAAGTGTGAACATCTCTCGTCAATCAACATATTGCATTTGCCGCTTTTAGGAAAATGTGGAAAACAGAACTCGGCAGGGACAAGCAGAAGACTTGATGCTACTAATTCACCTTAACATCACCCAAAAGGAAGCTTCAAAGAAAACCCTGCATACTTAAGATACCCAGTTTGCAAGACAGGCTCTCTTTCATTAAAATTTGACCCTTATGGTTTCATAGTTAACAGCCATTGATTGTGAGTGATGGGGACAGAATCTCTTGTGGCACGCATACACTGCCCAAGGTGACCTGTCCCATAAAGCACAGGGGATTCATCATGTTTATTATAACGCAACCATCCTTTCTCAGTACCCCAAGTAAATTCCACCCCATTCTTGGCATCCCTATAAAGCAGTACAATGAAAAGAACAGGGCCTCACTTCCCCCTTCCACGAGTCATTGAACTTCAGTTGTCTCGACTGATAAGTAAGAAGTTTTCCCAGGGTAATCTTTAAATATACTTCCCAGGGTCTTGAATCTCAGATCTGTCATCTGACCCCACCCCATGCCCGTTTGAATGGACAGAGAAAATTATGATGGAAGAATACGCCACTGAATTTAGACTCATTGAGGAATTTGTAGAATTAAGTTCAAAATGTTAGTATAGAAACTTAGAAATTGTGGAATAGAAGTCAAAGTATATTTGTTGAATAAATGTATGAATAAATGAATAGAGAGAGAACATGGAATATTGGCATATGGAGCCAGACATATCTGGGTTCGATTCCCACCTCTGCCACATACTTGCTTTGTGACTAGAAAATACTTAAACCTCTCCGAACCTCCTTCTCCATTAGTAAATCTAGCATAATACCTGGACCACAGAGTTGTGGACAAGATAAACAAAAGCCTACATGAGCACATGGTAGGTGCTCAGAAAATACACGGTCATCTCTTTCCCTGCTCAAGTTGGTTGGTCTGTGAGGTCTTTTTTTTCTATTCTCTGGTTTTATATATATTAAGTTACAAAAAATAACACCATCCAGCTTTCACATTCATATATTATCAACTGCTACCAACCCATTTGGCATATGTTATTATCTTTTTATGCGTAATGAGAAAGGAAGAAAAGAGGAAAAGCATAAAGTTTCCCTTCCAGCTCCCATGGGTAATCAGGCCAAGGAAGGTAGGTTTCACTAGTCTGTTTACAATGTGCTCCATCTCAGTACTCAGCCTTCCTTAACTCATCCACCCCCACCCCCGGCTTTCTGAAGAGCAACATGTAATTAGAGCACTAACGAGGTCATTTAACAGAAACCATGGGTAGGGAGTAATGAATGTGCTATTAGGCTCGGAGAACAGCTTGGGCAAAAATCCAAACAGTCCATGTTCAACTCTGATGAGCTGACCTAAGCTTGGAAAACAGAGCTTGGAAAAAGGTTAATAATAGGACACCGAAAATGAAAGCCCTCTCTCTGGAAAGACCCAAAGCAATGTTTTGAGGACAACCCTTGGAGAGCTGGGCCATGCAGTAAGTGGCTTGGCAGCATGAGAAGCTCAGTGACACCTTGCACCTGGCAAGATGGCTCCAGTGCTCAGGGCAGTGACTGGTGATCTGTAGAACACAAAACCTGGAAGGGACCTCAGAAGTCATCTAATGCAATCTCCCCACTTCACACATGAGCTTGGAACTCTCCAGAGAGCTGAACTGGCTGGATCAGCAGATTAGAAACAGACTCAGACTTAGTACCAAAGGCCCCCAGATAACCAGGGCAATGCTTGACTCACTAGCCCATGCTGTCTCCTTGCCTTTGAGGATACGTTTAGGACCCTTGGGACAGAATACAATGAGACTTTAAGCAGGGACAGGTTTGCTTGGACCATTTCTAGAGCAATTAAGTCCCAGAAAAATAAACCCGTCCATCCACAAGTTTACATTTGGAATTAGTACTCTTAATTGAGTTATAACTGTTGACATTCTTCAACTGTGTAGAAGAGAAAGTGGAGGACGAGAAACCAAAAAATACCAAATGCCCCCCGCCACCCTGGCCTGGTTCCCCAGCTGGAGTGGCGCCCACCCCCACCCAGCGCACAAAGTTGCCAAGCGCTGCTGGTAAACAGGTGAAATGATACACCACATTTCACCAGCGAGACCACTCTTTTTCTTTACGCTTTATCCATGTTGTTGGAATGAATAAAATACAAATTAAAATAAAACTATGTTGTCAGTGTACCTTTACCCCAGGGGTAGCTATTAAATGTACAACTATCATTATATGAAGGGATCTAAGAAAACATCTTGATATTAGAAAGCATTTTCCTGGTCAAACAGGTGTGGACACTTCTTTTAGCTTTTTTGTCCCTATTGGAAATGTATCTCTTACATGATTCTGTTCATCGTGGCATTATTTTAAAAATACCTATTCTATATGTTCCTAAGTAGAGAAAGAATTTGGTCATTATCAGTTAAAATTCACAGGATGGGCCTTTCCCCAGGGTATTTCATTTCTTGGAGCATGTATTAAGCACTCACTGCATACACTCCAGGGAGTTTGGGATAAACACAGGCACGAAAGTGACCGTTTGGGCAGGCCCAACACACCTACCTACAAAGATGATGGAGAAGAGTTATGCAGAGACATAAGAAAAATCCTGAAGTTGCTCACCCCTTATTAAATATATTTTTTCAATGGTAAACGAAGAATATGCCTTTGGAACCAGTGCACTTTGGAGGCAGTGCTTTGATTTTTGACGTGTGTAATGCTTCTCTCGGGGCCCTCTGCATGGGGATGCTCCTCCATAAAATGGGGTTCCCCTAAGAGCCACACCAGGAGCCAAGTTTTGTCCAACGGCCCTATTCCTGGCCATTCCGTATTCCTCATGCTCAGATCCTACACACATGGCCCCTTTGTTCTCCTGGAGCCGATATGAAGCTGAGAGAAAATCTGCCTGACAGGATGGTGAGCCTCAGTAGCATGGTACGGTGCCAAAAATAATGGAAGGGCGATAACCACACCTCAAAAATGGGGGCCTTAGAGGGCCGTTCTTGTTCCCTTAAGACAGTCTTCCTTGTTTGACTTTAAAAACAATGTCATGATAAGAGAAAGCTCCTTCAAAGCTCTAGATTACCACTTAATTCAGGCCTAAAACAGCATCGAGCAAGTTTGCATGGCCACAGATGTTTCCCACGTGTTTAC
Organism: Nycticebus coucang; assembly: GCF_027406575.1. NCBI lineage: Eukaryota > Metazoa > Chordata > Mammalia > Primates > Lorisidae > Nycticebus > Nycticebus coucang. Next base: position 18,616,773 of record NC_069784.1, on the reverse strand, counting down.
AACTAAGGACTTACCAAGAAATGTTCCTCTTCTCCACCCCCTCAGTGGGGGCAGAATCCAGTCAGAACCTAATGATGCTCTGCAGTGTGGAAGACAGCCTGCTGGATTCAAACCCAGGTTCAAATTCTAGCTTAGGAATTTCAGAGCTGTGTGGCCTCAAGCAAGTTGCTTAACCTCTCTGAATCCCAGACTCCTCATTGGGAAAATAAAGATGCCAATGATGCACAGCTTATAGGATTACTATAAAGATCAAAAAGACAAAAGATGTCAAGATGCCTGGTACATAGTAGGTGCTCAATAAGTTTTGGATGTTCTGCCTTTCTGAGCAAAATTTCCCCTACTGTCTCCTTCTGCAGGGAAAAAATAAAACAAGCCACAATGTCAGGATGCAGCAGCTGCTGCTAAGAACGAATGTAACCACATCAGGGGACAGTGCCACCCATCCTCGGAGTCAAATGTACTTTATGGATATAGCAATTTGTATCTTGTCAAATGTTCCCTACCATTTTGCAAAAATTCCCCAAATGTCAAATTAGTGAGTAATTTGTGCAGTACTATAGATCTTGTTATCCTCTGACTGATTCATAACATATTTTGGGTGTCCTAGACAACAGTCCAAGTAAATGTTAGTAAATAAGGAAAAGCACATCTCCCCTGACAAGCTCTGAAATCGGTACCAGACTTCACTCACAAGGGAAGAACTTAACCCTGGAGGCCCAGAGAAAAAACTTGGAATTGATAAAAGTGTCACCTGTTAATACATACCTGATACTGACCATGTACCCAGTTCTGAGACAGGTGAGGGTGGGATTAGAGGGATAAGTTACAAATCTCAATCACTGACTCCATTTGGATTTTATACCTTTTATTTCATCTTCTTTAAAGTGTTTTTTTATTTATTTAGCACCTACCAAAATAGTATTTGCTATGTGTTTAGTGCTTCCCTGGGGGACTTCTTCGGAGAAGCCCTCCCTACAAGTGGCTTATAAATGCTTTACAATGCTCAGAACAACCGGATGAGGCAGGCATCATGATTATCTATTTTGTAGATGAGGAAACAGAGGCTCAGAGAAGTGAAGTAGCTCGCCTAAACCCACAGAGTTAGTAAGTGGCAGAATTAAGATAGGAACCCAGACAGTCTGGCTCCAGAGTCTGTGCTCTTAACCATTAAATACTGCCTTAGCGGTAGGTACCACAATTATCTCCATTTTACGGATGAGAAAACTGAGGCTCAGAGATTTAGTAACACTACTCAAGATCTCATATAGCTGCTGGGTGGTGGTGGAGCTGGGATTTAATAGGAAGTCTGTTTATATAATGCTACCTTAGACCACTGGGTCATAACTTTTACAAAGGTTTGAAAAAAAGTCTTACCTTAAGTAGTTTCTAGTTTTACTGGCCATGCATTAACAAAAAAAAAAAGAGAGAGAGAGAGCGATCTTTGGAAGACCTAAAGCCATACACGTGAACGGGCTCCACTCCTATACATTCACTGGTAGTCGAGACTCCAGCACATGGCTCTGAACTCCAGAATGAAAGAGACTTTCCTCCAAGCAGGACTGAGGGGTAGGCTGAGAAATACTTTTCTGTTTTGCTTTTGTCTTTTGTTTCCCTAACTTGAAGAAAACGGAGACAAACCCAAGTCGCTGAAGTTGCAAGATACATACTTACGTGCTTTCTTTGTGATGTGTGCCTAACCCTTGTTCTTTTCATTCTGTTAACTTATCAAAAACTATTAAGAAGAAGAGTGACAAGATGCTGTGTGGGGACAGGAGAGGGTGGATGGGAGGGAGGTGACTGGAAGATGACACTGCAGACCAGAGTGATTATCAGGAGAGGTTTTCCATCCAGCTCCTGGCCCCTCTGTCTCTCTAGGGCTTGGTAGAGAACAGGTGCTCAGTGATTGTTGGGCTGAATTTTTTAAAGACAACAGAAGAGTGAGTCTCCCTCCATTTTACATGTTGCTGCTAGGTTAGGACTATAATGCTGATTATTGGGAAATTAGTAGCTGGATTTAATAGCTGGTCAACATTAGGGGCCAGGTAGATTTAATAGTAATTTATTGTGCTCTCTGCACAAACACTGGAAAAAATCTTCTTGTTCATGGTTATCTCCTTCAAGAAAGGGCCCTCATCTTTTTATCCCATCTCCTTTACTGTCCAGTAACACTGGCTATGGTCTGGGAGTATTTACTTAAGACAGAAGGAGCAAAAGAGATTGCCTTGCTTGAGGTCCAAGAATTCCTCCTCCATCTCTGATGTTCAAAGCGTAAAGATCAGAGAAGTCAGCACCTGCTGGGGGCCATTCACCTCCGCTCCCCGACAGACACTGAATCTCCAAGTCCTACTGGAATAACCTCAGTCACTCCCAAACTCAACTAAGTTTCTCCATCCTCCCCACTCCTACTCAGTCCTAAGTTACCACCATCTCCCCCCTCATTCCTGTCACAATCTTAGCTTGTCTTTCTGCTTCCAGTTTGCCCATGTTAATCATCATCCACACAGCAGCTAAAGCAGAAATCTGATGGTGTCATCAGAAATCCAATGGCTTGAGTATTAAGCCCAATCTTTCAGCTCGGTTTACAAGGCTAGTTTGTGATCTGACCCGTCGTCTCTCCAGTCTTATTTCTACCATCCTTATTCCTGTGTTTTGTTCACAGCCAGTGTCTACAGGTCCTTACACACAAGCCAGGCTTCCTCCTCATCTTCCAAATTCCCAGGCATTCTTCTTGCTTAGCTGTTGCCTCCACTTCTACCCCACACTCCCGCCCTCTGCAGCTCAGCAGCCTGACCTGGTGCTGCGAGGCAGTGTGGTCAAGGTGTGCCAAAACGCCCTCCTGGAAGCCATCAAACAGATGGCCAGTTTGGATGGAAGAATGATCTTCTAAAAACATAAGTCTATCAGATCATTGAGCTTATGCAAACTCTCCAAGTTGCAGTTAGAATACAATTCAAATGGCTTACTGACTATAAACAGCTACTAAATCTGGCCCCTTCCTGTTCCTCCAAGTTCCTCCCATGTAATGCTCTCCCTTGTTCATTTCACTATAGTCACAATAACCTTCTTTCTCGTCCTCAAAACACAACCATCATGCTTCAGCCTCGGGCCCTTTGCACCTGCTGTGCCCTAGGCCTAGAACTCTCTTGGGGTCTTATATAGCTCAAATTTCAGTTCGAAGTCACTGTGTCAGAGAATCCTTCCCTCACTATTGCCCAAAATAACATCCCCTAATAAGTTCTGCTGCCTTCACAGAAACTATAGCTATCTAACATTGTCTTGTTTCTTTCTTTACTGAGTTGTTTCTATGCCTCCCCAACTCAAACTTAAGCTCCATAACAGCAGGACTGTTTCTACCTCACAGCTGTTTCTCCAGGGCCTACAATAGTCTTGACACTAACAGGTGTTCAGCAAATATTTGTTGAATGGATGAAAGAGTAAAAACAGATGAAGAGGAAAGTTGGCAGACTAAGAGCAGGTGAAGGCCTTTACAAATACAGTCCCATTAATGCTTTGTAGCATGAGTTTCTTGTAGAAAGTATAAGATCCTTTTAGCAATACACAGAGGTCACTGTGACTCCCCTAACACAGATACCTCAAATGCAAACACTATGATCCTTAAGAGATAGAAGCATAAAGGTGAGAACCACAAAAGCTTTTTTTTGAGACAGAGTTTTGCTCTGTCACCAGGACTAGAGTGCAGTGGTGATTACAGCTAACAGTAACCTCAAACTTCTGGCTCAAATAATCCTATATCCTCAGCTCCCACGTAGCTAGGACTTACAGGTGTGCTCCACCACACTCTGCTAATTCTATTTTTCAGAGATGGCGTCTTATTGTGTTGGCCAGGCTGGTCTCAAACTCCTGGCCTCAAAAAACCCTCCTGGGATGGCCTCCCAAATTGCTGGGATTATGCCCATGAGTCACTGGGCCAGGACCTTTGATATCATTATACTCCAATCCATTCACTTGGTGATTCAGTGAAGGCCCCAAAAGATTAAGTGACTTATGCAAGATTTTGCCACTGGCCAGGGACAGGCCAGGAGACAGGTATTTGGTTGAGTTGCTGGTTCCACACATTTGTCCCTTCTCATATTCATTTAACAGCAATCAAGGAAACGGCCTAGAACAACTATCTGGTTTCTGGATCTGCCAGAAACTTTCCTAAGTAGCTGTTGTTTTTCCTATCCAAGTTCTGGTTACTATTGGGGAACAACCAATCACCCCCAAGATTTAGTGGCTTATCATCTCTATGGTTTCTGTGAGCTTTGAAGCA